>NW_026578044.1:0-2828848 GCF_029603195.1 Condylostylus longicornis
GCCTATTATCATATATTGGCGGAATCTGTGAACTCCCAGTGATCACAAAAAACACTTAAAATCGCTCTATCTCTTCTAGTTTAGCCAGAAAACGCGTTTAAAGTTTTGCAAAATATTTTTTTAAATATCTTCAAAAATATTTTTGCTACAGCCTATTATCATATATTGGCGGAATCTGTGAACTCCCAGTGATCACAAAAAACACTTAAAATCGCTCTATCTCTTCTAGTTTAGCCAGAAAACGCGTTTAAAGTTTTGCAAAAGATTTTTTAAATATCTCCAAAAATATTTTCACTACAGCCTATTATCATATATTGGCGGAATCTGTGAACTCCCAGTGATCACAAAAAACACTTAAAATCGCACTATCTCTTCTAATTTAGCCAGAAAACGCGTTTAAAGTTTTGCAAAATATTTTTCTAAATATCTCCAAAAATATTTTTGCTACAGCCTATTATTATATGTTGGCAGAATCTGTGAACTCCCAGTGATCACAAAAAACACGTAAAATCGCTCTATCTCTTCTAATTTAGCCAGAAAACGCGTTTAAAGGTTTGCAAAAGATTTTATTAAATATCTCCAAAAATATTTTTGCTACAGCCTATTATCATATATTGGCGGAATCTGTGAACTCCCAGTGATCACAAAAAACACTTAAAATCGCTCTATCTCTTCTAGTTTAGCCAGAACAGCCTATTATCATATAGTTTTAGCTACAGCCTATTATCATATATTGGCGGATTCTGTGAACTCCCAGTGATCACAAAAAACACTTAAAATCGCTCTATCTTCTAGTTTAGCTAGAAAACGCGTTTAAAATTTTGCAAAAGATTTTTTTAAATATCTCCAAAAATATTTTTGCTACAGCCTATTATCATATATTGGCGGAATCTGTGAACTCCCAGTGATCACAAAAAACACTTAAAATCGCTCTATCTCTTCTAGTTTAGCCAGAACAGCCTATTATCATATAGTTTAGCTACAGCCTATTATCATATATTGGCGGATTCTGTGAACTCCCAGTGATCACAAAAAACACTTAAAATCGCTCTATCTCTTCTAGTTTAGCCAGAAAACGCGTTTAAAGTTTTGCAAAAGATTTTTTTAAATATCTTCAAATATATTTTTGCTACAGCCTACTATCATATATTGGCGGAATCTGTGAACTCCCAGTGATCACAAAAAACACTTAAAATCGCTCTATCTCTTCTAGTTTAGCCAGAAAACGTGTTTAAAGTTTTGCAAAATATTTTTTTAAATATCTTCAAAAATATTTTTGCTACAGCCTATTATCATATATTGGCGGAATCTGTGAACTCCCAGTGATCACAAAAAACACTTAAAATCGCTCTATCTCTTCTAGTTTAGCCAGAAAACGCGTTTAAAGTTTTGCAAAAGATTTTTTAAATATCTCCAAAAATATTTTCACTACAGCCTATTATCATATATTGGCGGAATCTGTGAACTCCCAGTGATCACAAAAAACACTTAAAATCGCACTATCTCTTCTAATTTAGCCAGAAAACGCGTTTAAAGTTTTGCAAAATATTTTTCTAAATATCTCCAAAAATATTTTTGCTACAGCCTATTATTATATGTTGGCAGAATCTGTGAACTCCCAGTGATCACAAAAAAACACGTAAAATCGCTCTATCTCTTCTAATTTAGCCAGAAAACGCGTTTAAAGGTTTGCAAAAGATTTTATTAAATATCTCCAAAAATATTTTTGCTACAGCCTATTATCATATATTGGCGGAATCTGTGAACTCCCAGTGATCACAAAAAACACTTAAAATCGCTCTATCTCTTCTAGTTTAGCCAGAACAGCTTATTATCATATAGTTTAGCTACAGCCTATTATCATATATTGGCGGATTCTGTGAACTCCCAGTGATCACAAAAAACACTTAAAATCGCTCTATCTCTTCTAGTTTAGCTAGAAAACGCGTTTAAAATTTTGCAAAAGATTTTTTTAAATATCTCCAAAAATATTTTTGCTACAGCCTATTATCATATATTGGCGGAATCTGTGAACTCCCAGTGATCACAAAAAACACTTAAAATCGCTCTATCTCTTCTGGTTTAGCCAGAAAACGCGTTTAAAGTTTTGCAAAATATTTTTTTAAATATCTCCAAAAATATTTTTGCTACAGTCTATTATCATATATTGGCGGAATCTGTGAACTCACAGTGATCACAAAAAACACTTAAAATCGCTCTATCTCTTCTAGTTTAGCCAGAAAAAGCGTTTAAAGGTTTGCAAAAGATTTTATTAAATATCTCCAAAAATATTTTTGCTACAGCCTATTATCATATATTGGCGGAATCTGTGAACTCCCAGTGATCACAAAAAACACTTAAAATCGCTCTATCTCTTCTAGTTTAGCCAGAACAGCCTATTATCATATAGTTTAGCTACAGCCTATTATCATATATTGGCGGATTCTGTTAACTCCCAGTGATCACAAAAAACACTTAAAATCGCTCTATCTCTTCTAGTTTAGCTAGAAAACGCGTTTAAAGTTTTGCAAAAGATTTTTTTAAATATCTCCAAAAATATTTTTGCTACAGCCTATTATCATATATTGGCGGAATCTGTGAACTCCCAGTGATCACAAAAAACACTTAAAATCGCTCTATCTCTTCTAGTTTAGCCAGAAAACGCGTTTAAAGTTTTGCAAAATATTTTTTTAAATATCTCCAAAAATATTTTGCTACAGCCTATTATCATTTATTGGCGGAATCTGTGAACTCCCAGTGATCACAAAAAACACTTAAAATCGCTCCATCTCTTCTAGTTTAACCAGAAAACGCGTTCAAAGTTTTGCAAACGATTTTTTTAAATATCTCCAAAAATATTTTTGCTAGAGTCTATTATCATATATTGGCGGAATCTGTGAACTCCCAGTGATCACAAAAAACACTTAAAATCGCTCTATCTCTTCTAGTTTAGCCAGAACAGCCTATTATCATATAGTTTAGCTACAGCCTATTATCATATATTGGCGGATTCTGTGAACTCCCAGTGATCACAAAAAACACTTAAAATCGCTCTATCTCTTCTAGTTTAGATAGAAAACGCGTTTAAAATTTTGCAAAAGATTTTTTTAAATATCTCCAAAAATATTTTTGCTACAGCCTATTATCATATATTGGCGGAATCTGTGAACTCCCAGTGATCACAAAAAACACTTAAAATCGCTCTATCTCTTCTAGTTTAGCTAGAAAATGCGTTTAAAGTTTTGCAAAAGATTTTTTTAAATATCTCCAAATATATTTTTGCTACAGCCTACTATCATATATTGGCGGAATCTGTGAACTCCCAGTGATCACAAAAAACACTTAAAATCGCCCTATCTCTTCTAGTTTAGCCAGAAAACGCGTTTAAAGTTTTGCAAAATATTTTTTTAAATATCTCCAAAAATATTTTTGCTACAGTCTATTATCATATATTGGCGGAATCTGTGAACTCCCAGTGATCACAAAAAACACTTAAAATCGCTCTATCTCTTCTAGTTTAGCCAGAAAACGCGTTTAAAGTTTTGCAAAAGATTTTACTAAATATCTCCAAAAATATTTTTGCTACAGCCTATTATCATATATTGGCGGAATCTGTGAACTCCCAGTGATCACAAAAAACACTTAAAATCGCTCTATCTCTTCTAGTTTAGCCAGAAAACGCGTTCAAAGTTTTGCAAAAGATTTTTTAAATATCTCCAAAAATATTTTCGCTACAGTCTATTATCATATGTTGGCGGAATCTGTGACTCCCAGTGATCACAAAAAACACTTAAAATCGCTGTATCTCTTCTAGTTTATCCAGAAAACGCGTTTAAAGTTTTGCAAAATATTTTTCTAAATATCTCCAAATATATTTTTGCTGCAGTCTATTATCATATATTGGCGGAATCTGTGAACTCCCAGTGATCACAAAAAACACTTAAAATCGCTCTATCTCTTCTAGTTTAGCCAGAAAACGCGTTTAAAGTTTTGCAAAAGATTTTTTTAAATATCTCCAAAAATATTTTTGCTACAGCCTATTATCATATATTGGCGGAATCTGTGAACTCCCAGTGATCACAAAAAACCCTTAAAATCACTCTATCTCTTCTAGTTTAGCCAGAAAACGCGTTTAAAGTTTTGCAAAATATTTTTCTAACTATCTCCAAATATATTTTTGCTACAGTCTATTATCATATATTGGCGGAATCTGTGAACTCCCAGTGATCACAAAAAACACTTAAAATCGCTCTATCTCTTCTAGTTTAGCCAGAAAACGCGTTTAAAGTTTTGCAAAATATTTTTCTAAATATCTCCAAATATATTTTTGCTACAGTCTATTATCATATATTGGCGGAATCTGTGAACTCCCAGTGATCACAAAAAACACTTAAAATCGCTCTATCTCTTCTAGTTTAGCCAGAAAACATGTTTAAAGTTTTGCAAAATATTTTTCTAACTATCTCCAAATATATTTTTGCTACAGTCTATTATCATATATTGGCGGAATCTGTGAACTCCCAGTGATCACAAAAAACACCTAAAATCGCTCCATCTCTTCTAGTTTAGCCAGAAAACGCGTTTAAAGTTTTGCAAAATATTTTTCTAAATATCTCCAAAAATATTTTTGCTACAGTCTATTATCATATATTGGCGGAATCTGTGAACTCCCAGTGATCACAAAAAACTCCTAAAATCGCTCTATCTCTTCTAATTTAGCCAGAAAACGCGTTTAAAGTTTTGCAAAAGATTTTTTAAATATTTCCAAAAATATTTTTGCTACAGCCTATTATCATATATTGGCAGAATCTGTGGACTCCCAGTGATCACAAAAAACACGTAAAATCGCTCTATCTCTTCTAGTTTAGCCAGAAAACGCGTTTAAAGTTTTGCAAAAGATTTTTTTAAATATCTCCAAAAATATTTATGCTACAGTCTACTCGTATTATCATATATTGGCGGAATCTGTGAACTCCCAGTGATCACAAAAAAACCCTTAAAATCACTCTATCTCTTCTAGTTTAGCCAAAAAACGCGTTTAAAGTTTTGCAAAAGATTTTTTTAAATATCTCCAAAAATATTTTTGCTACAGTCTATTATCATATATTGGCGGAATTTGTGAACTCCCAGTGATCACAAAAAACACTTAAAATCGCTCTATCTCTTCTAGTTTAGCCAGAAAACGCGTTTAAAGTTTTGCAAAAGATTTTTTTAAATATCTCCAAATATATTTTTGCTACAGTCTACTCGTATTATCATATATTGGCGGAATTTGTGAACTCCCAGTGATCACAAAAAACACTTAAAATCGCTCTATCTCTTCTAGTTTAGCCAGAAAACGCGTTTAAAGTTTTGCAAAAGATTTTTTTAAATATCTCCAAAAATATTTTTGCTACAGTCTATTATCATAAATAGGCGGAATCTGTGAACTCCCAGTGATCACAAAAAACACTTAAAATCGCTCTATCTCTTCTAGTTTAGCCAGAAAACGCGTTTAAAGTTTTGCGAAAGATTTTTTTAAATATCTCCAAAAATATTTTTGCTACAGTCTATTATCATATATTGGCGGAATTTGTGAACTCCCAGTGATCACAAAAAACACTTAAAATCGCTCTATCTCTTCTAGTTTAGCCAAAAAACGCGTTTAAAGTTTTGCAAAAGATTTTTTTAAATATCTCCAAAAATATTTTTGCTACAGTCTATTATCATAAATAGGCGGAATCTGTGAACTCCCAGTGATCACAAAAAACACTTAAAATCGCTCTATCTCTTCTAGTTTAGCCAGAAAACGCGTTTAAAGTTTTGCGAAAGATTTTTTTAAATATCTCCAAAAATATTTTTGCTACAGTCTATTATCATATATTGGCGGAATTTGTGAACTCCCAGTGATCACAAAAAACACTTAAAATCGTTCTATCTCTTCTAGTTTAGCCAGAAAACGCGTTTAAAGTTTTGCGAAAGATTTTTTTAAATATCTCCAAAAATATTTTTGTTACAGTCTATTATCATATATTGGCGGAATTTGTGAACTCCCAGTGATCACAAAAAACACTTAAAATCGCTCTATCTCTTCTAGTTTAGCCAGAAAACGCGTTTAAAGTTTTGCAAAAGATTTTTTTAAATATCTCCAAAAATATTTTTGCTACAGTCTATTATCATAAATAGGCGGAATCTGTGAACTCCCAGTGATCACAAAAAACACTTAAAATCGCTCTATCTCTTCTAGTTTAGCCAGAAAACGCGTTTAAAGTTTTGCAAAAGATTTTTTTAAATATCTCCAAAAATATTTTTGCTACAGTCTATTATCATATATTGGCGGAATCTGTGAACTCCCAGTGATCACAAAAAACACCTAAAATCGCTCTATCTCTTCTAGTTTAGCCAGAAAACGCGTTTAAAGTTTTGCAAAATATTTTTCTAAATATCTCTAAATATATTTTTGCTACAGTCTATTATCATATATTGGCGGAATCTGTGAACTCCCAGTGATCACAAAAAACACTTAAAATCGCTCTATCTCTTCTAGTTTAGCCAGAAAACGCGTTTAAAGTTTTGCAAAAGATTTTTTTAAATATCTCCAAAAATATTTTTGCTACAGCCTATTATCATATATTGGCGGAATCTGTGGACTCCCAGTGATCACAAAAAACACGTAAAATCGCTCTATCTCTTCTAGTTTAGCCAGAAAACGCGTTTAAAGTTTTGCAAAAGATTTTTTTAAATATCTCCAAAAATATTTTTGCTACAGTCTACTCGTATTATCATATATTGGCGGAATCTGTGAACTCCCAGTGATCACAAAAAACCCTTAAAATCACTCTATCTCTTCTAGTTTAGCCAAAAAACGCGTTTAAAGTTTTGCAAAAGATTTTTTTAAATATCTCCAAAAATATTTTTGCTACAGTCTATTATCATAAATAGGCGGAATCTGTGAACTCCCAGTGATCACAAAAAACACTTAAAATCGCTCTATCTCTTCTAGTTTAGCCAGAAAACGCGTTTAAAGTTTTGCGAAAGATTTTTTTAAATATCTCCAAAAATATTTTTGCTACAGTCTATTATCATATATTGGCGGAATCTGTGAACTCCCAGTGATCACAAAAAACACTTAAAATCGCTCTATCTCTTCTAGTTTAGCCAGAAAACGCGTTTAAAGTTTTGCGAAAGATTTTTTTAAATATCTCCAAAAATATTTTTGCTACAGTCTATTATCATATATTGGCGGAATCTGTGAACTCCCAGTGATCACAAAAAACACCTAAAATCGCTCTATCTCTTCTAGTTTAGCCAGAAAACGCGTTTAAAGTTTTGCAAAATATTTTTCTAAATATCTCCAAATATATTTTTGCTACAGTCTATTATCATATATTGGCGGAATCTGTGAACTCCCAGTGATCACAAAAAACACTTAAAATCGCTCTATCTCTTCTAGTTTAGCCAGAAAACGCGTTTAAAGTTTTGCAAAAGATTTTTTTAAATATCTCCAAAAATATTTTTGCTACAGCCTATTATCATATATTGGCGGAATCTGTGGACTCCCAGTGATCACAAAAAACACGTAAAATCGCTCTATCTCTTCTAGTTTAGCCAGAAAACGCGTTTAAAGTTTTGCAAAAGATTTTTTTAAATATCTCCAAAAATATTTTTGCTACAGTCTACTCGTATTATCATATATTGGCGGAATCTGTGAACTCCCAGTGATCACAAAAAACCCTTAAAATCACTCTATCTCTTCTAGTTTAGCCAAAAAACGCGTTTAAAGTTTTGCAAAAGATTTTTTTAAATATCTCCAAAAATATTTTTGCTACAGTCTATTATCATAAATAGGCGGAATCTGTGAACTCCCAGTGATCAGAAAAAACACTTAAAATCGCTCTATCTCTTCTAGTTTAGCCAGAAAACGCGTTTAAAGTTTTGCAAAAGATTTTTTTAAATATCTCCAAAAATATTTTTGCTACAGTCTATTATCATATATTGGCGGAATCTGTGAACTCCCAGTGATCACAAAAAACACTTAAAATCGCTCTATCTCTTCTAGTTTAGCCAGAAAACGCGTTTAAAGTTTTGCAAAAGATTTTTTTAAATATCTCCAAATATATTTTTGCTACAGTCTACTCGTATTATCATATATTGGCGGAATCTGTGAACTCCCAGTGATCACAAAAAACACCTAAAATCGCTCTATCTCTTCTAGTTTAGCCAGAAAACGCGTTTAAAGTTTTGCAAAAGATTTTTTTAAATATCTCCAAAAATATTTTTGCTACAGCCTATTATCATATATTGGCTTATCAATAATATTTTATCGCTTGATTTACTTCAAATAAACCATTATTTAGTGAAATCGAATCGAATCACAGTTGTCGCTGCGCAACCATTGTGGGAATCAAATCGATTGGACAAGGATTGAACCGAAATCTTAAAAACATTCTTATTTTACACACCTATTTTTAAATCATTAGTGCTGCACTTTTGAATATCACCGCAATTATATCACATATCAGCACACTATATTTATAGCTATGGATTTACTAAATGAAAGAAGAAAGCAAACTATGAAAATAATGTTTTAAATGAAGCACAGAACTACTTAATACAATGTGTAACAATGTAGAATACATGATCATCGCCTGCCGTTCAATGACGCTTCAAGCACACTCGGAATTTTTTAAATGGGCACAAACAAATACTCTTAAAATATTGTACATTGTATTCAAGTTGTAAACGCATAATCACTTATCAAATCAACTAAATCAACACTATTTTACGTACTATAATATTTAAAAAGTGTTTTAAAATTCTATTTTGTATAAAAAGTATCGTACAGCCGGTAGAGTATAAAATGTTATTTTTATTATTAAAATATTATACATTGTTATTCACGGTTTTTATTTCTACTGCACATAATAACCATTGTTTCTTTACAGATAGTTGTGTACGAGCTTAACATTTTTACTTTGCTATTATGCTGATTGTATTTTCTTTTTGGATTATAAAACAGTTTGAAAATTTATTGAGGTGGATCTTAAGAGGTCATTTAATGTTTAAAAGAGCATATACTTATCGGTATAAGTATATTATGTTTATGTATATCCGAATGTGGATGAGAAACAAAATCAATAAATAAAATAAAAATTACAGAAGGCGTCATTTAAATGGATAAGCTTTTGATTTAAAAAAAACAACTTTGCGGCGATGAAAAAATATAGTGGAGAGCTGTGTTTAAAAAAAAAATTAGCAAAGGCAAGTACGCATAAATAGGATATGCAAATACGCACAGATACCAGAAGAGCACTTTGATTGCATACCAGCATAGAATTTGCGTAATTGTTTTTAACATTTTATTTGTAATGTTTAATAGATTATATGAGAAAATTGTATTTGAATGTTAAAAATATTACTAATAATACCCATCATGACCGCTGTAAACTGTAAATTTTAGAGAGATGTCTCAAGAGAGACCAGTCTCAAGTAAATACTCGGAGATATTCATCAAGGAATTGGATGTCCGCCGCCCCACGGTTACAAAACCTCGTCCAAACCACTGCGTCTCTTGCCGGGCTAAGCAGGACAGTCACACAAGATATGTAAAACCGCCTCCTCATCAATGCAAAGTGTAGAACCTAGTAATGGCACGAACCTGATTTTGATGTATCCCCAGCAATCTAAAGACAAGTTCCTTGAGCAAGATGGAAAGAAAGCGTTCACAGGATGACATCCCTCAGCAACCTTCCAGGGAAGATTCGATTCCGTAACAAGCAGAATGCCAAGTTTGCCCCGAATGGCAGACATTGACAGTTCATGGAAGGGTCCGGTCGAAAGTAGGTTTTGACTATATAAAACAGAAATTTACTTCTCGTTTCGCCAGTACTTCAGATTCTTCATCTTTTTCCACGGTCTGGTTCTTCATTTAATTTTGAATTATTTTAAAAAAAACCCGTAAATACTAAAATAACAAACAAATTTAAATTTCTTGTATATCCTTTATGGTCTTTATCATATTTGTCAAATTTTCTTCATTTTTTTTTTAATTTTTATGTTTTAAGAAAAAATTATTCACTTTTAACAATTTTAATTTGTAATTGTTATTATTTATCTTATCTTCACTTGGGGATTTTAGTCACCTTGATGGTCAGCAAAGAGCTCCGCTAACTTTATTAAATCATAAATTTTGATGTCACCTTCAAAGTATGAAAAACATAATTAAAAAGAATATTGAGAAGGCGTTTTTTATGATTTTCTTTAAACAAGCTTTAGGCATAAATTGATTAATTTTGCGTGTTGATTTATTTTTTTCATACCACTTGGTTAATTTGGCATTTTATCTTTAAAGTAAGAGTAATTTTTATTAATTGAATGAAAATATTAATAATTATTGTATGTGTTTGAGTTAATGACGAAGAAGCCATGATTAAAGCGAGGCACAAAAGAAAAAAAATTGTTAAATTATCGATTTTAATTTTTTAAGGGATTTTATTTAATAATCGATTATATTCCTGAAATATGTTTAATAAAGTGGTAGAAATTATAACTCACAATGTGGTATCATTTGCCTTTAGGATGCTTTAATTGTAAGGCCTTCCGCTTGAATGTTTTGGTGTCTTATTTTAAGCAGTGAATTGTTAAGTGATAGTTACGTTTATCATAAAAAATTTATATATTTATATGGTGGAGTGCTTTCTTAATCCGGATCTCCTGCAAACGGTCCACAATATAGACCAACGATGGTGTGTGGAGGTGGGGCTGACAGTCAATTTCTCCAAAACCAGGATTGTTCCCTTCACTAGAAGGAGGAAATTGAATGGATTTCGCTTTTTGGGCAGGAGATTGATTTCTCTGACTGTGTCAAGTTTCTGCTTATCTAGTTAGATAAGGCACTTACGTGGAACTCACATCTCGGCAATGTGATTGGAAACGCCCGGTTTTCCCTTTGGAAGTGCAGACGTCTCTGCGGAAAGACTTGAGATCTGAGTCCTAAGATCATGCACTGGATGTGTCTGTTGACTGTTCGTCCAGTTGTTACATATGCTTCTGTGGTCTGGTTGAGGAAGAGGTCCTAAAAGACGGCCCAAAACAAACTCCAAAATTGAGTAGGATTGCATTCCTAAGCATTTCTGGTGCAATGGCAACGACGCCGGCGGCTGCAATGGAGATTTTGTCAAACTTGCCTGCAATGCATCTTGAGGTAGGGGCCTAGACTGGTATGGTTACACAAAGGAATCGCTAGTCTGATATTCGGAGATATGGCGGGCCTTGGTAGACTTTGGCTACCTCAGTTTGCACTTGAACGAGTGTGAGCCAAAATTCAATTTCGACAGACCCTCCAAGGTAGTGTTTCCTAGCAGAGAACCAAAACTGGATATAGTGTTGCACCAGGTGTCTTTGGGTTTAGACCGCGTTTTCAAGGGTTTTGCAGGCGAAGGTCTTTGTATTGGACCTTTGTATACGTGAAAACATTCGTAGGGGATATGCGAACAAGGCCATCAACATATTCTCATATAGTCAAGCGGAGATCCGGGCGCTTGACTCCTACCAAATCAAATCGAGTTGGGTATGGGAGCGTCTGCAAGCGTCAGTGGAACTTGGTAGAAAGAACAAGGTTATTCTATTGTGGGTCCCAGCCCATGTAGGCATTTATGGCAATGAGGAGGCGGACGCTTTTGTGAGGTCGAGAGTGAGGATGGACTTTGTCCGACCCGAGCCTGTCTGTGGGCTATCGTATTGTCATATGACGGCGTATGGGGCGGAACGAATGTGCCGCCTCCAACAGATGTGGTGCGATCGGGTGTCAGGAATGGGCTAATCAGGGCTGGTTATTCCTGGTCCGCCCGGAAGGACCAAGGAGCTATTGAGGTCTAGGAAGGGGGAGACTAGGCTGGTGGTGGGCCTCCTATTTTGACACTGCCGGCTTTTTTATCATTTGCACAAATTAGGACAATCTGGCGATGCCCAAATAGAATCTGACAAATGTGATTCGTTAAAGAACGGAATTTGTAGGGGAATTCCATGTTAATGGATCCGGAACTGCATCTTCTCGTGAACAACAAGTTCATTAAGTTCATCGGGAGTAGTGCGTTCAAGAGTCCCATTTTATATTACGAGTAAAAATATTTTTCAAAGTTTTATTGCAGAAAGTGGATTAAGCTCCTGAATAACAATTAATCACTTACATTGTAGAATTGAGATTTATTCGATTCTTGTTGTTGTTCTTGGGGTTGGTCGGGTCCACCACTCTTACTACTACTATATTGTGCACTCTGATGTCATTCCAATGGAAATCTTTGTTTCAACGAAAATACTGTTGGATCCTTTTATGTTTTTCTAAATAAAAAATATTAAATTCCAAGAATTGTAGATTCAACCTAAAGAAGAAAAAGAATAAAATATGATGTTCATCTACAATGTACCAGAGAAATAATATGTTGTCAATATATCACAAGTCACAACAACAATTATTTTAATGTAATCGTTATGTATTTTTATCTTTTGTGTTGTACCATTGATTTACTCTCAACACACAATATTATATTATTGTTACGGTATATTATAATAGTGTGTGTATTTGAAAGAGAAACATTAATACCATACATTCTATATGTGTTATTAATGTTAGCGATATTTCAATCATTAAATCAAATGATTCATGATTACTTTTTCCAAAATATTTACATTGAATAATTTCCAAATAAATTAATAAGAAAAAAACAGAAAACAAAAAAATTTTAGTGTCCCGTGGTGTGTAGGTGATTTGATGGATAACATGTGGCGTTAAGACATTATGCTTTCTTATTTAGCATACATTCATATTACATACGTTGTTATACACAGACATACATTTCCATTTATATGCATATGCGTATAATAATATTGAAAGTGAAATTGAAATGTCATGTACCGGTAATTGAATTCAAAGTGATTATATTAATTTAAAAAATGTTTCATCGATTTATTGTCGACAATAATTTTGAAAATAAATTGTGTAATAAAAACAAAAAATAAAAAATAAATTTGCAAACCAGTAAAGTAAAGGCAAAGTATGCTAATGATTCTTGTTTTCGATTTTAAGAGGATCAACACTTAAAATACAATTTATAAGTTATAAAATAGTTTTACCGGTAAAATGCGCAAAATTTTTATAAATATTTCAAGATTTTACATCATACTGATCTGGTTTGTTGTTATAATTTATGGACTCATTTATAACGTCTTAAACATATAGAGTAAATTAATATTTTAGTGAAGAAACTTAAATTTTTATTGTTCAATTTAAAGTGTTAAAGGTTAACCGAGGATCTTCCATTGCAAATAATTTATTTCTAACCAGTGAAGAGAAATTGAGAGAAGTGCAAAATTATTCTCTCAACTGCACCAGATACGCTCTCAAAAGAGAGCTTCTAAAGAAGAGGTTTGAATATGTTTTCCTCTAGGTGGCTTTAATTTATATTTTTGGCATATATGTCAAATATTTTGATTTATAAATTTTTAGGTTAGTTTTCTTCTCTTATAAATTCCAAACTATTCCCATTTTTGGAAGAAAGCAGACGATGCTCAACGCTTCATTTAAAATATTTCTCATTACACTCTGGATAATTTTTTTTAGCGATAGTGCCGAACCGCAATAATGTTTAAAACAACTCCTATTAAATTTTGTTTAATATAGAGCATTTACGATAAAAGAAAATTTTAAGGAAGGGTGCATGAGACATTATAATAAAAAGATTAAAGGAAAGACAAAGTAAACTTGCGGCGGTATTGCATAAAACTTATTCACCATTATCATTATTATTATAATAAAAATAAAAACTCAAAACACAAAAAAAATATACCTAGAAACAGTATTCGGGGTATTTACTCTGCCATTGATTGGTTCTTTTATCCATTTTGAACTACATCTATTTTTTTTTTGAAGCGAAATTATGCTTTCAGTACATCGATTTTTTTAAATTACGGTAATTTTTCAAATTATCTTAAAATAAGAGGAAATAGCGACAATTATTAAAAAATGAAAAAAAAATAGTAATTCATAAGAGAATAGTTATTATCAACAAAAGAGAGAGAAAGATGTTGATGGGTGGTTAATGGTTTCTCTTAAGAACTTAATGGTTTTTGCCTATATTTTAAATAATATTATGCAACTATATTCATCATTAAAATATTTAAGTTGGTTAAAAAATGATTGATTGATTAAATTTTTTACATAATTTTTAGTTCGTTGTTGTTATTTTGTTTTTAAATTTAAAGTAATTTTATAAGAGAGTAGGACAATAAATGGTAAATATGAAATAATTTTTAGGGAAACATCAAATATAAGTACTATATCACATCTTCATGGAACCGTAACTACAACCTTTGGGGAGGAGATCAAGAGATCGGTACACAAGTAGAATCTAGCGAATACGATTAACAAAAGAACGGAATTTTTGAACGATCCATACATAGTTTTGAACGATCAAAGCGACATAGTTTTTAACCCGATTCGGTGGAAAACTCCTAACTTTTGATGATGTTCTGAAGTAAATTAAAGGGTTTCTGGCAGAAAGTCATGGCACTAGGAGAAATCAGATGTGATTTTTCGTTGGCTTTTTTGACTGGGCATTTTTCGACTGAAAGAATCTTCCAATTGAGGTGATTGGAGTAAAAGGACTATGGCACCTACATCTGTTGCACATGACAAATCAAATTTGGACAAACAAGAGAAGCAATCCATTACGTGAACTTCTGTAGTGGAGGAACTGCAGGTTCTTTTGTTCTTATAATAATATATTCTAATTTATCGAGAGTATACGCCTCGATAGAATGCCGCTGATTTCCGGCTTGATAAATTTCTAGGGTTGCGATACACTATCATTCCAAATTGAAATCCAAATCGTAACCCGTCCTTGCAACTCCTACTCTTTTATTAACGAAATTCCATATTATAATCCAATTGTTTTTAATAACCCATGTTGTAGTCCCTGGTAGGCCCGCTCCTGATTCCTTTTTAAGAATGTAATTTTACCTTTATAGATTTTGATTGAAAATTTTCTTATCAAATTGTATGTGTAAATTTGATGCCTTCATTCCGTTTAAAACCAATACTTAATGTTTAAAAAAAGGTTCATCATGTTTTATAACAACCGAAGAAAAATTGAGATCAAACAAATAAAATTTAATTGAGGTACAAAATCATAACAAAATTTGACCTAAATATTGATTGCAGACATGATCTGATTAATCTTTAATATTATGTAAAATTGAGATTGGTCCAGTCTACACAATCTATGTATGCATTAATAGCTTCCATAATGTTTCTGAACCAACCTTAGTTTATTGTCTTGATTTTTATTGTTATAATTGTTACATCACTTTTAATTTTAACTTTTATTAACAAAAGTATATTTCTGGTCCAATGTCGTTTTCCTTGTTACTGTTCCGATGTTGTTGTTACTTCACATTTGTTTTTTCTTTTCTCATGCAATTTTTTTGATAATTCTCTTTCTCTTTTTATTTTTATCATGAAATTCTTAAATAATTTATTTCAAGGTGTGTTGTAATTTTCAGGTGAAATTAATTTTCTTATTGCAGCACATTTAATTTTGGACTAAAAAAAAACTCAGAAAAAAATCACGTAATTTGGAGCAAAAGGTTTTATGACATAATAAAAAAAATTGATTGTATTTTATGCACTCATTTATTTACAAAACTCGGACATGAGAACTATACGAATGGTCGGTACACTATAAAAAATAAACTGGAAATTGAAAAACTTGTTTATAAAATATCAAGATACAAGAAAGCAAAAACTGGAATTAATTAAAAATTTAATTCAATTTTAATCTGCCAAATTCACCCATTTCTTATAGCAGAAGACGGAAAGAAAATCAATTAAGGTTGACCAGCAAACAAAAAAAAACATTTTGTAATTTCTTATAACAAATTTAATTCAATATTTGCGTGAATTTTGCGTATGTTGTGGTTAAGAACGAGATCCAATGGTAAAAACATTGTTAAAGGACACTTTTACAAGATTCTATAATACAAAAAGCACACGAAGATTGAATTGTTATTGACAATGTTAATGGGAAACTAAAAGAATATTTACCTATCAGGTTGTCAGTCTTTGGTATTCCAAGCAAGAATTTTCAATTTTGGAATCTAACAAGTGATCAGCATGCTTTAGCCCAACCTATATGCAAGTATAAGGATCGCCTTAGAAGGCTGAGTCTAGAAAGTGAGGACACTTGTAGATTTCGTAAGAGGGTAAGGAGATTTTAATGCGCATTATGGAGAAGTACGTGGTCACGCTTACAGAACTGCTGTCTGTCGGTTCTTTCTAGTTACTCGAATTCATCAGGGCAATGAGTCTTGAGGGGACAGTATAAGGACATGTGCTACACCTAGTAGGATGTACAATAGATTCTTGTATGCTGGTTGTGGTGCGTTGATATCCCATCTATAAAATCTACAATCTAGCCCAACCTATCCATCATTGTACGTTTAAGATCAAACTCATTTAGAAGACTAATACCAAAGATACTATTATGAAACACCATGAAAATTATTTCGATGTCAATTTTTAAATTCAATATCTCTTATATGGAAAAATTATTTTTTTCCAACTTCTTACATTAAACTTGAATACCGAAATTAATTTCCTCCATCAATCAATAATAGACGAAAACAAAATATTTCTCTTTTATATTAAACCCTGTAATGTACCAATCTTAGATTTTTACAGTATTTTCAAAGCAGATTTTCTGTCATTTACGTATATCTGGTAAAATCCATATGTGCCTCATATATCTACAATATGATATTCCGTTATATTGATGTGTTGTCGGATGCATGCGGTTGATGACATCCAATATTTGAATATGTGGTTGAAATTTTTCTTTTTATTTTTGGTCGATGTAAAATATTGTTGGTTAAAATTTTTTAAATTCTGTGAATGTTATACACTAGAGGTTATACTATGAACTATACTAAATACCTGAAAAATATTTTATTATTGATTATTACATGAAATTTTTACTCTTTGTCGCGTAAATAAGATTAAAGACTAGATATACTCTCATATAATTTAATGTTCGTATAACCTCTTGTATGATGCAGCTTAAAATCAATATATTCTATGATTAATCTTGAATTATAAGCTAACTCTAAGCGGTGGTGAAATTCATGTATGGTTTTTTGGTTCATCAATTTGAAAGTAGCAAGTAAATTCCAAAGGATGACATTGATGTGCATGGGGGAACTTTGTGTTCAACTTCTTTACAAACCCTTGAAATGCTTTTTCACTTAGCTAGTAATGTATGCTTTCATTTGCGAAGGGCTTTGACACTTCGCTTCCATCAAGGTAAGCTCTTGAGGACGAGTCTACTCTGCACAATTTTGTGTGGAAATCTCTTTTCGTCTTTCAGTCCATTGTATCGTCTATAAGGAGGAGATGTTCGCAATAAACGAGGTTTTAAAATGCTGGCAGGCAACGTAACATCATGTAGGTTTATCAGCATTTTCACGGACAGTCAGGCAACGAGAAGGGCGTTGTAAAAGCAGTGATCTACTTCTAAAATGATGCGGGAATTCAGGTGATTTCGCAACGAGAAAGCAGAATTGTTCGATAGCTGGCCTAAGTGTACTCTTTGAAAGTCGCGTTAACCTCGTCATAGGTTTAGAGTTTAGAAATGACTTTCTACTAGAACCCTAGATTTCAATTCTTTTAAAATACAGCACTTATTATCGAAGACAATAATCAACAATCTTATGAACTTTGCTAATATTACCAAGATTATGCTGCAAATATTTTACTGTACATTTATTTATAACATAAGCACACACAAAATTCAATTTAAAAAAAAAAAACAAATTTCAGAAAAAAATATTTTACGAAATTTTATTCGACATTTCCTAATTAATATTAATTTTTTATATTTTAACATGCAGAAAATGTTCCTAATAAAATTTTGAATAAATAAATCATAAAAATTAAGATTAATAACACTTTTTTCTCCATATATGCCTTGTACACACAACATGCTTGTAATATTATGCTATAAAGGAGAGCCTTAAAATATGCACAATATATTTGTACTTAAGAAATTTTTCAACTCTTTTAGAAATTTAAAAAGGTGAAGTTAATGCACTTTTCTCTCTTATTCTCATAAAATAAATGGGTAAAAAAAAAATCTTTTTGGAATTGCATTCCACTTTCATACTTGCTATGTGTGTAATGAAAGTATATAAGAATGAATGTGAGTGAAATTTAAGTACCACACTGCCACAGTGCTGTATTTTACATATTATTTCACTTATGTTCTCTATTTATTTTATTTATTCTCGTACTCAACTCAATATTGTTTTTTTGTATTTGATTTTTAAAACTTAAACTTTTTAATCCTTATAAATAAGAGTAAACAAAATAAAAGAAAAAGTATAAAAGAACAAAATGAAGAAGAAGGTTGTTTGGGTTTTTTTCAGAGGAAAGTTAAATAAAATAAAGAAAAATTTTCTTATAAAAACTAGAAAAAATAGAGTTGACCGTGTGAACTCTGCGTGCTACCCATACGAACGTTTTCTATGATGTTCTAACATTTTTCGTAGAATGTTGCTATACTAAATTTGTTCTAATGAAATCTGAGTCTCTAGTAATTGTAAGATTCACAACTTTTAAGGCATCAGTAGAATATTTTTAGAATTATTGGGCAACTTCCTTAAGTATCTATGGAACCAGATTTCACAATAGTTGATCTATTATTTAATTCTTTCATTTCAAAGTTTGAATATATTAACCTTTCTAGATTATGACCTGTCAATTTTTAAAGTTCTATTGCAACTTTTATTACAATTTATACGGTTATAACCAAATTTTATCAAAATAGTGGACATTTTGCCGACATTTAAATACTTTGATTGTTATATAAATAAGTTCTCAAGTAGTGTTTAAGTACGATGACAATTATTGTGGAAGAATAACTACAACAAAGTTTCATCGAATTATCGACCCTGTTACAATGTACTCATTTCTTAAAATTGAATAATTTTACAATTTCAAGATTTGTGGCTTAATTATTTTGGGACTTGTATATGAACCTTTTTTCAATTGGACCCGATTTTGCGCCGTATCTACTAAAAGCAGTTTTTGCAATATCCTAATTTTATGCTCTATGCTTTTTTGGTTACCCTAACTTTATGCAATTTTTTCAATAATTTATTACACAGACGGAAAAATGGATTGGCGGGTGAAAGGACTGACAAAGCTTGATCGATGCTGAACAAACATATTTTAGCATATATGATATTATATATAACTGTATATCAAACGTCTATTTCCTATAGAATCACAAACAGACTGGCAAATTTCGAATTCCCTTCAAATATTCGTTTGTACGGGTAAAAAATTTCATTTTTTTCATTCTCAAAAAAAAATGTATGAGTTTATTTTTTTGATTTTTTCTGAATGAAAAGTAGTACAAAAAGTTACTGTTATTACTTTATGTTCAATTTTAACTTATATTTTGCTGTTTTTTTTTTTGTTTTACTTATATTATTACATAACAATTGAAATAAATTTTATATAATAATTTTTTTTCCAAGAAATGTCTATGGCACTCTTGTATGGCACTTTTTTAAGTTTTCTTTTTTATACCCGTACGAACGTATGTTCGAAGGGTATACTAAATTTGCCTTACCGTTTGTAACGCTAAGAAATAACGGTGTTAGATATAGACTCAAGTGTATGTTTTTGATCAGCGTCAAATTCTGAGTTGATTTAGCTTTGTCTGTCTGTCCGTCCGTCCGTCCGTCCGTCCGTCCGTCCGTCCGTCCGAACGATAACTCAAAAACTAATTGAGCTAAAATCACCAAATTTTCACAAATGATTTATTGTAGTAAGTGCCAGAACCCTATTTAAATTGGACATGATCGGGGTACCGGTTCGGGTAGCTGCCATACAACTTCAAAATTTATTTGGCTATATCTCAGAAACTATAAAAGTTATGGTATTGAAATTTCACACAAACGAATATATTAGTAGGGCCAATGTGTCACATAAAAGTCGTTGAAATTACTTGGCTCCTTCTGGTACCTGCCATACAACTTCAAAAGTTATTTGGCTATATCTCAGAAACTATTAAAGCTATGGTATTGAAATTTCACACAAACGAATATATTAGTAGGGCCAATGTGTCACATAAAAGTCGTTGAAATTACTTGGCTCCTTCTGGTACCTGCCATACAACTTCAAAAGTTATTTGGCTATATCTCAGAAACTATAAAAGCTGTGATATTGAGATTTCACACAAGTGAATATATTAGTAGGGCCGATGTGTCTCGTAAAAGTCGTTGAAATTACTTGGCTCCTTCTGGTACCTGCCATACAACTTCAAAAGTTATTTGACTATATCTCAGAAACTATAAAAGCTGTGATATTGAGATTTCACACAAGTGAATATATTAGTAGGGCCGATGTGTCTCGTAAAAGTCGTTGAAATGACTTGGCTCCTTCTGGTACCTGCCATACAATTTCAAAAGTTATTTGACTATATTTCAGAAACTATAAAAGCTGTGATATTGAGATTTCACACAAGTGAATATATTAGTAGGGCCGATGTGCTTGATAAAATTCGCTAAAAAACATCAATAGTAGTTTGGCACAACCAGTATTTTGAATAACACATAGTACTGAAATTTTGCATAAATTAATATGGTAATACGGCAACTTAAAGTCATAGTCTGCCTCATAGTTAATTATGGCACATTAGTTATTCGCACATAGGATAACAAATTCGTACGGGTATCACAGAGTTGACAAGGTCAACTCTATTTTTTTTCTCGTTTATTTTTCATTTCAGATTTTCCTTAAATAAAAATTTATTACCCTTTATGCATTACGTATATACCTAAAGTTGTATGGTATACAAAATGGTATGTTTGGAATAGTTGGAGTTCATGTTGTATATGACATTATGGTATGTAGTCATAAAGTATACTCGTATGTAGTGTATATCTAGTATAAAGCATTTGAGATTTAAGGAATTTTATTATGTGGAAAAGAAAAATATATCTAGGTTTTTATTTTTATATAATTTAATATAAAAGTAATATAAATATTTAGGTTAATGCTTTAAAAATATGATTTTTAATATTATATTAAAAAAAATGTACAATATTTTATTAAATTTTTGTTTTTCAAGTTTTATTCTATATATATTTTTCAGAACAGAAACCAATTGCTCAGTTTAAATAAATTATTTGCACTTAAATAAATTTTGAATTGCTTTTAAATTGTAAAATACTTAAATTTCCTATTGTAATTTTTTCATTTTAGCATTCTGGTGAATCGAGAATAAAATTAGTGATGATTTTGGTTTCTACCCCATATTTTCGTTTTTCCTACAGGATAAGGCCATATAGTTATTAATGTAATGGTCACTTTGATTGTTGGCTTAAGAAAGTGCAACGAAACGCTTATGGATAATAATTTTTTCCTCTACAAATGAAAATAATTTGATTTTGTTTTAAGAAAAGAACAAGGAATAAAATTTATTTAGGAATAAAATGGGTATATAGTTTAACTACCATAAGCGGAATATGATAAATGAATTCAATCAAATATTTAAAATTTAAATGATTTTGCAGTTGCATGTGGGTTAGATTTATTTGAAGTGGCCCCTCGAAGAATTATTCGGTTCAATCTTTCATTCAAACCAGTTCGAATTCCTCACAAATGAACTAAGGTTCTTGAAATTTACATTCGCTAAGAAGCTCATAGCCAGAATTGCACAATGTTTTATTAAAAAAATCTGACCGCAATAAAAAATCAACTTTAAACTAAAAATATTTCGTACTCAACCTTCAACATACGCGGATACGTTGAATACGCTTCTCCAATTCTTCAATTTGGCAGCCAGCTGTGCAATCAGATTCAGGGAGACTTACCCTACGGCCACGGTGGTATACTTGGGTCGATTTCTATGGGAGCGGCCGATGTTATCACGGACTGTTGTACCCTAAGATTGAACTTCGACAAGAATTTTTGTGTCGAGCTTCCTTTTCGCGGTCAGTGGAGGAGGCTGGTTGCTTTGAGAGGTTACGAGGTGGCTTTATTTTCCGACGGTTCCAAAGAGCTCTCTTCTTGGAACATGGAGTGTCTGAGTCGTATCAGCTTCCTAACGGGTTAAGGTTCTTTCAGGCGGAAGTTTTTGCCTAATTGAAAGTATGCGAGATCTGGTATAGCTTCTTGTTTCGTGATCAATTTATTGATCCAGCGACACTGCGTCTTCCATCTTTACAGAAAGTGTGAACCTTCAAAGAATCATCCTCTACCTTCAAAGGATCATCTCTCGTCTTGGAGGACTCCTACCGTAAGATCTTAAATTTTTCCAATTTGAGTTTTTAGCCTCTTCTCTAATCCCCATCTAATAAAGTTGTACTCAGTTCCATCAACATTGTAGAAAATTAACTGTTATTTGTTGTACCAGAGATTTCTTGGCATATCCAAGCCGTACCATATGATTTCGGCACAAATGAGCATAAAGATCGCAATTAGAAAGGAAGTTTAACGAATATTCGGTTTGCTTTTATATATTGTGTGTTTGGCAAGCCATGGAGCTCAATACATGTTCCCTAATTCTTATATTAAAATACAATTTTTTACTAGAACACTTTTACATTTTTTTTAACAAAATTCAAAAACATTCTAAATTACTTACATAATATTCATATACATAATATTACTAAAATATTTTATAAATTCTTTGTACACCATATTATACAAATACGATTAATAAAACGGAAACCTTTCTCCACAATCCTGTTAACTTTTCATAAAGTAATAAGTATTATTTTAAGGTTTACAAAAACACACACGAACCAAAATTGCAGTATGCACACATGTGAGTTAGTTTTTTTTTTTTTTAAATTGTAAACATGTTTTAGTTTTGCATTTTTTTTTACTTTATTCCATTTTACAGAGAGTACAAAAAAGAAAAATAACTACCCATAAATTTTCATATTTTTCTTGGAAAAAAAAAAACAAAAACAATCACAAATATTAGAAATGAAAGAAAGAGTGAAAGAGAAGAAAGCTACTTAAAAACTCATTGCTAAAGAAAAATTTTTATATTTTCTTATCTTTGTGGAAGAAAGAAAACAACAGAAAACTTTTATTTATTTTCCTCTTTTTGAAAATGCAAAAATTACATATGCAAAAACAAGAACGAAGAAGAAGACAAGAAAAATGCATTCCTTAAAAAAACTTGGAGCAATGCAATTTACTTGAATAACAAACAGGATTAGAATATTATTATTATCCTGACAGGATAATAATAAATTTTAATTTTTGTTTTTATGAAACAAAAAAAAAATTACTCCTTTTTCTCTCTGCTTTCGGGTTAAAATAAAAAATCTTATAAGATGAAATTTTCCAAAAAGTGTTTTCTTAATACAAAAATATTTTTCTGTTTCTCCACACACTTCCTTCATCCCCTCCCATTTGCATGTTGTTCACTTTAATACACCACTTTTTTTAAAATATTTTTCCTCTATACATAAAAATCTTTATCTATACATTTTGGATCTTAACAACATTAATTTAATTTTTTTATTTTTTTGGTATACCAAAGTTTATGTAAATAATTGTCATAATTGTTCTTATCTAATCCTAAATTTTTTTTTCTCCATTTTCTCTTTTTTTTAAAAAGAACAGCAAAAATACAATTTACTTACAATTCGCAGTTTCTTCGCAGAATACAACATTGACTGCTTTCTTCGCTGCCATTATTATTTATTTTGTAACTTGCTGTTTAGTAGGTACATTATCTTCTGCATAGTGTTTGATTTCATCATTTATAATTGAATATTTATCGTATAGTATATTTTGATTTCGAGTGCGGTCATGCGAAGTTGTTCCTTCCAGCTTACATCGAGAAAATTAAACGTAGAAAAGTTGCGTATGGATAGAAATCGCTTTCACTCTCTTACGAATTTCCTCTTTATTGAGCATTCCCTAGTAAAATATCACCTGAACAAGCAGTTTCCCTGTTCGGGCAGGGATCTTATTTGTGCAGATTTTGCGGGGACAGTGAACGAAATACTCTGTACAGCCTTTGGGATTGTCCCGTACTAGCTGGTCAGCTTTATGCGGGGTTTTCTAAGCATTTGGAAACTCGATTTCAACTACCTTGGCGACATCTCCAGCTCTATACTCGGAACAAGGATATTATAAGCAGGCCCAGTTCAAGAGGCTTTCGGTTCCTTTAAAAATCTGCAATCTAAAATCTACAATAGCTTGATTTATTAAAATCTTACAAAATAAATTAATTTAATTAATTGCTATTAGCAAAATAATTATCTCGAAAAAAGGCATTTTTAACTCATTTTCGTATTTTGCTCTCATGTTTTCTCAATTAATAACATGCAACATGAAATTGTTACTTTCGAAAACTTTATTACATTTTGCCACGTTTACGCACTTTAATATTTTGTTTTTGTTTTTAGCCTTTGTGACGTTCGTTTTTCGTTTTTGTTTGTATGACACAGAATGTAGAAAGTTTACCATTATTAGTAATAAACTGCATACAGATAAGAAACTTGAATAAATTGCACAAAAGTTGTGCACTTCTGCAAATATTTTTTTTTCTTTTTATAAAAATAAATAATAAAAGTTAAGAAAATTATTTTGTTATTTTTAGTTTTCTTAATAATAATGAAAATTAAGTTAAATAATTTGGAAAAATTTCTAAAATTTTTACATTTCAATGAAAATACAAAGAGAACTGAGTTTAGCAAATAATTATAAGAGCCGATTTAAGGTTTTTTATTGTATCAAGTAGAATTTGGGTAGTTATTCAGGAAGCTGCGTAAAGATTTTACGGAAAATTATTGGAAAATTGTAAAACTGTATTGTCCGAGCTAAAACTCAATTCTAAATTCGGTTTGGCTCTAATGTCAAAGTCCTAATTTATTTCATAGTATACAAGATGTTTTGAAGTACTGACAGATATTTAAAAAAAATTAATGAAAAAAAGTACGTAAAGGTCAGATCATTTACTAATTCGGGGGGCAATTATTTTGTCTTATTCCCTACTTCGGTCGCCAATTTTATTGTTTCGTTCTCTACTTCGGGCGCCAATTATATTGTTTTTATTTGAACAAAAAAGGAAAAAGCTGATCAAATTATAGAAATTCAATGACATAGACTTGTATGACCAATATATCACCAGAAAAAAAAAATATACTCGAATTCACTATCAAAAACTGGAATTCACCATCAATAAGTTGAATATTTAATATTCACCATTTTATTTTTCAAATTATTTGTATCTATACGTACAATAACAAAATTTTGAAAATCCAATTAAAACTTAATATGGATGTACAATCGGATACTTTTTAGTATATGAGTGCTTAATATATATTAAAATCAAAACGTATACCTACATAACGTACATAGGTTCCACAAATTTATCAGCATCTTCTCGTACTAAAAGAGTTTATTATTTTTATATAACACAAATAAAATACGAATCAAAAACTAACTTAATTTTCCTCGACACATATTATTTTCTAATACTATATATGTATGTATTTTTTGTTAGTAATACATATTGTTATTATGCAACTTATACATAAAAACATGCTGTATATGTACACACAACTAAAAATATATTTTTTATAATAAATTAGTTTATAAAAACTCCTTGAAACTTTCACATCACCTAACAATAATTAAGGTGAAAATCTCAGTAAATTTAGTATAAAAATACCTTTAAGACACATACTTACATAACAGTAAGATACTTAACCAAATATAGTATGAACAACAAAACAAGCAAAACAAAGAGAAAAAAGAAAAGAATATTGGAAAAAGAAGGAAGATAATTTTTGCAAATTATGAAATTTTCTGCTCATTATCGTGCACGACTAAATTTATGAGTATATATATGGAAAACTTTATTATTATTTCTCTCATTTTTTTAATTTTTTTTTTAGAATATTTTTGTTTTGTCACCCTTAAGAGAGCTCTTATAATATTCTGTGAGCATTAATTATTATACGTTAACGTAGATGGAATATTTACCTAATTTTATTATTTTCTTACTCTATCTATACCCTATATATACCAATATATGGTTTTACTATATTTTACAACTATATGTTCATACAAAATGCATGTACCTAAATATCATATTTTATTACCTATAGTTTGTTGACTGCCGTACATGTTAAGGGTGTTTCAGTGATGTTTAGAAGTTTGCAAATAATCAAGAATAATTCTTTCATCAAGTTGCAGTAAAAAAGCTTGGGCGGGGGGCATATATACCAGCGGGAAGAGGGAGGGGGAGGATACATATATGCTTGTTGACGAGCTACAGCGTGTTGCAAAAAATGTATCCCAGATTTTTCCTCCATATAAATAAATTTTAATAACTTTGGAGTCGATATACGGTAACCATACCGAAGCATACTATGTCACTTTTGTCTATGTCAGTTATCCTTTCGTTTTCGGGAAAAATCTACTCAAAAAGAGAATTTTGCTTTAAAACACGAAATTTCTCGAATGAAAGATAAAAGTTCTCAGTACAATATTTTCTTTAATTTCTCATAGTTTTACCCTGAAAATATTTGCAGCCTTATACGGAACGCAGTGTATGCACACCCTGTACCCTTATAAAATACAAAATAATCAACCGTATAAACTTTTTTGTTTTTGTGTGTTCTTTTTTTCATTTTGTTGTTGTTGCAATAAATGCAATGAATTTAAATGAGCTTTAAATTTGCTAATTCAAAAAAAATTTTTTAGCATCATTAAAACTTTAACATGAATTCATTATTATAAATATTTGAGTGATTTTAAGTTTTTAATAGTTTCGTCTATCAAGTGGAAAATAAAAATTGTATATTACACACATACATACAAGTAATATTTCACTTAAACGATAACACTTTCAAAGAATAATAAATTTTCATAAAAATGTTTTATTTTTATTTTTTGAATAATTTTGCATACTTATAGGCGAAACAAATTTTTATAATAATTTGTAGCATTAGTAGTTTAAATAAATGAAGTAAGTGAATAATAATTTTGTGTTAGCAACTTTATTTTACAAATTATTGTTAATTTTATTCATGGTGAAGTGGTTTTTGTTTAAGATATTTAATTTTCGAAAAAAAATCATTAAAAATTTCGAAATATTATTGAAATGCAATTGTGTATTTAAAAACGTTTAGTTAAGTGTAGATTTTAGTTACTGCTTACATACATTATATGAAAAAATTTGCGATCTAATCTAAATGTGTGTTATGTGTTGAAATCTATATTATGTGCATTTAGAAGCGATTTTATTAAGTATCAGTTTTACCAGTGTTAGCAAATCGTGGGAAATTTCTCGTTTCGTTGAAAATTTTGAAGCCTTGATAAGAAGAAGAGAAAATGGCAGAAAATCGTGCAAATTACCCAAAACTGTTGAATCATTTTTAAGTAGGATGTGCCCTATACGCGATTATGCAAAATATGCATTAAATACTTCTTGTAATGTTGACTGCTTGTACTGCAATAATTGTATATAAGTACATGTTATCAAGTTAATTTCCCTGTAAATAGAGAATAAAGGATTTGGAATACACGTAGTGGAAAAAATCAGAATAAAAAATTTTTATTTTTAAAATTGATTTTTTTTTACAATCCCGCCCCTGTTTTCCGACGCTCTTTCAATCAAATCAAAAGTTAAAACTTAAATTTTTTCCTTCATCTAATCCAAACATGATTATTGAAATCGTACAAATAAGTTTTAATCTTTTTAAACGTTATTCAACATACACAAAATAAATCAAAAATTCCATTAAATTTCATCTCAATAAAATTGAACAGACCAACTTTCAATTTTATCTTTCAATCATAATAATAGGTTTCTAGATTCAAAATGTACGTGTGTATATACTTTCATTTAAAAACCATTCTCTGAAGTGGTTTATATGTGGTGAATATGGTTTATTCAATATTATCTTTATCGCCATCACTATCATTATCAACATCAGCCAGCACCATCATCGCTAACATTAAAATCATTAGAATCAATTACATCATCATCGTTTCATCTAAAATACACAAAAAAAAAATTGTTAATATCTAATAAACCAATAGAGCGAAATTCAAAAAAGAGAGATTGACTTGGCACTGAATATTGTGAATTTGCGATACCCGTTATAATAGCCTAACTTGTTAATAAGCTTAAAAGCTTTTCAACCAAGAAAAAAGAATTTGTTTTTTCTTTTTAATTTTCTCTTCCTGTTTTCTTTTTCTTTGACTCATTCAATCTCTTCACTCTAAACAAAAAAAAACGAAACCAAAAAAAGTAAAAGACCAATACCTATACTTTACTTCGCATCGTTTCACATTGAATATTTTTTTCCATACTCTGTTTATGAGAATGTACGAATGTATGTTCGGAGGGTGTTATAAATTTGCCTTCCGGTTAAAATGTCAAGAAATAATGATCTGAGATATAGACATAAGTGTATGTTTTTGATCAGCGCCGAATTCTGAGTCGATTTAACTATGTCTGTCTGTGCGGCCCAACGACAACTCGAAAACTATTAGTAATAGTTTGTGCCGAAACCCTATTTAAATTGAATTCAATTGAGGCAGTGGTTCGGGTAGCTGACTTACAACTTCGAAAGTTATTTCGCTATGTTTCAGAAATTATGGAACTTATAATATAGAAAGTTCGCACAAACAAATATATATTTGGGGTATAATAAAAATTGACTCTTTGTTGCAGCTACCATGCAACTTCAATAGTTGCTTAGTCTAATCTTGAAAGCTATTGAAATCACTGTGCTAAAATTGTGCATAAATTAATATAATAATAGAGCAACTATTGGTTCCGCGTGAAGGTGTGGTCGGAGGTATTACAAATATGCTAAAAAGATAGCAAGTTCGTATGGGTATCTCAGAGTTGACAAAAACATTTTCTCGTTTGATTTTATTTTATTTTTTTATAATTTTTTTAATAACAGTACAAATAAGCAATCATTTAACTTAACTATATTATAGAAAGAGAAGAATAACAAATTTTTACTTTGGTTAGTTACTCAGAGAACATTACCTACATAGTATTAAAGTAAAATTTTAATATGAAAAAGAAAAAGAAAAGAAAAAATGATAAAGATGTGTTTTTTTTTTTTGCAAAAGAAATTTAATTTCGCCTAAAAGCATTCCATATCATTCTTTCTTCAGTGTTGAATGCTGATATTATTTTTTACTTTAACCATTATAACATTTTCATCGTAGGTCAACTGTATCGCAAGTATTACTCGTACCATCCTTTTGATATTTTTTTTTTATATACAAATATTTAAAAAAAATATCAATTATGGCCTTTGTAATGGAATAGATTATGACTAATTTTTAAAAAATTTAATTATGTGAAAATTTTAAATTGAATTTCTAAATTTTTATTAATTTGCGTGGAATGTGAGTATGATACTAACTCACTTTGATTGAAAGGCTATAAATAAATTGCGGTTGAATAGACTCTGAATTATGCACTAAAGTAAAATTATTTTAAAGGGAATTATACAATTTTTCTCAAGAAAAGAGGATTTACAATTTATAAAGCTACTTAAATCGTAATTATTTTAAAAAGTTTTTCGAATTAAACAGGAGGCGAAGTACTCTACAAAAATTAGAGCAGTAGTACTGCATGGCAGTATTCTGGATTCACAAAAAAATTACAGTAAACTAAGTAATAAAAAGCAAATCTGTGCGAATAAATGAAAGCAAATCTGTAGGAATGTACATTCCACCAACAAAAATTGAGTAGACTGCCAACATTATTAAATTTGAATGGTGCCAGGGTATCGAAATTTGAATGGTAAGTTATTTAAACAGCACTACTATACCTTCCATCACGGAATGTAGAGACAAAAAACGGTATAGAGCAAATTTTATGGTAAGTTACATTGACAAATTCTAGGAAGTTATGATCACCCAGGTATGTTTTAGGTTGAGCTGAAGCTCTCCACTATTGATGGGTTTGACAATCCGCTTATTTTTGTTCCAAAACGATTTTTAACAGAATCTGCTCTTAAAATATTAAAAGTTCAGAATTTCTCCAAATAAACCAATTTTACACCTGACCAACTACCGTTAACCGTTATAATTACCTTTTAACCGCTGTAATTACCCTTTAACGCTATACCAGAAATACTGTTCCATTTCAGGAAATCAATATTCGTAAACTATATTTAAACTATCTACCTTTTATATTAAATCATATATACAAAATGATCATCTAGGGATAAAAGATTATTGAAATTGCTTTGGCTTCAAATAAAAAAAGAAAAACAAGAGAAAACAATAAGAAAAATAGAAAAAAAATAGAGTTTTGTTTAAAGAAAAATGAAAGAAATTTAAAAAATAAGAGAAACAGCAAAAGAAATCATTTGTGTTTTCAAATTTTTCAATCCTTAAAAAATCTGTGTGTTCATCGTTTAAGAGAGCAGAAACTATGCCAGACATGAAAATTGCAAAAAAACTAAACATTTACAAATCCAATTTTGTTGTTCCTCTTAGAGGAAAATCTGATGGACATAAAACAGGTCATGTAAGCCTTTTGAAACTCAAATTTTGTTATAATTCCTGAATAATTTTCATTAGCCCTTACATTTGAATAACCATCACAAATAATTCAAATGGATTGAAAGGGCGTTGAATATTTCAACTTGATTTTCAAAAAACAACATTGCGGTATTACTAAACTACTCAGCAATTCAAATTTATAAGCAGAATTGGGTATTACTGTATTTCAAAAGCCAAGCATACTTTGATTCCGCCCTTTTAATTTTTTGTCCTGCAAAATTTTTTTGGATCGAATACAACTTCTTTACTTCTTACAATTTGTTCTAATTTAAAAAAATTTTGATCCACACTTCAAAATAAATAACAATCATTACTAAACTACGCCTGGTCTGATAAAATTTTAATAGCATATAGAACAAGTTGTTGTTCCATTATATTTCATTTAAGTATGAAGAAAATCAGGATAAATAGAAAGAAAATCTGATTAAAAAAACCACATAAATGCACTCATTTGTATTTAAAATTTCCATATGGTAAAATGTATGGTATATAAATGGTATACAAAGAAAAGGTCCATTTTAAGTATATGCATGAGAAATCTCTTTTAATGCACATATGGACAAGTACAAATAGGATTATGCTAAACGAATTACACTGCGATGTAAAGAATCATTGAGAGAAATTATTATTTTTTAAAGTGCTTCCACACACTTTAATTGTAAATTTTTATGGCGCTGTTCAAATGTCGTTCAAATGGAAGGAAAATTTTATATCTAAAGTAATTCAGGCTATTGGAATTCATTGAGATTTAATTTTCTGCGAAAGTAAGTGTTAAAATTTTGATTAAATTATGCGGATGTATTAATGTATCTCGTCGTTGAGGATTTATAAAATTGATCTATGTTTAGTTTTCCTTACAGACATTACTTAAAATTTTATAAATCTCAATTTGACTCAAACATATTTTCAGAACATACACCATTACGAACGGATTGAGTCCATTCAAAGTAGTTTCCTCCGATTTGCACTCGGGACTAGTCTGATCCCCCTAAATTACCACATTACGAAGAAAGTTTATTAAACTTCCCCCACAAAATCTGCACAGGGGCAGCTAGACTTGAGCCGTGCTAAGAAATTCGCAATAGCGCGAATCTGGCTCCTGTTCATCCCCAACAACTCTTGCGGTAATTATAGGCTTAGAAATTCCTTTTATTATTTTAAAATATTTTTGTTGAGGGTATGGATGTCTCTTTAAGAGAACTTCAAATAATTTGGGATAATTAGAGCTTTTAAATGTTCAACTTTACAGTACTGGTTACCTAAGCAATCCGTGTGTTATAATGACCGCACATTAATAAACAATCCTCTTTACATGACCGCACATCAACTGATATCCTGTCGATTCTAACGACTAATTAGTATAATAAAAAATATTAAAACTAAATGAAAAAACAAGACAAAAGAAGGGCGAAATTTCCCAATTACATTCGGTGCATTAATAAAAAAAATTATTCAACTGCATAACACGAATTTTTATAAGTTAATAACACAAAATTTTTAGATTTTCAGTAACACAATTAAAATGTAAAAGACCCAAAACTTAACGCATAAACTCGAAATTTTACTACGCGAATATGGAATAGGTTTTCTTCAAATTGAGTTATTTTTTTTCTCTCTAGGAAACAATTTCACAATAAAGTTACAATGAAATCCAATGAACAATTTTATAAACAGCTTAATAACCTCAAAACCTCTTTAAAATAAAAAAGCGAAAGAAAAAATTAAATGATTTAAATGCTTCCATATTAAAGTCCTGAGTCTATTTTGAGTCATTGACAACATTTTAACTGAGGATTCGTACAAAACAGTCACACTTCGATGAAACTTGACTAAATTGGCACGTCCACGTAAGTCTTAATAAAAATAAAATTCTGATGTAAAGGTTTCCATGTAAGAGTAACAAAAATTTAGATAAGCGCAAACTAAAATGTGCTGGATTAGATTGGATTACTTTCATGGTGAGTTTTGGACGCCCTTGAAAAACCATAATATGTTTTGAACGTTCAAACATTTACTGCGGATTTACTGAAATAAAATTGTTTTTGTTTTTCTTATTTACTGTAGACCCAAAATCTCTTCCATGTACTTATACACAATAACTATGTATTATTAAAAGTAATAAAGTGTTGGTGTATAACACGATTTTTTTTAATCGGATAAAATTTTCATTTTTTTCCTATATACGAAAATCACTCACAAAATCTTCTCTATAAAATATAATCTTTCTCTTATTAAATTTTTTTTCGCTCTTTTTCTCTTATATTCAAGTTGGTAATGTAGCACAAAATAAACTGTGTAAGTATTAAATGCATTAATGTAACCTAATTAATAAGTTTGATAGCGATGGTCCAACAAAGCCTTCCTTTCTCATGGACAACGCTCAACACTCATTGAGAAGGTGCTTCGGGATCTTCTATACTTGCGAGACCCGTAAGTGCTTAAGCCCAGTTTCTATTTCTTATGCCTGCTATTGAACGCCTGAAAGTGCTTCGATTGTAATTGTCCAAAAGCACTTTTGCTTGCCAAAAGCTCCGAACGCTTCTTTCAAAGCTTCAGTTTTTTCTCCTCCACTTCGCTTCTCAGTACCTCACGGATTTTACTTGGTCCAATCCTGGCCAAACAAAACAGGAGTTGATTCCCCGCTACGCTGGCATATTTGTTTCCGCGCTTTTTGGTACTAAAAAATTTTGGCAAATAGTTCCATCTCTATAAACAAGGATTTATTTTTCACTTCCAAAAATTGTTACAAAAAAAAAGTTAAAAATGAAATAGCTACTAAAAGTATATTAATATTTTTTATAATCTCCGATGGAAATATTCATTGAACTGTTAAATCATAAACTGAGAAAGCAAAGAAAAAAAATAAAACCAATTAAATTCAAAAAATGAATTTTTGTTTTCTCTTATTTTAAATACCATCGTTTAAAAAATCTGACAATAATTTGACAACTCAACACAAAATTTATTTGACAGAATCATAAAAACAAAACTAAATGGAAAATATTTTTAATGAAAAAAATGTTTGTTATTTTAAAGTATTATCAAAGGTCAGACAAGGTCAGTAAAAATCATAGAAATAGATTCAAACCAGTGAAATAGTCGATGACAGCATACAAGCCTGATAACCTATTAAGTGATATTAATGTTTAACAGACCAAGTAATAATGACAAATTACTGATGACATCACATACATAATTTTTAAATTGTAATATTTTTTGGATGGATTTGATGTAACTGTGTGCAGTTATTTGGTAGTATTTTGTTCCTGTTATTTCGATTCAAATGTATTTCGTTGTTGGAACCGTCTTTATAATTTTTCACTATTTTTCATTTAATTATATGTACATTTAATTTTTGTTTTAAAAGAAAAATTTACGAAGTAACGAAAAACTATGCGATATCCGTCCGGATACATGTATGTATATATATATAAGCCTGGACTCATACTGCAAGGTATTGCAGGTCGATACACATGCAATAGAAGATGTTCCTGGGTGTTAATGCAGAAAGAGCGTAGAAAATTTTTTTCATTTATGTGGTCTTTGATAGTAGAGGAACAATGGTGGAGCCAAATCAAGTAGAACCAGGCTATATACAAGTTGGAGCAGTTTTCTTCCTTAACTTGTGAAATTGGCATCAGCAAACAAACTTACGCTCATTTGCTCTAACATACTTAACATGATAGTAAAGATGTGGTCGTTGGGCTTATGCGTTTTCTCCCTGCTTGAAGCAGAATATGACCTTCACTGGTGTATTCCGCCTGAAGCAAAGGTATTTCTCACATCACGATTAAGAACCACGATTTGGAGGAGTCTACGAAGTAGATAATAGTTCACCACGGCAATCAATTTTAGAAAACTCTTCAAGCAGAAGACTCTTCTGTATCACACAGTACGCAAATTAGGTAGGCTGTACTTTTACAGATTCCGTTCTGCTCATTCTTTCGTAAATTTTAAATTTACTCGGCATCGTACGATCAGTCCTCTCAACTTCTGCCCAATGTGAATTACGAACTTAAGATGTGCTCCTTCATTTTTGCTCTTCTTCAGTACTCCCAACATAGGAATCGAATACAAATACTTCATCAAAATTGTTAAACGGGTCATACTATAAATAACAATTTTATTTAATGGCATCTATAGAAAATAAAATACTAAAATATTGTATTTTCTCTACACATAATAAATAACATAAAAAAAAGCAAAATAAAAATAATTAGAAGAAATAAAAACATTGCACACAGTTTTGACTCATTTTATATACTGACTCAGGTGCAACAAAATTTTATTAAGTACAATTTTTATTATTGAATACGCCAGCATTTAATAAGCTATAGGTAACCCCTTATTATTTGGTAATTTAAAAAACCATAAACATAAATATTACAAGAATAACAAATTGGAGAGAAAAATTAAGACTCATAATTCACCAAAAGACAATGAAAAGGAAAAAATACATAAAAAATTATAAAATAAGAAGCGGTAACTAATGAGTCATATACAAAGTGGATAGCACAAAAATTACGGTCGTAAATGAAAGAAAAATATTTTTTTAAAAATAGAAAGAGACGAGAGATGGTGTCTTAACAAAAATCTTTTGCTTTTTAATTTTTTTCCTTTGAAATAAATTGAAAATTTTTGCTTTTAGTTTAAAACTAAAAATTTTTTTCATATTTTTGTAGGTTACGAAAAGAAAACACAATATCATAAAACTGAAGTTAAACAAAAAATTATGATTTTTGATTGCACATTGCACATTTTCGTTTTCAAAAGAAGACAATAATAAAAAAAAACACAATTTTTTTTTAGAAATGAACATTTTCATAAAACATTCTTCATCGTTGTTGCAGTTAAAACGTCTAGTACATCTCTACAATATTTTGTATAAATTACAGGTAATGTACACCAAGTGTAATTATGCATATACTTATGTTTCTTCTTTTGGTTTCACAGTATTATTGTTAAATTATGGGCATTTGTTTATACAATCGTCATTTTCAGTTAGAGATGGTGTAGTTGGTGGTGGATCAAAGGTATAATTTATTAAAAAATATTAAAGAAATAATAAAGAAAGAAAGAAATGAATTCTTTTCGTATAAGTTTTGAGCTTTCTTTTAAGTGTTATGAATGGATGGGATCATAAGACATGATAAAATGCGTTCCAATTTGTATAAAAACACTTTTTTCTACTACTAATTGTTTGTCGTTATGTCGACGTGAAGGAGGTGAGTATAATGCAATAATATATAGTTGTGAAAATAATGAGAAGAGAATTAAATTTGTTTTCTGGTTAAGAAAAACTGTGTATTTAAAGTCTAGACAAAAGTTGATGCTATAATGGTTAGTTAGTATCATCAGGAATTTCCTCAAAATATCACCTGTTGTGAGTAACCCAACAAAAAAAAAAAAAAAAAAAAAAAACAATTTATTTTTTTACCAGTGTGCTGTTATTAATTTTGATTTTTTAATACTGCTAATAAAAAGTGAGTTATAATTAAAAGTGTGGTGCATATATATAAATGAAAAAGTGCATATTGAAATTTTAATTATTAGAAAAAAAAAATAATTTGGCTAATAAGGATAGACAATATTAGGTGAGTAAAAAAAATAGGAATATAACAGATTATCAATTGGTTTTCCGTTGAAAACTTGTTGATAATTAAAATTAGTGTGACAACATGCGTGGATAATAATGGAATTGAAAATTCTACAATGCTCTTAGTAAACAACTTATTAAATAAACGACAATCGGGTTACCGTCCCGATAGTCGTAACTTTTAGCTCATATTGTATTAGGAGCTTGTTAAATAAGATAAGTAGGGCTGCCATCATCATAGTGCTAAATTCATTTTCAATATTTTCCTCGCAGTGTCTGTCTTGAGTGGCTCAACGGATTGGACAGATTAAATCGGGTCAGACTTCGGTGGGTTCCTGGGCATGTTGGCGTGGAAGGAAATGAAACGGCTGAAAGGTTGTTGAAGGGACTATCAAATCTCTTCTGAGATAATAAGACCAGGAGCGCGTCAAGAACAAATTGGAAATTAATCAAGTGAGGGTTTTCGCTGGTATTTTGATGAGGCATTGCAGATTTGGTGTTTCATCTTAGGAAGCTGGGCCTAGAAAGTGAGGGCACTTACAGGCTTTGTCAGGAGGATGAGAAGACTCCAGTACACCTTTTGGCGGATTGTGAGGCCCTCCCCTGCAGAAGAAGTGAAATACTGGGGGACTCACTTTAATCGAATATATCAGGCAGGTGGATCTGTTGACGTGTGTTTACGTGTACCACACATACGAAGGGGGGAAAAATTAAATCATCATGTGCTGATTACGGTGAACTATTTCCCCATCGAGAATCAACAATCGACCAAAAGTAATTGCAATTTAAAAAAAGTTTAGAAAAATGAAATTTCAGGATTTGTTTTTAATTTAAATGTACAAAAATCATCACAATTCTTCGTTTTAAACTAACATTTCTATTAAATTTACTCACATCCATAGCTTACAATGTAATTTTCTTAAGCCTTTTTGTTTTTCTCTCTTAAATAAAATTTGTTTGGGTTTTACATACACTTTTTTTTCTAAATGTATAAAATATTATCCCATTACATTTTACACGTGACTTTTAATAAATTAAGGTCCATCTGTAATACAAATGCGACAATCTAACAACAACAACAAATGATAAAATAAATGTTTCAACCCTGTAATGTAAATAAACAATTTCCGTTTCACATTTTTTCTTGTTGTTGCTGTTCCCCTATTTCCTTCTATATACTTACATTACAATTTTCCTGTAATATTCTTTTTATATTTTATGATGAAATTTATTTGTGGCCGCAAAATTACGCTTACGCGAAAATACCCAAATAAAGAAAAGAAGAAAAAAAAAATCCAAAAATGAAAATTATTTTCGTACATGTTTCAACTTAATTTAAGGAACCTGAGAGTGCCTAAGGTTCTCTTCTATCTACCATATTTTATTTTCAAAATTTTTTAAGCATTTAACAGCAAACGCATCATAGAGGGTACAGACCCTATAAACCATAAAAGAGAGAGATAACAACAAAAAAAACTAAAACAACAATAAAACTGAAAGTCAGAATAAAAAAAAATGTTAAACAATATGGCAATAAAAAAGGATTCTCACGTTTTCACATTATACCGTTGTAATAAAATAAAAAATACTCGTACCGTTACGGAAAAAAAAATGAGAAAAAGATTTCGACGACGAAGTACTGGAGAAATTCTAAAGGCAACAATTGATGTTTTTTTGTGTTTTACTTTTTGCCCATTTATATAATTTTTAAATTGTACGCTGCCTATATAGTTTGCTCTTGCTAAGTATGAATGAGTGAATTGTGGCAGAGATCTCCCAAAATTTTCCATTTATATTATTACATATAGTTTTTTACAACTATATTATTCGGGTTAAAAGAATCGGTACTCGGAACGTACAGAAAAAATTAACGAAATATGGGTTAAATGCATCTCAAAGGCCGAAGGTGCTAACCTTCATAATTATTTGACTTCCCGCTTCATCTAATATTTATTGTTATTCCGGTATATGTGAACGCTCTCACAACGATTGTCAGGAAAGCCGATGAAAATTTTCTTTTGCTACGTGGTTTGTTTTAAGTTTCTTTTTTTAAGGAAATGCGTATAAAATGTATTCAAAGTTTTATTTTTCAGTTTTGTTTTCGTTTTGCTTTTTTTGAAAAATGATGGCGTTGCTCTTCCATACTTGATATTAATGTACGATGGTGATGTTTTTGAGTCTTCCGTTTTTTCTTCCTTTTTGTGTGTTTGTTTGTTTTGTGTTTTTTAACTGTAAATATGATTTTTTGATGATTTTTATCGTTATCTTTTATTAATAAACAAAATAAACAATCATACACTCTAGTTGTGTTTGGTACACAATGAAATGAAATGCGAATATGACTATAACAGTGTAATTTGGAGAGAATATGAATTTTTGTTTCGGGTACCTCTACACACGTCATGTACGCGTATATCTTACCTGCATGGTAATGGATAAAGTGCCGAAAATGAGGTTAGAAAATGTGTTTATTGTGATTTGAATTCTTAAATGTGAAAATTGTTTTTTTTTTGTTTTTTTATTTTTTTTTTATTACAATTTTCAATGATTTCCTTGGTTTTCATCTCTTCGTTTTTATTTTGTTTGCTATTATTTAATATAAAAACGAAGTTATGAACGAATAAAATATCAAAAGAAAACAAAAAAAAAAAATAAAAAGAAGAAGAACAAGAAATTGTAATAAAAAAAATATAACAAATTTTTATTACCATACACACATTCATTCACACATTCAATACCCTCTTCAAAGGAACGTAAAACATTTTGTGGTCTAATAAAATTGGAATTTTTAACAAAAAATTTAGGAGACGCTCTCAGGGGATCCGCTCCGCAAAAAAACACATAAGACGTAGTATCTATTGCAAAAATTTTTAAAGTATAAACACTTTGTGGGCTTGTAAATTGCAATTTTTTTTGTACTTTTTAAAGGTCCCATTGTAATTTATTATTGCTTTTCTAAATTAATTTTTCAAGTATATTCATTGCCGATTTTTATAATATACAATTATTTAATGGGATCTCTTGTAAGTCGTATATCGCAAAAAAAAAATTATTTTAATATAAAAGAGAGGAATAAAACTCAATTGAAAATTTTGTTATCTTGGAAAATATTAAAGTACGAGTACTTTGTAAGAACAAAGTATTGTTTTGCATTTGGAAAACTGATTTTGCGAAAAATCTGTATCTTTTTGTTTTATTATGTTGTATAGTGAATGCAATAATGATCAAGTACATAGAATAACCAATATTGCGGAAAAAGCGTTAGAGAAAAGGCAAATATGTTCGACAATATTTCTGGACGTGGACCAGGCTTTCGATAGGGTTTGGCACGACGGTTTATTATTTAAACTTAAGAAATTGATACTTTTGCAATTCGAGGAGTTACTTGAATCAAATTTATCTGACAGGCTCTTCCAAATCAAACAGGACGATGAGTACTCTACGCTTAGGGAAATTAGGGCTAGTATGTTTCAAGGCAGTATTCTGTGTCCAGATGGAAAAGACGTGTAAAAAAGAAAAGAATAGAATTAGAAAACAAAAATAGAGAAAACTATTGGCTCCTAAGTCGTGGGTCTGGATTGTCAAAATATAGTAAGGTGTTGTTATATAACCAAATGATAGAGCCTATATTGCCGCATGGGTTGCAGCTATGGGGTTGTGCCAAGCAAACACACATTAAACAAATACCAACTTTCCGGAACAAGGTTCTTCGTAATATGGTGGATGCTACCTAGTATGTGTACAATAGTGATATTCATAGGGATCTGAGTGCCCCCAAACAAGTGAGGAGATAAGGAACTGTGCCATAAAGCTTGAGGCGCTTTTGCAACTGCATGAAAATGTCGAATTAGTCCAAAATGCTGTGACAGCACCTCCGTGCCTTCCTTCACGGAATATGGACACCAAAACTAATGGTTAGTCACTTTGACTAGGTTTGGGAGTTTACCACCATCCAGGTGTGTTTTAGGTTGAGTTAAAGTCCCCCACTATTGATAAGTCTGATGACAGGTTGGGTCCGCCCATCTTTGTCTTTCAATGATTTTTAGTACCTGTATTAAAAAAAAAAAAAGAAAAACCAAAATGTTGTGTAGTGTGAATGAAAGTGAAATTACAAGCAGTAGATTTTGAATAAATTTTAATTTTAGAAAATAACTAAAGAGGTCAGTATTCATGAATCAACTAAATGGATCCAAGACAAATATTGTCAGGTCCTGGCATTTTCAGTCACAGCTTTACTTATTTGTTATCTAGTCACTAAAGTTGTATGGGTCGGCAATATGTAGGTTTTAAGGGTTACGATGTTGATATGAAAGAACCATTGAAGCCATTGCCACCGTAGGAAATGGAAATTAATTTTTATATCAAAACTACATATTTGGTCAGATAATATATGAAGCAGTTATTGTTGCAATATGAATAATTTTGTTCTTATACCTAAAATTCTGAGACCAGGTGCTATTACGACGCATAATAGACTGCTTTTCATAGTCTTTTTTAGTACTGTACTGAATGCTGTGAAAATAATGCCAGAAGGTGAAAGTCTTTAATGTGATGTGATAGTGAAATAAAAAGTTGATCCCAAACAAACAAATGCAATACAGAAAAAAAAAGAGGAAGCAAGAAGAGAGTTAAGAAAGAAGGCAAATTTTATGATGAAAAAGTACGACAGTTCTATAACTTAATAGGGCACAATTTTAAGTTAAAATTTACATAAGTCTAACAATGGTTGAAAAATATCCGTTGTTTATTAATGAAGTGAATAATCACCAAAAGTTTCTAGATATTTATTTTCATCAAAATTTCCCAAGCACCAATAAACTAAAATATTAATGAACTTTCTCCCATATATTTTTCTCAATAAAAATTTGTTTTTTTTCTTATGTAACTCAATCCATTTTCACTTTCCTAACTTAATTTACTAAAAATATTGATCATTTTTTTTCTTTCGCTCTCTCTCTCTCTCTCTAATAAATAATAATGGAAAGAATACGACAAACTTCATAAATCAACTTTTAAAATCTTGTTCGTCTATTTTCTATATGTGCTGCGTCCTATTTAATATTCTTATCGAGTTGATGATATTTGATGATACTTTATATCGTTAATGTCTTTATTATCTTGAAATGGTATATAGATAATAAATCAAAATAATATGAAGAACTTATGAGGAGAATTGAGTTTCTTTCGTACACATATATTTGGCGATCTGAAGACTTTCTGATTTAGGTTTGACATTTAATATTTTTATTTAAAATTTCATGAAAAATGTGAAATTTCTCTTTATGATTTATAATAAAAAAATAATGTATTGTGAGTCCTCTATAGCTTCAACTATAAAGTACTCATATAGAGTCCAACGATTTAACTAGATATAGCGATGTAACATTTATAAAAGTTCAAAAATTGATGGCATTTTACAAGACAAAAAAGCAATAGAGTTGCTCATTTAAAGTAATGAAAATTCGTACATGATTTTTTAAATTATAAAAATTATCCTTTATTTATTAAAGTTTAGTTTGTCTCTCTTTTTTATTTTCTGTTTTTATCGCACTTACTTTAAAATAATCGTTGTGTGGTCTCACTTAATTTACAGCAAAAAAAATTTGGCAAAGTATTTGAGGGAAAAAATTAAAGTAAATCTTTATTTCCTTCGTCTTCAAGAGCTTGTTGTCATCTTTCTCTCTTTCTTTCTTTATTCGTATTAAGTGGTAATAAAAGTTGTTCATCACATCCTTGAAAAATAATTTTTTTTTTATATAATCTTTTATAATACAAAAGGTCCTTCAATAATACATTTTTTTGTGTTTTGTTTTTATTATTACATTTATACGCCATCATCAAATTTATGTTTAAAGTAAGACAAGAGCAACTTAAAATTTATGTTTTATGTCTTTTACAAGACAAAATCCAAAAAAAATATCAAAAGTACCAATAAGAAAGGAAAAGGACACATGAATAAAATAAAAAATAAAAAAATTATTCTTAAATTGCGTCCATCCAATGTCGTGTTTATTACCACACATTTCAATACTAAATTTGTTGTTAGTATTGTTATTATTGTTGAGAGCTGATGTCTGTTTTTAGCCTTCATCTCCACAATCATCATACATGAAGGTTTGTTGAATATTGAGAAGAGTGAGGAAAAGAGAGGGAAGAATTTCATGTCAATACAGTGAGCGGTGGAGTCCATATCAGCAGATCACATGTGTATGTATAAAATTTCATTTACTTTTAAATGGAGGTGGGGTGTAAGGGAATGTAGAGATTATAAGGATATACTAAACTTTTGTGCAACGTTAAAATTATTATTTTTTTTTGTGTTTCTTTTTAAAACGAAAGGATGCATTGTGAGAATAATTCAGTTGTATTCCAGTACACATAGAATATTTTTATTAAATGAAAAGGAGAATGGGAGAGTGTGAAAGTGTGAGAGAAAATATAATATTCAACGAGAAGCAAAAAATTTCATCATGTTTGTTTTTTTGTCATTTTTATATTTACTGTCTCCCCCTCTCTCCATTCTCTTTACTAATAAAATAAAGTTAGCCTAACAATAAAAGTTTTCGTGACATGAGAGCAAATAGATACTAAAATTATCGATATATCATTTAGAGGAAGCTTGACCGGAATTTTTTTTTCCCTCCTTAGTTTTTTTTTGTAATTATTATGATTTTATTGTTGTTCTAAAATATTGATAAAGTGCAAGCTATGATGGAAGGATATTATGAAGTTGACATTTTGATTATATGCAATTTTTTCATGGTGTAGTTCAGAAACGAAATTAAAATAAGGGAAGAATTATGGAGTTGCTTTAAAAACGACAATATTTATCGTAAGAACAAGCGGCAGTATTATTACAAAAGCTTTGAACTACCGACAACTTCATGAAACAACTTGAGCCTTAGCCATTTTTTGAATTAGTATTGCTTGGATTAGTAGCTTAAACTCAAAATAGTCCGTTCAAAATGCTATGATTTATAAATTGAAGTGGAATATGATATTTGGATTCAGTGGTTCTCGGCGGATATCGGAATTTAAAAGCACGAAGTTATAGTTACCTCTAGTGTATCTCCAAGTTGCATAAAATTAAATTTTCATTTTTTTTTTTAATTTTCAATTGTATGTGATAATACGAGTATAAACTTGAGTAATTTTATAACATAAAGTACAGTTTTAGACAGATAGCTATTTGTTTTAATATATAGAGAATTGCGTTGAATTGAGATCAAGCCGTATGACATCATAAATTTAATTCGATAAACTCAAATCTATATTATATTTGTGTTATGTTACATTACAGTCTGCAACTTCCTGATAAAGGAGACTTCGTCTTTTCCTTTTTATATTTGTCATGAGAAAAATAACTAAACAAATTATCAGAAAATATTCCTTTAAATTGAGATAAATTGGTGACAGGATTAAAATTGTAGGGGTCTTTGTTTTCTTATTTTTTTTCGAATTTCTTTTGATAACGAGAAATGGTGCTGCATTACAAATTGAAAATTTATTTACAGTTAAATTATATTTGGTTCGTGCTTTAAAAAGTCAAAAATAAAACAAAAACAAAAAAAATGTTAGAATTGAGTAAAAATTATGTTGTTAAAGTTAAATTTTATGCGTTTTAAGTTCTCTAGAGAGTATACAAAAATATAAAAGAAAATTTATAAAGAGAGGCATTTGCTCGAATTTAACAGTAAATTGTAATAAATTTTATTGTTTTCAATCAAACGTGACATTTAATGGATTTTTTTGTTTTTTCTTTATTGACATGTTAAGTCCAGTTTCATTGTGTAACGAAATTGTGTAACTTATCGAGTTGCAATCATATAGGATAAGTCTGAACATTGTAAAATATAATATTTTTAATATTATCCTTGACAGTTAAGGAAAATTAATAAATATTTTGTAAGAAACTATTTGTTTTTTAATCTTATTTAATTTTGTTTTCAATGTAAAATCGCAAAAAATTTCAAACTAATTTCAAAAAGTAATTTACATAATATACTTAAACATAGTAATGAAATTTTGTATTACATTTGAAATTTACATGTTCCTCCTATATTCTTCCTCATAAGATCTAACAACTCAACTAACTGAATTATGTTCAATAGTTTTGCGAGAACATAACTTGCAAGAACAGCTTCACACGAAATTAAGCGTTTAGCATATTTACCGGTATTAACGGTAAATGTTTTATAAATGACTGTCATCACAATAATAAATTTCTTGGAAGTAAATGCCTTGAGAGTAAATGCCTAGACAAATGTTTCGACAGTAGATATCTCGGCAGTAAATGTCTGGACAGTAAATGTCTCCACAGTACAAATTCTTCAGTAAATGGCTCGACAGTAAATGTCCCGATAGTAAATTTTTAACAGCAAATGTATTGATAGTAAATGTCTCGACAGTAAATGTCTTAACAGTAAATGTCTCGAAGGTAAATATCTCGACAGTATATGTTTCAACAGTAAATGTCTTGACATTAAAGGTCTCGACAGTTAATGTCTTGACAGTAAATGTCTTCACAGTAAATCACTTAATCTCATTCAAATTAATTGCCTAACACGCCAAAGGATAAAGGATCTCTGCAGGAGCTACCGCGACGAGGGGCAAAGAACGGGGAGGTTCATATTCTGTGCTCATAACAAGTTTTGACAAAGGCAAGGTTGACTTAAATTTAACACCAGATAATAAAATTACCTGGTGCTCAAGTTGAAATTTTATTGTAATTATAAAACGGCAATTTTGCACATAGCTGGGCCAATTTTGTAAAAAGAATCATGTAAAAAGCAATTTAGTTATTTGGATACTTTGTTAATTAACTTGAATTCTTAATTTCTTTAAATATAAAATCATATTGTTCTTTTTTGTTTTATTAAAACATACATAATTCATAAATTTAAATTTAATTCATTTCCGACATTCTTCATATTGTTTCCAATACATAAACACATACATATTTTCTTTGCTTTTCTCCATATTCCAAATAAAATTTAATAAGTTATTGACGATAAAAATGCTGGCATACATACAATATTTTATTATGTATAATTGATTTTACAATTTAATTAAGTGCTTTGACACATTAAATGACATTTTCTTATAATATGTTAAACGGTTTTATCTCATTTAATAAAATAACTTTTATAACAGTAATGCCATCTATCATTATAAATATTATGTACAAAATGATTGATGTATTAATTATTTATGTGAAAAATGTCATCAAGTTGTCAATTAATAATTTTTATTACAAAGAATAAGTGGAAAATTTTTTTAGTTTTTTTTTGCATATTTTGCGTTTAGTTTTGTGATCTTTGATTTTGAAACATTGCAGTGGTAAAAAGTGAAGATGAAGCATCATAATAATTTTAAATTTATGATTGTGTATGTTAAAAGGTGTAAATTTATGTGGTTATGAACTTTTTTTGCTCTCTAGTAACTTAAGAGTAAAAATTTTTATTGCAGTTTTTAGACCGCAAAAAGGTCTCAAATAGGTTGTTAATTGTAATAAAAAAAAATTGTTTTTCTAAATTGGAAACTTGTAATTTATTTTGAAAAATTGAAAGTTATATCAAGAAAATTTTGATTACAATTACAAATGGAAGGCAAAAATGAAAATCTAAAAGGTGTTTGACCGAGAAATTTAATTTCAAATTAATTTTGCAATTTACCTTTTAGAATTTAAGTTTCTCACTTGTAAGGCTAATTTCGCTTAACTTTTGGGAAAAAATACCGAAACATTTTTTGGTTCTCTAACAACTACCTCAGGAACAATATTGGAGCTCATTAATTAATTAAAATACTAAAATTATTTAAATTATTATTTAAACAAAAAATATTGTAAAATTAGTAAAATTATAATTTGTTTAAGTTTCTTTAACCATTTTTCAATGCATTGCTAATCAAATATACGAAATAACTACCGAAAAACCTGTGATTATAACACTATCATACACAATGGGTATGTATGTGACTCTTTTTTGTAATGAATTTCAGATGAAATTGGTATTCAGTGCACATATAGTTTAAAGTTTACCCATAATTCACTTATTCATTAAAGTAAAACTATTACAAAAAAGTAAAAAATATTAAACAATGCTAACAAAAAAAAAAGCTGAAGAGAAAACCAAAACTTAAGCATGGCAGAAATTTTGGACAAACATTTTTTAAAATTGTGTTTTAATTTCCGATGATTTACGTATGCTTATTCCGCAATAGTGTGCAAGTATGTTGTCTATTTTTTTGGTTCAAATAGCAAAAATGAAAAAATTTTGTCATAAAAAATTTTGTTTGAATTGTGAGCTTTATGTCGTTTAGGAGTTTTGCTATTCAAGTTATATAAGCATTTCTGATGCTACACACAAGAACTGATACAAATTTAGATTATAAATAGGAAACTCGGACTTAACGGAATTGTTGGGGTTTAAATATAAATAATTCTTGTAGCTAATTCCAGTAGATTAAGAAGTCTTCAGTAGATGAAAAAGTAGAATATGTGCAAGCGTGTAACGGTTAAACTTGCTACCATGTAATATTATGAGCGCAAGTAATATCTTCCTTAAAGCGATCTGTACAAAATTGTATCTCTCTAAAATAAAATAGTATAGAGCACTCTAAAAGATTATTTATACAGAAGCAGTGTAAGTACAGAAGCAGTTTCATTTGTTTGATTAAGATTACTTGTACAGAAGATTGTACAGAGTTGTATAAGATTATTTGTACAGAGTTGTATAAGATTATTTATACAGAAGCAGTTTCATTTGTTTGATTTCTTTAAGAATTTTTCAATAAATAAAACAAACAACTACGCAATTTAGTTGTTTATTTGTACTTAGACAAATTTAAAATCTCTTGCTACTAACACTGGGTACTTTAGCTTAGCATTAATTAAAAATAAATCATCGTTTTGTCCAAATATTTACTTAAAAAGTTTAAATTTTTATTTGAAAACTAAAGTTCAAGTCTGCCAACTATTTTTTTTTATGTATTTCATGTCATATTTTTTGTTTATACACAAAATATTTTAACCTTTTGATACAAATTACAATATAAACATAAACTTTTTGACTATTCTGATCCCGTTCTTTTGGTATTTATAATGTCAAAAAGAACACCAGACGTATTTTAAGTTCAATGTTATTTAAATTGTTAAAATGAACCTAACAAGCGAAGACAAATGTGAATGAAATATGTGATCATTTTTGCCCTTTCGCTCTTATTTACAAATTTGAGACAGAGGTGTACTACTCAAAAAACAAAGATTAAAAATAAGACTAGTAAAAACGAAAAATCAAGTTTTTCTTCGTATTATTTCGTAAATTTTGTGAAATATTAAAAATTAAACGCAGAAAATAACAATTATTACGAGTATATTCGGTGTAGCAAGTAGGCTTTCTTTTAAATATTTAAAAATTAATTCAAAGTCCTGGTCGTAGATTGCAAAGAAGGGTTAACAGTGCAACGCGACCAGAAAATTTACAGACCTATTGTGCCCTCCAACTACGTGTGGGACAAAGCCCTACACCATCCCTCGAGACCAACCCTCCTGATGAATTTCAGTACCTCCGCCTCATGCGACCGAGGGCACCCTTCCCCTTAAAAAGTGTGCCGAGGACTCCTCACTCTGCTCGCAAAATCTGCAAACACCCTCACTTTCTAGGTCCAGCTTGCTAAAGTGACCCCCAAGTCTACAATGTTCCGTTAAGATACCGGTGAGAATTCCCACCTGATTCCTGCCGAACCCTATTATCTACAATCTGTCCTGGTTAGTATAAAAAAATATATAAAAACATAAGAGTCATACCGCAGTTAGCCCGATTGAAGTAGTTCGTAAAAATTTTTCAATACGGTGACCTTATTTAAACCAGGGTGCAGTTTCCAAAAATTCTCGCAGAAAACTGATGGCACAAGTAAATTAGTCGGTTAAAGTCCCTTCCTTCTTAGAGCAGACATACTAAAATCCCTAGTAAAATTTGATAACTAATTTTAATATTTTTATAAATTAAAACTACAACAAATGCCTGGGTTATCAACTGCACAAATATACTTTCATTTCAACAATCACATTGTGTAAGTGATATTTTATAATTTTGTTTTATACAAACATACATAGTTCAAAAACAAATGCAACAGAAAGAAATGAAAAATATTCAAAATTTCTGACGTCAAACAATTGTTTTAAATGCACTCCAATACTATTACAAATTAAAATGTAATTTGAGGAATGCGTTCATATGCTAACAATGCAAAAGTGTGTTGCAATATTCTTTTATGCAAAATGCAAAAATTTCACTTTTACATTTTAATTTTGAAAGAAAAGAGAAAGAAATAACTTATATTATCTACCTAATCTACATTAAATTTGACCTTTGTTAAATGTGACAACAATGAAATTGTATTACATTTGATAAAGTAATGGTAAAATTATGGCAAAATGACAATTAATTTATTTTAATAAAATAAGCAAAATTTTTTAAATGTATATGGTAAGAGTAAATTAAGTGGTAATCCATTTTTGCAGCAGACTTTTAAATTAATTTGTGAATGAAAAATAAGCAAAAGCAGTGGCGTACGAATAATGAATTCAAAAATTAGGACACACCCCAATTACCGCTCCAATGTCATTTCTTCGTTAATATCTAAAATTTTGTGCGTATAGCAAGTCATTTGGGTTTTTGCCTGCCATTATGAAGACCGAGTTGCCGAGTATTTGCGTTTGGCTATATTACGTTTATAGCAAGTCAATTGGGTTTTTGCCTGCCATTATGAAGACCGAGTTGCTAGTATTTGCGTTAGCTAAGGAGCGTTGCAAAAATAAGAGGCCTCTACTCTGAATTAAAAGAGAAAATGCTTTTCGGGGACGATATCGGTTTGATGGATGTTATTCTCGCTCGGGACGCCTGTGGTTGATCTGCTGAATTTTGTCAAGGGATTTGGATGGATTTACCGGGGAGAAATGTCTCGTGAAGGGCCACCTCAACTCATAAAACATTCATGAACAAACTAATTTAATTAGAGAGTTGTTCCATATAAACTTGTTTAGTTAGAGTCCAAATTCAATATCTTCTTTTTCATTAAATTTTTATGGTGTCATTTTCATCAAATTCCACAATTGCTGTTAAGTATAATTTTTCGAACGTCTTTTTCGTTAAGTGCCACAAATGCCGGCATTTCCTTAACAGTTTTTTTGATTTTTTGTATGACTTTCCGTACGTTTCACAATTTTATGCTTTACATTGTAGTGAATAATCGCGCGCCCCTGTTATACTGTATCTAAAAATTATACGCTGAAATAAAATAGATATATGCAAAAATAATATTATTATAGTTAAAAATTGTTAATGTGTGTAAAATATTTAAAAAACTCCACAACAACAACCAACAAACAACAAAATTTTGTAATTACTTAATGTCTCCAACTATTTTATTTTAATATTTAAAAAAAAAAAAACAAAACAAAATCAAAAAACGAATATGAAAAAAATAAGTGTACGAGCTTAAAAAATATTTTTGTTTTTAAATTTTCAATAAACGACCAAACAATATCCGCGTAACACACACTTAATAATGAAACGGTAGCAGTTTAACGGTTTATTTGCTATTATTTGCTTTCTATTAGAAAAGAAAATTAAAATTTTAGTAATGTTAACTGGTAGTAAAAAAATAATATGCTAGTAACAAAGTAGCTGCTTAAGTAAAGAATTTCAATTTTTAAAATTGACCGAAAAAATTTGATTCAAAACAAATTTGTTGACCGTGTTACATTAGCAGTTCTTTTGAGATTTTAATACAAAAAGTGGAAAATTTTTGAGTGAAAATTTAAAAAACTAAAGGAAAAATACAAATAATTTGGAAAAGTAGTGTTTTATTAGGATTATTGCAATTATTGAATTATAGTGATTATTATTATAAAATTTAAAATAAAAAAAAATACCTGCAATAATTCTTATTTAATGAAATTAAATTAAATTTTAATAACAGTAAATCCAAAAAAAATTAAATTTTGTGAGTAAAAATAATTTCTTATATAATTTTCAATTTATTTCACTATTAAAAACAAGAAATCAAATGAAATTTTCTTATGAAATTACTGAATGTCAGAATTTTATTATGAAATTCAAAGTCAAGAATATCAGTTGAATGTTATTGTTTGTGTTCTTTACCTAAATATATTTCACAAATTATAAGTGTTAACTTTAAGTTTATTTAGCCTTGACGATAACTAAAAGAACGATTAATTGAATTTGGAAGTAATCTTAAATGATATTATACAAATACAACGGCGAACCATACACTTGAATGCCTCAAACCGATTAGTCTAGTGTTACCGTGCGTTTGTAAAATTTTATATTGGTTCTGAACCATTTGTGAGGTTACATAAGTATTTTCAAAATTTAAAAGGTGTACATATATCCAAAGTTTTACCATTTTAAATACTACTTCAAGAATAAAAGTTTTTGTAATTAAAATAACACACTAAAGCAAAAACACTATATACTTACTGTATTGGAGAGGTCGAAAATTTTCTATATAATTTTCGAACATTTTCCGAAATTTATGGTATGAAATTGTGTTTTTATGTTAGAGAACGCTATAAACATAATGGTATGTGGTATAAATTTTATGTTTTATTCACAATTTGATTTCAAATAATATAAGAGTGTTTTGTTTTTAAATGTCTTGATCATAAAAAACAGATGTCATTGACAAAAAACCTCTATAAAATATATAAATTGCACATAAAAAAAAACAAATAAATTATTGATAGAAAATTTCAATTCTTTGAATATGTTTTGAAAACGTGAAAAAATCAAAATTTATTTTTGCGATAAATATAGCAAATAGTAGAATTTTGAAATGGAAAACAAACGGGATTATTAAAAATATTTGCATTGAACCCTCCCCTTCATCTTCAAATAACAGATTTTAAGGAATGATATTCTTCTTCCGATACCGTGAATGTAAGTTGAATACTAATTTCTAAATTTTAGAGAAATTCACGAAAATATCTTTTAGTTTAAAAACCTATTAATTATTTGGAATTTATTTTCTACGAGGGCTCAAGTTGGTGTGGAGGATGTCAGTGTCAGTATTCGGGCCACACTTGGATGCAAGCGGGAAAGAATATTGTCGCCTCGATGTGTGGTAATAGATGGTCTTTCGTATAAGCTGCCCGATGACGTGTTTAATGTTCAAGGTCACGCTGATGATGTAGCATAGTGACGTCGCAGTTGTCCGAATACATGACGTCTTGAACATCATTCGGGGACTATAACCTGGAAAAGTACTTATTGTATCATTTACTAGACATCATTCCCTAGAAAATTTAGTTTGTCTCCGGTGTCCTTGGGAAATACGACCATTGAAACAACTAAAGAGGTCAAGAATCTCTGGGTGATCCTGGGTCAGTGTCTGAACTGAGGGCCTCACCTTAGTGGATCCATCAATAAACCCATTCGGGCCGCTTCCGAAGCGTCCAAGCCTACGACTACAATGCCACAGAAAGGGCTTTGTACCCCAATGGAAGTGTCGTGATTTAGGCCAGCTGAAATACTGCGATTTGTCAAGGGTCCATATATAGTGGTAATGTAGGTGACAATGGAACTCATAAAAGATTGTATGGGTCGACGAGAGAAAACATAAGTCCCATACAGGAAGAAAAATGATGCTATATTTGTTATTTTGAGGAGACAATAAGTGATATAGATTCTTTATCGTAGAATCTAACCTAGATATAGACATGTCGATCTAAAAGAGCTTTTAGCATTCTCTAAACTATTTCGGAGCAGTTAGTTACAGTTTTCTAATAGTTGCAGATTTGCTTTCTAAATGATAGACATCTATCCGAATTGAAGAAACATAGCTACTTCATTTAAAAAAAAATTTACATGTATATATATGTAAATCATAACCATTACTAAAAAAGAGCAGTGTGAGAGAACGATTTGCTGATAATTTCTTTCTGTAGCCCCATCTTTCTGTGTCGCCCCATCTAGCAGGGAGAGCTTAGAAAACAATAGGTTGTTGACTGGAGTCCAGTGGGAATTTTTTTTTTAACATTTTTCCGTTGACTCTTTCACAAGTATTACACCTAGAATGTTGTAATAACATACATACTGATCATACATACTGATAAAAAATTTTTTAAAAATGTTTTGAAGAGTTTCACACTTTCCAATTAATGATTGGACTTGTTTTCTTAATTTTTTGAAGCCTTTTGATAGGAAGCGCTTAACCGGATAGTCATTTAGTTATCATAAAATTTAATTAAAAAAATCGTCGTACAATTTATTTTTTAAGGGTTTTTTCCAAAAACTTTCTTTAATATTAGGATTAAACAATCACAGTCTTGCAATACTGAATGCATCATCAACATCGTCACAACTAATGCATAATAATTATTCAATTTGAATACAGGTAGCTTTTTTTGCTATTTTGATTGTACAAAAATTTGCAATTACGAATCATAATAAAGTTATAAAAACAGTTTTATAAATTCCAATATCGTAATTGTGGTAACCATCGAATTACTGTTATAAACAATACATTGGCAAAAGTGAATTGCATTGTTAAAATAACAAAGAAAAGGTTATTTTGAAATTTTTGCAAAAAAAAAATTTAAAATGCAGAATGTGTGGGTGCAAAAATGGTTTTTCGTTTTTATTGTCGTTCCTGCAGTAGACAAATATTGTGTACCCAGGTGAAATATGGTTTAGAATATTAATGAATGCAATAAAGCAATAAGAATGATATAACTTTGGTTATAAAAAAATGAGAAAAGCAAAAACACTTTTTAATGTTGAAGTGATTTTCTGAAAAAAAAAAGATGACACGAATTGGATGATTTAGAGAGCACAATAATGTGGAAACAAAACTTTGTAAATCTTAATAGTACGTTATATTAAAAGTGATTTCCATTGAAGTAGGAATTAAATTTAACACCTTTATGAAAGCGAACTGACATAAAAATATTTTCAAACTGTTACTGCTATAGCTATTTTGATTTCGGAAGGAGAGGGAACATTTCAAACATCATTACAAAATTACTAGCGGAACATATAAATATGTGAAAAGTAAAGATCAAGGAAGCGATAGAATGAAGGATGAAAGAAAGAGATAGATGTATAGGAAAGAATAATAGGCTGAATGCAATACATATAGCTGATATAGTAGGCTAAGACAAACTATACTAACAGAAAATGAAGTCGAATCAAGTAGGTGGATCTGGAAATTTGACTTCTCAGACGGCAACAACACGCCACTTGTTATTTTTAACTCAGCAGTGTGTAAGGACTCTTCCTTACTTATTTATTTCAACGAAACTGACTATAAGATGAAGTAAATTTTTCAAATAGCTTAATCCTTATTTAAAAATGATTCATGCTTTATCGGTGCCTCTCTTAATATCAACTTCAGTATATAAGAATTCATTTAGTGTTGCAAAACACAAATTGAAAATTTAGAAAAAACGTATAACAATTTTTAGATGTTGTTCCTATAATTCCTTAATCAGCGAGGCACTACAAAACCAGAAAAAAATTGCTTTTCTATTTTCTTATTAAAATAAAAGATTTAAATAATTTTTTTTCATAATTTTCCTTCGACTATTTGCAGTATTTATGAATATTACAATATTATCTCAAAAGTGTTATACACGCTCCTAAATATATGCAATTTTTTTCTAATAATCGAAGTAAACAAATAACGTTCATTGTTTTCTATGCATTTTAGTGGTATACTTTTCGTTTTTTAAATCTTTTCTAATTAAAATATAATTTTGAAAATACTGTTTTTTAAATATTACATAGAAAATGCATCAGAATATTAATAATTCAGATTCACAATTTATATTAAAACTATTATAACAATAAATATCTACTAAAAATCAATCAATTTAATTGAAATTTTAAATTTTTCCAAGAAAATGTCATAAAATTATTTAAAATAAATAAAATATTTATTAAATTTGTGAACATAACCACAGACACATACATATTGTTTGTTTAAACAAATCATATATAATTTTTATTTAATGAATATTAATTTAATGTTCAAGGATATTATATTTTTTCAAGGATATGTCGTAAAGTTTTATTATTCTATGATGAATAATAAATCAAAATGTCTTGGTTTTTGTTTTTAATTAATAAAGAAGTCACAATATTATGCTTAACATACACCTATACATATAGCTATTAATAATATTTCTTCATAATCAATATTTTAAATTTGTTTTATCCCAAATGACATTAAAAATTTTATAATAATTGTTATTCAATGTATAAGTATGTGTGCGTGTATGAATAAATTTTAAATTTCCGGGAATATACTTTTGAGTTTTTCTCTTTGAATATTTTAAATTTTTAAATCATTATTTTGAAGAATTAATTACAAAAATTATTATTAATGTGATAAATGAAGAGGAAAAACTACTATAATTGACTAATAAAATTTTTGTTGAAGAAATTTATCGACAAATATGCATCTAATTAATAATAGTTTGCTCTGCTGTTCTCTATTGTTAGTATTGCTATTTCCCCATTACCTCGTTGTGCGAATTTGCGTTGCATCCGATGATGGGTGAATACCACTACTTCCTATTGCACTGCTCTACCAATTTCTGTTTTGCCGGTGGTTAGAAGATCACTATCTTCATCGTATATCCACTATATTAACGTAGACCCTGGCAAATGTGAGTTCACTTTTCATGTACTCCAAAAGTAAAATAAAGTTAATATTTTTTCTAATTAGAATGCAGACCCTGGGTAGATTCTACCCATAATCGCATACTACTTATGCATCTGTAACTGGTAACTTTTTGATCGGTCCTCTATATACCCGGGGTTCCTGAGTTATGGCTATGTCCAGATGGTCTTTGGTGAAACAGCTGAAAATGCTTTGGTGTTGTGGGTAATCACCGGGCCGACCTTATTGTTTTCGTTTTTATTTCTTCTGCTAATGGGCCGAGTGATCTTCGCCTGTCATTGGGATGTCCTTCTGCGGAGACGGTTCCCTAAAACTAAGGTGAGTTAGCTCCAGGTACACCAACTTCCCTCTGTCATTAATGAAGTTACGCGAGGTTTCATATCTTTCGAAAAGCTCTTGAATTCCTCTGTTTTGATCCTGTATAATCGCCAGCGTTTTTACTATGCTATGAATCAGGTATAAATAACCTGGTATTGTAAGCACTAGGCGGTATTTTCTGTCTGATAGTTGAATTCCATCCTAAATATCATTCGATAATAACTAATCCATAGGATATTATGCAGTACTATCGAAAAAGCAAATAATTTTCAAAGTATAATTTCTGTACCCCCGCTATAAATGAAGAATTAGTAATAATTGTTACCAAATAATAGCAGAAATTTAATTACACATATGACTGAAAAGAAAAAATCATTATGTTTTATTTGACAATGAGACAAAATATATTATCAACTAATTTAAATCACCTGTAAATCGACCATAAAAATGAATGTTAATAAACGCTTACACCTTATGTTAATATAAATAAATTATACAAAATTGACAGACCTTGACGCGAATATGAAAAACTTTTTAATTTTTATAGTGAAAATTTTTGCTTGAATAACCTAAAATAAAAAATTGTGTTAAATTTCGCCGTATACCTACATAATAATAACATTATTTCAACATATACAAATTTTTAAACGTACGTGAGTTAAGGAGATACTCTAGGGTGTTTAACAAAATTTCGTAGATTTTTAACTCATAAAACATATTATATGTACACTCATCTATGAAATCATATATAACATAACATTGAGTTTAACAAGTATGCGACACGAATGAATTTTACGTGTTTTACGTATAGGTACCTACACCATGCGCTCATTGTATGGTTTGCGCTTCTTAAAAAGCACGTGAATTAAATTTTTAATGTGATAATAATTGTGGGCTTTAATAAAATTGAAAATTTTTGTTAGGAACACTTTTCTCTCTATATTACTTTACATACAATATTTTTTATTTTTTATATTTCTTTCTTTTTCTTTCACCTCATATAGCACATTATATTAGATAATTTGTACCTAATTTTCATGTACAGAATATAAATTATTTTTTTTATTGAAGTTTTAGTTGAATTTTAACTTTATACATGAGAGCTACGTAATATTATTAGCTCCCTACACACCCCTATTCCCAAGAAATTTATAACAGTTATGTGATATGACATAATATTTATTGCATGTACTTACATGTGTACATAAGCCACATACATGTACATAAAAATGTAGGTATTTTGTAATATTATATTAAAAAAAATAAAATTAATAAATATTTCTTGGTTTCCCGTAAATTAGATTTAATGTAAAACGAAAGTGTAATTATTTTATTAATAAAATATAAGTTAAAAATTTTTTATTGGTTTTACCTCGACATTAAATTAAAGTTAATCTGTATTTGGTGCTAATGAACTTACGAATATATACAAGGAACGAAAAAAATGAGAGAGGAAATATTTCAATACAGTCCTTATCCTTATAGTTCCTACTATAAGGGGCAACGCCAGATGATAGTTTGAAATAGAGTTTCAGTTAGCAAAAATTATATTATCGTAATACAATGTTATGTTTGCGCTCAAACATTGAAAACGCAAAAGGATCACGCAACCCGCAGAGCTCTTCTTTTATGTTATATAGATATTAAGCCTTCCCCGCAATATTCTTTATCTGCCACTGATATTTTCTATTAGTTTGTTAAGCTTATTGGTGATTGTTGCCACTTTATCTGTCGCCTACTGACACAATTGATACAATGTATTTTCTGCAGACAACAATTTGAAACATTTCCGTGCCTGCCTAAAATTATAATGTTTGTTGGTGTTCGCAACCTATCTATGACTACTATGTATTTCTCTTTCAACTGCCATCGGTTCTGTATAAATATTACGAGATCGTTTATCCAAGTGTTTACCTTTCGTATTACTTGGTTTTTTACCATTTTCGTATTCTCCTCAAATTTTACTTAATAAGACAAATATATCATTTTATTTTCATGCACTTTTCAGCCTTTATGAACCTATTCTATTGAACTTAAGTATTATAATCAAGGAATTAAAGACTTTTTGTATTTCTCAATTTAAAACTATATGATTTCGTATGATTTTGTTAACAAACTAATTATTATAATTTGAGGGGGGGGGAACCCTTTTAAATTAAAAATTAAAATAATTGGGTCATACCTTTAAAACTTTACTTATACGTGTAGATATGTGGGTGTTTATAAATTTTATTATTCTGTCTGGCGTACAGATATTTTTAGAAATTTTTATTCCTTACTGATTTAAAAGGTGTAAGGAAGCACGTATTCGTATAATAACTTTAATTGTATAAAATCTTAATGTGTTAAATTAAATATTTTTTGTTAAAAATTCAATTAAACTAAAGCAAAAACTATTGATTATTAAAGAGAATTAGCTGAAACTTTTATAATTATCGTTAGAAATAAATTTAATTTGTACACAGTGGTTATACATGATATTTAAGTGATCAGCTTTAAATTTGTGTCGACTTTAAATGAACTTTAAATTTAAAATTGGGTAGGCTTTCAGGTATCAGCAGGTATTGTATTTGGCCTTTAGAAGTTTTATCTTAAAAATTTAATCATATGGCATGTGTGTGTAAAAATTGTTATTTTAACTAATTACTATTCTAAGCTAGTTGCATTTGCAAATTGCTGTGTGACATGTGACGTACATTTTGACAAGCAGAAAAATTTTTTTAAATAATTTTTAGGTGACATTGATAAAAGTGATATAAGATCTTCATGATTGGATAATCTATTAGAAATAAATCTTAAAATTGTGCTTATAGCAAATCAAGTATTTATTCTAAATCAAATTACTAGCATATTAATGCAAGGTTTATTAAAAATTCAACAATAGAAACCTAGTGAACTGGTTGACCTACCTGAATTGAATACAATTACGTAGATTATTCAAATAATATTACGTGATTTTTATTGAATATTATTTTAGTAAAGATCATCTACCTATTTCGCGATATCTTTAATCAGAACTTTTGGCATAAAAATTACACAAAATTCATTATTAATTGCTAAGCGATTATTCTACTGGAAAAGTTGCTAATTAGTTAAAAGCTTTATATTATATGAAAAATCTCCAAAACCTTTTGTAAATTGTAGATTTGTGAAAACAGAGTGACTGTGCATCTTTACGTGTTATTAGTTGGATTTGTTGTGCCATAAACCAAGTACAAGCATGGCTCGTAGAGTGCCTTTCCAGATATATCTCTCGAATATCTCATGAGGGTTAATTTTTCGCAGTTCCTTCAAAAGTGTGATTTCTGCTTTGTCAAGGGAAGTTGTGTTCCGAAGAAGGGTTTTGGCTGCAGAAGGGGTGTGCTCGCCACCTGCTCGAGAACACGTCAGACTGTTCACTGCCTCCACATATTCGGGAGCCAAGTAAAAAGCAGTTCAGTTGTGCCTACCCAACTCATTTAGTCACAAAACCTTAAATCGAATAATAACAACAAAGCGGCCGGCTAAATTAAACGGCTGCTTTAGTGCTATTTTTATGAAAACATTTAATACCGAAAACTACGTGTATGCAATATAGCCGCACCCCTTTAGTTTAAGAATTTCACATTAACATCTATTGGAAAAAAGGAATATTTATATTTTAAAATTTCAAAACAGTACAAATCCCTCTTTTGTATCTTCTCTTAAATTTTTGGTTCATATTGAAGATAATTTTGTTTACAAGAATGTTCTGATCATGTCTGAATTATAAAATCAACAATAATTTTTAAATACCCATTTTTTCAACAAGGTAGGTTGAGAATTTCTTCAGATTTTTCTATGTGTCATTTTTATTACATTTTTAAATGAAAATAAAAAAATAAAAATAGAAATTTGTATTCGGTTTTGTAGGCTATTTTTGCATTTTTTGTTTTTTTTCTATTTCAGAACTTAGCATTTGAAGACAGGAGACAAAATTTGTGTTCATGTTTGAAACGATGAAGAAATAAAAATATTGAAAAGGACAACAACACGGTCCCATAAGGTTTACAAGGTCTTATAATTTGTAAATATAAAAATTTCTTTGAAAAAGTTTAAGAATTTAATTTTAAATAGTACAAATGCAAAAGAGCTCATAATTTTAGTTCAATTTCGGATGACGAATAAAATTATTTTTAACTCAACGCTGATTGGGCTTATTATTTTATTTTTGGAAAGATTGGCGATTAACTAGCAAAAGAATTGATTAAAATCAACGGGACTCATTAATTTTAATTAAAAAATTGTTTGTTTTTGTGAAATTCTTAATAAATAAGCCGGTACACAACTGCAGCCATATAAAAATCGAAAATTCAACGTTAAATTGAATGGAATACCATACTAAGTTCGGCCCAACTAAATCAATAAATGATTTCCTTGCCGAGTACAAAATTCAAAATTGAAAAACAGGAGAAGACAAGTTGAAAAAATAACGACAATACAGGAAGTGAGTGCAAAAATAACTGAAGTGCAAATATGGAGTTAAGAACAGCATAAAAAGGTTTACTTCTAGCCGTTTTACCTACTGAAACTTGTGTGTGCGTGTTTGCTTCTTAAAGTAAATAAATTTTGATTTATGTATGCGATAGTTTTCATATGATAAAAAGTGAAGTGAACTTATTTTTATAATATTAAAAGGACATTAATACCTTGCAAAAAAGGAGACAATTTTCAAAACAAATGCAAAAACAAAATCAATTTTATGTAATGAACATAAAAAATCTGGACCTATAACTTGGTCTAGTTTTTATATATGCCATAGGAACGTAACTTCCATATATAAAATATTTTAATAAATAAATCATTTTGATTTATTTTCCTTGTATACGTTTCTAATGTGCTTCGAGTTTTTATAAGAATTAAGGACACGAATTTTAAGGAATTCTAGGAGAATTGTGTACCTTCTCTACATTTACATATACACTATTAAATTCCTGAGTATTTATAGTAAAAAAAATTCTGGATTCATTTGGGATTCCTCACGTATAATGTAAGATAAGAAAAAGCTATACAATATTCTCTAAAAGAAGAAAAAAACTGAAGATTGTCGGAACACTATATATTGTGGTAGAGTTCATAAGATTACAACAATGCCTCGAAATCGAACCAAGAAGATAATTATAGTTATTTATTTTCTTGGAATTTTTAATATAAAATTAATTTCTACCAAACAAATTCTAAATAATTTAAATGTTATAAGACCTAAGGTAACTAACACATATAAAATTATAAGTATAATAAGATTTTTACCAATTGTAAATGGTTATACAAGGATAACAATGTTTGATAATTTATCATTACGTTCATATTTTCATATGTTTCGTAATTTCGTATTTAATAATATTGGACGTACAAGTCAAAGAACTGAAGGACATTTTTTACAAATTCCCTATAGCAATGATGATCAATTCCCATGTGGTTTAAATAATTCAAAAAGTGCTACAAAACCAAATAGTGTACATAAATTAAGGCCAGGTGAGTTTTGTTTTTTTTTTATTTTATACCTTATGTTTTGTTTGTAGTGTGTTTTTTTTTAGTATACCCTTTTGCTAGGTGATTTGTTATCTAGGTTTTAACTTTTATATTTTCTCTTTTTTAAGTACGGATGAGCTTATGGTTTGTGTTTGTTTTAAGTTTTAACAGAATGAGGAGCATTATATGAGTAGCTCTGTTAGAAATAATTTATTACTGTTTACTTTTTTTTTTTTCAAGTTTTTTAATATTACTTAGGAATGTCCCTTAAGATGTGATAATATGATAAATTTGTAAATAATATTCTTATGTGATTAAAAAGAAAACTGGAAAATTATAAGGAAATTATTGTATGTATAGGGGCGCCAGGTTTATTTTTCTACAAGAATGGGCGCGCCACTTTTTGTTTGACAATAGTTGTGAATCACAATTAATGTCAGGTCAATGCTTAAATTTTGCATAATGTCGAGTTTTAAAATCTCAAGTCAAAATTTATGTAAGTAATTATGTATTTTTTTAGTGGAGTCAATTTTAGTTTATATAGCATGAGTTTTTTATAGACGGTCATTTAACTTGTTGTTCAAGTTTAAAGTTAATATTCACATCTTAAAATTTTCACATCTTAAGTAAACTATTTCAATTCAAACTTTTCCTTTGTAATTTCATGTTTGTTGGTTTGAATCTATGCTAAAATAGGGAGGAGGGAATATATGCCTGCATATTTCATAAGCTCAGGTATAATCGAAAAATAAAAAATGTTTAAGACAGATACGCGTGATTAAAGTTAGGAACCATAAAGTTATTTTAAAAATCCGAATTATTGCAGACGTAAAGCAATATAAAAATTAGGTTTGTGTCTATGACAGTTTTAAACTTCTTACTTCAAATATGGTAATTTTCTGCTATTTTGTCTTTTTTCCGAAAAGATGTTGTTGGCGGAGTGGTTTGTTTTTTAAGTTAATAATAGCGTTTATATACGCATTGCGTATCCTTTACCAAGACTAAATCGTGCGACTGCATTTAATTATTTAAAAATCACCTAGTACATTTTATTGAAATAATGTAAACAGATTAGTTCTTAAAATTATTTTGATAACGTAATTTTCATAATTTTGGGGGAAAAAACTTAGATACCTTTATTTTATTTGCAACTAATTTAATAAAATTATTGTAAATGGCTAAAAGGAATACCAAAAACAAAAACCAAATTGCAGCCTATAAAAAATAGTTATTTACTAATTTTAGTTATTTAATTTTCCATTATCTCACTTATGCTGCTCTCACGGCAATTTATTTTTTTGTTAATTTAGGTGATATCGATGTTATTGCTGCAATGGGAGATTCATTAACGGCTGGTACTGGTGCAGCATCAACTAAATTTGTAGATTTATTTATGGAGAATCGTGGATTAGTTTGGAGTATTGGTGGACAATATAATTGGCGTAATGTAACAACATTACCAAATATTTTAAAAGTTTTTAATCCAAAGGTTGGTAATTTTAGTTTGATTTTTTTTTCTAGTTTATTTTAAGTTTTAATTTTATTCATATAGAGAATTTTAGTTTATAAAATTTGTTATCAAAAATTAGGATTTTTTTTTTTTTTGTAGTTGTAATAGGTATTTGGTAAATTTAGGAGTCCTTGAGGCGAAATATTTAAAAAAAAAAGTAGAAATGAAAGTATTTGCATAATTTTGAATAAATTGTTCTTTTATTTTGTGCAAAATAAAATTTAAAAAATGATATTGGAAAAAAAAAATTAAATCGGGTAGATAGTAGTCCCTTAGATTATAGTATATACGTTAAATAAAATTCAAATGATTGAAATAAGATATGGACTAGAATAAAATTTAATGGGGCATTAGGCAAATATGAGCGTTTGATGCAATAGACTGTTAAAGAGTGTTAAGATCTACATCGTAGAGAAAATTTTATTTTTTCAAAATTTTCATGTGTTTCATTGGAGGGTTTTTGCCAGCAAAGGGGCTTTTGGGTAATTAGAATTAGGAATGCATTACGGCAATCATAAGTAATGCCGAGGAATCATAAGGGAGGTCTCACGGGTTTTTGGCCGGGACTCTGCAGACTTAAGAAACACCTACGCAAATTCGTCTTAGGGCCAACAAGTCTTGCAGAGGAAGGGGCGGAGTCCCCGATGCACCTTCTCAATGACTGTAGAACGTTGATGGAAAACAGAAGGGCATATAGTTTCGAGATATTTCCCGGAAAATGTTGCTCGGATTCATCAAAAGCGTGGGTTTAAAGGAGGTGTTATAGGCAAGACACAAAGAACTCATGGGAAAGAGGCACAATAGATCTTTCAGATCGCTGTGCATCATCGTCCCAACCTACATTAGTGCTAATCAATATGCTGCCGCACTCACACAAATGCAACAATCGAACAATAATATTCAATGAATATAGAAATAAAATCCGATTTTGTATACGCATAAAAATATACGCGAATTGCAATTTTTTTTTTCAAACAAAAGGACTATTTTTTAATAAATACAATAAAATAAATTTATTATTTTTAATAATAGTAAAATAAAAATTATATTTTTAATTTTCCTATTTTGCCTTTTTTATTTTTATATTATTATTATTATTTTAAATATTACCATTATCATTATTTAAAAAAAAATATTTAATCTGGTGTTGTTATGCGTTTTATTTTAGCTTGTGGGATATTCACGACATGATTCATTTCCATTTCATCTTGATTCACAATTTAATGTTGCGGAAATTGGTGCTGTCTCATCAGATTTACCATTTATGGCAAAAGTTTTGGTGCAACGTATTAAAAATGATTCACGTGTTAATTTTGAAAAAAGTTGGAAAATGGTTACAATTTGTATGGGTAAGTCCGAACAAAAATTATGTATTTCACACACATATACACATATGCACTGTAAAAATGATAATGCAGGAATTGATATTGTAGAATTGCATAGCAACAATAATATTGTAATAATAAACAGGATATTTTAATAATACTGTTATCCAAAATTACCGCACAACTGTTAAAATATAATACCGTTTATTTTTATAATATAATTAATGTCCTTTTTTCCCTCATTTTTAAAATTATTTTTGTATACGTACATAAAAATGTAAATTTAATTGTATACTCGTATTAATTTGGTTTGTATCATGGGCAGGACATTATTATTGTCACAAAAAATACTGAAAATTTTTACATTCATGAATGTAATTTTTATATTTTTTTTCCTTATTAGCATATTATTGTTTTTGCGTTCCAATATAAAAAATTTTCGATATTTCCCTTCAAAATGTTTAATTGTAAGACAATAATAAATTTAATTATATTTTAAAAGCTACATTTTTACCTTCCTGTTAAATGTATTAAGTGGCATAGATATAAGGTGAAATGATTAAGAAAGTTTATGTGTATTTAAGACAGAATTTAAGAAATGTAAGCTCCGAGATAATAGGTCTTGTTAAAAATTAGAACAAATTTCTTGAGAAAATTGAGTTGCAATGGCACAATCGGTTGTAAAATTTACCTTTTCTACTTTTTTTTTGTTATTGCTTAAAAGTAAATATTAGGATGCATGACGTTTTTGACATTTAAAAATTGATCATGAAACCGAATGACATGAACGGTATGACTTGAGATGCAGTCTCAAATATTGAGTGAAGAAGCCGAAAACCAACTTGGCCTCACTCCTATTAAAAACAAACAGCCCACTGGCTCTTCTGGGAAATGGACCAGAAATGAAGAGCTTCGTCTGCCTCGCTCCTGGCGGTCGAACCCAACATTCCTGCAATATTTGGGCCGGACAAAAGCCATCTTCACTCCCAACCTTGCAAGAACATTCGCCTCGTCATGACAACATTAGCATCTACATGCGCCGGGACCTATGATAGGACAAGCTTATTCCTTCTACCGAGTTTCACTATAGCCAATAGGCGCTCCAGCATCGAATCCGATTTGATTTAGTAAGAGTTAAGCACCCAAACCAACTCGACGTTTTCACGTATGTAAAAGGTGCTAGACAAAGACCTTTGCCTGGAAAAGCTTTGGATACAAGTCTGATCTAACGGGCTAGTTAAACAAAGCAGAAGGAGGCTGCAGTAGTACGGAGGTAAAAGCAAATAGTATCGTCCACCCTATTGCTAGAATTTCTAGGCAATATATTTAGGGAGCATTGCTTTTTGGAAAAAATCACCAAAGACCACCAAAGACCTAAAAGAACTATACATTATCATTTTAAATTATAATTTGGTAAATAATCAAACAAATTCAAAAATTTTAACTAATTAAAGCATCTTTCTTGCATTTGCAATATCAAAGCAACTTTAAGAATACACAAACAACGTTTACTTAGCTTACTTTATCCTGTCACTTGCAAGATAAACTATCCCATAAGAAAATGAAACAACAGAAAAAAATAATTACTTCTTGAATTTCATTTTTTAGTTTTTCTTTAACAAAATTTTACTTACAACTTTTTTATTAGAATTTTCAAAGACACAAAAATTATTTGTTTTACTCTTTTCATCATTATATCAAAGGTCATCAAGAGCAGAACTTAAATTTTCATTTTCATTATAGAAGAACTCTAAATAATATTCATACAAGCAACTTAATATTCCGACATTTTATTCAATTCTAGTATTTAGTCAATCAAAGTGTTTGTATATATAAGAGTAGTAAGTTTTGTTGTTTTATAACCCTATGATTGTCAACGTTTCAGTTTGGTATATAGAATTGAATTTCATTATGATTATATCAGTTGGTACTGGTATTCTTTACTGAGTAATAGTAATTACTCAGTATTTAATAGTAAAATCTTTTGCCCCCGGTGGTATGTAATTTTTTAAATTATTTTGAATAGTTCCAAAATTATTATAATTTTGAAGGGCGAAAGAATTCTCCGAAGTTTTTAAAAGATATTTAATTTTTTTTTGCAATTTCAAATGAACACTAATTCTTAAACATTGAAAAATTACTCAAAGAGAAAAATTAGTTCATTGATTCTTGTTCGGGATTGCACGTTGTTCCATTCTTAATTCTAGACGAATTAATTCTAATATTTGTAGCACCCCTAGTGACAACACTTGTTATTCTGAAAAGTATGTGCATTACTAACCTACAGAATGTCATCTGTGGAAATTAAAAGGTTAAAATTCAAATGACATTTTCTTGATGAGAATCAAAACAAAAAGCAAGTTACAAAAATCTAAGAAAATAAATTAAAAATCTGATTAAGAAGTTTTTCTATAAAAGATTCAAAAGAGTCCCGTTTTAGATACTCTGTTGCAAGCAAAAAAAACAACTACTTTTTAAACAAAGACAAACAGAAAAAACAAAAAATTTGATAGAAAAACTTTCCGAATTTTCAATTCTGTTTTTCGGTCTCTCTCTTTTACATTTTACTGTTTACGGTCGCTCTTACTTACATTTTTTTCTTTAAACAGAAAATGTCTTCTTTCTTATGCACTTGAAAGGATAAAAATAAAAGTTAAATAATTATACAAGTTGTCCGTAACCAAGAAAAAATTAAGTGATTTTCATATTAAAATTATTTCTATATAGTTATATAAAATGTTTTTATCAAAAACTTCTATACCAAAAATATTATTAGAAAAATTCAATTGAATTCTTAAAAGACAAGGAAAATAGGAACTGAACTGAATAACAAAATACTAATTTCTATCTAATGTTCAATATCTAATGCTGTAAAAATTCCTGATGTCATTAAAAATACCACCCATTAAGATCTTAATAGAATGTAAAACCAACATTTGTAGAAAATGCAAAATAGTTTTTCAATTGATTTTTTTTTATTGTAAAATTTTTTAAGGAAAACCAAAAATATTTTCGAACAAATATTTGGTTTGACTATGTTAATTATAGGAATAGGTTAGGTTGATGTGGCCCGCCAAAGGGTACATCTAAGGTCACTTAGGTTCGTTGTGGTAGCGCTGGATTTTCTTTTTTCAGACCCTCATTCGATCCAGCTCGAACTTTTCAAGAGGCAGTTAAGATCCCTAATGTTTACATTCGTTAAGCTCGTAGAAGAAATCTTTGCCCTGAGTACACCGGTGCCAGACATGTGTCTAGAAGGTGGATCATCGTTTAATCCTACTCTCTGTTACAGCAGCTTTTACAAAGATCGTTTACGGAGCGGTCCATACTTTTTACATATTTGCCAACCATACAATGGCACATCACAAATCTTTTTACGGCATCGATATCATCCAGTCGGCGAGAAATCAGGTACCTTGTACGACGTAAGTCTAGCTTTGGTTTATTTTTCTTCAAACACACATGCATTATTAATGGAATTTGAACTTCCGCACAATATTCCATTTAATTTTGAATAATTTTAAAAGACAAAGAAATAAGATAAATAAAACAATTCAAATTAAACCGGAAGTCAGGTGAAAAACTGATGAAGATAGTTTCCCAAATAATACAATAAATATTTATAAGGATCAACATTTTAACATCAATATAAATGTGGATGAATGTGTATGTGTGTATATTTAAAATAATATGGTTACCCACAATGGATAATGACAACAAAAAAAAACACTAAGAACAATACCAAGAAAATAAAATAAAAGAAAAAATTAAAAATTCTGTCTGTACAAACTTAAAATTCTCATCATTTGAAGTACATATTATAAAGTATCCTAAACAAGGATCTCCTCAGCTCCTCTGTCTTGCTTTCTCTCTTTCTTAGTAAATAATATAAAAAGTTTTTGAGAATAATATAATAATAAAGAGCACATAATATTTATTCAAGCATTTATAAATTCATTTTGAAGACACAAACAAATAAAATCGAAAGGACATTTTTAAGATTATAGCAACAATAACACTAGAAATATAGAAAATCTATTTAAATGTTAGCATCCTTGATTTGTTATCCTGTATTCATTCATATTAACTACCCATATACCAGTTATATTTGTATAACATTACCTTATAATATTTTAAAAATAAATTTATTTTCTATTTTCGTACAATATAGGAAAAAGATAAAGGACAATATAACAAGAAGAAGATTACTAAAAATAAAAAGTAACAAAATAAGGACTAAAAGGATTTTCTTTGGTAATTCGTTGACCAACAAAGACAGATTTGATTTTGACCTTTTTTTTTTCTTCATAATCTTTTCCACTCTCTTTCCTTTGATTTTAGTTTTCACTTTTTTTTTTCTTATTAAGATTAACATTAAAATGAAATTTAATTCTATAATATTGAGAAAGAAATTGAGAAAAAAAAATAAAGGATAAGGAACAGTTTCTGATGTTATTCTTGTTTTCTGCTTGGGAAAAAAATCGAGAAATGTCAGTAAAGGATTTCCTTATATCCTAAAAATTTTTCTTTCATTTCTTTGGTTTGTGTTGAAAATTGAATTTTAAAAAACTCATATTGAAAATTGGTTACTGTTTTGGAAATTAAATTATTTTGTGGTTAAACATTTCTATTTTTTACAGTAGTGCCATTTATTTTCTTAAATTTTATTGATTTTAATATTAGTAAAATATTGATTAATATTGGTTGGATGTGCTTACGATTTGGAAACTTTTGATTAAATCAAAATTTTTTTATGAAAAAATGGTGTAGAAACTTTATTTTTAGGGGAATTAATTGATGAAGTTGCCAAAGAATGGAAGTAATATAAATTAAAATGTTGGAGATGGTATTACAGTAGGCTAGAATAGGTCAGAATGTTTGGAGGAAAGGCTGTGGTAGAAAGAAAGTGGTGGCGATACGACGGGAAAATCTACACAAATTATCTGCAATTTGTTTAAAAATTAATAGGAAATTCCAATTTCTCCAATATTTACCACGTATGGTTTATTGGTTTTAGTCCATTAGATAAAGGGCCGTATTTTTTTACGGAGTTTTGATGAGGTGGACTGCACTGAATACGTCCGTCAATTTAAAACTGATATGCAAACCTAATAACACACGGGTTCTCAAAATGATTTTCCACCTTATTCGACAAACATTCTGATAAAGCGGCCGTAAGTTTTAGAGATCTATCACAGTAATTTGACTGTGGAACACTCTACCATAGTTTGAACCAGAGACATGTTACTGAGAGGATCGACTATGCTTCTGCTGTCCTTTCATTTATGAAGACTATTAGTACTTAGATCTCGTGTAGGCGAACCTGGTGGAAGGAAGGCAACAGATGGCGTGGATAAATCCATTTCTTGAAATGTCTCCGAATGCATACAGGCTGCTGCTACGCAACATGGCAATTGAGCAAGTCTATCACAGATGGACGAATTGAACTACATGCAACGCAATCAGAAAACTATTGTCAAGGGTAGATCTGAGTCACACCAGAGATCTGGTGCCTCTGCGTTGGAGAGATATTGAGGCTGTAATAGAGTCATAACAAAACATCGCCTTATGAGAGAAGATACAAGGAGGACGGACCGCTCCTTGTGTGATCTACATACGAGCTTTGGAGTCTTTTGTATTATAAAACTTCGAAATGTATTTTAAATTCACACATGATAATTACATTCAATCAAATCAATATTTTGGTACACAAAAATAATTAATTTCTCCTCAGAAAATATTAGATCTGCTCTATATACATACAAACATAACCCTCATATATTTTATAATCAAAATTAATTGAACATAATTAAATAACAATAAATTATTTTGTATAGGGCATCCTTAAAATAAAATTCCCATTTTTTTCTTATATAAGAGAATATAATCAGCTTAGAAATAAAAAAAATTAGATTTTATATAAGCATATAAATGAATGAAATGTACGAAAAAGACCGGTTTTTAATAAATCATTATAAAAATGTTAAGAGTTGAATCCACCAGTGGCACGTTAGACAAAAAAATATTATGTCAGGAGTTATTAATATTCCAACTTTTACAAAGTAATAAATTGATCGCGTGATCTATATTATTAAAAATTTTTTTTTCTCATTCAAGATACTCGTAGTCTATTCCATTACATATAGGAGCAGTATGAGAACAGAGCCATATATAATCTGTGCTTATGTGTGAATATGTGAAGGTGCCTTTTAATAAATCATTTAAAGTTTATATTAAATGAACATTTGTATAACCTCTTTACTTCCATATATGTGAGCGTTTTTTTCTTTGTTACCACATTCATGGCAGCTACAATAATTTACTTTTATACCTCCATGCATGAATACAAAATTTATTTGATTCTAAAACAGCCTAAAAAATAACCTCCTATATGGATTTTTATTCATCCTTATCTATTTTTCTATTCATGCTATATTTAGGTTACACTGAGGTCTATGGAAAATTTTCAATAAATTATTATTCGAAAATTTATTAAAAACTTCAACTACAACAAGAATGTATGAAATTTCCAATTGAAAACGCAAAAATTAATGAAAACCCGATAAAAAAAATAAAAGTAAAACTATTCTCATAGCACATGAATTTTTTTATTGAAAATTGAAGTTTCGCATGAAGGTCAAAAACAAGTGAATTTTTTAAGGTTCAAATTTTACGTAAAAAAATTTTCAAATTAAAATCAATGAACTCTTCTGTATGTGTTTGAAGATTGAGAAGAAGAGACAAATAGTTAATAGTATACAGGATTAAGAGCTCATTCCCAAAATTTTTGTTTAAATTTTTAACAGGGTCTCTGCGCCAAGTTTGTGGTCCTAATAATAAATCACGATTGCCTTGCAGACCCTTTGTCGATATTAGTCTTCTCTAAAATATTGATAAAATTTAAATTTTACCACTTAGTTTGAATAACTCATGTATTAGATTTTCTTACGCCGAAAGATATGCAATATTTTTGATTTTACTGTGATAACAAATTGGCATATTTGTACTAACCGGGGTGCATCATCAGACCAAATCCAAATTAGAGCCATAATTTTTTAAAACTAAATAGTACAGGTACGTGTATTCGTATAATCATTTCATATATTTGTACATGTAGGTAGGTGAAAACTTTTACCTTTTAAAACTAACAATAAAATCCATCCTATTCGTAAAATACCAAAAATACATAAAGAAAATTTCAATATCAAACAAAAAACTTGTAAACAAGAGGAGCCGAAACGACACATGAATTTCTTATTGAAAACAAGAAAAAAAATTTATGAGAAATCGTGGTGTTGGCAACATTCTTATTGTTCTTTTGTTTTTGTTTCTGCTTCATTATTTGTATTTCACATTTTATCCTTACTCAGACTAGGTAAGGTTACAATCTGCCAACTCACTTTAAAAAATTAAACACATTAGACACAAGGAAAAGTTGTGGGAATTTTCCCAGGAAAGAAAAGAAAGAAGAGAAAATAAAAATTTAAAAATCTATGAATCAATTTTTATTTTTTGTCTTAATATTTTCAATTAATGGATCGGGACATGCACTCCAAAAAGGAAAGAGCAAAATATATTTATCCTTGATGATATTTTATGAACTTGTAATTCTTGTTTGGTTTTCCTATACGATTCGTTTTTTCTTTTCTATGCAAATATGAAGACATTCTTTGGAATGAATCATTCAATCGTTGAAAAGAGGAAAAGAGCAGAAAACCATTCATAATATAAGATAAAAACAACAACACCACTATAGAGGAATACAATCGTATAGTCTAAAAGAAGAAAAAAGAAATGAATATGAAAAGAACTAGGTTATCATATTAGAGATCTCTGGTGTTGAAAGAGATAGGATGGCGCGACGGTATTAAAAAGCGCTAATAAAACATAACAAAAAGTGAAAGAAAATCACAATCAAGGAAAATGTAACAGTGTTTTTTTCTATGTTCTTTGGTTTTTGCTGCTGTTTTCAAAAAGCCTCCCATGCCTTCATGGATCGTTACTCAAATCTGATAATATTTACACTACAAGACTAAAAGTATGATTTAAACAAAATATGAGTATAAGTTTTTTAAATTTAAAGAAGAATTTTGCTCAGCATGAATGACCTGTTCGAGTATCAAAGTCCTTCGATTACGAAAATCTCCAGTGTATTCGAACATTATGTCATTGATTAAGGTTTAATGACATATATTTCGTAAATGTGGCTACGGGTGGGTTTAAAATTTATACCTTTCCATTCAGTAATATAATTTACCTAAATGTTGAAAGACTAGATCAAAGTGTGAGTCAGTTTTTGATCCACCGATACCATTTGAGAATCTCTTTTTTCTACTTATTTAGATTTTTATATATGAATTGAAATTTATTGAAATTGCTCCCGAAAAAATTTCCAGTCCTCTTTCTGGCACTAAAACCGTATGTAAGAATGCTAGATAAAGAGGAATCGTAATTTGCAGTTCATGACTAAAGACCTTTTTGATAGTTCTCTGAATATTCTGAAAAATGTAAAGGTTTAACAAGTTCATCAAATTTATTTAAGCAACAGTTTATGACGGTCAGGAACAATTTTTAAAGTTGAAAGAAAAACACCAAAATTAATTACCAAAATCTACGAAACAATCTCAGTTCCTCTTCCATAAACGATAATTTTTACTTAAAAATACTGTGTATGCTTTTTTATTTTTATCACTTCAAGTACCTATAATTTCGTATTCACTTTTGTATTCATTTAAAAATAGGATTCTCAAAGATAGGTACTTGTGATTCCCATTTGGTTGTTGTACTACAAACAAGAAACATTCGAATTATTCACAGGCACATAGTCTATACGTACTTATTAGTATCATTTAGGCTAAATAAAATTGAATTTGAAGCTTAGGGTTACTTTGTATTGTACACAAGTCTGGCATTTTTTTTCTTGTAAATAAAAAAATTATACCGGTAAAGGTACACAAAATGTAAGTCTATTTTTTTTATAGAATCGGATTACGAGTGAAAAAAGAAAAAAATAGAAAATAAAAATTATAAAATCGGATCACATGATAATGGGTTGGAAACGTTCCTCTTTTTTTTTTGTAATTTTTGCTGGAAAAATTGTAAGAGCAAATATCTGGAAGGGAATCTGTGTTTCTTGCTTGTTTCATCTATATACACTATCTCTTTAAGTATTAAGAGTTTGAGTGCATGAAACGAAAAACAATAAAAGGAAGGAACCATCAACACAGGCAGGATATAAAAATGAAACATGAGCCTAGGAAATTTTTTTTTTGTTTTTTACTCTTTCTACGAGTACAATTTTTTTTAAATTATACTATAGGCTCTTTTCTGTATTTAATATTGAGCTCATTGAATGTGATATGAGAAAAAAAAAGAACAGGAAATAAACAAGGATTTACATGAGAATTAAGTATCAATCCAAAATGATGGTGTTATATTTAAACCAATTTATATACCCCAGTCAGAGTTTTTTGTTGATATTGATTTAGAGGGTGTAGAGAGTGTGAAATGAGATGTCTTTGCACCGAATTTATGTGTACCAAAAGTAAGTCTGCAAATAATGTGGTTATATATTGCCCTTGGAGGGCATTTGTGCATTTAAAGTTTATGCTACATTTTTGCAAAAAAAATGTTCAAATATAATATTTACTTATAATGCTTTCTAACTTTAAGGCTGACTACATCATATTTTAACTAAGGTACTTCAGACTGTACTTTGTGATCCCTAGAAATAGTCATAATGTAAGCAGACTGTAAATCACAAAAGATGCTGTTGAATCTCTTAAAAAAAATCTCTTAAAAAAATCTCTTATTTTATAAATTTGGTGTTAGATGAAGGGGCATGCTAATAACAACATTTTATAATGAGGTTCTCTATACCTGCAAGACTCTGTCTGGCACATCCAAATTGCAAACGAACGTTGGTAAGCTTTTTGAATCTAATATTCCCGGATATTTATTTGTTCTAGCCCACGAAATCTTCTTTTATAGCTAGGGCTGGACACTTGTACACCATACTTGGAATTACTTTCTGTCGTAATCTGCTTCTTCAAGTTTTTAATAATTCTACAGACGGATTGAAGAAATGAAAATAGTAAATGAGCTTTTTGTTTTAATTTCACTCTGTGTTGCCAATAGTTAGCCTCTTAAAATTGTTATTTTTAAGGTTGTTAACATCTGTAGAAATATGAGCACGAGCCTTGATAGTCGAGTCGGTCTTATTACATTGTTCTTCTATGTTGTGTTATCTTGTATCGCTGAGTGATTGTACGAGTATAATACTAGCCTATCGCTGAGCACGAATATTTTTTTTGATTTTTGACAAACATTTAAAGAATTATTTTTGAAAACATCTAAAATCCCTCTACTGTTTCACTTAAGAACTTGTCTCATATTGCATTCTTTAATAGCATAATCAAAAAACTTTTATATTCTTTAAAATACAATACGAATTTCTCTCCGGATATTGCTAATTTTTATTTTTAATTCATCTAATATTTTAATTTAATATTTTTCCTTTCGATTTGTATAACAGAGAGTTTTCAATCAAATTATAAGAGTTGAAAATTGTTAAAGTTTATAATAAATTGAAATTTATTCCCTAAACAATAACAAAAAAGAAAGAAGTTTAGTGTTGCTCTTCTTATTTTCTTCTCTTTTATTTTTATTAGAAAAATTGTAATAAAGCAAATTTGAAAATAAAAGGAAAAAAAAGTACTAATACAGGTGTTCAAGTTTTCACGCAATCATAACTAAAAGAGAAAAGTGGTATTAAATTTAACAGGTGTTCGTCATTTTATAGAATATTATATAAATAGTAAAAGTGGAAAAGAAAGAGAAAGAAAGTGTTATATAACTGTGGTAAAATCACATTTTGAAGTCTAAACGTCAAAAAAAATTTTTGTTTTTTGTGAGAAAAATGGAATTATTAAATTGTTGTTGTGCTTTTTTTGACTTTTTCTTTTATTTTTTAAACTTTTCAGACTGAAAATGAAATTACTGAAAACTTTTTTTGTTAAATTGAAATTTTATTTTGATTAGCATATTGTGTGTGTGTCAGTCGTGTGTGTGTAGTGAAGAGGGATGAGAGAATTCGTTATTTTTGTTACAAAGCTAAATTAAAGAATATAATATGATTAAAAAATTTTTAATCGAAATTATAATAATAAATATTGGGGAATAAATATTTCATATATGAATGAATGTAGTTATAAGAGTACACCTAAAATACAAGGGGATCTGAGATCAATTTGGATAATATTAGTGGCATTATTGATTATCATTAAGTGATTGTAGTGAATCATTCTAAATTTTTTGATTAAAATTTAAGGTGTGTGGAATTTCAATTTGTTTCCTAGAATTCAGTTTTGTTTGAAGTTACCTTAAAATTTGGTTGGTGTACTGATTGGTGAAATGGTGTGGTTGGTAAAACAAAATTTATTCATAAAAAGCAGAAATTACCTTGTTTATTTCTAGTATTCAAGCCAGCTGACTAGAATGATTTAAGTTAAAAGGTCTTACTAGTGTAAAATATATCTTAAATTGAATTATTTTCTTTCACAGATACCCTTCAGACAACAAATTGAGTTTTGTGTTGCTATAACAATAGGCGAGTAAATTTAATTCTCATACAACTAATTAATACCCAAGAAGTATCTGAACAATATTTCCTATCTAAAGCAAACATTTGATAATATTTTATTTCTAATCTTTACAAAGCACCTTGTAAATATTGAAGTATAGACTAGATGTCTTAAAATTTTTGGAATATTTGAAAATATTGATCGCATAATTAATTTCATATAAAATTTAATTTGATTTTATTTTTTATTTTTTTTCCTTTGTTTTCTAAATTTCTATCACCAGGTGGAAATGATTTTTGTACATTTATTTGTACAATGAAAAATCCAGAAATTTTACCAAAATTACATCGTAGAAATATGATTAAAGCTTTAAGATATTTACGTGATAATTTACCAAGGTAAGTGAATTAAATTTTTTATTTATATAAATTTTAAATATTACTTTTACAAAATTTTGTACAATTAATGTACTATGTAACTAATGTAATAACCTACTAGATTTGTAGCAGGCCTTTACAACACCCGCTCGAAACCTGTTCGGCTGACTGCAGTTGAGGAGTAATGAGTACGTAGTTCTCCACTATTTTCCTTCAGCTGCAAAGTCTTCCAAAAGATGCACTGAGGTCCCTCTACATCCTTCCCACAAAATCGGCGTGTGTCCTCACTATTTAGGTGTAGTCTCCTAAATTGACCCCTAAGTCTGCAATGCCTTGTCAATACATTAGTGGAAATTCTCACCGGGCTCCTATCTAACCCTATGATCTTCCTAAAGTGTCTCCCAGAAGATTCTTGACCTGCCGTTTTAGTATACCTACATAATACTTAACCTATTGTTATGAAATTTTAAATATTTTTTTTAAAGTATATTTTAAGTATTCAATTTAACATTTCTTTAAAACGACTCTCTCTACTCTATACCTCTATATGTAATAATACAAAAAAATGTATTGAATGTTGTAACATAAATTTACAAACATAATAAGAACATAAGAACACTTTTACAATTATTTTTTTTCTTGTTGTTTAACATCAAGTGTTGATGTTTTCATGTTTTCCATATTCAGGATAGTATGTAGTTATGAAATATGGTAAATGTTCGTGGTTTTCCTAGACATACACATTTGTACAACCCACCTAAGTGTACGTTCAAGTAAAATAATAATTTTTTTTTGTTGTATTTTGCATAAAAAGTATTGTGTGTCATGCTTGGCTCGAATTTATTGTTTAAATATTATTTTGTACTTATATATTTTGAAAATCTATAACTTATCAGATAACCGCAACCAAGAAACCAAAATAACCCAACTAACCAATATTTGGTTTTGATATGTTAGAGAGCTCTTATACCTACATTACATTTTTTTTTCTTTTATTGTATTAAAGTTCTTTTATATTTGCTATCATATTTATTGTGTGTTGTTATTGTGTCAAAATTATTACAGTGCACGAAATCCATAAAAATGTAATGAAATTAGATCAATAAAACAAAAAAACTGCAGGTAAATATTCAAGGTAGAGAGCATATTTTCAAAGTTTACTTCATCGTAAAAAAAAGTCTTGAGTGCATGTGTTGAGTATTTTCATTAAAAATATTGCTGTACGCATGAGTGTTCTCTCCGCCACTTAGTGTACAATACCGACGTAACACTAGCATGATGTCGGTCGGTAATTTTAGGACTTTGCGGAGGTGGAAGATGTGGAACATGTTCTTTGTGACTATTCGTCCCTGTTGTAGAAGACTTTTCTTTACCATGTCCTCAGAGACCTGTCGGGGGTGTCTTTGGAGTGGCTTTTGATATTCATCAAGGAAGTTAAATGATTCCGGTAGATGGTTTTTTTAGATTGATATCACATGGGGTTTTAAGGTTTAATTTATGGATTGCCGCTAGGTCTTGTTGGCCAAATGCACGGGTTTTGCGTGGGTGGCTGGGTGGGTTCCGCCTCTCTTATTGCGAGTACTACTCTTTATTTTGTTTCAAAAATATAGAACTAAATATTGAATACGAGTAGGTACCAATAGTTAAATGTTCTATGATTTAAAATTCAGAATAATTGCTTTTCGAAAAAATACCTTGGAATCACAAACTTACATATTGTATCTGAATGAATATTTACTGGTAATTAAATTATGTATCCTCCTTAAAATTTATACAAAAGAATATTAAAGCCAGCTAGAACATTATAATCATAATGTACACGCATATATACATACAGTTATAAACTTTATGTAGACATTTTATAATGGAAGAAAATTATAGGGTATACGTTTACAACATTCACGTTGGCCGTAAATTTAATGACAATATTATTTTCGATTTATCATCTCATTAACACTGTACTATAATTATTACTGTTTTTATTTACTAACTTGTATTGTTATTATGTTTTTCTCTTTTGTATTCATATTGTTATATTTTAAATGTTATAAATCAAAATCAAAAGGGAAAAGGGATACGAATATTAAAAAAAATATTAAATCTGATATTGATGAGTTCCTTATAGCTTGTTATTATTTCCCCTAATATTCTTACATTGATTAAGGACCCATATAAAAATATATGTATAGCTTTATACATTATTAGATAATGAATGTTTTATGAATTCCCGAGAAAGTTTGATTCTTGTTCAACATATTGGTGTTCAATAATTTAGTATTGTTTGTATATTCTTTGTTAAAAAAGTTGGAAATATTAATTAGAAAATAATGAAGAATATTAATGTTGCATGACTGTTTCTCAATCTTAATAATTTCTGATTAGTTCATAATTCAATTGAGAATATGGTTCAATTGAAAGAGAGTGTGAACTATGAGTTTTAATTGAAATTTTTTGTTAAATGAAAATCGACTATGGTCTAAAAATAAAATATTAAAAATGTAAAATATTAGTATAATGAAGTGAATTCAATAAGATGTCTACATTCACACGAGTTGACATTCGTTCTCGATATTTGCTGCTAATATTAGTTTCATTCATCATTGTTGTGGACAACATTATTATTCCGGCTATGTTGAACTACACCTCCTTAAAAAATAAAACTCAGCTACTTGAGATCTGCTGAGGTTTTTAATGTTCCACGTCATAGTAACCCACTAATATCATCGTAGGATTCCTCGGAAAAGCTGCTCGGATTCATCAAAAGAATGGGTCTCGAAGGGGTGTTCCAGGCAAGATACTCAACGGTCGTGATGTAGGGCAAAATAGATTTTTCAGGTCGCATTGTGTCATCGCTCCAATCTGCAATCTACTATATCACACGAAAAGAAAATCAGAAATTTACACCTCATGAGTTTAAACTGTCAATTCTTCTTTTAATTAAATTTCAAAATTTTCCAAAACTTAATCTTAAATACTTGCAGATTATTTAATTTATAAACTATTATTGATTTTATTTAGGAATAAATTATACGTAAATTTTACATTATTATTGTATTATCACGTGAATACTAATTTAATAGCTTAATTATATTCTTAAAATACATTTTGTATTTATAATAATGAAATTTAAATTAATATTTTCTTCTTTGAAATTTATCTTATTATTTCCTTACATTTTTAATAATTAAATTTTCAAGCATCAAATTAGTAATATTTTGATATGGTATTAATTAGTTATTTACATTTTTAGTATATAGAGTTTGTACTATATGTATACTTACTTACACACTCATTTACTATTGTTATAATTTATTCAAATCTTCTATATTATATTTTTTAATATTTATTTTACACAACACTTAATCAATTTCTCATCATCAATTATTCATTTAATACGTCATCTGCATATATAATTATTATCTGTTTTATCATCTCTCATTTTCTTTTTTTTAATTTCTGTCGCTGACATCATAAAGTCATTGTTATTTACTATTATTGTGTAACATCACAATCACCATCATTATTAACATTGATTACGATTTCTTCAGTATTACTCTCATCTAAACTCATTTAAATAAATTTCTTAAATTGAAAAAAAAAAGTTAAAATTAAAATTCTAAATTCTCCTTGGTCCTAACGAATGCAATATAGAAAGTGTGTCCTGAAATTTTTGATAGTATTGTGGAAATTCATCGCACTTCAAACAAGTCATAAATTTGTTCATCTTTACATGGAATGGGCCCTTTTATAGCTAATGTTCCTGGTGGAGTTTGACAATCAACTTGTATTTAATTGAAAAACATGCTAAGTTACGTTTTTAACGAAAATGTTATAAAAGCATATTATTGCTCTGATTTCCATTTAGTAAAACAATACATACGAAAACTGAATATCTCACTCTGCGTTAAGTTAGAAGAAAATGAAGTTGTTCTAAAATTGTTCAATCCCTCAAACCGACCCTTAATCTTATCTACTGTCTTTAATACATCATTCTCAGACCTTTTACCGTCGGTTCTTTTTTCCAGTTCTTTATTAGTAATAGATTAAATAAGTATAAAAATATGGAAAAATTTTTATATCCTATTTGCAGATAAATTGATTTCTCAGAATATACCAGAATTTATAATATAACAAACATTTGCCATAAATCGTTTGATTTCGTTAAAAAATGAATATTGATAATTAAGAGGAAATAACACTATTAAAAGATGAGAAGTGAAAAAGTATATTTTATTATAGTCATAATAGATAGCATATTACTTTTTATTTTATGAGAATAATAATAGAAAATATCACTTTCAATTCTATATTTACAAAGAAAACAAATACATACACTTATAACATACACTTTTGTATAACATTATTTTAATAATCAAAAACGAAAATGTTATAATAAAGTTATAAGTATATATGGAAATAAAAGTTTCATAACAATAATGTTCAGTTAGGTTATACAAAATGATTAACATAAACACATTCTCGTATAAGTATTCATAAAATTTGTGTGTTCCTTACTTCACTTTCTCTCTTTTTCTATTTCTCTCCAAATACTTATTATGAATTCTCCACATCTTATTATTTTTATTCTTTTATACTTATTATACCTACCATTTTTTAGAAAATCAGTAGACTATAATGTCATATTAGCGTACGTAATAGATATTAACGATATACATATGTATTATTAGAATATAGATCCATCGTATTACACACATATAACGATTCATTTCAAGCAATTTAAAAAGAAATTTATATTTTATTTCTATCTATCATGTCTAATTATTATTAACGTCTCGTTTAAAAATTTAATAATTTGTAGACATTTATCTCATTCTTATTTTAATATATTTTATTGAAGTATGCTTGTATTTAAATATATAAAGGAATACAGGTATCTACTTGTAATACGTATCTATAGATGGAAGCAGTTAAAACTTGAATATTACTTCTTCATGATTTACTGAAGCGTTTTGTAATTCCATTGTTTGTCATGAAGGAATATTTATATTGAAGCAAAATAGAATATTTTAAATATAACATCCAATATTCAAAGCGGGATGTAGGAACAACTGTATAAATATCGATTTTCTGTTGTGTTCTCTGCCATTTCTGTTGTTATTCGAAGTATTAGAGAATTAAGAAGACATAATTTCTGTGGCTTCTTATACCGATAAGCCAGATAGGGTCAGAAAAAGCTGCGTGGAAGGAATAGATCTGTTGTAGCTACTAAATAACCATTAAATAATAAAATTTATATACTAAAACAATTTTCGAAAATCATCTCGCAATGTTTCTTTGAATTAATGCGGACGTTGTTTGTTAGAAATTAAATAAACCACCATTTCATACGTTGGAAATTTTTAAATGAATTTTAATTGAAGTCTGCGAGCAATAAAGCACAGTTAAATAATTTTAATTATAAGAAATTGAAATATTGAGAATATTGCAAAAATATCCTGGAATTTCCGTACAATCATACACAAACATACACGTGTATGTACATATATTTTAATTCCCCTCATGCAACGATTTGAAAGATGCTATAAAGAGTATTCTTGAACAAAAGGCAAAATCTTAAAATAAGAATGACATTATAAACAGGAAAAACAAAAAAAAAAAATTTAGTTGACAGCTAAGGAAATTGAAAGTGTCTTGATAATAAATATAAGACTTCTGCTATTCAGGTTGTTGTACACAAAAAAAAAACATTTCTATTATATATCGCACAGTTATCCTGTCATGAGAAGCTCATTAGCCGACCGTAACAACAATAAAATATTTTATAAAAAAAAATAAAACAAAAAAATAGAACAACGGTTATTTTAATTTTCATACAGCCACAATTTGAAACATGCATCCCACAACACAATGATATAATGCTAAGAGAGAACTTTGATTGATTGATATAAAAATATGTGACAGTTGTAAACTAACAGTTATTTATTTATTTTTTTTTTCTTTCTATGATTTCTCTTATATGTTTTATTATTTCATCATTATTGTTATTATAACCGTTAGTCAGTATTGTATCAGTTGCATTTTATCAGTTGTATTTTATCTCTCATCATCTCTTATAAAACGTCATTTTTGTGGGGTGTAATTTGGTTGTTTTATATTACGTTTTTGTTAGTGACATGTACATTTTCTCTTCTCAATGTCACAGTAAATAAGAATTCGTTTTTCATGACTCATTTTTTATGTATTTATGCAAAATTTTGTGATTCAAATTATAAAAGCAATAATATTTATGAATTTATTTTTGTATTGAAAAATTTTGTATTGAAAATTAATTGTCAAAAATAGGAAGAATTTCGATACAAGTTTAATTTTAAGGTCATGCACTATTCGATAAGAGTATTCATATTCGATTATACTAGTCAAAATGATCTCAAGCTCCATCTAGTTAGATTAAACTGTTAGCCACCTAGTACGGCTATCCTTATTGAGGAAAAGAAGTCTTGTTTACTTGCGATAGGACGGCAATCGTGAATTACATACGGTTTAATATAAAAATCGCAGAAAAGATCATTGAATTGCAGTATGCAATTGAAAATGAAATTCAAAAACAAATTATTAAAATTCGGTTGGTGAATCTTTGATATCACAAAAATTATTGTTTATTATTTGGAAAATTTTTCTATATGCAATAAGAAATAATATTGTAATTGTTTATTACCGTTATGATGAATTATAAAAATGTAGAAAGTAACGGTTACTATTTCTTTTTCAATTTCATGTTGTTTTTTTTTTCTTTCTCTCTTTTTAGAGTATTTGTTCATAATGCAATGACGACGTTAAGTTAAAAATAATGTTTTGTACTGAAATTCCTTCTTCTTATACTTTGAATGCTCATTCACTTGTGTTGTCTTTTCTATAATGTGGTCTATGTCTAAGCGAGTGAGAATTCATTTTGAATCTTCTGGGGTTGTTTATAAATTGTTATTCTTTTCCTTTAAACTTTTATTGTTTGTGTTCGTTTTCTATATATATACAACAGTGTTATCTGACATTTCAAGTTCTGTGTAAGCATCGCAGACCATTTTCTACATACAATGAAAGTTAACGAAAAAAATATCATTTTTCAAAATATCCTCTCTTTGAATGACAGGTGTACGATTAAAATTCTAGGTTGTCAGTTTCTTTTACTTTTATTTTTTTTTTGCTCTTTCCTTATTTTGCTGTTTATTATTTTCAATTTTGAGTTACTTTTTACCGACCGTATTGTGTAAACAATAGGTAGGTTATGTGATGGCAACAAATTTTGCATATCGAGTTTTCGGTGGGAACGTACTTCTCCATAGTAGGGAAGTGTAAATAAACTATTTTTAGCAACCTGTCGGTCCGTCGGTCTGTCGGTCTGTCGGTCTGTCGGTCTGTCGGTCTGTCGGTCTGTGTGTGCACGCGTGTATCTCAAGTTCTGCTGAACCGATTTTGATGAAATTTTATATGTAAGTTTGTTTCCACCATGGCACGGATCGATCAACTTTTGGTATATATCAGGCCTCGGGAACTGCACTTTTTAGCGGGCCTGTTTTACATTTTTGAACATTTTGAAGAAAATATTCAACCGATTTACTTGAAATTTTATATATAAGATTTGCTCGATCATACGCAAAAATTCCTAACTTTTGGAAGAAATCAGGCGTCAGCAACTGGACGTTTACTACGGGCCAAATATACATTTTTGTGTATATAAAGAGAAATAATCAACCGATTTCATTGAAATTTAATATATAAATTCCTCGTATGAAAACTATGAACATATAAATTTTTTGGAAAGATCAGGGCTCGAAAACTGATTTGCGGGCCGATTTCACATTTTTCACCATTTTGAAGAAAATATTCAACCGATTTACTTGAAATTTCATATATAAGCTTTGTTTGACCGTCCGTAAAAATTCCTAGCTTTTGGAACAAATCAGGCATCGGCAACTGGGCGTTTACTACGGGCCAAATATACATTTTTGTGTATATAAGTAGAAATAATCAACCGATTTCATTGAAATTTAATATGTGAATTCCCCGTATTAAAACAATGAACATGTAAATTTTTTGGAAAGATCAGGCATCGGCAACTAGACGTTTACTACGGGCCAAACATACATTTTTGTGTATATAAAGAGAAATAATCAACCGATTTCATTGAAATTTAATATATGAATTCCTCATATTAAAGCAATGAACATATAACTTTTTTGGAAAGATCAGGGCTCGAGAACTGATTTGCGGGCCGATTTTATATTTTTCACCATATCCACAGAACAAATTGATGGAATTTCTTGAAATTTGATATTTGAGTTCTGGTTGTCACCGAAACTAACTGGCGAGCATTTCAGGGAATTCGGGTAGCACAAAGCGAAACTCTACTAAGAGCCAAATTTACATTTTTCTAAGTATGTTAACTATAAGCTTACTAATGTCCTAAAAATTGGAAAGAATTATTTAACAGACATTTTTATAATATTCTGTAACACTTTCATTTAACTAGACAATACACAATGCGGTCGGTTATGTGCTGACCACATCAGATTTTTTTTCTATTCATTTCAATTCTATTTTCATAGATCATTTGATGCACATTTATATTATAAAAAAACAAAAATAAGAGAATAAAATTATAAACCGAAAACGAAGTAAAATTTTGAATGTAAATTAAGGGAAACGAAAGGAAAAATTAAATACTAAATTTAAGACTACAATTTGAATGTGTGTACGAGTATGTGCATATTTTTTATCTCATTTTATCTCTAAATACACGTTATATACATTGTATTGTTTGCCATAGAAGATAATTTTCTCCCTATTTAAAAATCTAAAATGATGTTTTCTGTCTCTCTCTTTCTCATATTCTAAATACTAAATTCAATTTGCAATGGGGGTTTTTGTATATTGGTGGAACCAAATAACTGTAATTGTCAAGAAATGCAATTATTTATAAATATACACATACATTAGACTTTTTAACAATAAATTTTATGGAATATGAAATTTCTGAAAATTGGTTTTAACAGTTTTTTGTTTTTTTTTTTAAATTTGTAAGTATGTTTTTCACTGTTCTTTGGTAATGCGGTTAATAAGGGTTAAATTGAAAGTTTTTTTTTATTTTTGGGAAAAAGACGGCTGCTTCGAGAAATTTGATACTTGTATAATGCTTAGAAAGTAGATTAATTTTAATGTCAAAGTAGAAGTAACAAGCAGATTTTAAATTTTCTAAATTTTTCTTTGTTTTTTGGCCAATTTGGTTGAACGTTGCCAAAAGAGTAATGACATGAAGTATAATAAAAAATTTATAAAAGAAAAAAACGAAATTGCAAATACAAATTTTGGGAATTGAAAATATTTTAAATAAGGGGAATCGACAGAGGCATATAATGCAAAGAAATTTGGCCGTGTCAAAAACTCAACAGTAATTTACAGCTATAAGTGCGAAAAGAAAAGAATATAAATAAACAACAACTATTTAATTATCGTAAAATATCGACTTGTTGATTCTATGAGATTAGATTGGAATAGAGTAGGCATAAAGTAATAAATCATCGCGATCTACTGTGCCCCTCCTTTCACTCATCACGTCTAGAGCGTTCCTTTATTAAGATCGACTTTTTAATAAGATCGACTTCTCGCAGCTCTTTTACTGAAACGAATTCCCTTCTACCTTGCATCAACGCCCCACACTCGCCGAAGGTGCATCAAAATCTCCTGTTAGGAGACCTGTGAGCATTCTGAGAATTCACCTAATTTTTATTTGGTATAGCATGTATTTGGATTCAAAATTGCATGACACGTTATCGTAAATACGTTACAATCTTAATATCTTTTTATGAAAATGTTTGCCCCATAATTAGATACTCTATTTGCATATACAAAATTTGATTATTGTATATCTTAGGTTGGTACTTCTAATAGATTCTAAAATTACTTCCGAAAATGTTACGAGTATTATTACAAAAAAATAAGTATAAAAGTAAATTTATATTCATTCTGTATTGAATTACATTGACTCTGCGTCGAATATGATTTGTAGGAAAGGTTAGACTTGAGGCGTCTGGCAATGATTTATTGTCTCTGGTGATGTCAACGCATGTATGAATGCATATTTTTGAAAGCTCTACTTGCAATAATTACTTTTAAATAAAATATTTTATAATAATTTGTATGAAATTCTAAACCAATATCTTAAAATTAATTGAATTCATGAAATAATTTTGTATAAAAATTTGAAATTAAAATGTGGTAAAATACAAGTATAGTATGTAAAAAATAAAAAATATCTAAAAAAAATTTTTTGATTAATTGCCTTTTATTCTAGGGTTTTTGCAGTCTTTGTTATTTATTCTTAAAAGTCTACCATATGAAAAGCTACCATTTTAAAATATTTTATTATTACAATTAACTTTTAATTTGTAACTTTATAATTTGCTGAAATTTTTTATACATAACAAATACCCCCAAACGTCTACATTTACCTTATATGTTTAAAAAGGGTTTTTGCTTTCATTTCAGTTTTAAGTGTTAAAATCCTCAAAAATCACAAGCTCAACATTAATGTAAATATTTTATTTTAATTTTTATTTAAAGGACATTTGTGAATGTGGTAACAGAACCCCCACCACATAAGGTTGTTCTATTGAAAACAAATTCAAAAATATGTAAAACAATTAATCATTTGGAATGTTCATGTTTTGTGGGAAATCTTTTTAAACAGGATCAAAAAACATTAGAAAGGTAAGAAATTAAAAATTTTTATTATTAATTTTTTCATGAAAGAATAAATAAAATTTAAGATTTCGATTTGAAGAAGGCAGTCAAATGTTTTTGTAAACGTTGAGTTCGGTTATGATACCCCGAATACCTATAAGGTTATGGGGCTGTATCACCCGATAGAAAATCATTTGTCTGACTAAATCATCCGATAAAATATTCTAGCTATGAGCCCTTCTATAACTAAGGGAACGGCTTCACTCACAAGCGTTCCATTCCGACGATATTCATTCATAGTTCTTATAACAATCTCACATAAAAAGCATGCAACTTTTGTGACACAACTCTTCAATCCGCATTCTTTTGTTGACTCGTAGGCTTTCCCTGAAGTTTCTCCTCTTCGTAAGTTCAATCATTTTGAAATCGCGGCATATTTTGGAATTCAAACCAAGTTGTTTCCGCCTCTATTTCTTCTAAACAGTGATTTTCACAATGTCAATCTGTACGTTGATGTTTCGGATGCAAACACTTATCGCATCTTAATTGATTGCTCTATAATTAAAGCACATTTTCATGGAAAATTCTTAAAACAATTTATAGTATTGGAAAAATTAATGTTTTGCCATTTAAAATAAAAAGGAGTAGATCTTAAATCTTGTAAAAAATACTATAATTTCCGGTTATATTGACCTAATTATATTAACAAAATATCTTATAAACCACATATGGTTTTTTTTGCTCTTTTTTATTTAATTTAATGTTATATGGTTGATCACCTCCTCTACCATACACGATAGAATATAGATAACAAAAAACTGAACAAATGCACCTACACACATTTCAATTTTTTTTTTTTACTTCTTATAATAATTTACAATCTTAATCTATATCGAAAAAAAAGCAGAAGATGAAAGTATTATAGAGTTCTATCTCTATAGAAAATATAAGTTGAAACAATTTCATCAATCAGAATTTCCTCATCACTCTTAAACCGCAGAAAGTCTTTAACAATCTTCTGCTTTTTTTTTCTTTTTTTTGTTTTTGCTACTTTTGTGTTAGTGATGTGTTCTGAGACATGTTACATTCAATTTGCTTCCATCATCATCATCAACACATCTGGAAACAATGATGATAAATTGCCTCCTTATAATAATATCCTTGCAATAAGAAATATTAGAATGTATAATATTGTTTTAACATGGTTATATGAATTCCAGAACTCTTATAATATTATTACAGTGTTATGAATATTTAGATGCATTCATATATATATAACAAGCTGTCCGAGACCCTGTGCTATTCCTATACAACATGTCTCTTAAACAAAGTTTATTGCGGCTGTCATATTTTCTTAGTTATACAGAAAAATATAAAAGTTGGACGCTTTTAAGAAAGGGCAATTTAGAATACCATAAACGGAGATAAAAGGTTTACGATTCGAAAGAGCTTCTTTTCGGAAAAAAGAGAAAGCCTTCTCTTAGTTTATGTTCTTCTGGAACCATTCTATCACCCTGAGGCTGGAGTACCACCGAACACCTTGTATATTAATTCAAAACCTAAAAATGAAGAAGGAAAAAAAAACAATCTATAAAACTTTTTTTTTCTATTACGTTATTCTTTTTGTTTTATGTCATGAAAATCTAATTTCCGGTATTGGATCACACCCTTAGATTTATGACATTAAAAAAGCACAAAAAAAGGAGAAAAAGAAGCCATGAAGGATAAGATACTGCCAAATTATATGGATTCTTCTTTTTTTTTGGTCTTCTTATTCTGAAGACGAAAAATAATTGTGTGAGAATGATTTTTTGTAGAAAAAATATGGTTTCGGATTTTATTCATGAATAAAATAATGGTAACCTACATAGGAGACACATTAAAGCATAATATTAAATAACTGTATAAGGGTAGAACAGATTTTATTACATAATATAAAAATATATAAAAAAAAACTAAAAGATTAGAAGATTAATGTAACTTTTAAATTAAAATTGAAAAAGTCAAATGAATGGGTGGGGAAATCATAGGCATTGATCAAGTTCTTAATTTGAAATATGGCCACCTTATTAAGAATGTTAAATCTTAAGAAAAAAATTTGAGTTTATAAAATTGGAGATTTTGAATGATTAATTTTATATAAAAATTTTAGTAATTTTAATGACATTGTTTTCGATGACCATACCATGGGTTCGGGGAGCATAAGCTATTCAATAGAGGCAGTGGATAATGACCGAAGACATTGGGTTCAATACCGAAAATTATTAAGTCAAAGGAATAAATAGGGTATAACGAAAATTCACTCATTTAAATAGCTTGTAAGTGACTTCAGATTGTTCATAGTAGTATTGCTCATTGCGAACAGGTGCCTATGGGGTATGGTCGTCTGCCTTTCTAATCTGTTGTAATAATTTCCAATAATAAACACAATTACTTTGCTACGTTGAGCAACACGTTGAGCAATCTTAAAGATACTGCCCAATGAATGAAATACAACACATTCAAGGAATCAAAATAATTGCATCCGCATATATTTCAAGTGCAGAAACATTTTTCCAGCCAAAGGGTTAGAAGTGCATAAAGCGCGAATTTATGTCACGTTTTCTGCACTCAGAGTCCTACTCAATGGTATTTAAGTTTGCTATAATATGCAGATGTTTTTTCATTAGAGCATTCCCCGTCAATAGCCTCTTATTTGGCAGACCTTCTTCTTTACCTTCTTCTTGTGAATGATTATTTTAGTATAATATTTATAATATTCTTTTTCAGATATGAACGAATTCATGAAAAATTCTCCCAAGTAGAGGAGGAAGTGACAAAATTACAAGAGTTCCGTAATTTAACAGAATTTGCTGTTGTTTTTCAACCATTTTCGAGGAATTTATCGGTAAGTTAATAAAAAATTTTCGCATATCTTAATGTGTGTCAGTTATTTGATAACATGGAACCAAATTTTTTGAATTTATGAAGGTCTTCTTCGAAGACGTTTTATCACAAAATTGATTTATTCAAGCAATAAATCTTCTTTGCCAATGCTTAATTATTTTATTTTTTCTAATTATCACTTTTCAATTTCAATGCCAAAAAGCTTTTATTGCCGTCCAAAAAGATTTCAGTAAGAAATTACGAGCCGTAACAAGCAAAATATCTATAGTGTTAAATTTAATTATAACAAGCCAATATTGTCATCCAAAAACTTTTAAAATTAGCAATCTAGACACATAATTTTTAATGAAATGTCTACTAGCTGTTTGTCGCCTAAAATTATTGCATTAAAATATTAATTTTTTTTTTTTTCAATTTCTTTTTTGTCTGTAAAGTATAAAAATATCCTGGTACTTACAATTTGCTAACAAACCATAAAATATGAACTTAATTAGAGACTTTTTTTTTCTTTTATAATTTGTGTAATTCTTTGTTCTTTTTATTTTTAGATGATGGCTGATAATGGAAAACCAGATTATACACTTTTGGCTTATGATTGTTTTCACATCAGCCAAAAAGGAAACGCGTAAGTAATGTTCAATGTTTTGAAAATGTTGGTACAATAAAAGCTAAAAAGAAAAGCTAAATAAAAAATATAAAGTGGCTGTAAAAATGTTCTGCTTTGTGATGATGGCTGATATTGCAATATTTACTACTGTATAAATTTCATCGGAAATATCTGTTATTTATCCAAAATCTAGATCGCTTTTTGTCCAAAATTTCATATTACGGTTGTAGATTACAGATTAAGGCGTTGATACACCGCGACCTAGAAGATCTACTTTACCAACTCTCGCCCTTCCACCCACACGATTGCCCAGTGTCTTTCTTAGAGCAGTCCCTCATGACCAATATATTTGACGAATCCCGGCAACTTTTGCGGGGAAATATCTCACAACGACATGGCCACCAGTGAGGGTCCCGCAAAATCTTCCTTCTCTTATGCATCAGCACTCCACACTCATTGAGAAGGTGTATCGAGGTCTCTTCCCCTTCCCCACAGTAGTTACAAGAACCGTCAGCCTCTAAGCCAAATTTGCTTAGGTATTTCTTAAGCCTGCAGTGTCCCTTTAGGAAACTCTTATGAATCCTCACATGATTTCTCCATATCTTTTAACAATTCAACTCTATTTATCACCAATAGGGAATAACTACAAAGTTTTTCACTTTATTTCAATATTAAAATCTATGCTTACACATTGGATTATAATATGCTCTTGCACTTGATTTCATTTGCCAAAATAAAATTTTCACTTTTTATTTTACATTTTAATTTTTTTTTGTTTTCAAAGCTTTTAAAATTAAAACATAAATTTTATTTTAACCATGTCGACAAAAACAACTATAAAATACAAATAAAATAATCTAATGATAAACTGCTGTATTGGTATCTAAATATTACCATTATTATTATTGCAGAGATCCTTTATCGTCTAATCGAATGGTTTCAATTGTGCATTTTCCCAAATGTATTCTAAAAATTTAAGGATTCTATTACATTGAAATGGAGATTATATATTACATATATACATGCGTTATACTATGTAAAAGGATTTAAATTAGTAAAATATTTTTGCTAATTTTAAAAATATCCTACTACATTTTATAGATATACGTTATCTATATCTACGAATTCAGAATATCGTAATTTTGCTAACAATTTGATAGTTTTTAAGCAAATTTTCTATTTTGGATAAACAAGGCTGGTGCAACAAGCACTAAGCATCAAGTCCTCGTTATGGTGATCCGTAAACATGCAACATAATTAACCAATCTCGTTATATCTGGAAGTGATTTTTACTGAAAACAGAACCTTCTGGAACTAAGCGGAAACGCTTTGTTTCGCACTATTGAAAAAAACCCTAACGACCTGCTTATTTCATTGAATATAGGCACCGGAATGCAACTTTTTGAACTGGCGCCCAATCTAGGTCGCATGAGCAGATAATCAAACGAAATCGCATATCCTACTTCTAATATTAAATCGAAACTTTACTCTATGTAAAGATTTTCAGGGAACAAAAGAAGAAAAAACAGAAGCATACCTTCATATTTTGTTGTTTACGAAAATAAAATGCAATTAATTGGAGTGGCGCCCGATCTAGGTCATACAAATACTAAATTTTCAATATCATTCCAAATATGTATATTTCCAATTAGAAATCATGATAGTAAACTAAATTTACTTAGGAGAGATGAAAAAATATACAAATATATTCCATATTTTTTACTAACATAGAGAAGATTGTTATTCTCCTTCCTTGTCGATAAAACATTTAAAATAATGTAGTAGTGATATTTCATTAAGGATTTTCAAAAATATTTATTGGCTTAATGAAAATTTCAAACTAAATTTAAGTGTTAAATTATTGGAATTTTTCAATATAGCTACTCCTATACAATTTCATATCCTTGACTTATTTTCAAGGCAAATAGCACAAAGATTTTATGTTTACTTTATACATACACTTACTTTAGTACAAGTATATAAGAATGTTTGTGTAAAAATATGTTTTTTGTGTAGTTTACATTAAAGTTTTTGCATATAACATGTGGGTGTTTACTTGTATTTTGTGTCATTATATATGAAAATTTATTAGTTTTCATTTTCTTTTACCATACAAAAATATTTTTTTTTATACTCTTTTTCTAATTTATAGTGAGGAGTTTTTCAAACTCCTTAAAATTTATTTATTCGATTTTTGTGGTTTTTATTGTATAAATGGGTTTTATTAATACAAGTTTGATAATGTATGTGTTATACACATAGCTGAAATTATTTTGATTTCAAAATTAGAAAATTTGTAATTGGAGTAATCAAACATAAGATCAAACTATAAGGACCCAAGCAAACATGCAAGTTTTAGTTTTGAAACTGTATGATTGTTTGTTTGTATTGCACACAAGCAATCAAACAGTTTGATTTGAATTGACGCAACAGTTCAGTTACTTAGATGTACGCGCAACGACTTTCAAGTAGTAATCAAGCAGTAATTACAAAACTAAATATTGCATATCTGTCAGAGCTATCTCTAAGATTGCTTAAGTTATCAAACTATAAAATTGATTAAGTTGTATCAAGTTTGATTTAAAAGTTTGATAATGTTGCAAGTTGCATCAATGGTGAACCTAATATTTTTCATTTAAATATCAATATAATTAAACTTTTCACGTTCTGGCAGTCAGTTTTAGACTTAATTTTAGATTTATTAACAAAAATTAGTGCAAGCAATAATCATCTGTAAAACAACATATTCATACTCAAATATGATTGTGAGACATGATGCGAATGCACAATATGTTTGAGAGTATGATAAACGTAATTGCCATGTTTGATTATATTTCATTATCTAGTGTTTAGAACCAAATACATTTTTAGAAAATTGTTTTATCTTCGGTGTTAGGAGGATTAGATTTCATTTTCAAAATTAATATCATAGAAATTGTATTTTTTTTTGTTCTGTACAATCTTTAAAAAGCTTATTATCTCCTATATATTTTTTCTTGTTTTATAGATTTCAATTCATTTTCAGTTTTGGTTCATTGACCAATTTTGTAATTTATTATTGATCTCCAATTTAGATTTTCTTTTGCCTTTGTTTTTTTTCTACTTCTTCCATATTAACATCTCTTATATGTTTTTAAGACTTTAGGGACTTATACTATATATAGGATATTGCAAATATTCTTTTAAAAAAGGAATGCTGATATTGTCTGACACCCTAAGAATTATTCTATTACTTCCCTCTTAGATATTTTATCGAATATATTGTTTAAGTGCGTGCTATCATTTTCAATTTTTTTGCTTTTTTTTGCTGTTGTTACTTTTTGGAATTAATAATAGATAATGAATAGGTATATAGGTTTCATTTTAAAAATTTGCTTTAAGGTTATATCGTGTAGCATAGTAGATTTTTTTTATATAAGATTTTCGGTTTGCATGATTAATTTCTATAATATTTGTATATGTATAACAGAATATGTATAACAGTGCCTAATGTAAAACAATAAATAATTCTGAAAATTCGATGTGTAAGTTTGTGTTGAAAGAAAATATCAATTAATAAGATTCCTTTTTAAAAATTTATATTTAAGGAAGGTGTCAGGAAACAAAAAATATTTAGGAAAACTTTTGTTTATTATGAAAGTGAAAATATTTTCTTATATTTAATACCAATTTTAACTTATTTTTTGAGTTGAAATACTGACTAAGAAGAAGTAGATCTGTAGATTTCTACATCCGGGGTAACAAGGCATCGCGGTCGTGTCTATTGTGCTACCCGCCCCTGAATACGGAGAATGCCCTAAAACACTTGCTGGCGTTCCACTCTCCTCGTCAATACGAGCACAGTGTGAGACCCGAAATACCACAAATCCGCTGCCGTGAGAGCATAGTTCCCAGTTATTCCGTACTCCTATGAGCGAAAGCCTCCTCTTCACAATATTTCCAAATGTCTTCACTTTCCTGATCCAGCCTACTGAGGTTCTCACCTGATTCTTACCCAACCCTATAACCTTCTTAAATTGTTTCTAGTCGTGATCTACCACAAACTGCTTAGTCTGTCGTAACTGCGGAAGACTTTTCCAGCGTTTTGATCGCGCCCTTTTTCCTGTTCCCGTTTTGATTTCCAACGAACAATGTGTGGTCACATTCCGCAAAAGGGTTTCAGTTCGAATCGAATTATAAATATTTGGAATTCGATTCTTATATAAATATGCCATATGAATATTAAAATATCCAAAAAATTTTAGAAAGCGTTGTTGTTGTTGAATATTTCTCAGTTGAAGAGCAGAATGCACATCTTTCTCTCTCTGAATAAAGGGACAGCAGAAAATGGAACAAAACTAACTCCAATGCTACTAATCTCTTTCACTGCAAATTAAACTAAAATCAATTTTTATTATTGTGACTTTAAATCTCTCCCACTAGTAACCAACACACAAAGTCTTAATACTTTTACTAAAATACACGACTTTATTTTATGTAAAGATGACCTGGTCTTGGGTAAAATCATAAAATATAATTTAATTTATGCTCATGGTAACTTTTTTCATTTCAAATTAAAATGACCTTACACAATGTTCATTCTTTTTCGAACTCAAATTTAGTTTCTCAGAAAATTTAACTTTAATTATATTAAAAAATATTTTTATTAAAAAAGTTAAAGAAAATAATAATTTTTTTGTAATGTCCTTTAGAATTTTCATAACCTACCACATCTTTTTTTCTGCACAGCTACCATATATCCCTTTTTTTTAATCCTTTTTCATGTTTTGATGTAATTTTCATCCTATTTTGTAGAATTTTTGTAATTGCTTAATTTTCTGTGAAAGAATAAAACCCTCTATTCACAATTTTTTTTTTCTCGCTCACACTTCATTACTTTTAACAATTAAAAAATTTATTTTAAAGTCCTGTTATTACAAAAGATGTCCTTTTTCTAGAAAAAAGTAAATTTATGAAAATGTTTAATAGGTATTGTGAGTTTCGTAAACCGTTCATAACTAGATTACCTGTTTTATTAATAAACTGTTTTGGATGTAATGAAATTCGTTTGGGTTAATAAGGAAAACTAAAAACTAATGCTAGACTGAAAGTGGCTGTTATTTCTGTTTACTCGGAAATTCAAGTTTTAATAAAGCATGACTGAAATTAAGATATACCGGTTTGCATGTTACATGGTTAAAAAAAAATTTAGTTCTTTTTTAGAGGATTGTGGGGCCTCAAATTCAGGAGAAAGGAAATACTGGGAAGGAGAATACGTACTAATCCGGCATAGCTACGGTCTGCCGGACCTTTGATATTACTCGAATGTATCACGGAAGTAGGTTTCGAGGAGTTGTGTAGGAGTGTGTTCCACGTCTAGTGTGGGGAAACTATCCCATCTCTGTTATCCCATCTGTTAAATATACAATCTTCAAGTATATGAATAAAACATATAAAAAAAGCTAATTCGCTTTTCTCATATAGCTTGACTAGGCTTGGCTATTACAAGTTAAATTTTATTTAAAATTTTATGTTTAAAGCAAGGAACTCACCCTGATTCAGATTTCAGTATGCTCATTAAGTTTACACCAGTAGATTTTCGTTCCCTTCCACATACTCAATTAACATATGACCTGTAATTATTACTAAACTCAATTTTTAATGAGCTCCAGCGGGATTCTCCCTCAAGTCATGATACTTTTCAACCAAAGAAAACCAATTAAAATTTGAGCATTTAAAACTTCTACATTAAATAAAAATTAAAAATTTCCATAAATTTGAAAAAAATCTTTTGTAATATTTCTACGTGATTTCTGAGAAAAATATTTTCCAACTCTATTCCATTCCAAATACTTTGTAATCAAGTCAAGTTCAAGGAATTTTTTAATTAAATTTTACTATTATTACAAAATTTTTTTTTCCTTTCTCATAACTTTTGTTATTTTTAATTTTTATTATAATGTTTTCCGTTTCATAAAATACCTTGTAATTGTTATATATAACTGTTATACAAGTATTATTATGCAATAATAATTTTATTTGAATATTATTATTATATTGACTAATCCTCTTAACATTTAATTCTTATATTCTATATTGTAGTAGAATGTGAAAATATAAAAAATAACAATTTTCTTTTCTCCATTTTGTGTTTTTTTTTTTTTTTTTATAAAAATTACATAATTTCATTTTCTCTTTTTATATTTTTTGTACTATCAACTGTTATAATATTCACTCATATATTTTTTCTGTTGTTATTTTTGTTTTTTTGTTTTAGATGGGTTGGTACAACACTTTGGAATAGTTTACTTCAAGCAGATGGTGAAAAGGAGTTGACATGGTCATCGCCACATAAAAAATTTTTATGTCCAACTAAAGAGAATCCTTATTTTCTGACATATGACAATAGTCGTTCACATTCATAAAATTTAATTAAGAGACGGCTTTAGTAGAGTTTTCCACTAGGTTTTTGTGTTTTCTTTGTTTTGTTTTTGTTATTTCTGTTATAATTCTGTTATACTATCGCATCATATATGCTTGTATATTTTTATACTATTAAATTTTTTTCTCTATTATATTTTATATTATATAATAGAAGTGATTATATCTCGTAAAGAATAACTGTATAATATAATAAATAAGAGTTAAAAAACAAAAAAAAATAAAAGGAAGAACGAATAGGAATAATAATAAAAATGAAATGAATTGTAAAACAAAAAGAAAACTTGTAACACAAAATAGTAAATGTAAAGGAGCAGAAACAAAATAATGAAAAAACAAAATTAGAAAGATGAGTTAAGTAATATAGAGGCAGAAGCAAAAGAAAAAAAGGACTTCAATTAAAAGTCCTTTTGAAAAATTTTTGGGTTGATTGAAAAGTTATTGTGAAAATTTTTGGTATTAGATAGATTAGGAAAGGCAGACAAATTGCGGAGTACCTGCGTTGTTAAAATTACAAAATCAACTGAAGTAGTTTTCCAAAAATGGCACTACTTCCGACACCCCTAATTGCATTTTAAGAAAGCACAAAATATTGAAGCCAATAGCTATTTTTTACGAAGACAATTTTCAATTCCAATTTCCGTTGATCGCAATCGTAATTTTGATTTGGGGAAGCAAAAGAACTAAAAAATACAATTTTATAATAAATAGCAAAATAGAATTGTATAGCAAATGCTGTCTGTTGTAGATTACTAAAGAGAGATATAGGTAAATGAACTCCTCCCTTCCGACCATAGCAGCCAGCAATTGCTTATTGTAGCTTACTTATACTACTCCGACCCCGAGTAAATATCCGCACATATCACTCAGAGAGGTGCAGATGAGTTTCTCAACACCGAGAAAGTCCAATCCATACAAGCTTTCTTAACAACCGGAACAGAACAGAGTTACAGTGACAGTCTCCTCACCACCGAACCTACACAAAACGAAGTCAAATTTTCCTAATTCATGCTAATGACATTTCACTAGACAATACCCAGTGAAGAAGCCAGGCATAATGCTTACCCGATTTCGATTCGTTCTCAGCAGCTCTAGAGAGAAAATCCTTGAGCAAGATGGAAGAAACAGCTTCGCATTCCATAGTAGAATCCTACTGAGGATTGGACTCACCCTCAATCAGAACACAAGGCACAACTCCATCGCCTTGGATGTGACTTGAACCGATTGGAGCGCCAGCAACGCCGGGCCTATTACCTATACAAACATTTTAAAATCTTTTAAGCGTTATTTATTTGGTAGTCCTTAATTGGTATGGTAAATGATTGGTTAAAGTGATTGTGTTTACATAAGCTCAAAGAAAACCACTGCAAAATACTATTTTTATGAAATTCTTTGTCGCTTATCTCGGTTGAATACTACTTAGATTTTGTTTGTAAGGTGAAGGAATGAAATCAGATCTTTAATTTCACTCTCCGGCCATTAAACGCAAACTACTTTCTTTTATCATCACGGCTTTTTCCATATGTCTGTTGTGAGATAAAGAGCTGATCTAACTGCCTTAGTTCTCACCGGCCATAGCTACTCCTAACAGTTGCCTTAATATTTACGTAACGTTTTTGTAAGAAGAAAACAGCAACTTCCCTAATTGGCCCCTCGATATTTTTTAATAAATTTAATAAATTGTAAGAAGCGGTAGAATAAATCTTAAGTATTTAGACATTTTTCGGATGGAGTGCAAAAAAAAAACAAAATTTTCCACTTATTTTTCGATCAACCCATATGAAAATAATTTTTTAGAATTAAATTTAAGTTAACATGTAACTATAGTCCGTTATCAATATTAATAGGAATATAAAACATACAGTGTTGACTTTTTGAACTGTTTTTAATAGTCAAAATGAAGTGTAATATAATTTTCAAATTTTTTTCTCTATAATATTCTTAGTGGAATACATAGAAATATTATTATGGAAGAGTCCTTTTTTATTTTAATAAAAGTGAAATAATGCCATTTAAAGTCAATTTAGCTTTATAGAAATTTAAGAGAATCACATAGTTTTTTTTTGTTTTATGTCAGAATTATAAGGAATAAGTAATAAAAATTAAATTGTAGATCCTGAGAAAGAAAATTTTATTATTGTAGAAACATTTGTTATATTTGGACTATTGTTCTACTTTATAAGAATAACTGTAAATTTAAGGTAATTAAAGTAATTAAAAGGGGGTTTCTTTTATTTTTTCTTTTTTGGTTCTTGTTTTATACTTTTATTATTAGTTCTTAAAATAGTTTTAGACTATAGAATTTTATTAGAAATTTCACAGTTTTTATACAAAAAATTCTAAATTAATTTAAAATAAAATGCCATGAAATTTCTTACATCTGAGCAAAAATTTATTAAAATAATAGAAAACTTAATAAAAATAAGTGACAAAGATTTGATTAAGTGAATAATAAAATTAATTTTAGTGAAGTTTTGAAATAAAGTGTTAAGTATAGAATTGGTCTGTAAGGTTAGAAAATTAAAAAGCTTTTTGGAAATTCTTTGATTTCAAATTCATAAATTACTTTTTATTTCGTAAGTAAAGCGATGATAAATGTAAAATAAATAATAAAATTAAATAAAATTGTTGTTTGATTACTCGAGAACACTGAATTTTGCTCTAATTTACTTTTGATATTAAATTAAAAATTGCATATTTTCAGGGGTCAGCAATTTCGCTCGTTACTTAAGGGTTAAAAATAAAATTCTGCTATGGAAATATAATTTACCCAATTTTAACTAATAACATTGCTGCAACACCTAAGCTTAACTAACAACACGCTGACGATGCATTGGCGACGAAGGTAGTGACGCTATTCCTCTTGACCAGGAGTATTTCTACGAAATCGGATTGCACACTGGAAAATTAAGGAAGAAACACGGGAAAAGCAGAGTTTAGAGCGCTGTGGAGAGTGTCTTCCAGTGGTTCGATAACTTAAAATATTTTTGAGAGACTACGACCAGAAGCGTTTTAAAAAGAACATAGGATCAGTTGAGAATTCTCACCGACATCTTGACAGGGTATTGTTGACCTTAGGGGGCTGGACGTAGGAAGTGACGGCAGTTGCAGATTTTGTGGTATAACTACAACCTACTAAATTCCTTTTCCGTAGCTAAATTTATCTGTTTATAACTATTTCCGAAAATCTTCCATCTCAAATATCATAAAATAGTTATTATTCATAATTCTCGTACAGTATCCCATGACAGCAGTACAGTATTCCATTTTCAATTTGATCCAAATGTAAAGCATCCTCAATTGTTGTTTAAATTAAAAAAAACCTCGAAATTAGTTCAGTAGAACAATACAAAACCTGATCTTGATTACAATATACAATTTGCTATGGATTCTTTACCAAAATTTATTGTTAAATATAACTAGAATTATCTTGGTTTTTATTGATTTTATTCGTCACAACTTATTCTTTAACAAAAGTTTGAAAACAATATTTGGCCAAATTGCTTTAAAATATGCAAATGAAAAATACATACATATGTATATAAAATTTTTTGTACAGCAACCGTAACTAAAATGCTATCTTCCTAAATTATGGAAATTGAGAAAATTTCAACAAAATCTGCTGTTATTATAAAAATTATACAATTTTCCAAGAAAACATAGCCATAGCCACAAAATCTTTGTAAAGAGATGTAAAAGAAAAAAAAAGGATATTAAAATAATTTTCTACATTGAAGTTCTACGATATATAAAAAGTTTTCCTTAGAAATTCTAACTAGTTTTAGACATTTAATTTGAATTTTTTAACAGTGCATAAAAATTTTGGGGTTTTTATATAAAAGAAATTCTTTCTTATATTCCATTCAAATTATATCCAGTATGTTATACATAGTACCAGAATATTTGGAAGGTCAATATCCTGATTACAAAAAATTTAAAGTAAATTTTTAATTTTTGTTGCTTAAAGAATTTTAAGTAGTTTAGAAAATTTAATAATAACAAGTTTTTTTATATATAATGAAGCTAATTACAAAGTTGTTAAGTTAAAAAAGTAAAAATAAGCAAAACTAGGATGATAATAAACAAAAATGAAAAGTAGAGAAAAAGTTTGTAACATAATATTGGTGAACTAAAAAAAGGAAACTATAGAAAGGCATAAAAAAGTTTCGGAATCATTGAATATGTTAGATTGGAGAACACCGCGTTTATCTTTATATTAAAAATTTGGGAAGTTTATCTGCTAAAAATTTGAACCAAGCACACTGAAAACCAAATACTTTTGTTCATTTGTTTCATTTCGGTTCCTTCCCTTTCGAGACACCAAATGAACGTGACTTTATCTGCAGTTGCCAATTCCACAAATGCAGTAAGGCAGCTCTTAATACATCCGGAAATACATATATAGCACAATTTTTATACCCAGTTCCTAAGTTGACTCTTAGACATATTTCTGTTGCATGCATTTCGGCCTTCAATGCCATATAATACAGGTCCAGGCTCGCGTACACGCGCGTACAACATTTACTCTCCAACTCACATCCGATTCCGGCTTCGATCCTTCCGCGTACCACACGCTTGAATCCAACTCACGTATCCGACATGCTACTCCCAGATTTAAATCTTTGAAGTCTCATAAGTCCTCGTTCATGCCAAAGAAAAATCGGTTAGTCGAGCTTTCTTCCCTATATGGAGGTGTGAATTATTCCCTACAGCGCATTACTCTTATTCAGGCCAAAAACTAAAGCTTCTGTAACAGTACCTGTTCACTGCGCGATGCGTAGGTGACGATAGGCCTAGCAAGAACCCTGTATAGCCACGAGGCTATCCTATGACTGATGTCCCAGTTTTTGCTAACGAACCTTTTTAGAATAGCCAATACGTTCACCAAAAAGAAATGGGATCTTCAATATATCCTTGTTTCTACGTGTGTTGAAGCCAATCAAGGTGCTTTTACTAACATTTATATCTAACTACATTTATCTGCACCAATTTTCCACAACACGTAGATTTTGCTGTAGAAGGTCTTAAATTGTGGTCTTATTTTTGTCTTGTATACCATCCACTACAATGAACAGCAGGAGGTTATCATTTGAAGCCTGACTTTGATAGTTTTGTTGACAATATATGACCTACCACGTTCAAAAGAGTAAACCAGTATGCTATGTGTTTGAAATTGTCAATGACATGTACATATTTTTCGGGCATTTTTGGGGATAGAAAATCACTCTCCATGTTTATTTGAGTGTGATATTTTTTGTAACGGTTAATTACTCTGAATTCAATATTTTATATATATTAATTACAACAAGAATCTATACATTTTTGTAATTTATAATTATACTTTAATTCCTTATTGAATTTAATGTTATAATTAAATTAACTTAATTAATTATATACAAAATTTAACAAACAAGTTAATTTGGGATTAAATTATAATTATTACCAATTCCATAATATATGCATTACAATTATAATGAGGCAAATGTATGTGTTAAATTTGTGTATATGGTTGGTTTACAAAAAATTAATTTTCTAACTAATTTATCACTTCAAATATAATTATAATATTATACAAACATACAAGTATAAAGATAAAAAATCAACTCATTAGTGTGTGGATAAGTTTCATATTTCCAATTAAAATTATACTCAAATAACGTTTTCCAAAAATATACTTACATGAATTCCTTATATCCTTTTTGTTATACTTCTTTACTTTTTCAATCCTTTTTCATTATGTTATTAAAATAGGTAATAATTTGAATTCTTAACTATCATTATCTTTCCTCTATATATATTTCATAATTTTTCCACTTTTTTGCTTTAACACATTCATAATTTTCTAGAGTTTTATTCCCTTAATTCTACACACTTTTAAGTTAAAGCTTACCTACAACAAAATGTCAGATTTAACAGATTACATTCTTCAATGTAAACATAGTGAAAATAAATAACAAATAAAATAAAGAGAACACAAAACACCTCATATATACACTCATCAATCAATTTGACTTGTAACATAACCTAAAAATTCACTTTACTACGCAAACAACAACTCACACACAATAAATCAATATTATACACATAAACGAATTATTGTCATTCAGAATTATTATATTTTGTTCTTTTATGTTTTTTTTTTCACTTAATGTTTAAACATGTTTAATACTAATGCAGCCTATTTATAATCTATTATCCTTATCATATTTCCAATTATTATTATCCTTTAATATGAATGGAGAAATGAGAAAAATGAATTAAAGGCATTTTCGTAATATTTTTACATATTTTACATGAAGGGATAACACATACGAGTTATGTCTTCATAAGTTGTGGGGCACAACTTTAATTTTATCGCACAAGTTATAATATTAGTGAATTTTATCCATAGAATGAATGAATGCTTTATGGAATTTTTGGCAGAGCTATTTCATGGAATTCTGTAAGTTTATACAAACGCATTTTATAAGTCCTTAAATGTTTTTAAAATCTTCGCAGTAGTAATTTTTAAATTTTATATTTTTTCAATTAATAAATGAATATTTTGGAATAAAAGAGAAAATAGTGATCGCAGACAACCGCAACTCCGCTGCCGTAAGAGCAAATTTCATCATAGTATTTCTTTTCTCCAGAGAACGAGAGCAACACACTCTCTTCATGAGAAGAATTCAATAACCAAAAGGTGTACTGAATTCTTTCCATATTCCCCACAGAATATGCAAATTTTTTCACTTTCCAGTCCCAGACTACTGAAATGCCTTCTAAAGCTACAATGATTCGGGGAGAATTCTCACCTGATTCTTGCCCAACCCTATAATTTGCTTAATTCGCTTCTAATTATAACTTCTCAGAAACTCCTTGGCCTTCCCATTGGAAGTTTTTTTTGAATTTTTTAAGAACCTTCTTTATGATTGCTTTCTTAGCTTTCAACGAACAGTATGTTCTCCAATTCCACAGAAAGGCGTATACTGCCCTTACAAAACTTCATGAAAATGAGTTTTCCATAAATTATTTTTGAAAACAAATTTTGAATACATGAATACGACTACATATATTATATTACTAACACAGTTTATACACAAATAAACAGTAAATGAAAGTAAATAAATATGGCAACAATAAAGTCTAGGATATCAAATTTTCAATTTCAAACAAAAATATTTTATTTCGATTTTTTGGATAGTTGATTTTCAAAAAAACACTTACTTCAAACACGCTTGAAATTGAAAGATATTAAACACATAGTCCGTGTATAGTTATTCCTGCTCCCTCTGTTCCCCATTACACTCATCTAGCATAAATTTGTTATTCTTTATCGCTCTCGTTATCCACTTCGTATAATGTTATAAAGGGGCCCATATAACAAAATGTTACAATTATTGTTTGTATACGTGGTCAAAGTATTATATTACAAAAGACCAATGTAATATAAAAGTGAAAATATATAAGTTAAGTACTAATAAAGGCAAAGAAAATCGAGAAAACAGGAAAGGAAAGGAGAATTAAACAAGAATAGAAATGAAAATGTTCCAGTTCAAAGGGGACACTAGAAGTGCAATAATAATTTCCTATATTTCATTCATTTTGAAAACTTTTGAGTACAAAACTAAAAAAATATCCTTAAAATGCGTTTAATATACACACACTTTACTCTATATTAAAATATATTTATAATTCTTACACAACTTCACGATAACATAAGGATTTTTTAGTATAGGAACGTGTAACTATTATGTTTTATTAAAATTATAATCCTCTTAAGACAAAATCAGTAATTTGACCTCTTTACAATAAGGCAGAAAAAAAACAGTTATTTGTATTCAAGAAAAAAAAATTAACTTTTGTCCTAATAAAGAATTGCAGTCATTGTTACCCCTGTCGTCATTATGCACATGAAAATACTGGAAATCCGTTCTTTACTTGAACAGGAAAAAAACTTTCGGATAACTTTTTGTTATACGCATTAAAAGTTAATTTTAATTTTACAGTTAATTTTCTCTGTTATTTTCTCTTTCTCTTCTCCTTTTTTTCGTTTTTTTTTCTCTCTTAAATTCCATTTTTAAATTTTTAATGAAGTAGCTATGCCTTGAATAATGAATGTAAGGGTTAAAAAATTTATTTTTTTTCTTCTTTTTAATTATTCATAATAAAAAAAAAAGGAAAAACTTTTGAATATTTTTTCTATAGCGAAATTTTAAAAATCAGAGCACAACAAATTTTTTTTTTGAATTAAAAAAAAACTTTTTTAATGCAACAAAAAATTCTAATTATCGAAACACGCTATTTTGTTTTTTTGATTTTTTGAAATTCAAACAAAAAGTACTTATATAAAATTTAAAGTTCACGCATTAAAGGGCAATTATATAAGAATTATTAGAGGTTTAGAACCCTGAATTTTAATATGGTGTAGTTTAATAAAATGTAGAAATTAAATTCTCAATTATAAATTTTATTTACTTTAGTTTAAAGGATGAGAGGATTAAGTTTAAAATATAGTAGAAACCTGCTCTAGTAAATACTCAATTCTATGATCTTCTCAACCGAGAGAACACAAAAATTGCGGATATTGGAAACTCTTGAAGAGCTAAATGAGATTATACAATGGGCCTAAAACAATGACGACTCGTTAACTGACCAAATCATCTAAATTTATCACAAATGAGCCCAGTCGTCGCTGAGACTGGGTACATAATGTTTATATTAGTTTAAAATAGCGTATATTGTTTCATATAAGCTTAGTAATTCAATTAAGAAAAGTATATTTTAAAACCGTGGAACTTCAGTTCACAACAATTACGAAAAAATATTAAATTATTTTACAAAAGTAAGCAGAATATTACTTGGATTCACAAAATTAGAGCAATTCACTCCAATCTATACCTAAATAAAATTCACTAATTTGCTTTTTATATTTGTAAACATTATTAAATTTTTTTATATCAGTAGAAGATTCATTATAGTATTTGTATGCTAAATTGTACCCATTGTTTGTATCGAACCCATTAAAGTTTACTGTATACAACGTAATATTAGCCTTGCTGTTCATACTATTTGGTGTGGTGAAATGTACGTGCATTACCATCCCACTTTTTATGAGAAGTTTCAATATCAGAATGTTGTGTTCCATGTGAATCCTTGCAGTTTATGTTATTACCTTATATCCATAGAGATTTCCTAAGGCCATCTGCCGACACAAGTGATTTCTCATGTAGCTTTAGATTTAAAAGGTTGCTGATGTAACGAGAGAAAAGGTTTGGTTCTAAATTGCTTGCCTGTATTACACCAAAACTAATATTATCATCCTTACTTCCAACACTATCACACTCCTCTTACTGCATTCTATTTGACAAGTAGTTCCTAAATTATTCATGCTCCTTATCCATTTTACCAAGTTCAAGCAGTATTGTATGGTCTATAGCATCAAATGTCTTAAAATTATAAAGCTTGGTTATTCGATATTCTCCTAATTTCTTGAGCAGGCTTAAAATTTCATGATTCCACCATAGCCAATAGTTTAGTTCAAATTAAATTTTGAATATTTTAACTTATTCTGTAGATTCGACATCAATTCAGCTCAGCAATTGTTCAGTATAGCAATTGAGTATTCAAAATAATAGCATTGTTTTAAATTTAAAAAACACCAAATTTAGTATTACAATGGTTCTTATTTTATTTATAACACTTTTAAATCTATTTCGAAAATAATTTTAAATTGGCAAAATATTATAAAATCATTTAATATTTAAAAATGAATTAAACAACAATGATGTTTTAAAAATAACAAAGATAAGAGCAAAACTATAATAATTTTTTTTATATTAATTGTTAAAATTAAGCCCTAAATTTTAATTTATCACAAAGGATATTCAAACACTTCTAATAATGCCCAAAAAATAATGCCTTTTCTCTCATTTAAAAACCTATAGCGGCATATGCAAAACCAGGTTGTTGTTCTACTTGTTGATCATCTTGTTGTGCTGGAGCTTCAGCAACTTGACGTGCTAAAATGTTTTGATATTTACCTAAAATTTGATTTGATTGAATTTGATATTGTTGACTAGAAATTGGTTGAGCTTGTAATTTTCCTGTTTTTGCACGTGCAAATGGTTCTCCACTTGGTAATCTACCAACTACTGCTTGAATAATTGGTTGAGATTGTATTCTCGTTTGTTGAATATTAGTTTCTGGTACTGCTGCTGGTACAATCGGCTGTACAGTTTGTAGTGCTGCAGCAGGTTGAATTTGAACATATTGTTGTGGATTTAGAATAGCATGGGTTTGTAAATTACCAAATACTTGTTGTTGTACAGGAGCAACACGATATTGAGCAACAAGTTGACCTGATGTTAGCTGGGGATATTGAGCAATTAACGGTTGTTGAGCAACTAAAGGTTGTTGTGCAAAAAGTGTTTGTCTAGCTAATAATGGTTGTGATCCGATTAATGTTGGTTGAGCTACTAATGTTGGCTGTGCTGTAGCAGTTATTGTTTGTTCTGCAACTAAAGGTTGTTGTTCCAAAACTAATTGTGGAGTTGTTTGATATTGAGTAACTAATTGTTGTTGTTGTTGTTGAGCTGATGGATTATAAACAGCTAGAGCATGGGCAAATCCATTTTGAACTTGCGGAATTCCAAGTTGAATTGCAATCTGTGGTTGTTGCTGTTCAACTTGTTGTTTAGCACTTTGTGGTTTTCTTGAATCAGTTAAACGTCCCAATTCAGCCCCACCATTTCGATTATCTTCAAATGTTTCAGCTGAATTTTGAATTTCAGCAGAATATTCTGGTCTCAATGTTGTTGGTGCAGCTGGTAATTGTAATCCTAAATCACTAGAATCTGTTGCAAAATTAGGAGAGGGTGGTGCTTGGGGTGAACCATAATTACGTGATGGTAAATTATATCTTAGTCTGCCATTAGTTGGAGAAGTCCGAAAACTGGATTTTACGGGAAGGAAAAATGGTTGACTAGGCCGGTCAATTTGATATCCGTTTGAACGTGGTGGTTCAGCGACAATTATTTGTGAATAAAAATTTAAGGCAAAAATTATTGATATTAATTTGAACATTTTAATTTTTTTTTTTAAATTTTTAATTTAATTTTTTGCTCTATCTTGTTACGTGTAATCGGGTTATAATTAAACTGATTTAATTAAAATTTTGTTAACCATTTTTATACTTTTACCTACTTAAAATAATATTAAATCTAGACACAGACTGTTTATAAAACTGTTTAAAGGTCAAGACACTGACCGAATTTTTTTCTTTTACGAAAAAACAAATTTATTATTTTCGTTTTTAATTTTACTCTTCACTATTCACTTTTCAATAAGCAGTCACTAAAATAATTACAAATTCTTAGTACGAGCACTATTAATCCTATAAATTCCCTGAACAAATTTTATATACAATATATAGCATTGGTAATATGGTAAAGAAACCTTTAAAACTATTATAAATAATATTGCATATTAGTTGCACAAAAATATTAATAGCATACTTAAAAAATAAAATATTGATGCAAAACATGCTATCAATTTCAATTTTTATAAATATGCTTGGATTTCTATTTTGCTCATTTACTTTGCTCAAGTTTTATTATTTTAAATAAATAACTCAATTAAATTACAATTTACTTTTAATCAGCTAAACAATCACTTTTTTTGTTAGCATTGTGAATCTGTTTATAAAAAAATGTCACGTATGGCGTGTGTATGCCTAAAATTTTATTATCAAACAAGTACAAAAACAGTGTGAAGCAAACCGACACAACAACATGTTTGGTATGTATACGACATGATGCACATATTTTATATTATTAAATTACCGAATATTCACCTGAGTGACGTTCAAAACTAATTGCTTTGCCTTATATATGGTGAAATTAAATTGTGTATTATCAGTCTTGGTATAATGACTTTGGGTCTCATTTTGTTATGACAACTCTGTAATAATTTTATGTGATATTCTCGAGGAATATTGAAAAAAAATCTTTGAATAAATGATACAACTTTGAGGAAGGGACGAATTCTCTATTAGTAAAGGAGTATATAGTCTTTGGGTTCCACTCATCTCAGAACAGTTTTCGAACTTAGAACTTATTTTTTAGTTTTAATCGTGCATATAGCACCGAACAACAAACACTTACTAGTCGTCTGTAAATACTTCGAACATTTGAACGCATCGAACACCTTAACCCCTACATTACGATGATACTGTAATGGTGACGATAATCCGAAACTTTCTTAATTGGGAATATGAATAAAGTTTCTCTGGCAGCTATGTTATAACTCCTAAGTAATAAATTAAAAATAAAAAGGAATTGTAAATTGTTGTTTTTTTTTATTGTAAAAAATATAAGTTAGAATATTGATTGGGCTCGAATTGATCAAATATCCTAGAGTTAAATCAAACTTCTAAATAATTTATAAAATTTATTTTCTTCTTTCACTATAAATTTTGAAATTCCGAAAATTTATTTTAAGCCTATTCGATAGTTTCTTTTTTTTAATTTTTTTTTTTTTTAGATAACCCCGAAAATAATAAATTTGGTTATTTTCGCTATAATTCGCATTCATTATATTCGCTCTCCCATACCAAAAGTTTGTTATGTCATACCAATACACATTGTAGTCTATTACCGTTGTAATTCAAATTTATAATAATATAACAATAAATAATGAGAGAAAAATTGAACTAATTCTGACAACACATAAAATTTTGAAACTATTTTTAATATTAATACAACAGGGTTAAACTTAAGCAGTGTTTTGTTTTGATGAAAAGTATTTGTACTCTTATGTATGTACACATGATTTTGATAATAATCTTTCAGAATCACAATGATTTAGAAAGAATTTGCAGCCATCACACCTGGAGGACTAACTGTGGCTAGTTCCCTCCTTCTCGTCCATAAGGGAGACAAAAATTTTTGGGAATGAGAAAGGTTCCAATGATCGACCGTGGCGATTCTTTCAACCATTTAACGTGCACAATATCGTTGTTCTCGGCACTCGTTTATGCCGTTATGTCCCGATATGTACATCTAAGTTACCTCATTGTTAAGATTAGGACATCAACACATCCACTTATTTGGATTCAACTACCTCAGATTAGAGAGCCGCAAAAACAACGCAACTGTCCAACATAGTTAAGAGACTGCTCCTCTTGAAGTTCCTTTTGATGCTCGTTTAAAACCGTTACATTGCATATGTTTTATTCTGCGTTTGAAATATTACAATTATTATTTTCGACATCATTTAACACAACTAAAATTCTCAATTCAGCATTATACATACTCCTGTATGACAATAAAAATATTATTAAAATTTATTTAAACACACTAACATTTCATCAATCATATTTTACTGTCTATATTATTTGAATATTTAATAAAAAAAAAATTAAATATTATAAAATATTAAAATCAATTTTATATGTAAATTAATAACTGTAATAAAAATAATTTTTGATTTTGCATGCAGTTTACATATTTTCACACTACCAAATAAAGAAACAGGTGTACAACAATGTTACAAAACAGACGAGAGAAATAGAAGTAGGCACATATGGTTATTAGCATACCACACAGTGTAGGTGAGTTTTGTTTTTCACTTTATGTAAATACATATGTGTATAGGTGACTCAATAGTTTGTGTCGTCATTGGAATGTAAAGGTTGAATTTGAAAAAAATTCAAAAACAAAATTTAAAAGCCAAAAAAACTAAGAAACAAAAACATTTTCCAAGTATTAGATGAAGTAGTTGCGGCATTCCCTGAATTAATTTGTACAACTTAACAGTTTTAATTACTGGAAATTTTGTATTTTGATTACTTTGTATGTATGTGACGTCGATGTAATATTTTGTTGTAATATGTAAGGTTATATGAGTTGAGTATGTGTAAATGTTGAAAAAATTTCAATAATGTTCCGATTTTTTGTTTTATGTAAAACATAGGAAGTTTATGCTCCACACCCATTTGTTTTTCAAATAGAAATACATTGTATAGGCTCGTTGTGGCGAATTATGGTAATTTAGAGTAAAGTGAAAAAAAAATTAATTTCTAATTCATAGGTGAATCAGGTATTCTTTCCTATTCTTTTATTTAGTGGAATTCATTTATTTCGTTAATTGTTTTCACTATGTGACTTTTTTTTCTAATATTTTTTTTTAATAATATAGTTATTTAGGCAGTTTAAAATTTTTAATTATTTTTAAAAGTAAAAGCAAATTATATTAGGAATAATTTCTAAGACTTTATTCCATAGTTTTGGTGTTCCATAGAAAGCGGATTAGTGTCGTATTTAGTTTTAATAAGAACAGAAAATTGTTTTCTAATGTGAATGAAATTTGCTGTACCTTTGTTTATAATTGTATTTCAGGTATAAGGTGAAGCCATGTAAAGCATTCCTGGCGCCCTAAAAGGGACCATTGTGTCTTTTTCTCCGATCCTTCTATTAAACCGGGTATTCATCGTGTGTCAATGTAAGGATTGTAAGAATAAACAATTATTTTCTAATGCGAATGAATTTTACTACACCTATACGCTTACAATTGTATATAAGTAATGAAGCGAAACAATGCAAGACATTCTTGCCGCACTAAGAGAGACCATTGGGCCTTTTTCTTCAATCCCTTTTTAAAATCTTGTATTCAGCGTGGGGCAATTTAAGGGTTTCTCTAAAGAGTACCACAATTCATTTAAAAATTTCAGAAACAAAATCGAGTTTTACTAATATTTGAAGCATAAGATTTTACTAAAATTTGAATTAATTTTCATTTTAAATTTTAAAATATGTGACTATAAAAATTAAATTACCATGCTTGTTTACATATTCATATTTTGTATAGTCAAATGAATTTTAATGAATTTCTTTAAAAATTTAATTTTCAATGTTCTCAAGTCATTTTAAAATTAATTCAAATTTTCATGCCTAATGTTTTCTATTATTTACAAAAATAAGCAGAAAATTAAAAAATTTTCAAATTAGACAAGTTTTTTCAACTAGAATTTATTTAAAATTTTATTTTATTTTCTAATATCATTGTTGTTTTCCTTTAGGCTTCTTGTAATCAACTTTTTAACACTTCCATGTGCCAAACGGTAATTTCTATATTAGGAATAGAAAATTTTTCAACAACAATATTGAAAACTTTTTTATTTTTTATTTTGCGATATAAGAGGAAGCTTCAAAAATATTTTAATATGATTTCTTTAAATAAATTACAAAAAATAAAAAATTAAAAAAAAAAAAACAAAAAATGTTCTAAAATACCAAGAAAAAATTATCCAAAATTAATTTAATAAGAAAATCCAAGATAAAAAAAAAAACAAACAACAATTTCATTTTCTATGAATTCCGGAAATAAGAAGTCCTCTCTGTATTAATTTCAAAGAGAAAACAGAAATCCGGAAAAAAAGAAAAAATTTCTGGAAATTTCCAAAAAATTTTCTTTAACACTTCAATAATAATTTTATGATGAAATTATGGGCAACAGTCATTTTGATTCTTAAGAGTGGATGGAATGAGTAGAGAAAATTTTCTGTCGGAAAAATTAAATTAAGTTTTTAATTTAGCAGAAAATTTAATTTATAGGAAACAAACAAGAAAACACAATAAAAAAATAATAATAAAATTTGTGGTAAGGATCAAAATATTTTTTGGTGTATCCTTGGCTCCTGCTGCTCTTATTATTTTCTTGTTCTTTATGAGTAAATTAAATTTAGATTAGATTCTGTTGGTGATATTTTGTTATGAAAATTGTATAGATTGAAAGTTAGGATATTTGGAAATTGGTAATTAAATTAGAATTACCCAAAAAAAAGTTATTTAATTTGAGGTTAATTTTACTGTGATTTTGATTTTCCTTCTCAAAAAAAAATTAATAAGTTCTATGAAGTTTTTAAAAATATTTTTTAATTTTATTTAAATTAATAGAAAAGCGAAGGTCAGCAGTTCAGGCGCCATTTGAGTTAATTTAAAAGAAAAATTAATTTTTATGTAAACGGTAAAAAAAACAAAGGTTGCCAATTCGGGCGCCACTACAGTTAATTTAAAAAAAATAACGTATTTTTATGTAGAAAGTGAAAAGAGGAAGATCACAAGTTTGAACGCCATTTGAGTTCATTTAAAAAAAGCGTATTTTTGTATAAACGGTAGAAAAGGCGAAATTCGGCAACTCGAGCACCATTTGAGTTAATTCAAAAAATAATCTGCTTTAACATGGAAGACAAAATCAAGAAGTCGCCAGTTCGGGCGACACTTCATTTAATTTTTCGAACAACTTAATTTCACGTGTAATTATCGATTGCCACAATATGGTATGTGTTATATAACTTTACTGTCACATAATATTTTGTGATATTCTGTTGTCTATACCAAAGTGATAATAATTTTGCTTGAAATCTGTACAATAATTTATTTTTAACCGAACATTTAAGTACAAGATCTTTTTGATAAAACCTATAACGATTCAACCTAATTTTTTTTATCCCATATTAAAGGATAACCTACATACTCAATTTATAGAAATCAAATTTGTCAAATTAATCAAAATTTTCTTTTAAAATTTTATCTCTTTGTATATTTTTATACTGTATAAGAAAAAAACAACAATAATGCAAAAAAAAAAATAAATATTTTCATTTAAAATCATTCTTTATATCAAGATTTTCCAATAGCTTCAGAAGGGTTATAGAAAAAACATGATAACAATATTCAAAAAAAGAAAAATATGGGAACACTTGTTAAAAAACAGCAAAAAACACAAAGCACTCGAACAAACTAAAGCACTTCTGAATTGGAGTAATAAATTTTTTCTTTTTTTCTTTTTCTCTTTAATACGAAAAAATTATTATTAAATCTCATATACAACACTTAAGTTTTATGTGATATACAATATGATATCCTTTCTATATTATATTCATATCCTTAAAATTTTTATTTTATATTAGAAAAAAAATTGTTTTTGTTTCCTTTTTGGAAAAATTTTATTTAATTCTGAAGAAAAAAAATTTGTATCAGTAACATTAAAATATAAAATGGTAGAGAAAAAGAGCGAGAACGAGTGGAGAGAAAGAAGAAAATTTGAAGTTTTCTAGAGAGAGGTATAGGTGTATGGGAAATACACTTATACTTCAATTTACAGCCAATATAAATTCAATATCGGCTCGGAGCGAAAATTTTAAGCCATCTATCAATTTCAATTTCATCAACAGTTTTTGGATGAGATCCAATGTCATAAAAAGCTTAAATGTCAAAACAAACTATCCCAAAAATTCAAAGCTGTTATACCCATTTTTAGAGAAAATAGAGGAAACAGAATTCAGAGAATATTATAGGAAACAAACCTAAGTCTCCGAATAAAAAAAGATCGAAATCGTAGAACATGGTGTGACCGAATAATGAATATAATAACAAAAAACAAGAAAATTACGAAAGCAAAGCAAGTTATTCCAATAACATTTAAACATACTGATTATCATATGAGAGAAAAAGAGTCAAATTCAGTGATTGTTTCCATTCAAGCTAAGAATAAAACGTCATAAAAGTAATAATAATAGAAAATTTCTAATATACTTAAAAAAAATTCATATGTTTATTATTGCTGTACTTATATAATCATAATATGTGCGTATATTCTTGAACATACGAACGCATGAATGTGTTTAAATATGTGTGTGACTTAAAGTGTTTAGAAAAATAGGATGCTATCATTGGTTCTGCTTAATTTTTCTTTTTAAAATTTCTTTCAAAAAAAAATGTTTTCCCTTATTTGAAGGATTTAAACACGATTATAAAACAGAAAAGTTATACATTAGGATGGTGTTGATGAAAAAATTTTCAAAGGTGCACCACTAGTAATAATGTTCAATCTTTACCCATCATAATACAATATAGCGAAACGTAATACTGGTGGAAATATGTTTACAAGAGTTTCGTAGTCAATGGAATATTATATTGAGCTTTGAGCAACACTTGAAGTCTCAGTACGTACAAGAGAGGAGCTGCAAATAAAAAACTTGTATTCAATCACACTATATATGCTCGACCTATAATTATTTCATACACGCTTTCTGAAGCGCTAGGACTATATGCACCGTATGTAACACATGGTATTGGAAGCGTGTATAAAATAATTATAGGCCTAGTACAGTATGTATCGTATGTGACGTACAACATACAAACGACTTCAATCTCTTGTAGGTCCCTATTTAGAAAATATTTCATGTATAGCCTGTCTTGAATTTTCTATCGCTTTTGCCATGTCCTTAACTATAAATTTATAATCTATCAATAGTTAACCTCTTGCTCTCTAAATAAATTTTTAATGAATATATTTTGTGAATCATCCTAATCCAGAAATGGTCTAAATAAAAATTGTACACACATGAACAAATATAATACTAGTACCTATACCTTATATAATTCTATAAATGCTATATTTTTTGTTATTTATAAAAGTTAGTAAACGTTTAAACATTTTTCTTATTAAAATGAATTTTTGATTGACTGCCTGTTATTATTGTTGCCTGTTATTATTATTACATGCTTTTTTTATTATTTTTATTCTTTTTCTTCTCGCTTATATCATTATTTTCTGTCTTCTTCATCGTTTTTCTCGTTGTTATTATTATTATTATTATTATTATCTAAATACATATATATATAAGAATATATTTATAACATCAAAAAATACAAATCTTTTCTCATCTCTAGAGGAAATTGAAAATTTAAGAAAGAAAATTTATTTTTTTCTATTTCTTGTTATTGTTGTTTTTTATTTTCTCTGGAACATATGGTTTTTATCAGTCACAGAGTGTGATATGTGTATCTTGAGTTAGAGTAAGAGTGTTACAAAAAAACAAAATGAAAAGAGTAAAAGAATTAACTTTGAAACAAAACAAAAAAAAAGTAAATTATGTAGAACTCAATTTTCAATTTCAAGACTTGTTATGTTTAGTGGAAAATTCTTTTCTTAGTGATGACGATGACGATATTGATGATGATGATGGAGATGAGGATATTAATGTTGATGAATATATGATGATTGTATGATGACATATTGATGAAATGATTTTTTCAATTTTAAAATTTCTATTTTTTCTTTTTTTTTTGTCCTTTTGGTTCTTGTTTTTCATATTAGATGTCACCTATATCTAAAATTTTTTAGTGGCAATTTTTTCTTTATACTAAACCAAATTTTTTTTTCGAAATTTCTAAATTTGACTAGGTCTTATAGATTAGATTATATTGTAAAGGGATCAAAATATATTTGAGTTCTCCTGTTTCTCTTTTTTGTCATTTTTATATGGGAATCATCTATAATATTATGTAGGTCTCATAAAATTTGATAATATCAAAAATGGAAATTTTTCCCATCATAAATGTAAATTATTACAAAAAAAAAAAAATAATTTTTTTTTATAAATTCATTCAATTCATATTGTAGAAAAATATTGAATGGATGATGAGGTATTTTTTGTTTTTGTAAATCGAATAAGAGTTAAATTTTAAGAAAAATTTATAAAAATCTGTATAGAATATTTGAATATAAGGGATGATGAAAGAAGCACAAAATGAAGAAATTGAAATTTATTTATGTGGAACATAAAAATTTATTTTGCCTAAAAATCACTTTTCTTATACATATGTAAAATAAATGGCAACAAATTGAATTTCCTGTGTAATAACAATAAAAGCGATAAAGTAAACTTAAAGTTCTTAAGTATTTAAAAGTTTTTAGTGAAAAAAGTATTCTTAAGTCAATGTTAGGTATAAAATTATGCTAAAAGTTACCTGAAGGTCATATGCTCACCCCAAACCATCATTGTCTTCTGACAGTCAGATCAGAATAGTAAATATATATAAGGCCCGTTAAAAGCTTCCTGCTTTTAAGTTTTGTGATGGCAATCAAAGTGCTCTTGACAGAGTTTATGTTTGGACCTACGATTTTACCCATGTACAACTTTTAGATTCAACTGCAGAAGATCAGAAATCGTACACTCAAATTTACCCCCCAACAAGGGGCACATTTGTTGTAACGAGCTAACTCCAGAGAGCAACGATCAAGTCATTCACCATAACAGGCCATAAAAGGGGAAAATAAAGTCCGCTATGTTGTCTACTTTTTGCAGCGGAAATATATATATCGATTAGATGCGAAAATATAACCTTTTTTGGTGGCATGATCTTATTGTGCACTTGATTTGTCCAAGATTAATTCAATTTGGCTATTCAGTTTCATTATATAATCCTTCAGAGGCGGACAGACACAGCCTCTTAACAGCCTGAGCGGACATGTGTAGTCTTGACTCTCAATTTCTTTTTTGTCCTAACAAAAAAGACAGTGCTCTGTTAACATGCATTTTAATATACTGAGATCCGCTCCATTATACGTTAATAATGTTCTTGTACTCTTTTTATCACTGCATGGCGAAATCCCTTAAAATTAGCACCCATAAGGTCTGCAGCCCAACTGTAGCAAGGCAGTCGGTCTGCTCAATTCCTTCAAGCCCACTCTGCCCAAGATTCCGCCAGCATAGTTACTTTGCGATAACTCATATTGTTGAGAGTGTATTCCTTCTTGCAACGCTTTTTCAAAACTCTCACAACAAAATAGGAGGGTAGAGACCTTAGTGCTGCTCTGCTAATCATAAAGAAAATCCCGGATTATAAAATTGACAAAATTTTTAAAGAAAAACTTAAAAATTTCCTGAACAACAATAAAAGAAAAATGTTAATAAGTTTCAGTAGACTATTAGAAAATATATTTTAAAAATTCTTACAAATTAAGTAAATACAGACTTTTAAGGAACACAAAAAATTTTCCAAACACAAATCTGAATTGAAATTTATATATGTTTGTATATACGAAAGTACACATTTATACACACTATTATATTTTTATTGCAACACAAAAAAAATACTGCAAGCATATTACTTACTTACAAAAATTTTTTTGTTCTTTTTTTTTTTTTGTTTTATAATACTCGGGATTAAACAATTGTTAGCGGGAAGAAAAAAATAATAGTATTATTGTATAGGAAACCGCACGATCTTCAAATCATATTAAAACTTTCATTCTGCAAAAAAGAAGAAAAGGAATCAACCATTCAGTCACGATTTTTTAATTTCACCTTCCTCCCTTTCATCATGGCATTTTTACTTGTCTGTTATTATATTTTATGTAGTGTAGGTATTTTTTCAATTGAGAATTTGAGAATTTTTAAGTAATGTTCGTCTTGATTATTCTTTCAGCTTCAATGACTTTAAAATCGCAATAATATTTTTATTTTATTACTATAGGATTAGTGCCATTTTTAAGTCCAGGGTTATAGTTATATAGAGCTTAGATCTTTCGTCATAGCCAAAGAGGTTTTCGTCAAAAGTGTTGCATATTGTCAGAAATGATGTCTGTTCCATTAAGGCCATTGTCATACAAAATCTGTTATCGCCCCGTAATAACGTCGCAATTAAATAAGTGGTATGGTTGGTGGTGGAGAGAGCTCAGTATTGTTTCTTGTGAGTGTCGAATTGCAATTCAACATAAAACTAAAATGTTCTAATAACAAAACCGAAAATTTCTTCTGATAACTTGCGTTATTAAAAAAGCAGCAAAATGCAATATGAAGCACAAAATAAAATAAAAGTAATTTGCTATATTGTGTATTTATCCTTTTTTTTTGTTCTATAACACAGTATACTTTTTCTACCTTTTATATTTTTCTTCCTTAACTTTATTTCTCATTCCCTTAGACTTGTAGAAACTTTCTCTATATAACTTAAATCCCTAAGAAAATAGCGAAAAAATTTCATCGAAAACCGAAAAAACTTGGAAATCAAAAATCATGAATGAATAAAAATTCTTAATATATATATAAAATTACTTAGGATATATAGATACTAAATAAACTCCTTTAAGAAGGATAATAAATAAACTATTGCATTTATAAGGATATTTTTAATATTATGAGATACTCGAATAAGAAACCATCAGAAGAAAAATTGTTTAATGCTTTAAAAATAAAAGAGAGAATTGTAAGGATATGAAAATTTTAAAGTAACAAAAGGAACAAATATCAAAATCAAAGAATAAGCAAGCAAAAGTCCGAGAAAATGATGAAAAGGGATTGTAAACTATATCATTGTTGTAAATATCGCTATCATCTTGAGACAATCATAATTCCCAAGGATAAAATTTAAATTTTTCTTTATTTTTTTACTAATTTTGTTCTCCTGTTTTTTTTGTGATCTTTGTACACAAACACAATCAAATGAAAAATTTTTCGCTTTATCATCATAAAATGCTCCAGAATTGTAGTCCAATACAAGTGTATGTATTCAATGTTTTGTGATTTATTTGTGAAGCTATTGTTCACAAAGCTTTGTTAACAAAACCCTTATACGAAATTTTTCTTTACAATTTTATATCTTCACTGTGATTATGGAATAAAAAATCAAAGTTTATTTATTGTTTTTAGTTTTTTTAATTCATTTTAAATTAAATTTCATTTTGTACAGCAATTTTGTAGTACAAATTTAATTTATATGATAGGAAATATCGAAATTGAAAATATATTGGCATAATGATGAGATGATGAGATGGTGCAGATTTCAAAACCAATTTTCTGTTTTCACTGCTTGTTATTCACGACAGAATTGAACACAGGGTTCCTTTTGTACAAATTATTTTAATACAAACACAGGAATATTGAGGAGAACGAAATATTGTAGAGCCTTTTATTGTGTTAATGTAAGGTAGTAGATTGCCTCGAACTGAGATGCTTTGGTAGAGGCTTTGTGATCCTGAAGAAATTAACGCAGCTTGGGCTGATTGCAATACACCAATTTGACGGGCTCCTAAGAATAGTACTAATGTAGATGGAGATCAAAATCACAAAAGATCCTGCGGCTCGAAGTGAGAAAAGCTAAAAAGCCACAGTCTATTGTAACTATTAGGCGTTTTTTTGAACATGACGTGTCAAATTTCATGATTTTCGAAATTATAATTTTTACCAAGAGCTTTTTATCATATATACTAAGTATAAGAGTTACCAAAAATTTGTTTTTATACGTGATGCACAATGAATACTTTACTTTTGAGAAACTGCTTCCAAATAAGCATAACTGTACACTTTGTAAATCCAGTCATTTTAATTGAAAATGTTGAGTGAACTTTTTTTCTTAAATGTACTTATTACATTATTAATGACTGCATGTGAAATAGCAATAAAAGCTAATTTAAAGAGTAAAAGTTAAATTTAATTTAAGAAACTGAAATCAATTATTAAAGGCCTTGTCATCAAAAAAACTCAAAAGTTGTTCACCAACATCAAAATGTTAAAATATTTTACAAGATTATTTAAAGGATTTGATTTACAAAAACGAAAGACACTTTTGAAGATAAAGCTTTGGCAATAAAAAGAATTTTTTAATTTTAATTAAATATTAAACTTGTTTAAGATAGTTTTTTTTTTCAGTTTTCAACTTTTAATACTATATTGAATATACTTATGAGCACATAATTAATAAAGCAAATTCAAATAGAGAGGCAGCCTCACTCAAACTCTGGATACAAATAACGAAAGAGAATAGGCGGTTTTATTGGTACAAGCTGGTACTCCAAGTTAGCTTGAATTGACAGTTTCAAAAATACTTACGCTTATTTGGGAACTGGATCACAGTTATGCTTATTTGGGAACTAGCCGGTGGTACACTAGAGATTCTCTATAACTGACTAAAGCACTCCGACTGCCTTAAGTCGGAATGCAATGAAAACTGGTGAAGCATAGTAAGACATAGGCAAGTGAGACGTTCTTCTAAATTTTGTACATATTCCACTAGTGCAACGCTACGATAATTCTTCTACACTTTGGTAGCTCAGTAATTATCTGAATACTCTCGGATAATCAACCTTTTTTTTTGTATAGGATTTGCGAGTTGCTTGAGGAAATAGAAATGGAATAAAATTTGTGCCTATGAATGTTATCGTAATAGGTCCAATATACCGCAATAAAATATCCCAAAACCCCATAAGCATTTAACATACATTATAATGCAAATACGGAAATTTCAACTGCATATATAATTTACAAAAAAACCCACAAGCATATATAAGAAGCACCTAAATGAATCAATAAAAATAAAGTTCAAAATTTTCCATAAATCAAAAAGTCAAAGTTAATTTTTTACCTTCGAGATGAAAAAAAAATATTGAAATTCAAAATCAATGTCAAATATTCGTAGATAAAAAATATTAACTACCAATTTAGTCTGCCAAGAGCATATCAGAGCAAAAAAGTCCTTAGAGAAAAGTATTGAAGTATTGATTTTCAGTTTAATTTTTGGCATAAATACTTGTAGTACATCTATACATTACATGAGATTTTTCATTCATCAATTTAAAATCGTTCATATTATAAAAACCAATGCAATATATGGCGTCCTCTTCACATTATATGAATTAAAATTTCGGAAAAATTTTATACGAAAATTTCTCGTTCTCGAAATTCCTTTACTACTTTGGTACTCTCTTGTCTTTCCAATTCCAGTATAGTTAACATATTTCAATTTTGTTTATTTATATATTAGGTTGCCTGTATTAGAGTTGTTGGCTTAAAAATGTTTAAAATTCCACTTTTCTCTTTAGATTTCTCGATATTAGAATCAAAAAAATCAGAATATTTACAATGTTTAAAATCGTAAAATTTTCAATCCGAAATTTCATATAATTTTCAGAGTATATTTTTTTTTCAATTTTTAAATTGCAAAGTAAATAACAAGAAACCAAAATTCAAGAGAGCAGCAATGCAAAATAAAAATAACTTCTCCTTATTCTATACATAGTAAAATTTATCCATATCCAAGATTTTTAATTCAAATGGGAATTAAATTTTTTGCTTTTCTTTTTTTTTTACACAATGTAGTCTAAATATTATTATGCTTTAGATTTCTAAGCTATAACGGTATAAGATATAATATCCGTTATATCTTATATTATATATTATGCAAATACACCAATTGCTGTTACATATTCTGTGAACACTGAAAATTGAATATACTGTTTCGATTCTATGGGAAGTGCTTTTACATTTTTACGTCTTAGCAAACACAAGATATTCGTGGATATAATTTCTTGCTATACTCGTACTTATGAATATTTTGATTAAAATTAGTTTTTAAAGAGATGGTCTACCATGCACATATCAAAGTTATTCTCTAAAATAGATTGCATTCAAAAGAATTTCAATAGATTTTTATGTGCGAAAAAGAAGCTTTATTTGTTTTGTATATGTAAAGTATTAGACTGAAATCCAAAATATTTATAAAATTTTGGATTTCAGAGAATTCAAAAGAAAACTAGTTATTTTTTGAAAAGCAAACTTTATAATTAGTTTTAGATTAAATTTAGATGAAGTTTTTTTATATATTGTTTTGATAATAGAAAATATTTACAGACTAATAACCGCGGTCAGATCAATTCATACAAAATAACAAATTAATATTAAACTAACTATCATATTTCCATAATATTCAAATAAAATATGGTTAAAGTTATCCACCTGAGTTAAAAATCCAATGATGTACGAAACTGGGTTATGGTATCTATAATACCATGCACCAATCTCAAATCCCTCCTAGGAAGCGAGGAAGGTAAAAAATAATATGAGCATTATATTATAAATAAATTTTCATTCATCAAAAAGTAAAAATATAAAACACTTTTTAAAAACGGCCCCCATTCATAATATTACAAAAACAAAGTTTACTTCATAAAATTTCAAATCTCTACATATAAAATAAAATCTTCATATAATTACTTACATAATGTGTTTATTATTTTTATTATTTATGAATAAAAATGTCAAACTTTTGATATAATAAAATTTTTAATAGCATTGCGTTTGAAAATCATGTAATTTTCAATTTTATTATTGCAAAACAAAAAATGAAATAATAATTATTATATCGCAATTTTAATGTGAATTTCAACCCTTTTCAAAATTTTATTAACGTGAGCAATAAAAAAACGAAAAACATTACAAAATATTATTTTCTTAAAATTCAATAAAATTTACCATAGAAAATTATTGCGAAATTGTAATAAAAAACCCTTCCTTGATTCTTCGTTCTTGTACATATAAGCAAATAATAATAAACTTGACCTTTTAATGTAGTTGTAAAAATTGCCATACTTAATTATGTTTACAAAACATTCTTCGTACACCTACTTACAAATACTCTAAAATTATTACTAAAAAAAATCCTTTGAAAATATAAAAATTTGTCGTCGAAATTTAATTTCCTAAAAAAAATATTTAAAATACACGTAAACTCCATCCTATCTGCTCTAAATATTGTTTGCAACTGAATCAAAAGTTAATTACTATTTATCGTAAAATAATTTTCAAAAAGAGTTTCTCGGTTTTATCTCTTCTCTCAACGAATTTTTACTCTGTTTTGTTCTGTTATCTTTTATTGTAAAATTTACAAACTGCAGTTTTCAATTTGAATGAGAACTTATGTAAAATATTTTGTTTTATTTTATTTTATAACATGGAAAATAGTAGCGTGTTTTGATAATGGAAATGGAATACTTGTTATGTTACAAATATGTTAAATTTAAAACTGAATGAGAATTTCCCAAAAGAAAATATCCCATATTTATTTCTCTCTTATTTTTTACTATTCTATTGTTCTCCATTACACAGAGAGTCTTGCGTAAACAACAAATAATTTTTCACTGAATACTCGTATTGGGATATTTTTAACAGAGTAAACTTAAAACTAACATGCAATAACAGAAAATTATTCTCATTAAAAATCAAATATATTTTGAGAAAGTTTTTCCCTTACTCGTTATATCAATTAAAATAATAAAATTCCTTCAGAGATATCCTTGAATATTTTTGTCGTCTAAAATCATGATAAAATTTTTTGTTTTCATTTTTCGGTTCAAATATGCCAAACTTTTGACTGCTCTACAGAAAAAAAAAGAGACAAAAATTAAGTAAAAACAAAAATGAAAAAGAAAGCAAAGCAGAAAAAAATGTGATATTAATGTCGAGAAAATTGGAAAATATTGATACCGTTCCTATTTCCTTAAGACCTATTGACAGGTAAGTCAGCTGCTATATGTCCGTTTATTGAACTTTTATAGAATATTAACCTGAATGGATATAATCTATTGATATTTTGAAAGCTATATATTACAAAAAAAAAACAAAAAGAATAATGAAACAACAACAAAAGCAAAAACAAACAAAATGAGAAATTGATTGATATCAGGTAGATATATAGGTAAAACAAAAATTTTATATGTGAAAATAGAAGTGAAGAGTGCTGAGGAATGAATTGTTAAAAACAAAAGGAAAATCAAGAATAACAAAAAAAAAATAAATATATTGTAATGAATTAGATTTGTTACAATGTGTAGAAAGTCAAGGAATTTTTCTAATATTTCAGAGTTTTATGATTTTGATATAAAGGATATTATTGTTGGGCGATAATTGAGGATTTATAATATAGAAGAAAATTGTGTAAGATAGATTTTTTTGCAAAAGGAGAGAAACGAAAAATTTGTAATAATTAATATTAATATGAAACATATCTGCAATATTTAAACACAATATTTTTTCCTACAATGTATTAGAAAATTTGAAAATATTAAGCGAAACGGGGGTTACTACACAATATAGCAATTTGAAAGAGGGCACGATGAAGGATTCCTTGAATGATTTGATAATAATGAAAGAAGTTTATTGGAATTCATATTGGAAATGAAGAATCTGTTATAGAAGACCTTTTGAAAATTCCTAAGCATTTGACTAGTACTGAAACATTTGCTATCGTTACTGCAACTGTTTATCATTAGATACGATCTAGGTAAAATATAAACATATCATTAGCGTATTTGCTACTTCTAATACTACTACTACTATTAGTACCACTATTCCTATGATAAAAGTTATAATAATATCAATTATTCGACAAACAAATTATCAGATCTCAGCAATAATTGTGAATTAAATTAAATGCAGCTTTATTGGGTACAGTACATATTTGGCAACCAACTCCGTCTCACTAGTTTTACTCTCACATCCGATTCTATTTAGCAAATTATCTCAACTAAAGTATACAAAATTTTATTTTGTAAATAAAATTTACAACCAAAGAACATTAAATTTTCAGATAATATTAAATTTATAACGATAAAACATGCTCATGCAGAACATAATTCCAACTTATTTCATTGTTTTCATTCTTTTAATAACACAATCATTACAATACCAAAAAAAAAAATCCACCACTTAATTTCATTCCCTTTCACGAAAGAAAAATGCAACAATCGAGAAAAAAAGGAGGTAAGAATATTTATAAATAAGAAAAAGACTGAAACGAAAAAAAAATCCCACAAAAGGACATTCATTATTGTTTGTTATTTTTAACATTTTTATCAACCATGAAGGATCTTATATGAAAGTAAAAAAAATGTTAATTACAAAAAGAAAAAATGTTCTTACATGTGTTCCTTTTTTCTTTTATTATGTTTCTCCCTTACCCACCCTCTACCCCTTCAAACTGTCATCAAAGACTCTTAACATCACTTCTTTTAATGTAATACAATTTCTCTTTAATACCAATCCATTATAAAAGCATTCGATTGGACTATAAGAGAGGGACTGTTGTAACGAGTATATAATGTATGTTACATATATATATATATACATATATACATAACGACTCAAGTATGTTGTATAAAACGAAATTAAATTACAAAATTTATTAACATTTTAACAAACTTTTATGAGTATAACAATACAGACTACTATAATTCAAATTAAAAGCAACAGAAAAAAATCACACACATTGTAATATTTTTAACATGCAATGTGCATTTTAACTAAAATGTAATAATACTTATACATATAAAAAGTTAAGAAGAGAACGTGCATTGAAAGAACGATAACAAATAATGTCGTAGACGACAAATCGATATATGCACAGAAATAAATTCTTTATTCTGAAGAAATTCTAATGAAAATTCTTCTGAAAAAAAAATTTGTCGCAGGATACAAAGCAAAAAAAAAAACAAAAAAAAAATTGATATCGAATGGTATACAAGCCCTTGAAATAAAATAAAATCTACATAAAAATTTACACGACATTTAAAAAAAATATAATCGAAAAATATTAAAAAAATGAAATTCTTGCTAATTTTCCCGTTAAATAGTCATAAATTAACTGAATTACACTTAGTAACCGCGCGTAATTAAGTAATGTCAAGCTTTTTTAATGATTATAGCGGTATCCTTCGATTCTTGGAGGTATGTGACAAAGAATTGTCGTAATTATTATTCGACCGCTCTTATACCTTACATGTTCCCTCATATAATGTAATGTAATGTCGAAAATGTTAGTAACCTGTTCGAAATGAGATTTCGGAACAAGTTATTTTTCTATTTCAGAGAGGAAAAGTACTGCTCTATCCGGTTTCATTCAGAGTTAAGTTCTGTTTTCTTTTCTTCAATGTCATGCACATTAGCAAATTATCACCTTAGTTTTATTCTTCTTCTGAATATTTTGTAATCATATAAGTCACTGTTCGGCATTGTCTTTCACTAGGGTTTTAATTATTATTTCTAATCATAAGCTATTTTTGCTTTATTCTCTACCCCGAAAATTAAATACTAACTTAGGATTAATTAGAAATTAGCCGCCCATCCCTCTTAGCACAATTTATTATATTCTCCTCTCCTCTCCATCTGACGGGAATTTTTTTACTAAAAAAAACAAACTATATTTACACTTGTCCTGATTAATGAGATCAAAAGGTCGATTGAGCATAACAAAGAGAAACACCGGTTCTTTTAACTTTTATACGTTAGAAGAATTTCTTGAACGGAACTTGAATTCATTCAAAGTTACAATAGAAAATTTTCTAAATAATTTTTTTTTCTCTATACATAAAACACACATATTTGAATCAATTTTATATGCACTTGGAAATTAAAAAAAAAATAAAATACCATTGGCGTGAAGTACATATACACACAATAATATTTAATAAGTATATACTAACGTATAAATATACCATATGTCACCACGTTAATATTGATTGCTTTCGACAAACGACTGAGCCATTACCTCCGCATGTACATACTTATAAGTTTGTAACTGATGAATGATATTTTCTTGAACGACAAAGTTACTCATCGTATTCAGCTCTTATTAGGAATGATATTCAAGTACGTATGTATGGATATGTTTTTACAACTTTCTCCATATTTTATGTGGGACCAAATAAAAGTTGCCATTTTCATCAATTTAATAAGTGAACACATTAATCGAATACATCTTTTACAATATTAGAAGGTGAACTAAAATAAGAATTCATTTTGTGAAATTACAAAGATACGGAGTCTCAGAATTTGTGAAATGGTTTTTGTTTTTTTTTTGGATATTGTGTAATAATTAATTTTGTTTGATATTTTCCACAGTTCCTATAGAAAAATTATGAAAAAATGCTCCATAAACTTCCGTGCATATCTTGAGTTTAACAAGGGGGGTTCAGTGACTTCCACCGTCAATATGTGCAGAAATTATAGAAAATGCCATTTTAAGGGATTTTTGTAATAATTTTCTGTTAATAGATTAAAGGAAAACAAGCAATATACAGAATATATGTACATTTATTACAAAAAAAGACGATATTCTTTTCGAAAAAAGGTTCATGAAATAAGGAAAAAAATAATATAGAAATGCAATATGTTCTTCTTATTGTATTCCTGTTATCCTTTTTTGCGTTTAATTTGAAAAATGTTGAAAAAAAAGTCAAATTACTTACAGTATTTCATTTTGTGGTTTTCTGGTTGCTTGGCGTATTTACTAATTGAAAAAAATAAAATGAAAAAAAAATTTACAGGCAAATAAATTGCATCTTTGCGGAGGAGGGTTTCTTAATACTTAAATTAAAAATTTTTGTTAAATCTTTTAGTAATTGTGATAAATTGTAATAAAAAAAAAGTGTTATAGCACATTATTACTTTTGAAATATTCAAGAGTTAACAAGTTTTAGTTATCCGTTTTGTACGAGCGTATTATGAAAAAGTAATAAAATTTAATTAATAATGTGATTCACTAAATTAAATTAATTCTATTATTTAGTTCAACTTTTAGAATATTTTTTAATCATATTAAAAGCTATTTGTGTCAGAATATTGCAGCCACTATTTAATTCATAGAAATTTATAGTGCATAACAACTCCTAATTAAACAGAAAAGACTTGTGCTACACAAAAAGCGTACACCCAAGGGCACAGACAAGGGAACTTCTGGTAGACTACGACTAAAGGTGTTAAGGAACATCCTAGGATTGGCCAGGAAATAGATGAGAATTCTCACTGGCGTCTTGACGGAACATTCATTGCAAGGTTTGAAATCATCTTACAAGGCTAGTGCTAGGAAGTGAGAGCATTTGCAAATTTTGTTGGGAGGATGAGAAGATCTCGGTGCCCTTTTTGTGAGATTATGTGACCTTCGTCCGCAGGGGAAGGATATGCTAAAAAACTACGCACTGACTCCGGCGGAGAAAGTAAGAACGTTTACGTGTTTCAAGCAGAGCGCAGCATGACAGCTGTATGTAGCTAGTGATAAGTCTTGTAGTTCTTACAGAAAGTCGAAAAAAAAGCCGCATGGATGTCATATTCCACAATTAATAATAATGCTTATAAGATTTTCTTTCAACTCCACCCATGAAAGAAAAAATACTTGATGGATACCTTATAATAAATCTACATTTTCGAATTAAAGTTTGGAGAAGGTTTAACAAATACTGTGGAATTTAAAATTTTGCTCGAATTAAAGAACTGAGGGCTCCTTTAGAAGCTGTTTCCGTCATTCAAATGTTAAATACAAAATCCCTGCTTAGTACCTAGTAAGAAGTAACTTCAAATTACTTAAAATTTTAATGGAAATATTTGTTATCTTTTTAGTTTTTATAAGCTCGAGAATTTTATTTTGTCTCGTGACAAAATAAAAAATTTTATTTTGTCTCGTGTGTTCGCCCTCTAAAAGAACTAATATATATTTATGTTAAACATAAAAACATTAAAGCGCTTTCATTTTTTTAAAACTTACATATACTTTAATTGAAAACAGTATCTGAACGCAAGTGTAGCAGAATCTTGGAAGGCAATTAATAGTATTTCTTCATATTGGAATTTCATTTCTTGTGATCTCTTTAAATTAGAAATTCTTGAATATACCTTTTTAATATAACGATTTTCAAAAAGCAGGAAATCAATTCATCCTTGAAAAATAGAAAACTTTGCCCTCCTACAAAGTATCGGAAATTTTTTGAATTTTTTTTATTTTTAAATTTATCTCTTGATACTAAAGTAGACACCTCCTATTAAATTTACTTTATTTATATATGAATGAGTAGGAAAAACTAAAATTTATATATTTTTTCTAAAAATAATGTAGGTATTTTTTTTTCTTATTTTCATCGAATTCATTTCAATTTCCCTAGAATATATTATGTATTTTTTCGTAGTGTATCATCATGCCTTAACGCCTTACGAACATAACATTATATTGTTCGTTCTCCTCGAAATCCTGTATTGCATACTGATTTTTTTTTTGTTTTTTTGTTATAAAGGTAGAGCTACATTCAAATTCTATATTCAGTAAATACTATGACGTTGGTAAATTGTAACAATAGTAAAAGTAAAATTATACAAAGAAGAAGAGCATATGAAAACATCAATTTTACCGCTTATCACACGTTTGGGGAATCAAAGTCTAGACACTTAGGTAATTTCGTTTTTGTTATTTTTACTTTTTCTATACTCGTAATTCCCATATTTCTGACAAAAAGTAGAAAAAACAAAAATTAAAAAGCAGGAGGTTAAAAAATCTCTTCCTAAAAATATTCTGAAAATATTTTCAAAAATTTTTTCTTGTTTTATGAAAAAAATTTGCATAAACCTGTATGCTCCCTATTATATTGCAGATGTACTGATTTCTTTTTTTTCTTTCATAAATTGGTAGGTAGGTGGAAGGAATTTAAGATTTACCAAGTTATTATCGAATCAATGATAATTTTCGAAGGCACATTTCAGGCCTCTGTACGATTTAAATGCACGGTCTCTGAAACTAAGCAAATAAAATGTTATTTGTATAACAGAAAGCAATTTTGTTTAATATTTACCCTCCCATAAATCAGGAGAAAAATGTGTAATACCTTATGGTATCTCCGAAGCAGCTTTTCAATAAAAGAATAATTCTAATTTAAAACCAACAATTTTCTATATTCAAAAGGACCGATGATCGAAATCAAACTAAAAGTAGTTCATAAGCATATTTTATGTAAAAAGTGTACTTGATTTTGGTCCTAGAAAAGCAAGAAAAACAGTGGGTGTTGGTACATTCGTGAATTTGGAAATGAAATTTACACTTTATTGCAGTTAAGATAAATAAAAATATAGGGAATTCACTCTTTAGAGTTAAAAAAAAAATATTTTTCTTTTATAGTTTACAAATAAATTTCATACTTTTAGTAAAGTTTAAAAACAAAAAAAATCTTTGAATAACAAAATATTTTAGTTTTCAAAAAAAGAAAACAGAATCCCAATAAATAACAACATATATGGAAAGGTGTGGCTATTCTACAAAGTCTTAGAATTAGATTACACTTAGAATTTGATAAATTAATTTAGACTAAAAAAATTATATGTGTCTGCAATAACTACTAAATATTTTCATTTTTTAGTTAAAAAGAATAAATTTAATTTATGAATTTTGAAAATATTGTGTTTTAATTATTATAATTAATAATTAATTATTATAATCAAAGTTGAATTGACAAAATGTGTAATTGGCACAAATTCTCAACATAGGGGTTAGTAATTAAATTTAACAAAAAAAATCTAAAAATTTACTATATTGGGACAAAAAAAAAGTATTGTATTCGGGCTGAGCACATTGTCTGTTTTTTTCAAACATTGGGCAGGCGGCGATTGATTCACTGAAGGGAATAGGCACCCCTGGACTTGTGGAAGGTAGCTCTTGGACGAATCTGTAATTACGTCAGGATTATGGGTTTATTTATCACTTTATAAAGGGTGGGTTGTTTTTATGACTGCGGAATTTTTATGACATACATGGTCTAAGGATGACTCTTGCCAATCTCTAAATCTACTATACGTCTTTACTTACTGTATTCGCAGCGGAATAACGTTCATCGAAGAATTTCAGCCTAGGAAATTCATCTAGAAGTCGCAAAGAGGGAGAGAGAGAGATTTATTATTTCGTCCATTTTTAATAAGAGCCTACAGACCACCCTTTATATCCCGTATATTTTTTCCAGACATAACATTATTAGACTGTTTTGAAATGAATAATAAATTTTTTTAAATTCAATATATTCTGGTGGTCATTTATTTAACGCTCCTTCAATTTTTTTAATTTTCCTTCAAATCTCCACATAATTAAAAAGTTTTTTTGTGATATCATTATGCACGAATTTAAATATAAAAAATTATTGTCAAAATCAACTTATGTGGAGCAGTTCAATTGTTTTGCTCTTTTCATTTTTTAAAAGATTTTTAAAGTTTCTTAATATTTTTAAAGCAAAAATTATCTTGGCATCAGATGCTAAATTATTTGTGCTTTTAATCGTATAGATGTATTCATCTATTGATTTTAAGGGAAATACAAACAACAAATTCTTGGACTATCATGCACTTTACACAAATATCCTAAAGGAAATTTCTTTCTTCCTCTCTCTCTATCCTGCTTCACATTTGATCAGTGTATGTTGATAGTTTATTTAGTTTGATTGCAAACTTTTATAATGTGCAACTATTTTCGTCCATCAAAAGCGATCTATTTTTACTTGAACAAAATAAAAATCCATATTTACCTATACATTACTGCGAGATGCAATAAAAACCCCTTATATATATTTATAATACCCTTATATATATTTATATATAAGGATATACGAACTTGTTCTATTAAAATTTTTTTTCTCTTTCTAAATCTCATATGGTTTAAAATCATACATTAGAATGCTTTCTTCCTACTTACATTTATTAGTACATACTAACTTACATGCATCAATTCTGGAATTTTTAGTTTCTAACTCCAAAAAAAACCCAATCATTGAAAATTGAAAAATTTATAAGAAAACAAAATAAACTTTTATTGAAAGACACGCTCTAAAATCCAAAGAAAAAAAAATTGTTCTGCGAGGCAACCTTGAGGTAATTTTCTAAGAATATAGGAGATTGCACTTTAATGTTCAATAGAATTTAGAATATAAAAGAATTTTAATGTAAGAGATCATTACGTATTTACTCTTTCTTTTATACATACCTACATTATGCCCAATTCTTTGAGCTCAAAATTTCAATAAAATGTGAATACATATATACAATGTGTACGTCAACTATGTTGTGTTAAAACACAAGACAATTTTAACTTTATTATGGAATTCATGTTACAGAAGTATAATTGTTTATTGATGAGTTAGGCAACTTTCAAAACCGGTTTTAGGTTTTCTACACCGATTATGTTGATAGTCACCGAGTTCACATACTAAAGCGAAAATGCGAAACTTTTTGACATTCATATTCGCCCCAAAATTCACACACATACTTCATTCTCTAATACTTTGAACGTCACATTTTATTCAAAATAAATTCAGAAGTAATTTTTTATTTTTTTAACAAACTGAACCATATTCCGAAATGAATTCAATGATCTACCTACACATATACTTATAATAAGTGTTTATTCTATGAAAAATTAAAAGGATTTCTTTTAGTTTTCTTTTCCAATTTAAAATGTTTTGTGAACAAAAACTTTTATATAAATGTATGGATAAATATAGGACACTACTTACTTGTACATTGGCACAAACAAGTTAAAACGTTTTCATATTAAATTTTAATTTGGTATTACAATATTTTCTTTTTGTGTACCTTACTACATATAACTTCATTGTATATACTTCGTTTGTATTGCAGCGAAAGAAAAGAAAATATTTCAAGAGCAAGTATTTTAATCCTTAGGTCAGGATCAATGTAAATCAACAATGATGTGAGAATAAAAATAAACATAAAATACATTTATTTTTTGAGTTTGTAATTTTTAGTCATTATTTTTCTAAATTTTCCTAAAATTTAAAAGAATACATAGGTTTGGCCAGAAGTAATTGAACTTATTTTTAATGATCTGTATTGTCAACGTACGAAAATTTAATACTTTACATAATGTTTGATCTTGTTGCACGTTCTTTTAGAGTTAAGTAAAAGGATAAATTCATTGACAAACACAATGTGGCGACTATAAGGAGCTTAATGTTATAGTTTCTTAGCCATTGAATGAACGCAATGATTAAAAATACACAGTGATTATAATTTAATCACACAATTTTTTGGTGGAAGAGAAAACTAAACATTTTCATACGGAGCAATTGAAATCCATGAGAAATTTCTATAACCTTTTTTTAAAATGGCACATAATTTATTAATTGCTTAAATATTTTACGTTATCCATATTTTCTTTTCAACCGATCCCAATATTTTTAACATTATGGATGAAAAGAAGAGAAAAAACATGCCAATTTCTAAAATGGTTTTTCTAATTTTAGAGTCTGGTGAATCACACAAAAGAAGTATACGGAATAAGAAAAAAAACTCTTTATACGTTATTTTTTTCCAACAAAAAAAATTGTATTTTCCGAAATTTTCATATCATTATAAGGAAGACTGAAAAAAAGGACGATAATTTACTACAACTATACACAAATCTTTAAGTATAAGTATACTATGAATTCATTTGATCTGAATATTTCAAGGATAATGCAATCCTATTTATACTCGTACATTACTTGAAACTGCAACTTAATATTGCATTCCTCAAAAAAAAAGAAATACCAAGATAGTGTATAAATTGTATATAAAAGTATACACATAACTGCACATGGAAGTGGAAACCTTAGAGTTTTTCTTTTATAAAAGAAAATCAATCTTTGTATAACTAACATAAGCACCCAAAAATAGAAAATTGATCAGAAAAATAAGAAAAATTCAACAAAATCTTTTTGAAATTTTAAAATTAGAAAATTATAGGTTTTTCTTTCAAGTTTTTTAAATTTGTAATTTTTTTCTACAAGTATTCATATATACTATGTAATAACTAAGTGTTGATATCATTGTGTAGCAGAGGTATATGTTCAAAATAGAATTTTTAAATTTCTACTGGTTTAAAAGAATTCTTAAATTTTGTCGTAATAACTTGATTTTGCTATGTATTGTTAGTACTTAATTAATTACTAATTCAAAATCTTGGGAAGTTAATTTCATGTAATATCAGAATCATAATCGAGTTAAAATAATATTAGTTGAATTATTAATTGCCTACTTAACCTACCTTTAACTCTACATTTGCAGCTGACTTATCCTAATGTTTTTTCCATTATTTTTATATTTATATTTATTAAAAACTAAAGTAATGCTTATTTTAAACTTTAAAACTGGTCAAGAAAACAAATTAAATCGCCAGGTAGCCGCACTACCCCCAACCGTGGTTCTTAGCTAGGCCTTCTTACATTTGTATATCTCCATGCTCTCATAAACTTTTCCCCTATATCTTCCTTTTCCCTCTTTTATAAGCTTTAAGTTCTCCTCTGAACTTTAGTGATGCGTTCGTAAATGTCTCGCAATCGTTGAATCGGAATTCCATTTCGTTGCTAGTTTCCTGACATGTTTTACCTCACTTAAATGTTCTTTCTTCCTGTCACGTTTTACCTCACTTAAATTTTTATTTAAAGTTTACCTTTGAGCGAATCTAAGGAAATCTAATGATTTTCTTAATTTATATTTAGATTGGTTTTAGATATCCGGATATTATGTTTTCTTGCTGCTTACTTATCAAATTTGTTAAACGATGATCATAAGTCAATGATGCCCTTGTTGTTTCATGTTCCTTTAATAACCTGTTCTGTTTATAAAACGTACTCATGTTATCTAATTCAATTTTTCATTTTCTTCCTATAACGAGTTTTTTAATAGCTTCAACAGAATAACCATACTTAACTGTTGTATCCAGTATAAAATTTTCTTCTGTTCTGTAGTTTGCATTCTGTTAAACGCTACCATTTCATATATAATTGAATGGTTCAAATGGTTCTACTTATATTTCCTAGTTCCTTCTGGTCCACTATTATGAAAACGTAGTCATTATACCGCATTCATACTCTAGACATCAAACATTCTTAGTTCATCTTGTTTTCCAATTTCGACATATATAATTCAACAATAAATAGTGAAAGTGGGCTGCCCCTCGGTATTCCCGACGTTGTATTGTACATCTCGTTTCTAAATTCAAAGCATTTGTGGTATTCCTTTAGTTTCTTCTTCCAAACTATTGCTGCGTTTCTAGCTCCCCTAAAAGTAAAATTAGTTAATTATTTCAGATTTTAAAAATTGAACTATTTTTCTAGATTAATTTTAATTTTAATAAAATCAAATAATTTTAATGAAATTCAATTATTTATTTACTCGAATATTATTTTAGAAGCTTTTAGTCGTCGCTAAAACGCTAACCCCTTCGAACTAAATTATCAATAAAGTTTATATTGTTCATAAACATTGTAGATACCTAACTAATATTTAATAAGTTTACAGAAAGAAATTTATATTTTCTCCATTTTTAATTTACCACCAATATTTTGAAATAAAAATTTATGCTTTCTTTACAATTTTTATTAGTTCTCTTTTCAAAATATATTAACTTTTTTCTGTTTTATTATTATCATAATAAATATACTTATTATGTAACCATAAATTTACAGATAATCTTTATTAAGGATCTAAAATTAACACTAAATTTTATTTAGAAAATAATTTAGAGAAAAATTCCATATAGCTGTCCTGTTCGCCCAAAAACATTGAATATTAATCTTGAAAATTTATATAGAACTTACGACCCAATGATAAACTTTATAAACTATACATAATTGTAGGGATATGACCTAAATATTATATAAAAAACCTTGTAATCATATTTTAAACTTAAAAATTTTTTATTCATGCTAGCTATGTGTGAAAAATAATGAAATATTATTAGATATGGTAGATTTTTATGGTCTTGTAAAATGCCAAGAAAATTTAATTCTATTATCCTTTGTATTTTTTCTATAGCTTCCGCATTATTAAATGCTAAAAATATTGTAGCAAAATTCTTCGCTGTAAAATATATTAGGAAATTACTATACGTTATGTAGGGCACAACATTTAGCAAGAATATAATTTTTGTATATGGAAATAATGCATTTTGTTACCATTGCAAATTTTATTCTTTGAAAATAATTTAGTATATCTATCTGCATACGAGTACTATTTTGAGAACAATATTGTGCACTTCAATTTAGATAATATGTACAATAAGATTCTTTCTAATCTTTATTTCCATATTGTCTTACGATCACGCTCTTAATTATTGTCTTGCGACACTAAATGAAGGTGTTAAAAGCCCGGTTTAATTTGAGGATTACAAAAATTCTAAATTAGGCACCATAATTTGCCTGTTGATAACCCATAATAATACTAAAATTGCTTCTCATAAATAAATTTTATTGCTATAATTAGTTTTTAAGGCAGTTTATTAATAAAAATTGTGTTTTCTAGAAATATGTGAAAATTTACAAAGCATGTTATTGTTTTTACGCACCCTTCGTTTATCTCACATAAATAACCACAATTCATTTTAATTTCTGCAATTGTAATGAGTAAATTAATGGAAGACAATCTTTTTTAATTAAAAATAACATGCTCATTCAATTTATGTTTATATTTACATGTAGATTATGTTGATGTTCTTCTATTGTTTATGCACTTATGGACATTTGAACTATAATTGAATTATTTAAGAATTTTAAACTCTTAAGTTTTTATATCCTTTTATTGAAAAGAAAATTTATTTTAAAATGTAAAAATTATAAAATTAGAAAGTTTAAAAGCCTCATGTGCAATTTACAAATAATTGTTGTTACTACGAGCATTTTGTACTTATAATATAGAAAAAAAAATATGTCCTTATGAAGTACAAAGTTTACGTATGTATGTGTATAAAAATACCTTTGTATACGTTATAATAAAATGATTAATGGAATGTTGTCAGAAATTTTGTGTTCTGTAAAAATTTTCTTATAATACTCATAAAATGTCATATGAAAAATGATTTGTTACCCCCCATGTTAGGAAAATAATTTATTTTTCTCGTTTTTTTTTGTTGCTTTCTAGGACAAAAGAAATTTTCAGTATTTGTTAAGAAAAAAAATCTATTTGAAAGAAAATTTAATTTTTGAATAAATTTTCTAATTTTTGTAAATATATTTTCTTGTTTGTGGGCGTAAATTGTAAAATATACATGAAGATAAGATATACAAGTTGTATATTGCAAAAGTGGGGCAATATTAGAAATATAAAAAGTTGTCATAATGTTCTCCTTTATACAATGTATATAACGACCTTTATATAATGTATATAATAATGAGCAAATACCCATAATGTACAAACATGATGCAACAGCAAGTCGACTCTTCATTTTTGCAATGGAATCTAGAAATTTCCACAAAAAATTTATTTTGAAATTCTTACACTGATTTGTTAGAAATTACTGGTTTGAAATTTCATTCGTCACGTGGCCCTTTTTCTCCCCCTCTCTTTCTCTCTTTTACCTTAAGTAAAAACATAATGTTATTATTAGCAGTTCACACTTTCTTAAAGTCTTTGAAGACGCTACCAGAAAAAATTTCCATTTTGCAACTGGACTACTGGGATGTTGCACCGAAAATTGCGTAAGGGAAATTGTTCTTGGACGAGAATCACTCAGATACTGATTTCTAATAGGAAGCGGGTGCGGAAGGCAGGTGCCTCTTACCGCTTTGAACTATTGTATGCGCTAACTGTGGGAATTTGAAGTGAAGAACAGAAGGAAATATCTGAGCATATCTTGCATAATAGTGTGCCGTTTTATTGACGAGAAATTGTACTGTGTTCTGGTCACTGTAGCACACAGTTTGAACAGATTCACGACTTCGCCCTGTAAGCTTAGCAAAAGTTTTTTGTTTTAGTTGTGTTTTAACACTTCAAGTCTGCAATGATATGGTTAGATTAGATGACAACAATAAGAGAGCAATAATATCTTGTGACAACTAAATCATCAATTATTTTATCTACGTATTTACCTATTCATGCTTGAATGATGAAACCTCTTGCTGTTGAGCAATAAAATACGAGTAAGGTTTAGATCCTTGATAGTATGCATACAAAATTAATTTTATAGTCGATCTGGCAGCAAAGTTTCATAAGAAAGCCTGAAAGAAGTTAAATTTAAAAAAAATTCTAATCATATAACTTAAATTTTAAAATTATTTAATTTACATTATTTGAAAAATGAAAAATTTCTAAAATCAAATTAAAAATTTTGATGTAAGACAACTAACATGAAAACAAATTACACATGATAAAAGGAGAGATAAAAATACGGGATTATGAAAAATTCTCACAAATTTGGAATTTCAGTCTCCTTTTTCACTCAAACTTTCTCTAATTTTCCACATTAAAATCATCCTTTTCATCTAATTTTCTATCTACCAAAGAAATCTGTCAAAATTTTTAATACTTATTTTTAAATAATGCATACAAAATATTTAAAGATGTCAAAACGTCATAATAATAATAAAAATTAGTAACAGTGTTACCCGTTACAACATGAAGATCCATATTACAGTGAAAAATGACAACTTATGGTGTAGTTTAAATATGAAAAATGATTTCTTATTGCAATTTCAAAAAATTCTTGTTTGATAGATTTTATTTTGACTTTGTTATAGTTAAAGAAAGTAAGTTCTTTATTAGATGCAGCGAGGATGACAAAAAAATGAATAAGACGGGAAACAAAAAAGCAAAACTAAAATAATAAATTCTTCTTTTTATTCGCTTATTTTTGTTTTAAACGTTGTTACATTTTATTGTGATTTACGATAAAAAATAATGAATTTTAACGGGCATAGGAAAGGATGTATTTTCCCGTCACCACGAAATTAAATTTTAAGCAAAATTTATTTTTCAACGGGAATATGTTAAAAAAATGAGTGCAATCAATTTGTTTGTAGGAAACTTGAATTTTCCTTAAAATAATTTTCAAGCTCAAAACGTTCATAAGTCCCATAAGTAACGTTGAGGTCAAATAAGATAATTTTATAGAATAGAAAATAGTTCTAACTGCTTTCAAATGAAATATTGTAGGAACAAAATCTCCAAGAGTTCAATTTTAAAAGTTGTCCATATTTATAATTTACAATATCAAAATACATTGTTCGTTATTAAAAAATTTTAAGAATTTTTTTTGTCGTCTCGTAGGGAACCGAAGCCTTTAAGCTCCTTTCACGTTTGTCCATAGGATTTTTTTGGATTTCCATCCCCACCGACATTAGACCTACAGTATTACAGCCAGCCTAAGCTGGTTATCACAAAGCCTATTTCCAAGCAGTCGTAGGAGAGCTACTGTCTAGCATTCATACAATAAGGGCTCCACCTTCAGACAGAGAAGTCTAAAATCGCTCTCTATCGACAAATTTTTAAGAAATAAAGTTCACCATAAAAAAATTTCAGAATTTTATTTTAAGAGCAAAAATTAGAATAATTTATGAAATTCTTCCTCTTTCTAATAATTTTTATGTACGATTCCTTATAGAAAAAATATAAATTTGCATAATTTATAAAATAAATTGTTTGCCATATTCTTCTCTCTCCTTTAGTAGTCATCATAAAATTCCTATAGTACATACATATAACGTGATTATAAAAAAAGATTAAAGATTGAAAAACCCTTAAAGAAAGAAAAAAAAATTTTCTTTTAATCATAATTTCCACAAGTATTACACAAAATCCCGAAGCGTTATTTTTCGTATATCAATAAAATGTATAACAACATTTTTGAAAAAAATTCTTCAATCACAAAATATTTTAAAGGACACTGCAATCATTATCAGTTATATTTTATTTCTATTGTAATACATACGCACGATTTTTTTTTTGACTTTGAGTGAAAAATCGCAAAATAATAAATCTAAGAAAGCAAAAAGTCAAGTAGTTCATTGCTATGGTTTTGATATTTTTACATTTATCATACAATTTGTACTTTAAATATGGGAGTGTTTGCACAGAAACTGACATTTACTTCTTGAGAATATTAATATCAACTTGAAAAAACCGATTACTATAGGTAAGTATGCAAGTATGCTGTATGAAATACATATTTTTTTTGTCTTGTCTAAGAATGGGGCAGTATAAATAGATGTTTTCTTTTGACATATCCAATTTGCATATTGACTTCAAAAGAAAAAAAATACCCTTAAGATCAGGTACAAAAAAAAGGGATATGAGAACCGTAAAAATAAGGTAAGGATATATTGCCCTTTTTTCAATAGGTATAGGCATTACAATTTATAGTATATTTGTACTCTTTCGTTTTTTTTTTTGTTTTTGCTGGATTTACACAATTTAAAAAAAAAACCGTTATGTAAACAATAATTTAACATAGTTCCAGTTTTAACGCTAACGTTCATAACGCCTATTACGGTCCTCAATTTAAAATTTGTCTAAAAATGAAGAAAAGTTCGCGGGTAGAAAAATTTAAAAAAATTACTAAAATATTTGCTTATGGTATTGCATACATGGTCTTTGCATATTTATATTACAGTAATAACGTAAAATACACAATTCACCAATTAACATAAATGACCTGGTTATTATAATATCCAATTCAGCAATTAGATTTTGTAATTTCGGCATATTTACGTCAAGAGTTCAGGAGTTGCACCACCATCATGGAATACATCCCTTTCATGATAGACGAAGAGGAACCGCGCATGCTGCTGAGACAGCCCTGCATAAGCAACTGAGTTTTTGACATCTGATTTCCTTTCCATAACCCCCCCCCCCCCCCCCTTCGTTTTGATCTGCGTTCATTCCTGATAAATACTGAGTCTATTTTTATTACCCTAAAGTTGAAGGATCAACTATCAGAAAAGTTTTTCTACAATTATTACTAGCATAAAATGAACTAAACATATCTTGCAGATGAATGAAAGAAACTTGAAAAATTTTTGGAATTTATTTCTTCTTTTTTTTCTCAATGTACTTTTCTTCCTATGAAAAAAAAAAAATTTTCTTAAGCAAAGAACAGATAAAGGAGACAAGTAAAAATAAATAAATAGAAAAAAAAACGATCAAATTTTCCGCTTAATGTGATTAGGTAAATGAAAAGGTATTTTTTTTCTACTCTCATTTTTACGTGGATTCAGTCTGGAAACATTCAACGTAAAAACAATTTTTTGTTTAGTAATACACGAGTTGGAGTCAGAAAAAAAGCGTTTTCAAGGGGTTTCATGCTTACCTATCATTATTATCGTCGGCATCAAAATCATCACAGTCATCACCATCATCAACATCATCAAAAATTCACTATCATAATCATCTTTATAAGATGTTAACTTTTTTTTTCATTTAATGTAAATAAATTTCCATAAGATCACAGGATGAGTAAGGAACACAAAATTAAAAAATAAAATGAAAAGCAAAACGAAATAAATAACGGTACAAAAAAGACCGAATCAAATTGCACAAAAAAGTAAAAAAACGAACAAACAAAGAATAAAATGAAAGCAAAATTTTTAAGCAGTGCTCTTCGCTCAATAATGGGTAATCCTTTAGTTAACACTGTTGTTCGAAAAGGATTTTGTTGTTAGTTGAGAATATTTTTCTAGAAAATGTTTGATAAAAGTTTGAATTTCTTGTCAAGTTACAAATTGCGTTTAGTGTAATTCTATTTATTTTTGAGGCGCCAAAACTTCAAAAATTATGTAAATCAACACCTTCCTGAATTTCAAACGTAAAAGAACCTTACCGCAAGTCTGGTTGACTTTGAACACACAGTTAATAGAGTCGTCAACACTCTTTTGTTGAATGCCTTTTTGTTGAATTTTCTGGAAAATTTTGATATACTTAGTTAGCAAGAGAATACCGGATTCAAAATGGAGATTAAATGACAGATAAGCTTCAGCGTTAATAAAAATTACGCAATTTCCGCAGTTATACACTTATAAAATTGGAGAAGTACCTTTCGATTTTGGAATTAGTATACCTTATATGTTGCTGAAAATCGTTTGCCCATCTTTTAAATTAAAAAAAATTAAAAAAAAAACTATATACCTATGGAATGATCATCCCCCGGCGTATTAAACTTCACTCTTCTAATCTTCTTTAGTACTTATAATGAATTTTATAGCTGTCTTAAAATAGAAAGAGATAGGATGATTAGATAAGAGAGTATATAATATGACTTCATTGAGAAATGGATTGAAAGGAATATAGAGAAAAATTTGCATACGATACCTGGTCTTCCTCTTCTTTAGATTGTTTTTTTTTTGTGTTCTCATAATGTACTTTTAAAGTAGTCCAAAAGGAATTTCAAAAGGTTTCTTTTTAATTTTTTTACATCGTATGTTCTTTATTTAATTGTTGACTTTTCCATACGATTATCTTTTTTAATAAAATAAAAATTAAATTTGTTTAATTTACCATTTAAAATGGCTTTATAAATTTTAGATACAATCAGCATTTTCCTTTTTAATTAAAGAAATAAGGATGACATTCTAAACGTATGTATAAGGAATTGCTGTTGAAAATAGTTTAAGCAAATGAAGTTCAAAAGGAAAGTTTTTGATTGAAGGAGACAGGCTATTAAAGATAAAGACGAGATTGATTTTCTTAGACTCATTTAAATGGATTAAGGTATAAAAAATGTTGTCACGGTAATTTCTGAATAATTTATTACTTTCCTTTATTACTTACTTTATACTTTCCTTTTCCTACGAACGGAAGCATTAAACAGTCCCTGAAATTGTACTGAGATCCTTTATCTACACCTACAGGATCTGCAGGTGTCTTCACTTTCCAGGCCTAGCGAAGATCACATCCATTGCCGAAGTTGGACACCTTTTGATAGTCTTTTCAAGTCTTTGCAATCGTTCCACGGTCTCCCCAGCAGTTCAAGAGAACCACTTTACCCGCCCATGCTACTGCTCCAAATGTCAGGAGCAGCACCGCATGGAATATATCGGTTTCATGATAGACGAAAAAAAGATAACCCTGCGTGCGCTCGAAGTTTCTGATCTCATTATATCTGCAATACTCATAGACTTTTCTGGACTATGTCACAAAGAGTCACCTCAAACTTGTTTCTATATTATGAAAATATCATCGGCATAAGCCTTGGAAATCAATTTTTTTTCTTTAACACAGCAGCTCATAAAGTTCTCTCATCCACTATTTCTCGTTCTCCTGAAAAAATTAGTTTTTTCTTAAATTTTTTGTTTTATTTACATATTTTAAATTTATTTTGTAAACAAATTGAAGCAATAAATTTTAAAATTCTAGAAATTCAACCCACCAGTTTCTATAAACATGTGTAATTTGTCACCATATTATTTTTTTATTACCCAAAAATTCATGCATCAAACTTCTTGTTATTTTGATTAATCTTATGCTTTTGCGTATTTTACATTAAAATTTTTATGGAAATTACTTGTTTTTTTTGATATTTTTGAAACTTTATAGATTGATCAGGCATTGCAACTTGGAATATTGTTGTAAGGTGTTGATTTCGTTGGTAATAACATCGACATTATCGACGTGAACATAGTTCTGCAACTAAAGTGTTGCAGTCATAAAAACTGTTGATTTTAAATTAAAAATTATATGGAGTCGCCCTTTTATAACTAATATTGACAATTTGTATTATCACAAGAGGCACAATCACAATGTTGCGCAAGAATTTATACTATGTAATAAAAAAAAATTTTACCCCAAAATTCTAAAAAAAACCACCCCTCAAATTACATTCAAAATTTATAAAGTGACAAAAATTGAATGTGCGTGTATTTGAATTAAAATTCGGAAAAAATTTAAATTGTATCGAAAAATTGTTGTGATTTACATTTTCAATGTTGACGGATTTAAAAATTACAACAAAAAAGTCTCAATGTTGTTGCGATTACATTATTGAACTTGAAAATTAAATCGATTTTTTATTTACACAAAGTATAAAAAAAAGTTTATGATTTTCTGGTCTTTCTAGTTTATCATAAGGTGTACAATCCTAGTCACTTCCATTTTTGTATGATTATCTTAGAAATTTATTATTCATATTAGAATACGTTACTTCTCTTATGAGGCAGACACATAAATAAATGTATGTTTTCCCTCCCAACAATGCTAAACATTACATATTCCTGCATCTGATCCACCTTCATTATGTACAAAATTGTTGGCTGGATCAAAAGCTAGATGTCCCCTTCTTAAATGGAAGAGACCCCTGCCCACTGATATTGGCGATTAGTCTGTTTGATTAATTTACAAACGGAAATTTTTCCGGCGGTCAATTGAATAGTAAAAGAGTAAAACAGAGTATAAAGAAATGCTATTTTATAAAGTCGTTTCCACTCTCAGCATAATATTGTTTACATTATCAATTACTCTGTATTTTTCTCTGAACTAAAATGTCAAATTTTTAGTACTCTAATACATAATATTCTCGACTTAAATTTAATTTACTTTATTTAATTATTCAATATTAACTATTGTGCTATGTGATGATATTCTGTTTTAACTAAAAAAATCCATTTAACCTAATATTTCGATTCCAATATCACAAATAATATGAGATAATTTCGCTTTCATTTTGTTTATTATAAAATTCTTTATTATTTTAATAATATCCCCTTAAAAAAATTTCCATAACTTTCTCGTTGTTATGATAAAAAATTAAAGAAGTGAAGAGAAATAAAACAAACAAATTGTTAATGCCATGTTAAATATTTGAATACAATATTTCAGTAGCGAGTATATTGTAATTTATGTAAACAAAGCGGAGAAGGAATGAAAAACAATGGCATGAAGTACTAAAATGTGTTTGTATTTCGCCCTTGTTTTGTCCTTTCATATCCTTGTTATTAAAGATATTCATAATGACATATACAATAATAATAGATAAAAGTGACAGAAGATGGAAAAGAATTATTTTATCTATACAAATATGTGTATATATGTACTTCGTACAAATGTATAAGCACGTTTATTGTGAATAGAGGGATTTTTAAGTTATAAAATATATTTTCTTATAAAATTAACTTTGTTTGATTCTTTTACCATTTTTGAAGTCTTAAAGTTATGAGACCAGACCACAAAACATTATGGTTGACGTTTTGTTTTTGTTTTGTTGTTTTTTTAATAATAATACCAATTTATATTATTTTAACGGTATATTTTGAATTAAGTGTTTCTCAACCTAAAGTAAACCTTTATTGTAAGTTTCAGCATAATTTAAAATAGAATATTGTACTTTAAGATCGAATGACAAAAAAGAAGTTCTAAAACGTGCGGATTCTCTTTTTCCAACTAAAATTGATGTCTGAATTCGTTTATCGGAAGTTTACAGAAAGCGTAAAATATTGAGTCCAAAATGTGAGATATGAAGTTGATATTAAAAAAGATTGGCAGATTTTTTTTAGAGAGCTTTTTAGTAAAATGTAGAATAAATTAGATAAAGAATTTAGAATCCCCCCTGTGATAGGGGTGTAACAGGCCGCAGTCTGACTTGCGAAAACGCCAGGAGATCGTACGCTCCGCTAACGATCTCTCCACCACCCGCTGAGACGAAAAGAAGGAGCAGACGGTAGATTATTTTCTGTGGCCATGCCCGGCTTTGGCACAAGGAAGGTGGAAGTCGCTTATGTTGCATTTCTTTCTGTGAGTTATGGACCAGACAAATGTAAATTCCAGAGATTTAAACCAGTTTATAAAGGATTCGAGCCTGTTTCATGTGAGGGTGGGGATATGTAGATGCAGCGGTATTACTACCTGGCTCAAGTATATCTTTTCATAGCTGCGACAACCTAACCTACTCCAACCAAACATAAATTTACTATGAAAAATTAATATATTTTTCGCAGAATTCAATTGAAAATCAATTTCGAAAGATTATAAAATCACAATACCTTAAAGTTTGAGAAATATCGTTATTCTAAATTTCTTTATTTCCACATACATACAAACATACATGCACAAATATTGTTAGAATAAATAATTCCGCATAACTTTGCAATAATAACAATTTTTATGACTGCAGAATTAAACTGCAATTCTTTGATATCGCGATTTTATTTGAAAAAAAGAACAAGTAAAATATAAAATAATAAAAAATAATAATAATAAAAAAAAGGTATTATTAAAAATTATTTCATTTTTATTATTAAATAAATAAAGTTAAAGATCGAATTAAATGAGAGGGTAATTCCCATTGGGACACTTTTATAAATGAAATTTTTAAGCGGAAAATTTTATTTAAAAAAGGATTTTTGTTTGGCTTTTGTTATGTTTTTCCTCATTATTATTTTGTTAATCTGACAGAAGAAACAGAACAGAACAATTGTTGATATTAATGATTAAAATTAATTTTCGGAAAACTGAATGGATTTCTTTTTATCTAAATTTGTTAATATTTTATTTTTATTTAATTTGCTTTTTGATTAATATTCAAAATGTTAAACATAATAATGAGACCCCAAAAATTAAATAAATATAATTGAATATTTAAATATTTTGTTGGTATATAGCAGATCACATATAAATAATGTGAGTTTAAAGAAACTAAATAGTTCAAGAATGTTGTTAATATAAGACGTGGGGTTTAAAGAATTTTATGTGAACTAATACGAAGTTATTTTGTTATAAAGTTTTTAAACTGTTGATGCAACACAACAGTAGAGTACACAATAATAGAGTACTCCAATTATAGATGGGCAAATAGGTTCCAACATATAACGTGATGAGGAAATGTTGAGCAGGATTACAGTCAGTTTACACAATTTGGAGGAATTATATACCTTATTGGAATTTCTAATGAAATTCTGATTGGCGGATATATCAGAAGAATGGCCGCCCTGTAAACGCAAACAATATCTAAAGAGACTACTGCAAAGAAGAGGAGAACAAGGTGCAAACTGTAATCCACCACGCATCGCCTTGTACTTCTCTTGTTAACTTAACGCAGAAAGTTTTTGATCTTGCTTCTTGCTGCGGGTTATTAGTTTAGCAAACGAATGTATGTTAATATTAAGTTGTCGAGTCAAACTGATGTTTTTGAAAAGGTTATAAGCGAAAGTAAATATCCAATGTAAAATACAACAACTATAAAGACTTTAATTTTTTTTTTTTCAATTAAAATTTTTAATGAACTAGACGCAAAACCATAACAAATCCGCCATTTGTGGTCATAAAATGTAAGTGAATGAAAAAAAAAAAATTAATAGAATTTTAGTATCTTAGATCTTTCTTATAACCATAATAATAAATTAATCTATAATAAATTTTCAGTTTTAAAGTTAAGATTTTTTTTTAATATAAATAAAGAGTCAAGCTTTTAACAGCCAGTGAGCGTTATTTTCCATAATATTTCAACTATAAGTAATTTACTTGGAATTTTCATTTAACATTTTTTTACTCTATCTTTTTTATGTGCATATTAGTCAATAAAAAGTTAATGTAACGGGATGTGCACTCTAGAAAATTGCATGCAAAGTAGAAATTATTGCCGGAAAATGCTTATATTTAAAAAAAAAATTTTCTCCATTTCTGATTGTTTTCTTTGTTTTAATAAAAACGAAATTATTTGAGGTTGGAAAGAAAAATATTTTTTTTCCTCCTTCTGTAATGGTTTTTTATATAGTTGCAACTTACAACCTATTCAGATATACTCATATATGTGGGTTATTCGTATAGTTAGACACTAATTTATCCATACAGTAACTAAAAATTAAATAGTCAAAGTGATACCGTTAAAGTAAAATTAAAATTAAAGCAAATCATTAAAAGTTTTAAAGTCAAACTAAGTTTTTTTCATTAAATTTTTCTTAAAATTTCAAAAAATTTCTAGGAACCTTTAAAATATTCAAAAATTCATCAAAAATGAGAAGTGGTAGAGGGGATCTTTGTATTTTTGAGTTTTTTTTTCAATCCAATCATATCTTCTTAGTTCCCTTCTCTCAATAAAATTTTTACTTATTACAAGTGTTGTTAAAATAACTCCCAATTTGCTTTCAGCTCGTTGTGAGAGAAAAGAATAGGAAAAACCATCGTTTGAGGGTGCAAGTGGAATCGATTATTTAAGGCAAGCAGGATTGAATAACTACTTTGTTCTACAATGCACGAACGCTGGAAACTTATAAAATTCCTAGCTTATTGGACGAAAATTAATGGCTCTTTTTTAACAACAACAAAAAAATTTTTCTCACTCTTTCTAGCAGCATTCACTTGACTCCGTTTTGTTCTATTTTAGGACATGTGGTTGACGCATTACAAGTCTAACTTCTTCAGCTTCTGGGTTATTTCTAGTTTCACATACACACTATTTATATTGTTTAAGTAACGAAAAGATAGGTTTTTCTAAATGTGTTGAACGATGTCACTGCAATATTGTCCATGCCTCATGTGGAAATACTAAACTTGTTTTATTTTTCCTTAAAGGTTTTTTTTTCAAGCATCTTAACCACTGTGACATAGCTCAATTCATCGAAAACTACAAGTTTAGCTAATCCTAATCACATAATGCTAATCAACACATTTTAAATAAATATTGTTTCAACATTTTCTAAACAAAAGTCTTTTACAATTACACAAGTTGTCGGAAAGTAAAAGCTAAACACAATTTGTCACCATTTTTTTTTGGTTTGAATTCCAAGCAATTTCAAATTTAAAATTCCTTGATTTCAAATAGATTTAAAAATTAAATGACATAAATATCCTTTTCCCAAAATTTTCATAAATTTTTTTGAAATCAAATAGTTTTTCTAAGTTTAATTTAAAAATAATTCCAAAATAATTTTTTTGATTTTTACTTACTTATATTTTCACTACAAACCGTATCCACATAACTGTGCATATCTCTTTAATATATCCTTAAATATATCCTTAAATTTTATACTTATAATTTCAATTTCAATGAAATTTACTTTGCGAATAAATGAAGAAACAAAAAAAAAACCAAAGAAAAAATTCATATAGGCATACACCAACTAATAAAGAACAAATTCCTGATGTTGTAATTGTATGGTTCCCTGTTTTTATGACATAATGACCAATTGTCACGCAATATAAGAACAAAAATTATTACCTGAATTTAAGAAGCCTCTTGAATTCCCTCCCAGTCATATACAAAAAATACATTTTATATATTAACAAGGAATATGAAACCATAAACTTTAGGTTTCAAGAGATAAAATAAAACTTTAAGGAATTTTTCATGTGTGTATACACGTTCTTACTCTATATACATATAAATATTTTCATCTTAAAACAGAGTGTATTAGAATGAACGGCTCGATGGAGCATCTACTTTGTTTCCGCCTAAACTCGTTAGAACATTTTCTTCCCGTACTTCACAAACTTTTGATAATTCGGAAAATTTTATTTAAACATTCTAAAATGAATTGCCCGTTAGAGCGTATCGACTCTAGAAAGGTAATTTAAGAACGAAACCAACCCTTTTGAAATTAATCGTTAATTTCAACCTTAAAGAAGTCTCGAAGATATTCACCATAGCTTTAGCCTTTTATTTAATATCACATCGTTTAAAATCCCGAGTACTCAAATATGATGCACGATTCAATTGTGTAAAGATTTCAGTTTTATGAAGCTCTTACATGATCTCTCCACGTTCGATTTATCATATGTAATCCCGGATGTCTACTATTATCAGTCTAATCCATTACTCCAAATGTCGTTTAGAAAAACTGAATGAAAATTTCTGAATATCGAAATTTCCGCTATTGTATTCTCAGACACTTTGTTTATTAAAACAATATCTTCTCTATATTATAATACCTGTTCAAAAATAATCCTGCAGATACTTGCTATTATGTTTAAGGATATTAAGTTAGTGCCGTCCTGTTACAGTGTTCAAAAAAAAAACTTGAAATTTTATGTAAACAAGAAAAAGAAGATAAAAATTGAAACTTTTTTTTTCCTCTCTCGTCAATTTTGTACATATAAAAATTTTCATTTTATTCTGTTGTAGTGGTCTTTTAGCACTTTATATTATTATTTGGTTCATATATGTAGAGCTAGCTCATAAATGAACTCATTATATGGTTCATTTCTATATAAACTTTCCTGGAACAAAAGAAAACAAAAATGGAACAAGAAAAACAACATCAGAACTTAGTAAAGAATGGATTTAAATAGTGTTAGGCTACTATGAGCTGTACGAGTACTAACAATAAAAGTATATTTTTACCGAAATTGTGTGGTTTTTTTTTTGTAAATAGGGTTTGGTTCTTTTATAGCCCTATTGTATAATATTATGTACAAAGGTTTTTGTGTTTATAGTTCTCTTTCTTTCTTTATTTTTTTTTTTTTGCTCTACAATGCCAATGTTTTGTAGTTGTTAGATAGATTGGGATTATTATGCAATTTTTAATATTGAATTTTTTTTTGCTTTTGTTTCTTATTTTTAGAAAATTTTATTCTTATATTTTGTTGTTGTTATTGTTATTGAATAAGTCATTCTGCACGAAATTTTCTACTTAAAAATAATAAAGCGAAGAATGTAAAAAATGAATATAATGATTTTTTTTTTTTTTTTTTTTTTTTGAAAATTAGTCGAAAATTAATAGAGAAAAGAAAATGGGAACAGAGAGAGTGTGTATGGGGTAAAGGAAAAACTTAATTACTGAAGCTATTGTTCTTGGTAAAATTTTGTTATTTTTAGGTTTTTCTTTTAATTTTCAATAATAAGTACAGTATTATAGTTTATAAGTTAAACGCAAAGAGGTTAATTGCATTTAAAATTAAATTTACTACAACTTTGGTTTCCTTCTTTTTTTGTTTTATTGATATTTTGGTAATGATATAGGGTTGGCAGAAGAATACGAACTGTGAAGGAATGAAATATGAATTATAATAAAAAAAATGTTTTAACTATGAAATAAAGTAAATTAAAGTTTACGAAAATGAAATGTTCCTTGAGAATTTTTCATTTAAAGTTTAAAAAAATCAACTTCGATTTATCATTTGTGATAAATTCCAAGAAAAATGTTAAACAAGTTCATGTCGTGCATTACTTAAAATTAAAAAATCAGGAAGTCATAATCATATATTATTAAAGCGCAGTAGTTTGTAAAAAGGAATACTATAGTAGCCTACCCTACCAAAAGATATCAACGGGTTGAAACTGGAAGATGACATCATGGTATTAAAATTTTTCTCAAGCTCATATTCCTCGCGACATGGAATGGCATTGCTAATTGAAAAAATTATCCAAACAATTTCAGACAACATTTTTCAACACCTTTGAAATGGTGCTAAGAATTGAAATCATAATTTGATTGATCAACGGCCGATCACAGTATTAAAAATAGATGCTACATTGCAATAGATGGATTGTGTGAATGCGAGGCGTAGCTCACCTACGACTATGCTTCGGAAGAGGCTTTGTGAATCCTGATCCCAATGGAAGTATTGCAGCTTTAGCATGGCTGCTATGCTGTAATTTGTCAAGAGCCTAGAAATAGTGATATTTGTCAAGAGCCTAGAGATAGATCGATGTAAAAGAGGCTTAAGAATCTCGGTTTCCGACAATAAAAAAAAACAAATAGTTGCATTAAGTCAAGGAATTTAATTACCAAGAAATTTATATAATCTTTAAACTATACTCTGATTTTTCTCAACAGCCGCAATTAAATTCAATTCTATATTACCATATATTTTAAATAACAGCAAATAAAATTCTAATATGTAAGTAAATTGTCAAATTAGAATCTAATTACAATATTTTTTTTAAAACATTAAATAAAAATTTTTTATCAAAGTTTTGTTAAATTTCTATTATAAATGGAAATTCGATGATTTTTAAATGATTCAAAACAATTTACGAAAATTCAATTTTGAAAAAACAAAAACAATATATTTTAAATAAACTTTTTAAAAGTAATTTTAAACCACACAATTTTAAAACAATTAAAGCATAAATTTTAATTAATTACAATTTACAATCATAATAATTGTTTTTTCACAGTTATATACAAGTATACAAGGTTTGTTTTCACTTACAACAAAAACATTTTAGTGTATGAAATTCTAAAATTTGTGTAATTTATAAATTAATTATGACCAAAATATTTAAAATCTATATTGTGTTTTTCACAGTTTGCGTACAATTTAAATACAATATAGAATATTTTAGTGTAATTAGACATTAAAAAAAAATATTTTAAAAACTATTATTGTGCCATGTATAAAGAGAAATTTGAGTCAAAAACATTCATCCAAAAAATAATAATGTAATAAAATAAATGCATTATTTTTGTTATCCTCTTTAAAACAAAAAAAAAACACTTAAAAAGTTTTACAATAATCCTGATTTCGGTATTATATTAGTACTGTAGACTTGTACAAATATATATTTAACGCACATTAGATTTTCACCTAAAAAATTTGTATTGTTTAACACTCTTAAATCCACTTTTAAAAAATTATTGTTTTTATAGTGATAATGAAAATATTATAAAATAGCAATCATAATGATTATTTAAAATGAAATCATTCATATTGCAAAAAAAAAATTTCAATACTGAAAGGCATATGTAAAGTATGCAATGTATTTTATTAGAGAGATTAATTAACTGCGAGAGATGTTTTGTAAGTACATATGTTGGCTTAAATTTGTCTTTAACTGATTTGATTTTGGAGATTGTGGATTTTTCAATTAGATTAACAACACATCGAGGCGTGAGAAATTGGTTTATTTAGGCCGGACAACCATTTATCACTTCTAGAGTCTTCCGTCAAAAATAATGTTCCTGATAAATTCGAGTATCATGTGAAGGTCGACTGCTACCACACATCTTTTGTTGCGTTGACGTTTCCGTCCAGAGACTTTTCTCTCATACGAATCAATGCTCGACATTCTCTAAATGATTGATCGAAATATTTTTAGTTTCAACATAGAAATTGAAGGTACTCTCATCCAGCATGGCTTAACTGCCCAAGTCAAATTGTAAAATATAAAAATGAACATATTTCCTGAGTTCCTCTCTTATTCCTAACGAATCGATCCACAAATCAAGCCAAAATAGGGTATTTTGGATCTCGAATTCGGAGGCAATGGATAATAATTTTGTTTTCCGTACACTTTTATGTTATTACGATGGATGTCATGAATCCCGCAAAACTGTAAAGAATTAAAGTCAGCCTCTTTCCAGAGTTCATTTCAGATTCCTAGAATTTTGGATGCACAAATAAATCTTAGGAGGGGTGTGTTATCTCTCCTACTGATTTATATACTGTATAGGTTATAGCCTTCTCTCCATTTATTTTAATCCTTTAAAATACCTTCACAAGTATAGTTAAATCTAAAGTGAATGTTCATCATGGTAAATGATTTAATATTAAAATACACACAATTTTGTTTGAAATAATTTCAAGTACAATGAAACAAAAAAAAAATTTTCACTAAATTTTATTCACATTTTGACTTTATTTGACTTTGTGAGTTGTGAACTTCAGACCATTAACTAAAAATTTCTTATATGTATGTACCTTTTTAGTAGGTATGTTATTTTAAACAATTTTCCATTTGAATATCATTTGAATGATTTTTTAGAACACTCAAGTGTCTTTTCATAATCCACTTAAATTTTATATGGTTCATGTTATGTACTTTTATTTTATTTCATTCAGATTTTGAAAATTCAACTTTTGTTTTGTATACTTGGTTTTGTTTGTTATTTAAATAAATTTTCCAATTATTTAACTTTTTTAAATTTCAAATTCTTTTTCACAAATGAATTAATAATTTCTTTAGGTAACATACTACGTACGTAAAATTTACCTATGGTATAATGACTTGGAAAACCTTGAAGAGTACTTTGATGAATCATTTTTTGAGGAAAACATTTTACAGAAAACTGTAAAGATTTAAACTCATTAATTGGTCAAGTTAATTGAATTGGGTGATTTTTGAACCAGTTGGGATATTACACAGTTGAAAAAAGTATTGGAACTCTCAGGAAAAAGCTTGTCAAATGTTATATTTAGACCAACTCTTTCTTTACCATGAAATCCCTATGATTGAACAAAACTCTTTCGTCTTTATACCGCCTATTTAAGTGTTACAGCACAAAAGTTCAAACAATTGAATATGGTTTAGAGGTATTTCGAGTACAAATTGAATGTGATTGTGGCAATTGTGTTGTTATACCATCGATATAGTACTCTACACAAGCTCGAATCGAGGAGTTTTTCAGCATCACAAGGCATAAGTAAATGTATGCCTTTTTCTTATGGTACCCTGCACAATCTACTTGCAAAACAGTAGAAATTTAATTCCAAAATTCAATTTTTATATTGAAAAACCATGTCGATGTAAAAAATATGGAACAAGTTTATTTCATTTTAATATTCAATACCCTACTTAAATTTATGTAAACTGTTAAAAAGAACATTCAAATGCAATTTTAGCTGCATTTGAATTATAGTGTCATCATATACACAGAGAGATAAAGAGGAAGGGAGAGACAAAAGGAGGGAGAGAGCGAATGGCAAAAAAAATTATTATGCATTTTCCGCGGTTGGATTACTTTCATTAAATGGGTAGTCAATATGAATTAATTACACAGAATAATCAAATATAATTATTGGAAAAATATTTTGCAACTAAAACAGTGTACAATCCATAAAACTATTAAGAGTATTGAAATTATTTTTTTTTCTGTTCTGAAGTGGTAATGCAATTACACTTTGAAGTATCCATATAGTATAGGTACCCGCATTGATTTTTCGATTAAAAACTGAATTAAAATGAATTTTCGGTAATAAAATTTAAAATAGAAAAATGGTATAATGCAATTGAATTTCCTGTCATGAATGTAAAAAGTGTTTTGTTATTTTGATTTCCAACGGGGATGTCAACATCAAAATATAGGAAACTTATTCAAAAACTCCTTTTCCAAATTACTCGCAATTTCCCCGAAATGTTTTAAATCCATCCTTACTTTATGCTCCTGTATGACGAAGGCATTTTTATCAGATAATTTCAAAACATAAAAAAAAAATTCACATTAGATTTTTAAAACTTAATTGACTCCGCTTCATATGAAGCATAACAATAAGCTGGACCAATATTATAAATAGCTATTTACAAATGCAGTATACTTGATACTATTATGCTGCAGTTTTGTCATTGTTTTTTCACATTATTTTATATTATTGTATTATTTTCCCGGCATAAAAATTTGTTTTAATATAGCAATAATAATTATTAAATAATTGCTGATTTTAAAATTTTTTAATTAACTTTGTTAACATTATTTGCAGATCCAACAACTTTGAACATTTATAATATTTTAGATATTGTGTAAGGTAATGGACATGTAATGAATTTTACTGCTTTGAAATGAATGAATGTATTTTATTGACAGGCAAGTACCATTTTTTAAGACTATAAATTTCAATATTGTGTTGTAGTAATAATTGTAATTTTAACAAAATATTGATAAAGTGAAATTAAATAGTCATTACGTTTTAGAAAAAACACGATATTGCAGCAACAATTTTTTTTTTAAATAAGTTTAATGATAGGTTGTTGCAATCAATTTGAACTTTAGATAATTTTAATTATAATTAAAACTGCGCATATTACATAATACTAACAGTATTAATTTCTAAATGTTTATTAATTTTGAAAGAAAATTGGAACATTGTGATATTTAAACTGACGTTTTGCTTTTATATCATTTTTGTTTTATATTAAAAAAAAAAAGAAAATTTTTCGTATAAACGCAGAACAGTTGAACCATTTTGTTGAATTGGGCTGCAGGAGACCTGGGAGAAAGTCAGGAAGGAGGAAGAAAGGAATGCCAAGGAGCCTTCCGGACAATTAAGACGTGAAGTGGAATGTAAAAATGGAAATTCGAATGGGTAGAAACCAGTTTAGAAAGCTCACAGGTCTCCTAGCCGGACATCGACGTAGGAATGACATGAGACTTCGATGCACCTTTTCAGCTAATGTGGAACGTAAGTCCACAGCAGAAGGGAGTACATCCACGCGTGAATTTTTATAAAATAATCGAACAGAAAGGATTGGTCTCGAGAGAACGCTTTAGCCGTGGTAGGTATAGAAGGCAGGGGGTTCCTTATGTCTAACCTAATCTAAGTAAATCAAGAAAGTAAGTACGTAGATTGTAGATTGTAGATTCCAAGGGAACCGAGTGGGACAGGAGTAACCCCCCAACCCACCGCAGCCATTTTTGACTTATTGTAGCCTCCCCACGCTCCCGCCTATAATATCCCCGTCCCAACCCCAAAGCCGTAGTTATCCCTAAGGGAGTTGGACAACAGTTCCCGAACACTTAGGGACCCATGTCCACGGCGGTCTCAACGCTACCCCCACAAAATCTGCACCGGGGGGAACCCGACTTCCCCAGCCTATGCAGGTGATACTTCACTGGGCAGTGCCCCGTGAAGGAATCCGCAATAGTGCGAACCCGGCTCCTGCTCATCCCCAGCGACTCTGCGGTGAATCCGCTGGAGCACGCCGAAAGAAACACTTTCGCATGACGGCACCCTTTCGTGTCCCGCCCGCATTGCCCCGGTCACTCCCAGGCAGGCCAGCCTCTGTAGCTTTTCCAGCCTTACGGCACCATACAATCGACGAGTAGGTGACGATGGGCCTAGCAAGGGCCGTATATAGCCACAGTGCTATTCTGGGACTAATTCCTCAGGTCCTCCCGATAAAGCTCCTACACGTCCACAAGCCCGCCGTAACCCTCTCGATAACTCTATCTATATGGGTATTCCAGGAGCCCATCCTCATCCAAGGTTACCCCCAGATACTTCACCTCCCTAGAGTAACTAATACGTTCACCAAACAGAATTGGGCTCGTTAATTTATCCCTGCTTCTGCGTCTGGTGAAGGCGACCAAAGCGCTCTTGCTTGGATTTATATTCAACACAACGCCTACCTCCACAACACGTAAATTTTGCTGTAGAAGATCAGAAATAGTGCTCTCAAATTTTCCCCGTACGACGAAGGCCACATCGTCGGCGTATCCCCAGACACGTGCCCCGGAGCCCCTGAGAGCAGCGATTAGATCATCCACTACAATGGACCACAAGAGGGGCGAAAGAACCCCGCCCTGCGGATACCCTTTTGCACCGGAGATGAAGAGTATATCGTCAGCTATGGTGGATTTAATAATCCATCCTGTAGCATCCGATTAACCCATCTGCCAGTCGTCGCATAAATTCCTCGTTTGTGCACCGACTCACAGATGACATGATATGGGGTGTTGTCAAAAGCTCTTCCCAGTGCATCGTCCCGTATAAATCTATCAATCACTTTTTCCATTGCTTTCAATAGAAAAGAAGTAAGGCTGATTGGACGGAAAGACCTTGGGTGATTGCTTGGTCGCTTACCCGCCTTCGGAATATGCGTCACTTTAGCCACCCTCCATGCCTGAGGGATGTAACCCCACGCATAGCTGGCATCAAAAATTTCCAACAGTGCTCTGGCGATATGTTGGAAACCCCTCTGCAAAAATGCAGATCCCGTCATCACCTGGAGATTTGAAGGGCCTTTGACCGGCAACGGGATCGTTGCCGGTCAACCCTCCTGGGCCAGGATGCCCTCGGTTCAATGACCGCATTTGAGTGATTCCGAAGAATCTCCGAGTCAGGAAAGTGCGTTGACGCCATAAGCTCCAACGTCTGCTTTCCGTTCTCACTTATGGAGCCGTAAGGCCGTTCCATTAGGCCCAACCCGCCAGCATACTTTTTGGAAAGCACCCTGTGAAGACGCGCACTGCTGGAGAGTTCAACAATGCCCTTGCAGAACGCCCTCCACGAAATTCGCTTTCCTAATTTCTTTATTGTATTTCGTGAGTGAGTCTTTATACTCTTCCCACGAACCCGACGCCTTGGCCTTATTGAATAGCTTTCTGGTCTTTAGTCTAAGCCTTGAAAGCTCTACATTCCACCTCCGGCACTTTCTATTGCTCCGCCTCGGCTTAGCGCGGCACCTCCCATGGTAGGCACTAGTAATAGCCGCTGTCAGAGCCTCGCTGGCCAGTTTGATATCCATCACCCTTCTGACAGAAGCAGGAACGGATCCAATCCCATCCATGAGGAGTGTTTCGAATTGACTCCAACCTGTGGATTGGGGTACCCGATACATTTCTTCTGCCAGGCCCCCGGAGACCATGATATCAAACCTAATCTGCCTATGATCGGACATGGATGTCTCATTTGTGACACTACTGACATTATGCCATCCACCAACCCTACTGCCGATAAACTCAGTGCAAAGGGTGATGTCAAGGACCTCTTCCCCAAATTCATTTATGAATGTCGGCGTATTGCCCTCATTCATAACAATTAATTTACTGCTATATAAAAATTCAAACAGGCACTCACCTCTTTGGTTTATATTACTGCTTCCCCAGACGGTGTGGTGGGCATTGCTATTATAAGTTGGAAGTTCCTCCTTCCACAAAAGTCCACTAGACCCTTCAGTTGCTCGTCCGGGTGGACATAGTCTCCCGGGAGGTAGGATGAGCACAAAATGAACTCTGTACAGCCCCCGGAAGACTTCACCTTCACCAACGCAGCAACCTGATCCTTAGAACAGTAATCTGGAATGGAAAAATACGTAAGGCTTTTAACAAACAAAATGCAAGCCCTAGGCCTGCCCCCAATTGTATTATCATACCTGTTAGACCTTTAACCTGATCCTTCACTATGTAAGACTCTTGGATAAGGGCGATATTGAGGTGATCCTTCATGAATCTATGTGCTAGTAGATGGCCTAGCATGCTGTAGATTTATTTGGATGCACCTCACAGCCATATCATTTCCTCCGGCTCTTGTCTATGGGCTTTGGCCCTTTAGACAAAGGCTTTACATGAGCCTTGCTTCCTATTGCCGCCTTTTTACGTATCTTGATCTGCGCCTGCCCTGCCACAGCCTCATTTCCCGTCCTAGGTGCCACGCTAGCCCCTCCAACAGCTAATACTGAAGTAGTCCGGGCTTCCCAATGGGCTTGGGCCCTTTTGGTTCACCCGGGATGCTTGTATCCGGCGCGCCAGTCGATGGTCCTTCCGTTTCCGCCGTTTTCGGAGTGACTTCAGACTTTCCAATGAGTTTTGGATATTTTGGTTGGCCTGAATTGCTCGTCGTTGTCGCGGTGGGCGTTGGTTTTTTATTTTGTCCTGCCCTGCCGCCAGCACCTTGAGAGGATTTTCTTCCTTTAACCCGAACGGTAACACGAAAGAAATTCAGGAAAAGTCGGAACTCCGCTTTCCGTAAATCTTACAATCCGGAATCATCCACGGAAAAGGTGATGGAGCAGCCCCCATTATTTTCCTTATCCATCCTCAGCACCCTCCAGGAACTCATCTTGAGGCTGGGTAAGTACGTAATTCTTGATTCATACACTTTATTTTCCAATAGTTGCAACAATACTATTATGTGTAATTGAAATAAAAAAAAAATAGGTAATTATTTTTCACGTTCAAATATACTACCATATACGAATACTACAAATTATAAATAAACATTCACTTACTTTATATGAAATTAACGTTAAAGTTTAATCTCCCACCTTAATAATCGTATAAGCAAAAGTAATTTTAAAGTGTTCATAAAATGCATTTAATTACTTTTATTACATTTATACTTTATTTTTAATTTTCTTCATTACAATTACCTTACCGATTTTTTTTTTTTCAAAAAAAAAAATTGTGGATAATATTGTGGAAATTTAAAATTTACAAAATAACAACTTTGATTTATTTTGTTTTTTCGTATTTCAGTTTTCCTTTACATATACATGTCCTTAAGAAAAACGTTAAATTCATTAATGTGATTGGAGGTGGAATATAAATTCTAATTGAAGAACAAACAGAATTTTTTTTTGTAAATTGAAATTTTAAAAAATAATGGTTTTGATATTAAAATGTGACAGCAATTTTTTCTTATATACTCTCTTATTATATTGTGTATGATTTCGGGAGCAAACAAGCAATGTGTTTTGGACTAACCACTTTATTTCTGACCAACATTTTGCATTTGATTCGTTCTCCTTAATTGGATAAATTTCCGCACATCCTATTAAGGATGTCTCCAATTCACTACCTGGACAATATCGTGGCAGGCGATTTAGGAATGATAAAAAAAATGTACTACACATTGTCGAAAGCTAGGACGACCTTTGTGTGGCTATGATACGTGTGGAAGTCGTCCCACTTGGCAAAGTCTGTATTATTATACGGTCATGAAACATGGCTGCGTATATCAATAAGGCACAGGCATATATGAACAGATGCCTACAATTGCGTCCAGCCCAGAACAATTGCGAACAATTGCGAAAAGGTGAAAATATGCGAAAACAAAACAGCTGTTGAAATTGAAAATATGCTGAATATTTCAGGTAATGTTTGTGTGTAATAATTACGTTCAAATTCTAATTTATTTTGGATTTTATTTCTTTAAGAGCTTTTTTACTAATGCCATTTCACAAGGAAATTAAAAAAAATTGATCTTTGCATGTGTAGGAAACACAAATAACAACTTTTATTTTTATAGTTTTATACAAAAATTAATGATCCAGAGAAAATTGAGTTCCAAAAGATTTATATAGTGTAATATTTTATTGCAACAATTCGAAAATGCATTTATTCTTTTTATAACCAAATAGCTATAAAACACTTATAACTGTTTTTAATTTTACCTTAAGAAAAAAAAATAAAAACAAGAAAAAAAGACTGAAAAAAGTGCCAATTCTGTTACTTTTTTCTTTCATTCAAAATAATTTTCTTTTATTTTTTCTTTTTTTTAAATATTTCCCATTTCACTTTACCGCCAAATTCATAGTACAAAATATACTTGGTTGCACACCTCAAAAACACTATTATTCATCACTTCTGTAATTTATACTCATAGTAAAAGTAATAAAATATTATAACAATGGGAAAATATATTTATATACTAGGTACCATTGCGTCTACACGTGTATACCGGTAATCCAACGGTAAATAATATATATTTGCAATATTAGGGGTATATATGTGGAAAATTTGTAAATGTTCCTTAAAAAAACATTTGCAAATTTTCTTTTTTCTATTTTTTTATATATACACGTTGTTGTATAAATGAATATAATATTAAAATATATGAAATCAGTAAAATACCATACACGTACATAATAATGTTATACGAATGTGAAATCTAACAATAAAAAGGAAGTTAAGATACATACAGAACGCAAATTAAAAGGGCTTAAAATTTTTATTGTGTCATAACAATTAATGATTTCTATTCAGTTCTCATAATTTAGAAATTATTTTAGGTATAATATCAATTTTTTAATTGCTAATATTGATGAAATTACTTTAGGAAAGGAATTATGAATTGGGTTTCGGCATACAATATTGCATTTATTTTCATGGTCAAATTAAAATGAATCAGATTGATCACAATGACATTGTGTTAATTTGCAAATTCGGTCTTGAAATATCTAAAATCAATCAATAATCGTCATATCTGCAAATTAAACTTAACCCTGAGGTCAAAATGGTGATTTCCAGATGTTATGCCATTTTTATTATTTTCCCATATGTTTGATGTTGTTGTTTATAAGGTATTATTTTTACATATTAGATATTAAATTAAGATAATGTTTTCATATTAATTGTATACTAATGTTATATATTTTTAGCTATATTGGGACCACAGTGAAGTTTTAACCCAGATTTAATCAAAGCGGCTGCCATGGAATTTGAACCCACGCTGCTCCAATTGATTAAATATTATCTACAGTATATAATAGAGTGTTTTGTCACTTGGCATTTTGTCATTTATAACTATATAGCTGAGACCATCTTTGTTTTCAAGTGTGAAATAAATTTGTAGTTTGTTAACTCGACGTTCAACTCAAATTCAAATTTTAAATAATTTACCCTGAGTTCAAAACTGACGAATAGACACTAAAATAAAACAAAATTAAATAAACTTTAAAATTTTTTCTTTAAATTCAAAAACATAAAAAAAAATACCTGCTCCACTCTTCATATTATAACTGCTCCATGTGAATTAATTTATTAGTACCTTTTGCACCAATTTAACCACAAAGTATAAAAAAAAAATCAACCACATAGAATTTGAGGAACATGTTAGCCATTCCGATACAAATGATGTATGTTTGTACATGATTTGTGTGTATGAAGTATTGCACATAAATTCTTTAATGTATGAATATTACATTCATATAAGTATGAATGACTGTATGTAAATAAAAAATATTAAATGTAAATTCTATATATATAGTAAAATAAAACAATTTAACTTTTTTCCTTTTTATTCTAATGTAGTCCTTGACCAGCATTTAAAAATATCTATAGTATCATAACACATTCACACATTCATACGCACACACGTATATACGAATTAGTTATAATATGTTTAAATAAGTGTTAAAATGACTGCAGTATTTATTCGTTTCCTTCTTTTTGTTGTTCTTGTTGTTATATTTGAGTTTTTTTTTCGAGATTTGTTTTGTAATTTTGTGGAGTGTTTCATAATATTTTCTACATTGGACAGCAATTTATTTATCTTGAAGAGAAAGAGAGAAAGTGCGGGGAAGTTGAATATATGAGAATTATTATAAAATCATATTAAACTTTACTTCCTTGTTCTATTATCCTTTATTTAGTTATTTTTTTATTATGTATATAATATACATATATGTACATTTGTATTTAAAACGAAACTTTTTCCATTTCTACACTAATTTTCTTGGCTATAAGCAAAAATACATTCATATCCATTTTTAAATTTGAAGAATTCTAATGATACATCATCGTGTATTTTCGTTTAAATATTTTAATAATTTATCATTGTATTTAAAATTTACCTAATACTTATTTTTAAAAACAGAATTCTAATTTTTAAAATATAAAAATAATAAACCAACTTGTTTTACGAGTATAACTTGCTTTGTTTATTTTATAGAACCGTATCGTCGTGGGGTTCTTTATTATGTGTTACGAGCATCATAGAACCTATAAAACGAATTTTCATTAAATTCACATATAGAATCTTGAAGAGTACACGTTCGTTTTACAACGTTCATATTTTACAACGTTATTATACGTTCGCCTCTTTTATAGAAGCTTTTATAGAAGATAGAAATCGGGAAAGTTACGTATTTCAGTTGATAATTTTTTTTTTATTATTATTTGCTATATTTCAACGGATATTTAAATGATATGGGGGTTCAGAAACATTTTTTTTATTTTATATCCTTTGTTTAGATTGTATTCAACCGAAAATAGTCTAGACGCATTATTTTAAGATGGTTCTCTGAATAATTTTGAAATTTCCTATATACCAGTACAACCTAATAATACCCACTACATAAAAACATTATAAATAATACTCGTAATATAATATATATGTAATACCTGTTCTGTTCTCTATAGGATAGCATGTGCATACAATCTAAGATATGAATTGCATATATATGCTATACATACATTATATTATATACATAGAGAATATTTAGGTTTGAATAAGCGTGAAAAAGGAAATTTGCATGACTCCATTGTTAAAATTATAAAATTTAGGTTTCATTTTTTATTTTTTTACTGTTGGTTTTTATTCTAAAATATCATAAAATCATGACCAAAATAATGTATTTGAGTTTAAAGAATGGTAGTTAGTTACCTTTATTGTTAGATAAATGTTTTATGGCCAATGAATGATTTTATTTTTATAATTTTTGGTGGAAATAAATGAATACTTTTTCCGGTTTTATTTGTATTTTTCATTATTTCATCTATTTTTTCTTTTTGCATTTTAGACTATTAAAAGAAAATGATTTGCAATAGGTACGTACGCAAAATAACAATAGAAAACAGCATAGGGTAAAAAGAGTCTACAGATTTCATCGAGAAATTATTATTTCTCGCGGAAATAATAAATCAATAATAACGAAATATTTATAGTTAATTTTATGATTCTTTTTCTATATTTTCCATTTTACAATACTTTGTTCTCCGTTGTCATTTCCCTCCCCCACTTTTTTCATTGAGTATTCTATATTGGGCCGCTCTTTTTGATGCAATTGCAAAATACAATATAAAATTTTTTTTCGAACAAAAAAGAGTTCTGCTCAAATTCATTTACATAAAGGCAACATTAAAAATGTCAAAATATATTTTGAAAAATTCTAATAGAATTTTCTAAAAATAAAATCAATATATATGTACTCGTATGTATCTTTTTTAACTTTTTTGATAAATATATTTTTTTTGGCTTGAAAATCGGAAACATTCTAAAAAAAAAGTATTTTTATAAAATATGAATTTCCTTTAGGTTTTTCGTGTTGATTAAAATTAAATCTATTTGAAGTTAAGGACTTTTTATAATATTATTGATAAAGCTGATTGTACTTAAAATATCGCTTATATGTAGGTATGAATTTGTATTCCAAAATATTGCTACTATTAAACGACAGAAAGCTGGCAAAGAACATCAAACTCTTCATACGTTGAATGCTAAGAATTGAATGAGAGAAAAAATACAATTAACCATGTCATCTTTGTAATACTCGTACGAAGTTGTATAAGATAGATGGTTAAACTACAAGAAATCAAAAAATTAGAACGACTTTTATTACACATAACAGCTTATAGTATATTTGCTTGTAGGAAATTTCTATATTATAGCTTCAAAATTTTCTAAGATATAGCCAAATAACTTTTGAAGTTGTAAGGGAACTACGCCAACCAATGTCTTGATCACATTTAATTTAAATACAGTTTTAACATTTACTATTATAAATCGTTTGTAAAAATTTGATAAGCTTGGCTGAATTAGTTTTGAGTTTGAGTAACTTTTATACATTCAAAAGTACAAATAGCTGAAAGTGAAAAAGCTCAACGTTGAAGGTTTTTCCAATCACCTAAATTATTTTAATATTTCTTTTCAAAATTTCAGTTGGAAGTGGAACATCATTTAACAATTCCTCTGATTTTTCTAAAAGTTTAAATTACATTTAAATTGAATGATTCATTCTCTTTAAAATAAAATTTTAAAAATTTCAATTAAAGTACCGAATCCGTGTAAAGTTTCAGTAAAATTTTAAATTTTTTTTTTATTTATTTACACAATATTTTCATCAGGATTTTGATTCAAAAAAATAAATAAAATACAATATATGTAAATATCAAAATATTGTTCAGACCGGAAGAACCAAATGCTGTAAATTGATATTATTACCTTGATTTATTCCTATGCATAGGAAAATATCAGAGAAGCAAAATACCATCAATTTTATCAATTCCAGTTAGGTTTATTGTATGTATTGTGTAAATAAAAAGGACAAGAGGAAGAAGATTTTCTGTACCTTAAAAAAATAAAAATCCAAAATCAGAAGAAAAGCAATATAAAAACGAAGAAAAGTCATTAATTTTCTGGTTTTCTAAAAATGAAATGAAACAAAAAGACAAAATAATAAAAGGAAAGACCAAAAATATTTGCGATTGCTTCAGTGGTAATTATTTTTAATTAGACTATGGAAAATTTTTAATGAAAATTGTTTTTAATTTTCCTTGATTCAAAAAAAAAATAAAGAATCCGAGAAGACAAGGAAAAGCGTAACGAACCAAGAATTGGAAAAAAAAAAAAGCGAAAAAATATTGTGGCATTGCTTGTCAGATTCTGATAAATTTACGATGATAATTTTTTGTATTTTAATTGATGAGAAGAATAATGGAGAAAATCTTTCAAGAATATCAAATAGAAAATGAAATACACGATTTTCATTATTAAATTGTGAATCTTAAAAAGTTTTCAACATTTTGCAATTTTTTTTTCAAAAAATTTTTTCCTTATATACTTGGCTGGAGATAAATGTCTATAAATTATTGTGATATTTAATAAATTTTCAATATATTGAAAATTAATTGCAAAATAGTGTGAGAAATCTAATATACTTTCATTATAAATAAATTTTTCAAGTACAATTACAAATTTAAAGCAAACTTACCCAAAAAATATGTAATATTTTAAATTATAGGTGTAGATAGACCATTCAAAACTTCAGTGAAAGTCCTTTTATCTTTTGTAATTAAGCCCCAATGACAAAATTAAACATGCTTGACACAATTCTTCAATTGACTCGGTAATTTTCCTTTACCGAGGAACTTATCGCTTTTATAAGAACTCATCACACGATCGGATTCTGTAAACTATCAAGAATAGCGAAATACTCAAGCCGCACCTCCCAAAAAATGTGTTACTTCAAAATGCGTTCCTCTTCAAATTTTTTCTTCAAATAACTTCTAAAAGTATCGCTCTCACAAAATTATTATTACTTAAAGATCGAATTTGTCTTCATTTTCTCTTTTGAATTTGAATGTCAATAGATTCTCGTTTGTTCTAATCCAGTGTGAGCATGGTTAGAGTTTCTATTCGCTTCATTAAGGAAATTCTAATTCTAATAAAAATTCTTATCAATCCATATTTTTACATTCATAAAGCTCCTATTGTTTTTCCATTACTAATCGAATATTTTATTATTCAATTTCCTTATTTCCTGTTACATATTTCCACAGCATAATCTCTAAAAATTTGAACAAATAAAACAGAGCATTCAAGAACAATTATTTTTTTACAAAAATGATACTTTAATTTAATTTTTTATATGAATTTCATATTATTTGTTGTGTTTTCTTGAATCCCAAAAGCGTGTTCTATTTATCACAAGGTGAAAGAGGTATACACAAATATAAAATTTACAAGTTTAAAGAACCATGCGTTTGTACCTCGTATATATTTAGTATACTGTACGAATAAGTGAACAAGATACGAGTATAAAGTGAGAAGGATGTTAGGTGTAAAAAAACTTGCACGATTATCTGTCACATATTCAAAATAATTTATTAAAGGTATTTTCCTTTTCACGTAAATGATATTTTAATCATATAGTTTTTTAGGGAAATTTATATATGTACGAGTATGCACAGTTTATACAGACATTTCAGATTATTCCCTGTCTTGGATCTCATTTTTATAAAAAAAATATATTATATGTATAGCTTCCTTCATCCTTCTTCTTCTATTCTATATTGCAATATCAAAAGGAAAACAACACAAAAAGCATGAAAGGAAGCGCACACGAACAAAAATTAGAGGCACAAAAGAACAATATTGTAAACGCTCATTCATCTACCATAATATTAGATTTTACATTATATTTTATTATGGTAAGTTAAAAAGTGTAGGATGTGAATAGAGTCCCTAATGTATTTGGCTATATTTAAGTTTGAGATATGTGTTATTCTCATAGGAAATTTGGTCTATGAGAATCATAAAATTATTTTTAATATATTATCCAAAATATGATAAGTGAATTTTAAGTATAAATTATATATCAAAAAAAGGAAAATGTGTAATTTCCAATAGAACCTTTAAATTATTAGTGTCAATTTAAACTAATTTAATGGTTTAAATTTCATTATTTAATTTATCTTTTAAATGAGAAACTCTTAAGGGTTCTTAAAAACTTCTCGTATATGCGCAGATCACTACGTCACTTCACAAGCGAATTATCCTGAATGCCACACTCTTTTAACATTTACTCGTTTCTCATGTTAACTATAATATTTATTGTTATGTGTCAAGAAATTAAAACATGTCCAACTTTCTTTGGAGTTTCTATTGCAATGCTTAGCTATGAAATTTTTTTGGTGATCTTTTTAGCGTATGTCAACTTCAAACCTATTTTCCATTTTTTGTTATTATTTCAATTAATTCTTGTACGGTCCTTGCCCACAAATTTCCTCTACTTAAATTAGTTTAAAATTCATTAAAGATGATATTTTTAGCGTGAATCTTAAACATAACAAATTGAGGTCAAATCACTGATCTCACTAGTCTAGCAGCACCTTAAATATTAATAACTAAGATTGGAGAACCTCTTGATTTCAGAATTCTTCGTTTTTTATAAATTTTGAATAAAAACCTAAAAATTAAAGAAATTATCATATAGTTGTCATATAGTATTTTATTTGAATGTTATAATTGCAGGGAAAAATCATCCGCAGTATTAGGCATAAAAACATACACAACAAAATGAATTTGATGTGTGAGTATGTTTAATTTCTATCATTTACGTTATGTAAATCTTTAGTAAATAATTCTATAGAAAATTATAGTTTTACAATGTTTTTGCTTCAATTAAAATGTTTTATGCTGAAAGATTAAATTAAAAAAGCTTATTAATTCTATCATCACATGGTAGATGTACATAAATATTGGATATTTGTGTACATTCTCGTTTTCAGTGAACGCATCCAGGATATAGATATTTAAAAGTCTATATCATAATATATTTGAACATAGATCAACAGAAAATCCTTAAATATTAAATAATTCCTGCATTCTATAGCGTCAAAAATACATTCTTAAAGTAGAGGTGGAAAATTGAAAAATTTAAAAAAAAAATCTGCATTATGCCGATTCCTCTTGGAAAAGAAAAAATCTACATTAAGTTTTGTAACAAAAAATTCATTTTTCCTTTTTTTATTGTAAAAGTTATTGCAGATAACTTTGTGTGTATACAGTGGCCCGGTTTTGCATAGTTTGAAGACACCCCCCCCCCTTCTCTGTTTGCAAAACAATTAACAATAAACACTAAACATTGCACATTGCGCATAAAAGATTGCATTCTCCTAACTCTATCATGCTGAACGTAAGATTAGTTATAGAATTAATGCCTGTGATTAAATTTTCAGCTTTTTGGTTTGCTTTGCTTGTCTTTGGGTGCAGAAAGAAGCAAATTTTCGGAAAACACGAAATAGATAATATTGAAAAAAATTTTTATTTTTTGAAATTTTGTTTCCAGCACTCACTGCAAATGCTTACTTGGTATAGATGGTAGATTCGCCGCTGCATATGCTTAGGTACACACATTCATTTTACATAAACAGACAAAAAAATTTTTTTTTGTTATAAAAAGGAAAATCCCATCGGGAAATTCCGTATGCAGAAAAATTTTTTATATTATTAAATTTAATACAAAAATATATAACTGTATGTAAGTCATAGTACATAAACATGCATATTTGGTACACATGCAAGCAGTTTAATGGCACTTTATTATTAACTCAAACGAATTTAGTTTGATAAAAAAGAACGAAAGGATAAAAGAATGTTGGGGAATTACCTGTTGTTGCGGTATATTCTAAGTTTTGACATGTGAAAGATAATGAATTTTTAAATGCAATTAAGTTGGATTTGAGAATAATATAAGGAGAACGAAAAGGTGAGAAAAATGAAGAAATTTTAATATCTAAAATTAAAATTTAAAATATTTTGTGTAGATTATAGAAACGTTAATAAAGTGTTTTCTGTTATACTTCATGTTTTTTATTTAAAGCAATTATGGTAGAAGATGGGAATTTATTTTGTATTTTAAAAATACTTTAATAACAAGGAGATTAAAAAATTATATTTTTCGAGTTTTATGAAAATATAATTGGAATATCTTTTTAATATTTAAATTTTATTTAATTAAAATGTATTTAATTTTTTTGATTTTCTTTGTTTTTTTTCATGAATTTTCTGGTTTTTGTAGAAAATTCTAATAGGAAAAGGATGTATGATGTGGTATACCTGTTATGTGTAAAGTTAATTTGGTTAATTTTAGATTAGAAGAACTCTAATAATTCTAATTTGATTCTAATCAAATGCTAATTTGATTCTATCAGAACTTAAGGTTTTTACACGGCAGTTGGTAATACAATTAAAACATTGAATTGTAATTGCTATAAAATGCAACGTTTACAATTATCCGAAAATCTCTATACACTTTCTTTCTGACTCAGAATGTAGAGCGTCCGTCTAAAACTAAGTATCTGATTCAAAAGTTTTTTTTTAACTTTTTTTACCTCAAACTCGTTTCTTTATTTTACGTAATTCATTTAGTTATGCGATTATGTAGAGAAAATATGGTTTTTACTTACCTGAGGTAGAAAAATAAAATTCTTGTAGAACTAAACCTAAATTTTCTTGTTGTTTTGCGGTTCTCGTTTCTTTTGAACCAACTGAGTTTTTTCCAAAGATCAAAACCCAAACTCAAAAAATTAGATTGAGCTGCTAATACATACATATGTACTTCTTATTTGCAATTTTTTATATTCCATAATGAAATCTAAAAATTTCTGCGAAATTAATATTCTCGTTTCGGTTTATTTCTTTTTTCTAAAATAAAAAATACATATATTTCAATTAAAAGTTAAACGCAGTCAATAAATGTTTTTCTGTAATAAATTTCAACAAAACCTTCGCTATTCTTACTATTTCTTACAGAAACAGTTTTCCCATTATTTTCTCAGTATTTCCTAGGATCCTCTGACCATTCTACAGCATTTATTCCTTTTTTTTTTCTTTTTTATAATAATTTGTAATCATTACTCCGTAATTTTTCTTTTAAATGTTCGTTTCTTTTTTTCCTTTTTTTGTAATTAAAATTTCATTTCTGCATCGGTCAAGTGTGAAAAATTCGAAAATATATAATTGTGAATGACAGACAGAAAAATAGTAAAATAGGGGCGACATTGTAACCTCAAACTATTAAAAAATTTTCATTTCTTTGTAATATTTTTTATTTTCATTTGGTGCATTACAGTCGTAACCGGCATTATGATTCTGATTTATACATTTCTTTTGATGTTGTAATTAATATTTAAAAAGTAGTACTACAAAAAAACTTCGAATATAGCTGCTAATAAAAAAATTACAATTTCTTTTTTTTTTTTATTTTTTCTCATTAATTACTTTTCTCTGTGGAAAATGAATTTGCAAATGTTCCAATTATATTTTATGCTGCGAATTGACGCGGTAAGAATTAGATAAGGAATAAACGACAACTTGCTATTTCACTCGCTTGAAATTCAGGTTCCGAAATTTACTTTATTTCATTTTCAATGTATTAATACGCGTATAAGCAGTCGATTTTCAAATCGAGCTAATAATTTTATCGGATCGGCTTGGCTAGAAAATTTCAAGTAGCGTTTGTAAACTGGATAATAATTTTTCTTTTCTTTATCAGAAATTTTGAATATAGCTATTTGTTCGCTATTGCTATTACACACATAATAAAGGTTTTATGTCCGCCATGGAAATTCCATACTAGCTCATTCCAAAATTATTTTCAACCTTATTTTACTAGACGCGTCACTTTTTTTTTGTATTCTTCTAGACGCGTCACATTTGTTTTGGTATTTTACTAGATGCAAAATGTGATGTGGCAAAAGAAGCGAGACTCGAAATTTTTTGATGTAAAAAATTTAGAAAATTGTGGATTGATTACCTTATTAGAATTAATAAAATTACTTAATATAAATAAATATCTAATTATACATATGTACATCTTCTCCATTTTCTTTTAATTTTATTTTTCAGGAACTTTTATGTCCCCGTATATGCGACCAAATGCGACAATTTTTAAAAATGCCTTTGAAAGAATAATATAACAGACGCTTTTTCTGACATATAATTAGACGAACGTCTAATAGAATAGAAAAATAGCAAATCCATCCCTCTACACATTTTTATGTGCGATGATGAGCCTAGTACAATAAGGCTGTTTGTTTTATTGAAACATTTTAAAATATATGCAAGCATTTGTCCAATATTTAAACTTGAATTTTTCAAATGGTATACGAGTAAGAATTGCGAAGAATATTCACCACCTTGCTCCTTTCATTGCCCTGAATTACTTATATAAAATTTTTACAATTCCCTTTGCGTTTTTTTTTTATTATTGCATTCTATATACCCTCATTATATTTCTTAATTACGATTTATACTGCAGAATCTATAAAAGAAAAATTAAATAATTAAAAAAGAACACAAAAATTAAAACAAATAAGAAAACTGCAACACTTTTATTTGTATGTAGTCGCTAGACTCATTTTTACTTTTTTTAATTTCCTTTAGGGGGCTAACATTACAGATGTCACTTTCAAACAATTACTAAAGTTCACAAATTTCCTTAAATAATTTCAATTTTTTTCTTGTTCTTTTTTAATTTTTAGTTTGTATTGTAATAATATTTTATGCAGTTCGCTACGGTGCGGGTGCGGACGAAAAAAGTCCTTTAAGAAGTGGTAATTGTAAGGTAGTGGAAAAAACTTTTCAATTATTTGAAAACAATAACGTGAATTTTATTGTTTGCCATTGTTAATTTTTTTTATAATAATGAATGAAGTTGGTGACGGTGATGATGGTGGGCAAAAAAAATGAAAGATGGAGAACTTGAGATGACAATGAGAGTAAGTATAAAGTATTCTTTTATTAATCTAAGGTTATGATTTAGTATGCGGGATGTAAGGTAGGTTTGTGGCAATGTCGTTGTTTGCTTTTACCTTTATTTTGCTTCATGAAAGGAAATATTTTTGAGGTCAACATTTTGAGGTTGAGTTGAGTGTAATAATAAAAGAAAATATTCTTTGTTTTAGAAAAGGCTCCATCAGTATATAAATTATAAAAATTTTTTATTTAATTAAGATAAGTAATAAAATAATAATCGTAAGTAGTTGTTTATTAAAGAGGAAAAAGTTTATAATTTTCATATTTAATTTTATTAAAGTAACTAAATTCATATCAGAAATTATAACTTTGCCACCTATATTAGTTTAAGATCTATTTAGATTGCGATGATAACGATATTTAATGAGCAAATTTTGGAGATTATGTAAAAAGAGCAAATAGCCTATAAATCACGAATTCGAAACTAGTCCCACCAATTCAAACTAAGAATACAATAATTGAAAGTGTTTCCAACTTTCCCTTTAATTAGAAATCAATATAAAATATTCTATGTTAAAACCATTGACAAATTTACCAATTCTTAGTTAAAAAAATATAAAAATATTGCCTCTTCCATTCTAAAAAAAAACAAACTCAAACTAAACGGTACTTTTATTGTTTATTTATACGAATAAGTGTTTGAGTGCATTGAACAAAACAAAATGGCTTTGAAAATAAACGCTATGTATACTTATGTACATACATACATATGTGCAACATAAGTACATCTCCTGAATTCATGCAAAAATTTTAGTTTAAATAACATGGGAGATGTTTTGATTGAAACCATCGATGAGTAAAAATTGCAATATGTACAACAAAAATATATTTTTCATAGAATTAACAAAAATAATTTAAACCAATTTGTTGTTGTACAAACAAAATTGGCAATAATTTCCTTTGTCCATTTAAATTTTTCGTTTGTTTTCTATAAAATCAAATTTTATTTTCAGTTAACATCAATCATTCAAATAGAGAAGATTAAGAATTGTATTTTCTAATAAAAGGAAAGATCAAATCTATTAGTTGTTAAATCAAGGATACGATCATTCAATACTGATAATGATATGTCGCAATCAACTTTTTAACTACAATTGTTAATTCTCTTTAGAGAGACAGGTTACTTAAGTTGGATATAAAAGTTTTAGGCGGATTCCTTGAAGAGACAGCGTGCATTCTATAGATTGAGATTAGCGCACATTCCTTGGGATTAAAACCAGGCTTCTTAAGGTAGTGTTAGCAAAATATTGTAAAAATCGTAATATGGGCGTTAACCACTCAATCAGTTAGTTGAACAATAAACTTACGCCCAGGAAGTAAAATTTTCCATTTCTTATTTCCTTTCCAAAGAAAAATAATGGATATCGGTTGGAACATTGTTGTAATTGCAAAAGAAAAACAAAGATTTTCGGTACTTTTAGGGAACGATTCACAATCTTCATTTCATTTAACCAAATTGTAAATGCACTGGCCTTTAAATTTTTAAATTAGATTTCAGTTTTTTTAAAAAAATTTATTTCTTTAATCAAAAGTGTATTGTAACAAAAATTTGTTCAGACATGGCAGAAAATAACCATTTGCAAACTATTTCTGTAGATATAGGCAAAAGTCTAATACTCCAAAAATTTAATTTTAAAAAGTCTCATAAAGAGGCCAAGGAAAAACTAATTTCTATAAACTTAAATTGAACTAAAAAAAATGTGTAATAAAATTTTATTAAAATGTACAAGAGTAAAGACTATACATTTTTTTTAATTTCTATAACGAAATCTCCCTAAAAAATTTGAGAGTTACTTTTTAAAATTGAAGTAGGTAGGTAGGTACATATTGAAAAATAAATAAAAAATATAAATAAAAAATTACGAAGAAAATATAACGGAAAAATAAGGACCTCTTTTCAATACATCATCCAATTTTATTTTTACTCTCTTCTGAATTCTTGACAACATTAGTGTTTTTTTCTATATTGTTTCTTTTTATTGTTGTTCGTCCCTTCTAACTACAACTAAGACCGATAGGTTTTTTTTTGCTGTTTGTGTATTTAACAAATTAAGCAAACAATTTTCAATTTAATATTTTTTTCTCTACAAAAAAAAATTACATATACATTTAACATTCTTCCATGTTTGCAATTTGACGAATTTTAGTACTTAAATATTTCTGAATTATAAGTTGATATTATAAATTAAGGATTCCATTGGTAAAGTTAAAAATTCAAAATTTCTTTGTCTTATCGCCAATTATCCACAACTTCTAAATAACGTGGTATTTAATAATTATTCGTCGTGTTCCATTTGGTAATTATTGCGATTATTCAAGCTAAACTTTTGGTTTTTAAATAAGGCTGCTTCCAAAATCACATACAGTACCTACTAAAAGGAGGATTTAACATGGACTTGATCCATTATTGAGCAGACCTATTTTAACTGCTGAATTAGCCAAAATTTACGTTAGATCTGCATTTACATCTTACTAGCTTTTTGTCTATTTGCACCAAAAGGACACGCGAACTAAAACTTGAGCCCATTTTTTTTTCAGTTAGAAAATTAGAACAACATGCAGATTCATAATAAATTTTGCCAATCTTATAAGTATGCAAAATCAACATTATTGTTTTTTTTCACATTCTTCATACAAAATTCTTGGTCTGAAATTTATTGTGAACCGCCAGAATGTCTAAAAGTCAACACATCAATTTTTTTTTTGCTTATGTCATTTTACTTTGCTAGCATTTTTGTTTACAAAATATTTTTTTATTTTGCTTTTTCTAATTTTTGAAAATATTTTGTTACTCTCATATAATTTCCTTTCGTTCCGTTCCTCTTCTTCATGGTATGGCGGTCGTGGTATTGTTGTTGATACCAAGGGTTTCTTTAACTTTTAGCTTTCAATATTTATTCATTCGATTGTTGTGTTTATTTGATGTTGTATTCGTTTTTTGTTTCAAATTATTTGTATGTGATTTTTTTGTAGGTTACGAATTGTGCTTTAGGCAATTTAAAAAAAAGAAAAAGAATCTTTTAGTTATTTGGTAAATTTTTTACTGTTGTTTTTCACATTTCGAATGATTTGTTAAGTAAATTGAGGAAATAAAATTTAAAGTCAATTTTTATTTTATTTAAGTTTTTTTTTTGTTTTATTTCTTTGCACTTTGCCTTATCTGGTATGTGATTTAAAATAAAACAAGGAAAAAACTAAACTTTAAAATAATGATTGGTAATTTTAAAGCACGTCTCTCATTAAAGTTTTATTGTAAAAATTTTTGAATTTTTTTTTTAACTTCATATATGATCGATTGTAAAAGCAGAACAAAAACGTAGGAAGATTTCCCTTGTTAACTCAGAAGAACCGCACAAACTCAATATGAACTATGTTCAGTATTTGACACATAATGTCTCACACTCATGGAAACAGATTATAAGAATAAGTCAAATAAAGAATGCAGGATGCCGCCGATGGTTGAACTCGCAATTTTGATTGATTCGTGGCAGTTACTTAAATATATGCATTCTATATGAATTCTAACAATTCGCCGCGGAAAATCGCTATTGTTTTATTTTCAATTTCTAATAATTTATTGTCCCATTCCCTGTCGTTTCATTATCGCCAGTTGTACCCAACATTTAATTGCATAAGACTGTTATAATCAACATTTAATTGCATAAAATACATACAACTTCAGAAAATTCGGAAAAAAAATCGTTTAATTTAAAGTTTTTAAATTTATAAATTTATAATCCATGGAATTAGTTTCTTACTCCATTAATGACAATAAACCTACTATACAACTACAGAAGTAAGTTTTTCAACATCACTTGTATTGATAAATAATTTTTGCATTTATATTTTAGAAGAACAACTTATGTTGCCATCCTGTTCCTTATTACTTGTGATTATAATAACTTATTTTTTTTCTCCCCTTTTCATCTTATAAATTTGAATTATTGTATGCAAAAAAAAAGAAAATTATTAGTGATTATTATAAGCATATGCTTAAGACATTGACAAAAATTCAAAATTTTTCGAACCCTAATCGAATAATTCATACAATATTTTTTACCATTGATTATTGATGTTTAAATGTACTGTGATTTTTACCTTTTAATGTTGGATGGGACCATTATGGAGAAGATAATTTAATGATGCATAAAATATAATCCCCAAAAATTACAATTTTCCATATTTATTTCTTCATGTTTTTATAAATTCCTAAAATTTTCTCTTATCTAATCCCATTCAAGCATATTTTTTGTCTTATTTTTGTAAATGTAAATTCAAATATCTTTTAAAAGCTTACAATATGGTTCACAATTACACAACAGATTGCCGTCTTCTATGATTTTTAACACCCCATATATACATATGTATGTATAATATGAATTTTATAAAATCGCTTATCAATGCACACACGTGTAAAAGTCATTAAGAAAAGTTGGGGCTAAAGTAATGTATGCGTTTCTTTTTGTTTCTTGTTTTTTTTTATTTAATGTGTTTTTGCGCTCAATTTTTTTTATAATAATCTTTAAAGTAAATAAGGAATTGTCAAATTATAAATCAAATAAGTAGCAATTGTTTTATTTAGGAAATTCTTCGAATAGGAATAATTTGTATCGAAAATATTACCTAATCGAATTTGTGCAATGTATAGGGCTTAAATTATGTATTTAATGTGCAAATTTTGATTGGGAAATAATTATTATTTAGAGAGTCTTTTGTGCTATTGTCACAAAAAAGGAGGACTCTTTGGAAAAACAAAAGAAATATTACGATTGTAGTAAAATTTATACAGTAAAGGAATTGTATCAAGGTTAAGAACCACCTGAGCAAAGTGCAAAACCAATCATTGCAAGTGAAATTTCAAAATAGAAAGTCTACATAACGCAATTACTATGTCTGAAATAAGTTGTACTGTCGAGCTGTAGCGAAAGTATATGCCTTTTTTGGAATAAGCTAGCAAATATTTTGAGATTTGGAGATAAAAGGAAACATTCCCAAATACTTATGGTACTGTTTTAGCTCGACAAAACAAAATTAATTTATTTTAAAATTTAAGAAGTTTTAAAACTGCTAATACAAAAACTACATGTCCTTTTTAATATTATAATAATTTCTAAAGGGAAAATAAATTTACCAATAAATAGGTTTCTTTTTTCTTGAGAATTTTTCGACTATTTACATCATAAGAAGAAAAAAAAAACGAAAAAAATCTTAATGTAAACGACAAATTAGTTTTTCTCTTCTTAACTTTTAATTGCCTTGTTCAGAATAAGAAAAAAAAACTATTTCTTTTTCATAAATGATTCTGTCTTTGATTAAAAGGTTAACAAAACAGAATCAAGACCCAGGTATATTGTATATGAAAATAGTTTTGAAATAGGAAAGCAAAAAATTAATTAAATATTTAATGGAAAAATTTTGTCGGGAATTTTCATGTACTTATTTCTCATTAAGGACAACGAAATTACAACATACTTTCATGTAGTTGATTTAATTAAAATTGTTGTACTAGAATAATTTTACTAGAATACAAATTGCTTACAAGTTACCTAAACTCATTATACATTTAAATGTCAATTAATTTATGTACTTAAATTGTTCATGTCAAAGTTTGTTCCCTATTTATTTAGAATAGAAGGCTTTCTATTCTAAATCTGTTTTCTTTTTTTTTGTTGTATATCAAAAGTTTTTTGTTTTATTTTTAATCCATGTTCTAAGCACTCTAAACTTTATCCTGCAGTAATGTATAAGAAACTTTGGAATTTTATTTTAAAAATTCTTTCAATCTAAAATAACCTCGTTATTTTGTCGGGATTTATTTTTTGTTTTACAACATGGACACAAAACCTAATTTGTTATTCAAAGAAGCATCATATTTTCCAATACAAAAAACAATCGTTTTATTGGAGTCCAACGAACAACGACGTACATACATTCGTCACTGTGCTGCAACATAAACATAAGAATTGTATGATGAAATTCAGAAAGCTTAAAAAGCGAGTTATTTTTTCACTTTTTTTTATTTCTTTCAAGTCAGAGCCTTTGGTTTTTTCAACAATATTCATAATATGATTCATTCCTTCAATATCTATACTTTAATATCATTCTTCTTGTAGATGTCGGTTAAATTGGGGTAAAAGTGGATTAATAAAACGTTCACCATTTGAATAATAATTAGGAAATTGCTGTTATCCTGTTCTTTAAAATACAAAAAATAAAAAGCAAAATTACATAAACAATATAAAAGATGAAAAAAAATTAAGAAATGGCTAGTAAGGAGAATATTTTAATTTTATCTCCTCTCTTATTTTAAATTCTAGATATAACCAATGCTAAAGAAACGCAGTAAATAGCCATGATTCCACATAAATACGTTTTTGTACTTTGATTAGAAATATTAAGAAAGTGGGAGTACAATAACTTCAAAGTAAAAAAAATAAGTTTGGTGTTATATCCGGTTCAACCGCTAATAATAGATTCCAGTAATCCAGTAATCCAGTAAAAGAAACACGACACAAAAAAGAAACGCGAAATCTACCTCCCTCCACCTCACCAAAGTCGGTCATGAATAAAGGTCATGGGTCATTTTTTCTTCCTCTTCCTTGCCGCCACAGTAGTTAATTTTGTCTATTCCATTTATATTTACCAGGGATTAAACTTCACTTAATGCGAACACATCCTCTTGGAAGAGGTTGCCGTAACCTATCATGCGGGAAGAAATCCCTACATAAGTTGTCTGGAGATACGATTGCATTGTAAATTCAGTTTGGGTCCGGCCCGAATCCTCCTCACTTTGACATGAACTACAAAAAATGGAAAATATTAAAAAGCTTCTATGTACATTTTTGGAGAATCCAAATTTCAGTTCCGAAAATTTTGCAAATTCTGTATATAGTTAATTTAAACAGACACAAAAAGAGCGTAAATTAAGTTCACATCTTTCAACACTTGTTCGAATTCCATCAGAGCATTCGACCATTTGATTTTCAGTGGAGGGGTGGACTGCACTACTTTTTTTTATAAAAAATTATATCTCTTTTTTTGACACTAATTTTTTTTTCGTTTTCACTTTTCTATAAAAATACGTCTTGATTGTTTTTTTTTTTTCATTTCACTGACTGAAAAAATATTAAAGAAAATGTTTGACAATAATGTAATTAGTGAAGGGCTAAAGAAGAAAAAAATTTAAAAGAAAGAAAAGGTGTTAAACTGCCAGAAAAACTAATAAGATGTCCCAAAGGATATTAAAATAAAAAAAAATCTACTTTTAGATTATTTTTTTTCTAGTCGCCGTACTACGATGATTCGGACAACGTTAAAATTGCGAAGAAAAAAACGTTAAAAATAAATAAATGGGGAAAAACCAAAAATAATTTCCCGGCTAAAATTACAAAAAAGGGGAAAAGGGAAATAATGGAAAAATTTAAATGAAGACTTAGCCTCATTATGGTCATTAGGATAATTTTTATGAAGGATAATATTATTATTTTTCCTTTAGATTTCCAAGTATAACTTTCCTGCCTTTTTTATATCTTTTTGTTTTTTTTTAAGGACCAACAATTTTCTTAAATATTAAAATTTTAAATGTTAATTTAATGTTAATGCACACAAATTTCAAAAATTAAAAACAAAAAGAAAAAATTATTATTAATTTATTTTCATGTTAACAGATGGTGTGGTAATTACAAAACTGTCATTCCTCTAATGATTGCTAGAAACAAAATATTGTCTTTTGTTTAGATTAATATTATATTAATTTGGCTAAGGAGGGGAACGGCTACTCAATTTGCTGGGCTGCGTGCTGAAATATTTTACAAGGAACTTTGTGGCTCCGGTGGAAGGGGAGGACTTGCAGTTCTACAGTTCGTCAAAGACATAGGTGTAGGGCTGATGTAGATGTGAGTGAGAATCATAAAAGATAAAATAATTTTATTATTAATATTAATTAACCTATGATAATAATTTTGATGAACATACTCTCAGTTGATCGAATATATGTAATTTAAAACGTTGAAATACTAAATTTGTCGAGCCCCTCAAATGGTCAATGAGTTCCTCTCTCAGCTATCATTTTAAAGGCGTATTCTTTGCTATCATCCCGTCCCGCTTTTTATAAACTGATGTGTAAAATAATGTTCCTACTTATTTATTACAAGTACTTTTAAACTAACATGGTATTCCTAATTGTACGAGTATTATGGAATTTCTTATGACACATTATGCAATACTAAGTTTACTATTCTGTTTCTAATAGTTTGTAATTTTTAACAAATTACAAACGTATGTTTATGAATGATAATAAAATATATTTGTATTGAGTATAGGTTTTAAGTGTGCATATTATCCTAAATAATATATTTCCCTGTTACTATTGTATTATTTAGGGTTTTTACTCCATTTTGTTTAAGTACGATTATTGAATAAAATAAAAAGCTATTATCGTTATTTTCTTCCCACATCATTAATGTCAGATCCACAATTCCCCAATAACTCAAATTCATATTTAAGAAAAATATTAAAGATTATATTATATTAAGAAAAAAACAGAGCAAAAAAAGGAAAGATTTTTATTAAAGAGAATGCTTTTACATTCGTATTCCAACATTTTCAACACTACATTGCAATATTGGGACAATTCTCTTATCTTGGGGTAGGTTACGTTGACGAAACTATCAAAGGATACGCTTTGAAAAGGTATGCTCATTGTGGTACCGCTGGACCTCCATATCCCCACTATCATGTAATCCAATCCAAGTTGTTGTTTTTTCTCACCTCCTTTTCAGATAGAATCTGAAAAATCGTTGCATGCAAACTAGTTTTCCAACTGCAAATGCCATTTCATTTCGCTCAAAGTATGTTTTCAGTCACATATAACGAACCTAATTAGTCATGATGCTGACTATACTGCGCAATGTTTTTCAGAAAATCTTTCAATGGAACTATTCCTATTTGAAATCAAAACTTTCAATTAAACAATCTTACTAGGCCCTATAGATCACGAATATCCTGAGCTTGACTTAACATTTCTTCCATCCACCACGATCCTGGGCGGCTCTCCTCCAATTGGAGACACGAAGTTTTTCCAAATCCACCGAAGTTTTGTGTCTCCAACGAAGATTCGACCTACCTTGGCATCTTATTCCTTCGAGTCTGGAATCGAACATTCTCCACCCCAGTGCTGGGTCGCTTTCAGACATTGCAGACAACCAATGTAGCCTTCTGATTTTGATCTTGCTGACTACATCCATATCCCAATACAGCTCGTAGAGTTTGCCGTTATATCTTATCCTATAGAGCCCCTGCTCATACACAGGATCAAATATGCGACGAAGTATCTTCCGCTCCAAAACACCAAGCATTGTTAATTTTTCCCGGACAATGTTGAAGCATCCGAGCCATAAAGTAAAACCGGAAGAATGAGCGTCTTGTACTGCTGAAACTTAATGTTCCTACACAGGAGTCGTGTTCGCATACTGGCATTTACATTAGTTCCCAGGTAGATCAACTCCTTAGCTACCTCAAAATTATATGTGTCAACCGTGATATTTTGACCAATATGAAGGACAGTGGCCCTGTTGGTTGATAGTATATATTTTGTCTTGCTCTCATTGACATTCGAACCTTTTTTTTGCTTCCTAATCAATCTGGACAAAGGCTTCAATGACCTGATGTCGCGAGCGAGCGACTATGTCGATGTCGTCATCAAAACCCAATAGCTGGACGGATTTAAAAAAGATAGTGCCTTCAGTGTTAGCGCGACGCACTATTAGTTTCAGCACAAGATTGAAAAAGTCGAATGATAGCGCGTCCCCGTGCCGAAAGCCGGAAAACGTCCGAAACATTGTTAGTTTTCTATGACGCTGTTACAGAGTGGTTTTAGACGCTGGATAGAATCTGGTATCCAATATTTATTAGGGATATTTTGCGATAGTTGTTGCGGGACCTGGTTTTACCTTTCTTGTGAATTGGCCGTATGATGCTAACACTCCATTCATCGGGCATATTTTAATCCATCCAAATGTGGCATATCATTTGGTGCATGCTCCTAATCAGTCTATCATCTCCAGTCTTTGAGCAGCTCTGCCGGCAGGCAATCAGAGCCAGCTGCCCTATTGTTCTTGAGCTTTCGAATGGCGTTGTTAACTTCCTCAAGGCTAGGTGGAGTTACCTCTTCATTGTGAACAGGAGTGTTTGTTGTAGATGCATCTCTTCCGGTGTATTCTCTATTCAGCAGATGCTCAAAATGCTGCTTCCACGTTCGCAATATCCCTTCCGCATCGGTCAGTAAATTTGATGCACTATTGTTCAGAGCACATATGTAGGACTTAAATTCTGCAGAAAGCTGTTTTTTTTTTCTATACAAGCTCCTTACTTCCGCTCTGTCTCTATGTTTCCCTATATCCAAGAGCTGAGAACTTAGGAACTTTTTTTCTTCTCGTTTCTTTGCCCTATATTCCTCTTATGCCGCCCTAGTTTTTCGTTGCAGCGCTCCGCTGTATGCCTCATTTTTTTCCGCCGTTATCCTCGAACATTCATCATCATAACAAGGGTTTTTGAAAATGCGTGCTTATAATCCAGGGTGTCACTGGCCATGTCCCTCATGATGTTTGCGAAATATTTCCATTGTTCATCAATGGACGTAAAAATAAGAGGCGCGGAATTAATTTTCTCGCAAAATCGTACTTTAAGGTATCAGCTACCTCGGCGGACTGCAAATTTCCAATGTCGAGCTTCGCGTTGTCACCGTATGTAGCTTCTTAAAATTGCATATTCGAGCTCTGAATTTAGGTTCAACTAAGAAGTGGTCGGACTCGATATTAGCTCTTCTATACATACACATACGAAAATTTTGTCCTAATGCGGATGATGGCTAGACGCCCATTGATCGGCTTAAGCCTGATGACGTCTAAGCCTGTTAGCAACTACGAATCCGTATCCCAATATGTAATGTTTTTCATGGCAGCTGTAATAAATATCGCATTTTTTTTTTCTTTAAAATTCCACAACCTATTCAACGTATTTCCTGTATTGCAGCAATGTCTGCCTTTTACTGCATTTCAATTTGAATGTTTTTCAAATTATTAGATGCACCTGGGGTATAGAGTATTCTTATATTCCAGGTGCAAATCCGTAAATCATAGTCCTTTATACATTTACCGCGTCTGTGACCATTACATCCAACTAGTATATCCGAGGCTTCACTTAAGTTTTCCATAACTATCGATTTTTACAGGTAAGTTGGTTAACCTTATGCTAATCCCGAGCCGGGACAAACATTTGCACTTACAATTTCGGCCAGTTCTACCAGCGGGTTATATAAACAAATCGACAGGCATTTTTTTAATATTTCAGATTTGATTGTGTACGTAAATTATCTGATTCCTCCTTTCTATGTTTTGAATTCGATCAAAAACTAAAATGTCATACTTGAACCTCAAAATTTATTTTATTAGTACATTAAAATATTTTTGTGTGATTATCTTGTTCAGGTTCCATTTTGTTTTAATATTGTTGTTCTTGAATGAAAGTTTTCTTTTCAGATTTCCTTATTAATTCTATGCTCCATCATCATTTCTTTTAATAATAAAGAAAACAGGCAGAACTATATTTGAAATGCTGATCCAAAACCTATGAAAAAAAAAATAAAATATCATATTCTTATACAGTTAACAGAGATACTCTTATATTTTTAATTTAACCCCACTTAATGGCAAAAACTTGTTTAAATTGTTCTTAAGAAAATCCAAAGTAACAATAAAAAAACAGAAAAAATACTGTGAGAAACTAATAAAAAATAAGTTTTGCAAAAATATCAAAGTTTTCGTCCTTTTTTCTTATTTTGTTTTTAGTTTATTGGTTTTACTTGTATTCCAAGAGAGTTTCCATGATGCGATATCGTGTAGTTGTTATCATTTTCTCAATAAATTTCTGAACTATGCATACCTATATTTAAATTCTTGTATTGTATACCTACAAAAATAAGGGGATAAAGAAAGGATAAAATAGATAATAATAAAGGATTTTTATAAAAAGCGGTTGAAGAATTTTTTTTCCATTATTATGCAGAAATATTTAACTTTTTCCTCTTTTCATCTTATATCAGTAATATTGTCATTATTGTAGTAATTCAATATAATAAAATAATGCTAGATAGTTAACTAGAACATGAAAAATTAGTATCCTTGGAAAGAGAAATGCAAAGTCCTCAGGAAATCAAAATTAATATTTTAAAACTAAAATTTTAAATTATATAAAAATGGAAGGGGTTACTTGAAATGAATAAGTTAAAGTTAGTTAATAAAATTTGCTTACGTAAATCTTGTTTTTGTTTCTTCTGTGTTTTCATTCAGGTGTCTGGGGCGACTTTGTGCCGGCTTGGCGGCAATATGATACCTTTCGGTAACGTCAATATTTTCACTGACAGCTAGGCCGCAACAATGGAATTGGAGTCTGATGTCTCAACATCCATAACGGTCCTAGATTGTGGGTTATCCCTTAGCGAAATGGCGGATAAGTGCGAGATACACTGGGTTTGAGTTCCCCGTCACATTAGGCTTCGAGAGAAGGAATAATTTTCGGGATTTTACATAGAAAGGAAAATCTTGACATACTTCTAAGCACCCAAAACTTACTAATGCGTAACACAGCATTGGATCGCATAAACTTCATATGGGCAAGTAGAACGACGTATAACGCAACAAGAATGTTGTGGCTTGCGTTGCACAAAGGAACTACTATTTCTACGGCGGGAGGGTATCGGGGCTGTAATAGGGGTTCCGATGAGCCATTATTTGCTTGATGAACGTGCAAGGAGAAATGGCCGCCCCGTAAACTATCTCTGTAAGAATTGTTGTAACAAAGAGGAGAAGGAAACGGTTACCCACCTTCTATGGTCGTGTCCGGAGCTGGCGAACTCCAGACAAAAAGCATATGGTGCTGGTCTCAACGAGAATTTTGCCTGAGAAATTTAGAGAACTTACATCAACTCCCTTAGACTTTAACACATATTTACCCGCACTCACAAACCACAACAGCTTGCGCTATTTAACATTTTTTTATTATAAATTTCATGTTAGTTGAGCAACCTAGTTTGATTGCACTCAAAACTTATTGCAAAAAAAAATTCATACTTGTTTTTATTGAATCTCTTAACTTTCTGAGTTCACAAAATGCATACATACAATCTTATTTGCACATACAAGACGCACTTACTATTTATTATTGTTTTATAAGATTTATTTTAAAAATGTAGAATAAAATCTTGAAACATATAAAAATTTTTTTTTTCAGAAAATTTCAAAACTAAAAAAATTAAAACTTGTAACAAAGTTTTTAAGCGGATAGACGGAAATCTTTTTAAAGTTGTTTAACAAAATTCATAGATGAAGAGAGTAAAATGTTGCAAATTTTTGATTCAACGTTGTTTTTTAATAATACTGGGAGAAAATTATTTGTTTAAAGTTGGCTTAGTTGGAGGTAGGTTGTTTAGAAACTTCATTGATATGTTATTATTAATTTCGTTATTATAAGTGTTAAGAATTCTTTCAGCTCCTTGAATAGGCGACCATTATTAGTAATCATTTTGTAAATCAAGCTTTGAAAAGGAAAACATACACCTAATTGTGCCATGTATTCCTGCAATTGCAACTATATTTTGCATTATTTTTCTTATGAAAAGTTCAAATTCAAACTCTAAAACTTAGAATATTAGAAAATCATAAAATTATTAAGTTACTTTATAAAAAAAAGTAGGTTGTTTAAAACATAAAGAAGTTAATTTAAAAAACATTCAAAATCAACAAAATAACAACATCAAAATATTCTTGTAGTAATAACAAAATAAATAATAACAAGTTCTCTGTTACAAAATATAAAATGTGATATAATATAAATTGTGCAGTGGAGGGTGTATAGTCTTCCATCTAATACATATATATCCTAATATTAAGAAGAAGAGTAGACAGGCATCTTCTATAAGTATATAAAAAAATAAATTTACAAAATTATAAATAAATAAAATAAGTACTTCATCATCCCAATAAGAAAAATATTTTGATGATAGGCCTAAAACGTTTTCGCTTTTTTCCTTTTCTTTTAGTACGTTATATTGAAATGTGTTTCAAATTTACAGGGTGGGTAATAGTTTAAAATTTAAAATTTTTATGGATTTAAATGAAAATATACAGTAACTTAATGACGCTTTTCAGATCTCAGATTTTTTTTTTATCAAAAATAATTAGAGTTTGTTAAAAGGTAATATTGAAGGAAAAACGTTGGCGAATTTCGTAAATACCGTGGGCAAAAATATACTAATTTACGGACAAATTTCGAAAACTCGCGCACAGGTGCTATATATAAATGTGGTCTTGACGAATTGTTTTACTCGGTTAATGAAGAGAAATGTCCCGAATATATTCTTCGAATATGTCAAAAAAAAAATACCTCAAGTTGAATATTTTGAGTGAAGTCACTTAATACCCTTACTTTATTCGAAAATTTCTGAAATATATCAAATAAAAATTGATTAAGAGAATATTCCGGGATGGATATAAAAACGACAACGTCCCGTGGAGCATTGATTTCAAATAACTCTAAAAATTTACTGTTTCACTATGATCTGATATGTGATTACAGCAATCCAGATCTTATTAGCCAACTTAATGCAAATTAAAAATTTAACATAGAAATACTAAAGGTGTAGCTTTAAAAATAAAAGTTTCGGTTAGGAAATATTTGTTGAAATCAGTTGAAGTTTTCCTCAAACGTCCCAAGTTTATCCCATTTATATTTATAAAATGATACGATGAATTTTTTTTCCAAAATGTCCAATTACTTCAAAATATGTTTACCAACAATATATTTCTGTGGTTGTATATAAAAACATTTTACATAAATAGAGAATTTCACTATAGAAAATTTTCTCATCTACAAAATTTCCTTGATTTTTTACTTTTATAACATTATGAGATAGTGGAGGAGGGAGTTCTAAGTATAAAAGATGAATGAATATTAAAATTTAGCTTACGTCTTTTCGAATAAATTAAAAATATAAGAGAAAAAGTAGAAAAAAATAAAAGTGGAAGAAAAACAAAAAACAGTTCCCTAAAAGCGAACCAACCACTAATTTTTCTACATTATTTCTCTTCTTCCTTTTACTTACAAGAAAATCTGGATTCATTCATCAAAAAGTAAATCTGCTGAAGTAAACCACAATTTATGGTGCTATGGACGTATTTTTTTTTATTGTGCTTCTTTTTTTTTTTTTGGTCTTATTTGGTTGCCCCTATACATTGCAGACACTTTTATATATTTTTTGTCTCTGTCTTGCTTTTGTTTCGGTTCGCTGTGCGTATTTTCGGAGGTTATCCTTGAAATAATAATAAAAAAAAAATAACAGTTAAAATGAAATGGTAATTGTAATGAACTTTTGTTTTCTTTTTTCATCTAATATTTTCTTTCTCTCGTTCTCCCTTTTCTCTTTTCCCTATTTCGCTGAATACTTTAATTTATGGATCTTGATAAAACATAGAGATTGGAACCCTTATACATTATACATATGTAAGATATAGTCGAGGTTTTACTTTCAAATATGATTGCTATAATGTAATCTGCGAGACGATCTAAAAATTATATAACTTAGAATAAAAAAAGTAAGCAAAAACAAATAAAAAATAAAAAAAAAATGTAGTTTACACTCATTATTTCTATACGGAATGGTTATAGAAGGCACGTATTAAGGGGGGAGGGGACGGTCGGCCGGTAGAATCATGGAAGTAGGTACTATTATTATATAGAGTAGTTGTATTTTTTTATAAGCCACGTATTATTATAATTTAGGGTGAAAGAATGAATAAACCTCTAGACAATGTTTTTTTTCTCCCTTATTGTTCTTATATTCTTTATTTTGATGAATTAGTTCGCGGTTTTCAGTCGAATAACATAAATAGAACATGATTTAAGAGCGTGTAATTGATTTCTTCGTTTTGATAACAAAAAACAATTTTGCTTATTCTTCTACTTATACTTAAGTAGCAATATGGTCCGCCAAAAATTGGAAATGTTAAAAAACAAAAATTAAGAGAAAAAAAATATTTTGACTAAGAAGGGGTGGGAGAGGGTGTCTTAGGTGCATTTTATAGTACGTAGGAGGTCGCCTGTTAAGCTTCCTTTTCTATCCTCCACCTCTCCCTCCTTCCATTCAAATAATTCGTTTATTTTCGTTTATTTGTGTTATTGTGAAAATGTTTTGTTTTGACTACCATACTTACACTTTTTTTTTTGTGAAAATTAATTTTCTTGTGGTATTGTCGGACTATTTGGCTATATATGTTCACAATACATATACTTACATACTGACAGGAAGAGAAAGTCGATATTAATCATATTTTTTTTTTGTTATATCACTTTTATTGTTGTTGTTTTTCACAATATTGTTATAATGCTTTACTAACTGAACGTATATTTTTACTTGTAAAATATTGTTTGCATACTTTGTAGGCAAAAGTACGTGAATAATTATAAGAAAATTTTTAATACTTAAACTTTATGGTTTATATTTTAATATTGTATAATAAATAATATTGCATCATAAGCTGATTTTCTAATTAAGGTGCTAATTTTTGGTAATTTAATTAGATTGTTTTAATTTGAATATTTTTTTTTGTATTACATTATTTTCAAGTTGTTCAATTTATATATAGGGTGAAGAAAATGAGGAAATAAAAGGCACAGTTGTAGTGTAAATAAATTGATATAATGTAATTGAAAATTTAAATTCAAGTAGTTTATTTGTGACAAAATATTTGACTTAGATTTTAAAACATTTTAAAATAAATTAAAAAATTCAGAAAATAAATTAATAAAATTATAGTTGATTCAAGTTTTATTTTCAGAGACCATAAATGAAGATACATATACTCGTAAAATAAAAAGGACAATGTTTAAATCCACAAGTGAAGAGGCAATTTGGGATCTACTAAATAAATTTTTCTAGTATTTCAAAGAACAAAACGCTTCCTAAAGGTAAGATTATAGTAGATTTATTGGAATCTCTTCAATATTTTGATTTTTTTAAACATTTTTTAATTTTAGGTCTCAAATTTCAAATTCGTTATTGTGATTGACCTGTAACTCTGCAAAAAATTTATAAGAACCAAAGGAGTTGTTCAGCTCAATGGCTGCAGATTGCAAAACCTCATGAATACTTTACACAGGATAATGCGAGAATATAATAATTTATGTGAAATGAATAAGTTTACTAAAAGTATTTGTTGTAAGTATTGTGTAACACAATTTCAAAAGATGTTCGCTTTTACTGAAAGACCATTGACCCTTAAATGAATGCATTTTAATGATTACTTCATTATTATTTTCAAAATAAAATTTGTGTAACTACTGGAAATTTACATTTTCAGCATTGTAAATGAACAGTTTTCTCTTACAATATAAGAAACACAATCCCTCAGTCAATAGATATAAAAACTTTCGAATTGTCATAAATTTCAATTATAAATTTTAAAGCTAAAGTTTTAAAAAAAGTTTTACCCATAAAGTATTTTATTAATCAGTTTTCACTCTGATTTAATTATAAAGCATTACAAAAGCAAAGTTAATGAATCGAGAAAAAATGTTTTGGAATTTTATCTTTTCTTATTCATTTAATGGCGTACATAACACTATCGACTCCGCTATTTCAATTTTAAATTATAAAAAGTGAATAACGTAAAAACTTTTACTGTTAAAAGTTTATGATTTAAAAATAAAAAAGAAATATTTATTCACCTCTTATAGGATTTAATTCTTTTTTTTTTAAATTTTGTATTGACAAATCACAGTTTTTTGTGAGTGTATTTTCGATAGTCTTAGCTTAAAAAAGTATTGCAGTAATGATAGGGTACTTATACTAGGTCAATAAATTTTTAAGATGAAAAAGCTTAAACGAAAAATTTGTGGTCTAGAAACATTAGGAGGCTGTGGAGACTATTCTGAATTTATGCTAACATGATTGTATTCAACTAATTCAGGATTCATCTAATGGTCTTAATAGGAAAGGCTCAGCTATGCTAATGAGAGAAAATCGGAATCGATACAGGAATTTTTCTTTAACAGTCAAGTAGCCTCTTATATTTCCATGTGCATCTGCATGTTTATTCAAATGAAAAAATAATAAAATAATGAAAATTATTATAAATTATTGCAAAAAATTTTTATATTCCCTTTATACTTATATTCCATTTTTTTTCCAAATTGAATTGCAATAATTTATTTCATTAGATTGTGGAGGCGTAATATTCATTGATTTTCCGTTTATTTGCTTCTAGTTTATTATAAAAACTTTTTCCAAAAGAACTATAAAAAAACACCATAATTCGATTTCCATTTCAAAATTTAATAGCAGTTACAAAGTTTTAGTAAATTTTTATCGGTTCTGTGTCACTATTTTTTAAAATTAAATAAAATGTTTTGTACTTAATGTCGGAAAAATTTTTACACATAAAACGAATGAGCCAGGCATGTTGATTTCGCAAATTATACATGAGATTGATTGTTGAAAATTTAAGAAAAAGTCAGACGTAACTAACATCTACCACGATTTATTATAGATTTATAAAAATGGCGTCCAATGCAATATTAAACATTAGATATTTTAGCTATGACTACAAAAATTTTATGAGTTTATTGGACTTTTACTTTTGACAACAATGTGAATTTTGAAATGAAATCTAAAACAAGAAACAAAATAAACAAAATTATTTTTCAAATCGATTGCATTTATATAGCTTTTGATACAAAACTTTGTTCGAAAGTAATGAATTTTTATTAAACTTCTCTTTAGAGCACATATTAAATTCTTTTATTAGTATGCTTATATCATAAAAATTGTTTAGGATCTAGATTCACTGAATGCACTCAAAGCAGTATATACATAAATGTAAAATAATGTTAATAATTTAATTGAATGCTTTAAGAATAGATAACAAGTCCTACATATTTGGACTATTTATAAAAATTTAAGTATCTTGAAAACAAGAGAAAATCAATTGAAAAATTATAAGCTAAATCGAGTAAATAAGAACTTTAATCTTTGATTACAATTTTAATTCAATTCATGTCGCCACAATTCACTTGTTGCCCATTTGACAAATTGAATATTGAAAATTACAAATACAAAATCCACTTTAAATGTTTAAAAAATTTACCTTTATTTTTGGATTTAAATAAACTACACCATATATTTCGAAAACAAAAAAAATTTCTTTAATTTTTTTGCCAGCTTAAAATTTTAAGCGTGCTGATGAATACACACTATATATACATTTATTTTTTGAATGAATAGCTATAGATTTTGGCAAAAGCCTTAAGATATTTTCTCAATAAAAATATTTTCTTTATTTTGCCTTCACTTGCCTCTATTTTATAAAAATTTTGAGGGTTATGTATTCTTTTAGGCAATAATAAAAACAAATTTAAACGTTCATTATATCACATCAGCTCCTAATAAAAACTAAAAGAAAGAAACTAAACACCTTTAGGTTGTATTTTCGATTAAAAAGTTTTCTTTCAAAGGTGTATTTTATTATTGGTTTTTAGATGTAGGCTTTTGTTTGGTTTATTTTAGATATTTTTTTGCTTGATAAAATGTAAACAAAACGGATGAGAGGTATACAAAGGTTAACGTTAGGAATAATGTTCACATTATCCTTGTAAAAAAACTTTTCTCATTTGAATCATTCGATTAGAAAGCACAGGTTACAATGAAGTTACATAATATTAAACAGTTTCCTTTGCAAATGATTAAAAAATTAATTTTGTATACTCGTATTTATATAAAGTAAAAATCAATAGTTTACTGGTTTTTCTTTAATGTTAAATAATTTTAAAATAACTCAATTTTCTTAATGAGATAAATTGTATTTTATATTTAGTTTAAAAAGTGACTTGTGCAGGAAGATATAGGTGAAATTTTTAATTTTATTTTATTTAAATATAACTGTATTATTTGTAATAGAAATTGAAATTAAATTTAGGATAATGTATATTAGGAAAATACTTTGCTAAGATATTCTGACACTATACACATTGTTCAAAGGGTTCATTTAATGCTATTTAAATCTAAAATTATAATAAATTGTAAATGAAATTAAGATGTTTAAATAAAATCCACCAGATCCGGTCATAACTTCTTAAAACTAGTCAAACTAACCGTTAAAAAAAATAATTAGTTTTGCTCTATCGTGTTTTTGTGTCTAGTTCTAATCGAAAGGTCTTGTTCATTTCAGTTTTTCTTTCCTAATTCACTCTTCCTTAAATTGAGAGGCCTCACTATTCACATGTTGCTTCAAACGTATCCTATGCTTCATAGCACAGTTCCTTATTTATTCACTTACCTTGGGGACACCCAAATCAGTATGAATGTCTCTATTGCATATATATCGAGGACCACCCACCATATTTCGAAGCACCTTTTTCTGGAAAGTTTGTATTTACACAATCAATATAGACTGTATTATTACCATAAGCTGTATTTTATGCCATATGTCAATATAGGCTATATTCGTAGTATACCAACACTAAATTGTATATAGCTAATTTAGACCCACATTAGTTTAAAAGTCAATAGTTTTCTTTATATTTGTTTTCTAATTTTTTTTGTTTTCTTTCGATATGTTCTTTCCATCTAGGCTTGACATCCAAAATCATTTCTAAACGTTCCCCCACTCTGGCAAATCACTTGTATAAAGTTCATATAATGAAAGACCAAAAACATTGAGTCGCACCTGCTCTAATTTCTCTAAGCGAGGAGTACTCCTCGTCCTGTTTAATTCTAAAAAGTCTTTTAGATAAATATGATTCATGTAACTCCAAGAGACTTGACTGACGATAATACATACGTATGCAGATTTAAGAAGAACTAGTTCGAATGTATTTTGATATTGCCTAAACCCTACTTCCAAATTTTGATATACTATATACAAGTTTCTATATTTCTAATTATTTAAAATATAATCTTTTTGTACATTTGTATATTTTCCATTATTATTCCGATAACATTGTAATTATAATTCTTATAATAAATATTAAAATTTCTTTTTTATGTCACCGTATGTAATATAAATTTATTGTAAAAATCCATTAACATTTTTACATTATGAATTCAAATTATAAGCGTTAGACAATAAAAAGGATTTCAAAATGCATTTCAATTGTGTAACTCAACTCTATTAATATATGAGCTTTAAAATCACCTTTTTGCTTAATCTTTAATAATAAATCAGTGCTAAAGATTTCACCATTCTATGTACACACATCCCATATATTATGTAATAATACTTAGTGTGGTTTATTATAAAATCATGTTATTTATTATTGCAGTCCCTTTTCAGAAAATCATTGTGATTTAGTAAGTAAAATGTACAAAAACATTTTATATACATTTTAAAGTCATAAAATATCAGTTCAACATAACAATAATACTTACATAAATGTAAATATCATATAAGTATCTACTGTTAAATGCTTATATTTTCAATTCAACTGCTTGTTCTTGTTGTTCATTGCTGTTTTTTCATTCTAAATTATATAATATCCTTAATATACATTATATTGCAGGGAGTTAATCTTTATAAAAAAAATCTTAAAAAGAAAAAGGATTTGATTAATACAAGACTGGGGAAAAAACAAAAAGAGTGTCTAAACACCGTCGTCCTTTTTAATTCTAATTCAAAACCTAACATTTCATTTTATTATTTCCTTCCTTTAGTGTGTTTATTTTCATTCAAATTACAATATAAAGTGACCATTTTCAAAAATGTTATTGGTAGGTAGCAATGATTTTTGTAATAGTTTACATTTAAAATGTGGTTGTAACTATTATTATTACAGTTATGTTGAAATTATACGGTTATTTTAATTTTTTTCTTGCTTTTTCTTCTATTTTGGTTTCCTTATTTACTATTGCACTTATTTGCTATTTCATTCACTCATTTTTGAATAAAAAAATTATTTTGATTTTATTTTGCATAATTTTTTAATGTTGATTGCCCTTCAGGTCAATTTGAATAGGTCGGAGCTATTTTTCAAAGGTTTTTTATACCCTGCACTTCGTGAAGGGTATATTAACTTTGGTATGGAGTTTGTAACTACTTGAAGGAGTCATCTGCGGTATGGACATATATATATATTCTTGCTCAGCGTAAAATTCTGCGTTGATTTAGACATGTCCGTCCGTCCGTCCGTCCGTCCGATCGCACGATAACTCAAAAACGAATAATGCAATCGACACCAAACTTTCACAAGTTTTTTCTTTTGTGCCAAGGACGAACCCTATTGTTATTGGACTAATTCGGACAACGGGTTCGGGTAGCTGCCATACAACTCCAAGAGTTTATTTTAAATATTTCAAAAACTAATAAAGCTATAAATATAAAATTTTGTATACATGTGTCCAATTATATTCTACATATGCTCTAAAAATTATAATGGGATAGCTGCACCGGTTCGGGTGGCTGCCATACAACTCCAAAAGCAAATTTTTTATATTCGGCAAAATAATAAAGTCAGATTCATGAAACTTGGCAGTCGTGTGTCCAATTATAGGTCAAAGATATTTCTGAAGTTTTGGTGGAATTGCTTGACAGGTTCGAGTGGCTCCCATACAAGTCCAAAATCTTATTTTAAATATTTGGGAAAATAATAAAGTCAGATTCATGAAACTTGGCAGTTGTGTGTCCAATTATAGGTCAAAGATATTTCTGAAGTTTTGGTGGAATTGCTTGACAGGTTCGAGTAGCTCCCATACAAGCCCAAAAGCTTACTTTAAATATTTGAAAAAATAAAAAAGTTAGATTCATGAAACTTGGCAGTTGTGGGTCCAATTATAGATCAGATATACCTGCGAAGTTTTAGTGGAATTGCTTGACAAGTTCGGGTACCTGCCATACAACTCCAAAAGTTAATTTTAAATATTTGGAAAAATAATAAAGTCAAATTCATGAAACTTGGCAGTTGTGTGTCCAATTATAAATTAGATATATTTGCGAAGTTTTAGTGGAATTGATTGACAGGTTCGGGTACCTGCCATACAACTCCAAAAGCTAATTTTAAATATTTGGAAAAATAATAAAGACAGATTCATGAAACTTGGCAGTTGTGTGTCCAATTATAGGTCAAAGATATTTCTGAAGTTTTGGTGGAATTGCTTGACAGGTTCGAGTGGCTCCCATACAAGTCCAAAAGCTTATTTTAAATATTTGGAAAAGTAATAAAGTTAGATTCATGAAACTTGGCAGTTGTGTGTCCAATTATAGATCAGATATATTAGCGAAGTTTTAGTGGAATTGCTTGGCAGGTTCGGGTACCTGCCATACAACTCCAAAAGCTAATTTTAAATATTTGGAAAAATAATAAAGTCAGATTCATGAAACTTAGTAGTTGTGTGTTCAATTATACGTCAGACATATCCGTAAAGTTTCTATAGAATGGTTTCACAGGTTTGAGTAATTGTTATACAACAATGAAAGGTGCAGGGTATAATTCAATCGGTTCATACCGACTGAAACGTTTTTACTTGTTTCATATTTTTTTTGTTCTATAATGCTGAATGGTTGCTTTTATTCTAACCGTTTTGTTCATTATCATTGTTATTGCCAAAAGTTATTGTTTAACTAAACATTTTTAGTCAAATTGCTACTAAAAAATTATTAATGTTTCTTTTTGTTTTTTAGGAACGGTTTTTGAGTTTGTTTCCCCGTTCAATTGGAATATATTCAAATTTGAAGGGAAATAGAAAAAAGTTTGGAATTCTTTATTTACTAATGCGATTGTTTTTTATGGCAATTCATTTTTTAATATTTTAAATAATCGGTTAAACGACCATAAATTAGTTTGATTGTACAAAGATTTTCTTTTTAAAAATATTTTTTGTTCCATTGAATAATTAGGATAAAAAGTATAAAAAGTGGTTTTTCAAGGATAAAAAGTGCGATTTTATGCAACATTTCTAGCTATTTAATAATTTTTAGAATTTAAAAACCTTAGAATCAATTGCATATTATCTCAATTGAGATGCAAATATGATGCGTATTTTAAACGTTATGTTATACTGCCAAAAATTCGACGAAAGAAACAGATGATTGCTGAAATTTCGTGTAATTAAATCAGAATAGCAATTGATTTCTAGGACCTTGGCAAAGTTGATTTTATTCTCAACATTACTCCCAAATGTCTTGCACTCCGTTGTCATACCTTTTTTTTCACATACATATCTGAGTCTCTTTGATCTTAAGTTAAAATTAATTTTCAACACTCTAGAATTGCCAGAATTATAGAATTATAATTATTAAGTTTTCCTCTTTAAACGTTAAAATTGTTTCAAATTAAAAGTAGTTTAAGTAAGATAAACTAAGACATCAGCAGCACTATACCCACTTCTTTTACTTTTAATATAAAAGAAATTGCTGCATTGAGAAAAAACTTTTTTGCGAAAAACTTTAACATAATTTTTTTTTGTTTCTTTTTTTAAATCAAAAACTTTCCTAATAAAAGAATTGGAAATTTTCGAAAATTTTCCAAAAATTGTTATTTTACTCTTCTTATATTACAACGAAATAGTTTACACGTTGTTTCTTTATATATACCTATTAAGTAAATTATGTTCGAAAGTATAGTAGTTGAGTTGTGTACTCACTTGTTTTCTTTACATTGCCCTGTGCGAGAGAACAAAACAGGGCGTTTTGTTTGAATTTATTATTTGAATTATTGTAGTTAATTTTTGTTTTTCGTTTTTATTACAGAGCCAGTACAAGTACAGTAATTCAAAATATTTGTACAAAAATTATGTTATATCCAGAATTGTGTCGATCAACCAAACACACTTCAAATAATAGCCGTACAGTCAATAAAGAATAGAATACCACTATACATAAAATGAACTTTACTAGCGCAGCCTTTCTGGAACTCAATAGCCAACAAATAGAGTTCGGTATCAGCTGCTACTTCTGCAATATCATAATACCTGATGGCGGATAGATGTAGACAAAAGATTGAAGAAAGCGAGAGCAGCGTTTGGCAGACTACTGTTTTGCATTCTATATTACAACTTGGAAATATTACAAGTATTTAAATAAATGCCTAAGAATAATATGCCGAATATTTTGGCCAACACATAAGCAACGAAAATCTCTGGATAATAACAGGTGAGGAACCTATTGGTAGACAAATAAGAAGAGGAAAGGTGAGATAAATCGTACACACACTAAGAAGATTTGCCAATAATACCGCTAAAATGAGTTTGGAGTGACAATCTAGAAAATCAGATCTAACATGGCGCCAAGTCCAGCAAATAGCAAAAGGTAGAGGTGGATATATCAAGCATAAGCCTTATATGTTTACAAAAGGAGACACACAAGTACATATTACAAGTGAGTGTAAGAAAAATTTTCATCTTATTCACAATTCATGATTTTTCGTGCAATAATGCTTCATCTCTGTGATTGGATGCCAGAGCTGATTATATTATAATGCGTAAGTTACTATGAAAGGTCTTTTACTTTAAATAGAAATTGAAGGTACAAGTTAGTTTCGGCTGCGGTTGAATAATTTTCAGTTTCCAAAAATATAAATCTCATTCAATTACTTATTGTACTGGTATATCTTTAAAGGAACAAAAGAAATAAACACAATGAAATCTTTTGTATAACGCTTTTCATAACTTTAGTCAAAGTTCCCCGACTAAATCGCTTTTCATAACTATTAGCAAAATTAAATATTTATTACTGACCCTATATTATTCGTTCTTATATAAAATAAATTATTTTATATTCAAGTAAAAACTTTCAACAATTTTTTTTTTTAGGAAACTTGAAGTTTGGAGTTTTTCACTCTCTAAATGGAGAAAAAGAAAATATACAATTATTGCGAAGTCATTAAAAATAATGTTATATAAAGAGAAAATTAGGGGAAATATTAAATACATATACAATGTTATAATGTAGATCAGTTTAAGTAAGCTAAACAAAATTATATTATCATTATTGAGCGGTAATCGGTAAAATTATTATTTGGACATGACTTTGCACAACTTCAAAAAAAAAATAAAAACAGGAACAATAATAATATGGTTAGCAAGGCAAAAGCCGAAGTTACACATAATTAAGTATAACAGGAATGCTTTTAAAGGTAAATGTGGGACCTAAAACTAAAAATATAGCTATCAAAATATTTCCAAAAATTTACAAATTAAATGAATTTATTCAAAATACAATTTACTTTGTATACAATTTTTGGTATAATAGTTCTATAACATTACTATTCTAAGTAACATAATAGTAAAGAAGTTTATGATTATATTGTTATACTCCTACTTTTTATGCTTTTATTATATATAATTTGTATATAAAATGTCAGAATTGTTCGGTATACAGTAGAGCATAATTGTATAACAATAAAAATAAATTTTTGGAAATTTCCTCCTATTTGATGTTTTTTAAAAAAATTGTAAATAATTTTCATACTCTATAGAAAAATTTAGGTTAATGCTTACTTAATGTTTAAATGTTGTTCTTTATTTATGTGGAAAATAGTTAATTTTCTGCAAAATCGTTAAGGTGCATACTAGCTGGTAAGCAGTATATTGAATAACATGAAAATTTGATTATTAAGAGCTTAATTTCGGGTTTGGATTATGTTATTATGTATGGGAAATGTTGTGATAGTTTTTAATTATTGGGCGGAATACGAAAATAATAAAGTAGTTTTCTGTAGAAAGTAATTATCAATTAAGTATATGTATTATATTGTTAAAAAACAATTTTAAATTGTTTGAGAAAATGAATTTTAATTGTACCTATGTAGATATATACGTTATAAAACTTTGTCAAATTGAATGTTGAACAGAATAATACAAACTGGGCAGAGATTATTTGAGTCGTATACCATTCTTTTTACAACCTATGTACCTGCGAATAAAAATATTCAAAACATTTTCTTGCTGAACTAGAAGAGACAGAACAATTCTTAAAGTTTATTGTGATGGCTAGGAACTCACAGAATCCGTCAATTCGTAACAATAAGCTGTAGCTTATATTCTTGGAGATATGTGAAATCTTTTGAAAAATTTCAAAAGCGTTTTTTGACTAAACTAGAACTGATAGAGCAATTCTAAGCGTTTTTCGTAAGGAATTTATTTATATATGATAATAAGAATTTTAATCGGATTATATATGATTACAAGAAATCTTAATCGGAGATTGTGATGCTTTGTATAACGATCCAGCTATATTACAAGCACATTTGTCTGACATGGCATTTGACATCAAATGTGCATTTGTATCTATTTAACTTTGAAGTTATGATTGAATTGAAGAAGAAAAGCCAAATATCTAATTTTTATAATACATCCGTCCATAAATTCAGTTTATAACTCAATATCAAACATTAATTTCTTGAAATAATCTTTTTTAATTCTGCGCCAAAAATATACGATTATTATCAAAATATATTTAATTTTTAATCTTTAAAATATTTCAACTCTCCTTTTTCTATATTTCTTTCAAAGCTCTTTCAAAAAAATAAAAATTTGTCCTACTTTTTCATACAAAAAACTTTTCATTCAAAGCATTTTATTATTTAAAATCTCTTAAATAATAATAATATATAATTAATATACACAAGATAATAATGAAATTTAAATAAGTTTTTTTTATACATAAAATATTTTAATTTTTAATCCTTTTCTATTTAAGGAACTATTATCCTGTCATTTTAATTCTTTAATAAATTGTTTTTTGATATTGGGGTTATCTGATATTTTATTAGACCTTATCATCGCTTTATTTGTTATAAAGTTTTCAAAAGTTCAAAATAATTTACATTATTAAAGAAGTGTTAACAATACACAAAATTATAAAATGTTTTTGCTTCCCATTATGTTTGTATATACATACATATATTGCATTTATATTTTATGTGCTATACATATAATTATACATAAGAATAAATTAAATTTACTAGGAAATCGATTTTCTTTTCTAGCAAACTTCAATTTGTAATTTCTTTTCTAAATATTTTGTTCTACCAAATTTTAAAGTTAATAAAATTTTTAAAATTTCTTCTATTGTTTCAAAAGTTACAATATCAAAACCTTTAAGATTTTTGCTCCAAATTAATGATTGTTGTGCGTTGGTGGATAAAATTCCTAAAGTTATAACATCAAATTAGAGTAATTGTGTTATAATTATAATAATATGTATGTATTGTCCATACCTCGCCTAAGACACATGTATATATACAAAATCAAATAGTCTTAAATATAAAAAAGAAAATGCGATTAAATAATCAAAAGTTAAGGAAATTGACAGCATCCTCATAAAATAGGGATAGCCCATAATAAGGAACCGAATTTCCCAGCCCATCGTAAGTCCTAAAATATGACGGACATCTTAATAGTTCTAATTAGCTGAAAGATTTTTGGCCTTATATCCTTCGAAAATTTAATTAAATCCCTTACCGTCTACTTTACAAACAAGTATTTTCCAATTTACCTAACATCCTAATTATAAAAATATCTAATCAATAGATTAAATCACAAAATTTTATTTGTTAATTCTTGGAAGGCACTACAACACCAAACGAAAGAAAAAATACAATACGAAAGGCGATGCAAGACAACAACAATTAAAGTCCGTTTTGTCAATAGAAATTAGAATCTTTTTTGTTTTTTTTTTTGTTTTGTTTTGTTATTACTTTTGGTATAATATATAACATAAATCGGTTTTCTTATTTTCCTTTTTATTATTCTAAATATTCCTTGTTTTTTTTTTCAAGGGATTCTTTTTAAGGCAGAGAAACATCAGCTATATCTCCATCTATTATTATTATTTAAAAAATATATAAAAAAAATATATAAATATAAAAATGACATTATAAAATCATTTGAGTGACACTAATTATCTGTCAATGTCAAACACAAATGCTTAAAAACAAAAACAAATAAGAATGAAACATAAGAGAGTATAAAACAGAGAGACATAAATAAAAACTGATGATGATGATTAAAATAATAAATAAGATATTTTATTCATATATATATTATATCGATTATGTACTGTAAAATACAAGGTGGAAGCAATGTTGCTTACTATTTTAAACTCTAGATAAAAGAATTTCATTAAACCTAAAAAATCTAGAATAATGGTAGTAGCAGTAAAAATAGTAATGGTAGTATTATGATTTTCTTGGTAGTATTACGACTTCCTCAAATTGCCAGTTTTAGAACACTAAGAGACCAATCAGCAACCCTTCACAACACATTGAATCTTCCACAACAGAACATACTCTATATCAGAATCCACAACACGATATACTTAATAAATCTTAGCAGGTCTGTTGTGGATTTCCATTAAAGCTTCTTAAAACTTCATCAAACAACTGTACAAGTCCTTAAGCTCGCCAACCAAACCGTCAAATTTGGTTACGTAGTTGCATGCATTTCTATCTAATAGTCTGGGATTTAAAGAGCTCAGTGAATGTATATTAGTGAAATTGCTACAGGAATGACCACTGTAATGTCATGATAAATTTTGCAATGAAATTCAGTTGAATATTACTAAAATTAGAGAAATAAACTCTGTTAACCGGTTGAAATACTTTGTTACATTCAATAAATTGCACCCTGTAGAGCAAAATTTAGGGTATAAAAGATTTATCTACGTTCTATATTACTAGTGTATATTATATTATACATACATATTTTATAACTGTACTGTAAGTACATATATTATTTGTGGAGAGAAAAGTTTATAAATTAAGTTTTTCTGATGCCCTTTGGAGTATTCAACAATAAGTGAAGAATTATTTGGAATTATATATTGATTTTTTTTGGAAAAGGTATTAAATACACAAATACTTACACGTAATTTATTATGAGTGTCTAATAGTATAGGTACTTAATATAAACAATCAATGTTCGTATATTAAATGAATAGTAGTAGGCACAGACAACTTTAACTTATGAAAAACAATATTATGTTTTAAAAGTGTGTTAAATTTGAAATAAAGTTTTTGTACAAAAATGATTTTATGTTCGATTATTTTTTCACTAGTGTATTTAGCAGTTTTGTTTGGCCTTTCAAATGACGTTTGTTTTAGAAATTTAAAAGCTTTTCAAAAAAAAAAAGCGTTAATTACTTTTTAAGGCTTGTAAAGAAATTCAGAGTAATAATTTTTATAAATTTCATAAAAAAAATTTTAATATTTCTTAATTTTTTACAATTTTATTATCAATTTTCACATCATTCTATGTTTTTTTTTAGCTTTACAAATCACCTTAGAACAACTTTTCTGTTAAGCAATTTGGATAACGGGATGTTGGCGGGCAGGGCTATTGATGGCGAAAACCCTTAGTACGTAGAACCTTATTGGAGTTCATCTGTGTCTGCAATCAGTATTAAAATAAGAGTTTACACATTAAGAAGTACTTTAGTGATTTTCAAATGAAAATATGTGGACCAAGGACACTGCACAGTTTCAATGGTACGTATATATTTTTGCCTAGTTGGAATTGAATTTAAATTTTGTATTTTCTAGAAATTGCGTTTAAATTCCTGGAAATATGCACTTATGCATATAATTCATTTAGAACATAATATATAAAGGTTTTTATCATCATCAAATTTAATTCATCATTGTATCGAATCCATATTTTATTTGTGTGGAAAAACTACATAACTATACATAGCTTTGCGTTAAATTATAATCCGATATCTATAATTCAAATCTTGATTGAATACAAAACAGACATACCACAAGAAAATACTTTTATGTATTTAACATGTTTATGGTCTGGCAGTTTTTGGTGGGTTTTCTTTTTTATTTTGTATTCTTTACTATTTTGGATAATAATATTGATTTTCAAAAGCTATTAAAACTATTTTATACCTTCATTTAATTCCAACAAAATACTAACTATGTTTTTACTAGAAAACCATTAAACATTATATGTGAATCATGATAACGTATTTATTCCTAAAAATCCAGAAGGTTAAAGAATCGCTTGTCTTCACTTAAAATCTCAAATGTTTAGAATTTCTTATTTTTTGCTTTAATTTTTTTTTTTTTTTGTGGCTCCTTCATTTTTGTTTCTTTTTTCGCTCAAATAAACTAATTTTGTTGCTTCCGTTTAATAGGTTTTTTATGATACTATAGAAGTATTTCATACACACTAGGACTATGTATTTTGAAATATGTGGGTTGATGTATGTATGCTAGTATATTTCTTTTAATTTATTGTTAAACTGTTGATCCTTAAAGGCTACAAAAAATATACATTAAAAATTTTTAGGTCTTTTAATAGAGTTTTTTTTTAGTTTTTGTTAAGGAAAAGGGAAGGGGAGAAGATATCTATATAAAAAAAAGATAGAGTCAAAGAATAAAGCTTAAGAGTATGTTTCTAAGTGTACCAGTTACAACTTTTTTTTTCAAAATTTATATGGATGACTTCCTTTTTTCCTTAAATCTAATCCATTTTGTTACTAAGAAATTAGAAATAAATATATTTATTATTTGATAAAAAAAAAAATACCGTTTTTAAGAGTTTAAAGAGTCATCATTCGTTTACTGGGTGCATGCTTTACATTCCGTGAGATTAGTTTCTTGTCCCAAATTAAACCTGCATTCTTAAGTTATGTTAGCTTAAGCTGACGCGGCTACCGTAAGGAGTACATGGCCTGTTATGATACCGCTGGAGTTACAAAATCTCTCGCCCTCACAAGAACCAGTCCGAGCTTTTCAGAAATTGTCTAAATCGAGAGATTTTTTCGCCAGGTCTGTAGTCCGAAAAAGAAAAATGGGCCAATGCATCTCAGCCTGTTCTTTGCCAAAACTGGGCCATCGTCTCCTGCGGAGATCATTTGCAGGACAGCCAATCCTCCTGACGTGTCCGCCCGTAAGACAATATCCTAGTTATGGCTCGTATTGTAGCTCCAATATTTAATTCTTTTTCATTCCTATTATTTTTTTCCAACGCTTTTGATCATAATCACGAAGAACTTCCTTGGCCTGCCAATTTCGTTCTTTTTACCTCTTTGTTAAGTTATGGTATATAATGGATTCGGCTTTAATTTTCACTTTTTCCAATAAATCGTAAATCAACTAGATACAATTTATCAACTATGATATAACTCTGTTGTCTCACAAATTCTGATGTAATGAATTCAACTATGTGCGGAAATTGTGCAGGATTGCCGATTAATTTTATTGTTTTTTCTTTGAAATCTTTATTCAAGCATTTCTTTGGTTTTTAGTATAAAAGATCTTCAACTTTTATTTTTAATATTTACTTTCAAGAACTTTTAATCATCGCCTATCTAAATATATCCTTTTGGTCCTTCGTTATTTTTTTTTTCTTTCTTTTCTTGAAGTAAGTAATTTTGTTTTTAGCTTTTTTTTTTGTAAGTGAATGATGATGGTATAGTGTTATACACACATGTGTGTTGGTGTTAAGTGGAAAAGGATGAGATCGTTAAGATTTTTATCTTAATGGGTGTATGTGTTTCTTTTACTCAAAATCTTTTGACTGACAATATAATTTTCGGTGTAACATATTGGTTTCTGTGGTTTTTATTACCTTTTTTTTACAGCAATTTAATTTGATATATATAAAAAAATTTTAATTTTTTGTCAGTTTATAGTTAAGTTTTTTGTTTGGTCCCTGCAAATATGGGTCTAGTCTAGGGATTTTCCTTAAAAAAATATATATATAAAGATTTTTAGATACGAGATTTTTACATTTAGACAAGAAAAGAAAATTAGTTTTAAATTGCTATTTAGGATATTTGAGGTTCAGTTTGACTACAAATTTATTTTTTTTTTTTTCGTATTTTTATAATTTCCTGGTCCTTTGGAAATTCAATTGAGATTTTTCTTGGAATAGTTTTCTGTCTATTTTCTTAAAATTTATAAGAAGATTTTTCTGAAATATTAAATTAAATAAGTTCAATTTTCTAGTCGATGTTTTGGATCTTTAATATCGAAAAATATTCTATTATATAAAGGCACCATTTGTTGAACTTCAACTATTTCTTGAATATTGATTGGTCCTTTGATGTAATTGAAGACTTTTCAGTCTTAATATTAAAAGGGATTATGGTTTTTTAATGTTAAACAATCTTCTTGAACCTAGACTAGTTGTAATAGCATTTTGAATGGAAGAGCTTTTCGAAGGACACTTGTAGACTCTTATTTGCGGCAAAACGCATATCCCACTTTTCAAGTAGTGATACATCGGAGATTTATGCCACACTCACAGTTGTCTTCATAATAAATTTCCGCAATGTGCATTAATCTTTGTTACATAAACTAAACAATGTTATGTTAAATGAGGTTCAAAATGTTAAAATTATAGATGTGTAGAAAGTTTTCAATAATTTTTTATATTTAGTCTGGATGAGCAAAACTCAACTCCATTCATATTTGATTACAAGTTATTATTTATTGGTAATTTTATGCAACCGCCGTCGTATTAATGCTCTTTTATGTTAATAAAAGATTCTAGTTCTATCACAAAATAAAAACTATAAAAATAAGAATATTTTATTTACATTATTTAAATTTTATTGTAGTTTCGAATTGCAAAAACCCCGTATTTCAGTTCTCTTGTATTTTTATAACCATATTTTTCAAATCTTTAAAAATAACAAAGTATACAATAAAAATAAATTTTATTAAAATATTGTTATTAGACTTTTTTGGGTTTATTTGACACTATTTCCATTATTATTTTTATGATTTTCAATAATAATAAATATCATAATATAATCAGAATCAGAAAATGCATTACATTTGAAGTTTCTAACTTTAAAAAATAAAAATATAAAGCTGGAAAACAAGTAAAATAAAAATATCCCTTTAATTTCCGTATCTGTCACCCCTTAAATATTTGTCAATTCCGTTATTTCGTATTGGAATTTGAAAATGAAAATATTCGAAAAAAAAAAATTAAACCAAAAATTGACTCATACCTAACATAATTTCTATTCAATGATATTAAACAACCATTCATTTCAAACCGCCCTTTTATTCCCAAATTAGTATTATTTGTTTTGAATTCTACGTCAAATATCAAAACGATTTTATCAACTTCGCTTAACTTTTATGACATTAAAAAATCGTCACTACAATTCTCTTTCGGAGTGTTAAAACCATTTCCTCAAATTTTTCGATCAAAATTCGGACCTTTTTCATTTTACTGCCCGACGTTATTAGATTTTAGTAGCAATACTTCCCCCTGCCAATAATCTTGTAAAAAAATACCCCTCAATCCACTTCTTCAAATTTCATCTTGACTAAAAGGTTTTGATTTTATATTTTATTTGTCGACTTTTTCGAATCATCAAATTTATATTGCATATTATTTTCTTTGTTATTGCTGAATTTATATTTTAAAATTCCCAATACATTTGCCTTAACATTTGATTTTGTAGAGCAACTAAGTTTTTACTTTGCAGTTTCAGTGTTATTTCTTTTATAGGTTTTTATAGGTTGTCTAATTTTAAATTTTGGACTCACAATATTCTAGTAATTCTCTGTCTGTTATCGATTATGATGTGAATTGTTTCTTGATTTTGGCCTACAGCAACTTGTTTTTTATTGCTATTTTGTTAATTTACAATCACCTGAATTTTATTTTCGTCATATTGCAAGTTTACATATCTGAGTTGCCATTAAAGCAAAAATTTCTGAAATTCACAGCTTACATTATAAATATTATACCTTAAAGTCGCTGAATCAAATCCATTTTTTTCTCCTCTTCAACTTTTCCCATTTTATTAGTAAGTTGTTCTTTTATTATTTTTAGTTTTATGTTTCTAATAATTTCAATTTTTTACGCTTCAAATAACTAGTTGTAAATTGTGTCCATTTTTTGGAATGTTTCAATAATTTTGAAAATTAAAAAAAAAAAAAACATTATTTGATGTTGCATTCAGTTCCGCATTTATGTTTTCCTCTTTTTTTCTAGTTTTTGCATTGTGAAACAAAGATTACAACAGATTCAATGAAATTTGATGACCAAAACAATAATCATTCAATACAAAATTATAACGTACATTGGAAAAACAAAAATGAATAAGGGAGATAAAGGAATTTGAAAAGCAAATAAAATAATGCAAAAGGGGTGTGTAACATGCTTTAACAGTATTCTAACACCAATATCAAAATTATACAAATAAAAAAGTTGGCGCTCACATGGTGTCAATTTAAAAACAAAAAAAGCAAAAAAGCAGAATGAATGAATGGGAAAAAATTATTAGAAATGGAAAAATAGTGTAATAAAACCAAAAATATTTTGCAAACCGAATCAAATGAACATGAAAATAAACGTTTCGGAAAAAATTCAAATCAATGCCTCAACCCCAATTATAAATAAAGAAGGACAACAATATTACATCAGGATGCCGGAGTTTTTAGTACGTTATTTAGAAAGTCTAGCCCCAAATACCATGTACTTTATATGTTGGCGCTATGTTAGATTTTTGTATATAAAAAATCATTGTGAAAACTAAGAATTCCAATTGTATAGACACCAATTTTTTCCTCACGAAATAAAAGAAGATTGGCTATGCCTTGCTGTTTTGTTCATTCAACATTCTATTCTTCATAATTCAGGAATACTTAATTATTAGGAAACCAGGAGTCAATTAATATTACGCTTTTATATTCTTTCGCTAGCAAATTGGCCTTGCTTTATCAGTAATTTACTGTCCTTTTGTCTTTTTAAATCCACCTTGTAAGGTTTATGTATTCGGTCCCATAAAGGAATGAAATTTTATAAAAAGAATTTTATAATTTTTGGTGGATTTCTGCTAGTTCAAATTTAATATTTTTATTGACTTTCTTCTTTTGTCCTATGTCATTCAATTAAGAATTTGAAAGTATGAGTTTGAAGAAATTTTTCTGGATTTTTTTGATGGCTAGACATGGAATATTCATTTTGTTTTTATTAAATTTCTTTTTACAATTAACAAGTTTTCGCATCAGGTGTTTAAAATTCAATTTGAATGAAAATAACATTTGCCACAATCTTTTTCCAAAAATTATAGTGTGAGAAAAACGTGTTAGGTATTAAAGTTTTTATTTTATATTTTATACAACTTTAAATGTATTCAATATTCTAATATTCCATTGTTTTAATTATTTTTCAATGTCTTAACAGTCAGTGCATTAGAAAATAAAAATTTCATCTAAAAAATTCGTATAAAAAAATCAAAATTTAAGTGTACATAAAATGTTTTATTTAGTTTTGAACAACGTAAATGTATGTGCAATACACTAAAACTAAAAGTAATATAGATTTGGTTTTGAAAATGAAGAGAACTAGTTTACTGCTTTAGAGATAAATTTCTACACTGTTTTGGTTTTCTAGTTCATTTTTGAATAAACTACTGCAGGTATTAGTGGTGGAGTCTTTATAACAAATGGAAAGTTTTCAGTAAAAAGTGAAATTTTGAATATGGATGGAACGGCAATAATAACATCTGCGTAAATCAGTGGTTTTTAATGTATTAAATGCTGCAAATAGGCATAATTATACACAATCAAACTAAAGATCTTAAAATATATAAAAAGCATAATGGCACATGTCTGACTAGCAGAAAATGCTTTACAAGATTTCTATAAGCAAATTTTTTAAGAGCAGAGATAACAGTTTATCGTCAAATAATCGTCACGTTTTATAAAAAGAGTAGATTTGTCATGCTGATAGAAATGTTTCTCAAAAACAAAGAATTCTAGTTGGTCATCTTCCCATATGTAAATATGAAGAGCTCTCGAAGAAGGATGAAAATACTTAATACTAGGATTGTGTATGCCTTTTGAGGCTCATCATTTCGACGAAGTTTAATTCTTTAATCGTATTTCGTTCAGGTGATGTCTATGAATAGATTTTTGAGAATCGCAGCATTTCCAGAAGCACTACTTGTCTGGAATGTTCTAAAAAGAGTGTTGAATTTTCATGACCGTTGAATTAGATGATTCTCAGTAGCGGGGTTTTCCGGACGGATATTCTAGTTCGTACAGTTCATTTTTGTGAATTATATTTTCATTGTCCATTTATATTTTATATTTCTATTTAAGAATCCCTGTTGTAATTCGCTCTTTTTGTTGAATTTATGTAGTAAATAAGTGTGCGATAGAAGTTAACAATATTAATATAGTAACATTACAAATAAAACAAGGAGCAAAAAAATTATATATAAAATTTAGTCATAAATTCGTTCATACTTGTTTTACAAATGGATTTTAAAATAAAGTTAAAAGGCTTTTATCAAATCAATAATAAATAAAAACAGCACAATTTCTTTTTTTTTAGCAGTTCCTTGAATAATGTTAGTGATTTTCAAAATATTTCAATACTAAAATCTGCTAAATTTATAGTTGTTAGCATATGCAGCTGGAAAACTTTACAGATCGTGGCATCAAAAATCAATTTTTTAAAGTCTTATTACATTAGCAATTTGGTAAGTTTTTGCAAAATAACTTCGAATCATATCTAAATAATTTTAAATTTTAATTCAATAACTTATTAGAATATTATCTTATTAATTTTAGATTTTCATCCCGCTTGGACCGAAAATTTCATAAATTAGATAGTAAGACGGACAAAAAGCAACAAAAATTCAAATTAATTGAATATTACTTGGAATTGGTGCTTTTCTATTAAAAATCATAATGAAAACATTTTTGTGCAAATCTAAAACAAGGATAAAATGGATAAAAGGATAAAAGTAACATTATCAGGCATAACATGAAATATTCAATTTAGATCCAGAATTGCAATCAAGCTAATTTTTATTTCTTTTTTTCATTTTATTTTAATTTTTTTGTTTTATATTTTAGAATATCAATGTAGGAAAATCATATAAAAATAACCATATATGAAGTTGAATTTATTCGTTTTGAGGGAAAGAGATTTAAACTGGTATGTATAATTTTCGAATATAGCTTTGTCTCTATATAGTACAATTATAATAAAGTTAAAAATTAACTATCATATCTAGACCTGGAAAAAAACAATTCGGGTGTAAGTTAAAAATCCTCAAGGGTATACGATCAAAGGTATCATATATTTAAACCACAAAGTGTCCAAATGCTCTATCAGTTGTTCCTTACCAAATGATTTCAGTTAATTGTATAGGGAATAGCATTTTATACACATAAAATGATTACTAATATGAAAATATTGTATCCTAAAACAATTTTATAATGAATATTTCTGTTTAGCAATGGTATTGGCAGCAATAAGTATTTTTAAAATTTCTAAACTCTATATATGTACCTACGCAAGGCAGAAAATTAAATTATTTAAGGCAAAATAAAACTAAATTAAATGATTATTTTTATATAGAAAAAAGCAATTTTATATAATTTAAATTTTTTCAATTAAAAATCGACTTTATTGTTTTATTACGGGACATTTTTATGATTTCAAAGCTTGTACAAAATTATTTTGATACAAAATGGATTTTAAAATCATAGAAATATAGAAAAATAGCAATTTTTTCTTTAATTAAATTTATTTTTGAAAAATAAAAATTTCAGTTTTGATATTAAAATTTCAGTATTAAATTAGTGTTCATAATATTTAGAAAGTGATTATTGGAAAATGATTGTAAAAATTGATTAGTAGAAATTATAAAAAAATTTAAATTCTTTAAGTTACAAATACTGCTACCTGCTAGAAATAGGAAGTGAAATCACATTCGTTTGGAAAACATGTTATAAAAATATGTAGTCTGAAAATTGAATTTCATTTGTCTTTAATGCAGAGTATTTATTTATAAAAAACAATTACTGTCTCAACTATTGTTGTTCTTGGACCACAAGAAACATCTGAAAAAACTTTAATAAAATTTTATACAATAAAAACTAACATCAAACTTCCAGCAACAGGTTATCTGTTTTAGGGATGTTATTTTACCATAAAAAACGCAAATTAAAAATTATTTGAAAACACAGATTTTTATTGCAGATATCAGAAACTATCATCCAGATGGCATGCTGCTTGCAAAACTGCAGAATGCATCGGAGGTTCCTCTTTGGCTGAAAACTATTTCTTTTTATTGAGCAAGTTTAGCAAGTTATGGACTTGGCGAATCTAAATGTAAGGGATCTGAAATGGTTTAAAAAGACTAGTGCTGGTAATGTGACGGTAGGGATATGGAAATCCAGCGATATCACAATGGGTCTACCTGGCCTAAGTGTATCTTTTAATAGTCGCGTCAACCTAATCTTACCTAATCATAAAACATTCTATTATAACATTATTAACTTCAAGCATTATCTTAAAATATTTTTGGATATCCAAATACATAAATGCATTTGGAAAAAACATTTTTCTGTCGGATTAGGACTTCAATTTACTTGAGTGCATTTCTAAATTTAATCGTTCTTAAGATCTACCAATAAAATTACTTTTACACTACATTCTATGCATGTTATGTACATATGTATGTGTAACTTATACATATTTTTAGTCTTGTGTCTCATACGATAATTTCTATTATAGAAGTTCTACTTTCATTTTATTTGCTAGTTAGTCGTCTTTCGACATTTTGATTGATATTAATGATGTAATTTGAGATAAATTGTCATTTTCTTTTTCCTCTTTAATAATCTTAACTAAATACCATTATATTTTGTGTTTCTTCGGTATACATGTAAGAACAAAAGAAAAAGAAATTCCAACACTCTAGAAAAATAATGTAAAATACAAAAGGATTTTCGCTTTCTCAAATCCAACTTTATTCTCTTAATAACGGATAGTTATATAAGTATGGGGAGACTTTTCATCGCAGTGGAAAATAAATAAAATTATATTTATACTTAATATTTGTTATAGTCCTCTGTACACAGAGGGCTTATACAGAGTGTATAAGCAATAATGTAATTATTCTAATGTCTCTAATAACAAAGGAATGTACAAATATAGTGACATTAATCTGACTATGGAGTCTTTTTTGGTATATGTTTTAGATACATTTAAAAAATATATAACGGTTCACACGTTTAGGATGGTCTATTTAAAATTTTAAAGACTATCGTCATTAAATCAATTTCTATTCATAATATCTATCTTTCATATTTTCACAGATATGAAGATCAACACAGTACCAGGGCAAAAAATGATATCAAATTTCAATTTTCGATGATTAAATTTCACATTCTCCGCGATTCGTACGATTATTAACGATCTTGAGGCGTGCGATATTAAGCAGGATGTAATATTTAAAATTTAACCGAAATGAACCAAGTAGGTTAATCCATATACAATAAATACCTGGACGTCAGCCGATTTTCCAGTGATTCATTTGATAAGTTCAGAGAAAAATATAATTTTGTTATGAAGCCAAACACTTATTTTGTCCGAGGGTGAAATAGAGTTGCTACTTTATTGTAAATTTAACTAATTTTTAAGTTAGTCCACCCTTAGTGTATGGGAGCTATATTGCGTATGTGGTAAATATTTTCAAATATATGTACTTGTATAATTTATAATTTGAATGTACTATGTACCTATGTATATCAGCAATAATATTACGTAATCCTTGTGACGATTTTTATATTGATATATATTATTTGATGATTTTATCATTTGGACTTAAGTTCTTCTATACTTTTTTTCGAATAATAATCGTTAAGAGGATAACAAAATTAACAAAAATCTTATATAACATCACAGGATATTTTATTTTACTATTACATTTAAATTTATTTATTATTTCTAATGGAAAATTTCCTTACTGTTTTAGTGGAAGTTGTAAAAAAGAAATTGAGTTCTAAAGAAAAATATTCATTTTTAATGCTGGTGTACGCTTTGTGTTATCAAAATGTACAAATAAAAAATTTTACTCATTATAACAGTCATTTGTGATTTCTTCCTTTAACAATAATCTTTAGAGAATTTGGAAAATTTTCGGTTGGGAAAGTATTAAGTTAAGCCGAAAAATTTTCTTTTCTTTGCTTTTTCTATTAAAATTACGATTTCATACTTTTCATTTATACAATTTTTCATTTCATGTATTACAGTTTGCTAATTAAAATCCTAGGAGAAATTTTGGGTGGCAAGGATAGGAATATAACCATATAATATTATTGTATTTTGGACATGGCCAAGAAGACACTTTTCGGAATTTTGTTATATTTTATTAAGTTGAATTGACGTAAGCTTAACAAAATTTCTGTTGATTTCCCAAAATGCAAAAAGAAATATTGTTATATTTAAAATTATATTAAGTAAAATGTACAAATCATGAAATATCAAGAAATTTCAAAACAAGAATATTATTTTGAATAAAGAATATTAATTTTATTTTATACAACGAAGCTGAGGAGATTTGTCATTTTTAATTACAAATCAATATTATAGACTTATACAATATTTTCTTTAATATAAGTACTTTAGGTTTAAAATTAATTTCATTTAATATAGTTATGTTAAGTAAAATTATATATAAAATGAGATTTTTGTTATTATTTTATGAAGAATTTTATGTGGTTAAAATTTCATGAAATTTAAAAATGTAATTTGCAATATTTAAGAATTTTTCTTAACAGAAATTATTTGTGACAGTATTTCGAATGTAGTTTTTGATATTTTTTTCATAATTTACAATAATACTTTTAGGTTTGTATATTAGCACGAAAAACCAGGTCGGTATTGGTAGGCCAGATAGGTCTTTAAATTTCACATAATTACAGATTCGCCCAAACGCCATCTTCCACAAGTAAAATAAAGCCATATACCACTAAGTAAACTAAATGCTTTCTGGCCAATGCTTAACAAAAGCAAAGAATATGCCCAGCCGTCTCATCTTTATCATGGTAAAATCTACACAAACGGTTGTCAAATTGTCCCAATTTGTGCAAGTAATGCAATAATACTTAATTCATCAACACTTCTGATGAACTAAAAAATCAGATTTGGGAGTTTTGTGTACCATCTTCGAGTTTTAATGAGGCATAAATATTGAATATATTGAAGATATTTTCAAATTATTTCAAGAAATTGAACTTTAAAGATGCTTACTGCCGAAAAACTGCTTGTTATATTGCTTGCAGAATTAAAAAAAAAATAAAAGAAATTGATAAATGAATTTGATTTTAAAGTTAATAATTTGCCAAACTTATTCAATTTTTCTTAAAGTAATGCTATAATTTTTGTAAAAATTTATACCAAAAATCTCTGTTTTAAATTAATTAACCTACTTTAAAATTCACAGAAAATTAAATGTCTTCTTCATTAACAGCATCTGTTGCCTCCTCCGCATATACTTGATAAAATATTTGAAGCTCTTAAAAATCTTATATTCAAAATTTATAATTATTTTAATATTCTATTTTGCATAATTATATTAAATTTCAGTATAATGTTAAAAGTTTTGAAAAACTCATTCTCAAATTCCATTTACAAACACATTAAAAAAAATAAAATATAAAAAATAATGGTATTTTTTATTTTTTCTTTTTTGGAAAATTGTTATAATTTTCATTAATTTTAAATAACATACATATAACGCCCATGTTAAGTATAATCATAAAATATTTTATACAATTAAAGTGTTGTAAAATATATGAGAAATTTGAGCCTGTCAGGAAAACTCATTATTCCCACATCATCTACATTATATTATGAATACAATAGTATGTAAGACAATAAAATCATTATTATATGTTTAATATAATATAAAATAATAGTAATAATAATTTTAAAATAATTATCCATTTAGAAAAAAACAATAAAAAAATTATATGGGTTAATGGTTTGGCATTAGAAAATAAAGTTTTTTTTTTGTGTGTTTTAGAAGAATATTTAAAAATTTACATATTCATTATATAGATGTGTTTGTAGATACTATTTGAAAATTGTAGAAAATTGTGACAGCAACAAATGGTTAGATTTCATAGTGAAATTTAAATTATGCAAAATATCTTGCTGACTTAAATAAAAATTGGAGGAGAACACTTAACTTCTTTAGTTGATTTGATAGTGCAACAAGTCGATCACACAGTAATTAGCAGTATAGTGCCGTTTTTCGACTTTCATCTGAATCGTTTTTACCATCTATAAAGGTAGTTGCGCTTATAATATACTCCAGAATTAAAAGTAAATTAGAAGGAATGCTCAGACAATAACAGGCAGGATTCGGAGAGCCGCATCCACTAGTCTAACACACTTCGAATAATCGCAGAACAATCAGTCGAATGAAATTCACCACTGTATACCACTTATGTAGCCCTCGATATGATTTACCATAGCAGGAAATATGGCAATCCTTAGTAAATAAAGACATTTCAAACAAAATAATCAACACAATAAAGTCACTATACGAAGATGCGGAGCTTTATCAAAGCCAATTCAATAAGATTGGGGACCGGAGTTAAGCAATATCCTCTCTCTCCACTCCTATTCAATATACACGACGTTACACGACGTCATAAGATGAGAGCGAGATATTTCTTAAAGAGGTATCAACACGAATAAAATAAAAAATATGAGGATTATAACAAGGAATAATGCTTCACGAAAAATAAACAACACATATATAGAAGTTGTCACTGAATTATGCTACTTTGATAGTATAATTAGCACGAATAGAATAGAAAAATAAAAAGAAATCGTTTTATGAGCCTAGAATCCCTTTACTAAGACCTGAGTTTGGCTAGTGTTAAGGAGTATTTTTCCTCTTCTATCGAATTAATTATAAATTATCGTAAATCTAAATACATACATGACTAAAATCATCCTATATTAATAAATTGAAAACGGATTTAAATACAAGTTTTAAATTCCAATTAAATAGAATGGAAATATTGTCATTACAACAAATTTTTCTTCGATTTATGTACCAAATATATTTCATCTTTAAGTAATAATTCCTACTTACAAAATCCTTAAAATATAATTACGAAATAAATCAAATGTATACAAAATTCTTATAATAATAATATTAATTCTTCAAATCATAAATTTAATAATTCACATATAATTACAATTGTATAATATGTACGAAATTGGTTTCCTGCAAATGATATGTTCAACATTATTTTAAATTATTGTACATTTTATAATTTTAATCCTTAATAATTATTAGTCCTAAAATAGTTTCTAAATGTTTCGTAATAAAGCCAATCCTTAAATAAATATTAAAAGTTTATATGTAATAAAAATATATAAATTAAAAATATTCTTAATTCAGTTTAATCTATTAAATTGTGTTTTAAACGGTATAGGGTTGACCCAGAAGTTTTAAGTTCAATATTTAATTTCACAGTAAATATTTACATAGGTTAAACTAAAATTATGAATATGATCTATTGCAACAGAAATTTATTGATAATAGTATGGAAAATTATAATAAAGTATTCCATATTGACGCAATGTTAATGGTTCCAAATGAATAATTTGCAAAAATTTTTTAAGATTATTTTTTCCTGAAATATAGCACAAGTAGACTAGCAAATTACATTTAACTAATATTCGAATTAACTCTTGAGCCAACCCTAGCAATATTCCAAAAAAATTAAATAACCAATTTAAAACTATTTAATTTTTTTTTATCATATAAATTTCTATTAGAATTGACCTAAATGTTTTTGAGTTTTGATTTAATTCATATACAATTGATATCCTTGCAGAAACAAAAAGGAAGCATAAATTGTGATTTCTTGTCAATGGCATCCAGAACCAAAATTCAATTCCCTTCTGTATTTTTTACCATAACTATATTTTAAAATAACTAAATAATATAACTGTATTATTTATAATTATCAATAATTATTATCATGGATTTCATATTTCATCAAAAAAATTTACAAACTCCTGCAAAATTTTAAATGATATCTATATAGTGTATAATATTGTGTAAGTGGTAGATATAAGTATCTATACATTTTATCAATGTAATATCAATTACATAATGTAGTTTTAAGAGTTTAAAAAGTGTTAAAATCACAAGTACTACTCATATTTTTGCGCGTTTGCACTCGTATAATTCTCACATATAACCATATACAGCGCTGGATCTACTATATACACAAAGTAAGAATTTGCAATGGGCGACTAAAAACAGGAACGCCCTTGAAAACTTAAAAAAATAAAAATATTTTTCTTCCTATTTACAGCGAAGTTCATTCGATTGCATATACCTATATACAAACATTGCAAAATGAAAAGCTGAAAGTTTAATTCCTTGTGCCCCAATCTTGAATTCTTCATGACAAAGCTATAAGTGATTTATTATTGTTATTTGATTTGAAACAATGGGGGACGTGCTTATTGGAGACCACGTTTGGCATCGAAAAAGTAAGAACCGGACTTGACCACATACATATATATTGTATGTAATCTCTTTCATTTTATGTAAGAATTCCAAAATACAAAAAAAAACAGATCAAATCAAGTGCAACATAAAACAATTTTGTTCAACTACATTAATTTTAAGCTTTTTCAGCATTAAAAATTATAAAGCAATGTACAATGCATGCTTATATAAAACACGATAGAACAACGATTCTACTAGTCATTGCAATAAATATCCATTTTTGTTTATGTACGGATAATTGTGTGTATTATAAATTAACAGGATTTAAAGATAATAAACGAATCCTTTCAAAATATCCTTTTTGATTTTTCTTGTTCTGCTTTTTTTTGTTTATTTAAGTTTTGGTTTCTATATTATTTTGATTGTGATTTTATTAGTGAAAATATGAAATGAAAAATGATATTTTTCATAGCTAGCTTTACTCCTTTTTTCAACTCATTTCATAATAATATCCTTGGAATTATCATCAAATTACGCAAAGATGAAAAATAAACACGAACACGATGCATGAAACATACGAATGCATATACATGAGTGCATATATAAAATGGTTGTTAGTTTAAGAAAGAGTAACTGTTAATAGTTTGAAAACCATTTAGACTTTGTAGGAGTGCATTATTGTATAGCTTATTATGGAGAACTTGAATAGAATATTGCTTAATTAATAATATGAAGTGGAATTAAAATGAAAGCGAATATTATTTTGGTCCCTTCTGATTATGACAATGCTATTTAAGTTGTTTAGGATTTCAAAACTTTAAAAATTAAAAGACTCATGTTTATGAGCCCAACTCTTTTTATTTGAATTGCATGTAGGTATATTTACTAAACGTTTAAAGGAAATTATGTGAACAAATTGATTAAGTTATTCTTAAAAATTGTGGGATCTAAAATGACTAATTTTGTTTTCGTTAAGGATTGACTTCATAAACAAAGAAGTCACTCTTCGTAAGGAGATTTTGTTTAAGATCATTAATATGAATAAGATTTAACGTATCATCAAAAGAAATATTTGCGGAGTGTTAATTCACATAATTTGAGCAGCTAGTTGACAAGTCCTAAGTATAAAATTGCTTCAACTTCACAAGAGATACTAATTAAAATTTGTTAAATAATATTAACAATTTGCAATTACTGTTCAGTCTCTCATTTCAGTTTTCCGTAAGCTGTTGATGTCATCATGAATGCAATTTAAAAAACATTAAATTACTTATAAATTACATAACCGTCCTCAAAGCAATGGAAAAAAATCAAATAGCCATTAGAAGAAGAAATCAAAACTAATAAACAGATTTTTTTCATTTTTCTTCATTAAATGCGTACGAAAACTAAGAGATGTAAGTATCCTTTCATTTTCCTTGAATGTGTTTGCGAAGCGATAAATAAATTGAATGAGAAATAATTTACCATTTACAAAAGCTAAAATGCTTATTGAAGAATAAATTTTCCATTCCCTATATTAATGATGATTTCTCCTATTAATTTTTTTCTATTTTATTTAATGTTCATTACATTTTCCAACATTATTTACAATACACTCATAAAGTGAAAAACTTATGATCTGTTTATTTTGATTTTTCTGTTGAAGAGTGTTAATTAATTGGTACTTTTATTCAATCTTCTGTGTTGAATGACACTGGGAAGAGATTGGCTCATTTATTCATCCTTTTCTTTCTGATTCCAATTTCTATTTTGATGATTTTAGATGTGAAATCAGTTTAATTATAATTTTGTACTTGTAATAAAAGAAATCATATTTTTGAATATGAATGACAAAAAAATTTTATGACAATATAATAAATATTGTAATTGTATGCAACTTCTGAAATACCGGCATGGCATGATTTAATATTTGTTTTTGGGAATTGCAACATGATTTGATTTCTATGTCGGCTTTTCTTCTATTTTTTACATCCAATTAGTATTTTCTCCATCTGCTAATACATGCATGGGAAATTTGGTTTATTGTTCTGCCGTTTGGGTACGTATATTTATGTATGCTTTTGCGCGGGAAGATGGTACCACAAATCATGAGTTTTGAAGGTCTGGCAAAGTTCTATTATTTTTTTCTCTATTGTAGTCTCAATTCTCTATGCTGTTTTCTTATTGCAGTCCGCTGTTTCACTACCCGCTTTCACAATCAGATCACCCATTATTATTATTATATTGCTGTTGCGAATTCCAAGATGTGTCGCTGTGAGTTTGCTGTAGAAGTCGTCTTTTTTTCATCATCGGCTTCTTTACTGCAGGAATGAGTTTTTTTGTTTTGTATCCAAATCCAAATTGCATATCTGCAATTGGCTATATTACTAATGAGCTCCTGGGGCCACATGCCTACATATACCACATTGTTCATTGATAATTTTAATATACATAGTTAACAGCGTATATAATACGTAATATTTATGTCTCGTATTCATCTCTCGAATAATTTCTAAAACAATTCAAGTGTATATTGCGTCCAATAATAAGAATTATTTTTTAGTAATAAGAATTTACAAAATCTGTTAAAATGAGCATTTTTAATTTAGAGAAAATTCGAAAATCTCATTTCCTGTTTTTTTTGTGCTTAAAAAAATTTTCCAAATTTAATCATCAATCTACTATTTAGAATTTACAATTTCTATACTTTTCATATTTTTTTTCAAAGGGGACAAAACTCAATTTGTACATTGTCAAAATTTTACTACTTAACTTTGATTTTTCTTTTTTTTAATCATTTCTTTTGATACCGAACATCTGTTGTTAGTGTTCTGCTTCTGTTGCTGTTCTTTTATTTTAGTTTCTTATATTAGAATCTCATCGAAATCTGAAATAAAAGATAAAAATAACTAAAAATAATTTAAAAAGAAGGTGTCGAAACAACTTTCTTAATTTATAAAAAAACTTTGTTAAATAAAAAAAAAATGTGATACAATTTTAATAAAAAGGAAAAAGAAAAGAAAGCGTAATAAGGACCCATAAGAAAATTCTTGAATTAAAAGTAATATAAAAAGAAGAAACAAGTATTTTAAAGAATACCGGATATTTCTTTTTTTTATCAATATGACAAGAACAAAACTAAATCTCAAACAGGGACATTCTAACAAGCATTTAGAGAAAAAAAAGCAAAAAAAAAAAACTACTTTCAAACCCCATTTTATAACTTATTTTCATGAGTGACGGATTTTCGCACTTGTAACAATAAAATAAATTTTCATATGATTAGAATTAATTTTAAGGAAATTGAATCTGGAGTTCCGACTATTAAAAACTTCAGGGTTCCTTAATTTCTAACTTTGAGTAAAAAATAATATTTAGGTTTCTTCCAGATGTATGTATAAAGATTTCCGATTTAGGAAAAAAAAGTTGGCTTGCTTTATTTTACAAAATACACATGAATTCCAATAACAGTCCAGTGTCTTTGTTGCATTACATCCTGTGAAGGAAAGTGTGCAGCACGGAAAGCAGAAGCAAAGAGAATCTCAACAAGGAACTAAAAAAACGGTGGCAAGTGAAATCTTTTCAAAACCTTTACAGTAATAGTGTTGCTGATAACATTTTTAGTCGTCCAGATTTCAGTCTAGTTGAGGTATAAATATTATTAAACGTCCTACTAGATGGGGGCTGCTGCTTAATCCATAAATTGCCATCTGTTTGGAGATAGACAAAAAAAAAACTTATATCTAAAATAAACTAAATATTATAGCACCTCTAATTTCATGCAAAGCGGCACGTGAAACTTGAAATTATGAAAACAAAAATACTCATTATTATTAATATTTAAAATTTCTGGAGCTATTTTCAAATACGACCTTAAATTCGAATATAAATTACACAAAAACAACTAAAACTTACCGAAAATGAATGTTCTTCCACTTCCCATTTTGAATTGAACAAAAAAGGTAATTTGAGGAAGACATTCAAATATAATTTTTATTTAACAATGAAATCATCACATTTGGCCAAAATTAATACATTCATCCCATCAGGAATTTGCTGTTGTGAAAAATAAAAGAATAGAAACTGGTAATATGTTCATTCATAATGATGTTCAATGTTCAAATTTCCAAAAATGAAACAATCAATTCTTTTTCAACATGAAATTGTTATAGTTATATATATAGTAGGGCCCACTTTTACATTATGATTTTTTCCATTAGATATTTTGATTTTTGATGTTCAAAGACTTGGAAACTTTAAAGAAACTTCTTTCTTGTTTTCAGGAAAGGATATTGCCTCTGTTTTTCTTTTGTCCTTCGTATTATTGTTTGCTTTTTTTTCTCATATTCTTCCTATGTTAGTTCTTTTGTACGTACACCCATTTCTCAATTTGAATTTGTTCTTATTTTTTTGTTCCTAATTCATTTTTATTAGTCGGAAAAGACACCAGATGGTCAAACATCACATAATCTTTAATAACAACGTATAGAAAAGAGCAAAAAAGAAAACAGCCATTAAACAGTTAAGCCATCCTTCAATTAAGTTAAGCTAAAAAAGGAGAATTGGCTTTGTTTTCATTTTTGATTTAAAATTTAAAAGTTTTATCTTGACTCTGAAAATTAGACTTGTACAAGAATAAATTTTCATATCAATGGTGATTTTGCCTTTTTTCTTTTGAACAAAGTATAAAAAGGATATTTCCATTGTGTTAACTATGACGAAGATGATGAAATATTGAAGATGCCAGTTTTTGCACTAAATTTGATTTATAAGTAAAAATGACATTTTTAGTAAAAGGAATAACGGATATTAAAAATTTTAAAACTTGTTCAAAAATATTGCAATAAACATTAACAAGTGTTGTTAATTCTGGTATTTCGTTGAAGCTACCTGTAGACTCCACGCCGGACCCCTATTTCTCCCCACGTCTCATCCAATATCCACATCTCCTTTTCTGGCTCCTAATACGATCGTCTGTTTGCATTCTGTATGTTTTTCCCATTTACATTTCTTGTCAGTTTTTGTGCGTTGGTATCTTTCTATTTTGTGTATTTCTTATTTGTACAACTGATATGATCAGCACGTGGTCATTGTGTATGTGGGCTCTCCTTCACGTCTTGCAATCAAAAAGCCTTCATCTCATACAAATCTTTCCATCAGGTTCTTAGTTCTGCCGTCCAGTGACACTCATGCGTATCTATGTTTTGTGTTATGCAGCAAATTACCATGTCACATCTTCAATTTGCTATCTTCAATCTATAATATAGCACCATTGCAATGTAAACATAAAATCGCTTCAGTGCATCTTCCTGGTAACCAAAATAAACAAATTTGCATTTTTGATTTTTATTTTATTTGTTTTAACAGTCTGATTTTGTTTATAAATTTTCGTGACGCAAGTTCAAAATAAAAGTGTAACGAATTGTGAGATAATTTATATAATAAAATTGTGGCCAAAATTTTAAACCTATTATTTTTCACACCATAAGTTTCTTGTATATTTTGATTACAGCAATTTTCAAATATTTCCCCGTATTGGTATTTTTTATAATATTTATATAACGGTAAAAACAGATAAAGATATTAAAAAATATTAACGATATTTACATAATGTATAATTTTAATTGCCACAACAGTAGATGTGTAAATGCTACCATGCGTCTCATGAGCCAAAGCGTTTTAAGAGTAGAATGAGATTTTGAATGTCAATAAAAGTGTTTGAATTAAAAGAATATTTATTTAAAATTTTGATGCGACGCTTTTATTTCGAGCTAATTTAAAATATACATTTTAAAAAAAGCTTCGTTTATAATGCGCAAATAAACTCTTATGTTGCAGAATTATTGGAAAAATAAAATTTGCACACAACATAATTGAAAATTGTACTTGAAATATATTAAAAATTTGTTTATTTCAACGCCAGGTGCCACCCGATGGTAATTTGAATAACACTTACTGCGCATTTATTTTTAAATATCGCGAACTTTATTATGCAATTGTCTTCTAGAAGTTCGGTTTCTTATTTTATTCGGTACCATACATCTCTATATGTTTAAAATTGACATAGGATATATAGTAAACGATAATTTGATGTCATGTCATTCGTTATGTTCAACTGCCAATTTTAGGGATAATTAATAATCATAAAGTAGTGCTTTTAATGTTTTTTTATCCTTTCTTCCTGTGTTTATCTCAACTGACAAACACATTTCACTAAAATTGATAAAAGGTGGGGTTCAAACATATAATTTTGATATTCTTAGCATTTTTACACTTTTAGAATGTTGAATGTGTGTTCCTCATACATATAATTTGGTAAATAAGTATTTGAATAAATATTAGCATAAAAATATCATTTATTAATCATGCTTAAAGTTGTATTAATGAAATTATACAATATAATATTATAAATTTTAAATAAATAATTTTATTCAAATGTATGCAAAATGTTTTAGAGAAGGGACAATTATGAAGAACTCAAATGAATGTTTTAATTAAAGACATTGGAGCGGGTGTGTTTCTAATATTTGGATGTAATATTGAAGAATTGTCAACTACGAGATGCAAGTAGTGACAAGTAAACGTACAAATATTTGAAAAATAAAGCTAAATGAAGGTAAATATGTGCGAATGAATTTCATAAGCAAAAATATTGTAAACATACGAGTACTACAATTAAATTTGAATGGTGCTAGAGTATCAAACCAACACACAAAAATTTTTAAAAATAACTTCGGATGTCAAGCTTAGATAGAAAGAGCATGTCAAAAAGAACTTTTGACCAGATGAGGTACGTTTTAGGTTGGATTAAAGTACCCCACTATTGATAGGTCTGTCGGAAATTTTAGTCCGCCTATCTTTGTCTGTCGATGATTTTTAACACATGTATAGAAAACAAAACAAACTTTATGTATATATCCATATATATCTACATACTACATTGAGTTAAAAATATTTGTTAAAAGCTTTTATGAAAAAAATTTTACCTTTTCCAGATTTATCTAACGAAATTTTATCAAATGAAAATTATTCTCAAAATAATTTTTAGCTACATATAGAAAACAAAATTGACTGAAAAAATGAAAAGTCACAATGTAAGGTATTTAAAATCAATCGACATAATAATTGTGCAAAAGACCACAACTAAAACTTGCAAACTGAAAACTTAATTCGATTAAAAGTATGAAAAGACAAAACTTTTCATATAACACTCCCAATTATTTTCAAAAACATACGTACTTATGTATATTAATAGTTCTTAAAATAGTAAAAATGAAACCCGAACTAAAAAATTAAATTTCGCTCTTTAAACTCTTTTTTTAACATTGAAATCTATTGTATGAACAGAGTTTACATTATTATTATAGCATATACAAGAAAATTTGTAAAATTCACAAAATTATTTGAAAAATGAACCTAATCAAAATGCTGTTCTTTTAAAATTCCTACACACACACTAGCAAATTTTTTGTTAACAATAAACATTTTAATTCGTAAATTTTTTGGTTTTAGTTCAGGCGACATTAGATGTATTCATGTATGCATCTAATATTCTATAGGTATCAAAAATTTGTATTATGTACAAAGAAAATGCCATTGACATCATTTTATTAAGAAAATTAAAGTTTAGATGACGTTTGGTAGTTCTATTTTAGTTGTCATTCCCTACTCTATTTTTGTTCCTCTTTTGTTGTTGCTTTTTTACTGAATTCAATTCATATGCAAATTAGAAAGTCTATTAGCACTGTTAGTTTTTGCAAAAATTTTTCTATATAAAGTTGTTAAGTTTTACGTACAGCCCTGCATATACGAGTTAGGTATATGACATGTACTGAAAAAATTACGTATATCCCATTAAGAATTACAAAATTAAAATAGAAAAAGTATCAGAACTTGTGGGGAAAAAGTTTGATTGGATACGTATACAGAGAAAATAATATAATTTAGTAAATTAAAATTAACGCTATCACCGTCTATACTAAAAAAGTTCTTGTATTACAATGGTTGCATAGAAAAATTTTCTACAAAAAAAAAAAATTATACATAAACCCAAAAAAAAAAAAAAAATCCAAAAAAGGAAGAAAATTTATTTTATTTCCATTTTATGAAAATAGATAAACTAAAATGTTCCTGTAAACACGGTGTATATTTTTAACTTTTCAATATTCTTTCTAGACAGGAATAATATGCACGTATGATAAATGGAAACGGTAGAAACTGGTTTGTACAAATAACTTACTAATAATATTCCATTTTCAAGGGCATATTTGATAATTTTCAGATTGAAATGAATGTTTCGTAAAAGTTTTAATGGATTCAGAAAGATCCTGCATCGGAGTAGTAATAATCCCATATTGGAGTAATAACATCGGAATTTATCATAAAATGAATGCAAACTTAACAATTTTAACCTGAGTCGCTTAGTTTGAAACTGACGCGCGTAATATAAATTACTCGAGTTAGTTGAAGGAAATATTTCCATTTATATTTTTGGGAAATATAACCCTATATTGCATTTTGTTTCCTTTTTTCTCATGGTTGTGTATAAAAGATTTGGAATAAAGGTTGTGAAATGCATAGGACTAACAAGAGAGCTCCAGAGAACTTAGCAGTGGAATGAATCGTATATGTAGTTTCAAAGAAATTCATTTAGATAAGCGATTAAAAAATCATTAAGTGCTTACAAAATTTTGTTCATGGTCCTTTCTAAAAATTGGATCAAAATTTCATCCGGAATTAATCTTAAATATTGGTCGGCTTTATCGATTATAAACTGTTATCATCTTACTATATTACTAAATTTCATTCATACTTGATTTATAAAATGTTTCTAATCCGAGTCAAAGCGGTATTAAGTATATAAAACGAAAAGTTTTTTAATTTTTGAATGAAAACTCTTGTAATTTTACAATAAAAATTTTGTGAATACTTATTTTCTATATAAAGTATAAAATTTCTATATAAATATTATATGAAGTTAAAACTTTAAAATATTTTAATGTATACATATGTTAGTATTCACATAATTTAATTCACTATACAAAGTTATTCATCGTGGTTAAAGGAAAAGATGTGGTAAGCAAAATCCATTAAATTTTATATAATGAAAATAAAGGAGAAAATCGAAAATTTAAAGGAGAACCAATGTTTATGGGTTGAAAATGGTTTAATTTTGGAAAATATTATATAACAAATTTAATTTATATGTGTATAAAGTTATTGAAGTTATTTGAAATTTACTATATTAACTCTTTATTGGCCCCATAACTTAAATTAAGTTTCGCGAAATATTAGTATATAGCAAACGTATTGTAGTGGAGGTATTGGTGTGTAATTAAAATTTAAGGTAAAATTGTTTTCCTTATAAATTCATTTATTATTGAAAATAATTTTAAACTGTAGCTCATTATGGGGTGGTTGTTGGGAATATCGAATATCTTATTTAATATTAAAAATATTAAGAAAAATTTTGAATAACTTTTGAGGTAAATGATAAATTTTATTATTAAAATTCTAATAATTTATAATTAAATTTCAGGATCTATTAAATTACTTTATAAAGTAGTTACTTTCTAGGAAAAATTACTTTCTGGGGCGCTGAAATGTACTCACGTGTTTCAGTTGGAGTATGAGTTGACTTAATCCTATTAATAATGGAATGAGGTGGGTGACCAAACCTGTATTGTAATCGTATTCTAGATGAGGATCAACAAGAAATGAATACAGGGACTTCAAAATGTAAGAATTGTTAAACTATTTAGTTCAATTATTAATAAAATCCAATATTGAACTTATTTTGTCAATTATATAGTTTATAATGTTTAGCAAATATCTTTTTAAACATTAGTAATTTAGTGTATAATTTGACATTACTGTCTGCCTTAGTCTAGAATAACACATCAGTGCACACTTATTTACATTTAATGTTCAAGTTTTTACTAGTACACCATCCGTAAAAATTTTTTGAATAATTTTGAAAAGAAACTGTGTCGCTTGAAAATGTTCATATTATCAGCCTAAATTAATAATTCAACACAATAGCAGTTGTCCTAAATGCCTATCCTCAGGAACTCCACAGTTTGTAAAATCACCTAGAGGGTAATAGCACAGATAAACGAAGATTATTATTGAAATCCATGCGAATACATGGGAAATCTTGATTGAATCAAGTAATATTTGCGTTGTTTATAAATTTATTGCATCTCTTAAGAACGCTTCTTGCATCTTGTCAATTGATAAAATTGTGGCGGTGAAACCTTTAAAATTTCCTATTATTTACGGGGATTATCAGTCTGATTAATGGTAAATGTTTTTCTGTTTTTGTCTCAAAAATAATGCACTTTTTCAGTTGTGATGGTTTTTTTTTTTGTTTATTTTCTTATTCTTATTTTTTTTTCCAAAGAGTTTTCCTCTATAAATCATTTTTATAAAAGTCCTTTAAAGAAACAAAAAAGAACCATCAACACAAAATTTTTTTGTGTTCTCTACAAAGGAAAAATTCAATAGAATCCCATTGAGAGTTGACATAATCGAAGACTTCTTATTTCCCTTCAGATTTCAATATCAAAGAAAATATTTTTGCATATAGCAGAAAAGAGAAAAATAAATTTTAGTTTACTTTATTTTTTTTTAGTTATTCTTTTTCGATTAGTTTTATATATACTAAGACTTGAATAGTATATACCAACTCAATTTTTTAAGTTTACAAAGCAATTGACATGTTATTCAAGTAGACTTCCAGTAGACTTCCTATATATTTTATAAACTTAATAGATAAAAAGGAAGAAATCAAAAACAAATAATGAAGTTCCTTTTGTTTTCTTCATTTTAATAATAATAGTTTTATCAATCAAATTCTTTTAAGAATAAACTCTTTAATTTTTCCCGTATGGAAGATGATAAACGTTTATATGTATATAATACACTGTTGGAGAATTTAGTAAAGTTTACTATGGTCAAAAAGTGTATTTATCTCTCAAATATTGTCCAAATTTACGCAGAATAAGCTGTTAGATTTATTGAAATATTACAATAATAATTGTGCTAAAATATTGCGCTATGTTAATCTTATGCAATTGCTGTCATCACTTATTCGAGCATAATGTCCTTTAATAAAATTTGAGTTCTTTTGTTTTTCGTTCCTCTAATAACAATTATGATTAATTGTTATGTTGAGAATAAATTGTTAAAAGATTTTAATTGAGAACGAGGTTCTTTAATTCCTTTTGTTTTACTATTATTGTTTATATTATTGTTGACATTGCTGTTATTGTGTTGCAATAGTGATCTTAATATGTTCCGAGGCCTCCTTATTGTTAAAGAGTTGTCATTAACCTGACTTTTATAATAATTTAATGTTTATTTAATTACTAATGTAATTATATTAAACATTTTATTGCAAAAAGTATATGAAACTGTGATTGTTAAATTACTTTAGTGAACCACTCAAACCATCAGTACCTCGTGATCAGTACTAGAGGAAGTCCCACCCAAACCATCAGTACCTCCTGACGGCCAAAGTAGTTGCAACTGATATTTCTTTGGTTAAAGCCCAGTAACCAATAATATCAAAAACGGTACTAAAATGAGCATTCCAGATTGAATGTGTAGCCTGAGGTAATTGGAACGCCGAGAAAATTGATTTGCTTTCTGAGAGCACATAGATGGTGCGGTTTTTATATACTCTATCTCAATTCACTCTCAGGGAGATCTCTATTGAATGTATTTTAGCTTTAAACATCACTATACCATACACCAGAATCAATTTAAAAAACTGGAATACGCTGCTACCACACACGTTGATCAGGAAACCCCACTTCGAGATGGCTATCCAGAGAATAAGGTCGTTCTTAAAAAAGCCTTATTAAGTGCCGTGGCTAGTACTTTCCCTGCGACACTGAATACTATTAACATAAAGTCATTAAAAATTAAGAAGTGCTTCATATGCTTTTTCAAAATATTTGAACAAAATGTCATAATTTAAAATTAAACGTCTATTTTCAGTTTCCATTTTTTAATTTGGAAACTGTAATAAAGTAATAAAACACACTCGTAGATACAACGATAAGAAGAAAATATTTATTTTTCTTTAATATTTAAAGATTTGTTTTTGTTTATCTCTTTTCCTCATTTTTTCTATACCATTGTACTATTTTCGCCTTCTATTAAAAATAATTTTTTCTCATATATTTTTTTTTTTCAAGAATAAATCGAAAAATTTCAATACTTAGACAAACAACTATCAATTTTCGTATCAGAGTGTAAAGGAAGATAAAAATAATAATAAGAAAAAGAAAAGTGGAATGAGAAATATTATGATTTATGACAATAATAGACAGATCAACTACTCTACTATACTTATTTATAAGTAAATTATATAAATATATAAGTTTAATGTGCGGGCCAATACTGTAAATATTGTTTAAAAAAGGATACACTATAGTCGTATACAAACTACAGTAAATACATAAAAAAAATAGTTCAGGGTTGGAAAAATTGGACATGACAAAAATATTTACTCTTAAAATTTATTTTCGTTCTCTTTCTTTCTCTAAAATATATCATATAAAATTTATAGTTGAATAGAGAGAAATTAAAAAAGAAAAACACAAGAAAAAAACACATTAAAAGAGGGTAAATATTTACTTTCTCACACATTTTAAAGTTTTCATCTTTCTCTTATACATTATTGTGACTTGTGAGTGGGTGCATGAACTTTGAAAAAAGGTTTGAGGTTCAAAATGTCAAAAAGGAGTATTATATGTATAGTTTGTGTTGTTATTTGAACGAAAATGTCAATGTTATAAAATTTTGCCTGTTATAATTCTTTTTTTTTCATATGTAAGTATACAAATAAAATAAAGTTAGAAAAAATTGGACCGTATGATGAATAACAATTGAAATTGTTAGTAATGTTATATATTTGAATTGTGCTCGAGAAGCTATTTGCAAAAAAAAAAATAAAATGAAATTGTAAATTTTTTAATATTAGACTTATGAAAATGCAACTTTTTTGATTTTGATATAATTTTTTAAGTTTTTCGTTCATAACAATTAAAATTCTTAATTTACCGTTTAACTCACAGTGAAAATTCTGACAGAAATAACAGATCAATCCATTTTATTTCGACGCTCTTTTCCCTAAATACTAATTTTGAAAGGCAAAATTAATTATTTTATAAAAAGTGGAAGTCTTTCTTCCTAGTGAATACAATTGTAATACATAAACGTACAAAGAGAAAAATTAAGAGTAATTTGTAAATAATAAAATCTCAGGGAATTGAATGCAGTGAATGCAATGATAAAGCCTCGTCCAAATCATCTGAGCCTTCTGCCAGACAGAACAGAGCAATTATACAGATTCCGCAGTAGAATATTAAACAGTTTTGTTATCCATTTTTCATTCGTTAGTTCCATCTACAAATTCTAAAAGAAAATTTTAAATTAGAATCTTATAGTTAATATGATTAACTTAATTCTGTATTTATGCAATTTTAACTTAAAAATTAACAAAAAAAATTTTTTTTTATCATTGAAATTTATCGAATAGCAGCAATTCAGAATTTCAGAACATTTTCAATTCAAGAATATTTTTTTTTTTATTTATTTTTATCATTTTTTAATGTAAGTACAAAAATAATATAAAACAAACTTGATTCCAATTTGCAAAAAGCATAGAATATTGATAATAATAATCAAAAATAGGATCTTTCAATAAAATATTTTCCAATATTTGAAGAAGTAGAAGCACAAGAAACAACAAGCAAACAAAAGGCAAAAAAAAAAGAATTATGAATGAAAATTTATTTTACTTAAAAAAAATACAGAATAATGAAAAAAAATGGAAAATGAAAAATAAATTATTATTATTTTTCCAACAATTCAAAAATTTTCCAATTATTGTCTAAAAAAAAATAATAATAAAACAAGAAAAAAATCTGATGTGAACAGCACATAGCCGGCCGCAATATTTATTTTCTAGCTTAGCAAGTGTTACAGAAGATTATGAAAATGTCTTTTAAACACTTTTTTCCAATCTTGATAACGGCAGTAAGTTTTTTGTTAAAATAATTCGCTATCCGACTCGAGCTGCGCCATCCGATTTCTGAAAATTTTGTTAATAACAAAAAGTTCCTAATGACTCTTTTATGGATTGATTTTCGAGGCCTAATCGCTTCAAAAAATCTATAATTTAATTGTTTTTACACCCGTCGAGAAAATTGTTTGATTATTTCTCTTTATATGCCGAAAAATATAAATTAGACCCGAGTTCTCAAGGTCTCATATGGAATCAAAAGTGGATTAATCTGGGACATATCCAAAATAAATCAACATTTAAAATTTCAGCAGAACCACAAATACACTCGTGCACACAAAAACCAATATCTTGATAAAAATAGTTTATTCAAAATCCCTACTATGCAGAGGGCTTTTAAATAGACCGCAAAATCTTGATGTAAAATTTAGTGCCATTACACAATCTCCCTTATTGTGTGCAATACGGTCGGTTAAAAGAAGGGGAGTAACAACAATAAAATATTAGAATTTTTTAATTTTTGCTTGTTTTTTTTTTTTTGAAAAATGAATTAAAATTTTCTTTTATAGAAGAAAGAAAATTTCAAATGAGTACAAAAACAAGCTGATTTAGCTTAACTATATGATGATAAATTATAGTAAAAAAAAAAGGAAAAAAAATGGGAAAACATTTTTTTCCCAGCTTTCTCCGGATTTTTTTTTCTCTTGTACAATAACATTTTTTTTAAGACATTAGAACTTTTGAAAAGATAAAATTTGCGGGGCTACACTCTAGTATAAGTTGATTTTTATTAGAAAAACATTTTTAGATAATAAAATTAAATAATAAAAACAGAAAAAATTAAGTGGAACTCAAGTGGAATCCTTGAAGATAACAATTTTTTAACAATTGAAAATTATAAAAATAAAATTTATCAAAAATTGTTAACGACAAATAAAAGACTAACAATAAAAATTAAATTAATTTTGTATATAATAAAATAAAAAATAAAAATATTTCTAAATTGTTTAATATTTTCAATTAATTTTAAACATACATACAAAAAATATTCATTTTTAACTTAAATTTACTTTAAGAATATTAAAACATTTTTTATTTTTAACAGGATTTTTAGATCGAATGATGAATTGAATGTATATAGATTTACTGGTCGCATGAGAAAATTTATATACGATAATTTACACACAATAAAAGACACTGATAAAGTTCACTTTGAAAGAATTAATGGAACAAGAACTTCTCCCATATCGAGAACATTTGATTCATTGGTGAACTTGGGACGCAGCAAGACTACACATTATTAACACAAAACATTTCAATTAGGTTGCCATATTAGTTCCCGGAGATAAATCGCTGATATGTTTATTTAGGCTTACAACCAGGGTGAGTTTAAATTCAAATTGCAGTTTGACACTCGATCACAATTCTGATATTTTGACTTAACTTATAGCTTATTATAAACCTTAACTTATGGCAGTTTTGACATAATGTGAAAACATTATGAGACCACAATCCCACATACTTTTAATATTTTTTAATATATTTAAAATATTATAATTTTTAAATTTCCTATCTTGCCAACTCTAAATAAATAATTGTACAATTGCTCTTCAAAAATTTTTCAATGTCATATTTTTCACGTCCTGTGCATGTTGTATTTATTTACATACTTTAGGTACATATCATGTGTGTTTATTAATAATTTATTATTGCATTATGTATTAAATTGTTTACTTATGTCCTTTTCAATTTAAATTGTGTTTAATTAAGAAAAAGCAACGTACATAAAATAATTACCATCCGACAACGCATGATAATTTATAACGTGTATCCGTATAATTTATAATGCATACTACATAATATATGTAAGAGTGTCTGTAATAGAAGTTATATATAATGTTGTACATAATGTAGCAAATAATATAAAGTATAATGTTCTCAAACAACACAAAACATTTATAAACAAAAATATAAATTGAAAAAAATGCCGAGGGGTCCATTGTATCAAATTATTCAATTAGACAAGACAAATGTAAACTTATCAATTATTTAAGAATTGATAATAAAATGGGTATGACCAGGGATGTGAATGACCTGGGATCCATCAATTTTTTTTCATTTTTTGTTAATGTTTTGTTTTAGATTGTTTGAGTTTTGCTTCTAATTTTTGGAAAAAATATTTTTTTTTTATATTTATACTGAAGTTCGTATAAATATAAAAAAAAATTTGGAACGTACAATACAATCAATCTTCTCCATTCAATTTTAATAACTTACTATGTATTTTATCCAATTATTTCAGAACTTAAATTTTCCCAGTGTCTACAGAAGAGTCTTTTACTTTGAAATAAAATTTTAAATTTTATAAATTTAATATTTTACTGGAACGCATAAGATTGCAAATATATGAAGAAGCATTGATCTTTTCGAATTTAAAAAAAATATGAAAGTAATGGTACTGATATATTAAATTTACAAATTAACACGTCGGCTCTATAGGCTCTTTATAACAATAATACAACCACGATACATAGCAGGATTGCCCCGTATATCTGTATGGCCTGCTCCTCCAAGTCATTTTTAGCAGGACCGTTATCATTGGCACATAAAAGAATGGTTCCGGTCTAATAAAAGGAGTTGTCGCTTCCCTCCAGGCGAAACCATCAACTTTCTCATTTCCGATCAAGAAAACCTACTGGGATCCACATAAAAGTTACCTCGTTACACCTAGCCAGAACGACAAAGACGTCAACACTTTCCAGTTTGCAGTTTGGATTCCACTACATCAGGAGAACGGCCCGACTTAATACAATACAGTGGCATTCCTGATATGGGAAAATCAGACAGATTTTGCGATGTAGAAAAAGAAACTTCATTCTGCCGCCTCATAATTTTTTTGTAACACGGTCAGGTAATTGAATGAAATTGAAAATTGTAAAAGTTCTTTAAAACCTGTTAGTTCAAATTAAAATTTAGTCTCTGATTTATATTTGTAGATACATACATGTATATGCACATAAACTTAATATTCACATGTTTTGGGCGCCATTATATATTCAAAATATTGGAGATATCCGCTCTAGATCTTTTAAAAAATTTATTTCATATTGACAATATGAAATTCTAATCTTCTATAGCATTATCACATTTTTAAGCGTAACCTACTTTACTCATTCGGATATTGCCTCTTAAATTAATCAGCACCTTTAATATTTTTCTAAAAAATAAAAATGTAAAAATTCTCTTTATATTGAAACATTAATCGCGCCTACTAAATTAATGACTTTAATTTACTAAATCTCACCAAGATATTATGATTTTATATTGGATTCAATATAGTTTTTTTTTTTATTTTGTGTTAAAAGTAAATTAATAGACTAGATTTTATTTAATGTGAGCATATACTATTCGATTGAATATCCTTGCTTACTTATAGTTTTTACTCCATACTGTTGAATATCCTGATGGGATATTCAGCGATATCTCGATTCTATTATACTCATATTATCTTCCCAGGAGATGAAAAAAATTCGATAGATACTCCATCCATAGACGCTCCATTCATATATCAATATACATACGTTATAATAGTAGTGTGAGAGTATATCGATGTGGATAACCACATTTGGAAAAAAAAAGTCTATAACACTGTTAATATCTTATCATTATTTAATTTTGTTTTTCTGTTTTTTATTTCTATGAAATAAATTGGAAATTTAGGATTCGTGTTAAGAGACTAGTCTGCATATGCCTCTATGTATAATATACAACTTGTTATTAATAAACGGATCATCCCAAATCATTACGTTTTCTATCAAATTTTGACCAGTTTTAAAATATAGTTAGAATTCATGCAATATTACTCTTGGTATATATTTATGTATATAGGCACACTCCAACTAGGTTTATTATCATTTATTGATTTCTTGGATAAATTATTAGAAGGTGATATATGTAGTAGATTGCTATTTGTTTTAAATATATAGTATGTGCCGTAGCACATGCTTAAAAACAAAAAAGAATTGGTAATATTTTCAATCACTTTGTCAACAATATTCGATTTTATTTTTCAGACAGAAGTTGAAATTTAATTACAGGTATATTTTTTTTAAATACTTCTTATGATATTTTTCTGTTATTTTAGTTTCAACTGTTATGGACATACGACTATAAAAGAATAATATTGTGATACAAAGATATTAAGTGCAACATTTGAAACGATTTTATCTTAGAAAAATTAAGGCCAGCAATCAGTTAAAAATTGAAAACGCTATTAAAACTCTGAAAATATTAAAAAAGTGCTGAATATGTTAACAAAGTAGCCAAACAGTAAAGCCTGTTACGGACATATGGTATGCAGCTATGAAACTATGCCAAGCAAACACATATAAAACTAATACAAACTTTCCAGGACAAGGTCCTTGGCAATATGTTCGGTATTCTTTGGTAGTAGGGATTTGGGTGTTTCCGAAGTAACTGATAAAATAAGGAGCTGCGCCAAGTAACATACAAGGGATTAGGACGGGAAAACCTAAATAAACGAGATCTTTTGATTTATCGTAAAGTGTTGAGCCAGCACTTTTGTAAACACTATTAATTGGTCTGAAAACAATTCAAGGCTGCTTATCTTTGTCCCTCCATAATTTTTAACACTTATTTAAAAAGAAAGAAAAGCTTTAATGATGATGACAATAGTTTCTTCCAAGTGCATTTCAATTTAATTATAAAAAAGTTGATGATCTCCATGACCACGAATCTGCAATGATCTTGGATTAAATATCTAAACATCATTGGAAGTGTTCAGGAACGATCAGATTCCACAACGATGTCTTACGAAAATATTTTCTAATTCGCCCTCCACATGGCAGCCAAGGCAAGAATGTAAATAAATTTTTTAAGTACACCAGGATGGGATAAAACAAAATTTTATAATTTTCAAAATATTTCAAAATTGGAAATATCTCCCATGATATTCATCACATCTATATACATCTATATGAGGCACTATAATTCAGTAATTCAAATTCACAAAAATTCTCTTATAAAATTACTAATTCATCAGATTTATTTGTGCATATGTATAACAAAAATTCTTTGTAGAATATCTGAAAAATTATTAAAAGATTACTTATTAAACTATATGGAGCAATATTCACAACAATTCTTCAATATGTAAATGACCATATGTGGGAGGTTACCTATACCGTCTACATTATCTCAATTTTAATCTTGATTGCAGACATAAAAATAGATTATGGTTTTTATAATACTTTATTGCAAATTTATTTCAAATTATTTTAAAATAATCTAAATTTAATGAATTTAAAAGTATTTTATATATACTTGTAGCTCAAAGCCAACAACCAAAGGAAAAGGAATTTAAATTTCGATATTTTCGATAAATAAGGTTCTAAGGTAATTTTTCAATTTTTTTTATATTCCATGTAACATTTTTCATATATTTTTCAGATAGAGAAAATTTATTACGGACGATCAATTTAGTTTGCAATTTTTTTTTTTTTGAATTAGCTACATCTAAATATTCGAGGCCATAACCTAGAAATAGAAAAAAAACAAAAAAAGCAAAATTTTCTCATTATGCACCTCATTACTTTCTTTTTTTATTTAAATATAGGATTCCTTTTAGCTACAAAACAAAAAAACTAGTGAAAACATGACTGAATTATACCCTGTACCTTGACAATCTGATAATAAAAACTAGTTTTTGAAATAGTTAAAATTAGTGTTCATGGTTAAAAGCATGCAACATGATGCTTACATTCCATAAGAAAACTTCACAGATTTATCTGACCTATAATTGGAAACATATGGATCTAACTGTATTATTTGCGAATATTTAATATTAACTTCTGAAATTGTATGGCAGCTATCCAAACCCGTTGTTCGAATTGGTTCAGCTACAATACTGTTCGTTCTTTTCAGAAAAAAAAGCAATTTGTGTATGTAAAGTGGTGTTTGTTTAATGAGTTATCGTATAATCGGACGGTCGGGCGGACGGACCTATCCAAATTAAAATAGAATTTTACGCTAAGCAAGAATATATACCACAGACAACTCCTGCAAATAGTGTAGGGTATAAAAACTACAAAACTTTTGCCAAAATTTTAAAATAAATATAGAATTCATTTGTGAGAGAGAGAATAGCCTAAAATTTTGGAATTCGCAATCAATTTTCCAAAATCGAAACCAAAAAGAAAAGATAAAAATGAAAAATAGGTCTTCAATGTAAAAATAATTTATTTAGGATAACGTGTTACATTCCTATGGCACAACCAACAAAAAAAAAGGATCAAAAGAGATAATCAAATCTCAAAAAGGTAGGTTAAGAAAATGTTTCATGCTTAAAATTTTTTAAATTTAATTTTCTCGCCCCTTAAAATGGAAGTTTATTGAAAATATACAAAATTAACTAACCATATGTAAAAAATTTTTTATCGAAATTTTTCACAAACTCTAAAAATTATTGAATAAAAAAAAACACAAACCTATTTTGATTGGGTTCTTTTAGTTTTTTCCTTTTTAAACAAAACTTTTGGCAAAAAATATTTGAATGTCTCCTGTAAAAGGTATATGAACGGTTCAAGAATTATTTTTAAAAGAAAATTTTAGCTACAATTAAAGAATTTATTGTTCTGCTTGAATTCATTTAGAAAATTTTTAAATATTTTCTTGAAGGTTTTTCCTTAACAAAGGGCGGAATTTAGAAAATTAGGTTTAAGCAAAATATTACAGAGATTTAAATTATGATCTTAAAGAACTATGTAGCATATGTGGCAAATACTATATAAGAAGACCGTTTTCAATAAGCATCTAGTAGTGGAGCAGTAGCCTGCCAATTAGTATTTAGGTTTACGAAAGTACCCTAAGTAAGTAAATTTGCACAAATTAAACGCCCTGATCTGTTATAAATTTAAAAATTCCACCTTGCATTTAATTAAATAGCATCATTATCATATTTTTTTTTTTTTTTTTTTTTTTTACAGATGTTAAAAAACGTCGACAGACAAAGATAGGTGAACCCAAACCGCCGTCAGATCAATAGTGGAGGACTTTAGCCTAATCTATAACACATCAGAATTTAAAACTAATCAAACTGACCAACCATTAGTTTTGCTTTATCTTTTTTTTGTGCCTATATTCTGTGAAGGAAGGTACGGAAGTGCCGTATCAGGACATCTAAGCTAAAGATATTAAATTTCATTAAAATTTCCCTTCAAAAGCTAATTATTTTTCATTTACAGTTTAAGAACTAGTTTAATTAATTCACCATAATTTGCAGCTAGCTTCTACTTGTAATAGAAAAGATTTAAAAATATTTACGCGACTATTTTATTAATAACGCAAGTACATTTCTACAATTTTTTCTTTATTTTTATATGAGAAGCCTGTAATTTTTCAATGACATATGCCAGAATGACGTACAAATTAAATGTTAAGACACATTAATTTTTGTCTAATATAATGTTAAACCTCTTAATTTTCTTTCAAATAAAATTTTAGACTGAATGTCTTTAACATGTCAATCGCTTTCATTGCGATTATATACAAATTGTTTTTATAATGAAAATTGCAAGAAATTTCTTTAGAAAGAGTGAAATAATACAAAAAAAAACAAACTGTCATGGCAGAATTATGGTATAATGGCTAAAAAGGAGATTCTTAATAATATTAATAAAATAAAAGTAAAAATTGCCTCACAACATACTCGTAAAATATTGCTAATTGTCTGGTCAATAGAAAAACTACTTTATTTATGCATATACAGGCTCTATTTTGTAATATTTTAAAATAAAGAGGGTCATTTGGAACTTGTGTGACAATAATTTTATGTATATTTCTTTTTAGAAATGCAGTAAATGTAAAATTACATTTTTTATTACATATTATATGTATGTGAAATAAAAGTGAAATGATAATTTTTTTAATAAAATGTTATTTTAAAAAAACATGTTCAATAGAATAAGTGCACCTTTTACATGTGCAACATTTTCCAATGTTGCATAATTTATGTAATTTAATTGTTAATTTAACTATGTACATAGATTCGTGTGTATTTTTTAAAATATGTCATCCTTTATTTATTGTAAACTAATTTTTTCCATGAGCCAATTATAGGGATTTTAATGAAATGATAATTTTTCAATAATAATTTTAATAACAGAGCATATGATAATAAGATAAGTCTAAGATGAAAGCGAATAAACTTTATATATGAAAGCATGGCTATATCCTATAGAATAATAACAATCAGGGTATACACAAAAAGAAAAAGAAACATCATATTTATGCAGTACTATTCCACCACAGACACCAAAAGCGAAGATACAAAAACGAAATTTACTTTCAAATACCGTTAACATGGTACGACACCATTAGTGGGTGTATGCATTGTAGTGGGCGATTAACGCAAAAATTGAAGATATTCAGGCAACTGCAGTGAATTTTGTTTTTGTATGTACACGGGATGAGTGTCCATAAAAACAACGGAGAACGGATAGATGTTACGAGACGGCAGAATTAAAAACCAAATGGATTACATATATATGAACCGAAGGTGAAGAAACTCGCTTCTTAACTGCAGAACATGAAGGGGAGCTGGCATACACCGTGATCACGTGATGGTCGCAGATTACATGCACAATAAAGAAAAGTATTTAAAATTACAAACTAAACAACACATATAAAGGCGGGAATTTAAATCAAAAATAACAGAAGAAACAAGAAATATAAATGCAAATAACATACAACATATATACAGACAAGTGTGTATACAGGTCGTATTAGCATTAAGTACTTGGATCAAGAGATTTCCGAAATAGAGTCAGAAGATTACAACAATAACAGCCACTTTAACACCAAACTTCTATCGCAGAAAGAACTAAAGGACGCAATTACGATTTACGATATTGGAAGACAAAAATATCGCAAGTGCGAACGGGATGCCAGATAGAGAAGATTTGGCCAAAAAAAGATAACAAATAGAAAGATATACTACTAAAGGAATACTTACAAAACTGGCAAAGAAAACAGTCTTCAAGAATGTTCGAATTGGGGGAGTATCATCCTTTTCAACACGATTCGTAAAGTGCTTGCGTTGGTTGTCATGAGTAGAATTGAGCCGAAAAGAAAAAGAAAGTATTCGGAGAAGAACAGGCTGTATAAACCACTCTAATATACTCAGAATTATCCTAGAACAGTGTAATTAGTGGAAAAGTCTCGTTTACTGCACCTTTGTCGATTTCGAACGAGCATTCGACATAGTTAAACATTAAGCCGTCTGGAATACTATAGAGGCTGGAGGATCTTCAGTATGCACACAATAGCTGCCTCCTAGCTCATTCATATGCCATTATGCAGACCGAAGTTAACATCCTATACAGGTTATGGCTGTCTGCAGATTAAATATAATGCATAATAAACCCTTTCAACTAGCCAACAGCCAAACTGAAATCGTGCAATTCGTCTGATGAAGAAATGACATAAGACATAGACCAAAGATTGTTGAAAGCAAGGATGGGGTTGGCCCGATTGTGAACCGTGAATACTCAGTGCTTACGTAAAATCGGTATTACTGTACGACTGTAAAACATGGTTGGCGGATAAGGTATATCAATAAGACACAGGTATATATCAAGAAATGCCGAAGATTAATACAAGGAATATTTTGATTTCTCGTAAATTTATTCAATATTGTAAACTTTTTTTATTACTTAAAACTTACTTATAATTATATAGTTTGACCGACAACTTTTTTATATAACTTTTTGCATAAAAATTTTTACATTAAATTCTTAAATTTAAGGAGTTTGCATTTATGCATATATACATATATATTTAAAATCGCAAAGGCTGACATAAAACGTTATCGTTTATATAATAAAATAATCGATTATCTAAAAGTTTTAAATATAATTAATGATTTTATGTCATTCTGGTTAATATCCTGTTGAACAGTGTTTTTTCTTGGTTTATGGTTGTGCTTTAGAAAACGCTTGAATAACAGAAATAATAATTAATAACTTCATACATACACATATACGTATTATAATTCACTATAATGGTATTGTAGAGATAACATCTTCAATTCAATTCTATGTCTAAAGAGACTCAATCACCCATATACAGTCAGTTTGAAATCATGCTAAATTCCATTCTGTACATTATAGACATATAATCACTATAAACATGTATATAGTAATTTCTTATAACGTATTTATGTTTGGATATGACACAAAAATATAATAAAAATTGAAATATTAACCTTTTCTTAACAAGTTTTGGTTGATTGTCTCTGTTAATCATAGTCATCTCCTTTTATTTGAAACAAGAAAATATGCGCCTTTCTGTGTAAAAAACATACTTTCCACTGTATTATAAATACTTAAAATTTAACATTTTGGATATTATAAAGTAATTTATGTTTATCTAATCACAATAGTTTAGAATGCTTCTCCAAGGACGTGTGAAACGGCCTTGATGGAGGCTTTCTTGGACGTGGTTCCACTTCATGTCCATCTTAAAAAGGAGACTAAGAAAGGAGTATTGCAAATTAAACAATATAAAGATCCAAAGCTTGGTTGCCGTAAGGGGACAGGAATCACAAAAGATCCTGTATGTCGATGTGTGAAGGTAAATAATATTTGGTTTAGTCATGAAAGCAGAACTGTATGTGTTAGGATGTAAAAAATCAATCGCAATTAAATGAATCGCAAGAAGAACGCCACACTATGCAACTCCAGAAAAATAGTGAGAACTCATCATGCAAAGTAGAAATAGTTTAAAGCAATGCTGATGATGGAGAAGAACTCTGTGGAAATACTCACAGGTTTTCTAAGAGAAGACTGTATGCTCAAAGGAACAGTTAAGAATAACAAATTCTGTTTGTTTTGTGTGAAATCGAAGAAAATATCACCATACTGTTGACGAAGAGAGTTGACATATTTTCACCTTTCACTGTTTATATTTTAGCAAACTTTAGATACATACAAATTTTTAACCAAAAATTACATATGTGTTCGAAATAACTGTTTTCCTAATCTCCGATGAGACATAATGTTATCTTATTTGGATGTGACACTTCCCGCTATTTCTGTTACTCACAGCCCCATTCACATTTCTATATGTGCTTAAAAAAATGAAAATTGCTGATACATAAAAAAACAAAAAAGAGAGAAAAATATACATAAATGAAAAATGATAAATTGAATTTTTGGTAACACAATAAACCAAGTAGTAAACAAAAGCGAGTCAGAGAAAAAAATAATATTTTGCAATAAAAAAAACAAAGCAATTTTTAAAAAGGGCTCCATGATTTTTTTTTTTTTGGGGGTATTTGAAAAAAAAAACGCGTGAATACAGAATTTTTATCACAGATTTTATAATTGCAACATTAAAATTCATATGGAAAAATATGAGAAAATTTTTAAAAAGAAAAGAAAAAAAAAATTTCAAAACAAAATTTTTACATTTTCGAAATTTTTGCATAAAGGGCAAAAACGTGAATAACTTCGAAAAAAAAGGGGGAAAATCGCAGAATATTTGTAAAATATTAAGATTAGCACTTGGATGGTTTGTTTTATAATTCGAGAGTGTGTTTTGTAAGCATGTTGAAATAATTTATCATTAGTTTGTGTAAGAACAAAAAAAATTTGTGTGTACACTGCTTTTCTGTGAGGTGAGAGGATAATGAGATTGAGTGTATAGGTTCGCCAAAAAGAGTTTTATTATTTAATTCTATTTTATATTCTTATCTTTATCACAATTTAAAGTTGTTTGATTTAAAATATTATAAGATGCTACAGTGCCAAAATTCTTGCTCAAAGGTATTTTGAATTGTGTTACGGAAAATCTTTGAAACATCAAAATGTTTTTGAAGCTATTACAATAGGAATGTAACTGAAATTTAAACGAAAATTTCTATTGATAGGCCACATTCTCCCTCTTTGCCACAAAAACTCTCCGCAGGGTTGCTCATCTTCCTGATATGGCATGTTTGTCAGTAAGCTAATGTTCCGTTATGCTCGCTATCATATCAAGCTACATCAGATGGTGTGGTGCAGAAACATCCTTGGCCACGGTTCTCTGGCCGTGTTGCATGTAGTTTCGTTTGCCCATCGGCTTGCTCAAATGTCGCGTTGCATAACTGCAGAGGCATTTCTACAATATTATAAATTTCTTGATGCGAAACTTTTGTATTCAAATCAAGTCAATTTAAGCTATTTGAATAAAGCTAAAAGGTATTTGAATTCGTTATGACTCACAATTTAAGTGAAAAATTTCTTTAAATTTTATTAAATTTATGCAATTTAATGTTGAACACAAAGAAAATTTATTCAATTGGAATGTGCCTACACCTACATAGATATTCTCCCATAAAATTATTAAAAATATGTGATTATTGAAATAGTAGCCATTTTTTTTTGTAAAACATTGCACAAAATTAGGATTTTCTTATTTACTTAAAGTTTTCAAGGACTCCCTTAAACACATATCTACCGATACATAATGAAAATACAATATTTTCACAAATGCAAATTACATACGACATTAAATACAAAAAAACAAGAAAAAATCCTTTATATGTGGAACATTCCTAATGCTCTTTGTAATAAAATCGCTAAAATACAAGAGAGAATAAAACCAGAATGAAAAAAATTGTTAAGTGTCTAGTGTAATTTTACAAAGCTACACTTTTATAGGATTGCGTTAAATTACAAAAGACAAAAAACAAAAAAAACATCTTAAAAAATAGAAGAAACATTTTTGTTTTATGTAGAACCTAGACGACGGCAACAACGACGACGACGATACACTAATAATTCTTATTGTTACCCATAACAGTAAGGTTTATTCAAATTTCCTTCATTTTTTAAAATTGTTGTTGGTATCCTATTCTTGAATTTTTTTTTAATACTCTAAACTGTAAAATGAATCATTGTCCTTTCATTTCCATATCTTCCACCCACTAATCATCGCAATTTCTCCTACCTATATCAGTCAGTTTATGCAAATGTGAATACAATTTCCAGGATAAAATTTTTCTATTTTGTTTATATGCAAAGCTACAAGGTTGTTATACCAAATATATGGTAGGATAAGGGGATGAAATGGAAAATTAAATAATAAAAAGAAAATTCAAACGTAAAATAGACAGAATTTTTTGTATTTTTCTGTTTCTTTCTGAAACAAAGAACTACAATAGGATATTCAAGTTCATGGAACGGAAATACTTACGATTTACGAAAATTGCATTTCATACTAAACGTACTTAAGAAGTGAAACGCAGTTGAAAAATGAAAATTACAATGCAGTCGGATACAATTACATTGTTTTGTCATTTACATTTAAGGTGTGCGGACAACTCAAAATTATTTTAAAAGGGTTGATTGTTATACCAGCACAATATAGAAGTTGTTTATTCTTTTTTTTTGTGTTTAACAAAATGTATTTAGATTAAATTTAATTTTTAATTTTAGGAAAGTAACAAGATTATGAATGAAACTGGGAACTTTTTAGGGAATAGATAAAAATTTTAAGCTGCAATTTGATTATCTGTGATTCTCTATAGTTTTCCTTAATAATTGATTTATATGGAATTATTTTATAAGCTTTTTCTTTTACATTCATAAGTTTTGGATGCCTTGTTTTGCGTGCAATCGCAATGCGTTTGATTTGTTCTAGTGAAATGACTCAATTTTACATGCCTCTGAATGGGCGACTGAGTAAATAATTTCATATATTTTTAAATAAAATTTCATATTAATGTGACCAGCTGTAAGGAAAGAATTTATGACGAATTCAAATTATGACTAAATATACCCCCCCATATCTTTTAAACATAATTGATGCAATCTTAAATCTTTTGTTTTATTTACCGGAAAATTTAATTTTTCCGCCCTCACGTTTATTTCAAAAATATGTTCTTGTTTCATTCTGTTGTTTTTTTGTTTTGTATCAAATAATTATGTGGTTGCATTTTAATAAAAAGCATACAAAATGTCAATAAATTTTTCTACTCATATTAAAAAACTAAAGAAAATGAAGGAATTGTTGAAGAAAAAAAAATAAAGAGTTGAGTATTAAAAAAGAGAGAGAATTATAATATGTATGTGGCAACATATTTGAATTTGAAAATTAATAGCAAAAAAGGAGAGAAAAATTCAAGTTAGTCTTAAAATCCAGGTTTTAAGAAGAATAACAAATCAATTTTACAAGATTTATACGTGCTGAATAAGGTATTTAGAAGCTTAATGTTCATCCGAAATTGGGATTCCGGTCAATGTCCAGATGTTGAAGTAATAAAGAAAAACAATAAGCTTATGTTGGAAAGTAAGAGAAATTTAAAAATGTTGCATACCGTTAGGATGGTGCTAATAATAGGCTATGCTTTCGGAATAGTCATAGTCATTCAACGTGTCAAATAACAGTAACGATCTACATATTATTTAATAGTTGCAATTGTCAAATAGTTTTGATTGTCATTTGATTTTGGCAAACGCAATTTTTTGTTCTTCTAGATTAGGTGAGTTGGTATCCAAATCGAAAGAGTCAACGTAATTTCCGAATTTCCGTTCAGTCCGGATTTATTACTTCGTTCTTTAATTTTTTTATATGTAGTAAATAAATTTTGGATGATCAACAATAATTTTTTTGTAATATTTTGCAAAAATTTTTTTTTTATTTTTTCACCTCGCATTAAAATCACCTTTCTATTCTAATCCTACTGATAATAAAAATTAAATTTTTTATTTTTAGATTTACGTCAAATATAGTATTTATGAATTACTGTCCTCGGAAAATTCATCCATCACCGTTGAATTTCAAATGGCATACTAAATACTAACTTCAAATAGCACAAAATCAAAAACTTATCAAGAAAAAGAATTTTCGGATTTTGACAATCATCGACGATCATTTTGATATAGGTTACAATGGCGAACGATTGACATGTGTCAGTTGCTGCAACGCCGAACGCTTTTTGATACCTGCTAAATGACAATAATTTTGATTATGCCGAAAGCAAAAATATTCTGTTCTTGATAAAAAGTCGGAAATTTTTCTCTTTATTAGATATCGATTCTCATTTAAATTTAAGTATAACAATTTTTATTATAATTTAACCAACATTAACTGGTTATTTAGTGAAGAGAGAGTAAAACCTGATACCATTTGCATTTTTTCCTGCAAAATGTAAAGAAATACTGGAAAAGATTAAAAAGTGAAAAAAAAAAACTTAAAATGTGTTGAAAGCTCACATTAGGGAAAAGATGGTGCTTGGTAGAGTGCATAAAATTTTTAAACTGTTTCTTATATAACTTTTTTTTGCCCCCGATTGTTTGTTTGCTCCTTTTATTTTATTCCTGTTTTGTGGTGCACAATATCCTTTTATCGTTTCTTACTAATATTTCATTGTGTTCTATTTATTGTGGCTACTGCAATTTTACTATTTCAATGTTAGCATTGTATTGTGTTTTTTTTGGTGCAATATAATAGCAGCAGTTTAGTGCATACATTATTCACAATTCCATTTTTATTTAATAATATAAATTTTATGCAATTGTAAAAATAAAATTGCAATTCTTTTTTTATTTATTTTTTATTTTATATTCGCTTTTCTATACTTTTTAACCAAATAGAAACCGTGTTAATGTAACTATAAGAAATATTAAAAAAATGAAAATATATAAAAAAAGAGTTGGTAGTTTTACTCTTTCACTTTATAAGGACTATGGATGAGTATAGCACATTTTGTGTATGATAATTTTAACCTTTTTTTTTATGACTCTGAAGTAAAATTAAATATTATCTTACCCAGCATTTACACGTACAAGTTACTTGCAAGAAAGTTGCAATACATACAAAAATTTTACTAACACATTGAAATATTTCTACTTGCTTGTTTACTTGCAGTTCAACTTGCAAGAAAATTTTGCTGCCAGTAATTTGAGCAAGTAATTTGACATATTGAGAAATTCACAAAAAAAAATTTGTTGTTTTGATTTTTTTTTTTTTTTAATTTAAAATTTTTGAATTTTGTTTTGAAAAAATTAAACTTAGCAAACTTATGGTTTCTAAAATTTATAAACAATTATACAGTGGTACAAAAAATTATTCGTACAAGATTAAGTTCCATGTTCTTTCTCGATTTCCAGATATATTAACTTATAAAAAAAAATTATTTTTAATAAAATTTGTTCTTCATTTATTTCTTTTTAATTATCAACAAAATAAAAAACAAAAAAATAACACATAAGCAAAAAAAAAAGAACAAAAACAAATTTCGAACACATTTTCGAGACAAAATATTATTCGTACAAAAATAAAATTACGAGTTTTTTGAAAATAATTTAAGTATTTAATATTTTGTATGATTCCCTTTGGATTGTATTATGGGTTTAAGACGATTTGGCATCGATTTAATTAAATTTAAAGTTTCATTACGGTCGATTTTTGACCATTCCTCATGTAACCTTTCCTTTAACTCATTTTTATTTGTAATTTTAGGTTTTCGGATTCGTGTTTTCAAAGTGTTCCATAAATTTTCTATACAGTTGATGTCTGATGATGATTGTGGGGGAGTGTGTAATTGATGTCTAACATTGTAAAGTAACCATTCTTGACAAAGCCGAGATAAAATGTGATTTTCTTTTTAATATTACCTGAAGTGTGGTTCGGGTCGTTATCTTTGTGGAAGTAGTATTCGTCGGTCAATCCTAGTTTTTCTACACTAGCTACCAAATTACGTTTTAAAATATCCAAGTTTCCAAATTTATCCATTATATTTTCAATAATATCCAAATTTCCAACCCCAGAGGCTGCCACACACCCCTACAATAAAATACTTTCTCCACCATGTTTAAATTTGCTGGCAAATTTTTTTTTTTCAATTCAGAATTAAGCTTTCTCCACACCTTTTGCTTTTTATCTGATCCAAAAAACATAAACTTTTATTTGTCAGAGAAAATTACTTTTTCCTAGAACTCTGGGGGCTTGTTAATATAAGTTTTTGCAAATTCCAACCTTAGCTTCCGGTTTTTTCTGAAATAAATGGTTTTCTTCTAGGTGCTCTGGCGTGAAAATCAGCTCTCCGTAAAACATTCGCACCGTTTCTGAACTAACAGGTTTTTCTATGATTTCCCGTTTCTGATTAGTCAGTTCTGGTATGTGAATCTTGGGGTTTGCTTTAACTTTACTAATAATTAAATTGTCTGTCGCTTGCGTGAAAAGTTTTTTTCTACCTCTGCCTGCTTCATTTGATAATATTCCCTCGTGTCTATATTTTTTTTATAATGGACTGAGTGGACGAGTGGCTTCTTCCAAGTATTTTACCCACTTCCTTATAAGTTTTACCTCCAGAGATAAGTTTAATTATTATTTTGCGCTCCTCAAGAGTAGTTTCTTTTTCTTTCGACTCATATTATTAAATTATGGATAAAAACTGCACCAATCAATGACTTATGTATGAGAACACTTGGATATTGACTAATTCTTATTTATTAATATTGGCAACGAATATATTTTTTAAGATAACTGTAATTATCTGAACTTGTTTGAATTGTACGAATAATATTTTGTCTTGAAAATGTGATCGAAATTTGTTTTTGTTGTTTTTTTTACTTATGTGTTGTTTTTTTTTTTTTTTATTTTGTTGATAATTAAGAAGAAATAAATGAAGAACAAATTTTATTAAAAAAAAATTTTTTTTATAAGTTAATATATCTGGGAATCGAAAAAAAACATGCAACTTAATCTTGTACGAATAATTTTTTGTACCACTGTATATATTGCTAGTTGTTTTCTTCTCAAAGCCATTTTCAAAAATTAACTTGCTAAACGCCTACGTCATAATAGCAAGTAATTTGACATTTCGAAAAACTAATTGACAATTAATATTATACAAACTTGCTTGCAAGTAACTTGTATGTGTAAATGCTGGGTTACGTACCGAGGTGCATATTTCCATTTTATATGCAATTTAACTTGGTGGTTATGTGGAGAAGTAAGACCACTAAAATATAATTATGAGTTGACTTGCATTTTATACAAATATTCTTCTATATTTTACTACTTATAATATTCTAATAATGTAAAAAATTTAATTCTAACTAAAATTCATATGCAAATATTATTGTTTGAAAGAAATTTAACTTTTTAAATTCTGTTCGACTAAAAGAAGGTTAAGTAGTGCGGAGTCGCTTATAATGAATTGAGATATGCAATAAAGAAGGATAAAAAACATAATTATAAGTCTGTGATGACATTATTACGACAATATTTTTCAAATTTAATTTTAAATGTTGGTAATTATATGTGGGAAAATAATTTTTAATATGTATGTACATGAATTTAATTTATTATTATATGTACTCAAAATTAACTTAAACTTATTGTGTATGACTTGAAATAAGTCAACTTATTCTCATATGTAATTTTAATTTGTATTACTTAAATTATGAAGAGGCTATATCTTGTTTCACTTTTAATTTATTTGTACTACTCGTACTTGATTGGTCTATTGCAGAAATCCACTTTTGACGACTAACGTGGTAAGATGCCGTCAGTTTTTTTCCGCCAGACGTCGCTGTCGCTATTATCATCCCTGACGTTTAGATACAGACATTTACAAGCTATGTCAGTATAAATATATATATAATTGTTTATTAAGACTATATTTTATATTTTTTTATTGTTTCTACTATATATATTGGGTATTAAATTAATCATCTGACGACAGCAAACATTAGATTATGAATAAAGACAAGAAAAGTACTGCTGAATAAAGGCAAACTGGAATGTAATTTCTAATCGCATTATCCAAGCTCGTTTCCGCAACAAATTCCGTCGCATTAGTGTCATACAGTGCTACTTGCTGATAAAAGAAACTCATGACGACTACTACAACTAATTCACATCGACGTTGTTTGGAATTCACAAGATCGATATAGTCATATCCTATTGGGTATGGATATTTCCACTGCTTCGCGACAAGGCTCTCGAACTGACTAAATTAAAAATTGCCGACAGAGTTCAGGAGGCTCTAAAACATAAATTTAAATGGAGCAGGTCAAACCACAGCTCTCCCAAAAGCAACCCCCAAAAAAGGGATAGGAAAAGTGGAAACACAAACCGACTCCAATCCATCCTTTACGGATATTGTTAAGGCCATAAACTAGTCTCAGAACAATATCCGGACAATATCCTCAAAGGAAATTGACCGAGGTCCAGCTTCAACTGATTCAGGATTCGACCATGAATCTAGTAGTCGACCTCCCGCTGGGCATTTGTCCCTTTGTTCTGGGTAGTCGGAAAATAGACGGATGGCTCAGCATTAGTTGCGCCGACGCTGAGACATCTACTTGGCTTGGTAGCGTTGTTCGCAATATGAACATCGGGGAAGATACCAAGCTAAAAATCATTAGGGAAGGGGACCCCTCGGTCCTGTAATATTCTTCGCTTACCTCCCTTAGGCTATAGAGGACGATAACGACAAGATCGTTCGCAGGCTCAAAATCTACAATCGAGAACTTCGGGATTTTGATTTAAGAATCCTTTCTCGGAAGGACAGAAAAATTTTCTCCAGGTCATCATCTCCGTTGACCAAAAAACATCGTAGCTTCCGAAATTCCAAAAAATTTAGGGTGAACCGGCTATTCAGCAACATTATCTTCAGGCGGAAGAAGGAGCCGGCTCATGGCGCAAGTCGTGCAGCGAAGTCCTTTACGGACTCTAAGGGAGCCAGGCCATCGACAACCTCTACGGAGCCTAAACTTCTTTGTCTGGTTCTAAAAACCTAGACAACTCCTCCGAGAAAAAGCTAAAGGTTTCTCTTGATGGGGTCGAGATTGGCGCGGTATCTACCTTAACTGTGAGCGATGAGGGCGTCTCGGTTACTTTGGCCGCTAAGGCCTCGCCTGCGAGTAGTCGTGTAGATCCGAGATATATGGCGGTAGCACCTCCGGGTTCTTCGTGGCCCAAAACCAAAAGACGTTGAAAAAGCATTGACTTGGCCACTGATCCTCTACGGATGATGGGAACACGACGTTAAACTCGACAACCTCTACGGAGCCTAAACTTCCTTGTCTGGTTCTAAAAACCTAGACAACTCCTCCGAGAAAAAGTTAAAGGTTTCTCTTGATGGGGTCGAGATTGGCGCGGTATTAACCTTAACTGTGAGCGATGACGGCATCTCGGTTACTTTGGCCGCTAAGGCCTCGCCTGCAAGTAGTCGTGTAGATCCGAGATATATGGCGGTAGCACCTCCGGGTTCTTCGTGGCCCAAAACCAAAAAGCGGCTGAAAATGCATTGACTTGGCCACGGTCAGGGAAACAAAAGGAAAGTAGCGAAAGAGCAGGGCTCCTAAGTGGCCTAAATAAAAGACAAAATGGCGAGCGATCGTATGAGTACATCGACTATTCGATGTGTTCAGATTAATCTCCACTTGCCATTCATCCAAGTACCATTGCCTTCATCCAAGAATCATGGACTCATAACGGTAAAGTTAGAGGCCTTCCAAATAACAAACATTATAGGTGCATTTATGATCTGAATACAGAGAGACCTAGCGCTGAAATTGTGGTCCGAAACGGTCTGAATGTGTTTTGCATAAATGAGCATATTTCACGAGACCTAAGGAAAGATAAACAAAAATTTGGTTGCGGCCTATTTTGCCGGGGAAATTGACTGTGCCCTCCCTTGGGTTGATGCGTTGGTTAATCACTGTGGGGTGAGTCGAACGAAGTTTTTAATCGGATGCGACGCAAACGCCCATCACACGGGTTGGGGAAGCTCCAAAACAAACGCTCGAGGAGAATAACTTCTCGTATTCATGCAGCAATGTGGCAAATGTGGGTTACGAACCCACTTGCTTGTCAAGGGCGGGAATGAGTAACAGTGTCTCTGGCTGGCATGTTTCAAGGGGTCCTTCCCTCTAGGACCATATGTAAATTAGATTCCATATTGCGACTCAACGCAGCACGGAATCCTATATCAGAATACCTAAAAACACGAACTGGTCCCTCTTTAACGAAAGACTTGGCAGTGCCGTTGCCGGTGTCCGGAAGCAACTTCTGATTTTGGGTACCTGGAAACGGCGGCAAAAGAAATCAATGAGGCTATACAAAATACCTATGCCTATACCGTTGATAAGGGTGAACAATAAAAGGGACGTGCCTCGGTGGAATTCTGAGCTCGAAAGACTAAGAAGGATATCCAGCAGGCTGTTTAAGAAAGCCAAAAACACAAGGGCCTGCTAGCCCTATAGGGTGGCCTTAACAAACTATAACAAAACATTACGGAGAAGAAAGAGATTGAGATAGCGGAATCTCTGTGTGGGCATCGAAAAGCTCCCGGCAGCATGTATGCTGCAGAGGGTTATGTCGATGGACCATAGAAATCCGTTGGCTTCCCTCTGGAGGCCAGGTGGTGGCTTCACGGCTACCTGTGCGGAGACCCTGGAGCTCATGGTGAAATCACACTTTCCGACATCCAGGTCTATAGACGATCGTGACTGAGCGGATGCACAGGAATCATTATATCACGTGATTCCTGAGCGAGCTTATAAGGTCGCAAAGGTTATTTTCACCAAAGGGAGGGTAGACTGGGCAATTAATTTAATTTCCCCCTACAAGAGTCGCGGTGGCGGTGGGGTGTACTCAGAATTCCTGCAAAGGGCGCTGGGTATTCTTTTGCCACATATTACAAATACGTTCACGGCAAGTCTGGCTCTAGAGTACGTACCGACTATTTGGAGGCACGTAAAAGTTGTTTTCATCCCGAAAGGCTGGATCTTTTAGACCTCTCAGCTTGACATTTTTTCTACTAAAGGCTATGGAAGAGGTGTTAGTTTTAAAAATCAGGGAGAAATATCTCGTCACACATCCAATACATCACGGTCAAAATCCCTGTCAGGCCGGAAAATCCACAGACACCGCTCTTCATGAGCTTAGGAGATACTGGCGGGTACTTTCACAGATATTTCGGGTGCTTTCGATAGTATCAGTTTTGGGGTCATTGAGCAAGGGATGACGTCGAAGGGCATCTTCTCCTCCATCATTGGATAGACAACTGGCATGCTCAGGCGGTAATTGGTACCGACTCATTGGCGGTCGCGGCAACTAAGCGCCTCCAGCAGGCTGGGGTTCTTTCCCCACTTTTGTGGCTTGTGGGATTGGAACGATCAGGATTCGGAAGAATTAGCTATGCTGACGATCTGGTTGTGATGGTCCAGGCCAAGTTCGAAACTACAGTGTCGAGGCGCATCCAACTGGTTCTGTCTGTAGTTGAGGACTGATGTAAGGGGGCGGTTTTAAATGTGAATCCGTAAAAGGTAAAGTGTACTTTTCACCAACAGCGTTGTGACCTTTCATCCACCGAAATTGGACAGCGTTCCTGTTCTGATGGCTGGGGACATAAAATTTTTGGAGTAGATGTTAAAACTCTGCCGCAGTTGTTAGAACCACACTTATCGCGAGTTTGGAATGAAGGAAGGGTTGCACAGTCATGGAAGAGGGACCGAACTACGTTTATCAAACTAAAAAAAAGTGTAACTGTAACATTACGATAATTGGAGTGGCATCTCACGACTAAATGCTTTTGCTACTTGGTCAGCGTCTTAACACCTGATTGCGGAGCTTCGGTAAATGTGGATAACAGACTGTTGTTCGACATGCAGATGGCATACTACAAGCAATATGAAGCAGTCAGATATCAAATGCAAATATTACGACATGGTGTAATATCACTCCTGTAGAATATTCCGATCCTTTGTAAAATCTGTAACCTGTGTAACATTGCAAGTATTCATCAATAGAAGCCGAATATTCGTTTAAATAATAAAAACAAAAAATAAAAAATTTGTGCTAATATAATTAGTATGTTTTTTTAGTACCAATACATTTTGTTTTTACAATTATAATAAAATGTCCTTTATTTAGAATTTTTTTTTCCAAAAATAGACCAAAAATGCAAGAAATTTTTATTGAATAAAAAGAGCAAAAACAAAACAAACAAAGAAAAACACAACAAATTCCATTACATTAAAAATATGACTTGAAAAACCTAAAGAAACAAGAAGGAAATCTACTAAAAATTTAAACGCTTGCGCAAAATAACAGTGTGCACATGTTTCCATTTCCATTGAATGGGAAAAACAAACAGTAGTTACACTATTTTTTTAGTTTTTTATCCAATTTTTTAGAATTTTGCTTACAAATAATAAAATTTTACAAATAAATCGGTTTGTTCTCTTCTGGCTGTTTTTTACTTGTAATTCTACTCTATTTCCCATATACTATACAAATTCTCATTGTTTTTAAAATATACGAGCAGTATCCCTTAAAAATATCCTTAACTATACTTTTTTACTTGTTCTTTCTTTCCTACAAGCACTAATATTCACATGTACAATATTATTACACAATAATAACTCTCATAATATCCTTTTATATTTTATAAGAAACACAAAGTATGTATGTAAGTAATGTAAAATATAAGAAAACAAAAAAATAAAAACTAAAATAACAAAATATTTTTACTATTTTCTAACGGTCGTGTAAATTTCGTAATAGTCATCCCCGTTTCCGTATATAATTATATCACTTACGTATACATATATGTTATATAAACATAATATACACGTCATAATATTACATAACATAAACAATCGTTTAGTATATACTAATAATAAATTGACATAACATGTAAAATTTACAGTACATGTACCCTTTTTTTGACAATATATTGTTAAGACAATACAAATAAAATCGGTATTATCATCAGAATTTTAATATTTACAAAATACTTACATACCTACATACAAATGAATACACGAATTTTTTAAATATATATACACACACGCATACATGTCATAATAATATACCGTTTAATATATAGCTTATTAGGAATTCATATTGGTACAATATATACTTTTCATTTTATGTAGAAAAATGTCTGGTATATATCAAAGAAATGCAATAAAACTCATTTTAACATACTTATGCATATATACTTACACATACTCTCATAATATGTAATATAATATAATATGTATATATCTAATATGTATATACCGTACTACATGCGATATTATATATATATACAAATATATACAATATCTGTATCTATAATATATATAATATCTGTATATATAATATATAATATGATGAATCGAGTACAATGATATCCGTATGAATTATGATGTATATATATACGATATATATACACGTACGAATGAAAGAGCAATACATGTATGTATAAATTCATAAAAACAAAAGAGTCAAAATAAAAATTCAGGTAACACAAGAAACAAAAAAAAAATATTAAAAACGTACCGGTTTTTGTTATTGAAAACAAAACAATATTATTTTCCGGGTTTGTTGCACTCTCTCTTCTTAATCGAGAAAAACGCTATAGTAAAACGCACAAAAAAAACAAATGAGAATAGTAAAAAAAACGTACAAACAGAGAAAAAAAAGGGAAATTACATCTTTTTTTATTGTTTTATTTTTTTGGTAATTGTTATTAAAAAAATTTTATAGGGTAAATTCTAAATAATTGACATCAAAATATTATAACAAAAAAAAAACATTCTCAGAATAAGTATGAAGAACAATTGACAAATTTCCAAATACCCAGAGCATTGAGTAAATTTCCCAAATAATAGAATTGAAAAATAACAGAGAGAGAGTAACATAAAATAATTTTTCCTTCGATTTACAGAAATGAAAATCAGTACTGGTTTTTGAATACAAGAAAATTATTTTTTGAGTAAAATTTCATTTTTTTTATATTTTCATCTTATTTCACTCTTTCACGTTTCCATTCATTGCACTCTCATTAAATATAGAAAAATTACTTCACTGTTCTCTATTGACTTGACTGTTAATATTATACTCATTTACATCATTATTTACATTCTCTTTTTATGCAATATGATATGAATGATAAAATTTTTTTCGCATATATATATATATATATATCATAAAAATTGAATGTATGTATGATTGTTTTGTACGTTTCTCTTCTTATATAAAAATTTCCCATTTTTTAAAATACCTTTACTCATTTTGAAAACAATATAATATGAACTTCTTGTACATAAAAATTTTTCCTGTTTATAATAAAATCATCCTTTTTTCAAAATAAGGAATAAAATTTAATATGAAAATTTCCAGTGTCTGTATATTTAACAAGGATAACATGATATATAAGGATAAATTGTTTGTATAAGTATGTTGTAAAGTAAAAATTTTCTATTATTATTGTTTTGTTGTTGATGTTTTGAAATATCGAGGAAAAATTTCTCTATATAGGATTTTCTGTGACTTGATTAAAAAAAAAAAAAATATTTTTACGTTAGTATGGTTAATACCGTTGTTCTGTTAAAATGATAACGGGATAGGATTATAAAATAATATTATGAAAAGTTTTTAATTTATATCGGGTGCAAAAAAAAACAAAAAAAAATATAAAAAATAAATTTTGATACTAGAATAAAATGAAATTTTTTAAACAATAAAATGTGAGAAAGAAAAGAAGAAAAATGTAAATTTAATGTTTAAATGAAAAGGATAATAAAAAAAAGAGCAGAGAAAAATTGTGTTCCCGTTAATTTATTTAGAAAATAACAAAATATTTGTTCTAATATTTTGAAATTAAAAATTGTTTACCTTTTAAATACCTTAAATATCGTGAATTATAAATGAATGAATTAGAAGGAATTGCATTCCTCCCCTTTAAAATCATTTTATAGAAGGTTATTATCCTGGAAATTTTAATAAATAATAAATATATGTTTGAAAATTAATAAAAATTGCTGAGAAATCTAAAATTTAAACAGAAAATCTAATGAAAAATTCAAGTTTACATTTAAATTTTATTGAAATTGTAATTGGGGGATGCTGAATTTTTTTAAAAAATAAATGAATTTTAAAATTAAGGATATTTGAGTGAAATTGAAAAATTTATGGTAAAATATTGAAGTTTACTTCGATTTTTTTACATTGTATTGTGATTGGCTATGTTTTTAATCCGAAATATGAATTTGTATTTAGTGTATTTAGTACGAAATTAATAGAGTAGATCTCAACTGAAAATTTAAAAGCTTTTAGTTTTTTACTGTAGAAATTATATTGGGAATAGGTTCGAAAGGGAAAATTCTTGTACAGTATAAAACTACACTATTGAATAGCAGGAAAAGCAAGTGCTTATTGAATCCTTATTTAAAATTCTTATTTATTTTATTATTTTTTAAATTTTAAGTGTATTTGCAATTTTTGGTGTTTATAATATTTTCTTTATCAAATTTAATAATTTCTGTTTTTTTTTTCTTATAATTTTCCTCTTATTACACCCAAAATATTTTAAATTTTATTTTTATATGTGTACATTTTTGCTATAGACTTCCTGTTTCCTTTTATACAAAAATATTTTCAATTTTTTTTTAATTTATTCATATAGGTTATAAAGAAAGGATGTTTTTTCGTAGGACACGTTTATATACCTTTTTACCCTTTTGTATATTTTCTACAAGGGGTTTCGTATCCAAGTACACTAGTTAAAATGCAGTATATTGTTTAGACCCTAATGAGTAAACTATACTAAAACAAAGTTCAATAGATTACGAGTTACTGAGGCTGAAAGTTAATCTCGACTACTTGTTTTAAATTTTTGACATTTTGAGACACCCTGTATATATACCCAAGTTTATTTGTATGAATATCATAAATTATATTTTCAAAATTTTAAATGTTTAACAATTTGTTTTAATTTCTAAATTATTTTCATTATATTTCTTTAATTTTAAATGAGTTTAATAATTTGAAATTTAAGGACATTTTAATGGTTTATTAAAATAATTTATTACACATAATATAACCAAGGGAACATAAGGAAGGCAACATATTCATATTGTATAATTATTTAATTTACTGAACTGAAACCAATTTTTATAATTCACACGCACGTTATGAACATATATAAGGGTACAGACATGTTAGAAAAGAAGATTTAAAAATATTGAATTGAAATATTTAACTATCGAGCTATAGGCTATATGTAAAATTGGTAAATATAAAAAAATGAAACTGTGAGGCTCAGAACACATACTTTGTAAGTGGAACTAAAATGTGTTTCGAATAATTAAATGAAATTCAAAATTTTTATTAAAAATGTTCGAAAGCAAATATAGTTGCCTCTTATGTTTTTCTAAATATCTAGTTTTAGAACTGATTATAGAAAACTCAAGACAAATTATATTTGAAATTTACATTGAAATTAAAAAAACATTTTAATTTTTGTATATTTTTGAACATAACTCCGGAAATAATTGAGGTACACCAGTTAAATTTTGATTGAATATAGTTTAAGCTCTGAAGAATTTAAACAAATAACAAACTAGAAAAATTCAAAATTTGACTTAGCGGACTTTTGATATCAGCGAGAAAATTATATTGTAACTAAAAGTTGATATATGAATGAACATATTAGCTGGGTGCCTAATTACTTAAATATAAATTATAAGTGTATAGGTTTCTTTGAATTTTATAAAAAATTTTAATTTGAATAAGTACACCTATAATAAAAATTTGCAGGGACTAAGGGATAGAGGTCGAAAAGTTTCAATAAAATAGGAACACAAAAATCTTTAATATTAAACAAATTCCACTTGAGAGAAATTAAATTTAAATGTATGTATATTGGCATTTAACTCCGGAAATAATTGATAATTCTATATAAGTAATCGCTGTTTAGGCTTTTCCAATAAAAAATTAGTTGCAATCAAAGAGTCGATAATGATTTTATTGATTCCGCTAGAATATTTCAAATTTTCTATATTTAAACTGAAGATTTAAGTATAGAAAACTTAAACTTTGTGTTTCAATTGATAAATTGAAATTCTTAAATTAAAAATATTACATTTATCACCTCACGGATCCTAGATATCACCATTCTGATCGTGCTTTTATTTATCATTGTTATTAAAATTTCTTTAAAATTTTCCTAGAATCACTTAACTAACTTTCTTCAAATCTAACAATATTGCTTGTAGAAATTAATTTTCGACTCATGGACAAAATTTACATCTGGTTTATCGCAAAAGGGAAATCCAGTTTTGAAAGCTAACACGAACTTGGGAATATGCTTAGTAAAAACAGTAGCATTTTAACTTTAAATACTGAACCTTTTAACTTTAAATACTAAATTCAATCAGCATTAACATCAGTAAATAATTTTGTGACCTATGTATGACTAAGAATAGCTAAGCATTACAATTATTATAATCACAGACAAGACATAAATGGATTTTTCATATCAAAAGATGTAAAACATTTTCTATAGATAAAAAAAATTTTTTTTTTCTAAGAAAGACTCTTACTCTTTATGGTGAAAAATTTTGATAATGAAGAAATTTCAGACTTTTTTTATTTTTTTTTATTATTAATTTTTCTTTTCAAAAATATTTATGATCTACCTTTTATATTATTTGTGTTTTTGTTCGTCTGCTTTTTGCTTTTCCTTTTACCAACTTTGCCAATGTATATAAGAGGCAACTATAGGAATAAAAAAAAAAACATATTTCCGTTTTAAAAATTTTAAATTTTCCATATTTTTTGACTTGTGGTCAAGTTTTCTTTTCTTTCTTTTGATATCCTTATACACAAATCTTTTATTCAAAGGTCATTATAATTTTGTAGATCCTGTCTATCAAAAAAGGATTATATTTTTTTTTATTAATTTAGTTTTGTAAAAACTAAAAGAGAGATTTATGGTTATTTTGGAGCCCAAAAATTAAATTTAAATTTTATTTTCATTTTTATTTTTTAAATATAATGGTTAAGGGGGCTAATATTTTGCATATATACCCATTTATACATACAATATGGTATTTAAGTTGTACAATATGGTTCTATAAATATTTAATTTTTATTAGGACCATTTCTGTTCATTATATGGCATAATAATATTTTAATGTGTTTCTAATCTTCTTATAGTTTGTGATAAAGGCAATTTTGTTAGTGTTATAGAAATAAAATATTAAAATACATTTAAGGAAAAAAAGTAATTTGAAATGTTTAAATTTGTTAATTATAAATGAATTTGAAAACTATTAATTTTTTTGATAAAAAATTTTGTAATTACTCTTAAAAATTTGAATTTATTATTGAATTGAGGGCTTCAAATAAATTAAAATTATTATTAACTTGATACCAACACAAATTATAATATGTTCAGTTAATCAGAATCATGATTATAAATCAAATTTTTTTAATTAGGGTTAAATCTCAATGTCTCTTTGCTTTTTTTAAAAATTTTTTCAAACAAAGAACTAGGATTACGTTAGTAAACTCTTTTGCAGACACTAGATGTTTTACAAACAACTCATTTGAACTTGTACTGGTAGAACTTATCACTAACTGAAAGCCATTTTTTAATGCTTGCCTTAGGTTTGCCACACTCCATACAAGAATAAGAAAATTTGAAAGCCCTACAAAACAAAAAGAAAGAAACTACTGTTTGAATTCTGTTCCCCACAAATTTCTTTAATAGAATAGTTTATGGGAACTATGCCACAATTAGATTATTAATGATTTCGGAATATTTACTTCATAAAACGTAAAATTCAGTAAAAAAATTCCAAAACCCCCTTAATTATCTTATATGAGATGAATAAGTAAATCTTCATTTAATTTTAGATTCAAAATTTTGAAAAAGTCATCTTGAATTACTAAAGGCTGCCTTTAAAAAAATTACAAAATTTTCTAGAAAAAAAAAATGGTTGTATATCAACTTTTTAATTTAAATTGCTTAACAAACTTCAACAATATTAATAAAATTTCTAATTTATAATTATTATTTAAAAACAAAAAACTTTAAAAAATTATACAAATGAAAAGTTCATAATATAAGAAAATATTTTTATGAGTGTGTAGAACAAAATCCTATAAGATGACACAAAATATAAATAAATTGGTACACAGACCTGCCGCACCGGCCTCATCAACCAACTATGTACACAAAATAAAGAAAAAAAAAGCATTCCTAAATTTAGTACGTGCTTCTTTTTTATTTTATTCAAATAGTAGAAAAAATGTTTTGTCTTGAAATTTGCCATTTAACATAAAAAATATATACAATTATACATAGCCCAACAGTCAACAAGATACATAATAATTTTTTATTTTTAAAACTAACAATAGTTTTGCTACATTTTATTTATAGTACAAAAATCTTTTTTTTTCACATTCCTCAAAGTTAAAATAGTTATAATTGGTACATTTCTCTTAAACACTACACATACTATTTATATACAACGTACAATAATTTATTTAGTTTCTGTTATATTCTCAACACATACACGCATCTACATAATATTATTTAATCTATGTTATATAAAACAAGGCATTTACTAAATTTGCTTTATTGTCGAGAATAACTTGCTTTTGTTGTTTATTTTGAGGACAGTATTTTTACTTGAAAGAATATATTGTAAAACAGTTATAACAACAACCGTATTATGATTGTTCTATATTTATTTAACAACTTTAGCGCGGAAGCAATGTTACGTGATATTAAGTTAAATAGGTTAGAAATAATTTACTTTTTAAATTTTTATTTATAATGTTTTTTTTAAAGGATATTTCTGAAATTATAGAATGGTCGTTGAAAGTAGCTATAGCCATTTGCGTATTATGCATATTTAAATTTCAAAAACTTTTTCTAATTTTAAACAAAATATTATTAATATGTTTAGTCTTATGAACCTTTAATTTGTTTATTTTTTGAATAAAATAAAATTAAATAACCATAATTTTATTTTATTTTGTTTTATATAAGGATATCAAATTATGATTTATTAGACAAATAACTGTTATACTTTTATATTTGTACAACTAATATCATATAGCATGCGAACTTTATGCGCCTTAAACGATTGCTTATTCTTATTATAGTTCAAATAAATTCAAAGCTAACGCAATTCTTTGTTATGCTACACAAAATACTGACATATCCTAGTGCTATATCAGTAATTTATTTGCCTTGCAATTAATATGATAGGTAAATAAATGAGAATATTTTCTTTTAATTTGAGCTTTGTAAGATTTATTTTATTTTATGATTTATAACAATTATTATGTTGAATAGGTCTACCTTATTTAACAAACAAAATTAACCATAATCATTTATTTTTTATTTATTACCTAGTGTATACCTATATATTATATATTTTAAAAATAATTTTTGTGCATAGTTTTATACGTCCTATTAACAATATGTAATTAGAAATATGAACTATGAGCTATATTGAACTTGTATGGTTTAAGGCTTAGGTAGCGTGTTACAATAATTATTGTAATGAGTGATAAGATAAGAGCAATGTAAAATTAATTTTAGAGTTGAGATTTAAACTTAAATTTTAAGATTGAACAGAAAAATTTGGGGAATAAACTAGATTTTACCATGCAAAAACTCCTAAAAATACTTTTACCGAGCAAACAATATACATAATTCTTACATAATTAAATGTATGTAGGTTCTAAAACTAGTTTTTTTTTTCAGATTATCAATACCACCACTATTCTTAAAATAACTCAAACCATGAAATAAAGAAGAAAATCAAAATTCTTGTGAATAATTGAAAGATATTATTAAAAAAGACAGCAAAATTTTGGAAGATTTTTAAATAAAATTCTTAATAATATTTAGAATCAGGAGTAAAATTTTTGCAATAAGATTAATCACACTATACAGTTGATCAAGAAACAATAAATTATCATGTAGAATTTCATATCAACTTAAACGTATACCAATTTTTAAAATATGTAAACCAAATTACATAAATATAACAAAATTAAATAAAAAAAAGTTTCTTAATGTTTTATGCAATTTTGAAAAAATAAAAAAATGATTTAACTCTATCAAAATTATTAGAATATTAAATTATTTAATAAATTGTACTAAAATTGCATTTCCAGTGAACTAATAATCAAAAAATTATAAATAACTTCCAATAAATTGATTATCATTTGTTAGAATATAAACGGTGAATAGTGAAAATGATATTGTTATATTTTTATTAAATCAGTTGTGGACCATATCAAAATCGACCAATTTAAAAAGAAAGGGTATATAATTAAAACTTAATTTAACTGTGAATTTAATACAAAAAAAAAACAAAAAAAAAATGCTGATTTACAATTAATATTCAAGAAAATAAATAATATCCGACTGAAAAATTCTTATACAATGTAACCTGTTATACACATATTATATGTATAACAGTTTTATTCTTTTTCTTATCACTATTTCCCTAATCACATTTACATTTAGAATAATATGTAGTTTTAAATCATCATTTTATAAATCATTTGAAACTGTTATAATAACATTAGTATAACATTCATTCATGTATAATTAAATTTAATAACCTGTCGTCATATTATAAAAATAACTGCCCCTATAGTATTTAATAATTTAATGATTTTTTGTCGTAAATATTAACTTATATTAATTTAATAAAAATAAAAAATTATAAATCAACTACCTTATTATACTTATAAGATTATTAATCAAATGTTAAAGGTATAAATCATAATAATTATTATAATTTTAAAATTTATTAAAATATTAACAAATTTTATAACAGTACAATTAACGTGTTATCATTTTGCCCAATATATTATTTTGATGTTTTAAGTGATTTTAAAATACTTAATAAATATATTTTTTTTTTTATTAAAATGATTATCAATTGATTTGTGTATTTTGGTGTTTCGTTTTTGTGAAATTTTTAAAATTATTTATTACTAAAAATTGTGAATAATTGAAAACAAAATTTTAATTAAATGCGTGAACATTTGTAATAATACAATGCAATAGATTAACTACATAATATTTAAATATCTTATTATTAATCAGTAAAGTAAATTAATTATCATAATAAAAATAATATGAAAATCACATAAAATAAAAATATAATTAATAAGAAAACAGAAATAAAGTGTTTATAATAGAATAATTGTAATTACATATAAATAAATTACATTAAACAAAAAATTTAAATTAATAATTTATATCCAATTTTGTATATAACCATATTATAATTATTATTTTAATAATATTTTATACAATATTATAAAATAATAATAGTTAAGAAAAAAAGTAGTGTTTTTTTAGAAAAAAAAGTTTGGTATACAAAATATATAAATAGCAAATAATAATAATAATAATAATTTAAGGATATATTAGAATATTATATAAAATGAAATTATAGTTCATATAATAATAATGATTTTCTATATAATATATTATTTAATTTAGTGAAAATAATAATCAAAATAAATTAAATATTTTAGTTAATCCAAAAAAATAAAATATTATTTAATTAATCTTCATTTATTTGAATCGGTGTATATAATAAGGTTTGTAATTAATCAAAAATTGAAAAATGTGCATTTATAAAATAGCCCACATAAATTGAAGTGAATTGAAAATAAATTATATACATATTAAAATAATAATAATTACAATATTCTCAAATGATTCAACACAACTAACAAAATCAACAATAATAATAATAATATTAATAAATATTAAAATTAAAAAAATTGAAAATTTCAATTTTTATTGTATAGAGTTGTGTAGTATAAAGTTGTCATATATGTTTAAAAAAAAATATACTAAGTGTGTTTAATAAATTATTCAATATTCAATAAAAATTTATAATACATAATAAAAATATTTAATATAAGTATTAAATAAACACATAAATAATTTATTATTACCATTTGTATTGTTCATTTATTGTGTATTAATCAAATTATAGAAAAAAAAAATAAATAATTAAAATTTTAAAAAATCCAAAAAAGGTATTTTAAAAAAATAAAATGTTAATCATCAATAATTTATTTGAATATCAGAATCAGATCAATGAAATAAATCATCAAATTCCAATTATTGATAATAAATTATAAAGAAAAAAATAATAAAAAAATAAATTTTTGTATTTTAATTGAAAAATCGTTTTATATAAGAAATGAAAATAGTTAAATTTAACATAAATTAAGTATTATAAAAGTATGCGCTTTACATATATGTGAAATAATAATAAAAAAGAGGAAATATTCAAATTTTTTAATTGAAAAAATAATGTTTAAAAATTTAATCAAATAAATTTTAATTATTTATTATGATGATTACATTTTAATCATTACAATATGTAAGTATTTTTGTTTTTTTAATTATATTTTTTTTACAATTATTGTTTTAATTTAAATTTTGAAAAAAATATTAATGTATTTTAAATTTAATTGTTAAATGAATGTTCTGTTTTAGCGTTTAACACTCTTTTTAAAATTTTTAGCGCTTAATACTCTAAAAACTTATGGTGAAAAGCTTTAGAATATAAGACATTCTTCTTGTAAAATTGTGCTTGTAGAAATTGGCATATATTTTAACTCTCATGTTCATATTTTGTTCCATTTTTATCCATTTTATGAGTTGTAATGAAATTATTTTCGACTAATTTTTTCTATTTTCACACATTGATTTCATCCAAGTATTTCGAGTCAATCAAATATTTTTTCGCATACCGTGTAATATTGCTATTTTAATTCATTGTGGACAATTTGCAGATTATTTTCGTAAAATTCTCATATTTTTTCGTTGATTTTCCAGTGAATTTTGTTTACTAGTAAATTCATGTTTCCATTTCTAAAAATATTAAATTGTAAGTATTTTTTATATTCTAGCAATTCTTTAGTGTTATTAATGATATTTCTTCTTAAAATAACAATTTTCCTTATATTTTTGTATTATTACCATAATTTCAATATCCTATAATTATTATAGCTATATTTAATCTCTCAAAATTACTATGTATAATGAAAAAATTTTGATTTATAGGAACTTTTTACTATCAATTTTACTTTTATAAATAAAAAATTTTGATATTTTAATACAAGACTTTATATAAAGTTTTCTAAACTCTATAATTTTGAAATTTAAAATTATATCCATTTATATGGATCCATGCACACTCAAAAACTGTTTATAATAATGTTATATTTTCTCAAAAATATTTAATTTTCCAAAAGCTAATATTTAAAGCTTTCCAAAACAGCATCCAAATTCTGCATTACCTATTTTATTAGAATTAAAATTAAATTTTATTCAAACTTCAACTTTTTTTTCAAAAATTTTCTGTCAAACAAAAAAATAATTCACAAAATATTTTGATAAAAAATACCAAAAAATAAAAGCAAATTTTTAAATAGTATCCTTTGTATATACTTTCAATCCATGTACAAAAAAAGTGGAAAGAGATACGTTCAGGTTTCATATTTAAATTTTAAATTAATTTTTTTTTTTTCATATTATCTAAACCTCATTAATTTGAAGTTTTTGAGAACGTTTAAAATTTCAGTTTTCATATCAAATATCTACTACTTATACGATATTTAATTGATTTTAAAAATAGTTTTTCCAAATTATAAAATTAAAATTATAAAAATCTTTAAAATTTTAAACTATTTGTTTTCGAAATTTTGTTCAGAATGAAATGAAAGCAATAGATCGTAGAATTAATTTTATATAGTATTAGTATAAATTCATTTATGCAAACTTTTTAGTGAAATTTGTCAAAAAATTTAATGTGGTTTTGAAAAGGAAGTTAAGGTACATATTTAAAATATAGAAAATTTTTTAGAGTTTTATAGCATTTGCAATAAAGTATACCTGTTTTGTCAGAAATTTTAAAGTAAATTTATTGATTTTAAATTTAAAATTGCGTATTTTTTTCTGATTTCAAAACGAGAATGGAGATTTTTGATAATTCAGTTCTATTTTAAATCTAAATATAAAGTACATTTGATAAATCCAAGCTGCAAAATCAGTATTTTCGAAAATGATAGTTGTACTTAAAGTTCTAAGTTTCTTTATAACTACTGGAAAAATATTATAAATTAAAAGCAAAATGTGATAAAAAAAATGTAGGATATTGAAGAATTGCTCGAGTGTGTTGCAAATCTGCAATGTAAAATTTCAGTGAATGTCTAAATTGTGGAAAATCCTCAATTTAAAATGAATTGCGAAAGAATTGCATTTTATACTTAAATTGTTTTGGAGGTTCGTACAGTTTTAAACAATATTTATAAAATTTCAAACAATTTAATATACAAAAATATTTTAAATATAAATTTTAAGTAAAAGATTTCCATAATATGCTCTGTTTCAATATATAGTAATTACAAGGTGTCTCTTCAAAGTCTTTCCAAAATCTTATTCTAAAACAGTGTTTAAAGCAGAGCTTCGGATATTTTAATTTGAAAAGTGATTGGAAGAAACAACTTTGCAAGACCCTATAGTTTCTAGTATATACAACAGAGCAGGAAAATTATTTATTTAAAATTTAATTTATTTAAGTATTTATTTTTTGTTTTTTGTATTTTCAACTAGATAATCAAGATATTATAATTAAACAGTATTTAAGGGTATTTTTAATTAAATTAATCCTATATTTATCTCACATAATTTTAAATAACTAATTTTTTTCTCGAAATTATTTAAATCATATAATATTAAAATGATATTCATGTATAAAAAATACATAAAATTTGAATTATTTAAAAGCAATATAAAATAAATCGATTTTTAAACCTTTTTTTTATACCCTACTAGTATAATGAATTCTATAATATAGAATATAATAATGAATTATCATAGATTATAAATAAACATGTATGTATATAAGTAAATAAATAAGTATGTAAATATAAATTTTTTTTTCATGGAATATAAGGATGTCACATTTAACATTATAAATATTTGATGATCTCTATCACATGCTTTTGTAGGTGGGTGATTTATTGCCAAAAAGCATTAGCTTCTGTTTTATGTTTAAAGAACTCAAAAATTTAAATCAACAATAATTTGAAAATACTTCACAAAGATTTCATATGATCGTTGAAGCTGTCTTTTATCCTCCAACTTCATCTTTAAGATTTCCAAGCTTGTCAATTATTACCTAAAAAAAACCTTTTTAAATATGGTTTTTGTTTGTCATTTTTTAAATAAGTAAATTGGATTTGTTACCTGTACTGTAACATAGATTATATTACTTAATAATATTTATTTTCTATTTGCTCTAATTTTAGTAAAGCAAATCTTAAATTGTTTTCCACTTATGATTTTAATTCTAATGCATTTGCTTCAATTCTTTCTTGGAGAAATTTGTCCGGAATATAACAATTAACTGAATGTTTGATGGCATTTCGGTATAATAGAATATATTGTTCGCAACATGATGATTTCATGGCCTCTGAATAATTAGTTTTAGGTCAATCTTCAAAAATTCTGACTACAACTTTTTATGAAAATTTAAGAATTTTTATATAATAAAACAATTCTTCATTTTTAAAAGTATCTGTTTAATGAAAATTGAGCGTTTTACAAGTAACATTTAAATTCTACGAGCGTCTCAACAGTTAACATTTCAAACTTCCATGAAATTTCAATAAAATAAAATTGAATCCATATGAATGTTTGCTGCTGTGGCCTCGATCTAAATTTGTTAATAATTTTGAACTCAATTATACTTTTTCTGTAACTTAAAAAGAAAAATAGTGAGAATTATTTTTTCGTATATGCACATAAAATTTATTTACATTAAGTGGAAAATAAATTAAGTATTTAAGTTAAGCAGATATTTTTTAATTTAAATGATTTAAAAATTTTCAATAAATCTTTAAAAATTACAAAAAATAAGTACTTATTATACTTTTATTTTTAAATCATAGCTACATATATAATATTGTAATTGGATAAAAATAATAATTACATTTAAATTGAATTTTATTGCATTACATACATAATATATAGAAAATTATTTTATTATTTTAGTTATGATTTATTTTTCATTATTCATTCCAATATTCACATTTACTATATAAAAATTATAATAGAATATACAAAATATTATTGCAATGAGAAATTATTTTATAAATAATGGTATAATTTTACAAATAAATAAAATATTTTGGTGTTAATCCTTTTTTAATCATAATACAAAAATCAAAATGAAAATAAATTGTTTTTTTTTGCTTAGCCCTTTTTACTCTTTTACTATCTCTACACTTATAAAACAATATTAATAATATTCAATTTGAAATGTTGTCAAACATTAATATTAATGTTATTACGCGAAATAAATAGCAAATTTTTTAAATAAAGGACATTCAATGACACTTAAATGTATTTTATATTCAAAATCGATATTATAATTAATAAGGATTTTATTTTTATTTTAATCGTTTTATATTGTATTTTAATTATGAATCTTAATTTCAAAAACTACGTAAACATTATAATATAGGTGAGAATTTTATAGGGAACAATTTGCAAAATGTTACCCATACTAGCTAAGTATTTTTGATTTTAAAGAAATGAAGATTTTTCATCCGACTGAAAGTAAAGTTCAATATGATTTTCTAAATTAATATGAAGATACTTCTTTAAAAATTAATTTGAAGTAGTCCCTAGCCTTTAATAGTAACTTGATCAAATTAATTTTATATTTTACTTCTCTTCTTATTCTTCTTATTCTTCTTGAAACTTTGTTGGAAATCCTGGTTATATAGGAGTTTATATCTTCTTGTTAAATTATTATCTTATTGTTCATATTACGAAACAAAATATTTACTATAAATAATAAATTTACGTGATTACATAAGTGGATATAATATTATTATTATGATTTCTTTAAATACCTTAAATGTTTAATAAATATTTAATGCAATTTACATTAGTTCCAATATAAATTTGAATAGATTTGTTAATTTTAATCGTATACATGCATAGTTAATTTATTGTTAATGTACATTCAAAAAGGGATTATGAAAATCTTTTATTTTTAATTTTAACTTTGTTTCTTATATATATTTTAAAAAGGATATAATATTTTCCCGGTATTATTTAATATTATTTAGACTATTTTCTGTTTTGTATAGTAAATTATAAGTGTGTAGTGTTTACATATAATAAAAAAAGTACACTCCAACTTATAAGCTCTTATATATTATGTAATATTAAAATATATGAATAGATATTTTAAATTATTTACTATATATATATAGAGAGAGAGAGAAAGCATTTTATTGTTTAACTTTAAATGGTGGTAATTTATTTAAATTATTTGCATTTAATTTTCGTGAGTTATTTTAAAATTATTATAATACATATGTAATTATAAAATTATAATATAGTATTATAGAAACTCTCATATTTTTGTGTACATTATGCAATTGAGTTGTGAATCAATGATATTTACATTATACGTACTTATATTTTATTTATTTATTTTAAAATGTCATAATTATATTTATATTATTATAATAAAATATAGGTAAACATTTGAAAATACAAGCTTTAATAATATATATTCGTGATTATATAATATATAAACAAATTAAAGATTATACATATGTGTACAAAAAAGTAAGTGGTTGCACGGGAATTATGCTGTGATATTATTCTATTAATTCTGTGTTTGGAAAAGTTGGATGAAGCATAAGGAAATCATCCATTATGTTGTAACTATCTTGAATCTAGAAATTTTTTTTAAATAATTTTACATGAATAAATCTTAGATGATTCTGTGTCTCGAAATCATTTTTGTAAATTTTACAAAATATCAATAATTCTTGCAATTACCACGGGCTGGTTTTTGAAAAATTGGGTGCTTTTGTTTTCATTAATTTAAAATTAATTGTTTTAAAATTTTCTAAATTTGACTATGAACTTAGAAGTGAATTTCATTGAAAATGGAAAAAAACTCTGCCTACCTTGCCATGCTCTTTTAACACACAAAAATTTCATTTTAGTATTACATGCATAACGTAAATGAGGTAGGTGAACAAGTAATTCCCGTTTAACATTCTTCAAATTCTTTTAATTTGTTTTATTTAATATTATTGTTTTAGTAGAAATGTAAAAGTGGGCCATTTTTGGAATAAATACACTGTATAAAAATTATATTCGCAATTATTTTGGTAAATTTTTACAATAATTTGCATTTATTGTGTATACAAAATATAATTAATTTTATTCATTTAAAATATTTTAACATTTATGACCATTAAGCATATCTAAATATTTATAGACAAGGTTATATGTCATTTTATTTAATATTTATCTAGGAATAATAGAAAATAATAGGAGCAATTTTATAAAATTTTTGTCTTTTTCCTAAATTATGTTTTAAAAATCTTCATGCGGGTTCTTTTATTTATATTATAAAACAATTGTAATTATTATTGTAAATGAGAATATTTCAATATTAACCAATGATTTATAGTAAAATAATCATAATTTTATTCTGTGCATATAAAATATACAATAAATATATTGTGTATTTTGTAAATATATACAAATTATGTTATGAATTAAACAAGATAATAATTAAGTTATTAAGAAATATTTTATAATTTACTTTTAAATAAACACAATACAAATTTATTTTGTATTTATAACTTATATACATAATTTTTGATTTCAATATTTATTTTATTTCACAGTACATTTTCTTGTTTTCTTTTAGTTTCTATTTATTAGATTTATTGAATACAATTGATTATTATTTTGCATTTACGTATTTACATTGGAAAATTGCAATAATTTATTAAAAAATATGAAAATAGAATTCGTTTTGAATGAAATTGTTGCTTTATTTTTGTTTACTTATTTTGATTATATAAAACGTCTGTATTTGAGGATATAGAGATTGATTATGTAGTGGATAATGTGAGGATATTTACTTATCTAAAAACATTTCTATAACAACTTGCAATATTGTTTGAGCTTCTCCTAGACTTAACAATATCAGTAGGATTTAATTACATAGCAAAATTTTGAAAGTTTTTCTGTAATTATAGTGTAAATAATGTATAATAAATTTAAAAATCTTCTTATACTTGACTGACATTGATATTCAATTCAAGTTTTTTTTTTATTTAAAACTGCACATTTAAAGAAAACCCCAAGAAATCGATTTAAATTTTCTATTTTTTCCAGATATTTAAATAATGTTTTGCAATTTTATATGATTGTTCTTAATATTAACAATATATTGGAATTGATAACATTTATTGGTTTTGAATTCAATTGAATTCACAGATTTTTTTTATATACACGTACCATTAGAACTGTAATAAGTAATTTTCTTTAAAAAAAAAAACAAAAAAAAAAATAAAATAAAGAAAAGACCACAGATAACAACGTAGAGAGAAAAAAAAATTATTTTTTTTTTCTTCCTGCATGGTTTTATAAAGAAAAAATCTAATGTAGGTTAAGTGAATCCTGTTTTTTTGTTTTGATGGAAAATAAAGAATTTTTCTTTTGTTTTTAATAGCTACATAAATGTGTGTATGTAAAATATACACAAAAATAAAAAATAAATAAGTAAGTACATAATGTTGGGTATATAGGGAGACATTAAATAAAATTTCTTAAATTTTCTTTTTAATAAAATTTCAAAATCAAGTTGATATTACAAAAATTTCTTGAATTGTGTATAGGAATAAGTTTTTATATATTGACTTTGTCATATATTGGGTGTATTTATATATAATATTATTGTGTATATACATATCTCGTAAATTTTTATCATATCTTATATAAAATACAAAAAAATAAGCAGAAATTATCAAGAGAAAATTTAATATGCAACATGAATTTTCAATCATTTTCCATTCTTATGTGTACTTTAATTCTTTTAAAGACTTTTTTGTATACAAGTACAATATTAAACGTATATAAATAAAATGTGATATAGGAAGTTCAACATTACTATATTATATTAATGTATATGGATATGTAGATCAAATATATGTATTGTTATGTACATATATCAATAAAATTCATTCATGTATAATGGGCCTCGTTTATCGCATATAGTAAATTTTTTTTTTCTAATTTTATGTTACAAAATAAGTTTTCATATTATTACATACATCATTTAGGAATGTAAATATGTGCTTATGTACATCCAAAAATGCCTGAATAATGTTGAGTGTATTTGAATTTAAACATATATATTTACAGATACAGATGAGTAAAATAATATATATATATCGATTCACATTACAATTTAAGATCATTTTAAGCAATTCACAGTACAATACATAAAAATACAATTCATTTTATTCGTTTCATGGTTAAAATGGCTACAAAAAGGAAAGAAAATTATAGAATATAGAACAATAATATAAAACATAATACCAAAAAGTGATCCTTCTCCTTTCTCTTATATATATATAATAAATATATAAACTTGTATTGATGAAACTTAGTATATATGTATGAATTACTTATATCTATAACCTGCTGATGTTGGTGTAAGAGCCTATGTTTAGTATGTATTTAAATAAAACAAAAATTTAGCCTAAAATTGATTTTATGCTTTAATGTTCGCATTTCTATTTATTTTTATATTTTTTTGTTTTGGGTCTTAAATCCCATGAAAAAAAGATGTGGTCATTACTGTCTGTATGTACCTATGGTTACTATATTTTTATTATTATTTTTTGTATATAATGTTAATTTGATAGGGTTATTTTTTATGAAAAAAATAATTATTTAATAATTTTTTTTTGTGATTTTTGAATTATTATAATCCTTTTTCTAGAACATCACTAACACTGACGATCATGTCAATTTAGTCCAACTACTTTCATTTAAAATATCATATGCATGCTATTGAAAAGTATTAAATAGTAATATAAGTAAAGAATGCAAAATATATTAAAAATATTTACAATTAATTCGTTGACATTTGGTAAATTGTTTGCAAATGATATTCTGGGAAAGTGCCTACACGTAATATATAGTCTGAAGAATTTGTTGTTCAAGCACCTGTAAACTAAAATTATTCTAATTATTAAAATTTAATTAATTCTAAAATATTTTGTCAAAGTTTTTTTTTATTATATAAGGGATCTAAGCTAAATTCTTTTTTCTGGTAGTACACAAAAATTTACTTTCCTTCCTAAAAGATTACTTAATATATAAAATATAATTAATTGATTTAATAAAACTAGTAATAATTAAAATATTTTACTTATTATCTACTTTAGAGAAAGTGAAATAAGTAATGAACGAATCTGAATTACATCTTAATAAAATTTTGTTTCATAAAATTTTGTGTAGCCCCTAGAAGCATGCAATTTTATTGCAACAAAAATATATTTTTTAAATGAAGTAATTTAAAAATCTTTTAGTACTGTTTTAAAAATTTTTAAAATAAATAATAAAAAAATTTTAGTCAGTTGATAATATTAAATTGGTTTATTTTTTAGAATATTGTTTTAATAGAAATATACTTTGGAAATATGCAATATCCGCATTCGAAAGCATTTTGAGGAAACCAATTTAAAAGCTTTGCAACAAAAATTATTTTCCGAATTCTAATATAATACTTCAATTTTTTAAATAATTTATCGAAATTGAAGCAGCCTGTTTAATTTTATTGTTCCTAGAAATGAAATACATATATGTATATTTTTAGTGAACTTATTTCATTGAGTAAAGAAATATTATATAAATAGTTAGTAATGTTAATGAAAACATTTATATATAAGCAAATAAATATTTTAAATATACACACATATGTATGTACATTTATATAAAAATAAAAATTTTCACATTTTATTCTTCTTTTTTCCCCTTTTTTTGGAAAATTCATTTTAACAATATTAAGAATTTCATGTTTTCATCTATTATTGTTATAAGGTATTGAATGGGCAACATATATTTGTTATACTCTCTTATAACAACTATTATATGTAATATACAAAAGACGAAAGAAAAAGATAATCCCTTAAAAGGACAATAAAAAAAAAAGATTTTTTTTTGTTATTATTGTTCCTATAGAAATTAGGGGTTTCTTTTTTTCTTCCAACTATATACACATAGTCGAGTTAAATCTATTTTATCCGAAATACATATAATAATAATAGAAAACTATTGTACATTTTGTTATATTATATACCATGAGTATAACAATATCAATTCTTTACATGTCCTTTTTTTTACTGTTTCTTATTATGTAGCATATATATATTCTGTACGTTTCTATTTGGATCATTTCTTATTCATATATAATAAAAGTTGATACAAATAGTATGTGTACAGTATAGTTGATTTTTATTACTTTAATATTTAGAAATAACTATATAAGTTGTAGAATTCTACTTGAACATGTAGTAAAAAGAAATAAAAATATTGTACAATATATATATAAGTATTAAAGGAAAAATAAAGGAAAAGAAAGGATCGATTCTACGCTATTGATAAATATATTATTATAATACATGCAATCATATATAGACTTGCATTATATATTTTATATATATATTATCTATGTTATGGAAATATAACAATTGAACTTATTAATTGACCAAATTGTTATACAATCTTTTACATTATAATCTAATCTAACAATATTTTTTGAGGTATGAAAAACCTATAAAAATAAATTGAATTAAGCTAAATTACTTAAATATTTCGGAAAATTGAAATTTAAAAAATTCAAAAGATTTCATCTTAAATTATTAATCTTAGTTGAAATACTCGCAAATAATATTAGCCGCTTCTGGTATGTACATTCAAAATGTGATCCAAGAAATTATTTCATGAATGATACAAGTAAGATAGAAGTAATCTAAAAATATAAAAAAGAAAATATTGATTAAAAATTTAAATATTTTCAAATTGTTAAAATATCAAATAATATTTTAATGAATTAATAATAATTAATTAAATTTCTTATACTACCATAAAACATACTGTACGATATTAGAAGAAGTAAAAATTTTCGTGAAATTTCTGCCAGAACTTTTATTTAAATTGAATCGTAATAATTCAAGTTGCAAAATATGTTAATAAAATACAATCAGATTTAATATGCAATCAAATAAAATGTATTGATATAGCCCTTTAAAATTATATCGTACTAAAGAAATTATCAGAATCAAGCACCTAAAAACACCAACCGCAAACTCAAATATTTACTATAAAAATTTTTCATTTAAATAAATTCCATTTTAAGAGATCATTTAAAGATTTTCTTATATCAAAATATATTCATATATATAATATATATATATTTATATATATAATATATATATATATATATATAATATATATATATATATATAATATATATAAATATATATATATATATATAATATATATAAATATATATATATATTTGCTCACATACACATATATCCTTGAATATATTCATATCGAAAAATGCTATTAGACGACATATAGAATTAAAGTTATCCCTGGATATTTATGAAGATAAAAACTTACGATTATATTACGGTTTCCATTCTAATTTTTTTGTCTTTTGAATATATACAAGAACACATATTCATATGAAACAATTATATTTGAATATATAGACAAGCTTTTACAATAAGGACGACAATATTCAAAAATATTTGTATGTAAACCTGCAATTGTTTTTTATTAACTTTGTTTTGATTTCTAACGAGATTTTTTTATTTTTCTCAAGGATATTTTAATTTTAATTTTGGAAAAATTGTTTCAAGAAAACTTTTACTAACTACATACAATACTTTAGTAAATAAGTATAATGTGAGTGTGTAAACGACCGAGAAAGGAAAGAAAAAAAAAAGAATGAAAATTCTAGGGGTTTTTACTGACCTATATATTAAGTTTAAGATTAAATTAGTTTCCATAAAAGATAAGGAATAAAGAAAATATTAGAAATAAAACAAAATCCATTTTATAAACCTACATTATACAAGTACTTCTATATTTTTACTATTAGCATTTATAACTATATCTTGAATTGAACCCCACGCAAGATAAAAATAATAATTATTTCATTCTACTTAAATATAAAAATTTAAGAAATAAGCATTCAACATTTTTCTATAAATATTTAAATTCCTTAAAGATTTTTCTATTAATGCATTTGACTCAACACTACACTATAATATTTGAGAAAAGTTTAGTAAATAGCCAAGTATGTAAACTCTTGTATGTACACACAATGTGACTTTGTACTAATTAACTTAAAAGGTTAATTACTTAATAATACAATAAAATTATTGTGGGTATACAAAACAATCAAAATTTAATTAAAAAATTTGTTTTTAGGGACCTTAATTGTCATAAGTATGTTTAAATATTTATATTTTGCAAAAAAAATATTTTTATATTGTTGATTATTTTCTTCTGTATTTAGCTTTGTACATACAATGCTTGATTTGGCATAGGTGTGATAGGGATACCTGAATTTCAAATTAGGACATTAAAATATAAGCTTTATACAAAGGTGTCTGCTATATATCATTGTACAGAGGAAGAGAAAACTTTTATACGAAGTTTACAGTCATCAATGTCTCGGATATGAGGGAGCCTAAAATAAATTTTGAGCGTTTGTTTTTTTGCTAATTCTTTAATTTTTCGTATAACTCTATTCCTGTGTTACATATAGATGCATGATTAAATGTGGTTTTGAAAGCTCATTTGCAAATTTTTAACATAACTTCTATTTCAACTCAATTAAAAACTTAATTTCCTCAAAATTCCTGTAATAGAAACGGAAATGTTGTTCATATTACGTTTTATAACAGCAGAAAAATTAAAATATTGTTTTAGACTTAAAGCTCAGTGTTTGCTTATTTGTAAATTAAAAAAAATTCTTCATTACAAAAAATTGCTCTAATTAATTATTTAATCTTAGATATTTTTCTACACACACATACTGAATATCCTATTTAAACAAGTCCTTTTTCTCTTGCAAAAATAAAATTTTTTACAGCAAAATGCAAAAAAAAAAAAAAACAACGAAATTGTTTTTTTTTTGTTCCGAAAATGTTTTCCTTACAAATAAAATCTTTTTCATTTATATTATTAACAATCACAATGTATATAATCTTTAAATAATAAAAATAACTTGACTTAATTAAACTTCACGAAAAATGTTATCCTTAAAAAAATAATATAAAAATGTGTGTTTACCAGAAATAAAAATAAAAATCCTTTAATAAGCACACTCATATACAAATCCTTTATATACAAAAAATAAAAAATAAAGTAAAATTGCTTTATTTGAGTATGTGTGTTAAAGAAGATTTTTTCATATGTTATAATAATAAGCCAGATGTTGTCAGATCATTGTAACTCAGTGTCAGAAGTATACTACTAAAATTCTACTAAAATCTATATAGTGAGGCAGTATTAATGTTATACTGCTGCACTATAGAGGTTTGTAGCAACTAATAGGATTTGACAAAGTTAAGTTCAATTAAGAAATCCTCAAGGAGTAATTGAAACGATATAAATTAGCGAATATGATTTTATGTAGTAACACGCAATGCAGTTTCGTCGATTCATATGAAGGTCCAGAAAAGATTTCGCAAAAGTTCTCTCCCAAAATACAAGAATGCAATAAATTCGCAAAACAAAAATTAGGAAAATATGTACATTAAAGGCCTTGAGGATGCTAAAAGAACAAATTATAAAAAAACCAAACAGTAACATTCGTTATAAAAATTAGGCAACACTTTTAAAATCTAATTAATATTGTGGGTGTACATTTGTAATATCATAGATGTAATTAATAATTTATGCTTATACATACATACGCACATTTATATATATTAATGAATCTGACAGAATTCCTTTACATTTTTCTTATTTCTGAACATAAAGTCGAGAAAAAAAAGAAATGAAAAAGAAGAAAATTTTTAACAAATACGAATAAATATTGACTTTTATTTTTATACTTAAAGAGTGTTTGTTATTAATAATATTGCAAACAGTATAATTTTTCTTAATTTTTGCCAACCTATAATATATCTACATACATACGTATATAATCAGTATTTATTTAAGTGTATTTTAATTACACTACATAAAAATGTTAATGGGACAAAAATTTCCGAAATTTATGCTATACGGGTAAGAATCTAAAGGATAAGAAGTAAAAAGGGTATAATAATATAAATTATTGAGAAGATATTATATAATATAAGAGTTAATATAATGTAATTTTATGTATTAAAGTGTAAATGTATGTGCTGGCGTCCGACATGGGGATTTGTTTTTTTCTTCTTCTAATATTACGAGTTTGCCACATAATTATAATGTTTTAAGATTCTAGAGAAATTTGTAAATCAATAATTATCAAATCTTTGTTGACCTTAACTATATTTTAATTGATTTAATAATAAATGAGAGAAGAATTAAAATCGGTGATATAAAAAAATGTTACCCTACAATTAAAAATTATCTAGTTTCTAGAATATTTCATTTATTTTTAAATTCATTCACTGCCCTAGGAGAATTTTAATCAATATTCAATTAAATTAATTACCTAATACGCTATTGAAATATTATAATTTATTTTATACATTAAAAATACAGAAAAAAGTAAGACATCCCTTTCAAGAACTTGACATAAATTTGAAAATAAATGAATACATGCGAATCAAACTAAAAAAAAAATCTATAATTTCTTAATGTACCTCTACTAAAATACTCATTGAAGCATAATCCGATAATATTCTTATAAATTTAAGTATAACCATTATATAAATAACATATTATAATATTATTTCGAATCTTATTATACTTATTCACTGACCTTGTATTAAATATTTTATAAATATATTGATTTTTGTACACGAGAAATAATAATAATCCCACTTGCTTCATTACTCATATAAAATAAGCAAATCAGTGAATTCATATAATTATTAATTCATAATATATAAAAATTTCTGATCCATATTTTATATAATTTTCTTGGGAATCATATATAATATTGCATTTTATTAGAATTTTGTTTAGAAAAAAGTAATAATTCTAATAATAAGCAATTATAAGAAAAACAACAAAATTATTTATTTACTCAAATACAAGATTCTAATAAAAAATTAAAGTAAAAATAAATAAATTTATTAAATATTCTACTAAAATATTTATAAAGAATTTATCCTTACTATAAGGGATGTAAGAGAAATTAAAGAATGAAATTACAAATTATGATATTTGAATTAGCCCAGAATTAAACTGCTACAGGAAATAGGACTTCTTATTAAGACCTTTTTAGTTAATTTTTCAAGAAGATATGAGGAATAAGTGCTTATTTTTCAAATAATTGTTAAAATTATCTATTCTTAACCATTTTTTAGTTTCGAAACCCTGTAACATATATGTGATTTTTGCTTAAACCAATTATTTTTTTAAAATAATTGCTATTTTATTTGTATTCCAACTAGTAATTAATTAAAATTAATTATTTCTAAGAATTTTAACATTATAAATTAAATAACAATTTCAGAACTCTTAATTTTACTCTTGATTTAAATTGTTTTAATTAAAAGTCATTAAGATATTATTGTGTATACAGAAATAATATTTACTTACATATTTTATTTTATTAAGACTATTGCAACAATGAAAAAATACAATTTATATAAAAATACAGGGTATACCTCTATGGAAAATAATTGCAAATTTAAGTTTAATATTTCCTAATTCGTTGTATATTTAAGTAAAATCAAAATTTTGATTTTTAATTAAAGCCAGTTAGATATTTTTTTTACAATTGTAATTTTTCTAATTCAAAAAATATGTAAATATTTTTATCGCGCAGATTAAAAATAAAAAGTATTGTGAGTTTAATTTATCTAATCTGTGAGAAACGATCTTTAATATACTCTTTCTGTTCTCAATCATCAAACCAAACAACTGGACTTATTTTTTACCTCCGACTGGTAATAATATTTTTTCTATTATAAGTATATCCTGGCCGGTTGCTTAATATTGAAGTCTTTTATCTTATTGTACGTTTTCGTTGTAAAACTCATGGAATAAATTTTTTTATGTAATGAATATATAAATATATAAAATACAACTTAATCTATACTAAAAACAATGATATTTTGTTACTTAAGAATTCTTATGTACTGATATATTTATATTGATATGATTCGCACAAAATTCTGGATTAAAACTATAATTTTTCTGCTCATTATCTGCTATCTTATTATTTATCAAAACATTTTTTCCAAAATATAAATTTCCTGGTTTTATGCTTTTAGGATAAGTTCATTAAGATTACCATAATCTAGCAAATTTCTTATGATGAAAATCGTTACTTTTGTAGTTAACATGAACTCGTGTTCTTCATATTCGTATAACTTCAAAATCAAATATTCAGAGGCTTTCCAATTGGATTTGATTGAAAATATTTGACGTACTGCAATTGGATTGAAAATTAATGTTCACTTTAGCTCCAATGTACCAGGAAATAAGTGTTTACTAGGTCATTAAAATTGTGAATAAACATTCCTTAGAATTCCTTAAGCAAACCTAACATATTCTATGTTGTTTATAAAAAAATTTTCGATGAAAATTGGTTGTTGCATAGCTCTCAGTACTCAAAATTGTTTGGTACACCTCGGATTTGCCGAAAATTTCTATTTTTGTTTATCTCTAGTTGAGTTGTTTACAATATATCGCAAAATTTAGATTGGGGTTGTTGACACCCTGTAATAATATCATATTTATATTAATATCATGAACATAGTATTTTTGTACAACAAGTAAATTATTTTAAATAAAATTTAAAAGCTAATATTTAACAGTATAAAAGTTTTTGTTTTACATTTTCCTTTACATTTATACAATTATGTACGTATACAAATTTTATTGACATCATTATTATGATTATCAACATCATCATCATCATCGTTACAATCATTATCAAATATTATTAGTATCAAACATTATTAAAGTCATAATAATAATTTTTCATCATAATTTGATTTTAATTTTCCTTAAGGATATAATTCTCAGGATTTCTGTTTTTTTTTTCATAATTTTTTTTGCTTATTATTATTATTTTTTCTAAAAATGTTTTTCTTTTATTTTTATAATATTATTTTTACTCATCATCATTTTCTTTCATATTAACAAGAAACGAATAGAAAAATGAAAAAAAAAACAAAAAGTAAAAGAAAAAAATTTCCTTTATTATTTTCTCTTCCTGTTTTTTTTTAATATTTTTTTTTGTTTTTATATTATCAACACATATAAAAAAATCATTTCAGTCTCAATTATAATCCAATTATCCTTCCGGCAAAGATGAGACTTTTAATAAAAAAAACATTGAAATATAATAAAAACAACATAATAACTGTTTTTTTTTTTGCTCTTGTTCTCTCTCTTTTTTGCTGTGTAATGTTGTCCTAATATACAAAAAAACCTATAATTCATTTAAATTTTAAAGTTAGGGTTTAAATTTCCTGTATTAGATTGTGTTTGCATATAAATGAATGAGCTGATATGGTATAGAGATCGCTATTTCGAAAAAAAAAGAAAGTTCTATGTAAGACAACTTCGTGCTTAATTATAAGAATCACTGGGACATCCATTTTGCAAGCGTGTTCACAAAGTTTGCACAGATAAAATACTTGCGAGCAATGTTTATATTTATATGTATTGTTGTTATAATTTGCATTTCGGATCATAATTTTGAACTTTTATTAGACATCACTAATTATTGTCATATAATTTATTTTTGACAATTCTATTCAGTACAATTTGAGTCAAATGACATTGTTGTAACAAATTTCAGGTTTGCAACTTGGACCATGTGACTTTGATTTAGGTTTTATGTTTTATTTGCAAAATGGATGTCACAGTGGCTGATCATTTTCAAACAAATAATCACGAAATAGACCGAAATTTCAAATTAGCTGGATGAACGCCCAAGCCTAGAAGATCGAATGACAACTTGTTTATAATATTTTGATTGGCTATTTGATTCTGACTTAAGAACAATGAGTTCTGCAAAAAAAAATATTGAAAATATTGAATTTCTGTCAAAAAAAAAAAAACCAATTAGTTCTTAATATTTTAATCAACACTAACTGATTTAGAAGTAATCGTAATTGCAAGAGTATCTTAAGTTTTTTAATCTTAATATTTAATTATACTATTTGGCGGTTTATATCGTGACATTCAATATTTCAAATTTCTCTTTTTCTGTCTCAGCTCGGAATGATTCAGAATTAGTTTTTGAAGCTGAGGAACCAGAATTTTTTTTGCATAACTTTTCTTATTATTTTCTTATTTTTAATAAGGCATAACTCTTCTAAATTTCGATGAATCGTCGCTGAATTTTCAACAAAAAAAAAACTTTTTTAAATCCAATTTCCATGCATAAATAAAATCTTTAGTTCTCATACAAGAGTAATGAAAAGCTTTGTATTTTTTGAGCTGAGATTATCTTTTTGGTTATCAAATAGAAACTGGAAAGTAAAAAAGAAATACAAAATGAATAAACAAGGAAAAAGAAAGAAAAATAATAATAATAAAAAATATACAAAAATTAAAATTAGGAATTATCCTTTTTCACTTTTACAGTTATAATGAAGAGAAATAAAGAAAAAATGAAAACACTTTAAAATTTGCAAAAAATTCAAACACTTATTATTATAAAAAAGAAATAAGAACAAAATTAAAAAAAAAATTAAAACAAACCCAAAGAAAAGATTTCTTTTTTTTACGTTTTTACAAATGAGAAATGATAAGGATCAAGGACTCAATAAAAAAAAAGTTCTTAAAATAAAAACAATAAAAAAATTTTCATTTTTTACCCCTTTCTCTTTTGTTTGGCTTTTGTTTTTTATATCCGAGAATTTTCACATAATACTGATGAAAAAAGTGGGGAAAAATTTTAACAGAAGAAATTTGGAAAAATTCTAAAAAGAAAATTAGATAATCAGTTTTTCACTCTCTGGAAAATCTTTATTTATTTGTTTTCTTCTTCTTCTCTTGTCTTATTTATTTTCAGTTTTTGGTTGATCGTGTTTTGTTTTTTTTTGCCTTATTAAAACATTTTTTATCCTGCCTCTAAAAAATTAATTTTTTTTTATATAATTAAAATTATACAAATTTTTTGTTTTTGTTTTTATTAACATTTTCTCAAGGATTCTTTAGAAAAGTATAAAAAGATATTCCGTCATATTTCGGTTAAGTTTGGAGAAATTCAATTCAAAATATTTGTGGAATTTTTTTTTTCAAGTTGTTTTTTGTTTTGTTTTTTTTTGCAAATTAAATATAGATTTAGGACAACAATTTTTATTTTGTTACGATTTATGTGTGCTTTTTTTTTAAAGAATCTTTAAGAAAATATTTTTTTAGAATTTAAAAATTTAGGATGTCATCTTTAAAAGGAAAAAAACTAATATTTTGCAATAGTTCAGCTTTTGTACCGAAAATCCCAAAAAAAATTTGGAAAAAGTCATAAATTAAGGGTTACTCTCAATCATACAATACAAGTTTTCTATGTGATTCGGGTAATCGCGGTTTCATCATTTTGGTAATAATAAAATACAAAGCCAATTTAATATTTCTTACAAAATTATTTTACTTAATTAAACCTTAGAAGATTCTTAAGAAAGTGAAAATTATGAAGAAGTAAATAAAGAATTTGTATAAGGTATTCAGTAGGTCTCCAATATTTATGAAAAACTTTGAGCTTAGTAAACCGAGAAATTCATATGTTTGACTGCTATTAAAATTTGCTTTTCGACGGTAATAGCCATAAATTAAAATGTTTTTTTTTACGGGAATAAACTAGAAATCTAAAATTCTTATAATATTAAAAAACAAATAGTTCATATTAAAAATGTATTCATAATCAAATAGAAGCAGCAGTTAGTCGTAAAACTCTTTGCACAATACCTCCGAACATTAAGACTCTCTTTGATTTGAAGATGAAAAATCTTTAAATTTTAAATTTTGTTTTCTATTATAAAATATTTTTCTACTCAAAATTTCTACATCATTAAATTTTCTGTGTTCGTCATTTAATTGTTAAAATTCTTTATTTTTTTTAACCGTATCTTGGCAATAAAATCTAAAACATTAACATTTTTTCAAAAAATTGTTGGACCTTTTTTTTCAAAATTTCACTTATAATGTAATGGTTAAAGTTTTCTGTTCTGAACAAATTAGTGAATATCCTTTTCTTCTCTTGATACAAGTAATAAAGGAAAAATAAACAAATAAAAAATTGCCATATTTTCCAGATCGTCTCCCACTTGTACCTCTTTTTTTTCTTTGTAAATCTTTTGTGATTTTCAATTCATATTTTATTCTACCTTTTAATACAATGATATTTAATTCAATAATAAAAAAGAACAAGAAAAATTATACATAAACACAAACACAAATATAATAAAATCTAAAAATTTAGGAAAATTTTTTTCGTACAACGGACCAGAAGGACAAAAGAAACAAATAAAATAGAAAAAAAAGGACCTGGGACAAGTGAAGATAAATTACCAAGTACAAAATACCACTTTATTATTATATAGAATGTTCTTTGAGGCTTCATAGTTATGAAAAGAAAATTGAAAAAAAAAAGATGGAGGATTAAAGGACAAAAATTATTATACAATAAAATAATCGCGCTAAAATGTAAAATATTTGAATTTTATTTTTCAAATTTAAAAAGGGATTAATATTTTGGAAAAATACCAATCTATAAATTAATTATAAATATTTTTAAGGATTACAGAAACGAACGAAAAATTGTAGAATTATTTGGCAAATGTAAAAGATTAGGAATTGGAAATAAAATTTTATGACTTATTTTTTATATTACTGAAATCTAAATTGAGAGATTCTAAATTCAATATGGTTTAATGATAAATAATATCATAATAAAATTTAAATTCAATCACACGACTTTAACATACGAGTACGTCCCATTATACAGTAAAAAAGCATAATAAATTACTATAATTCTTAAAACAAATCTGAATTGAAAAATTTTTACAAAAAAATTACACATTTTTTTAGCTAAAATTTTCATTTAATTAAAGAATTTAAAGGAAATTGACTCATATAATAAATATTCAGTTGTCATTAAATTGAATTTAGGTTGCCATTAAATTTTCAAAAAAACTTAAATTAAATTTAGAATATTTTAAAATTTCATCAATAAAATTAAATCTTTACCAAATCTATTTCTGGTACTTTTTATTTAATTCCGAAATATTTCTCTCAATGATTTGATTTTCTCTCAAATTAATTTTCACAATTAATTTGTGATCAATGTGATTGCCCTCCTTGAAAATTTACTAAAATGACAAAAAATAGTAAAATGTTAACCTTGATTTTTACTAAAAAAAAATTACATTTTAAGTTTGTTAATGAATCTTTAAAATTAAATATTTACATTATTCAAAAAAAATTTAATACACAAAAATATGAAACTTTCATTGTCATATTATAAAAAATTTTTGAGCTGCTTAAATTTAAAAATAATGTTGATCTACTTAACATATATGTATGTACTAACACACTTATTATTACAGTTAGATGAAAATGTTAAAAAATTTGAACATTTCAGAATCTTATGACTAGACGTATATTAAACTATACTAGAATTTTAAATTGCAATAAAAATTTCTTGTATTTCTAAATTTTCAAGATCACGTTTAGTCTCTCAATTCTTCTCTAAAAATAGAAAACTTTCACGTTTTCAAAATTTTATTCATTTTTTATTAGTTTTTTATTTTTCTATATAATACATAGATTTATATCCAAAGGGATTTAGAATGTTTTATTCGTATACGTGAAATTTATTTCCTTTTGATACTTACAATATAGAATAAAACTGAATAAAATGTTATAAATCATAAAAAGGATAATAAAAATAATAAAAGAATATTATTTGAGATTTTTTTATTTTCTTGTGTTCAAGAATAAAGATAGAAATTGAAACCACAAAATTTTCTATCCAAAAAGTACAAAAAATATATGAAATAGGAAAAGTCCTAAAATATTTCAAAGAATAATAAAACAATTGCAAAATTTAAACCAAAAAATTTATGAATGAATGGTGCATTGCAGCCCTTGAATACCATTATTATTGCTTTTTTCTATAGTTTTATATTATTTTTTATTACACACAAATACAGACAAATGTTTTGTCTTATTTTCCTTTTGGTAAAAGGACTTTGTCATTTCCCATATGAGTATTCCTATCATAAAAAGCTTTAAAAATGTTAAACGAGTTTGAGTGCATGTGTATGTATTATATCCGAAATTGTCTTAAACCCATACGTACCATCTAGAAAATTTAATATAAGTATTTCATACCAAACTACCTATCATATTCTACATGGAATGGATTTGAAAAATATACTGAAATGATTCATTTTTAGTTTGTGTATACATTTTATACAAACACCAAATCAAAAAAAGGATCATTACGAAGAACCTTTAATAAAGTCAATTAATAAATTTTATTAGAGTTTCAATTATGATTTTTTAATTGGTATAGATTAAGATTTTTAGTTTCTTAAAATTAAATTAAAAAGAGTGTAATGTGGTAAATTAAATTTGTGAAGCGTTAATCAAATTGATATGAAAAAAAATTTGGTTAGTTTCTGAATAGAAGCCTGTAAATTTAAAATTTAATAATGTATTAATAATCTTTCAAAGGACAAATTAGAATTTCATTTATGCGTTTCACATTTAATAATATTGCGGTAACTAATTGCGATTATAGTTTCAATATAACTATGATAATTTTATGTTTAAAAATCTTGAAATTAAATAATTTTCGTTTTTCATTATGAATTTTTGGAAATTTTTGAATTATTTTCTAACTTATATCACTTCCCTTATTTGTAAACATAAGACCGCTTTGCGACTATGTAGCCAAACTTGTTTACTTTTGTTTGTCTGATCCATTTTCCATTTAAACTGTCTTCTACACAGACGTTTTTGAATATATTTACGGGTTTTCATATAAGACATTAAAGCTTCAATTTAGTATATTCCTAAAATATATAAAGAATTTTATAATTAATTCATTTAAAATATTTTATTTCTCTATCAAAGAAGAAAATGATTGCATTTCCAAGTGAAAGTACACAAAATAACTAATAAAATTTATTGAAATTATAATCCTTAACGTTTTCGTAAACTTTTTTTGTATACAAAATTTAATCTATTGCTTTTATAAAAATTTTCAGTTCGTTTTCAGTTAAATATTAAACTAATTTTATTGCTATCACTCTTCATAAAATGCAGAGACCTACAATATTCTAACTCAAGAATAATATCTAGTTTCTGTACATGTTAAACACGAAATATATAATATCAATTTCTATGTCATTCATGCACAAAAATACACCTACATTTGTATTGTCGTAAATACAATCTACACATCTAAAATATTGCAATCTATAATAAAAACTTATTAGAATTTTTTTTTCTTTTGCATTTCTCATCATCGTCATCCCGCATGTATCAGCACTCTGCTGCTACAAAAGACATGAACTTAAAGTAGAGACGTGGTATGATTTCAAGTTAAAATTCTACAAGTTTTATTTTGTGTTTGTATTTTGAAGATTTGTATAAGTTTCCGTTTTTCGTACACATTGTGCTTTACTAAATTATATTTATTCTTGATGTTTACTTTATTATTACATTTTGATATTACATAACATATAGAAAAAATAAAAAACTAGAAGCATATAAGTAGAAGTTATTATTTTTTTTTTCACTACTTTTCACTACGTTTGAATTGTATTTTTATTAGATTTTAGTTTATATAGAAAAAAAACAACTTAGAGAAATACGTTCACTTGATTTTACAGGATGCTTATAAAAATTAATATACTCTATATGCGACAGTCCTTGTTGATAATTTGTACTGAAAACTGACAAAGCATCAACCAACTTTTCCTTTAACGTTCTATTAAATTATATAGTAGATGACCTATAATCGTACGAAAAGTGATGGCCTGGTGGTCTGGAACCAAATGTGGCTGTTTTGATATCAATTAGGTTGGTAATATTAATCAAAATAATTGAAAATTTATAAGAACTTAAATTTTGTTATAAAATTATCAGCTATTAAATTTGGGTTAAATAATTATTGTTAGTGACCACAATTTTACATAGATACTTTTTATTATGATTGGCTATATTTTAATCGCTTCTTGGATTTTTAATTATTGATTTTGAAATTTTATACATGATCCTACATATCCCTTCAGTTTTAACTGAAATTTAGTTGCATAATTAATTGCAAATTACAGAATCAATTATTTTGTAAAAATTAACTTTGACCTCAAAATAAATTTAATATTAATTAATTAATACATAATATGCGTTCTTTTCATGCTAATTTTAAATGTGGTCACATAAATAATGCAGTTTTTATAAGAAAACTACATCCTACTTTACAAAAAAAAGATATTTTCTCTATAAATGTAACAAAGTACTTAATCAATATTCAATATTAATTACTTGAAACATGATATTCTTAAATAAAACTAAATTCTCATATAGCTACAGCACATGGATTTTGCTTTAAATTTAAAACAGCTGTATTAAGTCTCAAAAATTCGTATTGTATACAAGGAGTGGCACTATATACATTGTAAAGTTTTCTAGGTTAAAAAAAGAATAAATTTTTTCTTGAAATTTCACAGCCATACTTCTAACTATACAAAATACATTTATTATCCTTTTCAAATGTAATAAAAATTCAGAAATTCTATAGAAAATGGAAAAAATATCATCATTAAATAAAAAAAAATTATATTATAAAATTCTAGAAAATAGTGTCGGTTTCTTTCATATAAATATGAAAAAAAAAATTGAATGCAGGTGTACCTATTCATAAGGGTTGAATGGACACAAATATTTTATTACAGAATCTAGGTACACTACTATTTTTTTCTAGTATTTTTCAACGACTTTTGAAAATTTGAAACATTTTTTTTTTTTGTTTTCGGAAAATAAGGAAAACTTTTTCAATAGAAATTTATATAAATTTATGCTGAGTAAATTTTGGATTTGAAAAGAGGTCTGGAAAATTTTATTTAATATAAATTTTAAATTAAAATAAGAATTGAAAGGCAAAGTTTAATTTATGAAGATAATTTGATTTTTTGTTTGCTGTTTGCCTTACATAATGAACAATTTGTGCTAGAAGTCGTGTAGTTTGAATGGAAATACTGTATACATTTTGATTCAATTAATTTTGAAATTTTCCGTTGACCTATAATGTTATTATAGTTAGATGTAATAAGAATAAGCTTGATTTTTTCGATCGGTATTATTAAAAACCATAGAGAAAACTTAAATTATGTACTCATATTGAACTAAATATTCACTGATATCAATTTGTACCTCAGGAAAATGGCTCCTTATTGAAAAACTTCCTCTTAATATCTTGTAGCAGAAATTTTCTTGAGTTTCATATTGCAATAATCCAATTGTTGAATCAGACTCAGTTTAAGAGTAAATAGTTACTGAATTCAACTAAACTCAAATCTTTTATTATTTGTACTTTACTTCTAGAATTGATCCATTAAATGACATTTATCCCGTAAGACCAGTCTTTTGTAGTAGAAATTTTCTTGAGTTCCATATTGCACTAGTATAGTTTCTGAATCTGATTCAGTTCAAGAGTAAATAATTACTGAACTCAGCTGAATATTATTTATACTTCAATAGAACATTGCTTTCATCACTTAAATCGTTCATTATTTTGGCTTTACTGACTTGATCCATTGAAAGACATCTCTGATTGAAAACTACAAATAAACATAGAAAAACCAATAAATTTTTTGTAGGTATAACTTTGAATTTGACAACATATAAGTACTGTATAAATCTTTTTTAAAATCAATTATATATTTTGTTCTCAAAAATTAATGAAAATTTCACGAATTTATATACGTACATTGTTGGTATACCTGTAAATTAAACTGTTATACAGTGTTTTGTGTCTCTTTATAAATTATAATATGCGATTTTAAATATAATTGATTTCTGTTAAACTTTTTAATTTAAATGTCAATTATACATTTTGCTTTTTCGTTCTGATTTTCAATTTCTAAAACAGAAAAATTTCATTATCCTTGAAACTTTTAAGTATGTCCTTCAAATTTATATATATTTATAGATATAATAGTTTTGTTTATGTAGGTATATGAAACTATGTTTCCCATACAGTTCATGCATATACTTGATGGTAAATTTTCTGATATAAAATCAGTCAATGTAGCATAAGTCCGCGCCATTCTTGTATATAATGTAGACATTATATAGGAAAATATTCTACGGAAGTGATGGTTAAAAAGGAAATAGATGAAAATTGAATTCTTTTACTCATGTTTTTTTTTGTTCTTTCAAAAAAGTAAAACGAAATGCGGAAAAAATGAATTTTGTTGCGACCATTCTTCATTATTTTTTTATTTATATTAGAAATTTTACCTTTTCCATTTTTAAAAATAGCATTGAATCAATTTTAAACCTTGTGTCACATACAGGATGCACATAAAACTACATTATGTATAATATATTTCTAAGGATCTATATTATATTATGTATATTGATTCTAAGCCATTATTTATAGCTTCATATTGATTTTGCATTTATATAGGTAATGTACCAAATAGGTGTGCATCGGTGCAATTGTAATTATATTTTCTGCTGTTACTGCTGCTATGCTTCTGCTATATGCTAGGAATAAAATGTTTCCTGAACGTAGTGAATATAAATGAATTCGTGTTTAATCAGTTAGAAATAAAATTTAAGGTAATTTAATTAAAAAGGAATATAGCGTTTTTAATATAGTATTGAAAAAGAAAATTAATAGGTTATAGTTGGGAGGAAAAAAATAAAGAAAGAAATTAAAATCAATTTTATGTCTATATTTAGTGTGGTTATGTGACATTCAAGTTTTAACAACAAAAAAAAATACAAAATGTATTGAGTTTTATAATTAAAAGAATAAGAGTACCACGTAGAATTTTTAATTTTCCTAATTTTCTAAATACTTTGAATTTTAACTGAGCACATACCTAATCAGTTAAAATGCTAATTTCCATTAAAAACGTAAATTACCTCAAATGAATTTAACATTGGTTATATAAATCTAAAATATCAAAAGTACTACAGCCATATTAAATTAAAATATTTTTAATAAATTAGTTTTTTAAAAGGATAACCAATTCAATTTTTTTAATTAAAGTAAAATGAGACGAATAGTTTGTTATGGTGACTAAAATTAAATTATTTGAACATTCTGAATGAAATTTTATGCTATTTTATACTAATTTTATACTTTAAGTATGAAATATAAGTATGTACCTTGTTAATTGAGAAATGTTTTTGAAAAATTCTTATTATAAACTATGGCAATTTAGTGATTGGGCATTTAAGAATAGGAATACTGAGATTCGTGACTATTCTAACCTGGTTCCTACCCACTTACACTCTTGAAGCAGCAAATCGAAGACCTTGCTTAGATCAGTATAAATGACATTACTCTGAAACTCGGCCTCAAATTTATTTAAAAGTTTTAGATTCAGTTTAAAACTAGATTCAAAAACTTTGGGGACTGTAGACCTCAGTTTTTAAATCCCATGTTGATTTCTCTTTTATTAATGTACTACGAGTATAAACTACATCATAGATCATTAACTCAAATGTCTTGGGCTGCTAGACAGTTTGATGATTTAGCTAAATGTTATCGGATGGTCATTTTCAATATTATTCCTTTCTTTTTTTATATACAGATCGTATGAGTGAGGTTTTCATCAGTTCGTATGAATGAGGTTTTCCATCAATCAGGAAAAGTGCTTTCAGAAATAGATTGAGTGAATAAAGTTGATATTGGATTTGATAAAACACGAAAATATTAAATATAAAATAAAGTGACTAAAAAAGAAAGGAACAAACATGAATAAATTATTAAACTTTTAGAAAATATTTCTTTTTTGTCAAGCTGCTTTTCTAATTGGACTAAATCGAACAACGGATTATGGTAGCTGCCACACAAAATAAAAATATTGTTTTAAATGTTTCAAAAAATATGGTATAAGGTATAATACAGTGGACTAATGCCGCCAAAGTTTTTCTGATGCTAATCTGTAGATAAAACAAAAATAATATTAAATTTACAAAATATTCAATTGAACTTTAAATATTTTATTTAAAAATTCTTTATTAAATTTAGTTTTTATACCCGTTTATTACCTAATTACCATAAAATAATAATGAAATTAACTTTAAATATCATGAAATATTCATAATTTAATTTAAACTAAAAATTTTTTTTTTGTTTAAATTCCCATTTATACCCGAATCACACCCACATTGTACATCATCATAATGTCTAATTATTTTTTTAGCCTAATGAATTGTTTATTATTTCAATGATTCGCCGGTATACAACAATAATTATAATAAATTTTTGATTTTATTTTATAAAATAATAATTAGAAGATATTGATGCCAATAAAAATAAATAAAATAATAATTACAATAACAGTATTGAATAAGTATGTAGATAAAAATGTTATTTGACTAAATTTAAATGTAAAATAAATTTATGAAAAATAATAATTTTTATTTTTTTATTCAAAATTTTAGAAGTTTTTCAAATTATATTTTAAAAATTTTATTATAACTATTGTTATTACTATCTAATGCTAATTATGATCAAATATTAAATAATTAATTATTTTCAAATTTTAAATATTCATAAATCGGTAAGCCGAATATATTTACAATAATCATAATTAAGTGGTATGTGTATTAGTGGCTATTATATAAATATTTTAATTAATAGTTTCAAATATCAATAAATTATAATTATAATATAATTAATTTTAATTTAGTGATAATGTTCATTTTAATCTCTCGTAAAATAAGATTTTTTCAAAATTTAATGTGGTATTCTGTAATGCAAACGTATACCTATTTAATTAACCGAATGAGCCAACCAGTACAGTGGTCATACTATGCAATTCGACTTTCGTGAAACGGTTTTCGTCTTTGCTGAAATGGAAAGGAATACTATACAAATTGATTGGTACTTCCGAATACAAAAGTCGTTTTACGAAATTCGAATTACATAATATGGCCCCAGCTATTTTCTTTTAAACATAGCACTTCTTCCGGCCATAGCTACCATAATAAATTTTTTTCTATTCTAATTTTACCAAAAGTAAATCTTGTCAACTTGATTTAGGAAAGTAAAGGGTTAATGTGCTAGAGGAAGATGTTATTATTTCACTATTTCGTTCATAATAATTAACAAAATTAAACAAATAATTTTAATTAGAAAAAAATAATTTAAAATTTCAACTATTTATTAAAATATACTCCAATGAGACGGTAATATGATTATTTTAAATTTTATTAATAATTCAATCAAAGATTTTACCCTAAATTTGTACTATGTAGAGAAAAACTTGCCATTCATAATTATTTTTATTTTTAGTTTTTATTTATTTATTTTGTATTTAATATTAATTTTACCGTTTAGCATCCTTTTATAGGATTATACTAAACCACACAATATGAAGTCATTCAATTTAATTTGAGAAAATTTCTACTTTAATATTAGGTAAAATTAGGGAAAATATTTTCCATTTTTTTTTATTTTCTGTTATTATTGAATGGAAAATATAATTTAACATGAATACAACGAAAAACCATTAAAGTCAAACATTGATATTTTCTAACTAACATTATAAGGATATAAGTTTTATTATACTAAATTGGTATACTATTATACATGCCAACAAAATATTATTATTTACGACACACTACGACATAACATAGTATAACATTATACACACTATGTGTATAATATGAAAATAGTCTGAAAGAAAATTGGAATCTAAAACGTGCGTTTAAATAGGCAATCAAGAAAATTACTTGGTCGTTTTGAATACAATTATGTAACTGATTAACCACACTACCGCATTCCGATCTATATCAGTTCATCATAATAAATACAATAATGTATGTGTTCTAATAAATATTTTGTATACAAAAAATACCTTATTTTGTTACATTACAAGGTGCACCATTAAAAAACAAAAATATAAAAATATTAATATGTATTAAAATGAATTATTTAAACCACTTCACATCTCCTTTACTCGCAGCTCTTCTGCGAAATCGGGTCACATACTATTCATTGGGATCTAAGAAAAGAATCAGAGAGGAGGTGGTCGGAGTGTTGAAGAAGTTTTCCAAGCCTAAGGCACGCCAGCGATTTGCTGGGTGATTATGACCTGAAGCGATTTAAAAAGATTATAGGATTGGGCAGGCTAATAAATAAACTTGCCCTCAGTAGGCTGGGTCTGGAAAGTGGAAACACTTGCAATTTTTAGTGGATGAAGAATTTCGATGGTACATGTTATTTAATCGAATTGTAAGATATCCAACCTAATAAGCAGGACATTGGTTTTTGATACAAAATTCAGATCGAAACCTAGGATCTAATGCCTTATACAAAATTAAAAATGAACCAATAATTGATTTTTATAAATGAAATTTTTTTTTAAGCACTCTCTTTTACAAGTACCCTCTTTTATTCTTTACATAAGGTACTCTTCTACATAATTCTAATTCATATTTTCGTACTATTTCTTAAATATTTTTATATTCATATCCAAAATTATAGTTCATCTTCCCAATAATTCACTTCTTAAAGATTCCATTCTAAACTTATTATAGCAATAGCATAGTAAAAATATTTTACTTCTGCTATAGAGACTTTAATCTTAAATTCTTTCATATTATTTTCGGCTAAACTTTAAATTAGTTTAATGTCGTAGGATTTTATTCATGGGAATTAGGGTATATATTTAATAATATTGTACTCTTCGTCTATGGATATAAGTTTGTATAATAATATAGGCATGAATATTAAGAATGAACCATTATTTATTAAACAAAAAGCAAAATAAAAAAAGGGAAAATAACAGAATAAAAAAAATATAGGAGAGTCTCTCTATATTTTAATAAAATACGTAAAACGTTTTTTCATATTAAAGAGCAAGAGTATAACACACATAACGCAATACAAATAAGCATTAAGAAATACAATAGTATATAAGGTAGGAAATATAATTTTTTATTCTTCGGATCATTAAACGAATTCATTCGGATTTTAATAATAATACATAACAGTTAAGTTCAGAATAATTTTCAGTGTTTAATGTTGTGTTGGAATTTTTTTATTACTAAAAATGAACACAATGGAAATGAAAATGTTTAAAAAAAATAAGCTCTATAGATATTTGAGCTTTATATAATTTTGATTCTATAGCCTACTAACAGTATATTTGCCTAATATTCACTAGATGTATGCGTTAATATTAGTGTCAATTGCCTGATGTTGATATTGTGATGCTATATTTTTTTTTGTTATTTGTATATACTAAACATTTATAAATTGAATATGTCAAATAATAATGTGTGTATTCTAGAGCAGCATATTATTGTTTTGCCTTTAGGCGCTCAATATTTTGTGTCTTAAGACGTGTTGTCATTTCCTTTATATAGAATGTATATTCCATCTTCTAAATATAATATTTCCTTAAAGATCCTTTTATAATATATAAAGTATTCTTAGATGTCGTCCTTTCTAATCTTCAAAATACTACTGTCTCCTTCTGTTAAAGACATATGTTTGTTTCTTTTTTTCTAATTTTCTTATTTTCAATTCTCCTTTTTGTAAAATTTTCTCATGTCCTTTGAGTATATGCGGCTATTTATAAATGTATATTAATAAAAATATTGTATGTTTGTAAAAAAAAAATATAAAATATACAAAAGAGAAAATTGAAAAGGAGGACTTTTGTCTTTATTGTACCGTTATAATAGGTAGCTAGTGACAGTGTCATTTCACGTGACCTATTTTCCATATGTTGATTGCCTTTTTTTTTCTTTTTCATGTTGACACTTTGCTTGTTGGCTTGGATAAAATTTTCTCAATACGATTATTTATATTAAATGAAAGAAAAAAGGTTTTTCCATTCATTCAGAAAAAAAAAAGAAAAAAAAAACACGAAAACACTAATATAATAATGTTAATAATAAAATATTAGAGAAACTCTTAGCTATAGCTAGAGCTTAAACCCTTTTGTAGATTTCTCTCGCAACAATGTAATATTTTCTTTTATATTTTGTTTTTGTTGAGTAGCTTTCATATATTAGTAGCTTGGATGAAAATTATATAATGAGTTAAAAGTGTCGAAGGCTGATAACTGGAAATTAGGGTAGAAAATATTATTTTCTATTTTTTAAAGGATATTTTGGTTCGTTCATATTTTTATTACTAGAATGCCAGCATATTGATAAAATTTCCCTTATGCCGACACAAACACAATATCGAATTTTTAAAGGGTTTAAAAAAAGGAAAATCAATATCAAAATGGATTTATAAATATGATAATATAAGAAAAACAAAAAAAAAATTAAATTATATTTTTCTGAAAGTTATTTTTAGATTTTAACTTTAATGTTCCTATATTGAACCGTTATTTTCATAAAGGAGGAAGTTATGAATTTTTGAAAATTTAATTTAAAAATGTGGAAATTCATTGTCATATTTTAATCGACTTAAAAGACTAGTAAAGATATTTAAACAGGCTTATTGAAATATTTTCATACAGAAATGATGTAATTGGTGAGATGTTTTATAAAATTTGCTTCCTTATAATACCCTCTGCTACTCTTTTTAGAAGCGTAAATAAATAACGATTTGAGATCATATATTTTTGATCAGATCCGGATTCTGAGTCGATTTAGCATCTATGTTCGTCCGTCCCAGCTACAACTTAAGAACTAAATGAGCTACGTTTATCAAATTTTTATAAATGATTTATAGTAAATATCAGAATCCAATTCAAATCAGATATGGGCCAACCAGTGGTTCGGGTATCTACCGTACAACTTCAAAATTTGTTTGAATTCATTTCAAAAATTATAGAAGGTATAATATTAAGTAATTCGATTGACTTGAATTTTAAAAGATACGGTATCGAAAATTATACATGCAGATATGCTTGGTCTGGAATGATCATATCGCATAAACAGCTTCATCGAGCTCACCAATTTTATAGCTAAGGAGTATTTTATGCACCTGATTGCAGTTATCTGTATAAATCTTCCGAAATTAACCAGCAAATTAAACGAGATGAACAATTTTAATATTATAATTTACTGAACCTACATATAGCAATATCCAATTTCGACTGACTGAAACTCCAACATGTAAGTGTTGACGTCGATATGAGTTAGCAAAGATAGACCGAATTAATATTGCTGCTGTTAAAGAAAACAGTACTGTTACTTTAATGTGTTAATTGTAATTTTCTGCAGCCCTATATATTAATTAATCCAGAATCTCCAATACTTTGACATTTATTAAATATTCGGATAATGTTCGTGTAATAACTCGTACAGAATTCATAAAATATATAAATTTCGTTTTATACAAATATCTGTTCAGTATAAAATTATAATTTTTTTTAAATTATTAAACAAAAGTCATAGTAAAAAAAAAGGAGACTCATTTTATTGCAATATTCTTCTCCCACTCCTCCTTCTCCTCACACCCTTTCTGAGGGTTCTCACACCTTATGCTTACATTTAAATTTTACAAAATTTTATTTTTAATTTGGAATGAGTAGGAAATGTAGTTAAAAATATCACGAGACTGCTTGACGGCAAATAAGTAATCAGAGTATTAAATAATAATAAGTTTTTAATCTTTAGCGTTCATTTTTCCAGACATGAAATGGACATAGCTATATAGAATAAAAACATAATATAAACGACTTAATTAAATCGATAAAAAAATTTCTTTTTGTAATAATGTTGGTAGTTAGTTTTTATTCTTTTGACTGTCTTTTTAATGGTTTCTTTTAACGTTAGATGGCGTGAAATTTTGTAATTTTTATTTTGTATTTCTTTGTTTTTATTTTCTGGTGTTTGTAAAAAAAAAAATCTGAGAAATCAAGTGAAATGTAAAATGTGTGATTTTTTGTGTAGGAGAAAGGAAATATTTTTCTTACTGTATGCATACGTAATATATTTTTCAGGTTTTATATTAAAAATTTGTGTTAAAATGTACATTAAATGATGTTACAAAACTATTTATCAGCATTTTGAATGATAAGTAACATGAAAACATAATTTATTTTTTCCTCTTCCCCCACTCTTCTTCTATTGTTATATAATTTTTTTACATTCTGCTATTGTTATATAATTATTTTCATATTCAATTTTTATATTATAGGAAGAAAAAAGGAGCAAAACATTCCTTTTTTTTCATTATTATGATATTTAACTGCTGATTGTAATTTTAAAGGTGGGAAAATAGTTTCTCAAAAAAAGAAAAGAAAATTGTTTTTTTATTATAATTCTCGAAAAACATGAACATAAGCTTTAAGTAAATGTTTTCATTAAAATATCAAAAACGATAATAGGAATTATGTTTTTTTAAAATATTTCATGAATGCAAAAAATAATTCAATTAGGTATCTGTATACAAATTATTATTTCGAATGTGGATGTACGAAAATTATTTTTTATTTTCTTACAAATTATTATTAAATTATTCATGTGCTTTACATAAATTTTTAATAAATTTAAAATGGTTTAAGGAAAACTTAAGCTTAAATTGATAAAATTTAAAAAAAAAAATATTTATTAGTGTGTAAACAAAGTGAGAAAGTCCCTTTAGAACTTTCTTGTTAAAAATTTTCAAACTATTTATTATTGGGAATGGTTGAGAACTCAAAATCAGTACTAGAGGTTTTTTAGAGGTAGAGTCCTCGACGTTCAACCAAATCGATAGCATTTCTAATTGAATTCAAATGGGAAAAGAAGATTTTAATTAACAACCTCAGCTACTGATTTTGAGCCCTCTACCTTTAACCAAATTGATGGCATTTCCAATTGAATTAAAATGGGTTAAAGAAATATGTTCATATTGGATTTCCAGTTTTTCTTAGCAGGATGTAATTACGTTTAAACATAAATTGCCTGAAATTTTTATTTACATCCCTTGTTGAATATTAGAAAAAGTGTGTTACCTTTATACTTTCACCAGTTTTTGGGAGCACATTCAAGTTGAACGAAAAATATATACCGTGATTGAAAAATTTCACATCTCTAATATGAGCAAGCATCTAAATGAGGAGTATTTACAAGTTCCGGAAAAAACTTTTCCAAACATCAGGCTACATTTCCTTCTTTTTTTTACTTTAGTAAATAGAACTGGATTTAATTTTCATGAAAATTCTCAATTGCGCATTGGTGTAGCCTAAAAAAAATTACTAACTTTGAATTTCATTTAATCGATTAAATTTAAAATTTAATATTTTGTTATACTTTCAAGCTTCATGTTAATTTTGTTTACATTTTTCCAATATTTTGTTTTTTATTAAGTTTGATCTTATGTCGAATTTAATCGAGCTCACATCCTCCGCTTTTCTTTCGTTTTATTATCAAAAGACATAATATGATTTTTATAATTTTAAAATTCCATCATAGCATCATTATTATCTAAAAATAAATTTACTATATTATATCTTATCAGTCTAAAAATATTTAAAGCATCATACATTCATATACATACACAATAACACAATAATATTGGGTCTATAGCGTTAAAAAAGTATTCCCTTACAACAAATTTTGCAGCATACAAAATAATTTCACCTCCCGTTTCTTTAATTTCAATTTCAAGTGCGGGACAAAATATTATTATTTCTAGACTACCAAATGAATGAGTAAATGAAAGAAAACAAAAGAGAGCAAAAGAGACAGAAAAAAATAATAATAAAAGTGAAATAAAAAGAAAGAAAAAATTAGTTAACTGGCGTATATTGTATTTTAACTTGACTGCTTCCTTCCCCTTCATTGACATGGTATCTAATATTAAGTTTTTTTAACACCATTCCACTAAGTACACAATATTGTATGTACACAAAAATTTTTATTTTTGTCGCCCTTTACCTTCCGCCTCTCGCCCCAAGCACAAATGTTTCGATTCCTTTATAGGTTATTTGTGGATATCAAAATCTATACACATGCATAGATTTAATTTTCATTTTTTTATTATATTTTACGTTTTTAACATAATAATAATAAAAAAAAGAAAAGTCTGAGTGTAAGTTATAATATTGATGAAGATGAAAACTCATTAGGCTCCTTAAAGCTATTATTACTGTTTTCCAGAAATAAGATTAGGGGTATAACGTCGCATTTAGATGTAGACTACATAAGTATATATAGCCCTGCCTGACGTCAATATTCATAAATGGAAAAAATAAATTTCTATAACGGCTATGAGAGAAAATAAAAATAAAATAAAAGTATGAACAAAATTTAATGACCTTCCGAAAAAAAATATAATAAACAAAAAGAAAAGGCATTTATTCGACTGTATATCGGACCTTTTGTTATACTCGTATATACATACTTAAACAAAAAAAAAAACCTCCTTTCATTAAAATCATGCCTTATGGGTTTGAATTTTCATTTAATTTGATTAAAGGTAAAATAAAAAATACATTAAAGAAAGATGCCGAAAATGAGAAGGGGGGAACTGGAATAGGGAATTGGCTATTTGACGTGTTTTATATACCGGTAGAACAAGCAAAACATAACCATAAAAGAAGAAAGTATTAAAGCAAGGCTATTGAAATAAGAGTAACCACAATAAACAGTGATTTTGGTACCATTTTCATGGAGGGTCATTACTAAACTTACTAATGAGAATTTAACTTGCCTAAGAATATAATGAAAGTATTGAGTATAGACTAAATAGGTACGAGTACAGCCAAATTTTATTTTATACTCTATTTCATTTGACACCCACTTCTCCCTATCCCTCTTCCTCCACCATCCGGTTCTTCTACATCTCTCATTTTAGATTAACCTTAAAAGTCCTTGTATATTTTCAATGTCTGCTTTGTACCCCTATAAAAATTTAAAACAAAAAGTTTCCACATATACGTAGGTATGTAATTTAAGTGTAAACGAGTGTATGTATACATCGTGTAACTACATTAATATTAATAAATTTTAATCCAATGAATCCTTTAATTGCATCTGATGTTAATAAAATTGATTCTTTATTATTTAGATTTACGCTTGTGTTCAAGATGAACGTTCGCTTATACTATTCTATATGGATAAATATTTGTATATGTATGCAAGTTTAACCTAACTAATTGGATTTGTATGGATATTTATATGTATGTGAACTATTGTAATAACATTACTTATTTATATTTCATTAAATTAGTGTTTTTAAAAGATAAACTATTTTTTTTCTAATCTTTCTAAGACAAAAAATTAAAAACAAACCAAAAATGTATAATAATATAGAAGAACTTAGAAAAAATTTATAAAATTGGAAAAGACTAGCACGATGAGAAGGAGCATTTGCAAAATAGTTGAAGACTTTAAACCATAAAGCAGTCATTGTTTTCTGTGTGTGCTTTATAATAATTGTGTGTGCCGGAATAAATAAAATTTTTTCCTGCTATAAATGATTATATATGACCAGAAACGGTATAGCAAAATAAAAACAGGTAATGGTAGGAATTACGTGAGAATGCGAGATACTGCTGGCTTAGAACTTATATTAGGGGATTGGGGTTGAAAAGCGAAAGTACTTGCAGAACCTGTAACGAAATGAAAGTGACTTCGATGACAATTCTAGGTGAATTTAGCGTATTACAACAAGGAGTACCAGTGTATTTCTATAAAGACTCACTGTCTCGGGATCACGCAGTGTTTACTTTGTTTCAAGAAATTATTTATTTTTTTGTGCATAGGGTTAACATAAAAAATTGCTTTTATTCTTTATAGTGCGTTCCTTTTTATGTACATACAAACACATATTTATGCATATAATGTGACTGCGTATATATATAAGATTACAATGCCTTCATTTCCTTTCTGTTTAATATTATTTACCTCATTTAAGGATATATATCTTCATTAAAGTTCTTTGAACGTAAGGAAGAACGAATAGTAAATCGATTTTCTTTTTGCTGTTGCTGTTATCCTTTTAGACGTTTGTATATTATTTTTGTTGTTTTCTTGCAATTTTTCATTTTAGTTTTTATTTTTCTAATATTAGAGTCAAAAAAACAAAAAAAGACTTTCTTGCTATATAATTTTTTTTCCTTTGCATTTTTACTCTTGTTGCTTCTCTTATGTTGATGAAATTTTTAAACTTACTCTGAAACAATGCTTTATATATGTATGTATGTACATATGCACATAAAAAATTTAGATTCTAGACAGAATGAAAAATTTAAAAATATTATTTTTCACAATTTCTACAGAAAAAAAACAACAAGAAGTTTTGCTGTAAAGGACGAGTAAATGAAAAGTAAAATCAGGCTGTTTCTTACTAAAGACAGACTAAGTACTGACTGTGAAAGGATAATAATATATAAAGAATGATGAAGAATTTGTTGAAATATTACTTTCAATATGTGAGAGCATGTTAGATTGTTTTCTTTTTGCTTTTTTTGCATATATTGTTGGTGTCTGTATACATATACCAACTATATGGCCTCTAATTTCTCATTCTGATAAGGTAGAATTTCTGATAAATTTAAAGTAAGATTCATTTTTGTTATTTTTTTTAGAAAATGGACTGAATTTAAATTTATTTTGAAAATTGTAGAAAAAGAAAATTTTTCTTTAAGAGCTTTTTACAAGAATTACTAAAATTCATAAAGCAAATATAGAGAAAAAATAACATTTCGTTTCCACTCAGAAACTATACTGTCGCTTCGACTTTTAAAAAAAAAGCGATTTCATAAACTCACAGAAGTCTGTCCAAATGTTGAGACTTTTTAAAGTGGAATAATAACCGATTTACAATACAGATAAATCCTTTAAAGTAAATTAAAATTAATATGCGTACATAATTACATTTGTTCATATAATTAACAAATTCATCGTAATACAATGAAGAAAACTAGTAAACTAGAATGAGTCTATTGAAATCGATTTGTTGAAGACTTTATTCAAAAAGTTTTAAAATACAAAATTATACTTGTAGATCTCATTATCATTATTATAATTAAATTATTTACAGCTTAAATTTGAATTTTTTTTTAATTTAATTATATTCAATTAAATTATTTTATAAATATTAATACTTTAAAAATATTTTCTTTATATTTTCAGAAATTTCATTGAAGAAATTATCAGATATTCATCAACATTTATTCAACGAATCATTTAACAATTATTATTATTTAACAATATTATAATTTTTAACAACATAATGTCCGATCCTTTACCGATAAGTGAACAACCACGTTGTCAAGAACAACAACAGCAACAATCAAATCCGCAACAACTACAACAAAGGCAACATAAAATTAATATAATAACAAATCCGATTGCAAATACATCTGAATCATGTAAAAATACACCAAATATTGGACGTAAACATCATCATGGTATTATACAACAAGAGCAATTACAATATCAACTACATCATCATTTTCAACATAATAATCTTATATTTAAAACTGGTAGTCATAGTGCACATAATTCCCCATTACCGCATAGAAGACTTGATAAATTAGAAGGTTGTATACGAGATAAACCATCACCATTATGTGGTAGACGTTCACATTATCCAAATGATTCAGATGATTGTAGTAGCTCTGTTGAACCATCACCACAATTAATACGTAAAGCAACAGCAATTGTTAATCAAAATATATCAAGACTGGTAACATCATCAACTACAATAACAGCAACAACGCAATCTACAACAAATAATTTAAATAATAGTAATTGTTCATCCTGTAATACATTAAATTCATCACAAAATTTAAATCGTCATTTAATATTAAAATCACCAGAAAATCATCAACAATCACAACAACAGCATCACATTCATCATCAATTATATCAAAATGATGTTCAAGATGGTCCAAGACGTCGTGTTGAATCTGATTGTACAAATTGTAATCGACATTCTAGTAACAATAGTAATATAAATAATTGTTCAATACATTCACAACAATTACAACAACAAAATTTAAGTGGAAACTATCCCGGTTCAAATAGTACAACACCAAAAGTTAAAAGAAAAGATTTTTTCTTTACATCATCACCAGCAAAAAGTTGTATTGGTGAACCGGGTGTATTTAGTTCACCAATACATCAACAACAACGTATACATAATAAAGAAAATCCGGTAAATAATACCGGGACACAAATATTTTGTGCTAGCCCAGCTAAAAGTATTATTGGTGAACCAGGAACCTTTGCATCACCAATACGTAATTTACGTGGTTCAACTAGTCCAAATCCATTATCAAATGATGATGCAACACATCAAAATCAAATTGAAAATATATCATCTGATGAAATTGTTGAACAACCTCAACCAGATCAGACTATTGTGTCGGGTTGGTTGAAATTCAGGGACAACAAGAGGGTAAGTTTATATTCTAATATAATTTACTATTGTATAGTATCATACTGACTCATTAGACTGCTAAATAATTTGTTTAATAAACTATTTGCTCGAAAAGTTTTGTAACATTTTTCTTATTAGAACACTACATTATACGTTGATATAATAAATCTTAAGAGTAACGTTCAAAGTACCAATTATTTAATAAAAATATTGCACACTATAAAATATGGTTATAAAATTAACATTTTAGAAAGACCCACTGATTTCTCGGATCCCGATTTATGGTGTGCAAAGAAGCACATTTTACTGTTTCTTTCTTAATAAAGCTTTCTTAATAAAGCAGATTTTTAGGCGGGTACCGTGATGAAGTGAAACTAACAAGCACATTTCTTTTCAATTTTGTTGAATATGCATTACTTTTTGTCTCGTATTTCGTTTCCATTTTCAAAAAATGAAAATCTAAAAATTTATTTCGTACAATACGATTTTCTATTTCTCAATTTTACTCCATTTTTCTTCTATTATTCCAGATTATTTTAGAAAGTTCTCAAAACTTTAAACTTTTCAACAAAAATACAATATTGTAAAATGTATATTGATTCTTATATTTCCTGATTTCTTCTTTAGAAATTTAAATCCCAAGAAAAGAGCATTGCTTTACACCTTACAGCTGTACTAGGTATATGTATATCTACAAATAAAAAAGTTTCTACGTTTTTAGATATTTTGTTAGAATAATAGTTTCTTATATGTATACACAAAATTAAAAAAATATATTATAATATTGGAGATGCATTTTAAGATATCCTTTAATACATATATTAAAACAAAAATATAGCCACAATTTTAACAAAATATAAGATAATACATATGCATATGTGTAATGTATTAGACTATATTACGAACAAGAAATTGTTACAGATAAAGTATATAGGATTTCATTATTGACAACCCACATACACATACATTTCTTAATTTAATATTAAGTAAAGCTTAGCATTATGTGGAGCATTATTACGTTAGGATATTATTATTGTATTGTTTGTATATTATTTCGACGTCTTTATAAAAGTCAATGACAATATAAGTAGAAAAATCTCTTAAGGGACTTTTATAGAAGGACTTCTTGTCCTAGAAACAAAAATTATTTTTTTTTTGTTATATTATGTATTATACAAAATCCATTTATATAATATTATAAATATATAAATAAATAAATGGCACGTACTACCTTATTTCCTTATACAAAATAAAAAAGGCAAAAAATAAACAAGAAACTTAAAAAAAATCTTTAGAAAAATGAATATCTATACTCAAAGGACATCATCAGGACCTGATAAATTCCATGTGTATATTGTTATAGATATACATAATATTATGAAAAGTTCTATGTAAATTGTATATAGAAAAGAATTATCATACATAAAAGATAACATAAGAATTACGAGATACATACATAATCAAGAAAAAAAGGCAAAAAAATTGAATATTTACCATAACATGTCGAAAAAGGACAATATATTCACCATCAATATCATTATCGTATCCATCTAAAATTCTGTAAACACTTGAAAATTTTATGTTTTTCTCATTTAGATTTCCGTTTTTAGCACTTTTCCAAAAAAAATTTAAAAAAAAATGTGCTTATTAGTTTCACCCTGTCCTTGCGTCCGTCCGACCGTACGAAGTTTTCTGAAATAGGGGTCTGAAATTTTAGCAGTCTTTAGACACTGGTGTATACTTTATTTCGTTAAAAGAAAATTTCTTTCCACCTCCGTGGAAAACAATTTATCGCCATAAATCTAAAATAGTAAAGTTTGAATTTTCGGCACCTTATACTTCCGAAACTCCAAAATTTTATTTGAGCAAATAAGAGCAAATTTCTATAATGGTAGAAATCTGACGGTAAATACCATGCTATCAAAAAATATAGTTATCTCAATGCATGCAATTAACCCCAGAATTCGATTAATATTTAAAGTACCTTCCAATTTGTCTCATCCTGAATATATGCAATCATTTAAAATATTTTGGTATATAAAAGTATTTTCACTTGTTCAACGAAAACTGCTACTTTACAAACTATTGGCCTGAACCTTTATTCTTGAATAATTTTAACTAAATTATAGTAAGTTGATATATATATATATATATTATGTTTCCACTTATTTGTATATAGTGTTGTACGTTATTATTTTTGTACGAATTGAATATTATATTCTGTATTAGAGTGATGACAAATACCGGAAAATCCCATATACACTATTCAAAAAAAAAAATATATAAAAATAATAGAATAACAACAAAATATTGTATATATACACAATTACATAAACATGTATACATATTTTATTGAAAATCATTAAAATGCAGGACAGGATTACTATGACTCCTGTTGAGTATTCATTGAAAAAAAAAACACAAGACACAAACTACTACATTATTATATTAGTATACGAAAAATATAAAAATAAATAAATAAAAGAAAACAACAAAAATTAATACTAAATATAGAATAAATTTTTTTGTTGTCGTTATTCTACATTTTTTTATATAAGTTAAATTTTATATTATAATACAAAACTTAAAAAGTTGCTAAAGTATAGGTGTACAATAAATTTGTTATAGGGTGTTCCATTTTTAATATCCTGAAAATTATCTATTTTTTTTAATCTGCTTCTTTATTTTAAAACAATTATGAGTAATATTTGAAATTAAGTGGGTTTTTTTATGAAAAAGCACATAGCTTCATTTCATCATCATAAAGTGTAATAGCTGTAATATACTAAACTAAGATACTAAAATATAATTTAGACTGAATATCTCAAAATTTATAGATTATCATCGAAGTTTTCAAAAAATTCGCACAAATGTTCATTAACTGAATTTAGTATAACAAAAATTATAGAAATTTACTAAATAAAATTATTTTTTTATGGTATGTTATTCTATAAAATCTTTGGAATTAGATCCACCTCGTCGCAAACTTTTCTTCTTTTACTCTAATCTTTTGGTTTTACTCTAATTTAAAATTATTTTGAAAGATCAATAAATAATTTGAAGAACTCACCCACATGTTAGTACCCTCAATTCTCTTGAATTTTCTTTTCATTCTTTTATATACGCTGTGTTAAGGTAAGCCTCAAAAAATTTAATTTTCTTACATTTCACGAATATTCAAATAAAGTGTTATACTTATATAACAAAATAATTTCACTTTACCGAAACATTTTGTATGAATTCAAGAAAAAAAATTAAGGATAATAACTTTATTTTTCCTATTAAGATTTATATTTTAATCTTAATTCAAAAAAAGAAAAAAAAAATTATTTTAAAAAAGTTTTCCAATCTACCTTTTACTATTGTATAAAATAGACCTGTAGTGAAGAAAATTTGTAAAAACTTTTACTAACTCAAATATCAAACAATCTTCTAGAATGTTAGGGTAGAGATAAAGGTGCGAAAATATGTAACGGAAGTGATCTTTTCTCTCAACATTATAGTGTATACTCTTGTTAGTTGGATTTTTTCCCTTTAAAACCTAAAGGGCCTCACAATTATTTTAATTTATTGGATTTTTTTTATCTATTTCTAAAAAAAAAAGGATATCATAAAGGTTTTTTTGAAAGGAATTTAAAATGACAAAAATTGATCATTATTTCACTGTTATTCATTATGTAATTGGATACAGAGAGAGTCCCAATTTTTATATTTGTTATTGTTGTAGCTCTTGTTTTTTTTTTTCTTCTATTTATGGTTCATAAGATTGCTAAAATTCTTAATCAACAAAATAATAGCAAACAAGAAAATGAACCAATTTTTGGAAATTTCTATGTTACCAAAAATCTATAAGATGAAATGTGAAAAATTATATTATATGAGCAGAGAATTGAAAAGAAAAAGGAAAAAAGGTATAAATTTTTTTCCCCTATATAACCTCATTAAAATTGATTGTGCTCATATAAATATGGATGTATGTGCATCTTAAAATATAACAACATTATTATTAATTTTTGCTTGTATTTTGTTTAAAACTCATCTATTCAACAATAAGTGAGATTTTTCAAACAAGAAAATTGGGTTCTCCTACTACATTATAATTTGATCAATGTACGTACCCATGGTATATGAAGGTAGGTGGTTTTTGATTAAAATTTTCTGGTTTTTTTTTGGTCTGTCATTTTCTAAGTGTTATACATTGTGTCGGTTTTTGTTTTTATATCAGAAAAATATTTTAGTGAATGATTTGTAGAAGATCTCACGTACAAGGCTACTATATTTATTTATTTATATACAACATGTAGTATGTTTACAAGAAATATTACATGCGACATGAATCCTAATTATCCTTAAAGTATATGATGTTTCGAAAAATATATTATTTGCCACATTATAATATTATATATATAATATTAGATATATTTATAACAAAAAATTAAATATGAATTGAGTAGAAAGTAATTTAAATTAAGTTTTTTTTTATATAACAAATTGGTATTTATAGTAGAGTTTCAAAAATAGTTATGGTTGTTTATCAATAAGTGAGATCAGAAGTTGAAAAAAAAATAATGTAATTTCAAATTTATGGTTAACCTAGATAATTTGTTTTTATTTTTTAATCTTAATCAAATTAGGGTAAAATAAGAATATGGTTATAGAAGTTTAAATTAATACCATTTTAATATAGTTTAAAAATATAGGACTTTTGTTTTCCTATTTTATGTAAAATTAAATCGATTGTAATTTTATGGGATAAACCCTGAGCAACATTGAAAATGAATAACATTTCTATTTAAAATGATATTTTGTCAAAAATAATTTGTAATGATAGTATTTGACATGGCGTTTATTCCATGAAAAAAAAAATTGTATAAAATAAGAAAATAGTTTTTCTTTTCAATACAGTTGTTAAAAATCATCAGCAGGTAGAGATAAGTGAACTCAAGACATCGTAAAACCTATCAATAGTGGGTGACCTTAACTCAACCTAAAACGCACCTGGTCTGGTTATAATTTCTTAAAACTAGTTAAGCTGACTAACTATTAATTTTGTTTTATTATGTGTCTATATTCCGTGAGAAGTCTCGTTCGTTTGAATATTTCTGTTCTAACCCTATGCTCTGTAAGTCGAGATCCTCAATGTTCTCATGTCTCTTTTTGACATATTCTTTGCATCTAAGCTTGATATCTAAAGTCATAAGTAGGTGTCTCACTATGGATTGATGCTCCACCATTAGTCAAATTTAATGGTGCCGGATCGTTGATGATTTGTTTGTGAAATTAATATGCACAGATATGCATTCATTTAGTTTACTTTCTATTTATTTGTCCATTTACTTATATCACTACTTGCTTCTTATAATTTTTTCAACTTTAGGTTCTACTGCCAAGGTTGTCGTATCAGTCACATTTCCCAATTCTGGCAAATTATTAGTCTATATGACTTTGCTTCATTTAAAGGTTTACCTCATTTTTTTATCATAATACCTTCCGCTACGTTCCAAGCATTAGGAACCTTAGGTTAACTGCTGCATTCACCAATTTCTACGAAAATGAATAAAAAAATATTTACAAAGAATTTTTAAAAAAATTAGTTTTATTTAAATTAATATTAGGAAATCATGAAGCCTTCACTAGCACAACTAGTATTTATGCACCTTAATTTTAATTACGTTAATCTACAAGCTACACAAGCCTCTTGTTGATTTCAAAATTAAAATTCGTGCTCATGTTATTTATATCAAATACACTCAGGAAAAACAGACACTATTATTGTCTCGCTGCCAACACAAAAATATTAATAATATTAAATGTTTATTGTCAAAGAATGTGAAACATACTGGTCAGATATCTCAATTTTTTGTTTTATATCTATAAGCTATAACTTGAAATGCCTTTTCGCAAATATATAATAAATGCCTTAATATCTAATACTATAGTGAAATACTTCTTGCTATACAATTTTGAGAAGGGTAAGTTATTCATCACAATTTTCATGTTCTAGAAATACGTTTTTCTTTATAGAATAAAATAGACAATAAAAAAAGGTAATATTTATTTTTTGCCTTTTTCAACAATGTCTAAAAAATAAAAACCTCTGTGTAAACCATGAAATAAAGCGTAACAATATAATATAATTTTATTATATCTAACCAAGCGGTTTAATTTTACCATTATTATAAAATTTATAAGATGAAATAAAAAGTAAAAGCAGTTTTGTGCAAAGGGAAAAGTTATAGCAAACAGAACTTTAAAATTAGTGTAAAAAATTGAAACGGAATTCTATGAGAGCTGAAAGTTCTTATTGAAGCAAGAATAAATGAAAGGCTACTCTTCTTTCAAATGACAAATATAAGAAACATTTCTGAAATAATATACCGTTAGTACTCAATGTACATTTGGAATTTAATTTTTGGTTCTCCTTTTTTTCTTGTAACCAAAAAATGTTGATTTCAAAAAAGTATCCCCTGTTTCGAAAAAAAAAAATATCAACCTGCACAATTTAATAACTCTGATGACATTAAAGGAACAGTATTTTGTTTATGAAGAATTTTCTTTTTTCTCTCTTGCATTCCTTATAAGCTCATCAGTGTTTCCCCTTTCAAACCGTCTTCTTCTTGTTCTATCAATATTTGTTTACTTTTAGCTGTACTATTTACTAAATTCCACCCTCCTGTAATTTTTAGGTAAATGTATTTTTGCTTATGCCCTCTTTTTATTGCACACAATAAAAAAAAAGACATCCCCAAAAAAACAAGTAGAATGAAAGGACTTTGTCAAGTGGAAATCACTTTAATATTTTCTGGTTTTTCTTGTTTTTTTTTTTTTGCCATCCCCCATGTTATGGGTTTTGTTTCAATATGAACATTTGAAACTTTGTACTGCAAATGTGAATTCTAACCAATATTCCTTAATTTTTTATGTCATTGCATGTTTTGGAAAACCTTCTTATTGTTAAGAGTTTTTTAATAGTAAAAGTGTGTTGTAAATATTTTTCGATTCATAATAGGTATAAATAACTTAATTTCAGTATGTAAATACACGATAAGTCAGTCTGAAATTTGAAGATCCATGTATGTATGTATTAGTTGGAGCATTTATAATTTCAAAGTCGAAAGTGAACCATACACCACAATAGCGGAACTTATTTAGAATATAATTTGGTTAGTTCACCGAAGTGTTATCACAGTTATAGTCTCCGATCCACAGAAATAGTCATTGTTTTATCACCTTCGAATATCTCAATAAGAAAATATAACAATTAATATCCCATGATTTACTGAACTAACTAATATTATAAAAATTACAAAATTACCAGGAAAATACTGTAATATTTAAAAAATTAACAAAAAAATACAGAACAAACTTTTATACGACAATGCGACGCGCTTCCATTCACTAAGTTTCTATTGTAAAAATTAAATAAAAGAGAGAAAAAAGAAATATAAGACAATAAAAACATGAAGAGTCTTCATTTAAAGAGTTTTTCTTTATTCTTAATTTAAAATTTATTCTGCTTACTTTTTATTATAACTATATGCACAATCAACCAAACAAAACAAAAAATTATGGTAATAACAATAACGAGTACAGGAATAATAAGAATAAACAGAATAATTTAATGTTTCCATATTGTTTTGACAAAGTTTCAATGTTCCAGAACTTTCATAACTCTACAATATTTTATTTCGGTTAAACAGTTTTCTTTTTATTTTGGTCCCTGTTAGGTTTTGATTTTTTCATTTTTCACTTCTTTAATTTACCGAAAATTATTATGAGAATCGCTACAAGATAATTTTTTTCAAATCTCAGGAGATTTTCCTTGATTTAAACAAAATTTCCTTGATTTTTTTGTTATTCAATAAACATTTTGTGTATGTAAGGGTATATTATATATGTAGGAAGTAATAAAGTGAACTAATTTCAGGCGGGTAAATGGTGCAACATATAACGTGGAACGGAATTTGTGAACTAGGCTCTCCGGAAGGAAGATATCGGTGCTGTAATAGAGGTTTTATAGTCGACGAACATGTTAAAAGGGTTGATCTTCTCGCAAACGATTTTTGCCGAGACTATCGTGACAAACAGGAGGATGAAACGGTGACCAAGCTATAGACTTGGTGAATGTAAGTACCACAAACCTTAATCGAAAAATGAAGAGGGCGGATAGAGAGATATACGGCGACACCACAACGGGTCTTACTCACCTAGGTACGAATCTTTCAGGATGCATATTTAGGCTACTTCAAATCAACCTACCTCAAAAAATTTTATTTTGTCTTGTATTTTCAGTGCTATGGCAACGTTTTTTCAGGAATAAATGATAGAAAAATTATATTAAAAATATTATATAAAAAAATCTAGCATAATTTGTTTAACATTTTTTAAAGTCTGCAGTAAAATTTTGATTTTCTAACTCTTTTTAATAGTCTTTGAAATTAAGATTGATTTCTATAAAGACTGACTAACTAACATATAATGCTCATGTTTTAGTTCAACTGAAAACCTTTACCCCGTAATAGTAATGCTTTTAAGTATACTTTGTGAACAATACAAATTTTATTATAAGAGTGTGTTACAATTTACATTTATTAAGCCTTTGTACATTTTGATATTGATATAAATATGTTATACAAAGTAAGATAAATTAGTTGTTTTAGCAACATAAAGAGAATATTAATATTCTCTAGAAATTTTTTTAAAAGTCTATTATATTTTAGATTCATGAATTGCCTTAAGGAAAATAGAATAAATTGTAAAATATTTTTTCTTTTTATAAATATAGTCGATTTTATTGAGAAAATATGAACGTGTTAGTTTAAAGTGGAGATAATAACCAACAATTTTTTAAAGAACAAATTAAGATTTAAACAGTGTCATAAATAAGAATTTCATATTATGGTTTGTAAATCTATTATCATTATTTATTGTTGTGATACACGTAGACAAATATGTTAGTTACTTATAAGTTCCACTTAACATTAATGCAATAAATCCGAAACATTTTTGAAATCAACCTTGTCTATTATTGTTTTAGATTGAAATTAAAAAAGTATGTGATTTCAAGGCAAATTTTTCAAACGCATCGATCAAAAATATAAAAACTTCAGCGAAACTTACAACCGAAAATTACAATTGATTTACAAACTTGGAGACCAGCTTAATTATACAGACTTTAATTTCACTTGAAAAACTAACATTTTAAAGTATAAAATTAAAAATATTTAAAGCGAAAGTGTAGAAGTTCCTATGTGAAATAAATATCCACGATAAAACCCTGGGAGCCCTATTCCAGCACAGAAATAAGGATATACTCAATATTACAAAAAAAATGAAGAACCAACTCTTCCCGCAGGTATCTTTTCTTGGAATCTATTGAGCTGTGAACATTGTCGCTATACTTCGAATGTTTTAGTTGATACCTTACAGTGCTTTAAGAAAAGAAATACCCTACATAATACTTTATGCTACAATTTTTTGAATATTGGATCTGAATATAACTTCTTCTTTGCGACCTACAATTACAGTAAAATTAAATAATTGTAATAAATAACTGAGATGTGATTGAAAAATTTTCAAGTTTTACAACTCATTAAAAACATTATTTAATTTGATTTTATATTTTTTTGTTTTTTTTAACCCATTCTCCATCAAATTATTTTTAAAATGTTCTACTTAACTGTCATTCAATATTATTAAAAAAATAACAATTTTCAAATTGAAATAACAAAGTTATCGCAACCATTTCTTTAATTATAATTTATAAATAGCACTCTAAAATTTATAAAATAATTTTTATTCATTATAATTATGAAATTATAACTTGAGGGCACTTTATTCATTAATTTTCTCTATTTTCTTTTTTTTTTGTTCTCTGTTTGTTATTTTGTAGATTATAAGGACTCGATGTAGAAATATAGAACGATTGTAATAATTTTACTTGAAAAGACAAAAATAATTTTATTTTTGCTTTACATTTCGTCATTATCATTGAGAAGAAGAATAAGTAGAAGAAAATTGCGAGTTTTCGTGTAAAAATAATTTAGCAAAACACTTATATAATTTTTACAATACTCTACAATTTAAAAACCAATACCATCATTTCATCCTTCCATTGTGATTTTTGAGGCTTTCCAAATTTATAATTGAAAACCTTCAAGCTAAAAAAATATGATAATTTTAATGGAATTTAAAAGGACTTTTTACTAAACACAAGGAAAAAGATAATTTCATAATTTTCTTGTGTTTATAAAATTGTTACAGGAATTTTTCCCAAAAAAAAATGAGAGTTATAAATTTAGGGTGATCTTTTTAAGTGATTTTTTGAAAAAAAAATAAACAACGAATTTCAAACACTTTTCTTTAAAACTTATTTTATAACATTTGAATTATGTATGTTTGTTCTTTTTACTTAAGGGCTTTTGAGAAAAATTAACAGAGAAGAAACATTAATTTTCAAAAAAAAAAAATAGATAAATTATTTATGAAAAAGTAATAATGACAATACTGCGTAAATTTCTTGAATTAGGAACCTAATTACTGACGTTTTTCTATAAAAAAATAAACGAGACCAATTTGGAAGATTAAATATTTTTGTCTGATTAATCAGACGATAAGCCATCGGATATTGCTTATCGTTTGTTGAATTGAGCAATAAATATTATGATATAAGAGCGAATTATGTTTTCAAAATCGGTATGGGTTATTTTCATCGACAAAAACTAAAACACAAAAACAATGTTTAAAATTTTAAAAAATAGTGTAGCAAAAATCTTATTAAATTAAATCAAATTCATTAATCACAAATGAAAAAGTAAAATATGGTTAAATTAAAAAAATAAGGAAAGTAAGAGGAAAATTTGAAATTCATACACTTCAAATGTTGCCTCAATTTCAGAACCTAAAATCCATTCACGTTTTTTAGGTAAACTAAAATTTCAATAATTTTAACTTTAAATTACAAGAATGGTACAACATGCACAATATGTTGCATAATTCATATGGAATTTACTAACGAAATGTAGTTATATGATGAAGAGCACACACAACACGGTTGCATTTTTACTCACATCACAATATCGAATCTACAAGCCTGCTTATCATATTAAAACATTTCAAGTATTATTAAAATTATGAAATATTTTCGGTTTTTTTCCAATATTTTAAAAGATAAATGCTACAAATCTTTATTATTCTAATCAAATTTTGTGATTATATGCAATTTGCTTTGTTAGAATAAAAAATTCACAAAAAATTTTCTATTGTATTTACGAAATTTTTCCGTTTTTTTGTGATCCAAAAATATTTTAAGTAATAAAATTATGTATTCTGACCACAAAATTTTTTTGAAAATCTCCACATAACACACAAGTATGAGGATCTATGGTCTCTATACCTCTGATCATATACTGTAGTAGATACATAAAAGAAAACAATATGTTCAATAGAAAATTTTTGTGGCTAACACAATAAAAAGCTATATACTAATGTTCTACACTTAGTGTTTCATAACAAAAAATTCTTTATTGTACCTGATTGATTTTTAAATTTTGTATTTTTCATTCTATACCAAAAATACCTAATTTTTAAGGTTACCTTTTTCATTATAAAATTTTTTTTTATAATAAATAGAACACAATACTTTAAAGTTATTATTAAAAATAAAAAGGTAATTTTTTGAAAATTGAAAGGATTGTGGATAATTAAAGCTCATTGTTCAATAGGTAAATTAAACAATTGAATTTTATTCAAATTTTCATAAATAAAAAACGAAAAAGTTTTTCTCTTAAATTGGTTTAGTTTATAAAATTTCAGTTTTTATATTCGGCCATATATTGTACTGTGATATTGTTTGCCAATTTTAATACAAAGCGATTTTGCTATACTTTTGGAAAAATGTAATCATGAACAGCCATTTTAAATTTGGAAATTGCATGGGAAGCAAAATAAGTTAAATTCTGTCATTTACCTCACAAAAGGTAGAAATAAAAGGTTGGTTAAGAAATGTTTGGATGATAAATGTAGCGGACCCTAATCGCTGAAGGTCGGCAATTTTCAAAACCTGAATGGAGAATTTAAAATGCAAAATTGAAAAATATGCAATCGAAGAAAAATTTAAACATTTTATTATATGGTTCATTGTCTAAATTTCATTGTCATTGTCTTATTATGTAGAAATACGCAAGAGGTTTCCACTGCTAATCATATAAAATTCAGTCTGGGTTTATATTCGTCAGAAACTAGTATTATCTAATAATTGTTCAAAAATAATGTCCATAAGAACATTAAGATTTAAAAAACAGTTGCAGCCTCCCTCACGATAACACATGATGTTCCATAGCTCGTCAATTTCTCAATACTCATACTTGCATTTATTTCTGCAAAAAACTTTTTCATCTTGCTTCAATATTTTAATAAACATAGCAAAATAAATAATACAATTTAATATAAGAAGAGGTATTTGAATAAGAAGTAAAGGTGGAGCAAGGGCAAATGAAAGCAATTGAGACTTTAATTTTTGTTTTTAGTTTCATTATTGAATACTTTTTGAATGCATAAGTTCAACTGAAGCATAAGTTCACAATACATATACAAAAAAGAAACTTTTCCTCTTTTTTTCCGAAATCCTTGAAAAACTCAACTTTTTCTCTTCTTCCTTAATATTATATTAAACTTTTTTTTTGGTATTTTTAATATTAGTATTCAAAAAATGGACCACAAAATCATAAAAATAAGAGAAGAGAATAAAATCAAAAAACAAAAAAATCATTGAAACGAAAATCGAAAATACCATCAGTGTAATCAATATAGCATCAGAGTAAGAAAGCAGAAAGAGAAGAAGGGGAACCGAATAAGCAGTTGAATCGAAACAATAAGAAAAAACCAATAAATGTAGAGTAGAGTAGAATGGAGTAGAGTAGTGTACTCAATAAAGTTTAACAACCTTTTATTTTTTCATTACAAAAAAAAGGATAATATAATTTTAGAAACCTATAACCACAAACACACACACATAGCATAAATTACTTATAGATATATGAGATTATTCAAATAGGCTTCTAGGCTATGTTATAATACAAGTACTATCGTCATATGAAGATATATGGTTGATATAATATAATATCCTTGAAGGATATTTTATATAATACCTATATTGGTTGTTTTTGGTTAATATTGCATCAGAATGTAGAGAAGAAAAAGAAAACCATTATATTAAAGAACGTTTTAATGATAAAGTTTTTCTAGTTATAAATGCTTTTTTTACTTTTGACCAGCTACTCAAGTGGTCCAATTTTATGCCATAAGAAATGTAATATAAAAATTAGTTTTTTTTTCTTGCTTCTATGTGCGTTTTACCTCTTCTCTCTTGATCTGGTTTTTGTATTGTATAAAACAAGGCGGTTATAAATTTAGTAAATTTTCACTAAAATTACTCTTTAATATTAGGTTTATTATATACTATAAAGTAGATTGTGGGATGAAATATTACGGATATAGGAAAAGTTTAAGCCGTTTGATGTATAAATTTAATTTCAGATTGAAAATTTAATAAAAAAAATAATTGGAATCTTATTATGGAGGAGGAGATGTAAAAGTTTTATAACATTTTTTAACTATTTTTTTTATGTATGGCTAAGATTATTTATTAGCTCATTACTTGTGGATGAAACTCTAATTGCAGTATTGCAAGAAAGAAAGATTAGCTTTCATCTTGCTACAGCTTTTGGGTTGCAAGTAATAAGACTAAACCTTACCAATAAATCATAAATTACCTATAATGATTATACCATAAATGTGAGTACGTGCCTTATTTGTTGCGAAACTATCGAATCCAACATTAATTTTGAACACGTTTCTTCCAAACTTTAATTATTAATGATTTTGATTCCAACACAATAAAATCCTTAAATTCTTAGTTATCTTTCATATTAAAAATGCAGCAGTTAAAGTTTGGTTTTCTTTAAATTTTGTTTCAAGATCTGTGGCAGTTTCATATATTTTTGTTTCTTTAACCTAAAAATGTTAAATAAATTAGAAATATTCATATTTTAATTTTAGTAAATTTAATACTTTGTTTTTATTAATTTATATAATTTATAATTTAAATTAAAGAATATTAAAGTAAGATAACCAATTTTAAATTTAATATTATTTTATTTTAAATTAGAAAAGATTCCAGATAGCACAATTTAAAATGTAAAAAGGAAATTGAAATATAAAACTGATTTGACATTATTGTCTTTACAGTTTCCTGTTGTGTCATAGTTGTGTTCTCCCTCTTTTTCTTATTTTTTGTTTTCCTTTTTTTTTTTTGCTTTTGTCAATTTTCTGAAAGTCATTTACTTCCTATTAATATTTAATTATATGTATTCGATTATGTTTTACTCATACCCCTGTTTCCTTATTTTCTTAATTGTAATCCTGACTAATTCATTATTCTAATCAGAAATTATAATATCATTATTAATTTGAAATCAAAACATTCATTACTATTTTCATACAAAATCGCAAAAAAAGAAAACAATTAAAACGAATAATGGCAATAAGTTGAATATCGTTATAATTTGTTATCTTAATCAAAAAATCAATTAGGCCCCTTTTCTCAATTACACAAATTACAGGTTATTTTAACTATTGTCTTTAGGGTATGGAATTTACCTTAAACAGAAGCATTATAAAAATTACGGAAAATGGAAAAATAATATAGTTTGTAATAGTAAGTTCTACTATAAATTACTAAAAGAATTGTTCCCGGCACATCTTAGAATAATCCCATATTTCTGAATCACCATATTTAAATTGGATTTAAATTATTCACCTGTATTTTTGTTAAATTTGTCTTTTAAATATGCACTTGAATATGCATTTGAAATTTGCCTTTTAAATTTGCCTTATTTTTGAAATATATGCACGGTGATGGAGAGCCCTGGTTCATTATTCTACATAATATTGTACCTATTTAATAGCACCGATTTTTTTCAGAAAATTCATGCTTTTTGCTATCACTGCAGTCCAATTGTTGACTTCTTGTAATGTTTTGAATAATTAATTCAGTTCAATGTCATCCGAACTCAAATTTTTTGCTTTAACAATGATGCCTTGCAATAAGTACCGGCCATTGCAATAATGGAAAATTTTTCAATACCGTTTCTTGATTTACTTAAATTTTGTATTATTTTGTAACCGCCTATAGGTGAGATTAAAAGCAATTTAATTAATACAATATTGAAAACTTAAAATAATAATGAAAATTATTTAAACAAGAATAGGAATTTCGTTCAGCTTTATGTTGCTTTGTCATTGTATATAAAGAAAACATGACATTGCTCATATTTGTTTTTCCCGTACCTAATTTTTCCTTTAGCCATTCAGCTATTATATAAATTATTTTTTTTAATTTCGTTTTTACTTCAGTTCAATGAACTTTCAAGTGACCCTTTTAACTTTTCTTACACAAAACAATTTAAATTTATTCATCATAGGTTTACTTTATATGAAACTTCCAGAAATACCTATGTATAGGAATAAAATAATATTTTCTTCATTTCATTCTTCTTCTACAATTACATAATTAGTTACAAGGCATAAAACTACTGTTATGTCAATTTAAACAAAGAAAACTTATTCCTACACACATATATAAAACGGGGAGCAAAATGTACATCCATATTGAAATAATGAGCTTTTCATTTTGCTATTTAAATTTTTCCAATTCATTTAAAAATTAAGAGATTGCATTTTACCGTACATTGTACATTGTATATACGTTCAATGAGCTTAATATAAGTAATACCTTACTTCTATATATGTACTTGTAGATTAAAAAAAGTGAAGGATAAAATATAACGTATAGTGTAATTATTGCGGGGCGGGATATGGGCACTCTATATGAGATGCCCAAAATAAAATGAAAATCATTAATCATATTGAATTTTTATTATGTTCACTTCAGTTTATAATAGTTTGTTGTATAACTTTCGTGCTTCCAAAGAAATTTGCTGGGTCAATCGTTTAAATTTTAGTAAAAAATAGTAAAGTGAAAAGTATATAGAACGTATGGAGAGAAACATGTTTGTTGATTACGCTTTCACTTTGTTAAAATTAAAAACCCGGAAAGTCTACAATATTTTCGCAAGTCATTTTCCAATGTGATTTACAAAAGAGAAAAAAAAAAGCAAGGGTAAATGTTTAGCATGTTCACTAGAAAATTAAGTATTCATTTATATAAAATTTATTTTCAAAAACAAATTCATGAGATTTCATGAAATTAATCATAGAATATTCTAAGAAACAATTGAGATTAATAAATTTGAAAAGGTTCTAAAATGAAATTATGATACTATGTACATACCTGTTTATGTATTTGTATTGCTCTTCAGAAAATCATTGGCTCACTTAATGCTCGAATTATAGTAATTTATAATTGAAATGAAAGTATTCTAAGGTTCTCAAATTTTACGAAGTCCGGTTTCGACTCCTTTTGTGTTAGCGCCTACTAAGTTTTCGTTTCATCTTTGTTTTTCTTCTTCTTCTTTTCTACTTTGTGCAAAACTCTTAACTTTTCAGCCCAGAACCAACTACTCTTTAATCAGACCCTTTCACTCAAGCAAGAGCTATATGGCTCTGGCTCTGATTCCGAATCTTTAGCTAAAGCTAGAAGTTTTTGATTTTCATTCTAAACTACTGCTCTTTGACTTTTAAAAATTAATAGATTTTAGTCGTAATTCAGCTTTTTGCATTATTTGTTTCTATTATTTTTAATACGTCTAATTTATAATCACAGAACAGCATCTCATCATCTTGAAAAATAATCCATTATAAACAGTGTCCCAAAATTCATTTATTTCAACATGACGTATTTGTACGAAATTCAGGAATCCTTATAAGAAACATTGCTTTGTTTTGATTTCCGTACGACTTGACTTCAAATGTGAAATTCCTTAATAAAATATTTTTATCCGTTTGAGTCTCGAGTTATTTTTCTAAAAAGAAAAAATTAAAAAAGATCAATTTCTTCCAAAAAAGCATAAAAACAACATGAAAGAAAAACCTAATTTATTTACTAAAAGCGCCATTTCACAGTCTTCTCCTCTTCAAATTGTAATCATATATGTAAAATCCAATAATTAGTCACACTTCATTTTCCTAATGTATTTGAGGATAAAAATGAAAAAATATTTTAATAATTTCCATATGCGATTATAAAAAACAACAAAATTCGACATTTTCAATTATATATTCACAGAACAAAAAAAAGCAACAAAAAAAAATTCATTAATATTTTTTTCATCTGCATGTTTTCCTTAATATCCTTTTAAAAATTACATTTAAGGTACATGTGTGACCAATTAAAAAAGTAAGAGTGTTTCCACTCTCGACAATATCATATCAAATTATCTCAATGACATGACACATGTCATACGGTACAATCAATGTTGTAAAAAAATTTTTTTTATTGTTTCTTTTTTATTTTGTTTGATTATAATTTGATTTAAAAAAGACAAGATAGTAGAGTCGAGGGCACAACAGACACACAGATAATAAACTGTAAGTAAAATAGAAAATATTTTGTTAAAAAAAATTATTAGAATTCCAGAGTATAAAGAAAATTTTGTAACGACCACTCTTAAAATACCAAGGGAATTTTAATTAAATCAAAATTTTTATTATTACCCTCACGTTATATTAACCATATTATATTTTATACAATTTTATACCACGCAAGCCAAAAAATTTTTGATATTACCATAATATACCGTTTCTATAATAATACATACAATGCTTTAGTCTTGTTGTCTAACTACACGGATCTTGATTATTATATAAGAATGTTATTATTTATTATCGTAATTTGTTTCTTTTATCAAAATATAATTTTCAAACCGGTATTTTGTTAAAATAACACTTATTTTATCCATAGATTTCAGGGATACCGAACCATACATTCAATGTTTTAATGAAACCATACAGATTTTTTTAAAAGTCCACTGCTGTCGTCGTAATCTAAAAAACAAAGAGATTTCATTGAAATCAATTGAAAACAATAGTATTTTATTTAACATTATCAAGACCTAAAACTGCAAAGAATTTGTGTTTAGCACGCTCTCTCATCAAAAACAAATCGAACTACAAATTCTCTTTAACCATAACTATAGCTTAATTTTGGTGCTTGAACTAAATAATGTTTTATTTTTTATTTGCATGATCTCAACCATATAGACTATTTTGTAATCCTTTCAAGTCGATTTTCATTCTTCTCTTCAAATTCCATTTTATATTATCTCCCAGAAAGAGTTGAACAATTTAAAAATTTTGAACAGAAAATATAAAGTACGATACCTTCATTAACTCAAGGACAAACTCCAAAAATTTATGAAGAAAAGAATACCAACTGAACTTAAATTTTCAAGGAATAGTTCCATTTTCCAAAAATATAAAGATTTGGCAGGGCAAATGTACCTCTTAAATATAGTAGCTTCAAGCGTAATTGAAGCCTATTTTACATCTATGTAAACGTTACCTGACTTGAAGTCGACTTCGCTCAATAAATTTTGCTTATTTGACTTGAAATGTCAATAATAACTTAAAATGTATTAGCTAAACGTTATTTTCGAGCATTCAACCTGATATATGTAGTAAAAACGTAGCTTGAGTTTCGATATGATTTCAGGTCGAGTACTCAAGTTGCAATATAAACGAGGTACATGGCCAGTTTTTCATTAGGGTGGTGATGGCAATCTTATACTATGCGCACCCTTTCAGATCTAAATTACTTTAATTTTTTTTTTGTTAATCTTTATTGTAAATGTCAAATTTTAAACTTGCAATGCTGTCAGTTGTCTTTTTTTTCACTGATTTTTTATACAAAATTCCTTATTGTTTTTTCTTTTGTTTTTTTAAAATGTTAGAAATCCTTAAAATAATTTCATTTTTTTCCCTTAGATTTAAAACAAAACAAAAAATCAAGATTGAGATGATTTTGATTTGTTTTATAATTTATTAAAAAAGCAAAGCAGAAAATGGTATACGATAAAAAATAATAAAAAAAGGATAAAAGACATTTTGACGCGCGTGGAGAATGCAAAGTATTCTCTAAGAGTAAAAGGAAATCACCATTTGAATGCCTTATGATTAAAGAATTTTCAATTTTAAATAGACAGAAAAGTCAAACAGCAAAAATTCTTTGCTTCTATGGGCCCATTATTATTATGATTTTAGAAGCAAATGTGAGTTATTTACAGTTTCCGTAAATTTTTCTAATAATATTATGTAGTAATATTTTATATTTCTTGGCATTTATTTAAGAACGTTATTTTTGTATTGTACATACATACTTATATAAATAGCATGACCCTTTATGTCACTTTCACAACACAAAATAGAGGAATGAAACCTTTCATCTTATCAAAATCAAAGATGATCTTTTCATTTTCACCAATTTTCAATTTCTAAATCGTTTAAAAAATTCGATTTAAATTAACAGATAGCATATTTCAAAATTAGAAAACTGACAGTTAAATAAGTGTTTTTGACTTCCCTTCTGTAACATAACGTACTTTATAGTTCCCTTAAATAATGATCAATGAATATAAGTAATATAATGACTCTTCTTCCAGTTGTCGAAGTGGAGTGACAAATATCGCTACGACTTAAATTTGATATTGCAAGTCACGATCGTATTTGCACTTGTCAGGAAATATCTAGAAACATGTATTTTAACTATTTTAACTCGTCATTCTTATAATTTATATAATTCGGAAACGCTCGTTTAATTATAAAAAATACCCTTTGTTCTTAAACATTGGTTGCAATTGATTAATTCGATTGAGGTATCTTATGCTATTAAATTTCCTATTAATATTTTATGTCAAAATAGATAGCATAAATATTAAATATTTGAACTAAAATATAATAATAAGTTGAGAAAATTAAATGCCTTTAACTTTTAAGTCTTCTATGATCCAATAAAATAATCCCCATATAAAATTTTCATATATTTAATCGACAGCGAGTATTGAAAGCAAAACAAAAAAAAATGGGGACTTTAAAATTTCAAACAAAAAATTATTATGCATAGAAAATATTGTTCTTGAATATTAAAATTATTCTCATATTTACATACATTTTGCATATTATATTCACATTGTATACAAACGAATAATGTATCTATAGAAAATAAATGAATTGAATAAGGAAACTTACAGTCAGTGTTATCAAAACCATCTGCAAACCCCTCTCTATTTTTACATGTTTTCCACATTCTCATTTGAAACGTATACTATATGCATTGAAAAGCATAGAAATTTAGACAATAATATTGTTGTCAAAGTTTTGTTATGTAACGTTATCACATTCCATATTTTATCGAATAAAATCATCATTGTAATAATAATTGCGAACCCTCCATGACTGTCTGCACATTTTATGCTACACATTATAGACTTTTATTTTATATTTGGTTTAAAAACTTTTACAAAATATACTCCCCCATTTTTTGCATTTTATTAATATTTTTTTTAAAACAAAAATAAAGGAATCAAATTTGAAAACTCTATCATTTGATTCAACCCCGCTTTTTTGTTAAAATAAAAAAAAACGAAAGAGAAAAAGCGGAAAGTTAAAAGAAAATAGAAAAAAAAAACTTTTTCTCCATCACTTCGATATTATCTAAATTTGAATTTTGTGGGTATAGAGTGATGGCAGGCAAATGACTTTATCCAATTTCTGTTGATCAAATTAAGTTGACAATATTTTTGCATTTTCCACCATTTTTCAATAATAAAATTATAAGGAAAATTTTTTACCTTTATAGGAGGATATATAACACATGTAAATGTAGTTATGCGAAATTGGAATTCTTAAATTTTACTGAATTTATTGAAAAGATTACTGTTATATAATCTCTATAGTTCCATCTGTTATTATTAATTTTGAATGATCTCACTAGGTTTAAATTTTATTATGATTTAAGGCAGGATTGAAATAATATTAATCTAATACTATTATACATACACGATATTTTAAATATAAAATCTTTGTGACGGCGCTATTATCGCCTTTTCACAACACTGTCAAAATGATATGTATGAAAATATACAATGTATATTTTTCATTGACGTGAACACTATCTTGCTTGAATTTTAATCAGTTGAGATTGGATTTTGCTATGCACATATATGCAGATTGCTTAAATTACAAAGCCAAAATTCATATTATCGTTTAATTTGTTTAAAACAATTTCTTTGATTGAAAAGCTAATAAAAATTCGGAAAATTTACAAAGGAAACTGTAATCAGGTATAACCCGGTATCTTTAAAAATAAATATAAAACTGCTATCACATTTATGTACCGATTACTGAAATTCAAATATTCAGGCAACGACAATTATTCTAAAAACCAGATAACTTAATTCATGCTATTTATTTTGTTGTTGCTAATATATTTAAAGTTTAGGTCCTTTTAAATTAATTTTTTAAATTTTTTTTTCACAGATTTTAAAGATCATGAAACTCAAGTCAACATCTATTTTTATCACACTTAAATACAAAAATGTCAGAAGAATTTTTTTTTCATTTCACTCAAATAAAAATTCAGGTATATCAACAAAATTTTACAGTTATAGCCTTTAAAGGATGTATACATATTTATGAAGTATCCTAATATTTTGTATTTTATATCCTTCTATTAATGAACTTCCAAACAACCACAGATCGTTAAATATTATGGTTATCGCTGTCTCAGAAGAAAATTAGAAAAAATGTGACCTGAATAGGAAGAAAGAGAGAATAAAAAAATTAAATTAAATATTTGGAAAAATTAGATGAAAGTAGAGAGAAAATAAGTGGCAAGGATGTGAATGAAAAAAAAATTTAAAATTTTAAAAGAAATAAATGAAAATTATTTCGAAAAAAAAATTTTTGTCTCTCGAAAAGACATTTAACAATTACTTAAGTTTCGCCAAACTCTCAACAAACAGTAACACTATATAAGTTCATTAGTCCTTGTAGGAGCTAACCCAGGAATGTATAGTTTCGCATGCTTCATCCACGGTTTCAGTACTCCTGCCGGCCGTTATTGAGCTAAATAAAATACCCACATAAATTAAAATAACTAGGTATAAGAACAAGTATCCACAGGATATGGAAATATTTCTATTAAAAAATATTACAACCATTTCATGCATTTTTCTTGAGTTAACTCTTATTTCTGAGTATACCATAAATTTTTAAATAAACTTAAATAATAAAAAGAAATACTAACAATCGATAAACCATTTTAACACTCTAAAGAAAAATGAAAATCTTTTATTATATTGTGGTATTAGTATACATAGAAAAAGTATAGAAAGAGTAAATCCTTAAAATTATTATCCACTTTATGTCAAAAACATTAATCCATGTGCGCTATATTTATTTGCAATTACACACACGTATATTTATACGGTAATAAATTCCACTCAATTATATTCAGTCTCTCCGGTAAGTAACTACATATATTTCAAAATATAGGAGTTTATTTGAGTTATACAACATGATATTATTTATGATATGGAAAATACAACTATCCGCAAAATAATTGCCTAACTATATAAAATGTTTATAAATATTTTTATATTGTATGTATGGTTTATATTAGTAGAAATATGGAAAAACTTGAGATATTTTCATTGCTCATAAAATTATTTTGTTTCATGACACTTAAAATAAATTTTTGTTAAGTTTCATGTTAAGTTTGTTTTGCAATTTGTGGAAGTCGATTTTGCCATGATGAAAATGAGAAGGCGAACCATATTCTCTAACCATATTTGTGCAGCATTGGCCAGGAGGCGGTTGGTCCACTTGGGAAAATATTAGGTGACACTTTCGGGCTTGTTGGTAGGGGCGCTTTTACGAATCTAAAATTACATGAGGATTATAGGTTTAATAAACTCTTCATTAAAAACTCTAACACATTTCGATAATATAAAATCAAAAATTTCTATCCTTAAATTAAATCAATTCATTTATACTTAATTATTTTTCTCAATAATCGATTTTGTATAGAATGATTTTTCTTGAATTATTTCTGGACTGTTATATGAATAATCCTATGATGCTTTTCTTTTCAAATTTATTGTACTAATAGTATATAAGAAAACTTTTCATAAATACCTACTTTCATTTAAGATTCGTAAAGATTAAGATGCAAAAAAGGGAGCGAATAACTTAATGGAATGTTTAATCGAATGAAATGCATAAACATTTTTAAATTCCACCGTAGCGAAAGCGATTTACAACACCGAAAAAAAAAATGGAAACCTTCATTCCTTTTCTTTTGTTATTCCTCCTCAAGCATAATTGTTGAGTTTACCTTATAAATTAAATAGAATTTCGTGTCCTCTTATAAGTAATGAATGCAAAACATCAAATTATATAAGATAAAAATATTTTCTTTTGTTTAATTTCTATAATATGAAAATTTTCATTAAATTGCTTTCGAAAATTTATGACATTAAAATTTGTGTCTAGAAATGGAAAGTATAATTTTCCTTAAAACTCCCATTTCATTTAATTTAACATTTCTTTATTTTTAATCTAAACGTTTTTTATTTTTTTCTTTTAAATAATAAAAATCATTATATTCAAATGGTGGAAATTTACAATACAAATGAAAAGTATAAGATCACATTTTTGTTTTGAATGTAATTGAAAATGTTTAAGACCTTAAAATATTTGGAAATGTGTAATGGAACTGGAAGTACAAATCAAATACCTTCAAATATTTCTGTTTTAATAAAACCTTAATTAAGAAACTTATCATAAAGTCCAGATCTCCCTCCCAATATGATAGAACTACGAAGTTTCTTCAAATATTCAGGAATTTCAATCGTAATATTGAAAGATCTTGAGCCGTGAATATTTTAAAAACTCATTTATTCATCTTTTGAGCTTCAACTGCACTTCTTCAATGACACTGAGGAATCATTTTCTTGCAAGATTAAAAAGTTTATGACGAAGGCTAGATATAGCTTTGAAGCTAACTCATAAAATTCGTATGATAACTAGAGAGTAGACAACCATTTATAAATTAAAAACATTTTATACCTTAAGGTTTTGACGAAATTTCTTCATCACTTCCTAAAAAAGACATCTAAGCATGTGAAACGTTGTATAAGACATATTATATGTTCACGAAAAGCACATTTATTCTCTAGTGTAATGAATCTTCCTGCCATTCTACACAAGAACTAACATAGTGTTGTTTTCTTTTCTTTCATTTCTGGAAATTAAACCGAAACGCAATTAATGAAAATTTGTATTTTTATATTTCTGTTTCATAACACTTTTTTTGTCTTTAATTATTTCTATCTCTTTCTATATTTAAAATATTAATGAATTAAATTTATTCACCCTTGACACTCATAGAAATGCAGAAAAGAAAAAACAACAAAAAAAAATTAAGAAGTCATCATTGTAACACCGCTACGTTGTACATTGCATTGCTTTATAAATCGAAAATAATGTTAAAGGAGAATACGAGTATAAGAAAGGATGCCGGGCAAAAATAACGGTTCATCTTCTTTCGCCTTCTCATTCTTGCCCTTGTCTTTCTCTTTTATTTTTATATTTTTCAAATTTTCTATATAATATTTTTAATTTTTGATCTTATAAGAAAAATATACAGAGGAAGAAAAAAAAAAGTTAGAAACTCATAAATTCATTAAGTCAAAAGGAATTTTTATAAAAAAAAAACAGACAAGGAATGAGAGGATAAAGAATTATTGTAAAAGGTATAAATTAAACTGGAAATTAAGAATAAAGAATTTCTATAATTCCTTTCTTGTACTTTACAACTAGAGTATGCAAAAAAAAAAAAACAAAGAAAATGGAAAATATACTAGACAAAAATTTAAGAGTTTTCCTTAGGAAAACTTTAAAATTTTAAAAAATTAAAAAGGGCAAAACGTATGGTAAAAATTTACATAAAAATTCTTTTTAAAGAGGAAAAAGAATTTTTGTTTCTTCTACAAAGAAGGAGAAAGAACCATGATTTTTACTTCAAAGTAATAAAATAGTTTTTATGAAAAAATATTTTTGACTACTCAAATTTAAGTGGAAAATTTATTGTAATTTTATGTGAATAAACGCATGTGGCATTTTTTACTAATCAGAGTAATAAATTTTGATTTTTAATTTAAGGGTCGCAGCTAGATATTTGAATATTTGACTGAAACTTTTAAAATTTTTGAAATACATACATATATATGTACATACACATTTTGTATGGTTGGTTACAAAGGCTTAAAAACATTTATTTTATAAAATATACTTAATGTAAGTATAATTTTGAATGACAGATGCAAATAGCATGTGCGGTTGATGCATTTAAATTACTTAGCATTTTGACAGAGTACTAGAGTAACACAAAGAGCATGTCATAAATTGTTTGTCCTTAAAAATACGGTTTTTAACAAATTAATTCAGTAAATTGCTTCATTATATATTACTTTAAATTACTGTACCTAAAAATTTCCTTTTCTTGAACTTTATCCAAACTTCATTTTGTTTTGCTTCACTGTATTTTCGATATTTGAGATTACTTCTTCTATAATTCATTTTTTCTTTGATAGTATCCGTATCTCAAGAAAACAATCAAATAGACCAATAAAATACAATAATTTGATTTTATCAAAATCCGAAAAGGGTAGATTCTCCAGAGCAATTAGAATTCCTTTTTTTCGACTCGACCTATTTGTCTGTGAAAATGCAGATACACGTATACTTTACCACCAGCCATTTAAAACCTCGAACCACTGTAATGCAGATTTTAAACGCACAGCCGATCCCACCGCAATCTGTTTCCCTAGAATATCAGGTGGAAAAGCGTTTCAAGGGCCTGTGTAGAAATTGAATGTTCCCCTCATGTACATCAATGCCATTTTGAACTTTGCTTGTTAGTTTTAGATTGATTAATTTACCCAGGGCAGGTCCCCATACCAGAACACTCTAGATGAGTACAGGTTTGACTACCGCAGATAAAACCAATAAACCATGCATGGCTTAAGTCACCACTCCTTCCCGATGGCTCTCTTGCACGAGAAAAGCACAGTAATTACTTTCTTTATTCGCTCCTTGATGTTGCACCTCCAGTTTTCCTTAAGGTCCGTGATTAATTCCAAGAATTTAGTTTTAGAGGAGAAAGTGAGCCTTGTTTCAACCAGTTTTAGCGGAATCATATTCGGTATTTTGCACGAAAGTACCTAAAAAAAAAGCAAAAGAAATGTAGCTATAATAACTAAATATATGGATATGAATTATGTATAACTAATACAATTTATGGAATTTGCAAAATTTCTTAAATTATGTTCAATTAAAAAACTTCATAAATATTCATGTATAAATAATGATAACAGTTAAAAAAAACTTAACTGATAAATTTGCTTTCAATATACATAAATAATTTTTATTTTAAATTGGGAAAAAAGCAAAAAAATAAATAAAAGAAAAAGTGTAATTAAACACATATTCAAAAAAAAAAAAACGCTTAACAAGGAAACAAGGAAATTGCGATAAAATTCCAATAAATTTCACCACATTTTACTTTCACTTTCATATACAACATACTCCCAACATCCCTCCTTTTTTACAGTATAAAAAATTCATTTGTTGCTTCAGCAATGTCGCCTTTTGTATTTCGTTTTTATAAAATATTTTAGCAATAAAAATTACACCTACTTATCATTTTGAATTGTGTATATCTTTTGTTTTCTAGAGTATAGAAATTTATCAAAAAACGGCATAAAAACAAATACACATATTCCAAAAAGAAAAAACAAACATTAATTTCCCACCAGGTTAAGCTTTATTTTACAACTCCATATCATTTCATTTTTTTCCCCTGAAAAATTTCAAATATACTGAAGCTCCTCGTACCCTTCTCCATCACTACAAATTTTCCAACCAACACCATTTTGAGCACATTCATCTTTCTCCTTCTTTACCCCCTCTTTCATCAATCAGTCTACATGCAAAATTTATTTTTATTTCCCGTTTAAGTTATTCCTTTCTTTTCTTTTCGTTAAATTAAATTTATTACGTTGAATAAATGTCCTTAATTATATAAAATTTTCCTAATTTTATTTGGTATGATATGTTTTACCTATGAACACAAACTTAGGCGTATAATAGCAGATACTTATGTGGTTTTTTTTCTTTGTTTACACTCTTTATATATTTGTCGTTTTCCATAACTAATTTCAATACATTAAAATTAGACATACAATCAAGGTAACAAAATTTATGTTTCAATTATAATATTTTTGACAGTTTTATTATTATAAATAAAAAAAATGGAAAAGTTTTATTTCAAGTAAACAAAGAATAACACAAAACAAAAAAATACCGTGTGGTTTAACCTCTTTCTACCGACACCAAACACCTCTTTCATTTCAGCAACCTCCAATGGTTTTGATTTCTTTTAATTTTCCTATCATTTATTTAAATTTTCTTCCTTGTTATATAATATTCCAGCTTATTTCCGTGTTATAATTTTCCTGTTTTACACCAATACACCTACTTTATAAATTTTTTGTTTATGTAATATAAAATATTTAATTCGTAAGGTTTTTAGGTGTGATACGTAATAATTTAAAAATAAGACAACTATGTAGCTGTATTTTATGTAGGTAGATACAAAGTGAAAAAGTTTTAAGTTGAATTAAGATAATATTAAAAAATTAGTTTAACATTGCGGTAAATTATAGCTATCAAGTTATACCAGTAACATTTAAGGCAGTATTACAGGCTATAAGTCATTCCACATTGTTTTTACTTATTCATTCGTCTGAGTGGACTTCTACGCTCAGAAAACAATTTGATAATAACAACAAATTTACCTGAGGTACAAAATTAGTTGAGTTTGGGGAAACAATTTTACGTTCTATTAATTTTTTTTATTCAGTCACTAATATTCAGGAGGCAACATTTCTTCCATTAAAGAATGTAAGTCAAGTTCATTTTATTTTCCAGTTGATAGATTATGTTCTCCAACTCAATCTATTCTATCCTTTAAAGAAATAGATGGAAACAAAATTTCTGTTTTGAGTTTCTTACCAATTCGAATTTAACACTTAAAATTATATCATAGCAGTACGCAACAGTGTAGCTTTTGTAAAATTGGAAAAACTTTATATTTTCGGTAAAAAAAAGGTAAAAAGAATAATGATAAAAAAATTGTAATGAAAAATGCTTTAACATCACGACATCAGAGCTAGCACATTTTTAGTTACTACTTTTTGTCTTAATATTTAATAGGAACATTGTAATATTATCATAAAATGTGGTAGGTACTTGGCTTATTATTTACGTACCACAATATTGTAAGTAAGCTATCGAATTTAATTAACCATTCTACATAACATAGCATATGTGCGACGAATTGAATTTTAATATAACAAAATATCAATAACAAGTATTACGCTTTGAAGTTTAATTTTCATTATATCTAACATTGATTCATGTCTTTTAGGGGAATAGAATACTCCAAACTTATTGGAATCACACAAAATATACTTAATTATATTCAGCCTACATAGTGGAATATAATAATAATAAATAATACATGAACATCTAGTCTATCTAGCTAGACTATTCGGCTAGGAAACCACAAAGAATATTCAACATCTGCGTAAATTTGATGCTCTTATAAGGAAGTGAGACTTGGGTTATAAAGAAAAACTGTACAAACAAAATAAGTCTTAATAAAAAAAATACCTAAGACTTATTGTATATTCTTATCGAGAATAATCAGGAACTCAGATCTCTGGGAGTTGACAGAGCAGAAATCCATAGAGATCAAAATAAAGAAGAGAAAATGAAAATGAATTCGCAATACTCTCAGAAGGCAAGAGAACAACAAGTGAACAAGGAAAATGTGCAAACCGAAAAAAAATGTGGTGCAGATTAGTTCAGAAAGAAATAGAAGAGAACTGTAGAGTTATGTTGCCCATACACCCTAAGTGAGCAAAAAAAAATATAGTAGAATAGTTGAAAAAAATTTGTTCCGGTAGTGTTATTTTGTGTAGAAAATAAATTTAAATTTACAAAAGCTTTTACAAAAAAATCAAAAGAATGCACTAAAATCAAATAATATTCAACATAACAGTAAAACAAAGAAAAATAAACTGTTATAATCTGACTGTTAATAGTTAAATACAATTAAACAACAACAAAGCTTAAAACAAAAGAAAAAATATAATAATAACTTAAACTAAAATAAAACAGGAAAAAAAAGTAAATGTTTGATAAGGATAATAAGAAAAACACGAAAAAAATACAGGAAAAAAAACGAAAACACCAGTGTTATTAAAAATTTTCAACTTTAGGTAGGGCAAACTACAATGGTATAATAACAATAACATAACGGTAAAACCGGAAAAAAATATTTAGATCAAAAAAGTGAGAAAAAGAAAAACTCAAATCCGTTAACCGCAAGCATAACACACGAACAAAAGAAGAGAAAATCAAAGAATTAGAAGAAAAAAATCGATTGAAGACCTGTGAATAAAAATCACATTTTTTGAATAATAATGTGTATGTGTAGGTACCTACGTTAGAAATATGAACAAAATATAAAAAACAAACTTGGAGATACAAGAAAATGCGGTCGAAATATAGCACATTTTCGATATATAAGTATATAGAGTTTTCATAAAACATTTTTATGAATACTTAAATGCTGATACTTGTTAAAAAATGTAATAAATTTGGCGCCGTTGAATTTTCCTTCGTTCTGCGAGAGTAGAATAGACTTAATTTTTTAATATTAATGACTAAATATACATTATGACTTTAGGGATCCTATTACAAATGCTTTGTTTTTAGTACTTCTGTTGTTACAACCCGCCTCTATTCATCAAATTTTATAAGTATCATAGAAATATTAAAGAAATACATATTTGAGCTCACTTTATAATTGATTTGGATTTAATAAGCAAGATTGTGACCAAAGTTTTAAACATTTCTTAGAATAGAGTAAATTAGACATGTAGCAACAATGCACTGCGACGCAAGGGATGGATCCTTCTGATAAATTCGAATCATCTTTCTGGCAAATTCGACTATATTATGGGGATCTACTTCTCACTTTCCTGCTGCGAGAAAAAAATCACCCAAGGGTTCCTCCTGCTGTTGATCGATGACAAGGTGCATTACAGTTTCCATCATTTCTCCACAAAACTTACAAGTGCCCCGCCTTTTAGGCCTAATCTCCTCATGTGAGTCCTTAGTTAGCAGTGTCCCGGTAGGAGACCCGTGAGAATTCTCACCGATACTGGTTCTGGTCGTAATTGCGAAGCGTCTTGGTTTGACGCAAAAGCATCACGACGCCAGTCAACAACAGGGTTTTCGACCCATCTATGTACCACTTTATGGTGTGCAATTCCACCGTTGTTCTAAAAAGAGAAATTAAAATTTATAAATGCATGTTTGTTTTTTTGAACAATTTTAAACATAACGCATTACTTATACATTATATAATTATAAAGCAATAACAGTTTATATTTAAAATTTTGCTTACTTTTTCTTAAAGAACCCGCGGATTTTCTTTTTTATTTTTAAATTTTCTCATATTTAATTTGCTTTTTGTATCTACTACCGTTTTTATTTATTATTTTAATCTTTAAAAATAGAGAAAAAAATTCACTTTTTATCACACGCACACAATATCGCGCATATGTTTATTTCCGTTTAAATGTCAGATTAGTTTCATTTAGCTACGAAAACAAAAAGGACGAAAGAAAAGAAAGGTAAACTAAAAAATATTTTATTACAATGTAGGGATTTTTTTTTTGATTTCTCATATTGTGTAGAAAATTAAAAAAAATGTATTTAGAATGGGGCAATCCTGTTTCAATTCAAAACAAGCACGTTCCTATTACACTATTAAATTTCTATATTATTTGCATATAAAAGTTTTATAACTAAGTGGTTTAGCTACATACATCTGTATCTATATATGTTGTTTTTCTTTTTCTAAATATCAAACAACACCTTTAAAAAGTTGAAAGAAACAATAGACCGTTAAATACAATATATGTGTTGTAATAAGAAGTTGCTGAAAGAAGAAAAAGGGAGGCGATGGTTAGGGTACACTTTGCAGAGTTCATCAGAAGCAGTTGCCCTGTAAGCCCTGTAATGGAATCCAAAGGAGAAACGCAAGATAGAAAGACCTCGTGGCGAAGAACAATAGAAAAGGAAATCAAGGACAGTGGCCAAACTTGGGCACGAATAAGCCTTCTAGCAAGCAAATAGAATGCCCCTAAAGGAAGTGAAAGAAGGATGAGAAAAAAAGAAATTGTTGAGCACTTCTTATTACTCTACTTTTTGTTATTGAAATGCAAATAGCTTTATTATTTTGTAAGAATGCCCATATATTATTAATAAGTGATTTGGACACATCATTTTTTTTCTATTCTCTCAAACATAATATTTATTTTATTTGCATTATAGTCAACGCTGTTGTAGGTCTGACAGGCAACTTTTAACTATATAATTTACAACACTTAATTGTTCAAATAATATTTTATTTATTTTGTTAATTAACATTACACAATGTTAAATATAAAAAAAAATTTTGAAAAGTTATGTTGAAATGTTAAAACTTTTAATGAATAGAAAATAGGGAAATATTATGTGTAATTAATTAAGAGAAACCAAAAGAAAAAAAATTATTGGAGGGCAAGTTTATTAATAGAACAAGTGGATCACTATAGAATTAAAGTAATAAAAACAGGGCAATTTGTATATTATGAAAAAGAGTATTAACTTAGAGTATTTAAAATAAAAATTATCCCATTTTATTAAATAATGTGTTATATGAAGAGTAATGGTGTATAGTTGTAATAATTTCCTCCAATTATGTTGGGGAAACATAAAATATATTAAATTCAATGTAGAAAAGGTAAATTCAATAATTGTGTTGATTAATATTTAATTATTTTTTAAGTAAATTTCAATTTTCTTATTTGAAAATAGTACAGGGTTACAATATTATATAGAAGTTGCAAGTTTTTTGCTCTTTAGTGGCTAAAAGTATAGGTGGACCGAAATCGGTTTCATGCTTCACTGCTTCTTTGCCAGACATTGTGCAGTGATATATCAAAACAGAAACTGGGTAAATCGAATTAGTATTTTTATGGATTCTGTCGGAATAGTGAGTGTATCTGTATGGTTTTAGCCGTCGTGTCAAAGTCCTGAAGAATATCTCCGGGTATATACTTGGGACTGAGGTAGTATAGCGCGATAAGCGCGATGTGAGGTCTATAATAAGTCAGGGTTGACGCGACGGTGGTTGTAAAAGAGGCGTTTAGTGCCCACATCTCTTTAGAGTAATCGTCTACAATCTACAAAATTTGCTGGACGTTTAAGTATTAGAAACATGTAATGTGGTATATAAAATACAAAATACTCGTATGAGTAAACACCAGTTGGGTCACATGTCATCCTCAACAAGAAGTATGACAATGAATGAAATTTAATCACAAAATATTTAGGAGGCAAGATCACAAACAACCCAATACTTTTCCTCGGAATTTCTTCAGATAAATTTTAATAAGATAAAAATTCTTATATCCTGTAGATACATACATATGTATATGTATATGTAAGAATGTTTTGCAATTTCGCTTGCCTTTTCAGTGTATTTTTCTTTTTTTCCAAAAAGTAGAAATTATTTTTTATTAAAATTCTAAATGTCAAAATAAAATAACAAAGAAAAACAATATTTTTGTTTATGATGATATTTTTTTGACAGCTTTACATTGGTTTAACTTTTCCTTTTGTTTTGTTTTGAGCTTTTCCTTATTCTATTTCAAACTTTTACCCCTTTCTTCCTTTTGTAGATATTGTTCGATTTAAAGGTGAAAAGTTATACATTTAAGTTAAATAATTTGAAATTCTTAAAAAAAAAAAAATAAAAATATCCTTTGATTATTTTCTGTATTTTCATGTAAAGAAAATAAATTAAAAATTTTCATTTAACAGCAGTTATAGGAAAAGAAAACACATGTAAAAACGTTTCAGTAGGTTTAAACCGACTAGATCATATCCCGCACCTTGACAATCTGAATATAAAAAATTGTTTTAGTCCGGCAACTATACCCGAACCTATTAAGCCATTCTATAACAACTTTACGGATATATCTGGCCCTTAATTAAGCACATGAATATCAAATTTCACACATCTAACATTATTATGATTTCAACTATTTAGCTTTTAAGGTTTTATGGCAGCTACGCGAATCCATTGGCTGAGTTAGTTTAATTACAATAACAACCGTCATTCATAGAAAAGATTATCAGGTCCCTCTCTTTGGTGTTGTTTTCTTAATTCGTTTTTGAGTTACGACTTACGAGCAATCGAAAGAACAGGCGGAAATATCTAAATCAATGCAGAATTTTGCTCTGAGAAAGAATATATACACATTTTCATATTGCAGATGACTCTTTCAAGTGGTTGAAAACTCTGTACCAAAGTAGGAAGGTGTAGGGTATAAAAATGAGTTGTCTTTTTTGAAAATTTAATTTATTCACTTTTTCTTTAAAAAAAAATTATAAATAAAGAAATTTCCTTTTTGAATCCTTTAAATAAATTATTTTTCTTTTTTTTTATTTTAATTTTTGTTTCTATAAAATCCATTGATGGTAGTAAACTGAAACTGATTGCTATTGGCGATTTTTTCTCTTATAATTTTGGTGTTATTCTCATTTTTACTTATTTTGCATATTTTTCAAAAAAAAAAAAGAAGACAACCATACAACCATGTATTAGAATTTTATTTTTATATTTGCAAAATAAAAGATAAAGGATACAAAAGAAAAGGATATGGATTAGGAATATTTCTTATATTTTTGTTTCTTTATTATTTTTTATAATAATTTTTATTAGTAGTCAAAAAAAGAAGAATTTGCTTGTGTTTTTCTTGGTTTCTTTTTGCTTTCTTGAATATCAAAAGGAAAAAGGATAAAGGATTTTATATTTTATTGTGTATTATTACTTTTTTTTAAGAAAATAAGGAAATCATTTATGAAATTCGTGCTTTACGCTTTGATTGAATTAATGGTTTTAATAAATTGAAGAAAAATATGTTTGAAAATAAAAAAAATATATAAAAAGATTCTTTTGTATTTCAAAGGATTTTATTTTAAATATTATTTTGTGGGAAAATTAAAAGATCAATAAAAAAAAAAAGAAACGAGAAAAGTGTTCTTTTTTTTACAACTTTTAAAATGATTGATTAGACTTTTGTAATATTTTTTTTACTATTTTAAAAACTGAAGTAAGTTTAAGTTTTTTCTTGAATCTTGGTCATTGATAAGAATTTTATCTACAAATAAGAACAAAAATTTTACGTAATACCTCAGTAGTACCAGTAGCAGTAAGACAATGGGACCTCCTCTAGCCACTCACGTAGAATTCATGCACTACAAGCAGCCAACAAGAAGGTCCATCATTAACTTCTATATTAATAACCGTTAACTTTCATGTAATACTAACACCAAAAGCCATTTTGGTCATTTTTGGAAGAGATGAGTAATAGGTGCGGCAGGGAATCTCCCTCTTCTACATCAGAGACGGACAAGTACAAAGAACATGCTCCACATCTTCTCGCCCGCAATAATATCTTGAAATTCCAATATCTCTTACTCGAAATTTTAGTATAAAATATTTTATAAAATTTGAACTAATTTGAACGTGCATAAAAACTCAAGAAAGAGTTCACTGAAAGCAATTGAAGGAAATTTAAACCGTTCTAGGTTTTTCCTAGGAATAGGTATACTCATACAAAATTCAAACTGTGATATAAAATCAATTATCACTTTCAAGCAAAGCAATTTTTCACATATTAGAAATTCCATGCTCTCTAAATTTTTGCAGACTAAAATATCGGGTCGACATAGAAACTGATATACGACATAAAAACGGTTGCCAATGAGCATACTAACCCAAGTGGCCAAAACTGAAGCAGCAAATAAATCAAATCCGGCCTTTTAAACTGGAATAAATTGTAAATTCAACAGGTTCTTAATCACCTTATCATATCAAGTGCTTTAGTGATGGATTACTACATTATTTGGTGCGGTAAAACTGTGGTTTAATTGGGTAAATGAAGTCTGCGATCCTTTTCATTTTACTCTTTATTCCAGTTCTGAAGAAACAGCCACCATCGTTAACTTGTTGTGCCAGAAATAATAATATCATCTTTTATGAATTTTCCTTTCCACTGCGTTACTCGATTATATTTTAATATCTTTGGTAGTTCCTGGGTCTGGTAAAGGTGTCAAGATTTCTGAAATTTTTTTAAAACCATTAGCCATTTTAAAATATTTTTAAATGCATTAAGTTAATTTATAATTATATTAAATTAAATTAATTTTTCTGTTATTTTTCATTACAGTGGAAAATCCGTTGGGGTGTTGTGACAAAATTATCACCGGCAGCAGGTAAATAAAAAAATCCTCTTTTATAATTTTCATTATTTTTTTTTCTATTCTACTTTCTCTTAACATTTTTATTGTTACATGCAACATTTCATTTTATTTCATGTAATATTAATTTTATTAAAAGATGCGTCATGCTTTATTAAATAAAATGCTATACACCAAAACGTTAATATACATTAGAAAATATTTTTCTTAAAAAAGAAAGGATAATCGAAAAGGAACACAGCTGTATCGAGTTCGATTAGTATTAATCGGGTTCGATTAATAATAGAAGGCTACTTCACCGGGAATTATCGAGTAAAGTCTCATCTGTACAATCTGGGAAAATCGGCCAGCACATTCCAAAGTTAGACTCAAAAATGACACATATAAACGCTTCGTAACAAGTAGACCAACGAACTCCCTTTTGACATATTATTTGAAACTATATCACCTGCATTTGCGAGCTTATTTGGTGACTGCAAACTGGTTGAATCCAATTGAATTTCCTTGAGATCGAGAAAGAAATGCTAAGAATTATGCGTCAAATTCTAAAATTCTTCACAAAGTGCCTTCACAATCGCATTATATGATATTCGCAGTTGTATATACCAAAATATAGCAATCTAAAATAAAATTGAAAATCAAATTAGATCATATATGTATTTAGCATATTCGATATACATATAAGTAAGAAGTTATACAGAGATTCTATACTTATAAGCATTTACATTTTCTTATGTTGTAAATAAGAAAAAAATTTTTCTTAAATTATATTAAATTTAATAAATTTTACTCCACTCCACAGATTACTAGGTATGTATATACAAAAAAGTGAAAACATTTTGTATATGCAAAATATTTTTAAAAATTACAAGAGAATGTTAAACAAAAAAAAGCGAAACGATAAAAAATCACAACATATTACGGTCCATTAACCAATTTATGTTGTTTGAAACATTAAAAAAAATATTTTAAAAAAAAAAGAAGTGAAATTGTTATAAAATAATGATGGTTCTTTTGTTACCTATCGCCGTTTTCAAAATTTCTAAATATTTAAAATTATTCTGGACTAGCTATTAAATTTGGCGATATCGGTAATCTATTCATATAATTTTAGTAATAAGCCATTACAGTAACACAATATAGTAATTAATTATTGTAGCCTACTATTTATAACGTGGTCTTAGCTTTAGTATACCATTTTTCATCCAAATTCAAAAAAGATGTGACTTTTTTAAAAATTAGATTTAGAATACATTTTAAAAGAAAATTCTATAATTTTTATAGAACTATATTCTAGCTAACAAGATGAACTTTTAAGGTTTTGAATTTAAGTGTTCAAGGTTTGTTGCTTCATTATTTTATTAAATACAATTTATAGCGCTTAACATTATTTCGGCAAATCCATAATATAGTTTTATTTGACATATTTAGAACCCGCTCACTTTACTATTTCACTTGATTCGCTTAACAGATCTTAACCTAAGCTCTTATGAAATTCAATTTATGAATTTATTTTAAAAATTAACAAAAATATAATTGACATAGAAAACATAAAATCGCTTCCATAATTTTTTTAAATCAAATATTCTGGAAAACAAAGTTTTTAATTTATTCTATTTTAGATTTTACAAATAGATTTCTTTTTACAAATCAATATTCAAATAAAAATGGAAATATACCAACGTACACATTATATTCTAAAATACATGGAGTTATAAAGAGATCTAGAATTTCCTTTCATTTAATGGTTAATTTGCAAATTCAGCTAAAAAAGAGGAAAAATATGAAAAAGAGCCATCTAGAACTGAACAAATACACTGAAAAATATGAAGAAAATAAAAAAAAAGAAAATAAGATTGTATAATTTTCTATCTCAGCTTTGGTACACCAATTTCTAAGAATAAAAAATGGAATATAGAGAAAGATTTTCATAGCCATATAGAGTAAAGAAAAAGAACAACATGATATTTGATTTTTCTATTGTGAATTTTTCAATTTTTTTTGCTGCTTTTGTTTTTTAGATCCTAGGAAGACATTCGATTCAGTTCTTGTTATCTTTTATCCTTTTTGTTTTGTTTATTGTATAAATTCGTGTATATGTTCTGCTCTTTTTTTATTTCGTATTACGTATGTAGATTTGTACTGTTTGGAAAAACGATTTAAAATAATTTTTGATGATAAGCATAAAGATTTTTTTGATTTGAATCGATTGATTTAGAACTGGGGATGTTTTTCTTTTGGGGTTTTTCCTGCTTTGTTTTGATTTCTCTCTTTTGATTTCTAAATTGAATTCAAATTTAGAAGATTATCGAATTTAATAATAGCAGCTCTGTATATATGCATAATATTATTTATATAATATGATGAACTTATTTATAAATATACATACATATGCATATGCAAAGATTTTGAATTAAGTCATAAATACTATACATACATATATAGGACACATATAAGAAAGGACATTATTTTCATTAAAAAATGTAAATCGTAATCTATTGAATATTCTGGGTTTTTATTTACTTGATGCTTGTTTTTTTTTCAAAAGAACTTCTGTAATTGTAAATTTAAACAAAAGGTTTGACGATGCAAATTTGATTTACTCAACCTACCCTCTATCATATTTATTTTAAGTAGATTGTTGATTGCATTGTTAAGTGGTGTGTTTCGATGGATTGCAAACTACGAATATAAATTGAAAATTAATATAATATTGGGATCATTAACAAGAGAAAATATATATTATTTCATACATTTTAAATTTTGGATTTTAATCTCATCCTCCTGGTGTGCCCACCCTCCCGCTTTGGTCACAACTTCTTTGTCGCGTTACACTTTGTTCCGTTCGCCATTTGAGGTAGGTATTCTTCACTGCTGTATTGTGCAGTTAAGAGACTACCTACAATCTTGAACCATTCTGAATGAGGAGTCTCAGTCTTATCGCGGCCTCACGGATATCACATTATCGCCAAGTCAGTGTAGAGCCTACCCAGTCGCGATTCGCTTCCAACATCATCTGCTGCCCGCTTGATTTACCTCGACAGGATCGAAGTCTCAAAATTCTACATAAATGAATACACAAGTCGAATAAAATCAATTGCCCAAACATATGGACTTTTTGCATGGTACTGGCTGAATGAAAGCATGGCTCATGAGCCAGACGACTACTGAGGTGTGGCTACCACCCGTACTGCATGGTTCCGCACTGCTCGTGCAGTATATCTAATGGCAGCAGATGCAAGAGAACCTGAAGACCCTGAGTAAGGGTGGAACGCAACACTTCAATCCTCAACTGCCATTCTTTGAATTTTACTTATCAATTAGAGGTCCTCAGCTCTACGGAGCGCCGGTGTATAGCCAATCAACAATTTTTGTTTTCAACTCCACCTCTTTTCGATTGCTTTCTTGCACGAGTAAAGTCCAATAGTTGCTTTTTTTACTCTTTCCATAATATTAAAGCTAAAGAATAGTCGAATTCCGTTGAGTTCCAGTGAAGTTATGGTTGGCGCTTTATATTTCATGCTGAAAATTATCAGCTGTGTTTTTTGAGGGTTGATAGTCAGTCCACAGTTCACAGTTCAGCCAAAATCCTCCTAAAAATACCAGTAACTCATTAATTACCAATTTCCAGAGAAGAGGAATAAGCACACCCCCTTGCAGAATGCCCCCTACGACAGAGCGTTAAATACTCGTACCGCCGAAGCTACTCCTAATCCTGACAGTCTTGCTTGACAGCATGTTTTCTATCAGGGCTCGCAGGCGGTCGTGAATTGAGAGCTCCGACAGTACCAGGGTAAACGACCGTGAATCAACATTATTGAAAACGCCTTAATATCCAGGAAAGTAGCCAATGTGTATTCCCCGCAGAGTCCTTAACATATCTTTAAATTTCCAGTTTAATTAATATTGGTTTTCTATATTTTAATGATATTATATTCAATAAAAAATATTTAAACAAATAATTTGAAAAATTTTCATTTAAAAGAAACATATCTATATTTTCATAATTATTAAATTATTATTGTAAACTTTAAAAAAGCAATTTAATTCATATAATAATAACTTAAGCATACCTTTAGGTGATAAAAGAAAATTCCATTAATTTTCAACATAAAACTACAAAAATTATGAAGAAAATCTATAGCTACTACTAAATTATATTAAAATTTTTGGTAAAGTTTTCTTTAATAAATTCTTATGGTATTTGCTTTCACTTTGAAAAAGTTGGCGAAAAAGAGAAAAATAAAACGCCTTAAAATATACTATGCATATAAATTTTTGTGTTATCATTGAAAAGATAAGAAGATATTTTTAGTTTAAAGAAAAAGGAGAAAAGGAACAACGACTATAAAAAATTTATGTAGGTACTATAAAATATTTTAAAACTTTGGCATTTTTTTCGCCTCTAAAATAAGCAATTCTATATAAAGGATATAAGAGTTCTTATGGAGAAAAACATGAGAATAGTTCTGTTAGAACAATAATGGGGTCTAAAAAAAAATTTTTGTGTATTTTTACCTTAAAAAAATTTTTTTTATTGTGATTTTAGTAAGAACAATAAAAAATAGTTACACATTTATCATTTTTATAAATTGTTTCTCTCCATATTTTATCTTTAAATGAGAATTGAAATTTCCTTCGATGTGTGTGCGAAATTTAGCAAAAAAATTTTTAAGTAAAAGTTTAGTTAAAATCAGTTTCAGTTTAAATAGTTTTAGAAATTTTTATGAAATTCTAAGATTGAGGGAGAAATATTTTCCGGACAGGCCTGAATAACATGAATCTGGAAAGCGAAAGCACCTACAGATTCTGTGGGAAAGTTCTAATACATGTACCTCTTTAGAAAATAATAACTGGATAATCGGCATAACTAAAGTGCCATGTCATGTTTACTTGCCCTTAGAATTATTTAGCAAATTGTAGACAACAGATTTCTTTTCATTTACCAGTCTTCTTTCTTTTTAAATTATATTCTTTTGATCAATTTTAATTTCAGCAATCTAACATTTTTCCAACTCTTAAGTTCCAAAAACTAAGAAGAAATAAAGAAAACCTTCAGTTTCTTTTCTCTTCTTTTATTTTATTTTGTTCTTACAATTTTGGAAACAATTCAAATTACGATTAAACTGAATTATAATCGACTTAATAAAACTCAGTTTATGTTTTTATTTTGTTTTTATTTTGTTTCAGGCTTTTATTTACTTTGTTTTTTAGGCGCGCAAAAAAATATTAACGGCTTTATTTTTTTTTTATGTTAATGCGTTTAAGGAACAGATTTTGATTTATTTTCAAAAATGCTTTCAATTTTTTATTTCTCTTTTTCCTTAATTTTCTCTTTTTTTGGCGCGTGCTTTCAATTGAAATAATCTTTAAGGGGGTTGGCGCGGCACGTTGGTTGAGAAATCTCTATACTTTAATAAAATTGAAAAAAGGAAGTGAGAAGAAAAAGTTTGAAGAAATAAAAAATTTTTTGGCGAAAAAAAAAATTCTTTTTTATTGTTGTCGCGGTACAAGACATCGCTAAAAAAAATTATTTTTTGTTAAATGATTTCCAATGAATTTAATCTTTTCTTTATGTGTTTATTAGCGAATTGAATTGGAATCAATTCAATTATGTATTTTGTACGTTTTATTGCTCATCTACACTCTTAATTTAAAGCGGAATTAAAATTTTTTTTTTTGGATAAAATATAAATTGTTAGCTATGTATTGGAATGAGGTTAAATTTAAAGTTGCAAAATTAGTAAAAAAAAAAATTTTTTTAAAATATAGGATGTAGATTTGAAAAGGGTATTTTAGCGAAAATTTTGAAATATAAATTGGGAGGAAAAAGTCTTACAATGCGCTCTTAAAATGGCTTCGTATTTTAAGCTCTTACACTGCTCCGTTGCGCTAAAAATTTTGATTTAAAAATTAGTGACGTCAAACATACATACATAGGTGTTTCTTTCAAATTCAGACATTTTATATACGACAGAACAAAAACGATATATCGGGTAAACAAAAATATGTAGAAACTTCTTTACATACAGAAAGCCTTGGGTGGGAAACGACAAATTTGACGGGGTTGGATGAGATATTGAAGATAGATAAACCTTAAAGAGCCGGAGAGCTTAAATAGAACACATGTAATCAACACAATGTAAAATTAAACAACACAGAAACTACTTTTGAAATTATGCCCCAAAGCGGTCTACACTGCTATTAAAATACAAACACAGAATTAAATAATTGACTTTGATATATGGAACCGCAAAGGGTTTCAAATTCACTGGTAAAAAACTCTGTATAGCCGTTCTTTTCTACTCAACAAAAGATCTTAGTTTTTTATTCTTTAAAGATTAATTTCATATTGTCTCTTTTTCTCGCAAAAACACTATTTTTTATTTTTATTAACTTTTATTACAACTTTTAATTTGATTTTGAAATTTTTATTTTATTATCTTATAAACTTTTCATTATGTTTTCAAATGATTAATCGACCGAGAAAATTTCATCAAAAACATTATATAAAAATTAAAACAAAAAATAAAGGACACTAGTGAACGAAATGGAAAATGCACTTTTTTTTACAGTTATATGTACTTAAGTGTGTAGAAGCGTGACAACGTTTAACATCTTACAATCTTCTGCATATATATGTACATATTTTTCGAAATTCAGAATATTATTTTAATGCATATTTTTATATTTATGCGACAGTCGACAGTAATGGTAATAAATATTTTAACAAAAACTTGATGGTATATAAAAGAATATAAAGACAACATTGTATTTAGTAACAAAATGGATAAGAGTGAAAGAGTAAGAGAAATTAATTCATTTCATTGTTCTTTCGTTTTTTTTATTACGTTTACTACAGCTCATTTTATAACCATAATTTTTATTACTAATAAATTTTATTTTGTGTTTTCGCTTCTTTTTTTTCTATTTCCTTGTTTAATGTCCTTTTTCTGATATATCTATAATTTAAAACATTAGGAAGCATCTTTCCTTTTCATTTCTTTTTATAAGACGCTCCCCGCCCCGCCATTATGTTATTATTATGGACCTTAAAAGCATTCAAATAAAAAAAAATTAAGAATATCGTAAAAAAAATTTTTATGACTTTTCCTCTATTTGCTGTATACGGATAGCGTACGCGATGACAAAATTTAATTATCTCTCCACACAGGGTTTTTAATAATGAAGTGGACAACTAAAATTTTTGATAAATTCTACGAAGAACCGCGCAGAAAAGGTACGTATAAATTGGCTCTGATACGAAGTATGATATATTGAAGAACAATTAATTTGACAGCAACTTGATTGACGATTGATTCATATTAGGTTTGTGGTATTGTTCTATATACAAACTAAATGGAAACAAATAATATGGAATGCATGTAGATATTCTTAGATTGAAAGCAGTTTATTTCAAGGTAATTGAGGCAAACACAGGAATCGTTTTCCAGCGTCCCAAAATAAAGACACTTTCCAGAAACACAGTTGCGCGTGACAACGAATATCGCTGTACTATATTTTATATAAATAAGAAGTTCGTTAATTAAGCATTTGAAAAATCGCCTACCTACAAAATTCGAATAATGAATAACTTATTGTATACACATGTAAATATTACGTCTAAAAGATTATAATATTATTGTTTTTGTTCTTAATTTCATATTAAATATTGTTTTTATTATTCATGATGACGATTTTTATTACAACATAAATACCCTTATGAATAGATTTGAGCTGAATTTTTAATATCGTCGCTCATAACATATGTACAAATTAAGTGGGCAAAATTCTATGATAATAAAATATTATATCAATTTAGTTATTTTTTATGAACATAGCTATTCCATATTGCATTGCAATATTAAATCTAGGTTATACAAAAATGAAGTTTATCACATTTTCATCAGTAGTATTCACACACCATAGCGAAAATCATTCTTTTATTCAACTATATGCTATCAATTAAAGTAAACAGCTAATCAAGTCTTTGTATTATTGAATTTATTAAAAATCTCTAGCGAGATTGCGACCTCCCATAGAATTCGTTAAGCGTCCAAAGCAGACCTCATGTAAATTAATCGGCTCTTTTATAGACTCTTTTTTGATTGTGTGAAATTTTTTTTATACCCTACTTCGCTTCTGTGAGATGCATAGGGCTGCAACATCATGTAGGCAACTATGAACCCGTTTTTCGCGTCATTGGGTTTCTTTCTGATTTGAACTTAATACATATATATTAAAGATTCCGAAAAAACTTTCCACCACTTACGATCCTTTTTTTTCTAAAAATACACAACTAATATGAAAATAAATCCAATTTTTTATTCCGTAGTGAATTAAAATATTTTTAATCAATATTATTTATGTATAGAATAAGATTAAGTCACTATCATCATCAATAAAAACTAAAAATATTATAACTAGCTACCCATGTACATTGGTCTTTTCTACTTGATCTCTAAGTAAATAAAAATAAATCATAAATTATATTAGAAATGGCGACCCCATGCCTGCTTGGGGATCAACAAATGTCAAATCATATTATGTTGTTCGATCATAAAAATAATTTTATATACACACACTTATATTTTATATAGTCACACAATATTTGTTCTGTGCTAAGAATTTACAGTTTTTATTGGTAGTTTCTCGTTCCATGCCCTATATTTCATTCCACACACATTTCTTCACAATACTTGAATACTTTTAGAAATCTATTTTGTTTTTAACATTTCAGCACAAAAACTAAACAATTTAATGGGGTCAATACGTTTGTATTGTTACGGGTTGGTTATTTTGAAATTGGAAATATTTTTTTAATTTATAGATTTGAAATTTTTTATATTTCTTCAGTTATTTTACAATTTTATTTTGTAGGTAACTTTTTTTCCCTATTGTGAATTTTTGACATGATTTTTATTTGGTATTTTGACATTTTTGAAATACCTTTTCTAATCTTATATGACTTCTGTTTATTTTATTTTTCTTTTCGAAAAAATAAAAGGAAAAAAGGTAGGAAATCTTAAAAAAAAAAAGAAAGATTAAATTTTAAGTGAAAGAAATAAGATGAAAAGCAGAAATAAGGTGAAAAGTAGAAAATAATATTATTTTAATATTTTGTATACAGTTTCTTTGAATGGTTATTGTGAGCTTTAAAAAATCCGAATTATATAATTTTGTGAAAACCAATAATTTTTCTGTTTAGGGAACAGAAAATAAAATGCTTTGTACATTGGAATTGGAATAGCAAAAGTCAATTTTTCACAGTTTCGATAATTAATTCCAAAAACATGACAATATGAAATATTCTTACTATGTGAAGGAAAAGCACTTCCATGTGTAGCAACACGTTCTCGTAGTCCCTCTGATGCAGATACACGCGAGCCTCTGCATCCATCCAAGTTCTTTCAAGCCGTTCCAAGGTCCACCCTTCTCGCTCATGCCATTGCTCAATTTCAAGAGCGGTACCATAATCATAATATACATCCACAATATAACAGACGGGGATCAAATCCATGACCTGCACGAGATAGCCCTGCAAACCATAAGTACTCGCGTAGCCCACACACAGGTTCCTTATGATTTCGCTAAAAAAGCTTTGAGTCAAATACCATTCCCAGGTATTTGGCCTCCAATTTCATTATATTCTACAACCCTGCCGCACACATTAATTGTGTGCAGGTGTTCCAATTTCCAGTTTTAGCGAAGAGTACCATGATCGTCCTGCTGGTGCTAAACCTGAATCCTACAGTGTCACACTGAGCCTGCCTGCCAACAATTTTTTTGTGGCCTGTGTCACAAAGAATTCCCTCAAGCTTACCCCTAGCTTTAAAGACAATATCATCAGCATAAGCCTGAACATCAATTCCATGACGAAGCAGCTCATGGAAGAGCCTATTGCAATATGATACTCAATTAATTATATGAAAAAGTTGATGAATTTACTTAAAAATAACAGCACAACTAGCGCAACAAATTAATGTTATTATTTAAGTCAAAAAAAAAAAATATTTAATTACTTAAATTAATTGTTTTTTTTTTTCACAGTAAAATTAAATTTTTATTAAAACAATTTGGGAATATTAATATTGAAATACTTTAAAAATTTAAGAGAATCTCATGACCTATAAAATAAGAGGAAAATTTGTATTGCAAATATTTAATTAAAATTTTAAAATTATTAAACAAAAACAAGTGAAACATAGACAACTATAATATACAAAGTTCACATAATTTTATTATCTTGTTTATATTAAATAATTTTTCTTGTTGTACAATACTATACGTACGCATATATATGTATATGTGTGAAAAATCCACGATTTTTATCTTTTGATCCAGAATGCTCTTTAAAAATCCCAAAAGATTAATAACTTTTACTTACATAATATTATTTATATAACATGTGTCACACATAAATGAAATTTTATTATTCTAATTAGAAATAACGCTACATACATACATATACATAACATGTACTGATTAAATGCACATACATTTATTTATACGCATATATGTATGTATATCAATTCCTACATAATCGCATATACGTTTCATTTTTTATTATACACCTATTTTTTTTATACTGTCATTAATAATGTCCTCCTTTAAACCAAACATGATGTTATACATGTCCTTATACTTTATATATATATGTATGTACAATATTCATTTGGGAATAATTTTATTTTCATGTTTCAATTAAAAAATATGTACACATATATTAAATTAAAACATCCTCCATAATTCTATAAAAAGGAATACAAAAAAAAAATCATCGTCGTATCACAGCAAACTATTTTCTATTTATAAAGCTTGTTGTAATTTGTGTGTATAGTGTACACATACGCGGAACACACATACACATAACATTCATGCATAATATTAGCGTTATATTTTTTTTTACCTTAACACTATAAAAAAATATGTTAAAAAAAAAATATTAAAGTATAAGCAGATTTATTTTTTTATTTTCTCTTATACTTAATAATACACACGTGGCTTATATACAATTTTCATTTTGCGAAATTTAAAAAGAAAAAAAACAAGAACAGTTTACAGAAAAAGTTAAACATTTTACATCTCTCGCCTTTGCAAGTTCTCTAGAGAGACTATATTTTGTATGTTTGATCGGAGCAATAATGAGGTTTCATTGAAAAAGAAATGTCTTGCCAATAAATAGTAATTGAGTTTTACAGCAATCGGAACTCTACGATGCATTTAGCAGTATGATAATTTAATTGCAACCACAAAATTCTCCCATTCTGCTAGAACTTACTAATGCGAAGAATTACATCATCCCTTCCTTTATTCAATATGCACTCATTGTCTTTAAAACATTACTTAAGTTGCTAGAAAATTTTATTTAGGATCTTATCTTCAGAGTTTGCATAACGTAGATGTCATAAAATTGCCATTCTCTTCATTATTTCCCCTATGCTACTTTTCCATTTCTGGAAATATGAAAATCATTTCACGAAAATTGAATTACGTAGTGAGGTTCCTGGGTACAATATTTTTATTTTATTCTCCAAGTTTTTTGAAATTACGCGTACTTATGAGAGAAGTGGTAAATTAATCGTAGCTTTTGCGATCTAGTTTAAACTACCTTAATGATGCAAAAAAGAAGAAAATACAAAAATAATTTCTAAAATTTTTGCAGACATAGTTTCTATTCCTTTTCCTCTATACCTTTATATATCCTTCTCGCTCTTCCTCTTACTGTTTTTTTAGTTTAATTTCCTTTTTGCTTTTTTGAACAAAAAATGTTTGCAATTTATTTCAAGAGAAGTAAAAAAGGGATTTCCAATGATAAATATATAAAAAAACGAAGCAAAAAGAGAAAAAGAGAAAAAAAATCAGAAACTTAACAAAAAAATAACAAAAATTTTAGAGGAAGCGCAAAAAAGTACCAAAACGACACTAAAAGGTTAAAAGAAAATTGTAAATGGCAGGAAAAAAGTCATAATTTATACATCATTTCCATTTTATGTCATTTTCCGAATTATACTCAAACCATACGATAATTTAAGCAGAAATAATATGAATTAAGAGAGTAAAAAACACAACTAAAAAAAAAGAAGTAAAAAATTGTTAGGAATAGATCAACACACATTTATTTCATAATTTTAGATTGATCATAGCGCAAAAATTAAACCTTCCTCAAACTTGCAAAAAACGAAAGGCACAATTTGTTTTGATGCCATTTCATATTTGCATATTTTATTTTAAACTTTCTTTTACGTTCATAACTATTTGAGGATTTTTTATGAATTAAAATATTTTAAAACTTGTTTGAATAAATTTCTCTCATATTGCTTAAATATGTTCCAGAATACTTTTGAAAATTTACATTTCATTTCAATCAATTATCTGCTATTTGCAGAGAATATTACGGGGAATGACGTATTTGGAGACCAAGGCACTCAGACGCTTCTCATGTCGACCCATAGCATATATAGCACCCGCCCATATTAGCACTAATACCTACGCTCCAGACAAATGGCACTGCAATAGCCCCCGCAAAGTAGTGATGTTTCCATCGGGGTCACAAAGCTCCTTCCGAAGCATCTCAGTCGCAGGCGAGTTTCCGCCTCGTATTCACAATAAGTGCTATATCGCTTCTTCCTCCTCCAGTCAAAGACGATAGACCTCGCCTTGATTATTCTTTTGAGGTAGAATTGTCTTAAAGGCAGTGTCCAGTGTCGTCAATTCCCACCTCTCCCTGGGTCCATATAACAGGGACATATAAATTTTTTGGAGTGAGATAGGTCCAAAACATGGCTCCGGCTCAATGAAAGGAGTTGACGCTCCCGTCCGAACGACATTATCACATTTCCGTGTATGCTGTGAAATCCCGGCGTCCACATCAAAGTATGCATACGCTAGCATTATTATAAATACTCTAATCGAATTTCATTGTAATAAAAACGAATCATTTTCTCTTAAAGAGAAAATCGTCATATTCATTGACAGTCTCTACAAATCTTAATTTTTAAATGTTATGGATCTCATTTGAAAGTTCTGGATTGAAAAGTTTAGAATATTGAAAAACTGGTCATTAAATAAATAGTCTGTCGGAGCCTCCCTACCCCTTAGCATCGTATAACAACAAGGTATTGATAACTTTCAATATTATTAATCGAGATATGTGACGGGCTTCCATAATACTTAACTTTAAAGTTTGTTTAGTTAGAGCAATAGAAATAACAAAAAGCAAAAACAGCGAAACAAAACGAAAAAGGGACGACAAAGTTTATATCTTTTTTACTTTTATTTCTTAATTTTTCTCTTTCTCTTTATTTGCTTCTTCTCTTTTTATCTCATTATATTATGTTACTTTCATTTCATTTATTCACTTTATTTTTTGCTGCTCTTATATTTTTACAAAGTTTTATAATATCATAAATTATTTTACATCCAGGAGGCGCTAATTTTTATGAGTAATCAGAATAGAACGATGAAATTTTTCTCTCTTTTTTCTTACAATAACAATATTATTATTTTTTTTATTCTCTCTTTTTATTTTTAGATTAAGAAGGGAAAAGTACTAGACAATATCTTTTATGTTCACTCCGGTAAACATTAACCAATGTCATGCTCATTTTTTTAGTAGAATAAAAAACTTTTATTTGCAAATCAATAATATGAAAAAAGAAAAAGTGTAGACGAACGAATAGAGAAGGAAAACAAATTAAATATACAAAATTAAAATGAGTGTAATAAAAGTGAAGGTTTAAAAATGGAAAAATAACTGTAAAAAATTGGGACATTATCCTTTTGTTACTCGTATTTTTTAAAAATATTATTTTAATCTTTATTAGAATAATTTCATGTGGTAAATTTTCAGATATTACGGATGCATGAATTGAATTGAAAATAATTCATTACTTGTTTTTCTATACGCATATTTTCCATTACATAAGACAAAAACAACCAAAAAATTGATTCAGATTTTCGAGTTCTAAATGTATTTTTTTTTATCTCTATGCCATATACTTTATTGGACCATCATTCAATGATTTAACATTAAAGATAACCAGTTTAGGTAGCAATAAATCTTTTTATATTGTGCGTATTTTTTTATTATAATGGTTAATCATTTAATTTATTTTTTATCATTTATGATGTATATGATGGGATGCATGTTTAAAATTTTAGGGTTCTTATGAGTCTTAAATAGTAAAAAGTGAAGGATGTAATGATGTTTTTCGTTTCGGTATAGGAAGGGAATTCCATTTAAAAAATTCATTTCACCTACTTATTGTATTTCTATCCTTTTCTGATCTTTTTGTATAATCGAACAAATTGTCAATTTAGAGTTTATTGCCCTATAATGTTGGTAACACAAAACCTAACACTTTCAATAAAAAAAATTTTAACTTTTAAAATATAAAAAGTTCTTCATTGCCAAAGTTATTTTAAATTTCATAAAATGATTTTTTTTTACAAAAAGTTTTTTACTACTCGTATGATTTATTTACAAAAAAGGGCTTTGACATCATTAAATTTCAATATTACATGGAAAACATAACTGAAACATAAGACAGAGGTTGTTTAAACTTTAAATTTTATATTAAACTTAGTTCTATATTCGTAAATTTTGCGTTAAAATAAAATGCTGTTATAAATTGTCTTTAAAATGTAGCCGAAATTTGACAGATACGTCAAAATTCAAGTGAAGTTGAATATTAATTATTACTACTGAACTGTCCATCGATCAGTCATTACTTATTCGAGGATAATTTGATTCGGGATGTTTGACTTCTGAGACCTCGAATGATAATAACGGCGATTATGTGCGTTTTAAGGAGATATTAGAGGACAAAACGGCAACACTAACAAAATACTTTAGTGATGTGCTAGCATAAAAAGTTCGTTCCAGGCTTCCAGTTACAGACTGCAAGTTAATTTCACTTAACGCCTTCATATGAGAGTATATATACTCGTAGATATTAGATACATTCAAGATTTTTTATTATAATTGCGCGAGTGTTTATTTAACATTGTCTCTTAGAGTTCTCTTTTAAGTAGGTTGATATACAGTGAAGTCTTATTGGTATCATATGTAAATAAACGTGACAGTGGCTTAGACTGAGGCGTTTTGAGTGCAACTCTATGAACTTTTAGAGTATTTCATTTAGTATTTTGATTGGATTTTAAAATTTTTCAAGATTTATACTGGAAATAGGAGTTACAAAAAAAAAGGTGTAAATCAACGTGATTGCTGAGTCAGTTCAGATCTTTCTCGAAAAAAAAATTGAATTTAGGCAAGATGGGATAATATTCTTTTTGATAAAGTCGACTCAATTTGTAATGTTCAGTTCTTAAGTCTTTCTCACACAATATTTCAAAATATTTGCTTGAAAGTGTCTTAAAAACTTCTTACAGAAATAACTGTGATAATTTGTATATAATCGCACCTTATGTATTTTATAAATAAATTTAATGAATGAAATTATGTTCAAAACGGAAAAACAAAAACTTATTTAATTATCACGTAGATGTAAACTCTGAATTAAATAACAACAAAAATTATAAGTTGGCATAGTAAAAGAGTACAACAATATGTTCGTACAATTTTTATGAAAGAAAAAAAAAATTTTGTAATGAAATAATAAAAGTTCTAAATTATGAAAATTATTGAAAATTTAACAAAAAAAAAAAAACACTTGAAAATAATGAAAAAAATTCCATCAGACATTATAAATGTCCTGCTTTAAACAATTGTCCTGCCTGCAACAATGAACAAAGTTATTATAATTTTTTTTTTCCATTTTTTTATTAAATTTTATTTATTTAATTTTCAGTATTGCACTTGCACCTACCGCGCGCACTTTTTTTTTCTCGGCTTACTTTGTGTGCACGGTCTGTTGATATTTTCATTTTTCTTTTGTGGACATGGAAAATAATGACCACATGATCTGATAATTCGAGACTTTATTGTTATACTTTTTTTGCGTTTTTGGTATGTTTCTTTTTTTTTATAAAATATTTTGACGCTTTTTATTACCAGTTATTTATTTTTCAACCATTATTTTTTTGTGTAATATTTTTGTGCTGATTTAACAGGAAATCAATTACTTGATTACTTTGTTTATATTTATTTTTAAAAAATAATCCGTGTTTTGTCCGCCATAGTGTGTATGTACTGTGTACATTGTGCATAAATTGGGTATATTATGGTACGTATGTACAAATATTCTCGTTTTTTTTAAATTATTCCCCTCTATTATGAACATCGGTATCGGCCGATATATTATCGGCAGTTCTCATCGGTTTTGGGTTTCTTCTGTATTATGAACCGATACCGATAAAAATATTTCAACCGATTAAAAGAAGCTTTTTCATACAAATTTTTGTTTTTGTAAATTGGAGAAAATGTTTTTTTTTCTAATGACATTTGTTTTCTTTCAAAAGTTATTTTCAAAAAATTTTTAAAACTATTTTGAATTTGGTTTTGATGTGCTAAAAAGTTGTAGTAAGAAAATTATTTTCTGTTAAATTTGTAAAATAAAAGTATACATATATCGGGAAAATGTCACGTGCATTATATTTTGAAAGTGAAGAAACGCAAGCTATTCAAAGACGACATATAAGAGATTCAACTAATCCATTGGATTTAGACAACAAAATGTATGTTTATGTACCTATTTTATTTTATTATTTATATAATATGTACACATTTTTTAGGTTTATCCAGAATTTCAGATTATCATTCCTTGCCAGGTTTAAGTCCTCTTCCATTTTTTCTACTAACCGCGCAATTTGTTTTTTGTTGCTTACGATTTTACTCCTAAATAAAATATATGAATAACATTTTGAAAGAAAATAATTTAGAAAAAATGCTTACATTTTAAAAAAGCAATTAATTACACCAGTTTCCTTGATAAAATGAAGATTTTACAAAAAAAAAATCTGTCGTCTAAAAATTTGTACCCGCTTTTAAATCGGTGAAAACCCGACAATTTATCGTTTTCATAATACCAGCTAATACGTTTCCTATACAGGGAAAAAAAGCTTTCCCGACTCCGATAAAATTTACCGATAAACAATGTTGGTAATACAAACACAAAATTTTGCCGATAAATTATCGTTTATCGGCCGATACCGATATACATAATAGAGGGGATTATTTGATATTCATACATTTTAAATTTATCTATTAGTAGTGTGAAATTTGTTACTTAAACAATATTTTCATGCAATAAAATATTAAAAAATATACAGTTTTATGTTAACATCTACAAGCATTATGTACATTATATAGTAAAATGAACGTGTATACATTTGTAAAGTTCAAATGAACATAATAAATTATTTATTTTCACAAAAGGAGCAAAAAAACAAATTGAAGCTCATTAAATGCAATGATTTTAAAATGTTATATGGTTCGAACAGCTTTTTTGATAAGTTTATTAAATTATATAAATAAGAGGACTTTGTAAATAATGCAGGTTGATAGGTCTATAATAGTGGTGGTAATGAAGGGATTGTATTTCAGTAAATATGAAATAATTTTTGAATTGAAATTGATTTCCATGAAAATTGGCTGATTTATGGACAATTTGAGTTTTATGAAGATTAAAGTTATTTTCCAATTTCATGTTACTTTTGAATCAGGCTAATTACTCGTATCAGGTATTGTATAAGTCGGTTTTCATAATAATATAAAATCAAATTTCTTGCGAAGTTTTATGCGCACCTACAATTAAGCACTTTATACTAATGTTTTATAATGAAATTTCTAATAAATTTATTAATTGAATTTAATAATTTCATTAAAAAATTCTCTTTTCTTTTTTTCAGGTAATTACTAAAATCCTTAGTGCAGAAAAACAATGTCATTCAATTTTGTAAGTTATTTTATAATTAAAAAAATTTTTGCATTCCTTCTTGTTCCCCTAGGGAACAGAGAGCGTCAACACAGGCTTCCCCAACGTTCTCTGTTTGGAGCCAGTTTCTTTACTTCTGTACCTGTTTTATTTGTTACCAATCCATTCCAATTTCTTTTTACATTCCGTGTGCTATGTCAATTGACTTTCAGGTTGTCCAGAATCTGCTGAATGCACACCTTGCCTTGGAAATTATGCCTTCTATATCTTTATTTGTTACACCTTTTTTTTATTCCTGGATACAATCAGGTATTCTGATATCTTCTCAATCAGTGTACCCTGTGCTTCTGTACTGCTATGTTATGTTATGTTACATATTGGGTGAATTTAATCAGCACCTCGGCCAGTATTTTGTGCATTCCCGCGCCAGATCATTAGGATTCAAAATTAAGGCTCCGGATAAATTTTAAAGGGTCCGCCATGCATAACGATTCATGAGAATCCAAGTCCAAAGCCCCGTGAAATCTGTATTTAGAGCGAGCCAAGCAAATGACACTCAAATAGGACATGAGTGGAGTCCTCCGTGCCCCGGTCGCAGAATCAACATCGCTGCGTACATGATCTACTAATTTCTTGTAAATATGAGTTAAAGGGTCCGTGCCCAGTGATAAAACACGATCGAATCCTCAGTGAAGAGCGGTTGCGCCTTGCAATGGCCGCGGTCCGCCGACTAAAGAAGTCTTTGGATCGCGATAGCCCTGCACGGGAGCGCCACATCTCCGAAGCGCGCCTTTCTACCCAGGCAGCCACGACTTAGTCATGACACTCCATAGAATAGCCCACTCTCGGACCAGGCCCGATGAAAGAGACATTTTCCCCCAACTTCGCCAAATGATCGGCCTCCTGTACTGTATCTTTCCTAATGTTTAGTTCTTTGTCTTCAAACACAGTATCTCAAATCAACATACCTATATTGATTTATTCAAAGTGTTCTCTTCTTCTACTCAATTGTTCTGAGGTTGATATGAGTAGACTTTTATTCTTACAGCTATCGATTTTAGTTGCGATAGTTCTTGTTGGTATCCAACGTTGCTTTGTTTTGGGACTATTTGAACTTCTCTGGTTGTTCTGATATCTGTTGAGCATCTGTTATGTATGTGATACAAAGTCAGTTTTAAGGATGAACTTCAGTACTGATGTTAGTCGATCTTTAATTTCAGCGGTTGCGGTTTCAAAAGGAGAATAACACTCTACCATATTTATTTTTGAGAAGTATCCTGCAGATATTTTTCTGTCTGAAATTTGCTTCTATTTAAATAAATTTTTTCTAGGCGTTTTATCTATAATTATGTTTTTTCCATATTCACCGCTTGGTTTTCCAATTACAAGAGAGTGTTATTAAGGTACTCATTTCTGATTACTATAGTAGTCTAAAGAGAGTTCATAGAAGAACAAGGAATTTTTATGTAGATTTATAAAAATTTTACACAAGTTATTTAATGATCATTGAAACGGCATTTTTAACACAATCACTTAAAATTTTTAAATCAGTTTTTTTCATACTTCCATAAAATCCTTTTCATTTTTGCAAAATGTTAAATTCATATTATTTCAGCATAAAATTTTTTAAATTAAAGTGCTGCCTCATATGTTTTTTTTTTTGTTAAAAATATTAATATTTATATAAAATACGGCCACCTAGACGGATACAAACCTACATGTGTATGTACATTTTATTTATACAACTTAAAAAATATTTATTTTTAATAAATATAAATTATTTGATATGGAAACTTTATTTAATTAATAGTGAATACACAATATATACGGTGTCTGTGCAGATCTCTTTTGTACACTCTATAAAATTTTTTATATTGTGTAAAATTGATACAAAATTGCACACGACATGCATGCAAATATGTGAATGCCAGAAAACAAAATGAAAATTCATCTATGTATATACTATGCTCAAAAAATGAGCCAATTTTCAATAGTGACCTTAAATCAGTTTGTTTGCAGTCTAACTGAACATGAGTAGATTCTTACCCTTCTCTCTTACTGTTTAATAATGACAAATCAGGCGTCAGTGCGGTCGATTACAACTGGAATTATTACCTTATCACAACCCTATTAAAATTTAGATGTATATTTTTCTTCAACGTCAATACTAAAAAGTTTGAATTTTAATCAGTCGCGTTTCAATATTGCTACATGCAGGTTGACTAAATTGCAATATTAAATTTAGTTTATCGTTTAAATGCCGGTTATTTCTTCTTCCCTTCAATCAGGCACATCAGAATACCATATATGTAATGTCAGTTTATTGAAAAAATAATTAAAATGTCAAATATCACTCTGATATTACATAAAATGCTATTAGCTATTCGATTTATTACAAGAGAAATAAAACTAAACTTCATCCAACATTTTTAACAACAAATAATTAATAACAGCCCACAACTATCGATTATATACATGTAGGTACCATCGTAACACTAATAAAATATAAGTTTCCAATTTTATTTAAAATAATTATTATTATGTCATTTTATATAATATTAAAAAAAATATTGAAAAATTCCCACAAAATGAAAAAAAAAATTTAAAATGATGATATTAAGTCAACAATTAATATTTAAATTAATTAAAATTATTATTGCAGTTTTTAGTTTTTTTTTTAAATTTTCAATAAATCAAATTAATTTTTTTATGTAAATTACATAACAAGTATGTATTGTGCTTATTCTCTGTTGCTCATGTACTATTACGAACATCTTGGTTTATTACTAGTCGAAAACTCATAGGGTTCTCATAGGGTCAGCTTTCGAACTTTCCGAACTTTCCGAAAAATTAAATCTTTGAAAATTACATTGAAAAATAATAAATGCTAGTAAAATGAATACAAATGCAAGAAATGAAAATCGCTGGATAATAACAGACGAGGAAAGAAGATATAAGAATAAACATACCTATAAGAAAACAAATAAGAAAAAAGTGAAGGTAGATTGGAAACTTTTTAAAGCCCCCACTAATATCGTTAGAATTAGGTTGAAGTGGAAAGCATAATGAAACCCCTCACACCCCAAGAATATTTGTCGTAGATTTAAAGCTCCGTACTGCCAAAAGGAGTAAGGCAAACAGAAATAATTTAAATTGGCAAAAATTTATATATCTCAATAACCCCACTGTAACGAAAAAAATTACATCATTAAAATTTATTTCAATAAGTTTACGTATACCCAGCGCCGGATCTACCATATATGCAAAGTAAGCATTATGCAATGAGCGCTGGAACACAGGGGTGCAATTATTATGCGCAATAAGCAATAATTACGAGTATTGCATATTTTTCATTTCTTTGAAAATGGGAGGGCGCACGTTATTAAAAGCGCGTAAAGCGCCGAAAAAGTCAGAACCAGGCCTGCGTATATCATTTTTCGTCTCTTAATTTAGTAAATTTAAAAATAACAAATTTATTTAATTAATTTTTATTAATTTTATTAAAAATAAATAAAGTAATTAAAATCATTTTATGAAAAGTTTTATAAAAACCCCTCCAAAAACAATAAAAATAAAAGAAAATTTAAAAGAATATTTTCCATTTTTAAAGTATTTTTTAAATTAAATTCACTCTCATATAGAACTATTGAACGAAAATTAAATGTAATAAATTTGATTATCCCTAAAAAAATAGTTTCTATTTTACAAAATCGCCGATTTAGTTGTTACCAATTAATTTTTCTAAAACTAAAAAAAAAAACATAAAAACTTTGCACTAAAATTCAATAAGAGCATATTTTATTTTAACACATTAAAGTGCCAATTTTTCATTTTTAAATTGCTCTTTTTTCGATTAAAAATAAAAATAACAAATAAAGCAAAACTAGCGATTAATAGCAAGAACAACAAAAAAAGGGAAAGGACGCGGCAACACTAATAAATAAAAATAACAAAATTTTATTACATTCTATTATGACAAAATCGTACAACAGATTACGGTCATCATTCGATACACAACCATTATCCGGCAGATTTTATTTAATTTATTTTTTTCTTTCATCTAAAAAAACTAATGGCTATCAAATTTTTAAATTAAAATCGACATGCGAGTTTAGAAGAACGTCAATATCAATGAAAAAAATAAATAAAATAAATAAATTTTTATTTCCACTCTTTTCCGTCATTTTTTTTTTATTTTTTAAAAATTTACATTTTTAAAATAACTAAAATAATGGCCATTACAAACATACCCAACAGTAACTCCATTAGAGTAGGTCAGACAAAAAAAAACAAACAATTTTTGTTCAATTTAGAAAAAAAAAAACCTTTTAAAGTTTTTATTTTCATTGAAAATTGATCGCCATATTGTAACAGTAAAAATTATTATCAAATAAAAGAAAATTAGATTAGAATGTAAAATTGTGCTTTTACAAAATTTAACTAAACAAGTAAAAAAAAGTCTAAAAAATTTTAATTTCATTAATCGAAACGAACAATAAAACAGCATAAACACCAGCTGACAATCATTGAGAAAGACTGCTTCACAGTAATATTGTAGGGCAATGGAGCCTAATTAATAAGCAAGAAAGACATCAATACAGATTTTCACAAATAAATACCTTCGCATCATATGCCGAACATTCGGGCCAAACAGAATTAAAAATAGTGAACTGATTCAAACAGGACCCGATAGAAAAATAAATACGAAAGAAAAAATATTAAAGAATGGGTTACATACTGCGGAGGTGAGAAGAATCCAAAACAAAACCGATATTACAATGAAAGATTCAAGATAAACGGAATTGCGGTAAGCCTAGGAAAACATAGCGAAGAACAATAGAAAAAGAAAAGACAGTTGCTGGCAAAACTTGGTCACAAAAAAAAATCAATCACTCAAAATAGAGATAGATATAGAGGTTAAATCGTAGTCCTAATATTATTGGAAATAGATCTGCAATTTGTACTTTAAAGACTGCATTTTTTAATATAGTCTTTAGAATACATATTAAGTTTGCCTTATTGTTATAAACAAAAAAATTCAAATTTTATACTTTGCACACAAAAAATATTTTAAAGTGTATTCCATAAATCAATAGATAATCAAATAGGTCTACAATTTAAGTTTGCTTAGCACATTTATTATTGATATTTTGAATATATTGTTCAGGGAAAATCTTGCATGCAAAACATGTAAAAATAATCAAAACTCTGGAGTAAATATTGAGCTAAGGATTTATTTTATTTTTTTTTTAAACTATTGTGTGTGTAAAAAACATCTTTTAAAACTATTGTATATAAAAAATCAACACTTGAAATTTTATATTGTTAAAAATTTCAAAAACGGAATTTGATTTGTCTGGATTCGATTATTATTGGAAAAAAAATATATCAGAACGAAATTAAATGATAAAATAACCCGATGAAAATTGAGGACCATATCGGATATTCAAAAAAAAATTTTTTTTTTAAAAGTGCAAAATTTACTAGTCAGACTCAAAATGTTAAAATAAATTCTTGTTGAACATTTTCCTTAACTGGACGTGGGTGTATAATGTTATTCATTTGAAATGAGGGGTACGAGTTAGTGTGGTTTCTTCAAACAAGGAAAGGTGGAACGAAAATAAACCAAAGCAAACATAGCTTAAAAGTTGTAAACGAATGGTTCCAACATTATGGATGGCGTCCGATATTGGTGTTTTTGTGTCAGACTGTACATCTGATTATTGCAAGTCAAAGGTTTAGCTACGTTCAAAAAACTAATACTACTTTGGTAGGCAGTCAACGAACTGCGTTAAAAGAAAAGCAAGATTGTAGTACGATTAAGATGAATTTAATAAAGAACTATTTTGAGACGTTAGTGAACTTGGACTAAAGAATAAATGTGTCCTATCTCGGGTCTCCGCATATACGATCATACAACTATGGTAGATAGAAAATGAATGAACGTCCAACGAAATTGGATTTTGTTGGAACCGAATTCTGCAGACTGTTCAAGATGCTAAGGGATGACTACTGGAAGGAGTAATTTGCTCAATTATCAGTCCGAGAGTGGAAATAACGCACCTAAGATAAGGCAGGTAAGGTTCTTTTGGTGGACGATGTAAGAAATCACGACTACGAGTACTGTAGAATTCGAAAGAAAATTTGATGGGTCATTTCTGGTTGAAATGAAACTAATGGAAGAGGAGGAAGCGGCTGAATAAATCTTATCCAACTACGAGATTGCATTATACGTTGTGTTGAAGACGACAGATACGATATTATAATAAAACTTGATGGTAACTACTCTTCAATTACAACCAATTAAAATTCTAGAATTAAATAATTGCAATTAAATTAATAAAACTACTAATAAAACACTTGTTTTCAGTTGTTTGTTTCGTGGCATATGCATATATCCTCAACTCATTTTATTCCTTGAAAAAGTGAATGGTGCCCTCAATGAATTGCTATTAAAATTAAATTATTTAAAAATCAAAATTGCCATTTAATTTAAGTATAAATTAAATTTTAAATTAAACTTTTTTTTGGGTGTTTCCCTTTAAAATATAATCCTATCTAAATTTATATACCTCAAAATTACTTTAGAAATAATTCGAAAAAATAAAATGAGTAAAAAACAATCTGTGAAATGAGAACATTTGAAGTCATAATTAAAATAAATTGCTTTCTGTTTTTTTTTATCTTCATTTTAAAAGGACCACTACTCATTCATACCACTGCTCTTTTTTAATGGTATTTTAATAACCTTTCAATACCATCTTATTTCACATTCACAATATATTGTGTGTGTCTACACCAGACTCATAAACATTCATATTAAAAATAATAATAAATGAGTCCTTTTTAAATATACAACAAGTTTTTTTTTTTTAAGAACAAGTGAATTACACTGACACCATAACCCTAAAATTTAATTTTACTGAAAAAAAAAAAAACAAAAATAACTTTAGTATTTGTTTTTTTTCCAAAGTGAATCGAAAATTGTGTGTGATCAGATTAAAAAGAATAACAAAAAAAAGGACATGTGTTTCATTTATTTATGGGTAATAAAGTATACAGAGTGCTACAATTAATCTGAAATCCGATTTATAAAAAAAAACGAACAACAACTAAGTCGAAAAGAGAAGATTTTTTTTTTCTTTTTGCAAAACTTCCTTTTTCTGTTGCTGTTGTTTTTGTTATTTTGCATGTGAAATATAAAGTTGTACATTTTATGCGATTAAAATATTAAGTAAAATCAGGATATTTGTTATGAATGTAACAAAAAAAAAATATCACAATTGAGTCACAATAAAAATTAATCCGGATTTGCTAGCAAATATTTATGCATGTATGTAAGTATGTACACAAAAAAATACTAAATTTTTCCCTAATGACACTATATTTGTTATTCCAGGGGAAAAAATAGCATTACACAAACAATACTTTAGTTTATTCAAATTTTTTATAAAAATGTTAAAATATTTTTATTAAGGGTTAGTTTGAAAATAAAATTTAAAAAATTAAGTAGATATTTAGAGTGTTTTATTCTATTCGATAAAGAAAGTGCTTCATTCCGTTCACATATGTATAATATTGATAAAAAAGTTGTAATATAAGAAAGGCTATAAGATTTATAGTAAAAAATTCTAGTAACTTAAAATCAATAACCTATTCTGAAATAATAAAGACCCTGAATGAAGGTACTGAATTCATTTTATAGCATTATAAATGAGGAAATAGTTTATTAAGCGAAGACACACAGTTGATTAATATTTAGTCGAACACAATTTTTGCAAACGAACATATCCGATGTGGAGTATAATTAAAAATGCTCTAAAAAAAAATTTCATTGTAACCATCAATTTCCACTTTTTTATTTTTTTAACATAAAAACATTGTAATTTCAAAACTCTACATTTTATTATGTGGTGTACCGTAAAATTTGAATTAGAGGTCGGCCAATTTTGCTTTAGAAATTGTAGCGTGCTTAAGAAGTTAAATAGAGGCAAAGAAAAACGTACAAAAGTTTTTGTATGGATATCACAAATAAAAGATTAAGAAATACAGGAAGATCTTATACAACTAGAAAAAGTAAAATTTTACAAGCGAAAAAAATGGTTCTTGGAATAATGTTGTACTCGTATGTAAAAAAAATTTTATTTTAAATATAATTTAATTTTCAGATCTCAGACCGCAAATGTAATTCCAAATACAAAGATTTTGCAGTAAAAATGATAAATCAAGAATTGGATAAATTTTACAAAATGACTTATAAAGAACAAACGAAACACGTGGCTAATTTATTACATTTAACAGAACCAAATGGAAGATTAAAAGAAGAGATTGGTGTCACGTCATCTATGTTCAGTTGAGTATTACCCATATGATAACAAAACAAAAAAGCGAGTGCGCCATAAAATGTTTAGTTTGATGTTTCAAATAACTGCTCCACGTGTTCGAACATTAATTAAAAAATTAAAAACAAATGATAATTTAGACGATGAAAGAGGTCAGAGTGACGGATTCAAAAAAGGAATCTGTATACGAGTATATCAATAGCTTTATCAATAGCTTTCCAACAGAGACAAGTCATTATAAGTTCACAAAAGTTCAAATTCTTTTGGTAAAAAAATCTTTAATTAAAATCGGACGCACATATATTTTTTTTTTTATATTCGATCCGATGTAAATTTTATGAATCATCAGAAGACTAAAATAATATAGAATCGCCTCTGATAATCATGCCATAAAATTGCAAAACAGAAATTTATTGAAAGTCATACAAAGTATCTATACATAAATAATAATAAAAAATTCTTTTATATGATCCTTACAAAGGATATCATTTATTTTTAAAGTGGAAAACTTTTTTTTTTTTCATTTATATAAATAACATTATTTTTTATTTCAATTGATTTTATATTTTTTTTTTTTATATATAAATTGTAATGCGATTACTTATTTTGTGAATTGATACACTCAGTGGCGCCTTAAAATACAAAATAATAATAACAATGCAAATAAATTAATATTGATAAAGAAGAACTGCAACAAGGATATTAAGTTATATAAATAATAATATTTAATGTTTAAGGAACTTAAGTTATTTGAACTGCGTTATTGTTTAAAATTTGTTTTTCCATATAATACAAGAAAATAAGGATATTTTGTAAAGTATACTTAATAATATTATGAAATTCAAATAAATTTTTATGATAAAAGTAATGCAATAATTTTGAAAACAATGTTAAAGTTCGCTATATTGATAATGTTGATTGGCTTCTTGGAAAATTTATTATTTTGTTTTGCTCCGTAATAACTTTAGCAGAATATAACAACAACAAATAAATTAATTTTAACTTTGATTTCAGGAACTGCATAAAAGAAACAACAATTTAGTATAATTTATCAAGAACTTTATTGTTTCGCATAAGGTTGCAAATGATTTCAGGATGATTCTTTGATGAATTTTCAGCGAAAAATCTAATGGTTCCTTTCTTTGAGGTTCCGTTCCTTTCAAAATTGTCTTGTTGGACAAACCATGTTGGCCAAAAACCAAATTGATTAAATTTGTAGAGCCGAAGGTGAAGATATACGTTTCTTGACTAGAGTCCAGTCGACATACTCAGTGACTAGGTTTTGATCGCAGCAGATATACAAATAAAACCGACTAACAAAAGAACAGGCCGGATTCCGTAAGAAGAGTAAACAAGAATCCATCTAGAGTGCATTGCACTATAGAGCGTCCCCATAGAAAAACTGTAAACATCATTAAGGCCATGTACAAGAATATGAGTTCCATGATTTTAAACGAGTGTAAACTAAGCTTCCGAATTCAATTGTCAGATAGGACTGTCCTTTTAGCTTATATATATGCGGATATGCAAAAAGTAAGCTGCGGGAGTCGGTCTCTAGATCAACCTTAATGCCTGAGATTGAATATAACGAATAATAAGTTCTTCAAATGGGAGGCAAATTGAGAACGTGTTCTATTTCAATAACATCGTAGCAAGCGATGGAGGTACGAAACAAGACAAAGCCAAAGGAAATCCAGAATGCCCTTTGACCATCTATGGAATGAATGGAATTTGTCTCACTTAACAAACAGTACCAAGATCAAAATATTCAATTCCTTTGTTAAATCGGTGCTACTGTACGACTGTGGAACATGGCTGGTCGATACAGAGTATAGGCATATTTCAACAGATGGGTCAGAATAATATGTGAAGTATTCAGGCTCAGATAACTAACTAGGCATTAAGGCGGTTAAAAATCAGAAATCTATAAACATTGAGTGTTTAGCACAAATTATGGAGGCCGAATAAATACGATAGCCAGGTAGGTATAGGATTAGAATCCACATGGAAAAAGGAATGTAAGACCCCATAACACTGACCAAAACAGAGTGCAGTTCAGAGGATTTGTTAAAGGACCAGGATCCCACTAGGAATGAACAATGGAGAAAAAAAAATATTAACATGTTGTGGACTGCAATCGTAGTATACGTTCATCAAATAAATAAAAATTTAACTCCATACTCTATTATATTATTATATATAAAGTATAAAATCACTACAAAAATTGCAGGCAATTTGAAACGGATTATTAAGTCTAAATTTATTGAATGAATCAAATAATATTGACAACTTTATATAATGTTATACCGTTGTATATCTTCTATGGATAGTATGATATTTCTTAAGAATTACGTTTTAACTGCATCTTAATACTATACTGCTTTGAACATATGTACATTTGTTGAGTGACAGTATAGAACAGTGAAATATTGAAATTTACTCACGTATTACATAATACTCACATTTATAGATACATTTATATGTAAAAACTAAATATATGTTTTTTTGGAAGTCAATTTACAGTTTTATTATTTACTTTGTTATTTTATAAGAGAAAAAACTTTCTATTTTTCTTAATATTCTATCTTCCCTTTGTATCACAAATATAACTAAATTCAGCCCTTCATTTCCTATCATCATATTAATTCCTCTATTTCTCTAATTCTCCCTTTTAACTTTCCCTTTAAGTTTAATCCCAATGTCTACTTCATATTGTATTTAAATATACTCATAAAAAAAACTTTTATACGTATACACATTTTATGTTATTAGAGTGTATAGTAGGTTTGAAATTTAAGATTTAATTTTCATCTTTTATTTTTGTCAATTCTATATTAGTATGTGTAGTTTTCTTAAAATGATGAATTCTAAATTCGCATATATAAGTAGATAAAATTATGGTATATCTAACACGTTTTCCTTACACATAGGTATTAAAAAGACACCATCAATTTAAAATTTGATGTGTACCCTTATCTTTCTTACAACATTTTCATTCCCTCTTCTTCGATATTTCATGTGTGTATACGAATATCATAGTTTACTTATTATTTCACTTACATTCGTATATTTTATTAGAAGTTCTATATTAAAAGAAGTTGTGTTCCCCCTTGCTTTGTGATGACTTTCTTTAAAATTTATGCAATCAATAAGAGTGAGTATAACAGTTTGGGTAGAATAAAATGTTTTGTAGTAGGTATATAATAATATAGTCGAAATGATTACTGTGATTTTTCCATTAATATTATAGTAACACCTTTTTATATATTATATACTCGTATAAATCAGTATGAAAATTTATGTACGTACTCTATGGTATGCACATACTAAACATATGCATGCATATTCATTAGTTATTTAAGGATATCAAGAAACCAATTTAAATCATTCCTTTTTTTTATAATATTTGCAACATGATCTGTATTATGTAGGTGTGGGTAATATAAAATTTATAGTTTAATATAACGCAATGTCTTGCAGAAAAATATTTTATTTGTGAATAGATTTGCAACTAACTTAGTGTGTATATAGAATTACAATATTGTGTGTTTGCGATTAAATTGTACTTCTAATCCTTGAATATAACAAAAATTTATTTAAAATTTTCTATAAGGCTATATTCTGTGCTACTTTCCAATAAAATTGTTAGCACATAGTTGAGCTAATAAATTGTTAGCACATACGTATAATATTATACACTTTCATAACTGATACAAAAAAAATTACTTGGGAAAAGACAAGAGTGGTATCTTGAGCTAGTTAAAATCAAAGACAAAATTTGGTTTAGTTGGTTCAATACTAGTACTTAACTACAACCAGAATAACAGCGCACCGTGACCACGTGCCCTTCCTTCACTGAGTCCGGGGTATTCTCTTGAAGTAAGCGTTCGAAAACCACCCTTTGAGGAACTTGAGCAAGTTGCCTTCTCCTGAGACCGAGAGTAACGCACTCTCCCAAAAGGTGTAATGAGGTCTCCTCATCTACAAGTGTCTCCACATATTCTACAAGTGTCTTCACTTTACAGACCTAGCCTACTGAAGACCCCGGAGTGAATTCTCACTTAATTCGTGCCCATTTTTTTAACCTTCTTAAATCACAATCTCCCAGAAGCTCTGTCGCTTTCTGAAGCCCCCGGAAAACTTTTCCAGCGCTCCGACCACCTCCAGTCTGTTAGCACCCCTTGTTGCCAGCGCATTAGCTACCTCATTTCTCTCTACGGCCGGCAGCATAGCCTGGCATCCAGCAAAGAGGGAACCGCTTCCGCCTTACTAATTTACTGAGTTTCTTTTGATGTTATTAGGCGACTAAATCGCTCTTTGTAAAAATAACACTCCTCTTTCAGGCTTTTGCAGAAACTTAATTTTTAAACGTTTACCCCAATAACTACAACCCTACAAAACGTCTTAAGAATCAATGAATGACTTGGTTTAGAGAAAGCGATCAGCTTTTATTGGTGTTGATGATCTAATTTAATTCTTCAGTCACTAAAGTATTTAACCAAAACATTGGAAAGAAACGGATAATATTCAATCCATACTACCCCATAATTTTCCTTTATTCACATGTTTATTAAAGATTGTTCCCTTTTCCAATTAAGACAAAATATGTTATGCCATCCATATAAGAACGATTCGGCGGTCTTAATCAACTTCTATTGAATTTTTATTATATAACATTCACAAATTTGTATGTGTTGATTAGTTATTATAAGTGTTTTTACATATGTTCAGAGCAAAAAATAAGAAAAATATAAAAAAAAATCAAATCAATGATTGATTTTTTTTTTGTTATTACATTGAAAACATTTATATAGTAAAAAAAAAGTTATTTTCACTTTAATAGAGCTAAAACTAATATTCTTTTATGCACAAATTATCTATATATACATAATTACACGGAATGTGAATTGAAACATGAAAGTAACAGTGTGTAATTTTAGAACGTTATTGAATCGTCGTTGTTAAATATTGCAGACGTACAAACCATTACACACGTATTCATTCACCAAATACGAGAATATCAATAAAATGTTCAAAAAAAAAAAAAACTTCATTTACTCCTCCATTTACTTTTTAAATGCTATTAAATTATTAATGAGAAACGTATGATATCTAAGTATTTATATTTAGCTTCATATATATTGAAAATTGCAATGTTTATTTAAAAAAGGATTTTAGAAATAAAATGTTTTCGAATAGAATTTAAATGCAGTCAAATAGAAAATTGAAATAAAACAATATAAAAGTTATATACAGACGAGAAAGCTGGTCATGTCAACTCTGTGCTACTCGTACGAATTTGTTATCCTATTGGTGTTGTAAGTTGTTTATAATACCCTTTGAACATACGTTAGCACTGAAGTAAGTAACTGTATTCATTAATGCAACATTAGTTATGTACCTTAAATATTTTTCGAATAACAACTAAAGTTGCATGGCAGCTATCGCAAGGTGTCAAGGAATTTCAACAATTTTCATCAATCATAACAAGCCCAATAGTATATTTGCTTGTACAAAATTTCGATATTATAATTTCAATAATATCTGAGATATAGCCAAATAATATTTGAAGTTGTAAAACAGCCACCCAAGCCCCTACCTTGACCACTTCCAATTTAAATAGTAATAATATTTATATAATGAATTATTTGTGAAAATTTGGTTAACTGGACTTGTCATCAATCGGGATAAGAACTCCCCATTATACAAATCTAGAGCGGATGAACTGGCATTATTCTCGGATGTGGCATATTCTCCGATAAATAATGGACTGCCTGAACTCAGACCATTATTTCTCAGTGCTACAAACGGTAAGGCAAATTTATAATATTCTTCGAACATATGTTCGTACGGGTATAATAATATATGTATATATAATTCGAGTGTGGTATAGGTACCCATATTATATTTATACAGAAATTTTAATAAATTATAAAATATAAAAGTGTATGTTGCATATACGTTTAGGTATACGTACTTTTATTAATTGAATAAAAAAATAATGGAAAATTAAAATAATATTATATTATACTTTAAAATAATTATAAAAAAAACAGCATTAGAAATAACACAAAAGGAATTTCTTTTACTTTGTAAACGTGAGAACAAAGCGGAAAATATAAATGTTTAGCTAGCTTTGTTCAAATTTAAAACACAAAATTCTTTAATTTTAATACTCATCGCTATTGAAATGATTCCAGGTCCATGCTAATAATATAAAATCATATAAGGATGAGACTAAAATGTTGGTATTTTCTGTAAAGGGTTTCCATTTTTACGATGTTTTAATATGCAGCTGCTCCTATATGTTAAAATTTTATGAGTGTTTTGTAACATGACCATTTAGATAAGACCATAATATTAGTCTGACACTATTATGCAAAAACAAGTTGTAATCAATATAAAATTGAAGAAATTCTAATGGCATCGAGTTAAATTTTAATTAATTTTAATTGTAAAATGTTGTGGATTTATATTACTTAATAATTCAAAGTCACTCACTCCATTGAACTTCAAAATTGTTAAAATATGAAGCTATTTAAAGTGCCTATAGTAAATTAATATCGTGTAAATTAAATCTACATAAAGTTGGTAGAACAACTAATTATTTAAATTGATTTTTATGATGTTTGTAATAGAAAAACTTTATTAGATTGTCTATTTAATTTATCCACAATAATAGTGTATTTGCGGTGTGAAAAATTAATAAACATCAAGTGGAGTTGGGAAATTATCACATCTATGAATTTGAATAGACGAACACTGAATTTGCAAGGATGATAAAAATTAGGTTTCTTTTACAAATTTCACTTGATTTTATAAACCTGTGACCAATTACAATCGGAAGCATTTCACAGCGATCACAAGCTGCGCTAGGAAAAGCATTGGACTCTCGTGAAAAATAGCACAATAGATTGTAGATTGCCTTAACCTGTTATCTACAATCTATAGAGTTGTGAAGTTTCAATAATATACAAAAAATTATACTCATATTTTATTAATAAAATTTAATAATATAAAAAATTCAATTTTACATAAACTCTGCAGAACATTACGATTCCGTTTTTTTTTAAATTACTTTCTTATATTGCTCTCTCACACTTTCATATGCTATGTACCTTCAAACTATTTTATGCTCTCTTACTCAGTGTTAAATTGAGAGAGAGGTATACAAACTAATAGCGCCTCGACAGTATGTTCAAAAATTTTACCACGTAAGTTACAGGTTAAGAGATTTAATTAACTGAATGTTAGATCAATATTATTGAAGGAAGTAAAAGTATGGCGCTCTAAGGGCGTTACCAATATTGATTAATTATTAAGATTGATGATAAAATTAAATTTATGAAAATTATAAATTCATCACATTCATTTAAATTTTAAAAAACGATTTTCACATTAAATTATTTTAAAAAAAAATGAATTTCAATAATAATTTTTGCAATATGTTATTTTACATCAAAATATAAATGAAATCATTTAAATCCGGGTTTCTTTCACAAAAAGAAATACATCAAACATTATAAAAATGAAAAGACATTGGTCTATATAAGTGTAGGTACAGGAAGGTTTTATAGGTTTATGAAATTTATTTAAAATTTTAATAAATTTTTTAACAGGTCGTGTTCGACATATTCATATTGCAGACTTAAAATATGTACATACAAATATAGAAATTTGGTGAAATATATTTGAAATGCAGATCTATATGTATCTTATATACTATATTATTTATATAACATGTGTGTGTGTGTTTAAATTTGAAAAGAAAATTACTTTGAAGTTTTTCTATTTCGGTTCGCATTTGTATTCTATATATTAAATTTTGTAGTCTACCCATAAACTACATACATTTACGTATATAAATATAACTTGTATGATAATATTTACATTTTATTTAAAAAAAGAAATCAAATTAAATATTTACATAGTTCAGAATTTGCCTATATACTCTATATTATGAAGATTTTAATTTAAAATACACTATATGTGCTATGATTACTACACTATTTGATGATGATGATTATTATATGGAAACCAACACAAAATAATAAAAAAAGGAATTTCTATATTATAGGAAATTTAAAAAAAGAAACACATAATATTTATCTTAAAATTTTATTTAAACTTATTCTAAAATGAGAATATGAACAAAGAATAGGGGTTGGTATGTTCTATTTACTTTATATGTATATTATTTTGAAATGAAAATCAATCGAGATAATTTGGTCAACTTTGAGGTTATATAAAAATAAATTATAACGCTACTTAAAAAATTCAATTAAATGCGAGATCTTAATTATTACTGTTACTCTAATCAAATTATTCTCGGAACATCAGATCTGATGATCATATCAATCACATCTAGCACTTTCATCGTTCGGGAAAAATTCCGTCTTCAATAAAGTTGCTAAGTGTAAAATGCTAATTTTAATATTGGATTGACAGTCAATCTGTAGATTCTCATAATTGATTACAATGTCTATAATATTTTATAATTTATCACCACTCAAGAGTACAAACATCCTTCTCATTCCGTTCATTCAATATCTCACCCAGACACCGTACTTTAAACCGAATAACAAATTTATAATACTTTTTTTATCTAGTTCATTTCAAGTACACAAGAAGCACAAATAAGAAAAACAAGATCATTCAATGTGGGTAAATATAATTTCATTTTCTTCCAGATTTTTACTTTACCAAAACTTATTCTGTACATATCTACTACACTTAGTCTAAATAAATTTTTTTTTTAAATAATTTACTTTTTAGTATTCGAATGAAATTTTTTTTTTAAATTTAGACATTATTTAAATAAGACAAAAAAAAATTAAATTTTTGTATATGTACATACCTATGTCTTCTACCTGAGTCCAATTTGAAGTCGTTCTCAAAGTTGTTTATTAACGAAAAATGTTATGTAACTTGAAATTAACCATTTATTTATTTATTTATTTATTTATTTATTTATTTATTTTTTCAGTATGTCTGAAAACATATTCAATGTCGCTCTAAAATAGTTGACTAGTCGTAAAAGGATGAGTCTGAAAATAGAAAGCATACAATTTCGATTTTAATACCAAGTTTATTCAAAAACTGTAAGAAAGTATTTTTTTTTTTAAAATGGCTGAGGTTCTTAAGTCTTTTTCACGTTGACCAACAGGATATTTTGTAATTCCCTCCCCCATCTACATTAGCACTATACCTAGGACCATTACAAATTGCAATATTGCAGTCAGCCCAAGTCGCCGAACTTCCGTTGGGATCACAAGACCCCTTCGGAAGCACCTCAGTCGTAAACGTGCCAGTATCCCACATTCACACAATAAGTGCTTCACCGGTTTCTCTCTTTTAAGGGAGAGGACTATTTTAAGGTAGAGCGACAAAACGTGCCCATTCTTTTCAGATCAACCATTGAGAGGCAATATCCAGTAAGTACATCCACTAATATAGGAACGTTTTGGGAAGCCATTCAATGTTTTTTACTCTTTCATATCGAACTATGGCTGTTTTTCAGTCTAATTTCTAATATTACGACAAGAGCATCTTACGACAAAAAACAAATTTTTTGTATTTAGGATTATCTTTAAAATATGCTTTATTATAGACCGTATTTCCATTTAAATTAATAATTTTTTTTTCAATTCAAGTGACAGAAACCTCTTCAGGAAATAATTTGGTTGCATACGTTCAGACCGATTAGGTGTTTTTAAATATTTTTTCTATTGAATTTAATTAAATGAAATGTGCTTTTATAATTTACATACGCTTTCACCACATACATACAATCTCATATACAATATTTTATTTATTTTAATTTATATTTCATCTCATGAACTGTAATTTAAAGTTATTAAAAAGGACTTAGGTTTCCGTTTTTTTGTCTTCATTTTTTTTTACTTCTGTGTATGTAAAATATTTGGTTTCATTTCTCATTGAATATTTTAATAAAGTTTTTACTTTTTTTTTTGTGGTAAATTTTTTTTCTTTACTTCAACAGTTTTTTGTTTTTGGTTTTTATTTTGTTTTTGAATTGAATGACCATTAAATTGGTTTTTTCCATTTAAATGGGTAAAAAATTTTTTGGAATCAAATCTAAAAATATTTTGCAAGTAAAAATTTTTTTTAAATTATTTGGAGAAGTGTAAGTATCTTCGGTCTCTATCTCCATATGCATAGATATTTAAATTTTAAGTACAGAATGAAAAGAATAAACTTGATTAGAATTAATAAAACAAAAAGAAAAATAGTAAAAAGAATATTTGTAAATGAAAATGTTATTAGAATTTTATACTCTAAGTAAATTTTATGAAAAAAAATTTAATTTGTTCTTCACAAAAAGAGGATTATGTTTGTTTTATTCTACTTTTCTTTTTTTTAAATAAATACATGTGTTACTAGAATAATTTTTTAAATTTTATATTTCATTTATGCATGTACATATGTATGTAGGTATAAAGCATAAGTACATAGATTAAGTGAAAGTGATATTCTGGGGATTCTATAATTCTCTTACTTTTTCATTTATGTTATAAAAAAAAAAATTAAATTAAATTATTTTTTTTAATAGTTTTTTTATAAAATGAAAAAAATTTAAATGAAATCAAAGAAAAAATAATATTATTTAAATAATATTATAAAAAAAAAAATTAAATTTAAAATATTTAAATATTTTTTTAAAAGTTTTTTTTATTGCTTTTCTCTTTAAATTTATGGAACTTCAAGTAAGTTTTACTATAGGTATAAAACAAAAGTAATTTCGGTTATTTAAATTTCATTTTTGTTATTTAAAAGATGACTATTGATGAGATACTTGAAACTAATACAGCGTATTTGGGAAGATTGAATTAATTTAGATTAATTTAAAGGGTTTTAGTACACTTTGATTAACTAAGTATGTACATATATGAAATTGCGAATGATCATTATTTATTTAAGGTAGGTTTTTAATATCAAACTTCTTTATGTAGATTTTGCTTGGTAATCACGGAAATGACGATCTTATGCTATAAAAAAATATACATAATTAAATTCATGAATAGCGATTAAAGGTTAGGGTTGCCTAAAATTAAGAAGAAAATTGTCTAATTTATTCACCATTCACCATATGGTGAAAAAATATTCACCACACTATTCAACCTGTGGTGAAATTTGTTTCGATTGTTTTTTATTAAAATAATTGAAATATCTACATGTGGTGAAAAAAGATATTCACCACTCTATTCACCATGTGGTGAAATTTGTTATGATTTTTTTTTTTAACTAAAACAAATGAAATATTCGAGGTGTTACTAGTTTACATTAATTTTTCTAATAAAATTACCCCCATAACAACTAAAATAATAAAACTGTTTCAGTAGTTCATACATTGGCTTATTATATGCGATTGAAAACAATATTATAATAACTATAATCTCTTAAACTAAATCCCCTACTGTTTGTTATTTATTCTCAACATATCCTAACCGCATTCTATGTACATGTTATGTCCTTGATCTAAACAATTCTAAATTTAAAATTGATAAAAATTGAAATTTCAATAAATCTCGGTCACAAAAAATTATTCAAATATTAAAAACTGGTTCCAAAAAAATTTTGTTTTTTGGAAACGTTTTGAAGTTCAATAAAATTATTTCACTTAACTAAATTTTCAATCACAAAATAATAAATTGATTTTATGCTATAGTTAGAAAGCTTGTAACATATTTAAGCTTTTTCAGTTTTCCTCTGACAACCTTTGTTAACATTGATATTAAATAAATATTTATTTTTTGTTTTTCACAATAAAGTCACACAAAGACAATAACAATCAATTTAAATTCAAGTTTTCTAAAAAGAGAGTGACAAAAAGAAAAACTACTTAATTTTTCTTTTTATTCTGCCAAAGGAAACATAAAATAAATTTAATATTTAATATCCATAAAGAAAACAACAAAAAAAAAGGTCCAAACAAAAAATTTAAGCGATTTTCTATCAACAAGAAAATTTTCTTTAATTTCTTTTTTGTAACTTTTCCAAAATCACATGATCAAGTAAAAAAAATATGTTCTAGTTGAACAAAAAAACTAAAAATACCAACTTTTTGTAATATGTAATTTCTACTATTATAACTCTTCTTTAGAGCTATGAAGAGTTAAAGATGCCAAAAGAACCGAAAGCAGAAAAAAACAGAAATAAAAATTGTATACAGTCTAGGACTCTTTTATAGGAGTAAATATTAAACTATAACAATAAAATATCAAACAACATAAAAATATTCTTATAGTATGTACGTTTGTAAACATGTATTTTATGTCCTTGCGTATAATGCAAGAGTAACTAACTTTTATAACTTGCTTTATAATATTCTTGCTCTTTTTATTTCATCTCATTTTTTTTTTCTGAACTCTTGGTTGGTGGTAAGAGCAATATTATAAGAAAATTTCCGGACATTTGTTGCCAAACAAAAATACAAAACTTAAGTAATAAAAAGTAGAAAACAAAAACAGTGAAAACAATATAAAAAAAACAAGGAATAACAGTAAAAGAAACATGATTTTGATGAAAAAATATTATGTTGTTACAACATGACAACATATTCTTAATAAAAGAAAGTAAAAACAAAAAAAAATATAAGAAACTTAAGTAAAAAAAAATTTTTTAAATAGTTTTGTCAACATCAACAAGAAATCGTCGTCGTCGTCCTTGCACAATATAGAAATATAAAGAAGGAAGAAAAATATTAAAAGGAAAATAGGAAAATTAGAAATTAATAAAAATAAAATAAGAAAACACTTTTTCCGTCAATAAAAAAAAAACAAAAAAAAAACAATTAGAATCTTACGAACAATTGTTATTGTTGTGTTGTGTAAGCAAGAACAATAAATGATGACAAACTTGTTCACAAAACTATTTTAAAGTACCAGTGTCTACATTCACATTCATGGTCTATTACCAGTGTAGGATTGTATTTATAAATCCATTTTTGAAGTTAATGATAGGTAGAAGCAATTTAAGTGATATCGCTAATGAAGAAGTACAACTAAGTAGCCTATCGATATACAGCTTTAATTTAAGGTTAACCTCTTCTGGAATATAACCCTTTCTTTGTGGTCCTTTAATCACATGTTTTTTAACAAATTCGTCTGAAATTTGCTGTAGCAAGTTGTGGTAAATTGGTTATAAATTAACTGTACCTCTTACTTCACAGCCGAATGTTTTAGCAAAATTTAATATCCACCTAATTAAAGGTATTTTGTTTTTTAAATATAGCAACCGCAAAATATACAAATGTAATAGCTAAAAAATATATATGTCTGGCTAAAAATAATAGTAAAATATACAAAAATAACAAAATAAATCATTATATTTTCAAAATAACATCATATATAATAGTTCCAAATACATATGTATATAAAAGTGTTTACAAAGCTTTCCCAATAATTATGTTATTATACAAGAAAAAAATCAAAAAATAAATCAAATTATGTATTTATAAATGTAGAATCTTATTTAACATTTTTTCCCATAATACTAACACTTACCATAATATAAATGTACTTAATTTCTTAAGAAAAGATAATTTAATTATGACATATTAATTTCATATACATATATAAAATTATAATTTACATTTTAGTATAATATACCTATGTACATATTAATGGAATGTAAATACCGAATATTCTAGCATATTTTGTACAAAGTGCTATATCATAATTATTAAAAGAAATTAAAAAAAAAATATTAATTATCATGTCATCGATCATCCATTTTCGGAATTTTCTAAGTTAACGTTTCTCAGAAAATTCTTCCGCTCAGCAAAGAGTAGTCATATAATGATTTTAAAGATAGCGCATTTGTTAAAATTTAAAAAATTTAGTTTTTTCATTAAAAACTTTTAAATTTCATCGTAAATCCAAGTGTTTTACTTTTAAATAAACCATAAAAACAAAGGATGACCACAATAAATTTATACTTAATTATAAATTTTCAATAAAACTGTTCAAGAGTTTCCCATTTTCACTCTATAAATTCCATATTCAAAAATAGGGTTTCAAACTCTAATGTAATAATTTTAATGGGCAAAAGACGTGGAACCGGCTCTTGTAAAATATTTATTTTAAGAAATAAAGAAATAATAAACTTTAATAAAATATTAAAAGAATTTTTTGATTAATTTGCTCATTATATTGACAAATATTATGTTGACAGAAAAATCCATATCATTTAAAAAATGTAAAGTTCAAAATTACCGATACGATCATATTTGGAGCTGACGGATGCAAAACACATCTTATCTAATTAACAGATAGGTATCAGAAAAAATATGAATTTATATGTAATTCTGTAATAATTAATTTAAAACACTCATAAGCGCATCACCCTGTTAATATGAACATATACAATTTCTATATACTCAGTTATACATTTTAACATTTAAATAAATAAATAATCCGATCAACTTTTTCTATTTTTACAAAACAATAAAAGAAAATCTCATAATTATAAATATTGATGTTATTTTTTCCTTCTTCTATATAATAATATCCTTTTCATGATATATGAATAGATGTTTATTATGTATATAACGTATAGTTTAAGAGAAAACAAATAAAAATGAAGAAAATAAATGAAAAAATGAGGAAAAAAACATCAAAGTTATTTATTTATACATGAATATTTGTGTGATTTGTTCTATTTACTTATGATTAAGGATATTATATTATCCTTTTTTCCCTCCTCTATATTATGTAGGCATCTATAACATTGTATATGTACACATGTAATAACTATATATTTGTGGAAATGTTAGAAAATAATCAAATTATTTACACATGAATGATAAGAACTTTTCTTCACTTTTTCTTTAGATTTAAAAAAAAATTTCTAACTTTTCTCAGGAAATTATTTTCTAAGTAATAAAAAATCTTATGAAACACACAAAAAAAAAGAAATCTTAAATTTTAAGTATGAGAGAAATTTAATAATATTAAAAATTTGTTAATAATTTTTAAAGTTTTTGTTTTTTAAATCCAAATTTAATTTAAATCATTTTTTTCCCAAGAAGGATGAAAAGGCAGGATTCCTCAATTGTTTTATATGAGTATTGAATTTTTGATAAAATCTTAATTTTTAAACTACTACTGAATACTAAATTTAATCACAAAGCAAATTGGATGAAGTATTTTGTAATATAGTATTTATCGAGAAATAAAGTTGAAATTTTGATTTAGCTTAGTTGACATCCAATCATATAATAAATAAAATTTTACAAAAAGAAAATTTATTTTTAAAATATTTTAAAGAAATTAAATTTTAACAAAGAGTAAATAATTGTAGTCAAATAAGTATCATCAAAAAAGCGGACTGCAAGATTTTCGAGATAATGATAATGAACGGCCATTATCATTGTTCATTTGAAACGAATTCAACGTTTCTACTCTCTCTTTTAAAAGGGAGAAAAAAATTCCATCTGATTCCATATAGAGTTCTATTCTCAGGTTATATTCAGGTACTGTGTCTGAGTGCTTAGATTCCACTATATTCGGCAACATAAAAATTAACTAATACTGTGAACTGGTGAACAGCTTGTTTGAAAATGTTTTTGCTGCATGATTTCAACAAAAGCTTCAATTCCAAAAGAATACCTCAAGCTAAAAAGAAATTTTCAAAATTAATTTAAATTCTATTCAAAATATGATTTTTGTTACCTGCTTTTTTTGTTATTCTCAGTAGTTGTAAGAGTTGATATTGTCGGAAATTCCCAATAGTGTCAGGGCATTTCAAAAATTCTTTTGAAAACATTGTTAGTACACCGCATTACATAAAAGTAGGTTCCAAATTATTCACATGATTACCATGATTTTTTTCAATATCTTAAAAACTTTGTCTGTTATTATCTCCAGTAAATATGAATACCAATATGAGCAATAAAAATGATTTTTTCTCCATTTTCATTCGCTTTACAAATCTACTACATATAACATTTTAGTTTTATGTTTTGTGTTCAAATTTATCAACTTAATATTTATTTAATGTTTAAAGAAAAACTTTATATTATAATGTGTTTGACACGTTTACAAAACTTACAAAATCGATAAGAAATATTATATTTTTTGTTCAAAAAGTAAAAATACACCTGCCGCACCTTTTAAACCTTATACACACTAACATACCATACTTAAATCGTTATCGTTTTCTTACATATACCATTGCGATATTAGAAGAGTAATCGAATATCGTTATATCCTTAAGCAAAAGAAAACTTTTTCAAAGATTTATCTTTTATATTTTTTAAAGTGTCACGATAGCTTAATATCATATTATTTTGTTGTTTTTTTATTATTGATCCTGTAGCTATTATACAAACGGATTTATATTATACTAGTCTTTAAAAGGAAAATCAATAATTTAAAATCTTTTCTCATTTATATGCTAATAGCCATACTCTTTTACAAAGAATATTTCATTCACTCAAAGGGCCAATATTCTCTTAATAGAATATTGGCCCTTTAAGTATTAAATTTAATATGTTAAAGGTGAAAATATTTTTTGTTTAATAACATGATAGATAAATAAAAATTTAAAGTAATTTTTCATAGCGATTATCTCAACAATGAATGACGATTCGTTATTTTAAATACATTTTTGAATATTGTGAATTTTATTATAATTATTTTTAGTTTTTTTTATTTTGTAGGATACTGTGGTGGTAAACTAATGATTCGCATACAATTTTGTTTGTTATTTTTTTATATAAATTGCAAGATAAACAAGTAATAGTGTCCATGGATATACTACAACTGCTTTGCAATTGAAATGCGATGTGATTTCTCATAACATACAATTACATTTACTGTTAAGGGCAGTCTTTTTTCATTGTTAATAGCATATACGTAATTAATAATTGATCCTTTAGATTATTTTCTCATTGTAGTATCCTGTGAGAAACAACCTTTTTTTTGCAATATGCTCTCTAAAATATTATAGTGAATAAAGTCTTAGATTTTGAGTCTCATTTCAAATATCTTATAAAACTAAACACATGTAATTCAATTTTTGTGTTATTCCTTTCATTATGCAAAGGTTTTCTTAGAGCCTTTATGAAAAGTTATAGATTTAAAAAACTATGTTACGATAAATTAAGTACATGATTCTATAAATTAGTCAGAAAAATCGTATATTTTATATACATATATTAATTATTAAAATTTATTAACTAATAATTAAAATTTATTTATGAATAGAAATTTCGGAAGAGATGTTAATGTTCCGATTTCTTAAAAGTAATTGCAATTAAATGTCCATTCTATTTGGCACAATTATAATTAATTACATGTAAATTAACGATAATCTAAGCAATGTCCTTATAATTTCATCGTTAAATTAGGTCATCTAACAGAGTTCTATTTAATTTTTAGTACAGTTCTAGTAATTTTTATTAAAGATTTTAATGAGTATATGTTCAAAAATTTATTTTCTTGCACGTACTGAATATGTATACATTGTGCACATTATGTGAATAAAATATTAGAAAAATACAAAAATTTAATGACATTTTTTACATGCCGTTATTTCATCAAAGTAATAATTAATTTCTTTAAATTTACGGTGAAGCATATCCTTCTCTCAGTAGTCCGTAAGTAAAAATAAAAATTATAATTATGACCCTTTTGCAGAAAAAAGTAATGTAACATATTTTTAAATATTTTTTGGTTTTACCACAAATGGAAAAGGAAAACCAAAATAAATCACACGTACGGAGTATTGCAGTTGCTGGTGGTGCAAGATAAATTCATGTAGAATGAAAGGCATACAATATTATAATGAAGTTGTTGTTGCAAATAATATCGTATTAAATCCTCCGCAACGCTGTCTCTAGGTATTTCGCTATTGCTTTGAATTTATACTAATTTTCTAAAATTCTTTTTTTCACGATGTTCTTTGCAATTATGTTCACGGGAGCCTTAAATAACGATAATGCAGATCGCTGACGCTTCTGCTCTTGTAATTTTTCTTTTGTAATGCCAAAATTTCGCATGCAAAGTTTCAACAGCATATCAATCGGAATTACGGAAATATGTGATTACGAAACCACTGTTTAAAAAAACTTGGAACCAAAAAAAAAATATCTTGATTTCATTCAAATCTCAGCTGTTTTTCAGTTGTTTTATGTTTAAAACCTAAAAAAGGCATTCAACTTCTGTTTATAGTAAAGTTGCTTTCTTCAATTATAATTTTGATCTTCTTGCGTTTTCTTTAGAAAAACCAACCACTTCAATGTCTACAGATTAGCCTCTGAGAAACATTCTACTGTAATATAATAACTTTTTTTTAATTACAATTTCTCTAACCTTCCAAGTTAGTAATCTAATAATTTACTACAATATTAAAGTGTGTTGATGTATGTTTATTTCGACCCGTCATAATTAAATACAATGTGTGTCCTAAAATAAAAAGAATAAAATTGCAGAAATGTTGTAGAAAAATTATTAAGAATTTTTTTTTTATTTTTCATAATGTTTCACCCACCATTTCATATTCCATTTTCATTTATATACTATATGTTTCTTTCTGAAAAGCGTTAATTTTGCGTTAAATGCAACAAACATTAGTGTAGATTTTATGATATCAAAAAGAAAAAAAACTTCTATTACAAACACACAGTCATATGAACGTAACTATAATGAAATTTATTGAAGATCTTAAATTTAGATTCTATGTAAGTATAAGGATACTCTTCAATTATATTTATGTTTTTGCCTTAAACATATAAATGTGACCTTAATTTCATTTTAAGAAAGTATATAGTGGACCCTCACTCTTTTTAATTCTATCTACAATATTTAATGAACAATTTGAATTTAGTCATGCATTTCAATATCAAACATACTTATAAGTCTGCCTTAATAATTATGATTATTATTATGTTCATATATATGTACATAATATAGTAAACTAACTCGATTTAGTTTGTCTCGGCATAATTTCATTATACTTATATAGATTATATTAATAAGAGTAGAACGAATAAACTAATGATGATGGTGATTTTTTATTAAAGATAATAAATAACAGTAATTATGCAATTTTTATGCTAGCCATATTTTGTTGAAAATCACTATATAACATAATGGTATACATACATGTATTATATTTATGTACATTACTACATATAATTTTGTGTTGTCCTGTAAATGAAAATATTAGACATTTACGCTCATTATGTATAGTACAGAATAGATATAGATTATAATTAAAGGTTTAATATTCTCAAAGAAGGAGGAATTAAGCAAGTAGAATTTATTTCCAAGTTTGAATAATTATGAACAAGACATATTATATCAGACATAAGAATTATATTCTGTAATTTATTAGTTATGAGGTTTTATATATTATAGAGAGCTAAGGACTAGCTATTCACTTTAGAATTAACTGCACAGAGAAGAATTTATTTTGGAAAAGCAGAAAGTTCATTTAATAAGCGCAGATAGTAATTATTTTTTGTTTATTTTTTTTTAATTTAAGCTTATACATACATAATGTTTCGGATTTTGTTTTAATTTTTCCCAAAAATCATAAATTACTGTTAGTGAGACAATGAGGAAACGGAAACAGTAAATAAAAATTAAAATTGCAAAATAGTGATACGGAATAAATAAAATATATCCTTTCGGACAGATTATAATCTATAACATATACACGCATATACAATTAAATTTAACTCTTATATAAATAACGTATATTATAAATAATTTTTAGTCCTGTAATTTACCCACACCTAGGAAAATAAGATTTAAAATAAAAAAATTGAATAGAAAGGAAAGGTATATGAAAATGTACGCTAAATATTAGCACTCGCGTCCAATGTGACTAAAAGGTGTCTTCCAGAAGGATAAAGTGTTACTATTGAGCTATTTACGAATGGTCATTCAAATTTGTGTCGTAAAAAACAAAATGTGCTGTCGAACAACGCACAAAAGTTAACATAGTAATTTAGATTTTAATTTCAAATTTATTATCCGATCACCGTAATAACTATTGAACCAAATTGGCAGAAATTTTGGTATCATACTTATTTCATAACTAAAATGGTTCTTTCAACTGCCTAATTATATTTAATGCTATATGCAATTTCTGCAAATAATTACAGATATGTGAAAAAATTAAAAAAATTATGCGCATATATGTTTGAATTTTTGATAAAGACCATTTTTAGTTTGTTTTGTAAGGTTAAAGCTAAATACGACACTAAACTTCCATAAAATATTTCAAATAGTTGATGAATTATGGAGCAACTTCGATTAAAAGGTCTTGCAGAAATTTGACTCAAACAACAGTTATAACCCATTTAATATACCATTAATGGACGACCCTTTATTACACTTTTTTAATACACAGCACAACATTTCTCAGTATATTTGATTACGTTTGTGGTTCACGCAAATGATTTTTTATATTGAATTTCAAATGTGATCAAACACTTCTTCTGAAAGTTGAACAATTAATTTTATTATATTTTTATAAAATATGTAGATATAGATCCTTTTTTTTGTACGTCTAGCTCCCATTCTATTCTTTCGCCAAATAATAATGACCAACCATATCTTTGCCTGTTGTTTTAGGTTTAAAAATATTCTATTGAAAAAGTAAAAAAAAAAAAAATTGAAAAAATAGAAGGAGGCTATCAAGTGTTAAGTTTTTTGTATTTTATATACAATTTTCAAAACATTTAAGGTATCGTTTTGGATATTTAAATTAACCCCCTGTGGTGGTGAGTTATATGCCAGTTAATATATCACAATTTTTATAAAAATATTTACTGCCATTGCATATGAGAGCTTACCATTAAAAAGACAAAATTTAATTATTATTTATAGAGTATGGGACAAAAAATTTATAATGTTGTGGGATCTAAAGCCTCAATTTAAAATATCATCAAAATGTTTGCATATTATACAGATTGAACTATAATAATAAAGTCTTAGTGAAATATGCTTAAGGCAAATTATATAAACCAAAGTGTTGTAAGTTGATTTTCATTAACATTTTGATTATCAATTTGAAGAGCATGGGTTTTGTACAACTTTTTTGTACTTCATTTAAATTATGTATAAGTATACAGTAATTTTTGAATTTATTAGTATTTAAAATGGAAAAGAAGAGTGAAAGTTATTAAAAATTCCAGCTAATTCTGACTATAACTTGTGTTTAAGATTCAAACACTACTAGCATTATTTAGTGAGAAACATTGTTCGACAATATTCGATTTATATACATGAGTGAGTTTAAATTCTAACATAATTTAAAACTGAAGTTATTCAACAATCCTAACACTTTAAAATTTTATGCAGTCTGTCCACAATATTCACATAGTTTCAGACACTTTAAAATATTTCTACCTTTTAAGGTCTTTTTTTCTACAATTTTTATAAAATAATTAATCATAATGTAATTAATTTGACAACAAAAAAATATTTGTCCCAAGGAAAAAATAATTTTTCCTGAAAAGCAGTTGAAAAACATTTTGTTTATGTGGAGAAATCAAAACAACAGAACTATGAAAAGAGCTCCCTCCTCTATGGTTAATCTAAATTTTCCAGAAAGAAAAAAAAAAACAGATTTACCGGAAGAATGTAGAGAAAAATGTAAAGATAAAAAAAACTATTAAAATTAAAATCCATTTACCACAAAGTTTTAAATGTGGTCCGGTGCGGTGGTCATAACATAAGGAAATTGAATCTATAGTGTAGTAATAGAAAGCAAAGTAACACTTTATACCCTTTGTTATAATATAGACTAAAGAAAAAACGGAAAATAATCGTTTATTTAAAAGTAAAGCCCACATTCAACTGCATATTCATGCTCACACAAATAAGTATATACACTATTTAATCATTTATATAAAAAATAATTTAGTCAGTACAATTTGTCCTTGCACAAAAAAAAACAAATACATCTTTTTAAATCATCCAGACTTAGGGGAGTATTTAATTTACATGGAACATAATTTTTTAAAAAATAAAATAATTAAAATGTTTTAAAATTTATAGGAAAACTAAATGTCCTATAAAAGATTTAAAGATGCTATTAATGTAGGCGTTTACTAATAAAAGAAAGGACAAAATAATAGAGTTAATTTGAAAATTCTCGGAAAGAATGTTAAATTAATTTTTAAAAACTGTTAATTATGTCACTGTGTTTTAGTTTAAATATATAGAAAAATATAAGATTTAGAAAATTTTTGGATATTAAGATTATCAAAATTATGTGTTCTATACTAGTCCACTTCACTTTTTTGATTATCACAAAAATTGCATTAATTTAGGAGATATAAGGAATTGGATTTAATTTAGAAATTGGAAATTTTAATATTTTAAATATTTACATATGATTATTTTTTGTATCAATCGAAAATAATTGAAAATTTTTAAAAAATCCAACATAATTGTATAAAAATCTGACAAATCTTAAAAGTGTTTAGAAAAATTTTGATGTTACAAATCAAAAATTCCAAATTCCTAACTAAAATTTTAAATTTTTACAAAAAAATTCCATAATCTTAGTAAAAAAGTTTAAAGCTAAAGTGCTAAACTTATTTTCCTTAGAAGGTATTTAAAGAGAACATTTCTTTCTTTTGTTAAATTGAAAAAAATTAGTATAATATTCCTTGCAATCCTATACCTAATGATGTGAACACATTTCAAAAGAGCTAATAATCAAAATTATAGCATTCACATCATACCCTGAACACACATTTTCTTGAAAATTCTATATGTTTAAAAAAAGGTACATAATACTAAACAGTTAAATATGTGTGTTTTTGTCTAAACATAACCAATTTGTTCAAATTAAATCTTATTCCTTAAAATTCTTACTACTGTACTCTTATTTTTGCTATACCACTTGCTATGTTTGAATGATATATATATATATATTAAGTTGCTATGAAGAAACAAAAGATATAGATATGCATAATATTCTTTAATGTATATATTGTAATCCCAAATAGTCCCTTTTTAAATACCTTTAGGAAACTTAACAATAATTATGTACATAGTATAGACCATATGGAATTGACCGCAGAATATTTTCTTTAAAATCTATTGTTATAAAACTTAACTATATACATATATTACAATATAGAACGTATAATAGAACAAACCATATACAAACACATTTATTACAACAAACATACAAATACTAAATGAAATCTATAATATAATATAATGTAATAATATAAATCTCATGTACTTAAGGATATAATACACACTTTAAAAAATAAATAGTTTTTGTATTATACTTGGAAAAAAAGAGCAAAGAAAAAGGTGGGTAGCAATTTTCAATTTTTAATACACACTAGCTTTTACTTTTATGTAAGTACATATATATGTACACACTACACAATTTGTGAATAAAAATATATCCCCATTTAAGGGCGCTTCTGTGTACAAAATAACAATGACTTTGTTGACTATTATAAATATCCTTTTTTTTCTTTACAATATTTTTAAACTTTTAAGGAAATGAAAGTGTGAGTGTACAACCATTTTCTTTGTTATCATTTTATTTTAAAATGGTATTCAATTTGGGATTGTGTGGTATTTGCACTTTTATTTTTTTTTAATTTAAATACTTAGATATAGATTTAAGATAATTAAATTAATTTTTACTCTAGTAAATTGATATTAGAAATAAAAATTTAAATTTAAAATATTTAAATAATTTCCTCCTTTAACAACATTAAAATTTTAAATATCTAGAAAAAAAATATTGGATATATTTCTATTTTGTGAAAATCTGTGAGTTAATAATCACACAATATCATATGGTCGATCGTACTGATTTTTAACAATAAAATTTGGAAACAATATGCAACTACACAATAAAGTAAATTAAATTGCTTAAGTTGAATAAGTGTAGTGGTAAATTAAATTGTTAAATAAGACAAGCGTTTACTAGTTTTAATTGATAAAATGCAACCAATTAGATATTATAATATCTTAAATTTAATCGAAAATAGTTCCGTTCTGTAAATGTTATTATGTACATAATTATGTCTGACATTTTTGATTTATACTATACTAATTGAAATTAGAATTTATCTACTATTAGATTTGCTACTTTAGTTTACACTTATGTTTGTTTAATATTTAAGCATACTTTATAATAAATATTCTACTGCCCTACTTAGGAATTATTTCAGAAAATTTTCTATCAACTAAGCGAGTACAATAATTTTTATATTATTTTATTGCGAAAATTTACTACTGTATTTTTATTCCTCTTTTTTAAATATTTCATTCTTTGTCCTTTTAGATTATTGCCATTTTTCCTCTTTTAAATAGATCCACCATTAAAAAGCAGCAATTTACCTTCAAGTATTGAATTCAATCCACTTCATATTTATATTTATATTCGTTTGCAGTTGCATTCTAAAATTAATGTTGTATATATGTATAATTAAAAAAATATTCAAATAAATTTTATATTATTTAATTAAAAATTATTTATTCAATCACTACATATTTCCATAATATACTTACATATTATAATTAAGTATGTATGTATAATTTATAAACTCTTTGAATATTAACCACACATCTTTACCACAATTTACTTTTTGTTTAAAATTGCAATTATTAAATTATCATTATTATTACTTTAAAGCTATATGATTAAGTTATTATAATATTATGATTATGATTAAAATGAGTAAAAAATTCTTTTCGTTATAAAATTCTATACATGTAAAATCTTTTAATATAATTTTTTGGTTGTTATACTTAATAATGAATACATAGAATATAATAATTATGTACTTAAATATTAGTTATATTACAATATAGAATGTCATAAAAGTCCGATAAAAGAAAGAAGATTTTAAAACCACAAATTTTATATCCATTATAAGATTGAATAAATTTAATATGAATATTACATAGTGCATTTACACTATGTATATTCTATATAAAAATAGAGTTGGTTTAAATTACACCTTAGTTAAATAGTACTTATATTGTAACATTAAGTATACATTTTAAATATAATTATAATAATCTTCTTATAATACGCTTCTTATGTAGATATTAGGGTTAACACAATATGTACACTTTCATCTGAGTTTATATTAAAGTGATTATGTGCATTAGCATTTATAATAATAATATGCAAATAGGGAAAACCACTTCTAGCAAGAAAAGGAGTAACTTTATTTCTGGTAAAGAAATTCTTTTTTTTTTTATGACAGTCATAGTTTCTTTTGAATTTTCTATATGTAGCTATTCTCCTTGAATATTTAAATATTCATGTTTAAAAGAAAAAATTCTTCAAAAATTTTAAATCAACCATGAAAATCTTTTTACATATTTTCTCAGTATAAAACTATTTGTTGTTATTATTTTCTTATTTTATTTTCAATAATTTCTGAACACTTTTTAGTTTTTTTTTCATAAAAGTTTCTCATATGATATAAATTTTATTTTTCCGGGAGTGAAAAAGTTTTTTTTTTTTAATTTATTCTTTATTCTACAAACAACCAAATACTAATATAGTATTATTCTGTGCTTTACTACTACTACATAATATATATGAGTTGATTTTATGTATGTGGAATAAATCATGAGAACAGAAAAATTGAAAATTTTGAAGGAAGTAATGATTATATTTTAAAAAGTAATAATAATGACAAAAAAAACAAGGAAAATAACAAAATTTAGAATTGAAAAGTTTTTTGTTTTTTGTTTCAGAAAAGTTTACACAAATTTTACTTTATTCCTCATTTTTTGTTTTAATATTTCTCATATAATTTTCTATTATAACATGCCAAAGTGGAAATATTTTATATTAAATTCTATCAACTAACTTTAGGATACTTTATTCTGTCCGTCTGTTCAAAATGAGTTTTTTATACGAAATACGGGTTTATCTAGATTTGTACAACCGAGGTGACAGTGCACCATGATCACGTATAAGGATCTGCGAAACTTTGACAAAATATTCTTAGACAAAATAGTTTTAATTAGAGAACAAAACAATTATTTGCAATAACAAGCAAACAATTGCAATAACCCGACAGAATTTTGTGATTTCTGCTTAATAATAAAATCAAACCCGCCGTCGATCCTGTACTATAATATAAATACTGTTATAAAAATTATAATAATACTTAGAAATTATACAATTAATTTAAAGATATTTATATTTTGTTGTTAATTTAGGGTAAATATTCTGGGATTTATATGAAATACAACTCAAACTTATTTAAAATACTGTTTTTCTTAGTTCATTTTATAAAAGAATGCATATATTTTTAGGTAGAGTTCAATAAAGCTAAAACGTTTGAAACTCTAAATGAAACTTTATATTATGTAGTACAATATTTCCAAATCATTTGAAAAATTAAATAAACGGTTTCTTAAAAATATCCTATTAATTGAATTATAATAGCAATAAATATTTATAATCTTATACGAGTCAATCGAATCATGATATCTCGACAGAGATGTTACATGAATAAAATTAAGAAATGAGCAAATAAAAGACACCTAAAGAGAAAATTCGATTTTAAAATATAAATGAAGCTTCCTCGTATCACTCCGCGCTTATTTTAACATATAAAACGGAAAAGTGTTTTATTATCTTGAATGTTACTGTGATTTCGATTCTCAATTTCCTATATATTTTTTACTAAGGACACACTATTCCATTCAATATTTGAATCCGAAATCCAAAATTCACTTGTAATACAATTTTATAATGTATACCATAAACAACGAAAGGTACAAAATATTTTATAAATCATGTATTATAAATCAAATTTCTAAAAAGTGTATTTGACATTTCTCACACGTATCATATACATAATTCATCAAAATTCAACTATAAGTTATGTAAGTACATATATGCATAATTTATGTAATAAAAAAAAGAATTTCAATGTTAAAAGTTCAATCCACTTCACATTTAGTTTATAATGCAATTAATACTCATATGCATATTAAATATTTACTTACTCTTGTATATTATATACCTATAAAAATATATATACATACCCATATTTGAAGTCAGTTCGAGTGTTCTGGAATATTAAAAAACTTCATCTCATCTTTAGAGCCATTAACATTTTACTTCCAAAAAATTTTTACTTCTTTTTTTTTTTAATATTCAATGGTTAAAAACTGGGGGTTGAACACCTACTACGTGATATGCTCTTGGTATATAAAATTTGCTTGTTGTTTTTTTGTCATTTATATTAAAATTTAAAGTCCTTATGCACCGGGAATATCAAGCAAAATAAGCTAAAAAAAAATTAAACAAAATATTTTAAAATAACAAAAAAAAAATTATAAAGACAAAGAAAAATAAATAAAAAAAAAACAAAACTAATCGCCATAAGCGCCACATCAGGAAGAAAAACTTTATATAATATAAGGAGAGCAAAAGAACAAAAAAAAAATAAGAAAAAATAAGAAAAAACACACAATCAGTACATGTGGTTATGTTGTTATTATGAGGACAAAGTTTTTCGCATATCCTGGCAAAAAAAGGACGAAAACGAAAAATCGAATAAAAGAAGCAAAACCAGAAACCATAAAATATAATTTTGTAGTAAAATACGACAAAAACAAAAAAAAGTGAAAAGTGTGAAAATTTTTGAATAGAATAAAAACTTTTTCCAAGCTTTCATTTTCCTTTTGTCTTTTATATTGAAAGAAAAAAAAATACAAAAGAAAAATTAAATCGTTTTCATTTTTTGCTTTTTTTTTGCAAGGTTGACACATTCTAAAGTAGAAGAATACAAAAAAAAACAATAGAAGTGTAGGAGAAAACACATTTTTTTTTTCTTTAAATTTTTGGTACGATCCTTTAAGTTTTTTTTTGCACTCTATTCTGTGGTATTTCTGGTAATGAAAGCTCTTATAGAGTTCAAAAATATAATAAAAAATAGGAACAATTAAACAAAGAAATGACGTATGTTTAGTACATAAATAAATTTATTTATCACTGATTACTACAAGATATAGTATTAACCATTAATATTTCTAGGATTTTTGGTATTGACTCAAAAACGGAATTCTAATTTACGCATTATTTCCGAATAGAACAAAATATTTGGAATTATTTTTTGAATATTGAAAAAGGAATAGATTGCAATTTAGCGACCAAAGATTTTATGGTTTTGATTGAGTGTTTACGTTTAACGTCATAAAACCTTGCTCATGTAGTACAAATGCTATCAGCTACACCAGCTTTTATGAAAGTGTATACAGTTGATAGGAATTGTAAAGCATATTATTACAATTTATTCTCTCAACAGAAGTAACTGTGACCTATTTTTTTGATAATTCATTGTCATCTACTTTTTTTATTGAAAAAATTGTTTATTCATTCCGTTTTCTAAATTTATTAACAAAACTTGGCACTATTTTTGCCTGGTATAGCATGCTCCAACTGTTAATGAGGAAAACTTAGAATCTTAACTGGAAAAATGAGAATTCCAACATGGTATTTTTCTTAAACGGTTAGCAAAAAACTATACATAAGCACAATGAGACTGTGCATCATCATGTCCAGGACATTACAAAAATTCTGCAGTATAAAGTTTAATGTGAAATTTACTCGTTTATATTGTAATACCTTTTCGAAAAATAGATTTAAAAATACATAATCTGTTTTTTTTAGATTTTCCTAAAAACAAAAAAATTGAAAATTGTTTTTATAGCCTCATGTAGACGAGCATGTAAAAATTTGTATATAATATAAAAATAGGGTGTTGAAATAGAGTTAGAGGCAACACTTTGATAAGACTTAAAAAAAATCAAGTCTAATAATGTGTGAATTTACAATATTTTTATATTAGAGTATTCTCTTTTAATAATTGTGGTATATTGGTAAAATTGCTTAAGAAAGTTAAAAGAAAATATATTCTACACGACTTTTATAATGCATATATAGCTTGGGAAATTTTTTAAGTTACTGAAAAGCTTCGTGACATATCCATGAATTTTATATATGTAATAAAACACATAGTGTTCCTTGTAAAACACTGATTCTGTGACAAAAAAAAACGAAGTCAAAAGCATAAAAGAAATTATGGTTTCTTTTTTCTTTACTTTAATATGAAACTAAGAAGTCTTTGTATTTTACTTGAGGCTAATAATAAAGAATATATTAATAATAAAGAAAATTTAAACAATATGGAAAATTCATTCTTTTGCTGTTATACAATTTTATAAATTTTCCATGTTTTTCATCTTTTCTTTTTAAAGTCATTTTTATAAGATTTGGTAACGTTTTTTTTTTTAAATTAAATTATTTTATATAGATAAAAAATAGAAGAAAAAGTACCATGTTTTTTTACAAAGTGTTCATAATAAAGTAAGAAATAAAGTGGAAATAATCTACATCTACAACATAATTTTTTACTAACCAAATATTAAGCATTTGTTTTGGATTGGAAAAAATAATCGTTTGCAGAAACAGCCGTTCTTTAAAGTAATAAGTAGTCACAAATTAAAAATGATTGAACTTAATTTTCACTATTAAAAAGAAAAATGGATTTAAAATCAATATATTTTGTAAAATTTTAATACCTAAAATTTATTTAATAAAAATTAATTATTTTTAATAAAAATAATCATAGAGTATGTACTGATCCAAAATTCTATTTTTCATTTTGCATGAATTAGATTTAGTAAATTAAAACAATTACCACAGAATGACTAACAAAATATACAAAAAAAATATTTATTTGCCTATTATTTTGAAAACAAAAATTTTTACCAAATTTTCCTGATTTCAATACCACGCTACTCTTATATAAAATATCCTTTTTATCGACCGCATTGCATACAATAAGAGAAGACATGTGATGATACCAAATTTCGTATGTCTTGTTTTCGGATGTCTTTCCAGATAATTTTTCGGAAATATTAGGGCTTTAAAACAGAAATTTCAATAAAAGCCGATTTTATTCATATTTGATCATATTTAAGGAATTAATTCACGGAATGTCTCGAAATATAATATTTAAGTTCTGGTTGTTAGGGAAATTAACTGGAAAACTTTGTAGGGCAAAATGGATTACGGAAATAAGAACCAGTAATAAGAACCAAATTTTCATTGTTCTAAGTACATTAAATAATTCTTTCATAGAATATGTAATAAATATTGAAAGGAAATTTTCATAATCTTATGCAATACTTTAACAATACGGTCGGTTATGTGTTGATCACATCAGATTTTTTTTTTTTTATTGTATACATACACGAAAATAAAACTGAAATTGCTGTCACGAAAACTCAAAAATAAACACATGTATGTATAGAAACAATAATAATAATAATAAAACAATAACTGTAATTGTACCTATATAGGTGAAGTAAAAAGGTGGTGAAACCAATCACGTTTTTGTCTAAATTAAAATAAATATTTTTTGAATTCATTTGAATATGAAAAAGTTTACATAAATTGTACATGAGTTTTATAAAAATAAAAAAAAAAATCATTTAACAAAATTACATACAATGTATTCAATATTTTTATTTGTTCACTACTTCAATGTAGGAGTAAAGGATATTTAAAAAAATATAAGAGGATAATATTAGTTAACATACGAAAAACATTTACAGAAAAATGGAATAAAATACAATTTTAGTATAAATTTAAATTTTAGAAATTTTAAATGTGAATTGAATTGTAATAAAAAATTTTGTTCATTAATCGTATATCGTATGCGATTAATATACAAAAAATAATTTAAATTTTAAATTGTTAAATTTATTTTGTCAATAAAAAATGCATTTTAATAGCTTAATGCTCAGAAATTGGTCAAGCTCCATATAAGCTATTACAATACAGTTTTCAAATTCAACTTACGAATTCATTTATTTGAGCTCCAAGCACCAGTATATTTTAAATAGCATCCGAAACTTGTGTAATTGCTCTATCCATTAGGAAATATTTCAAAAATCAAAGATGTCTAAAATAAAAAAATATTAGGAATTAAATTAGTTAATGTAATACTACTAGAACTAAATATAAATTTTAGAATTAGTGAAAGAATTTCAAAGATCATATATTTTTCAAAGGTACATATTATGTACTTCCAAAAGATAGCGATCGGCGATCTGTGTGCCCGCGCTTGTATCTTAAGTTCGGCTGAACCGATTTTGATTTACGTGAGTTTTATTTACATTTTTTACCTTATTTACAGAACTAATTGATGAAATTTCTTGAAATTTAGTATATGAGTTCTGATTAAACTGAATATTTAATTTAACTGAATATTTGATTTAATTGAGTTCTGATCTAACTGAAGAACTTTTCAGGGAGTTCGCTTGGCACAAAGCGAAACTTTACTAAGATCCAAATTTGCATTTTTCTAGGTATGTTAACTGAAAGTTTGCTAACATCCTTTCATGATCTTCTGTAAAATTTTCTCTAAACTAGACAATGCACAACAAAGTAAATAACCGACGGTCGGTTATTTACTGATCTACATCAGATTTTTTAAAAACTAGTCGTATGGCATATGTTAAGGGCTCCTTAACAATCCTTTCCTTTTTTTAAAGAATTTTCCTAATAAAATAACGTTACGCATTCAAAAATCTCTTTATTTCTTATTTTTTTTTGCTATTTTGTTTTTCTTTTATTTTTTTTATTTTATTTTCCTTTTTATTTTCGTGTATTGATTTTGAAAGGATTTGAATTATTGTTGAGCATACGATTGAAAAATAAGTTCAATAGTAAAAATAGAAGAATTGAAAGTACAAAATTTGTAGGTACTCTTTGAGAATATTCGTTGATTTTTGGTTGATGGGCATAAGGTTCTGATACACGCACACCATACACATGAAACATGAAAAATGAAATGAAGTGAAAAAGGATTTTTTAGGAAAACAAAAACGCATAAAAATAAACAAAGAAATAAACAAATAAATCGAAAATAACTGATAAAACAAAAAATAAATGAAAATTTAGGAAAATATTTTTAAGTATTTGTTTTTTTTTTTCCTCTAATATTTTTGGTAAATATTTAGGGTAAAAACTTATTAGGGATTTGTTTCGTACTGTTCTTATTGTTTTTGGGCAAAATAAGATAAAAAAAAAAATTTAGAATTTTTATTATGAAAGCAGGAACTGTATTAGTGGGAGGCAAAAAAAAAGGATAATATCGATGATGTAGAGCAAAGATATGCTAAGTAACAAATTTTTCAAAATGCGTCCTTTACACCAATTTTTCTAATTTCAACTATTTTAGAACGCTGCTTTTTGTGGTATAGGTTTTAGTGATGTACGTGTACTAGTTTGCGAGATCGGTGAGGTTAAATAGTTTAAGTGAAAGGTGGTTTAAGTAGCAAAAAAAAGGCTGTGCTTTCTTAGAATTTAGCAATTAAAAAAACGGATATAACGACAAAACATAAATATGCTAGGTAACTCAGTTTGTATTAACAATTTTAATATTATTATAGTCATTTTATGCTAAGTGCCCTTTTGTACAAAAACCCTAATTTTATTTAAAAAAAACTTATTTGAAGTTAAATTAGTTATAGTGTTATAAGAAAAAACACAAAGAATAAAAATTATAGAATAATATAGCGTTATTCTATTTATCAGGCTTCTTTTCTCAAATTTGCAAACTTGTAGAATGATGCCCTATAAAATTTTAAATTTGTTACTTAGCATATCTTTGCACTTTACCATCGAAATATGGAAGAAATCCTGTAGGAAGAAAAGCTTTTTGACTTTTGATTGACGTCTAGGGAAAAATTTATTTAATTTTTTTTCTTACTTTCATTTCTTTTCATATAGTTCTACTACTACTGCTGTCTGCTACTTTTGATTTGTTTTCCTATCTTATTTTATTACTTAAAGAATTTCAAAATTTTTCGTCCTTATGATAATGATAATGATGATTATAACAATGAAAACTTATTGGTTGTTTTTTTATGTCAGTCAAAAAATCATCACTTTTTATACTATTTTGTTTTATTTTAATGAAATTTTTTCATATTATACACAAAGAAAATGTGATTGAAATTCATATTGAGATCCACTTTAAAAAAATTTTTTTATACAATAAATATAATCTATAATATGAGTAGTAATAATAATAATGATAATAAATAATAATAAAAATAATATTTTGAAATTGGAAGAATTCGTTTTATTTTCCCTTTTTCTTTTTTTTTTCATACCTACTTACTTTTTAATTTGGATAGGCACTTCCCAGAAATTTTGAGAAGATTTCAAACAGTAAAAATTTTTATATGAATTTTAAGAATTTAATAAAATAGAGAGAAAATATTTAGAAATTTCCAAAATTAAAAAATGGAAATGAAAATGAGGAAAATTCGAAAAAGAAAAAGAGAGAAATTTCATTTCGGAAGAAAATATTTCAAATCCTTGAATAACTATAGTCATTTTACAAATTATTTTTATTACTTATCAAATTAATAAGATCAGTTGTTTATAAGAATTACAATTTCAAATTTAAGTGAAAAATAATTATTTGATTTAAAATTTTATAGAAATCAAAAATACTAATTTTTTAAAAGTCGATGGTGAATTTTTGGAAATATTCATTAAAAAAATATTATAGAAAAAATTGTTGAGTGATTTATGACAATTTAATTATTACTGGAAAACTAATCAATTTTTATGCAAGCGTACAAACATAAATAGTAATTTTGCTAGTGATTTGGAAGAAAGTTCTTTTCGTAAGAACTTAGGAGACTCTAAAGAATTTTAAAATTTGCACTCTAGATCTTTGAGTCTTATCGTAAATTCAACATCGTAAATTCTTTTTCCGACGAAAAGACTATTTATTTTAAAAAAATTCTACTTATTTTGTTCCGGAAGATGATTTTGCAAAGTCCACTAGGAGAAAAATCTCCAAGAAATCTTTTTCGTATTGCTATCAAAAAAGAATACGAAAAATATCTAAAAGTAGTTATCCAACACAATCGTATGGTACATCGTCAAAAACCAACTGTTATCTTATTAAGCATAGACCAGCCTTTTCCTGAGTAAATCTCTAAAATGAAATCAAAATTAAAATCATATTTCATAATATTTTCAACTTGTTGTTGAATTCTTCAGCTGTAGATAATTTTATAACATTTCTCTCAATTTCTATATTAAAAATAAAATTTCCCAAAAAATTTTGTGAATATTTTCTTTTCAATTGTTTTCATTTTAAGTTTTTAATTTAACTGCAATTTTACGTGAATAAAAGTAAACAGTTTTGACAAAAATTTCTAATCAACTTAAAAAATTAACAAATCCAATTGTTTTTTTATTTGTTGTACATATGTATGTACACATTTGAAATTCGACAAAAATATATGATCAATACTTAGAAATTGCTATACCACAAGAAAATTCCAAAAAAAAGCCCTTTTCAAGTGTAATTACAAACAAATTAATATTTCGGGTTTTTGTTATTTTAGGAGAGAACTTTGAACTCTAGGTTCGAATTTTGTACTTTAAATAAAAATTTTTATTTGAAAATACTCTACAAGAAAAAATAAAATTTTATAAATCAATAAAGCCAATAAAAACAAAAGAAGAAAACAAAAATTTATTAAAAGACTTGAAAAAGTTAAAAGCTCAGGAGTCACATTTGCTTTATTATACCTCTATGAACGTATGTACGTAAGGTATTATAAATTTATTTTATCGTTTGTAATGCTATATTATAAGAAATAATGGTTTGAGATATAGACATAAGTATATGTTTTTGATTAGCGTTGAATTCAAGGTCGTCTGCGCGTCCATCCCAACGATGATTCAAAAACTCATTCAAGTAAGCTCACCAAATTTTCACAATTAATTCTTAATAGATAATGCCGGAACCATATTTAAATTGGATGTCAATTAAAGCAAGTAGTTCGGCTAGCGGCCCTACAACTTCAAAAGTTATTTAGCTCTATATCTCAGAAATTATTTAAGCTATAAGAAATTTTGCACAAGCAAAATGGTATATATTTTTGGTGATAAGAATCGCTGAAATTTTTTGACTCCTTGTTGTAGCTAACAGACAACTTCAATAGTTATTTGGCCATAACTTAGAAACTTCTAAAAGTATAGTACTGAAATATTACATAAATTAGTATGGTGATACGGCAGGGATTATTTCGGTGCGAAAATATGTTCGAAGGGAATTGTAAATAACGCCAACAGATAACAATACGAATATCACAGAGTTGACATCATCAACTCTTTTTTTCTCGTTTTTTATTTTCAGTTCCTTTTTTTTGCAATTTTTCTTGTTTTCCTTTCAATTGAAAAGAAAAACCTATTAACCGTTATACATTTATTCAACGATTTATTGAATTATTTGCCCATTTACCTAATGGTGGAGTTTGACAGGTGCTTCAACTAAAAATATTGTGATATGAAAAACAAAAAATTCAAACAAAAATTCTATTCTATAAACACCTGAACGGGACGTAACCGTTATTTATTTTACTCTTCTATCAACAAAAATATTGAGTACACAAATTCAATATATTTTTGCACAAGATACACACACATGCAGACACACATTCAAATTAAATGTAAAAATAGGTGATGGCATTGTATTGTATGAGGATTGAAAAGAGAAAAAAAAAAGAGTATAACCCGTTATGTTTAGGTTAATGTGCGGTTTATTTTTCTTATTTTTGCTTTTAAAAAATGTAGGTTTTCTCTCTATTTTTGTTGTTTTTAAATTTTTTTTCAAATACCATTAACAGTTAGGATATATTGAGGTACTTTTTCCCTTTATTTTGTTCGATTACTTTTTATTCAATGTTCAATACAATATTTAAGTTATACCCTCCGGCTCTTACCAAATATAGGTATAATATAATTTAAATCTAATATTTTCGCTTAACAGAAATTTTAGGGGAAACTAACCGATTATGGTGTAATTAAAGAAGCACATTTTCCGTTGTTACCAATAATTATTATTAGAAATAATGGAAAATCTGAATAGGTTAAAGCTTATGATGTGGTGAAAATATGATATTTATAGGCTCAAAACAGATATTGGCAGGAAATGGCCGTTGTTCAGCGTTATAACCTGCTGCCTTATGTGGAAAATTAAAGCTCTATATTTGGAAACTCCTAATTTTTTTAAGTGTTTTTGTTTGGATATAGTGAGTAAAATTTTTTTTCTGTAGTTTTCAACTTACTTCTGTAAATCATATTTATATTGCAAAACATAAGCTAACAGACAGAACAGCTAACTGCCGTTTACTCCAAAACATTACCTTTTTCAAAATTTTTACAAATTTGCTGAAAAAGAGAGAAAAAACAGTCATTTTTGCCTTGTTTGCTTTTAATCGAATCTAAGTAACATTGACAAAACGAAAAACACAAACAAAATAATGGTAAAATCCTTTTGAAAAAGAGAAAAAGAGAAAACGAAAAAAAATGAATTAACCGTTATTTAGTGATTGATTGTTCTCAGGTGGCAGTTTGGGTTGACGTATTTATATGGTGAATTGAAGTATTACAGGGATGATATTGTTTGCTACAACACTCAGCACTTGCATATACATATGCATATAATATATATGAATGTATATTTTTACATGGTATGTCTACTCATATATGAATTCGAAAAACTTATTATATATACAGACATATGTACAATGGTGTAATAAGTTTTAACAAAGAGTGGCGCGACTTTACATTACAATATTTTTGACAATACATTGTTGAAGTATAAATAAAATGGGGAAAAAGAAAAGAAAGCGAAAATAAATATGAATCGCGGAAATTGTAATATGAAATGTTAAAGGAAATACATTATTCCACAATAACCTTTGTTGTTGAAGGTTGTTTTGTAAGTCATCGGTATCATGAAACACGATGGATACAATAAAAGGTGATAAATATATTATCAATTCGTCCGTTTTTAAGGTAAAAATCTTAAGATTCCGAATTCGATCTTCAATTTCTAGTATCTATAATATATTTATTTGTAAAACAAGATTTAAAATTGCAATTGCACAACCCCGGTTCATTGTTAGTAATTTGTATTGCATATTTATTAAGTCTTAATCTCTCCCTTTTGGATCTTATTCTTATTTTCCATTTTATGCTGTTCAAAAATTTCATACAGAACTTGCCATTTGCCAAATTCTGTATGAAATTTTTGAATGATTCTAATCATATACTCAAGCGCTTCCAAACCCGTTGTTTTTTAAAGTCCCGTTATTGTTATGAAAGAAAATAGTACTAAATACGGTAATTTCCATCGTTTTTTCATGAAAATTTTTCATTAATGACCAGGTAACTGGTCATTAAAGGATGCCAATGTTAGTCTGCTTGTATTCGTTGAATAGCTCATTGAAATTTTATAACGTATCCTATAATATTTAGTCGAACAATATACTCAGAGTAAGTACATGCTTGTTCTATAAAGTTGAAGAATTACGGTTTTTTCTGTTTTGATATTTTTTTTAAAAAAGAGTTTAAGTGTTGTTATGTGCAACTAATTTTTTTTTAGCCCCCGACCCCCACTCCATTTGATTTTTGTTTGTAACAATTCTTTTGTCAATTTCATACAATTCATACACATTTAACAAATCCAAAATTACATCAACATGCTATGAAGTACATGCAAATATAACTAGAGATATTTGCAAAAACAGGTATACATTAACATATAAGCACACTTGTGTATAATGTGTATATAAGCACATACGTGTATAGTGAGGGTATAATTTATATAGACGTTATTTATGATTTTCTGAAGTCAATTTTTTTTATTTTTGTTGTGACAGAAAAGGTCTAAGGACAAAAGGACTTTAGGTATTTTGGGAAAAAGGAAGTTTAGGAAAAAAATATCTCATTTTTTTTGTTCAGCTCTTTCTCATCCTTCTCTTTCAAGTTTTTTTTTTCTTTCACACCATCTTAAAATCTTGCTGTTGCTGTTGTCGTGATGTGCAAGATGAAATCTTGTTATGTCAAGCTTTTTCTAATTTTTTTTTCGCAAGGATTCGTTTCCTTTTTTGTTATTTTTTTTTCTTGGAAAAATTTAAAAAAAAGAAATTTTTTTTTTTACTTTTGCTCCGGTAACAATGGATTTCAATTTTTGGATTATAAGGATTTCATTCAACAAAAACCGATTCTATAGTTTGAATAGAAACTTTATGTGTGTGTACTGGTGAATTCGAATTGAATTCTGATTCTGATATGATGACTATGTTACTTTTGGGAATTTTGATCCTAAATTGAGTGTGAAATTCAATTGATTTTCAATGGTTAAAAATTTTGTGTTGTTTTTTGTTGTTTGGTTAATAAATTTTTTTTCTTTGCTCATCCATATTGCATACATTCATTCATAAATGAAGTTTGTTAAGAAAAAAAAAAACTGAAATCTTAAGATGAAGATGACACACAGTATTGTTATTTTGTGATTTAAGTATAGTGGTAATGGTAATAAAAGAAAACAAAAACAATAAAATTTTCAAATAATTGAATTAAAGAAATTTTAAGTTTCTTTTGCTATCGCTGTTTTACTTTCTTTTGATGTTCAAAATTTCAAAAAACTTTATTGACTTTAATTTATTTTGTTAAAGAAAAATAATAATTTTCGATTAAATTTAAAGAATAAAAAATTTTGTGTAATTTTACTTATTAAAAAAATTAATTAATTTTAGCAAGAAAAAAATTAAATTTAACTAAAACTTATTCTTTTTTTACTTTGTTTCTTTTTAGGTATGAGCTTAAAGTGATTTATAATTGCAGAAATGAGTAAGACCCATACTAAATATTTGGTATAACATAATAAAATAGGAGAAAATCAGTTTTATTCACTGAAAAATTTCTTTTTAATTTAAAATTCATTTTTTTTAATTAAAAATTAAATAAAAAAATTATATTGCATATTGAGACCGCTGAAGCAAACTTGTAAGATATTTTAAGGAAACTAAGTAAGTTATTTTAAGGAACTTTAGCAAATCCAAAAAATTTCCTTGTTGGTTTGAAGTATAATTACGAAATGAAAAGTTTAAACTAAAAAAGAATAAAGTATAACAAAATTATCCTAATTTCGACACCACAGACTTTGATAGTGCTTGAAGGTACCCCTCTGTTAGCATCTATATTGTGTCTGAAATGTCTCTAAGAAAGGAACAATGACATCAATTATTCATCCTAATACATTACAAGCATTTTTAAACTATTTTATAATATTCATTTTAGAAATTAAAGTTGATTTTCGGTTGTATTTCGTACACATTGAAGACATTTTCTTTAGTAAATTGGAAACCATACCTGCATGAAATCCAAATGGTCCCGCAGGAGCTTCGTTTATTACATTTGATTACTAAATCTCAGAAACATTTCTTAGGCCTCATTATTTTACAGCATAGAGCCATTCATTAGTTATGTTCCAGTTTCTTTTTTATTACAAATCCTGATTTCGATTATGAAGTCTTAACAATATTTAATGGGTAATATAATTAATTTATAGCTGAAGTGACATTTTACTTTTGTTCCAGTTTTTGTTACAATCTCTGGTTTCGTTTGTAATATTGATTACTTTACGTATACCTAAAATACATAATAGAAACATGTAAAGTCATTAGTAAAATTAAATTTTCTATATAATATTTTCGTATATATGGATGGCTTGTTTTGAAAGTGAGTTCATCATTACTTTGGAAATAAGAGTTTTAAAATAGCAAATGATCAAAGGCAACTTTCAAATTAAACCATCGATATTATCAATAGCTTTATACATACTACGGTTACAACAATTTTTATAATTGAAAGATTACATTTTGTATTTAATTATTTTATTAGATTTAAAATTGTTCCTTCTATATTAAAACTATCCAATATATTTAATTCATTCAGTTTACTTATTTACCTTCAATATTATATTTTAAAATATTTAAATACAAAATATAAATTTTATTTTATGAACATTAAATGTTCAGCATGAATTTACATGAAAACAACTAATAATTTTCAACTCTTTTTAAAAAATTATTCTTAAATTTCTAAAAACAAAACAGTACAATTCTTGTTTTTTAGAATAACAAAATATTTTTTATATACAAATGACAGCGTACACATTTAAAACAAAAAAATAGTCAGTATTGAAAATTTTTAACATTTAATTTATTTATTTATTTTTTCATTCTATTCCATTATTTTATTTATTTTTGTTTTCTATATTCTAAATTGATTATATTAATTCAATTGTTTTCATGTGGCGCCAAATACCCTAACTTTCGAAATTCATTCAATTCAATTGGAAATTTTTCTATATAAAATATGGAATTCATCCCTAAACTTCCATGCTGTTTCATTTAAATTGTTTTTGTTCTTATATCTAGTATTTTTATACATTAATATAGAATTGTACATGATATCCTTTCTTTTATTTTTGTTTTTATTGTGTTATACAAAAATGTACAAAAATATTACAACAGGACGCAATAATATTGTAAAAAATTAAAGAAAGAAGATGAAAAAAAAACGGAAAATACATTGTTGTCCCTTTAAATTTAATATGAAAAAAAAGAGAACAGTTAAAATATTTATTTTATCGTACAGATGGTTAACAGTATTGGAAAGTTTTGAATTTATCGAAATTTTAATTTTATTAACTCGAGAATAAGCCAAACATAAAGTAACAAATGCTTGTCGAAGCAAATATTTCTTATATGTTAAGGAAAGTAATAGTTTATATCTTTGTAGGAAACTTTTTCGCTATGGTTTCTCAAAAAGAAGCCTCATGGATAATTGAAATAATTCAACAGTTTTGAGTAAGTTCCTTGAGGCGCCTTTTTTTCGTCAAGTCCTTAGGCCCCTCTCACGTAATAGGATATTTTGTGATTCCCATCATCACCTACATTAGCACTATATTTAGGTCCCTGGCAAATAGCAATATGGCAGCCACTTGAAGTCATAAGGCTTGCACCGAGGTGACCCTTCCGAAGCATCTCAGTCGTAAGCGAGCCACCAGCTTGCATTCACACATTAAAAGCCCCACCGTTTCGTCTTTGACTTCTTTATCTCACGCTTCAGGCGCCTTGAATAACGATTAGATTTAGCTTGGGGATTTCTAAGTCAACATTTTCAATCAAAAAGCAAATTCGAAAACTTCGAAAGAATTCAGTTTAGATTATGTTAAAATAAGGTTCCATGTTCGTTTCAAACTTCGCAGTAGATTTCGAGAATGTAAAAGATTTTCAACTTTTATACGGAAACAAAATTTGCCAAATACCTTTATCAGAACCAAATATTATAAAAGACAGCAATATTCTTAATACTTTAGCATATTCCAATCACAATTTTTTTTTATTTCATTTAAGAAATATTTAAATTTACCATACAAAAAATAAAATTTTATGGCCTATGCATGTCCGATGAACTGAAATGAATAAAAATAAAAAACAATAAAATAAAACTCATTATTAAAATTTAAACGCAAATATAGAGAAGAAATAGAGGAAAAACCTTAGCACAAACATAAAAAAAGAGAACAAAAGAAAACAAATAAAATGCGATCGTCATAAGAAATGGAAGGAAATTATTGTTGAAAACCATTTCCCTAATATCCCGAAATTCAATTTAAAAAATTTAGAGAAAAAATAAAATAAAAGCTTAAGTCTTATAGCATTAAAAAAAAATATTTGGTTTTTTTTTGTATTACCGGCCCTAATCTGCAAAATGTTGTATTTTAAAACAAATAAAAACGAAAAAAAAACTATAAAAATAAGATGAAAACCTTTAATCAGTCTTCAAGCTTTTTCTTTTTTTTTTTATTTTTATGAGGGGCGCCAAAGTTTCAACCTACTTGGTATATGATGGCGGGTTAGTGTGGGTGGTGTCCTTTTAATGTTTTTGGTGGTGCTGTTTGGGTTTGTTCAAATTATTGTTGGTACATGAAACAAGAAGAGTACATAAGAGAATAAACTACGAAAAAATATTTGGGTTTCCGATTTTCTTTTCTTTTTTTTTGTTAAAAGAAAAAGGCTATTAAAAGGGAAAAAAATATTGGACTTGAAGAATGTCATCTCATAAAAATATCTTAATGTATAAAAATATATTTGCTATTCTAAAATATTTTTTTTTTGTTTATAAACATTCTTTTTATGTTTTTAAACACGAAAGAAAATAAAAAACAAAAAAAAATTGAATAAACGCGGATGTCCATGAAATAAGATCATACGGAATAACAAAAAAAAGGCGAAGTTCAAACGATCGAATGGAAACAATAAATGCATTTATAATTTAAAATCACTAACAATTCTGTAACTCAATTAGAAAACTACCCGACAAGAAGCAGTAAGTTAAAGTCAATTTAACAAGAAAGATTTTTTATCAAAATATTGACCTTTTTCGATGTAGTTACATAGTAACTAAATTAGGCTATTTGAAGTTGGGGAAAAATCTCACTTAAAAACCTCGTTTTCTATCTATTTTTTCTGTCCTGGAATATTGTTGAATATTCCCAGAAATACTCTTAAGAATGCACCTACATTTACAGTGCTATATTCAAAAATTTATCTACCAAGCTTAGAATTTTTAAGAATGACATAATTAATTATTGAATATGCAAAACTCCGACAACTTGCAAAACCCCAACAACTTACCTATGAAAATAACTTAATTGAACTTAAAATTACATAACTCAAAGTTCATGGAAGCTTTGTCTTTGAAGTACATACTAATACAAATGTGACGATATTTTCATGCAAACTGTACATATTCTTAAATTAGACTGCCCACAATAGAGGACAATGTATTTTAAAATATTCTACATTAAATAACATTTCAAATTATGATGTCCTCTTTACTAAACTATTTTTGAAATTCTACAGCATGTCATGAAACGAAAAAAAATTATAAAAAAGAAGATTATGCCAAGAGAACTTTATTTTTTTATATAATTTACATTCTAAACTAGGTACTTAAAATTCTTGAATATTAGAAAAGAAAAATAAATGAAAATTTTCGACATCTTTTCGTTATTACAAATTCATTACCACCTTTTTTTTTCTTAAATAAAGTAGTCGTTCAAAAACTAACATTTATAAATTCCGTAATTCTTGCCTTTTTTCTCTCTCTTATAGAAAACTACAAAAAACAAGATAAATAAAGATAATATACTTAAGTAAAATATTCACGCACTTAAAGTGTATCCTTTTTCGTTTCAATAAATATTAAAGCAGACCCTCTCTCTATACAAATTGCAAGCAGGATATAGGCATTAAAAATGAAGAGTATAGGATTTTTTCTTGTTTTTCTTTCCTTCCAATAAAAATTATTGTTATGTCCTTCTGCTTTTTTTTTTCTCTAAAAACTCCTTCAATCGGTTCTCGTAATACATTTTGTATATATGAAATGGTTTGTATGTTTAAAAAATATTGTATATTTTTTAAAGATTTACAAGTATAGAAATACCCAAAAGTCCTTTAAATGGGACACAAAGAAAAAAAAAATTTTTTTTTTACATTTTATATAAATTAAGATAAAACAAAATATTAAGAAGTAAAAAACCGAGAAAAAGGACGAAGCTTATTTGTTGTATTTTTTTTTTATTATTTTGTGTTTCTTTATCATTAATATTTAAACAAATTTGTTTAAAACTTGTTAAATTTAAAGCTGTTTAAGACTAACTGTAGGATAGAAATTTTAATTTAAACTAGAACATTGTCTAATAATTAGCATGTATCACCAAAAACTTGATAAGAAAAAGAAAATAATGGTTACCAATCATAGAATCATCGAAGATTATCAAGCGCAAAAACCAAAGAAAATCGAATTGCACATAGTTCTGAACAGTTATATTCCGATAATCTCATATAATTTGCTATAACTTCTAATATTTGCACAATATATCTTATTATTTCAAACTGCATATTAAATTATTCCAATCTGCAATATACACTCGATATTGCAGATTGGACCGATGATACATCGCTACCTAATAGTTGTGTTGTGGTCCTCATGAGCGCCCCTCATCTAGAGCGCCCCTTCGACACCTACATTTCTGATGAATCTGAACAACTTTTCCGAAAAAATATACCTAAACGACATGCCCAACAGCGACATGCATTACACGGTATAATTACAAAGCCCCCAAGCGCATATTTAAATTATTTAATGGAAAAAATTGCTAATTAAAATTTTAACCTTATTTCATTAAGTACAACAATCCATAAAACGCAATCAATACATTTTATAATAAAATTTAGCAATATCGATTAAGGTCCTTTTCCATTAGTTATCATGAACGTAATTGCAATACCAATACATTATTCTTTAACTTCAATAAGAAAAACCATTTTGAAAGTATAGAATTCTAGAAAATAAAATAATTTTAAAAAATTTAAGTATTTTAAAACATTCTCGGTTTAAAACCTTTAAAGGAAGAGTAATGAAATTAGGATATTTTCTAAAGGGTATTTGGCAAAAAAAAACATTCAAAAAGATTTATGTATAATACTTGTATAACAGAAAGAATGAATTAGTAATACACGAGTATTTTATTCTTTCACCAAAAATAAGACAAAAAGAAAAAGAAAACTAAACCTTAGAGACCTTCAACAAAACAGAACGAAAAAAAAAGGCACAAGTAAAATTAAATTCTAGTAGAAAGAAATTCTAAACAATTTCAGGCCGCGGTAAAAATATTTTCGTCCTTTATTCTTTTTTTTTTATTTTATTTTTGATCATTTGTGTCTGATTTCCTTTTTTTTTCTCTTTTTTTTTTTTTGATGAAAAGTTCATTAAAGGGTTAAGTTGGACAATAAATTTTTTTTAACAACATTTTCTCATAATTAAATTGAAAGAAAAACCAATTTAAATTTCAAATATATAAAACATGAAAATGTAGTAAGAAAGGGAGGTGATAAGAGACAAAAGCACCTAAGTAAATCATTATTTTTCATTCCTTATTTCTACAAACCATTCGTTTTCGTCCTGTCCATTCATTCGCAAGTATTAATACAAAAAAAATTAAATATTAAAAATGACCGAAACTTATTAAAAGAATAAAGATTTGGTGAAAAATTCCTTTACTATATTAAAACCTAAAATTTTTTACAGTAAATTTAATCCACAAGTGGTTCTTAATTTAAAGGTTTTAAAAGAAAATTTCCTTTAAACCAAATTCCTACATCCTAATCACATTCCCATCATCATTCTACATTTTCTTCTTTTTTTGTTTTTCTAACCTGGTTCTATATACAAAGAATAAAACTCAATTTTACTTAAAAGTTATTATACGGATCAGTATTTTAAATTAGAGGTGGATTTTTGTTATTTTTTCGTTAAATCGAGGTAGGACAAAATAATTAAAAATAAGGAAGAGAAAAGAAACAAACAAACAAATTCAGGAAAATGCAAAAAAAAAAAGCTAATTTTTCATTTAGAAAGAAAAAAAACATAAGAACAACCTCTTTGATGTGAAAACTTCAAGGTTGAATTATAGAAAATTTATGGCTAAATTAAATATTAAAAGGAGATAGAGAAAAGGACAGAAAATTTATTTAGAAATTTATATTTGGCTTTTTGATTTAAGGACAACAAAAAAAAGCATTTTATTTTAGGCTTTTGAAATTTTATTTTCTTATGGTTGTGCTCGCGTATTTACACGAGAATTTACACAAGCATTAAAAAGAAAAACAAAAAATAAATAAATATAATTAAGTGAAAAGGATTTTTTTCCGGTAACTTTATTATAAGACTTTTATAGTAGATATTTAAGTTTATTTTATTCCTTAGTTTACTTTAATGTTTTTTAAAATTAATGTTTGAATAAAATAAGAAAAAGTATAGGGATTTTAATTTGTTGCCGTCATAATTGAAAGAGAGTGTTTGTTTTTTTTCTTTAGATTCCCTACAAAAAATATAAAAATGAAATAGAAAAGTAAATATGTAATTAGGAATTTTCTAAAAGGATTTTTGTGTATTTAATTTCTAATTAGTGTAAAAAAGTATAATAAATTTCTTTAATAGAGAAGAATTTAAAGAATTCGAATTTCGGTCTAATTCAGAATGTAATTGTGTATTAGGAAATTGCAATTGTGTGAAATAAAATGCCAACTATGGGCGATAAAATGGGAAATGCCTAACATTTCTTAATCACTGTTTTATACTTAAATTATTATTAAATATTGTTAATATTTCACAGAGCATATATATATAAATGATTTAATTGAAAAGATTTTATTAAAGTTATTAAAAGAAGCTTAGTTGTAAAAGTATTTTAAATGGCAAAAAATTTTTTCAAAAAATTAATCATAATTATTAAATTTTACATGTTCATTTCCCATAATTGGTTATTACCATAAAATCACTTAGCTCAGCAATTTCTACAAAAAATTAACATTGAATATCGAATATATATTTATTGCTACAAATAATTCTTTGAACAAATTTATTGGAATTTCAAATGTAATAAAAGTTTTAGTCGAAAATCTTAAGCTTACTTGAGCCTCCTCGGTGATGATATTTCTTCTGTGAAATTTAATCCTTTTTATCGCATCTGTTGTTTATATAATTTAGTGTTTAACACCTAAATTCATGCACCTAAAATAGAATTTAAATTAAATGTTATTCATATTTCAACATCATATTTAAAGATATTTGGCATTGATACACATTACTTCTTAAATATGAATTAAATTCTAAAAAATTTTAATTACTTTTTAGCAATAAAATAATATTTACTTAACAATTCAATTTGAAATTAAATTTTCCAAAACAAAAGTATTTTTCCATTAATTTTAAAAAATATTTTTGATTCCATTTTCTTAATTATTTTCTCATTATTCTTGCTTTTTTCACATTAGTTAAATTAAAATTTATTGAATAACTACCAAGAAACAAAACAAAACTAAACTAGCTTCAATTACAATTTCAAAAAATTGCGAAAAAAATGTAAAAGGTAAAAATAAAATGAACTTTTAAGCGAAATTTCTCTATTATTTTAAAATAATCTCTTATCCATTTCAAATCCTTCATTAATTATTAAAATGCAGAAACATAAACATTCAATTGAAATTTTTTTAACCTTTATCCAAACATAAAAAAATTTAAAATTATTTTATTCCTTGCGTTTTTTTCCCAAAGAAAAAACTAATAGCATCCTATACTTTTACCAATAATGTTACATGAGTTCAAAAAAGAAGAGTTGATTAAATTTTGAGAAAACATTATCGTTAAACTTAATATTCTTAATATGAGCCCATTTAATATTCTATAAAAGCTTTCTTCAAAAATAAAACAATTTTCAATTTTCGATAAAGATGAACTCCACTCTCTAGAATACAACTACATAAAATTTTTACAATGAATAATTAATTAGAATTCCGTGCTTTACATCCTTAATTTCTTACAATGTCAAAAAAGGTTATGTTTTTCTTTTAAAAAAATTTATTTTACTTTTATAACCCATTAACTCTCATTGATAATAAAATTGAGGTAAAAGATATTTAAAGAACTTCCGCCGTTTTTAAAAATCCACAAAAAAAAAAGAAGCAAAATAATATTAATTAAAATCAAGGATAAAATCAAAAAGATATTCACGCCATTTTATATACAAATTTATTAAATGCTCTCCACCATAGCACTTTTGTTTCACGTTGGTACCGGTTTCAGTTTTATAATTTTTCTCATCCTGTTCAGATAACATATACTTGTTGACAATGAGAATTGGGAGTATTGATTTTAAACAGATGCTAGGTGAATGGAAAAATCAAGAAATATTTGGAACAATGAAAATAGTTGGATAGAATTCTGATTTTCCATAATTATAAATATAAAAAATTATTAATCTTCGAAATCCCTCAAATCTAGGACTCAAAATGAAAATCTAGAATGCAGTTGCATTAAAAATTTTTTTTAATTGTTTAGTTATCAGATTCCTTTTAACTTTAAAGTGCTTCAACAAACTCACAATTCAGCAAGCATAAATTATTAACAAAGAGCTTAAATGAATGTTGAGAAAAAATCAATTATTTTTTGAGTACTCTCATATAATTTTTATTACACTAATCGGAACATTTGAGTCTAACATCTGACTTGCTCTTTTTTTAAATTTCTTTTTTTCTTGGTCTTTGTGGCATTAATTTTATTGAAAAGACGCCGCGACATCAAATCTTGGAGTAACTCATAAATATTAATATTAAATAAACTCTTACAATATGAACTTGCTTGTTATATCCTTTTACAATTTGGTATATGGTAGTCTGAATAACAATCTTCATATACTCTGATAATACAATCAATAAGTACAAATATATGTATATAGAAAAAGTAATAAATATTTATGTACGTTTTAAAATCATGATATTAAATTTCACTTAAATCCAGTTGGGACCAATATAATTTGTTATACAAGTATACAAATGAATTGATTAAGTTCCTTTGGAAAATACGGTTAATTCTTTATTTCTTTCTTGGTTTTAAAAGGAAAGGATTTCTTATGTGCCTGTTATACTTTTTTTCTCCTATACACAAAGTACATAGTTATATAAAAAGGGAAAGTGTTCAAAATTGAAATCCTTTAAGGAGGCAGAAAAAAATACTTTTTACAAGGTATTAAACAATAATACCTAAGAGCAAACTGGTATATTCGTTTTAAACCTAATGGTTACATTAAATGAAATAAAGCTGATAAGTTTAAGCAAAAAATAATAAGGAAAAAATGGTTAGTAAATTTTCTAAAAAGTTAAAATAAACAAAAGTAAAAAGAAAATACAAAACATAATTGATGGCAAATCTATACTTGTGCCTATTTGTTGAGCCTAAATTATCTGATGTTGAAAGAATTGAATGGCGTTAAGAAATTTTACACTGAAATTTTAAATCTTGGTATAAATATATGTTTTACGCGTTGTGGACCGGTGCAATTTCAACGATTGGAACCCAACTTGCTGACAAATCTCAGTATTTTTTGTAGTCTAAAATCACTGTAAATTTTTTAAAGTCTAAAAATCCCGGGCAGCTCTTCCTTTAATTTGACTGGGTTAATCTTTTCTTTAAATTTAACACTTATCATTCAATTTCTCTGTTTGAAATATGAAAATTCCAATTTTTTTAAAAGTCCATCTCCTAAAAAATAATTATAAAATTGTGAATATTTTATTCTATCAAAATGTATTTTAGTTTTAACTAGTTAAATTCTTTCTCTTACAATTTATACAAAATAAACACATGGTAGTCCTAATTTATTTTTTATATTGCATATTAAGCGCAAAACCAATCTTTATTATTTATATGTTACTCGAGTACATAAAATAATTTTGACAACCAATCAATTTATATCGAATAAAATCGTGTGCCATTAATTAATTTAAATGAACTTTAATAAAATATTAATTTGTCATTATTGTTTTACTTTATCTGTTTTAAATGGTTTGAGTTTTGTATTATTTTGGTATTTTACAATGCATATATACTATTTTAACTTTGGTGTTTTTTTGTTGTATATTATGATTTTGTTTGTAAATATGTCAATTAATTTCTCAAATCAATTTTAATTATCACATTCCATTTTAATTAAAATATCATTAAATTAAGTTTTATTAAAAGCCAAGCTTTACACAAATATATTTTGATTTTTTGCCCTTAACTAATTTGACATTGTAGTTCATAGCATAATATGTCAAGAGTGTTGATAAAAAAAAAAAAAAAAACCAACTGATAATGAATAACACAAACACCACAACAATGGAAAAATTATAACATATGACGCAATTCTGAATATCATTTTTGCCTTGTTAATGAACTTTACAGGTTTTATAATGGTTGTTTGTTACTGCAACCAAACAGTAAAACAAAAAAAAAATATAAAATTATGTAATGAATACAACAAAATCATTTTTAAATTATTCATTCATTTACCATAGAAATATGCTAATGAGTCTTCAATAGTGTTGTCACTAGTATCAGGAACTTTTCCGTTTGATTTAAACTCACTTTATTATTCCTCGAAATACTAGGCTTTTGAGTAAAACTCCACCGAGCGAAAGTAAATAGTAGTAACTCATAGTAATTAAAAGTAAAAGGAAGACAACGATCAAAGCAATTTAATAATGATTTTGATATTAAATGAATAATTATTTAGGTTTTGTTAGTTCACCCAAAGCCACTAATTTCAATTTAAGAAATTTTCTTTAATATGTCAAATAGTGCGTTTTAAGTTCTATTCTATTAAAATTCCTTGCTCTCCAGACAAGTCCAAAAATTTAAGATAAAAAAATAAAAATAAGCAAGTATAAAACATCAAAAAGTTCATCCTAAATCCCCACCTTTAACAATAAATTTTATTATTATTTTTTTGCTTTTTTTCTCCTAAATAGGTAAGAGAAAATTTATATTTTACATTATACATATGGGTAGGTAGGTACTTTCACATAGTATTTAAAAGGTAAGTAACGTTGAAAAGTGTGTTTATAAAAGGTCAATATTGTTTTATAAATTTTAGGTCTCCCTTTCCTCTTATTCTACCATGACTTTCGCTATTATATAATTTAATAAATTTATTCTATAACCACTTTTTTAGGTTAAAATAATCATAAAAAACTAAAAAAATAATATAGAAGTATATGTGAAGACCCGAAGTAATAGTAACAACATTTAGCAAGCATAGAAGAAAAAAAAATTTAAGAAAAGAAACTTTGCTAAGCATAAAAGTGAAAAAATAAAGGATGTTTTTAGACTATAAGTTGTGTGGTTTGTTGTTTCATTGTTTTTAGCACTTTTCCAAAAAATTTTTGAAAAAAAGTGCTTATTAGTTTCACTCTGTCCGTCCGTCCGTCCGTCCGTCCGTCCGTCCGTCCGTCCGACCGTCCGTCCGTCCGTCCGTCCGTCCGACCGACCGTCCGTCCGTCCGTCCGTCCGTCCGTCCGTCCGTCCGTCCGTCCGTCCGTCCGTCCGTCCGTCCGTCCGTCCGTCCGTGTGTCTGTTTACAAAACTTCTACACCGTTGAAGATAGAAAGCTGAAATTTTGTACGTACATAGATCTTTACTAGAAACTTATTTCCATAGAACAAAATTTTTACCTATCTCCCCCCCTCTAGAAGTTATACCCCCCCAAAACCCTAAAAACGGCCTTTTTTAACTATTTGTTGCAATGAAACCATAAGCATTTTTGAAATTTTGTAAACGCAGAAAGACAATGGCTTGCTTCCTCTAGCACGGTATACTATAGCTAAACTTTAGAAAAACAAAATGGCCGTTCAAATTTACCGTTATCTAAAGTCTTTTTTTTCCAAATTTTTGATTTCGTTTTTCTTCTAGACCCCAGCCTGTAGAAGCTTGAAATTTTAGGGCCTTTTAGACATTACCAAATAGTTCATTTCGTTAGAAGAAAATTTTTTTCCATCTCCGCCCCCTTTCAAGTTATCGCCCCTTGAAATTTGTAAAATTTGAATTTTTGACACCCTATATTTCCGAAACCGCAAGCTTTTTCAAATGTCTATAAACGCTAAAAGTTAACGGTAAATTCCATGACATTAAAAAATATAATTATTTTTCTTAACTCACACATTTAAACCTTAAAATCGAGCATTATGTTAACCCCTCTTTATATTATTTTTGCTCTATTTCAAATACTGCATAAATCGTTCATCCTAAATATATGCAATCCCAGAAATAGTTTTGTATATGAATGAAAAAAATTTTAATAGTGTGATAGGTATACATAGACTGTATTTAAAAACAGAATTTTCACTTGTCGAAGGGAAAAGTGCTACAATACAAACCATTGGTTTGACCCAACTTTATTAGTTTTTGATTCTGTTTTTTGAATAAAATTTTCATTCATTTTTGGTTGTTTTTTTTTGCTTTAAAATAGGTAGTAAAATAAAAGAAAAATAACCTTTATACAGAATCTTTTAGGATCTGATCCTTAAGACGATTTATATACAAATTTTTGTAAATGATTTTTACACGTACAGTAAACTCTAAGATTTGCAGTGCAACAAAACAAAAGCAGCCTCAGTTCTTCTTTTCACATTCTCCTTCACGGCGAATTGCAGATATTTAGTAATAAAAAATGGTTGTTGCCAATTTATTTACCGCATGTATAAATTGAGATTGGTTGCGAATTATTTGTATTGTTTTTGAAAAAAAAAACTGAAATAATATCTTCTACTGTATGTGGTTCGCAGTCACAAAAATTCCCTTGCAGATATTCCTCTGATCAGGACTTCTAAGAATTTAAACAGATTTTCGACTTTATGCCAACCAATGGGTTTAAAAAGACCTTTTAGCCCGGTATTGACCATACTATTGAATCTTATGTATTGCAGCACAAAGTATCAAACATCCAAAATTGAAAAACAAATTTTCCAGTAAAAGATGACCTTAAGGAAGTAGATTTTTCTAATATCATAATTTGATTATTATTTGGAAAGAAGCTTATATTACTTGAATTTCACTGTTTACTTTACACATTCGTTTAAGAAAAATATTTTCTATTTTTTGCTTAAAATATTGCAAAATAAGGATGAAAAATTCGAAAACTAAATAAAAATGTTAAAAATAGAGATTTTAATTAAATTAGAGAGTAGGTTTGAATTGAATTGCCTAAACATAAAGCTAAATAGACACGTAAGATCCTTAAAATGAATCAATATATTGATAGAATTATTAAATTTAGAACACCTTACAAAAATAAAAATTTATAGAGGAAAAAGATATATTCTTTAAATATTTGAAGAGATATAATTTTAAAATTTATCAAATTTTTAAATATTACCTCTTTAATTTTTAATTTTTTTAGTTAAACTTATTCAACTGAAATTTTGCAAATATATGAAGAAAATTTTTACAAACTTTATTTTAAAGTTGAGGTTTTAGATTCGTTCATATTACCTTAAATTAATTTGGACAATTACAATGGATATTATTGGTAAAATTTCGCAATTGTTTTAATAACTTAAAAGATACATTAAATTTTGAAAGCTAGTGTATATTAAATTAAAAGTGCTACATACAGTCCTTCTGCTGGGTATTCTTCAGTCATCTTAAAATCATATGCATCTATTTATTATTCATGAAATTACGTCGCACAATAATTATGCAGTGGGGCCTGCATTGAAGTTTTTTTCTTAAAATTCATTTAGTTATTCTACGCTAGTATTAGTATTTAAAATTATTAAAGCCAAATTTCTTTGTATTACGAAACGATAATGAAGCTATGTGGGCTTTTCTTCAATTCATGTGTTTTTCATTATTTATGGTAAGTGTAAGTAACTTTAATCTGTTTGGTTTGTTCCAAAATTGCCTAAAAAGAAAAAAAGAAAAATTTTTTAATCTTCTAATATTATAATTAAAAACTCAAAATTTCGAAATTTTTCTTTCATTATTTTATTGAAGGATGCTTAAAAACTATAATTTTTATTTTTCTAAAAAAAAATATAAACAAAATTTCTCCCCATATATCCCTGTCCCCACCAATTTCTTACATACTTTTTTCTTGACTATATAATTTTTTAATTTTATTCCCTATTTTCCTCAATTTATTACTTAAAAGTTTCCTTTTTTTTACACAGAAAAAATATAAGGATATTGCAAAAATTATTTCCTTTTTCTTTTGAGTGCCGTAAAAAAAATTCTTGCTTAGCTACATATCTCAAAATATGAACCATATTTACGAAAAATAAAAGTAATTTCTTCTATTTTTCCCATACTCCCGTAAATTCATCCTTTCTATTCTACACCTGTACTTATGTTGAACCTGTAAATATAACGAGTAACAGTGCATCCTTAAAGTTTATAATTGAGTATCTTTTTAAAAAAAAAATAGTATAAAATTATATTACAGCAAGGAATGTTTACGTTCACATTTATTTATTTTTATATGTTGAATATTATAAGGTAAATATTATCCTTAAAACCTCAGCATATTCACATTAAAATCTAAACTTACAACTACACTAAAAAAAACTAGTAGATCTCAATTTATTATGTCTAGAAAAATAAAAGAAAATTTTGCTGAAAAAAAAGTAAAAGAAATCATCGTAATTATATGAAAAGGATATAATAACGGAAGGATAAAGAAAAGGAAGGCTTTTGTTAAAGTTTTTAATTCTCTGATTTTTCCTTTTAAGAAGATGCGTTTTCGAAAAGCAAAATAAAAGAAAATTTAATTCTGTATCCAACCTTATAAGAAATTCAATTCGACTGCTCTACTTATCCTCTACTTTTCTATTTTCTTTAAGGATATGATTTTTTTCCGGTTTTATGAGAGAAATTGGGGTTTAAAATAAGTAAAGGAATGCAAAAAAAATTTTAAGAAATTCGTAAAAAAAATTTTTTGTGTTACCTTTTTCCTTTATGGATTCAAGAGTTTCTGCAAACAAAAAAAAATATTTTTTTTTAATTTTTATAGTACTCGTATATTGGGCGCGATGATTGCATTGTTAGGCAAAATATTATTGAAATTTTTATGATTTTATTGTAATAATTGATTTAAATTGTGCTTCAGAAAAATAATCAGATTTTATTTTAGTGATTTTCTCTTTTTCCATTTTCCGGAAAAATTAATAATTGAATTTAAAATAAAATATACCTATAGATGTTAATCACAACTTTGAATTTGTTTATAAAATCATAACAGTCTTTTAAAGAAAAAGTTAAATTAACAGTTTCAGAGAATAAGCTTTAAGTGATACACTCTGACTATAACTATAAAAAAATCTTAATATATATTTATAAATTTAAGATTGAAATATTTGACGAAAATCCACAAGTGAATAGAATGGAATTAAAGCAAATTCAATCCAACTTTATAGTGGTAATTACGATAGTTTAGAATTTTTAATTCATAAGGTTAGAAAATTCTTATTAGATTTTTAAAAAATTCCCATTGCTTTCTAAATTCTAAAGTATGATCAATGAAACCGTCTAAAAACAATGTATTGTACTCAATAAATCTTAAGACGATCACAAAATTGAATAATCTATCATAACCATTTTTGACCCATTTCATGCAAATACCAATATTCTTCTTTCTTATAGTTATAAGAAAAACATTAATATTCTTTGGAAAATTGAAGAAACAAAATTGCATTTTCTATACCATTTTTGTGCTTATAAAATGAAAATTTTGAATTTCAGTTCCTTTGATTCCTCAAAAGTTATAGTTTTTATTTATCTATACCTAAATTATACTAGATATATATATCTACTATTTATTAATTGATTGCTTTTGAATTTCATATATTTACAATAAATAAAATTCAATGTTGAAAAATGCAGCAGAAAAGCTACAGACAAAAAATATATAAAATAAATCTTTGAATATTTTGTAAATTATCCCAATGAATCCTATTTGTAGCATTTTCATAAATGTTATATGTATATATGAATTCATTCTTTTGGATATTATATTTTTTGTTAGTTTATTTTAATGGTTCTCTTTTTTGATGAAACTTTTCCGGAAAATTCAAAAATTATTATACAATTTTTCTATACGAAGATTTACAATAAAAAAATAAAAATAAAAATATTGAAATATATTATGAATTTTCCAATATCTGAAAAAAAAAGAAAGAGGAAAAAGAAAATCCATTGAATATTCTGAGCGTTTTTCATTTTTCATTCCCTCCTCTTTATTTTTTTTTTCATTTTCCTGCTTCCTTGCATTTCAGTATTTTTTTTCCTCTCATTTTTCAAGTTAATTTTTTTTTTTGTATATTGAGTTAAAAAATAATATTAAATCGTATAATACTTGCTTTATAAATAACAAATATAATAAAAATAACAATAGTGGAAAAAAAATAATATTATACTTTTTTTTGTAGGAAACCAAAAGGATTTTCTAGGATTTTACTGATTGAAATTTTTTAAAAATTAAAAAAAAAAGAAATAAATATAGTGTGCGCCTATATAAATATTTAATCATACTCGAATACAAAAAAAAGTTAATCAGTATGATACAGAGGCAAAAACTGATTATTAAAATAATGGATTTTGGAAAATTAAAAGATGAAATTAGAAAATTTAATGAGAATTTAAAAAAAAATGATCAAAAGCATCATATTCAGGCACTATGGTAATGAGAAATGAGGAAAAGAAAATGATTTTTTTTGTAATTTTAGTCCAAAACAAATTTCTTTCTACAAAATAATCAAAGAACATTCATTTTGCTTTTAGATTTTCAGTTTAAGAAATTATATTTATAATAATGTACTATGGAAGTATATCGACAAAAGATGAAATCTTCTAATTGCTAGGACCATGACAAATAGACTCAATATTGCGGAGACTTATAATAAACTTCGTCAAAGTATTGCGGTGTTAAATGGATTTAGAAATTTGTTAGTAACAAAATTGTTTTTAGCTCGAATGCGAAAATCTTTTGCATTAAATATGAAAAATACATTTAAAATATCCATTATCTAACATAAGCAATATTCGATGCCACAACATTTAGTTCAAGGATGTATTCAATCTAATATCTTAACATAATTGGTTATTTTCGTTCATCTAACTGTAATAATATTGGAAACATGCTAAACAGCTTAGAATTAAGAGTGATAATAAATAATAAAATATAAGTTTCTGAGTAGTTTAAAAAATTTTTTCTGCTAGAAAAGTTCAAATATCTTTTGCTTAAATACTTTAACGTAATTGATTGTTATCTGACAATAATTTTAGTTGCTTGCGTTCCATATTCACGTATCTAACGATTATAATATTGGAAACTTAAGTTTTTCTAGATTGCATGAGATAATGTCATCTGGTTTTCGTGAAAAAATAACCTGAAAATAAGTGACAATAATGAAAATAAATTTTTTTTTTAGAATTTTTCACATCTTACTACTGTTATAGGAAACAAAAGAACAAAAAAACATTTTTCCAAATCATTTTTTTTTTTAATGAATAACATTAAATGAAAATTTAATTAAAATCCACTAATCTTTTTTGGAATTTTTTTGTTTAAAAATTTGGTCATTTTCTATAACTTTTTTTTTATTTTGTGTGTAGTCAATCTTTAACAGTGACTCTCAAACATTATTGTTTTCAAACTTTTTTCTGCAAAAGGAAAAAAGTAAAACCAACTACTGTCATTTGCACAGAAAGCAAGGAGTTGTATACCCTCAAATTAACACGAAAAGAATAAGTTAAATTGGACATTACTAACTGATATCTTAGTGAAAAGCTCATTCTAATCAAGAATAACATGGAAGAGCCCATTTTGCAAAATGCTAATTATTTAACGTTATTCTCTGGAATCATAGTAAGTATTTAGGTTGTTCACTGATGTGACTCCACCATAGGAGCCGTCATGTTTAAACAGATCTCAAGAATTCGTTAGAACATAATCATTAAATTGTCATTTTGTGAAAAATTTCAATATTTCCAGTTATCTCATACTTATTATCTTTCATCTCAACTGAAATCCGTTTTTTTAAGTAAAATAATACTTAACACATCATTCAAATACAAAATGATCTCAATTCAAGTATATTAATATAAAATTTTTTAGTATGTTATATTTTCTGTATTGAAGAATACGATTCCTTTTGTCTTACATAGATTACCCGATATTTTTAAAATCACTGATTTACAACCTACAAAAAAAAATAAATTTATTTTCATTTTATATTATTAATGTATTGTCCGCATATAGTACGTGTTGAAAAGCGTGTTAAATCCGATTAAATTGCGATAATTTTCAGTTTGATTTCTTTTTTTCCTTGCTTTTTGTTTTTTAGATTTAAAATCAATGGATAGGAATTTTTTTCATTTATTGTTTAATGCGAAATCATCAATTTTTCTAAATTCAATTTCGATCAAAATTGAAATTAATACCCTTTTATTCTGTTGGTGATGGTGGTAGTTAGTGGTAGTGATGGTAGTCAATTGTGTTGGTTGTGGTGATGGGGTAAATAGTTAAAGAATTTTTACAGTGTTTTTGATTATTTTTTTCTTTATCAAATTTAGACGCACAGGGGGAAGCAACAATAAAAAAAACTGAATGTTCTCAAAAGATTTTTTTTTACAAAATAAAAAATCTTACCCCCATGCCGTTTTTTGTAAATGCAATTTTAATGATAAAAAATGGAATGAAAAACAATAATTGTACACTTATTGCGTTTTTGGTTAATATACACAATTGTACTGAAATATAAGACTATATTGAACAATAAAGAAAATATTCATTTAAAAGGTTACCCTCTTAAAAGGATTCATCAGGATTCAATTATCATCAGAGAGAAAATAAAAAAAAAATGAAAACGTATAGAAATCACAGGAATTTAATCAAATCGTTATACCCAAAAGAAGAAAATGCACAAACAAGAAAAAAAAATAAAATTTATGACTTTCTATTCTCCAATTTACAATTAAACTAAAGCGTTCTATAAGAGAAACGCATCCTTATATCTTCGTCTTCGTCTTTTTCCCTGTATACAAAAACTTATAAATAAAATTCCGTATTTTTAAGGATTTCCCAATGTTAGGAACGGGGTAAATAACCATTTTAATTCTTTAAATAATGGTTAAAATCTTAATAATATAAACATATAAAGAAAATCTATGATTTAAAAACGTGCAATACAATGCAATTGTAAATTTTATGTGTAATATGCTGAGCAACATAACGCAAAACCCATAAATTTTACTTATGTTGGGTGAGTAATCTTTAATTTTACTACTTTCTGACTATATTTTGTACATTTTGTACTATATATGGTGATCTATGCATTGTACATAATAATATTAGAAATAAAATAGCAGGAAATAATGGGAAAGAGTTCCTTTTTCTTTTCCTTTCGATTTTTTTTTTGGTAAAAATCCTTTCAATTCCTTACGGTATTTTCAGTAATTGCCATTGTATATATTGATGGGGTTGTTTTCTATAACCATCAGTTAAATAAAACTAGGTTTTTATGTGCGGGAGTTGAAAAATAAATAAAATCAGTACTATATTTTAATGACATTCATTGCATTCAATGTAAGAAGGAGCTTCCTAGGAATTTAATGTTTAAATTCTTACTCAGTTGGATATTTAAAAATAAAAACAAAATTGAAAAACAAAATTGAAAAAGTAAAACATGATTTTTTTATACTAATTCAAAAGTTTTTTGGTTACTAACTTGAATACCGGTCGAAGGGTCTCTTGCGATCAGTCATAAATAATGCTATCAATATAATTTATTTACAAAAAGAATATTTACAATTGTACGAAATGAAAAAAATATTAAATAATAAATAAGTAAAAATAAAATGAAATTCTTTGAATTTGGAAAACGTTTTGGGTTTTTAAATTGTGTGCATAATTCGAATGCTTGTTATCCTTTGTACAATTTATATTTCATATACCGAACGATTTATTAAATTATTATAGAAAAAACCCATTAAAATGTTATGTTGCTCTTTGTACCTAGTTTTGTCTATTGCATCTTGCATTCCAAGAAGAGGAATTTTTAAAGTTTTTACATATTTCGCATTCCAACTGGTGAAATATCATTTTCTCACTGATTTGAAAAATACAATATTTGCCTTTTTTGCCGTATTCATATATTTTTCAACTTTGCAAAATATTTTCCTATTTCGATCAGTTTTTATATTTTTCATTCAATCTTTCCTAAAGCCAGTTCTTTCAATAAATTCTAAAATGAAATGAAAAATGTAATCTTTTCTTTTATACAAAATATTTATGATTATTTTTAATTTAACTATAGTCTTTAACGTGACTCTAATTTACATGTTCTTATACAAATACTTTAGAAAATTAAAATTTAATTTTAGAAATGAGAATAATCAAAAAGGATGTCCGCTACTAAGGTTTCAAACTATTTTTGTGAATATTGCGTGAAATTAAACTATTAAAAAAAAATTATTTGCCCCTCAAGGGATAGTTTTTCTTTGATTTCAAATTTATTTCTGTATATAAATAACTTTTTGCAAGATATGTATTGTATGTAAACCCAGAAATACACACGAAAAATGATAATAAATTTTATTTAAATTTAAGAGTTTTTAAAATTAAAGGGGAAGAGTATATAAATTTAAAGTAGACATTGCGTGTTATTTATAGAAAATTTTAAACGATTTTTTGGTATTTCAATGAAATTCAAATATAATAAGTAAGATAGAGCAATAATATATTGGAAAACATTTCCTGTTACGAATGAACTTATGTAAAAAATTAGAAAATTTTAAGGCATTCTCCTAAATACAAACATTTTAGTATTTTAAGTGTTGACTTGATAAAATATTAAAACTGCCATCGGTTGTATATCAGCAGATTTCTTATATTAGTTTGAATAAGTTCAGAAATGCTTACAGATCAAATTTCTATTATACTAGATAACAGTCTATTTTTCTCAAAATGCTCAAATAAATGATGTAATCTACGGAAATTGTCCTTGGAAAGAAACACTCTAAAAAGTTAGACTATAGTGGAGGAAATTAAGTAAGATAAGCCAATATTATTTAAGAAAAATTTTTTTGTCAAATCTTTTATAAATAAAAATTCTTATCTTTATTTTAAAACCGGTTATTACTTAAGAAGCAAAGAAAAAGTCTGTAAAAACTTTAAATATACTAAACAAAACTACTTTCTTTATCTTTTGAGTGCATTGTTTTGAAAAATTTATCAACTTAAAGTTTTATATAATTTGGTTCACATAATTTTCACAATGATAAAATAATAATTGGAAAATAGTCAGGAAAAATATTTAACATTTATCGCGTCTTATAATATTTTTGGTTGTGAAATGTGTCAGTCAGTTCAATTTTAAATTCAAATTATTTCGCTATTCAGTATCTATAGAAGTTCTCTTGTTATACAGTTTCTATATAATTGTAACTTTATTAGTTGAAGCAAATTATTTAGGCCCGATTTCATGAAATAAGCTTCTAGTTTCATGGTAATTGTGTAACATGCTGCCTAACATACTTGCCCTCAAAACATATTTTCTTTGTAATTTTGTACAAAAATATAAAACTGAAAGTAGGATAAAAAAAATCAGAATGTAGAAATTTCAGAAAAATATTAACAGTTTTAAGCTAAGCTCTAAAAGGTAAATAAAACTACAGACAACTTTAAAGGACAATAGACAAATTGCAATTCATTTTAAATGTAAAGAGATTTAAAAAAACTTAAGAAACTATTTAACTAATTCAAAACTATAAAAATAAAAATATAAAAACAAAACAGAAGAGAAAATTTAATGGAAATTTCTAAAAAAATGTTTTCCTTTTTATTTTTTTCACAAAAAAAAAGCATATTTTTTCAAAGTTTAACAATGAAAACAATGGGGAAAAAATTGCTTTAAAAAGATCAACTTAACTTTTTTATAACAAAAAAAAAGAACTCATTTTATGGCTATATGACATTTTAACAGGAATTCAAAATAAATAAACATAATCCACGATAAAATTATACAATTTAAAAATATTTTGAACAAAAACAAAAATCAAACAAATATTAAAAGTTCCAGTTTGCAAGCACTTCTGTTTTTTCAAATGCAGTTTGATGCATTCCACTTGAAAACAAAGTGAATACAAAAGTCCAATAAATTTCACTTTTTAATAATGTTGCATATTTTTTACATTCCATTTAATTTTTCACAAAAGAATTACCAAAACAAAATTTTAATGTTCTTTGATGTAAAATTATCAAGGAACAAAAGGCATTATAATTTCATAAACTCAAAAAAAAATTGTTAAAGTATTTGTTTGAAGCCCGAAAGAAAGGAATCCAAAGTAGAGAACAGAAAAAAAAACTTTGTAAAATTATTGTTATTTTTACAATCGTTTTAAATTAATATTTGTTTCAAAAATTTGCATATATTTGGGAGCTTTAGGGTAGTCAAAATTTTAAACCATTTAAATCAAATTGAAACCGCCAAGCGAACTTAAAAGCTTGTAACTATATTTTATGTAAAAAAAAAATCTATAAAAATTTTTATAACTTCATTATATTCCTTGTGATTCCTTCTGGAACATAGGGTATTATACATACTCCATTATTTTAGAGTAAAATTTATGTTATTTCTTACAACTTTCATTTTCTATTTAACATTTCCAATATATAGGGACATCTTTATATAATTAAAAATATTTAATTGGCCCCTATAGCTTTCGCAAATTAAATATTTTATTAATTAAAATATATTTTTTCAATAAATTTGTGTGTACCATCGAAAAACAAAAACCTAAACACCATTGGGACTTTTAATGCATATACATAAAACCAATACAATTAACAATAGAAATAGAACAAAATGTAATAAAATCTTTTATAATCTCCTATGACTTTTGTATTATACCAATTAATAAAATATTATAAATCGTTTTTATTATAATACCCTGCTTATAATAAAATTTTATTAAGTTCAACTATACTGCATATTTATTAATTAAAGAAACGAAAATGGTCATGTTTTATAAAGAAAAATTCAAATCCCAATAAAAACACAAAATATTTACAACCTTAACCTAATTTGTTAATCCAATTCCAATTAAGGATTTTCGAAAGAAAACGAAAAATGAAAGCGAAAACGAAAAGCATTTCCCATCGTACATGAAAAAATAAGTCAACTTTTATAACATTTTATTTTCTATTTATTTATTTGGTAATAAGGGACACGTTGCATAAGTGTAAGCATATCTAATAACAATTAAGAATACGTATTGTATAAATCTATATCATACATGTTAGTAATTAACAAGCATATACACTATCATTTGTGCGTATAAATATTTTAACGTTAGTATAAAAGTTTTTTTTTTTAAACTTGACACATATTATTTGTAAAGTGAAATTTTGGCACCGTATATATAAGATTGTGTGAATAACCATGAGTTGACTACGAGAATATTCGAAAAAATAACTACCTAAATAAATTAGAAATTAGTTTCGCAATAACGTCCGCTAAAGTAATTGGTATGTCCAGTTGATATTTTGAGTAATTAATTAGGGACATGCCATAGCTCTTGAAAAACTTTAATTTCATTTTATCTAACAAATGTTACCGAAACTGCTCTTACAAAACTTTGCAAAAATTCTAATTTCCAGCATTAATATAGATTGTACTATTACTAGGTTTACTACATTTAGCAGACCTACTTCAGAACACGAACTATATTACGTACATACTATATCAGAGTATATAAGTGTACAAGATGCACTAGCGCTCGAACATTAGCACATTTTTGAGCAAATTACTAAGAGATAGAAACGGTACAACTTTAAATTTTCAATTTAACATTACTAAAAACATTTTAAGTATACCTCGTTTTATTACTCGTATGTTGTCAGTCATACTTTAACAAATCTATATAGAATAGGTACATATATTTCGAATATTAAAAATATTTTTGTATTGTGACAAAGAAAAGTTCTTCAAGGCTGTAAATCACTTTATTTTATCCTTTTTAATATAAATAAATCTTAAATTAATAGTCTTAGGCTAGGTCAAACATTGAACCTCAATATTAATATTTAATTCAATTTTATTAGTTTGTCACCTCGAAAACTTAATAAGTAAATAAATTGCTAGATTAATTCTGTTATAAAATTATTTTTCGGTTATATAAATAGACTAACAAAATTTATTCTCTCTTTTCTTCTTATCCTTATGATAGAATTGTTTCAAAGACAATAAATTAACTTTTTTGTTTTATATCGTCGTCATTCAATTTTATTTTTATAGATTGCCCTAGGAAAATTTTCGTTTTTAATTAGAAAAAAAAATATTTTTTCTTTCTTTTTTTCTCTTAGTTATATTGCCTCTCTTATGGAATTTATTAGATTCCTAGTTGTGCATGAAATAAAAAATAAAGAACATATTATATAGTGTTGGTCATGTCATCTCTAACATATGCTATTTGCAGTTCCACATATGCAATGTTAATTGGCGCCTGAATAGATTCTGAAATATGATTAAATTATTATGAAATTTGTATAAAACTTTCGTTATTTGTATAGAAATTTCGTTAGAAATAGTGTTTATTTGTATAGAAATTTCGTTAGAAATAGTGCGTCTCTACAGTTCTGCATGAACTATTTAAACTGCCACCTGAACAGCTTCTGAGATGTGATTAAATTATTATGAAAGTTCGAGTTAACACACTCGAATACTTTCTTATATGTAATTAAATTATTTCAAAATTTGTATAAAAAACACTCGAATACTTTCTCATGTTATTTTGGGAAAAATATTTTTCGTTATTTCGTGCAAAAAAGGTGCGTCTCTGCAACTCAGCATTGACTCTATAAACTGGCACCTGAATAAATTCTAAAATAGGATTAAATTATTTTAAAATTTGTATATAAAACACTCGATTACTTTCTCGTGTTGTTTCTCATGAGCTGTGTGAATTGAGCAGACTCTTATAAATATTCATAAGTGTCTATATTTAAAAAACAAAGCACTTCGTAATATTAAACAACACGAAATGCCAAATTTATAATATCATTCACATTACAATAAATTTGTACAAGCAAAAATACAGTTTATCCTTAACAAATATCCTTATATTTCAATGTTGTATCTACTGATTTAATTCGTATTCATACCAAATAATTTTATGTCCCTATAATACTTTTTTCTACTTATAAAATGTTATTTAACAAAGATCTTGAAATTCATAGTTGACATATTAAAAAAGAAAAAAAAGTTCTATATTAAAATAGCCTGATTTATTAATATACTATAGAAAATATATAGAAAAAAAAGGAAATAAGGAAGAAATTAAAAGAGAAGTTATTAGGGAAAATAAAAGTTTTTTTCTTTTTTATATTCTGACTTTCTTTGTTGACTTTTGATATTTTCATGTTGTGAATATCTTATAGAACTCAATAAATTAGTATGGTCAAATTTTTAAAGTTTTAAAGTTTGTTAAAATTTAAAAGTTGTATTCTAATTTGGAATACATAATTCAATATTAGTTTTTAAGGAGACAGAGCCTTGCTTAATGCAAGGTCCGCATTAACACTCAAAAAATTGAAAATTCTGAAATTCGAAAATTTAAATTTTATTTTAGTTTGAACTATAATGGGAAATGGTTTTGTCTTTTTGCAAAGGATTAGCGATCAATTTCTCCACATAATATAGCAACAATTTTAAGTATCATAATTTTATTAAACAAAATATCCTGTGAAGGAAATGTGAAGGAAAAAAGATATAAAAATTTAAAATAAAGTTACATTAAAGCTCTCATACAGTTAACAAGAGTATTTTATACAAAGTATCTAAAAAAGTTGGCAAAATATAAAAACAAAAGAGAAACCTAGACGCCAAAATTATATTAAATTTTTGTCTTTTCAGACACCATTCTAAAAAAAACTTTTGCAATAAATATTATTATAAATACTCCTTCTACCGTCTTAATTTCTTTTTAAGGTAAAGTTAAATAAAGTGCCAAGTAGGGGTCAATAAAAAAACAAGATCTCATACCCAATATATAAATAAAAAGATCGTGTACGATAAATGTTTTCATAATTTTTTGGCAGAGGTTCCGTAAAAAAAATGTTTTTGTACTTTCTTAAAACAGTAAAGATAGCATTCATACTTTAAGATAAATTTATAACCTAATCCTGTTGTTAAAAAGGGATTCATAAGGGAATAACGTATGAGGAATTCAATTGGTTTTAGTCCAGCACAAAAGAAGGATACCTGGAAAAAAAAAAACAAAATAATTTAAAATTCAATGAAAAAAGAACATATTTTTCCTTAATTTATAAAATTAAATTTTTTAAATCATAATATTTATAGGTTTTCTCCATGATTCGAATATACTCGGGCGCCAGCAAAACAATTTCAAACAGAGAAACGCGATGGAAGGCGAACGAAAACTTTTTTTTTTGTTAAAAAGAAAGAAAATGAGTTGTTCCTTTTTACAATCTTGTTAATAATAAAAAATTTAACAACAGAAAGTAAAAAAATAAAAAAAAAGTTGTAAATTTTTGGATTTTTTTTTTTATTTTAACCCCCTCCCGGAAACTTTTTCATTTTTGACTCCGTATTCATACCGTGTAACCAAAAACGAAATGAAAAGTTCGAAAGAAGAAGAAAAAAGGTCGTTTACTCAAATGTTTTTTTTCTTTTTAAATTTTTTCTTCGTAATGTTAGGAGGTGTTAACTTTGTTAATAATGGGACTTTGATTACAATTTTCATGATTTAAATTGATTGATGTTACAAAATTTATTCGAAATAGGCAAAGTAAAAGAATAATAACGAAAAGAAGTGAAAAAAAAGTTTAAATGTTAAAAAAATGAGTTACAAGGAAATTATAAAACGCAAGATGTTTTTTTTTCAAGATGCTCTCGTGTATAAGTTCTGCTTTATTCCGCTCAAATTTTACATGAATGTTAAATGATTTACAACAAAAAATCTGCTTTTTTTTTCAAATTCCACATTTAAATTTGTTTCCATTTAATATTCAATAGATGTTTGAATGAGTTTTTAACTATTTTGATTTCATACAAAAATAGGCCTAATTGACGAACTATCAGAAAGATAACGAGTCCCGTACTAGCATTTAACCAACGAGATGATATTTTTTAACATATTTGTCGAGGTGACAATAATTATTACACCTCTCTGCCAATCTCTCCGTAAGTATTTTACGCGTGATAACAAAATTATTAAGAGAGTATAAAACAGTTTGAAAATACAGAGAATATGAAATCGTGAAAGAACAATAAAATGGAGTGAACAATAAAACTACAAAAAAAAAGGCAAAAGATGTAAAATTTACTACCACTTGTCAGTTAAAGGCTGGGGCTAAGGCCAGAATTATCGAAAATCTCATGTGATGGTCGATTCAAAAAAATATTAATACCAATACTATTATCAAAAACAATATTGCCTTAAAATATTAATTATGAAAATTAATTAATTACCATTAATATATTAAAAAATAATTATTTTAATAACAAACCGTCAACTTGGCGACCATTTAGCTAAAGCCTAATTGTTATAGAAAGACTATTCCAAAGTGAACCAATTTTGACAAAGAATAACAAAATGCCTACTGCAGTAAAGTGGCAAAAATTCTCTAATATTGGCGACTTAGAAGACTTACCCCTAAATTATTTGTAGAGTTTACAAACAAATATTTTATTTAATGTACTCAAACAATATAAAAGTACGATTTAAATTAGAAATTTAATTATAAGAATTTTTAATATTTTACAAGTTTTACAGTAATTTTATTGAAAAACTATAAAACGAAATTTCAATTCATTCAATTTAATTGAAAAAATCATCTTTGTATTCATATAAAATACTCTCACCCCCTTCAAAAATATTTCTTTACAAATTTTAATAAAAATCTTTTTTGATAATTTTACTTAAATCATAAAAATAAAAACATATTTTTCACATATAATTTTAATAAATTACTTAAACAAGTTATTCATAACCAAATTCTTTTATATGAACTTTTTGAAAGGAGAAGCACATTAAAAATATTCATTCATTCATTGCAGTTTTTAGAATCTTCTTTTGTCCTTTCTAAAAAAATCTCATTCAAATCCCGTATCTGTATATAAATTATAATTCTCTATCATTTACACAATATAATACTCAAATTTCGACATACATTAATTTAAATTCATATTATATTACACAGCGTTCTCTAATCTACTCCTTACTAAAATATGACAAATTTGATTTTAGCTATCAGTCCTCAATAAAATTTAATTTCCGCTTAGTACAAAAAAAATAATGGAAACAACCAGACACCATATAATGGAAAATAAAATTGACATACATTATTTATTCAATACCGCAAAATAAATTTAAATATTTTCAAAAACTCAATGGAAAAGGACATTAAACAATTAACAAATTCTATACCGGTTTGGATTTCGAAGGGGAGCTTCGATGCAACAAACCGAGAGGTAATATGGTAATCCTTAGCGTATAAAGGCATTCCAAACAAACTTGTGGAATCGAAACATGGCACAGATCAGTTAAGAAAGAAATAGGATAGAGCAGCAAAACATGGCCCGAAATAAAGTCACTGATACACAATAGAATTATCTACCTAAGGAAGTAAAAAAAGAATTTAGGGTGTAATTGATTAGATGGAAACTAAATTATTACTAGTCCCTGAAATAAAAATTATTTGGTGCAAATACAAAATTATGGTGTTTTATTTGTATTTCAAACCTAAATTATTAAAGATAAAGGAAGTATAGAAGCATAGTAAATAGAATCTAAATGTCTATATTTATTTATTTCCAAAAAATATCTTAGAATTGACTTTTATTATCTGCATGCGTAGCAATATGTTTATTCATTTGAAAGATATTTGTGTATAGTAACAAAAGCTCTTTATAATGAGATTTACAGTCTCTTATATTGTGCATATGGAAAAGTATTTTTCAATTGAAACACTGTATGTGGTTTACCTTTTCAAAAAGAAAACTCCATACTCTTTCCTCATCCCTTATTAAATTATTATTTCTCAATGTGTGCATACATTCTCTCATGCATAGAATAAAAATACACAAAACTACATAAAATCATAATGTGTGCTACGTCTTCTATTTTAAATAACAAAATTTTAAAATAATTTGGTATCAGATTCACATACCACCATCTATTTTTACTTGAAGGATATGTGATAAAACAGCAAGTAGTATAAAATGAACACTTCATCCTATAGTATGTTAACGATGTTCATAATAATAATATAATCTTAAGAATGTATCATAAGGATTTAAGAATACAGTTTTTTTCTTAAATGTATCTTTTATCATGTATCTTTAAATTTTTCTTTTCACCATATTCTCAATATAATATGTGTGCAAAAATATGCTATTACATTGTTTGTTAATGTTTATATTCATTGCTTGTTTTTTTCAGTTAAATTTCCTTGCTCGAAAACGTTATGAATTCCTGACAATCTTAAATATTATTTTCTTTTAAATTCTTTTCCTAATAAAAGTTCGATTTTGAATAGATATAAGTTAAACATAAAAAAAAGCGAGATATTGGACATAAAGGCAGAAGTCAACGAATATTAAAACGTTCATTGATCGGAATTGAATCCCCGGGCAAAAAATGTAAATTGGCCAAATCTTGTCCCAAGAAATGTTAAATTTGTAATAGAGTCGACAAACATCTAACTAGTACTATTCTAACTATTCTATCGCAAAAGTAAATACAGTGAACTTTAAGCTTCTCAGAATATCCGCAATCTGGCGTGACTCTAATAGTAAATAACGTTGGGAATAGAATACAAATAAATACTGCACTGAGAATCCTATGTTTGCTGGTTGAAAAGAAGTTACACAGCGGTGGTGCTACCGACCATTACTATATGTGAAGTAGTAAGAACAATGTGGCTGAAATACAGTTTAAGAAGTTCGAAGATTTCGGAACAAGCTACGAAATTTTATGAATAAATACCAAATGCTTTGAAGCTATCCATGCAGCTATTATACAAGGTTTTGACGATGTGAGTTGGCGGTAGTATAAAAGTTGATACAATTCCAAATTTATTTTGAAAAACCGAACAAATACTACTTTTTGAGTTATAGTTTTTAAAACTATTCCTTCTGCATGAATATTTGTTAGTCGGCAAACTTTATCATAAATTTTACCATTTTACTTTTTTAGTAATTTTAAGGATTATAGTATATAGTAAAGTTATTAGTTAAAGTCCTTCTTTTTTTTACTTCTTACACCAGTATGCAAAGAAAGTGTCGCGTCTGTATTTCATGATAATTCAAAAAATATCACAATGAGAATAAAAAGTTTAAGGAGCATATTGTAACCAACTATATACATAGTGAAGTGGATAATAAGCATATGTACTTATATACATATGTGTGAATGTATAATAAAATGACAACTTGTTTGTTGATTGTTATATTTGCCTTTGCTAATGTCACAAAAAAAAAAAAAAAACTCCGTCTTCTACATTGCAATATTCTTGTAAATTAAAGTTTCAAGTTTTTCATTTTTTCTGAGTCTGAGATTATTATTTTTTGAACGATTATGATGTTTAAAAAGTGCTTGCAATTTATAAATTAAAAAAAAAAAAATATTTCTTTTTGCAGTTCATGACTTAAAAGAAAGCAATTATATGGAGCGTGATGTTATGGAAGTGGATGAATTATGAGTCCTTCGACAACCCTTTAAATATTATGAAATTTTTTTGTTTGTGCAAAGTTAGAAAAAATGTCACGAGATACGAGTATAAGGGATTTAAAAAAATTTATATATAAAAATTATGAAAATAAGTAATTATGAAAATTTATTTTCAAGTCACAGGAACCTTAAAAAGGTGATTTAGCTGTGAAAAATTCCATACATTTGAAACAAAAATAAAAGTACAGCATATGATGAATGAAAAAAAATATGAGGGATTTGAACTACTATACAATCCTAATGACCTATTACAAAAGGTAAAAGAAAAGGTTTTTCATATGGGAATTTTTACTTTGCACCAAGAGTTTTTAGAAATGCATGTGCATTGATTTTTTTATAATAATTGTCTTTATTGTTATTGTATTTTAAGATAAATATTTAAAAATATGCTAGAGAAACGAGAGAATAATATTTCTTCTACTTACTGGCAAAGTTGAGCCAGTTGTGATTCGTGAAGAACTATAAAAATAAATTGGAAGGGAAAAGATTGAAGCTATGGAGAATCTATCTAGTGAACAAGATAATGGAAATCTTATTTCAAATGAAAATGGATAAAACAATTAAGAATACAGCAATATTTTATATAATTATTTTTCAGTTTAAACTAATTTTAATTTCAATTTAGAATTAGTTGTTCTTCTTCAGAACAAACTGCAGTAGATATTACAAAAAAAGGATATTAAAAAGATGATCTATTTTCTAAATCAAATAAAGTTTAAATCAAATTGAGCACTTATATTATAAAATTTTCTTGTTTCAGAAAGCAAAAATAAATTTCATATCTATGTTAATAAAAACTTAAGATAAACATCTTATATTCTTAATCTTAGTAACCTGACGATCATACTACATTAGAAATATTTATTTTAAAACATAAAATTTATTACAATAAACGGAATTTAATGAAAAAAGTCCTACCATACAGAAGATAATATCATAATCACGGATAAAAGATGAATGAAAATATGATGAAAGAAATTTTTTAATAGAAAAAATTCAATTATGAAATAAACAATTTCATTTTCTTTAAGTTAAGATTTTTCTTGCAAAAATAATTTAATTTATTTTTGAAAGTTATTATTAAAACTAAAAGAGTATTAATATTATTTATTCCTTTTAAAAAAACAGGGTTAACTTTGATATAATTTGTAAATATAATAAACAAATGCCTAAGTTAAGACCATAAAACGTTTTTTTAAAAACGAAATTAATTTTAAAGCAATTGTAATTGTACCTTTAATTTAACGAGTAAGAAGTTTCCCAAAACAAAATTTAAAAAAAATACAATCGTCCTCACTACAATCAAAAAATACAATCAAGTGGTTAACGGGTTAAATCATTCCAATATCTCTTCTATTCAGTGTTACTCACATCGGATTTAGACAATGTTCATATTGGTAGAGTTGATAATATTCTGTTTTCTCAACCAGTTTCGCTTTTGCTTAATTACTTTTTTTTTCCAAGTACCTTGGGATTTTTTGATGATGAATTTTTTCGTACTGGTGTTTTTATTTTAGTGCTATTAGTTTATTTTTTCATTGAACTTGCTTTTTGTTTGATTAATCTTTATTTCTTCATTCCAGTTCCTTATGAGGAGCACGTTACTCTTCCATTCATATTGCTTTTATATTATTCAAGTATAAGGAATGTTTCTCAATCTTTCCCTTTTTGAAGTTAAAATCATATGAGAAGTGACTTGCTCTTGACCCTAAAAAAAATTACAGTTTATGAATTTAATTAACAATATTAAGTAATCAATTGACAATAAAGTACTATTATTCTTCATTAAAGATTTAATACAATTATTTCACTTATCCTTCAAAAAATTTTAAATGTAAGATCAAAATCTTTGTAAACTTTTACAATTTTCATCATAGTCTTCTTAGAATAAAGCTTCAAAATCGAATAACGAAATATTATTAATTGAAAAATTGAAGAAGAAGTTTCTTAAAACTTAATTTAATTTTCATCAAAAAATTACTTTTCAATTAAAAAATACTTCTTTGTTATAGCTAGACTTTTTATATATTTTAAAAATTGATATTCATGAGAAAAATCAACATTAGTTTTTTCTTTCCGCCTAAAGCGTTTAGTGATTTTTTTTTTTGTAAAATTCAAATAACATTTCGAATAATTCCCGAAATATTTCAATTAATTAAATAGGTATTTCAGTAAAATTTCAAATATGGCATTTTTCCAATTTGAATAATGAAATTATTTTATAGAAAAATTAATTTTGCAATGAATTTTGTTTGAAATTTTTTTTCCATGCAAAAATTTTCAAGGACTTTTTAATATATCAGGGTAGATTTAAAATTGAAATTGTTTTTCTTTTTTTGATATGTTTTAAAATTGTTGCCCAACGCACTCCTTAACTTTGTCAACAATTATTCTGATTTGGAAGAGTAATGAAATGAAAAAATTGTTGTATAACTCATATATTTGTTAAGTTCATTGAAAGTTCAAACTCTGAATATTCTTAAAATGTTTTAGGAACAATCGAAATTTTTTAGAATCTTTCATTTGTATTTCTTATACTAATAAGTGTAATCCAATTTACTTAGGTCGTTTCCCAGTCTGTTAAAGATTTGACAATCAAGTTAATCACGTCATTTGTTAAATAAATATTATTCGTTAAAATATTAATCAGTTGCGTTGGCTAATCAGAACTTATAACGCATACTCGCATAGAATTTATGATTAACATCAATTGCACGCATTAGATATACTGAGAAACGGCGTCATTTTCCTGTATTAAGCCAATTTTACAATTCAATATAGTTCAATTAACTTAAAATATTAAATAGAATAGTAGAAGAATTCATTATCGTATTCCCTAATTCAATTAAATTCATATTATATATTTAAAAATTTTAATTATTTTATATTTACATTATGTTATTTCACACTATCTTGATAAACAAAAAAAAATTATTTAATTAATTTTGCTTTATTCACAAATTAACTTAAATTCACATATTAAAACATTTATCTTGCATCATTATGTAGGCACATCCTTTTTATATTGTTTAAGAATACTACATACATGAAAATCATTATCCTTTTCACTCTCCAAATTTAATTCTATATAGTGAATTTTGTTAAAAAATAAAAAGAGAAATTCTTTTTTTAATTTGCTCCTTAAATATTATTTTAATTTTTATTTTAAACTTTTTTAAAAACCTCATACCATATCCTGGCGTTAAATTAGGCCGACTATTGTTTTAAATGACTTTCTTTTTTTTTTCTCTTCTTTTATTTTATTGTTATTTGAAAAGGAAACATTTTTTCTCTTTTCATTACTGTGCTTTTTTTTCTCTCTGCTGCTGTTCTTTTTTTTTCTGGGATAATTTTTCCGCTCTTAACCATCTCTACATTGTTTTTATTTTACTTTCATTAATTTTTTTTTTTACTTTTGTTTAAAAATTTTCACCTGGAAAACAATATTGCTGTTTTGCCCCACAAACTTGGGGAAAAAAGGGAAAATGTTTTGGGTTGTTTTTCATTCATTCTTATAAACATTTGTGTATTCCAGGACTCGCTTCTGGTACCATTAAAATTTTCGAAATAATTGCTGTCTCAGATGTTGTACATCGTCATCATTGCTATTATTATTTTCGTTTTGCAAATTGAGCGCACATATACAAGATGATAATGAGAAAAAATGGGTATAGTATTTATAATACGCTCAATCATTTTAGGTATTTTTTTTTCAGAAGACAGAGAGTAGTGATGTGAAAAAAGAGTTGAAGAGTAGCGAGAGGCAGGTTATGATGGGATGTTTGTTTATCAAAATGAAAATTTTTTCAAAAGATTACAATAATCTTAATTTTATTATTGTATAGTCTTTTTTTTTGATTAATGACGTTCTAATTGTAATTAGGCCAACTGTTTATACGGGTATTAAAATTTTAAATAATAATTATTTTATTTAAAGGGAAATTTTATTATAACTCCTATTTATTTATACATTATGTATATTTGCGTTAACTTATTTCGCTTAAATATTATTGAGAAAACGAAAATTAATTTTTAAAAAGAAGATTAATTAATTAAAATTGAAATAAAAAACATTTTATTCTATTAAGAATAATCAGCAAATTTTTAAAACATTTTGATGTGATTGTGGTTTTTTGTTATTTTTAAAATTAAATTGTTCCTAATAATATAAAATTAAACATAACATCAACTCAAACATATTGTAAATTATGTTAAAAGCGCACGACATACCTACAGAAGCGATTTAATTTAGTATTTAATAAGAGAGGTTTTCCTTTCAAAATAATTTTAAGCAGAATAATATTAAAGAGCTAATAGTAATTATATGTTCATATATCAAAATAATTTCTGAAATTATTGAGCTTCATAATCAAAATATTATTTACAACTGTGTCCAATTAAATTTGTCGTATCAAAACAATATTCTCTTCTTAATAATAAATAAGGACGTGTCCAACGGCCTCGATGGATCCATGACTTCGTTTCATGTTGACCTTAAAGGGCCGACTATGAAGCGAACATTGTGAATAAAGCAATACAGGATCCAAAGGCTGGTGATTTACAGAATCCACCTTAGTACTGTTAGAGAGATCAACCGTAGATTTTGGTCCGAAGGCGAAAAGCATTGTGAGGCCTTACGCCGTAGATCTGCTTAAATGGCAAATCAAATTGGCTCTGGGGTTGTGATCTTCTATTTAGATGAGACCAAAACCAAAGATGAGGCGGATGTAGATGTGTACGGAAATGATGTGGTTCAAATTGATTTCAATCATCCTTTTCTAAAATCGAGATAAAGTTTTAAATCTTATAATTAAATATCTAAAATACGATTTAAATTTTCTCATAAAATCATATTATATATAATTTAATTTAATTATTATTTAAAAAATTATAACTTCTACATTTTCAAAATTATTCAACCCTACAAAAACCAAAGACATTTTAATCGCATAATTTGTTCAACAATCACAAAAATACAAAATTGCGTACTTCGCAAAATTTTATCAAACTAATTATACATATTTCATTCTTATATATCATTTTTTATACATACATATTTTGTATATAGTACATTACATAATCATCTACCACTAACAAAACCACTATACTAACACATTATATAATTGGGTATAAATTTGTTAAAATATTTTATTATCCTTGCAAATAGTATGAGAAAGTATAACAGAAATATTCAAGAAGCAGTGAAAAAGGAAACAGGCAATTTTCCCTCTCTTAATTCATCAATATGTAATTCTGATTGTATACGTATACATAAGGTCAGGCACGTGCATCAATCATTATACAATATTTGAGACTGTACAAATAAAACGTATAATTTTGACTTTTGTCAAAAGACTTAAAAAGAATAGAACAACTTGCAAACAAACATACAAGAATACAAATTAAAAAAAGGAAAAAAAAGCATGTAGACAATTAAGTTAAAACCACAGTCCACAGCGTTAAGAGTTGCAATGTACAATGTTTTGATGATAAAGATTAAATTGTTTTTGTTCTTTTTTTTGTTAGAAGTTCTATTGTTCATTTTTATTGCGGTATTTAGAACTTCTATTCTCTCATATTATTCTCCATGTACATCATATTCAGTTGGAAAATCTTTTAACGAGAAAACGTTTTCATGAGACATTAGACAATTTAAAAAATGCATGCTTAAGGCTTGACAAAAAAAATATCAAAAAGTTGCTATAAACAGTTTTACTGTTCTCTATTTGATTTTTTCTGTTTTGGAGACACGAATTCTTACTTACAAAACCATTGATTTACAAATTAAATATTTCCGAATAATTTCAAATCAGTTATTTTTAACGCCATTTTTTCTTTTTCTCTAAAATGTCATTCTTGTGAATAGTTAATGCTTAACTTTCAACAAAAGAAAATCCTATATGTATAGATAAATGAAAGCGAAAAAGAAAATAACTTTCCCAAACATTTATACGGAAGGGACCGGAGTTTACAAAAACCAGAAAGAAAATGAAACTAACACAAATATTTAAAACAAAACTAAAATGACGAATTTTCGAGAAAAAAAAACTATAAGAAAGTTTTAGTTAACCAACTTTCGTGGTAAAAGTTATTAAAACAATGCAACGTCGTCTGTATAGCACCACAAGAGTAATAAAACAAAAAAAAATTGCAAAAACTTAAAGTGAAAAGAAGTGCAATTTTAACTAACGGTAAACCACATGCACTTTGTGTAAAGTATTCCATTAGTAACTAGGTATATGTAGGATAATGCAACTTTTACGCATGCATGTATGCACATGTATAACTGTTATAATTGTTAAAGTAAATAGAATTACAATATGAATTTTTTGAAAATTTGGAAAATGAACCTGAGAATAATTTTTAGTGATGTTCGGAAATATTTGCAGCTTATTATACAGAACCTAAATTCCAAAAATGTTTTTTGAATTTCTTAGTTTTGCACTGTTATAAATAATACACTAAATCCTTGAGATACAACTACATCTTCTTTTAACACGACTTGCGACAAAACTTCGAGCTACAACATAAATTTCTGGAGCCAAAAATGGCGCATCTCGCAAACTTAATGTATTTTAACTTTCATTTCAAGATCGCAAAATATTTTTAATTTTCTAAAAATCATCATACTTGCAGTCACAAATTTCCATTTAAATAATTATTACTTTACAAGTCTAGCGCAAAAAAAAAAACTTTTAAATTACGGTAATTGAATATGAAATTTGGCATATTGTACCCAAAATATAAGGGTAAATTTAAAAAAATGGAAGGTGTACTGTTTCTATACCTTTTATAAACAATTAAAATTTGAAATTAAAATTATGGTAACCGGTACCATATTGTTAGCCCAGCCCCGGCCAATTATAAATTTCCTTGTTCTCTTTTTTTGTTTGTAATGTTTATTAGACTATTCAATAAATGTACTCTTTATATAATATTTAAATGAAATTACAAGGAGACAATTTTCTACCAAATATTCTTCATTTTCTCTTTTCTGTTTTTTGAATTTCCTGATACAAATTTTTTTTGCTTTTAACTTTCTTTTCTTTTAATTTTATCGTGCGCTCAATATTGTATTATACGAAAATGGTAAATATGTAAAATTCTATTGGAGAAAGAAAAGAAAATAGTGGTGAACCCTTGGAAAACACATCATCATATGTGACATTTTGGCTGACGAGCATATGATCACAGATGACATATTATGAGGAGAGGAGAAAAGAGTGATGGGAGAATTTTATGTCAACTTTTTTATTAGTTTAAAACTGTAAAATTATCACAATAGAGCAATTATCTCTCCTGTTGTTTTCTTCTTGTTTTTGCTTTTAAGCAAGTTTTGTTCTATGAAAAAAAATTTTTTTTGGTGAATCCTTTTTAAAATTCTTGAATATGTTTCACATTTATTTCAATAAAAAAAATTTTTTTTTGTTTTTGCTACTTTTTGTTCTTGTTTTTTTTTATTACAACAACACGTGTGTTTATGAAATGTACATGAATGTATTTTATACGATTAATAAAAGGACGTTTTTTATACTTATTGCTCACACGTTTTACGCCAAAGTAGGAAGAAAAAAAAATAAAAATTTAAATTTTTTTTTTCAAAAGAAATTTTTCACTTATTTTTTATTTGTTCTATTTTTTTTGTATAGTGCAGTATGGATAGGTGAGATGTGGTGGTGTAATACTTAAAGAATGGAAAAAGAGAAAATGTATCACTTTTTAAAAGACCCTTTTATATTTCTCGATTTTTTCTTTTCTCGTTTTTTTTTTTATTTTTTTGTGTCAGCCTCTTTTTTAATGCTGCTAATGTTAATGAAACCGATGACGATGATGTCAATGATGCTCTCAATGTTAATAATAATAATTGTACACGTATATATTGTATGTAAATGTGTTACTGATGATGATTACATTGACGATGATTATTATGATTATATGTATGTTAATAGTGACGATGATTATGGTGATAGTGTGTGTACAAAATGAATTAAATATAATTATTGTTGAGGGTAAATAAATTTATATTATGCTTTTATAAATTGTGCTTATATTATATTATACGTATATTTATGTATATGTATGTGTGACGGATTGTAAATATAATAATGATTATGAATGGTAATTAAGATGAGTACTTTGACAGAAGCTAAATTTATTTTTAAAAAAATGAAATTACAGTCGAATACAATTTATTTATAGAAACATTATCAAATTTGTTTTCAGAAAAGTCACAAATTTTATTGTTATTATACAGGGTGTATTGTGATTACACAGGAGCCAAAGCTCTCAGAAGATGATTCGTAGGAGTTTTTCTTGAAATCGTGCCTTCTTTGATTATTCTTAATTTAGAATAACAATCGTTTGATATTTTCTTTAGGTACTTTCTTTTTAATTTTCAAACATAAATTACACTATGACATGAATCAAAACATAGGTACATACCTAAAGCATTAGTAGTCAACATTAATATTTTAAAGTACATTAATTTAATTTTAGTTCGAAATTTAATAGACTTAAAACTGTATGAAGAAATAACAATAATTTATTAAGACAATAATATATAGAGTATCTGAAGGATTGCCACATTTTTTATGATTATATTCTAGTAGTTTTTACTGTACGTACTACACTTTATTTCTGCGTGTTTCCACTCGAAATATTTTTTGAATTAACTGACGATAGAATATAAAACAAAATTTATTATTAAAACACATATACGAATGAAGGGGAAAAAATTTAAAAAAAAAAGAAAATTATTATACTCGTAATAATATGACATGTGGTTCATTTACTATGTATAGCGCCTAATTGATGGATAAAAGTTAAAAAATTATGCAGTACATAAAAAATACCAAAAAGAAAAAACAGTATATGTAAAAATAAAATTAAAATAATAATAAGGATAATAAGTAAGAAGACAATAAACAAAAGAAGAACAAAAAATTTTCTAATATTTACGTTTCATCCCTTTTTTTTTGTTTAAGGATAATTATAATTATTATAATTTTTCTTATTCTTTGCACATTAGACATTTCCGTTTTTACTAACTTGTAAATTTTTTTCTTATTTTCCTTCCCCTCACCTTTGTGATGAACAGAACTACAAGATGGAAAATACAGGATTGTTAATAAATTTTATTAGTGTGCAATAATGTAATTGTAAATAAGATGATAAAAAAACAGAGCATTGTTTAGCGACTAGAAAATTTAATACGATAATAAAAAGAATGGGATTAAAATTAAAAGTATAAAGGAAACAAAAAATGGGTATAAAAGTGAAAAGGGTTGATCATTGGTCCTGCCATTTTACTTTTTTTTTATACTCTTCATTTGGTTCTAACATGTAACAAACAAAAAAAAAATGAAAACAATTACAACTAGAAATAAATTTTAATTCTAAGATAAGGGTAAAATTATCTACCAAGGGGTGACTAATTGTTTTAGATTGAAAAATTTTCTAAAGATGTAATTCTATTAAAGCATATACACACAAATAATATTCAAATTGATTTAGACCGCAAATTTTATTGTTGTATGTAGTTTTAATCAATTATAGGTAATTATCTTGATTCACATTTTGTTATTTATTTTTTTTTTTGTTTTTTATTTAATATTTTGAAGATCTAATTGATTAAAAGGATAACAAAATATAAATAATTCAATAAAATATAAGTTATAATTAAATAACAAAGTAAAGGATTACGTATATGACGATGATAAAACATTGTGGTTTTTATTGTGTGAACAATGACTATAAAAAATTCGCTTGAAAAACCATGAGAGATCATTTTAATTTAATAATAACTTGTTCCCTAAAGAAGCCCTCTTAAACCCGTTTTAATTTCAATTGCTAGAATCTTTTGTGATTCTCATTCTTATATATGTACAGAAGCACTTCATCAAAGTCCTGTATGTCAAACTGATGTATCACAATCACATGTATTCCGAAGAGAAAATATTTTGCATTTTGCATTAATTAACTCTGTGCAATTAATTAACAACTTAATTTTTGCATAATAATAGGTTCGGGCAATAATTAGTAAACCGAGCAATTTCTTTACTATTTTTAATTTCGCTATGTCAGATAACTGATCAGATGTATAAAAGTTTCTCTTTAATCACGAACGTGACCAAGTATTTAGTTTATCACAATCTTATCTATAACATAAACATTTCTTCATCAAAATTTAATATGAAATTCACTTTTAAAAGAAATTAAACAAATAAAATTATTCGTTCAGTAAATATGAGTAAAAAAATTTTCCAAGGACTTACGCACTTTTTTTTTTAACCTGATACATCACTTATATATTTTTATTTCTAATTTAATGCACCTTCTGTCATAATTTTACTTTAGAAAATTCTTAAATAAAACAAGTTAAACAATATTTGCCCCCAAAGAAGAATAATATGAAAACCTTATAAAACAATTTACCACAATAAATACAATATTTTAGCCGGTTAAAATTTGCCCTTTAGCGATTACCAGTTTTCAAGAGTACATACTTCAATTGGATGCAAAGAAATTTATGAGGTTTTATGCGGTACTTTAAAATTTTCTCATATTTGTATAAAATGTTTAAAAAAAATTTCACCAAAATATTAAGCTTTAAGTGATTCCTTTGTTTTTCGTTTGTATACATAGGTATACATGGGTACACAAAAAAAGGATATCTTAATATTTGATTTGTATTTTGAACAGAACCAAAACCAAGAAAACAAAAACTAAAGAAAACAAAAATTGCTGTGTATAATAAAAATTAAAGTTAGCCCTTTAATAAACATTTAAGGAATGCCTTTAGGACAACTTCTGCCAAAAAAAGAAGAAACGAAAAACCGAAGCAAGAATTGTTTTACTCAATTTTGTGTTTTTATCCTGACATTTTTGGGGGGAACAAATTTTTTTCTTTCCTTTTTTTCAGCATATAAACATAATTTTTGAGGGTTTATAAATTTTTATGTCGCCAAATATGTTCCAAAACTTTATTGGAAATTTTGAAATATTTTCCGTTTTTTTTTATATTTTGTTTGTATTAACCACTTTCTATACTTATGTACTATATGCGCGACATTCTATTTTCATTCCTAAGAAAAATAATTTAATATTGATTAAGGGCAGTTACCTAGGATTAATATCCTTCTCGAAAATTAAAGTATGATAAAATGTTTTAAGGCTAAAATCAAAAAATATATTTTAAAAGCAACAATTCTTTGTGGTTTATTAAAAAATATACACAAAAGTACTGGGTACAAATGTGTTGTGTATATTAAAATATAGCTAAATTGTTAGGGATTTTAAATGCTTTTAAAAGAAGTAAAGCAAAAAAATAACAATATAAGCGGAAGTTTAAAGTTGGAGTAGCATTTTAGCAAAACAATAGCCTTAAGTTATACATGTATATACAAAAAGAAAAATATGTTGAAGAGAATTGTTATAAAACACGATTGAGGTTTGAGTTTTAAACGTGATATCATTGAAAAAGGGGAAACCTCTAATAGAAGTTTTCTTTTAAATACAAATATATATTAATTTTGCAAAATGGGACATAAGTCTTTGATATGTAAAAGAATTCAAGTTTAGAAATTTATTTTTTATAAATTTTAGTGGCATTCATATATCTTTAATGGCAACTCCGAATGTTATGTATTAAAAAACAAAGCTGTTATTTTGAAGTTTTATGAAGTTGGCATATATCTTTTGGATAGCCCTTAAAAAATTAGGTTAACTTATTAGTTAAATAAAAAGTTCCTTCTAAGGAGTTAACACCCTTAAGTTAACATAAAAGTCCTTAACCCTAAGTTAACATAAAAGTGTCTGATTCACACTTTTTTCTTGGAAAATGTTAGTTCTGTCTTCTTTTTTAATATTTTAACCCTTACAAAAGTAAAGATTACTTTTAAAATAATAACCAGTTGAGATTAAGCGTCAGTATTACCTAGTCAGAGCGGAAGTCTTAGCAATAATTTTAAGTCCGCTATCAATAACTTTTACATTTTACAACTTACAAAAAGAGTTCTGATTACAATGAGTTACAATTGTGTCATGCCGACTAGTCACATCAACATTTTCTTAACAGTTTTACAAAAATTTTACATTTTCTAAAGAATTCTGATCCTTAACTATAAGCTGAACAATTATTCTTTATGATTCTCAGCTTTTAAGCTGTGTAACATTTTGTTAAATCTACAAGCAATGAAATATTCATATAAGTGCAATAACTACAGTTCTTCCTAACGATTATTTAGAGTATCAATACGCATTTTCTTCAATACTGATTAATTGATATTGCCGTGTAAAATCTTAATGACCAAAAGTCAAACTTATCAATCAAAAATTTTTACACTTTAAATCAAAATATATAAGCGATGTTATTAAGACAGTAAGACTAGGAAGAGATTTGATCTATCTTTCAATATTAGAAAATTATCTCTTTTCCCTTTAATAAAACTTTTGACAATTTTAATCCTTTATTTTATTTTCAAGAGAAAAGTTTAATGAAAAATCAACGAAAAATTTTTATCCCCTCTTTGCGAAATCATATGGGATTTAAATTAATCAATTATTATCTAGTATCTGTATCTGTATCTGTATAAATATATTTCGCAATCAAGTCTTATATTTATATATATGTTTGTTTATACAATCTGATTACGCTAGCTATACTAATGCTTTATCATTATATATACAATATAAAATTTTCATTATTTGCCAAAATGCAATCAACGTCGAATTTTAATAAATAATTGAATACAAATAATGTTCAGGGACGTTTTCTAGTTAAAAAAAAATAATTGTTTGTTGTGACAGCCTCAGGCTAATATTATACACGTGTCTAAATTTTATATGAGTATAGCTACATAGTTAAATTTGTTATATTAAATACAATAAATTTATGGTTGATAAAATCGCACGTATGCCGCAAATACTATATGATTTTGATATTGAAAAAGGGATCTCGAAAATATTTTGGTTTTGAAATGAAATTAAAATGTGATAAGAATTTTAAAGTGAATTTTTTTGATAAAATAAATTTAATAATATTAGTTAGTGTCTATTTGATGATGTTAAATAATAAATTTATTAAAATTTACCTATTAAAAAATTTTTTTCGGAGAAATTTTTAAATCCAATGATAAATTAATGGAATAAATTTGTGTTGAATTACATAGAGGCCAATTTCCAAAACATAAAGAACGTCTGCAATATTTTACACAAAAGCCGCAAAGTTACTGCAATCCTAAAATAGTAAAAGAAAATCTCTTTTGAAAATTATTCATTTTAAAAAAAATATTTTAAATACAAAATTCAACCATACTACTGTAATATAATAAAGCAAAAATAATGTTGTTAACTCTGCTTTTCTTATGGGGTACAATATTCAATACAGGGAAAATTTCAAATTCAAACGGATCTAATTCAAATTTTATTTTGGTAAATTTTTGTTTCCTCCATTTTCAATAAGAATCTATATTTATTAAACTTATAAATTTCTACACCTTTTAAAAAAACACAAAAAAATTCACCCTTAAGTGCGATTTAAACAAAAAATTCAAACAAATTGAGAAAACTTTTATAAAAAAAATTTTTCACCTTTTACAAAATATTTTTGTTGAAATCCTTTAATAAGATGTTAATTCTATAATTCGTACCTACACTTTTATTAAAAGAAAATTTCAAATATAGATTCACAAATTTCAGGAAAAACTTTTTCTATTAAAAATAAAACAAAATTATTACATACTTAGAAAACGGAAATTAGGGATTGAATGAGAAAAAATCATCACATTTTTTTTTGTCGTATGCCTGCTCAGTCACTGGTTTATACTAAAAAAAAAAAATTCCATTTACTTTTTGTTTTATTCAAAATTGTTTTAACTTCAATATTATTCCTTTGTACAAGAGATAGGAAATAAAAAAGTTTTCCCCAATCCAGAAACCAAAAATATTTTTTTTTATTTTCCTTAAAATTTATTTTAATACAATTTTATAAAATAAAAATTTTTTAAAATCTTTTCGGTAATAAGTTCTTAAACACAAAGTAGATGATGTGGTAAAAATAAAGAAAATATGTATTGAAGAGCGTGCTGTTCTTAAATAATAGCACGCAATCACATTCAGTAATTGAGAAAGGAATTTTTTACTGAAACAACATTTTAATTAGGGATTTTTAATACGAGTACGTAAAACCTGTTGCATGTTTCAGTTATTTTTAAAGCTTAGTACATCTTTAATTGCGTTTATTACTAACTTCTAATCGAAATTGACAAAGTATCACTATGTTTTAAATAATAGAAAAATTCTAAACTTCTTAAGAAAATATTTCCAGCATATTTTTTTGCCGTCTCGTAATTTATTGAACTTCTTCCCAAATGCCCAGAACGTGATAGATACAAAACTAGTCCTACTTCAGAATTGACTATCACTCCAATATTACTTAATATTACTACATATTACAAATTAAAAAATTAAAATGAATGTAATTGAAAAACCAAGTATTCATTGTGCAATCAATTTCAACTGAATTCCTAGCTGTTCAACAAGATATTGTTAATTATTTGGGTTTATTTTTTTAAATTATGGAAATTTTATTGAAATTAGATATGATAATTTACATATATCAGACAATTTTAAACCCAACCAACTACTGCAATAAATCATAAAAATCGTTATTATTAACAACATCCTTGTCTAACATTTCTAGCGCGACATTACTAGAATACAAATTATATACATATTATATTTTCCATTAAAATAGAATTTATAATTTTTATACTCTAAACGTTATTATTTTAATGTTCATGTATTTTACATGAATTTTTTAAACAATAATTTACAGTTATTTGTTATAAAATATTTGGTTTTTGCTTTTATTTTTTGTTTTCATTCTCTACAAATGCAATTTCATCGTTATGCTATTCATAAAAATCATAATATTAATTTGTAAAAATGTAAAAATTTTTAATAAATGCCCAAGTTATGTTATATGAACGAAACAATTGTCATCTGAATTGTTACAAAGACAAAAGTAGGTATTGTAAATTTTGAAGGTAAATGCAACGTAATGTGCTTAAAAAATAAACTCTACTTTTGCATGAAAAGCTTTGTTATAGATTTTTTTTCAAAACATTGTATGTCTACTGTTTTAGATCAAAATTTGGAATAATTTAAACAATAAAAGTGTGGCTTGCAGTGATATAATCAAATAAGTCATAAGATAAAGCTTTAATATATTTTCAAATTTGCGTTTTCCTCATGAGTTGTAGCAACAGAACTTAAAACAGCTTATATTGAATTTAGGGTATTCACTCGATTCTATATTAGTAATTGAATAAAACACGCTTATCTAAATAAGATCTAAATAATATTACGTTGACTGAAAATTATTCTAGCCTGTCTGAATGAAGGCCTGAAAAAGAGAGAATAACTTGACCAAAGCTCCTCTAGATATGTATCTATGGATAATGAGAAAGAACTTATTATTATTTTCGGCTATCCTGAAAAGATTTTCAATCCAAAAATCGCCATGAACTAAATTTTCCAGTCTTTTTTAAGAAAAGGTAATGTAAAAGGACAAGAAATATTAATTACAAGAGATTTTTTGAAATTTCTCAATTCCTATTTCTAAATTCTTAAAGATAGGTACCAAGTCACCGAGAATATCAGAATTAAAATCTTACTCGAACTACCACCCAACTTCTTTAAGTTCAACCATGCAACCATAGTAATAACCCAATCGTTACTCAAACTGAATTCGTAATGTTATGCAAAGGAAAAGTATTTCAACTTTCACTTAACCTCGAAATTCAAATTTATCCTGCACAGTAAGTTGATATCATTACTAAAATTTACATAACTTGCATCTACTTTCATTCCTTCCATCCTCTTCCTCTAAATAACATTATATTTCAGTTTGTCTTTCACAAAATTCTCTACTCCAAAGGATATTATTATTACAGCAATATAACAAATGTACAATTGTTAATTTTTTTTTTAAATTCCTAAAAATCTGTTGTTTTTCTATATTCCCATTTAGTTTTCCATTTCGGCTTTTCCTCATTCTCATTTCTATCATAATATTCTATTTTGCATCCATAACTTTAATAAATTTTATTATAAAAAAAAGCATTATGTTGTATAACAATCAGAATCGCATCCAAGGACATAAATCTTGTTACAAAAATATCATTGTGTTTTTTTATATATTATATAAGGTAGAGAGATATTTTGATATTACTACATAATTTTCTAACTGTAAATTCATATTAATATAATTTTTTTTTGTATTTTTGGTCTGTTGTTTTTTTGTTTATTGTACCCACTCAAATATTTAACCGTTAGCAATATAAATGTAACAGTTATTGTGTGCAATGTAAATTGTTGTTATATATAACAAAAAAACAAAAATATGTTGTTAAGTTTTAGTAGATTTTTACAAGATATTATTATGTTGTTACTCCTGTATAACAATATTATAAAAAATAAAGTTATTGTACAAATTGTTGCGAGTTACCCAAAAACGAAAAATATATAATAATAACAAAATGACAGGAATATAATAATATACAAGGACATGATTTACATGCGTATTTTATTTATTTAATTTTTCTTATATTTTCTTACTTATTTATGATTTCTTTATTTTCATAATTTATTTATGATGCAAAAAAAAACGTTATATGAAAGGGAAATTTTATGTTTTTACCGTTTTGCTTTGTGTTCCTTCCAAAAACAGAATGAAATGAATGGAAGCAAATAACAATGAAAATGGCCTTGTTTCAAAAAAAAATGTGATGCTTTGTGCTTATATCATTTATATAAAAAAGAAAATTTATACCACCTCATAACAATATTTAAAAGAAGTATATAAATGTGTATAACCATTGTACCTTAAATCTACTTTTATTCTATTACTTATTATTTATAGAAGTGCATTAAGTATATACTCGTATATTGGTAGGAAAAATGTATTTTTACATGTATAAAATGTCCTTGTTATTAAATTCTACTAGAATTTCTAACTGGAATAAAAATTTACGAATACATAACTATTATAAATCTACGTATTACCTATACCCTACGTTTCGAAGTGAAAAGATTCAAATACTACCACCATATGCACAAATTAATTCGGCTCTTTCATTTTCTGGTGTCCTTTTTATAAACAAAACTAAAATTAAGTTAAAATCCACACTATATAAATATGACGTTGAAGAATGAAAAGATCCGAATATTACCGAATTAACAAATTAACTCGACACTTTAACTTACTGTCAAATATGGTATCTTTCCTTTGAACGAAATTAAATTATGTTAAATCTACGTACTAAATATCTTAAATATCAACAAGTTGTTAGTGATAAACTTAAAAATTAATGCAAATTTTAATAAATTTTTGGTTTTCAACATGAAAAATTTAGATTTCTACCTTGAGTCATAAATTTAAACATTATAAGAGTACGTAATAATACAATTAAGATCTCATTAAAATGAATTGTTTGGAATAACTTGTATAGATTTTAAACAGTCCATATAACTTGTAAGCTAAAATTGTACATGACTATAACGGATCTCTGGTAGAAAAAATCAAACAAATAGATCGCAGAAGCCTTAACGGGAACCTTTCCTGATGGCTCTTAAATGATAACGTTCTATCAATTAAACAATCAATCACTTCGCTCAATCACAATCAATCAACAATCGCTCGTTGTAATATCTAAAATAAAAGTAAAATTTTTGAAAATTTTAGCGATATTTAAATATATAAACTTTTTTCTAAAAAATATATAAAAATTTATTTATACGAGCTCACAATCAAACGTTTTCATACTCGTTATAGTATATTGTTAATCAAATACATATACAGCATTGCTCCCCATTTCTCTTAATTTGTACAAAGATACATCTAAAAAGTTATTGCATTGCCCACGGGAATGACGTTTCAATTTCTTTTTATGTATTTCTCAAATTGTTTTTTTTTTCCTTTCTCTCATCTGTTTTGATATATTGACACCAATTTCATGTTTATCTCCCCTTCCCCTAACTCTTAATAATATTTACTCTCTATTTTGAATATTAAATTTGTTCTCAATGCATATGATGATTTTTGAGTAAACATAGCAGAAAAAATTGTTATTCAAAAAAAAAATTCAATATTCAAAAAGCACTTTTTTTCATAATTTTAGTATTAAACCTTCATCATAATTGTCACATATATCGTATATCCTAGTTTATCCTCGAATATCCTTTAAATAATATTCACTTAGATAAAACGACACAAAGAAATTTATATGTTTCCTATGTAGGAGAAATCAATTCCATACTCCCTATACCTTTTTATTAAAATAACATTTCTTTATACTCGTACATCAAACGTACTGCTATATGTATATAGTGTGCTTACAATTTCACATATTATGCCAACATGCTTATATGTAGTATATAAATAGAAATGCGTAAGTATACGTGTTTTTCCTACATTATTTGTAAAAAAAAAAGAGAAACAAGAAACAAAAAATTGATGAATGGGCTCTCATGTCTTATTCTCATATCACATCACAGGATAATACTAGAAAATGCCGTTATTTTAATGTTATAAAAATTCAAGTTTAAAACACGTACTCGAAAAAATTATCCTATACAATGTTTTAATATTTTATCATCTCATTTTATTTTTGTATGTATACCGGTACACTTACATTTACACTAGGTTTTTTTTTGAACATAAAGTTATTTTGCTTTATTACTATCACTTTTATAATAATTGTGAAAGTGCTTTGAAACTTATGGCTCGAAAGAATGCAAATAATTTGCTAATATAATTTTGTATTGCATGATAAGTAAAAAATTTGCGACAAGATAATGTCGGTTTGAAAATTTGGCCGATATAGAGCATTGAAATAAGCAACCAAATCCGCTCTTGACTCAACTATGCATATCAAAGCGAGTAAGAACACTTAAAATCTTAGCTAAAAATTCTTTTTAATGCTAAGCAAAACAAAGGGGGTTATTCTGAGTATGGAATCACTAAGTTATAGTGGCATTTATCGTAGAGTTTTAAAACTTTATTAAAGATAGAAATCATTTGTATGAGTGCTAACAATAATATCGAACTTTTTACGATAATTATCACTATGACTTAGTAATTCAATAATCAAAATAAACCTTAATAAAACAAAAGCTAAAAAAATATCTTAAATTTTTGTTTGGTCCGCCACAATAGACTTGTTGTAACTCTTCTGTTTCATATGAATATCAGAGAATATTTTACATATTCAAAAAAACAAATGAATATACATAGTATATAAATGAATATAAACTTAAATATTTACATGAATCGTATATGTAATTGTAGCATTTCAACATCCTTTTCCATATATTACTTGCACACTCTCTCTCTCTCTTTCTCTTTATTCCATATCATATTACAATCAAGTTTACTGTGAAAAGCCCCTTAAGGCAATAATTTTTCCGATAACTCGTTGACATCAATAAAACAAAATTTATGTTTATTCATATATGTACATAAATTGCACATACATTCTCAAAACAAAAAAACAAAAAAAAAGCCAAAAGAAAAATGTACTTTAAAGGAAAGAGAAAGCAAAGGATACATAAAAATAATAAAAAATAAAAGACATGAGAAAAATTTTAAAAGACCAAATTTTTTTTTTATTTTCTGCTGGATAATAGGTTTCAATATCGAAAAAAAAAAAAAAAGAAGTGAAACGAGCGAGACGTTAAAATTGTCAACATATTAAAAATTTTTTTTCTCTCAATTTTTGGTTGTGTTATAATATGAAGGACATACCACCAAAGTCCTTGTTTTGATTTTAAATTGATGTAATAAATTTTAGGAAAAAAAGACCTCCCCTTTGCCCTTATTTTCTTAGATGATTTTTTTTCTATAGTTGCGTAGAATTAAAAAAATGTGCTTGCACAAAAATTTTTGGAATAGAAGAACAAAATGAAATTTATGCCTATATTATATAAGACGAAAAATAAATTATATAAGATGAAAAGCGCGGCGATATTTTTTTATGCTTGAAACTTAATATTAATTTGAAGCAAAGTCTGAGCGCTCGAGAATTGATTTCCTATATAGTATAGATAGAATATGTACGATATGAGAATTACAATAAGGCATAATGTAACAAACTATATACGCTATAAGTATGCCTTAGATGGAGTCTCATATGTGTAACATAATATCCTTTAAGGATTTGTTATTTTTTTTTATACATATGTATGTATGGATGTTTAAATAGGCTTTTAGGAGAGCATTATAAATCAACGAAAAATCAATAGAAATATGGTTGCTTTTAAAAATTTAAATTCTTGACATAAGAATTTGATTTTTATGTTAAAAAGGATAAAATCAAAAGGATTTAAATTTCTTTTTCTTTTCGTTTTTTTTTTTTGTGAAATGGGTAATAATTTATGTTTTATTCTTGTATTTTACTTTCAATAATTGTGTCAATTTATTAAAAGGATTTTCAATTTTGTAAATTTTTTTTTCTTTTTATAAATTGGAGTTAAGTGATTTTATTTTTTTCTTTTAGCACATTGGTTTGAAAAATCTTTAAAAAGTCTGATTTTATAAAATCGAAAATTTATTGGTTATTACGAGTAGTTACAATGAAATTTATTTGAGTTTAAAGTATAAATTTTGTAAATGTCGTATTAATATTAAAACAGTAACCTAGTCAATCCTGCTGTCTACAGCGTTCATTCAATTCGATGTTTTTGTTTCGTGCGTTACAAAATTCGTTATCCTGACTTAATAATTTATAAATTTGACTTGATTTATTTAAGTTATTATAAGTTGCATTTATTTCAGGCATTAAAACATTAAATATCAGCTCTTCTTTTCTTTTGATGTGTTTCTTTGAAAGCCAATGAATGTCGCACACGTAATAGAGCTGTGAACAATAACTCCTTTGTGCAGGATAAACGAACTTAATTCCTAAGCCATTTCTAGGTCGACAAAACGAAATGCCGATTGAATATGTAAAAATTATCTGATGACCCAATTAAACAAACGGTAACGGTTTATATAACGGGTTATTTGGCCAAGAGCCCATGTAATGGTTTTATACTCTTAAAAGAATAAATTTTTCAGTTTTTGTGTTATCTTTAACTTAAATACCAATTTATCATTGTAATAATTTGTAATAATATACTTGTGTATTTGCAGAGGAATTTTATTAGAAGGTAACATTCGACACCAATGTATAACTTTTAAACTCATTATGATTTTTACAATCAAGTACATAATTATATCATTCCTACATAACACACTATTAAATAAGACACATAAATCATATTTATAAATGGAAATCAAAATAAAATTTTTTTCATCTTTAGGGAAAGAATTGCATCATAAAAAATTCTATTAAAAAATTTATTTTTTACACTATATGATTTCAATGAATAACCTTATTATTTTTCTACTTAATTTAATGAACTGCTTTAAACTTTATTAAAAAAAAACTTTAATTATAAATTTTTATTTTAGTATTTTCCATAGAGTGAGAATTTTTTTTAATATAATTTCACGGTTTCAAATCACTATGTGATTGTGTGATTTAAAATACACACACCTGCGTCATGTAATCTATTTCTATACTATACGCTTTGTACATCAAAGTGAAAAAATTCAATCTATATATGTACCAAGGTTATATTATGTGCTTCACTAGAAAAATCTTTATGTTTTTATAATCGCAATACACAGTAGATTTTGTTTTTAAATTATTATTCTTTTTCTTTAATAATAATGATAATTTCACCTAGTTTCTTTAATTTCAACTCAATCTTATATTATGATAATGCTATCATATCACTAAGTACTAAAGTTTTAAATTTAAAATATAGTTTCTATGCAAATCATGGACTTCCATATCGTTCGTTCAAGATACATGTGAAAAAATGAAACAGGCAGTATTCATTTTATATTAAGAATATGTTAAATAAATTTTACATAAAAAAAAGGAATGAAAATGCGAAAACTTTACACAAGATTTGAAAAATAATCAAAGACTTTATTTGTGTATATGTATGTATGCGGAGACCTTTGATAAATTAAAATCAAGGATAATAATTGAGACAGAAAATTTGCCATTAATATAAAATTATTTTTCAGATTTTGTATACAATCAGAAAAATTGTAACTAAAATATATTTTAAATTTCGTGTAATGTTGAAAATATAAAAATTTGTATAAAAATAATTATATATCAGACGAATTGCTTTAAAACAAAAGGAGTTGAGCTAAACATAGTATAAATTCCCAGAAAGTACAAACCTCAGAAAACCATTACCAATACCAAGATGAAATTAAGTAGAGTTAGAAATGACAACACAAAATATCTTAGTCATCGGCTCGACTGTAATTTAGTCATTCCTACTATTACTAATATATTTGAACACCTGCTCACCACAACGTTCTCAAATCGATGAATAAAAACCAGCGATTATTCTGCCTACAGGAGCGCAATGTTGGAAAGTCTAACAATAACAAGTTCATCATCATATGGTGGCAACCTGAGATCATTTGAATCTAAAAGTATCGCTAAACATAAAATTTCAAAACCTGACACGCGGACTCCAAAATAGACATTACATTTTATAAAGAGTGGCAGCAACCTTCTTTGTCCAACTCATAACGAAATCCAATGCAGAATTCGCTCTATTTAAAGATGTTAAGGAGTGCCTTAAAATGAAGTCTGTGATAGAGCATGACCCCAAAATCCCTTATAAGATCAAACCGCCCAATAAAATATTGGGTCTAATTAATTTTAATGCAACGCTCAGTAATTAAATACAGATTATTCAATTTTAAATTTATGTAATTGCTTATTAGTTTTGTGCAATTTTACTAAAAAGTGTATGTTAGAAATATAATTTTGAATACATTATTATTAACTATAATTTTAAAACAAAAATATAATTTTAAAACAAATCCAAAAGTAAAAATCTAACAAAAACAAAAACCAACATTTTTCTCAATAAATAAATTTCCATGAAATCAAATTCAGGATATCAAAGGTGCATATGTATATACGTCAATAAAATTAAAGTTTTCTATATTCATATATGTACATATGCTTTTACAAAAGAACGAATAGTAGAAAAAATGTAGAGCAAAAATCTACCATTCACTCAATCCAATTTTAATGTTTTTTTCTTAAACTTTCGGAAAATCTGAAAATGTAAATTTTTTGTGAGATAAAAGAAATTTTTATATACATAGAACAAAATTGCAAGTCCATCATACCGGTTGTATGATAGTAGTTAATATTTCTGGTAGGTCTGTATTTCCTTATTTAAGATCTGTATTATTATACATTTTAATAACATCTATCTATATATGAAAACAATAAAGCAAAAATTTTATTCCTACTTCTGATTTCTCATTTACGGGAATTTAATAAATTTAATTAAGTATTTTTAACTTTGAGTGATGGCTCATTGACATCATTGACATTGAGTATTCTACATTCTATTCCTAAAAAAAATGCAATTTTATTTTCCTAAAATGCATTTTGAAGGAAATTTTTAAGTTGTTTTCCAAACATTAACAAGTTTTTCTATTTCTATAAATTAGAGAACTTCTATTTTAACAATTTGAATGAAAATTCTTAATAAATTTTCTGACTATTCATTTCAGTTTAAAACTATTTTTATCAGCCGAACTATAAATATTTTAAAAATATTTTAATGTTAAATACGAGTACTCATATTCGATGATTATCATATAAATATACGTTATACATGAATCTTTTCATCACAAGATTATTATTATTCCTGTCCAGAGAATAATTTTTTCCTACATATCTATATAGAATATAAAACTTTCGTTCTGTAGTTGTTTTTGTCATTTTGAAAAAGTTTTCAATGTAGAAAATTTCCAACAAAACACATTAATTTTAATAAAAAATATTCATTGGATGCACATCATTCTATACAATATAGCGTCGTACAAGTTTTACAATATATACACGATAATATTCACTGCAGTAGAAAATTATTGATGGACATTGAATGCAAGAGATTTTTCCAATTCACCCCTGCACTATTCTCCCTTTACAGGTAAACATATACATTCCATAATATGCAGAAAATTTATTACTTAAATTTAATGCAAATAAATTTTTTGTATTTTCTTACAAAAAAAAGAGAAAATAAAATGAAAATTGAAAGGACACAACAGGAAATATTTTTAGATGTATGTGCAAAAATATTATTTATATTTTTTATATTTTTAGTAAATATAATATAAAATTTATATATTTACAAAAATAAACCAAAAAAATAAAAAAAAACACCAGAACTTTTGAATAAAATAATTTATATGGAAATTCAATCCTTTTACATATGCATTTAAAATTATTAAGAGTAAAGAAAATGGGATTGATATTGGAAAAATTACAAAAACTATAATAAAAATGAACAGAAAACAAATAAGGAAGAAATTTTTAAATTAAATTAAAATTTTCTTAAACTTTTTTGATCACATTAGTTCAAATTATGAATTTTATATCTTTTTTTTATCTGGTTTTTTGGTTTATTATATCTGGCTATATGGTTTATACTATATTTACTTGCTCTATATAAATACTATTGAATAAATCTTTTAAAAATAAATTTATTTTAGTTTGTTACTTTACCAAAAAAAATACCCTATTGATTGTTGAAATATATTTTTATACTGTAAATAGTAAATTACACAAAATTTGTAAGCACAAAAAAGCAATTAAATTAAAATTGATTGAAATGAAATTGAAATTGATAATCTTAAGAAAAATGCTGATTTTGCTAAAATTGATATAAAAATGTCAGACTTGATATAGTTAAACATATAGTTTACAAATTATAAAAATATTTAAAAATTAAGCATTATTATTAGAATTTGATATTTTTATATAGATATTTGTTACTTAAATACCTATGCAATTATTGATTTGAGTGTTTCTATAAAATAACGCAATCATCTCTAATGAAATTTCTCTATTTTAAATATACCAAGGTATTCTAACTTATCAGAAGCTATAGGTCACAAATATGTATATTTTAGCACGATACATTTTCTTCTGTAGTAATTTTCCTAGAAAATGGCCGGATAATTTTCCCTAAAACTTTTAAAAAATCATATGAATATGCTCTTATTTAATTTAATATGAAAAATAAGTAACAAATAATTAAATCTACACTATCAATATTATGTTATTAAATATACTAAAATGTTGATATTAATTTTATTTAATACAATTTTTTATGAAAATATTGATAATATACCAATTTTTTGTACAAATTAGATATTTTTTTTTGTATAAAATAAAAGTAAATATAATTTTCTTTTCAATAATTTCCATTTACTCTTTTTTCTAATTTCTTAAAAACCATTAGAATTAATACTCAAAAATATTTCAAACATTTGCTTGTCCTTTTTGGAAAGGAATGAAAATACGAATATTAAATAATTAAATTTTTTTTTATTAAAATATTAGAATATTTTAGATTGTATTAAACCATAAGTGTAACAAAATCAGCATAAAATTTTTATTAAATTTATAAAAAAAAATACAATAATGTTTGATCAAATTTTCTTCGAAGTTTTGTTTAAAAATGCAAAAGTTTTGTTTAAGACAGAAGAATCCTTTCAACTACTATCGCAAGTAAAATATTATTCAATAAAATATTTACTAAAATTACAATTTCAGTTTTTCTTCTATAGCAAAATTTTTATCTAAAAAAAAATTATTCTCGTTTCTTATACAGTTTTTTCTTTCTTTTTCTTATTTAATTTAAAAAAGAAAATGTGAAAGAAAACCACAGAAAAGTGTCAAATATCTCTCCTCAAATATTACTTTATTTTCATCTTCTGCTTTCTTTTCGTTTTTCTTGTCTTTATTTCATAAAACAACAATATTTCTTTTCCTTTTGTATCGCAAGTTAACATTTTCACTTTTTCTTTTATTTTCTTTTGTATTTTCTTATTATTATTGTTGCTCTCATTTACCTTTAAGGGGTTTTTCTTTCTCATTATGTAGACATGACAGTGACATATGCTAGGTGGTAACGTCAACGAGTAAAGTATCCTTGAAAAGGACTTTTATTATTATTTATAATTTTTTTCTTATTTTTATTTCTTTTATTAATTTTGTTCTCTACTTCTTCATACATTTATGTATTTTTCTTGTATTGGTTTTTTTCATTTTTTTTCTTTTAATTTTTTTTTCGTCTTGCCATCCCTCAACACATAATTTCAAAATTAAACAGCCTTTAGGCTTTAAGGCAAAAAAACAAGTTATACACGTACAGTAAATACCTATAACATCCCCACTATTCCCTTGGAGCATACATAGGGGTGCCATCACCACAAACAACATACATTATTATTTTCTTCAAAAAAATTCTTTTGTTTTCATTTTTTATTTTTACTTCTTCCAATATATTAAAGAGCTTCAAAATGAAATGAAATAAAAAAACAAATAACTAAAACAGACAAATATGTATATATATAAAAATATAATATGCATGGACGTGTGTATGTGTACATTTATAATGTCAAAATTAAAGAAAAGAAAAACAAAATTAAAGAAACGTCAAATTGAAAAAGTTAAGATGGAGAGAGAGAAAATGTAATTTGAGAAGTATACTAAAACAAAAAATAAAAAAAAATTAAATGAAACAATACAAAGTTGTTATCGGTCTCATTGATGTTATGCTTATTGTCTCTCATTACTTAGTAAAATAAAAATTATGTAAAACATACGTATCAATTTGAGCAATGCGTTGTTCGAATTTGATCGGAACTTTTTGATTGGGGGTTGAACAGGAAAAATTTTTCATATATAGCTTGCATAGCCGTACTGTGAAACAAAATATTCACACAACGTTAACATGAAAATGTAAAATTTCTAATAAAACAAAATTCCTGAGACATTATAAAGTATATGCTGAAGCTGATTGTTAATGTGTATGCACACATTTATGCAAACCTACAGATTTTAGCACGCTGACTACACCACATTGTAAAGAATGTTCTTCATATATTATATGTTTCATATATTACATTAAAATTCATATTACTAGTTAATGAATTTAATCTCATATAATTTGATTATACAATAAGGCATAAGAACGTTTGGTGCGCAAATCACTCTGAATCAAAGCAAACTAATATTTTTACTATTAATATACTTAATTATAATATAATTACTATTAATATTTTTAATATTTAATAAAGGCAAATTTTCTTTAAAATATTAAGAATGTAATGTTCAATTTGGGATTGTCGAAAAATTGTTAGGACCACTTCTATTCACATTATCACTTCTATACTGATGTACAAGCATATAAACATTAAAAATTACTACAAACATCTCTAAAAAGTCAGTCCGCATTTTTAAAATTAAAAATGATCACAAATGTGATGAGAATTTGATATCTTTTACATGTCAAATATATCCTACACAATACATACATACATATTAGATTTTAGTATAGAAACAACTTTTCAACAAAAAACAAAAGAAAACACGAATAAAATAAAATAATACAAAAATATTACAATTTATACAACGAATATAATAATTCCAAAGTTCTTAAACAACAAAAATAAAATACTTAAATACAATATAAAAATATAAAAATATAAACAAAAACAAGAAAAAGAAAAAAAATATTTGCTCTTTAAAAAATTGTTATTTTTCTAGATCACATAAGTACATATAACACTCATGTGTTCAACACAATTTAAAATAAAAAAAAACTTTATAGAACCCTTTACTTTCATATTCGCTGTTATAGTCCTTTATTGTAAGATACAAAAAGAAAAAAAAAACTCATCCTAAGATGAGTTTCTCATTTTTATAACCATTGTAAACTTTCTGTTTCTTTTTTTTTTTATATAAACTTCGTTGGTTCTTATAAAATTTTTATTGTTGATTTTTCTAATTATTATATAAAACAAAAAAAATAAGAAAACAAGAAAAAAATTGTAGACATTTTGTAATGATTGTATGATTATGTTTTACGCTAATGATGATGATGATATTGATAATGATGTGTACCTCTTATAACTGTTATATTCAAACAGAGTGACTGACTTCCTGTTCTTTTCTCAATATACATTCTTAAATAAAGTACTTCTTATACATTTTTAAAATAAAATATAGAAATTAAAAAAAAATGAAATAAGAAAGATATCAAAAATAAAAAAAAGGATGTTGTGTAATTAAAAATAGCAAAAATTAGAATGAATAAAATGAAAAGATTCAGAGTCAATTTAAAAAATAAAACAGAAACAGTAAAACAACATTAAGTGAAATAAAGTACTTTAGTATATAAAAAAAATTTAAATAAAAGAAAAGAAGCGGATATAAAAATTATAATATTCGAATAAAAAAACAAACATTCTTAAATAATAATTAAAGAAATATACGGAACAGAAATATTATAATAAATATAAAAGGATAATAAGGACTAATATATTATTTTTATGAATATTTGAGTGTACATATGTAAAATATTATATTCATTCAAAATAATTTTTTTTTGTTTTCATAAAATTTTTTTAAGTCCCAATATGCGAATGTATGATTAAAACCATAAATATAACAGAAAACTTTTAAAATTGTAGGAAGAAAATAAATTTTCAATATCAAGGTGGAAAAATTTTAAAATTTTTTTTTTTTGCCATAAAGTATGCAATAATATTTTACTTAACAATAATTCTTATTTGTTTTCTTAGCAATAATGTTGTTTTCTAACTTATTAAATAAAAATAATTAACATAATATACAGGAACCTAATAAGGCAAATAGTAATCTAAGTTCCATTAATAAATTCAATTAACGAATTTCAAAGTTTTGTAAAATAGTAGATTCAAAATAATGTTTATAATATTGAATAATTTTCATTAAATAAATTAAATATTAAATTACAAATAATGAGATGAATTCAATTAATATTATCAAGTTAAACTAATTATTAATATCTCTACTGTTATTTGAATAGCGCAACTTTAATGAGAGTATGCTTTGGGGATATTATAAATTTCGTAATTATGTAGATTTACACAACTATTTATAACTTAGCAAGTATAAAGTATACATAAAACTATGTGTTTAATGAAAAAAATAAATCTAAATTATTGAGTTGTAGTATCAACAAAAAAATTGCATTGAAACTGCATTAATATAAGGGTTATATATAGATTTTATATTAATTCTATTTATTAACAAGGCAAACTATTTCTTGTTTTACATTAAAATTTTTATAGCTCAAGCCAATCTTAATATTAAAAATAAATTTAAGAAACACTGGGAATTCGTATACATAAAAAATACATTTAAAAAATTTTATCTTTAAAAATAACCACTCAAACAAAAAAAAAACTACATTCTTAAAGAGAAGGTACAGCTTTCATTAACTAATCGTGTCACACAAAACATTTTAAATTTGTTTGGATGACTATGTGATTGCTTTTTTTTTATACAAAAAGAATACGAAAACTTTATTTAAAATTCAAAAATTTTCGTTTTCAATTTGAACATCATTAAAAAACAATCAATAAAAATTACATTTCTAGTTATTTCATTTTAGAATTTCTTATTATTTAAACTTTTAATAAGAGGTTTATTTTTATCTCTCTCAACTTAAGAATTTTATTTCGGTTTATTTTTCTCAAACTTTTAAAATTCTTAAACAGGCTAACTAAATATATGTATATTGAAATTTATATTAGAATTTTTTAATCTAAAACTTTGCTCATAACTTAAACATAATTGAATTTAAAATAATTTATAAAATTTATTCATATTAATAAAATTTTATTATTTCTTATCAAATTTATTTGCATTCTTTAAAGTACATTAATAGTAATGGGTATTCAATGCCATTAAAGTGAAATTGGTTCAGTGGTTTTGAATAACTTCAAAGTATGTACTATAGAAAATTAAAAAAATTTTTTTTTAACTTTTTCTCTAACATTATCCATAAAAGTTTCATATGAATATTATAAACAAGAATTTATAATAAAAAAATATAAAAAAAAATTATAGATTTTCATAAAACTACATAAACTTTAATTTTGAATTTAATTTGTAAATTCTTTATTCTATTTGCTGTAGTTGTGTATAGGTTTGTAAATTACGAGTACTTTGTATTGGTGGTAAAATGTACGTTTTAATATCCATTCATGGAAATTTTTATTTCATTTATTATTGGTTTATTTCATTCATAATTGAAAAGTATTATAAATGAGACGGTAGGTTTGTAATTTAAAAAAAATAGAGTGTATGGAAGTAGCGCTAGTAGAAATAATTATATATAAAAAAAAAAAAAAAAAATCGCTGTTCGTTATTTAATCGCTGGTAAACAATTTATTCCGGAATATTTGGCCGGAAAATTTGGCCAAAGTTATTAAATCTTGGTCTTGAAGAAGTCTGTAGAAAATACACACTTGATACTTGGTACATAAACGGAACACAATTGATGTTTTAAATTGCCATTTCCACACCTATATCTATATCTAGACCAATCTACTATATATTCCAAATACAACATATTTATTTTCTTAAAATAAAGAATTATTTAGTTGTCTCATTACTACTTCCAAGGCATTAGTAACTATTAATTGATTCAAATGAACAGTTCTTAAAGTATTACAAATATAGATCTGAATGGAAATATAGATCTGAAATGTAAGAAATAGTCATTTTTCAATAGCGGGTCATTTTTCAATAGCTAGTACTCTTACTTATTGAAGTGTATTCTGGAATTCATATAATTAGTTATAATTTGATCAGCTTTATAGTTGGTTTTGAAAGTTTTGATTTTTTTTAACTATAAGAACAAATAGTTTTAGTTTAAAATTTCTAATAGTTTTTTTTTGTAATTACAGCACAATTTAAACTACTTTATGGATCCCGATCCCCCTTTTTTATTATAAATACCACAATTTTATAGCACTCTTGCATTTCTTGACTCTATGTGATACTCTCTACGTTATACATTGAATTTCTAAATCCTGGAAATGTTATAACCTACTTATTATATACATAAATCATTTTGATTGCTTTCTATTGCCCTTTCACTTTGTTTTTCTTACACTATAGAACTGTGCATAACACTTGGGAAATTTTTCGCATTTTAATTTTTTTTTCTATATTTCAATAAAGAATAAATATACATATTAGGAATAGAAAAGTAATAAAATATTTTATATTACAAGGATAATATTTTGATTGCCGCACACATACAAATATATGGAAGTTTCATTTAAATGCAAATTTTTTTTCTTTTCGTCTCTTCTTTTAAATTTTTATACTACTTTCTTCATATTCCTATATAATGATTAAATTTAATAATATTTTCAATGCTTTTTCATTTTTAAATTTCAAACCTCACATAAAATTTGTGTGTTAAAGAAAATAAAAATTTTTCAATAATCTTTAGAATATAAATAAACAAAAAAAAATTTTCCTTTGGCGTAATGAAGTGCAATCATATTACAAAACAACAACTTCCAATTCTTATATGTACTCATACCGCTTTAAATATGTCACGTTTGAATCCTTTTTTGACTATATAAAGCACCTGTATTTGAAACAGTGATTTTATAAAGTATGACAAAGCATTATTAATAATTGTCGTGTCATTGAAATATCAACAAAAGAAAATAATAAAAATATAATATATATTTTGTTTGCAGTCATCTTAATAGGATATAAAAAATATCGGAAAATTGTTATGTAAAGAATTTTAAATATTTTTATATATATTATTCTTAAAAAGTTTTCATTGTCAATGTAAAAACAAACTTTTGGAAAATTGTTCTTGAACTTTTTATAGCTATATAAGAAATTTCGCAAAATATCGCGAGCCATCAACACCCGTCTCACACCCGTCTCATGGTGCGTGATATTTTACTTGAGTTTCACTCCAACAAAAATTTAATAATAATTGGTATAGGTATAAGTGTTTTGGAAATTTATAATATAAAATGAGGTTTTTAAAAACGTTTTGCAATATAAAATTAAAATATTACTTAAAATCACTTTTAAATAAATTTTTCTACAAACATTAAATAACGCCTTATTCAATTTTATTTTACTAACTTTAAAGAAATATTTTTTTTTTGATTTTATAGCTATGTTTGCTCCTTACCCCACTTCAATGCCTCCTATCGAAGTTTAAAACAATTTTTATCATAAATTGCCATTTTTTTTATCCGAATTTTCAAAGGAAAATTTAAAAAATTCCAGTATTACAACTAAAAAGAGAAAATAAATTCTTTGTTTAAATTTTTTATAAAATTTTACATAAAACAAAACCAACTTTTAGTAACTATATAAAAAAAATAAAAAATTCTCAAATTGTTTGTCCTTTATATTGTAAGGACATTGTAATAATATTATGTGAGTAAACACAGTTATATTATCTAGATAACAAAAAAGAATAAATTAAATAATAGCGAAAAAAAAAGAAATTTCATTGCAATTTGAAATATTTGAAAATTTGTTCCATCATTATGATAATGATGATGAGTGAATTTCATTTCCTTAACCCCGAAAAAAGAATAGCATTAAAAGAAAAAATTTTAAAAATTCATCCTTTTGAACGTTATGATGGTTATTCTGTTCTGTTTCTTCTTCTCTCTTTTTTGTTTTACTAAATTTTAAACAAATACAAAAATATTATGATCTCTTATATGTTCTTCTATCTCTTTTATACCAATTGAATGTATTTATTATTTTGTAGAAGGATATTTTTTCAGAAGAATACCACGTATACAACATAGGCTTGCATATTTTTATCTCTTGTACATTTTGATGTACATAGTCATAAATGGAAAGGAAAAAAAACAAAGACAAATAAGGAATCATCATCATCAAAAGAACTAGAAAAGTTGAAAAAGAAAAATTAAAAAACAAACTGACTGACTAAGTAAATTTGGAAAATACGTTGAGCTGTAAATACAAAAAAAAAGTAACAGAGTTAAAGATTGGTGCAGAGATTGGATGTTGGAATTGTGAATTTTTATTTTAAAAAGGTTATATAGAGTATAGTATCCTAGACATTAGAGGATGGAGTAATAATGATTGAGAATAAATGAAGCAAAATAATCTGCTTTTTTTTAATAAAAAATTTTTTGGTTTTGGTACTCCTGAAGGTTTTTCCAACATATAAATTAAAATTAAAAGCAAAAGTGAGTTTTGTTTCAATTTCAGCACCTTATAAAAAATATGATTTGTTTAAAAAAAATGCATTTAACATATGCAATCGAAATGGAGAAGAAAATGAAATTTTTTGTATTAAAAATATATAGAAATTTTTTATTTATTTTATTTATTTTCGTAATACCAGTCGAATGCTTTTTATATGACAAATGTTTCTGAGTTCTACTTAAGTTCTGGATCAACACATTTATTAACCGTTTTGCTAATGCGAGAAAAAAATGGTCGATAAAATCTAGTATGACTAAGAGGTTTATTATATCTGGTATGACTGATAACTAGCTATAAAATATGGTTGCATACTTTTATTACTGTCATGCAACTGTGCACAAATATAGACACGGGTCTATAATACAAATTATTGTCAAACTTCCGTTTTCCTTTGCGAAATTATTTTCTTCATCAGTGGAATTATTAAACTACATATCCCATATTTTACATGTAAGATATATAACGTACTACTGTCATATAACGGTAACATATATAACGGTACTACTGTCACGCAAATGTACATATGTGCGTTGTACTATGATGCAAGTGTGTATAATACAAATACATAGTCCTATCCGCTTGCTTCACCTACAAGTATGGAAAATTAAAAAAAAAGATCAATTAGATACTAGTACACTGAAGTGTCATTCCCAACCTGGTTCAAATTATTTTAAAAGGCAAAAATTTAAATATTTAAATTTAGAAAGTAAATATTTTAATATCAACAAATTTTAAGTTGGCAAAGTAATATATACATATGTATAGTCTCTAATATCGATTATACTCTTAACTGATGACTCATTTTATATTGTTGAGTGTTTTAAATTCTATTTCTTTTCGGTTTATAAAATAAACGATGACATTGCACAAAGCGATTATATAAGAACAAAATTGAAAGCTTTTCATTATGATTTTGAAGTGTTTGTTGAAGTATTTATCTAAAAAAAAAAAGTAAGCTTCTATTAAAAGGATTCATAGCATAAAAACATAAAGGAAAAGAATCTTATACAAATACCAACTCGAAATGGAAAAAATTTAAAATTATTATATTTCAACAGCATATATGAGTGTTTTGTAAAATGCGTACGTAAGGTGGGTATCTATTTCTTTAAAATTATTATGCTTTATAATTTGCATTTAATATTCTTACACATAAGACCATATATGTAGACTTATAATGATGTATATATTATTATCAGATATGCGTATAGTATTTTTTTATGCAGTCTGTAGTAATAATCATTTTTTCCCTTTAAGTTCTTAAATATTCAAATGAAATGAAATTATCAATTTAATTTAAATTTTATAAGGAAAACTCTTTAAGAAAAATTAAAGAAAATTGCAATTATGGATATGAAATTCTTATATTATATGAAAGTATGTATATGTATTGAAGTAAACACAACTTTATAAAATTATTAAAAACGTTTTGCCTTTACTTTTTTAAAAAGTTATGTAAGATTTACGAACGCAAAACATGTTGACAAGCATGTTCGGTGTTCATGCTGCAGAAACCAAAATATTCATTAAATCAATTCAGATCTTGAGTAGTTTAACCTGCGAAAGGTGGTAAATAACAATTAGGCACAAAAATTATTGTTCTATATAAAATTTACGGAGCTAGTTATACTTAATTAAAGGAAATGAATAAGAACAAAGACAAATAATTTCAGTAATATACAGCCGGCCTTTTCAGTTTCAATTGTGTTATATTCCTCTGCTATTTTCTATTACAATCTATAATTAGGCACTACTTAATATTTGACTATTAAAAGATAACAATGCAAACTGGATACTATTAATAACAATTTAATTTAAAAATTTTCTACTATTAGATTATAAAATATTTAAGTGAATGTACAATTTTTTATTGTAAAAATATTATTTCTCAAAAAAACTTTCAACAGCAATCCCATTTATTCATTTCTTTCTTGATTGGTTGCAAAATATTTGTTTTTCTTTTGAGTTTAAAGTTTCATTATCCGAAAACTATATTTTACAATATAATTCCAAAGATTATTTGAATAAAAAACTTTACGTATACGCATTAACAGTCAATTCTTAAGTAATTTTTTATGTTTTCATTATTACAGATTTTTAAAATTTCATTACTATTATGGTGGATTCATTCATTTCTCTATAGAATGAAAAAATTCTGTTCTCTTATTCCAATATCCCGAAAAAAAATCCCAAAATTTTTCTGCTCCTATTCTGTTTTCCTCGAATTAATTTTTTATCCATGTTGTACGCGTTAGTAAAATGTTTGTGTAAATTTATTTAATGTCATCATTTAATAAAAAAAAATGAAACAATACATAAAAATTAAAAAAATAAGAATAAATTAAATGTCAACGATATTCATATCATTTTCACATATACATTCACATAAAATTCAGAAGGACAACAACGAAAAAAAGGATATAGGAATACTCGTAAACGCAACATAGAGGATATTGGAAAAAATTATGCAAAGCATGCAATCACGTTAAAAGCTCCTTCAGAATAAATTATGCAAATTTCAACAGTTTTCCTCCATTTTTTTTTTTGTTTTTACTGCAATAGAGAACCGTTATTTTTAAAATTATCTCTTAAAACATAATAATATGTGAGTATTATATGCAATGAATTGACATAGATGTGTGTATTCGTGCAAACCTATATGAGCGTAATGTGTGCATAAAATGTTTTTTATATAATGAGTTCGGTTGTAATAAAGATAATGTAAATTTAACCATAATGTATATACATATTTATGTATATGTGTAAATGTGAAATATGTGCTAATAGGATTCATTTTAAAAATGCTTTATATTTATATATTATTTGAATTTTTAACTATTGTAGCTGTGTACTCATTATGATAGTACCGTGTCTATTCTAGGTGATTTTTAACTTTATGGTAAGGTAATATGTTTTCTTTAAGAAATCAAACATTGCTATAATTATTATATACTTTTATTAGAGTAGACAGTTATTATTCGACTTTTAAAAAAATTCAAAAAAGTACATTAATTTTCGAAATGTGAATCATATTGGATTGATTTTTGGATTACCACTAAGGTGAAGGAACATAGAGGCATAACAGAGTAGATGATAGACGAGTAATTCATATCAAAATGAAATGCAATTTAGTAATATAAAAGTAGTTCATTCGAAAGGAATCATAACCTATTGCTGGTCATGAAGACTGCACTTTTCATATTACATAAAGAGTTAGTATACTCAATATGTATGATTCCCAAAATTCCATTTCCTAAAACTAATTGCACTTGCTATTTCTCTAGTAGAATTCGTTTTTTTTTACGGATACCTAGAAACTAGCACTAAGTACATTTAAAATTTTATGAATCAAAGTATATTTTTGCTCACTTAAATATAAAGTTCATAAAATGAAAATATTTTTGATTTCAACATTATTTTTAATACTTTTAATAATTTATTAAAAATATTACATATGAAACATATGAACGTTATTTTTGTACTGATATGAAATTATTTCCTGTAATGTCACAAATAATTTTTATTACTTGATCATAACAATTAAATTCAGGAAAAGAAAAATATAATTTGTAATCAGGTAATCATTTACCTGGTTAAAAATTATTACACAATTTTATTATAAGTTATTTTTAATATTAATAATTTATACAAAAAAAAAACATTTTTAACAATTTATTTTTGTTGAAGAATTTAATGTCATTAACCTTTGGTATCATAAAAATTTTTAAAAGTGTTGATCTAAAATCAGAAACATGAGAGAGGGAATTCTGTTTGGAAAAATCTAACGACTAAATTAGAGAATTATCATTGAAATATGAATAGGAAAAACGGTACGAAAAAACAAGGATGGAAAGCCAGAAATTTTAGAAAATTAATTGGGTTTTTTTTTAAGAGTGATTAGAACTTTAAAATTTTGATTGAAAACGATATCTTCTTCGGTTCTAAAGGGATTAAAACAATAAAATTCTATATTGAAAAATCCAAAAGGCCTCAACTTCTGAAATATATTCATACCACCACAACTTAACTAAAAAACGTGAAATTATATGTACGCAAAGATTTCCCATAGTACGTAAGTTTTAACTTTTACTTCCAAAAATCGCAATTAATGAAATCTATTTCCTAAAATTCTTTTTCATTATTCCTTTAATCAGCCAGTCCTTAATTATTTATCTTCAATATTTTACATCCTTTTCTTGATTTCATAATCATTAATCCACATTACTACAAGAGTTTATTATAACAAAAGAATCAACTTCCATTAATTTTACAAAATTTATATAGTGTAAAGGAATTTAATTAAATATCAAAAATAAATTGACTTTATTCAAATTTAATTATGAATAGAAACTGACAATTTCCGATTCTACTTTTTATCATTCAATTTTATTCCTCTCACCTATTTTTTTATTGTTTTATTAAATATTCCACTTCCTAGAAAATTAATTCGAGAATAAGTTTGTTAACGTTAAAATGAAATAATTGTCTGTATAGTTAAATTAATATTAGAAAAGATTTATATAAATTCATTAATAAAGCAAATTAAAAATTACTTAATTTATCGTATAGACACTATAATAATGGGAAATTTACGTTATGTGAGGCATCTATATCTAAACGCTTCTATTGTGATATCAGTGTCACGTTAATGAAATGCAAATTCTTCTTCTTCTGTACTTCGAAATTGTAAATAAAAGTTGTTATTGAAATATTTTTTTGATTATCTTAATGCTTCATTTAGCTAACATTACGAGTATAATACTCAATACTGACAAAATATTCTTATTACGTCCTCCAATAAACATTTAAATAATATGCAATAATATTAATTCATGTGATTGAATATTCAACAAAATATTAGTTTTCATTCCCAAACCTTTAGAACAGTTCGAAAGTGTTATGCAAATGTATTATATATTCACTACTTCACCCACTAAAATACTGAGAAATCAAAGTACGACATGAGTTCGTTTGAAACACTAAGGAATTGAGTTTTGAAATATAAACATACATCCTATATAGTATGACTTTTTGCTCAGCATGTTTTCATCCCTTTCTCAGTCTGGCCTAAAGATAATTTAAAATGCATTGAATTAAACAAAAAAATTTTTGAAAAATTTCTTAGAGTTTATTGTGTATAATCCTATTATCCTTCTTTCACAACCCTTTCTCGTCTCACAATAATTTCGTATATGCGTGATTATCTTTATGTAGTCAATAATTCTTACATTGTAAAATAAAAAAATCCTTATGCCATTTTGAATTCCAAAAAAATTAATTTTCTTTACTTAATTTTTTTTTTATTCCAGGTAAGAATTTTTTTTGTCATTTTTCTGCTAAAAGAACATGGATTTCATTTTTGTCTAAAATACAATTTTGCTGTGAAATAAATTAACTGAAAAAAAAAATAAAACTGTCATTTCATCTATATATAATTTGCAGGTAAGTATAAAAATAAAATATTATTAAAAAAATTCCGTGAAACGAAAAATTCAATTAATATTTTTATTTAAATCATAATCCTTTTTTTGTTATTTTAAAATAAATGTGAGTCATATTATTGTTAGGAGACTTTTGTTATACAATGAAGTTGAAGTTTGATCCAGGAACTATGATAAAAATTTTTTACATTACAAGAATTAATTTTTAAGCATAATCGATAACTATAAGACGAATTATTTGGTACAGAATTATTACAAGAATGATGAAGATAAAAATAATGGTTGATTTGATAATATTTGACGGGAAATAAGAAACATACGAAAATAAAGAAAAAAATCAAAAAATTTTAAATTAATTCTCATTAACTTAAAATTTATCCCATTGGCAGAAATAATTATTTAAGCTTATAATCAAACAAATAAAAATAAAAATTAGATAAATATTCTTCTAAATAAGCTATAAAAATTATTAAGAAAACTATTCTGTATAGTGTAAATTGTGTTAAACAGAGAATTTTTAGCAAATTTGCAATTCAATTTGAAATAAACTCAACAACACCGAAAAAGAACCACTATTTGTCATATTTTTTTGCTATAATTAAGGTTATTGATGACATCCATTAAATTGTATAAATCTTTATGTAATTATTATTCGAATTATTGTACGAATGTTATTTATTTTAGTTACAATGAATATTATACAAATTTAATAACGCACGGCTTTGAGTTAATTGAACGTCCTATAAATTTTTGAATTAAAGTTCTATAATTTAAAATGGTCAGCCATCAGAATTAACAACGAAATACCAAAATTTCTTGAACAAAAATTACAATATAAAAATTTTTCCTCATACGTCCTTTAAATAATCCTTTTAATATTTAAAGCAAGAAAAAATTTTTTTTAATAATTTCAGATTTCATTTCTTTTAAGAAGAAAAAAAACCTCTTAAAGCAATCTCTTGCGAATTTCTTTTCAATTTTGTTTCCTAAAGGGATTAGCTTTCGATTATCATAGCACTGTGATTATTATTTTCTTTTTCATCACAATAATAATTATTATTACTGTGAACGCTTTTCATTAAGAAAATATAAAAAAATATGATTTTTTTTTTGCTTCTTTAATTTTTATTTTTAAATGTTTACCGTGCTGATTACGAGATAAACAAAGTTTTTCTTTCACCAAAATGGAAAAAAAAATTTCTTTGTCCATCAAAAAGAAATTTCTAAGAAAATTACTTTTTTCCGCTATGATTTTTGTGACGCGTTTATTAAATACACTCAACAAAAACAAAAAAAAACCGACACAATTCATTAAAAAAAAAGAATAAAAGAAAAATAATTTATTTATCCAGTTTTCCTTTATTTTCCTATAGTAGATTTGATAGGATAAAAAATACAAATTAATGAGCTTAGGGAAAAAAAAACAGTAAAAAATTTAAAATTATCATAAATTTACAAGTAAATGAAAAGAAAAGTTTTCTTTTTTTTTGTACAAATCAAAACAATGTAAAAGAAAGCAAAAAGCGCACAAAAATATGCAATTATAATGAAAGGAAAATTATGTTTTACCTACACACTTTCACATTTAATTTATAGTGACAATTTTTTATAATTTGCGATTTAAATAAATACAAAATAAAACAAAAAAAAAAAAACATAAATTTTTAAAATACATAAACTAGGATGGTTGAACTTAAAATTAATTTGCCTAAAAATTTGAAAAATTTTTTCTTAGCTTGTTTTATGTATCAAACTCGTGTTTTATACAAAGTAGAAAAGGTTCTCTTTTTAATTAAAAAAGTTTTTGGTGCCAGGAGTTCATAAATTTAAGCATATGTTTAGAATAATTTTCAATTTGTGTAAAAATACAAGCTTCTTATCGATCTATATTTCAAAGCAGTATGTACGAGAACAGAACAATTACAGCAATATAAACAATTAAACAAGATTGATGCAACTTTTTCAATGTAACTCCAGAAGAATAACTAAAAAGAGATTAAATTAACATAATTTTAAATAAAAAAATATACTAAAACAATTGAGTTTTAATATAGTTTCATTGAATAAGTCTTCAAAAGGTTGTTACCTTGAAGAAGTAATTGAATCTTTATAACACTATAAGACCTCTGGAAAATTATCGACCAACTAATATAGTTTTTATAACTATAAAGCCTATATAACTATAAAGCCTAGCCTTTCTCTATCTTTACAACCTCTAAAAATCTGTAAGATCCTTCTGTGTAAGATTCTCTATAATCTGTAACTGTTATGAGCCACACTTTGACATTTGTACTGCTAAAATAGAATTGTAATGATTAAATTTAGTAATAATTTACAAATTTATGTATTTAAATAACTCTATCTAACGTGATAATTGTGCTATCACTATATAACAAACACTAAATAATTATTTATTCTATTAAAATACATTAATCGTACAATTTCTACAGATTCTATTGATAAAGTACTTATAACATTTAAAATTCAGTTCTTTATCCAAAACGAACATCATAACAAATTTATGTTTTGTCTATTAAAACTCATTTTCAATACTAATTAAAGCAAAAGAATATCTGAGGTTTATTAAACAAAATTACTTATATTTTAATACCCCTAATCTCAAAACTATTGACAGATTATAGTAACACATTTATGCAAGTGTGATAAGAAACAAATTAAAAATCAAAACCTACAAATTTACAATCAGCATTCATACAGAGATTCATTCCGAAAATTTTCGTCCTTAAATACATGAAATTAACAGCAAAATGTTTAAAGTAAAACAGCAAAAGTTTATCGATAAATTTGACAAACATTTAAAATTTATACACAATAAATTTTTGTTTTAAATTTAATTTTTCACAATATTTACACAATTCCCAAATGAACACTTAATAACACACATATGTGCATATATACATTCATAGAAATATTTGGGTCACAGGGCTACTGATAGAAAACGAAAATGTATAATTACATTTTTTTTTTAAAATTCAAAATTCTATATACAGTTTCCTAGTATATATAGAAGAATTAAATTAAAAAATTGTCCTTATTTTCCAAATGCTTTTTACATTTTTTTACTTTCTTTTGAAAAGTTTTTAATAAAACACAAAGAAAACAAAAACTTGATTACTTCTTAGTCAACTTTTTCTTTCTAAAATAACATTTTTCTTATATTTCAAATCGATATAATTTATTTTTACTGTTATTACCATTGTTATTGTTTCCTTCTCTATTAACGATTCATCAGTAGTACTTCCTTTAATATTCTATACTCTTATTATCTTTTCTGGTATTTAATATAAATTACCAAAATTTCTCTTCTTCTATGTTACAAGTATGCAATGATCATTTAAAGTGTAAAATTATTTCTAGCATTTTTAATCGTACCAAATTAAACATTTAAATATTTATATTTTCTTGAAAAATCTATTATCTATGTTCGAGTATTCATCCTATTGTACTTATGTTCCTGTTTGCTCTACCTAGATACTCTGCCTTTATAAGTATTTCTTTGCCTTTAGGGAACCAAAAAGAAAGATAAAATATGAAGAGTAAAACAGTAAAGTAAGGTGCGGGCCGCTTAAATTTCATTTTTGCTCTGATTGTTGAAATTTTTTTGAAGGAAACATTTCAAAATTATAACCAGTAATAAATCTAATATAGACAATAATGTTTAATTACATACATATTATGTTCATTATGACAGAAACAAATTTGTTATAATTACAGCTGATTTTTTAAAATGATTTTTACCCATAGTTTTAAATTTTCAATTTAAACAAATCAAAATTGAAAATCTTAAAATAACTTGAAAAACACACTTAAAACTTTATAATTCTGAATGCTGAAAACATTTTTCTGTGTCTGACAGACGGCCCGTGAACAATAAGTTCTATTGCTCATCCATTTTATAGTAGTCTACAGAGTAGTAATTTAAATTGATTTTATATTTTTTGCGTGCCACTTATTGTAAAACAAATAATGAACTTTTTTTTATTAGTTGTTTATTCTTATTTACCTTTACTTTAATTTATTTTGTCCTTTTCTTTAATAACTACATATATATATAGATAAATATTATATGTATATATAGTATTATTTTCAACTTTAGACCAATTCTTTTTACATTCCATTTTCAATAATGACCTCATACCCTACCAAAAAGGAATAACAAAACAAAAAATAAAACTTTGTAAGGTGTTGTTTTTCACTATCACCATTGTTGTCGCTTTTATTTATATAAGCTTTGATTAAACTTGATTAATACTTATAGGATAAATGAAAGAAGCCCCTATTTAATAACAACATAGCATTTTTATAAAAAAAAATTTCTTATATAATACGTTTATGTGTCTACATATGTATGTTAACTGTCTGCATACCGCATAGTCAATATTATGTATAATTACAATATATAAAAGCAACACAATCAAAGAGAGAAAAATAAAATATATTGAAGAAATTAACTTTGAAAAACTCTTCCTCTATGAAGTTGTAATTCCCTTGTTAATTCTCCTAAAACTCATTCTTCCTTAATTCCCCTATTTCTCCCTATATATATGCTTTTGTACATTGCAAAAATTGTACTCGTATAAAATAAACTGATTTTTTAGCACAATTTTTACAATTGACGTTCGAAGAAGTGAAAAAAGGAGAAAAGCAAAACAAACGAATAATACAAAAACATAAAAAGTTTTTCTTCTTTTACAACAATAAACTTAACTTGTGTTATACAAGTTAAAATCGCCTATAACAAAGCAGCAATTGTTAAAAATTATAGTAGGTATCGAAACTTTTAACAAAAAAATTTTTTAAAGCAAGAAAAAAGCAAATTTTCCGAAATGAAATGTAAAAGAATTTTTTTTTTGTTTTTCTGATTTTTCCCTTTTATTTTTTTGTATTGTTACCACTTTTTTACAACCCCAATTCCATTCCGCTATTCCGTTGAGAAATTGGTAAAGGTGAGAAACTCCATAAAACAATTTATTTGTAAATTTTGTACACAGCATTGGGCTGTTTTACATACAGTAAAAGTACATAAAAATTAAGCAAAATTTTAATTATTAGTATTTTTATTTAAAAAATATAACATTAAAGTCATAATGGATTAGCTCTATAGTGGTAGCTATTACAATTTTGTTAAATTAAATTAACTTTATTTTACAGTCAAATTTTACAATTTTACTGTAAAATAAGTTAAAGAGTTTGGAGTACAAAGAGTAAGAGAATCGAAAAGCAATAATATTCTCAAAATTTAAGTTGGACAATGCATTTTTAAAACTCAGTAATACACAAACATTAATATCAACGCTATAAATGTCAATACCACAAAAAAGTTCTGCAGACTATGAAAATTCGATTGAATATTTATTAAAATATTAAACATACTTAAATTAATAGTTTTGCAGTGTTTTGTAATCTTAGTTTTCACACAAGTGACTCTAAAAGTATATATAATAAACAAAAAAAAAAAAAAAACCATATTTTCGTATGGCACACCTACCTACCCGTACTTACAAAAGATCAAAACAGAATGTTTGAAAAAGTTCCGCAATCAAAATATATTAGTAGTTTCTTTGTAAAGCTTCTCGGCGACAACACAATATATAATTCCTTTAATAAACTTAGTATTTTAACTTTTCCCTATATTATGTATGCGTTTCCCTACTTCACATTAGGAATTTTCCAGATATTGAAATATATAATTAAATAAAAAGTGGTAGTTTCTCAAAATCAATATTGAAATGAAGTTAAATATGGTAAAGATTTTCAGATTTAAAAAGAAGGAGTAGATATAATAAAACGGAATACATATATATGCGAATTTAATGTGATAATAATATGAAGGAATGGGAAAAGTTATTTTATAATTAAAATACAAATAAAACGCCATTCGAAATGCATTATTTTCTATTTCCTTTATGTTCTTATTGGATTAAACAAATCAAAATCTTTATTTTAGTTTTTATAATCAAAGATATTGAATTCCATTTCGTTTTACTTACATACAGTAAAAATGCCGTATGTATGTATAGGATTAAATCAAATAAAAAAGTAAAATAATACAAGAGGTTTAATACTTGTTAATGTTATTTATTTAAACTGCGGTATCTTTTCCCTTATATGTATATATGTAGCTACTTTAGTATTGATTAGAAAAGTTACATCAACAAGATAAAAAAATTTTCATGCATTTAAGAAAATATTCCGTAGGGATGAGGAGTTAATGTTGTACATAATGGAAAACAAATGAAATGTTGAAGAGGAAAATATTAGAGTTATTTATACCTGCATGTTACAACAGGGTTTAATTAATATGTTAACATGAAACAAATCATTTTGCATGGAAAATGTAAGAAAAGATCAAGAGAATATACTAATAATTAGATATGATAAACAATATTGGTATGATATTGAACGCTATAGATTCTATGAAATTATTTAAGGTGCACTATTAAATCGCTAATGGATGATTGACTTAATCCAACATCATATAATTACTTTGTATAAAAATAAATGTAAATAGCTGTATTTCATAAAAATAAATTTAAACTCGAGAGATAAAATTCTCCAAATGAGAAAATTTACCATTAAACTAAATTAAATATTCCCAAAATTTTGTTTTATTTCACGGCGATTCATACACAACCTAATAAAAATTGACTAAAAAATTTATACCATAAAATTGAACAATGCGGCAATACTATTCACTAAAATATTTTTCAAATGTTAAGGTAATTAAGGTTAGCTTATTCCATAGTAATAAGCTAACTGAAAGTAATGGCTCAGATAATACCCAACTTTCTGGGTGTTAATGCAATATTTGCACATTATAATATTGAAAACTTATGATAATCATAACTTTTTAAGAAATATCCTTTTTTTAAAAAATGAAATTTCCCTTTTCATTAAACAGAGCGCTATCAAGCCTGTTGTTTTAAACACTAAATAGAATAGAAATATAGAATATAGAATAGAATAGAGAATAGAATAATAGAAAACCCAATATACAAATTTGTCCTAACTAACAATTAAATTTAGTATATATCTTTTGTATTTGTGAATGAAAAAATAATTCATAATTTTCATTCGCACATTATCTTCCACAAAATGTGAGAATTTCAGTTGAATACATTTAGAAATTTCCTTTTGTAAAAAAAAAAAAAAAAATATGTACTTTCTTTATTAAATTTCCTTTTAGATAAAATTTGTACTGTCCTTGAATCCTAAAAATAAATTCACAATTATTCTTTTAATATTAGTACAATTATCCATCACATGCTTTTTCCCTATATCAGGTTTTTATCTTAACCTATCCGAGATTCTAACAATATTGAAGATCCAAACCAACATTTTCGGAGTTTCATTTAAAATTTATTTTTCGGAGTATTTTTATTAGCTTTTATTTTAACCACTATTTAACTTTGGAGAATTAAAATTTTGAATACATATTCGAAAATTTTTTATTTATCTTGGATACACATCTAAATATATAATGTAACATTTTTCTACCTACTTTTTCCTATTTACAAATATTAAATATTCAAACCAAAACGCACAATAGAAAAGTTAATTTAATATAATATAAAGAATAACAAGGACTAAAACATTAATTATTCTACTTGAGAAAACAAGGATATAATAAGTTTTTTTTTGTGAAACTGAAATTTTAACCAGTTATAAATCGAATCAGTGCAAAAATGAAACAAAAATCTCAAAAAAAGTTCAATTTACAAAAACAGGTTAAACCATCAATGCCATCTGTTAATTTTTTTCAATACTGCCATTTTTGCAAATTTTAACGAAGATACGCTAGATAGAGTTGGCAGTACTCTTTAATTTAGATTGTTTTAATCAATGCAATGTATTAGCACACTAATCAATAATATAAAGAGCTCTGTTTATAAAAAATATCCGCATTTGGTAAATAATAACGTTAAGGAGTACGTTACGACTCTGCTTTTTTACTTATCTATTTTCACACTAACGGGAGCTCTTTAATGGCCTTTGAGATCATTTACTGAATAATTCGTTTGTAGCAACTAAAACTAAACTGATCATTATCACGAATATTTAATCAACACTACATCCAAAGTGATGTTATTTAAGAAATAAAAATTGTTAAATTATAAATTCATTTAGTCTGTCGTACACTGATACAATATGACTTGAGTTTTATCTCAAGAAAATATCTTATAATCTTGTAAATTGACACAAAAATATTAAATAATTTTTAAAACATTTTGTGCAATTTCATTTTCTTTCCGGTTTTATAATTTTCATTTTATTGAACTTCACCTTTTCATAGATAAATACACAAGCACAGTAATTGCACACGTCAACAATTCATTGAAAATTTTATTTCAAAAGAATTTTCATCCCTTTTATTGAAATAATATGTACCCGTACATCAATTTAATTTTCTATTTATTGAATATTGAATTCTTTTATACTATACTCTCAATTTTTACTTGAGTCACACAATTCTTGGCACAAAGCAAATCAATCGTATAAATAATAAGATAAAGAAAATGTCGTCTTTTAATTGCATAATGTATATACAGTATACAATATGAAAGTGTAAAATATTTCAGCCAATTAGTCTTAATTCAGCAATTGAAATTATTGAATGTTTCACAAGCAACAACAAAAAATTACTAAAATATTTTTCTGTCTGTATTTTGGAAAACGGATGCATTTGAAAATTTTTACATTTTGTGTGTAGTAGGAACAGGATGTACCATTATAGGTAAATCTGGTACGAAAATAAGTACAAAATACCTAAGTAAAATATTTACTGAAAAACAAGTTTCAAATGTACTCTCGATTGTAATTCAACCTTCCTCGATTTTGTTTCACTAATCTACTTCAAATCTACTTTGAATTGGCTGTTTTAGTTGTTAAAACTATATTTGTTAAGACTTCCAAAATAATATATCTTCTACTCAGTTGTCATCGTAAAAAAATCAAAAATTTTACAATGGGTATAGATAATTTGTATGAACTGATTTGTGTCTGTTTTTACAATGAATATTAAAATCGATTCTAAGTACTGGTTTTATTTCTAATAATAGATTAGAAATTAAATGATTAACCTCAAATGCTACACCTTATATTTATTACATACATCACAACGTTAACAATTAAAATAGTTTTCCTCTAAAAAATTTATCTATAAATGTATAAAATAAATTACAACTCGAAAAAAATGAAGAAAATCATAATTTTTCCTGTTTTCTGGGAGGCACGTGCATTTTCATTTTCAATTCAATTGAATTTCGTTAAGAATATGCGTCAATTAATCTCGGAAGTAAAACAAAAGGGATGACAAGCTTATAAGTGACTCATTTGAATTATAATAATCTAAACTTGTAAATTGCAAAGAAAGGTTGTATATAAAGTGATTTTAACTATGAATACATATGGGAGATTGAAATTATTATTTTTTAACGTAATTTTTTGTAGCTTTGAATTTTTTGTAAGGAGGAAATTAACGTATATTTTACAAAACTTTTGAATTGTTTAAATTTACAAATTAAAACGGAATCTTGTTACCAGAAAAAAATACCAGAACGAATCAATAATTGAAGTGCTAAAAATTAATTTTGTAAAAACAGAATTTTTGAGATTCAAGGATATTCAAATGCAAATTTTTATTTTCCTCATTCCTATATTTATTTTTTTTGTTATATTTTCAAGAATTGTAAGTGGCTTCAAATGTATTCGACTACATAATTTACAAAAATAAAATAGGTACTAAACAGCACTGCGAATGCAGCAAGATCTTGACATAACTGACATTTTCATATATATTTAACACATTAATCATTTTATTTTCCTCTTTTTAATACATTAATATTGTATATTTTGCATGTTGGAGTTTGTATAAATTGTACAAAATCTTATATTATAACAAATACATGATATACAATTTAACATTAATGCATTCATTAATTATTTTATTGTGTATTATTCAACAACATCAACAGAGAACTTCTTGAAATAAAATTTATAATTGTATTACTAGAAACGCTGATGAAAAAAAAGGATATACGATAATTGTATTTAAAGGTACATATGCACATCCTTGAATTTATTGTAATATACATACATGCACAAATTTTTTTTATTTACAAAATTGGAACATTTTTGTATTTCATACCATATATAACTTATATAGATATATAACTTATATGATATTAAAAAATATGTATGCTATACTGTCAAGGACTTTAATTATTATTGCGAATTAAAAAAAATTAGTTGACTTTCAATGGATTCATTGAAGTTCATATTATTATATTGAAAGCGATATTTTATTATAGTGTTGTCATTGCAATGGAGCTTGTTATATTATTCTTAACAATTATTTTCTCGATCCTTTCTCATTTCATCCTTACATTCTTCCTTTTTTACATTTATAATAGTACGGTATTATAAATGTATAATAATATTGTATTCTGGTCTTTTTAATTTTCATTTCTTAATTATGCTATTGTGTAACACAGAAAAGTTCTTTAAGGAATATGTAGAAAGCATACGCATACATGCAGACATAAAATAAAAGAAGTAACAATCTAGAAATTATTTAGAGCAAGTAATGACAAAAATTAATTTTCTATGTATAACATAGTTTCTACAAAAAAGAACCAAATAAAATATGGAAAAGAATTTCCTATAAAATTCAATGAAAATGGATTGCAAGTATAGGCTTATAATTTAAGATATTAAATGTAGGCCATGTACCAAGAATCAGTTAATACTGAATAAAATATTGCAAACTAAAATTGAACGCATTTTTTGAATTTATTGTATTTATGTAAGATCAAAGTATCGAAAACATTTTTATAAAAATTTGTTCAATATTTGTAGGCAAGGTATAGCTTTAATATCTTATAATACATCTTCGCAAAGTAAGCATTTAAAATTTTTATTGTTTTAACTCATTGACACTGGCAAAATTATGCTCAATGGAATATAAATGTATTTTATTTGCATAAAAAAATTTTTTGCAAACAACGTTTTTGACCATCCAGCAAAAATTATTCTTAAAGATTTATGCGTACTCCAATTTTGCATGGCAAATTGTGCATTATATACGACATCGTCAAAATTCTCTTTCGTTTTTCATCTACACTATACTTCTGAGCTCCTTTAAAATATTTTGAAATTTGAATAGAGTCACGTGATAGGAAATAATTATTATTATGACAAATAGATATAAATTCATAAATGGGGGGGAACAGTGCACATACACAAATACATATTTAAAAACCCTAAGGTTTAAAATTTGATTCTTATTCTATTAGCAAAGATTGATGAATAAAACTAATCCTTATAATAGAGGGCAACGATAACAGTTAAAGGAAATGCTTTGAAAATTATTCACAAAATTGTGATAACAATTATGACGAATTTTACTTTTTATGTGTAGTAAATTTTGTGGTCTATTATCATAAGACTATGTATTTATCAATATTAAGAAGAGGGCTAAATAACAATTGCATAATCAATCGATTATAACATGTACGAAGAATTTAATAAAAGGGATAAAGGGATAAAAAAATCTATGAAAAATGAGTGCCATATATTTAAAACTCCTCATAAATTAGAATATGGATTGTATTTTCGAATGGGGTCATAAAAAATATTCAGAACGTTCTTGCTTTCATTTGATGTTGCAATTTGATTCATGATTCCTTGTACGTTGTTTTAAAATTTTTTGTATAAAAACTTTATTTAATAATGTTGAATATGAAACACAAATTTTTACTATATTAAAATAATAATTTAGGTCAAAGTAAAATTCCACAAACAATGTATAAAATTGTGCCTATCACCTTGTAAAATTTTATTTTATATAACACAAGAAAACTCCAATTCTTTCATAAAGATCGGATGTTTTAACTATTTCCTTATTTTTTGTTCAAAAACAGTTTTAAACCACAACTACAATACTAAAATAAAAATCACAAGTCAAAATTACCAAAGCAACATGAAAATATTTATGCACACATTAAAACTTTAATGCATAAATACGAAAGATTGTTATTTTTTGTTGGGTCAAGGTAAATGCATAGTGCACCTACCATAAAAATTTAAAAAGTCAACAACCGCAACAGTAAATAGTAAATAATTAATCCTAAAATCCCATAGTATTTCGTAAATTTACATAGATTGTATTATCCTTGTGTGATAATTATGTAGTGTTATGTAAATTAGAAAATGCATTCACACTAATTTCAATTGCGTTTTTGAAGGGAGGTGATTAGAATCTGGAAATGAACATTATTTTAGTTTTGGTCCCATTATTATAATTATTTTACAAGCAAAACTCGTATTTTACAACCGCATATAAGTAGCTGTATGTATGTACAACTAGAAAGATTTTCTAGACGCTTTCTTTAATGTTATTATGCTAAAAATCGCCTAGCTACAATTATTCTATTTGCAACTTTAACATATTTCAATATTTTAAAGGAATTTCTACAATATTCAAGTGTAGTAAAAAATAGCTAACATACCCGTTGCTTATTTTATGCTCTATAAACAAGGAAACACTCATTTTTTACTAAAATTCCCGACATTTTATTTCCTTTTGGTCACTAGAGAATATTGACGTTAAAATAGCAAACAAAATCATTATTTACGCTCTTTATAATAACTTTATAAATCCCAACAAAATTTGTCCTTTTCTTGTTTTTCTGTTCAATCATTTGCCGTAATTAAATATTTTCAGGACAACTTTATAGAATAATTAAAAATACGTTAAACAACTATATACTCCTTATAAATATTGCTACGACAATAACTGTTTTTGAATATATACTCACATATAACAGTTAAAAGCTACAGTTACACTGTTTTCGTGCGTTCTTTCCAATCTTTTATTCTCTTTTACTTATAATGAAAAAGTAAAAATACTTTGCAAAGAGAATTATTCATACCGTATTTTTTTTTATTATCTACTCTTGTTATTTTGCGTCTAGATGTCCAAAAATGTTTTTTTTACGTTTGTCATCAAAAAAAAAAGGATAAATCAACCTTGTGTTAAAAGCAATATTTTTAGCAATGAAAATCAAGTATAACTGGAATAATGTAGATTATGAAAAGTGCAAGCCGGGAGACTAAGATATTCATGTAGAAAAAAAACTGAGGAAAAATGAAAAATGATTTTATTTTGTTTTCAAATTATTTTTAGAGTAAGTATGTAGTACAGAACGTGTTAAAATAAAGTGATAGCTTGTGATGATTGGGCCAAATTATAAATAGAAAATTCAATTAAAAGCGAAAGTTGTTCTTTTCACTCATTTTAAAGGATTTCTCTTTGTCTAATAAAAATCGTGAAATCACATTATAAGTCTTTCTGAAAATGCAGTTCTAACTTAGTACTAAATTGCAGCACATTTGTTTAATAAGAACTGCTTCAACTACAAAGCAGTGTTTTTAAAAATTCAGAACTGCAGTAGCAGCCATTTTGAAAACTACAACTGCAATTAAGATATTTCAGAAACTTCACGCAACATCGCATTTTTAATTTTCTAACTGCGCTAACTTAAATTGAATATTAAGCAAGATGGACGATGATGATATAGAAGATTTATTAGCTTAAGTTTAAACTCTTATCTCGATTTGCTTCTGTAAGATATTCGAATTTATAATTTTTAATTAATTTTTTCCTTAAATCCATTTTTTATGTCTAAAAAATAACAACTTCAATTTTGTACTATTGGTAGAACTGCATTTTCAAATATGACTTAGATAAAGATTTGCAAGAACTTTTTTACTACGACAAAGCAAATGACAATTTTTTGCAGTTGTCAATCAATGCGAAAAAGTTTTTTTAGTTTTAAGTTAGAAATGCGTACGCATACTGCGTTTTCAGAAGAACCTTATGTAATAAAAAAAAATTTAAACAAAAAAAACGAGGGTCACTGTCACGAATTTTTGTTTCTTTCAAACTCAAAATTCATGTAAAACCCGAAAAGCCTTTTATTTTTAAGTAGCTTTATAGTTTTTACATTCCTGCTTTTGAAGACTACTCATTTTGCAAATTGAATAACCGAATCTTGTTCTTCCAAATAATATTAGCCCGTGAGACAACTCCCGCAACAAATCACTAAAACTGGACTGATTGTTCACTTGGAACTTATAATCCTATATTAAGTCAAAATTATAAATGTTAAAAACTATAATTATCAAATTTTATTACTATATCCCAAGACGATCTAATGTAGATCATGCAATCCGCCCCTATCCCATCCGTCGCAATAATCTACGAAAAATCTTCATAAATAAATTATAGCAAAATTTATTTACATACTATAAGGTACTTCAAAACCCATCGTCCGATTGTTATTTAACAAAATTGACTGAGAAAAGTCAGACGCATAATATAGGTTATCTCGTATTTAGAGTTGTTAAGCAACATTTATGGTTATATTATACTTATATATATAATATATTAAATTTGAAAAACTTAACTATACAAAATATATGCAATACATATGACGAGAATAACAAACAAGAAAATTAATAAAAAACTTTTCTTCCTGCATTTTCCTATTTTTTTTTTCATTAAGTTTTTGAAAACCATCCATCATCATCGTATCACATATAATATGCTTAAAGTATAACATAATTTCATTCTATTTTATTAATGTTTGACTATACACGACTATGTATGACTAGACTCCCTAGAGATGGTGTACATCTAAACAATTTTGAATTTTAGTTTCTTATTATAAACTAATAATATGACAGCTAGATCCATATTTATAATATACAGAATTAAATAATGTGCAAATATAAGGTTCATCATAAATTTTAAGCAAAACAATAGTTTGACATCTCACGCATTAATAGAAAAATTTGCCCTGTGAAAGTAATGAAATGTTTAGATATGTGGGACAATAGGAAAGTAGGCAGTAATCTATGCATGCCTGTTTTCTACCAAAAACATTTTTATATTAGAATATTTTTTTAAGCTGTAAAGTACATAACAATATTTTTATTCAAAACACTCTTGGGAAAGTCTGATAAAGAATTTTCTTTTTTTAAAAGTATAGTTTTGAAAGATAGTCATTAACATTTTCATTTATCATCATAGTGTCTACTTAGTTATCTCACTTTGAATTTAAAGATTCAATAAAGCGAGTTCGAATTAAGAAACTGAAAGTGTTTAAAATACTTTAAGGTGAAATTCCTTGAATTGTATAGAAACAATAATTTAAATCGATAATTTTCCTCACATATCAATTAAATTTTAATTCTTTTTTTATTTTATTCCTTAAAATTCAATTGTATTAACTTTTATTAAAGTACTTGCTTTTTGTTAAAGTAAGAACTAAAAACTTTCCTTTAACATGTTTTTTAGGCTAATTAAAATTGAGATTATCACTACATGAATTTTAATTTTAGATAAGAAAAAGTAACTAGCAGCAGAAAATTGTTAAGTTTTGAGTTAAACTCTAAAAGCTTTATTAAACTTTAAACTATAAAATATTGGAAGAAATTATTAAAATACACAGATTTATTTTGTAAAAACTTAAAATTTACCGAAGAAAAATTTTGTTTCCGTTTATTTCAAAAAACTCCGTTTTATTTAAAAAAAAAACTCTAAAATTCAATTCGAAATTAAAATTTTACAGGATATGTTCCATGGAACTCACAAAATTCCTTTTATTAGTAAGTTTTTCCTATAGAAAATTGCAAACGATTTGTAATTTTTCTTTATTTAATCAACTGTTACACGCATAATAAAAATAGTTGTGCAAAAGAAAGAATCACGTTACTTCCCGTCGCACAATTGGATGTAATTTTAAAATTGGATGTAAAGCTTTGTAAAATTTTTTAAATTCAGATCAATTTAATTGAGTGCAAGAAAATTTTAGAATTAAAAATAGTAACAAGAGGAAATTAAAGTTTAATAGAAATCCGTAGCAAAAGCTTTAATAGTTTTTGGTACAATTTTAGGGTCAAACTGGAAACGGGGACCGTATTTTTTTTCGTGATAATTCTTTGAATATTTTTCTAAAGATAATCAAGAAATTGTTTTCCTTTAAATCAAATTATTTAAATTTTGTTAAAAATTTTTTATTCCTCATGTTTTGGTGTTCTTTAGCGCTAATTGAGATTAAGCAGCACAATGGAAAACGACAAATAATGTTACCTTGTCTAAGGACACAACTCAAAATTTTTTTTCGTTTTATTTGTAACTTTTTCAATTTTTCATTTCAGATATGCCTATAATATATATTAGTGTGTGTGTCTATATGAATCAAATTATCGAAAAAGGGTTTTTTGTTTTCTTTTTGTTATTATAATAATGTCCAAATTAATTTTGGAATAAAGCATAGTAAAAAAAATAAATATTAAAAAAATCAGAAAGTAAATTTTAAACGAAACAATTTAATTTAGGACAAAGAAACCCTGATAATAAAGTGTCCCTTGAAAGGTAGGTTCTACTTTTTTTTTCTTTCTTCTTTTTTTGACGCAAAGATCTGCAGATCCTATTAAAAATCTTGATTTATGGTATTTTTATTTTATGCTATTACTCTGATGGGTTAAGAATAAAAAGCTATAAAATATATAAAAATTTATAATAAAATTTATATTTCCCATGGCAAACTTTGAGATACCCTACCGAATAGCGACACTAGAGATTAGATAACAGAATTCATTCGTAATATTTATGTCATTTAATTACATTCAATTCGCTGGTTTCCAAGTTTACTCAAAATAATCAGCTTAAGTTTTGCATCTATTCTACAGGTTTTTATATAATTTTTGTAAAATAAATATTGTGGGAGTAATACACCTAATTTTACTTTTAAATTTTTCAAATATAGTGCTTTTATAATGAAAAAATTTTTCAATAATTTTCTATTAAAATTCTTATTAGATAAATTGGATCAATTACGAGGGAAGTGTTAAAATTCTTATTATTCGATATGTCGTCTTTTCAAGTATTACAAATGAAGAAACGCATTCAGAATGCCAATATTATAAGTTTTGACATTATTCAACTTATCTTGGATAACGAAAATTTTTTATCCCTTGTTATTTAACGCCTCCTTGAAATATTAAAAAGCGTAAAAAGATAACAATTTTTAATTAATTTTTAATTCGATTTTGAAGCGGGTCATTTTAAAATCTCAAAGATAGTTAAATTTCTTTCTTGATAAAATAATTTTCTGAAAAAAAAAATTATCTGCTTAGGGAAAATATTAAACTAACTTGATTTTAATCTTACTTGATTTCAAAAGTTTAACCAAATCTATTTTAATTGATACGTTAAATTGGTTAACTATTAATCTTTTTTAATTTTATTTGACTAGATTTCAATGACAATTTTAGGCAGGGGTACCCGAAATTACAATAATAACTGGGTTTTCTTTAGTAATGAAGGAATAAGATTAGCACGCTCCAGGTTGATATAACAAATGATGGGCTAATTATAAGAAAAATTTACAATAAATTTGTAACATTTTGATTTATGTATGAGATGATGTGCCTAAAACATACTGAGACTTACTTCGCCAGAGTTTATCTATTTTCCATATTTCTAAATCAGTAGAAATTGAAGAAACTAACAGGTATAAACTAATTCTGAATTCTTTTGATCACAAGATTTATTAAGTGGATATCAAATTTCTAAAAATACATAATAATATTTATTATGAAAATTTATAATATTTACTGTTTTGGTATTAAAATTTTATAGATAAAGCAAATATGTTCCAAATAAAAAGAAAAATAAAAACCATCAGCAAAAATAATTAGAAAACTTTCTCAAACTCTAAACAAAATATTTAATTTTCATTGAGAAAACACTTTTTAAAAATTGAACTGGTAAAAGTATTATCGACATACTCAAAAACAAAAAACGTACACTCCAACCATTTTTAAATTCTTTTCAACCTGCAATAAATCTCGAATAACTTTGCTGTGTCTAATCATAAAAAAAACACATCGCTTATTAAAAACACCACATTAAATTTAAGAAAATCATCGAATTATAAATATTATATCAGAGTACGCGCCGATCTACATGAAAACTTTGACATAAAAAATTGTGTGTATGTAAAGCGGAAGTAGAAATTTATTTCAATTTTCTGTTTTAATAATTTATTAAAAATTTTCACCGCCCCACCTCATAACACAAATAAAGTATCGCAGGGAAAGTAAAAGTTCGTCTTAAAAACTTAAAGGAAAAGGAACTAAAATGAGTTGCTTGCAAATATAAGATCAGTATTATAATATATTTTAAAATTTTCATATCAAATCTTCGAAAGTAAAATCAGTAACTACGTTTAATGTCCAACAAATTGAATATTAAGTATTGAAATTTTTTAAAATATCCAATGTGAGTGCCATTTCAGAAACTTATTGTTTTGGATTCTTGATTTAAATTTGTTTGAAACCAAATTTCACAACATTTAACCATTTCTTTTTAGCATTATGAATTAAAAAACAATTTTGTTATGGTCTGACAACTATATGCGACACTGATAATATAAGAAGTTTAATTTATTTCGATCTGGAATCTACTCTATATTATATGAAATTATTGTATGCAAAGGAGTTTACAATTCTTTTTTAAAAAAATTTAAAATTTTGCCAATAAAAACGAGTAACTGCAAAGGAAAAGTTAGTTAAAAAAAATTAGTGCTCTTTTTTTTATTATAAGCTCCTGTAAACAAAGCCAATCCAACATAATAAGATATATAATAAAATACATATAAATTGAAAAGTATATCTTGAATATATGACAAATAAGCTCTTTCGGAATTTTCTCTAATAAATTTGACGGTAAAACTTAGCCATACTTTAGCGATAGTGTTTCTCTAAAAGTATCGACCACAAGAAAATCTCTTAGGTTAAATGGTCAATAGACATAATTTCGGATCTTCAGAAATTTTTGAGCAGAGTGAAGGAACTTTTAGAAAAAGACCTATGCAGATCATTACTTTCTGATATCAGTCAAGAGTGCACAACAATGTTAAGGTCGACCGATGGGCTTTATCAAACGGCTAACTGGAGATCTACCGACCAACTGGCGAACCAACAAACAACTTCGAATGCCACAATGCTGTTTATAATACACATCTCTTTTTATTTTACAAGAAATTCTTATTTGGTCCGGACTAAGTTTCATTTTGATTTTTTATTATGACAACTGTAAAATTTGCTAAAATTCTTTAAATTTATTTATCAGGTTCTTGCAATGTAAAAATATGTCGAATAAAGTAAGAATATACAAGATTAAGGATATAATAAAAAATGGTTAAAAGGGAATTAAAAAAGAAACAAGTAGTAGACATGAAAGAAAAAAAGAAGGAGCGTATGTAAAACTGTAACATAATTTAAAATAAAGAAAAAAAATACAAACCATGTATAAGACATATTTGAGTAAAAAAAATATTATGAGTTTAGGAAATCCGTCTAAATTAGTTTTTCTCTTCTTTTCTTTTCAACAAAGTTCCTCCTTGTGCAAGACATTCCTTCCCCTTATAAATTTTTCGAACATGGAGAGAACAATTTTATTCATTACAAGAAATGCGTAATTGAATGTTAAATTTATAAGCATATCTATGATGATTACTCGTACACTCAAATATACGCATTATGTTTATAAGCATTCTGTGCTTCTGATGACTTATAAATTAACACATGTGAAGCATAATCGTAAAATTTTAGATATAATTTTTTGGGGTAAGTTTCATTATCATTAAAGAAAGTATTTTTAAGTTTTTTTTTTTTGTAATCTGGATAAAGTTAACATGGTAAAGGCTGACAAAATATTTGTTAAGAAAAACTTTTATGTATCAAAATGGTTTCTCTCTTTCTTTGATCTCTTGAAATTTTCTATTTTAATTTTTTCTTTTTATATTAAAAATTTCATTATGCAAATATTGTATTAGAAAACTATAAATTGAAGTTTATACTATTTTCATATGAGTTCAAAAACTATGAAATATTAAAGGAAATAAAATTATAAATAAACTACAAAACTACAACGAAAATGCTTGTTTAGTTATCTTACGTCAGTATAAGGAGCATTGTACAGAGTGAAAGTTATTGTTAATGCTATAAAGAACGGAATCCGGCTACGACCACAAACTATATTTTTACTATAAAAAAATATATTTTACACTTCAACTGGAAGAGTTCTGACTACAATACCTATCCCTAAGGCGCTGCTTAATCAAATCCAACAGCTGGGAAATTTTAGAATTTCGGTCATGTAACCACGGGCAATATGTTAACTATGATTAACAAAAATTTGCTATCCGACTAACTGAAAAAAGTATTTGAACAGCAAGAATTGTTACTGTCTAATAGGAATACCTAAAATCAAAGAAAAGAATTTAATTTTTTAAAATTGAGATAAATATATATATAAATACGTAATGTACATTATCTTAAAGAAGTAAAGGAATTTTAATTAAAAATTTTAAATCATATGAGCCTATTTCGGGGAATTAGATCTTTTTAATATACAAATACCTTTAAATTAATAAAAATTTCAATTGACATTATTTATATGCAAATTCATTAAAAACCTTAATTATATATGTACATATATTCGTAATTGTTACAGGAATGACTTAGGTGACAACGGCATACGTACTACAGAGAATTTAATTACATAATTTTTAAAGAATTTCATTTATCAAATATTTATATTATTTTCAAAAATATTTTTTTTGTGTAAATACCTTAAAGAAAATTTTTTAGAAAACAAAATTAAAAATAATGAAAAAATAAAAAAATCATCCAAATTAGACTATGAATTTCACATGTATCCTGAGCTTCACAAATATTAGAAAATTCATAATAAAATCGTCTTGATGAAATATTTAATTAAAAAAAATTTATTTCATTAAAACAAAACTGAATTTTATTATTTAATTTTATATTTTAAAAGAAAGTTTTCTATCTATAACGTAAACTAATTATAAAGTAGATGAAAATAAGTTATATTTATTTATAATTAATTTTGTATCTTCTAAGAATATTAATCATATAAAACCCTGTGTTGGTTCCATTTATTTCATGTTTTAATTTTGTCTACATATCTGGCAGAACTACCGTTGTGATAATTAACTTTAGTATGAGGACTGGCATTTTGTTTGCAATGAGCAAGGAAACGAATAAAAATCAGCTTATAACGTTTTATTATTTCAATATCGATTCATTGCAATTTCTAAGCATCAACTTCTCTCTGTTAAAATTATTTTTTTAATGAATTTATTTTTAAATAAACCTATGCAATATTTTCCAAGCATAAAGTCAAAATTCATAATATTATAAATTAAATTCAAATTTTTTATTGAATTTCGTTACCTTTCATTTATAACACGTGTATTTATTATACGTGGTGGTAACTATTAAAATTTATTCAATAACGACTTTTCGCTAGTTTAGACGATAATTTAATAAAATCATCTAATACAAAATAATGGATGTTAATCCGTACAACATACAATATTCAAAAATTAATATAATAACTTTGGATAATATGCTTTTGAATAAATTTAACATAAAATATGTGCATGTAAATAGAAAATAGTAATGAAATTATTAACTAAAATAAATTCTCTGAGGAAAATTATTGAATAAATAAAAAAAATTAATAGATATACTATGTACATGTATTTATGAAATTTATAATTTTCTATTAATTTATTTCAATAATATGAAAGATTAAAATCAAACTATATTTACGTTCATTATCCCAAAATGTAAAATTTAAAATATAAACTCATAAATATTTGAATATAAGACTGCTTGGAGCCATAATTCACAGAAAATTTGATACTTTAAAATTTAATGTTAGAAAATTGGAAATTGGTGTAACAAAACAACACCAATACTATAATTTAATATAAAACGAAGGTGAATTGTGCGTATAAGTTAAATTCAATTGTATAGAAATAAAAATAAAATTTGATGACTCAATCTAATTAAAGCTACAGAAGGAATAATCATTGATTTGCAATAATAATCATTTATCTATTGGGTACTTATTTACTAATAAAAATTAAACTTAAAACTCAGATTCAATTTGATTGACGTAGTCGCAGAAGGGTAGCAATACCCAAACAAGTAAGATTGGCATAACCAAATGAACAACAATTAATGGAGCTAAGAGTAAAAATTAAACTTTGGAAACAAAATCTATAAATTCTTTTCATAATTTACATTCAATAATTTAATTATTATTCAATTTATGCAGTAAAATTTTGTATATCTTACTTTACTGCCTATTTTGACCATTTAAATTTGTTTTTTTGTTTAAAAGTTATTTGTTTTTTCGTTCTTAGATTCCTTTCTTTTTACTTTAATTCTCCCCCTCTTTATTTACCCGATTTTTTTCTGATTATAATATTACTTTCCGTTCAAAAAATGTTAAAAAAATCGTGGCTTGACATCCTTACGCTTCAAGTGATATCCTTTTTAGTGAATTTAAAGAAAAAGATAAACAACTAAAAGAAAGAGAAAAAGAACAGTGTTGAAAGACATCAACTTTAAAAGAAAAGAACAAAAAACCAAATAATATCCTTTAAATTATATCTTATGCAAATTGTGTAATCACTGCCTTAGCTCTACCTAAAACAAAGAAAAATTGTTTTCTATTAAATAATTTAACAAGTAAAAACGTTTCAGTCGGTATAAACCGATTGAATAATACCCTGCACCTTTCGTTATTGTGTAGCAATTACTCGAACCTGTGAAGTCATTCTGTAGAAACTTCACGGATATGTCTGACCTATAATTGGACATCCGACTGCCAAGTTTCATGAATCTGACTTTATAATTTTTCCAAATATTTAAAATTAGCTTTTGGAGTTGTATGGCAAGTACCTGAACCTGTCAAACAATTCCTCTAAAACTTCAGAAGTATATTTGACCTATAATTGGACACATGACTGCGAAGTTTCATGAATCTGACTTTATTATTTTGCCGAATATAAAAAATTTGCTGTTGGAGTTGTATGGCAGCCACCCGAACCGGTGCAGCTATCCCATTATAATTTTTAGAGCATGTGTAGAATATAATTGGACACATGTATACAAAGTTTTATATTTATAGCTTTATTAGTTTTTGAAATATTTAAAATAAACTCTTTGAGTTGTATGGCAGCTACCCGAACCCGTTGTCCGAATTAGTCCAATAATAATAGGGCTCGTCCTTGGCACAAAAGAAAAAACTTGTGAAAGTTTGGTGTCGATTGCATTATTCGTTTTTGAGTTATCGTGCGAACGGACGGACGGACGGACGGACGGACGGACGGACGGACGGACAGACGGACATGTCTAAATCGACGCAGAATTTTACGCTGAGCAAGAATATATATATATGTCCATACCGCAGATGACTCCTTCAAGTAGTTACAAACTCCATACCAAAGTTAATATACCCTTCACGAAGTGCAGGGTATAAAAACGCTTTCCAAAATAAATACTGCTATTCAAATAAAAGCCTTACATATACTATAACTAAAATGTCGTTAGAATATTCATATTTATTTATTTTGACTTTTCATTGCTTCTTTACAGTGAAGTTTTCTTTCTATCCTTTTGCCTTAAGAATAATGAAAGGAGTTTTAAGCACATAAGTACAATTATAAAAAATAAGAAAAAACGAGAAAAAAAATAGAGTTGACCTTGTCAACTCTGTGATACCCGTACGAATTTGTTATCCTATGTGCAAAAAAAGATGCCATAACTGACTACGGGACAGACTATGACTTTAAGTTGCCGTATTACCACATTAATTTATGCAAAATTTCAGTACTGTGTGTTTTTCAAAATACTGTGTGTGCCAAACTAATATTTAAGTTGTATGGCAGCTACCAGAAAGAGCTAAGAAATTTTCACAAATTTTATCAAACACATTGGCCCTAGTAATATATTCGCTTGTGTGAAATTTCAATACCATAGCTTTTATAGTTTCTGAGATATAGCCAAATAACTTTTGAAGTTGTATGGCAGGTACCAGAAGGAGCCAAGTAATTTCAACGACTTTTATCATACACATTGGCCCTACTAGTATATTCGTTTGTGTGAAATTTCAATACCATAGCTTATATAGTTTCTGAGATATAGCCAAATAACTTTTGAAGTTGTATGGCAGGTACCAGAAGGAGCCAAGTAATTTCAACGACTTTTATTATACACATTGGCCCTATTAATATATTCGTTTGTGTGACATTTCAATACCACAACTTTTATAGTTTCTGAGATACCAGTATAGCCAAATAAATTTTGAAGTTGTATGGCAGCTACCCGAACCGGTACCCCGATCATGTCCAATTTAAATAGGGGTCTGGCACTTACTACAATAAATCATTTGTGAAAATTTGGTGAACTTAGCTCAATTAGTTTTTGAGTTATCGTTGGGACGGACGGACGGACGGACGGACGGACGGACAGACAAAGCTAAATCAACTCAGAATTTGACGCTGATCAAAAACATACACTTGAGTCTATATCTAAGACCGTTATTTCTTAGCGTTACAAACGGTAAGGCAAATTTAGTATACCCTTCGAACATACGTTCGTACGGGTATAAAAATCTTAAGAGAATGCGGTTTGTTTGTTTTCTTTACATCTTTCTTAAAATTTAACGTTTAAATCAACGAAGCTTTAAATTTAACGAATATCAACCCTAAAAAAGAATAAAAAAAAATTTCTAAAAACGCTTAATAAATTAAAAACAAAAAAATCAAATAGTATTCTGAATGTACAAGATAATAGACTGAAAATACACCCAGTAACAACCTCCTCTCAATAGTCAATAGCGGTTAGCTTAAATTATGTGTGCTTGAATATGGTTGTAAAATAAAGCAATATTTCTAAATAAGTTTGGGCAAAAAAAAAAGAGCAACAAACAGTCAATAAAGGGATAAGATAAATATTATATGAAAAAAAATTCCTTAGCAGAAATTAAATTTTGTAAAGAATAATAAAAAATTCAAAGAAAGACAAAGGTTGAGAAGTAAAAAGAATCTCTTCAACAACTACCAAGTCCCATTAAAATTTTTATTTTTCACCAATACTACGGTAAAGTCAAAGATATTTTAAAATATTAAATATTATTTAAAGCGGTTTCTGAATTTTTTTTTCATTGTTCCGATTTTTAAGAAAATTTTCTTGAAAAGGGTGAAATTATTTCTTTTTCCTTTTTTTAAAAATTAAAAAGGGATTTTGCATTTGACGTGTCAACAATGACCGTTTCGGTGACATTTTCTTAAATCATTATTATCACTTTTATTCAAAACAAAAATTATAATTTAAGGAAGAGATTTAAGGAAGAGATTAAAGGAATCGAAATGATTAGGTAATTAATTTTCGTCTTGAATCTTTTGTTCGTGTTTCTATAACGTCTATATTCTTTTTTTAAAGTATTAAATTTGAATAGGCACTCATTTTCTATTTACGAAATTGATTATAAATAAATGTTAACATATAGTTGCCTTTAAGTATGTCAAATTTAATTTATTTTAACTCTCCCATTAATAAGTAATATAAAAATTAATTTTATGATTAAATTTTTAGAACTTTAAAAATACATGGTAAACCTAAATAACAAAAGTTCAGAGTTCAGTAATACACAATAATGTTTCTCCTTTTGTCTATTAATAATGTTTCTCCTTTTATTTTATTTTAAAACCTTTTCATAGTTAACAATCAGTGTATAAACCTCCTTTTTATATCCATAAAAGTTTTACCTAACAAATCCTCTAATTATCCTTAAAATATTTTTTAATTATTTTTATTTAAAAAAATTTAATATATGTATAATGTGAAATCTAAATGAATGCGTTCTAAATTTATGAAAATAATTTTGGAAAATAATTTTATTATTACATTTTTTTTGATAAACAATGAAGAATATAATTAAATTTTTGGTGGATAATCTAGTTACAGACTGTTTTAAAAATCATTGAGTTTTAATAATCGGAAAGTTTTATTAACAGCGTTTCAATTACATTAATTTATAGCTGTTAACTTTAAAAGTTAACAGCTATAAATTAATGTAATTGAACTTTTTAAACTGCTTACAGTTTAAAAAGTGTAAGCAAGTAAAGAAAATTCAAAAGCATAACTATGAGAATAAATGTATCTAGCAAATTTTTGATTGAATTAATTTACCAAAGATTCTAAAGATTCTTCTACAATATTCATTTATTCAATAAATACAAATTTTGGATTTGGAGTAATACAGTAATTTCTGGAATGTTGAAATTTAACAAAAGATAAGAAATTTCTGCTTTTTTGAGCCTCAGATTTGTAAAACTGTTGAAAGAAGTTATTGGAATAACTTAAACATTCTGTTCACAATCTCATCCATTTCAACTACAAATAAAATAATTTTTATATTGTAACTCTCACCCATATAAAGCGAAATGTGAGTGTGTAAATGAATATTCTAATTTCAAATAGAAAATTAAAATATAATATTATTATTTTCACCGTATGACACCTGAGTATAATGGAATGAATCTCTATCGCATACATACCTACTCCAGGTTTAAGAATTCGAAATATTTTGTATTTTCTTACCAAAATGAAATCAAAATGATGAAAATAATATTTTTGTATATATATAAAAAAAAAAATATACTTTTTTGCATATTTTTACAATTATGAACCATAATGTTTCGAAGGAACTCAAAATAGGCGAAAAAAAAGACAAAAATTCTCAAAACATTATTAAAATAAACGACATAAAATGAAGAATAGAGGCTGGAGAAATATTTCATATTAAAATACTGAAAAAAATATACCTACAATATTAAAAGCAATTTCTTCTTCATCTCATTACTGTGTATTTCATATAACTCCTCCAGTATAAAACAAATTTACTTAAAAGCACGAAATATTTTTACTTTTCTCATACTTTTAAATTTCTCGCTTCCGTTCAGTTGCCTCTTATAAAAAAGGTCCTATATAAACTATGGGCAGATCCTTCATTTTAAACGGCATTTGCAGTAGAAGTAAACAAAAGTGTGTATGAAAGCATGAAAAAATTTCATTTATATTTTTAATTTTTCGTTTTATATTTTGTTGTTCTATGATTGTGGATTTTAATTTTGTCATTAAGAGAATGTAATAATGAAAATACCAAAAAAAATGAATTAAAAACAAAGTAACCATAAGAAAAAATCAGTAATTCAGAATTAAAAGGATATTCTGCCATTCAATTAAATAAAATGCCTATGCTAGAAATAATCAAATCGACGTAGAACTTGTACCTAATATTTGTTTTTGTTTTTTAGTTCAGAGATAACGAATCGCAAGTGAAACTCATTCCTTTTATAAAATGTTTCAAATATACACATATCAGCTATGTGTATAGTATGTATAAATAAAAAGGATATAAAATCCGTGAATCCTTTCACTGAATCATGTATTATCCAAACATACATACATACATATATAAAGTGGTGTGAAGATTTCTAAGGATTTATTGAGAAAATATGTTGTCATTTTAATGTTAATTTCGTTATTTTTAATGATATTTTTTTTTACTTTTATAATTTTTAATAAATATTATGACATTCTTTCAGGAAGTTGATGATGGTTTATTAAAATTAAAAGAGATACACTTACTAACTTTATACAATGCCAATTATATTATATTTATGCCAGCTAATTTTGTATAATATGGTTTAAATTGTGTTTTTATTGCATCCAATTAAAATGCCTTTATTAATTTTTTTGTTTTTTTCTTGGAGTATCTAGACAATTTATTCAACTAACAGAAAGTTTCATATGAGTCAGAAAATTGCGGGTCCTCATTTTATACAAAGATGGCAGTGTGAGATTTTATCATATTTTTTTGAATGTTTTGTTATATTATTTTACACTTTTTGTATTTTCTAATGTGGAAAAATCTGTTATATTTAAATATTTGCTCGAACACGATGTTAGTGAACATTTGTAGGTTCTTATCAAATGAAAAAAGGGATTGGGGAATTTGATAAAATCTACAAAAAATCTAAGTTACTTTAAATTGTTAAATGAAATTACACTAAAATGATTATGAAAAGGATTAACATTTTTGGATTAAATATGGAGAAGATTAACAAGAAATCTGTTTTTTGTCATAGGATAAAATTTCCTAAAGATAAAAAGGATATTTTCTCTTGTATCAAAGAAAGTTTTCTATTATTTCTAAGAATTGAGAAATCTTGTGTAAATTATATACCTTCCATTTTCAGAGTCCGACTTTCTAAAAATAAGAAAAAATTAAAATACTGAAATTTAAATGCAAAATATTAGTTAATTTTGTTATTTAAATTTTTTATTGTCGAAATACAACTATTTTAACTATACTAAAAACAAATGGTATAAAAATAATTAGTTTTGTTTAATTGAAATTTAACATTTCCAACTTTCTATTTTACATTATTTACTATATTTTCCTTCGTATACATACTTTTACTTCACTGTCTATTAACTTCTTTGAGTCATTTTTCCTCAGAAAATACAAAGTAATTAAAAATAAAAAAAGTAAATTGAAACAAAAAAAGAAGGAAAAATCTTGTGCTAAAATTAAATTTTAACATGAAATTACTCCCAAAAAATAAATGCGATGTGGTATAAATACGAGTATAATGTGAGTGTCTCAAAACATAGTGATCCAAACAAAAAATTTTAATAAGTAATGGTACGACATAAGTTTTTTGATATGTATTACATATAATAGCTATAATACTTTGATTAAAGCCAATAATCCATCTTTCACATAAATTGCTCAATCCGCTTAATCACGTGTACATTTCAGGAATCGGTATTCATTAATATTATAAAGTCTTGCGCAAGGTCAAATTATTTTTCATATTCATGAAAATCCAAACAGAATTTTCATTTCATTTTATCATCTGAGAATTGATCATGTCTATCAGAATACTTTGTTATGAATTTTAACTAAAAATCGGGGGAAAATGGAATAAATAGTGAAAATTAATTTTTAAAATTTTCTTAAATATCCTTGGCTCTACCACATATATATTCTAGTTGCAATTACATAATTTCCCCAAAACAAAAAAAAAATTAAATTTCTTTGTTTTCTTTGTTTTATCTTTAAATGAAAAAATTTCATCATGGGTTAAGAAAACAATATTTCTATAAAATTAATTCCTTCACAAAAAATTGATTATTTAATCTTATGAAAATTCATCTTTTTTATATGTGTTATTCTTCTTATTTCATATCAAGGAATTATTAAAGGAAATTAATACCTTTACGCTGTTAGAAAATGCACTTAAGTACAATATATTCAACCTTATATGTATGTACTTATAATGTTAAAAGTAATAATTTTATATATAAAAAGGATATTTTACGTTTCCATTTCACAACAATACTATTCCTTTATATTAAATTATTGTTAACTATATTTTTATTATAACATTTACAATAAGTTTTATTTCTCTTATGTACATAGCTATATTGTACATGAACCAAATTGAATATAAAAAAAAACATTGTTAAAATATACTTGTGTACATTTATTATAACATATGTAATTTATATATTATTTCATATTTAAGAAATATTATTCAAAATATAACTTTTGTATGCGGTTGCTTTAAATTTTCATCAAGTGAACAATATTATTAAACTTATGATAATTTAGGAATTTATGATATTCCTTAACAATATCACAATAAAAATTATATACTATATAATGAATACTACACGGAAAAATATTCATGTATGTATATAACTTTCGAGTATTACAGGATTGCATATCCTTCGTCTTATATAAGATCTTAAGAGAAGAAATTTTCATCGTATCCTAGTTATTTCAACAAGCGGAAATTATTTAAAATAGCAATATATAAATGAACAAGTTTAAAAAGGCGAAATTATAAGATTTTCCAATATGAGGAAATTTTTATTGTGATTTTTTGTTTCTTGCAAAGCACATATTTCACATTTTTTACGCGTTGCATGCTCCACTCCCTTTTTTCTTATTTTATCATAATTATATTTTGTTTCTTTTTATTTTCGTTATGATTTTTCGCCATCACATATTATTCACTAAGTACTTTTTATATTATATGTATATACTTTATACAAAATCTGGGTTATACTCGTATAGTTTAAGTAAGGGTATTAATGTTACAAACAGAATATTACAATCTATGTTATATAAATGCATGAAAACTTTTGAATTTTTTTTTAATGTTATAAATAGTAGATCTTATATAATTTCTCTCCCTTTCTCTTGTTTAAAATAATTTTAAGAGAAAAGTCTGGAATAAAGCAATCATTATAAATTTTTCTCTTAGTTCTTTAAGTTGTAAACACAACAACAGTCATTAAATCTTATGTTAATTTTAATTCTTGTATACAAAGTGAATTAATAATAAGTAGTTATTGCGATAACTAGTAATAATTTTCATTTTCTGTAAATTTTCAAGTAATTTAAGGAGTTTATATAAATTTCTTCTAATTTTATTCTTGATTTTCTTTGAATATTTCAGGAAGGAGTATTATTAAAAAGATTAAGGGAGTTTATAATTTAGAAATCTTGTTACAATTTAATTTTATATACAATTAAATCGCATTCATAATAATATTTATATAATAACCTATCAATAAACTAACAGAGCTACATTATAAAATTAAATTGCCAACTTCATTATAACTATAATAACCTATTAGAAATTTTGGAATGTCAATTGTTCGGCACAGCAAGATTTATTGAATTTTAATGCTAAAATCTAATTCACCTATTGGGCGAATTTCGCACGTTGATAAATGTAATCAAAATGAATTTTATAACAATTTTTCTTCTATCTAATAAATTGCAGGTGATTTTTTTATTGTTTGGTTTTTATGTGTTTTAATTTTTTTACACTTCACTACTTCACTTTAATATTAATGTTTTTTGAATTCCTTGAAATTAAAACTCAAGCCTCTATTACATATCTATTTAAAAATTTATATTAAAGTGAAAATAATGACAGCATTTTCAAAAAGCTACCTTAATAATACCTTAATAGTAGGGATCTAATATTACAACAAAGAATTTTATAATCACGAATATCGCATATCTATCGTAAATGAATTTAATTTATGATATTTTTAACCCCAACCTTTTTTTTATGAAAATAAATTATGATTGTTGTTTTCATGTAGTCCTTTATAAAATATTTACCGTACATGTTGATTTTTTTTTGCTCAATCTTCATAATATCCTGCTTTAGAAATATTAGGTATACAAGTATATGTAATTTAAATTCGTTATAATCTAGAGAATTTGTATTTTTCTTTTTCACCTTGACAAAAACTTAAGGTAAAAAATATACAAATTTTTTGTTACCCGCTGTTTTTTTTTTCATTTTTACAGAAAAACAAAATTTCCACATTCAGTTTTTGTCGTCTAATCATTAGTAAAAACCTTGTAAATAATGTTTAAAACACGAGAGTAGCTTAAATATTGACATTGAAAGAAAAACAATTCTCTTAATCATAAGTTGATTTTTTTTTCCTCTGCATTTTTGTTGCAATTGCTACAAGGATTTGAATAGATTCTTTTTTTCGTTTGATTTTACTCTTATTTTTAAATCAGATTTTTGTGGGGTATTATGAAATATCATTACGAACAGTTATGTTAAATCTAACTTCACCAAGAAATGATATGCTCTATCGCTTCTCTATTCTATTTCACAATTTTCAATCAATTTTATAGTAGACAGTGCATTTTATAAAAACAACAATGAGGCAGCGGACGTTGCTTTATGATGTTTTAAAAAAAATGGAGCCCTTATGTTCAATTTATTCAAGTTTTGTGTTATACAATTCTATGTTTCTATATTTTAAAAACATAATGAAATTAAAAAGCTATACATCACCCTATGGTAGACAAGAATTACTTTTAATATTCTTCTTTTTATTTTACGTTCTACATAAAAAAATTTTTTTGACCCTCTCAGTAGAGTTTCAGTTGCAGATAAATTTCACAGTTTTTACTCAACTTTTAATTTTTTCTCTTTTAATGTATACAACGGCAGAAACGAAAATATATTTTTGCATTTCTTTTGCATACAATTCCCATAAGAAAAACTTTAGAATATGTCAGCGATGTAAAAACAGTTTATATTTCGCGAGTAAATAAAACTTGAAATTTTTTCCACATTATATATATATATTTTTTTAATTTTGCATTGCATAAATGGAAAATTTTTTGTTGCATAATCGTGCTTTGTTCTCGGAGAGATCTACATATATATTATAATGTAATATCGTTATATAATACAATGAAAAAAGTGCAGTAATAATATTCTTTTCCAAAATTATATAAACAAATATATAAGAATTTAATTTCACAAAAATTGGTATAGATATAGATGAAATGCAGAGGAATCAGCTATATCACTTTGGAAAACTAACAATAAATTATATAACTTAAAATTCATTTGACTTTGAACCGAAAAGACCTTAGTCCAAAAAGGAAATGTATTTGAATATTATCGAAGACCTAGTAAGTGTGTTGTGCTGATTAGTGAAATTTTTTAGAGAAAAAAATAAATCACTTCACTCCTCGTTTAATTCAAACTCTTCCATAACTGTTAATTTAAAACTGTTGTTTTGTAAATAACTAAATTCATTAATATTTGTTTTAAATTTAAAATTAACCAAAATAAAAAAAATAAATAAAATCATCATAAAAAATAAATTTGATATTGTACTTCTACAAGAAAATATTCAATAATGTAAAATTTAATTCAAAGCATAAAATTTGCTTTTATTCCTACACAAAAATGCAAATGCAAGTCGAAAATATTTTATTTTTAAAAGTACATACAAATATTTGTCTTTATATTTTATATAAACTAAATAATTCAATCCCATATGAATACATCTATATATATGTATGTGTATAATATACATATATATATAAATACAATATACCACTATAAATTTTTAATTAAATTAAAAATATTTATTACACGCATCACAACATTATTATCCTTTGATCCTTATTTCTTTTTGAGTTTTGTTGAAGAAAATCTTGTTTAGTTTTTATATTTTTCTTCTTAATTTCGGATAATTCTGTATACATACATACATAAATTTTTGTTTGAGTAACGGATTCAAAGGAATCACAAATCTTTAATGGAAAATATTTAAAAAACAAAAAAAAACTAGAAGAAAAAAAATGAAAACATTTGACGAAAAACCATCTGTATGTAAATAAGAAAATTAATTTTAAATGTTAAACTTTTTAAAGAAACAAAATGGAGAGACATTTTCTTTATTTCTTGGTTGATTCCTTTGTCTTCTTTATTTTTTTGTTCAGGAAATGAAACGTTAAACAATAATGGGATATACGCATCGCTTTAAATAATTACGACCAAGATTCATGAATATTAAATTAAGGGGTTAGTACGCACTATTTAATTTTACATTCCATGAATATTTTTAAATTTCTTCTTTTTATAAAAATATTTTATTTTTACAATTTTATTATAATAAAATAAGCAGAGAGAGAAAGAAAAATGATATTAGATAAAAATAAATTTTACAAATAAAATGAAAATGTAAAATAACAATTCGATTACGTCACCAAGAATGTTTTTCGACCACAAATTTGCGTTTTATTGCTTTTTCCTTATTATTCTTTCACTGTTTTATCAAGTATAGTAATAATAGTAATAAAGCTAAAGTTAGGTTTAATTGTAATAAAAAGAAGTGGTATAAATTGGAGTTTATTTTAAGTGCTTCGAACGCAATACATATTATAGTAACTACGACTGACATTCAAATATAGTCGGGCAACGTGTAGTAACTGCCGATTAGGATATTTTATTAATTTTTAAATAAAAATATGTTTAACCTTACACTGATCTCATTTAATTTCTCAGATTAAAATAGTGAGTGTAGGAGTATTATAATATAGTTTTTATTTTCAGAAATATTAAGTTTTGAGTCTTGACTTTTCCAGAAATTCCACATACTTATCTGTCTTAAAAGACTAATTTTGGTCAATAATTTTAGTTTCTTGCATAAAACAGTATGATATACTCCAATTAGTCCTCCAATAATACCGTCCATTTTAGGTTATATATAGCTTGTGAGAGAATAACAATCCTTTTACAACGATAATAGAGCTAGTCAAGCAAATTTACATAGCAATTCTTCATATAATTCAACTAATCTTTACAGATATAAGATGTTTAAAAATTATATTTACATAAGTCTTTACTGATTCATTAGCAGTTCACAAACGAAGTAGATATTATATTTGAAAATTGCTGGACCCTATTTTATTAAGTTTCTAAAATAATTTTAAAAGCTAGTTGCACATATCTAAAAATTTAAAATTCTTTTCATATAATAATTGAATTAAAAAAAATTCCATTAATACTCATTGCTTACATTCATTCATTATAATATTGAAGATAATTATAAGAAATATTTTTGTTTAATATTTACACTTTAAGTTTAACACTACATTTTCTATAAACCTCATTTAAATATTTCATCTTTTTAAATATACCCTTATTGCAATTAAATGCTTCTTAATTTCTTCAGTCATATTGTCGTAAAATATTTCACTTAATAAATAAATTTATATTCAAAAATTTTTTAATGAAGTTCCCTTATTTAAGAAGAAAAGGATTATCATGTGGATTCAAATGACTTTTTTATATAGTTTAACATTTTACTTAAATTATTTTTTCATTATAATATCATTATTTTCTGCTGATTTTAATATTTTAAATATTTATAGGCGTATTTTATACAAAAAAAAAATAAAAAAAAAAAGTAAAGTTTTCATTTTTTATTTTAGCGACATTAACTAATCACCAAATAACTATCGAAAATTTTTAAAATCCCTTAACAATCTTTTAATTTTTGTTCGTGGGGGAAAAGCGATGGTGGAAGAGAATATACAATTTTAGGTTTTATATTACAATTTTGATTCGAGTTCATTTATAATGTTGGGAGATAATTGACATTAAGTCAATTCTATATAAAACCACTTCAGAGTCAAAATTTAGTTGTGACGAAAAATACTTACAAAAAAAAAAAACAAATTAATCTCTTTATAACAATATGTCCTTTTTCAAAATAATGAAAAAGGATACCAAAACGGATAGTGGGGAATCATTATGGAATTTTGAATTTTCACAAAAGACGAGACAAATTTTTTTTTTTCTTCTCTGTGCTTGTTTTTTATTCTAATTATATTTTATGATGTCAAAAAAGAAAAAGACAAAACAAAAAGAAATAGAAAAATTTATGAGACTTTTCCGAGAACGATAAAAATTCTCAAAAATAAAAACAAAGTTCTTGTTAAAAGAAAATATTCATTCATGATGAAATAAACAGGGAGACGGAGTTGAAGGGGCATGAGAAATGATCGTTCGTTCCATTGAATCCATTGAATTTTATGAATTTATCAAGAAAAAAAAAAAAAAATAAAAATACTTTTCTTCATTTTTGTGTAAAATTAAAGGGGTATTAATTTTAGTGGGTACCTATGTCAAGTCAATTGAGTTCATAAAAACACAAGGATTTTGTTTTTGTTCTATTTTGAAGAGAATACTTTTAGGCTAAAAATGTTATACAATAAAGATAATAAAGTCTGAATTTCAAAAATTATGTTTTATAATAGAAAATTTTTATAGATGAGACATTTTTGATTATATTTTTTTTGTTTTTTGGAAATAATTTATTTGTAATACGATAATAGTGAGGTGCAGAATGGGAAAAGATGAATGAGGTTTAAAAATTAAGAATAATTATTTTAAATAATTTTTGACTTTTGTTGAGATTAAAGATAGAAAAAAGTTTTTAACAATAACTTCTATTTATGATTTTATGTCGGTGTGTTTATGTAAATTTATAAAAAGTTGCTAATGAATCTATGTTATTGTTGAAAATAGAAAAGTTAATTTTTCGTAAATTTTTTTTTTAATTTTTGCTATTATAAGTTTGGAAACAATGTTTAGTAATTTATTATAATGAAATAAAGTTAAAAAAAGTTTAGTTAAAATGATATAAATTTAAAAAAAAATTGATATTAAAGTTGAAATGGGAGCAACCTAAAGATTGAAAATATATGATACTCTGAACTGCTTTAATGGAAATATAGATTGAGGATAAATTCTGAAAAAAAGTACAATGTGATGTTCTTAAATATTTTTTCATATTTTACATAAGTTTTTGAGTTTATGAAAATTTAATTAAAAATTCATGAGACATTTTTATAAATCATCTTTGATATCTAGTTTTCTTTACAGATTTTTGTCAATTTTTTTTAGATTTTAAATCGTTCTATATTCAATTTCGTAATTCTAAAATCTTATATCTAGTCGTACAACAATTCCAAAATTATTATATTCAATTTCGTAATCTAGTTGTACATATAATACGAAAAACAATTTTAAATACGTATGTATGTACATTAAATACCAACCGTATCTAAAATTTTATTCTAATCCTTATTATTTATTAAAATCTTTTTTGTGTGAAAACCAGAAATTCAACTTTGCCTTTTAAATAAAATGCAAAATTTTCTTAGTTATTTTTCTTTACAAAATTCAAAAATATTTTATTGATGAATTTTATATTTTAACATTTTCAATTTAAATTTCTCTTTCAAAAAGCACGCGTGAAAATTTCCTTGAATAAGCACTATTACTTTAAAAATTGTATTATAAAAAAAATTGAAATTGAAAAAAAAAATTAACAAATTTGTAAAATGGAATCAAAATTTTTCGTTTAGGTCCCTCCCACTTTTGAAAATATGTAGATAAATAATTTATATTTTTGGCAGGCACTTTGGTGGACATTTGGAATTATTTTTTGTTTCCTAGATTTTTGAAGGTAAAGAAAATGGTATATTCAAAGGCTTTTATGGACTAAAAGAATCATTTCTGAAGGCACCTAAAAAACCTGTCTTACAAACTATTTTTTCAAATTCTGCACGATTTTATCTATATTATATGTTGAAATGTTGTTAATCTACCTGACTTACACCTAGAAGGACACAAATTTCATAAAAAAAAACAAGATTTTAATTTTAGAAAAATTATACCTATGTTTCCCACCTAAATTAATTTTCTTTAAAATCTAGAATAAGAAACAAGAATACAAACTAAGGACACATTCCACCCCTTCGTTTATATACTATGTACCTAAAATAGTATCCGAATACGAAAAGAAATTTAGTAACATCCTACGATTGAAAAAAAAATAAGAGTCGAAAATGATAATAAAAACATTGAATATTTCCAAAAATTTAAAAATAATAAAGGATATAATAGTTTTTGATTGTGATTTTTTCTCCCAATTGAATAAGAATTTTACCTTTTGCATAAGCAACGAAAGCCTATACATACATATATACACACAATATTACCAAGAAGAATATTAAATTAAATTACAAAGGATTTACGCATCCTTTTTCTTTTTCGTTTCTTGTATATCTATGTATGTGTTTCTAACATTTTACAGTTATTTTACTATATTGTTTTCTATATAAACCAATACATAATATTAAAAAAAGATTATTCAATCATTTTTGCGGATAAATTTTAAACTTATAATCTATACCTACACACAGTGACTTAGATTTATTTAAACATACATATTTATATAATGTGTAAATATGTATGAACATAAATTTCATTAAAAACTAAATTTTTAAATAATAAATTTAAATGTACTTACGTGAGTTTTGAATGGCAGAATTATTGTAATTATATCTTTAAAGGATCCACCTGGCTCGGATCCATTTTTAATGCCTCCTTTCGTTTAAAGGATCCATTTAGCTCAAATTCAATTGTTATATTCCCACGCTGAATGTTTTTATCTAATTCGGATTTAGTTGTATTCCCACGTTGAATGGATCCACCTAGCTCGGATCCATATGTAGCATGTATCATTATGTTGAATGAATCCACCTAGCTCGGATTCATTTTTAATGCCTCCTCGTTTAAAGAGTCCATCTAGTTCAGAAATAATTCTAATATTCCCACGCTGAATCTTTTTATCTAATTCGGATTTAGTTGTATTCCCACGTTGAATGGATCCACCTAGCTCGGATCCATATGTAGCATGTATCATTATGTTGAATGAATCCACCTAACTCGGATTCATTTTTAATGCCTCCTCGTTTAAAGAGTCCACCTAGTTCAGATTTAATTCTTATATTCCCACGCTGAATCTTTTTATCTAATTCGGATTTAGTTGTATTCCCACGTTTAATGGATCCACCTAGCTCGGACCCATATGTTGCACCATCTATAATTATGTTGAATAAACCCACCTAGCTCGGATCCATTTGCTGTAAATTTATTTTGAAACTATTCATCTATCTCGGATTCAAAATTTGCGCTTCTATTCAGTAAGAACGCCGCTTGGAAAATAAAAAAATGCCGTTAGCTTTCATAGCACAACGCTTACATGGGCAAGCTGCTTAATTAATATTGACACTATTAGTTGACATTTAGTTTTTCAAAATGCCAAATTAATGCCCATAATGACATGAGGGTTTAACCGGCACATTTTTAAAACATCCAAAAAGGCCAAAATTTATTATTTTATCAATGAAAAATTCAAACATTTTGGATTCAGTTTTATTTTTAAATTTATTTTTTATAACGTTTTTATACCGCTCACCAGCACATATAATATGTTTAACAAATTTGAAAATTTGTTTAAGACAGCATTTACACATCATGCAAAGTTTGATGATTTGCTTGGTTGGATGAAAATTTGATGGAAATTCGATTAGATTAAACATCTAATCAAATCAAGCAAAATCGTATGGAAAAAAATAGGGTCTTGCCCAATTCTTATTACCCTTTTTGACAAAAATAAAAAATAAAATGGCGGATTAGATTTTAGGCGTTAAGAGCGCAATGATCAGCTGTTTGTACTGAAGTTTCTATTTTTAAAGTTTCTACATAGTTAAAGTTTTAGAAAATGATTCAATTGCCAGTGAGCGACAATTTAATTGAATTTATTAAATCTTTTGAAAAACATAATTTTGCTACTCGTAAAACAAAATGTCAAATTCTTTGTTAAACTTTATAGCGATTTGCGAATACTTACTACCCGTTATTTCAATACTCGTTAATCCTTGAACAAGAATACCTGTTACTTAACACTCCCACAGAATTTATCCCATGTCATGTATGTACATGGGATTGACTAATATTATTTTTGTCATAATATTTAATGTGACAGAATGTAATAGAAAATAGTAAATAGAACACAATTTGATAGATTCGTATTAGACTTTATGTGTTGCTGTTTTTGTGCGATTATTGAGTGTGATGTTTATTATATAAATATATATTATTCTTATGTTTGTATATCTGGAGAGAATTTATGAATTTTGTTTACATTTAAGTACTGTTAATTTTTCATGTGTACGAGTATATATTTAAAATTTAGTTGGAATATTGTTAACGTAGCGGTCATATTTGAAAAATGTATTACTGGATTTTGATAAAGAAATTTAATATGCGAAAAAAGTTTCAAAAGTAAAGTTGATAAATCTCGTCAAAAAAGTATTTCAGTTCAAATTACGATATTAATAACTAATACCTTTAAAGCCTTGTAATAAAGCTCTGTACCTCAGGAAGAAGAAGTCGGAAAGACATGATTCAAAAATTTATTCCTGGATTTTGATTAAAAAAACTTCAATTTGCGAAAAATAGGAAGGTAAAACCGGTCAACCTCGACCAAAAATTTGGGTCCAAAAACCACTCTCACTTTTTAAACTTTTTTTATTTTTATTATTCGTTTACAGAAGTACTACATAAAAATGGGTTCAAAAACAATGGTAGCACTTTTCGGACTTTTTTTGAATTTTTGTTATTTGTTTAGCTTCTACTACAGAAAGTAATATGTTTTTCTTGAGGAATATGTTTTTCAAATTAGTTCCGTAAAATCTTTGGTTCTCTAGATATCAGAACCAAAGTATATCTACTAATAAGTAATTCGACTCGTTCCATTCCGTTAGTTTTCATTTGCATCTTGCTTCCAAATTCTTAAAATATTCCATTTTTTTTTAGAAATAAATGGTAATAAGAGTTGTGTAGGCAAGAAAGATTTGATTTATTGAACAAATTCAAAAATTTATAAAAACTTATTTTTTGTGTTGGTAAGTCGGCTTAAAAACACTTTAGAAAACAAATTTAAAAATAAAAAGCACAAATATTTATAATTTTTAAATGACAAAGTTGCTTCTCACAGGTGTTTTAAAAATGAGTTGGTGAAACGCTTATGTCATTGTGGGCATTAATTTGGCATTTTGAAAAACTAAATGTCAACTAATAGTGTCAATATTAATTAAGCAGCTTGCCCATGTAAGCGTTGTGCTATGAAAGCTAACGGTATTTTTTTTATTTTCCAAGCGGCGTTCTTACTGAATAGAAGCGCAAATTTATTATTCAACATGAATGAACAAAAATTGGATCCGAGCTAGGTGGATCCATACAACTTGAAAGTTCTAGGTGGATCCATTCAACTTGAAAGTTCAACAATTGGATTCGAGATAGATGAATCATTTCAAATTGAGTTTACAGAAAATGGATCCGAGCTAGGTGGATCCATTCAACGTGGGAATACAACTAAACCTTGAATTAGATAAAAACAGAGTGGGAATATAACAATTGAGTCTGAACTAGATGGATCCTTTAAACAAGGAGGTACTAAAAATGAATCCGAGCTAGGTGGATTCATTCAATATAATGATACATGCTACAACATATGGATCCGAGCTAGGTGGATCCATCAACGTGGGAACATAAAAATTGATTCCGAGTTAGATAAATACATTCAACATGGGAATATAACAAATAAATCTGAACTAGATGGATTGTTTAAACGAGGAGGCACTACAAATGCATCCGAGCTAAGTGGATCATATTATCAAGGAAGTGCTCACTTGATCTGTGTTAGGTGCATTCACCTGGCACAATTTCTCCCTTGTAAGGTAAGAGCATTCAAATTTTTTCTATTGTACTAGTTATAAGTTTTAAACCTTTATGCATTACCCTGTATATTGAAAAAAATGTAGTCTAAATTGTGGGAAACATCTTGTAAAAAAAAAATCAAATCGTAAGCAGCGTAATTGATAAAAGGAAATATATGCATATGATATTATCCTTGAACCTTTTGGAGGATTACATATGTATAACGTAGAAATTTAGAATAAATATGTGAATAAATATGTTTGTGTATGTAAGCAAGTACATATTTACGCATTGTTCTTTGAAAACATTTCAATTCGATTATTGTAAGTGTACAGGATGCTTAAGAAACACTAACAATAATCAAGGCTGTACTCATTAATCTTAAGTAACTATGTAGTTGAAAATTTGCTTGGATATTTTGTTGCTAATTAATTTCTAAAGGACCACTAATATACATAATTTCATTTTCTATAACTCTTTTTTGTTAAAACTATAGCCTCTAAATTGGAAATTTAAATTTCTGCTATCCACTAAGGTATGTTCAAAGGATACACGCTTATTATTTCAACTTAAATTCTTTCTACTCAAGATATTTTATATTTGTTCTAATTTTAGATGCTTTATTTAAACATATTATATTGAGCGTATATTTTATGTTTTAGAAATAAAGTTGTTAAATTTATTAGCAATGTAAAACAAATTTCAGGAATACAAATTTTCAATGTATGTCATGATCTTTGTGATTTTGTTGATTTCCTGTATTGTTAAGGAAAAATGAGAAATGATGAAGAGATAACCGTGTAGGTAGATGTTATTTCATATATTTCTAAGGAAAAATTTGAAGCCATTAAATAAACAAAAATATTTTCTTTTATAGTATTGGAGTATTCTCAATATTAAAAGAAAACATGCAAAAGTAATTTTTCTTATTTAAAAAAAAATAGAAAAGTAGGTATGTATATGAAATATTTTAGGGGAATTTGTTTTAAGTTGCAATTCAATTAATTTAACAAAAACATGTTTATAGTTCACGAATACTTTAAAACTGTACTCACACACATTTTTAGAATAAATCAATAAGTTTGAACATTCAATGCATGTTTTGAACATAACGCTTTTGTTTCATAATACGTACAAGACTTTTAAATAACCTCGAAATAGCCATTTTTTTTTTTCTCAAATTTTAAAAAAACTTAATATGTATTCCAACATAAGGTTTTTACTAATCATACTTTAAGATATTGTAAATGATTTCCATATCACCGCATAAATATTCAATTAGATATTTTATTTAATTGCCTAATTTATAACTTTTAATCTAATAAAGGAATTTAATAGCAAAATATATATAATTTTCTTTGATCAATCCCTTAAATATTATCTTGTATTACTTTGCGATGTGAATCTTTTATGTGAAATAATTCCCTTAAGTATTCAACTACATTTTAAAGAAAATAGAATATGGCTGCCTGAATAGAAATTATAATCTAGTGTTAGGTAACAAAAATGTTTCAGTAACTGAATCTAATAATAGTTAATCTACACGTTATAATCTTCTCTATTAAATCTTAATGAAACTCAGTTCTTCTTCAAATATAATAATATTATGAATATGGGGTTGCACGAAAAATAATTTTTTTTTGTAAAAGATATCGGTATCTAAGATTTTTCTTTTCTGAATATCATAGAAATAATTCAAAGTAATTATTAAAACTGGTTAAATATAAAATAAAAAACTTACATATTCGAAAGTAAATCGTAACTCTATGTGTATATAAAGTTAATATAATTCTAAAATTATCCAGAAAAAAAAGTGTTCAAGAATATTTTTATCTGGCTTTCCTTTTACTGCCGCACATATTTGATTCATGAATTTTCTCATGGCCATGTTATGCAGTACATGCAATATTTTATTTCACATGTTTTGAAAAACAATTACTCTAACAAAAAGAGCTCCATGCACATGAGGGTGGGCCTGCAGAGATTTCAGTAAGTTAGAAACCTGAAAATTGTGTTTACTTGAATGCTAAGACAAGATTCCGGAAACTATTAATAATACAATAAAATACATTTCATTACCCTTAATGCAAGATTTCTTCAAAAAATCTTGAGGGAAAATTATATTACTAAGAAATGGAATCGTCCAACAATACTGCAGAATTTTCGGTATAATCTTTCATATTTAAACATTTACAGGCCAATCCCCCCAATATCACTGTTGTTATTTACCATAACAACACAGTGAAATAACCCCTCAATGTTCTCCAATGTAATATTTAGTGTCCACATCCACCTCATGGAAAAAAAGCATGGAAGGTAATCGGTTCTGGGGCAGTGTTTAGATTCAACACTTCTCACTTTTTCTTTTGTGAGGGTTTTGAAATGTCTATGTACATATTTATGTGGCAATAAAAGCGGCATGATTTACTATACCACTCATGTTTGTGATCATCATTATGTTTGATTTTGTTCCAAAAAATTGAAAAAAAAGCCCAATTGCATATAAATACATTGAAAACGAATCAAAAAATTCAGGTTGACTTCGCTATTTGATCTTAACACAAAATAAGTAGATTAAAAATGATTAAACATAATCCTGGGGTAAAATTGTCATATGACAAGTAAAAAAAATTGGTTTTTTTTATTATTATTACAAATTTATTCACCCTCACATATTTTATATCTACACTTATATACTTCCTATATACTATTATATTTATTGGCCTTCATCACCCTTAATGAATAGCTGAGAATTGTTCCAATTTTAGTACCCAAAATTTCTTTTTGCATTACTATTGCAGTATTATATGTGTACTAGTAAATCAGAGGCGTGTCAGCGTCGTTGCATTTTATATAAAATGTTTGAATGTTGCAATCATTTATTTTATATTTTACCGTTTGTAAAATATAAAATTAACAGAATAATTGGGAAGTGTATTTTGTGTTCGACTTTTATTTTAAAATGATTTTGATTGCGCTTTTCTTCATTTCAGTATTATTGAAATTTCAAAGGATACTAGTGTTCTTATGGTTTAAAATGTTAATACTTAATTCACTTATTCAACTTCATAAATGCATGCATATTAGTTTAAGTAGAGAAATATTATATATCATTGAAAATTTATGACTATTAAATGATTTTGACAGATTTCATGATTACTATATTTGAAATATTTGTATGTAATTTGTTAAAATAATGAATGAATGAGTGCAATTTATAGTTTTGTTATCACCATTACAAATTATCAGTATGTACAAATGATAATGGAAGTAAAATTTTCCTACTAATAAGATATTTGATTCAAGTTATATTATAAAATATTTTATATACTTAGTCAAGTAACGTTAATATAAACTTCCATTATATATAGAGGGAAGAAATTCAAAAAACCTTAAGGGTGTAAAAATTATAACAATATTGGGTTCAATAGTTATAATAAAAATATATTATTAGTCTAATAATTATATACGCAAACTCTGTATATGAACAGATTAAAATATATTTATGTACATATATGAAAAAAATTGTTGAAAAACTCTAATTGGACTCACAAATATTGTACGTATATGTTTTATTTTTATGCGAAATATAATATTGTAACTCCAAATATGGTAAATAAGCAAAAAAGGACATTAAAATTGCATTATAATTCTTTTGATTCTTCAGATATCTAAATTGTCAATTCTGTGTTTTATTTCAAATTTAAATAATTTTTTTCTTTTTCACAAGGGAATCAGAGCATTCTGAAATTCAATGTCTTATCTGAATATTTTTAAATCCAACAAAGTGATTATTTTCACGAAATACATTAACTTAATGAAAGTAAGATTATCTTTTAATTGCACATGACAGGGTAAAGATATTACGACTGTATTGTAAATATAGTTATTTTATTCTTATATTGTTAAAGGGATAGTTAATTTATTCAGTAATATAATTTTTCAATATTTAGAATTACAATTTAATTTTCACTTAACTAAGACCTAACCAACAGAATATTGCACTCTTATTATACTTATACGCCCATCTAAATATTTAATTTAATTTAATTTAATATAAAATTTCGTATTTTCTTAATTTCGATTGAGAAATAATACCAAAGTTTTTAGTAATCTATCAGAATAGTTGTAAGATTTTAAACTGTATTTTATTATCTGAATTATAAAACATGAACATGACTGTGAATATGTAGCCGCCCATAAAACATATCAATCCCTTAACCATACTATCAAACCCTGAGTATAAGTCCAGATTGCATGTTTCAAGCAGTTAGTTAATATATGCAAAATGGGTTTTCCGAATCAATTCAATAAGGTCATTACACATTTTATTTAAATTTACTCGCAGTAATCAGTGTTTTAACGTAAAGGATTACGTTACTTTTTAATGTCATTTAATTAATGGTGCTCTAAATTTTAAAAGTTTTAAGAAGTTGATAATATTTAAGAAATTTGATTTTCGCCATTCTTCTTCTACCATTCTTTAAAAATTAAATGATTTTTAGAAGAAAAGTAAAAAAAAAACAAAATTTGATTTTTTTTCATTAAATTCAAATTAAGAAAATTTTTAATATTACATAATGACATACATATATACGCACATAAATTACATAGCATGCACTAATAAATTAACATTTTGAACCTTAATGCTTTACAACATCCTTTGCCGTTTTCTTCTTTTTAAATTCCGAATATAATTTTTCTTTTAACACAAGATGTGCATCACCAACAAATTTATAGTAAAATTCCGTATTTAGAAAAAAAAAATATATCTTTGTGTAATAAGGATAATAAGGATTTTGTATAAAATTTCATTGCATATGCTGTAGGAGTTCGGGTTATTTTACACATTTTTTAAAGACGAAAAAAATTCATGTTATACTAGAGAATAAATTTCCTTTTAGGAAATTTCTTAGGCTTTTTTTGTTTTTCTTTTTCTATTCCTCTGATCTCTTAAAATTATTTGATGCGGTTAATTAGACCTTGTCTGAATACATAATTAAAATGAAATTAAGAAATTTTAATATAATAAAGATATTAGTAAGGAAATTATAATGTACAAAATATACATACATGTATAGTTTCTTTAATATATAATTAAATGCATATGTGGAATAAGTAGATGTTATGTATTATAAGTTTGCGATGAGTAAAAGATTCAAATTTTATACTAAAAATTATAAAAGTTCTTGGCAAAACTATAAAAGGAAATAAAGAAAGAAATGAAATGAACTTTTCTCGTTAGTTGGAATAATGATGTTTTTAATCGAATGAAAAAATCATAACATATATATGACTGTCCTGTTTGTTTGTGAAAATTGATGAGTTAATTTGATTTATTAATTAATGTTAATTTATTAATTAATATTATTTAATTAAATAAAAATGTTTTTAAAAGTAAGAAAATTTCTTTTTATAGTTCACATATAAATTATCTTAAAAGCTTTTAAAGAGCTATAATAAGTTAATTTCAAAACTGATATTGAAATATAATTCTTAATTTTTGCACTTCTTCGGTGCCCGTCAGCCAATATTGTTTTCCATTATTTCGTTTTCTACCTGTATTCGTAGCCATTAACGTCCGTTCCAAGAATTACTAATACAATTCCATTTTCTATAACATTTCAAGCGCAATTAATGGAGATAGAGTCTTAAAATTAAGATACAAAACGGGAAAATTACGTAAAAATTATTTTAAACTTTCAAAAAATAATGTAATTAAACTATGAAAGTTTTTTTTCTAATTTATTGTTTTTTTCTTGTTTTTCTTTTTAAATTATTTAATAATGATTATTAAGGTGGTTAACACTAAAAATTTTTCTTTTTAAATAGAATAAAATAAAAAATTTATTATAGGAGTAAAACTAAAATATTAAAGTCTGGAAGTAATATAGAAAATCTGGAACATTTTATGATTAAAATAATAAAATTTATAACTAAAAAATAATTTTAAAATGGAGCCGTAATGATAAAATAAGATGTCTTAAATACTTAACCATATAAATGATTTATTTTTGACGACAATAACAACAATAATATTTTAACATATTTAATTTAATTTTACTCATAATGGTGCAATTAAGCACTTTAATAAGACTCAACCATTATCCTTTTTTGTATACCAAATAATAGAAATTTTCAAAATCATTTTCAAATATTCGAATCTCTTATGTTATTTGCGTACCAAAAGTTAAAATAATATTTTGTATTCTATACAAATTTATCAATTTTAAATAATTTTTTCGAAAAATTTAATTTTTTTATTCTAGAACTTTCTTCATTTTTAAATAACAATCGTGTCCTTTAGCACATATTTTATTTTGATTTTTCATATTATTTGTATTAATATATTTATCAAATTTTATAATATTCAAAACCAATAAAAAAGTATGCATAAATAAATTCAATTTTAATATTATTTCAGACAAAATTTAATTTACATAAAATTATTTAACGCCAATCCAATATGATTGCTTTGGAAAAGCTCTATATATTACTCAATAACAACAATATTCATGGTCATTCCTCTTACAAAATTAAATGTTTGTCCATTTAAATATTCTGTTTAATTTAAATTGAATTTCTTAGAAATTTTTTTTTGACTTAAAATAAACTTCAACATAGACCAAATTTAATTTAAAAGTTTAAACGAATCCAAAGATTATAAAAGGGAATCAGTAGGGTGAAGGATTCCTAAATGTATAAACATGTCTTAATTTAAAAGGACCCGTAAAATTCAAATTTTGATTATTAGAAGAAAACCATTTTATTCTTATTATAAGAAAATTGTTTTCTCCTTTTGGTTAGATTATTTTAAGAAATGATGTCGATAAATCTTTTTCTCAAATACTAAAAAATGAAAAAAGGAAAATTAAAAATCAAAAAAGTTATTATTATAAAGGTGTGTTAGAGGGAATTATCATAAAAGAATGAATTTACCCTTGAAATTAAAGATCAAAGTATATAAGCCCACATGCGTTGACCTAGTTAAAAACAGCCATTAACAGCCAAGAAAAAGTAAAGAAATAAATTGGATGTATACTTAGCTTTATGGGAGTAAAAAAGAGAAATGAAAATTCAAAAAGTTAAGGGTTATTTTTATAAAGGACTTGTATTTACGTCTCATAAATTTTTACCTGCTTTATGCGGTCTTGAATATTTTAATAAGTTTTCGTAATTTTCGTTTTCATATATTTTTATAAAAGAAGCAGAAAATATAAAATGATTTAAAAATCTCTGTAATTTGGAATCAATGATTGTATAGATTAAAACTATTTATTTTATGTAAATGGAACCAAAAAATGTGTCCATATGGAAAGGAAGCTGGTTCATTCTTATGACTTAACTTGAACTTAATTTAAAATTAATTGATATAAATTGCCTTGGAACATGATTAATTGCTTTGATTTTGTTCTAAATAGTTCATAGTTTTTGCAATAGTTGTCACCTTGCCATTAGATAATAAAATTAATAATCTTAACTTAACTTAACACAATTAGCCGTTGATTTTGACTATTACGTTAATATTTCTTTCAGTTTTGTTCTCATTCTAAAAGTATGAAATTAGTATAAGTCTAATGTAATCAATGGAAATAATAAATTAGTTGTTTCCATATGTTTAAAGAAAATGTGCTACTTAACAAACCTACTATTTAATAAACAAAATATTTTACTTAAAATTTAAGCAAAGGAAAAAACGAATAAAATGAAGATTGTTTAAACTGGAATTTCGAATGAATAAATTTTTTAATATAACTTCTTAATAGATTTCTCATCAAGCGGAAAAATGTGGATAAGACTCTTAATAAGAATTTGAAAAAAAAATGGGAACAGGGCACAATTTTGTATTACTTATTTTATAGTTAGAGACTTGGTGGAAAATTGAAAATTGTATTAAATAATTATTATGGTTTGGTTTATCAAAGACATATGGCTATTAACACAGCCCCCTTAGTTTCTGTCCGTCTCTATTTTTGATTACAAACTTGGTTAATGTAATAACTCAAGTTATTTTTAAGTTAAATTTTGTTTTAAATTTTCTGTAAAAATTAAAAATTTTTCATCAGACTATACATACAATATCCTTATTTTGTCTTTCCGGTTGTATTTTGATTTTACTCTTAAAAATAATTCAGAAAAGATACTAATATAGCAACGAAGCGTATTCGATACTAAATATCATATAAACCTACTTAAATTTTGCAATGTATGAAATTATGTAACGTAAAGAAAGTTCAAACAAGATGCAAAAAATCTGAATTATAAGTGGAAAAAAATATTGAAATTTCTTGAAGCATGAAAACCATTTATTTCCGGATATCCGTTTCATATTCTTGTATTATGTCTGTACAACGACTTGGGCTTGAGTTTAATGTACTATCCTTTTACGACATAATATAATGATTGTATAAAATTTTACTTATGTGTGGGTAATTATTCGTAAAAATTACATATAAATTCTTAAAAGAAAAATTTAACAACATTTTTTTATGAAACTAATAACGAAATGTTAAACTTAAGTTATATTATATGTGGTAAACAATTTCTAATGAAAAATACTGTGAAACAGCTGGAGTTTTTGTTGCAACTAAAATATGTACAAGAATATGCGCGTGAATTTTAAAGAGATTTATGGGATCTAAATGAAAAATTGGGTAAGAGTTTCGAATAAGGGTATTTAACTGTAAATACAATAAAATTATATTGAACTATAAATTTATAGTAAACTACGTATGTTCGATTGTAAACCACAACTATCTGTAAAATTTTATTCATACATATTACATATTTAAAATAAATATATTTATTACACTTTATTCGAATTTAAAAGTTATACCCATAATCAATATCAAGGACACATTTCTATATTTATTTCTATATTTTTTGTACTTCTATATTAAAATATTGCAAAGTTGATATTCTTTTCAAATTTATGTTTGAAATGAAAATCCTTTTCGCGCTTTCTTTCAGATTTTTTGTCTCCATTTTTCTCATTTTCTTTTGATTTTGTGGTATTTCTTTTTGTTTTTATTTTTTTTATAGTCTATTAAAATATAATGTATGAAATGGATTCATATAAAAAGGATACATTGTAAAACGATCCCTTTATGAAAAGATAAAAAAAAATGGTTACAAATTTGATGGATCTATTGCCATTTTTTTTGGTTTTCTTATTTTGTTTAGGTATGTACATTAATGATTTTGGTTATACCCAAAGCCATTACTTTTAAAGCACATCGTAAAAATTTGTTTCACATCATTTTCGTTCGTTTTTCATTTTTACTATAAAATTATTGAGTCCAATGCCAATCCTCTCACTCTCATTCATAGCTTCTGCAATGTACCGTAGCATTATTGTTGCTCTTGTAGTTAGTTATTTTTGTTGATAATTTTTTTATGGTGTATATAAATGGTATTGATTAGCATATAGTGTAAGTTGTAAAATACACGTGTATATACATATATAAATTTGAATCTTTATTGTAAAATATCACACCTAATTGCAATTTTATTTTTAAAGTTTTGTATTTGAAAGTTTTTTTTTTTTTTAGGTATAATGCTTTGTAATGGAATTGATAAGTTAATTAATAAAATGAACAATGAAACAATAACGATTAAGCAATTCATTATATAATTTCTAATGTAAATAATTTTATTACATCGTATGGAATTGTAAAAAACAGTGTCTAACTTTAATAAAATTTACTCAATAGAAAAAAAGTTAAGAGAATTTATGGAATCAGGACCTTAAATTTGTGGTTTTCATATTTTACATCCAATATATTGCATCCCGTTTTCAATGGTCAAGTAAGGAACTTAGTGTAATGTGCTATCACAAAACTAAATTTTAATCGACATAAGTACACAATATGTTAGTTATCTGGATTAAATGTAATGTTAAACATATTTCAAAATTCTACACCATTATTGAAACTAAACATTTCTTTTATTATTTGAATTTGGTATCACTCAATTACAAGACCATTGTGTGTTAAAATTGAATACACTATTTTTAGAATGTACATAAATAAAATGTATATACATACGTAATTTTTTGTAGAATAGGCTGATAATATTTTCAACATAAACTAGTTTTTCTGGAATAAATAACCGTTCAATTGTTTCAATAAATAATGGGCCGCATTTGTTTTCAGAAAATTCAAAACTCAAAAATATGTTCCTTTTCAAACAAAAACAGGATTAATTCTTGAAATATAATTGAAATTTATAATAATTTATGATGACTTATTACTTTAACTAATACTATTTAAAAATCAAAAGAAAAATTAAACTGTGACATTGAAAAATTTATGACTATACGAACATTTAAGGATTTTTGCCAGAAAAATCTTATTTAAAATTTTTAAATGAGAGAAGATTTTTGTTTTCCTTTCATTAAGCTTTACTTAATTGTCCGTTCTAATTCTATTTTTTAGTATACCAGAAATTAGAAATTGTTATCTCTAAAAGTTTCGGGGCAAGACTTTTTAGCAAGAAAAACTTCTTCCGTGCTGTCATTGAATTATCTAACTCTATCTACGAAATCGCAGAATTGGCCCATGCTTCATTTTGAAGAGTGAACGTTTTCATTGTAAAACTTTTCTGAATATTGCCTTCTTTATACAATATAATGTCTCTTTGTTTAAGTACCCGTCTTGATTTTAGTATGTTTTTTTTGTAGAACAATTAAAAAATAGGGCTTTAGAACAAAAATGAATTGAATTTTCTGGCAATTATGGCTATAAATACAACCATATAAAACTGTATATCTATAAATAATTCCATATTTCATATGCAAATATTTATTTTCTAATAACTTTGTATAGTATATGCTAACCAATTTTGTATTATGAGGCAATAAAAAAACGAAAGGCAACAAGAATTCCGTGGATGAGTAATTTTTAGAGAGTCATAATGTCAAACAGAAATTGTTATTAAAAAGGATTTTCCTTTTATTTTGGAAATTTTCAGCCTCATACCATATTTTAAAGACGATTTAAATAGAAAAATGAAAAGAAAAGATGGGAATTAATTAGCATATTACACAATACATACTTAATATAATGTTATTTATAAATTCAAATGGTATAGTGATTTTGTTAAAGAACAAAAGGGTTAATGAAGCTAAAATTCTTCTATATTTTTTGAAATTCTATTCAAGTTTAAACAAGCAATTGAAAGGATGCGCATCATGTGCGGGTTTTTATCTTCACAATAATGTTTTATTTATAACTTATGCCCATGTACGTTGGTTTGTTTTCAGTTCCGTTTTTACATATACATATATTTAAAAATCCTTTTATACATACTTAAAGGGTCGGTTATGGTGATTTTACAATAAATAAAACAAGGAAAGAATAAGAAATTAAGAGAATAATTTTCTTTTGATTTTAAAGTGATTTTAGAATTTTGATATATGAAATAATGACTTACTGGTTGTCTCATTGTGCAATAGATAAATTTTACACCTTCACATAATTTGCTCCTTTTTCAATTTAATCACAATTTCTTACAATTCAAAAATTCTTTCGGTTTTCAATTGCTACACTCATAAGTTGTTAGTTTTAGTCAATCAACGCTACGTAATGTTCTATGTAATTGAATCTATATATCAGACCAGATGAAATATCAGATGAAATATCAGATGAAATATCAGACCATATTCAAAATCTTTAAAGTTGGACACAGTTTCAAACTAAGCAATGAAAAAAAAATGCTTTCTTACAGTTGTTCATATTCTTTGCATTTCAGACTAATTTTCACAAAATAGTGTTCCGTCCAAAATAACTTCAAATTTAATCAGTTTTCCGTATATTTTTAACGCTACAGATAGACGATCGTGTAAAATTTAAATAGCAAAATAACGCAATGACTTATTACTTTAATACTACTCAATAATTGATTTGAAATCGAAACAATTTTATTAAAAAATTTTGAAATTAAATTTTTTTCAAAATTTTAATTTTAGGGTTTGCTCCCTACATAAAGATAAAAAACTTTGAATTGCTAACAAGACAACACTCTGTGAAGTAAATCAATGTGTATATGTAGATAAATTTTTAATTTTTCTCAGTTATCTTTATTCAAATATGACAATAACAGTGAATGCTCTTATCATGAATTTTATCGAGCGAAAATTATTGTCAACTACTGTTTCCTTTATGCTTTTCCATTCTTCTTACTATGATTATGTTATGGCTTAATTTCTATTTTATTTCATTAAAGTATATTTAATGGATTTCTAAATTATAAATTTAAAATATGCTCTTAAATTACTTCTTATTATGAATAAGCTTTACATAAGCATGTATATATCCTATTTTAAGGATGAAAAATATTTTTATTACATATGTAATTCCTATTGAAATAGAGTACATTCTATTTTTCTTGAAATTATGAATATTAGCAGTTGATTAATGCAGAGTAATTCAATTTTTAAAATTGTTTGTCTATTATTTTTCATTCTGAATTCTTTAATTTTTTCATTCTGAAGTAACAATTACTAATGTTTATATTAAATTTTACAAGAATTTTAATTAAATTTTAAAATTTAATAAAATGTAAATTAATTTTTTTCTGTTCTATTTGATTTTTTTATAATTAATATAAATCATTTCTTAAATTCAAATTATTTACATTAATAAATTAAAATTTATTGTTGAATTAATTACATTTTAACATATGTATTAATTTAATTTAATTATTTCTATGCCATTACATAATTGGTTTTGTCGAATATACATATATTTATATTTTGAACAAAATAAACACCCATAGAGAAACAAAAAAAAAAGGTAATACAATTTTATTAATAAACGCACCTAGGTACGTGATTATTCTCTAAGCTTGCAACGAACATACGTTATGTATATGGGAATAGATGAATATTTCATTCATAAAAATTTAAATCATAATAATGAGTAGTAAAATATAATAATAGCATAATTATATGAATATATTTTTATTATTGAGACACTAAAATTTTATTTTGTATAAAAATTGAAAAAAAAACTATTGTACGTATTTAAAAAAAACTAGTGATATATGTTTTTTTACTGTTGTAATTATGTTATAAAACACATGGTGGCAACCAATATTATTGTATTTTTTATACAACCTGCATAACAGCTAGTATATCTAAATCGAAAATAAAATTTCGGTTTAAAAATTGAATTAATATTATGTCAATATATTTTTGACATTTTGGACTTTACATATTATTCAGTGTAAATTTAAATTTAAAAATTACTGTTAGGCAAGTATTCAAACATAATTAAAATGATATATATTTTAATTTCACATAGGTTGAAATAATAGTACATAGGTATTAAAAACTTGACGAATTTTTGGTTGTTACCCCAATACTTTTAACCTCTTCCTGTGTTTCTTTTTGATATGTAGCGTTTTACCTCGAAATCACTGCTCATTTGTTCATCTCAGAGCATTCTCGTTGTCAAGTGCTCTCTTCTGAGTGCATGTTGTAATAATAAGTCTTAACATGTTTACGCTCATTACTTTAAATACTTAGATCGGGTATTTACAAATATTGCTACTTCTAATTGTCACGAAATAAACGCTTTTTTCTGTGTCCGTCATGCTTGCCCACGCCCTCAGCTTTATCATCATAATATTTTATAATAAGATACCATGACCGATTAAAATCTTTCTATTATTAATTACTTAAAGCTAAAAGCATAATTACTATTTTTGAAATAACAAGAATATTTTAAATATTGTTAATTATGGACGATTATTTTTTTATTTATTTGAATATATTATTATGTAACATCCCCAAGGTACATAATACAATTGTTTTTTTTTTTCGTATTTTGTATCCTTTCTGGATACCCTAAACACATTTTATTTTTCATTTACAGATTTTAATAGATAATTTCGTCTGTTACACAAAAACAAGAGCCAAAAATAAAATAGATATAAATTCAATCGATTTTAATTTATTCAAATCACGTATTAATTACATTAATTTATTGTCATTAAAATATTATTTTTGATATTATAATAATCTAAATGAGTATAGAAAATTTTTGGAAAGCGAATTAGAAATTTTTTTTGTGTTAGTTTTACATAAACACGCGTATATTTAAATATTATTTTATACATTATTTAACATGATAATTATTATAATAATGTAAAATATGAAAAATAAAGAAACTAAGCATAGACTTATTACAAATTTTACACAAAAATTTTAATTTTGTAGAAACAAAAAATAAATTGTTTGTTCCTAAAGTCTGCTTTAAAGTAGACTATTGTATAGAATGATCTTTTTTAATGCTGTCTACATATTTATGTTTTAATTTTGGATTTATAAATAAGTTTATTTTAAATTTTAACAATAATAATAGTCATTTTAGGAAAAGCTGTGTTCTTTAAGGGCTACTTAAAACAATGATTCTAATATATAATCTAGAATTATCAAAAAACAAAACATATAAAATCATAAAACGGACAACTGAAATTACGTATGGGACAATTAAATTAAATGATACCAGCACAGGTGGGAGTACTGTCGCGATTTAAAGACTCCTTTGAATGACGGATGTGAACCTTCCCGAAGTAATTCAACAGTGCAGCTTTTCTTTTAAGGTTCATATATGTTTTATCACAGAATATGAGCCTATAATGCATATCTAAAAATAATCAGTTACTTCCATTAAAAGAAGATGAAATTCTTTTACAACGACTCTTTGGATTCGTTTTTAATATCGACGAATTTCTTTAACTTATATAATAACGTATATACTTTTATTTCTTTTTATCCTGTACCATAAATCATCTTTTTGTGTTGAAATCCTTAAAACACAACTCTTGAAAATTGCGTCAAAAATCCATAACGTAATTTTATTTTAACTTTTTTAAATAAAAAACTAAGTAAGTGGCTGGAGAGTATGGGCAACTGGTAGATAGCGTAACATTAAGAATTTCATTATATGAAATTATTTTTATTGGTACTTGAAGAAAGTACTTGTCATTAAAATATAAAAAAAAGAAGTAAAAAGAATAACAATGAGCCAAGAGTACATTGTCAAAGTACTTTCTCTGTTTTTATTAATAAATTTCATTTTCTGTTTTGTATACATAATATAAAACAACTAAGTTAAAGGAAAGAGCTTATAATTTTAAAGAAAATATTGAAGTCTCCTTGAAGGAAAGTTTAATAATTAAATTTTTTATTTGGCTAATAATATTGTGAACGAATAAATGAATTTAATGAAACTGGATGCTGGACGAACAAAAGATGTTACTAGAGTGATAGCGTTGACAAACAAAATGCGAATGTTTAAAGTGTTCGCTTATTTTACATGTGTAATTTAAGAATACCCGTGTTACAAAATAACCAAAAGTTAAAGAGATATGATTATAAAAAGATAGTGATCGTTTCCGCCACATTTTTGTATCCTACATTCGTCAGTTTGTAGTAAGCGATATGTTTTCCAAGTAATTTAATTGCTAACACAGAACTCTTTCAAAACACTTACACTATACTAAATGTAACACTTTTCTTAGATGAATCGATGAACATAAATGTATAGAAATTCAACTGAACCTCAATTTTATAAAAACTTGGTAATTGCCGCAACAAATCGAGTAATTTTATTTCTGAAGTCTTACCTCTCTATAATAAACTAAGGTTATATAAAAGCTTTCATTTACAAAAAAATTATTTCAATTATTTGTTATGTTCAAAACTTTTTTTTATGATTTTTCTTGTAATTTACTCCCAAATACATCACATTTATTGAGTTTTACATTACACAAAAAAAAACAAAAAACAAAAATTTTTGGAATAAAATCAAATTGTAATCATAAAATCAAATAGAACTTGGTATAAAAAAAATCAACTATCCAATCAAGCTTGGACAAATTTTTATTTTAATGTCTAATACCTAAAGTTTTCATTTTTCTCTGAATATTTTTGTATTTTTAAGGTAAAAAAACAGATAACAAAAAAAAGGATAGTTGATAAATTCTCTTAAAATACTATAGCAATCCATAACATAAGTAAATATGTAAGGAAAACGTGTACCTTTACCGATACGTACACATGAAAATGTAATTTCTTATAAAAATAGAATTAAGGTAATACTTTGAGTTGATTTTCTGTAATTTAACTAAATATTTTTTTCTTTTTTCTACTTTTGTTTTTAGATTTTATGAGGAAATCCCATTTTATTCTTATATTTAGCTACTTGAAATCTATTGAAAAGGACGAAAAATGTAAAATGAATCAAAGAAAAACAAAAAGAAATGTATCAGTTTATCTAATTAATAATAAGATATTGCCAGAAAATATATTTTTTAGAAAATAAGAATGGATATTAGGTTTAGAATCTAGCTCAGTATTATGTGTTTCCCTGTTAGGTTTTTTGTCCTACTGTAAATCCCATCTAATAACGCTGTTTCTTTTACTTCAGGTCCGAAAATGGTGTACTGCTCCATTTTATTATGAAATTTGTCTTTTTTTTAATTCTTCTGAGTTTTTTTTATACTATCTCTATTGCCGCCTTTTCTGGAACACTTAGATATTTTAATGTTTTCCTCCTGTTTGATCTTATTGATATTTTTTATTCGGGTTCAATAGTATTATAAATGGAAATTAAAATTTAACATCCTCTTGTTATCGAGTACGAAATTTTTAAAAATAAAAACTTCATTTCTTTTTATCACCCCTTCTAAAATATAGATTTAGGTTAGCTATTTTTGATTGTTTTACTAGTAAAAATATATAAATCTGTACTAAAATACCTACGTAAGTACATCGAAGATATAGAAAACTTGAGGAAAAATTTAAAGGAGAAAGTACATCAAGAACATAAATTGATTTTTGTTATATTTTAAGGATTTAATGTTAGAATAAGGATATAATATAATTCCATTCTTCGTTTATTACTTATAGATATAAAAAGAATTTTATCCTTTATTCAATATAGAAAATCTATATTAATATGAATGTGTGTTTAGGATTTTCATTTAAGAAAAAAAAAATTTTTTTTTAGAAAATCCTTTTTGATTTTGATTATTCTTTTTGTTTTTTGTTAAATAACATGTTTTGATATTGATTAAGTATAACAAAAAGGACAAAAACAAAAAACAAAATTACAAACATAAGCAAAAAACCAATGAAAAAATAAAAAAAGAAGAAAATACTCAAGTTGTAAATAAAAGAAAATTTGTTGTAAGGTGAATCTTAACAAGATTGTTTTAAAAGGATAATAATAATGTCCGAATATAAAAAAAAAAAAAAAAGGATATTGCTACTTAAAAACAAGAATATTACATCAATTTAGTATTATGAAAGAAAAATTTATGATGATTTTTCTTATAGTTTTGTTCTTTTCTAACTTTACTCTTGTTGTTGTTGTTTTTGTTATTGTTTAATTTTGGCAAGGACAAAAATCCTTACATGACAAAATTTAATCACGTATAATATTTTATGTGTGTATAGGCATAAAAAATGATTCATTTTTGACATGTTATTAAAAACTTTTATTTAAATAATTCTTTACTTTTTTAAATTAATTGATGGGCGAATTCAAAAATTTAATTGACATCAATGTATCTGCATCTTTTAAAATAATAATTTTTGTAATTATCTTAAATTACCACACTCCAAATTAAAATAATATTTTTATATTTTATTTTTAGTGTTATCTTTTGTCTAATGACTCTGTCAGAAAAATAAAAATTAAATCATCTTTATAGCATCAATTTTTATGAAACCAACTTTTCAGGAAACTTAATAATCCCAGTTTTTCATAGAGATTGTTAGTATTCTCAGAAGAGTAATTGATTTAACTTTGAGTGAGCGAACATTTTATAAATTTATGAATTTATATGAATTTATTTTGTTGAATGCAATTGTTACAATTTGAATTGTAAATTGTTCTATACATTCAAGTTCATATGTTAACCGAAAACACTTTAAAGAAATGCGAATCAACTTTTAACAATTATATAATGAATAATATTTATTCCATTTTGGACACGTGGCATTAAATTCTTAAAAATTAAAAAGAATCAATAACAGTATCACAATATCTATAACTTAAGTCCCGGATAAATAAAATACAATAATCAAAAGTAAAAAAAAAATAACTTAATTGTTAACAACACAAAAAGTTTAAACAAAAAAAAACTTTTCTAAATATCCTTGATCTTAAAAACCCATATCCTTTTTTTATTAATTTTTATTAATTTTTTTACCCCTATATATTTAGCAAATTATTTAGAAATAAGATAAAATTTAAGAGAAAAAAAAATTTTTATTATTTTTTTTTTCTTTAAAAAATTCTAAATATTTTAATATTAATTTTGTGTACGGAATTTCCGACAGCAGACTTCCTGTCAATGAATTTCATATTATCTATTTCTATTATTGTTATTATGTACTATTTAAAAAAGGATAACAAAAATAATTGAGTAAGGGTTTAAATGACCATAAATATTGAAAATATTTCAATGTCTAAAAGAATATTAATCATCCTAGATTCTGTTCAAGTATATAAGAATATTGTATATAGACATTTTATAATTTCTACATTAAATTAATATTTATATAACTAATAAAATACGTAATACATACGTACCGTAGATATTATTATCATTATATATCAAAATTATTGAATTTTATTGCAAATTCATTTGGTTATCTTTATTGTTATATATAAATTATACAGGATGATTTAAATTTGATTACATTATATATTTTTTAGAAATTTATTGTACAAAAATTAAAATAACTTAATTTCAAGTAAGTAATTAGTTTTGTTATTTTTGTATGTAAATATATGGGAGACTGGCCTATTATTAAATTAAAGTTGTATAAGTGTTTTTAGTCTACTTAAAAAATTATACGTTTTTGGATTCATCAAATGATTCCATAAATTGAAAACAATCGAGTATTAAAACTTATTACGAGGAATATAAAAATGTAAAAGAATACACTTAAATTTTTATTGATAAATTTACGAATATGCCTAAATTAACAACGATTTGAAATTTAAATAATTAATTGCAATTTTCCATGAATTCCATTCCCATAACTTGCCCCATAATTTTTTTAAAATGTGGATATTGAATATATGAATACAAAGCTAAATTATAAAGTATTCTGTTCAACTCATATTTTAGTGAGGTGTTAACAATACGTTGAAGTTCAAGTATAACTGTTGTTGTTTTTAAACCATACATTAAAATACATAATAGAATTAAACAATAGTTTATTCAACACATTATTATATAAAACAATAACAAGACATTTGTAAATAAAATAGGATGTGTTAAATGTTTTGTAATACACTCTTTTTATATATTGTGTTAAATTACATAGCTAAAATGTAATATCTAAGGATTTAATATTTTACATTTCCTGTTAACAAAGTTCTTAATCTATACATATTTGTATCTTTTTTATTATTGTCCTGGAATAATATGAAATATTTGGTGTTTCAGATGGTTGAAATATATTACAAGCAATTTAAAAACAAATAAAAGTTTTTCGTTCTGTTTAAAAAATAAGACATAATTAAATAAAATGTAAAAACGATATTATCGTTCATTTGTAGATAAACTATGTAGGTAGTTGAAAAAAATGAGTTTGTCTTGCCATGAGTTTGTTGAAATTATTTTGTTCTGAAAATGTTTGGGAATCGCTTATGCAATTATTTATTTTGTCTAAATTTTCAAAAGTAAATAATAAATAATTTCGTGTAACAATAGATTGTTATACATGAAATAGCTTTTGAAAATTTTGGATTAATTAAACAGTTTGTTCTCTTATAGTAGTGTGATATTATTTTAAAATAATTTACCTGATTGTTTATATTTTATCAACTTTATTTTAAAATTTTCAAACGTGCTGCTTCACTCTTATTTAATTATAAGATTTAATATAAAACATTATGTTTCAAAATAGTTTAATCTTTTTTTTATTACATTTACATAAGTATAAATATTACATTTCCATTGTATATTCTTCAATTACGTTCACTCTTATTTAAATAGTTTATTTAAATATTGAATATTACTTTTAAAATTAAAATTATCAATTATTTCATATTTAGAATAATTAAAAAGAAAATAATTAAGAAAATGTAATCTTCAATTTACAAAATTCAATTCATTTATTAAATATTATTTCTATATGGATTTTTTCAAATAATTTTAATTTATTATAAAAACATATCTAAAAGTAAATAAAAATAGAAATTGGTATTATAAATATTGGTATTATAAAATGCTTTTCAATGAGCCTTCAGAAATTTTTGTATATTATAGGTATAAAATTAAATTTATTATTTTCTGAGATTCTCTGAATTGCCAAATTTTAGAAGTTTTTCATTTCCATTTAAAGTGTATTGAAAATTAGGCAGGAAATTATTTATTAATTTGTTGATAGAAATATTCTCGTCTTAAAAAAATTATTTATTCACAAAATATGATTTCATTAGTAAATAATGTGACCTCATTAAAAACTAATGAAATTACATTATGTTACTAGACTTTGTAAAGCTCATCAGAATTCTTATAAATTTTAATTAAAATATCCCAGAGTTCCTCAGAACCAACCATTAACATGATTGTAAAGTTTCTTATACTTTCTATTTTAAAATTTTAGTTTTTATTTAAATATTTGTAATAATTGTTTAATTGAAGTAATGTTTTTTTAAAAAGAAATACTAAAACATTTATTCTATCGTATTTTACAAATTTTTGAATATTTACCAAGAAAAAATTTTTTTATTATTCTATATGAAACAATATTTTCAAATACATTTTGTATTTAAAAGAAAAATATTTATATGTACATATGTATGTATATGAATTTTATTATTCATAAATTTATTAAGTTTTTACTAATTAATTTATTAACTTTTAAGGTAAAAGTTTAATTTATATAAATCTATTTTTATCTAGTAGAGGAAAACAATTTTATGGTTTTGAAAAGTTCACAACAGCTTTAATCAAATGTTATACTTCTTTATAAAAATCTTTGTTCATAAAATTCAAAAGGAATAAAATCCTCATTTTATAAAATTCTGGTTCAAATTTTTAGTATTATTGTTAAATTAGTTTCATTGTTCACTATTCTATTATGCCAAATTAATAATATATTTAAAAAATATATTTGTTTTTATTTTTTAGGAATATGAAAAGTGCGTGTTGACAACAATATTGTAATTTGTTACTTCAAATGTACTTCTACATATTTATTTCCTAACAATGCGTTTTGGAATAAAAAATATTGCTAGCTAAAATTTGAAGAAAAGAATTTAGAATCATTAAAGTCAGGATGTTACGGCAAAATTTTAACGAAATCGATTATTATAGTAAAATGCGGTTATAATTAAAATGGTCTTGGGGTAGTAACGGTTAATAAAAAAATCTAGTAAAATAGCCTTATTATATTTTTATGGAATACGAATGTGAGATCTTTGATATTAATTCACAGATTATTTTGTACTCAAATATAAAAAAAATCTGTGCCCCGTTTACAAATTTCTTTTGATTAAAGAGAAAGTAGTATGTTACGTGACGCGGAACATTAAAAGGCATGGAATGTAGTCTTAATTAGACCACTTTTAACAAAAAAAAAATAAATATTTAAATCACAGACTTGTTAGATCACTTATTTTCTGTTTTTAAAATTAAAATCCTTTGTATATTTTTTTTAAATTTGTATTCCTATAAAACATTATTTTTCTGGAAAAGATAGAATAATGCAAAAATGACAATATATTTAAAGAGAAAAAAAAAAGAATTTTTTTAAAAATTCAAATCTTTATGAAGATTTCACACAAGCATTATTTTGAAAGCGATGATTAATTTTCTTATACTTTTTTGTTATAATAAGCCTTAAATCCTTTTTCTCTCTACTCAACTCTTAGGCGAAAATAAATGAAAATGGAAAGTGTTTTCTTTTCTTTTTCTTGTAGTGTTTATTCTATTTTTTTAAAAGTTTTACACATTTTTAACTCCTGATCCTTTCAAATTCTTTCTAAAGGGATTTACTCGCATTTTTTTGTTTTAAGTGATAGAAAAAAAAATCTTGTATCTTAAATATCATTTAGTTTCTATTTGGTTGTCTTCTACTTTATTTTTCGAGCGGGTAATTTACAGTTGCATACACTTAACATAGCAATTATTTTTCTATTAGTTTACTGCAGTCATCATGATCCCATGATTTTCTATTATTCTGAGCCTAAACTTAGACTACTATTTTGAAAGAACTTAGCTACTATTTTGAAATAAACCAATTTTTAAATACTCATATATTTGAGAAAGCTTCCAATCAACTAACGATGTAATGAATAACCCTGACTTTGAAATAATTGTCTAACAAGTAATAGTATATTAAGAAAACTCTTATACAAACTCGAACTAATTAAAAAATTATAGCTTGTAAATATATACCTCTTAGTCCTACTTCAATGAACAAACTACAACGTAAATCAATATGGTTAGATTATCTAGTCTATTTCGTCAACAAAATTTAATGTAAATCAATATCAACAGATCATATTCCCAAGCAACCTGCAAAAGGAAAATCTTTTTTTACTTACAAAATGAAATTGTATACACCAATATATTTCGAATTAAATATAAAATTCTATAGTCGATTAGTTTTTCCAATACAATTATACATGAAGACTAAAAAAAATAGCGCAACAAAACGTTAGAAAAAAATTATAAGTTCAAAATCTCAAATCCGTAAAATAAGTGAAAATGTATTTTTATCCTTTTCTTATTCTTGTTTTTTTGAATTTAGGAAATCTAAGCATAAAAACAATAAAGCAAAAATTCAGTTTGTTGTTTTTTTTTTCATTAGTCTCGCCTTTTAAATCGCACTTTATTTTGACGACCATTTCTCTTTCGTTTGTCTGTGTAACAATTTTAATTCCTCTATATAATCGTAAAGGATTTCCAAAAGAAAGTTCATTCTATATCCCATTCTTGAAATTCTTGTTTTATTCTTGTTACGATATTCTATTTTTTTTTATAATTCGCACTGTTTAAAATTTCTTAAAAGCAAGAAATAAAAATTAGAAAAACAAAATAAGAAAACAAAAGTGGAAATAAACAAACATTGAACAGAAATAAAGAGGTGAAAATGAAAAGTTTATCATCCAGAAAAAAAACAGAGATTTTCTTCATATATGAATGTGGAAGAGCATTGTAAATAATCGTAAATGTTTATACAAATGGCGTATCATCGGGAGGGAGTCTTATCGAAAATTATTACTAAATTTAAAGTTAAATTTATTTAAGCTGGTTTTTGTTATTAAATTTTAGTGTTATAATAGCAGAAGTTAATTCAATGTCGTTTAAAACATTCTAGCCGTGAGTTATTTATATCAAAAAATTTTGAATGTCTTAAAGCATTTATGTTTTTTTTTTATTCGGAAACTAAATGTATAAGATAATGTAAATGTCTTATGCAGGATCACTCACTTGAAGAAAGTTCCTCTTATTTTCTAAAACTTTTGTATTTTTTAGGGAACCTATTTTTTTGTTTGATGAATCTGAGCTCCAACAGATTTCAAAGGCGAACATTTAAACAAATCCAATTGTTGAGACCTTTAATTTTAAAATTGCAACAAGTATTCATGTAAAATTTAAAAGTTCACTTAATCTAAATTCATTTAAGCGCAATTGCTTTAAAAAGTTTTCTGAAGATGAAATCAATTACTGGCTAATGCTACAAGTTTGTTTTGTAAATGATGAAATTTAATATTTTTCCAATTACAAAATCACAGAATTTCTGCCCCCTCTCAAAACATGACGATTGAATTTGCGAATAAAAAATTTCTTAAATGTATCCTAACTTTTTTTATTTTTTATTTTCTTAAGACTGCAAAGCTATATAAAAAATAAAAAATAAATATTAAATCGGAATGGTCTCACAAAAATAAGGACTATAAAAACATTATACAACAAAGTAAAGAAAAAATGTAAGGAATTATATTGGGACACAAAATCTAATTCCTTATCCACAAGATACACATACAAAAAAACCTAAATATTTGGAATACAATTTGAAAATGCATAAAATAGCGATAAAAGGAGTAAAAAAACCAAACAGAAATATGCTTTTTTTTAAGTGAAAATTTTTATTTTCCTTGTTTCTCATTTGATTTAGTTTTTTTTTCTATATGTACTTTAGATCTTAATGGACGATGGCGCTACAAAATATACTTAGATATAGTGTTATTGATAATGATTGAAATTATATATTGATGATGATATAATAATGTCTATAAGTATAATGATTATAAAATGATAAAATGAATGATGATGAAAATTATAAAACAAACGGTTCCGCTTTGGTTCGTAAATACAAAGAAAGAGAGAGAAAGAGAGAGAGAAAATTGTGATTGGAAAATAAAAAATATTTTAAGTCTGAAAATGTTTTAAGAAAAACTTTTCCTTTATTTAAGGGCTAATTGAAGGCATTAACAACAAATTGATTTTACTTTTTCTCTTCTTCCCGGTTCCTCGTATTTATAGCCCTTTTACTTATGTATTTGACTTTAAATATGAAAAAATAAAATGAACTGAATATAGAGGTATCAATTTTTTTTTGCTTTTTCAGTTATTTTCTATGAAGTTAAGTAAATATGAATGTTAAGAGATAATATTTTTGAGTTTTTTTTTTTTTTGAATTTTAAAAAATTAAAGTTATTCAATAAGGAAGATAACTATCGTTGCACATTATTGGAGTACTATTGCTTTTGAATTTACATAGTTGTTTTAACGTTACGCAGAAAGGTCCAAGTTATTGTTTAAACTCGCAGGAGAGTTATTGTCTTCCAGTTTTTTAAGAAACAAAGTTTTCATTTCTTTCTTTACTGTTCTAAAAAAATTTCATATAAGTTTTAAATTTCATAATTTTTAATTGCAAATTTTAATAAAACCAATAAATTTATTTCTTTATGAATGTTTGTTCGATTTTCCTAAAACTTTAGCAATTAATAATAGCAAGTGATAATAGTCTAATTTCTGATTACTACTGTTACTACTACTTTCTCCAAAATTTAGTAACAATTTGGTGTGATTTTTATAATTGTTTCCCATATAATTGCATTTTAAATAAAAAATATAATTAAATTTCAATAAAATTCTCTTCATTAAATTTCTATCTTTCTTAATTTAAATTAAATAATTTTCTCTAAATTGTTCATTAAAACAATTAAAAGAAAAAAATAACCCAAAAATACCATAAAAATAATTTTTTTAACAAAAAATTTCCTCATATTAATTTCAATTAAATTACAACAAGACTTCAATACATTTAAATAAAAAAAAGAAAAAAAATTATCCCTTTTCATTTTTTGTTGTTATTTTGTTGGGTAAGCGAGAATTTTCCTAATTTTATTAACATTTAATTGTACATTAATTAACTGAGTAATCAGGTTTTTACAATCAGTTAAGTACTTTGATTGTATACCTATGTACTTACAAAAATACAATAATTTACCCCAGGTGTAAATTTAAAGAGTAAATAATTTTTCTGGTGTTTATTATGTGCGTTTGTGTTTTTTTTTTTTCGAAAAATGTTTACCATTTTTTTTAAACCTACTACAACAACAGTATTATTACATTGATTGAAAATTATTTGACTCTGTAGCTATTTAATGTATGTAGGTACTTCTATATTACATTTCTATATTTTTATTTTAATTGTTTAAGTAAGTTTTCATTTATAATTAAGTTGAATTTAGAAACTGTGGTGAATATTTAGAAACGATGATATTCGTTCATTATAATTTTGAAAAATTATTCACCATGGTACTTTGTTTGTAAAAATTTCTCTTAAAGAAACAATAAATATAAGAGAATTTATAAAATGAGAGATAAAATTAAAATAAAAGAGAATAAGGGAAATAAAGTGTAATTTGTGAATTAAAATTTTCATATTTATACTAATAACCGTTGTGTGGCGCTATATTCATTAAATATAATTAAATATTATATTAAATTGTAGCATGAATCAAATATTGTAGCATGGAATCTTTTAAGAGCATCTTAGGATTTTCGTACGTATCATTATCATTTTGTTTACAAAAAATTTTGGAGAATACCAAACAAACATTTAATCCAAATTAAAAACTTGCATTAAGAGGAAAAATGTTTTAAAAAATAAATAAAAAGTTGAATATATTTTTTAATGCATACAAATTTTTTTTTAAAATATAATTTAATTTAAACCGGATGCTCTTGAAAATTAACATTTTTAATTTCTTTATTGGGGTGGTAAGGAAATAAATGCGTTGTCTATTTTATACTATTTCTATTTATACATACCTATATCAAATGCTCAAATTACTTAAAGAACTTATTTCGCAATACAATAAATCAATTTTAATAACACAATAAATAATAATGTCATTGTCCTTTTTTTTCTATACAGGAAATCACTTAACCGTGAAATTTCTTCCAAGAAATATCCTTTTTTTTTCTTAGTAACTAAAATTTATTATCTTTTGAATACAAAAATGTAATTGGAGAAAAAGTTTAATACCCTTTTTCTCCCGCAGTCGTACTTAACTTTCTCTTAAATGAAGAAATACTCTTAAATTAAAATTACTCTTATTTTTGTTCACCGAAAATCAAGTGCAACTTAAAAAAATATTCACCACAATTGAATAGTTATTTTCTTGGTCTTTCAAAATTCAATTTTAAAATATGTAGTTCTATAACTGTGTTACTGCATGCCAAATTCTCTAATTTCAATGAAGCAAACTAAATCCGAATATTTTTATTACTATTTTATATTAGGAATCTGAATGATTAATATTGAGTTAATAATCATGCAATTTCTTGATAGCAAATGATACAATCTAACAGTTCACAAAAGTATCAATTCAAAATATCCTTTTATGTTTTATGAATCCAATAGGAATTTTTAGGAAACAACATTAGATTTTTTCCTATATCTATTTTTTAATTTTATTTTACTCGAAGCGTTGTTATTATTATTTGTAAAACGCATGTGTCAGAGAGAAAATTTCTTAATTCTCAATTCTAATTTAATTCAGCTGAGAGCAGTTCCCTTTTGTAAGAATTATAAATAACAAGGTTATTTTAAGAGTAAAAACAAAAAGGCAAAAAAAAAGGGAAGAATTATAAAGAATGCTTTGTTTACTTGCTGAAAATTTTCTTCCGGGATTTATTTTTCTTACAACAATATTTTCTCTCTGCTGAATTAAAATTTCTCTTAATTTTTTTGAAATCATACAATCAATTATTATAATAAAATATATACTGATTGTTGTGTTGGATGTAAAACTGTTGTAAAAATTTTGAGATTGAAATTGACATACAGTAATTATTATAAAATCATTATCATCTTATGATAATCATTATCATTGTTGTACAATATTTTCACTTAAAAAAATAATCAATATCATTTTAACGTCATCATAATATTTACAATGTGCTTTGCTCCACACAATACCAGGAGTGTATAAGAACAAAAACAATATAAAAATAACATAAAAAATAACTAGGAATACAGCAAAAAAAAGAGAATTTCAGTATCTATAACAGGGAATCTCCAATCCATACTAAAAAATTCAATGCAAAATTTATTCCCTCTTTTCAAAAACAAGCAAAAAATAAAAAAAAAACGCACAATAAAAAAAAGAAGATGTAGAAAAGAATCCATTAACAATTTAGTCCATTGATAGCTAGCATTGCGGTTAGCTGGATTTTTATTGTAACGGGCGGATACTAAAAAAAAAAAAAACAAAAAAAAAATTTTTTCATTTAATTTCCCTGAATTTCGTTATAGAATTTCTTGTTTTTTCATTTATTATTTTTCATATTATTATTGTTATATTTAATTTTTCCTTTACAAAAAAATAATAATATAACATTGTAAAGATGAGATTATCATAATAAGAATAGGAAAGAGATAAAAGAAACATCCTTTCTGAACAAACAAAGAAAATAAATAAAAATAAAATGAAATTATCATTTTCAAGGATAACAAGCAATATATAACAAAAAAAAATAAATCACAAAAATTTTTATTATGAAATATTCAGGTTTAATGTCAAAGGAAAAAGTCAAAAAAGGAAAAAATGAGAGATGTTTTTAATTAAAATATGTACATATTTATGAAATTTAATTGATTATTAATTAAAAATAGAAATTCATAATTAATTATGATTAAAATTAGAAATAATTATAGAAAGTAATCTTCAAATACACAAACTAACCATACTACAATAATCTTTGTGCATAATAAATAAATAAATTTGTGTTTGTTTTCGCGCTAATTCGCGGTTCTTCGATCGATAAATTTTTCTAGTTTTGTGTTTTTCATAATATGATAGTGAAATATTTTCAAAAAGATTTAATGAAACAAAGTTTTTAAAAGTAAAAGTTAAAGTAATATTGAAAATCTTTATAAAATAAATAATAAATAATTTATTATTAAGAAATTCTAATAATATAAATTAAGTAATTTTAATAATATAATTAGTGTAATCACTAAAATAAAAGTAAGTGATTAAAATTGTCCTTATACTCTTTTAATGTATTTTCTAAAATTTTGAGTGAAAATCTTTAATACTTTGATAAATAATAAATCTTTATTATATAAATAGATTAATAAATGAGGTGAATACATAATTAATTATATATAGGTAATACATAAATTTTCATATGATAATTGAGTTAATTTATATTATTGTATTATAATTAAAATGGCAAATTATAATATGTATTAATAATTTAGAATTCTACTTAAATTGTTGATATAATTTTTAATGCGTTTCTCTGTCTACAATTTTAAATACTTAAAAAAAAAACAATAATTAAGTCATGTAACATTTAATGTTTTAATGGTAATTCTAGAAATTATTATGTAAAATTAAATAATTGTATTTTAATAATTTTTGAAATAACATTTAATACTTGTCATATTATCTTTACAAAAAAAAATATTAATTTATAATTATAGTTACAATTGATACCATGATTTAATTTTTAAAAATATTGTTACTTATGTGGTAAAAAGGAGGAAGTATGAAATTTATTTAAATTATCATTTATTTAAATGTATTTAATTAACGAAAAAGGAAAAATTAATTGAATAATTATTTAAACGTTCTTTTAAACGTTAAAGCATTTATTAATTAAAAACATGAAATATGACTTTAATATTTTTACATTTATGTTAATTTCTGATATTTGGTTTATTCAAAAACCACAATAATTTCGTATCTCGATATTTTAAATATTTTAATTTATATTAAGCGAACCGTCTTTTAGCTTTAACTCTCATTCTAAATGTTGAAAATCTGTATGAAATTGAGAAAGTTCTATTGTTAAAACTGATTTAAGTATGTTAGGAAATGTTAATGAAATAAATTCAATTAATAGATTTGGATATTTCCAACATTATAGTTATGCCAAATTACAGGCTAATGTTCGTATCAATATAGGCAGAAGTATGAGAACATAGAACAATTTACCTTAATAAATAAAATAGGGATCTTCTAACTGCAACATTTCGGCATCCGAGTTCCAAACTGACGAAATTGTTTAATTCTACTTTTGACAATTCTGCAAATATTCCAATTAGAAAGTAGATGCTAATGCAAAGAATTTATAAAATTGAGTCAAAATTATAATGTTAAAATAACTTATGCGACTTTAGACACGGAAAGTAAGATTATTAATTACTTAAATTTGAGAAATTAAGACTATCTATAGGTCCGAAAACAAAAAATAAAATATTTAGATCTTAATCAAATTATTTGAGGTTCATGAGAGTGATTAATTTTCATTTTTCGATTTTTCCTGAATAAAATAAACAATTTATTATTAGTTAGGAAAGTGAGTTTATTGGTTATGAATTTCAAGCAATCGCATCAATTCGTAGAATTTTGTTGTATTGGACAAGGTCATTGCAATGTAGTTATCAGATATAATGCTATGAAATTGAAAAGATTCCTCTGACAATTTTTTATTATATTTCATTATTTATATTTAAATAAAATATTTTAATTTATTTTAGAAATGAGCTTTCACTCCTTAAACTATACATTTATGGGAACATAGAATTGTAATCGGAAATATTTTTGTAGAGCGTGTTATAAAAATACTTGTAATGTAAATAACTTCTATTTTCTATACATTGATATTTATTCATTATATACCATATATTTGTATATAGTTAAAAGTTAATATAGAAACAGTAATTGATAACAGCAATTAATAAAAATAGAATATAAATTAAATACGACTTTTGAATAATAATTAAGAAAATGAATCTAAAAAATATTGCTATATATAACAAGAATATTAATATATACAAATAAATATTCAAAAGTAATTTGAAATTAAGGAATTTTTTTTTATTAAATTATTCTAACTTAGAAGTTTTCATTTAACATAAATTAAGAACAAAGATTTTTCAATTACTATGTACACTTACTTACTATTATATTGTACTTAAGATATTTTTAAGTAATTTTTGTTATTGAGATCGTATTATGAATACAAATTATTTTAAGTTACAAAATTTTAATTAAATTTTCTATGATTTTAATGTTATTAAGTAATTTTATACGTATACATATGTTATATAAGAGTTCTTTTGCTCATTTCTTAATAACTTTTTTTATTGATAATGTCTTGCATTATTAAAAGGAAATACTTCCTTAATAACATTTTTAAGAGTTTTTTAAATAGTTTTTTATGCAAAACACTTAAATATTACTTTATTAAATTTGTCTATTTTGTAGGAAATTCAAAATAAATAACAATTTAATTGCATTAATACTTTTGTAATAAATTTACTTTAATTAATATTTAAGGAAAAATTAAATTTCCATAACTTTTTACCGTAAAATATTAGAAAATAATTTTGAAACACATTTCATATAAGAATGTCGCAATTTAGAACTATATCAGCTTACAAGAATTCTTAAAAAATTTCTTTAACAATTTGGTATATTGCTGAAGATCAGATAACTATTTGAATATTCGATTCAAGATCAATAGCTAATTATTAATAGTTTTAAGAAAATCAGTTGAAATTTGGCAATGATATTATGAAACTTAATATTTAATAGGAATATTACTAAGGCAAAAATGTTTTTGGTATAATATTAATATTAATTCAATAATATAATATTAATTCTTACAATCAATTTATTTTCTCAAAGCAATTAACCATCACATTATACACAAATGTATATGGTTTTTTTTTTCATATTTCATTTTAAATCAAAACATAAGTTATTCTGAATTGCATTAGATAAAGTATATAAGATTATAAAGTATTCATAGTGAAATATAATATAAACAATATTAATAATGCAAAATGAAATTAACATCATTGAACGAAAATTAGGTACTTAAAAACATAGGCCACTTTTTCTTTTATCCTCACTTACTCTGCATGTACTCATTTCTACATTTTTTTTTTTTTTTTTTGTAATTTAATATCACCAAACCCATTCCACCGCACTTAAATTATTCATAAAAAAACACAAAAATTATCTTATATTTTGTAAAAAATTTATTATCATAAAATTTATCAACAATGAATACGTTATTAATAACCAACTACGGCATGTGCAACATTTTAAATAAATCTTAAAAATAAATACCAAAAAAGTCAATGCACATGTCCTTTTTAAATAAATATCCTGTGTAAATTTTACATTTATGTTATCTTGTGACTTATTCTTATAGGCAAGTAAATTAATACATATTTTTGTATGTTACTTAAACTAAATATATGTAAGAGGTCTTACTTTACTGCTTATCATTAAAAAAATAATAATACAAAAGTAAAATAAATACTAAGGATATGAAATCAAGTTTGGTCAATTTATTGTAAGACTAATTTAATTTTTAGTTTTATTCTTATTTTTGAAATAGAATTTTAGAATTTAATTTTTTTTAATAATTTAAAAACAATTGCCTGTTTTTCTTAAAATCCTTAAAAATATTTATTTTTCTACAAGGAAAACCATAAAAAAAATTTAAAATAAATGCAGATGTTGTCCTTGATTTTAAACATTCCATATATCACTGAAAAAAAAAAATATTTTTTCGTGACAATCATATATACGTATGTATATACATACAAAGATTGTTATATCTTAATATTTTCAACATCACTATACTTTTGAGGACAAAATTCTCAATTTCTCGCCTTTATTTTTTATTTTAATTTATTTAGTTTTCTTGCATATCCTATGGCTAAAGGATAATAATTCATATTTTTCTTCCTTTCTGCATCTTTCTTATCTTTGACAGGTTTATGGCACTTCCTTTATCTCTTATATTTTTCTTCGATTTTTATTTTAACGTTAATTTTTCATTTTGCCGTCTTTTTTTTAAGTTTATTTCCTTAATAATAATGGAAAAATGAAATCGGGAAGGACATATAAAACACAACCGAATCAAAATTCGATCTTAAAGACCATAAAAAGAAAAAAAAGGAAAAAAAGAGCACAAGGAAAAAATGATTTTTTTCTTTTTTTGAGGTTCAACTCAACTCGCTTGTATTTTTTCTGCTCTAAAAAATTTTATCGCGTGTTATTTATTAAATTCATAAGGATATTATTTGAAAACTTCATTTATTATAGAACTATACAAGGATACATACAATTTTTATTTCTTTTTTTTTTTATTTATCTAGGATCTTTTTCTTATAATCTATCAAGTGTCATAATAATTATTCAATGGTAAAATAAAAAAAACAGAGCGAGAAAAACATTAAAACGAGACAGAGAAGAAGTAAAAAATATTGTTTTCCAGCTAGAATTTTTTTTGTAGGTTCCTTTAAACATGTTAAACTTTTTTTCCTTTTTTGTTATTTTGCCCCCGAAAATATTTCTTCAGCATTTTTCAATTTTTTTTTCTTTCTTTGTTTTTGAATAATTGAGCTTCTCAAAAAGAAATTAATTATGAAAAGTTCCTAAAAGAAAAGGAAAGAAAAAAATAGCGAGAAATTTTTGAGAAACCGTTTAAAAAAAAGAAAGGAAAGTCAGGGAAAAGGACGAACGACTTTTCATAACTTTTTGAATTTGATGGATAAAGTTAAGACAGGTCACTGCTGATGAATATTAGAATTATTTTTTTTTTTAATTTTGTTGTTTCATATTATTTTTCTCGGAAATTTTTTTTTTCGGGTCCAAAAAAAGATGCTAATATTTATGGCCTTGAACGGATCATTATTAATAATGAAACAAAATAAAAAAAAGGATATATTTAGTGATCATTTTTTTTGTTTGCATATAATATTGAATTTTATAAGGTTATAAATGAGCTGACCAAAAAGTAATGAAAATTAAAAGAACCTTAAAATTTAATTTAATTACATCAAATTTTTTGGAAAAATTGATAGGGAAGAAATTTTTTTTTGAACAAATTTTTTGGTTGTTTTTTCTCATATCTTCAATAATATTTTATTAGACGAGATCGATATCCATCAAAAGCCCCATTATTAGAATACAATAATATTTTCTCATTTAATTTAATTTATTGCAGTAAAGTGAATTTTTCATATTTAATTAATTGTTTTTGCTGAAATATAAGTATAAAATTGTGGGAAATTAGATTATCTGTTAAGTAAATATTTTGTGTCAAAAAATTTGATATTATTTAAAATAAATTAAATAGAAATTGTAGTAATTAAATTTTCGAAGTAGCTGGTTTGATCCATAATATGTGTGTAGGATAAGAATGGTTATTTCTTTAACAGTTTTTACGCAAAATTGAAAAAAATTTAATATTATACCAATCTCTTCTACTGTAGATCGTGGAATCGTTTTGCCCAATTGTAACATTCAAATGATATTTTGTATTTAATGTAATAAAATTAGAACTTACTATATTATATTAATAATTATTGTACTATTACAACAAATATATTCACTCCTAATGCAATATTTTGTTACCTGCAATTCAAAAAATACATATCAATTATTTTTGAAACTGTTTAATGCATAAAAATCATAATTAAAATTAAGTTACAAATAAAGCTACACATGTATATAACAATTAAGCTTATGTACAAAAATTTTAACTTTGATAATAAAATTTTCTATTAATTTTCAATTAACATTGATAATGCATGATAATCGTTTAATTTCAAAATAAAACAACAGCGAGTTCAATTAATTTTAATTAATATCTTTGAAACACAGCATTATTTTCTATTTTAAAATTAAAAGATGTCATTATGAATATTATTTATATTGTATATGTGCGTATTTCATTATTATTTACATAATATAATTATTTATTAAAAATTAATAACACAAATAGTTATAAGGACATAAGATTATTATGTCAACATTTCAATAACAATAATTTTGCAAAAGCTTTTCAATTATTAGTTATTTCTTTATTTGTAACGACCCCCCTTTTAATAATTCATACATACATAAAGTATCTATGTGCTTCATTTAAATTTAAAAGTATTGTGACCCTCTTAAAATACAAACAATTTTTATTAGAGCTGAAATAATATTCCAATTAAACATTCGTGTTAAAATCAATTTTAACGTTATAATATTTTTTTTTCTAATTTCATGTATTTATAATTAAAATTTTATAATAATTAAGTATGTATTAAACATATAAATAATAAATATGTATAATAAAAAATAAAATATCGTTAACATTATCCTTTTAACAAAATATTCTATTATCATCATTATAATTATTCTCTTATAATACAATATATAACAATCCAAATATATACAAATGCTAACAAAATTATGTATTCTATAAACTTTGTAATTTTAAAACGATTTTGTTGACACATTTAAGGAATTTTTAATGAGTTGAGAAACACGCAGGCTAAATACGTATTACGTATTAACGGTATGAGTAAATTTGAAAGGTTAATATTAATAATTAATCTTGATAGGTATACTTAATATATTAAAAGGACATTCAATATTATTATTTTTACTATAAATGTATTTAACATTATTATTATTTTAATTTAAATGTAATTATTATATAATACGATCTATTATTAGAAAATTGACATATTGACAGGACGTTTCCTTTGAATTTTATTTAAATTGCAAATCATTTTTTGTTGTTATTTTTATTTACAATTCCTTTTATTTTTTAGGTTTCTATATTAAATTAAATTTTACTTCATCAGATGGTTAGGCAACTTTTAGGTTGTGTAAGTAAATACATAATAAATTATTACATTTTACAAAATAGAAAACTAAATTTCTTACCCTGCGGTCTTAAAGAATTATTGAGGTCTTAAGAAATAAGTGAAAATTGAAAAGGCAAAGTTGGAAAATCTTCTTCATTTTTATTATAAAGTCATCGGATGAAAGTAAGGTGAATTTACCCAATTTTCGTCACGATTTAGATAAAAATGTAAAGAATCAAAATTTAAAATGATTTTAAACAAATCTAAACCCACGTTAGCACAAATTAAGTTTGAAATTTATATTTACAATCGAAAAAGTCGCTACTGTTGCGTGAAAGTTCGAAAATAATTGAGGTACATATATTAAAAAGTTTGATGGAGTATAGAATAATCTAAAGCATATTCAAATTTGTAATAAAATGAAGAACAATAATTGAACTTGACTTATTGTTGTATGTAACTACTGAAGTTAAGACATGAAATACAATTGTTTTACGATTTAAATTTTCATAATTGTAGTTTCCTTCCCTTTCATTCGTTTTTTGTTAAAATTGCTAAAAATTTTTAAAAAATTTGCTATTTTATGCATTACAAATCAAGTTCCCAAGAGATTTGAGGCAATATTTTTCCTTTATTGATTTCGTAAGTACCTTGTAATTTTATTTTTAAAAATATTTCTATTCCAAAATTGAGCAATATTGTTCAATTATTATAATTTAATCGTTCCCAATTCCATTATAAATCATAAAAATCCAAAAAATATCACTATAAATTTTATTTTTGAGTACTATTCAATAAATTACATGATGAAAGTTTTAAATATTAATAGTTTTCATTAAAAGCGATTATTAGCCAGATAATCTACTTAATATTTTATAGCTAATATTTTTATTATTTAATTAAATAAATTATAGACTTAAAAAAAAGAATTTTATAGTATCCAAAATCATAAAATTTAAATAATTAAAATAAATCAAATTAACAACATCAAAATTATTTAAATCTCAATTAAATAATATTTTATAATGACCATTATTATTGTTATCAATTTATGATTCTAAAAAAAAAGAAGAAATCAGGAAAATTTAAAATAAATAAAGCCATTATTTTTGGACTTGAACTTTTATTAAACCAACCACACATTCTCATAAATTTTAATAAATTTAAATTAATCATTAAAATTATTTAAGTAATAATTTTTCATATTGTATAACAAATTTTCGTTATGATTTCTTTATTTAAAATTAATGGTTTATAAATAAATTTAATTGTATAGGATTTCAATTAAAATACAAGGTATTTAATCCGAATTTTTGATAAATTAATAATATCATTTTGTTTTTATATTTAGATTTTTAACCGAAAATCTAGGTCGATTTTTGAATTTATTAACACCATAACTTTTATTTAATAATAAGGCATTAATTAACAAAATTAAAGATGTTTACAGAAGAAATATGGACAAAACGATTAAATTTAATTATGATAAACATCATAAATTAATATTAAAATTGAAAAAGGCTTGATTTCGGGACAGATTATGTTATGTTAACGTTAAGTCTTTTTGTGTTTTAGCATTAAGAAATAATATAAAAATGAGAGCGAATTTATTTTAAATTTAAACTTAGGATCTTTAATTAGAATTTAATTGTAATATTGTGATATTATCCTATATTTAACCTACGATTTAATAAATTAGTAAATACGTATTAAATATATTAAGCCATATTTTCCTTTTGGTAAAAGTATATTCAAATGGTTCGTAATCCTTTCACAATTATTTCCTTGCAAATGAACCGTAGGTAGACTCCAACATTTTATTTTTATTAATCTGCATTTTTAAAGGTTTTAAGAGGAATACGCACATAAAATATTAGATGAATATTAATCATAATTCCTTCCGAATTCCATAATATAGGCTTAAAATAAGTCTTGCAAAATATTTTAAATTAAACTATATTATATTAAATCAAAGCTTTTAAATTCCAAAAATTAAATTATCAATACAAATTTATATAACTATCACTATTTATCATAGCAAAATTTAATAAAATTTAATTAAATTGTATATTACAAAAGCCTCAAATGCAAATAGTAAATAAATCATTCTGGATATGTACAATAATATATAAATCTTAATAATAAAGATATATACAACTAAATAAACATAATTTATATAATTTCATTATATGTATATTTTTTTTTAAGTACATCACATTTTATTTGATTGTTAATAAAATTATTTCAAAAAAAAAGTATGAGAAGAAAAATGTGATTAATATTTTTTTTACTAAGTTGATTAAATTTTATTAATATTTTTTCATCAATTTATCGTTAACTTTTTAATTAACAAAAATATTATAATTCATTGTAGATATATATTTTAAAAACACAATGTTTTTTTATTATGAAAGCAGACAATATATTAAATTATATTTGCAATTAAACACAATAATAATTTTGGTTAGCACATACTAAAAGTTCAAAAAAAATTGAAAAAAAATTAATAAAATATTCTCAATTGTGAAATTGAATCTATTAAAAAATTATAATAATTACTTTATAATTATTCGACATCTTTTGTTTTAATATTTTTTTTATTTCTTATGTACTTTATATGACCCTAATTGAACTTGTAAAATTAATATTAGTGTTTATACATTATAATTGATATAATTTGAAAATTAAAGTAATACTATAACCAGATATTGGTGTGAATTTATAATTGTGAAAGCTTGGCCGAAAAAATTCGATTTATGAATTTAAGAGTTGATTAATTCTTAAAATCTCATATTAAAAGCGTAACAAATCTTTTATTTTATATGAATTTTTTTTCTTAAGATTTATAATCTTCTCTAAAAATTTTTGTTAGGGTACCGTTTTTATTATATTTGCTAAATTTGTATAATTATAATATTTTATTATAAATCGCAACTTAGAAAAGAAGTAAAATTTATTAAAAGTCTTGAAAACATTTAATTTTATTATTCTGTGAAAATCCTGCCCAAACTCTCTGAAATACTCAAAAGCTTGAAGTAAAGTGCACGAAAACCATTGAAAGTCTGATTTTTTATATTACATAAGTAGTTACTCTCAGTTCAGAATAATTTCACTCTATCCACATTATAACCACTGTATATTACCATTTCAACTAATTAAATTTTTTTTTATGTTATTAATACTATTTATACATATAATAATATTTTATTGTTTAATTGAAACAATTAAAATAAATCAATTATAATGTTTATTTTATGAAATTTTTATTTTAGTTTTGTATTTTTGTAAAAAAAAATGTATGAATTAATTAACCAAAAGTAGTAATTAACAGAAATTGCATCAGAAAGAAAATCACTATCCAAAAATTATAAATTCCTAATTAACAATACCCTATATATTGGTATTATTTACAAATATATATATATTATGTTTACACACATCTATGTACATTAATAATTATGCATAAATATAGAATACAAAAACAAATATTGTTTAATAGTAAAAATACTAAAAAAAAATATTTTATTGAATTGTTATTCAAAATTTTCATCGAATATAATAAATAATAACTAGGATAATTTTATTTGTATGTTCTGTTTTATTTATTTTTTTATTGTTTTATTTTCAAATATTATTTAATCATAACAGTATTTTAAATAATTTATTTAAATTATTGATCTATTATTCATCTATTGTATTTAATTGTTAATTCATCTGTAAAATTCTGTAATTTGTAATTTACAATAGTTTATTTATTTGTTTTTTGAAAAAATCTAGTTATTAATTAAATATTTGATGAAAATTATAATTAAATCAGTTAGAAAGTTAATTTACAAAAAAAAATTTCGGTATAAAATCAACATTAATTGTATTATATATGTAGATAATTACAAGTCTATATTAGTATAGAACTTTATTTAGGTAATTGATAATTACATATTTAAATAAACAAAATTAATTGCATTTATTCACTTAATTACTGAAATTTAAAAATGATTTTTTTTTTGCAATTTTTAAATAATATTAAAAATTTGGTTGAAAGAATTAAAAATTATTTTTAATTAAGATAAAAAAACAAAAATAATATTCTTTTATTTCCTATATATAAATGAGAATAAAAATCACATATTTTATAAAATAATTATTAATAATTAATATAAATCATTTACCACAAATGAAATTTAAATATGATTTAAAGATTAAAATTAATTTTTCATATTATGTAATGAATATTTTTTTCATGTTTTATTAAAAACCATGATTTTTATAATTTTAATAAATAATTACATAGAGCTTATTAAGTATTATTAAAGTATTATGACACTTTGGTATTGAATAATTTTGCATATGGTGTAGGTTGAGTAATATTAAGGATTTATAAGATTTAACAGTAAATTATAAGATAAAATCTTAATTTAAGACAACAGTAATTTAGGATTTTGAATACAATTTAAATTTCCATTCAATTTTAATTGTTAATTTCTTTCCGTATAATCAATTGTTTTGAGCGAATATTTTTGAAAGTTATACGCTATATTAATAACAGTTTCTAATAATAGTTTATTGCTAAGCATAGACACTAGGGTAAATCTCATACAGAAAAAAGTTATAAAATGATTCTCTAATTGAACTTGAACGAAAATAAGTAAAATGTGGGAAAAACAATTGCAAATTTATAATTTATTCTTAATTTATTTTTAAGAAATAGCATATAATTTGTCGCAAAACTACATCAAATAACTTTTAAAATAAGTTTCAAGGTTTTATAGAATTTACATTCATAAATTTGTTTCTTGAACTTAAAATATTTAAAATATTTAAAATTAGACAACAAAAATTTATATATTTAAAAATTAACCAATAATGGTATAATACCAACGAACTTCTCTTTTGTCGCAATTATGTTATGACACAATAAAATTCCAATTAGGCAATCGTTGAAATTTCTACTTAAATTTTCTTACAAGAATGTTTCTTCCAAGAATAAATATGTCAAAGTAAATTATAGATCAAAATCTTAAATAATCCATTATATTCTATTATATAAAAAATAAATAAAGAAAAAATTTAAATTTTCAATATTATTCTATAATATTTTTAATAAATCAAAATAATATTACAGTAAGTAAATATATTTACAAAAATTCTATACAAAACGTAATAATATTGTATAATTTAAATAAAAAATCAAGAAAAAACTAAAATAAAAAAAATACAAAGAGAACTTTTTAAAATCATTCATAAATAAATTATTAGAATAAATCATAATAACCACATAAGTATAAAATACAATAATATATAGAGAAATAAAAGAAAAAAAGTAAATAAACCACAAAATTCTTACATTAATAAAATAATTTAGAATCCTTGAACTCATCTTTTTACAATTTTGTGCTAGTTGTACGACAATAATATATAAACTATTCATTTATATACATACATATTATATTTTCATAACATTATTATTTACATAAAGCAAAATCGAATTAATATCCTTTGTTGAGTTAAAAAAAAACAAAAGAGAAAAAAGAAACAAGCATTTAGTTTTATTTAATTAAATAGAAATATGGGAAGGAAATAAACGAAACTGAAGGCAGAGGAGAACAGAATAATAAATAATAATCAACAGTTTTTCTTATTTTTATTGAATTATTTATTAATTATATATAAGTATATACATTGTATTATATTCTATGCATCAAGTATTATATTTTAATAAAATTGTTATAAATATAATATTTAATTATGTATTACTTAAATTTTCGTATATAAAATATTTTCTTTTTTTTGTGGTAAACGAAATACAAACATAGATACATAATATGCAAAAAGAAAATAAAATTTATAACGAATAAATAAATAAAATAATATATAATTAGCTATGTATATTTATACTCATATTCACTTTATGTATACTTTGTATATTTAGATATTTACTTAATAAATTTTATCCTTTTATATATATTATTCAGATTTTGCAAAATAAATAAAAAAAAGGAATATATATATATATAAAATTACTTAATAACAATAGGAAAAAGGATAATAGTTGTATAATGTTACATTTTAAATATTATACATGAAATAAAGTAAATAAAGTATATATACACAATTATCTGATCATTGTGTTATGTAAATATTCATTATAAGCAATGTACATATTACGCAAAATATATATATGACTGAAAAGAACATAAATTAAGTTAATTCTTTAAATGTAAACCTAATTATGAATATTAAAAATAAGTTATATAACTTCATTTTAAATTATAAAAATTATTAGAATAGCTTAAGTTTATTTAAACGAAACAAAGACTAAAACTATTTTCTAGAACACATTCATTGAAGATGAGAAAAATGTGATATAAATATAATTTCTAAGTAATTTTTCTCAAAATGTTCATATTTATAATTAAAGAAAAATAATTATTTATTGTACTTATTTTTAATTAGTTATAATTAGTATTATATATAAAATATTAACACAAATTAGGAAATTTTAGTTTCAAAGGACATTTGTGACAATTTTAGAACGTTGCTCAGCAAAAAATATAGAAATTGGATATAAGATTTAAAAGTGATCATTTATTTATGAACAGTATGTCTACTTTTGAAAGACCTTTCTATGCATAAAATTACTTTAGGAATATTTCTGAGTTGTCTCGATCAAAATGAGATTAATCAAAAAATAAAATAATGCGTGTCTGTCTTTAGGTAGTTTTCCTAATTTCTTTAGGTAGTTTACGTATTTTTGTTACTTAGGCATTTGTTACTTCAATATATAAAAAATTCGTAACTACATATTAGGTGTATTTTCCTAATAAAAAATTTAATTTGCATTAAAAATATTCATAAAAAAAATTTAATTAATATATTTAAATTAAAGATACTCTATCAAATAGATTTTCTCCTTTTATGTAATTATTTTCAATATAATAATTTTCAAAAGGAACTAACAAAATCAAAAAAGAATTACATTATATTTGTATTTGCCATTTTAATTATGTAATAAACAAAAAATATTAATTATATTTAAAAATATTCTTGATATTTAATCGATTTTAGCGTGCTTCTTTAAATTTTCCTAATATAAATATGTAAAAATATGTAAAAAACTATATGTACCTATTTTAATAAAAATTACTTTAAAAATTTTAATAAATTTTTAATAACAAATATTTTGAAAAATAATTAAATGTATGTATAATAAAATCTCTTTAAATAGTGTTTTATAATATGTAAAACTGTTGAAATTTGAAAAAAAAATGAAAAAAAATATTTTTAATTATTAATAAACGTTTAACTTTATATAATGAAATAAAAAAAAAAATTCAAAAATTAATTTAATATAATATGCAATTCTAATAAAAAATTAATAAATGTAGAAAGTAAAATGAAAATTATTTTAAATTATTTATACAAATAAAGAAAAAATATTCAATTAAAGTGAAATTAAAAAATTAAAAATTAAAAAAATTTAATTTTAATTAAAAACAACTATAATTGAATTCAAAAACCAACAAAATTAATTTTTCTTCCAAAACAATTTTTTTTTTGTATAAACTTTATCCTTCCTTTATCCTTGTATATGTATGTATTGGACATTAAATTTTTTTGAACATATATTGTAAAATTAATATTTGGTAAACAAAAATATTTTTTTTTAAATATTGCACATTCTATGTATCCATAAAGTTGTTGTATGTATGGTATTGAATGTGGCATAATGCATGATTGTTGAACATAAAATAAAAGAGAAAGTTTAAAAAGAAAAATAAAAATTACAAAATTATTATGAAAGTTATATGAAAATTTTATTATATTAAATTTAGAATTTCTCATTTTCCCATTTTTCGTACTCTAATACGAAATATAATTTAATATTTAGTATATTAAAAGGGATATGTAGCGAAAATTCTAATGAAATGTTAAATTTTTAGTGAAAAATTAAATATAATGTAAACAATAATATGATTTTCTTTGATTATATTATGTAACTATTATATTTGAATATTAATTTTTAAGCAATTGGAAACAAGGACAAAATTATGCTCTTTTATATTATATGCAAAATATTTACAATGTTAATAATTACTGACCTAGATTTCTAAATTCTAAATTAAAAATCATTAATACATATACCTATGTATTGCATAACATCATAGTTCATATGTGCGCTAACATTTTGAATTAAATTATGTAATTTCTTATAGTTTTATCCTTTTCTATAATTCCTATAATTAAAAATCTACACAATTAGAATTTCTATAATACAGAAGAGCAAGTAATTATATACAATATAATAGACCAATACCAATAAATATTTAGTCTATATATTATTTTAAAGACTATAAATTTCCAATTAATAAGTATAATATAAGTAATAACTTGTATACATAGATAGGAAATCTCTAATGAATTTGAAATATTGAAAAAGAAGACTAAATAGAAAAATTTTACATTAATATGTATTAAAAATACGATAATTATAATAGTATTGCAAAGGGACACACACAGATATTAAAGTAAAGAAAATCAAAGAAAATAATAATAATAAAAAAATTATTCTTAAGATCAAAAAAGAAATTGTAATTTTATACCGAAAGAGAAAGAATAGAATGAAAAATCGAAATATATACTTAGTTCTAACAACTTATGTAAGAATATTGAGTGAACAAGACCTACACATATGGTCTAATGTTTCTTTTAACACAATATTACTTATAATTTGACATTATTCTATTGTTTCTTACTTTTTTTTTTTAATTGATATAACAACTTTTCTAAAAGGACAATGTTACAATTATTGTCTTTTTTCATATAACCCTATAGAACTTTATTTTGCACTATTCTTACACTTTAAAGCAACCGAATCTTATACACTATATATTCAAGGTGGTATATTAGAAGTACAATAAGGAATGTTACAAGATCCTTGATGAAATATTTTATATATCTACATATGAAATCTTTCATTTTATTTTCTAACTAAAAGTCTATTATTTCTCCTCTATTTTTCTAGTCAAATGCTCTTCATTTAATTGCTACAAAAAAAGAAACTAATAATAAAAAACAATTAAAAATGTATAAGAAAAAACAAAAACTGCATCAAATAACAAAAACAACCAAGTAATTTCTACATTTTTTTTTAACATACTAACTATTATGTAAGTATGTAAGTAAATATAATAAAAGACGTATGAAAAAACCAAGTTAAAGTTTTAACTATCCAGAAAATAGAAAAAGTGAAACAAGGATACAAAAAATATTAAAGGAATATAAAAAAAAATACAATATACTGAAAAGTATTTAAAAATACATAAAAAAAACTTACACTGTAAACAGAAAAACTAGAGAACGAGAGAATAAAAAAAAGGACAATGGTAGACATAAGTTCAGTTATTGAAGGAACTGTTAAGTTTCGTGATGGAAAAAAGGTAAGTTTTTACTTACTTTTTGTTTTGCTTAATACTTTTATTTTATATTGAGACAAAAAGTTAACAAAAATGCATATATACTCTATAATAATGTTATTTTGTATATAACAATATATACATATATGAATGTTTAATAAATATTATGGAATGCGAGAGAAAAATGCTGAGAAAATGGTATAACAGTCAAAGAAATTTCATTAAAAAATCTATACATATAATATATTATTTAATATAACTATTGGTACATATGCTTTTTTAATATGCAGAGTGGAACATGGTAACTGGAACAGTTTTCAAGTGGATAGCAGCGATATTTTTAAAAAATTTCTGATTTCATCAATAGCTATTTAGTATATTTCAGTATAATTTAAGAATATTTTTATAATTTTTTTAACATATATTTTATGATTTGTACAATTGTTATTGTCACAATAAATTTTAAACTAGACTATATAAGAAATTGATATATATGTTTTACTGTAATTATTGGATTTTCAAATTTAAATTTAAAATTCAGTTATTATAATAAAATTTATTCAATTATTATACTTATAAAACACGTAATTTTTGAAATTGTTGAAAACCCATTTTACAATTTTTACTTCAAAAAAAAAGTTTAACCATATAATTTGAAATTTTATATATTAAGCAAATTTCATGTTGAAATCTTTCAAGTCCCATTTCATTTTAAAAACTTTTTCTTATGACGTTTTTCTTTCTTTCCATGATTATATAATACTTCTTTAAATAACTTCCTCTTTCCTGTGAAATCAAGATTGATTTAAGAGGAAAAAAGAGAAAGTCTTTCACCACTTCCTTTTGCTTCTAATACGTGGATCTGAGCTTTGAAAGCTCTGTTGATTAACAGTGCTATTTTGAAAAGAACGGCTAATAATAAAATTGTAATCAAGCATATTTCGTTCAATAAATTAAGTCCGATATTACCATACAAATACTAAGACATTAAACTTTCCTTTATTATAAAAGTGAGAGAATCGTTGACATTTTAAGGATTCACAAGATATAAGCATAAAGTATATAAAAAACAATATATACAGCATGTAAAAGTAAATCCTTCTCTTCTAACTATTGAGATATTTCTTATATAACAATATTTCTAACATTCTTTCATTCGGATACCAGAAACAAAAAAAAATATATGTATTATTTTCCAACTAGATCAAGTGAAACTTTTCTCTAGACTTTATTTAATTTTAAGTTTTATACTCCAAGTTTTTTTTTCATGCTCTAAAAGAATGAGTTTTTTTACAACTTTTTTTTTTTTTATATATAATCTTATGTTAAGGATATTTACTTAAATTATTATTTCGTTGCTTTTTTATTTTGTCTTACTTTGAATAGTTTTAGTCGTTTTCATTTAAGTTTTTGTGGAGGGGGCCAGCAATGTTGAAAGGATATTGCAATTTTAAAGTAACATATAGTGTAAATATTTAAAGAAAAGAAACAAAAAAGAGATTTTAAGATCTTCTTTTGTTTCTCCATCTAAAAACTTTTTATGAAGTTATAATGTTTTTATAAGGATATAACCGGATAATTTACAAGAATTCATAATCGAATTTGTTGTATATTTATATTTTATGTTTATATAATATTGGTTTTAAACACAAAAACATTTTTCTATATAAACTAAAGTTATTTTGTGCTGAAGAAAAAAATTTTAAAGTTTTTTAAAGTTATTTTTAATGGTTTATTGGGTTTCAAAATTGTGGAAAGTTTGTAAAAATCTAAAAATTATATAATCTTAAATATTATGATTTCCAACCTAATAACTACATTATAATTATTGTTTAAATAAGATTTAATAAATGACTAGCTGAGTTTGATTTCAAAAAATTTAAAATATTTAAAAATTTTATAAAGAAAATTGAAAGCAGAAAAAATTACTTTTTGTCTATATACTAATTGTCCATTTAAGCGTTAATTGGTTTATGGGCAGTATTTTACTCGCAATTTAGGCTTTGTTTATAGGAAATGTATAAATAATTCTGAAATATTTGAAAATCAAATTATTTTATTGAAAATTTTGCTGAAATATCCTAAAAATATACATGAAAATCACATTCTTACACTATATTTTTAAATAATTTTATAGATTATTGCATTTTCTTCTCATTTTATAATTGTTTGTTAGAACAAAATTAGAAATATTGTACTTATGAAATTACTTAAGTATTACATAAATTATTACAATATTACCCTTACAAAAAACAATTTTACCATACAAAAACCAATTCTTAAGTAAAATGACCTAAGTAATAAGAAATTCTTTATTATGACCTACCTTATTTAACACTTAATTTAAAATTATTGAGAAAAATTATTAAAAAAAATTTAAAACTTTATTTTTAGAAGAAGTTCACGATTAACGAAACTATGATGAAAAAAGAAAACGAAAATTTTTTAAAGGATTAACACATTTCTGTTAACATTTTGCGGATTAACCTTTTCTTTACTAAGTATATAAAAATTTTATGATATTTTGTTTAGTTAATTTAAAATTTGTATCAGGAAAACTATTGATTCTATAATAAATTAAGTATGAAATTATTCAAATACACCAAACAACTCATATTTGTTGTAAATTCTCAGTATAATTAAAAACATTAAGATATTTTTAATTAAGAATGTAGCTAAGTTCTGGTTCGCATTATAAATAATTCATATTATAGAAGTCTTCAGTAATTGCTTATAGAAGTCTTAATAATTTAATAGTACTAAAATCTAACAATTTTTCTTTTAATTTTAAAATTGCAAAATTTCCATGCTTGTAATTTTAATGTTCAGCTGCAGCATAAAAATTAAATCTATAATATTAAAGGATTTTAATAAATTCTTGTATGGAAATTAAATGTCCACAAATATTTTTGCAAATAAATTCTATTTTGTATAATTATAAATACATAAGTAAATATATGCATACTTTCTTAGTATAAAGGTAGCATTTGAATCAACCAAACTGTACACACTCCCACGCTATATGACATTGAACGCTTTTTCTTTTTTTAGGTTGTTTTTATTCCTTTTGCCTATTTCCCTGGTTAGTTCTTTATTTTTACCTTCACATTTTGTATACTTAACAAATTTATATAGAATTTTTTCGCAAATATTGAATTTAACTTTTTTTTTTGTTTATTCAATTTTCTTTCTTTTTCTAAGAAAATAACGATTAAGAGAATAACATAAGAAATAAAAATAAGTAAAATTAAATATTTACTCTTAATGACCATGACTGAAAATATCACCAGTAATTAGAATAGTTATACTAAAAATACACACATTTGTATACTCATATATTTATATTTATACAATTCACTTATTCCATAGCACATATAATTTACAAAATAATGCTACTTCAAGCAGTAATATATTTTGCAAATACCTTATTTAAAAATATATTTACACATTCGTATATAATTTACATTTAAGATTATTTAGAATATAGCTAGGTAAAAATATTTGTAAACGTACATACTTTGTGACTCATGGAGTATACTTAATTATATTATCTTGTTTTCTAGGTAGTTTTTCTCTTTTCTTGTTGAAAAATCACTGTAAATTATTTAACACCTGTGTTATATTGTGCGAATAAATTGAGGGTAAACAAAAAAGACATTGAAATTGTCAGAATTGTTGAAAATTGTGAAGAAAATATTTATATAAATAAAGTAGTGGTCAGTGAAAAGGTGAATTTCGTTTAATTTTTTGTGTGTAAAGATTACTAAGAATACAATACATATCATGTTACCATCTGAATTTAATATTATATTATACTCAATTGGTTTACACAATCAGGGTATATAAGGTAATGTGAAGGCATTTTGATAACATTTTGGAACATAGACGTTGATATAGTTTAATTTGCGCCAGATTGTTATTATTAAAAACAATGTTTTTTCTTTTTTTTAGAGTTTACTTAAGAAATTGTGTGTAATACAAGGCTATTACAAACATTATTATAATGTTTGTTTAAGAATAACCTTATAATAACAAAATAAATTTCATTCTACCGGAATTTCAAGTAAAGTTATACATATATATATATTATATAGTGGGGTAAGGAAGTAAAACAAAAACACTTCTTCAGTAATTGTGAAAGATCTTTCGTAATTCTTTGAATTATTAAACAATTTAAGAAGGTGTTCATTTAATAAGTATATTTAATATATTTATATTTATTATGAGTTTAGTTTGCTTTCGACAAACAATGCTTCGTTCATGCATATCACTTGTAACCTTCGCCGTTCCAATAATATTGTGTTCTAGTAATTTTTTTTTCGATTGATTATGTATGTAAAACTATATCGAGGTTAATACAATTCAGTACGTACTTTTACATGAATTTAAAATTAATTGTACTAGAATTTAGTAAACATATTAAATGTTATTATCCAAACCCGACAAAAGATTTTATAAAAAGTTTATCAGGTATAATCACCTTTCATTTTTATTATCAGTTTTTATTAAACATGAAATCGAAATTAGATAAGTAGTCATTTATATGATAACAAAAATTATTAAAATTAAATAAATTATATGAAAATATGCATATGGTGGATTTTATGATAAGAAAGTTAATATTTATAATTGACTACATATGTGGTTTAAAGTGTACCCCCTTTTACATTTAAAATCATACATAATTATATATGTATATAATCATATATAATATAATCTTTTGATATTTAAATCTTATATAAATCATATATAAAAGCATCAGGCGTCTTTTCAAATATCCATTACCAGGATAATTCAAATACAACAAGTAGAACAGAATCGAGAATCTCATTCTATTTTTATTTCAATGCAGCTGAGTTTTTTATATTTTATTCATGGATAATTTTTCTTTAAATTTTTGGCTACGTTTTAAATATGTATTTAAAATTGAATTTTTAAAAGGTCAGTTTATGAAAATTTTTGAATAGAAATTTGTAAATTTTTCAAAAATCTTATCGTATTTATTAAAATAAATTATTCTTAGCACCACCACCAACCTCACGTCAAGCTTTTATAATTTATACGGAAAAATTATCAAATTTAAAAGATTTTATGTTCAATTTATTTTTATTTCATTGCTTATATAACATTATCTATATACATTATATACAAAGATCCTTTTTACAAATAAATAATTTTACTCTATACATAACTATTTATATACAATTTATAACTTTTTATATTCGAAATAAAGAAATATTTACGACTAATACCTTATATACAATAACATTAACAAGAAAATGAAAATTAAATTTTATTACTATAATAACGAGAATTTTTTTATTTCTTTTTTTTTTTAAATTCTTTAACATAATTTAATAAATACCTTTAATATTTACAGTAAATTTATTTGTGTGAGTAAATTTTTACTTACGTCATATATAAAATATTTACAAGTATAATGGCAAGATTTTCGCAACAGAAAAAAGAAAATTTTTTTACTTCAAAAATAAAATATTTTTTTTTTGTTTTCTTTTCATTTTTTTTTTTTTTTTTGTTAAGGATTCAAGGATTTTAGTAAAATATTTATAAGAATTCTGTATATAAGTAATAAGAAAATAATAATTTTATTATATTCATTTCGATTTCTTGGAATCTTTTAAAAGAATATATTTTATATGTAATTTTAAATAAACACCAACACAAAAATATTATACAATATGTATGGGTTTGGGTATATTGTAAAGTTTACTTTAAAAATATCATCACAATTGAAATAAAAAAATCAAAGAAAAAAAGTTTTAAGCATTTTAACGACCTTAAAAATTCCAAAAATAAAATACCAAAATTTTAGAATAAATTTAAATTTTTATAAATTATATTTAATAAAATTTTAATTTCTATAAATTTTTTTTTATTTTATTCCAGATTAAAATTGCATTTACAATCTAGAAATTAAAAGTAAAATTCAATAATATTTCAGCAAATTTTCAGTGATTTAGTTTACATTTGAGTATTCTTGTAAAAATAGGGTCTTGTAAATCAAGCAACTAAACTGGTTTTCTTCTATAAATTCTAATGGTCGTTTCGATCGAATTACGAGTTTGGTATTTATATTAGTTGACTGTTTCTAAAACATTTTATTTCAAAAATTTGTATAAAACCGTTTCTTTACACATTGTAGAATAAAATGATTAGAAAACGAGAATTTTGTAAATTGCAATATTATTTTATTGTACATATCAAAATAAATCCTAACCCTTGTGTCTTTTTGTGTGATCATATGGAACAGAAACATTATTTTATTGATTCTTTTTTAATAATAATTTGAACGGCATAAAACAGACACAGGAATAATCATATTTGTGTGGGATTCCTAAGAATATTTGGGTCTCAATAAAGGATATCTAGTTTTCTAACAATAACACTTATAATTGGAATTGTAATAATGCAGATTTTAGCTTATAAATGCCAATTACTGAATTTTGTATCGATACGGTATTATTACAATTCCAATGACGGTCTTCAAAATTTAAGAAATAATCACTGCCCTTGTCTTTAATTCAGTCAAATAAATGCCACATAATATTAAGTGTTCTAATTTTTGATTACTCCTAATCATAAATAATTAAATTTTGAATTTTTTTTTGAACATCTATTTCAAAAAAAATTTCTTTCAATTTTATTCTGGTTATTCATTCATTATCAAAATATTGTTAGCCGGTAAAATAAAATTCTTTTATACTTAATTAAATACTTTTTTTCTCTTGTATAATTAAGTAATTACCGTAAAAGCAATTCTTTTAATTTAAAAAAAAAACATTCTCTGTTCTGCTTATATTTTTTTTAATTTTTGTAATTAAATTTACCTTAAGCGATTTAAAAAAAACCAAAACTACTTAGCAAAATTAAAAAAAATTTCAAGGATTTTTTTATTTTAATTAAAAACATTATAAAGAATTTTCAATTTTCATATTAAATTTGATCCAAACAATCAACTCTTCTTTTCATACATACCATATTATTATATTTATTATATAATTATCCTAATTAATAAAAAAAGAAAATTCTTTAATATTTAAAAATTATTAACTCTTTAGGCATAAATTCATTTTGATTTCAATATCAAAAAAATTTCACTTTTTAGGAATAAAAAAAGAAATAAATATTTTGAAATTTTCTGAATTTAGGCTACTATTGCTTTACGTCACAACTAAAGCAAAAACAAAACAAAAATAAAAATGAAATCTTTTGTATTATTTATAAAATATCAAAAATTTTTCATTTCACCTTCATAAATTTATAATTAATTAGAGAAGAATGTGAAAAAGGATGAATTCGCGCTGTTTTCCTGATTTTGTTGTTACGCTGCTTTATGCCATTTTTTAAATATTAAAACAAAAGTTTTGTATGTACCAAAAAATTATTTTTTTCTGATTTGTTTTCATATTTTTATCTACCTTTTAAATTTTTTTTAATTAAGTCTCTTTTTATAAATTATAAAATAGAATAGAATTTACAAAAAAAATATTTTTTGCTTATATAATTCTCACACTTCATACATTTTTTAGGAGCAAACAAAGATTTGCAAAGGAAAAAAGCATTTGATTTGGAAAAAAGGATATGAGAAAAAAAAATAACCAGGCATACAGCAAAAAAACACTAAAAAAGTAACAAATTAAATGGATTGTAAAAATTTAAAGAGGAAAAAAAAATTAATAATAAAAAAAATATTCAGTCAAGTTCAGGGTTCTTCTATATATTACACAATTTTTCACTTTTTTATTTTTTTTAGTAATTAACCTGATTAAATCGCATATTTAAATTCAATTCTCCTGACCAATATCCTCTTCACCAACTATAAAGATCAAACAACAAAGGGAAATATTTTAATCTACCTTTTTTTTTGTTGTTTAATAATGTGCGCGTGCATATTGTATAATGTATACTACTTGGTCGGTTTAAACAAAAAAATTTTATAACGAAAAGGATGTTTAAAAGGAAAATTCTCTGCTAAAATATTTTTTTTTTACGCTTTTTAATTGGGGTTTTTTTTGCTGAAAATAAATTCGCTGTTATTGCGAATATCAAAGAATACAGAAAAAAAAACAAGAGCCCGTAATTAAAAATCAACGTTGTATCCTTAACATATTTTTTTTCTTTTGTTTTAAATTTTTTAACGCGTTAAGCCTTTTTTTTTTAGAAAAATTAAAATCAAGAAAGAAAAAAATATACAAAAAGTTGAAAAAGTTAAAAGTATAGAAAGTCAAAAACGACTTCTAATTTGGAATATTTTTTATAGTTTTTTTTTAGATGTGGTTGTTCTTTTTTTACGGAAAAGTCATTTTAAATATAATATGAAAAATTATTTATGAAACAACACTATCTGAATCTCGCTAAGAGAAACATCTGGATTCGAGAAGTTTTTTTTTTTCATAGTAGCTTTAATTCCCTACCAATTCAGACAACTATAATTCGGATTTTTGTTGAAATGCTGTAACTGAACTTTTGTGCTTTTGATTCTTTACATTTTGATTCTAGAAATTGAATAACTTAGAGAAACTTTTTTTAATTGGATTAGATGTTTTAATGCAAGTTCAATGCTGCATCAACAAAAATATTTAAGGTTTTATTTAAAACTTTCCCGATTTGTTTTAATATTTTTATCCAATATTAGATTAATTTTAAAGGTTTTATAAGTAAACTATGCTTAAATTGTATAAATAATTATATTTAACAAATATTCAAATTACAAGATAATTATCCGGATTTCATTATACTTTTTCGACTTTAAAAATGAAAAATAAAACCCAGAATTACCGATTTATAAAAGGGTTTGTGTTTGTATTGAAATTAAAAAAAGATCTTACAAAACTCAATTTGCTAACGCAATATCAATAACCTAATAAATAAATTTTTCTGTGAATATTTCATCTCATAGTGTCTAAAGAACGAAACGCTTAAAGAAATTTTTCTTCTTTGCAAATTTTTCGAATTTTTTTTGCAAATTCAGTTAGCAACTAATACAAAAATTTTTAATACAAAGTTAATTTGAACAAAATAACTTAAACGCCCTTTTAATTTTAAGATCAGATTTCTTCTATGTAATTTCAAAAATGCCATAGAACAGTATTGAAATAGATGAATAAGATTCATTTTACTAAAATTTATTTATAAAACCATTAATAAAAACAATTAATAACAAAGAAACTTGTAAAACCAAATAAGAGGCATGTCAGAAAATTCAAATAGTCAGCTAGCCAGTCATTTAAAATATTTCTTTACTAATATTTTAATAAGACAAAAATGCTTTCTTTTTAATTAACTTATACTCTATTCTATTTTATAGCCTATAGGTATTTAAAAGAAATAAAAATTGAGAAACAATAAGAAAATTTTATTTTTAATGGCTGTGAATAATTAATGTACTTAATATATATACGCTGAAGTAGTTTTACAACCATTTATATCACGATATATGTGTACAATATTGTGATGTCCTTAATTTGTGTATTGCTTATTCTCTTTTTCAATTTTTTCACCAAAGATCCTTAAATTTCGGCATAAAACATCGGCGTAGGGTTTTTAATTTTTGTTTTGAAATTCTTTTCATCTGTAGACCTACACCGCCTACATTGTTATATTTAGACTACCTACAATGCGCCTATGTACAAACGTACATGGATCCTTGTAAATTTTTTTTTCTGCTGAATTAGGATCAATATCCTGTGGCAAAAAAAAAAAAAATCGTCGTAATAAAGCAAAACCGAAACATAAAACTGGCAAAAAAAATTTTAAAGTTTTGTTCTATAATGAAAATATTTTTTTTTTGTATCTTGGCTTTCATACCGTTTAATATTAGCGCAGGAAATGTTTTTCTTTCTTATTGTTCTGCTGTTAATTTTGTTCTCTAAATTTTTTTCTTACAGTACCTTTAGGCATTTTTTTCAAAAAAAAAATATTTTTTGTTCTTATTCGATTTTAAGGATGCCTTGAATGGAGAAGATATTATTATTAAACGAAAGCAGATTGTTTTTGCCATTTTGTGTTAATTTAATCGGGAACTTGTAGGTACAACTATAATAAAATTAATAGGAGCAAAAACCAAAATGAAAATAAAAAAAAAACAATCGTTTTATTACGAAATTTTTTAATAAAAACAAAAGAAAAATATTAAATTTTTTTTTAAAGTATTTTTAGAAAATTTCTATGAATAAAAAATATCCTTAGTAAAAATACAAAAAAAAAAAGTAATTAAATATAATAAAAATTTTCTCTCTCGTATTTTTCCTGTTAAAAATTTTCCTTCTTTACAAGGATAATAAACTAAAGAAGAGGTAATGAACATTTTTCCAACTTTTTCTCTTAATTAAATGAATAATTGATTAAAAGATTAAATATTTATTATGTATGTACGTGTGTATACATATATTGATATATAAATGCACATACATTTATTCAAATGTACACAAGATGAAGTAGATGCTTGTAAAAATCTCTTAAAATTTTTTCTGTACTTTCTTTTTTATCCTTAAAATCAAGGATATTTAGTAAAAATTTTACGAGTACCTTACGTATTCATACATATTTACATTAAATTACGCAATGTTTCTACATATATGAACTTTTTAGTACTGATATTCCCTAACAATTTTTTCACAATTTCTCAAGGATTATTTTATTTTTTTATATAATGTGTGAGTTATTTGCATATATTGTGTATAATTTAAAAAAAAATATGTATATATATATGGGGTGATATTGAAAATTTAAAAATAGAAATTTAAAAATTTAGACTGAATTGAATACATAAAAATTAAATACATACAATTTTTATTTTTATTTTAGAAACAGAATTTATTTTTAGTGATGGTTGGTCATTGTAATCATAAGAATTAACTTTAAAAAAGGAAATTTTCATGAAGAATTTGAAACAAATTTCTATATGAATATCTAAATAAAATAATATGGAGAAAAATTAATGAATTTATTTGGCAGAAAGAAGGAATTATGTAAGTCGATTTGTAGAAAAAGAAAAAATTCAGGTAATACAAAATATACGTATGTACATATTTAAATTTTCTACTCATAAAATATTAAAATTTTTCAAAAATTTTATTTAATTTGAATCATTTTTAAGTGATTAAGGTATATGTATATATTTAGAAATGTGTAGTACAAAAACGCACCGCATCAATAATTTTAAAAACTTTGTGATATCGCCATATCTCTACCATCACATAGTAGGTTAAAAGTCCTTACATTAATTGCATCGTCTAGTTCGTAGCTCTCAAAAAGAAATACGAAGTCTTTGCTAATTTTGTAGAGCTCTACATCAGCTAAGAAAATTGATCACAGTTTCCTACTCTTTGTCGTCTTTCCATATCATGCCAGCTCCTGCAAAGATATTTCGCGGAGCTCATCATCCTTGTATGTTCTTCAATCATATTGGAATATTCGTACTTTTAAAATTCCTATAGCTGTTTTGGTATCTCTCCGATAGAGAGATATTAAATTTTTTGTTCCGTTTTCTATAAAATTCTAGACTAAGCAGGAAATAAAATAATTGTTCCTGGTTTATTAAATTTGAAAAAAAAAGAACGAAGCTTGGAAGTTTAAGTAAAAGAGGTTTTGTCTTGGGAATTCATGAAAAATTTAGTTATTTGAAAATTTCTATATTGGAAAACTTTTAATGAATTTCTTTGACAACACATCTACCCAACAAATTCTGTATAGTTTTCAACCTAATTGATAAATAGAGTACGGTAGTTTCACTAGAAATCCTATAGTAGAGCTTTTTAAGTTGAAGAAGTTAGAAAATTTTAAACCTAGAAAATGAAGTGAAACTTTATTTAAGAGTTACCACTAACATTGTTTTACCAGTTCGTAATAATTTTTTAATAACGTAACTAAAGTTTTAGAGGTTTAAAAAAAGTTTTTTTTGTTTGTTTTTTTCTAGAGCAACATATTAAAAGCAAATCTTTATTAAAAAGGAAAATAAGTAGGTTATTTATTGATTCTTTTGACTGCAAAAGAGAATTATTAATTTGTTTCAATCTTTCAATTATTAAAAATAATTCTTTTTTTTTTTTAATTTTCATCTATAAGAAGTCAATTAAATATTTATGAAATAAGTTTTGTTTATAGTAGAAAAAGGAAAAAATTTTTTATTTAAAAGAACTTGAAAGAAAAATAACAAAAAAATTAAATGTAAAAAAGGATTTCATTTTCCTGGTTTTATAAATTAAATTATTGAATTGGATTTTACGATATTGGGTATGAATTTTTTTTATATTAAATATTTTAAAAAATTATTGATGTAGAATTATTTTATAAGAAAATTGATGACGTCTGTATATATTTAATATTTATTTTAAGTTTATATTGGAAAATCTGAAATAAATTGTAAATTAAGAATGCATAGAATTTTAAAATAATATTGAAATAAGTTTAATATTATTATTGGTTATAATTAATATTTAAAATATTAAAAGGGTTTAATTAAGTTCACATATTGGAAATTTATTTTGTATATAAGAAATTGAAATGTAAATTATTAATTGTGTGTCTGACTGACGTATTCGTTAATTATCAAATGAAAATATCGTAGACATCTTAATAAATGGATTTAAATAATAAATCTGAAGAGATATTTTGAGTGGAAGAGCTGTACATTCTAAAATTATATTTCATAAAAATAATATATAACAAGTATAAGTTAAGAAATAATTGATAAAATAGGGAAAATATTCTTTTTTTTATAAATTTCTTTACAAAATTGTTTCAATGTTTAAATGTTCTTATCATATAATTTAAATTTTTTAAGAAAGATATAAAAGATTAAAACATACGTAGGGTAAATTTTTAACGTTTAACAATTATTTTAATTTATGCCTTATTTAGGTATACATTTAACTGTTATGGTCTTGTACAATAATTCGTCAAAAATATATTTCTCAACTTCTTGTTCTTCATATTTAAGTAAATACACTTATTATTTCTAATATTTATTTCAAAACAAAAATACGCTTTAAATGTTATTTTCCGAAACTTGAAATTTTCGTTTATTAAGTGCAAAAAAAATTTTTTTAATTGCGATTTGTAAATGAATTTTTAACATAATTTTACACAAATAAAACCTAAAAAAAGTTTGCAAAAAGAAATAAAAATTTCATTATTAAAAATATAATTATTCATTATTGTTTCGAATATAATATAATCATATCCTGTTTTATTATATCCTTTTGCATTTTAAAAATAATTTTATTGTATAATAAAACATAGAAAAATAATCAACAATTTACGCTTATTTTATTTTCTATATGGTGCGATGCGCGCCTTTGCCTTTACTATTTTTTCATTTTTTGTTATGAATAACTAAAGTAATCGTGTATCCTTATTTCTTTTGTAAAATTTTATATTTTTATTCTTTCACTTATTGTTATTTATATTAACAATATAACATTGTACAATATATAATAATAACAATAATGTTTTATGAAACATTTGAAAAAAAAGGAAAGTTTTTTTTGTTTTATTTTCATTTCTATACTTGTAAATTTAATAACAACACAAGGAACTCATATTATTATTTAAAGGTTTTTAATGCTAATAAAATTTCTACTTAACACGATTATAATAATAACAATAACAGTTATGAAAAACTTTATTTCATTCTATAAATAAAATGTATACATTTTGTATAAATAAAATAGGGTATTGTTTGTTTTATGAGTATATACAGAAAAATGAATTTTAAATGAAATGTTTATAAGAAAACAAAAGAAGAATATATAGGCATACAGAAATAAATTCTCTTTTAACCCTTTTTTGTACAATTTTGTAATATAAAATCTCCTATTTTACAATATATACCAACGTTCTATATATAACCAAAACACCCTCTTCTTCAACAGTTTTTTCTCAATATTTTCCAATTTAAAGCAGTGCCTCTTATGTAATTTCAATTTATAATTTTTCAACTATAATTAATTCTAAAATGGAATACTTTAAATTTGGAAGTACTTTAGTATTATTCATTAATTTGCCACCTAAAATTTATTTATTATTAAATATAGGTATTCGTCTTTGTAAAGACGAATATCTATTTTTAATAATCTTATCAGATTGTTTTAACTTGTATTATGTTAGTGGTTAAAAATTGTTCAAATCAAAAAAATCTCTTCAGGATATTCTGAAGTAGCAGGCAATGGTTCAAAATATGAAAATTTTTAAGCCCGACAAGCTTCTGTTCCTTGCTAAATTAAGTTGCAAGAGATGCGGGAAACTTAAGCAAATTTTTAAAAATTTAGCATAATAGAAAGATGTTAAGGCACGTATACAGAATAAATTAAAATGTTTAATTATAATGTTAATTTTATATACTAAATATTTGTAATATGACGCAAATTTTTGCATTTCAATTTGAAAAATTTTGAGAAACATAGTTACAATATATAAAACAATATTACATATTTATCTACAAACATGTTACCATTATTTATTAACTTTAATTTTTTTGTTTTTTGAATCAAGTACACCACCAATTCATAATACTATGTAGAGTAGCAAAACACAAGAAGCTAAACAGTATCAACAAAATATATATGTACAGTGTTAACTTAACTGTAACAATTATTTTTATTACTTTATTTTTTTTATAACTACTATTGATAAATAATTTTTGAAGTTTATTTTTTTTTCCTCTTTACATGGAAATGTGTTGAAAATCATAATTTTTTATAGCCTTTCAACACATTTGAGAGAAAAAAAAAATTGAAAATAAAAATTAGTTGTCACACGATACTTACATACTTGAATTTTATACAATGACTCCCTAACTATAATATTTCATTACTAATTGTACTGATATTGTTCGTGCGGCAAACGTATAGAACCTATGTGTATGTTCTTGTACGCGCGAGTGATTTTAGTTAACACATGCTTGGTTTTTTTGTTATTTATTTAGGGTTCTTTAATGAAAATTTTTAGTAGTTAGGAAATAAAATTAGATTTTAAATCAAAGGAAATGGGAAAAATAGAAAAGGACTCATTAAGAAAGTATCTGGGTATTGTAGAAAATGGGACAATTGAAAATGGGAAGGCAAAATTCGTTTTAATTAAAAAATTTTTTGAAAATGTTTGAAGGTGTTAAAAATGTTGTGTTTTTCTATATATTTTCATGCCAATTGCAATCAAAGCGTTCTAACATTTTATTTCATTTTATACAATATTAGTAAATAAAATGATGATCCTTAAAGTCTTAATTCTTAATTCCTCATGTTTATTTTTATCTTACATTTTATTTGTTTATCATAATACTTACATATGTACATATACATATATCTTGTAAAATGTATAATTTACTTTTTTCAACCAAATAAAGTTTCTAAAGTAATTTCTTAAGTTAAACAAAGAAAAAAAAATATTACAATTCTTGTAACGTGTATATGTACAAAAATTTCAACAATTTCATAAAAAAAACATAATCCTTTTCTTTTTTATGTTTTTTTTTTTAATAAGAAATTATATTTAATTTTATTTTAATATACTTAATGTATGTTTATTTATTTATATTTTTGTATATAATATTTGTTTCATATTACATTTATATGATTACTATATAAATATATAAAAGTTTTTAGAATACATTGGAAAGATTTATTTAAAATATTGTATGTGCTTTACATTATTTTAGAATACAAAAAATGTACATATGCTATGGTTTATGTAAAACACAAATTTTTAAACAATTTTTATAATTATATAAGTATATATTTACTGAGGCAGCATTTTTCATTTTTTTAATGTTAAACATGAGTTTTTTTTTGCAATGAAAGAAAAAAAACAATGTTTTATTTTTAATTGAAAATTATACATAATGTTAGATAATATTGTAATTTTTTGTATAAAATCAAAAGTTAAAATGTTTTAAATCCAAAATTTGAAATTTTTGTAGATATTTTAAGAAAGTACTCGTATTAAAAATTAGAATTACTAAAATTATTAAAATTGAAAATCATTAAGAATAGGAAGAACTAAAAATTATTATTCCTTCAAAATACATACTAATTATATTGTGAGTAAGCTACTGAAATACTTGAGATTTATTTAACATTTTAGGAAAATGATACTTTTGTACTTACTAATACTTATATAATATTTGCACTTTTTTTGTGCTAGCTTAAGACGATTATCAAAAACGATTATACTTCAAGATTGAGATAACTTAAAATAGCTTTGATTTAAATATTAAATTTAATTTTTAATACATTCTTCTTTTGAAAAAATTGATTAAACTCAAGTGCTTCTTATACAATCTTACAACTTTTTGATTTTTCAATAATATAAAATGAATTTTATACACAATTCATAATGTACACCTATGTATGCTTACATTTTCAGGAAAAAGCATATGTGAATAATTTTAATATCTAAATAAGTATATACTAAGAAACCAAAAAAACCAAAATTCATTCAGCCTTATCTACACATTTTCATATTGTTATGGAAAATGTTTTTCTATACTTGCATATGGAATATTCTAAGTAAAAGTAAATAAAATTGTATGGTTAGTGTTTTTTTTTTTTTTTGGTTTTTTAATTTTTCATGATATTTAATTTTTGAATTTTTAAATAATAATATTATGTTGTAAGTAAATGTTATTATTTCATTTAAATTATTTAATTATTTTCATAATATAAAAAGTTAGTACGTGAATATATAAAATAATATACATAATTTCATTTTTAAGTTAAAAATATTATTATAGGAAATTAAAATGATTTTTTTTAATTACAAAGAATGTAAAATATTTTTTGTTTGTTAGTGTTGTTTGCTTGATTAAAATTTTTTTTTGTTTTTGGTAATAAATGAAAGGGTTCAGAAGCAAATTTAGTTTTATATTTCTATGTTAGCAAATAGAACTTTATTGAACCAACAATATGGTTTTGTAAAAATATTAGTCTTGGGCTTTATTGCACTAACCAAATTTTTTCTCATTTTTTAATCAATTTAAAATTTTGCAATTTTTTTGAGATCCAAAACACTAATAAACTATACAGAAGAAAAGTGCTTTTTTAAAAAGTTAAAATTAAAGGTAGTTTAATGCAAATGCAATAGCTGTCTGCATTGGCCCAAACAACTATTTCTTAAAAATTCTTTGTTTATTAATACATGTAAGACAAAATTTATTTTGCCCAACTTACGGTTTAAACATAGTTAAAATACAATAGATGGGAGAAGACACTAGGGTTTTATACTGTATGAACTTTAATAAAGCGTAAAATATTTGAAGTTTTTATTGTAGGACTGGTTCTTTGCCACACGTAATTGTTTTTACTTGTTAATTTTTCGCACATAATTTTTGAATATTCCAAAATTTTCCATGCAAATTCATGTACTGTAAATTATTTAAGACGGACATTTTTTTCAATTGTTGTACAGATATTGCAATTCAAAATATTCAATTATATTGTATATACAACATTAATCCCGAATACAATATGAAATAAACGACATACTTTTCAGGATCAATGAACAACAAATTAAAAATAAATAAGTGTTAAGAAAAACGTCCTTTCTGTTTCTCTTTTTAATCATTTCTTGTCTAAAGTTTCCCTCAAGTTTTGTTCTGTTCTCCTTTAATTTTTATCATAAATTGTATATATCCTATATATTTAGTACAATAGCGTACTTAATTCTTTATATATATGTGCAAAGTATGTCGCACACAACCGTCATGATGACTGTTTATTTACTATATATTCAATCTTATCATACACTATGTTATTATACGTGTTATAAGAAAAGGATCTGATTATATAATATTTAAATAATGAAAATAAAAATTATTTTGCAATTTTTTAATGTTTCTCTCATTAAATCGTAATGAGAGAATAATATAAGATAATTATATATATATATATAGGTAAATATATTATATTAAAACGTATACAATCCTTTAATGGTGGTAAAAAGCGACTCATTCCAGTTCAATGATAAAAGCATAAATTAAAATATCGTCTGACACTTCATATACAACAACGTATACAATCAAAGACTTTTTTAACGAGAAGTCAAAGTTATCATGGAACAAAAAATAAGAAAACAACAAAAAAATTAAAGAATATTCTTATTGTGGTGACAAAAGATATAGAAAATAATGACACACCTATATAAACATTACCATAAAAATTGTATATATATAGAGAAATTTAAATCTAAAGTATCGCAAACAATTTTTAGTATTACCCTGCAAACAAGTTTATTACATTGTACGCGACGAACTGTTGCAGAAGAAAAACACACATATTTGTTATAGGCATGGGGTGAAAAAATTTTAGTTCATAAGGATATGATATAAGGATCTTATTTTTTTTATATATTCATACGTTATGTAAATAAATATAAAATGTATTTTGCCGTTCTTGAATAATAAAAGAAGTAAAACAAAAAGCATATAAGAGAAAAATTTTCTTATTATTAAATAAAGTCAAGTTTTTTTTTTAATGTAATTATCATTAGTCATTATGAAAAGGATGCTATTTTATAATATAATTGTTATTATGTGTGTAAATAAAGTTGCGTGTTCTTGCACACTATTTTGCATATTTTTAAAACATTATTAGCTATAATATTCAGCTATTTATATTTATGTACCTATGTGCGTGTATTTTTAACAACTCACTAAGAACTAAAATACATAAAATTATTTATTCATATAAGCAATAGCATGGTTTGCTCATACTTTTTCTTGTTTATTTGTTTAGCTATATGTTTTATAAAAGTTAGCAACATAATTTTTGCATAAAGTGAAAATTTTATACTTAAAGCCTTCTTCCCTCATTTTCATCTTATTTTAATTTGATGTAAGCTTTGATGAATTTTTGTTTACAATAAAAAAAATACATTTGAAGTTAATAGTAGTATATAAAATAAGTATGAAATTAAAGTTAGTTCGGTAATTAAAAGATTTTCGAATAAATGTGAATTCATACAAATATAATAATATGAATTTACCACAAAATCATAATTTTACACAAAATTTATGACATAAGCTACATTTACAAAGGTCCACATATTAAACATAAATTTTATTTCGGTTCTCATCATATATCTTCATAAATTCAAGGGTAGTAAGAAAGATATTATGGAAAAGAGGGTGTGAAATTATTAGTATAGTATGAAATTTTTAATATTTTGAAGAATATAAATTGCCGAAAACGTAAACAACATTCAACCACGTATCATTTAGAATTTGAACTTAAAACGAAAAATAGACAAAAAAAATATATTTGATTGCGTTTACGTGCCTATATATAAATGTTTTCATATTAGTAGAAAACAGACCAATAAATTAATAATGCTCTTTAAAATTAAAATGTTTTATATAATAGCAACACCTATTTTATATAGCTATGAACCTTTCTAATTAAGTTGAAAAATTTTTTTAAGGTCAGATCTGAAAAGTCATAAATGAATTTCTCTATTACATAGCATTTATGGCAAATAATCCCACTAAACAAAACATGGTTTAATTTTTTTTGCTTGCTAACATCTTGAAATGCAATCGGGTACAATCGGGTGGCGTTATAAGTACTATATACTTACATTACTTTATGTAAATATTATAAAATAAATAATCATTATTATATTCTTGAATTTTTAACGAGCCTAGAATATAAGATGAACTATAAACTAACTGAAAACTATTTTAAAATATAATATTAATATTTCTATTTGAGGCAAGAGTCTGCAAAATACGTAATTAATTCTTATTCAATTTTAGATATTTCAAAATAAATTAGTAATTAGACATGATAGAGCGCACAAAAATGGAGAAAATCAAAAATTGTTTCCGTGCTAATGCTGTTTTATATAGGTTCTTGAATTCTGGTGCAGTTAGGGTAATACATATGATGCTTAGTCTGTTCTTTTTAGTCAAATCTCGCTAAAATATATTAAAAGTACTTTGTAATAAAAATTTAAGTAATTTTTTGATTATTTAAGAATATTTAAGAGTAAAAATATTTAAGAGTATACCATTATTTGTAAAATTTCTTTAACGCTTCAAATGTAAATAACCAGCTATTATACCGTATTACTACCGTTTCCCATATTCTGTAAAATGTCTATAACGTTGTCTTACCAGGTACTACGCAAATTCTTAAAAATTTTCTAATTTATTATTAGAAAAAGTTTAGTTTTTATCTGGAAAATAAAATGCCAAAAAAAAAAGTTTTTACACATTTAATTTTAAATTTTCATATTTAAATTATTTTAAATATTTAGATAAAATCATATTTTTGTTCACTCGATATACAAAAATCAAATATATGTATCTTATATAATAATATAGAAACGCATACGTGTATAGATTTTATAGCAGACAAACAAAATATTTAAATTTTAATATTTCTATAAATATCTTTTTTTTTAAAAAAGCATGAAAATAATATTGTGAATTATTTATATAAGAATAAATTTTATTTACATTACGATATAATAATAATAATGATTCATAATGTATACATAATTATATAATAATAAACATAATAATGTTATTTATTTATATAAATTGCTACACAGAATTTTACATAGTGAAATCGATGTAATGTACCATAATAGAAACGAAATAAATTAAGTTAAGTTAATGTGACAGATTGTACGTTAATTACAAGCAATTACAAGCGTAGAAATATATTTCACGCAGAAAATCGTCACACATTCCAGTAATTATAACAATAATTTTAGCAAATAAATTTCTATAAAAAATTTGAAATTGTAATTTGAAAAATATTTTTCAATAAGTATGCTAGGAATTAAGATAATTTGAGTAACTAGCTATATTAGCATAAAATAAGGTTAGCGTAATGTACTCGTATAATGTAGTGTTTTGCGAGATACTCTTCTTAAATATAAGTAGGATCTCTTATTTAACAATATTTCCGTGAATACTTAAATTTACTAAGCAAGTACATATACGCATATACAGTAAAACTTCTCAATTTGTATTGATTAAAACTAACTAACCTGGTCTGATACTTTTAATATCATAAATAATTGAGGGTTTTAGTAATGACTTTAATTATATATTTACACTCAAAATATAAAAATTTAAATTGAAGCAGTGCGGTTTCATTCAATTGTCAATATTGTATTTGCTGTCACCTTAATTCTTTTGATATGAAGTATCTTTTCCACTCTGTAATAATTATATATAACTGTATTATTGTATCTATTATGCTATGTCTTTTATATACACTCTTATATAAGCTATTATCATTGTAAGTTTTATTTTTTTATTGGTTTTATTTTTCTCAGACAATCACATACTTACTTTTAAAAGTAAGTATTCATAAATGGGTACATGAGTACGAACAGAAAATATTATTTTTATTTTTACCAATTTTATTTTTTTTTTGAGAAAATACTCGTAATATGACGATAATAGAATTGAAAATGGAAAATTTATTTTGGATTTTCTTTATGATTGTGTGTAAAAGAATATTGAGAAGACAAGAAACGACGAAATCGAATGTTATTCTTCTTGTTATTTACAATATTTACTTACTCTTCTACGAAAATAAAGAATTATTAACATGAAAAAAAAAATTTTATCCTCCCAAAATGAAAATTGAAGATTTTTTGGGAAAATTTTTTCTTTAACTTCAAATTGCGATTTACTCTTGTTTCTATTTTCTTGTTTTGTATTGGTTTTGTTGGTGCGTAGAAGCTCCTTTTACCAGACAATCTTTTCTTTTGTCTTTTTATTTTGCTTTTTGGGGAAACTCTTGAAATGATCTTCCTATACTTTCCTCTTTAAATATTTTTTTATTCTTTTGTGTTAAATTTTCATTTCGGTTCTTGTTCTTTTTTCTTTGAAAAATGGTAAGAGTTTTAATTCTCCATTTAAATTGGAACGAGTAAGAATATTTTTGTGTCAAACATTTTCTTTTTTTTATAATAAATCATTTTTTATTCCTCTTCCTCTTTTTTTTTACGTTATTTGGTTTAAGGATTTTTTATGTAATAATTTATTTTTATTTTAAACTTTTGTTTTTTTTTGTTCTTTGGATGAGTTGTTGTATTTTAAAGTTTGGTTTTAGTAAACTTTTTGTTTTCATTTTAAATTCTTTTTTCTCTAAGGATTCCCTTTTTTATCGAAATTCTATAGGTATACATAAATATTTTAATCCTTATATGTATAATATTATTTTACGTACATAAATTCTTGTTCAATATTGTTATATGCTAAGATGAGGGAAACACTATGTATAGCTACTTTAAATTTCAATACCAGCAAAATTTGCGAGCCATTAAAAGTATAATATAAGAATATCTATAGCATAGTTTATAGTATTCATCAATTGCATAGTATAAATTCATCTACCTTATAGGTCAGCAAAATTAAACGCAAGTGTACAAAATTTTAATTTCAACCTTAAGCTGACAATACTAAATCAAAATCCCTTATAGCTCAAATTATAAAACAACAATTTATTTATTAAAATAAAACGCGAAATAATATAGTAAACTTCTTTAGCTTATTTACATTTTGCAATCACATTCACTCTAATGATACATCCTGTATCATATGCACACCAAAAAACCAAAAGAAAAAACAAAAATCCTAAAATAAAAAAGGGGTACTCCAACATTCAAATTTATTTTCCTTAATTTTCATATTTCAATAGGATGTAGGAGGGTAATCATGTTCTCATATCCTTTTTTTTATGCCTTTCATTTTCTTAAGAGATTTTTAAAAGTTTTGAAGGGAGTTTAGAGTTTTGAGAGAATGTTTTGATCTACTGAGGACAAAAGGATGAATCCTCTATATTTTTTTATATTATTTTACTTTTTATTCTTCTCATTTTATTCTTGTAAAATAATACAAAGTTATTGCATATATAACAGCTTAGGGAATTTTAAGGAAATAAAAAAAATAAATAAAATAGAAATTTAAAACAAATCTAGTATAGGAAAACCAAAATCCAAATCATATAGAGCAAAAAAAAAAGCAAGAAGTTTTGACAGATTTAAGGATTCTAGGATTCCATATAATATACGCAGGATCAACTTCATCTGTATATTAGATCTATAAAAAAAAATATAGTATTCTAATATTACTCATGCCACCGGCGTTTTGTTTTACATTCAAATTCTGTTTTTTTGTATTGATCTATGCATATATTTTAGTCCCTACACATAATATTTCTAAATAATTTCTAAATAAATTTTTAAAAATGCCGGCACAGCATGGATGGAAAACATAAATTCGCGTCAATTTTTTTTTTCTTCAATGTTATAAGGCTTTCTATTTTTGTATGTTCATGTATGTTATACACATACATATATATGAATATAAATTTAGGCAAATTTTCTAATTTCTATTTGTATATTTTGAAGAAGATTTATTTAAATACTAAAAAACAAACTTTTTTATATCCTTATATAATTCTTCTTATTCTCATATTATTTATTGTTCTTTTTTTACTTTTAGGTTATATGTATTTCTAATAATATGGTGTGTGTACATAAATTTAACAAAATAAATATAGAGAAAATGTTAAGAGATATTGGAATGCCTTTATGCTTATATTGTATTATTTGACGACATTAATAATATTCAAAATTTTTGGATTTCATTCATATTAAACTTTAAAAAAGGAGTTACCATTTTAATGCTACTTACAAAAGATATTTAAAATAATCATAAAATCAGATGTAGAAAAGCAATTTTTGAAATATGTTAAAATTATACCTTGAAAAATTGAACACTTGGAAATGCTTTACTTTATATGCTTGCATTATAAGTGAAATCAAGTGAAAACTAGTGCATTACTGCAAAAATCACTGTTTGCATATTTAAAATTTAAATATTAAATAAAGCGATACTTCAAAAATTAACACTAAATCTATCATTGATACTTTAACGTACTTCTTATAACAATTGAAATCAACACAAATCTCGCACAGGATATGCTACAATCTTTTCGAATTTTGTTTTACTACCATTATGCCAGAATTTTGTCTCATTCTTTTCGAAGACTTTGTCTTAAATAATAATACACAAGTCAAGTTCTTCACATTTTCAATATATGGTTGCTTTAAAATATATTTTCGTTATACACATATAGGTACATAATAAATTTCATTCATATTAATGCTAAAATTTATCTGAAAATAAATATTATTATGAATATTTCATTGGCATTGTTAAGAAAATAAAGAAAAAAAAAGTGAAATCCACAATTTGAAATTTATTAGAAAATTTTTATGGCATTTTAATAAATTTTCTCATAATATTGAAGTTTCATTTTTAAATTGTACGAAACATATAACTTAGAAATAAAGAAATTTATTACAAAATTTATTTTGAAAATTTTTGAAACCACTTAGCATTTTGAAGGGTCATCATTATTATTCGTATAAGAACTACATATTTTGAAATTTTATTGTGAATTTCATCTAATATACGATAGATAGATAATTTATAAATTTTTGGAAAGTTGTCATTTTAAATTTATTTTTAATGTACATTCATATGTAGATATTCAGTCAAGTATAAATTTAAATGTTTTAGTACATTTTTAAGAAAATTTTATATTTTGAAATTTAAATCAAATATATTTTTAATTCTATTTTAGGAATACTAGAAGTTCATAAGCAGTTAATAACATACAACTAATTCTATTTTAGGAATACTAGAAGTTCATAAGCAGTTAATAACATACAACTAATAACTGGGTTAGAAATTAAGTCAAACATTTAAGAGGAAACGTTTATAATCTAGTTAAAATAGTAATGCTAGTAAATCAGTCAAAGAATAAGCAACCATTAAGCACTGAATAGAAAGCAATCACCTTAATTTTCTGCAAATTTTTGTTATTCTCTTGGAAAAATCAACTGTTTAACATTTTTACAAAGTTCTTCAACTAATTCAAAATTCAAACTGTGACATAAAATTACTACAGGGCTAAAAAAAATTGTTAGAACTTTTTAAATTTTATTGTATTCTCATAACCACAATATTTAATTTCAATATTTAAATTTTTTACTTCAAAAATTTAATTAGGGTTTGTAGCATTTCTCAATAATATAAAATTTTCTAATTTAAATTTTAACCTATTTTTATTTTAATTTCTTTCTTTTAATTTTTGATCAAGCGTTTAGTAATAGTCCCATGATAAAAAATTAATGTTAAAAAATAATTAGATCTTAAAAATTAAGTTTTTTTTTCTAATTTTATTTCATTTATTAGCGCTATTGAGGTTATGTTTGTTTAAAAACAAATTACATTCTAACAATTAAAATTCAAAAACTCCTAATGTTAAACCATAAAAAAATGTTTTCACCTAAATTCAAAACTAAATATGTACACCTTTTTACGAATTGTAATATTTACAAACATAATGTGTATGCATATAATAGGTTTATAACCACTATAATTTATTACGAATTCTAAGAAGAAAAAGAGAAATTGTAAATTTTTAAAATAAATTATATAACTACTAAATATACAAGAATTAATTACATCTCAATTCCAATTGACATGATTTTTTAGTTAATCATATAGAAATAAAGGACCACAGAACCACTAGGAATAGAGGATTAAATTTTGAAGTAAAACTGTACCATAAGAAATGAAGGAAAATATTTTCAATTTTTCCATTTCTATTTTAATGGCTGCAATTCTGAATAATTTTTTTTAGAAATACTGAATACAGTACACGTATATACTTACAGTTTATATTATAAAAACTAAAGTAAAACAACTCCTTTTCAAATGTAGACTTAGAAGAAAATGAATGGCAAGCGTAACAGGACTATAGAACAGAAAATCCTTTATAAATACAAAAGTATTTAAAGTAGTTAAAGTATTTTATGAGGCAATATTAGGATACTTTTATAAAAATCGGTATTAAGGCATTTGAATGCACATAATAATTATAATATTGTTCTGGTTTTACATAACAAAATAATTACTCTGTTAAAGAACTTAAGATTTTCAAGTTTGTTTCTTCACAGAATTTTAATAATACCATTTTCCTTGAAAAAATTTTTGTTTTAAAAAAATAAATTCAAACTTTAATCTCATAAGATATGGACTTAATGAATAAATTCAGGGCACACAAAGAATACTCAATTCGGGCAGCTTAACTAAATAATTTTGATCATATGAGCGAATAATTTACAATAATTTCCTGATAACTTACCCATCTAGATCCACTATCTAATTAATGACACACTAACTCCGATATTCTGTTAGCTCTTTGCTTAAATAATTTTAAGCAAATTTTTTTGTTTTTCAATTTCTTTCCATAACATAAGGTGTATTTTTTAGTACTTTCTATTTCGACGGAGTTACGTTCTTTCGGGCTTCACAGAGTGTTCAAGATCATCGGAAGGTTGAGTCTGGAACATATGCGTCACGCTCATAGAGGAGAGTCACAATAGGTCACTATGCACTCTCAACAATCTCACTATTTAATTGCAAATTATTACAGCAACACAGAAATTACACTTACAACTTTTATAGATTGTGCGATGAATTCCTTATATTCATCCGTATACCATATTATGTGGTTATATATGCACATGTATACACTTATAATCTCAGCAATTTAGTCTAAATAATATTGAGGTAGCTAATTATTTTTAACTTATTTTTTATTTGGTATTTTTAATTTTTAATTCTCTTTTATTACTTTATATAAAACTGTGTTTGCTACTGCTATTTTTATTTTTGAACTATTAATTAAACCCAGTGACCTCATCTTAAAAGAAATCAACCAAAAAGAAATAAAACAGAATTTAAAAAACATTTATATATAAAAGCATTTTTTTATGTAGTCACAATTATAAGAGGAGAAAAATATAAGTAACTCAATTGAAAAAGAATGATTCATTTGTGGTGTTTAGGTACCAACACAAACAAAATTTTATGTTCGAAAGACGTCGTCGATATAGTCGTACCCATTTCAATCAAATAAGCATTTAAAAAAATACAGAAATATTGAAGTATAACTTTATCTGCATCTGTTTTATGTTCAAAATGCAAGCACATACTATATAAATTTATGTATAAATGTAGAGTATTCTATATATAACATAAGAAAGTTATCGGAAATACTGACATCATTAAATTTATCAACAATTTTGGATTCGCATATTGAATTTAATTTATTTTTCATTCTTTTTTTAAAAACTTTTAAGATCTCTCTAAATTTTTATAACTTCTTAATAGATTTTTTAAAAAAAGTAAAATTTATTAGAGTACGTATAAAAAATGAAAACCAAAAACATTGTAGTTTTAATACTTTAATGCTTACATGTTCGGCTGCCAAGAACATTACTTTTTGAATGAATTTTTGAGAAAATGAAAGTTTCTCTCTAAAAACTTTGAGAAAATGTGTAATTTAGCTCATATGTTTCCTTATTATAACCTTTGATTTGAATTCCTATATAATAAGAAATTGGTTTAATCGGTTTAATAACAAACCTAGTCTAAAATAAAAACTGAAGATTATAGAAATGAAAAAGAAATTTTTCAAAAGTTCTCTTTTCTCCCTTACTTTAAAAATAATATTGCGAAACATGAAAATATGAAAAAAACCGCCCGTCTATATATCTTTTTCAGTTCCAGTCTTTGTAAGCCGTGTTGAATTAAAAATAAAAGTAAAAATAAAATCCACCTGGTCATTTAATTGCATGTGATTTTTAGCTGCTTTTTTTATACCTTTTAACTTTGATCTCTTATTCATTTTTGGTTTTCGCTTTCTTGTTAAAGAATCTGAAAGAGCAAACAAAAGGAAAAAAGCAATTGCAGCAAGCAGGTATATAAGAAATAAAAAGTGAATCAAAAGTGGTACTTAGCCATTTTTATATTTTTCTTTTTATAAAAACGATTCTTATAAAAGGTTAAAAAGCAAATGAAATCTTAAGCGGAAAAAAAAAATTAATTATGAAATGGTCGGTGACTTAATTCTCTAGTTCGTACAAAGTAATGTTCATAGTCCCAACAAACTGATTTAAGTACAGAAAAAAATATACAAAAAATGAAACGTATTATTAGTTTGTATTTGTGTTATTTAAAAATTAAGTTAGTGTAAGCAAAGAAAATTTAGTATAGTAGACCTTATAAAACTGTTAAATATCCTTTTTTTGTTATAAAATAGCTTTGATTATACAATTGTAAATTTGTAATATTTCTGTTATAAGGTGTGCAAATTCTATTATTTTGTAAAATAATTATTTAGGTTAAAAGGTTCAATCTTCATATTCAATTTAAAATTAAATAAACAATTACTTAATTGAGCATAAGAAGACAAGCAGTTTTGATAACCTAGATTTTTAAAATATTGAGATTTGCTTGTATTTTTTTCTTTAGTTATTTATGCATAATTTGAAATTTACTAATGTACTACTTTGACTTACTAAACACAATTTTTTAACAAATTTAATAGAATCAACTAATTCAATTTTGGAAATTTAGAATTAAAGAATAACCAATTTTAGAATTTGTTCAATAATGTTAATTTCAAAGAAATTTTTATTTTTATTTTAGTAATAAAAGACAAAGCAAAAAACTTCTTTAAAATCTATAAAAGGGCTCGTCTTTGTTCTCATTCACCTTTTGTGTTAAAATGTGAATAAAATTTTTACCTGGAATTTTTTCTTTTTATATTTATATTCTATTTTTTTTCTTTTAGTTCTGACAAAATACGGGTTTTTTCTGCATTTTTATTGCAAAATTGAAACTAAAAAATTTTTAGCAACAACAGCAGAAGGCTCAATCTCAGACAGAAAGAAGGGAAAAGGATAAATATGAACGTCGCATGATTTTTGGGAAGGTCAATAAATTTTTTTTTTTTAATTTTGTCTTTCTAATTTTTTTGTTTTTATAAACAAAATTAACTATTAATGTTGAATGTTTTCGTACGTTTGTACACGCGATACCTTCTCTCTTCCTACCATTTTATGAATGAGTCAGAAATTTAATTGGGAACGTTTTTATTTTTTTTGTTGTCGAGGTGGTCGACGATTGCAATTTTCATGCTATACTTATGTTATGGTATCTAAACATTTCCACTTCGTAATTATCATTAGCCATTAGATATACAACGCTAATTATTATAGGGCCCTAGTTAAGGGAAATACGCTTTTGTTTTAGGTAAATTTTGTGGAAATTCGGGTGTTTATACGGGGAGCACTAACAATGTTGTGCATTTGTATATATATTTTATTTTAAATAGGTAATTTAAGTTATAGTCATATGGGTATATAACAGATGCCAGAAGGATTGTTTTTTTTTATTTATTGCACAAGTTCACAATAAGTTTCAGTATATTGCAAAAAAACGAAAATGATGAAAAGGTATGAAGAGGACATGGCGAAACATTAAAAACAAATATATATAATAATTATTATTAGAAAATTTGTGATTCAAAACTATATACGCTTCAGGTTATATAGTTATTTTTTTTTCTTTTCGGTAATAGAGGTTAACTTATAATTTAAAAGCAAAAAGGGGCGAAAGTATAGTGAAACAAAGCTTTGATATTTAATGTAACTTGTATAAAATGGTTACTTTTTTTGGGAACATCAGGTTAAAATTTTCAGTCATTTAGCTTAAGGGATTTATTTTTTCTGTTTGAAGTATAATTGAACAAAAGTCATTTCTGTATTTTACAATAACTGCGAATTAAAATAAATTTTTTTATTTTCTTTTTGTTTAAATTTAATTTAAATGTAAAACAAGTGAGTTGTTATCCTTAAAGCAATGGTAATTAAAAACAAAATGCAGATTTTAACGTTAATAACTCGTACACGAGTATAATTCTTATATTTTTTTTAAGTTCAAATTCCTGCATAATGTTGAAACTTCTTTGAAAATATTAACAGTTAATAAAACTAGACTGAAATCGAAATTCTGAGTGGCAGCTTATTAGATTCCAATAGAAAAGTCAATCTATTCTCCTGAATTTAAAAAACTATTTTAAAATTTTGTGTGTACGTAAATAATTTTATATAATATAAAAGAGGCACTTTGATTCTAGCGTGCTCATCCCTTCGTATATCTTTTTTCTAAGGGTACATAAATTAAATAATTGTAAAATATTCAAATAATTTTTCTTTTTATAAATAAAAAATTACATTATTTTAATTAGTTTAAAAATTATTTTGTTGTCATAACACAATTTAATCTATGCCAGAAAATTAATTTTCTTGATCCTTTTTAAGAACAAATATGTATTATTCTTTTCTCCCTAAAACAAAGTTCACACTATTCTATGAAACTATTTAAATATTTATTCTGCCGGAAATAGCATCTTGACACCCTCACAATAATGAAAACATTAAAAAAAAAACCAGATCACTTTTAAAATTGTATCAAATCACTTTTAAATTAGTGTGCATTCCTAAGGTTTCATAAAAATAATGGAAAAAAATATAATTGTATGCTGTCATTGGATCAGGGTAATAAAAATAGATAAAAATAGTTTAAGAATCTCTTAATTTCTAATATCCTGTTCTTAACTTTTTTCAGTTATATTAAATACAAAAAAATTCTTAGAAGAAGAATTTGCTTTCATCTTTTTCCAACTGTTAACGGACACAGCATGAGCTCGATAATCAACTTAACGCTTACGGTTCAAAATGAAATTAATATACTTGCAAATTATAAGGGAAAAAGAAGTTAAAATTAGATGATAATAAGATTTTGAATACAAAAGAATGTCAATTGATCCTTTATTTTTTTTTTAAGTTGTTTACATGCAATGTAATTTGATAGTTTGTAATAACTTACATACCCTTAAACAAATAATATGAAACGTTGTTGTATTCCTACTCTCATGATTCAGTCACCAACACCTTTTAATTGAAGTGCTAAAAACATAATATATTGTTGTCACTTTAAAAAAATAATAAGGAGTAACAAGAACAAATAAAAAAAAAGATTATTTATCGTTAATAGTTTATATTACCCTCATTTTAATTGTTTTTCAATTAAGGATGACAGCAAACTTATTAAGATTAAAGAGAAACTTATATTCTGTGTACACATTTTGCATTACAAAATTAATGACCGGCATTTTTAACAAAATTTTAAAACAAGCCAATATAAAAGAATTTAAAATTTTAAAGGATTTTTTTGTTTTTTGCAAAATCATGGTTAAGTTTGTTAGTCAAATTATTTTCTTATTATAGTTATGAGAGAATTAGTTATAATTATTTTTAAATAAATGTAATTTTGTAGTTAGAAAAAGTTGATTTATATTTGTTAGATTCTATTGTAATAAGATCCAGAATTTTTTTGCTGCCTGACTATTTATAGATAATGTTTTATATTCAATTATATTTAATTATGTGTAATTTCTTAATAAGGAAGTTCGAATTTCTATTATTTAAAGGCTTTAATAAGCCTGGAGTTAATTGAGATTTATATAGGAGATATTGGAAATGATTAATTTATAAATGATACATATTAACTTTTCTAGAATTAAATAGAATCTGTACATGCATTCTTATTAATTCAAGTCTTAACTTATAAGTATGTAAAACAATTTTGTTCAATTTACAGGAAAAGGAAACAGCATTACGTATTTTGTAGAATCTGAATAAAATGAAAGAAGCCTATTACTTGGAAAAAAAGGAAAACATATTATTTAAAAATATTCTTTAAATTTCTTTTATTTTTTAGAAGTGAAAGTAATTTTGCGAATTTTACTAGTTACTACTACAAATTTTTACAAATACAAGAATCCTGATTTCTCGGAAATCTATTTACGAAGTCCAACTGTATAAATATTGCCTTACATATTTATATATTTTTTTATATAAATTTTAGATCTTCAGAATGTTCTGGAACAAATTCTCATGTAGTAAATTTAAGGTAAAAATTTCTTATTGAACCGATTCCGAATTCGTCATCTACAATCTTTGAGACGGCCATACTGCCAACCATGCTGTAAAGAAATTTAATTTCAATTTCTTTAACATATTTCATTTATATACAATTTCCTCAAATATTTACATAAAATATTCTAATAAGTAGCACAGAAAAACAAAAAACAAAATATAAATTTTTTCTATGCCGACTAGTAAATTTTTAATTTCAAAAAAATTTCTTTAAATATTAATAATAGTCAATCTAAAATTATAAAAACAATATTTTCTATATACACAAAATTGTTTCAATAAAACACAAACAAATAACAGATTATTGATTTCCCACAACAAAAACAAAAAAAAAAAAAAAAATAAACAATAATTCAGGAAAAAATCCTTCTGTAAATCTCATATAAATGTCACAATATTATTATAAATAACATTAAGATAATATTAAAAACTCAGTAAATAATTTATTGGATAATTTTACAAAAAGAAAAAATAAAATCTTTTTCATAAAATTTTATTAGGCTTAACTTTTCAACAAATTTTCAAAAATTTCTTTTCATTTTTTTTTTAATTTACTAAAAAAAAATCAAAATCTCTTTAATAACTTTTCTTCTTTTCATAAAATTTCATCATCTTCTTTCAGCAAAATTTACTCTTCAGTTCAATTTTTGTACTCATTTATTCATTATCCAATTATGTTTCCAGAAAAAAAGAAGCAAAAAAAATTATTCTTGATCCTTTAAATTTTGTATAAGAATTTTTTTTTATATTTTTATTTATTTAATATTTTTGTTCCTTACTCTCTCTTTTGCGCCCCTTCTCTGAACCATAGATTTTACTTTATTAATAATTTAAATTTTATTTAAAAAGTTTTTAAATCGTATTTAATAAAAAAATCATAAGCAAATCATATAAGAAAAATCAAAACAGAAGAGAGAAAAAAAATTAAGAATTTCATAAATTTCTTTACCTCCTCCCATTCTATTCTCCTCTTTAACCCTCTTCAATGTTTTCCACAAATTTTCATAATTTTTCACTTTAAGTTCAATCTGTCAATCTTAATTTTTCCTATTTTCCTTATTTTTTCTATTTTTTTTATGTTTTTCTGGTTTTCCTTTTTGTTTCTCTTTAATATGATAAATTTTCATTGAAACCAAAAAAATAACTGAAATAAAAAGAAAATAAAAATTTAATAAGAAATTTTTCTTATTATTTTTTTTTTTTGTTTTTGTCTTTTAAGGAAAAATAGAAAAAAATGAAAATAAAAATTTTCTTTTTTCAACCGAAACGAAACAAAGATTTAATGAAAAATTTTAAAGGAAAAAAAAAAATTCTTTTTCTTATAATTTTCTCGTTCCAGAACAGCCGAATCCTTAATAAAAACGAGCATAAAAAAAACAACAGAATAAGTCGTATTTTTTGTCTTAGACTTGAAAAATTTTTTCATTTTATATTCTGCAATTAATTGCTATGAATAAATATAATAAAGTAAATGAAAAAAAAAGTTCCATTTCCCATATAAAATAGAAAAAAGCCAGGAAGAAGAGAGGAAAATTTTTTCTTTCTTCTAAGAAAAAATAAAAAATATCAAGAAAAACAAAACTGACTGACTGATAAGGGGAAATAAATAGATTAGCTTGAAAAATTATACCCACCCGTTGGGTTTTCTAATATTCCTTCTGTTTATATTTCTGCTTCTTGTTGTTTTCTTTTTTTGGTATTTTTCTTAAAGAACAGCTGCTACTTTCCCATTTTCTACTATATATTATATAATATAATATGTACATGGTGTCTGTTGTAGAAAATATTAAAGAAAACAAAAATAAGTATAACATGTACAAAGAACCGAATTTTCTTAATATTTTTTAAATGGTGGGGATTTTATTTGAACATGCGGCATTTCATGACTTAAGAAATTATAAGAACAAAAGGAAAAGGTTTTCCGGCATCATATGTACCCACATATACGACATAATTTATATATAAAGTACAATAACTCAGTTCTTTTGTTGTATCATGAAAAAATATAAGCAAAAAATTAGAAAAATAAAGGAAAAATCTCTTACAAGACAAATTATTAACAGATATTTAACTTTTAATATTCCTATTTTGTTTGAAATTCTTGAAAAGAAGAACAAAAACCATGAAAGTTTTCAATACAAAAATAATAATGAGAAAAAAATTAAATAATTTTTCCTTAAAACTTTTCATATTTTTTTTTTTGTTTTTGCTGGGAATTTTGTAATTTTGTATTTTAATATAAGTAACATGAATAAAATGTAAAAATTATGTTATAAACATTGATTTCATTTTTACTCGCTTGTAAAATTAATAGTAAATATTTTATGTACAAAATTTGCTTTGTGTGATGAGATTTCTGATTGAATGTTTTGTGTTTTTAATTTAAGAATTCCGATAATTCACTGTGATTTTAAATTCTTAGTGCTATAAAAATAGTATGTGTTAATTTTGTATTCTGTTTATAGGAAATTTTCAATAATTTAGTTTTAACTTAGGTCTTCATATAAAGCAAGTTCGATAAATCCAAACTTCAGAATTAGCAAAAAAAGTATGTTCGAAAATAACAGTTGTGCTTTTTAAAGTTCTAAAAGAATTTTTAAGTATTCCAAGTGTGATCTAAGCATTATACTATGGGCTCTAGTTTCAAGAGAACACAATAGATCTTCTAGGTCACGGTACCCAAACTGCAATCTACAATCTATACTTAATTAGACTGCAAGCTTGAAAATAAATAGCTCTAAAAATAACAACCATTGAATATCAACTCTTAAAAATTTTATTTTTAATTGAATTTTAAATAAAATATACGCCGAATAGCGTGACAAATTTGATCCAATTAGTTAATTATTATGATTATATTCAGAAAAAAAATCAACAAAGAAAACAAATCCATCAGAATTTTGTTTTGTTTCTGTTTTTTTTTTTTTTTTCTGTTAAGAATTATTTTTCTGTTAATATAAAAAATTATCGTCTCACCATGATTTGATATTTTCTCATATATGCTTGTATATAGCTAGATGTAAGGGGAGAAGAAAATCGATATGATGAAAATTTTCTTTCAAAATTATGTCGCTTCCATATCCTACGATATGTATACATAATATTGAATATGTGTGCATATAGCTGTATTTATTCCTCTCATGTATCCTTAATAATAATAAAAATGTATCTTAAATATGGAACCTATCAAAACCGGATATAATCAATTAATTTGATTTTTTTTTCGTGTTTATGTTACTTTGCTCATATTTTACTAGGTTTCTGTCTTCAATTCCCCCCTCCTCCTTTTACTGTTTTTTTCGCCTTAAAATCTGGTTCTTTTCTCTATTTTTTGTTTTTATTTTTTGTACCAGTTTCCAATGTATCGAAAATATTTTCTATTTAATCTTGTGTAGGATCTTTGGTAGTAGAATGTGTTGAAAAATATGTCGAAGCATTTTATTTATTTATTTAGAAAATTTATCTGAAAAATATAATTTATATAACATGAGAATAAAGTAGAGAAGCTATATCTTTATAATAGAATATACATACATAGAGAATTTCTTATCTGATATTTTAATCAGTCAGGATATTAACATTTGTATTAGATATTGTTATATGACATAGAATCTTATGATTATATTTAGATTAAGGATGAAGCGCATATATTATAAGGTTCATGAAATACTATATTTATAGCTTTTGTATAGCTGTTCGATTGTTGTATATTTACTATAAGTAATATGTAGGCAGATCTTAATACTTACATTATATATAATATCCTTTTTATTTTTATAATATTATTATACCAAAAAAATATACATATTTTCTTTTTGAATAATTTAGGAGCCATGATTCTCAAAATAAAATAAAAAAATAATTTGGTTTTTCTTGTTTTAGTGTTTCCTCTTTGAATGCTTCCAATACATTATATAGATGAAGCGTGTTATTATCATAATATTATGACCACAATTTTTTGGAGAATAAATCTTTTGACAGGATATATATGATTATTAAATCAGTTAAAAGTGTACTACTTACTACTAGTAATAATGATGATTATATTATTAATATTATATTTCCAAATAATATTAATTTATTAATAATAAAATGAAATTTTATATAAGTGAATTTCAATTAATTTTAAGGGATGCTGAACATCAAATGTTAAAGTAATATTAAATATATTTTTAATAGATTTATTGTAGAAAAATTTTACATTAAGTATAACAGGAAGTATTTTAAAAATGTAATCAGAAATAATATGTATTAGATTATTCAAATATTAATAAAATTGTGTAGCTTTCTATTGGATTAGCTAGGATTATTAATTGTGCTTACCTATCAAATAGCTTAGTAAATATAAGTAGTTTCTGGAATTAATATTGTTCAAAATAAAATGTTACATCGTTTGTTTCAAATCTTTTTAATAATTTCTTTAAGTATTTAATTGCATCGTATAATGAAATAATCTTATAAATTATCGAATTGTCGAATTATATATGTTATTTATTTCCACACTTAAAACATTTAAGTCTATATTTTTTTAAAAAATTAATTAAATTTAATTCTGAATATTAATCTTATTTTAGATTTTTTAAATCGCAGTTTGATAACTTATACAATTTGTATTTAACAAATCATTTGGAAGACAGGAAAAACCCAAATTCTTAAAGCGTATAATGTGATCCTTGAAGTTCTTGTAAATTGAAGCAATGATTTTCTGTTCTACACAGAAGCTGTAGAGAATCAATTTAATTCGGCTTAGATTTATATTGGTCATTAAATAAGAAATAATTTAAAGTTTACAATAAATTTAAATTCAATTTAGTATTAATAATTATTATTCACAATTGCATTTGAAATAATATTTTATTGATCAATTATTTTTACAAACCATCTCAAATAAATTTTCTAATTTTAACTTTTAATTTATTATAAATAAACACATTCATTCCAACACTTAAAACGAGGATACACAAACTAAGTTCCCTTAAACACTTCATATAATAAGTATCCTTGATTGCATACAAAAAAAAAGAAAAAAAAATCTTAAATTTCTTTTCCAAAAGTCTTGATTATTTCAGATTAAAATAAAATGAATTTCAAATAAAAATTTTCTGGTTTTCCCTTTTATATTATTTATTTTTATATAAAAACCTTAAATATTTTTACCTCGATACAAATTTATTTTCATTAAATAATAAAATAAAAGAGAAAACGAAAACATAATAATAATAAGGATCTAAAATAGGATAAGAGAATAAATTCAATAAAAAAGTAAAGAAAAGTGGAAATAAAGCAAAACCCCTAAAAACGCCTATATTGGAAGTGTTAAACGTAATCATTTCTTTTTTTTTTTTTTTGAAAAGATAAGGGCGTGTAATAAATTTTATTTGTACATTTTAATGTAATAGATGCCTATCGGTTTTTAGATAAATAATAAGTAGGTATTCGGGTATACCTTAATAAAATATAGAACCTTTCTTAACTAGAAAATGAAATGTTATTGAGAAGAATATTATTTTGTAATGAAGTGTGTATTTATATAAAAAAAAACATAAAAAATAAGTATATAGTAACTGTATTGTTGTGATAAGGTTTAATAATATATTTAAGGTATATAGGAAATAGATTTTACTTTGTGTATACATTAAAATTTTATACTTTAATTTTAGAATTGTATAGAAGAAATGTTTTCGTTCATTACATATAATTGTGAGAATTACGAAGAATTGTGAGAAAATTTCATAATAACATTCATAAATAACAATATGAATCCTTGTATTATTAATTGCCCTATATATAACTTAATTTTCCTAAAACCTTACAGATTCAAAAATAACTAGATTATATATAAAAGTAGCCACGAAAACTATATGAAAATATGTATTCATTCAAAATATTCCTGGAAGCTCTAAATAGAAAGTAACAAATAAAATTCAATTTTCTCTTCGTTAACTCGTTTCTGATAGTTGGAATCTAAGTTGAATCGATCTTATCGATTGTCACCAAATTGATTTTGCACCAACTCTGTTAAACTATATAATTTTGTTCATAGGAAATATTTAAAAATGAAATAAATTTTTCAATTATTTTAAAGACGAGGTAGTAAAACATTGCTGCTCTGACGAAAATTTTCCCTGATCCTCATTCATATTTGAACATGATTTCATTGTTTAACAAGAATATTATAAAGGAAAAATCTATGTTAATATTAAAATCTTTGAAAATCCCTGAAATTAAATTATAAAAGAAAAAAAAATATTGGCGAAATTTTAGTTATAAAATTTTGTTGTTTTTTTTTGCAAATAAAAAAAATTAAAATGGCATTATTTAAATATTCTGAGCGCATATTGTGCAACTAAATTTTCCTTTGAGGCTTTACACATATAGTCTCTTTCAAAAGAAACACGTTCTTAACTCGTTCTGTTTTTAGTTTATTTTAATTTTTTTTATTACAAATGTAATTTGTTTTTTTTCCATTTTATATTTTATTGTGTCCCTCACTCCCATTTTTGCTACATTATCCAAATATACACAGAATGAAATAAGGAAAAAAAAAATTTCCCAAAATTTTATTTGCGATCTTAAACACCTTTCTTTTATTCCTTTTTTTTTTTTGCACATAACATAAAATTAGGATTTAAGAAAAAAAAACAGCAACTTAGCAGACAAGCAAAAAACAAGAAACACAGAAAAAAAAGGTTTGTTTCGTGACCAGGTAAAAATCTTATTTTATGAATATAAAAATTTACAAGGTGTATCGAGCGGTAGTTTGAGTTAACCTCAATTAACTTAGATTTAAAAACTCAATTCATTAAAAATCCGGATCTCGAATCCGTCTAGAGTAAAAATTATGTATTACCACTAAACTCATAATAAAGATAGATGTAGTAGATAAATATGGATCGGAAAATTATCTTGGCATCACAGTTCGGGTTTCTGTAACTACCAGCACTTTAATCGTCATTTTGAACTTCGCAGTTTGTTGTAGTAATACCTTTGACTATTCGAAACAAACAGGGAATTAAAAATATGGTAACCTTCATGTATTCCTGATTCTGTGCAGATGTAGTCCCTACTGTAAACCACTTGTTAATTGTTAAGACTAAATTATCATTTATCCAAAAATTTTCATATAATGTACACCCTTTACACTTAAATGCACACATTATATACAATACTATATACCAAATATTTTTTTACTGGTTATCTTTATTTTTCTTTTGTTTAAAATTATTTTCTTTTTACCTGACATAGAGTTTTCCCTATATTTTTTTTACTGCTTACTTTTCTATTTTTAAACAATTCATATATTTACAGTTAGTATTAAATGCTTGGCATTAAATAAAAAATGGTACCCATCCATTCTTCGGACAAATGGTGTTATATGGAGAAATATGAAATCAAAAAGTCTGTTAGAGCAGCAAGGCTACCCAATTATGTACAAAATTTTTTTTTTTGTTATCGCAATTTTCTTCTACAAAAGAGATGATTATTTTGCCTCCTTGTACTTATCGTGTACATATACACAAGAGCACATACATTAAATCCTATCACTTATATGGAATGAATTTTAGAAGGATCAGGGAGTCGGGAATTGGAAAGAAGTTAAAAAAGAAATAAAGATTTCATTTCAAATTCTTTTGTTCCGTTATTTTTATGACATAAAAATAATAATTTTTTGTTTTTCTTTTTCAATTTCGTTTTAGTTTTTTGTTTTTCTTGCAAACATACTAAAATGGCTGAAAGCCAAAAATAAAAATGAACGAACGAACGAAAATGTCGGAATAATACAAGTGGAGGAATATTATGTTTGAGTATGTCGTAATTGTATTTGTTTTTCGCTTAAGTCCTTATTACTTCTATACGTTGGCAAACATGTACATAATGTATATATATAGAAAAGTACATATTATGTGTAAATAAAATTTATATTTTAATCTTTATTTTCTTATATAAAGACGAGGATATAAATACAAAAAGTTGATTTGAACAACTCTTAATACTATATGGGGTACCCATAGGTATATGATCTACAAAATTTGTGATTTAAAAAAATTTGTTAAGTTAAAAATCTTGAGCGTATTTAAAATCTTAAACAACTTGTTTATTATGAAATTTATTTTAGGAATTCAGTTAAGAAGATGGATAGTTCAGTATTACTTTAACAGTGATCATTACTGATTAATGGTTTCGAATTAATATTTGAATGGGTGTATGATACTTTCTAGCTTATGAAGATAGGGGCTAGTATTTATATTAGTGAATTCAAATTTTAACCACAAAAAAACATCCAATGTACCCGTAAGCTATATAATTTATTGATTAAACTTTTGAAACGTTTTAGGCCCAGTAAATCTTCTTCAATTGGAATTGATCAAATTTCTTCCAAATTTGTGCTCTAAATTGAGAATTATCACAACCATCAAATTCTAGAGTTTATTGCCAAATTATCATTCAAACTTAAAACATTAAAAAAAATTGGGTAATTTAAAAAATTATTCTATTCTGGAATGAGGAAGCCAATCTAATAACAGCAACTAAAATTTAAAAGTTAATTTTTATCTTTCTACCAAAGGGATTCAAATTAATATTTGACTATATCCGTTGAAAATTCTTACATCATTTTTGCTTTTAAAAATATTATTAAAATCTCAAGCTTCTTTTCGTTGATTTCTTTTTCAAGAAGAGCCAAACAAAATATAGAAAATAAAATAATATTAAACAAAAAAAAAATTCTCTAAGTATATTTCAATTTTATTTTTATATTTTTGTATCGAATTAAAACATTAAATCAAAGTAGAAAGAGATAGAAATAAGTGGCATCATTCCAAGAATTCGAACTAAAGATATTATATTTGTACATAGGTGGATGGGGATTATAATAAAGGCAAAGGAGCCAACAAGAAATACAAGAAATAGAATTCAAAAACCAAAAAAAAAAAATACAGTGTTTATATGCGAAGCTTATAACAGATTGCTTAAGGATTTAAAAACGTTTTAACGGTACAACTTGTATACATAGCATATATATAAATACAAAATGGGAAACAAACGGTCGTTTCCTTTTACATTATTGCTCTGCTCAATCCCAGTCCTCCCACCCTCCTAATATTCTGATTAATTTCAAAAAAGAAGTTTCGTTGTTGCTACTTCTGCTATGCTACTTCAGATTTTACTCCAATTGCTATTTGCTCGTGTTTGATTTGAATTGCTTTTGCCGCTTTTACTCTGTATCGTGGTGCAGCAATGTTTTTTTTATAAGTTGGTTTTTTTTTTCACATCTTCTTGTCCCACATTATCTAAAATAAAGGAGCAAAATTATAAAATAAAATAATGTAGGATCCTTCTTACATTAAAACTAAAAACGAAACGAAAAAATGAAAAAGGATGAAAAAAAAACAGTAACTTAAAGAAAAAATAATTTAATTTTGATGACTGTTATTATTGTATGATGGAGGATACAATGAGCGTATCCTAAAGAATAAAAGAAAACGAGAGATATAAGAGTTCAGGCAGCAGCAGAGATTTACTTTTCTTATATGGTTGTTTATGATGCAGGTTACAATATTGGTGATATGTTAAGGATTTAAAAACAGGATATTATGAAAAAGAAAAAAAGAAATAAAAAAAAAACATTTTAAGAAATAAAAAAATTTGAGCATAATACAATAATAATGATAAACATAAATGATTTAGGTGCTTTTAAGGAACTTTTTTTTTTGCTTTTATTTAAAATTTCGTTTTCATTTGATCGAAGTGCTTACAGGAGTTGAAAACCTTATTGATAAGTGCGTGAAATTGTAAATTTTTGTTGAAGACTCGAAATCTTTGGCGATTTGTTTAAGCTACGTAAACAAACGATTTTTATGTTCGAATATTTTGCAATTCCAAAATGACAACTAAGTTGAAAGAAACAATTTCAAATCGGCATTTCTCAATTTTTAGAGTATGGTCACTTATTATGGATTCAGCAATACTGTTTTAATTACTGATTAAGTCAATTTTACATTAGATCTGCATTTTGGTAGACGTCTGGACTTTTTCGGAATTTTAGTATTAAGTAAGGGTGTCGCCTTATTTTTTTTTTTTTGAAATATTGAAATTTGTTATCTTCTTATTTCTTATAAAAGAACAAAAACCTATTCCAATAGAATGAAACATACGAGTAGTTTCGATTAACAAAGATAATTTTGTCACAAAGTCATGTAAGAGTTCGATGGCAAGAACTCGTAACGTTGTTCTTTATTGTAAGAATTTGAAAAATTTATTAAAATTCTTTTTAAACGGACTTCCAAATCGAGCCATCAAGGCCCAGACATTTAAGTATTAAATCCTATATTGTTTTGCTTTCTAAACTTCGATCTAATTATGTTGGCGAAGTCTGATTTATTTTAATATATCTGCTATATATTACGTGTTTCCTTGTACAACTATTTACTGAAATACGCTTGTATGCAGACACGTGGGGGCTTTATGAATGCATATTAGTTTTTTTTTTACTTATTTCTTTTGCTCGAAAATAAGAGCTAAAAAGGATCAACATCTAATTTTGTTGGTATTTTTTTTTTTTTTAATTTTCATATAATTTTCAACACAGGATTTTTGTTTTTTCCTCTTTCTGATTATTCTCATTCAAAGCATTATTATTGTTGTGTTTTTGTATTGTACTTGAACCCACTAACCATTTTGTTTTCAATTTTTTTTTTTTTTACAGTTTCTCTGTTAACTTTTTACATATATTTTCATTTTAATATTTTTAAATCTGTTAATGTATGTTTTACAGTTTATATAAATATAACAATATTTCAAAAATGGAATACATACATACAAAAGAGGTGAACAACATGAAAAGAAATTGAAATTAATTGTATATGACTAACATTTTAAAGATATTTCAAGTTTAATATTATATATAGAATGTGTAGGTGCTCTTTGAGTACCTTAAAAATAAATTTTTCTTCAAAATATTATTAAAAATATAAAAACATAAATTTTTTTGTCCAGGATCACAGAAGTATCGTTACCCATAACTATACATATATATGTAGGTGTAGAGTAGAATTGTAGATTATATCCAGAATTTAAAATTTAATATTGCTGGTATTTGGATTAAAAATAAAAAAACAAGGATATTTTAAGAATTTTCCAGCATAAAAGTCATAGAAATATAATAATTTTAAAAATTTTCTTTGTTACATCCATTTGTGACCATTAAATTTTGTAAAGGAATGGTAAAAAACAGACGAAAGTTTTCTTTTTAATAAAAATGTGTTCGAAATTTAAGGTTTTATTTTGACCTTTACGTAACTCCATAGGGTAATCATTGGAATAAATTTTAAAATTCATATTTAATTCAATATTGAACACAATATTATACGATAATGTTCATTAGTATTAGGAAAATTTTTCATAAAATTAAATTATTTTACTAATTGAATAATTTTACAAAATAAATGGTAAAATGAGTTGACATTTTATATCGCAATTAATTGTAAAATCTTTAAAATATTGTAAACTATTCTATTAAATGTTCTACTATATATTTATATTATTCAAAACCCTATTATATATTTATTTTTACTATCATTTTTACTTCTTTTTTAGTGGTTTATTTAAAGTATTTGGCTTTGATTGAAAACTGCCGTAATTCGAAGGTTCATGAATCAAATTTTTGGCTTGATACTGACTGAGCTATTGAAAATTCAAATTTATGATAAAATCAGACAGTTGTTGCTTGTAACCATTAAGAACCAAAATAATTTTTTAACAAGTGCTTTGTATTTGACACAAAAATTCAATTTAACATAATGTGAATTCTATTTAATCTAATATTTGAAGTCATATATAAGCTAGAAAAATTCTGTAATAGCACCGCCTTGTTCAATTATTGTTAAAAATAATTAAATTTTGATTTTTGATAAGACCTCACGAGTCTATAAGTTAGTTGCGATTAAAATCTAAAATTACTGCAAATTTATTTCGTATATATATAGCATTGTACTCAAAAAGTAATTTTAATGTCCACAACTAATATAAAATATTAAGTCAAAAATATAGTTCCATGTTATCAAATTAAATTGTAATATAATTTTTCAAAGTAAAATTTTAACGTAAATTACATGCACAGGAAAAACTTTTAAATTGCATATTTTAAAATATTTTCTAATATTATATTATAATTAAATTATAATTTAAAAATAAACGAATATTTTATCATAATATACAATTTACGAGTATAACATTCCTATATATACAAATTTAATATTCCTACCAACAATGTATACGTAATATAATACTTATTTAAATTATCAATTTTGTCATAAATAGGTCAGCAAAATTTTGTAATTTAAAAATTATTAAATGCATTAAAAAATTTATTTAAGTAAATTTATATGAAAAATATTATCACAAAATTATAATATAAAAGTTAAGTAAATTATTTATCTATCAGAAAAAATTTTTAAATATAGATATATAAAAGTCAGAAATTCAAAAAATTTCTGACTAAATATATAAAAATTTAATTGTGCAACAACAATATAACAGATAAACAAATTTTCTAATTTTATTTTTGATTCCAATAAGTTATTTATTTATTTTTTGTTTTTTTAAATTGAAATTTAATATGAATAAGCTTTTTATATAAAATTTACATTGATACCATTCAAATCAACGTTATCCTTTGAAAAAATAACAAAAATAAAATGTTAAAAAGTGACTAATCACTCGAATCGCATAACTATATTAGCTTATCACATTATTTTTCTGTATTCATAAGCAAAACCGATGACGATAACGATAATAAAAAAAACTTAAAACTATAAAACCAAATCTAAAAATTAAATTATTTTAAAATTTCAATTTTGGTCCAATATAGGACATTTTTATGCTCAAATAATGTATATAGGAATAAAGCTTGTACATAAATACCTACACAATATTACATAAAAAATATCAATCAAAATCTAAATTAAAATAAAAACAAAAAATAAATAAATAAAATTTTTAGTATTTTAAATTAAATTTTAAATTTTCATTTGAATATCCTAAACTGGTTCATTGTATACTTATAAAATATGTACATTGAATTTTATCTTTTTATATTGTATAGTTAGCTAGTCTCTATCACATTAAATGCAGAACGTTTTGATATTATTTTATTATTTTCTATTGTTTTTGTTCATTTTTTTTTTTTATAATAATATATTGATAAATTGAGTCAATATAATTTAGAAATTTAATCCAATTATTCAAACTTGATTGCACTATATTTTATGATATTTAGTTTTTCTAAGTGTTCATATATAGGATGATATACTTAAAAATTGAATCAATTATATTCACTATTATAATAACTTGCACTGATGCCACTGAACGTGGCATAAAGCACTACCAGCGCTCACTATAGATATTTCACTATCTAAATTGAAAATTCAACTTGAGTTCTTGGAAGCTTGCTATTTTCTTGACAATTACTGTGATAAAATACTTCCATTGATCTTACAAATCTAACCCAATAGGCTACTTATATTACATTTTAAATTCTTAATTTGTTTTGTAAATCTTTCAAAATTTAATGATATTGGCATAAACTAACACATTAAACCAATAAAAACGAAAAACACCCTGTATATCCAGCCATATTTTCCTATAAAACTCTTAAAATTATACCATAGAAAATATTATTATAAACATTTATGATAACGTTAATTTCATTTTCTATTCGCTATTATAAAATACAATAAAATAAAAAAAATATACGTATATTTTTTCAATAGTTAGATTATTATTTAGAATATCCTGTAAATAATAGGTTTAATTTAATAATAATTGGTAAAATGAGAATAATATAGTTAGGGAAATACAATAAAAAAATTTTTTTTTCTCGCAAGTCTCGTTTATTGCTTTTTGGTTTTTGGTATACTATATAAAGAATGTAGAGAATTTAATTGAAAATTTTGTGAAACATGTGTAATTGTTTTTTTGTTTTAGAATTCGTGGTATATCAGGGCTTTTATGTATGAAATAATCTAAGTTTCCAAAGCTTTGTTATATAAATTTCTCAACTTTCAATCTGAATAATATGACAAAAGGCAGAACATTGGAAAATTAACAAGTTATTGTACATGATGTTCCGTGTACGTGATTTCATGAAGGATGACGATTTACATTCTTTAGGATGACGTATAAAAACAAACTCGAAATATAACTGGAATTTCAAAAAATATTTTCATATTTAACCTTATTCTTTTTTTTTAATTTTACCTAAAACTTTTTGCATTTTTCAGCATTAAAAGCTTACTTTTTGTGATGAAGCGATTTAAATGATTAGGCACTTAATATTTAAAACTTTACCTTTACAACTCGTGAGACTTATTGAATATTTTTGCATGCTAAATATCAATGATAACAAAAATTGATAGCGAAACGAGTCTAATTTTTTTTCTCTAATTTTTTTTATCAAACTATAAAAATATAAGTAGTAATAAAAAAAATTCCTGAAATTTGATAACATAAACTTAGGCGCATATTGTTTTTATGATTGTGAGCAAAACAAAAAAATCTGCTGTTTTTTTTTTGTTGATTAAACAAATAAAAAGCAAAAGCAATATTTTTTTTTCCTATTTTTTCCTATTATTATTTATAATCTATCAATGGAATTATAATGAAAATAAATAATAGAATAATTAAATATAATAATTAAGATAATTATAAATATTAGGAGAAGGAGATAAAAGTAGAGGAAACAAACAAACAAACAATGATAAAGCTAATAATAATCCTTAATTTTTTTTTTATTATTTAATATTTATAATAAATATCATTTTAATTACACAAACACAAAAATAAATATTGTTAATCCTTTCAAACTAAAAGCAAACACACAAAAAAATATGGGAATAGGAAAATATTGTGAAAAATAATTGCATCTGCCACAATCAAAGTTTTTCATCATTAAAATCGATTAGAATAATCGATTATCTATTTAATTATAAATTATTTTTTTATTTGGCATATTACCGAAAGCTTATTGGAAAGAATGTTCCTATTCCGTCTGTTCGTCTGTTTGGGAATTTTAAAATTATTTCAAATTGGTTTTTTTATTGTTTTTTTTTCGAGCAAAATACATCCTTTACTGTTGATATGTCCGAGTTAATATCTCTCAATTAGAAGGAATTTATCCTCACAAGATACTCAGATTTATTTAAAAGATAAATCTCCAGGAGGTCCTTTAGACGTAATATCTGTACTTGGTCAGGGAGCGCAATAGATTTATCTTATAATTGGTCCCATTATGTTTTACCTGTCGTATTTCTGAAAAAGCAGCTCTTGAGGTTAGAATTGTAAAGTTTTGAAAGCTTTGCCATTTCATCCTTAAGAACTGCACTTTAAGAAATATCTTTAAAGCTATATATTTAAATACAAATTCTAAACTGAAATCATTGAAACGGTTGAATGTGCTATTTCACTAACACTTGTTTTCAATTCACTAATCCTTTTTTTTTATTCTCTGTTCACCATAGCTATTATTTTGGGTGTTTTATTTATTAATTACACTTTTTATATATTTCTATTATAAAATTATATTTAATAATTTTTGTTTCACTATTTTTGCTAGCCATATTATTTTATAAATAGATTATTACGTAATTATAATAGAAAACTAACCATTATATTTAATAATGGTTTTAAAATAAAAATTGAAAATTTATCAAATAATTATTTTAGATATTTTCTAATTTTAATAATAATTTTTTTTTTTTTGGTTTTCAATAATTCAAATTTAATATAAATTATTTTTAAATTTTAAATAGTTTAAAATTAAATTATTATGGTTATTAAAAATAATTTTGGAATAAAAAAAATTAATGAATTATTTAGGTTAATTATTATAATTATATTAATTATTACAATTTTTTTGAACATGATAATAGGAAAATTTATATTTTTAGGGATATTTGAAGAAGAAAACTTGAAAAAGAGAGGACCTAACAAGTAAAGTTTATGGTATCCATGCTAAAAATGTGCAATTGAAATATGACAGAAAAAAATAATTTTAAATCAAGGGTTTTGTAAAATTCTTGAATTATTAAAGCGGAAAATTGCGTGTTTCTAGAAATTTGAGTTTCAAACGTTTGTTCAATTCAAATTCATAAAGATATTAAGATATATTTATTAAGATATATTTCTTAAGATATATTTCTTAAATATTTAGGGCAAATTTTATAAAAAATATGTATAAATTTAATTCTTTACAATCGATTTAAGATTCTAAACCAATGTTAAAGTAAAGAATATCATAAAAAATTACAATAATTATAAAAATTTAAGGGATACTTTTATACTACTGAAAACTTAATGCGATTTAAAACTAACATTTACTCAAATTCCCGAATTACCAACACAACTCCATATTTAATTTCATTATAAAAAAAAATCTATTTTTTTAAGCATTTTATATAATTGACATTTCATTGACATTTTAGTTGTATTAATATTAAAGGCAAGGATTAACAAGGATTTAAAAATGTAATCATATAACAAATCCTTTTTTTTTGCTTTTATTATTCTTTGTATTTGTTTTTTGATTAGATAAACAAAAATTGGATTAAAAACAAAAAAATATTAACATCTTTTTATTTTCTAAAAGTTAAAACAAAAAAAATATGGGCTTAATATCGTTGAGTCAAAAAAAAAAAAAGTGTTATAAAATATAATAAATTTATTTGTAGACTGTCAACACAATATTAAAGTTGGCATTTTTAAATATTTTTGTTAATAAATTAAAATTAAATTGATAACATGGAAATAATAGGGCGTGTAGGATGTGATATGAAGAGAGGCGGAAGTGAGGGAGATTTAATTGGTAAAAGCTTAATAAATTAATCGATTTTTATTGTTGGTCATAAATATTCATTTGAATAATTGCCCCCCTCCCTCGTCTCTTTAAAGGTTTTTTGTTATGTATAACAATAATGCTTTAATATTTTAGTTACCAACTGGCTTTTCTTTTAAAGCAAACAAAATTAAAAAAATAAAAAAGTTAAGCCACTTATTTTTTTTTTCTCTGTTCTTATTTTTGAATCTGAGCACACATGTGGCCTGTTTGACTTTCCTGATTCACTATTTTTATAGTGTAATGGTGGTTTGGTTTTCCTCCTGCCCTAAAATAGGAATAAAAACCAAAAAATTTTTATTTTAAACTAGAAAAGTTATAAACAAAATAATATAAAAAAATATTCATCTTAGGATTTTTAAGTATTTTATATTTTTTATTTTTCTTATGCTTTTATTTTCATATTCTAAACTTTGTTTTTTTTTTGGTGTTGACCTTTTGGGGTTAAATATGCAAATATATATTATATGTATTATGCATAGTTAACAAACAAAATGTAAATAAAAAATTATATTTAGGCAATATTTAAAATTCTTTGTGGACTCTACAAATTGCCTACCCTACCTTCTTGATATTTATACATACAGTGTTTATTTTGTATACAATGTCAGATAAATTGGTAAGGGGTCTGCCTCTATGATTAAAATTTACAAATTTACCATTAAAACCTACATAATATATATATATATATATTTATATATATGTAAATAGGTAGTAGATTGTAAATATTTAAATAGAAACATTTTTTTACATATATACTTGTAGTTTATTGTATATAGGAAAAAGGATGGGTTTTATCTAACCAAAAATAAAAAAATAAATAAATAACACATAACACTAACCAAAGCCTAACAGACATAACGGCAATAAAATAGAAAAGGACATTCTATACAAGTATGTATAACAATTTCTAAATTTTCTTTTATTCCTAAAAATATTGAGCAAAAAAAAATGAATGAATGAATGATGAAAAGAATTTTTTTATTGTATAACAGATTTAACTTTTTCTTTTAACAAATTTTTAATAAAATAAAGTTATAAGTCTAGTTAGTTTGTTAGTTAGCTAGTTGGTTAATAGGAATGAATATCGTTTACATATTGTATGGGCAGAGTGATAAAGGATATTCGTATATAGTATAAAGGACTAGTTTTTTTCTTTTAATCTTGTCTATAGATGATTTTATTTTATTTTGTAAATTATAAAAGTATGTAAACAAGATGAAAAATTAAATATAATAAAAATTTTATGTTAAATTTTTAAAAAATTCTATATTACATTAAAATTTATATAAAAAGGAACAGACAATAATAAAATGTATATTTTAGGAAAAAACTAGATTATTATTTGAATAATAAATTAATTTTTTTTTTAATATTAAAGAGTTATTTAAATTTCCAAATTTAATTTAGATTATATTAAATTAGACATGCGGTGACAATGCACTGCAATCCATAAACTAAATCTATTGTGTCCCCTTCCAAATATCACATCTAAAGTGTTCTCTCGAGACCAATCCTTCTGACAAATTCGAGTACATATTTTAAATATTAAATAAATTGTATTTTGAATAATTGTATTAAAAATAATTTTAATATCTAAATTTTGTTTTGGCTATAAATGAATTTTAAATATAGCTCCTGCTATACAATGTCTTTGATGTACATACAATTCATATTTAAAGTAAACATCTACTGCTAATCAATGGATTTTGGTATAGTATTAGTAATATAAGGTCATTCAAAATTAGAATTATGTTTCAACAATTTTACTTTGTTTTTAATTCAAATGAATACCTTTTAGGATTTCGTTACATAATTACGTTCGGAAAAATAGAGCTACATTTTTTGTACAATTTGTACGTACATTAAAATTATAGATATTGTTCGCAGCCTTAACTTTTCGATATTGTTTGTAGTCCTATACTTTATAAAATTTAATATTCTCATGCATTTCCATTTTAATTGATATTACGTTCTTTATCTTCAGTTCAAATTTTTTTTTATAATTAATAATTCTTTGAAATTCCCATAATTGCTTTTCCAGTAAATTATGAGTGTATACAAAAAAATTTTATTCCTAGAAGTTTTTTTTTAATATCTCCGGCATCTCTTCTTTTTACCAATTTTTTAAATCATAATAATAATAACCTATTAAATTTCAATTTCTCTCTATATTTTTTTTAACATAATTTACAATACTTTGTAGCCAAATAACTTTAAAATTGAATTTTTAAAAACTCATATTTTTTCTAGCTATGTGCAATTATAAATTTCTTTTCATTTTAGTTTTCAACTCTACAATTATCATCACAAACAAACAAAAATAAACTGAGAAAAATTAAAAGGAAAAAAAAAGGATCTCTAGAAGAAAGGAAAAACTTTTTTAATGTTTTTTCTACAATAACAAAAATATTACGAAAATACAAACACATTTACAAAAATACATGCTGTTATTATAAAAGGCATTCAATTTAAACTACAATAAAACTTTTACCTGGATGTACTTTTGTATATATATTTGAATATAGGTAGACTTGTTGTACCATTTACATATAAGAATAACACAAAACATCCTGTCATAGTTTTCCTCCTAGTTTTTATTTTCTTCTTGTTATTATAATTATTATTATTATTATTATTATTATTGTTATTGCTACATTGAATTTGTATGTCATGGAACGGTAATGGAACCTACATATTATTATTTTTAATTTTAGTTTTTATAATTTTATTCTTGCTTAAAAATTAAAATTGAAAGTCTCCATTTCATATTTTTATGTATATGCTTTGTAATTTAAAAAGAAATTAAAATTACAGAAAAAAAAGAGAAAGGAAATAATAATCTTTATGTTAAACGAAAAAAAAAAAAATAAGAGTAAAAATGAGTTTACAAAGAAATTTTTACAATATAATGTCCTTAACCATTTCCACTATGTTTCTATATGATAGCCATAGGTACCATTCCAAAAAAAAAAAGCACAATATAATGAAGTTGCAGATGAATGCCATGAATTCTTGTACTTGCATGTACAGTAAAAAGAATACTGTTATGCATATTACACGTTGTTTACTCTAGTATGCACAAAAACTGTAAAAAAGTGATATATATAGAAACATACTATGTTCTAAAATTTTAGTTTTAAGAAAATAGGTTTGAAAATCTTTGTTTTTATTTAATGTTCTTTAAATCAAATTGATCAGACAAAAATCTTTTGAATTATAAATTTCATATCCCTGAATTTTTGGGAATTATTTTAAATGTGGCTGAATTTAAATCGATTAGAAAAATTAGAATTATCATTGAATTTTTTATACTATGGGTCGCTAATCTTATGAAAATACCAAGTTGTTTAAATTAATATATGACTTTCTTTGAATAGGCCAAATAAATATTCAATACTAACGCTTTAATTTACTTCTCATCATTTTAATTGTAACACTATTCTGCTATATACGAAGATGGTACCCATAAAATACAAAGAATATTATAAAATAATTTAATAATGCATTGCAGATAAATTCTGTATATAACCTACCCCCATATTATGGAATTATATTGAAATGCAGACCTCATCTACAAAATAAAAATAATATTCATTACATAACAGTTTATTCACTTATTACCATTCCCAACATTATAAAAAATGTGTAGGTACACCTTTGGTAACACCTGAATAAAATAAATAAAAATTTATGTGCATTTTTAGAAAAAAACACCCAGTTACGTATTTTCTTATTACTGTTATACAAACAAGAAAAAAAAAAGAAAATTAATTTTAAAAAACAAAAATAAATTTGTTTGTAAAAATAGGAAAAATTTTCATGGAAAAGCAATTATTATTAAAGTCGAAAGTTTTATAAATATTTTATTAAAAACATTTTTAAAAATTTTGGAATGGGTTTTTGAATTTTTCATGCTTTATTATTTTATTTTATTGTATTTTTATTGAAATTTTGACACAGACCGATTTTTCTTTATTCACTTGTTGGTCTATGATTCTCTCGTCTTAAGTATAACTATAAGAATTCTCAAAGTTCAAATTATTTTTCATTATAAAGCTTTTATGATAGCTTGAGTTATTTGAGGCTGAAACCACTATAAATTTTTAATTTAAATTAAATTTCTTAATTTTACAAATTTTCTATAATAATTATTGAGTAAGTCAAATATTTCTTAAACTTATTATAAATGTTGATACGTATTGTTTAATTATTAAATTATTATTTGGCCATATTACATTTACATACCTCAATTACATACCTCAATTACATTAAATGTATGATTAAATAAATCATACATTTCTGTGATTAAACGCCTTTCACTTTCGCAATGCCAACAAAATTATATTTCTTAAAAACTTTATAATTGCACAAATTTAGGGTAACGTTCGCTTTACTTTCACAACAATTGTTTCAAGATGCACCTTGTAAAACAAAAAACAAAAATTTTATTTTATTTTTTTGTCATCAAAGGACCGAAATTAAATTATAATGATAAAATGCATAAAATAAAAATAAAATTTCTTAGAATACATAGTAGAAGAATTTAATAAAAAAAGACAGTGTAGATATTATAATTTTTTATAATATGTAGTTTTATAATAATATGTTATCTAACTAAGGATTTAAACAAAACGAGAAACAATAAAGTTGATCGTGTTACTCTGCAATACCTGTACAAATTTGTCATAACTGCTATAACTGACTATGGAACAGTCTATAACTTTAATTACTCACGAAATAAAGATATATCATGGTTCTATAGTTTCCATAGAAGCTTTCTTTGACAAAAAGTTATATGGTAACTACAACAAGGAATCAAGAAATTTCAATGATTTTTATTACACATAATACCCCAAATAATTTACTTGTTTACGCAAAATTTTCTATATTCTGTATAATTACAATAATTTTTGAAGTTGTAAGACAGCTACCCGAACCACTACCTCGAACACATACAATTTGAATAGGTTTTCTGGAATTATTAATTATAAATCATTTGAGAAAATTTAGAAAGGTTCTTGGGACGGATGAACTAACGGACAGAGAGCTATGGTTAAACCGATTCAGAATTTGATGCTGATCAAAAACATACGCTTATAACAAATCTTACAAACGATAAGGCAAATTAAAGAGACCATCCGAACATACGTAAGTTCTTGTATAAAGACTGGTTTTTTTTGTCATACCGTAATGAGTATGAAGGTAAAATAATACTGTACATCTTACATACATAGCTATTAGAGTTTTTTACAAAGAATATTAAAATTTTTAGCATATGTTTTGGTAGTCGAATGTCCTTTTTGTTTTTTTATCCTCCAGTCTTTAAAAAAAAATTTCGTTTATACCTGAAAATTTTACAACTTTTTTTGCAAAAATATTATAAAAACTATTTCATTTATTTTTATATTTTTTTTTTGTATATTTTTAATTTCTGTAAAATATTCCGTTCTTGCTATAATAATATAGAACAACTTACATTTTAACAATATTAAACATAAGGTAAATAGAAACTCACTTCCTTGTAATATAAAAGGATAACTTTTTTTTTTGTTTATATGTAAAGGACATGCATAGAAAAGAATATTATATTTTGTTATTTCCGATTTTTTATTTTAACTTTGAAAATTTTTACATTCTTTCTTAACAACAAGGAACAAGCAATAAACTATAATTTTTTTCTTTTGTTTTTTGCTGTTTCCCAAAAAGAAAATTCTTCCATTTATGCATAATAAAAAATGAAAGCAAGAAAAAAACGAGTAAATGGTGCACAAAAGTAAAAGGTGAACACTTAATATTATAAAATAAAAACAAAAGAAAATAAAAATAAAATTAAAAGCACATACCAACAACATAAAATTTAAATTGTGCTTACAAATACTCTTACTTATACGAAAATACAAAAAAGGATATTTCAGAGAAATCATGTACTTGTAACATGCCATATAATAGATCCTAAATGAAATATAAAAGCAGTAAAATGCATAATATCCCCAAAATATTACACATTTTTCTGTACATACGAGTATATAAAACATAATTTTGTATAGGAAAAAGCTGTGCAACTTAACCAATATTCTGCCATAGGAACGCACGAAAAAAAAATAAGGAATTTTTTTTAAATGATGCAATGAAAAACATTTAAAATGTGCTGTGAAAATTACACAACATACGATATAACGGTATTAGTATTGCTTGTGTCAGTATTATTCTCTTTAAAACTGTTATAAACAGTTACGTATATAATATGTGAAAGAAAACAATAATGGCCCCCCATCGGGCGCCATTTTTTACTTAAAAAGAAAAAACGTATAGATTTTTAACTTGTACTAGAATATTGTAATGTCAAGAATTAAAAAGTTAAAGTTTTATACAAGGAAAATTTTTAAAGTTAAAACAGCATTTTAACAGGACAAAAAAGGAGTGAAATACAAACATGAAATGAAAACAAAATTTCAATAATTTTATAGTATAATATTTTAATTTACAGTTAATCGAAGTCCAAGCTGTTTAACCAACCATTCTGCAACTTCGTACAGGTTTCAAAATGTCTATGAGCAATTCTATTTTTCCTCGTTTCTTAGTTAGTTAGTCCCAATTTACCTTAAACTTAAAAAGGTCTTTACCACTTAGAATCATACATATATTGTGATTCATGACTGTGTAGACGGAGGGGAAACATAATGTCTTTCCTTTGCTTGAGTGTAGAATTCCTGGTGTGAAAATATTTAATAGAATATTAACTTATGCCTTACAATTTTTTTACTTTTTTTATTTTTGTTTATGTGAAAATAAATAATAAAAAAAAAATATTTGTGTTTAAAAAATAAAAGTGAGAAAATTACATGTTTTTATTAGAAGAGAAATATATAGACAGTATTAGAGCACATAATTCTATATTGAAAAAAATAAAGAGATAAAAAATATTGTGCAGATCATTGCAAGTCCATTTAAAAATACTGCTTTGCAAAAGAGTAAATTTCCTTGTTGAACTGCATATTTATGTATGTAAAATCAGAAAATGAATGAGACTACCAAAATTTTCTTGTACCATGTACCGAAAAAAAAAGATAACATGTCTCGTTCGTTTTAGTCTTTGTGTCCTAACTGTCTGCTCTTCAAGTCGAGGGGCCTCAATATTCACATGTCGCTTCTCTTCTCTACATGTCTAGAGGTCTCAATATTTACAATCGCTCTCTTAGTTCATGGCACAGCTCCTCACTTCTTCAATTACCTGCAAGACACCCCAATTCCTATGAATATCACTGTTGGGTACATACCAGGAAGCAGTCATCATATAACGAGGCACCTTGTCCTGAAAAGTTTGTATTTGTGCAAAAATTATATGACAAAAATATTTTTACGACAATTTTCTACACCAATTTTAAATCAGAATGTCTAAAAGAAGAAGAACATTTTTCTTTTCTTGCTTTTTTACAACCTTTTATGTGTTAGATTTGTGGTTATACAATGTCAATAGCAGGCACTTATATCGTAAAACAAATGAAGAAAAACAAAATGAGAGAAAAAAGCTTAAACAAAAGGACGGTGACTTAAAATAGAGAGAAGAAAAAGAAGGAAAATAGATAATGTTCAAAGTTAGTTAGTTGTAGACATCGTCATTGTCATCTTTGTAGATGTCAGATTTTATAGCCCATGGTGATTTACTGTGTTATCTCTGCTTTTAACCTTAACGTTTCTATTCTATTTTTCTTTGGTTTTTGTTGTATGTGCATTTAGCTTATGTTTTTTAAAGATCGTATATAAGAGTAGCCCCATTATACGACGTTTTATTATCCTTTTAGTACTCTCTTTTTTAAAAATACTCTGTCGAAATGAATTGTTTTATATTTTTAATATTAAAAATTATTCTCTTTTAAAGAGTTTTAATTTAAAACTGAAATTTTAAAAGTTGAGAAGTTAGACTAAGTAGATATAACCTAAAGGAAAGAATAATTTCTCACACTTTACCTTATTATTATTGTTGCTATTAAACAAAGAAGAAAAGCGAGAAGAAAAAATTTTTAGTCCTTTTTTTTAAATTTTGAAGTTTTTTTTTAAAATTTAAAGAGCTATATTCTATTTATATGTATATAAAATGATTTTAAAGTGAAAATTGTTATAATTATGAATAATTCTTTTGAAATTCAGTGAAATGTAAGTAGATCTTTTATAAAAGAATTAAAAGTAGTAAAAGAGTATTGTGACGAAAACAGAGTATAAGTGGGCTATAGTTAAGTCTATGCTTTTAATTTTAAAGATTTATATCGGATGGTTACATTAAATTTTACTTATTTCTGTTTTATTAAAAAAGTTTAACGTCTACTCAATAATACAATAATTGCATATACAGATATACAGATTCCATTAAATTTGAGTTTTATAAGGTTGTAAGGTGTTCATTGAAGGTTAATGAACTAAAGTATTGTTATTTACGAAAAGTTTAAATTTTTATTAAAAATTGTTTCAAAAATATTGTAAAGTTTTATATAAAATTCATGATTCCATAGAATATTAATTGTTGACTGATTTATAAAATGGGATTTTGAACGTCACAGGCTCGCACATGCATTGTTGAGATACGATGAGAGCTGACCTTAGCATATTGGTGATGATGTTAATAGGGCACTTCCTCTAGGAGAAAATAAAAAAGAGGCTAGGATTCACTACAGCGGATTTCTGTTGAAGATTTCAGTATATTGTTAAGGAAGACAACATGTAACACATTTTTTGTGTCTGTCCGTCTCTCATGTGATCGCCTTACGGAGGGCCTCTTGTGGTTCTTTAACGTTGCTTTTGATAATCATCAATGAGATTGATTGTTTTTGGTAGATGGTTTTTGTATTACATAGGGGATCGTCAAGTATTATTTTGAGGGTTGCCAATGGGCCGGGTCTTCTTATTGGTTTAGTGTATGAGCTTCGATGGGGTTACCCTTTTCTACTGCTACTTTTAATTATACACTACTCATACTAAAATTACTTTTAATCATAAACATTAATAAATTTTCACATGTCATTCAAATATTTAACAATTTAAATACGTCAAATTTTTTGATGTAATTTACAAAAAAAATTATATTCGTTCAAAATTATAATTTTGATGGCATGATGCAGTATTTAAAAACAAAAATAAAATTATTTTCCCCCTAACAATTAAAATTTTTTTTTTTACTTTCATTCTCGCATTCATCATATTATTTTGAAACTATAAGAATCCATAAATTTTACTCAAAATATTCATTCTATGCCTTTAAAAAACTCTTAAAAAATCATAAATCATCAATTTTTGTTAATTGGGGGATTAAGATACTCAAAACTATATGTATGTATGAACGTGATATTTAAAGCAACTAGACTAAAAATATTTAAGAAAAGCAGAAACAAAAAATCAAATCAAGAATTTAAGAGAAACCAATATTGTTTTTTTTGTATTCTCTTTCTTTAATCTTATCTAAATCAAGTGTGTAATAACTTCCAATTACCACTCCAGAAATGAATTACTCACATAATATTTCAATTTAATTTCATTTCATAAAATACTGTCTATAAAATCCCTATTCTAAGTCAATTAAACCACCGGTCTGAGCACATATGGTTTAAAAATTCTTTATATCATAATTCTTGATATTTCTTCATATATAAACACTTTCTGAATATTTCTAAAAGAAAAAATCAAGTGCAAGTCCAAACAGAATTATGTCCAAAGTTTGAAAAAACCAAAAAGAAAAAAAAATAAATTGAATAGATTGGTATTTTAATTGGACAGATCAAAATGTTATCACCGCGCTCTACTCTCTCTGGCTCTTATCATAATATTAAATGAGTATAATAAATATTTATTCTCACAGATATCACAGAGACAATATTATCATATGTACGATATTACGGGGACTATATACCATATAAGACATAGCGTATATGGAAGCGTATAATTATAGATTTTTCACAAATAAAATATGTGTGTGAATAATGTGGTGGAAATATCAAATATAAAAGAAATGATTTTTATGATGAAATGATAAAATAAGATTTTTGGGAGGGGGAACTAATTAGTAAAATATTACAATATCTTTATTTCTAAAGTGGAAATCTGAAAAAATTTCAAGAGTAGTTTCTATATAAACAGTGTTTTCAAAATCATTTTTCTATGAAATTTGCATATAATTTTGTTTATGTATATTGTGTATTGAATGAAAACTGTGTTAAATTATTTGAATTACAAATTATAGTACTCAAATTAAAGAGAACATGTGATTCTATAAAAATAAACTACCTATTTTGCAGGTTTTCAAATTTCGAAAGTTGTTTTTCACAGAGCCAGATCACTGTCAGTTGAATTGGGCATTGAATTTTGCTTTTATATGCTCATTTAAAATGCATGTCAAATTAATTGGAGCAATATAATATAGTATATAAAATTTTAACCTCACAGTTTTCTATAAGGAGATGAACTAATGCAATGGCTCGAACATTATATTTTATGAAATTTGGTTTTATTCATTTTTATTAAGCTTTCCTACATGTAATACCTCAAAAAATAATCTTATTTTTTCAGCCTCATAGGAGTAGGTAATAAATTTCTGCTTCAAAGTAGCTATATTTAAACTAAACGGTTAACAACATTGATTTGATGATCTACTAGATGCATATATGTATGTATGTTTTAAATTTTTGTGTGCAAACTGATATACACATTACTATAAATGTATATATTATGCTAGTTGTATATATTATGTAATATTATAGTGTGTAGATTCAAAAAACCAATTATAACACCATTTACATCCTCTGACCATCATAAATAATTGCTATGGTAAATAACAATAATAATAATCATAAATAAAAAAAAATTATATAACATATTCAGCACACATTAACGTACACTAATAAATAATAACAATAAAAGCTTGATTATGTAATTTATATACATGTACATATGTATATTAATTTATGTAAATTACTTCTGCAAAATGTCTTTCAAAGCGCAATGGGGTCAATAAATTCTAATTTACGTATATTAGGCTCATTTATTTAAGTATATATAGGTACTTATGAATGTATATATTTTTTATTTATTTTATTAATATTGCAAACGCTAATATTCCTTGTGTTATCTAATAAAACACAAAAAAAAATCGAAAACCCCAAACCTAAATATCAAAAAAGTTAACATGAAACATGTTAAATTTTTTTTTATTTTCCATCATCTTATATGAGATATTGTAAACTATTCAGACAATTATTATTATAGATAACATAACAAATGTTCTGTCAATTAATAATATTTTTGGGACCAATTCAATATACCATCTCTCAATCATAATAACTGTCAAAATATTATCCTTATATATTTTATGTAAGGCGTTTTTAAACTCACCAAAATGTGTGCATACTTTCATACATAAATATAAATTTAGTGAATTAATACGTACATAAAATAATTTCCTGTACCTGGTGTTTCATTTAAAATATTACATATTCATCTTTCATACGTTTCCTCTAAGTATTTACTTAATTTATAAGGTATAAGGTTGGTAAACTAAAAGGGACTTGGTAAACTAAAATTGATTACGTAGGTTAACATTAATATTTTAAGGTTTTTATAAATATCCAACATAGAAATTCTTCTCTCGTAGTCACACAGTTTTATTTGGACCTATCTGCAGCCAACTAAGATTTTTTTGTTGGTGGTTCCACATATTTATATTTGTATAGCGTATGTGATGGTGTTATAAAACATTGAATTTTACCAGGATCTTTTCATGTGCAGAGGAACCCTTTTTTTTATTACATAAAATATTCCCGCACTTCTTATTTTCTTCAATTGTTGGTTTATATTTGGTTTCCACGTAAGATTTTTGCCTATTATAACTCCATGACATTTGTATTGCACCACCATATCTAATTTGCTGTTACTATTCGAGACATTTAAATTATTATCTGTCGCTTTCTTGTGTTGGTGGTGAGCTTTTGTAAGTTCATCCACGGTTCTATTTGTCTTTTATTATCTATCTTATCTTTTAGTATTTAGTGCTTGCTGAAATTGAATCTTCGCCAGAAACATTGGCTCCTGCCTTCTTCGCCGTAAACAATAGATATTTATTTTCATTCCGTTGACACATTCTGCAATTGTCTTTCACTTTAATTTTGCTATAAGAAAATACTACAGCATTTAAATTCATCCATCATCGAATAGCTTTTTACAAACATTAACAGCACATCCTGTCCACACGTGTAAAACCTACAAATATAATTTATCAATAATTTCAAAAACAAAAATATACGTACACATATACTTGCTAGTTACTAAAGATTTTATTATTACGATAATACGAAACCTCTAATAATAATAACAGTATATATAACAATAATTTGAGAATATCGTAATACCGAAATGAACTTGAGAGAAATTTAACATTTTTGTATTTTCTTTTTTTAATTTCTCATACACAAAATGATGTTTTGAAGGTCTTTCTATAAAATTTTTTAATATTAAAAAATTGTATGAATGGTCCAATTATAATTTCACTAGATTATTTTATTACAAATGTGTTCCGTTTCCATAATATTGAGAGTATTTTGATGAGGGATGGCACATTTAATTTTTTTTTTGTTTCCATTCTTTTGGAGATGCCTGGCAAAGCAGGAACGCATCACAAAAGAGAGTTCTATTAATTCTTTCGCTCATTCTGAGATATTTAATATTTCATACTGTGGAGTATATTGATGGGCTCAGATTGCGGTTTTTTGACGATGAACGACAACAACAACTCTGTGATTGCTATGTACACAATATATTATTGATAATAACGACCTGACAGCAATTGCGGTTATTCAATGAATGACAAAAAGGAAAGGGAAAATTGTAAAAAAAAAAATGAAAACTTCTTGTATTTCATTCCGTTATTTTGAATTTTTTTTTATAAATGCATGCCAATAGTGAAAGAAAGACGAAAATATGAAAGATACGCTCAATAATAATAATTATTATCTCTATTATTATATAGTGTTATATATTGTATATTTAATGGGCCTGTACTCGTATAATATTACAGAATGTTTTATATTCGAAGGTTCGTTATGAATGTCAATATGTAGATAAAAAAAAAAATAATTTGTATGTATGTATATATATTATGAATATTTAAGTAAATAATGCAGTTTGACTGTCAGACTATCGAATTTCAAGGGGAAAAATATTTTTTTTTTTTTATTTTGTGAATAATTGTCGAAGGGACGACTTTTTTATTTTCTTTTTGGACAATAAAAAACAAAATTTTATCAATTTACTGTAATTTGAGATGCTCAATATAATAAAAATATGAAGGAATGAAAAAGGAACTCTCACACATTGAATATGAAGAAAAGTTAAATGAGGCAAACTATTGGTTTTTTTTTTATGTTATTTAAGTTTGGGAGGGAAAAAAGTAGCTGTTGTTCTACTCCACAGATCATATTTTGTGAATGAATAAAATTTGATTTTATGTAACAATGTTTAATGAACACAGTGACGAACTTTATGTTAGAGTTTGAGGTAACTGTAATAGGTTGAATACAAGTATGTAATCGGTTAATCAAACTTGTTTTTTCTTATCAAACTGGCAATGTATGAAAGATGTTGTGGTAGAAGATTTTTTAGTTGTCGATACTTTTTATCTAGTATTTTCGAATAATTTTTTATATTAGTCTGTTAATGTTTTCATTTTTGGCCCTTGTGATTGTGTTTTTAATAAAAAGTGTTTGATACAAGCAAGTATTTTATATGGTATTGTTCGCCGCGATTGCTAGAATACTGTATAAATTTTTCCGCCACTGCTCTCGCTTTCAAGTGTACCCATACTGGAGTAGTATTCTCAAATATTACTTTTATATTCATTGTTCTTGTATGAGGAACATTATTGTATATTTAAGTTTGTAATAAAAACATTTAAAATTTAATATCAATATTAAAATATTTATATATATACAGAAATGAATATTATTTACATAATGACATACACACCCGAACTATCTCAATTCAAAGTTGAGAAGAGAAGACCAATATTAATAAAATAATAAATTTAAAAAATTATTATTCAAATTTTCTGTCATTAATTCTATAATTTATGAGTTAATTTAAAAGTCAAATCGAATATAAAGATATCAAAAATATAAATAAGTTAAATGATTTTTTAATGTAAAAAATTTTTAAGGAAGGAAGAAAATATAATGGTTTTTATGATCTTTTAAATGATAATTAAGTAATTATTAATAAATTTATGTATTTTCTTAATCTTAAAAGGTTTTTATAAAATTATTTTTAACAATTAATAGAATGAGTCTTTGAAAATTCTTCAAATAAAATAGAATGTAACTATTTCTTTACTTATAGATTATTGAAGATCAATAAAGTAATAAATTTATTGAAATCCCAATCGTTTGAATAGAGAACATAAAAATAAATTTATTAGATCATCTTCTCAAATATCGAAGGAGGCAATTTACTTATACATAGAAAGTACATTTAGGATTAAAATTTAAAAAAGAGATTTACAAAATTCTCAATATTGATAACTATTTTTTAAAACATAAATTATTACAAATTAAAACAATAAATTATTATTGTCTTATTGATAAATTTTTCGAATATTTTGTAGTTGCTTATCGAATCAAAGATATTAATTAGAAAATTTAAATGATAAGATTGTAATTTAATCATCCTGCGTGTGGCAATATCTAATCTCGGCCGATTAAAATTCAAAACATGTTAGTATTGTCGTCAATGAAAAATATGCATTGCATATTATAATCACAGGGTTGTGAATAGGCGAAAGCAGAACTGCTATAATGTACTCCGACTCGGCAAAAAAGTCATCTAAGCGATTTTTTTATCTTCTGTTAATCCATTTTTGTAATCTGTTAACATCTGTGATGCTAAATGATGTTGAAAATGAACTATTTATTTTAGTGTCATATCGTTCATGGTTACTTTTCATATACATATGCACTATTTAAATCGAAAACAGCAAACTTTAGGCTATTAATTGATACTACACTTTTTTTACCATTGATGTCGACTTCATATTTCTTTTTGAAACGAGCTGTAACCGCATATGAACCACCATACGTTTATTGTAATGCAACTAGAACTCCGTCATTTCGAACAAATACGTACTTTGACATTTTTAATTCAGGATGCACGAAACACATACTCGTATTGACTGGACATATATTTGACATTTCTTTAAAAGATTTGACAAAATCTGTTTCAGATGGAATATGTTGTTGTTTTCAAAAAATTTCCTGGGCAAAGTAATGTTTTGTCCACAAATCATTTCAGCTTGTACATATGTGAGTGGCTTGCGATAATATTTTTAAGTTGATTTTAATTCGATGGAAAACTTTTGATATCCCTGATGTATAACACAATTTACGCCATGCAATAAATGTTAGTTATTTCAGACTCTTCCAAAGCAATCAGATATGTGATCTTCTATAATAGATTTTCATGTTTGTCTAGAAAATTTTCAAAATTATTTACAATTTAATTATGGCTTATATATTTACTTCAAAATCCCAGCAATCCTACTTCTAATCACTAACCTACTTTTATTTTATAAATTTAAACTAATTTTGTATTATTATGAAGAAAAATTTAATTTTTTAATAAATAAAATACAAAAAAAAACAATGATCAAATTAAATAAATACCTAGGTAATATTTGTAAAGGAAACCAAGAATTCAGCTTAAAGGCTTTTAATTTTAATAACATTTAAATAAAAGGTAAATTTTTTTTTCCGGGTCATGAAAAATTTTGGAAAATAAAAATAATTAACATTCAAAATGGTAAGAGCACATTTAAAACGAATTCTAATGATTTCAAAATTATTTGTTTATTAAAATTAATTTTTTTTCTTTTCCATTTTTATTTTAAAAGACCCCAAAAATGCTATCAGAATATTTACAAAAAAAATACTGTATTTAATATTATTATACGCTATTTACTAGTTATATTCTATTTAAATGTTAAATTTGAAAATTTTTATTAGAACACGCACACACATATCAAATATTATTATTATCCTTGTTTTTCTTAAAAAAATATTATTTGTATCTTTTTCTAATTCCCATGTTTCATATTAAAATCTTTGAAAATAAATAGATTCCTCTGAGGACTCTTTAAATAATAAAATTCACCTCTATGCCTACAAACATACATAATATGTTACATATTGATATTTTTTTTGTTATATTCTTTTACAGATATAATTTTATTGTAAATTTATTAAAATTTTTCGAAAAATATAAACCTACATGCGATTATATGATATAATATAGAGTATTACAGTTAGTGCAGTTTTCTAACTCACTTAGTATGAAATTAATATTATAAAAATAAATTATTACTGTGTCAATACTCGGTTAGACTACCTTTAAAATTTTCTATAAAAAAATATTATAAAGACTACTGCAAAAACGAATTAACAATTTTTTGAAAATTTTAGGGAGATTTCGGAAATTTCTACAAAATTATATTACTTTTTTGTATGAATTAGCTTACAATAGATTTGAAAGAAGTCGGTGTATTGTATGTGCTATTAGTTTAATATGCGCATTTAATAAACTAGTAAATTACTCCACAGCAATTCAAAAAATCAAAATTTTCTCTGTACTTACAAGCATTTTGACCGAACATCCGTTCGTACATGACTAAAAACGATAATTTTTCTAATGCAAATTGTAGATTATTGAAGAAGAACATTGGCAAGAGAGCTGCTCCCCTCCCAATCCTCTAACCATAGCAGGGCCGTCACACAGAAAATGTATGGTCATCTCCTCACTATCACACCAAAATCTACACAAAAGGGAATCCGATTTATCAAGTTTTTGTAAATGAAATTTCCAGTAATAGCACGAAGAAGCCAGTAATAGCGCGAACCCGATTTCGATCGATCCACAACAACACTAAAGAAAATCGTTCTGAGCAAGATGAAAGGAACAACTTTGCATGATGACCACCTATGATATAATTAAACGATTTTAATTTAATGATCTCTCAACTCGTTCTATAGTTGAATAGTCGTTATATAGACGAATAATAGTTTTACACCTCTTAAATATTATTACAATTCAAATCAAAAATATTGCACACTCTGTATATGTAATATGTAGAATATTATAATATTTTCCTCGTGTTTTCTCTTCGGAATACAATATAAATTTAAATTTATTGCCAGTATCTAAAAAAAAAAAAAATTTCTGTTCTAGTGGGAGACAATTTCAATTTTATCCTAGTACGAGTATAATTACATACATATATAATATTACATACATACCTAGTCTTGTTTTATAAAATATTGTTACATAAACACAGATTTTACGTATGCATGACATCAATATTTTGTAATCTAATGTACACATGTTAAGCTCTATTACATTCAGTTTTTATATATAGATACATATATGTAGGTCGTTTTCAAAAATTGGTCGAAAAAAGGATAAACCTTTTTCATCTCTTTTAATATTTTCATATAAATATATGTATAGGTAGATTTCTATACTATTTAGTTATAAAATATTGAAAATATAATATTTCACCATTTAATATAGTTAAAATAATATTGGAAAAATATAAAATGTGTTAAAAAGTGTGAGGTAAGACCAATAGGGGGATTTTTAAATGTCTATATTAAAAAAAGGATATTTGAAAACCATTTTCCAATTATATATTGAGTGTGCGTGTATTCGGGGCTCTTCATTTAATATTTTTTCTTTGTTTTGTTGTTCTATGCTTTAGGTAGGTTTTTTTTGTGTAAAAACACGATGACTATTAAAAAAGGATTCATATTTCAAATTCTGCTAATAGGAAAAGAATGGCAACACATATTATATAATAACAATAATAAGAAAAATGTTCATTCAGATTAAATTGTTGTTTGTTTAACTAATAGAAAATATGAGATATGAGGTTTTTTTTCTCATTTTTGTGTAAAATTAATAACTAAATCATAGTATGGGTTAATTGGACCCCTTAAGGCATATTTTTATATTTAATTTGGTTTTTCACTTTTTTTTTTTGGTTTTTCGTTCCCTATAATATTTTTTGTTGTTGCGCCATGATATTTCTGTTTTTGGAGGTTAAAAATAAATCAATTAATTAAAAAAAATTATTATTTTTAGGTTGATTACTTTGCGTGTCGTCGTGTAAATGATTTGTCAAGAAATTATTCTATTAACTTTAAATATTTAAAAAAAAAAAAATTTCTGGTTGAGAATTTACGCTTCAATTGGAACTGGAATTGATTTTATTGATTGTGGGTAAAAAAAAGTTTAACTTAAGGGTTTTAATTTCATTTTGTTTGTTATATCTTACCAGATCGATTTAAGTACATTTAAATTTTATTCAATGTATTCTTCAAAGAATCTCATGATTTTTAGACCAAACCTTTTTTTCAATATATTTCATTTCAGTTATACGTGTTGCAACCTTGAAAGTTGAAAAGAAAGAATGTTTTGACCAGTAACGACCTCAAAATTTTGTTTTGCTTGATTTGCACACGTTTCAAGTGTGTTTTACCCCAGACCTACTAGCCGTAGAGATTTATATTCTTAAAAATAGTCTCATTTGAGAACATTGATTATTCTGTTTATCCGAGCGTATACAATATTTTTATAATGCCGTAAAAAAATAAAATTGTTAGATACCTGATCTGGTCATGCCTGAGTTTTAAATACATTTATCTCTATCTTCCATTTATAGTAAAAAATTCTAATATTCTTATAATCCATTTTCACGGTGTGAGATATATTCGAATTCAATAAAAGCTTTTCATTAAAAATCATATGAATGAAATTTATTTATTAAATTAGTCCTCTCTTATTCAAAAAAAGATCCTTTTTCCTAAAAAATATAAAGAAACTATAATTATTATTATCATCTTCAATTTTCATTTACACAACAATCGATTCTTACCATAAATTAGTCTAAGTATTAGTGTAAGTATTTCAAATGAATGCTTTAAGTATTTAGTAATATTTCTTTTTAAATTATCACTTTATTAAATTTTGTTTTGTTTTCTTTAAAATGAAAAATATTGTTTTCTTCAAATTGTTCTATTAATTACAACGTATTTTTGAGATTCTACAAAGATCTTTATGCTTCTGATTCTTAACAATACCAATTTAACGCTTTATATTACAAAAACTGAGTTGAAATTTAAAAATATAGTATAACAAAACAACAGCGAATAGCATTTATTAGCCCCGCTCTTCTAAAATAAAATGTTTGGAAAACAAATAAATTTAAAGTACATCTGACTTTTCTAAATACCTATTTTTTTTCAAAATTTTATTTTTTTGTTTTAAAATTTTTGCAATTTTCAACTTAATATTTTCAAGTTTTACTTTAAATTAAAGAAGTTTTCACGTAACAATAATAATTATTATCATCACATGAAAAAAAGGAAAACTATAATAGTTCCAAAAGAACACAGCACAGCAGTTAGTAATTAAAAACTTTTTTTTTTTAAATGACAAAACAAAAAATAATAATTCACTTTTTTTTTCGTTTAACTTTTGTGTAGCTTTTTAATTGTTACCTACGTATACACTTTTACGTAGAATTACAAAGAATGTCCTTAAACAAAGAAAAAATGAGTGGAATGCAATTAGCTGAAATATTTTGTTACAAAATCTTCTATGATGTATCTATTTTTATAACAAGGTGTACCACGGCCGCCATGCGCCAATCACAGCTAGATTATTATAAGGTTTAAGTACATGCTTTTTACTCACGCTACTCAATAATCTTTGATTAATATTAATTTAAATTCCGAATAAATGAAATTTTCTTTGATTTCAACCCACCAAACATTCTCCTCCTGCAATTTTAATGCTTCTACAGTTGAATAATTTTTTATCCGTCGCTTTAAAATAGGCCTCCTCAAATCCTTTTATCAGTTGAACATATTTTAATCAGGTTAATAAACGGTTCTTTGTATTTTATAGAATCCAACAATGTAATGAACTTTGTTATCTGTGAAAATTGTTATCTGTTTTATACTGGTAAAAACTTCTGCCGTTGTTAGTTCAATAATGAAAGACAAGAATTGATTCCAATATTAAAAATCTTCCATTTAATAATCTTACTTTAAAAATCCTGTTATATGGAATACCTTGTTTCGCTTTGAACCCTCTGAAATGTAAAAATAAAAGTTAAATTCTTTTTATCTATGACTACGTAATTTTAGACATCAAAAAGGTTGCTTTGTTTTTTTTCTGTCTTCAAAAAATACTCTCTAATTTCGTACAGTCAAAACAAAGTAAAAGTAAACGTTTTGTAAAAAAAAAAATCATAATTAAAATCCTATCTGCTTGCTATACGATACGCAGCAAAGTAGTAGCAACTTAATCCCACCCACCCCAATTCATCGGGTTTAAAATTTAAATATTTTGTAAGTTTTTTTTTTGTTTTTTATCAGAACCTATATTTTTTCAAGCATTTTATTTTAGTATTCTTTAAACAATGATCCTTTTAGAATTTTCTTAAATAGAAAAAAAAATTTGCTTCTATTTCATTCGTTGTAATAAGAAAAAGGATTTAAAAAAAAAATAAATGGAAAAAAAGGGAAACGTGTTTAGAATTTTTCATTTCATATTCCATTTTTTCTCCATTCTTTTTAATTAAAAAACGAATCCTTTCTTCCTCTATTTTCAGTCCTTTTAGATTACACACAATCTTTACAAAAAAAAAAATTTAAATGATGAAATGAAATAGAACTTTGTTTTTAATTTTTTAAAGAAAAAAATGCAGTTAATATCCTTAGAATTTTCAAAAGTATTCATTATGACCATCTGACAATAATAATCATCATGCAAATAATATAAACGCGATGCTAACAATGTGAAATTTAAAATTTGAAATACAAAAAGCGAGGAAAAAAAAAAAAAGAAGGAGGAAGAGAGCAAGGAGGAGGAACAATATGCAATTCCCTTCGATCCCATCCCTGTTATGCTCACTCCTTCCCTCATTCAAATAATTTTGTTTTCAATTAAAAAGAATTTTTAACATACCCGTCTAGCCATTAGCCAATTACGTCTATAAGTACTGCATTTATTTCAGAAAGGTTATACTGACACACATAAAAATCACTGATCCTTAATATTCATATGCATACACCAATATAAATATTTCAGTAATGAAACCACATCTGTAAGAAATGTAACAATTTGTTAATAAAAAAATTTTATGCAAATGGAATTCAAAGGATTACTTGTTGGCATGTACTGTTTACTGGTAGTTAAATCTTGTATTAGAGAATAAAAATTAATAAGTTAGTTAATTAGTACTAAACTTTTCGTTTTAATTTCTTTGTCAATGATGTTAATGATTTTTTTCAGCAACAGAGCCATTGATCTATCCATTAGGCCAACATCTCCGCATGCGCCAATTCTTGAAATACAGTGCGCTATTTCATTTCTCTGTATCTCACTGTGACCGGTAAGCCAGCAAATGGTTACAATGTACACATCGCAATGGGTGCCCCTGCACCGCTTCATCAAAGTTGATCTAAGCAGTCATTAGGCAACCAATTATAAACCTTATCTAATTGATTTTTTTGGAAAATTTTAGATGTACAGGTGCATGAACTCGTAAAAATGAAGAAAAGTTGCAATACAAAGCCTGTTGATGAAGAAAATTTGAAGAATTTTTTAAAGTGTTCTTTGGAAATTATTAAGGAAAATTGTTTTATACATTTTGGATTATTTCTTACAAACGTATCCTGGAGCGAAACATTTTTTGCGAAACGTATCCTGGAGCGAAACATTGATTGCGTAAATCAAACTTAATCTCTTTCTCTTCAATTTTCCAATTAAACCGGAACTTTTCAACATCGTTAATTTTAATCTCAGCACATTGACTTTTCATCTATACCAAAAGATTATTTATGTTTGCTTTCTAATACAGAAAAAGCTAATCACAATATAATTTTCTTCAGGTGGCTGGAAATTTTTTTTACAAACATCCATACTTGAAATATCATCATCATCATCATATAGGTTATGGCTTCATAATTCATTAGACCAAAAACTAAAAAAAAAAAACAAAATAATTATTACAATTGTCTTCATTCTATGCATTTATGGTTGAAACTGAAACACAATTACCATTCATTTGAATAATAAGTTCATAATAGAGCTACCATGCTTATTATTATACTCACCTAATATAAAACAAAATAATGTAAATAACTATATAGTAAAGACCTTCATTATATTCCTCTATATATTGTGCATATTAAACAATAAACATTATTATTATCCTTGTGTTACTATAATAAATAATTATAACCATTTATTTATTTTTCTAAATTCATTATAATATTCTGTTTATTAGTTTAAGTAAAATATTTTATACAGCTTTGTACCAGAAGAAGAGGAAGAACTTTTTTAAAAAATAAACTAAACAAAAGTATAAAAATCAAGTAACAAAATGAAAATTGTATACAAATAATTATGATTTTACTATCACTGTAGTTATTAATATAGATAATGGCTCAGAGCAGTAGGGCATTCGAGCAATAAACTTATGAAACAATAAAATTCAAATCATTTCAACCTTCATATACAAATATGTACGCACATACATACAATAATGGCTTGGAAACGTCTGGGACAATTGTATATTTCAGTAAGAGTAAAGTATATAGTAACAAAATAATATTAAAAAGTTTATTATGTACAAGGCGGGTGTTAATTGAATTAAAAGTCACATTCGAGGCGATTTTCCACAATTTTTCCATTTTTTCTTTCATATTTTTATTTTTTTTTTATCCATTGTTTATGTTACTTGAACTGAACTGAAGTGGTCCTGGAGAAGGACGACAAATTGTTTTTTAAAATGAATTCTTAACAATCCTGAAGAGGACGAAAAAAATTTCTGTTCCGTTTTTCATTTTTGTTGAATGAGAATGGAAAAAAAACGAAATCCATATGAAAATAATAATAACAAAATTATGTTAAAAGCTAATGAATTCTTAAAGGGGTTTATGAACTTTTCTGCCTTGAATATTTTTTTTTTCTTTTGCATGTATTAATGCGAAAAACTCGTTATTTATTTGTCCGGTGGAAAATTTTTTCATCAGAACGTTTATTTTTCACATTTTTCCTATTTCCAGCTTTTCTTCACTTTTTTTTTTGCCTTTCTCTAGATTCATTAAGTCGCGCTTTTTCATGTTTTTGTTCTTGGAAAATTGCATTGCAATTGCACTACAGCAGTTTTATATATACGCGAATAATAACTGAATTATGGCATTAGGTAACTGTAATTTTTTTTATTGTTTTTAAAACAAAAGAGTGGATAATTACAATTAAAAAATAATTTTAATGTGCAATTTTAAGAGAAACTTTTTTTTGAGAAAAATTTTTAAATGTTAAAAAAAAAGTTTTTAATTACTTTAACTTTTTTCCAAATAAATTACATAAGTTGACCTTTAGTGAAATAAGTTTAAGGAGCCGTCTGTGTTAATGCACTAACAGACAGAGTTAATTTTTTTTTCCTGAAAGTAATTAAATTTTTATTTAAAAATTACTAAATTTTAAGTAGTCAAAAATTGTATAGTGATTGTATAGAATAAAATTTGGCTTGATACAGATTGCTTGTTCTGAAAGGATTGGGATTTCCAATCTTTAAAAATTGGGAGTTCGGAGATAATGAAAGTCGTTTTCTTGGGATTTATTTTAAGTATCAATTATTCAAACCAAATTTTGTTGTCCGAACAGCAATGACAAAAAAACTGTTTTAAACATAATTTAATTACATGGAACATGTTTGATGTAACTTGAACATGTTTGATTTAAATGTATACAAAATACTAACGAATTTTTCTTTTATAATAGCTACATATAAGTACATAATTTTATTATTCTTTAAAATTTATTCAAAAACTATTTCCATTGTTTTTTAAAATTCAATATTAAAAATTTTGTAAGAGGTCAAATTTTTGTTAAATTAAAACATGAAAATTTTTTAAAATAATAGTGGTGTGTTTATAAACAAATTTGTTTGTAGATTTTTGAGAAGCATCCATCATTCATCTTACGTTCTAATCTCTAATTTCGAAATTATTGGTATACATTATTAATTCAACACATTAAATGATGATAAGATTAGGTCCCTTATGGTTGTGTAACATTAACCACTATAAAACTATCCACAAATTAATATAAAACTTAAATACTAAATAATCTTAGATATTTAAAATATTTTATATCAAAATTTCGTATAATTTGTAAATTTTATACTTATATATTTTTTATTTTTAGCAACGCAATCAATCCATTACGTAAAAGAACTTGGCGTATATAGAAAATTGAGAATTTTTATTAAAATATTTATGTACATGCAAAACAAAAGGCTATCATAAATTACTGAAAGAAAGTACCCTTGTCTTAGCGATTAAAATAATAAAAAGAAACACCTTTTAAAAAGTAGTTCATCTTTTAATTTTGTTAAAGAAGACACGTCTGCAGCAGAATTACTAAAGCATTTACTCTTAAATCTTAATATCATTTAATTATCTAATGTGTATTATATGGTAAAGTAAAAAATAGACGATGAATCATGTGTACGTACGTATATATTCAGTAATGTATAAAAAAAAGGCAAATAAAATTTATTATGATACAAGAAACAGATGAAAGTATAAGTAGAAGAAAAAATAATAAATAAAATCCTTCTTTAATCCTAGTTACCATCACTTTAGAACATAAAATGTAAAAAAAAATATAGAAAATCATGAACACTTTATTTTTTATTATTACCAATCTAATTCTTGTCTAGCCGTATATTATTTTTTTTTCTTTAGAATAGAAAGACACACACATTTACCTTTTAGAAACTTATATCCTCTTCATAAAACCGCAGATTCTCCTACATTTTTGAATTTTTTATATAAATGTATTCCATAATTTTCTTTAAAAATATTTTCCCACTTGTGATTCTAAGTAGTAATTTCTACGTAATACAAAAAAAAAATATTTATTTATTATAAAATTGCGTACCTACACTTGTATTCCAATTTAGTGTTAAAAAATGTTAGAAGAGCTTACAACATGAATAAACTTTCAGTTTAGGCACTTGTGAATTAAATAGATTGGAACCTCTTAACAAAATTAAATTAAGTTTTAAAAATCAAAGAGCACACATTGCCTTCCTTAACCTAAAATATAAAATTTTGTTAATACAATTTCGTTTAGAATTAGCATTTAAAATCTCATAAGGAGTCTACAATTAATTATAGCTATTATTTTAGCATCTACACTACAAGTTAACCATAATTTTACAGTACATGCTGCGCAAATATTATTCATTAAATAACAATATTCTAGACAAAATGAGTTCTTTAACTCAAATGCTATCAGAAGGATTATTTAAATTTACTATTTTAAAATATCACAATAGGAGCGTTTCCTTACATTCCCATCCCTATTAAATTCTTATCAAATACAATATTGAATAACTCTATGCATATATTACAACACAAATAATTTTTACGGTTAAGTGTAATGGAAAATGTATAATGAAATAATTCAGGTATAAATCTTAATGTTAAGGAAAAGCAAAAAAAAATTTATATTCCTTTATTTATAAGGATAAAATTTTTGTGTAGCATTTAAGTTTATAATGCAATAATACCACCTCACGGGAAAAGCAAAAACAAGAATATCAAAAATAAAGAATTATTGCGGTTTCAATTTAATTAATTAATGTTGAAAATATTATTATCCTTTTTGAAGAAAAACTCTGTCTTCTATATCGTATACTTATGGGGAATAAAATTATGAATTGAATAGTCAGTCGCTTGGGAGGAAATTATTATTATTTTCTAGCTAAGCATGTATTTGACTGAGCGGAAAATATAAAATAAAGAAAATTGATGTAGACCTATAGGTACTGAAAAATTTTAATTTTTTTATGAAAATTAAATTTTGAATTCAGGAAGGCGCATTATTATTATTAATGCGTTTATATATACATATTTTAGGTTTTCTAAATTGAAGTATACGAAGGTTTACTAATTATCTGATGAATTTTTTTCGTCAAAATCAAGATCATAATATGAATGAAAGGAAGTACAAGTGATTATAGTAATTGATTGCAGGAAAACATCATTATTAAAAGAGGCATATGTGTTGAATTTAGTATTTAAGATCCACTTTAACTTTCACATATAAGAAAATCTTTTTATTGGATCAAATTTAATAAGAAAGCGTTACAACCAATTACTATTGTTGCTATATTTTGCCTAGTCTCTATTCAAATAGGTAGTTATTGCTCATCAAAGTTCCCGATGAACTTTATGTTCAACGATCCTTCAATTAATGAGCACATGATTTACCAATTTTATGGAAGAAAAGTGCTCTTACCTGTAAATTTTCGAGCAAATTCTTGTACCTTCCTTGGTAATATGTTTTTCTATGAAGTTATCAACTGAGTAAAACAATATTCTTAATTTTCCATAATGTTCGACCTAATTAAATATAAAATTATATGAAAATTTATCTATTTAAGAATCAATTTACACAATTACCATATAGAAAAACTAAAATAATTTAATAAAAATTATATAATATGAGAAATGAATTTATTATCCTGTGGTTAAAAAGTGGAAAAACACCGGATGTTCATAAATATTCTTTGGAAAGCAAAAAAGAAAAAATATCATTTTAGTATAACTAAATCTGCCACAATATTTACATTCATACTATTTTATAAGAATTTATTCGAAATATACAAAATTGCATTCATATACAATTCTACATAAATACAAGACATATATATTGTATTATTGTAACACTTTCATAAATCATTTATATTTAAAAATCCATTTATAATTTTTTAAACTTTTCTACACTGAAAATAATATTTCTTGATTATATAAAAAGTTAGTTTGAGTTTATATTATTGCTTTCTTTTCTTTTTCTCTTGTACATGTATATAATATACTTAAATATTAATATTTCTATAATAATATTTAATAGTTTTTCTAGAATTTTTCAATAAATCTTAATAGTAAGCTACATCCGATTAACTCATTTTTAACCGCAACATACTGGTTTTCATAAATTGTTTACACTATATATATACATACAATATTATATAACAAATACTATATTACAATAATATGTACCTATTTGATTGCTTTGCTGTATAAACAGTAAAAGTTGTCAAAGTTGGAAATCCAAGGAACTGAAATTTAATTTCCAGCTCAGACAGTTTCCCGATATGTACAGGTTGGATAATTTTGTACTTCTGTTAAATAGCTAAGTTTCTAATCCTTTTTATTATTATATCTAAAATAGAACTATGATTAAGATTTTCGTAGCCCGAAACCAAATAAATTACATACAATTATTCGTGTGGTCTTCTTAATTTGATTAAAATACAATAATAGCGTGAATAAAAAAAAATATGAAAATATGTAATAATGACACTTGTGACAGAATTCCAGTAATGATATTTTGTGAGAACTTTACGGCATTGCCAGTTTGCCAATATATGAAAAAAATTCCTCTTAATTTTAAATGTTTCTTCCAGGTGTCGCGTTAAACAAATTTGTTCGTTTTTCCATATAGAAAATATTTTTTAGTGACAGTAAAGTTAAAATTTTTTGGTCTTTGACAGCGTCCCTCCCTGACAAGTTTTACTGTCCTTTATAAAACATACAGTTTTGCAACATACAATATGGTGATGTATTAAGAAAAGGATATAGGATGAAAACTAGGAAAAACCCGGATATTTTCTAAATAGTTGTATATTTTTTATATTAAATTCTATATTTCTGTGGTGGAAAAATATCTATTTGTTAAGATCAATTCAACCGTCGTCTCTATATATCATATATGTACAACTCTTTAAACAAAAATATAGAAGGAGAGTTAGTAAACTTGTACATAGTTTGCTTTTCATAAGAAATATATAAATAAATTCACGTCTAAGTGTATTATAAATTGGTATATGCGGTAGCTAGAGCTATGTAAGGAAAATTTTCTTTCATTTTAATTTTAGAAAATAAAATACCATGACAGGTTTTTTTTTCTTAATCGTTTTTCGATGAGGTTTTAGTGTTTTTGTTTTTTATTAAAAATTTTCTTGTATGATTTATATTACTGTTCAGTATAGCAGAAAAATTATTTCATAAATTGAAAATAAATTTGTGTTGCGGATGAACTTTTTGAAAAATATTAAATTTTAAATGGAAAATATTAGATTTTTGTACTTGAAAATCTTGAAATTTTTTATGAAAAGTTTATTGTAATTACAATTTTTTTTTATTATATTGCCGAAATAACCAGCCTTATTCTACTAGACGCGTGATATTTTTTTTTGATATTCTACTGGCCGCGAAATATGAGATGGCAGAAGAAGCGTGACTTGAAATTTTTTGACAAGTAAGAAATTGGAGAAAGAAACAGTTTTTCGAACGTTTTTTTTGGTTTTTGAATAAAAGTGATGAAGAAAATGAATTTTTCATTAACTCGATTAAAATTTGAAATTGCTATCGATAAGTTACTTATACACTGCAATTAATAAAATTGGTTAATAATGCTATTAAAATATCTAATTATATTCCTTTAATTTTCATGAGTCTCAATAGAATACCAAATTTGTCACCTTACACATGTTTATATACATGCGTTGCGTCTAGTTGAATTAGACTGAATGAAATTTTACATAACAGCAAAGCATAATTGCGTTACGTAATGAACATTTTCACCTAACAATGCTTTACGTAATGACCTTATATGTATAACGAAAAAAGTTTGGTTAGAGTTTCCCAACCCTATTAGAAATAATATTAAAAAGTATTAATATGTTTACAAACGTTTACGCATAATTAAGTAGCAAAATCTATTTTTGGTAGAAATTCTTTATTTCCGTGAAATCTCTACATTTTATAAACATTTTCTGTATTTTTTATATAATTATATAACATTTTTTCTTTCAAAAAAAAATTTGTATAATACAAAACAGCTACCAAATTTATTACAATTTCAAATGTGTTAAGACAAAAAATCGCGGACCTAGCAGCCAAACAATTTATTTTTATCTCACGTTTTAACTTATGAGCTAATTGTTAATGTAAACATTATAAAATGTAAGTATATACACTTATATAGCAAGCATAATATTTACATGACTTATAAATAGACTGACTTCATGCCACTTAAAAATTAAATATTTGCGAAATTTTTGAGAATGAATTTTTAAAGGAAATTAAAAATTTAATGTTACCACACATACATATTATATTGTTCACTAATTAAAATCTTGTCCAATGAATTAAAAGAAAATATAATTATAAAATACATATACTTACATAAAGCAAAATTTAAATTTTTTTAAATTTCAAATAATTAAGTGTTTCAGTTTCAATTAGTGAGAAATTGTTCCATTATTTTGTAGTAAAAATATAAAAAAATCAGATTTGTGTTTCTAATTAGCAAGGTATAAGAGGTGTTTTCTTAAGTTTTGATAACATGAAATTGCTCTGTTTGAGTAATTTTTTTATTTTAAAATATGATAATGCCACAAGTTTGCTATTTTACTCGATCTTCTTACGAAGACGTACCGTTCCGAAGAAAAATAGAATAACTTCAGAACTCTGAATGTAAACCACTTTATATGTATGTATGTATAATATTTAAACAATTTGTAAAAATTAAAACCCTATAGCATTCTTAATATTTTAAAATTCCTGAAAGTCATAAAAGCTTTAAATATCATTTTAAGATAAAAGGCACCATTAAATTTCAATGTATTTTACAGAAATTTTTACCGCATATACCACGGTTGCCCACGTATAGGGTGAATAGGAGCCAAAACCAGATTTTTCAAAAATTTTCAAAAGTACCATTAATTAAGTAGGTACCCACATACAATTTATGACAACAAAAAAAATTTCATGATGTTTTTTATATTAACAAAATGACTTCCTTAAAATTTGAGTGGCTACAACCTCGGGTATATTTGCATAAATTTAGCATATAACACATTTGATATAATATAGCGCCGATACATGAATGGAAATGCTAAGAAGACGAGTCAACCAAGTACACAATCGCACTCGTCCTGCCTCAACGAACTTGTACCATGTACCAACATTAAATAACCAACTATTTAGTTGATAAGTTCTCTGCTCAACAATTGTTTGAGCCGCATAAATGAGAGCCGCACTTGAGCACTGATATCATGTACTTTTACTTTAAGTATAGTTTTCCGATTCCGGTTTTATTACTATTGCGGATCAGTTTATATAAGAATTTGTATTATAGAGAAACTATTTCATTAGTTTTATTTCAGCTCTCAATATATTGTGTACAAAATTTTATATGAACATTTTATTATAATTTTTTTCATCATTATTACTCTAATATTAAATGTAGTTTATTTTTAGTTTAAGAGCATGTAAAATGCAATGAATGACATCTGTCTTGCATATGATTTCTATAATGACATTTTTCTTATATTGGAATTGGATATATGTATGTACGTAAATATATGTTTCGTACAAGTCAATATATAAGATTATGGTGGATTCATGATTCTTGTATAGGCTCAATAATGTCATTGCACTTTTGTTGGAGGATCATTTCACCATTAAAATCATTTAAAGATTTTATGTTTTTGAGGAAAGTTACAAGGTGTGTTTTGTATCTCTGTTCTTTTTTTTTTTTTGGAGGAAATTCAAATCAAGGGGAAGGGGGAGACTTTTAGAGTAGAGAAATTTGATATTCTTATTTGTTTAAAATATTCAAATGAAAAATATATGTAATTGTAATTCTCAAAAATGAAATATAAAAAATTTTTAATTTTATAAAGTTCTTGGAAAAAATATTGTCATATTTAACGTTAATTATTATTAGAAAATTTAAATTTTAAAATTTTTATTTGTATTGTAAAATATTTTCTAAGAAAATGCTTATGTTTAAGTAATAATTTTCTATTGAAATTTGAATACGAATGAATTTTTTTAGAATTATCTAAAGATTTTGTAGTAACATTGGGAAAAGGAGCAACAACAGCTTTTCATACGATTGTTTGGAACAAGCATTTGAGAGGAAGCAGTTATCTGTAATACTACACTGAGTGCAGAATAGCGACAGTATTAAACTTTCTCGAAATAATGAAGAACAAGGGGTATAACTGACTGTATTATGGAACGCAAAAATTGAGCCGGATATTTCTTATAATAGGGGGTAAAAAATCAATAAGAGAAGAAATAAATTCTTCTATACCCAACTTAAGAAGCCTACTACTGTTATCAGTGATACCAAACCAACGTGATTTAAATCCTAGACATTGGTACTGGTCTTTGCAAATAGTAGCAGAAAATTTCAGTTTCGCCATTACTTTAAATAAAATTTCGAATGTTTTTTACTTTCAACAAAAGTTGAATTTTAGAAATTTTGCATTGGTTAAAAACAATTCAATTTTCAATATTTTAGAATTTCTTTAAAAAAATTCTTTATATCTCCTAAAAAATATGCATAAATTTACAAGATTTTAATATAAAAACAAAATAAATTTTTATTCTAGCATACCAAAACAATACTTACGAGTAAAAACAAATTTTACTAAGATTTTTCTTCAAGGTTACTAACATTATTTTGTCTAAACCCTGAAAAATGATGTGTTTCAAAAAATAAGAATAAGTAAAAAGTATTCTCGGAACGTTTAATATTTAAAAAAAAATATTACAATTTGGCAAATATGCCATTGGCGTAATGTGTTACAAATTTACAAGGAATTTTAAAAATCAGTTCCTACAATATTTGTCAACTAACGACCTCAGAAAAAAAACAGAAAAGAAAAAAGGTTTTTTTTCCATTTTGTATACAACTTTTTTGTTTGTATTATTTGCTTTTGTGCTCCAACCTCAATATTCTTCTTTACATTCTTGCACTCGTCTATTCATCTATGGTTCCTTATAAAAATATTTCCTGCAATATCATCCGTTCTACACGTACAGTTACTCTTCAACTCTATTTTATGAATAAAAGTAGGGTTTCTTCTTTCATATCTTCTTTAAACTTTTATTATTTACCTAGAATTGACTCCTAATAGCGATAAGAATGAAAAGAAAACAAAAGAAACAAAACGAAGGCATTAATAAAAAGCGAAGAATTCAAAAAAAATTACTTCGGGGTTAAAAATGGAAGTGTGTGTGTACCTTTTTTCTTTTCCATTTTTTCTATTTTTCTTGGAAAAATAAACGACTTTTAAACGTGTGACGAATAAAAAAAATTTCATTCAAGTTTTTTTTTGTTGGTTTTTACTATATGTTTAATTTTCCTTTTTAAATTTAATCGTGTGCAAATTTCCTAAATAGACAAAAAGAAAAAGTAAAAAAAATTTTTCTTTTTTTTGGAAAGTACACATTAGATGGTATAGAACATAGGCGTGAAACCTGCGGCCCAAGTCCTGCTGTGGTGTCTTTGGATTTCTTGCGCAATCCCGTAAATTCTTTAAATTATGTTTACGGTGGTCAACTACTATTCTGGTTTGTTGCTTCACTTCGTTCTCGTCCCTTATTGCTAGCGGTCTATAAAGAAAAACTGAATATAAAATAAAAAAAATTGTTACTGTTATTCTAAATATGGTCTCTAAGGGTAAAAAGGTTCGCCACATCTGGTATAAAACATTTATAATAGAAAAAAGAAAAACGAACAAAAATATATAGAATAGAATAAGAGAAATGGTGAAAAGACAAACTTTTCAACTTTTTTCGCCTCCTAATGTGTTAAGGCTCCATCCCATATATAATGCGAATTTTTCGTACATAATATGATAAGGTAAAAATAAAAATACAAAAAAATTGCGTACTAAGCAATTTTCATTAGTCATGCTAGAATAAAAGAAAGAAAAACAGAACGTAACATAAAAAAAATAATATCCTAAAAAAATAAGAAATTCTATTGAAAGAACTGAGAAAATATCTCGATAAATTCTCGATTGTGTATGGGTTTTTTAAAAAAAATTTTTAAAGTTGTAAATGTTAAAAAATTACTTTCTTATTGCATATATATAGGCGTAATATAGATCTGACTAGTGAAATGCTTGAATGTTGATTTAATATTACAGTAGAATGTGTACAAGTTAAATTTTAGTTTCCTGATAGACGACAAATAATTTTACTTTCTGATATTCAATACTTCAGATCCTAGATCAGATCAACTTTATGAAACAATTATGAACGCAATAGAAATAAATTCACGTACTTAGTTCTAGATGTGTTAAAATAGCAAAATTGAAATGCTTTACTCTTTGCCAGCCCCCCCAGTGTTCTTTTATATAAACACTCATTTTCTCTCTCTCTCTGTGAAATTCACATGATGATTGCATCAAAGGTCCTTCAAAACGGTAGATCAGATATTCGAAGTGTAAATAATTTTTATTTTTGTGATAATTAGGTCTTTTTTTTGTTACAGTACATTCTCTTTTTAAAAAAGCTTACTGACCCTCTCTCTGTCTCTCTCTCTCTATCTATTTAATTTATACTCATTTCTGTAATCTGATCATGAAACTTTCTCCCAATTGAATTAAAAGAATATTATGCTGAATTCACTGTAACAAGAATGTTTTCTTAAATTGATTTTTATTTATTCAGGATATTTTTGTTTTCTATGTTCATTTTTGTTTTGTTTTTTCAAATTTAAATGGAAATTCTTATAGAATTTACACAATAATATACAACAAAACAATTTAATATCCAGTAACACGCTGTATACATCAACATAACATATCCTCCCAGTAGGTATGAAAGAATAATTGTTAGAACTGATTTTCAAAAGTACGTATGTATGTATGTATTGACATCAACTTTATATTATATACAACATAATTCGCAAGACATACTCGTACCTTTACCTATGCTCATAATATAAATATTAAAGAAATCAAATATTTAAATGGAATACAAGTTAGGTGCTAGAGAAAATTTTTCGTCAATATTATTAGAGAAAGTAGGTTAATTTTTTTTTTTGCTTTTAGAATAATACGAGTATCTAGGATATGTTAAAAAATTTTAACTTTTGTTTTCTTCACACGAATTGTGTGTAATGATGGTAATTGGAGCAAAAAACAGTGAAGTAAAGCAAATGAAAAAATTTGATAAAAGAAAAACTTTTCTTTTTATTTTTGTAATTTTTTTGTTATTTACGATAATTACCACATAAAAAAACTGATTTACAAGGATATTAAATTTTATTTGCTTAAAATATTCGTGTTTAAACAATTTAATTTCGATATTTACAAAATAAAGAAAGTAAATTTTTTTAAATAACTTTTTGTTTTTGATTTTTTTCCTATTAAGAAAATAGAAAAATGTTTACATTTTACGGGGGTGGGGGATGCCGAATTTAAAATTTATATAGCAATTTGCTTAGATTTTTAAACACGATTTGACATTAATGTAAAAGATTAAAATGGTGAAAATTAAAGGTAGCAAAATAATTTTGAGGATGAAAATGAAAGAAAAAAAAAAGATTTGTTAAAAGTAATTATGATTTCAATTTAAATTTAAAGTAGGAACTTTTCATACCAATATTCAATTTCAGCTTTCTGCTAAGCGCAACAGACGTCAATATTCGATACCCCTATTGCTCGTTTAAGTCAACTGTGAAAATCATGTGTTCGATGCGGTCATGTTAATCAAATTTTCGTTTATTTTTTTCCAGATAAGCAAATTTTTTTTTTATTTGACTTGTAATAAAAATATCGCAAAGGTCAAACAGCAAAATTTCAATAATGTCAATTGACGATCAGTTACACTAAGCCGAACGCATGCATAGTGACTATTTTGTTGTAAAGTGAAATTTGATAAAGAACTTAATTACAGTTTAATTTTAGTAGCCGTGCAATACTGTAAAGTAGATAGATTTTCATAATAAGCCAAGCACAATCCTTTGAACGAAATTAATAAATCATTATTTAATTTAAGTACGAAAATCATTAAATATAAGTGAGAGAACATTATAAAAAGGCGTATTTACCTTAATTTTCGTTATATATTTCATTATAATAATTACTTAATTTTGATCCTATTAAAATATTAATAAATTTTTTTTTGATTGAATTTTGAAAATTCAATAACGATATACCAATTAACCAAAAAAAAAAAAATTTCAAAAATTAACCTTATTCTTTCATCCTTTATTTTAATTATTATTGAGTAAGTATCGATTTTATCCTGAATATATTGATGAAACCAATATATTCACGTCATAATAAATTTATTATTTTCATCAAATTAAAATATTAAAGGTTAACACAACAGCCATTTTTTGTGTTTTGTTTTTCTTTTTAATCACAAATTTGAAAGGAATGGTAAAGTAAAATTTCATTTAAAACGAAAATTTATTTAATTACATATTACATTAATTTAATTCCGATTTATTTTTATTAAAATATTAAAAAATGTGTAAGGATTAATATAATAATTTTTGTTATTTTATCCTGTGGTATTTATAAATAAATTATAATAATTCGAATTAATTCATTCTATAAATAATATTCTTAATTAATTTATATTTTAAATAAATAATTTCCTAGCTTTTGTGACATTGAACATTATTTGCATTCTACAATTTAAAAAATATTAATGAATATGAAAAATTTATTGATTTTTGTAATTTTTTTACACTCATGTTCCTTCAAAATTTAAAAATCTGAGAAAAAACTTTCCAAAGTATAATAGGTGTAACGTAGTAATAATCACCCATACGATAAACATACACTACACTAACAAGAAGGCTCATCTGCAACTGTCAAATTAACACATTTGACGACCCTCATTTAATGACAAACCCAAAAAATATCAAGACAAATCTCAAGAGCTTCGCCAAAGTGTCCCCTGACAGGACAAGTTCCTCAGCAAAGCGCGGCCCCCAGGATGTGTTTCCTCTTCCAGACCAGAAACGTACGGACATGAAAAAGTGTTCCATGTCCTCCTCTTCCGCAATATCATGACTCTTGGCCATTTTCCTCAAGAAGCAATACTTCGTCAGTAAACCTTCCCAAAATATGAACATTAAGTTTTTTCAATTTTGATTTCAAAACACAGCCTCGTGTCAAGTATTTAATGTTTGTATAAAATAATATTTCATTTATTATAGTGCCATCTTTAATTGATAATTTGTTTTTTTTTTTTGTGTTAATGCATAAAAAGAAAATCATTTCAAAATGAAATAAAAATATTTAATAAAATTATTTTTGCAAAAAAAAAAAAACAACAAACGAAAAAATAATTTTCACTTTTACAACACAAACCTGTCTACCATCACACTACATATACACCTACACCATACAAAATATTAACTATTGGTAAACTGAAATAAGAACAACAAATAAAAAGGCCACAAATAAATAAAATCAACAATTTATTTTGAGGAATTTCTTTAGTTCAGTCGCTTGCCTTTAGTTCTCAATGTAAATTTGTGTGCATGTGAGAATACCTTTGACATTCACTAGCCATATAAAAATAATATCATTTAAAATATTCATTTATATAACATAATATAATACAAGTATCGACTTTAACTGTTGCAATAAAAAATAATATTTTATGTCAATTTTCGTTCAAAAATATCAAAATAAATAAAAAAAAGCCGATAAGGCGATAAATAACCATCACCAACAAAAATTTTTTTATTGCTGACTGATGTTTTATATTTACACCCCTACCATTTTTTACCCCTGAATCTCTTCTTATTTTTCCTAAATTGATTTTAATATTTTGAAATTTTTTTAAATAATTTCTCTTTATTTTGTCAATATACAACACAATAGGCTTAATGGAAATTAATAATATACACAAAGAGTGTACAGAGAAATTGTTTTCTTCAATTTGGGTGCAGGTAACACTGTGTGGAATGATGTCAAAAATTACATGGAATCCATTAAAATTTGACATTTATTCAAAAATGAATTTGTTTTAAGAATTATGTAAAATAAATATGTAAAAATTGTGATGTGAGTACTTAAATTGATTACTTTGGTTCTTGCAAAAAGAAAAAAATTAAATTGTTTACACGTTATGAATTTAAGAATATTTTTATTATAAAGGAAAAGAGATATTGACACATATATCAAAATGACATTTAATTATATGTATGTATGTTATTTATAAAAACAAAATGTCAAAAAATTTATTAATGTATTGAATAAAACTTTTTTCGCTTTGTTCGTGAATTTATTTGAAGAGGAGTATGATAAAATTGTACCAATTTTTCAAGGATTTTTCAAGAATTCAAATTTTTCGAATTCTTGGAATGATAATTGAAAAGACAAAGCCTTGTGTGAGGATAATGCAAGAATGTCTCGTTTTAGTAAGTTGAGACGCAAAATATTTATATTTGCTTAATAATGAATGCAAAAGCTGGTTCTAACTCACTAAAATTTATTATAACAATTGGTAATATATACCTCATTTTTTACATTAAATTGAGATTTCATAAAAATTTGAAAAAAAATATCAGTACTATTAACTCGTAATAAGCTTGATTTGACATTTTCTTAAAAAATAATACAAATATTTTATGATTGACTTGTTCGACATAACCTTTGGCTATGCCGCTCATTACAATGTTAAAGAATATCAAAATTTTTCCTCAAGAGAATCGAGTTCGATATTCCGAAAAAATGAATAATTAATGTTAAGCACAGCCTTACCAGAAAAAAAAAATGGCTGCTTGTATATGAATATAAATAATAAATAAAGGCATATAATACGTTTATTAACCTGAAAATTTTACACAAGAATTTATTGTTTACTTTTATACATATTTATTCTGCAATATTTTCATACATATTGTATCAAAATTTCATTATGAAATATTTAACAAAAATACACAATACTCCTTCCAAACCTAAGAATAATAACAAAAAAAAAAAATAAAAATTAGAATTACACAAATATTTTTATTATCCTTATAAAATGCTTTTCAATTCATGTGTTTTCTGCTGATTGAACATTAATAATGTACATATACAATACTCTCTGTATATCACATGCACGTAAAAATTTTGTTACATCCGTAAAATGCCTAAATGTGTATATAGAGGTGTGTAATATTATTCATTTTTATTTCACAAATATATTGACTTGTAATATCCGGCCGAACAAGTAATACTGTTAGTATAGAGCGTTGAGGAATAAAATACATATTTATGTTATATGCATAGATACATATGTAAATGTATACGTATTTATGCATTCTTCTGTTTTATGTAAATAAATATTCTTATATTGTTTAAAAACGGGAAAAGTTTTTACATATCGATGTACAAGATATTTTAGGAATTAACGCATATATTTTTTGTTGTAAAATTCTCTGCTCATTATTATGAGCCATGCTCAATGTGGCGCCTGCATCCCCAGCTATCTTGCAGTTTCTTCATCTGCACAGTCGATGAAAATCATCTTCGGTTTGAAGTGAATTCCCTTAAACTGAATCACTCCATCTCAGCCCTTGGCTACCTCATCGACGATCTCTCCTCCAACGTGGATAGCTTCAGTTGTGTCAGCATTGCCGAGTGATATTCCCTCGCCAAATCTGTGACTTTGATGACCTTGACGGTAGTGCCCGGAGCGAAATGTATGGTGCTTAATCCTGTCTCAGTTCTCTGAATACTCCCTCTTATCGCTTGTTCTCCTTGGGTTTTAAAAACTCTTTTCCACCCATGAGCTACTTGGGCCTCTTTCCTTATGTATCTCTTTCTTTCTTATGCTAATTTTCTGACCTCTTGCGGTTTTTTCCCTTGTTTTTGGAAACGTAACTACCATCCTAAGTGGGCACTACTGAGGAGTCGCCTTTTCAGGTTATTCATACTTCCTGGATTTCTAAGTGGCGGTAAGTAGGGTTGTTTCTTACCCTCTTCTGAAAAGGCCCTCTTTTTGAAAAAGAAATCTTGAAATACAACTTTATATAAAACGAAAAATGTTACTGTTGAACTAAAACAATTAACACGAATCGCTGTATAACACGCTCTAAATCCAAGCATGTTCAGTATGTAGTATAAATATTTTTACCCCTACAACGCACCAATTAAATTATGCTCAAAAAAAACATCCTGTTTGCACACAATGTTTAACGTTAGAAATTGAAATTTTATTTTCTCATTATAAAACCTTTAAACACACATACACACACTTATATGTATGTCATATTTATGTAAAAAATATATTGTTAAATTTAATATTAAATTTTCAAAAAAAAAAAAAAACAAATGTAGCTACATATAAAGAAAATGAGCCGAGAACAAGCAACAGAATTGGGAAAACAGTTCTCTTCCATTTTCCAAATTTTTTCTGTTTGTTAAAATTCAACAGTATAGGAAACATAAAATATAATAAAAGGAAAAAAAAATAAATATTATAAAAAAATTAAAAATGAGCTTTAAAATGAAAAAAAAATAAAATATTTTATCACGAAAAATTCCAGGCACCAGACGTGTGTTCGTTTTTTTTTTTTGTTTGATCCTTGAACTTACTCGTATGGCTCAAACACAAAAAAAAATTAAATTCCAACAGCAGAAGCAGCAGCAGTACCGGCAGCACCAGCACGAATGCCTATGTATTTTTTCCGCATTTACGTTTGAAAATTATTGAAAAACAAAAAAACTTTTATAACGGAGCCGGAGCGTATAGGGTATGCGAGCGTAACATATTACTCAAAAAGAAAAAAAAAACGAATGAGAATAAAAGGAAACAAAAATTAAAATATGAAAATTCTCTTTTTGTTTACCGCTCACCTCTTTTCGCCTATATTTTACTGCTGTTCACTCCCGCATTCTTGGAAAAAAATTAACAACACTGTGAACTCCGCGAATAAACGCGATATATGAAATAAAACACCTTCTTAAATATTGTATAATTCGTAAAAGAGTCATGATAAAAATTATGCAAAATGTCAAAAAGCACAAGAACAAAAAAAAGGAGAGTAAACGCCACATTCGTTGCCGCTAATGAGAAGAGACACGCATCAAGAGTTTTTCATGTTTTTTTGCCTTGTTTTTTTTTTTTTTGTTTTATTATTTGAACATTTCTCTGCTAATTTTTTTCGTCCTTTGCTTGGTGGTTCAATTTAATTTTTTTCTCATTTTCGAAATCTTCCTTTTGCTTTTTCCATTCACAGCACACTACAACACAAGTCGCAATGTGATACACAAACGAAAACAAAAAAAAGCAAATCAAAAATTGAAAATTGTAGTGTAGTGGTGATATTTTTTTGTTTTTTAAAGTTATTTTAATATGATGCTTGCGGTTGACATCCTTGCGTAAAACAAAAATCGAAAAATAATAAAAAGAAGGAAGAAAATAAAAATTACGATGGAAAAATGGTAAAATCCTTTTTGTTTGTACATACATAGATAAATTTTTTTTTTTGGGGCAAAAAATATTTTGGAAGACACCAACATTTTCAAAAATAAAAAAAATCATGAATTTTTCGTATTTTACAACATTGTTGGCGTTCACATAGCATTATTTTACATCATTTTCATTTTTACGGGAAAGGACAACAACAAAAGTAATGAAAAAAATGAAAAAGCAATGAAAAACAGAAAAGATAAAAGGATATAAAATTGTAAAATGTGATTATATTAAGTCAAAATTACGAATAAGAGTTGAACTCGACAACACTAACAAAAATAATAATAATAAAATTAAATAAGATTGAAAAGAGAAGAGAAATACTATGCGTTTGTGTTAAAAGGACTATTTTCGTGATAAAATATTTTATCACGTTTTTGATTTCGGAAGGTTTTCAAATTAACGCACAAATATATATGTATATATGGGAATACACATATGTACACCTGTAAAAATGCGACTTGTTGTACAAAGCACTTGAAAAGTTCAAACTGAAATGGAATAATATAAAATTAAAGAAAATATACCTAGCTATACGAAAAATAAACGATTTTCACTGATTTTCCAATGCAAGTCGAAAATTTTGTGTTTTTTTATCTTTTGTTTCAAATTAAATTCAATGAATTTTTTGTATGAAATTTTTTGATGACATACGAATATAGTAAAAATATATTTTTTTTATTAAACACTTTAACATTTTATTTGGTACTGTTTGAGTGTATGGGCGAAATACAACAAATCCAAGTATGTACAATATTTATTGAAATTAAATTAAATTTCATTATTAAAGTACAATTTTTTTAAAGTATATAAAGTAAAAAATTCTTTAAAACTTCATAACACTATTAAAATGAGTTGTGATTGCTAAAATGAAATATTAAAATATGGAAAATTGAAATATTAAAATATGGAGTTCGATCCATCCCCAGCAGCTCCGAAGAGAACTTTCGTGAGCAAAATGCAAGGAACAGCTTCGCAAGATGACTTCTCTCAATAGCTTCTCAATGAAGATTCGATTTCCCAAGCAGAACTTCAAGGCTGCCCCTAATGGCCGACATTGACTATCCACAGTAGGGGACAGATCAAACAAAAGGGATCTCAGATCCCCACCGTGTCGGCTTTTTATGTTTGATTATTATTGCCATGATGTCATAAATTTCTATATTATTAAGAGGAAGGGTATTTTAGTTTTCCATTGATTAATTTTTACTAATGTCTCCTTGAATTTCATTATAAAATATCCAATAGTTCTTTAAATTTTACTACCAATCAAGAAAGTTTAATTGACTTCTGTTTCTAAGTTATTATTCCCTTTTAAAACATAAGACAGTCTTTTAAAAGTATTTAACATTATAACATTCAATTAACTCAAATATTTTCGATGAAAACAATATAAATTAAAATTTTCATATATGTATGTATGTATTATGAATATGTTAAAATATAAAATTGAATAATAAAAATTACATTTTAAATATTTAAAATAAAATGTCTTTAAAAGCTCATTTTAACATTAAAAGATCTTAACTCTATATAAATTCAGAAATTTTCAATAAAACATTAAGAAAAACGACAGAAAACAACGAAAAATGGAAAATTGAAAAAAAAAAAACATTAAGAGAGATTTAGTTATTTCCAATAGAATTAAATGGAAAATTTTCATTTTCAAGGATATTTTATATTCTAATATTATATTATTATCCTTTTTTAAATTCCCAAAATACCATATACACATACATCCACATATATGTACGACGTACGTACTTAATATCTTTCATCTTATTCTTTAAAAAATTTAAAAAGTCATAAAAGCAATAATAATAATGTCGTCAATGTCACATATGAACTCCCTTTATATAACACATTATAATATTATTGTACTTTAAACGTACATACGTACATGGAATATACATACTTTGCTTAGATCCTTGCGATTTTTATTTTTCAATTTTAACAATATGGTTCAATGAATTTTTTTTTTTTGATTGTTATTATAAAATCCTTAATGCGAAAAAAGTATAAGATAAAATGAATAAAACATTTTTTTTAGATATTTTTACCACACAATATGCAAGGTATTGTTCTGGTAAAGTTCGCATGGCGCTTTTTCAATACAAAATGCATTTCATAGTCAAGTTCCGAGAGATGCCGGCAAAAACCTTTTGGTCAATCTATATAGATAGGTTTTAATACTGCGATTCTGTACCTCAATCTCGACTATATACACCCGTTTTCATTAAATTTTATATTAGAATTTTTTTTCGGATTTTGATGGGTTGAATAATTTTTAGTTTATCTAGTTAAAGAAATTGAACATTATTGTTGTATACGAGTTTATCATTTTTCAGATACGAGCATTTATCATATCTCATTTCACATACGTAATTTAATGAATTTATTTTAATTTTTTAAACTATTATATTTGGATTCAGTTCGGTAATATTATGAAAGTAACATAAAACCTTTTTTGAAAATTGTAATACAGAGGACAGTGAGCCTCAGTCTTAATATGCACAAAACTCGTACTTGTTAAAATGTGTTATAAGTTGATTGGCTTTGCGTTTTAAAATTTGAATTTAAATTATAAACGACATTTACACACACCTTCTACCGTTCTTTTACTAAATTAATAAGACTAGATTTTAAAAATTTCTAAATGTGTTGTTCAGAAGATAAATACCGTTCGTTTATGTGTTGATCACATCTTTTTTTTAATATTTTAATGTACCTAACTAATATATATGTGGTACATGTAGGTACATAGTATTAGAAGAGAGTAAAAATTTTAAGTATGAATATGGAATGTTTTCTATAATGACGACAATATTATATTAGATATTCGTTTCAATATTATACGATAATAAAAAGGACTTCAAGGGTTAAAATGAAGATGTGTTATGCAAGATATTAAAAAAAAAATTAAATTCTGTTCGCTTATATTCTATGAATTTTACTCCAATTTTTTCCTATTTATAATATTATACTTGCACTTCAATCTAATTCTATATCTTAATATCTCCAATGGTGTTCTTCCAATATTATACTTTAATGGGTACTACTCATATGTATATGTGCACATATTTTGAAACGATTTTATTAAACTCGTACAATGCAATTTTTTATATATTCGTATATGTGCACTAAATATTTACTTTTTAGTGATTTTATTCAATTTAAGTTATTTTTTTTCCAGCTTTTTCTTTCGTTTTTTATCAATTCCTAAAATAAATAAAATTCATGTATGTATGTGTGTACGTACAAAAGAAAAGCTCCATATTAGATCTCAAAATCGATTTTTATGATTATTAAGTCTGCACTTGTTCCAGAGTTCATGTATGTATATATGTACAATGACAGTGATTTTATCCTACCATATACAAACATCCCATCGGTATTAAGTGTGTTGGAAAATAAGAGTGCATGATTGAATGTTAATATGTGTTTTTTTTTTTTATTAGTATAAAACAAACAAAGAAATCATTGACTAGGCGATTATTGAAAAAAAAATTGTCATCTTTGGTTTTCATTTTTTTTTATTATTCTTTTAAATTGAATTTTATCCACTTCATTTTTATATCGAAATTAACATTATATAACAGAAGTGATCTTTTAAAAATGTTCTAAAGAATAGAGTGAAGGATTCACCTATATTTGCATTTTTTGAAAATTTTAAATATTTCCATTGAAAATAAAAGATGTTTTTTATAATCTAATTTCTAATTAAACTTAATTTAAAAATAACAAAATTTAATTTGAATTTGCAAGATTTTTATTTGCTTTTTCAAGAGGAGGATAGTTTGCCCTATTTGAAAATAGAACAGGTGAAAAAAATTGTATAGAACACCTTGGATGGAATTAGTGGAAAAAAAATTTGTGAACAAAAAATTTTTAAAGTATTTAAACATAATTTTCAATTGAAAAATTTTAAATAATTATTTTTTATAATTCAAGGAACAAATTTATAAGTACATACAATATTTAGAAATGAGTGGATTCAGCAATTATTTCTGACATAAATTTCACATATGAAAAAAAAAACAATTATTTAGACAACGTTTTATTGTCTAATTTAGTTTTAAAAATATTAAAACTTTGCCTATACTAATTAAATTTATAATTTAAATCATTTATACCCATTTTGTTGTAATTCTAAAAATTATTTTAAAGTAAAATAGATCACGGAATTCAACGATATTTCGAACATAATTTTAAAAAAATCAATAAATTTTAAATGTTACCTATAAATTAAAATTATTGGAAATTCTTTAAAAATTTACCTACCTATAACTACGTCTATGCTGATTTTTACGCCGTAACGTCACAAGCACAAAATCTTTTCAAAGAATACAAAGTATGTAAACATCAATACTATTGTATACTTATCTGAAGAAATTTTCATCTGAACCTAAAAATAAATTCATCAAAGTATATAATACTCATATAGATATATGTATGTAAGTACATTTGATTTACCTACATTATCTAAAAGATATTTCAACTTACCTGTTGAAGTTAATGCAGGTTGGAGTCTCTACGTTCTTAATATTTCGTTCAGCGCAGTCAGCTTATTTGGGTTGATCGTCTGCAGATGCACATTACTATCTTTTTTATTTATTAATATAATCTTTTTTGGAACATTTATTCGATAATCTCATCATTTTTATTCTTGTAAAAATAGAACAATTAAATTCCCTCCACTTGATGACTTTGTATAAAAAAAAGTGACAGTTTGCAAAAATAAAAATAGATTCGTTCAATAGCTTCGTTCAATTTCATCAGTGTTGCCACATGGCAAAACTAATCAAATTATATTAATGTAGTGCATTAAACTAATACATAAGTAATGTGAAAATTTTCTTTCCTATTTTCCTGGAAAAATGTTTATATTAAAACAACCTTCAACTCATATTTAAAGTTCAAAAGAACAATAATATATTATTGGTACCTGAATGTATCTTGATCTTTAATAATAATTTCAGTAATTTTCTAATTAAATTTTTAAATTTTCTAATATTTCTTATTATACCTACTATTAAAATACTTGTAGCTATTTTATGTACATATTTCAATATTATTTTTTTCTTTTTTATCAATAAAATATATGTAAAATTAAATTTTTATGCTGATTATACGGAAATATAATCTTCAATCAGTTTTTAAATTGAAAGAAACATGAACGACGACGACGAATGAATATCATAAGATTTTCTTTTATACAATTTTTTCACATTAAAAATTTGAAATGAAACGAAAAAAAAAATTTATTTTCATCTTCAATTTCTTTGATTTTTTTTAGATTTTTCAATTTAAATTTATTCCCCAAGCTTCGTCCATTCTTATATTTTGAATCCATACATTTAATATTTTTTAAATAATACAAGTACAGTAAAACTTCGATATAATATAGTGTTAACTGAAATTAAAATTATTAAAATGCGACACATTGGGCTTGTTTACATGTGTATTGCATTGAATGTGTGCAGAATAAAAAATAAATATTATTTGTAGAAGAGAGTGTGTGAGTAACATAACATGAATAGCTGTGCATACGTTTAATCATACACTTGTAAGTAAGCGTACTGTATCATTAAGCGTTACTGTATTGTAAGTAATTTGTTGTACATAATGTGAATTAAATTTAAATTTGACATTTAATAACATCAAATTTGTGTAAAATGTTTACATAACATGTTGAACAACAAATTATGCATTTTAAGTTGCCACGAAAAACTTCATTTGGAAAAAATATTGCAATTTTTCGCTGGAAAATTCTAAAAATACTAACGCATTAATGTTTGCTCGTTAAATAGGGAAGTTATATAGGTGACTGACTGCCAGTTTTACTTTATAAAAAATAAATTATATACAAAGATATTTTTTGACAAAAAGAATTACATGAATATTTTTGTTAACTCAACTTTTATTTTTGTACCGCACACATGCTTCACCCACTTTCCACCTTCATAAAGATATTTGTTTTGATCTTAACAAAAAAAAATATTCACAATCGAGAGAGATGAAAGAAAGAGATGACGACAAAAATTTTTTTAAGGAAGTATTTGATTTCATTTTATATATATATTAACATATTGTATATTACATTTTCTAAGGATATGCGAAGTTTTTTTTTGGGAAAATAAAAATTAAAGTATTTTTTACGGGAGGATAATAACGTATAAATAAAAAAAACAGTAGACTAGATAATTTAATACCAATACCCAACATAATAACAGGTATGTAAAGGTATCTGTAATAATAAATTAAATTTTGTTTTCCTCTCATACAATTTTCCATAATATATTGTTGCGCATCATACAAATATCTACATATTTATTGGATTGTATGAGAGAGGGTATGAAAAAAGAATTATGTACGAATGGATTCATATATTTTGTGTGTGTACATACATTTGCATGTCAATTTTATTTCACTTGCTCCGTACAATATTAAATAAATTCATGTTTTTTGTATTCTATTATTATATTTTGTGTACATCATTGAACTTTTTCAAAAGTAAATTTTAAAGTTACAAGAATTTGTTAAAAAATTTTTATCTTTATTTTTTCTTATTAAATTAAATTAACTATAAATGATAAAAAAATCAAAATTTTCCAGTACTGCTACTGTAATGCAGAATAACTGAATTTTTTTAAGATTGTCTTAAATTTAATAAATAATTTTTTGGTTAAATTATGCTAGTGCCAGATGTCTTAAATTTTAATATTGAATCATATTTCAGACCCAAGATATTTCAAAACCAATCCATTAGATTAAAAGTTGCTAAAAATATTAAATAAAATAGGCGTCTGTTTTTAATAAATTTTATTAAATTAATTCAGAAAATATTTTAATTTCAATTTTTATTTGCATAAAAATCTAGAGATCAAGGATAAAATTAAAATTTTTGAATTAATTTATAAAAGACTTATAATGCCTGAAGGGCTAGAATCATTTACAGTACTGTTTGATTTTTTTGGAAAGTATTACCATTTCCAGTTTAAAATGTTGTTTTTAAAATTGTGTTTTTTGATTAATTAGAAGAATTTTATTGACTATTTATCTTAAGAATAAACTGCGAAATTGAGTGAATGAATATAACGCAACTGATTATTGTAGTTAATTTTGGAATTCCTTTGGAGACTGATGCATACGTTATTCTTATACGTGACAAAATGAATGACGAACAGAATATTTATTTGTAAACATATAAAAACATATAAACATTTAAAACATATTGAAATAATTTAAAAAATATCAATTGCGATAATTGCATAATTGAAGAAGATTGTCATTTGCAAAATCAAACGAATGGCGTGATTAACATGATTTCATACTTTCTACAAATAGAAAATAGCCACAAGAAATTAGCAGATATTAAACTTCTTGCGCACTGCAGGATAAAATCAGGCAGTTAATTTTATTTTACCAGAAACAATTAACATTTTGGACACAGGGTTAAATTATCACTTTATAAACTTGATATCAAATAAATAAAACTTATAAATTATTGCAAACTTAAATGTGATTTAAAAATTTCATTCAAACGTACTCCAATTTGTATAAATTCATCTTATTCCTAGTACCTATTAAATTTAAATTTAAAATTGCGAGTTTGAAAACATTTCCAAATTCTTTAAAAAATTCATCATAAAATCTGAACTCTTTTAACAATACTAAAATATAGACAATATTATATTGTCTATATATAAAAACATTTTCTAACATTATTAACATTTCAAAAAAAAAAAATTCTTAACAAAATGTCAAGTCGAACAGAATGAAAAAAAACATCTGCTTACCAAATATTTTTTCCCAAAAAAAAATATAGAGCCGAAAATCAAGTAAAATTTAGCGAATACAATAGCGTTTTTATAGAGCAATGAATGAAAATGTATAACAATTCCTTTTTTGTACCGTTTCTAACACAATAACGCAAAGTTGTAGGAAAATTGAAACCAAACATACCAAAAATGAAAAAAACTCAGGACAAAAACAAATTACAAAAATATGTAAAAGAACACAAGACTTACAAAATAGGAAAAAAAATAAATAGAAAATGCGTCGAACCAAAAATTATATTTTGCCTCCATTAATGCTACCTACACCTTCCCTTTAACAATATTTTTGTTTTGCGTTACCGCACAGAGTGTTTCATTGCCTTAACGGCAACAAACAAAGTCAGCACAGATTGTCGAATCACTGCTAATTGATAGTTTGATATGTTTATTGTAAACACAAGGCCATTTGCAATAAAGCAATTTTCACAGTTGACAATCTACAAATTATTTCAATAAAGCGGAAAATATTTTCAGAATCAAAATGTTTTCTTCGCCATTCATTTTGTGACATATAAAAATCCTCAATTCTTCAGCCTTTAAAGAAATGCAGAAAAAAACCAAATAATAATCACTTGCGTTATCAACGTATATTCGAACTTTTACACGCGGGCGTCATGTCGCATTCATGACTAACTTCAGTTACACGCAATTGATATTGATATTATAGTTTCTAAAGTTTTAATTCACTATATACAGTATAGTATTGACTATCGAATCCCAATTTTGATTAATAAATTATTTTTGTTCATTTTAAATTTTACACACTCAGTTAGCCCAATTTTTCTTGTGCCACAAATTGCAAAGAATTTTCACAAATGCAAAGAAAAAAAAGCCTTTTTATTTTTTCCCCAAAATAAAATAATAACTTTCTTATAATTTCATTTTTATACCAACTGTATTCGCATTATTTTTATTCATTCAAGTAATTCTCTAGGATATCTTGTAAAAATATCATCATACCATCAGGATTTTATGTAGACATTTCCTAGTCATACCCATATCAAATTTTGTAATTATTTATTATTATAAAAATTTCTCTTTTATTTTTTTCTCATTTTTATATTAAAATAAGGAAGAAAAGAAATAAAGGATGAACAAAAGATGAACATGGTTTTTAGGTAAGGATGTTTCAATTTGCAAAAATGATAAAGATGAGAAAACATTATTGTGTAAAGAAAATGAAAACGCGCATACAAAAGAAAAGAGAAATGTTAAATTAAAATGTTGTATGTAGGTATGTAGCTAGAAGTATATTTACCGTACCGCCGCATATGTGTGATTTGTGAGTACATTTTAATGTCTTCTTATTTTGAGGATGCGATGACAAAGTCGACGAGTTTTGATAAAGGAATTGTACATATGAAATGAAAGTAATGCACAAAAATGATGTTTTTATGTATAATTTTTGTTGTTCTGATTTTCAAGGATATGAGCATTTTAAAATATTCGGATGTAAGGAATTCTTCCATTATATTGTAAGAAATTTTTTTGAATGAAAAATTGTAAAAAAATCATTACATTAAAAATTTTATTGTTTTTTTTTCTTCTCTTCTTTTGAATGCTTCTTTTTTTTTAAATAATTTTAATTACTTAACATCATCACTTAGCAATATTTAAATTAAAAAAGTTATCTTGAAAAAAAGATTTAATAAAAATGTAATAATTATTTAAGATTTTTATGTATGTATTTTTATACATATGTATATAATTATGTAAGTTTAAAGAACATTTTGTACTTTAAATTAATGCAAATATTTTAAAAAATTTTGTATTTTAGGGTAGAATTGTGAAATTTAACCTTGGTAGCGCGTTTTTTCAGTGAAAATAATTGAAGATTTCACTGCATCATTATTATTTCATTGCTTGTTAATGGGAGATTTTTTGAACCCTATATAAACCAGTAAGGACATTATGAGGTTTTACTGTACCGAACTGGGTATTGACTCAAAATTCAGTGTTGACACAGCTTATTTATTCAGAGTATATTATATAAGACAAATTTTTACAAAATGAACTGGTCGTGCGAACACAAAAGAGATTGTACAAGTGTTTTCTATTATGCTTTTGTTACTCAACCAGAAACATTTGCATGTTGTGTTTGCATGGAATTTTCATTTTGAATTGTAACATCGTTTGGAAGTTATCGAGCAACAGATCTAAGAATCAACTCAAAACCATCTGATTTTAAAAATTTAACTTAAGTGAAGGTTAAATCATTTAAGAGATTCCAAAATAATGCGAGCAGAATTAAGAAATTAAAACATACAAAGAATATGCTAAGTATGATGAAATCAAATGATCAGAGTTGCTTGTTTTGTAAATTAAAATTCAATTAAGAATTCAAAATTTTCAATTTAGTTTTAATTTTAGATCATTTGTATTAAAAATATTTAAAAAATTGTGAAAATTTCATATTTTTTTATTGAAAAACGTAAAGTTTTCCTTAAATTTTCCATTATTTTTTTATATTATCAAAATATATTTTAATATTTATAAACTATTTTTGCATTTAAATCCTATAACATCTGGAAAAATTAGAAATTCTACAACATTTTTTTTCTTATTTTAACCATTATTTTTTTCCTAACTTATTTAAAACAATCAATATAAAATTTCTTAAAACGTATAAATCTAATTTTGGAAAATTTTATGTACCTACTAAAAAATTTTCTTAAAATAATTTTAAAATTTAATATTTTCTTTTTTGGGTTTTTATGTTGCTTTTTTAATTGTAACAATTTTCTTATGGAAATTTTATTCATGAATTTCTTACATTATTTTCTTAAATAATAAAATAATTTTTGAAGAAATGCTATAAATACTCGTATAATATACGTGTTTCTATTCAAGTAAACAAAAGATGGAATTTTCACCTAGTTACTTGGTCTTCTGTGCTAGAAATGAAGAAAAAAAAGTATAAAATTTAAGAAAACAATATAAAATAAATAATATGAAATTTTTTTCTCTTTTTAAAATTTAAAACATAAATTTTTTTTATTAAATATTAAAAAAAAATAAAAAATCTCAATTAGAAACAATAGAATAATTTGTAAGATTTTGCATAAAAAATAAATTTTGCATAAATAAAAAATTTTCCCTTAAATTTTCCAATTTTCTAATTTTCTCTTTTTATTTATAAGACAATATTTAATTGAATTATTTGCAATTAATTTGAATATTTTATGTTTTGATAGAATAAAAAACTATAACAGAAAATTTAAGAAAAATTTTACTTTAAATATTTAAAGAAAAATGCCAAGGAAGCTTTGTAATTGGCCAACTTTAATTTACTTTAATAATGTTTTTAAATAAAAAAGAAAATTCAAAGTGAATTTGAATAGCTGAATAGCGCCATAAAGATTTAAATATGACCTGTTTCCAGTATATCAAGTGCGTGGAACTGATGTTAATCGGGAATTCCAACGCAACATGACGTACGCGTTGTTAATTCCAATATATGTTGTCAAAGCAACTGGAAATTATTTTAATTTTTTCTTTTGCCATTTCTGTAGACGGATGGATGCATAAGCGATTTTTATGTCTGACAAAATGAATTACAAAGAAAACATTTTAATCTCGAAATTTTAAATTTCGCCATTTATTGAAATATTGCTTGAAATGTTAATTGCAAAAGCTGCTATTTCAGATGATTGTCATTTAAAAAATCAAGCCAATGACATGATTAATATGATCGTCAAATATTTGATATTTTTGACATAATTTAAATATTACTATGTCAATTATATGTTCTTAAATCTTGTTAACAATTAAAGTTAATCCATTTCAAAATGACTTATAACAAATTCATACTACCCATATCTATGGAGTTTGACCCATATTTTGTTCTATTTATTTCCTATAAATCATTACTACTATAAATAATCTCTTAAACTTCTTAGTTTAAGACTTCCAAAAACAACTTCATTCAAAATATTTTGATAAGAAATTGTAGAGTTACAATAATAGTAAAAAATATTATAAATAATTTCTACAGAGCAGTACAAAACGAAATACTAAATTAATAAGAATAACTTTTAAAAAAATATATTTTGTATGAATGTAGATTTCAAGTATAAAAAATAATTTTGAATTTTGTATTCTATTAGTACCTACATACATTTTTTGTATAATAATTATTTATAATAAATTTAAATTTATTTTTGATATTTATTATTTTAATGATTTGTTTGGATAGGTATACGGAAGCACCATATGTGTGTATACTTTTTGATTTTTCCTATAGTTTAAATTTTTATTAAAAATTTCAAAATTTTAATTTAAAATTTACAAAAATATTTTTGATTTTAGCTAATATTTTAAAGTATGTGGGTATTGGTTTAAATTATTTGAAAGTACAAGTTAAAATTGCTGGAATTATTAAAAAAATTAAAATTCTTATTAACTTTTTTAGAGAATTTTAATACATTAATTAACAAAATTAATATGACTTAAATTGAAGTTGTAGTTTGGAAAAAAATTTTAAATTTTGTCGTTTTAGAGTAGAATAACAAGGAAACTACAATAATTATGAATTCTACATAATATTTACACAGTGTAGATGGTCTTTTTCTTTAGAGACGGTGATTTATTTAAGCATACTGTTTTATATTCCTCCCTATTTAATTCCTATCAATGCCGGCCTGTTGACGACTGTATTTGTAGCAAAACAACACATTTTTCCTAATTGTGCTCCAACGACCACGTCACCCAACTGACCCACCATACAAAATTTTAATAAAATTTAAAATTTATTATTAATACCTTTATTGTTTTAAAATATTAAGTGAATATTAAAATGCACTTTTGAGTGCATAGCATCAAATGTAAAATAATATTCAACAAATGCGATATTGAAGCATATAGAAAGCATATATGAAGATAAAGAAAGCATATTATTTACTATTATCTAAAATGCTTATACATATGTATAACAATCTCTGTTTATGAGATTATGTGCATATTATTTATTTAATAATTTCAAACACAAGGAATAAAATAGGAATAAATATGATATCAAATTGTAAAAATAATCTAACGAAAAATAAACGAACCACCATAAGTAAGGAAAAGAAGAAAGGAACGAAATAAAATATACAATTTTTCTATAAAATAGAAAGGATATCAATACAACTTTATTATTATAATAATGCCATAACCTAGAAAATTTATGTAGGTACATTATACATACTTGTATTTATGCATATTTTTGCTTATACATAGTCATAGCGCTTACACATTCTTAAACGTTCCTTTATTCTCATTCTATTTTTAAAATATATAATAGGAATATAAAGTATTATATAATATATAAAAAATATCCTTGTTATCCCTTTTATTTTTATTCCACATAATATAAAAATTGAAAAACGAAAAAATAATACAAAATAAAAGCACCGGTGTTGTGGCATAATTTTTTGAAAGGGTACATGAACTTTAGGATTTTTCAATTCTTTACTTACATATTATACTTTCATTTTTCTATAACAAGTGTTCTTTTACTTTCATTCATAATAAAATAATTGATAGACTTTTATTAAACTTGTTCATATAGAAAATTGTCCCAAAATTTCGTATTCTAGAAGTGAGAAAAAGTAATTGTCTAGGAAGAAAACATGTTGCCAGACAAGCATAACTAAATTGAATTAAATTGAAAAATTTAGTGCAACCGAACATGTTCGATATATGTTTCATACAAAAATTAATGTTCGTCGAACATGATCCTTAAATAGATTTTAAAACGACTAGTATGTTAAGTATAACATTTTTATTTTATTTCGAAATGAAAACATGAATAAATTTGATCTTGAAGATTCTTGAGTTTTTGAAAATAATTTTAATTTAATTCGTTGAAATCAACAAAAAATAGATGTAGGTACAAACAGTTATATTAATTTAATTAAACACAATTTAAGCTTATTTCACTAGTATTTTTTTTAAAAAGATGCGGTAGCTGTGTCATTCTATTCCTTTTATTTTGGTTTTCGATAAAATTATTAAATTCTAATCTGTATTCGCATAAACTGGTTGCAATAGCAAAATCGAAAGATAAGTAAATTTTTTTTTTGTGAAAACTTAATAATAAAGTTTAATTTAAATGAAATTTGATCTTGTATAATTGAAAATTGTATTACCCTAGCTTTCCGAACATCTCCACACACATCAATATTTGCATTGAAATATTTTTATTGAAAATTGAATACATAAATATTATACACATAAGTATTTTGTTATATACACCATAAGTATTTTGTTAAATGAAGTGATATGAAATTATTCTTTTATTCACCAATAGAAATAAATTTAGACAGAATTCTCAAGAAACAACGAACCAAAAAAAAAGGTGAAATAATATGTAATAACAACTAGAGTACAAAAAATAATAAAAACAAAAATAAAGGAATAACACCTATGGGATACCCTATAGTAATATTCAAAACTTATTCTTTATTATAATAGAATATAGGAATCAGTTTACGTTTTAGAATTTAACATATTTTTTTTTCTTGCATTTCTTTATTATTATTATTATACTGAGTCCTTTTTTTTCCTATTTTTGATTTGGAAAATTGTATATCTGTACATATTATAGTTTGTGCACAATAATCATAATAATAAATTGAAACGAATCGATTGCCTTAAGGTAACAAAACATCATGTTGAATAAGGAAAAAACAAAAAAAAAAGGCAAACGTTATTTTATTTTTCCCTATTTTTCTTTTTTTTATAGTATTCCCAGGATAATACTCTCAATTCTTTTAACAATCAACATACCAAACGTATAACAGTATGGTGCAAGTACAACTGTTCCAATTTTTTTTTCTTTTTCAAACTTTTCTTTCTTTCTCCATTTCAAATAATTCAATACTTAGAATAGAGGTTTTTGATTATTTATTTGTTCCTTTTTTTTTATAATTTTACCACTCGCTATACACACTACAAAACACAAATACTAGTTACTCGCATACCAAAATAAAATAAGGAAGAAATTATAAGCTCTAAAATATTTTATGTTTTGTGCACGACTTCTGTACTCTTTCTTTTTTATAACATCCTTACAATTTATCCACAGAATTTTTATTTTTGCCTTTTTTCTTTGTTTCAATACACATTCTTTATTTCATTAAATTCAGTTATCGTAATTTTTTTGTTTTCTTGCTTGAATATCCTTTATTTTTTACTTATTTTTTCTTTTAATTTTTCTCTGTGAAGATTATGTGATTGTGTTTCTATCTTTATAGTTATTTTATGGAAATAGAGCTGAAGGAAATAATAATAATAAAAAACGAAAAAATTACATTTTTTACCCTAGAGGTATTAGAAAACTAACTAAAAAATAAAAAAAATGTTGTTGATAGATTACATAAAAAATCAAATACAAAATGCAAATAATATGATTTTTTCTCTGTGTTATTCGGAAAGTGAAAGGATTATAATGAAAAGGATTCATAGAAATTTTGTAAATTATTGTAAACTTTCTGCTTTTGTTTTGGTTTTTGTTCTAAATTTGAGAAAAATATTAAATAAATTGGTACAAAAATATGATAAAGTAAATGAAATTTGTTTAACATTTTAATTTAAATATGGAAAAATAAATAATTGTTTGAAAAATTTAAGGTAGAATGAAAATTCTTGAATTTATGAATGAAATTTGTGGAGTTCGAAGACCATTATATCAAAATTTCGGTGGACGAATATTTTTTGAAATTTTTTTAAAATTGAATACTTTTGAGCTTTTGTCGTAGAATTGCATAATAAATTTCTAGAGTTTAAAGAAACAAAGAGAACAAGAACTTATAAGAATAACAAAATTTTTTAAAAGTAAATTATACTAAGTACATAGTTATGTCATATCATTAAAGCACTCATTATATTTTCTTTTTAAAAGCTCTCAAACTAAATGGTTTGAATTCGACAGGTAAACTCTTGTATGTGTTTTTTACTACATTATATATCGATTCTCTAAACGCAGTCGATTCAACTCGAAAATTATAAGCTGTTCTTGTGTTGTAATTATGAATTTCTCTTTTATAACATAGCTTTGAGTTAGTGTTGATGTTGTTTGTAAGCACATCGTGAATTTAATATACCTGAATTTTTTTACCTACAATGTAAGAGGTAGTATATCACATTGTTTATTTATAAATGTTGTTGCAGTTCTAAGATCATACTTACACAGATTTTTTATCAATTTATTTTGAATACGTTGTAGAGCGTTAATGTTTCCATGTGCAGTGTTATCCCATATCAGAATTGAATATTTTGTTGTGGAATGGAACATGGTATAGTAAAGGGATTTTTTGAATTTAAAAGGTATCCTATGGTTTATTATTTTGAAGATAGCAGCAATTATTCGATTGTTTCTTCAATTTTAAGAGACCAGTTTGAATCCTTATATACCATCACACCTAAATATTTCAAGTTATTAACTTTTTCAATCCTGTTACTATTAAGTAATATCGATATATTTTACTCATCTGAGGCTTTGAACAACATATTTATTGTTTTACTTATGTTTACTGTTAGCCTGTGGCACATCCAATCAAAAATCTTGTTGATGTCTTGATTTCCATATTTTCATATTTTGGTAACTCCAAGCCTTAAAAATTATTGCAAGATCATCTGCATAGAGACACGCCTCATCATGTAGAGGTAAATCAAGTAGACTACTAACCTCTTTTATATCACTTTTGAACGCGAAACATTCGGAGTGCTGCTTACAATTTGATAGGTAACTCTAAAGCCTTTCACACCATTTTCGAATAAAATTCTCGTTTTTATGTATCTCAATATTGAATTGAACACTCTTGGTGTCAGCTACATTAGTTTTCAATACCGTCCATTAGCGTTACTGAAATAAAAAGAAACAAAAATTTTTATAACCAAATTTAAAAAAAAATCATTTTAATAAAGTATTAAAGTAAATTAAAAAAAAAACAAAGGAAACAGCATCATTCCAAATCATTAAATTTTAATGCGAGGAAAAATATATTTTTCGAAAAATACAAAAAAAAAAAAATTAAATTAAAATCGTATATTGGCACCCTCTCCCTTATTTCTTTCAAAAAAATTTTTTTTGTTTTCCTTTTCTTATTTCAGGATATTTTATCCCTTTAAATCGTAACAGTAAATCTTTTGATTGATCCCACCACGAAACTCTTCGATTTTGCTATTTTTTTCTCCTTTGTTTTTACATCAGTTTGCAATTCACAATAATTTTATTTATTTATTCCCACAATTTTTTAAATTGCATCAATTTCATTTGTTTTTTTTTCTTGTTATTTTTATTGCCATATTTATTTTGTATACAATTCAACTGTGTTTGTGTTCGTATTTTTTATACCAACAATAAAGTGATTTTGATAGCTTGAAATAATTTAATTTTAAAATCTTTTTCTCAATTTTTATTGTAATTTTAAATGAATATTTTATACACTTTAGGTACTTTGAGTTTATGTACAACCGTACATCACCGAAAATTCATTTACCCTATATATATAAGTATGTAAATAATTTCCCTGAATTTTATAATAGTATGTATTTTGTTTTTTTGATATGAAATAATGATGCATTTACCGTAGTTTTTGCATAATTTATATTAAATGAAGTGCATTAAAAAAAAAATACAAAAAAAAATAAATAAATTTTTGTTAAGGAATTGCATAAAATATTATTTTTACAAAATAGTAATATTGTGTTCAATTTGGTTCAGAATTGGATTTTAAATCTTTCAAATTTTAGCAATTTACATAAATCTTAATTCACATTTCGAAAATTAAAATTTTGGAAATTTAAAAACTTAATTTAACAGCAGAATTTCTTAACATGAATTAAAAATCACGGTCTTAACAGCACCTTCTATTATGAAATTTCCTTATATAGTGAACTGAACTAATGCGAACTCACAAAACTTCGTTATATAAAGGTTTCACTACGTATTTATATCTAGTCCTAAATTAGGAAAGATTAGATTAATGCGGCTATCAAAGGATATATTTAGGCTAGGTAGTCACACTGTGGTAACGCTGGATCTCAATATCCCGCCTTTCGCTTGAACATCCCCGAGTCCTTTATAACAAAATTTAAATACCTGACATTTAAAATCAACAGGTCAACAATTTTCAAAAAGAAATAGAGCCCAAGGAACTTACGGCTTCAGAAGATGAAGGCTCCACTTTGTATAAAGATCGTTAGCCAGGCGTCACATCCCCCTGGCGTGTTCGCTAATCAAACAGTGCCCAGTTATAAATCTTATCACAGACAGGTACCGAAGAGGCATATCAGTACTATCTACTAGTAGTACTGATGAGTTAAAAATATAACATTAGAATTATATATAAATTTCACTACGCTCACAATTTAGCTACGCAATTATTTTACTACTTGTTGGAATTTTTCTGAAACAACACTTGTAATTCCCTGTATTAATCTTGAATTCCCCAATAAGAGAGAGAAACTCAGCAAGCACTATAAGGAATGAAAAAAGAATTTGTGAAATCAACAATAGCAAAACGTTAAGAATATGGTAGAGAACATAGCAAATGGCTTGATTACCTGACCTAAATCACTTTTCTTTTTTTAAAAGAAAGGAAGCTCAAATTTGGATTTTTTTTTGACTACGTTACGAATTCCATACGTCAATCTTCCATTGACAATAAAAAAACAATATATTTGAACTCAAAATAAAATCGTAATTTCTATAAAATCAATAAAATTCTGTAATTTTAAAAATTATTTCTTTACCAAATAAAAAAAAAAAAATTATACTCTCATTTTTCTAGATTTTTTTAAAGTATCGTAAAATAAAGGAATAACAGCCGGTTTTTTTTAGCACATACACAAATTTTTCTTTCTTTTATTGATGCAAATTTTTTTTATTATAGCGCGATAAACAAAATAATGACGTTATCCTTATGAATTCTATTGTTCAATTTAATTGCGCACAATTTACACAAAAAAAAAAACAATAAAAAATAAAGAAAACACAATGCATAAAACGTTTTTATTTCTCCTGTTTTTGTAATTTTTTATAGGATTAGCATTATTTTTTTTTGTTGTTGTATGCGTGGTATTTTTTTATGACTAAATTATCAAAATCGATACATAAAAATTTCCCTTTTGTGCAACAACAGCAATATTTTTTTTAATTTTACTTTGTAATGAGAATAGCCAGAAATAGCTAAAGCATTTCAATAATATTTTTTTTTCGATTTTCATTTAAATATTGGTACATTCATCACACAAGTGTGAGTTTAAGAAGAAGCTATGAAATTTAAAATACACAGGACGGTTGTTATCTAGCTTGGAATTGAATATTACAAATATGCACTGTAAACTGCCGTATAATTCATTATACGACATAATCTTCCAATGATACAGAGGAGTTACGAGGAATTGTAAAATGGACTAACTTGGAACCACCCTTTAGACTTTTCATGCCTCTAACTGCCCATAGACTACTGTTATTTTTAGGTATCAAATTCCTTGCGCGATACTAAACCTAGACTTGCTTTGCACAAGGATATCTAATCAAAGTGATATCGGCGCCGGATGATATCTGTTTATCGAGAAAACAAGTAGAATGGGCAAAAGATCTCAATGGAGACTGCTATGACGCAGAGAAAGAGGCAACGATGAGTCATGAACTATGTTGTTCTCCAGCACGGACAAATTCCAAGCAGAGACTTCTTTGGTCTCACTTCTTTCAATGGGCTATGGATTTAGCAAATGCTAATGAAAGTGTACTTATTCGGTTTCTGAGAAATTTGGATTAGTTCTAATAGTGGGGAGGGGAAGGGGGGTAACATTTTATTAAATTATAATGAATTCGAAATCCTAATTTAAATCGGATTCTTGAAGAACTTCGCAGTTTATTAGTCCTACAAATTTTCTGTTTTCCTATATGAGAGTTTAAATAATTGCTTCAAAATTGTGGAGAGAGAAAGCCAGAGCTTCACCAACACATTTGTATTCCAATTCTCTAATACAACTTTCCTATTTTTTTCTTTTCTATTTGTACATTTTTACTGTTAAATACGTTGCGTCTAGTCAGGGATTAAAATGAAAAAAAAAAATCATTTTGTTCCTCATCTTTTTGATGTTTAATTGTTTTTTTTTTTATATTTTTGTGCTTTTACTCTAATGTTATATACGTAGATCATAATATTAAATTTTCTATTATCCCTGTATTGAAATTTTATTTTTTTGTTAATCTTTATTATTGTTTTTATTATCCTTCGGCTATATTTCAAGATTCAAGATACAAAATCGTTAATATTATATTTACTTACTTACTTAACTTGCGTTTTCAATTATAAAATGAAAGATTTTTAAGGAAAATTTTTGAATTGATTAAAAAAAAGTAGAGAGGAAAAATAATTTTCCTTATTTTTGTATTTTTCATTAAAAAAAATGCATCACTATCGCCTTTATTGGAAAACACTGTTTTTCGGGTTGGTGTGCATTATTTAACTTGTATATTTGCATTTTTATGAACATAAAGTTTGCAGTGGCTTAAAGGGAAGTAACCACGTATTGATATAATTTCAATTTATGTGAATTCTTACCATATTATTTTAATGACTTTCAACATTTTCCATTTATATTCATTACACTTTATTTAATCAATTGTGTTTTTTGTCTTGTATTTTAAGTCTAATATGTTTTACACAATGTAAAGGTATATAGAATTTTTGTTTTATTCTGTAATTATTTTGCTTTTGGGTTTCATTACATGCCATACTGTGTACAAGATGACGATAAATTTATATATAATACTGTAAAGTATGAAATAAAAAGCTTAAAGGCATATTTTGAACTGTAAAACGTGATTATTTTTGTTTGCTTTTAACAATAATTGACGACGATGACGATAGGTGGGTGCAGCAGCAACGATTTTTATTATTTCTTAGCCCGTCGATTATTATTTTATTTTTTTTCGTTCATATTTTTAATTACGATTGAATTATTTTTGTAATGATTGTTTTTCTCTTTATTTTTTACAAGACCCTTTTTTTCTGATTTAAAAAGTTTAATGCACCTGCAATTTTATGCGGAAAACAGGAAAATTGTGAAATATAAAAAATAATTGGAAAAAGATTAAAATTTACAAGACGCAAGTAAAAATGTAATCAATTTTTCCCGAAAAAAAACTTAATATAAACTTAATAAAATATTGCTAGACCCAAGATTTGGATTCGAGCTTTTTAAATGTTAGCCCTAATAGGAAATATGGTTTTATAACCAGGACAACAGAGCAGAAAACTCCCGGTAGTTAGCTATTTTTCGTTAGCTACAATTCAAAAATTAAAGTTAAAATTTTCAATAATAATTTTTTTCCATACTATTGATAATTAATATAAAAAATTAAATACAATATTAAATTTTTAAAAAGTTTTTAAAAATAATCATTAAATACAATATTTGAACATCATAATTATCAATATATTATCAATCTATACAAGTACATATTCTGAGCTCATCATTATAAATTCAAAATATCAAATGGGAACAAAATTATAAAAAAAAGAAACTCATAAGAATGAAAATTCAAAATTTCAAATATAAAAATTCCTTAATTCCAACTTTATTGTACGTATAATAAAATTCTCAATTATTTGCTTTAAAAATTCAATTCCTAAATTTTAATAAATATGCTCTAATAATGACAATTAAATTCTATAAATGAACTATTGTATAGAAATTCAATGATATAAAATCAATAAAATTCTCATTTTAACTTCGATAGAAATAAATGTCATGTAGATGTGGAATAAAAACCATTAATACCAAAATTCTTCTATAATTATGCATTAAGAGTAAAAATGTTTTATAATTGGATATCTCAATACATTTAGAACTATAAATATAATTATAATCACTATTATGGATTAAATACAAGACTTTCACATCATTCTTTTTACCAATTTTAATAACAAGGATGGTTGTCCTTAAATGTCATGGTAAGCAGAGATCTTTATCATCACATTAGTTGAAAAATTACAAGATGAAGAATGAAAGGATAACTAGTGATTGGATATATTAACGATAGGTAGCAAATTTTCGAAAAATTACAAAACAATTGAGGGTTTTTGGGAGTGAAATTTAGTATTACGTACTTAAGAACTCTGAGGAAGAAAATTTAAAACCCTCCGATTGAATTTAATAAGGAGGGACAACGAAAGGTAAGAAATATATGAATATTCGGACGAAAGAATGTCCAATCCACTCTGTGGTTGATGATTCATATACTGCTAATTCTAAAGTAATTTATATTTTATTTCTAAAGTAAACTTTTCCCAAATTTCAAGCTAAATTTAGAAATTCAAAATTATCGAAAATGATTTCCCTCATTAACTCAAAAGCTACCAAACCATCCAAAACCAGCAAGCATCTGCGTTAATCGTAATGTTCTGAGATTTATATCTAAATTTTTTTTAAATTTTTGAATGATTGTATGAATTATATCGTACTTTCTTCACTATATGATAATATAGAAATGAACAAAATTCATTGTCTTTTGTACAAATTTATAAAGTAATGCGTATGAAATTGCATAAAATCATTCTCTGCAATTACGTGTATAGGATTTCCATAATATTCAGCTATATCTACCTATATATGAATAAAATACAGCCAACAAGTTCGCATTATAGTAGACACACACACACATTTAATATGTATAACAACATTGTACATATATTGAGTTCATTGTACAATTTTGCTTATGGCATATTGAATTCAACACAGATCATAATCATAATGAATAACAATTTTGACTTTAATAAGGATATTATTTTTTAAGGACAAAAATTTAAGAAATAAATAAAAAAATAAAAAAAATTTAAAACTTCATTAGAATGTTGGGATTTTTGAAAATTTTTTTAGTTTAAATTTTTTTGCTTTTTTTTTTTAAGTTCCAAAAGGAATTTTCATTTAAATTTATAAATATTTGGATACCATCTACTACAGACATAGACAATCCGCAATCCTTGGATTTTTTTTTTTGAGGAAATTGGTGAAAATATGTATGATAGTTTTACTCTTTGTCAAAAATTATTATACGGGTTACCCTAGTGACAAAAATCAATAATTGCTATTGGTTCGAAGATGAGATGACTCGGAATGGTTGTAGATGAATCGATTATAATTGAATGTAATCGACAATTTATGTAAGATTAGAAAAATTATAAGCGACCATTTGTAACAAAGCAAGAATCTAGTACTTCTTATTTTCCAAGCACTTGAAATGGTAGTTCCCACTAAACTACTCCAAATTTCTTTGACAAACTAATTGATTTTCAATTATATTTCTTTGATGTATGTACTCGTATATTGTATGCATTAGGACATTTTATAATGAATGAGAAAAATGTACAAATATTTCTAATACATCGACTGGAGTTCGCAATTCCTCCTTTAGTATTTTCCAACCTAAAATTGCAAAAAGGCTGTTTTTTTGCTAAATTTCTTAATTTTCTTTTAATAAGTGTTTAAATTTTCAATAAACATTCTTGCCTGAATAAAGTCAAAATGTTATATGAAAATTTTTTAAGAAACGCTTGCAATAGATCAAAATACAGTCATGTTGATTGTATTATGCGTATATAGTTTATTTGATTTTTTGACAAAAACATACATGCTCATTAATTATAATTCGAATTTGATTTCTTTACCATGTACATACATACATAACTTTTCTAATTATAAATCCTACATAATTTACCTCGTATAGTTGTTTGGCTTCAATTCTATAAAAGTGCATTTAACTTAGTCGTATCTTTGTTTTAATATTATTAATGAGTTACGTTTGAAAATGGAATTGGGCATGAAAACTTTTAAAATTTTCCTAGCTACGTACACCAGGTAAAGAATAATTATGATATATGAAATAAAATGGAGTGATATATAAGTGATGATGTGTGTACCGATGAAATGACAATACAATATTTTAAATGGAGTACATACAGAGTATAGAGTACCGGAATCATTAAGAGCTTGATGAAAAGAAAATGTGCTTTTAATTCTCTGTTTCCTATCTATTGTGTATTTTTGTGCTTTTCTTTATCTGTTTTTCTCATTTTAAGTAATTTAAGTACTGGAAATGAGATTCAAAAAAATATGATGCTAAAAAATCAATGATTTTTATAATATGGATGCAATTGCAAGTGTCTACTGAGTGAAAATAATAGGGAAACGGAAGAAAATAATTGAAAAAAAAAACAAAAATTCATCTATTTTTTCGTCACACAAAGTGGAAGAGAACATTAAAAGAAGAAAACAAATTTATGATGATTTCAATTAACAATTTAATTAATTTCTTCTCTTCTTCTGCTTAATTTTTGAAGAGGTTTCCATATTTATGCAGAAAAAAAAATTTATAATTATTAAGATCTTGTTATTGATTTCTCATTACTTCAACATAATGATTAAATACAAAAGAAAACCTAAATATAAATTAAAAACTGCTTATACTGAAAAATTCAGAAGGAAAAGTATTATTGCCGGGAAAGATGTAGGGTTTAGTTTAAATTTTTTTGGGAAAAATTTGAACTTAGGATTCGTTTAAAATTTAAAATGTACTTTAATTAATAAATCGTTTTATAATAAAGCAAAAAAATCTAAGTTACAGATATATTAATGAAAAATATCAACTTGAAATTCACCCATATAAAGAAAATTTAAACATAAATTCATAAAAACTTACCCAATAAAAAATTTGGGAACATTCTCTTAACCTCAGGCTTGAGTTCAGGCTTGTAAATTTACAGATTTATAACAAGAGATTTGTAAAACTCCACCCGCCCGCTTTTGTTTGATAAACCGGAACAGTGCAGTTTCTGTTCCTTGCTCTTCCTCCCCGATACGCATCCTGACAACCGCTCAGCGACCTCCTTACCAGCAACGAGATTTGGATAAAATTTGTCTATTATCTTCTCCATCACCTTCATAAAAGCGATGTAGCATTAATTCGTCTGAAAGCATTGGACACTATGTTCTTCCTTCCCCACCATGGATATAAAGACAACCCTAGTCATCTGCCACAACTTTTATTTTTATTAAGAAAGGCATAATTTGCTCCAGCTCTCTTTGTATTAGTACTAGTGAAATACTATTCTTTGCCGACGCCTCCTCAGGTATTCAATAGTCTACTCTTACTAAGTTTAGTTTTTAAAGAATTTTGTTGCGTACACTCTGCTTTGCTGAAGAGCCTCGTAAGTTATTTTGTGGTTCCGCTGTAAAACAATGGTGGTCATAACATTTTTCCTCAAATATTTATTTAAATGACATTTAATAAAAATTCGTTAGCTACCATCTTTAATTAAAGTATTTTTTGTGATCTTGCATTCAAAAAAAAACATGGAATCCAATTTGTCTGAAGGATTTTGTCGTCGTATTGCACCTTCGCTTCTTGGAAATAAAGACCACCCTAGCTACCGTACAAGACTCCGGTATGTTCAATATTAATATATTTATTAAGAAAGGCATAATTTGCTCCAGATCTCCTTGTAGAAATTAAATTTTTTTGTAGGGTTGTGTTGTTGCTCCGTTGAAAAGCCGCATAACTTGTTTTATGAGTTAGCACACTAATTATACACATTACCGTTTCCTCCAACTTTATTTAAATTGTATGCCAAAATTTTTTTTACCGTCTTGAATTAAAATATCCATTGGCCATCTTGTACTCAAAAGCATTTTTAATTTGAAAACAAACCAATAACAATTAAAAACAGAAAATTAAAAAAACAAAAAGTGAATACCATTTTAATAAATTTAATCTCTGCTCTATAAATATCTGGGTTAATAAGAAATTATTATTAAAACCAATTTTATTCGGTAGCTTTCGAATACCTATAATAAACATAGCGTTGTGTATACTCCATCACATATACAGTATAACAATGATGTCCTACTTAATTTCCATTTAATATTCTTCATTTTATATTAAGTGAGAAAAGAACAAAAAATAATTTGATTTTATATAGTTTTGCTTTTTTGTTTTCCAATATCCTTGAGATCAATTTATTTTTAATAAAAATGTACAAAAATAGAATATTGTAGTTGAATCTAGAACGAAAAATGGAATTTTATGTTTAAAAAATCTTTAAATACCTAAAATGCGAGAATAAAATTAAAAAAAAAAAATAGAAAAAAAATTTATTAAATTATTTTTAATGATGAAAAATTAAATGAAGTCAAGAGAACCTCTTCATAAACACTTTTCATTATAAAATTTTTACTTGTTTCCGCAAATTTAAACATGAAGTCCAGTATAAAGAAAGTTTTGAACTCAAAAGTTTTTTCACAATTTCAATGATATTGTAATTCAGTTCCATATTTTGAAAGCTGAAAATTTATTTGCTTTTTGATATTTTACAAATTCACAATTATTTTTAAATTTTAAAGAGAAATATTATAGTTTAACAGCAACAATTTCACAAAATATTTACTTGTCTTTTCAAAATTTAAACCTTTTAAAGTATAATAACGTAATGCAAGCTTTATAAAAATTATTATACAATAAATAAATTATATCAAATTTAAAGAAATTTTCCAAAAAAAAATTTCTGTTAATACTTCATTAAATTTTAATTTGCTTAAAGTTCAATCAACTCATTGAAAATACGTATTAGACCCTAATACATTGTAAGATTTAACATTTTTTAAGGTCTATATTTTCTTTGGTAATAAAATGGTATAAAGCTTCCGAATTTGCACTATAAGAGATGCTTCAATTTTTTTTTCTAAACACAACTTAGATAAAACAGTCCTGCTTATGAGAAATGTTTACAAAAGATTATTAAATAATTTTAAACATTTCGTTTTAGTATTTTCTGCGATAAAGTCTTAAATTCTCATAAAAATTTTAATAACTTTATTTAAACAAGGAAGAAACAAAGAAAAAAAAAAAGAAGAAAACGGTAATTTAAAAGAAGAGATCAAAGTTAAATGCTACCCAAATAATCCCCTATCCACAAATTAATTTCCATTTCATCGCAATCATCCATTTACATTATTCATTTTACATTTTAATGCTTAAAATTTTTATGTTTAAAATTTAATACATGGGTTTCTTTTCAAATTTTTAAGAATTTTAAGTACAAAAGCTATTTTATACACATTTTCAAATATATTTTTGTAGTCAATTTAAAAACAATTTAATTTTGATTTTAAGAAAAAAAATTTTTTTTTTTATAAAATATTTTTTCCTAATAAAATATGAAGAAGTGCTCTACGTTACTTCACTACCAGAGTTAACTATCTATATTCCTACTCTATGCTGCTATTGCGACTATACGAGTACTGATCTCCGTCAAAGATATAATGTCTTGTTTCTCTCTTTTAACTCAGAAATATAAAAATTTCTATTCTATTTGTTCTTTTTAATTTGGCTTTGTTTATCCGAAACTGAATTTTTTATTTTCATTTTTCGTTTTTAATTTTCATACAAAATTAAATTATTAACGTAATAACAAAAAAAATGTAAAATTTATTGTTTCTCTTCAAAAATGCAATAAAACTTCTTTCAAAATTAAAAAAAAAAACAATAAAAATCCAAAAATAAAACAATAGACATCGTTTTTAATATTCTATAACTTTACTGTTATTAATAATTATTTTTTAGACGCATGAATTCCTTAACCATTATGCAAAGGATCCTTATATAAATTTTCATTCAATAAGCATTTTCCCTTTAAATAGGAGAGAAAATTATTTTTTTTAATACAAGAAAAGGAATATTTTTAGTTCCTTTTTTTGTGTGTTTGCTTCTGTTCTAAAGGACTTTTTCATAACTAATTTAAAATTAATTTTATAATAGAAAGTAAAAAGGAATGAATGAAGAGAATAAAAGAGAAATCATCAAGATCTAAAGGATCTCGGATAAATTTCTTTAATTCTTATTATTAAAATAAAAAAAAAATATCCCTAAAGTAATAATAATATTATTCCCCTATAATCTTAAAATAATTTAAGAAGCAAAAAAAAAAAAAAAATAACAAAATGAATAACTTGAATTAATTCATGTGGAAAGGATAACATTTTCATCTTAGATCACTTAATTCCATTTGTTTTTTTTTCTTTCTTTTAGGAAAACTAATATAAACTTCACTTTTATAATTTTAATACTGTATCTCTTTGTGAAAATATTAAAATTTTGACTTATAGTAGCGTGATATGGGAGATTCGTCCTGGATTGTATTCGTTGTTTAGTTTCTTCTATAAAAATAGAAGTGCATAAAATTTTTTATGAAGACTGGTCATAACTTCACTGTTAGCAAAGGTTTTTGTTCTAATTGGAGTGCTCCCTTACAAAGGGATGGAAAATTTATAAAAACTTTATTTTAACGTTTTAATATAAAATTGCAATGTTAAGAATCATAGCGAATAACTCGGCTTTCTAATTAAAAAAAAGAAAAATGAATATCCACTGTATTGGCACTACACCTTATTATCCAAAGTTTAAATTACGGTGTTGAGTTCAACTTGATGAAAAACCAATGATCAAGTTCAATTTATATCCGCTTCTATGTTTGAAATTCAAATGGCAAGCCGCAAACAATAAAACTGTTTTTTCAATTTTAATAAATCTCTTTGCAAGTAAGAAAACTTATTCATTTTAATAATGTGTGCATTTGTTAAATCTGAAATAAATACATTTCCTAATTTATTAATCCTTATCATATCTCATTAATCCTTATTATATCTGTGACAATATCATTTTGCAATACTATATTTTAATTTGTAAATCTTTACAATATAATACATTAACATTGAAAAACAATCTAAGGACAATATAAAATATAAAAATGTGTTTAAAGATTAAAAATTGCTTATATATTACATTTAATAGCATATTGTTCTCTACTATACGATTCAAATAAAATTTCATTTGTAATAATATACATCCTGAAAATATCCTTTTATATATAGAAAACAATATCAATCTAATTGTTAAAGAAAACATTTATATTGATAATATATTATTGTTCTTGTTTAAAATAGAGAAGGATCAGTTCTATATTTTCGCATTGCAATTTATGTAATCATTTTTGGGCTATATTAAACCTTGACACTCGTCTATAACATGATTTTATTATATAAATTGTGTTGAATACAAAAAAAAAAACAAACAAGCATTTAACATGATTTTCACAATATTTTTCTTCTTCTGTTTTTTTTGCCTGGCATTTGCAATAAAATTTATTCAACTATAACCGTGCTGATAATCTTCTGAATATTTCCAATTAAATGTATTCAGTGTTTTTTTTTTTAAATCTAAAGTAAAACGATGAAGGAAATCAAAATGTAAACATTTAAAGAATATCCTTGGTCCTCTATGTGTATACATATAAGTTTAAAAAGTAAACTCATTAAAATCATTTAAACATTAACCATATAGTCACACAAATATATCTCGTAAAGGACGATAATTTTATATAACTGAGTTTATATATATGTATTATATATACATATATATAAATATATAGGGTATAGGACATGCATAATACGATTCCATAAAACTCTTGCAATGTGCATGAATAATGAATAATATCGTTTAATTGTCAACCCTATGTCATTTTGTATACATATACAAGCACATACGAAATTGAAATGATTAAAATAAGAAAATCTTTATTGTGTACCAATTGATTGAAACAATTATTATTAAATATAAAAGGGAGAAGAATTGATTTTACTTCTCAATAATAATATTATATAAGTAGTAAATGTGCTGCCACAATGTTTAAATATTATTGTAAATAAAAATAAATATATGCAATCGACAAGATGCGGTCTTTGAATGCGTTGAAAACTATTAAAACCCTAAATATCGAATTATTTTCTCAATATATCACAAAAAAGGAAGGCACTAGCAAGTCGTAATACAGAACCGAAGTTTGAGTTAAAATCACCACGAGTCTTTAATGATGCGTTGTCTTATCTCCAACCGGGATTTAAACCAATTAGAAGCATACTCGTTGTTTCATTGCAAAATTGCTTTTAAGTATTGTTCATATTATTCATATATGCAGCATTGTTCGCAAATCTTAAATTAGGCGCTTGGCTAGGTTTATACATATTTCGTTATTGATTTTCAACTAAAATCTTGGATTTACTATAGGGAAAACTGTTTATTACTTTATTAAATTTTAAATGTGAAACGTGCTCCATTGATTTTGAAAATTACCTATACACATTTTTAAAATATATTAAAAAATATGCTCAATTATAGAATGAATCACCCTATATTACACATTCATATTAATATTACTATATCATATCATGCACTTAGTATAAGAATTAATCAAGGGTAAAATCGATTGATATCAATTCTCTTATATATGTACATATCTATTTACATTGTTTATAAATGAAAATATTTTAATAACAGTGCAACAACACAAAAATAATAATTTAAAAGCATTAAGATAACACAAAATCATATTATGAGAATGAATGTGTATGTATGTACATTGGTATGTGATGTAAAAAATAAATAATAACATTTGATAAATGCTAAGTGAAAATATGATTTTTATCCCTTCTCCAACTTTTTTCAAGTCACACTTTATAAATTATGATATAGCAAAAAGTTATGCACATGTCATAAAATCACCGATAAAATTAAGTAAGCATGAATAAATTTCTTGTGAATTAAAATATGAAAATCAATTCTGTAATGGTGTGTTTGTTTTTTTTCTGTTTGCTGTATTTTAATAAAAGAATTCGATGTGAATTGAATTGTTATATGTATGGAATTGTGAATTAAATTTATTGTCGGCTGTGATTTTTATATGTATAATAATAAATATACAATACTAATTTAAATATTCAATTCTTAGTGGGAATTATGTATTTCTTTTGTATGTATGAAGATACACAAATAGAATAAGAAGTTTAATGATTCATTTTTAATTTTGTGGGTGTCCTGATTAGGTTATTTTGTGGTTTATATAGGATTCTTTGCATATTTTTTTGTTACTTTTATTGAATTTTAGAAAAAAATTTTAGATTGATATTTGAATATGGGATAATAGTGTCGAAGAATTTCATTCGGTTAACAAAAATTCTTACTCAAAGTAAATATTGCAATTTTGTTTTGAACTTGACATTTAAATAGAAATTTTATAATTACTCGTAAGTGATTTTCTTACTCAAATTAAATGCATGCTTCATAAAGCTGATATTTTTCATAACTTCCTCGTGAGTGGACATGGATGCTTAAGTTGACCTTTAATTTTATTTCCCTTTCCTTCAGTAACGTCTGTTTGTTCTTGTATGTATATTCCGCTATTCACAAAAATATTTTGAATTCACTAAAATTAATATTATGTTGTTTGTAGTTTTTTCATATAAGAAAATTTAAATATACATACCCACCTACTGAATTTGTGCATTTAAGTTTTTAAAAAGCATTTGAAGTTCATACAAACGCCTAATCATTCAATTAAATGTACGATTTTGGTTTCTATTGCTGGTATAATATATGTATGTGAACACATCTTCTTTTATTAAACGTGGGTGAATTCATTTATTAAACTTATTTTGGCATAAGCAATTAAAGTAAACTTGTAAATTAAAGTATTGGATTTTTAAAAGCAGAATCAAATTCGATTAGCCTCTGAATATTACTGATCCTCAAGTATTAAAAGCTTAACCGGTGTACGCTGTTTTTATTAACATAATGTACGACCTAAAAATAATATAATAAAAGTCAGCAAAATTTAAAATGATATTTTTCTAGTTAAAAATATTTAAAATTATAAAGAAAATTTCAAAATTTTCGGATTTTTTTTTTTTGAAAAATTCTTTTAAAAATTTTTAGAAACATAAAACTCAAATTTTCTTTTAATATTTTAATCACATCATTAAAAACTCATAAAAATAACTAATTCGAAAAATTCAACTCCATAGCATAACAAATTACATGTGATATTTTACCTCAAAATTTTAAAACTTCCTACATTTTTCATTTTGTTTCTTAACTCTTTCAAAATCATTTCATTTCGAGTTAATTATTTAAATTTTTACACACGTTTCGGTCAGAAAATAAAAAGTATCTTTTTTTTTTTCTTTCTTCAGTAGAATTTATTGAAAAGAAAACAAAATTTTTCATGTCTAAATTCATCTTACTAAATTTGTCATTTTTGAAGAATTTCTCCTAACGAATTCATTCTGACATTTTATGGGATAAAATATTCAATTTAATTAGTGAGGGTAATTCATTGCATGTTTGTTACATAATCATTTCGATATTGGTAGCAATAGTGGTAGCAAAATTAAATTTTCGATATTGATTTTTTTGTTACATTAATATTTCAATTTTTGGTATTTTCGATAAAATTTTTAAATGACAATGCATTGAACATAAAAAAATTTGAACACACGAATTTAAGTAATATAAAAAAATTATATTCTTTTGCTTAATATGATACTTACATTGTATTATTTACTGCACCCTATTGGAATTAATAAAAATTTTGCTCCGGTACTAACATCCAGCTGTAAATTGCTTTAACTGATATATTAATATAGTTTTTTGTAAGTTGCTTTATTTTATATTTTACTAAAAAGGTGTTGCCATAAAATTGTAGAAAAGCGATCAGAAATCTCCAAAATTGTGGAAATTCTCTTAATATTTACTTACTTTTACTTTCTTACTTGCTACGTCTTAAATACATGCTGTAAACTTGCTCCTCAATTTCATATAACATTTTCTTCTGTCTATCGTGTTCTTGATTGACTCACCCCCAATTTAAAATGTAAAACATCAAAGTGTTTACATAAAATTGCCGCATATTGGTCGAAAGTGAGAATCATAATAGAAAGAATAAAAATCAGATTTTCAATTGAGCTATACCATACTCAATTATAACTTGTAAATGACTGAAGAAATAAATATTTTTAGAATTTCATTCAATTCGGTTCATTTAAGTGTAACAGGAAAACTCTAGAGAACAAAAACAAAAAAAGCAAAAAAAAAATTAACAAGCAAATTTGTGGACAAAATTTTATATTACGCTTTTTTTATATAATTTTAAAATATTAAAAATTGTATTGGGTACTAGAGATACTTTCATGCACATTTCCTTTTCCTCTCTTCATCTACATTCAAGTAATGTGGAAAAAGAGAAAAAAGTTTTCAATTCTCTAAGGGTTTTCCTCTCAACAGTCTAAATTCAAAAATACTTATAATTTTTTCTTCGAAAAAATCAAAAAATTTATTTTACGTTTTACAATTTTACAGCAATAATCACTTTTTCATTTTTTTTTTCATTTTCTCATAACCTCTCTGTTTTAACATGTGTAGCGGAGGCGAGCAGTATAGCTGTGCTTTTTGCTGACTATATAAGACTGAGACATAAATGTTTTTTTAATTGCATTCGTAACAAATTGTTATCACGTGTCTCTGTACTATTCCGTACATTCAATATAATAATGTAGATGAATTACATGCATAATACCTTCGTTTGAATGACAATACTGTAATAACGAATGGAACTTCACAAATTCACCATTCACTACTATTATCATTATAGTATTGTTGATACATTTTAGGCACATGAATTGTAGCTTAGGTATTGTTGATGACATATGTAGTGTATTTGAATTCTTTAAAAGTTCACTGAACAAAATTAATTTTAGTGTTTACCCATCAAAGATTATTTTAGTTTAGTTTTCTTTATATAATTTCTTTTGTAGCTAAATTTATACAATAAAATTTTGTTATTCTTGTAAATTTTTTTCCTTTTGTGATTACGTTTACGTTCCGGTTTTCAAAGTGAATATTTCTTTGACATTTGATTTATTATTTATGCGAATGTTACTTTACAGTAAAATAATAAAATAATAATATGCGTGGAGCAAATAACATTACTAATGTCATTTCAACTGAGAAATTTTTTTTTGTGTCTTGTGATTTGAATATTTTTGAAAATATGCACATATTGTAGGGTATGTAAAATATAAGAATGTACAGAAATGAAAAAATTTTTAAGATTTTATTAATTTTCTTTTTATGAATTTTGTACATAAATGGATAATATAATGTACATACAATATCGTATTTATATGACGTATATAAAAAATAATGTTAAAAATGCATTCATCACCCTTCAGATATTTTGTATGATATTTCATACAAATTTCATTGAGGGTGTTTTTCTGTTCCTTTTAATTGCATACATCCTAAAAGTTATACATATTTTAAAACAGAAAGCACATTAAATTATTTCGTTGAAGAACAATCAGAGAAAATATTAAAGTATTTTATTTAAGGTGAGATTTTATGCAGGGTTTTGCAATCGATATTGTTTACTTACAACAATATGTGCAATTTAATTAGCTACTTTTGTGCTTATTGTAAAGTTTTGGTACTGTATTCTATTGCGAGATCTTGGTTATTGATAAGATAAGTATTGCTAAACAAACATTATCTAAATCTAAATCATATTTTAAAAAGCATATTAAAAGCTTTTGACATAACACTATTCAAAATGTATCGAATACGTAGTCGAAACGTAAAATAAAGGTAGAGCGAAAAAACTGAGACTACTATTTTTGTACAATGCAGCGGTTTCAAGAGCTTTTATTTTTTGCAAAACTGTATTTAGACTGTATTTAAACTGTTTTAAAACTTTTTATACTGCGTTTTAGAAATCACGGTAATATTTTATAATTACTATTATATAACAAATGTAGTTATTTTATATCAATCTCCATTCAGTTTTAATTAAACAAACAAAATGTGTGAATAATGTTGGATTTAATTCTAGACTTTTAAACATTGCTCAATTTTAAAGTATACTAAATTTTTTTGAATGAATGTAATGTTAAATTACTGCAAGTAAAGGATCTATTTCTGCGATAAAAATAAAAATCGAGAAAAAATAAGAATAAAATTTTAAAATAAACTAATAAGACAAAAATAAAATCAAAATACACATATAATTTAGGCAGACATAGTAGACAATTTAAAAATCATGTCATCGCGACAATAAAATGTAATGGAAAAGAATCAGAACAAGAAGGCAAACAAAAAATTGCGCTTAATATTGAACGGATTCCCAGTATGCACTTACAAAAATGAACATGACTCATTTATGCAGTAACACTTACAGTTGTTTAAATTTTTGTGTGTTCTATCAGATTTCTAAATATTACATACATGCATACATACATATGTATGTATACGCATATAATGGAAATTGTACGTATAAATGCATATTAGGTTGAATCAGCTAGCTTGGTATGAACAAAATTATTGTATGGAGTATACACCTGCATTTGAATAATGTGAAAAGCGAAGGAAAACGCGTGCCTTGTAGTACGTTTTTTTTAAATACATACATAAATTTTTATTCTATAAAATAAAATAAAATAACTTTATTTTAAAATTTTTATATTTTTACTCATGTTCTGATGTTGTACTACATAATACGAGAACAACATTTTTATTAAAATTACTATATTAAAAATAATTTAATTTGTAAAAAATGAGAAAATTTGCAATGTGTTTATGCATGTAAAATTTATTTCGATATTCCTAAATTGGAAAAATACATTCATTGAAATTCTTGCAAACAGAGGAGAAATTTTCCTGTACAGAATATTTTTCTTTTTTTGACATAACATTCCGTTATTTTGCAACATGCGAGGAATGAATTAAATTAAAATTGTTTCGCTTTGTTTCTAATGTAATGACAAGAGCGTATTCGTTTATTTTTAGGATTTATAATTTTAGTAAAAATTTTTTTCTTTTTGAATTAATTAGTTTTCTATACAATTTGTACATAATGTATGCATGAATACGGAGATTTAGTTGAACAAAAAATTTGGTTCAACATTTAGACGCTCTAGAAATCGAAATGCAAGTGCGTTATTGAAAAATCACAACTGTTAGTGTCAAATTAAATAAAGTTTGAAAATCTCAAAATCCTGGAGATCTTGCTTTCTACCGTATAGGTAATTGAATTTTTTGAATTTTTCAAAAAATTTTTGAATTATTTTAAAATAAAATCCCAACTTCGTTTAAAATATCAAAATCAAATTAATTTTTAAATCAAATAAAATTATTTTATTTTTTAAAATTTGGGTCGATTCATTTAGAAAAAAAATTCAAAGTTCTTTTTAAATCATTCAATCAAAAGTATACAATTACCCAAAATCGCCTAATTAATTCAATGAATTTTGTTTAGAATATGAAATACAAGAAAGGCCTACCCCAATATTATATTATTTAGTATGTTTGAATTCTAAGAAAACACTTGTATGTAGATAATAGATACAGTGACAATAGAACTATGATATTTTTCAAGTGAATTGTGTTTTAAATAATAATGGAAAAATTAAAATAATGTAAATTTATAATCTGAAGGCTGTATTAGGGGATTAACAAGACTATGATGTAGGTAGATTCATAGAAACAGTCCTATTCGGATTTAAGATTTACATTAATTTTAATTAAAGTCTAATAATATTTCAATAATGAATAGTGCATCTAATTATTTATCTTATACATATACTTAGATAAACATGTAAATTTAATGCAAATAATATTATTTTCAAATAAAATTTTCTTAAAACTGTACCTACTATCATCAGCCGTTCCTCCTCCCTCCTTGTAACCGTTTAGAAAAATTCCCAAGTAAAACCTTAAGTTTCACTATAGCAAATAAATATAGATTAGAATTATAATATTATTTCTTAATACATAATTTTCACCTACCTTAATCCTCTCTTCAACGAGTTAGTTTTTGAATAATTATCGAAATGAAAAGTACTACTCTACTATCTACTGCATTTTATGATTGAAATGTACCAGCAATATTTACTAAAAAATAAATTATATTCCAAAAAAAATCGTCCTTTTCATACAAATTAATTAGTTTCATTTCAACGAGCATATTGTGTATATATATATATATATATTATATATATATATATATATATACCACTTAAACTTACAATTCGATAAACATTTTTCCGTGTGCATACTCTCTTATTAAAAGCAATGTAAGTGCTTACGTTACTTAAAACTGATTAATATAGGACTTTTAATATTTCAAAATAGGGAAGTGCCCAAATACCTACAACTCATTAATACCCAAAATTTTTTTTGTTTCATTCTTTATTTTTAAAAGAATTATGTAATTTCAGAAAAAAATAAAAAATACCATTTTGAAAGTGCACTTCAAAATTTATGTGAACGTGTTGTTTGTATGTCAACTAAAAATAATACACGTCAGTTTGTCAACACTCTTTTAAAGTGTTATGGCTCACTTCAAAGTTCTTTACTCACGTCTACTCAAAGTATTCAGACATATTTTTTCATTATCAAAACTTTAAGTATTGCAAACATATACATATACATACATATTCATTTTCATGAACTTTTCATTAATGGGTAATTTAAAGGATATTTTTTGAATTGATTAAACAATCTTAATTGTACACTACGAACATGTGTGTGTAAGCATGCATTGCTTTTATTATAACAACATAATAGTTTTTACAGAATGACATTTGTTAACATTTTCAAGGTTAAATAATTATTTATTATGTAAGGACGGTTCATTCGTAACACCTTCTATGAAAATAAATTAATGATACTACAGTAAAATTTCTGTTTTAATAATAGTAAATGAACACGAAATAAAATTCAAAATGGAGAAAATTTAATTTTTCGCCTGCCTACGCTGAATTTTTCTAATATTAAATTTTTTTAATACCCTATATTATATTGAAGTGAAGGATATATTGACTTCACATGAAGTTTTAAATCAATGAATTGAAAGAATCTAGTATGTTCATACATATAGAATTGTCCGATCTCCATTCGATTGCACAATAATTCAAAAACTATTACCATTATGTCAACCTCCAAAGCAAATACTATTAAGCTTTCAGGAATTGTTTCTTTTCTGCTATTGAACCCATTTGGCAGTGTAGCTGTTGTTATACAGCTCAAGGCCTAGTAGAGATATTAATACGAAATTTTGCAAACGTGTTTCTAATTACATTTTAAATGGTATACCCTAAAAATTTACTGCAACAACTGTACTTATCCGGAAATTTGCCATATAGCTTTTAAGCAGATTTTAAATGTTTCAATCAGTTTGCCCTGTTTTAAAAATGTAGGGTATGATTCAATCGGTTATGATCAGTTGAAATGTTATTTGCTTTTAATAATCTTAAACATAAATAAAGTCGTTTAACAAAATGTCACAAAGAGTACAAACTCAATTTTAAGGAGACAAAAATAGATTCCCCCTCTTCTACTAGCTTAAAATTCAACTTGCATTTTACATTTTAATAGGTGAACATTTGTTAGAAATAATGTCGTAATATTTTTTAAATTGGGTAGAAAAAGGACATTAAATGCTTAGTCAACACGTTAAAATTAATTGAATTCTTTTTTTTCTTTGTGTTTTGTTTTTATTTATTATCCTTACGCTTCCGTGTACTTTTGTATTTTCATTTCATTTTTAATGAACGTGTTATATTTAACTACAATGTTCAGAATCCCATTGAAATTCTAAATTACGTTATGTATTATAAAGAAGAAGAAGCGAAGCGTTTCATTTAGTTGTAATTATTTATGTATTTTATTTTCTATACTCTCTTGATAGTTTTTAGATCAATTTCCTTCTAAAAAATATGTATGTATGTATATGAGAAACTAAAAGTAATAATTTTGATATAAAAATAGTAAAAATATCGAAATCCAGACCAACCCTAATTTTAATTTTACAAAAAAAATAATAATAATTTGGGAACCCCAATTGTGTTCTAATATAATATGTATGTATGTATACAAACTTATAAAGTAATAATGGCATATATGTATGTATTTACTTGTATGCAGTTATAGTTTTAATAGTCTAAAATGTACATATGTACACACATAAAAAAAACAAACAATAAAAATGTATGTACATATTTCTTTCCTTCCGTATATAAATCTATATATTTACATAAGTATTGTATATGTGACAATTATCCTTTAACAGTTCACAATAAAATTTATATTTCAACATTCAATGCGGAATTCAGTTCAGGAGAGAAACAAGCAAACTCAGTTTGTCGTATGCCACAGGAATCATTCTATACATAAATATACATATGTATATACGTGGTACTTATCCTGTTTTGTAAATAATAAACTAAGTTCATGTTCGTGTTCAAATCCCAAACAAAAAAAAAGGAAACAAATGTGTTCATTTTTATATTGTGTTTATAATATTCCACCGAATTCGAGAATATATATGCATAGGACCAAACAATAAGAATAATATATGAACACCATAATTCACTTCGATAAGTATCGTTTCTTTTTCTTTTACGACTACGACTTAATATGAAGTTACTTTTTTTAAATTTGGAAATTGAAATGAAATGAATAATAACCCCTCCTTAATAACAGAAAAAAAAACAAAATTGTTAAAATAATCCCTTTTCATGTTTTAAAGGACAACAAAAGAATGAGACCGCGCCGCGGATAATATCATACAATTTCTATATTTATATGTATATACGTATGTATTTTTGAAATTCAAAAGCGATTCTATAATAATAATGATAATTGTTACACGCGTTCTTGAACACACAACTTTATATTATTCGGGATTTTATGGTTTTGTTTTGCTTTTTTTTCTGGTTGCTATTTCAAAGTAGAATTTATGTTTTGTATGCCAAGAAAAAATGAAACAAAATTCTTAAAAATATTTCATACTGTGCTGTGAGACTAGTTTTTTGACCTATGCACTTAGTAAAAGTATTATGGTTTTGTTTTGGTTTAAAAACTTAATATTACTTATTTGTATAAGTATTTACGGTAACAAGAAGTAGAACTGAAACCAAACATATTCTTCTATTTCTTTGAAATAATGAGAAACTATTTTTAATAAAGTTTCAAATAAAACTGATTGTTTCTGTGATTATTTTGATACATTGAAAATTTTCTTTTCACAAACAGTTTTGTCTAAAAACCATTGACCAAATTTTGCATGTCGGGTTTTCGATGGAAGCATAATATACTATTTTTTTGTGAAATGTCAGTCTGTGTGTATACTCGCGTGTATCTTAAATTTGACTGAACCGATTTTGATGGAAATTTATATCTGAGTTTAAAAAAGAGTTGTCACATTTTTATAGTATATAGTCTATATTAGAAATTTAAAAGCTTGTTTGTTGCTATTTCAAAGCTGCTAAGATGCTGATTTTTCAGCATCTTAGCAGCTACAGTATTTGATTTTAATATTTAATATTGCTATAATTTGAATGAAAACATACCAGTATTTTGATTCACCACAAATTCAGCTGGATGTAAATCTGGAAAGTTAAAAAGTAGATTAAATTAAGATTGATAAAAATAAAAATGCTTACTGAATTTATCACAAAAATAACGGGAAGCGTAATGTATTGAATGCATAAACTGCAATGTTGGAAATTTTTGGCTTGATATACATTTTGATAATCAAAAATAATTATTTTCGTTCCACAAAATTTTTTTTGCCATATTTCTATATTGATCAGTTAAAAAAAAACGATGGTAATGGTATTGATGAAAATTTAATATTAAAAGTAAATTTTCCATGTTAAAAACTATTTGCACATTCATCTTCCTTGGAAGAAAAGTTTTAATTTCTCTAACGATCTCAAATGTATCGTTTTCTGAAAAATTCTGCCAAATCCCATTTTAATTCCGATATCAAATATTTCAAATAGAAAAAAAATTGAAACTGATACCAAAAAGAAAATATTCTTTGTCTCAAACAAAAAACTTAAAATTTAACATTTTGCATCTGCATTCTCTAATTTCACGAAATTGAAAAATATAAAATCTTCTGTGGACTTCCAGATTTTACAAAATCTACATATTTTCTTGGATTTAGTTGTTTCGTGTCAATTCACTCAAATAGGAAACCATTAAAAAATCTTACAAATCACAAATTTTTAAAGCACCATAAAATAGCTTTGTATTCTATTTTCCTTTAATCCTTATAGCACTCTTTTACTATATATAGATTAAAATGTAAGACCAATTTTTTGTTGAACATCAATATAGGTAAAACCCTCTTATGTTTAAAACTGTTCTTCCATAGAACACCATTATTCGAACTGAGAATATAAAGCAACACAATCCTTTGTTAAGTATGGAAAAGTGCATTTATTCCCTTTCCTTTTTAATTCTTGGCTAAAAAAAGAAACAAAAAAATTAGAAAATACTATCGAAAATTTTTTTTTGAAAACTCATCCTGTTTTATAAACTGATTAAAAAATAGAAAATAGGATTAAAAATTGCGTGTGGTATTTTCATTAAACTTAAAAATAGTATTCGAGTATATTGAGATAAAAGGATACAAAATAAGGAGGAAAATATAAAAAAAAATCAATTTTCTTTGATTAATTTATTCTTTTATTTCTTACTTGTTTTGTTGTGGCTGTTTCTCTGGCTTAGCACATTTGACATTCCTTTTCTTTTTAAGTTCAACAACAAACGAAGATCAATTGAATTTGATTGCATAATTTTATATTGTGACAGATGACAGAATATGAAAAAAAATTTAATTTTTAAATTTACTTTCAATTTAATCCCATTTTTAAGACTAAAAGTAATCGGATTTTATTAAAAAAATTTTTTTATTTATTTATTATCTTGTATACAAATATTCTTAAAGGACACAAAAATATTTTCAATTTTCATTCAGAAAATAATAAAGGGAAAGTTGAATTCAATTGTTTTTGTTGTTTTTTTGTATTCTTAAGTGTTGCATTATTAATATTTGAATAAGATTTTTTGATTTTTTTTAGATTTTAATCATAATATTGCCGAATTTTAGAAATAAAATTTTTATTAATAATGAAATAAATACTTAAATTACAAATAATCAATGTGGAACAGGAGTAAAATTCAAGGATGCAAAATTTTCAATAAAATTGATCTGTCTAAGTCCGTTTATGTATACGGTTTAATATAACAATAAACAAATGAAAAATATCCATTTCAAGAGCAACATATTACGAAAAAGAAAAAAAACTATCGTGTTTATTCGAATATTTGTTATACCCTAAGTGCTAATGGAGTTTGTGATTTTTCTATAGTTTACTTTATACTTGAAAAGGATTTTCCAACAATATTTGAGAATCATATTGTGATAATACTTATAAGAATTGATTTTGTTTATATAAAGAAGTGTGATCAAAAAGGCTAGATTTAGTTGATTAAAATAATGAAAACAAGGCATCGTTTGTGTAATAATAAAAGTTCATTTTTAAGTGAGTTATTAACTGTGGTATTTTATAGATTAAAGGTTTAGTTTAACATAAGATATATTTTTTTCTATTAGTCTCTCAATGAACTGCGATTTAAAAGTGTAAAATGGAGTAATTTGGGCGAACGTAAATCGTCCACATTATCGCAAAGAAACGTGAAAGTTTAGTACAAAACAGAAGTAAAAACAATTCGATTAATATATAATTTACTTCGGAGATTTTCTTATATAAACGTGAGCCTGAACAGCGTCAACTATTATTGACTAATTATCAGTAAAAATCAGTGATTTCAGTTAGTCTTACAGCAAATATTCATTCAAGAGTGGTCAAGTTTAGATTCGATTCTTGAAATCAACTTATCGATAATTAAAACAGGTGCAACAGAGTTACTGATCTCCTGTGAACTTTTACAATTCCAAATATGTTAAGAAAAAGGAAACATTTGAGTTTCTAAACAACATTTTGCTAAATATTAAACTCCCATACAATTTTCAACTGATTTTTGAAGTAAATTTTGATGACTTCATAGCTTTATTCATTGATGCCTGTCAAATGAAAAAAACTTGTAGAGATTGAGCGCAGACTAATTACTCGGCCCTTTTTAAACAGACTTTATTGGTCTCCAAAGTTCTGCATTATAGATTGCAAGTGAGTGATAAGTATTGCATTATAGATTCCCCTTCTGCCGAAACGAAGCCATCCAGAAAGGTCCATCTTTTGTGAACCAATAATTCCACTCTGTAGAAAAAGCTGCAACGGGGTCTTCGCCTCTTTTCCACAAAATCGACAGGGGCAATAGCCTTCCAGATGAAACTTCCGAAGGTGTACCTGAGTCAACAATGCTTACTTAGGAATATAGTTTTTAATAAAAATCTATAAAATTCGGCAAGATCCGCAAATTTTTATTTTTTAATTATATTTTGTCCTAAAAAATAAATTTTTACAAAAAATTTTATCAAATTCCCTTGAAATAATTAATTTTTCTATTCATTAAGGATTTTTTTCTCAAATTTTGTAAATATTTGAAAAAAAATATAAACATAAAAAAAAATAAATATTTTCTTATCTATAAATTAATTTTGCGAAGAAGAATAATTTTCCGATAAAAAAAAGAAAAACAAGTATTTTATTTAATTTCCCAAAAGATTTGTTTTCTTTTCTCTTTCCTTCCTTTTTACTTTTTAAATAATTCCCATAATTGAACCTAATCTCAATTTAGAACCTAAATATTGAAATAAGTGAAAAAGACCCGAGGATTATTTCAATATTTCAAATTTGAAAAAAAGAAAATTATGAAAAAAATTTCCTTTTTTTTCATTATTTTATTCTAAACAAAAATACCGAAAAATAAATCAAAATATTCTCACTTTTTTTTTTAATATTTTACTCATTTTATATTTTTTATTTCTAAAATTTTCATGTGTTTGCCATTAAATAAATAATTTTTCATTTTTTTGCAAAAAACATTTTCAAAAATGAAAAAAATAATAAAAAAGAAATTTATTTTTATTTGGTTCTTCCCCTTTGGGAGAAGAGTAAAAAAAATAAAAGTTCAAATAACCTAAAGGCATTCAATCATCACCCAACAGAACAAAAAAAACACCAAAACGGGAACCGAATCACAAAAATTCAATCAATAAATTATCAATAAATATGGGTGGAAACGCACCTACACATGTTTTATATTTATTACCTATTCATTTTATTTATGAGCTAAATATACATACGTATATACATAAATACGTAAATATTTATACATAAAAATATGCGAAAGTTTGTATGTCTGTGCGACAATTTTGTCTAGTACAAATTTTGTGTATGGATAACTATGTATGGACGTCTAGTTCTTCATACATACTTCTATTGGCTGTTGCTGTTATACAATGACCTTCAACAATATAATTTTTATTGATGATTCTATTCTCTAAATCAGAAATTTCTAGGAATTTGTCCTATAATAATGTTTGAATTAGTTCTGCATATGTTTTCAAATTATGTGTGTTTCACACTAAGTATTCGAAAATATTTAGGCTTTAAAATTTTTTATAGGATATCAATCAACTTGATCAATAATATAAAAATAGTTATGTTGACACAAAAAAGCTACAGCTGTCAAATTCAGAATTCAAACATTAGTAGAAAGCATATAAATTCATTCATTAACATGTTGAAAGCTTTGTTGTTTATTGAACACACCTTTAATTACTATAAATTAATTCAATGCAAAAATTTTTCATGAAACGAGATTTGGGATAAAGAAGAGTGTAAAGTTAGCAAGCACGTTACACTGTTTGATTGAACCGGTAGGTTAAGACTGTATGATTCTATAATAATGTTTGTCAAACAAAAAAATGTTGGCGAAAATGTATCTCGAATATAAAACTCCAACTTTTTAATATTGATAAAATGAAATCAAAAAATTAAGCAAAATTTGCTTCTAAATCTAGGGACTATTTTTGCTCTTAAATCTAGGAACTATTTGCTTTTATTCTACAGACCCTGTTTGAATTTGAATGATTGCTTCCTTGTCAATTTTGTATGATTTGATTTTTGTTGAGTCTTAAAGACTCAACTTTTTTAAATTATGTTGTTGCATGGCTTTGTTTAGCATTGTTAAGGCCGTAAAGAAAGGTATGGGTGTATTATTATAGCTTAAGCTTGTTTACCATAAATGAATTCATTTTTATATTTGTTCTCTCATACTACATCTTTACGAGAGTGTGTTGTTAGAAACACATAAGTAATAAAATATGTGTATAACATGAAAATAGTTTAATATTTTTGCCACAATTTTTACTCATTTTGGATTTTTTTTCTTGTGTAATTTTCTTCTTCAAGGACATTTTCTTATTCCTTTATTCTTGTTTCACTTTCACTTTTCCTTATCATTAAGTTTATTTTTGATTGTTATTTATATGTGTATAATACGTCTACATACTTATGTGTTATATAATATCAAATAATAATGACAATAATAATAATAACAATAATAATAATTTATTTTGTATAAGTGCACCATATAGGATAATTTATTTATTTATTGTTATTATATAATATTTATATTAGAACCGTTATTCTTTTATATTAAATTAAGAAAGAATTGGAAAAGAAAAAACAAAACCAAAAGAGAGAGAGAGAAAAAAAGAGACAAAAAACATGAAATTATATTCCGTCCTTATTTAAAAAATGGTTCAAGAATTTTTTGTGTTTTTTTTTCCTTGTTTTGTTTGAATATTGCGCTTGTTTGTTTCAAATTTAATATTATATTGTATGTACTTATTATTACTTGTATGTGTATACATATTTATGTTAGTACGTATGTATGTTAGGTATGTGTATCATATCAAATATATGTACTTTTATTTATCTAAATACATACATAACAATAATGATATATAAAATATTGCCAGTTCAATGCCATTTATTTATGCCTATGTGTTATATAAATTTTTGCTAAACTTCAAGTGTGGCATAAGCAAGACGTGATCATGAATTGGAGAATCATCACAGTAAACCATGAGGTTTCTGTTTGTTATACAATCACATTAGTTTATAATTTTGCAATTAATATGTGCAAGAACTAGAAATGGAAGCGTGGTTATTGAAACAAAAATCAACAGTTTTATATAAACATTCTTATGAAGAATTTAGTAATATTACCTAAAAGTTATAAGCAGAAAATAGTCCCGTTTTGATAAAGCCGAATGGCATCCTCACTCTCATGATGATCAGAATGCGGTATACAGAAACAAGTTGAAAGCCTAATATTTGTCACAAAATTTTGTTTTATATGGTTTTAACCTACAAAGCTATACTTACGTTGAATGTATCTATGAAATTAACAATGTACATATGTCATGAAAAACTTTCCGATAATCCAGAGTATGTAAAACAATAATTCAATACTAAAGTTTTCCTTGAAACTTCCTGGAAAATTAAAACTACTTTTTAAGAATTTCAATTATTGTGGCAAACCTGGATATTTCTGTAGTGAATAACGATGCCATGAAGATAATATTTTCAAGCCTATTATAGTAACGCTACATTACAAATGGAACTAAAAATATAATATTGCACCTCAAAATACCCAAAAAATAAAAGAAAAAAAATTTTAGATTTATTTTTTGAATATTTTCATATATATGCATACAAGCATTTAATATTAAATGAAACTTATTTTATATTCAAACTGTGTTCCATATAGCAAAAAAAATTATTTTTGCTATATCAGACATAAGAATAACAACAAAAACCTAAAAATTATTGCGTCCCGATATGAAAAGCAAATGAAAATAGGGTGGTTTATTTTTAATATTATTTTTATATTTAAAGAAAATATTTTATTATACAAATAATAATTATAATGGTATTATAATATTAAATCTCATATAAATTACATTGATTTAAAAGCATATATCAAGAGTAAATTGTAGTTATAATTCTTGAGTAATTATGAATTCATAATAAAACTAAAATCATTTTTAATTATAATGAAAATCATTAATGAAAATTTATGTGTTATAAAATCTCAAATGCCAATATTATTTTATCTAAATTTTGTTGACGACATAAGCGTTAATTGAGCTCGCATAAATATTTAATAACTATAATGTCCTTCAAAAAAGAAGAGCATTAAAAATATTACCATTTCGGTCTTAACAAACTTAATTTGATAATCACCCAGTAAACATTTTTTAATGTAATACTCGTATTTTGTGTCTTAAATATGAGTAGAGGAATATTAGCTCATTAAAGAGGATTTCGGTAAAGAATTTTGTATAGTCTTTAAAAGTGAATTGCAGTATATAATGTAATGATGATAACAAGGATTTTCTTTAAATTTCTTGTTCATTATTATAAATTCAATATTTTACGACTGCATACACGTATAACACAAATATATATAACAACTTGTATTAGTTTTTCATAAATTATTTAAATTTTTTTTTTGTTTTTCATAAGAAAATAAATTTTTTTTTTACAATCAGAAATGATAAGAAAATATTTAAGATCACATTCATAATGACATAAAATTTTCTTAAGATGAGTAATAATATATTCTTCGCCATATTTATTATTTATTATGCCTACTCTTGTATTATACACATATAAATATGTCAAATAAATATATATACATATATATATATATTCATATATAAATTTTATTTTATTAATATTGTTTATGACAAAATAAATTTAATTTTTTCTTTCCTCAAATTTGAAAAGATCATAAAATTCATGTTCTAAATATTTTATAATACGAGTATAACATTATCGTTATTGTTATATTCTTATATTATTTTATAATATTTGAATATTATATTAGTATAATAATAATGAAATATAATAATAATAATCAAGTAAAATTGTTTGGATTTTTATGCCTTTCAAATTTACTTTTATAAACTTTTACATTAGCATATTATAAAGGACTACCATAGATAAAATATAACTAACAAAAGAGGACTGCACATTATAACAAGACGACTATGTTTCGTTTCTTTAAAAGATATATAACACTCCAAATTACTCTGGTGTAGTTGGATAGTAGTTTAGTTTAGATCCTAAAGTGTTATACATTTTGCGTATTATATTATAGGCGAAAGTATATTTATCGTACACCTGGTAGGTTGCGCTCCTAATACCTCATATATTTTTAAAGATCTATATACTCAATCGAATAATATTAATAAAATATATAAAACATCCATACCTATATTTACTACCTATAATTTTCTGTATCGATTTCGTGAAAGCCCTTAAGAAAAATTCATTTAAAATCTAAGAAATGTTCATTTTTCTTAACAATTTTATCTCGTTAACGATAAATAAAAGAAGAAAACCCAAAAGAAAATAAAAATAAGAAAAAAAATTTTTCTAAATTTTTACAAGGAAAATTCTATATCCTTCCTGAAATTTTATTTTTTTTTTCTTTTATCAAAAAAAAAGGGAAAATGTTGAAAATACGAAAACGTGTTCACATTTATGATTTGAAATTAAACGCCTGCACAATTTTAATTTGAGGTAATGTCTTCATTCTTAGTTTCAAGATTGTGGCTGTTTTTTGGTAGACACTTGTATTCTGAACTCAATTATAGTTGTGAAACCTAAGTGCATTCTGACTGGGGGGCCTCATGCTTGCGCTCCTGCGAGAAGAGATATACTGAGAGGTCTTACTCTCACGTCGGCAGAGTAGCAGTCTTCCGGGGCTCACAGGCTGCTTGAATTAATCAGGAGGGTGAATTTTGAGTTGGCGGAGGGTGGCGGAGTTGGCACAATAGATTCTTTATACGCGATCGCGGTGTACTGTTTAGATATTCAAATGCCAATGGAGCTTCCAGAAAAATAATGTAAATTACGGCAATTTTAACTAAAAAACAAAATTTATATTAAATAATAATAAAGTAAAATTTTTGCAAATTCTATATTAAATAACGATTTTATATATAACTTTGAAATATACTCTAATTTATTTTTATATACTAAAAAATTAATACTCTCCAAAACTCATTCTCAATTCATTTAAAATTTAAATAATCTATATTTTCTCAAAATTATTTACAATGTTGCATTTTAAACTTTGATATTAAAGAGTAAATAGGCTGAGAGAATCTTTTAATTTTTTGTTATTCATATTTTATTTTCATAAATAGTTTATTGTAACATACATAGGTACATATATGTATATGCTAAAGTATTAAATCGACCTCTCGAATCTTGTTCATAAATCTACTCATTAATCAAAAAAAAATGAAGGTTATGAAAAATAAAAGAGATAACATAAATGACTATTCTTTACACTACACAGCTACAGGCTACAGATTTATATGTAGGTGCAAGTGTATAAAAATCACAAGAGCATTATCATTCAATGATGTCATCGCTTTAATTATACTTTGAAGTATTTATGTGTTTGTGTTATTGTATTTCATCTGATTATAAAGTGAAAAAGATGACATACTCATATTATCAGAAAATAACGTAGAAATTACATAACATTTATATTTATTTAACATAATTATTTTATTTTTAAAGTAATTCAAATGCTATTCAACTATGAATTTTTTTTTTAAATTCTATAATTTTTCAACCAAAAAGATCAAGCAAATTTATCCACTTCTCTTAAACACTTGCAGTGATGCGATTGTGTTGTAGATATTGGTTTGTTACAGAGTCGAATTTTCAATACGATGTGGGTCGGATACAGAATTTTTGTTTTAAAATTTCAATTTATACAGCTATTCCGATTTCGACTCTAATTAAAATATTGAATTCGGTATTGTCAACTGATGCATAATGTATATTTTACTTCATCCAATTTCTATCAATATTATACAATTTCATCAATTAAAAGATGTAAGATAAGAGAAAGACCAACTCCGACTCGAGTATCAACTCCGACCCTGATAATAAATCCGACTGTCTAACTCCGAATTGAAGTCTTTGAGTGTGATATCAACCATGAGCGACTACAATTTTAATACCGATTGCGAATTGGATTATTCCGAAATCAATTCAAACATCGACGTTAAAGGGCTTTGAAATTCACAACGCAAACAATAATTCGAAACACAAATCTGAATACGTCTCTGATCAAATAACTCTACATTTCATACTGGAATATTTTTCATTAATATTCAAAATCGTAAAGAAAATAAAAACTTAACCTAATTATCATTTATATAAAGGCGGCGCATTTGCACTTCTTTTGATTTTTTTTCAAAAATATGAAATTCGTATAGCTGCACACAGATTATTTGAAAGTTGCTGTATTTATAATTGTCACTTATTTTTATTAAATAAAATTTAATATTCCTTTGCAAAAAAAATTAATATTCATTTTTCACTTTTTTATTATTATAAAATAATATTTATGCTATCATTTTCTCCACTATATATGAGAATAATTACGAGATTGCAAAATGAAAATGAAAATTCAAGTAAAAAAAATGTTTGTAAGAGTCAGGATGAAAAAAAAATTAAAATCCTTGACCTAAATATGGAAATTCTATGCAATTTTGATTTAATATTTTTTTTTCAGAAATCTACACTGCTTGAATATTTTAATTTATTACATACACTCTAAACTGAATGTGTATTCTTTCTTTATCCTCCAAGTATGCATAAAGCATGGCACGGTATAGGTACCTTCTATTTATATCTATACCGACACTTATTCCTATTTTTAATTTTTTTTTTTTAATTTGTTAAATTTGCAAATCTGTTAGTTTTGTATTTTTTTTTTATTTAAGCTTCTTGTTACTACCACCATTCATATTTTTGCATTTCTTTTCTCATTTAGATATTACTCCCTATATACATGATTCATTCACCTATATTTTATAAATTCTAAAATTTCTTTTATTATTCCGTTTAAAGGGTTCATGTAACTATATATAGAACGTATGTATGACTAAGCTCTTTAATGCTTTAAAAAAATATAATTTAGTATATAGGGTGATTTCTTGCAAGAAATAAAAGAGTTCAGGAAGAAGACTTGAGAAAACTAATAATACGAAAAAGAGAATCAAGAGTACTGTACAGAAACAAGTTGATGAATAAAAACCACGTCAGAGCATAACGTTTGCAAGTCTAGCAATAATAGGTTATCTTTATATAGGCTATCATCCTTAGTCTGAGAGGATAAGGCGCCTAAACCTGATACGCGTGTTCTAAAATGGGGTCAAACATATAAATAAAGCTGCTTTCGGACGTACGGGTCAACTCCTTATAAGTTAGGTAAAGGAAAACGTCTTGGAAAACTAAAATATTTTAGATATTAGATTAAATTATCAAAATAAAATAATAAACTCCAGCGAAAAATTGAAAATTTCCAAAAAAAAAATCATACTCATTTAAGACATCCGAAAAACACCTTGATTCATATAGCACACAAGTATTCAAAAACACACATTCGTACAATTTCATATTACCCATTTCCCTGTGTACACAATCACATTTTCAACTCATATTTAATTGAAATTTTAAATTTTTTTGTTCATATTTTTCTTATTTTATTTTAAAAAATTTTTCTACATCATTTCATTCTATACAAAAATATTTTATATAAAATTTTGAATAAGAAAAGGATATATAAAAAATTTCATACATGATTTGTGTGAAACTTAATATGTCCGGGAAAGAGAGAGAGAGTGAGAGTGAAAATAAAGATGCAAATAGGATAAATTGGAATATATTATGCGTTTTTGATGACAATATTATATGAAAAACGTTTCTACGAATGCAAATATGCATTCCAAAATTGCAATAACAATATAAATTTCAATTATTTCAACTGAATAAATTCATAATATCTTGAATATTATCATGAGAAGTGGTATGGGTGTGGAGTGTTGGCAAAAGCATATTATATTGAGGGAAAAAGTAGAGGTGACGTGAGCGTGAAGGAGTAAAGAAAATATATAAAAGTAAGCTCACATGGAAAAAGGAAGGAGAGTGTAATAAATAAAAATTGTATAAAATTGTAGAAAAGTTAATGGTTATTTTATTATACATAAATAAAATAACGATTCTAAGGGAAAAAAAATCTATTTACTAAATAAAAATTATGAAAAAAATGAATAAAATTTTTGTAAAGAATTTTAAATAAAAGTGAATTTAAAAGCTGCAATGGATATACCTATAATCTTTAGAAGGAAAAGAGAAATTAATTGATGTATGGTTTTCAACCTTGAATACTTTGTCGGATTCTAAACCAACCATACATATATATAAATAAAAGCAACGCATTTCATTTCAATTATTGTATATTAATTGTGGCAATTAACCATTTTGCATTCCAAAAATAACTCATTCCATCATTTTCATCTTAAAATTTATTCTATATGTAAGAGTATTTCGATTGTGAATATTTTTGTATCATGTACACCAAGGATATTTCATGTTGTTCTCAAAAATCTTGTCCATAACCAAATAAAACCACAATTTTATAAATGAAAATTAAATACAAGATAGACTTATCATATTTTTAGAAGCTTACAGAACCGTTTATCATTAAAAATAAAATTGGATCAAATCAATGGTTTATAAAGTAGCATTCTCGCTTGAATATGTGAAAATACTGGTTTTAAAAACAATCTATAAAATTTTAAATTATTTTAATTCATATGTCAAAATATTTCAAATGATTGCATACATTTAGGATAAAAAAAAAAGATTTAAAGAAGCGTTGTCATATTGGTGAATTCAAGAATTTATTGCTTCAGTTAAGATAAATAATTATATTTTTTAATTGGATTTACCGTTAGCTTTCTGCATTTATAGAAATTGAAAAAGCCGAAAATTCAAATTTAACAAATTTCGAGAAGTGATAAACCTGGGCGGAGATTGGAAAAAGTTTTAATTACAGCAAAATAAACGATCTTTTAATATCTAAAAGCTGACAATTTCAGACTTCAACAACTTACGGCCAGAAAGAAAAACGATATCAAAAATTTAAAAAAAAATGAGTTTCAGATTTCAACATCCATTTTGACATTTCTATGCTCAATTATATGTCGCGATGGAATAAGTCCAAAAATGTTATTTTTAGGACATTGAGGGCTATAATTTTTAGAGGGGAGCAGAAAGGTAAAAATGTTCTTGCACGGAAATAAGTTTCCAGTAAACATCTATTTAAATTATATAAAATTTCAGCTATCTACCTTAAAGAGTATATAGAAGTCTTGTAAACATGTCCGCGGACAGACGGACGTGGACGAACTGACGGACTGACGAAAAGAGTGAAACTAATTAAGATTTTATTTTAAAATTTTTGGGAAAAATGCTAAAAAGAACAAAATTCTGTTTTGAATTGAAATAATGAAATTTTTAAAGAATGCCTGTATATTTTAAATTTATTTCAAACAAAATTTGATTCTATTTGAAACTTTAAAATTTTTAATATAAAATTCCTTTACATAGATACATATATATAGAATTAAAGTCCTTGCTAAAATTTAAATAATTGAAAAGAAGCATAAACAGAAATATCGACAATAAAGTTGATTTGATTTTAAAAAAATGAAAAATTTTAATGAAAAATTCTTTTAGCTGCCATCTCCTCTTTATTATGCCCATATATCTAACTCCACATACGTATGTACGTATATAAAAACGTATGTATGTAATGTAAACGTATAATATGCAAAATATAGTCCTTTGATTTTTTTCATCAAACGTTATACTCGTAAAAACAAAAGATAAAGTAGAGTAAAATGAGACATTTTGACCTGTATTCAGTTTTTATAATCTACTAACAACAACACCCCCCTAAAAGAAAAATATCATGTAGCAATAATCAGACACTGACCTGTTAAAAAAAATGGTTCTCCCCATAAAAAGTTTTTAATCGATATACACCGGGCCAGGCCGGGCTGTCAGACGTCTATACTTGTAATAAACTATACATACATATACACATAATAATATTATGTTAAATATTGTGATCTACATTTTTATACACAAGTTGGAATGAATAAACAAATTTTTATAGATAATCTTTTTTCCTTTTTAACAAAATAATTAAAACACAATGATTATTAGACCAAAACAAAGGTTTTAATTTAAAAGGATTTTGTTATTTTCAAAAAGAAAGAGAAAGAAGAATTAAATTTCCCTTATTGTCCTTGTTTTTTTGTGTTGTAAAATAACAAGAATAATGTATAAAGGGTTTTCGATTATTTTGTTGAAAAGAAATTTACATAATTAGAAATAATCATGTTTTATTCATTATGTCCTTTTTTCTTCCCTATTATATTTAAAATTTTAAATATAAAAAACAAGGAGGGAGAGCTATTTTAAATTTTTATTTATGTACGTACAATTTAGCATAATGTCTAATATAAAGAGGTGGTGGCGGTGGTGGTAGTCTAATCATGACTAAAACTAAATTAAATGAAATTATTTAGTTAAAAACGAAAGGGTAATTTTTTTAAATTCCATATGACATGAGGACTTTACACAATTGACGCGCATATAACTAACATGCTTATAAGGAAAACTTGCTTAAAACACGATTCAATGCAAAACTTTGTTAAAGACAACATTTCTAAAGCCACAAAGTCAAAATCTCATTGAAATTTGCACAAATGAGTTTCATTTAATTTTTGTGTACTTCTGGTATCCCTTAAAATATTTATGTCAAAGTGACACATTGTAAACAGACAAATTGTTATAATATGTCAAATTAAGTATCAATTGGTTTTCATATGTATTACATGGCGAGTTTTGAATCAAAACAGTATAAAGTGTTTAGAATAAGTGCACATTAATTGTATATACGCGAGTTCTTTATGAATGGAAAAACTCAGTTAAACGTAACGAATTTTCGTAAAAAATCAAAGTGCATATATCCGTGAGATTAAGTTGAAGCTGATTTTAAGCTAGAAATATTTGACCAAACTTATGATTATAAAAAGTACATATGTATGTAGTACCATTCTATTTCTAGTAACTATATTTTATAAAAATTCATTTACTAATTCTTAGAATTTATGTACTTCAGAAATTTGTTTCATTTCGTTGTAGGTAATTAATAATATTTAAATGTACCTGGGCAAACAACTTACATTTCATTAGCAAATTCAACGGTAATATTTTATGAGTCTCATGAACATTTCTTGTTGATATTGGTACTTTATATCCAAATAAGTTTTACTGAAATACCAAAATAATTGCTAAATATTGCAACACACTCTTAGGTACACTAATTAAATTTCAGATATAATTTAAACAATTAATATTTGCCCAATTTATAATCGCAAATTTTACTTATTTTATGATATCCGTTTTTAGCTAACATCCTGATGAGATAATTTTCGAATTAATAATGTGCATATATATAAAAAATTGTCGATTAGTTGATTATTGTATTAGGTGATTATTATAAAGTTGAATTACGCTAACACTTTAATATTAATTTAAATTAAATTTAGTTCAACTTCTATTATATTCTATTAGAGTGTCTTTTGTTACTCTTTTTAAGTTTTTCCAGGAAAACTCTAAAATTTACATTAGTTTCTGAGTGGGTTATTTGTTGGCAGAAGCAGTTTAATTTTTTAATTTGAGAATAATTGCTAAATGAACTCTTATTTTAAAATTCATTTCGATTTTTCTTGAAAATGAATTGAATAGTCGACTTGAAAATATATTTGAAAGTTATAAAATCGAATTATAGAGAATGATAATTATATACATATCGCCGGGTAGCATTACTATAATAAACGATTTTTGTTAACAGGAAAATTAAATTATTTTATTAAAATTTGTTTTTTTTTTTTTCAATTTAGAAAATTTTAGTTACTTGCTTATATTAGATGAATACATTCAATATGCTCGCTTAAATTCTAATAATTTAAATTTAAACTTAGTTTTATGTAGTAAATATCCGGGGTATTTTCAACATAAAAATAAAATTTATTGACTTATACAATTAGATTAAAATTAAAAGGATGCCATCTCTGTATTCATATATATATATATATATTGTGTATGTATATACATAAGTGGAAATGAATATTATTCGATTTCCTATCTAATATTATACTGAAATTCAATAATAATATTATCATAGCACTAATTTTATTTAAATTGAATTTTCACATTTTATAATCATTATGAAAATTATCGAAATTATTATCTATTGATTTTAAAATCGAAATTATTATTGGAATATTCAAATGAATTTAAATTGGTATATGATAATTTGAACATTATAAATAGTATATATGTATGTATGTTTTTGTAACTAAACTGATTTTCGAATATCATTGTATGTATGTAAGTAGATTTTTAAATTAAATTTGTATTGCTAAGGGAATTACAATTCAATGTACCTGGTATATATATGAAATAGGTATTCTAAAATACTGAGATTCTAAATTTTAATGTTGTTGCAATTATTTGAGTTAAACGCTCAAATTATTATTAAAATAATATTGGAAATTTATCGAACCGAAATATTAGAACAGGAAAAGTAAATTTTAATGAAGGGAAACATATTTTGATATGTTGATCCCTTAATAGGAGAACTGAATTTCAATATACTGTTTCCAGGGCAGGGGAAAGTATATTTTGATGTACTGTTCCCTGAGCAAGCGAAATAAATTTTCATACTTCTACATCTTTTTTACAAAATTTTTGCACAAAAAATTCGTTTGATTTCAAATTTGTTCAAGAAAATCGATAAGAAACTGAAAAAAAATTTTTGTGGTTTTGTTAACAATATTTCTATTAATCTACTTAATTAATTTAATTTTTATTGCACAAAAATTTTTTATAAATAATCATGTTTAAACCAAAATTAAGCTAATTAATTTGAATCGATTGAAATCCACAAATATTTTGTAAAACTTAGGTATTGCCCTAAATTGTTTAATTACCTATCATCCGTGTATAAAATTTTGAGCTTTAAAAAAAATAATTTTGTGATAAATTAAATTAAAAATATTGAAATTGTTAAAACAAAAAAAATTCTGTATAAATTCTATGATAACTCATAATTAACTTAAAATTCTCCTCAATAATAAAATATTTTGAAATTATATAAACAAATAAATTTAATTTATGTGGCGGATTGCAGTATTTTTCAGTACAATTAGAGCTCCACACGTAAATAAACTGTGACAAATAAAAAAAAAAGAATTATACCTAAATCCGCAAAATGACATTCAGGATACATGATGAAAATTTTTATATTTTTAGAAAAAAAATGGAAATATTTATCAGTCAATTAAAGACCTCAATATTATATTGGAATGTGAAACAGAGGAGCTTCGAATGAAAGTGAATACAAATAAAAAGTATATGCATTTTTTTTTGTTAACTTTTTGTACTCAAGGACGACCGATTATTTTATTTAAAAAATGTCAATATCAATTGCATTTTTTTTTAAATTTTGTATTTTATTTGTTCTTTTTTAGTGGAAATCGAGATGGTGTGTTATGAGAAAATTATCACCAGTTGCAGGTAAATATTTTTTCTTCATTTTGATTTTCAACTCGATTTTAGGAGCATTCAGAAATTTAAAAAAAAAGGTTTTCATTAAGTCACTATCATTTGGAATATTTACTAAAAAGAAAAAAGTGCAAGTTTTCAGTGTCTTAAGATAAAATGAAAATTGTTTTATGAAATTTTAATAGTAAAATAAAATATTTTAAGTTTATACATACATACATATATACACATTAGAATGCCAATAATCCTGAGATTGGCGACAAGTCCTTCCGATCACATGATAACTCAAAAGAAAAACGAAGCAATAAGCACCATAATATCAAAAATTGTTTAATTTCTGCTAAGAACGGCTACTATTATAATTGGACCAATCCGGACAACTATTTCCATTAACAGCCGTGTAAATCTAGAAGGTCATAATAGTAAAGTACTTTAAAATAGTAAAGTTAGCTGTGCGAAATTTGGCAGTCGTATATGCAATTATAGCCTAGATATATCTTTGAAGTGGCTTCACAGGTTCGATTTACTGCCATACAACCATGAAAAAAAATAGTTTTTATAATCAGATCAGATACGTAGGTACACGGTATAATTTAAGTCGGTTTAGACCGACTGAAACGGTTTTACTTATTTTAAATTAAATTCACAGCTCCTTTTTGGAGAGTTTTTTTTTATTAGGTCATTACTTTCATGTTAATATGTAATCCTTTCAAAATTTAAAATATAATTTGCATTAATTTAAAAACCCTTTAATCTTGTATACTCGTACGAGTACTTCATGCAAAATTCCTCAAATTTTTTTTTTTAATTTTCTTGCTTTCACGCTCGGATAATAATTCAAATATTTCAATTTTCATAATAGATACAATCGAAATTATGCTTTCAACTTAGAGAACAACAAAAAGAGAAAAAGAAAAAGATTCTTAAATAGATTTCTTCCTGCCAAAAAAAAAATAGAAGAACTTTCCTTCTTTTTTTGTAATCGTAGCATAAAATTTCCTATGTTTAACGAATAGAAAATGAAAATAATTTTTAACTATTTTAAATGTTGAAAAAAAAGTCCACAACCACAAGGACCTATTTCAATCCTTTTCCATTTCTGTTTTGCTTTTCTGTCCTGTTTTCTTTTACACTTTAGTAATAAATTTTTACATTTTATTACATTTAACTTTTCCTGCAATAATTTTTCCCTCAAAATGCAATTCCTATGTTCCACCACGGAAAAAGTTTACTGTTTTTTTTTCTCTCTGTCATCATTTAAAATTCTAAAAGATTTCTTTTTTTAAAGATAATGTTTTACACGATATGTGGTGGATAAAAATAGAATTTATGATCTTCATCTTTGTTAAAAAAAAATTTATGGAAGAAAACGAGAAGAGAGAAAATAAAAAGTCATAAACTAAATCGCTAAAATCCTTTCTTTTTCAGTTTTATTTTTTTGCTCTTTTTTTAATTCTATACGCAGCTTCTTAGTTTATGTTGTCGAATACGGATTTAACCCGTTTCTTTCTCCTTCCTCTTGTTCTTTTTTGCTGTTTTTCGTTTTTTTTTGTGTTGTTTCTACGCCTTTCAAATTCAAAGTTTTAGGCTTCTTTTACTCTTGATTTTGCCGCTTTTTCTTAAGCATTTTCTGCTTATTATGCAGACTTATTTTTGTCTCATTTTCACTTAAAATAACAAAAAAGTTTTTTTGGGAAAATTTATTGTTTTCCTTTTAGTTTTCCATAGATCTTGTTTTTTTTTGTTAATTTTATTGTTATGGTGTTCTTATTAAGAAAAATTTCTAAAATTGTTTTTTTTTCCTTATTTTTTTTTTTGTTTCTTACCACCATGGATGCATTTCTGGTGTAATATAATGTATATGTATGTAGAAATAATTTTTCATAAAACAAGAAAATTGTCAGACCATGTAAAAATTAATAACAAAGAAATTTTTTTTTACTTTAATAAATTTTTGTACAATTTTCCCGTTCTCTAAAATTTGATTTTTTTCTTAGTTCAAGAAGTGAATGAAAAATTCAGTTAACATTCGTCCGCATTAACCCGTATTAGTAAATTATAATTCAAAATTTTTAGAACATCAAAATCCACAACACAGTATTCACAGCATAGCTTGTAGCGGCCCTATTATCGGCTTTTGTTTTTCACAACCCTTTCAAAATAAAATTCAATGTACATTTTTCATCATTGTCAACATCAACATGTTTGAATTTTAGTGAGGCGAGATTTTATATTGCATTACTACATGCAGGTTCATTAAATTACAATATTGAAATTCTGAAATTCATCATTTAATTTGCTTGTTGATTCTTTTGGTTACAATATTCGGAGGATCATAAAATTTTTAAAAAAATTTTATTACCTAAAAATTTCTTTAGAAAATTCATATGACTAAAGCTGCATAATAACTGCATAACTACATACTTTAAAATCTAGGCAGACGTCAACTACACATTCAGAACTTTACTTGAATTGTAAGTCGAGAACCAGCAGTAATGGTGGATCGAGAAAAAATAAATTGTGTGAGCATTATATTATGCACATTCGAATTTATTATGCACACGAACACACTCGAATGTATGAGTGAATGTATAACTTCATAAAATGTGTATGCATATGTAAATTTAATTCTTTAAGATTATGAATAATAAATATAATGGAATTACGTGTAATAATGAAAATAATTTTCAGTTAAGAGAAAAATATAGGGAACGCGATATTCATGAACACCACAATTATAATCGCAGTGTCAAATATTTTTTAACTCACTGGTAAACTAAAACAATATTCTTGTGCATATTTATTTTATTCTCATATTGCATACTTGCTAGCATAACATATAGACGTATGGGAGTATATAAGTTGTATACTCATAAATGAGTGTTCAGTCAGAATATGATGTGCATAGAAAATGAAATTAAAAAATATAAAAAATATTTTTCTTGGTGGTAAAAAAAAATTATGCTTGACATGATTTTATATGTGGTTTGTTGTTGTTTCTATTGTATAATTCGAGCAACAACAATAAAATTCGGATTTATAGGTAATATACTATTTAATATATTATATGTATTTGCCAGGGTAGGACTAATTCTAATTTAATAATTTTCTAACTTATTGTAGAATCACAAAAAAAAAGTCAATTAAGAAATTGGTTCTATTTATGTTTACAGTAAGCTACCATTACAATAATTTTGGCTGGCTTGTCAATTAATGATAAAAAGCTCTCCTGTTTTTGTTCTCATTGTAAAAAATTTTTACTCATTCACTTATTGTTTTATAATACTGTATTTTCAAATTCTGTCTTGATGATTTTTTTCTTGAATATTATTTTTAAACAATAATAGCAGTAGTAGCACACTTCTAGGTCACTTGACTGTTGAAAATTATTGTCACGGTTATTTTCACAACTGTAAAATTATTTATTGAATTTAAGTAAGTTTTTTTACTTTCCTCGCCAAATTAGGTTTGATTTGTTTTGCTAAGTGAATCAACTCCTGATTTTCAAAAAATACAGTCTAGAAATAATATTAGAAAATTTTGCTTTTACTATTACATTGGTTTTCCTATCTTTAGAAAAATAACAATGACATAATATGGGGGCTGATGAACTCAAAAAAAAGTTTACTTACTTTTCCCTTTCTTTTTTAAACCGTTTGAATTGTTTTCATTTTTTAATATTCAAAAAAGTTTTTTTTTTTAGTTTGTTAATGAATTTATTATTTTTGGCATACACCAATGCGGCATTAACAAAAAGAAATAGAAAATAATAATTTTATACACATGAAGGGTATTTAGATAAAAAGATTGCATCTTCTTAACTTTAATGTACAAATTTTTTGTCATAGGGATTAAAAAAATTGAATCTAAGGAAAAGAAAAAATACAACAAAAAAAAAATTAAAGTATTTGTAACAAGCAACAATAACTTTATAAAATATTTTAATATTATAAACGAGCTTTTTAAAAAACGTGCTTGACAAAAGAGTCAGGACTAAACGGGCTATGCAATATAGCTAGAAAATATTAACAGTTGAGAATTTATACATCAAACTTCAGAAAAATTTAATCAATTTAAAAATTTATGATTAGTGTTGGAGAATAAAAAAGGCTGCACAAAAAATATGAGTAAGTTACCGTGTTTTATGTGTGATTTATATAATTTGACACATTCGAATGAACATTCATAATTTGAGACATTTCACTTCGTATTTTACTCATTCGTAGATATTCGTACATGACATACGAATACCTACGAGATATATAGCCACTGCTTTTGTATTCGGCAAGTGAAACAGTTAAAAAGCTTTGTTGCTGTTACTAGATGTAATTTTTACAAAATCCCCAAACCAAATAAATTAAAAGTACTTAAACAAGCCGAAGGTGAACAACCAAAGATAAGAATAACTTTTTCATATTTTATAAGTCTAACATTCTCCAAATTTATAAGAGAAGCTCAAATTTTATGAATGTTTTCCCTGTAAATCAATTTTCTCCAAATAAGTTTTCACTATATTTTCTTATTTTCGAAAATTATAACTCATAATACCTTATTCAATAAAAAGTTCTATAAACGCAAACTTAGAAGAAAATTTATTAATTTCCATTTAAACAAAAACCAAGAGAAATAAAACAAAATTATCAGAAAATTTGGAACAAAAGTAACGAGTTAAACGCTTTAAACATATTTCTATAGATCATAAATTATAAAACGAATTACAAATCTTTAAAAAAATAACAATTAGTTATGGGGTACAAATCGCAAGATAGGCAAGGAAGATGAAGAACAAACTTATTATTTTATGTCATAAAAGAATTTTTATAATTTTCATAATTTTTCCCTTTCATTTTACTGAAATAACTTGAACAAATTTTGTTTTGTCTTTGTTTTTTTTTTGTTCTTGTAAGGTCGATTTACTTTAGTTGTCGTTAAAAATCCACGAGACAGAATATAAATTATAAGAAAAAACTGGCAGAAGCGGGGAGTTTGGAATAGTCTTCGTTTTATTCTGTGTTTTACTAAATGTTGTTGTCGTCCTCTAATTTGTTTTTATATAGAACCCATTTATGAAAATTATGAATTTTCAATTTAAAATATATTCACTGAAGACGTGAAGATAATTTTTTTGAGGAAATTTATGAATTATCGAAATTTCAAACAAAAAATAGAAAAAGAGAAGAAAAAAGTTTTCTTTTGGAGAACAACGGAAAAACTTTTGGGTAGAATTTTTTCAATATTATTTTTTCTCTTCAAAGCACCGAGCAAAACTGTTTCCATAATATATAGAGTGGGTCATAATAATATAAAAAAGTTTTTGGGCGCCAAATGTAGTCATAATTAAATTTTAATTTTATGATGCACTTAGGGATAAATTTATTCAAAAGTTTTCTTTTTGACATTTGTTATTTTTTTGATAATTTTCCAGTTTTTTTCTTTTTTGATACATCTTTAGTCCCACCACCTCTTTTTCCAGCCTTATGTTCATTATTATACTTATAAGTAAATGGTTTATTGTTACAAAGTTTTAATAAATTAAATGAAAAAAAAGTATTTCTTTTGTAATCTTAAAATTGGTGTAATTGAACTTTTTTAATGAATACAAAATATTGTTGACACTAATTTTTAATAAAAGTTAAAAAGTGGTGGGGATCGGGTCGTTTATTTTTTGAAACCCGCAATTCAAAACAAGTGAAATTTAATATAAATTTTAATATTTTAAGTGTATTTAAAGTGGAGTAGCTTAAATTATTAATTAAGGTCTATTATAGAAAATTTATTATAAATGAAAAAGAAAAATTGAAAAAAACTAATTTAAAGTTTGGGATTACTTTAAAATTGTGCCAACACTAATAAATAAAAAAATGTAACAATTTGTTACATCAAAATATTGAAGGTAGAAGTTGCAAATATTCATCAATAGATGGCTCAGGATAGTATGTCGAATATTTTGACCAACACATGTAAGCAAGGAAGGCGTAAGGCCTATAGGTAGACAAATTAGAATAAGAAAATGGAGGAATGGTGTTAATTTAAGCAAACAACTAAGAAATAGAACAAGGTGACGATGTCAAGTAGAAGCTCTATGCTTACAAGAGGGATAAGGAAAGATTATTCAAGGTATTGGTATATGGTGTACATATACATACATAGTATATTATTATTTTGATTTAATTTTCCATTGTTTTGTGGTGATTTTCCATCTGATTTCATGAGAATATTTAAGATTTTTAAATGCGTAAATGTTTTTATAGGGCAAGTAACTTTTTAATTCTTTTGCCTTATACAATATTTCTATTTCGAAGCGAATTATTCCGTCAAAAAAAAATTTAAATAATTTTCATTTAATTTCTGTCTGACAAATAGCTGACTCAGAATCTAAAAGTTGGTAAGTGAAATTTTTGCAAAGACATGAGATTAAAAATTTTAAGAATTTCATTTTTTTATTTCAGTGCTCGTACTTTTCCAAACCCTATCATTATGAATTTGAATTTGAAAAAAATAAACTATGTATTCAAAATATTTAAGCAAAATTCAGAAAATTATACACATGAAACTTTCAAGGGGCGTTTTAATCAAATTCTTATGCTTCAAATATAATTTTTGTTTTCGAATTTATTCTTTTACTTTTTTGCTATACGAATTTTAACAATAGTTTAATTTACTCCCACTCCTCCTACAAAATGGAAAACGTGAAAAAAAAATCCCTCAGTTCTTCGAACTTTTTTAAAAATTGAATATTTAAATTTCATAATATTATAAAAATGTTTTGAATCAAATTCCTATAAATTTACAATTCTAAATGGAAAATATTTTAATAGAAAGTTTTGCAAGTTTCTTTGTTTTTTTTTATTTTATATTTTTGTTAATTCTTTTCAATATTTTCGCAATATTTTTGATTACAATTCATGTTTCTTCTACATGAAAGTATTTGTACACATTTTTGAATGGTGGGCCAATTCAAAATGTTCTCACTTGTTCTACCATATTCCTCCGTTTTCAGGTAAAATACACGTAAAAAATAAATATCTTAAAGAAATTGAATCTGTTCTAACTATGAAGTATTTATAAGTTATTCTTGACGACAAATTATTGTTCGACGAACATACAGATAGCATACCTATGAAAATATGTAAATAAAACAGGTTTTCTGGCTAGAATTAAATAAATCTATATCCGAAAAATGGGCCGTAATATTGTACATTAGCCTAATTCTTTCATATACAGACTATTTTTCATCTATGCTATTTATATGAAGGGAAGAAAAAGAAGAGGAATAAATTTCGAAAACTTTAAAAGTGAGATATGAGAATTTAATAGAATAACTAGTTCTGTTAACGTTGTAAGTATGCTTTCAAACATGAAAATAGACCAAATTTTAAATTTGAATAGTTCGATGTTCGTTTTTCCAGTTAAATAAGGTCTACTCTCCGATCATTTGCAAAAAAATTTGAATTATGTTAGAGGAACTTAATTGTGTTTTGATGTACAATCTACTGTTTTCTGAAAATCCATGACTACACAGCAAAATTGCAGTAATACTTTGCAATGCTACATAATTCAAAAATTACAACTCATTAGATCAATTGATCATTAATACCATGTTACTGCATATTTGAAGTCAGAGAACATTTCTCACGCAAGTAATTTTACATACATACAGATTGTGACATTAAAATGGTAAGGCACTGTTCCGTTTGTAATAAATTTGCGTTCCTTAATGGAATTCTGTACGTATGGCACAAAAAAATATTTATTTCAAAATTCTTGTTTTTTTTGCAATACAAATTTTTTTTTAACTATTCGCAGACTGCATAAATATTTTTTTTTCTATATTCTCATTTCATTTTTATTATGGTTTAACAATGGTTTCGAAAAATAATCTTCTGACAAAATTTACATTTCAATTTTAACAGTACAAAAAAAAAAATAAAATAAAGAAAACTAAAAAACATGTAAATTTAAAATCAATATTGCCTAGCTAACTTTAATATTACACACAAAAAAAAAGTTCCAAAAAATCAAACATGGAAAATAAAACAAAAATTCTATCTCTGCCATTTAAATAAAAACTTTTTCTTAATTTGTTCTCTCTTATTTAGAAATAAAATGAATACTTTAATATTAACCACGGAAAAACAATAGAAACGCGACTGAAATATTAAATTAGGTCTAAATGAGAACCAAGAAAAAGAAAAACAAACTAAATAAAATTATAAGGTCAGAGCAGTAAAAAATTTTTTGCAATATAAAAGTTGACTTCAATTTGGTTAGTTAGAGAGGGAGTGTGGAACTCTCAATACTACCACCCAGCGCTAGACCAATAGTAGTCCAATTAGCATCACTTCATGCTACACTCTTCGCTAAATCCATCCGATTCTCTTGACAAAGTTTAGCAGATCACCCACGAGCACCCTCGAGACCTTCTTCAATCTATAAAATCGATATCCGCCCAAACAGTACTTTTTCCTTGGCATTAGTGCAGAAGCTGCACGTCCTCCAGTATTCGTGCTCAATATCAGCAAATCTCAACTTCCCACACTTTCAGTTTTCTCATCGATAATGTTTTTCAACTTGAATTACAACAGTTGAGCGCAATTTAAGTTAAAGCCTCATTTTGAATGCCAGGTTCGTAGAGCAAGACATAATGAGAAACAAAATGAGGCCTTTGAATTTACCATTTCTCAATTGTATTTAACACCCATGTTATTTTTTTAAGGAATTTAAGGCTACGGCATTGCGTGGAAACATTAATTTCCGACTATACCACGATACCTAACACAATGTTATAATCCGAAAAATCAAATTAAGTATACCATCAATAAAATTCAGTTTTATTCTTTTAACTCGCATAATAAAGCCTCTATATACAAGATTCCTAAAATAATTTTTATTCTTATTCATTTCCAAGGCTTACCACAAAAAACAACAAAAAAAAAATTGTAATTTAATTCAAAAGGGAACCAAGAAAATTACTTAATATGATAAACATTCATTTTCATTCTCCGGTGTAATTTTTTAAGTCATCGCATTCTATAAAATTTATATGAGTATAGTACTTTCAGTCCAATATACGACGAGCATAGCCTACAAAGTACAAACCTAATACAATGCAAAAGAAAAAAAAATTCTTTTTTTCTGTTATGTTGTCATTCATATATAATCATTGTTATTGAAAAAGGATAAAAAATATTATAACAATCATAAAATTATATGATAATTTTAAACATGGGCCCCAACGAAATATTATTAAATTTTATTTTTATATAAGAGACACTTTCAAAATTCTTTATATATACTTATACAAATATTGGTATATGTATATAATATCAAATTGTTATACCCATGAGTTATAAAAATTATATCGTTATTCTAACATTACGAAAATGAGAAGTATAAAAGAGTTGAAGCTATTGTGTCAGAGACGAGTGCGTATGCGATAAAAGGAAGAAAATTCTGCAACTTTTTATCATAGTATTTTTTATGTACGTATACGCCATAAGCCTTTCTTTTACTGTTAAAACCAATATTTTGTCACATTACTGTATGTCGTATATACGTCGTTTATGTCTATATTAAGTTTCCATATAAGTATTTTTACCGACCGTATTGTGTAAACAATAGGTAGGTTATGTGATGGCAACAAATTTTGCATATCGAGTTTTCGGTGGGAAGGTACTTCTCCATAGTAGGGAAGTGTAAATAAACTATTTTTAGCAACCTGTCGGTCTGTCGGTCTGTCGGTCTGTCGGTCTGTGTGTGCACGCGTGTATCTCAAGTTCGGCTGAACCGATTTTGATGAAATTTTATATGTAAGTTTGTTTCCACCATGGCACGGATCGATCAACTTTTGGTATATATCAGGCCTCGGGAACTGCACTTTTTAGCGGGCCTGTTTTACATTTTTGAACATTTTGAAGAAAATATTCAACCGATTTACTTGAAATTTTACATATAAGCTCAGCTCGACCGTCCGCAAAAATTCGTATGTTTTGGAAGAAATCAGGCATCGGCAACTAGACGTTTACTACGGGCCAAATATACATTTTTGTGTATACAAAGAGAAATAATCAACCGATTTCATTGAAATTTAATATATGAACTCGTCGTATTAAAATAATGAACATATAAATTTTTTGGAAAGATCAGGGCTCAAAAACGGATTTGCGGGCCGATTTTACATTTTTCACCATTTTGAAGAAAGTATTCAACCCATTTACTTGAAATTTCATATATAACCTTTGCTCGATCATACGCAAAAATTCCTAACTTTTGGAAGAAATCAGGCATCAGCAACTGGGCGTTTACTACGGGCCAAGTATACATTTTTGTGTATACAAAGAGAAATAATCAACCGATTTAATTGAAATTTCATATATGAATTCCTTATATTAAAGCAATGAACATATAACTTTTTTGGAAAGATCAGGGCTCGAGAACTGATTTGCGGGCCGATTTTACATTTTTCACCATATCCACAGAACAAATTGATGGAATTTCTTGAAATTTGATATTTGAGTTCTGGTTGTTACCCAAACTAACTCGCGAGCATTTCAGGGAATTCGGGTAGCACAAAGCGAAACTCTATTAAGCGCCAAATTTACATTTTTCTAAGTATGTTAACTATAAGCTTACTAATGTCCTAAAAATTGGAAAGAAGTATTTAACAGACATTTTTATAATATTCTGTAACACTTTCATTTAACTAGACAATACACAATGCGGTCGGTTATGTGCTGACCACATCAGATTTTTTTTATATGAGTACATATATGGTACTTTCATGATTATTGTATGGGTTCCATACTCTTATCAAAATATTAAGCTTCTCAAAAAATTTAATCATTCTTTATTCTCTATAAAATATTATACACAAACATCATGTTCTATACATTACATTACGTTACGACAAAACACCGAAGAGAAAAATAAAATTTAGTGTCACATTTGAGATAAATTTTTTGTACTCATTGAAAAAGGAAAGAGATATTCATTTTTAAATATAAAACAACAAAAAATAGGAAGAAGAAAAATTTAGAAGCAAAAAACTAAAGCGAAATTTTTGTGGAACTTCAAAATTCATGTCACGTCCTATTTTAAATTCCGCTAAACTTTTTATATCCTCTTGATTTTTTTCTTTTTATTTTTCTCTTCTTTTGTTTGTTTTATTTTCCGGGCTTCTTTTTTTCTTTATTTTGTTCTTGATTTAAGTAAATCAGATTGTTGACTATAATGTCATACAAATGTTATGCCATTTTTATACTATACTGTTTTAACTGTCGTCTCTTCAGTTCCCTATGTTGTGTAGCCTTTTTTATTTTTGGTGCAGTTCTTGGTAGCATAAAATGTTGGTATGGAGTTTTATCCTCTTACAACATGGCAGAACATTGAAGAAAATGGTAGGATACCAACTGAAGGATGACAATTTTCTTCTTTTATTCTTATATGTATGTCATTGGTATTTTGTTTAAATAAAAGCAGTCATCTTATATATAAGATTTAAGAAAGAACTATAAGGAAGTTACTGTTAAAGAAAATGAAATTTCGTTTTTTTTCCTATCCTTGCATTAGCTATACTCTTTTAGATTTTTGTTCTGGTCTTCATCTTTGAATTTTAAATTCTAATCTTGCCACATTATAATCTGATGAAGGATAATTTTGGGTTATTATGTTTTGGGCTACTATATAAGAAAAACAAAATATAAGACATTAAAAACCATGAGACCAAAGCAAAATTAAAATAATAAAAAAGGAAAATAGCTCTGAACTGGATAAGAAAATCATTTTATAAAGCTAGTCCATGTTTTGTTTTAAAGATTTCCAAAATAAAATATGAAAATAAATTTTGATTTCTAGATTTTTATTATTTCTGTTGTTATAGACTTTAAAAAAAAAATTAAATTTATGTAGATAAAAATTGAGTTAAGTATTTTGATTATTAGGCTTTAAAATTAAATTGTTTAGAAGACATTTTTTTCATTTTTTTTAGAGCATTTTGAGGTTTACTTAATTTTTTTCTAGTACGTGACGTTTTTGTCATCATTAAAAAAATGTTAAGAGAAAATTTATGGGTTTATAATGTGAAAAACATGCAAAATACTCTGAATATTTTTAAAGGCAATATTTTTACTTTATTCTTTAAAGTAAAGGTCTAGCTATTTCTACAGAATTAATAAAATTTTGAATTTTTTTACTAAAAATTTTAATGGCGCCCGAACATGTTTCATTAAAATATAATATACTCATTTTAAGTACAAATTAATTGTCATATTTTTTCATATTTCATATTATTCAAAATAGAAAATGTAATGTGATTGTTAACAGAAAAATTATGTCACTTTTATTTTTCTTTACATGACAAAAGAAGATCTACAACACGATTATTCTAAGATTGTAACATGAAATCAAAGAAAAGTTATGTAAAATATAAGTGTATGAGTACTTGTAACTTATTTTATCATTTATTCACCGGCATGATGAAAATCAAAAATTAAAATTTTTTTTTAAATATAAAGCTGAATCCATAAAAAGAAATTCATAATCAAAAGTTCTATGTAGCATACAAAATAATTTCCACTTTTTAGGGAAAAATTATTGAGGTTATACAAATGACAAAAGAAAAAATAAAACACTCACATAATCCAAATAATAAAAAAAAGGAATAATAATAAAATTAAAAAAAAAAAACAAAAATGCAAAGTAATGAAAAATGACAAAAAAGTTCACATACGACAGCTTTTGTTGCCTTTTTTTTTTAATTTTAAATGAAAATCTCAACTACTACAAGAATAATATATAGAGCCCAGAGTTCGTATTCATACGTAATTTCCATTATTTCGGTCCCTGATAAGACTGTAGGTAAAAGTTTTTAAAAAAGTACAGTGTTACAAAATTTTAATACATTCGGCGTGATGATTGTAATTTCTCAAACAATTAGTTAATAAGCCTGGTTTCCCTTCCATACATATAAGAGATAATAATACTTCAATTAAATATGTAGGTATTTTTGTGTTCCTAATCAAATAGCGTGCTCACCAGACCAGACAGAGTCTTCCATACGCTATTCCGTCCAGTTTGACAAGGCTCTTCTTGTCTTTCTTAGCACCTCTATCAATTCAGTAATTCAGTAACAGCTTCTATTTCTGTGTTGTGCTAGTGGAGAATTATTTCGGTCGTTAATTTTCATATTTTTTGTCTTATTTGTGTGCATTATTATTCTAACACCATAATAAACAGTAGTGGGGAGTAATTACGTCCTTGCTTGATTTCGGCCCCCCATCATATTGATTCACTCAATTGGCTTTGATGAACATCAGTTAGCGCCCCATCTTCATAGAGTGACTTTATTATGTTGATTATTTTGTTTGGAATTTCTTTATTTGGTAAGGAATGCGTTATTGCCCCTCGGTTTATCGTATCGAAAGAACGTACGAAATCCAGGAAAATGATATACAGTGGTGAATTCCATTCAACCGATTGTTCCGCGATAATTCGAAGTGTGTCAGTCTGGTCGATGCAGTCGGAGCCTTTCCTGAATCCTGCATATTTTAGTCTCAACTCTGAAGAGTATTATAGGCGCAAGTGCCTTTATACCTGTACTTCTTGCATTTCGCTAAGTTTTCGGTACTTTTATTATAATACTTTTCTTTCAGCAGCACGATATTTGTTGTGTTTGAGATATTCTGTTAATTATTTTGAGCATTATATCTGTTTTCTATTGGCTTATTTTTAGCAGCTCTTTCGGGATGCTGTCGGTGCCTTCTTTGTTGTTTTTGAGTCTATGTATTGCACCTATTATATCTTTTTTGTTTGGCGGATTCAGGCTCATTCTGGTGTTCTGAATGCTGGTTTTAAAATCAAATCTGAATATTGCTGAAAAAAATTTTTTATGCATGTCTATTTAGGAGACCTTGTGGCATATATATAAAAGAAATTCTGGGTATAATTATTATTACAATTGTTACAGTACATTTGATACATCCTGTTCCGACCATCATTCAATTGCTCTTTCTCAAATAGGTATGCATAATGTATACGCGAACATAAAAGACCCTCACAATGCTTGTTGTTATTTTTATTATTATTTAGAACAGAAAAAAAAAGATGACACAAAATAATAATGAACCAGAATTCACAATAAGCATAATACCAATATACACTCTTTTTACCTGGTTAAATGAAATTTTCTCTTGTCTTTTCATTTTTTTTTCGTAATGTAGAATTTTACATTAGTGTACTCGTACCTTTTTGAAAGAGTGTGTATTATAAAGATAGAATCGGGTTTTATTTCCTAATACAATACACAAAACACAGCACATATCATATAACACATAGAATAAATGCGAATGAATGAATGTATTGTTGTTAGACAAGATAATAGAAGAGCAAAGAGAACCAAAGAGTGAGTTGTTAATTTAGAGTGAGATGTAAAAAAAATTGTTGAGAATTACATTTCATTTTTGTTTTGCTTTTGTCATGTTATTTTGCTTATACAGGCAAATAGCATTTTGTATGTTGAACTTGAAAAATTATTGTGTAAATCCTGTGAATAATAACAAATTATAAATTATAATGGAGAAAAAATAAATGAAAAAAAGGTGTTCTTGTAGGTATTTCTTTTTTATCATTATTATATTTCTTTGTCCAGATTTATAATTTAATTTAAAATTTATGTCACTAGAATACAAAAGAGCTTCAAATTAGATTAGAGAATAATACTCGTAATAATAATAAAATAATTAAAAAAAAAATATTTTTTCTTCCTTTGTAAATTCAGAGTAAGATTTAATTGAAAATATTTGCATAATATTATGAGAATGTAATTGAATTTCTTGTATATGTGCAGGTATGAGAAATTTGAGTAATTTTGAGTTTACATTTGTAATTCAGGGCTTGTACATGTGATATACATAAATAATTGAATTTTCGAAACTGTTAGCGATCAAAGCAACTTCTGTACTAAAATCGAAGTTTGATAACGTTCATAAAATTTATTATGCCATATTGCGTTGTACCTTCACACAACACTCAAAACCTTATAGAATCTTTAGTATATTTACAAAAGCAGTACCTTCCCTTCCAAATATTACAAATATACCACAATGCATTCTGTTTGTAAAACAAATTTTAGAAAGTCCTGTATAAGTGCAACATTTTGTTCGTTGAAAAGAAAGTTACTGAAATGTACTGGAATTTCAGTGTTGATTTCAGGTGTCCGTGGTCTTTGTTCACATGTATGTAGTAAAAAATAATTTAAAGTTAATTTGTATTGAACAATGTACATTTATGTAGCTATTTTAATATTTTTCATACAACATTATTATATCTGAAATTTATAAAAATTTTACTTACAAAAATATATTTTTTTTTTCTATTTCAGGTAAGAAAACATGACATTTTGTAACACTCTTGAAGAAGCTATAACGCATTCGTAAGTTAATTATAAATTTATTACAAGAACTTAATTTTTTATTGTTTTATTAAAAATTTTAATCTATTACTCGTAATAATTTTGAATAATTCCACAGTTTGTACGAATAAATACTTACAAGCAATGGCTTATAAAACAGTCTTGTTGTTGCTTTACAATAATAGTGCATTGCTTAATACTAGCATTTGGGATCATAATTTTGAACTTTTATTAGACATCATCAATTGTTATTACATATTTTGTTTTTGGCAGTTGCATTCTTAAAAATTCTTAACTATACTCCAGCAAGAAATGAGAAACATTTAGGTTGACTTGACAATTGCAACAACAACATTTAGGTCACAATAACAACAGTGACAATTACAACAAAAACGACAATACTAAGGACAACATTAATACAAACACATTTAGTACTCAAGGGTCTGCGGACCTAGAGCTTCTCTCGACTGACGCAGAGGAGGAACTCTTCACGCCAGTAGAGGAAAAGGCAGCGTCTCCGATGGAGACGGATAATCAGGATCCTCTTGGACCTATTATCCAACAAACTGAGGAGGACCTGAAAAGATTGGACATCAGGGGAAAAAAACAATATTTCTCTGGTGCATACAAGCGGCGTATCGCAGCTTATATCAGGGATGGCATGTCCCCAGAGGAAGCTCGCAGATATGAGAAGGAAAGGCTAGAAAAGCTGAGGGCCTGCTGATCGGGTGTTGTGGACGACCTTCCCCAGTAAATGGAAAGGTCAGAAAGCAACACCCCTGATGCAGGACCCTCAAAAAAGAGATCGATGAAGGGCAATGTTGAGGGAAAGGTCCCTGGGAACATTTGTCAACAAAACTCGAAAATGACTTCTTATCGGGATGCAGTAGCACAGGTCAAGGTGGCCATCACTCATAGACTGCATCCAGAGGAAAGGCTATCCGAAGTCCAGATGGGGAAAATCAAAATAGCCATCATGGATGAAATGGATAAAGTTGTGGATTTTCATCCACAATTCAGTCCAGCGTTGCAAAGGGATGGATGGATATCCGTAAGATGCAATAATCAAAAAACCAGGGAGTGGATAACCAGTGTCTGTAGGAAGATAAAGCCTTGGGACGGTTGCAAGGTCGTGGTACTGGATGACGACGGCATGCCCAAACAGCATGTCTGCGTCACCTACGTGCCAAAAGACGAGACAACCGTCAGTCTCTCCAGGAACAAATTCCTAAGCAGGATAGGGAAGCAAAATCCGAGCCCCAAGATGAGTTCCTGGAGGTTGCTGAGAATGGATAAGGAAAAGGACGGGGGCTGCTCCATCACCTTTTCCGTGGATGATTCCGGATTGAAAGATCTACGGAAAGCGGAGTTTCGACTTTTCCAGAAATTCTTCCATGTTACCGTTCGGGTTAAAGGAAGAAAATCCTCTAAAGGTGCTGGCGGCAGGGAAGGATAAAATAAAAACGCCCACCGCGACAACAACGAGCACTTCAGGCCAACCAAAAGAGTGAAAACTCATTGGAAAGTCTGAAGCCGCTCCGAAAACGGCGGCAAGGGAAACGGAAGGACCATCGACCAGTGCGCCAAATACAAGCGCTCCGAGTGAACCAAAAGGGCCCAAGCTCATTGGGAAGCCCGGAACTGCTTCGGTATTTGCTGTTGGAGGGGCTAGTGTGGCACCTAGCACGGCAAAAGAGGCTATGACAGGGTAGGCGCCCACCAAGATACGTAAAAGGGCGGCAATGACAAGCAAAGGCCAAAGTCTAAAGGGCCAAAGCCCATAGATAAGAGCCGGAGGAAATGATATGGCTGTGAGGTGCATCCAAATAAATCTACAGCATGCTAGGGCATCTACTGATGTTCTAGGTCATAGATTTATGAAGGATCACCTCGATATCGCCCTTATCCAGGAGCCTTACATAGTGATGGATCAGGTTAAGGGCCTAACAGATGAGCTATTGTATGATAATACAATTGGAGGCAGGCCTAGGGCTTGTATTTTGTTTAGTAAAAGACTAACGTATTTTCCCAATCCAAATTACTGTTCTAAGGAAAAGGTAGTTGCGTTGGTGAAGGTGAAGTCTTCCGGAGGTTCGACCGAGTTAATTGTGTGCTCATCATACCTCCCGGGACACTGTGCCCACTCGGACGAACAACTGAAAGATCTAGTGGACTTTTGTGGAAGGAGGAACTTCCAACTGATAATAGGAAGTGATGCCAATGCCCACCACATCGTCTGGGGAAGCAGTAATATAAACAAAGAGATGAGTGCCTACTTGAATTTATATATAGCAATATATTAATGGTTATGAATGAGGGCAACATTCATAAATGCAATTAGGAAAGAGGTCCTTGACATCACCCTTTGTACTGAGTTTATCGGCAGTAGGGTTAATGGATGGTATGTCTCAAATGAGACATCCATGTCCATAGGCAGATTAGGTTTGATATCATGGTCTCCGGGGGCCTGGCAGAGGAAATGTATCGGGTGCCCTGATCCACAGATTGCAGTCAATTCGAAACGCTCCTCATGGATGAGATTGGATCCATTCCTGCTTCTGTCAGAACGGCGATGGATATCGAACTGGCCAGTGAGGCTCTGACGGCGGCTATTACCTACCATGGGAACTGCCGCGCTAAGCCGAGGCGGAGCAATAGAAAGTGCCCGTGGTGGAATGAAGGGTTTTCAGGGCTTAGACTAAAAACCAAAAAGCTGTTCAATAAGGTCAAGGCGTCGTGGGAAGATTAAGGAAATTAGGAAAGCGAAGAGAATTTCGTGGAGCCTTCAAATCTCCAGGTGATGACGGGATATATCTTGCGTTTTTGCAGAGGGGTTTCCAAGATACTCGTATCGCTAGAGCACTGTTGGAAATTTTTCGTGCCAGCTATGCGTGGGGTTACATCCCTCATGCATGGAGGGTGGTTAAAGTGATATATATTCCGAAGGCGGGTAAGCGACCAAGCAACCACCCAAATTCTTTCCGTCCAATCAGCCTTACTTCTTTCCTATTGTAAGCAATGGAAAAAGTGATTGATAGATTTATACGGGACGACGCACTGGGAAGCAATCTCTTGGATGAGTCTAAGTACGCCTATCAGTCGGAAAGGTCTACTGTACTCGCTCTGCAGAGTCTGGTGGGGTTCCTTGAAAACTCACTGGAGATGCGGGAAGTGGCAATTGGCTGCTTCCTTGATATAGAGAGAGCTTTTGACAACACCCCATATCATGTCATCTGTGAGTCGTTGCACAAACGAGGGATTGATGCGACGACGAGCAGATGGGTTAATCGGATGCTGCAGGATAGGATTATTAAGTCCACCATAGCTGACGATACACTCTTCATCTCCGCGTTGGGTTCAATATAAATCCAAGCAAGAGCACTTTGGTCGCCTTCACAAGACGCAGAAGCAGGGATAGATTAACGAGCCCAATTCTGTTTGCTGAACGTATTAGTTACTCTAGGGAGGTGAAATATCTGGGGGTAACCCTGGATGATCGACTTTCCTGGAATACCCATATAAATAGAGTTATCGAGAGGGTTGCGGCGGCCTTGTTAACGTGTAAGAGCTTCATCTGTGGGACCTGGGGGTTCAGTCCCAGGATAGCACTGTGGCTATATGCCGTCCTTGCTAGGCCCATCGTCACCTACGCGTCGATTGCATGGTGCCGTAAGGTTCAGCAAGCGGGTGTGCGGGTCAAGCTGGAAAAGCTACAAAGGCTGGCCTGCCTGTGAGTGACCGGGGCAATGCGGTCGGCTCCTACCGTGGCATTGAAGGTGATAATCAGCTTGCCGCCACTGCGCCTCCATATATTGAAGGAAGCTTGGCTAGTGACTTACCGACTTCTCTCTGGCGACGACAGGGCGAGGCTAAAGTTTGCCCACGGGGCTAACAGAGACTTCATTGAGAGCGATCCGATTCTAAGAATAACCATGTCGGTATCCGCCCGAACACGCGTATATATGCAACCCTTGACCCGCATTGCACGGTGTTCCAGGCCGAAATACATGCAATAGAGATCTGTCTGAAAATCAATTTAGAAAGGGGGTATAGAAACCGCACCATCTATGTGTTTTCGGACAGCAGGGCTGCACTGCTGGCGCTCCTTTCAGCTCAGATTACGTCCAAGCTGGTCTAGGGCTGCTTTGCTGCATCTGTGAAATTGGCATCGGAGAACAGAGTCACGCTCATTTGGGTGCCAGGCCACAGTTGCCATGCGGGCAACGATATTGCCGATGGGCGGGAAGTGATGATCGGCGCGGAAGGTATTTGGGGCTGACTTTGTGCAGCCGCTGTTTTTCTGCGGTCTGCCTTCTTCCGCCGTGGGGGCCAGGCTTGCCTGCCTGCTCGCGGCGAAATGCAGCCGTCACTGGCCGGACACGAAACGGTGCCGTGATGCGAAGGTGTTTCTTTCGGCGTACTCCAGCGGATTCACCGCAGGGTTGCTGGCGATGAGCAGGAGCAGGGTTCGCACTATTGCGAATTTCTTCACGGGACACTGCACGGTGAAATACTATCTGCATAGCCAGGGGAAGTCGGGCTACCCCTGTGCCGATTTTGTGGGGGTGGCGATGAGAACGCCGTGCACATTCTCTGCGACTGTCCAGCACTGGCTGTTCGGTGCCGCAATTGTCTTGGACATGGGTTCCTAAGTGTTCGGGAACTGTTGTCCAACTCCCTTAGGGATATCTCCGGCTTTGTGGTTGGGACGAGGATATTAAAGGTGGGAGCGTGGGGAGGCTACAATAAGTCAAAAATGGCTGCGATGTCTTGGGGGCTTATTCCTGCCCCACTCGGGTCCCTTGAAATCTACAATCTACAATCTAGGTTGACTTGAATAAAATTGCAAACACTTTGGCACTTTGACAGTGCTGAAGGTAATGCAAACCAAATGTAAACACAAAAAATTTATTTGCTCTATGAAACACTTTTCAATGGTTTGCAACTTGTATCATGTCACATTGCTAGTTTCATGTTTTATTTTCAAAACTAACATGGCTTCTAATTGTAACACAAAAAATAGAGCAAAAAATTATATAATTAAAATATTTTAATAGGATTCTAACCAAAAAAGGACATATTATTTTGATCTAAAAAATATTTATCCTATAATTATGTAAATTAATTATTTCCAGATAAAAAAATATATTTGATAAATGGCGCTCTTTCTCTCTCCCCTTTCTTGTTATTTATAATAAATAAATTGAAATAATTTGCATACTTAATAAAAATTTTAAATTTAATTTATTTTTTTTTTTATTTCTAAAATAAACCAAAATGTGTATGAAGCTATTCGGAAAATGCAAATAAAATGAAAACCATAAAATAAAACTATAATTATTCATTTATCTTTTTTTAAACCAATCTCGATTTTGGTACTTTTTTTCCACACAAAAATTGAATCTCATCAATATAAATTACCGATATTTTATTTTATATACAAATTGATTTCGTTGCTGCTTTTTTTGCTCGATGTTGTTGTAAATGTCATATTTTCTCAAAATATATTAATTCATGTATGTATATTTTACAAAAACACAAGAAAAAAATCGAAATTATGTATAAAATCTAAATAAATATGAGTACATCCTGTCCAACAATTTATTTTATAACGTCCTGTGATTTAAATTTTTTTTATTTGTGTACAAAACATATATGCATATACCGTGACATCCATTTTGCAAATAAAACATAAAACTATAGCAATGTCAAATGATCCAAGCTGCAAACCGAAAATTTTTTGATAATGTCATCATGTGATCCTAGCTTTGTAAAGTTTACGTTTCGTAGATGCTAGAAAAATGGTTCGTAGCGGAAATAAATATTTTGTATTTGCATTTGGTTGGAGTTGCCTTCAACATTGTCAAAGTGTCAAATTGTTTGACAATTTTATTCAAGTCAACCTACTTATATGCAATTAAGTTATGTGACAATAATGTTGATGACATCTAATAAAGACTCAAAATTATGATGCAAAATGCGAATTTCTGCAAACCTTGCAATTACGTTTGCATAATGGATGTCATGGATATATATTATGTATGCAAATGTACGTATGTATATATAAGGAAAGAGTGAATATAAAAATGACCAAATATAATTTTATTCGTTTGATAATTTATTCAAAAAAATTTATTTGTTTTCAATTTTCTGTCGCCTTTAACGAATTTTTTTTATGTTGCATATTAGTCGCAATATACCCGCAACAATTCATACTTCAAAATAAAACCGGTAAAATATTGTCCTTATCGCAATTTGAAACCTGAAAAAAAGTAGAAAATTACTTAAATTTTTTTTTATTTATTTGTGTTTGTATTTATGTTAAATTTTTATTTTGCCTTTGATTTTTTAAAAAGCTCTCAATGTTTACACCGCTTTTTCAGCAATATTTTGATTTTTTATTTCTTATTAGATATACATATGTATAATATGGCATCCTTTACGTTCAGTCGTTATAAATATTTTTGACTTTTTCACTATTAAATCTTAAATTATGTAAAAAAAAACAAACACTGCCCGGTTTACATCAGAGGTAGCTTAAGTTTTTATATGAAAAAATTAAAAGACTTCCAACCCCTTATATTCAAATTTTTTATATCCCGTCCCACAATTTTTGTGATCCGATCCCTGTTTTATGCTGTATATTTTCGTATTTTTTAATTTGATTTTTTTTTTTCACTTTCGTAAATTTTGTTTCACATCTTTATGAATTTTCGATCTAAATGAAAGAATATCTATCTCTGTTTTTTATTTTATTCCCAGAGATTATGCATAATATAAACGAACTTCATCAATTTAATTCCATCCCTGAAAAAGAAAAAGTAAAAAAAAAAAAATAAATTATGAAAATGATAAATTTGTGCAAAGCAATACTGGGTACTATTCGAAATTTTTAGGGATTATCTGATTTTTTTTTTCCCATATATGATTGGAATAGAAAATTTTTGCTAATTTTAGTAGTATTTAAAAAAATTAAGATTTGGAAAAGATCAAACGCATTGCAGAATATTATTAGCCTTAATTTTTGTGTGCAATTAATTTTATCGCAAGAAAGAGAAAAAGTTCGCTTTCTCATTAAAAAAAATCCACTAAATATCGTTATTAGGGTATTCAATTGTAAGCTACACAAAAATATTTAGATGTTTAGGTGATACAAAACAAGAGTTTTTCTAAATGCTATCCGAAATTTAATTACGAAGAATTGAAATTTTAATTGAATTCCCAATTTTCAAGCTTCTTGAAAAAATGCAGCGGTTGAACAAATTGTTTTCAATACACACACACATTACTGGTACAATACACACATACATTTTTACTGGTATACGATATACTCCCATAGTTGCTTCCGTTTTCCCGTATTTTTCAAGTCCTTACTGGATTATGGGATGACAAATTTATGATGCCGTTAAAATAACACTTACCAGCCATATCGTGTTATAAAAACCAGAGAAAAGAAAATTTTAAAAACGAAGTTTACAACTTAAAAAATAACAAAGCTGAAAACAAAAAAAAATAAGATAAAAATATTGCACGAATTTGTTTACAATGCAAATCAGTTTCATTTTAATTCAAATATGTATAGGAAAAGCGGAAAAAAATAAGAGTATACAATATTAAAAAATATGCAAAAAATACACGAAAACAACAGCAAAAAAAAACCAGTAAAAACAAAAACAAAATATATACATTTCCCGTTACTTTTCATAAATGAAACAATAAATAAACAATACATAAATAAGTGGAAATGAAACAAAAAATCTAATAAATATTCATAGTTTAAATTGAAACAATAAAATAAGAACGGGAATAAAAAACGGGAGAAAAAAAATTCAAAAATCAAAATAACGAAAAAGGGAATAGAGAAAAAAAATACCGGGATAATAAAAAATCTGCAAAAATAAAAATAACAATAACAATAGCAGTAGTAGCAGCAGTAGCAGTAATAGGAAAGCAATAATAACAATAAAGCGTCATAATTTAATATTACTGTAATAACAATGTAACGGTATATAAGATTCCGGTAGCATCCGTTTTTTAATTGTATGTACATGAAGTACAAGCACAGATAGAAGTTTTTTGATCTCATAATTTGTTTTTTTTTTGTTTAATGTGGACTAAAATTTTTTATTGTTTTTTTTTTTTGCTTACTTAATTTTTTTATTTTTAAAAGCCCTGAATCCACTAAAATTTTATATTTTGCTCATTTACATTTCGAAACAAATTGTTTTACTTAGTTTATTGGTATGGAATTTTAATAAAAGAGAACAAAAACAAACTAACAGTAACGTTTGGTTAAAATTGAACAAGTTTGAGTCATAAAAACTCTATTACAAGATTATAGTCGCATATCATCGCATTGCGTCGTCTCATACCAAATATTAATGCGAAGTCCTGCGAACTCTGTAACTAGAGGAGTAAAACTAATTAAGTTAATAATTGAGATTAACTAATTTAATTGAAAATCGATTCACAAATACCTTTTAATGCGAAGTCCTGCGAACTCTGTAACTAGAGGAGTAAAACCAATTAAGTTAATAATTGAGATTAACTAATTTAATTGAAAATCGATTCACAAACACCTTTTCATCGATTTCAAACTTGGTTGAAGTTAATTTTCCCTGCCAAATTTACGAATTTACGAAATCGACCTAGACACATGAAATTCGTTCGACGGCCGAAGAAATATTCTTCTGTTATACTTTCAATTTAAAATTTTTTACTAAAGATTTAATGTAGACTGCAGGGCGAAACCTCTCTTTCAAAGGTTAAGAACACTAGCACACTTTTAGTTAACATAACCAAAGAATATCTAAATTTGGTTCTAAATGAAAATTCACCGTATACTATCCGAATTCTCTGTAAAGTTTCTCAGTTAGTTCCGGTAACAAAAAGAATTCAAATATTAAATTTCAACAAATCTAAATCCCTCAATTAGCTGTTCAGATTTTTTTTGTCATAAATGAAAAATCGGCGCCACCGAGAACCTGACATGCAAAATTTGTGGCGATCACATAACCTCGTCCTTATTGCAGTCGGTAAATATTTTCAGACACATTTTAAGTATACACAACATCCGGTGGAATCATCCTCACATTAAATTTTTTGCAATCAGCTAAATTTTTTGGAAATCTTCCTGTTTAAGTTCACCTCTGAAAAAATATAAAATTTTACGACGTTAACCTTCAAAGTTTATGAGTTTAAGTAAAATAACAAAATAAATAAAAATATTTTAATATGTATAAGCATAGAAGAAAATTTTTATAAATAATTATTGTTATAATTAAAAAATAAAAAATAAAAGAACCCCAAAATTTACTGAACTTTATGTACGTTCCTAAATTGAAAATAAAACTTTTTTTTTAATTTAATATTTTCCTTAAACTTGACGGTAGTTATGGCTAGGAATTTAATAAAAAGTTTCGTTTCGTTTTTTGTTCCTTCCTCTTTCATTCTATCTCCCTCTATCTTTAGCTAAATTTTGCTCGTTACTTTTTAGAACTTAAGTTCGTTTTTGCAAACTATTTGCCTACGTTCCTTGTTATTTGATATACGAAAAACCACGTTCGCATATAAAAAAACAACACCCCAGAATGCTATGCGAAATATATGCATATTTGTTGTTGTTTTTTTTATCCTGGTTAAAAATTTTAAAGTTTTGCTTGAAGGCTGCGATTTGCATCAACCGAACATTCAAATATGGCCCGTATGACTGACTTCCAACTTCATTTATAATGGCCAATGGAATAATATGACAAGGATTTCAAAACTGATTGGGTCCAATATTAATTTTATGCTTTTCCATTTAGCATTCAATAACTGAAACTAATAAATCAAAGCGATCTCGTGGTTTAAATCAATGATGTCGTGGTTTAAACTCACGACGCCTTGGTTTGAAATCATAATTAAGTAGTTTGGTTGCGTATTTTTCCTCCTAAGATAAAATTTTATCATTTTATCTTTGATTTTTTTAACGCATTATCCGTAACTCTCGATGATTATTGCGGGAATTTTAAATTACTTATGAAATCTATTCAAAATAATGAAATTCGTATAACTACTTTGTGTTGTAATTAAAATTTTAAATCGATTTAAAGACCAACCAATTATATTATGATATTCATAGTTTCTACTAAAATGAAACCTAAATTAGTCAACTTTTAACTAAAATTTAAATAACATTTCTGACATCTTCACTACAATGCACCTCCATAGAATCTTCTCTTTATTGACATTCGTATAGCAAGATAGGAAAAAATAATTTGATTACATTTTTCACCTCGACTAAATTATCTTAAAGTTTAACCAAATTTTATTTTTTTCTTATTCTTTCGAAACATTATAGTAATTATGAGCATAATTATAATACCGTGATTCTCAAATCTATTGTGATGATCATATCAGATGGCATGGTATTTATTAAACTATGCACCCATACATTCATATAATAAAAGTTACCACATATAGTTGAAAGTAATGGTACCGATAGAATTCACTATAAAGTTAAGGAGAAAGGATTAAAAATACAAGTTCTACTTACGTTATTATGAAAATTTTTCATTATGGAAAACTTTATGAGAAAAAGTTTTAATACAAGATTTTCCTTTCTTTCTCTTTTTTTCGTCTTACCTATTTGAATATGAATATATCTAACGTATACGGACAGTGTTGAATTCAGGAAGAATTATGATACTAATGATGAACATTCGTTATTCCTTTCACTACGATGGATAAGCGCCTTCAAGAAAATCTCGAGACAACACATATGGGATTCTCTATTTCTCTTGTCAGATTACAAAAACGAAATGTCAGATCATCCATGATTCCCAGAATCTAACCGATTAAGGAAGAGCAATCTCGAGAAAAAGCCTTAAATTCCTTGTTACTATATTAAGATAATTGAGTTTATCAATTATAATTATCTTAATAATTACTAACCAGTCTTAGCCGGTCAGGTGCTTATTACTTCCACGAACATTATTACATCCGAGAGAGTAAGCAAATTCCGGCACAAAACAAACTTAAGCATAATTTTTTTGAAAAGTTGCTATTGCAAAACTCAAATTTAAAAAGTTTTAAAGCCTTAGTTTTACATTTTTCCCTGGATGGCCTCCTAACATTCTGGTAAACACCTTACATTCGAAGAGATGTTTGCTGTCTTGTTCTTTTAAAGCCCTAGATAAAATTTATTTAATTTATTTGTGAGTCCGATACTGTTATTTAACAGGTTTTCAACGCGTATTATGTATTTTATTAATTTACGAAAATTTTTAAAATTGTTATTATATTCGAGAATATGAAACTACACTTGATATTAAAAGATTTTCTTTCTAGTAAGTAATAAAAAAAAAAAAGAAAAAAAATTCATGGAGAAAAATGCTCAAAAAGTCTGTGTTTTACTTTCTTGTTTAATTACTTTCCAGAAAGTTTGTTTTTCTTGCAGATTATTCTTAGAATCCTAAAAAAAAACAAAATAAAATGAAAAAATAAGAGATGAGTTGCTTAAAATAGTGAGAATTTTCTAAGAAAATCAAATTAAATCCCAAAAAAGAGATAAAAATAACGGAAATAGTAACTTAATAATAATACGAGAAACTTTTAAATTACTTGATTTGAAGAAATTCATAATGCAGTTTGCAGGAAGAACTCCTTATAGTTTTCTTACATATTTTTTATTACTTAGTTTTGAGGATGAGATTTAGCAACAAAAAAAATCTGAGGTGAACAGCACATAACCGACCTCAATGTTTATTGTCTAGTTTAGCGAAATTGAAGATTATGAAAGTGCCTTGTTTAACACTTCCTTGCAATTTCAAAGACGCTAGTAATCTCTTAGTGAACATACCCAGAAAAATGTTAGTTTAGCTTTGTACCGTACAAATTTTCTGAAAGTTCACTTGTTGCCTTGATTGTGTTGCTTGTTAATTATTCTAGAGAATGCGCAGACTGTAAACTTATCCTGCAGTAAAAGTCCAGTTGCTGATACGTGATTTCTTCCAAAATTTCGTTTGGTTCTCGTACAGAGAAAATTTCACATCAATCAATTGAATACTTTTTTAAAAATGATAAAAAGAAACTAGTCTGTAAAAGTGTTTATTTCCCGAGACTTGAAATAACCTAAAAGTTAGAGGTGGAGAACTATCGACAGTTTTCAACTACCGAAACTATCAATGGTGTTAAAGTCAATATAATGCTATCGATTTTATCATAAATGTAAATTCTTTGCAATTAATAAATTTTGAAAAATAAGCAAGTGAGTATGCTAATAGGCATAAATGTTTCAATATAGACAATAATTTAACTAATATTCTAAAATATCTCAACCTGCCAGTTAATTGGCAGCTGACAAAGAAATTTTTCTTAAGCATTTATGACAAATTCAAATTATCAATAATTCTCCAACACTACTAAAAGTTGATTAATCCGGTTCAGCCGAACCTGAGATACATGCGTGTTTACTCAGACCAACGGATGTATATATAAACGAACCGACATTTCTCTGAAAATGTTTATTTACGCTTTCCAATCATAGAGAGGTGCGTTTCCACTAAAAACTCAATATCCGAAATTTGACGCTGTCACATAACCTTCCTTATTGTATGCAATATGATAAGTAAAAAGGAATGGCTTATAATATTATTCCAAAATTTAATAAAAAATGAAAAAAAGTAGAAACTTCAAGTGTAAAAGAAAATTATTTTTCTTTTGCTGATTTTTTTAAGGAACAAGGAAATCCTCGCAACTTAAGTGAAAGGAAGAAATTTAATAATAACTTTGAATCGTTTAAAGCAACCAACTTTTTTTTTTTATGGAAAAAGTAAATTAATTTTAGAGGTATTTCTGCAGAAGTTAAATATCCTTTTTGTATGCACTTGAATAATCTTTTGAAAACTTAAATATTTTCCGAGCTTTATTTCATATTTTCATATTAACGTATAAGTATAACAATTTTATCTATGACCCATTTCAACAACCATTAGACTGCAGTACGAGTATATCAAAAATTTTATTGATATTTTGAATAAAATACACTCTTACTGTATTGATTCAACGCGGAGACCATAAAAATTTCAATATTTTCAATATCAATGCATTGAATCTGCACCAGTTTCGACATTTTTACGCAAAGAATGAATTTAAAATAAACTTTAATGGGTCCTCAGTTCCATTTTGAACTAGATTTTAGTAGACGTAGATATTTCTTTATCATCATATTTTCAAATTATTTATGTTATTTTTCTAGGTTATTGCAACATTATTATGTAAAACATGGACTACATTATCTAAATAAAACTTGTTTTTTTTTTTATCTTTTTTACATAAAAATTCTCTAGAAAAATATTCTCTAAAATATAAGATAAAAGTCTACATTATGTGCGTTAAAATATCTTTTCGAAAATATTGATATTAGTTTTAGGAATTTCAATGATATTATGAAATATTTTGGAAAATCAGAGAGTTTCATATTTAAATTTCTCGTACTTTAGTTAGGAGTTTTAAAATTTAGAAGTATTTTGGGCGCGTTGTATTAAGCGAGCGCAATAAGAAGTTTGAAATGAGATTTCCTTTGAATTTGGTGTAGTCCGATTTATGGCAAAAGATGTGTGAAATTTCCTGTTTAAAACAAAACAAGGGCGATTTTCCGCGACGAAATGTCAAAATTCATGTAGAATACACATATTTTAATTGGACTGCCCAGAATTGTCAGCGGAATTATTGCCGTGAATTTTAAGCGGCAATTGTTAAATAGTCTAAATTACTACCTTACCGCTGGCGGTTGTTTTTTTACATCATCTGATTCCACGTGTGTTGATTTAACTGTTCTACTGTTCTAGGTTTACAACTAAAATCGTCCGCCACTGCAATTCTTCGTTTCGGTTCTGTTTTTGTAATTAGTAAGGTTAATGAAAGTAAGATTAAGTTGACGGGTGTAGTTTAAAGAAAAAAGAAAATTTTTATCCAGCAGTTATTTAGTCTATTTTACTTTCTCTCTTCCCCTTGTAGGTGTGCCTTTATAATACATTACGATTTGAAATAATGTAAAATAATTTTGAGGTTACTTGTGCCATCATAATATTTATTTGCATTTACACGTTAACTAAATTTTTATTTTGTCTCGTTCCTCTATTTTCAGAGAAATTTCCACTATTCCGTTCCAAAAGAAACGTTAAAGAGAATTTCTATTCCGTTCGGAATATAAAAGAGAAATTCATTATACGAATTTAAAAATTTCAAAAAACTCTTTTATAAAATAAATTATTCAGTTTGCTCAAAAAACATATTTGAATCATTTTAGTCTAAAAATAACAAAGAACTCCCTTACAATAATAATGCAAAACAAACTTTCTTATAGTATGTGTATATTTTTGTTAACTTCATAAATCAGGTTACAATATAAATTTTTACTATTAAATTTGTGCATTTTATTTGTACTATATGTGCTAGTAGCTATTTGCAGAAATAACATGTTGGAATTCAGCATACATTATTATTTTTATACATATTATACTTTATTGATAAAAGATCTAAGAATTTATACAACTATGCGAATTTAATAAATGCAACTTGAATAAATTGCAAATATAGAAAATATTTTTTACTGTTGAAAATACACGTACAACCCTGGCACATAACTTAACATAAAATATTGTTTTAAAACAAAATATTTTTGTTAGATTATTGTAGTACTAGTTTATTCGAATTTGTAGTTGTTTTTTCTGCAATAAAGAATATAAGGAAAATATTCTTGTAAAAATATTTTTGTTTAAATAAATAAGAAAAATAGTTTGAAATAATGAGCGCATGCAAACTTTCGTAAAAACCAAACATTAATTTATTTGAAGGACAAAATTATTTGTTAAGCAAAAAACTGGATTGCAAACTCAAATTAATATTTAAACAGCAGAGAGTAATTATAGAAGAAGCAAGCTGAATCGAAGACAGATTCATTCAATATGCAACAAATGAATACAAATTTAATTTATTGCGCGGCAGTACCTAATGTTAATGTAAGTGAAGCTTAGATTTAATAAGCATCGTATTCTTTTTAATTAAAGTGACAGCAAAAATAAGGAATTTTTTTAAAATATCAATCAATTGCACGCATATTAATCAGTTTTCTTTCAATATATTCATTATGCTCCTGCTCGGGCGCCATTAGTTTTGCAAACACCTAATTCACATTTTTAACAAAAAACAATTACCGAAGAAAAAAGCTAAATCGAAGACAAATTTAATAATTCTTTCACCATACCTTATGTTAATGTAAGACAACCTGAGTTTCCATAGGCTTCATATTCATTTAATAAGTGAGAACAAAAATATGGCGAGGAAATAAACACGACTGTTTATAAATATTGTGCTCTCGCTAGGGCGCCATTGGTCATATGTTTTACTATAATAGTCAATTCACATTTTCAACCAAAAACAATTGGACACTGCCAATAAATTTTTTTGTCCTTTCAATTGAGTGAAATTTTAAATTTATATAATAATTGTACCCTTAAATTTTAGATCTTTATCGTTTGTAAACCGAGAGTGATGAATCAAATGCTATGAGAATAATAAAAAAACAATAGTCTCTTTTTAATTTATTATGCATTAAATTAAAAAAAAAATCACAATGAAAAATTAAGAATCTATTGTTAATTTATTATTAAAATTGTAATTCCCATATCCAATTTATTCAATAATAATAAAGATTATTATAGTTTTTTTACCAATTAAAAAAAAAGTACTATAATTATATTAAAAAAATTCTCTGTTTCACACGGATACCCATTATTTTATTATACAATTAAAATTATTAAAATATTAAAATTGAAAAATTATTAAAAAAAACATCAATTTTGTTAAAATAAAAATATTTTATTCTTAATAACACAAAAATAATTTAAAAAATTAAAAAAAAAAGCACTCTTTTTGGAAATTATATTGCACTATACATTAACGCTACCATGTTCAGGAAATCTATTCAATATTCACAATTATTTACAAAAAATTAACAGAAAATTACTTAACCTATTATGTTATTAAAACCAAAATTTTTGGTTATTATTAAAACGTGACCATTATAATATTATTAACCCCGTTCTTTTTAAATCGATGTGTATACATACAAATATACTTCGAATAAATATTAATAATGAATGATATTTCAATTATTATTATATTGTGAATGTGCCATATATTTAAATAAACAAGAACCCGCTATTATTTTGTATGTATAACTATAACCATAAGCCGACATAATATACCGATATTTGTTATAAATGTATAACATTATAGATATAATAACAAACTGTATAACAAATAATGAGTAATTGTTTTCTCATACTCCATATTATAATGAAGTATGCGTTAATATTATAAATAATGTATATAATATTATTATTGTTACAATAATAATTAAAGACAAAAATCCAATGTTATAAAATAAAGGAGATATACAAGAAGTATGTGAACCGAGACAATAACATAATATAACTGTCCTGTGGTGTGGTGTAAATTAATTTCCTTTCATATTTTCTTTGCATATATACCACAAATCTACACGTATACATAAAAACAATAATGTGTGTATGAAATTTGTCCATTTTATTTCTTCAACATTTTATATACATGATTTTGTGATATAGTGGATATATTGTACAATAATTACTTATATAATTATTAAAAGTCAATAAAAATTAAATTATTGTTAAAGGAATTTATAATTATATACGAATATTAATTATATTATTTAATATTCAAGTAATATTTTTAATGTGAAATGTACGTAATTAAAATTATTAAAATTATATTAATTAATTAAAACATTATTTTACTATTCTGTATTTCATATTTTAATGTAACCAGCTTCGTTTAGTCTCTCACTGATAAAATTTTGCTCAATTTCTCTTAAATAGTGTAACTCAGTCTCCTGATTATTTGAAATTCATAGGCTCATGCTCGGGCGCCATAACCCATATTATATTCATCAAAATTAAATTTAGGAAAGACTTTTTACAGTCTGTGTACGTACACCTGCTCGGTAGTCATCGGTTATACGTTTTAAATAACCAGAAATAGTTTATATTAAGAAAACACTTTTTGTAAATTATATGCCCTCGGTCAGGAGCCATCAGTCACATGTTTCACTAACAATCAATTTGAATTTTATAAAAATCAACGAGTTTTATATAACAAAAGACGTTTTTTTTTGCTTCATTGATTATGAGAGGGCGTTTGATAGAGGTGTGCGACAAGTCTCCAATGCTTTTAAATATATATGCCGAAAACATTTTTCAAGAAGCGGTGTCCACTCTTGACATAGGTATGCAAAAGTGGACTTCCCCTGAATAATTCGCTGCCATTTCTGCAGCCAATTATTCAGGGGAAAATTGAAGGGAGACATAGTGTCGGCAGAAAGCAGATGTCTTGGCTCAGAAACATCCCGAATTGGATGGGAATCGGAACAGTTGGTGATTTGGTGCATACTGCATTAGATAGGGAGCAGTTTGCGAACATAATTAGGAACATCACATACTCGTATATATATATATCTTTTGTACATTCCAGTATATTATACATTCAGATTGTATATTATATATTGTAACACTATTTTAACACGCTAACATCCAGTAGTGGATACGCAAATAAAGAAAAAACGATTTAAACTTAGGAAAAACTTTTTTGCAATCTATATGCCCATGATCACCAAAAGGCAATTCGAGTTTTAAACAGTACGAAATAGTTTAAACAACTTAAACCTATTACACATTCTTAGTAATCTATGCGCCCATGCTCGGGAGCTGAATGTTTCACCAAAAATCAATCGAAATTTTTCCCATACAAAGTAATTACTCTGTTTTCTCAATGAAATATTAATTCTTTTAATACTTGCGTATGCAATAACTTCATTCAATCTCTCATTATTAGTTTAACCAAATCTCTCATAATAAATTTTACTAAATCTCTCTTCATTAATTTTGCTAATTCTCTCACAATACAACTTAGTCATGTTTACATCAAAATTTTTAACTACGAGTATAACAAGATTTCTTTATATATCTATTATTTTTAGCTTCCTTTATTAAAATAAAATAAAAACTAAATTTTTATTTAGTTTTTGTCCTTTTATCAGAATAACAACAGAAAAGAACAAAAAGAACAACTTGCAATGAAATGTCATTTTTTTACGTATATTTTATAATCTCTTTGTTTTAGTTTTTTTTTAAAGTAATTTATTAAAGCTTGTCACTTTGGCTCTTACTTTTTATAAGTATCCTAAAAGATCCTAGATTGAAAATATCCATATTTTCACATTTTGACTTTTTCAGCGGATGATAATCATATTCTTTTATTGTTCTTTTTTTGTTCGTTTCTTTGTCACTTTTTTTTCAGTGTCGTCCTTTGACTTTTCTCTTTAATTCTAAAATACAGTGGAGAGAGAAAAAATCCTTTTACAATGCTGTTTTACATATTAAACAAAAAGTGATTTGACTGCACTTGCGAATAAGTTTTTTTTTTGGTTTTATTTCATTTATATTTTCTATGATGTAAGTCATGTTGTGTAGACTTGTAGCCTTGTCTTGCATTCTATGTTTTCCATAGAATTTTTTTTGCGTTTTTGAACCAACAAATTTATTATGTCTGGTATACGGCTACGTCATTATTTTGCTGCTGTTGCATTCTTTATAATTCCTGCTATATTTTTTTTTCTTTTAATATCTGTCTTAGAATATTCGTATAATGATATGGAAATCCAAATATCTATGCATAGAAGACATACTATAACAAAAGGATATTTTTTCCTCTATGTATGTATTAATATTTTCTTTTTTATTGTACTTCTGTTGTGTATAATAATAGTGTACATGTCTGGTGTATTGTTATTACAGACACATTATTTTTATTGTTGTTATTTAATTTTTTATTTTTTAATACCAAATAAAAATTATTTTTATTATACCATAATGCGACTGGGTATGTTTTACATGTGTATATATTGTAAGGAAAATTTCTATTACACTCGATATATTTTCACCATTTTAAATGTGAAAATAGCATAAATACAGTGTTGTTTTTCCTTTTTTTGTTTTTGTTTTGTGAATCTTCACTGGACTGCTTTGAAGTGATATTGAAGAAAATGTTTTGAATAAACATGGTAAAATAAATTTGACATAAATTTCGACTGTAAACTGATGACAGAACGTTTATGCAGATTTTAATGTAAAAACGAGATGAGACTGTAGAACACATTTTGTATAAATGTGATCGCTATCAATAGTGATGCGATCACATTTATACACATGTTCTGCTTACTTTAGATCGAAAATCAATCTCAGGTTTCTGTGACCGAAGTGGTCTTGGCGAAGTAATCTTGAATGCGATCGGTATCAATAGGGGCGATTATAATACTTTCGATAATGTGTCCATTATACGTCGGAGCTATCTACGGCTTTCTACGTACTATAAGTCGAAAATATTTGCAAGGTGAACTACTAAGTAATCCTTCTACCTGCTATGTAGTCAAAACAAGCAAAATTAAACTGGGAGTTTATGAAAAATGCACCTGCGTCAAAAATCTCTTTGGAGGACAGAGAATATTTACACTAAGTGACTAATGGTCAAGACACTGACTCTTTCCGTTAGTTTAAACTTTGCACGTTAATAATTTGGCCATATTTTTTTGCACCGCATACACTACATTTGTATTAAATGAAACGAATTATTTTGTTATCCGTGCTTTCTTATTTAAAGGATGCGAGAACAACACTAACAATATATGTATATTTTTTCTTTTTTCTTGATATAAGCGTTAAGGAAAAAAGTAATTTTCGCTTTATTTTCATTTACAAAACTTTTTACAAAAATTTTTTTTTGTGATGCAGTTTTCATTTTAGATAAGAGAGGAAAAAAATAGAGAAAATTACGTTATTTTTGTCTTAAACAAAGTTTTCACGTATGTTAACATTTTTTTTTTAATTTTTTAACTCTGATTTTATTTGCGATTGAGAGAAACTTAAAGGATTTCAGTTATTATTCCTATTTTTACTCAAGTTTAGTAAACTTATTCCGTAGACACAAAAAATTCATACAATGAAGTTGTTCTTGTGTCCTTAAAGGAATTTAAAGAATTTCTTTTATTGCATTTTTTTTTTCTAAGATTTCAAAGCTTTGAAAAGAAAAAATTTTGTCTATTTTGAAAAATTTCTAATTTTTTTCTATGTAAGCTGAACAATTCGATTTTTTTTGTCCTTTTTAGATTTTTCTTGTTCTAATTTTACATCTTTACACTTTATTTTGTTGTTTTGTTAAAATGATGGAAGAAATCCTTTACTCTAACCTTCTTTATTTTGTAGTTGTTTGTAGTTTACTATAGTTCTATCTTTTCTATAACTCTATCTTTCAATTTGCACTCTAGCGCGTAAGTTTATTCCAAATCAAATTGAGTGCAATAAGAAGGCTATATGCAAAGACATACGATTTTAAAAGCAAAAATAATGAAGGCGTTATCGTCGGTTTACAAAGTGAAACATTACTTATAGTGTCCAATTTGTAAACCGATGTTCTTGACGCTTCCACTCTAATTCCTGTTCGGCAGTTGTTTTCGGTGAACGCCAAGGTATGCCCAATTCAACCCCATCTTCTTCTTTTTATGGTCACTGATATTTTTCTTATTTATTTAGGGTTCATAAGTTGAAGTTGGTAATACGTGGAGCCAGTATTTTTTGCAGATAGACCTTGAACATCTGTTTACAAAAAGCTGCAGTATATTTTTGATATGTCTTTCTGTGCCAGTCAGCTGTCTGGCGTCGAATACTGCCAAATTTGTCTTTCTCGTTATATAGGAAGAACTTCTGACTGCCCATAATCTATCAAACGCCATTCTAGACTATAAATGAATAAGATTAGATTTGTTGTGTTTATTTGAAATGATTTTATTTACTTTTATTTTTAGCCCTGGCTTTTTTGCCATACTGTGCAAATTGCTTACTTTTGTTTACATATCCGTATATGCGAATATTTAAATAAGCGTGGACCCGCATAGGGAAATTTCATCCGCATATTCTAGGGCTTCAAGACGGTTTATTAGGCTGCATTGTTTACCTTTGATGGTGGATGTTGGTTACTTTGTTGATAAACAGTCATCGCATCGCAGATGTGCAATTTGCTGCAACCACACAGTAACAACCAGGCCATCATTGAGCGTACAATTACAGGACACCTATCCAAGCAACCCGTTTTTTTTAGGAATCTATCCAAAACTCCAATACGAATCCTGGATATCTCGTCCGTAAAAAAATAGTTTCCTTCTGATTCTATTTGGAATAGTTTGCAAAGATCATTGTTATGCAGGAGTCGGACTTCTATCCTGCTGAGCACACTTGTCTAAATATTCGATATATTAGATAAGAACTCAATTGAGCTGCTTAACTATTGTTATTTGTTTTGAAACTTCCACTAGTTTGAAAACAAAAGCTAAATAGTATTGAATATCGCTTAATACACGTTTTATAATAAAATTTAATTTAATTTTAGTTTCCCGTTAAAGTTCTCTTTCCATTTAAATTTGCAAATATTTAACCGCAATCAATATATTCCATTTTTATCATTCGAAAAGAGAATTTAATTTAAGACTAAGATTTCTTAAAGAATTTCGATTTCTTAAGGGCTTTTTTTAAATTTCTATTTAAAAAATTTTATTTTCTTCTATATTGTAGCACACATATATGCATACATACTATCGCCCTATTCAACTTATTGTTAAAACATTTTTCAAGTGTAAAATGGTTGATTTCTAAAGTATATTTTATTTATTATAAAAATAAAATAGAAAATAAGAAAAGCAAAAAGGAAAACTAATATGAAAAATCAAGAAAAGTGAAAACTTTTTCTTTAATTCTAACAATTTCGAATTTAACAAATTGCAAGTTATATAAATTTTTTTTTGGGGTTTGTTTCTGTTTTCCTTGGGTATATAGGATCCAGAACAATATAAGGATACGGAATCTAAAAAGTATAAAAATATTTAACACAAAATTCATAGATTTTCCGATGTGAACGATAAAGTATAAATTTTTTAAGTATTTTTTTTAGGTACATAGTTTAAGGCCATTGTTGTTGTTGTTCTTTGGAAGGAAGAAAATAATTGTGTGCAGCAAACAATGGCTAAACGTGCACATAATAATATATGAATGCATTTTCCTTAGAAATAGAAATGAAAGAAATGAAATTTTTTCCTTAAAGGATGAAACTCTTTACTTTTTTTGTTCATTTTTTTTTGCAAAAAAAAAAAGAGCCAAAATGAAGCTGGATCTAAACCAATGGTTGGAAAAGGAGCACTTTTTCTTTAAGCAAGTGAAAATGTTAGATTAAATGACAAACTAACACATTTTTAAATTATTTTTATTCATATACCAAAATTTAGTGGGAGGACGGAAAGGTGCATCTTCTGGAAGTTTGTGGGGTCCTCACCCGTAAGGAAAAGGAAATACTGGGAAACAACGTACTCGCTCCGGCGGAGCTGGGGTCTGCCGGACCTTTCACGGTACTCGAATTCATCAGAGGAATGGGTCTCGAAGCGTGTTGTAAGGGCGTATCCCATGTCAGAAGGGGAGGAGGAGGGAATGAAAAGGCACTATAAATCCTTATACGCTGGTCGCGGCGCACAGTTACTCAACCTGTACAATTGGGTAAAAAATTGGTTTTTACTGAAGACCTATTTATATGTAAAATTCCAGCTGCCTATCTTGAAGGGTGTAGATGTTTTCCAAACGGGTTCACGGACGAACTGATAGACTAAGACCAAAAAACACTACTTTTTTAAATTTTTTTTTGTTTTGAAAAAATAAATAAAAACTTCTTTTTTATCTATATTTACTAATAACTTTAGTTATTTAAACAATTTTCACTGCAATGAACAAAAAAAAAATAATATTAAAAAATAAAACCGAAAAAAAACAAATAATAAAAAAAAACGAAGAAAAATAGTTAAATAACAAAATCCTTTCCAAATATTTGTGGAACATTCCATCGTCCATTTGATAAGCAATTGCTTAAATAATAATGAACTGAGATTTTTAATTTTTATTTTAAAAAGTTTTATAAAATTAATTTTTTTTTTGTTATTTTTTTTTAGTCGAAAATTTGTAAGGTATAATGACAGTACAATATAATATATTTTTATGGTTCAGATTGGTGGTTCAGATTTTATGGTACTGTCCATCGATATTTCAGACTGAGACATATGCCATAGGATTGTGTGCTCTGGAATGTATCAGGAGGATCTTAGAAGGAGCAGGATATATATTACATCGGACAGTAGGGCCGTTTTTGGGGCCCTCTCTTCTGATGTAGTAGGATCCAGGTTACTGAAGGAATGCATTGACACCCTTGGCGTCCTGGCTAGGCACAACAAATTAACCTTGATGTGAGTGCCAGGACACTACGGTGTGGACGGGAATGAAAGGGCTGATGGTCTTGCCACGGAGAGAGCGGCGGCTCCTTTCATTGGGCCGGAGCCATGCTTTGAGGTGCCCAGGACAACGGTCCTAGCAGCCTCGAGTGGATGGGTGGAGCGGGCCAGGGTTGAACACTGGAACGGCTTCCTTGGCCCGTCGCACTCTAAGAAATTTGTGCCTTCGCTGGGACTGGGGGGATGGGGTCTGGCCATGTTCGGTCCTCCAGGTTTGAGGCTATTGGTGGGGATTATCACTGGTTACTACCTCTCGAGGGTCCATCTGAAAAGGATGGACAGGGTGGCGGACGAAGTCTGCCGTTTATGCCTGGAAGAGGACGAAACCATGGAGCACTTATTGTGTGAGTGTGAGAGGTTGTTCACCTGCGACTGAGATGCTTCGGAGGGGGTTTTGAATAGAAACAATCTCGTTTTCGTTTTAAAAAATTTACATGAAATCTTCTGCATCTGGTAACGTTTATACATCTTTGGAAAACATGAATGAAAATTATTTTGAACCTATTTTCCAGGAATAATTGTAAAATTTGTTATTTGAAAATTTTGAAATATTTTGAATATTAAGAATTGATTTTATTCTAAAAAAACTCTTCTTGGCTTAGTCGCTCTGGATATCTGGATCTGCTGCTTTCTTCAGTCTGTTCTCTACTAGGCCCCATCATTAGATCTTACGATACTGCCCACAAAACTGCTAGCGAACCCTATTTGCTGACTATTTGAGTTTCAAACTGGCTGTCCTAATAGAGTGTATTCTCATCGCCTCAGTTTTCTAGATTCACATATCTGGCAAGTTCTTCAAGGTGTTTTAAAATTTTCTTTGCGTTCTCTGCGAGCGAGCGATTATAATGTTATAACTATATTAATATTATAACGTTGTGTACTTAAATACAATATTAAAAGTAAATTAACATTTAAGAAATTCACTATTATACGTACTACAATTAGATTACAGATGCCGTTTGATATTCCATTTTATATACCTTTTGATATATACCATATGATTAGTATATTTAATGTATTCAGTATAGTTATACATATTTACCCACGATTTAGAAATATCTTGCATGCATGTTATAGTTATTAACATGTCATTGTCATTGTAATGTGCACAAGGTTAGACATAAATCATATTATTTTGAAAGTTACTACAAGTTTGTCGCGTACATTCCTATAACAACCAATTACGCGCCCAAAAATATGTTAACTTAAAAGTATTTTAAAATTTTTCTATCATCGTTTATAATTTATTATAGGTATTGTTTTATACTTAATAAAATCCACATATCCTGTTTGTACAGAGAGAAGATAATCCTTTTCAAATAAATTTTCCACAAATTTCCAATGGTTAGATTCCGTTTATTTACTTTTTTTTTGTAATTTTCACTTGTGTGTACACGGCACTTTTTATTTCATTCTTTCTTTTTTTGTTTATTCTGTAAAATTTTCACTCCAATATTGTGTGAAAACGTTTACATTTCCGATTTTTACCAATATAATCAACGAAGTGTAAAAATTATCATGGTTATGAAATTTTTATACAATTTACAATTATTTTTGATTTCACTTTTTTGCTTTCTTCATATTTTTACTCTTATAATTTATTTCTTTAAATTAGCATTTTTTATATACGACAAGAGATATATAATGAACATACGTTTGGATGAAAATATAGCTAAGCACATACGTGGCCTTTCAGTATTAGTGTGTCATAGCTAGAACAATTTTGAAATTACTGCACTTTTCCATGAGTTATATTGAAAAAATTCTACATATGTGTACATAAGTTATAAAACGAAATCGGAATCGTCCTCTTATACACATGCATACTTGTAGTATCTAAGCACTTTTATTTAACATAGATTAAGTACCAAATCATAACTGTTCAATGGCATAAACGCATATTTAACTTTTCATTTTTGAATTTTTCTCGGTTTTTATATAGTTACACCATATTTTCCTTTCCTAATTTGTGAACTAAATAAAGTATTCAACATACTTATTACACATTTATCCCTTTGGGAATGTGACAGTTTTGTAAGTCTCGACTATTCAATTTAAACATTTTCATATTCATTCTAAGTACTCCAGATTCACATATTATTTATTATTCACGTACATCCTTTTTTTAGTATTGTGACAATCTGACAAAAAATAAAACAAAAATTATGTAATAATTTTTTTAGTAGATAATGTAAATCGAAATTATTATTGGTACTATCATACAGAGTGAACCTGTAACGTAGTATAATCTCTCGGGGCAGAAAGGTGAGGTGTCCAGAAATGGATGGTTGGTCATTTCTTGGCCCAAAAGAAAGAACTTTGAAAGTTTGGTGGTATTTGCTTGATTCGTTTTTGACTTGTCATGCGATTAGACGGAGGGATAAGTTTAAATCAAAGCAGAATATTATGCTAAGCAAGAATATATATATACATGTTCATAACACAGTTACTAACCAATTAAGTTGTTGCTGTGTACCAAAGTTAATACACCCTTCACGAAGGTGCAGGGTATTAAAATTGTCAACTTTTTCACAATGTGACCAATTACAAAAAAATTTACCCTATTTAATTTTTTTTTATAAGTTGAAAGATTTTGAGTTGGTCTACTAATTACGAATATGTCATAATATTTTTATAAATATAGTATAGGGTGATAGAATAGGGTGATATCACCATATACAGTGTCAGTACTTTTGCGTCTCAAACATCCTGTATATTCTAAATAAGAATATAAGCATATTAATTCGCTAAACGTGTAGAAATGTTTTCAATATTATAATAAAGTGTGTGAACTAACGCTTAATTTTAATAGAAAATATATTTGAGTTAAAAGCAGGCATATTAACAAAATATATATCAAAATTATATAAAAAAATATAAAACCAGTAGGTTTAAATATTTATACACATATAACAGTTATATATTTAAAACCAATTTATATGTGTACGCGCATTGCAATCAGAATAAAAATGAAAAAGTAAAAATAATAATTTAATTTTGATATTAAAAGTTATACTTAAAATACACATATACCTCTAAACCTTACCTTCGAGTATTAAGTATTTATGTATAAGAGTTTTTAAATTTAAAAATTCTCATTCATCCTTCATAGAAAATTCTTTTATGATATTAGTATAACAAACACAACAATTTAAAGCCCACAATCACTTATATGATGACTCCATTTCAAACCAAAAAAACAAAAAAATAATTTTCATATTCATAAAATATTTGCATATTATGCAGCATGATCCATACTATACCAGATCATATATGATATATAAATCATTCTATAATATACGAAAAATATTTTTAAAATCATTGTGCCATGCCTACCATGCCGTCATCTCTTCAAATTCACATATGCTCCAAACGCACGCCTAATATATGTAATAGCATTTAAGGATTTATTATATGGAGAAAATTTAAATATAAAATTTTTGTTCTAACTATTCTAATTTTATACTCTCTATGGAAAAGTTCAAATTTAACAAATGTACAACAAAAAATATGGAATTATCATATAAATTTTTCGAATCCAGAAAATAATTGTATATATAAAATATATTTAATATATGTGTGTGGAAATTTTTTTTTCCAGTTTAACTAAAAATTTTATACATATAAACAGGATGTTTTGCAAAAGCTTGCAAATAATTTGAGGAGTGATTGACCAATTTCGAATTACAAATCGTTTGTTTTTAAGCTACTACAACCTGTTGAAAAAAATCTATCCCAAATTTTCTCTTCAAACAAATAAATGCTATAACTTTGGGGTCATGTAACATAGAGTAACCATAAGACACTTGTTTTAAATATAATTGATAGATCTTTATTTTTGTTCTTACAATCAATTATATTTCACCTACATCACATTTCATCTGAATCTCTCACAGTTTTGCAAAAAACATGTGTTAAATCAAAAATATGATTTTCTGCCGGAAACTGATCAAAGAATCATCTCTGAAATTATTTGCAATCTTATTCCAAAGACCCTGTCAGACGGCAGTATATGTGTCCTTTTCTAATCAAAATATGAGAAAATAAAGAAGAAACTCTAAAAAAAAGGACCACAAGAAAAAAAATAAAAAAAAATTCATATTTTTCTTTGTTGCTTGCAAATTTTGTCGTCTTTTTTTCATTTTCGTCCTTTATTTTTTTTTTGTTTTTCTATCAAATTTATGTTTATTTTACAAATCACGTATGCAAATTCTGTCTGGTTAAAAGATAACAATTTTTTATTTCCTATATTTTTTAAATAATTTCTATATATCTATATATGGCTGTATGTAGATATGTAAAGTAGATGGCATAAATAAAAATTTAATTTATACTCGTTAGCATGTATGTATCTTCTGACTACAGAAAAAACATAACGGGAAAATGATGATTCTATTTTATAACATAAAATTATACGATTTAAACAAGCGTATATACTCTTATACATGTTATTATTATCCTCAGAACATACTTATATATTATGCGCTACGTACATGTATAGTAGTACAGTTTATGAAGAGAAGAATGAGACAATAGTAATTGCAGATTTATGTAGAATAAGTAGAACTAAAAGTACCGAATATAATAAAAAAAAATCATAAATAATATTCTTATTTTGTTTTTTTTTTTTTTTTTTGCAAATTAGAAAGTGATTTTAACGTGTAATAATAAATAATGGGTGGGGGTACAGTAAAGTAGAAAAAAACAAATTTATGATATCCTTTAGTGCTATTGTACAGAATGGCACTAAAATTAATTAGTTTAAATATTTTGTTAAGAATTCATGAAAAAAAAAAATGAAATTATAATACAAACAAATTCTTTCTTAACATTTCAACTTATTAGAGATTTTGTTTAGTGTGATGCGGTTTTTTGTAGTAATTAATTAATTTGAATATTCTATAACCTAATCTACTTCGCAACAATTGTGGCCGCGATTCAACCTCTAAAAGGAGTATTAGGGACAGAAAGTAATGATTATATCCGCGGTAGTATGGAGCTGTCTTGAGAAACTCAATGAATTAGTTAGGCGCAACCGGGTTACTCTAAGTTAGGTACGAGGTCATACGAGGTTACGTTGAAAAAAATTAGGCATCTAATACGCTGGCGAGAAGGAGGGCTAATATATCTCTCTTTGGACCGGCGCCCTACTTCGGGATCGCGCCACATACTGTTTGTTAAAATCAAGAAAGGAATCAGAGAGGAAGTGATCAGACCACTAGAGAAGTCTTTTCATGCTGCGGTCGGTCAAGGAGCTTCTGAATGATTATGATTAAAAACCATTTAAGAAAATGATAAGGGTGGGTGAAAGTGAGGAGAAAATTCAACCGCTATACTCCAACTACACTGCACACAATATAGTGTGATACCTAAAAACGCTAAAAAAATTATTTTACAAATCGGCTTAGCAAAATTTTTGTCTGGAAAGAATGGTGTCAAACTTTCGCACAACTACCAACTTGAACTTTACTATGCTATAAGCATTAGGACACTAAAAACTGTTTGCACTTTCACATCTAATTTAGTACTGTTGCAGCCGTAAGCTCAACCAGTATTTTTATATGAAACACATTTTTTTCTGGCACATACTGTAGATTTTCACTTAAATATTTTATAATTTAAATACGATATAATCTAAAAATGAATTTACAATTTTATTATTATTAATTTTTATTATCAAAGGAATGTAAGAACGCCTGTGTTTCTTACTACCGTGCTATATCCTGCTAGTCAACAACTATATGTAATCGTGGTACACAACTACTTATAATTTAACATTTTTTTATTCGAATATACAATAAATACAAAAATAAAGTGAATATTATAGACTTTATTTATATAATTTCCTATTTTTTTTTAATACGACCATACGTCATAATATATCATCAGTATAATTTCCATATACATATATATTGCAATAATACATACACACATGATGCTTTACTGTAATAACTCTTATATATTGTTATATAACATTTATACATTAAAATATTTTAACATAATAAAAATATTCGTGTTATAATAAAACTCTATATATAATATTTCTGTACATACTTATACTGTTATATTGTGTAGGTACATGTAAACTACATTATTATAAAAAAAATTACATAAGCATATATAATATAATTATAGTAATATAACATTTTTTTTTATATATAAATTATAAGCTTTTTACGACATGCTTTATGCTAAATAACAGATCTAAAGACTTTGAAATATGCCCTTATGAATAAATATGTGGAAAGTTGAATTTTTTTTATCACTCTACTCTTAACATACACGAATTATACATGGTTTTTTTTTTGAGATTTTTTGTATATTATATAATATAATATAATGTGATATATTAAAAAATATTATATTATTATATTTAGTTGTTATCCTTGATGGTATCAAAAATTATTACAATAATTTCCCACAAAATATGCCCAGGACATAAATATTTATATATACAATGTATATAATGGAATTCTAGTTCAGTACTAGTAGGAAAAAACATAAAAATTGGAATCTGAAACAAAATATTTTATAGCTAGTTGTCTAATACATTATAATATATGAACAGAAACTATATGCATAAAAATTAAAATTTTGATACGTGAAAAATTGCACCTCTAAAAAAATATAACAGTTATAAACTTGTTCTAGTTTCAAATACATTTGAAGAATATGCAATGATTGAATAAATTAAATAGAAATTTTATTACAATTTTATTTTGATGGCGAATTTAGAGCGAATTTAAAGTGAATTCAATACCTCATGTAGGAGGAGTTTAGGATTACAAATTCGATAGTACTTAAAAACACACTCAAAGGTGTGAACCAATTGTAGGTAGACGAATACACATGCAGAATTAAGATCCCAAATATTATTTAAAGAATATGAAGCGAATTAAGAGCGAATTTGAAGTGAATTAAGAGTTATAGTATATAACACTTTTTATATATAAACACGTTTCGTAATTTTATATATAGAGAGCTATTAGTGCAAACTTTCGGAAAAAATGTTTGATTATTGTGACACCTCCGAAGAACTTCGTAACAGGAATGTCAAAACTTTAGTCGGTATGGAAGTTTTATTTTTACTACTCCTATATGTTTTGGTGGATGAACCACATTTGATTCCTTTTTGAATTATCGTGCTGTTTAAGTTACCTTATTTTTTGCTAAGGTAAATCTGGGTTTCCAAAAATACCTTGACTTTATTAGAAGCAATGCCGCTTAATAAATATTTTACTTAATATTAAATTTTTTATTTATTATAAAATTTTAATTTAAACTAAGTTTTCAATTAATTTTCAAATAAAATAATTCTGCATACCGTTAGGGGTTTCAAAATACATATTTTATAATTGAATGCAACAACAGATATATGGAATTTGGAAGGAAAAGGACCTGCAACAGCGTTTTAATATTAAAATATGTATAATCTTCAAAAAAAAAACAAAAAATAATTCTATACAATTGTATTTGAAATATACCTCTACATACATTCATATGTACATTAAAACAAAACGAATAAAATATTATAAAATTGTTATTCGTATATCCGTTGTATGATGAAGAGTACTAAAAGAATATTATTTTTATTATGGCCTCAATAAATAGAAGAGGAGGTGCTATATGAGGCAAAAATTATTACTATATATATAGTTGTTAGAACCGGTTCCTCTTATTTTATTTTGTTTTAAGCATTATCACTAGGCGGTCTATTCAAATTCAAGAGAATTAAAATTTTATTAATATTGTTATACCTACGTATACCACATTTATATTTCAAAACAAATATGTGTTATGTACATATATAATAATTTAAATTATTACATAAATATTCTTATAATATAAGCGTTAACAAATTTTATACAATTTTTTTCGTCCTTAATCATAAAATACAAAATGATAAATGCACATGTTAAAATTTATTATTCAAAGATATAACAAAAATGTGAATGTATATTTGTAATTTTTTTGGTTGTTATTGTTGTTTCTTTTTTGCATAATTTTTAATTATAGGATTTGTGTTTTTGAATTTATTTATTAAAAATATTAATATTAAAATATGGCATACCAACATTACTAAAGAGCGTTTTTTGGAAAATAATTTAATCAGTCAATTGAAATTGTACTAAAAATTATAATAAAATAATGAGAACTATATCACTGGGCTGTTACCAATATGCATGTCTAACAGCAATTCGAGTTAATCATGTAGATAAAATTTTATTTGCTGTCTAATTGTGAAATCATAACTAAAGCGGTGAACGGCAAAAGACGATTCCCGCTGTATAACCAGAACAACAGAGCTCTGCTGGAATACCCAGTTGCTCTGCTTTATTATCACTTTCATCTAACAAAAATTTCAACTTTTAAATTTAAGGCAATAATTTACGAATATTAAAACGCTCTATCTCTTTTTGAGATAGACCCAGAAAACATTTTTACGTGATTAGATTACCCAGTAAACAGTGTGAATGCACTAAATTGGCATTTCCAGGGCCTCTACGCGAAGAATCAGTTTTATATTTGTATTAAATTTGTTTCTTGAACCTATTCTTAAGTTTAGTAAGTTTGAAATATAAATAGCTAATTTAAAACAAAATTAGAATCACACATGCAAACAACATTTAAGTAAATCTATGTAATAGTAGTTTAAGAAGGAATTTGGTCCTCAATAAAATTTCATATTTAATGATTTAGTTTAATTGTATAGATTTTTATTACTCAACTTCTTATTATTCATTCGAGTTTTTTAAAAATTTTTTATAAAATTCAAAAAACATCAAAAATAAATTTTTTTATTACCTTTTCAATTTGCGTTGAAATTCAGTTCCCATAAAAATCATTGAACCATTTTCTAAAATATTCATAGCTATCTATATGTATACGCAGTAGCTATGAACACATTAAAATTCAAGCATGTTACGATAAAATTAATAATAATTTATTAATCAATAGCAAACATTAACTGTCATTTACCTCTATAGTGTTTGCACTCCAATTTTCTCGCATATCATGTTATGCTTCAGTATTTTTTTCATAATATGTTCATAAAATGACACATACCTATATGGTAATAAAAATTTTTTTCTATTAAAGAAAAAATTGGTGACAGGCCTCTAGAGAATTAAATTTGCTTTTGTATTTTTATTAGAATAATTAAATTTTTTAATAATATTAATAAACACTTATTAAAATATAAAGAGCCAACAAACACACTTGCCATATAAAATTTAAAATATGTTCGTGATGTTAAAGAGTAAGTGATAGTAAGCAAGTTTTTTGAAACTCACTTTTATGATATTGTATAGCAATAAAAGTTCATTCAGTTATGTTTGAAAATTTTTTTATAAATAGTGTGTTAACCCAGGACAGCTAAAAATAAACTGGCGTGGTGCAAAAGACACGGGGCTTAATATAAATCGCAGCGAAAGCGATTTATATTAAGTTCCAATGGTTCTCTTCACAAACGTATAAGCGGGAAACAATTAACGAGTGCTTTCTTTGTGAACGCATTGCGTATTACAGGAAATCAAGTATCTAGGAGTAACCTTAGATGATCGCCCCTCTTGGAATATTTAAATTAACAGTGTCATCGATAGGGCAAGGACGGTGGGCAACGACGATCTTGTGGACGTGTATGAGCTTTGTCGGCAAAACTTAGGAAATTAGACTTCGTGTGACACTGTGACTAATCGACCCTTGATATGGTTCGTGTATATGGTGCACTTATGTGTCCAAGTCTGACTCGGTGTGAAATGCGTACATGAATAGATATCTACTTGAGATTAAATTTAGAAAGAGGATTTAAAAATCGCACCATCTATGTGCATTCAGAAAGTGAGGCGGCGTTGTCGGCGCTTCAATCGGTCCAAATTACATTCAAGCTGGCTGTTTGCCTGCACTGATAGAACAGGCGTCAACAAACACAGTGACGCTTATTTAGTTGTCGGGCCACAGTGAACACAGGTGCAACGAGTTTTTTGATGAGTAGGCGCGAAGGGGACCTGAATTTATCTGACCTATAAATTTACAATGTAATAAAAAGAGCCCATTTTAAACTTAGCAAAAAAACATGGAAATCAATTGCAAATTAATTTATTCATAAAATGTGGTTTACTATACTCAATGGTAAGCAATTTTTATTTTCTAAATTGTATTTATATCACTTGTGTGCATTGATGTATACGCATTAGAAATATTGTAAATTGAAATTATGTATATCAGTAATCTATATGAACTACCCAACTACTTAAAGGTATAAAAATACTCTTTATACCTTTTCTACAATATAACAATTTACTCTTATTTTTATTATTTTAACAAAATATTTCAAAAATATTAAAAAATTTCTCATAACCGTTGTCTCAAATTATATTTTATACAATAAATTTATATTTTGTACCTTTATGGTTTTCAAAAAAAAACTTAAAAATTCTATCAATTTAAAAAAAAAAGAACAATTACCATAATTTTAAATTTGTTGTTTTTGCGTTCTATAGTATTGTCTGCACGAGATCCAATGAACCATTAATAAAAGTAAAGAAACATAATATAAAAAAAAAAATAATAATAAAACAATAAAAAATATTCATTTATTAATTTAAATTTTACACACCACTTCACAAATATTGTCTGGCATACCCAATTATTATTATAGAAAAAAAAAAACCATTTCTATTTTTCTTTTCATTTCATTTTTTTACGATTTATGGTAAATGGTGCTTTTAACAATTTTTTATTTCAGTATTTTTTTAACTATGATCACAGGGCTATGTTAAAACCATATAAGTGTTATATAGAGTAGATATCTAGGGTCCACTTTTGTAATTCTCTTAATAATTTTTATTTAAAAATTCATTACATGTCCAATATCGTAATAACGAAAATAAAATTTAAAAAAAATTATGGTCAAATATTAAATTGTGGATAGTTAACCATTATTTTTATTTTTTATTTTTATAGTTATAAATTATTTTGTTGTAAATTTTGTTGTAAAACACAAAGTAAGTTACCGATATTGTTAAACAAGAAATTAGTTACTAAAAACCAAAATGTTTATATAACAGTTTTTACTCTATAATTTTTGGGTTTGAAACTTTGAAAAAGTGAGTGTATGTTCATATTAAAAAATCCTGTTGTGGAAAATGTTACCATGTATGTACCTACTATATGTAAGTTAACCAAGTGGAAGAAGTTACAAAGTATTGTGATTTCATTTTAAATTTATTATCAAAATTAGAATGGAAAGAGAGTGATGTAGATCTTTTCAACTCAAAGATGCGTTTATGTATTAAAATCCTAGCCTACATTCAAATGAAATTGATGCCATAATTGAAATATTTCAAAATTCGAAGTCTTTTCGGAGTGTTAAAGTATTATTCTGGAATAGGCGGTGTTCGGAAAGATATCCAAAGAGGCAATGGGAATAAGCCAAAAATGTTCATGTGCTGCACAGTCAATAATAAACGTTATCCAATAAACATTGCTACGTGTATGGGTCGTAAATTTTAAAATTATGTTTTTGTGCTAAATTTAATAATAACTATAGTTTATCTCATCTAATTTATAAGATGATGCAACTTTTTCGCAATGTATGAAATTTATTCCTTAAAATATTTTATAAATCTTAATTTAAGCGAACATAGGGACTTAGAATAGTTTCGTAAGTGCGAAGGCAGATATTTGGATTGCCTTTCAAACATCACCAATGCGTAATATTTATAGAACGTCATTTCTATATTGCATATATTGTAGAAAACCACATTTTCGTTATTTTACCAATAAAATTTTATTATTAATATTTTTTAACTATTATTTTCTTTTGTTGTTATTATAACCATTTTTAGAACTGTTTACATCAATTTTTTCATATTTTCATTCTAAATGTATATGTACATGATATGGATGATAATTGGGTGCATGGTTAAAAATTCAAATTAAAAGTAAATTTAAAAAAATACAAAAAAGGAAATTTGTTCGTAATTGAAACAATATCTTTTATAATTGAGCATAAGGTGATTCAGAAAATATAACGAGAAATTTATCAAATTGACTGCTTTTCTAAAAATAAAAGCAATTAAATTTCGTGAAAATTTTTTGAATTTAAGTCATATTTTTCAAAATAATTATTCAGAATTAATCTGAAAGAAATGCGGAATTATTCCGAATGAAATTCGAAATTCGGAATTATTCCGAATGAAATCTAAAATTCGGAATTATTCCGAATGAAGTTTTAATTTCGGAATTATTCCGAATAAAATTCGAAATAATTTCCGAAATCATGATTTGAAATTAAAAACTGAATTGAAATTGTAGATCATATTAAGTCGTAGATTTTTAATTATTAAATGTACCGTATTTTTACGATATTTTTAATGCAAAATTTTAGTTTAATAAATTAGTTTTGCAATACAGGCTCTTTTTGTGTTTATTAGAAATATTCAAATTATCACACCCTGTAAAATCAACGAAAAATATCAATATGTTTAAATATAACACCTATTAAAAATTATACACAGGTATTTATAAACATTTATTTTGATTTTCTTTTGTAAATTTTGGTTGAAGTTTTTATATTTTGAGTCCAGACTTTTTTAATTAAAAAATATGTTGATGTTTTAAATTAAAATATAAAACCGTAAAAATGAACGAAAAAACTCACGCTTTGGTTATCTCTGTGTGTTCGTGGGTATTTTTGAAATATTACAATTTTCATTATTAAATTATCCTTTTTTTGTTATTATATTCTGAGTTTTAATTCATTGGAGTGTAATAAAAATTTAAAAAAAAAAATTGAAAATTTGTGTTTAAAAATAAAAATCACGTATAATAAAAATAAAAATTTAAACATAATAAAATTTATAAAATCCTTTTTTTTCAATATTATAGTCTAATAGGTAATGATTTACAAATTACCAAGATTTGATGGTCTTATTTTAAAATTTTAAAGAGATTAAATACTTTAGAGCATTAAAATTTATACTTTCTTAGTATGAGAAATTATCAGATAATTTGTCTTAACTTTAGCTGTAGTTCAAATGTTTGTTCTAATTACTGTTGTTTGCTATTTCTTGTATTACTGTTATAATTTGTACCCTTACTAGTATAATGTGATTTTGTCTCTTTCATAAATACTATATAGCCGATGATTAATCGATGGCCGATAATTAAATTTATTGCTATTTTTTAAACTCCTATTATTCTCAAAAAACGAATTGTTGACCTAATTATTTCGATGGCAATAAAACCTTATTGCAATATTCAATATAAAACGTATAATTATTATGAATGAAAATAGTTTATAAAATTATTTTACACTGAATTTTTACAAAACACGTTATAACATTTGAAAGAGGCGCAAACTTTACTTATCTGAACCAAGTTTTTTGATTGACAGATATGTGGTTTGGTTTTAAATTTTAATTTTCATAAAAAAATTCAGTAAAAATAAGAAAATTTTTGATATTAACATTTAATGAACATCGTGTTAATGAATACAATAATGATCCTCACAATTAAAAAATTCAAAAAAAAATCTTATGTAACAATAAATAACATTTATTACAGGAAACTTCATCTATTAAAAAAAAACAAATAAATTAAATTTGATGTTACAAAAATTAATTATAAAATATACCGTTATAAATAAAGATTATCCATAATTTCCCTTTTTTTCCTCTTCTCATTTTGTTAACTTTTCTCATTTACGAGAACTGTTGTTCGTTATTTATTTAAATAAATTTTTTTCTTTTCTACATAGGAAAGAGAGAGAGAAAAAATCGAACAGGGAAACTGCTGTCTTCAAACTTCATTAAAGAAAATTAATTAAACTTTATCATTGTGTTGTTATCAGAATCAACTACAGCACCTTTCAGTTTCATTTCTTAAATTCTTATACTTAGTTCCTCATTTTTCTCTCATTCTCTTGTTTTTTCTATCATCTCTTTTTCTTGTCAATTTATTCTACTCTCCATGTTTAACGCTTACATGCCTTTTATTTTAAGTATAGGTACATCGTAATATTAAAGCCTACATTTACATAATGTTCCTACATTATTATGTTCTAAAATAAAATATTTGTAGATGGATGCCTGTTCCGTTGATGGCATCTGATTTTACTAAGATTTTAATTTCTTAATTAGGTTGATGCCAAATTGATGTATAAAATATTTTATATTACTTAACCAAAGTGTAAGATGTTATTGAACGTCAACGGACGGGAACATCTTTCCTTTCGATCAGCGCAACTGGCCATTGTCTTATTACAGATCCACCATATCAAAAACTATACTATCTCGGAGATCCCCCACAAGGTATTTGACGTGAGTTCCCTCTATAATGAAAAAGTCCTGTCTAGACTATCTGTGCTTCCAGGTAAGAAAAGTCACATAAAACGGAGAAATGCGATGATGAGAAAAAAATAAAATTTCTTATGCCGACTGTGAGGCGGCACCTCAATCAGTGTCACTCTATTTACTAATTCCAGCTCAATCAATAAGAACACAGCACCACATTGCTTTGGATTTAACCTTAGTCGATTGAAATGTCAGCAACGCCTCCTTCTATAACTCTCAGATCTTTATTGCATATATTTCAGCCTGAAAAAATGTGTATTACGAGTCCGAACTGATCTGCAAACAGCACTGTCAATAAATTGTTATTTGGACTTCCGCTTTGAAATACTTTTGATGTACGACTGCTGTTATAAGAAAAACCAGAAATCACTTTGGATAACCTTAATAAACAACTCGTAATAAATATACCAATATAATCCATGATTGTAAAAGTGTGTTAGTAGAAAGAATAAATCAAATATCATGTAACATGAAATTTATGAACCATGTGTCCTTACGTAAGGATATTGTATATGGATACAAAATCATTGGACTTTGATTTTATCGGATACATACTTAATTTTTTTTCTTTTTAACCAAAATCCCGGAAATATAAAGCATGTGTAACATTATTAGCATTCTTTTCTTTCTAATTTCACTTTTTTCTTGCTAATTTTTATTTTTATCGTTAAAATTTATACAAATGTAGACACAGAATGTTTCATATAATAAGTGCTCACATAATAATTATTATGCATGAGTTTAATGTACACAATAAAAATACCTAATAATTATATTTGTTGTAGCGTAAGAAGAGTGCGAGAATATAGGAAGGCAAAAAAGTTTATATTAGATTTTCATGAAGGATATTTCTCTACGTTGTAATGTTTTCTTTAAGATATAAATCTACTTTTAATGGTTTAGGTTTTTGTTTATTATTCCCTTTCTTATATTATTCCTTGTTTTTCTCTCTGCTCAGAAACTTTCATTGTAATATTGGTGCGGCGGTTATGTGGTTAAAACACTATTTATGTTAAAAACAAAAAAATATATTCTTCTTCTTTAGGCTTTATTTTGTGTACCTTCAACATACACACAGTTAAATGTTGTGTTGTTCTGATATCCTTTTGAAAAAGAAGTACAAACAAACCAACACAAAAATAAAATAGATGAATTCCTTGCACCTATGCGTAATTTTAATTATATAACAAAATTTGCAGAAGGACTAAAAAACCAAAAAATCATTTCAATGTTGCGTGATTTATTAATTAAGATAAGAAAAGAAGAAAAAAAATAAGCAAGAAAAGTGAATGAGGCATTCATTCAACTCGCACGCACACACAATTGTATCATATTCTTAAAGTTACAGTTATTTTTATGTCTTTTATGTTTATTGTTTGTATGATTTCATATAGAGTAATAATTTTGCCTAATCTAAAGCTTAACTTAATGATAATATTTGTGAAATAAAATAGAAAATTTTGTATTTTGCTCCAACATTTCGTTGATTTAACAACCAACCTTATAATCTAGGTGAATGAGCGAAGAGAATACATAAAAGAGAAAAAACAATTAAATTGTCAGGTGTCATAATTAACATGTAAGTTTCGGAAATATTGTTGGTTTTTTAGGTTTTCTGGCTTTTGTACAACTTTCCTTGCATATATAAGGTTGCTGTCTGTATATTTTCATTTTGTTACGGTTAATTTGTGTGCTAAAGTATGCTTGAAATGTGATAAAATGTGGTTTGTTTAGAGGCGATATTTTGTTTTTTTTTTCTCCATTTTCATGTTATAATGATTTGTTATGAATTTTTTTTTGCTTGGTGACATGTTATAATGTTACAGTATGTAATTAAAAGATTTACGATGTGTAAATATTGTATAATATTATATAGAAAGTTTTGTTGTATGGCATGTATATGTAGGGATAATACAGAAAGAAAATATTTTTTAAGGTCTTATTATTCAATTATTATGATTATCGTAAACATTATTACGTTTATTACATTTTATTACTTTTTATTATCATTATTATTACCTACCGTACAAGTTTGTCATTATTATTAGTATGTGTGGAAATTTTTGTAAATATATAGGGATCAAATCCACATAAATATAATTTTTGGATCTAAAAGGAAGGGAATTTTTTTTTCCCTTTTATATAATCCTCTTAAATTGTGATGGTGTCATTTATGCAAAATTTAGATAAAATTTTATTTCATGTTTAGTATTTTTAGCGAAGTCTTTAAACCCAGTTTTTAAATTGTGATTCAACGAAATTGCAAGGCATTTTGTACATTAAGATGTACGAGTACAACAACAATGTAGCTCGGTTCCACTTGCTTAATTCATTTAACATATAATGTTGGAAAATACTTGGATGCATAGTATCTCGAAGTACCTGGTCCTTGGCCCATATATTCCAGCGCCACCCCTCAAGCAGGTTGGCCTGACAAATACAAGATGACAGATAATAGCTCAAAATATTAAATGCTTCTCAAAGTTGTAACTTCTAATCATTTCCTTGCGGAAACACATGTTGTTCTTTGAAAGTCCCTCGAAAGATCCCCATGATTTCTCAAACTCACAACTCCCGCTCCGCATCTGTATAGACTCAGAAGGGCTGCCTCATAGCTCCAGTAATGCAGATGCATGCAGCAAGTCTTTGCAACTGTTCTAGGTCTCTTCGGGTGGTATTGAAACAATGTCTTTTCGCTCAATGCCACCGCCTCGTAAATCAAGGGAGGAATAACCATGGTATACAGCCACTTCATTATAAACAAGGAGTATCCCCACGTTCTTTCTAAAGTAGAACGGCATAAAATGAGCACCCTCCCTTGGTGGCTCTTGCAACTACTGCTTTCTCATACTTTCTCCACAAAATCTTACTATCAAAACTGACTCCTAAATATTTTACTCTATTCCTCATTTCCACTTCATTTCCGTGTAAACTTACCGCACCCAGGTCAGATTGATGGTGTTCTAATAAAGTAATTATTACAATTTATTGTTTAAATTACAAGTGAAAGTGCTGAAAAGTGATAATGTTATTTATCTAAAAATTAAATTAAATTTTCAATAAAATTTATGATTTTTTCAAATTTTAACAAAATATCTTTAAATGCATTTATTGACACAAACTTACTTTCGAACAATTATTTTTTTCAAGTCTCCAAGATATCCATTAAAATGTCATGCTTAATTTATGGTAAAAGAAGCAACCTTAGGTCATTTCAATTTAATTCTGTAACGTATATAACATTTTACTAAACATTGTGATAAATTTTCGAAGTTTTAAAAGGATGTCTATTTAACCTGATATTAATTATGATGATGTTGATGGTAATAATGTACAAAGTAATTACAATAATAATTATGATGACACTACTGACCTTAATTTGTTTTCTTTGTTCCTTTTAATAGTATTAAAGACTATAAAAAATTTCATTTGCAATTTTTCTTTTTTATGAATATCTTGCAGTTGTTCCTTTCATACTGAATATTCCCTTGCACAAAAATCTACTTGCATTTTCTTAACTTAAGTGTATGTTATGTGTACTCAAGTAAATGTTATTTCATAATTTATTTTTCATAATTTATAAAGAAAACACATTAAGAAAATACTTAAATTACGTTAAAATTTTATAAATGAATAAAATATGTTCTTGTGGAGATACAGTCGTGAAGATGAAAACTCTGCTTTAAAAGTAAATCTCAATAATGATACTTTATTCAATTTATTAAAGAAGTACAAGATTATTCTAAGTCCTAAAAATTTTCATATACCAGTGAATCAACACTTAAATAGCTTTGTCTATCTTTCGTCATTTGAACAATTGCGACTACACAGTGGTGTTTTTGCATTTAAGGTTCTATTTAAATGAATAATAAAAGTAAGTACACATTTGTGTAGATTTTAAAAATGTTAGGAGATTACATTGTTCCCAAGTATAAGAACAAAACGAAATCCACCTTATTTGTTTTTGTTAAATTTTTGTTTTCAGACAAATAACAATATAGAAAGTCGTAAAGGAAGTGGCAAGGAGAGTCAGAAGAAAAATAAAAGAAAATTTTTAGACTATAACAATAGAAAATAAAATCTAGTACACAAAGTAAAATACTAGTAAAGCTTCAGGCTGCTTTTATTACAGTTGAGGTATTGATTAAATTTATTAAACGTAAAAGTATGCTCAAGAGTGTGAATGGAGAAACGATTTAAAGCAAAAAAAAATTCTTCTACTCTTTAATACGAGGGTCACTATTTATATTTCGGGTCTAGCAATAAAAAACAAACATTTATCATTGGAAATGGTTTGGACTGTACGGCGGATGACCCATCAATTCGACATTTTGAGTGCTCAAATAGTCCATTGTTTCAGCTGATTTGTGAGAGCTTGCATTGTCATGATGAAGAATGATTCGCCGGCGCTTGTTTGTTTTCCTTATTTCTTCGAAAACTTTCGGCAAACAGATGGTGGTGTACCATTCAGAATTGACCGTCCTACGTTCCACTAAAGGTACTGTGGCCACATGACCGGTTATACCAAAAAAAAACGCGATCATTTGCTTCGATGTGCTTCTTCCACGAACAACTTTTGTTGGATTTGGCTCGTCTTGGAACACCCATACGGTCGATTGCTGTTTCGTTTCGGGCTCATATGCATAGATCCATGATTCATCACCTGTGACTATCTTATAAACGTCTTTTGACGCACCGCGATTGAATTTTTTCAACATTTCTTTGCTCCAATCGACACGAGCCTTCTTTTGTGCAATCGTCAAATTTTTTGGGATCCATCGACAACACACCTTTTTCACGGCAAGATGTTCATGCAATATCTTATGTACGCTGGTGGAACTAATGCCCAAGGATGCCTCAATCTCACAGTATGTCACATGCCGGTCCATCATTATCATTTCGCGCACAGCATCGATGGTTTCCGGCAAAACGACCGAAATTGGCCGACCTTCACGAAATTCATCCTGGAGCGAACGGCGTCCGAAACCAAACTCTTGGTACCAGCGATTTACAGTGGTTTTTGATGGTGCTTCATCACCAAAAGTCGAAACAAGTTGATCGAGACACGCACGAAAATTTTCACGGGACAATTCCATTTTTTGACCGAGATGAATTTTTCAAGTCACTGTAAACAAAACAATTCGCGCTCGAATGACAAAACGTTCTGAGTGAAGTTGTCCTAAAAAATGTCAAACTTTCCAATGGAAGTGTCAGATTGCACCTGGCAGCACTAGTATTGCCAGGATATCTGAGGCACCCATCTACTGACTTTTTTTTATTTCTCATTACTCACTCATTACGGACTTATTATTAAATTTTCAGATAGTTTATAAATATCAAAAACTATTAATTTTTTATTAAAAATTTAGAAATAATTGAAAATATTTGATAACTAAGTATTTCTTTTTTTTTCGTTTATTTACAGGTAAATTATTTTTGACAGATGCAATCGTTGTTATACAGTGAAACAAATAAAGGTAACTTGTGAAGAAATTAAAAAAATCAAATGAAGAAAATTAAAAACAACTTGAACACGTTGAGTTCTATGCTCACCAGCGAGCATAAATAAAATTTTTATTGAGTCTAAATGTGAATAAATTCAAAATGCTTCGTAGAGCTTTTGCTCATCAATCTAATAGCCTAAAGTTTCAATTTTAATAATAGTTTTGAAATAAGCAAATGTTTTCTTCTAATCTAATAAAAAATTTGATTATCTAATATTCCAGTCAATTTGTAATGCTAAAATCATAAATTTCTTCACTATTTCTACAACTATTTTTGTGGTTTCCCACAAATCCTTTCTCAGCTAGATTGTTCCATTATAAATCAAATCAACAACAGCAAGATCTAATTTTTCTTGACAGCTCCTCCTTATATTGTTTATTTTTTGTTTCTTACCCGAAATTACTTAAAAATTATTTTCACCATTCCCTAGAAAACTCAAACCTGAAATCAATTGATAATATTTGGAATTTAAAATTAAATTCATCAGGATTGTAAAACAAGAAAATTGCTGTAAATTAATGAAACAGGAAAAAAAATACTAGATATACATGCAATGAAAAAGAGAAACAAAATGGGGAAAAATTATTAAAGAAATTACAAAGGATTCAAAAAGTAATATGATAACAAGAGTGAATAAAAAGCAAATAAAATCCTACAGTGACAAAGTTACATAACTTTAAAAGGAAAATCAGGGTAAGAGATACACAAAAAGATAATAATCAAAGTTTTCCAAAAAAAAAAAATCAAAGTATGCAATATCTTTGTCATTTTTCACCGCTCCTCTACATGTATGCAAAGTTATAAATTGTAAATGAAAAAAAAAAAAAAACAATTATTATTATGCAATATTATGCAATTTTTCTGTTTTTGTAAATAATTTTTCTTTCTCAAACAGAAATTTTTTCTTTTCATCGAAAATCTCTTTCAATTCACATCATTTTCTAATTCAACCATCCATCAATGAATTCATTCATTCCCTATATTTTGTAATATTCATGACGATGACGATGAATGCACACTAAACACGATTGAATATTGCATTCACTTGTTCTCAATTTCTACATGTGCATAGAAATATTCTATAATACATCTGAGTACATTTTAAAGGAAGGAAAAACAATTTTTGTCTATTTTCAATATTCAACATTCCTGCTTACATTTCCTTTATACTGTCAATTTTTTCCCCCAAACTATAACTTGAGTAGGGAATAAAGTAAAAAAATAAGAAATGACCTGAAAAATTTATACTAAACAAAATCGAAGCATATTGAGAAAATCTTTCGAAATTTGAAAATTGAAGCAAAATATTGAATATAAGAGAAAATTCATTTCATTTGCATTATTGGTGAATGAATGAATGAATAAATAACAAGCACCTACATATATTTTTTTTAATATTACTTTTATTTTTACATGCATTTCCACACCAGATATTCCTTGGAGGATTTTTATTTTTCTAGATAAAATTATCTTAATGTTTAACTTTTACATAACGGTTAAATTTTAAGACACATTGAATATTGATCAAGATTTGTTAAAATCCAATTTAAATTAAGCATCAATGTATTTAATAAGGCACTTTAGTAGGCTGGGCCTGGACAATGGAGACACCTGTAGATTCTATGGGGAGGATGAGAAGACCTGAGAACACCATCTGGGAGAATGTGGTTTTCCCACTCGTAGGAGGGAAATACTGGGGAACAACTGGGGAAATCTGCGCCTCAAAAGGTGCTTAAGTTCGACAGGAGGTTGAATATAAAGCGGGTGATATTGGACGTGCCCCTCACTCAATCTGCAATCTTACATTTATTAAAGTACAGTTTATTTTCCCTAAGCAAAAACAATCACGCATTACCAGATTCCTGCATATAGCATACATAAGATAAACAAGAGTATCTTAAATGACTAATATGGATTTTTTCAAGATTTCCAAAAATTTCAACACGTTAGGTGTGTACTAAAATTAAAGTTTTCAATAAAACTGAGCTTTTATTGTCAAGTTTAGCAAGACACGGTCAACATCGTCAATTATTAACTTTTAAAAGTAATAAATTCCATTGTAAATATGAGGACAATGTATTAAATAAATATTGAAGTGTAATAGTCAATAAGATCGGAGAAATATCTTCGAAAATTTGCATGAATGACGCATACATACATAAATAACTTCAAATTCTACTTTATATTGTAATGTACAAGTTACGTGATATATACAAATGAAATAACCACCTACACCCGGGAACATATGAATACCAATTTATTATGTAGGTATTTAGCATATATGGAATTAATGAGACAACTGATGCAATGAAACAAAACTATTTCATTTTAATTTTCCTCATCTTTTCGTTTATGTGAAAAAAGATTTTTTGTAAAATCTGAAAACTTTGAAAATGTTGAAATGAAAAGAGAAAGAATAAAGAAACCAAATAAATTTTGTAACGAAGGATTTGAAAAATCTTTTGAATTTCAAAACACATTTGAATTTTATCCCAGTAAGGATTTTGAATTTTTTTTTTATTTTATTTCGTGTTTTGTGAAATATTTGATTTTCGCTTCTCTTATTTTACACAGAATATAAACAGGATCAAAAAAGGATAATTTTATATTATGCTTTTTTTTTGGTTTTCTTAATATATTTTGGTTCGTTTTTGTATTTATATTCTTTGAGAATAACAGAACTTTAGAAAACATCTGGTAACGGTTGGTGATATTTGCCAAAGGTGAAGTTACGGTTTTGTAACGCGGTTTTACTTTTTGTTCTTTTCTTACTTTTGTTTTTTTCTTCTTTTATTTCTCAATTCAATATTATAGATTATTTTTATATCCTTTTTTTCCTTTTGCTTTGGTTTGATTTTTATTTAAAATATAATATCGGTAATCATTTTTTTTTATTTCCCTATATTCTAAATTCAATAAAATTCAAATTCAAAAAGTTGGGCACGTTTTAGAGGTACTAGTACCGGTAAAAGTTTAGAGGTAAAATTCATGATTGAACGTGGTATATAAAATGAATTTTCTTATCGCTTCTTGTTGTTTTGCTGGTGAATATTATGGGCTATATGTACATATATAAAACATAATTATATTAGAAATACAATATAAATATAAGGGAACGATAACAAGAAAAAGACAATATACTCTTTATATATTGACAAGGATTATATTTGAAGGTTTATAAAATGAATTTTAATTTGATAGCAATAACGATAAGATAACAAATAATATCTTGCACATAGTTATATGTATGTAAATATAAAACATTCTATACATTTATGATTTTTATGTTCTTATAAATGGTGAATTGAATTGAAAGTTTAAAAAAAAAAAAACAAAAGGAATTGAAAATTGATTTATTGACATTTTAAAGTCATCCCTTATCAATTGCAAGTTGGAATGAAGTTTCATTTTTAGTATTTTTAAATAGATTAAACAACATTAGGGTTGTAATTGTATAAAATTTTTAATTAGAATCAATTGCATGGTACATGTATTTACTCAACAATAAATTTTATTTACACTGGTTGAACTAAGGTGTGTAGTTCCTTTGCAAATTTTTTTGCGCAATTTAATTTTAATGTAATGTCTTACATGAAAATGTTTTATGACATTTATTTATCAATTTTCTAATACAATTTTATAAGAAAATTTTAAAAATATTGATATATTTAGGTGTCACAGTAGATTGGAGATTGGGACGATGATGCAACACGACCTAAAAAATCTATTCCCCACGCACAGTTCACAGAAGCTGCCCTTCTCCCTGTCTCCAGACCGTCCGCCCAATCGCACGATGATTGCCCTTACTGCACTTTCGATGACCAAATGCAGCGACAAGTCGTGGCCGTTATTGCCACCCTTATGCAGGGCGTCATGGCACACGTAATGCATGTGCATGTCAAACTTTGAAGTTTCTAAAAGTGAAGCTTTGAAGCGTGGACCTTTCTCCCGAAGCTAACACCCAGTATGTTAGAAGCGGAGCCAGCATAATATGGTAAACATTCACCACAGGATATAGGGACTGCATCCCCAAAACTTTCTCGCGGCAGTCCTGTACATCATGATGTCTCTGGTAGCCCTTGCCATGACTACTTCTTCTAGTTTGTACCACCGAAGCCCCTTGTAAAAAGTTAAACACAATATTAAACTCCGTCATTCAGTTCAATGATTTCTCCATGAAAAGTTATTGCATACATACTCCTTAGACTAGGTTTTCTACCGAAAGGGTGCAACGTGGCCTTAACCGGGTTCAATCTGAGGCTAACCGAAGAGCAGCACTTTTGCGTTATTTGGAGCTCCCTCTGTATGATATCATAAACTGCCACAGCAAGTAACTAAGCTTGCTTACAAGTTTACTTAATTGAAAACTGAACATTTATTTATATACTTAAACTAAACAATGTTATTTATTAAGCAAAATGTAAGAAGAGATTTTTTTTTTAAATTTATTAATGCTTTGTGTACGTATGTACCTGTTTCTCAATTGTCAATTGTTACTTTACACTCTATTTTATTAAAAAAATTTTTCAATATGTTACTGATATTTTGTTTTTTTTTGCTGGCCTCACTTTTACAAAATCAGAAAACTATAAAACTAGATCATTCAAATAACATTTTAAAACTATTATTATTGCCATTTGCAGTTATAGTATTTTCAAGCGAACCAAGATATCAAATTTATTTCATTCCATTTTTCCCTTTTAACACATTTATTAATACAATTGAAACAATGTGCTGTACATAACATATTCCGACAAAATGTAAGTCCTTTAACTTTAATATTATCTATCACAACTAATAAAATAGTCCTTTTTCAATTCCTTTGACATTAGACACATTAAATTTTCGAAAAACAAATTTATTTTTCCTTATTTTTTGTGCTAAAAAAACTCATCTAAAAACCACTTTATGTTTTTTTGTAAACCAATAGTTTTTTTTTATACTTAAAGAAGATGCATTCCTCGCTATTTTTATTTTAAAAAATATTTTTGCATAATTTTATTTTCGAACCTATAGTATATACTAAGAAAAAAAGAGGATATAGGAGAAAAATATTGCCCTATTTAAATCTTAATACAATCTTCAATCAACCAACTATCCTTTTGGTTTTATACAAAATGCTTTCTTAAAATGTCCTGTGTGCGGAAATTTTCTCTTATTTTATTTGTTTTTGCATAATTCTTTGAATTCTACAGCGATTGTTAAAATAACGCAAAAATCTATTCAAAGTCGAATTTATGAGAGAAAAAAGATGTTAAAAAAAATACTTTTTTTTATTTTTTCGACTTGTATAATAAAAATTATCATCATTGAAATGAACACCATGTTCTCTCACTAAAATAATAACAACAAAAAAAGGAGGACACTATTTCGTTTATTACATAAACTTGTTTTTTTATTCATTATTTATATTCAACCATAAAATAAATTAGATACAGTCGAACGTCAGTTTTGTATTTAATTCCGTGGACCCAAAATTAACCTGTACTATGAGACTGTTTTATTCTTGTTCGGTTCAACAAACGCCCTTGTTATATAAACAAAATATAAAGTTAAATTAAGTTTTTGACAATAAAATTTGTAATCGGTTCCAATAAATGCCATCTTTTTCAGAATATTATCTGCATTTCTTGAAATATCTAGGATCTTCATTATTGAATTAATATTATTTAAAATCGGACGTTCACACGTGCATATTAAGTACCAAATTTGCAGGGGTAGCTCGGATATTCCAAAGGTCAAAAAACCCGGTAAACGTCAAGAAATTCGTGTTTTATTCTCTATTTTATTGTCACGTAAATCATGGAATTAAAATATGGGGTACAAGTACCAAAAAGCTATTGACATACAATACGTCTATAAAAGGCCTTTTCCACTATAATTGAGTTGAAAGAACAGAAATTATTCACAAAAAAAAGACATACTTTTGAAATTTTTCATTATATAAATCATAAACTTTCATCAAGCCCTTAAACACGAAATATTTTAATACCTGTTTTTTATTTGTGATTCCTAAAGTTAACTTAGATTATATTTAAATTATTCTTACGATTTCTTAAAAATTATCTTTTAGTTTTTATTTTTTTAATAATTAACTATGTACAATTTAAATAATTTTTGTTTTTGATATTATATTATTTATTATTTTTCATGCCACTGCAACTTTAAATTAGATTTCTATTAATCAAATTCTAAAAATGGTAATGGTAGTCAAACCTAAAGAAATCACTTTCACAATTCTATATGGCTAAACATTAAATGGATTGTACTGTTCACATTCTTATGCACAATATCAAAAATAAAATAGACCTTTCAAAAGGAAATGAACAAGTAAAAATAAAAAAAAAATCTGAGGGGTTGATTTCTCTCCTCCACCCTTTTTTGAATGCAATATTTTGAAGTGTCCTTTTTTATAGCATTTTTTTGTGCTTTTTTTATATTTTTTTTCTAGATTTTTTTCTAGTTATACTTTCAGTTAAAGTGAAATAAATAAACCCATGAATAAAAATGTTAAAATAAAAGTGGATCAATTGGCAATAATGTTGTTGTCCTTGGTAAAAAAAAAATTATACAAAGGAATTTTATTACATGTTATACCCATACATAACACATACATACATACTCTTAGTAAAAACAACTTGTATATTGTACAGATAATAACAATAAATGTATATAAGGATATTAAAATTTGTTGAGGGTTAAAAAGGAATCTTGTTATTTTATACATCCAAAATAATTCAGGAATAAAAGCATGATAATAAAAAGGACTAAAAAAATTTTTTTACTCATTTTTTGATTGGTTTTTACTTGTTTTATTTTTGTATTAGATACTTGTTTTATGAAATTTGTATTAGATTGACTGTATATACTCGGGAGTTAGAATAAAAAAAAGGAAATGATTTTAATATTTTTTTTGTTTTTACACAAGAACTAGAGAATATAAATTGCATAAATTCGAATATAATATTGATTGTGAAAGTAGACACAACGAGCCATGCAAAAAAAAAAAAAATAATAATTTCTGCAGGGACATCATATTTTGAATACTTCTTTTTTTTCATGTTTCATAATAAATAGAAATATTAGACAAATAATGGGAAAAATATTGAGGAAAACACAAAAAAAAAAGTAGAAAATTTTTGTCCGTTTGTCTATATACTGGTGAGAAGAAAAATACGTATATGAAACATGTTATAGGAGGAGAAAACCCAAAGCGAGTCTAGTTAGTCAGTTTTAAAAACTAGAGAATGAAATGAGGGACAATAACGATAGAAAATCTCTACAAAATAAATTGAATTGAAATTGATTTCAAATTAAAAATAGAAGAAAAAAATTGAAAGTAGATAAAAGGACGAAAAAATTTAATCATTTTTTTTTTTGAAAAATGATGATATTGGAATGAGATCACATAAAACCAGTTTTGGTCTTTCATAATTTTCTTTGTTTTTAACGTTCTTGGTTATCAATGAAACCTAAATTGTTCTAAATTTTGTTTTTTTGCCGTTTTACCATTAGAGGATATTATTTTTTTGCTTTCCTTCCTTTGCTTCCAAAATTGAATTTTCTTTGACATTTTACATTATTAAAATAAAACCAGGAAAATATTAAGGAATGAAGTAGAATTTATCTTCTATTTTTCAACTAATATTGAAATCATATTAATAATCATAATTATATACGCTTTTTGTTTGTTAAGTTACTCTTGTACTTTCAATTTTGTTTACTATGTAATATCCTGCAGTTGCTATCATATCTTTATATTTTACTAAAATGTTATTATTCTCAAATAAATTAAATTGTTATTTATGTGGAACGAAATGTAATTTTAACACTTTTCGATATTTTTGAACAGTAAAACTTAATATAAGTTGAAAAAATTTTTTAACGATAATTTCATTGTCGTTTCATTTTTTTAATTAACATCATAAAAATATTATTGATTACTTTTAAAACATTAAAATTTTGTATTTAAATTTGGCTTAAATCTATAACTTTTACAAACATCACAATGTTTATTCTTTGTATCGAATCATAATTTCGATATTATTGTAGAAACAAACCAATTCATACAAATGACACGTGTCTATAATATAGTTGTTGAAACTTTTGCGACCATATAATATAATTATAACTTACCCAATCACGTACTCAGGATAGTAACTAGCATCTAGTTTCAGCGTCGAGTACACTTAAGCTCCAGATCAATTAGTATTTTCACATTAATGTTAGATTTTTATTAGCTTATTCGGTTATAATTAAGTAATAATAAAATTTTCTTTGAACGTAACAATGGTATTTTTAAAATTACACGTGACATATGCACCCACAATTAAATATTTTTTTTATTTTTCTTTTTGATTTCAAAAATATTTATTTAAACTGTTAAAATTTTCTGTTATGTTCCAATAAATCAATATCCTCGTTCCAATAAATGAATTATTGTTTTTATTTGAAAAAGCTTCATAACTCAAATTTATTATTTACAATATTCTTTTTTTTTATTTTTTCAATTTAATGAAATAAACTATCAAATCATAAATATTTAATTTGAATTTTCACCACTATTTTTAGTATTTTGAACGATTCGGTGCTTATTATACATATTTTAAAATTTATTTGCTTTTAATGGCATTATCAACACTGGTTTTTTAAAGTAAAATTTATATTATGTATTTATTTATGCTTTATTGAAATTTCACAAAAGATTCAAAATATTTGTTAAAATAATTTCATAAATGTGTAGTCTATGATCATGTGTGTAGAATTTTATGTGCATAATTTCAGCTATTAAATAACTTCCAAAAAAAAATAATAAAAATTTATTATTTTACATTGATATTTTTTTCCAATAAAAACTTATATTAGCTGATTGATATCAATAAATCGATTTTAACATCTAGAACTAATTTTAAAAAGTGTTTTTAGTGCTCCATTCATTATTGTACTTACATGCTTTACATGAAATTTAGAGCAGTGGCACTAGCTACATATGTTATACCTGATTTTTGATAGAACTTGGCCATTATAAACCAGTTTAGCTGTATGTGTAAAGTTTTCGGATCTTTATTTAATATATCTTCTAATTCTGCTTATGATTTGATTTTTGCAATCAAATTTGTGTCATCCGCAATGTTATCGTTAGATATAGTCTTGTTTTTTATTATGTTCATAATATTTATGTAGCAGGTACGAAAGTGGATCAAATAATAAAACTTGTGGTACACTTGTTGTTATAGTTACTTCATCACTAAGTACGTCTTGAATTTTAATACATTCGGTTCTATTTGTCAAATAGCTTTGTAGTAGAGCATTTGTAACCTCTCTTATTATTACGTTGCTTAATAGATTACAAACTCTTCGATGATTAATTACATCAAAAACCTTTGATAAGTCAACGAATACTGCTCTAACACAGTACTCCTTCATCTAATGCATCATATATTTGTCTTAACATTGCTGCAATAACCGATTCTGCACCACTATTTTCCAAAAGATCATATTGATTCTTATCAAAACCTATTGCTATTTTTATCTCTAAAACAGAAAGTTTTTGTAAACATTTCTTTTGCTTCTTGAATAATTTTTATTAAAACATTAATATCACTTACTGTTGACTGCTGTTTCTCTTTGACAAAATGACGTAGTCGATCATAATCTGTTCTATGTATTATCTGCGCTTTCATAGGCAACTTTTTGGGCATCTCATATTTTATAGCAACTTTAGCTAGCTGATGATCTAATAAGTTATTATCTTCTATTTTTCAACTAATATTGAAATCATTATTAATAATCATAAATATATACACTTTTTGTTTTTTAAGTTACTCTTGTACTTTCGTTAGTTTTGTTTACTATGTAATATCCTGCAATTGCTATCATATCTTTATATTTTACTAAAATGTTATTATTCTCAAATAAATTCAAATTGTTATTAGTAAAGAATAAATAATTTGAATTTTTTTTAATTTTTTTCTAAATATTTTATAAATAAATTGCTGTTCTCTGCTGGAGCTTTATAAAATGTACCGATTTTGTTGTCGGTCTGGTATTTTGAATTTCAAAAATCGTATATTGGAATTGTATCAATATTGGAATTGTATGTATAATATATTCTTCAATGCATGATGTTGCGCTGGAAGTTCTTCTTGATCAATCAACATTTTCAGACTCATTTTTGTCATACCATCGTGGTAAATGTCATCTTGATCATGAAAATATGATAGCCTTAGGTTACCATATATTCTATGATCTCGCAATTTAGAAAGCACATACATTGTATCTCTGTTATCATATGTATTTTTAGTTAGTTCGACAATCGGCGGACTCAATAGGTCAATGAAACTGATGTTTACTTTCAACTTGCAAACCGATGTTCCCCCTCTGAGGACTTTTTATCTATAGGGCCTGTTGTGGAGATGAACGTGCCACCTTTAATATTATTTATATCTTTGTTACATACGTTATATTTTTTCTACTAACTTGTTATCATCATTACTATTATTGCTATTATTGTTGTTATTACTAGTTTTTATCAGTTATTATTTTCATTTCAACTTTGATAACTGTTATTATCAACTTTGATAACTGTATGATATTATTACTTTTGTAATTATTATAATCCTTCCTATTATTATCAAGTTTAATTTTTGAACTTTTTTTTGTATCAAAACTTCGGAATGAATTTTATGAAGTGTGCATTTTTTCTTCCACATTTCTTGTTTAAGATATTATAATCATTATTTTTAATAGGTTTGTTACTACTTTTTTAATCCATGTTGAATCTGTTCTCACATTTATTGTTAATATTGCTAATATTTTCTGCATTATTTATTTCTTTATTAGAATTTACCATAATCAAATTATCGTCAGTGTTACTGTTGTAATTGTTATTATAAATCATTTCCAAATTTGTTTTACTATCAGTAAAATTAAGCTTCATATTAGAACTGTAGATTTTTTTATTCGTCGATGAGTAACCCAACTTTAACACGTTTAGTTTTTTCTTGTATACTTCTCATTTTTACTCATTGAATTGTGATTTATATATTTAAATCCTATTTGAACTTTTTTGTTAACGCATATTTTAATTTCCTGTTTTTTACTCACTCGTTTTATGAATAAGATATATTCGTTCGTATTTAATACTCGTACACACATAATAAACATTTTTATCTTCATTTTTGCACACATTTGACTTGTGGTTGAAACCATTACATTTAAAGCATGTCCTTTTTATTTGCATCAAAAACTCTACATCTTTCCTTCCAATGCATATTTTTCCATGACCAATATTTTAGGAAAATTCCTTATCGACCTCTATAATTTTATTGCGCATTTCCTTATTAAATTTCTTGACCGTACGCAAATTAATTATTTTCATATTCCAAATAGTCGCGCCGCTTGATAGTTTCCAAAGAGAAGTAATGCTTGATAGCCCAATGAACCTAAACATCCATGAAAATAAAAAAATTTAACATTATAATAATGATAATGTTACACACTTGTACCATAAATCTGAACAATTCCATTTCGGAATAATCCTCATAAGTATACTAATACATAATAATCAGTAAATAATACTTTATATAGGAAGGCCTCCGACAGTGAATTTAATATTAATCAAAAATCCAAAATAATATATAAATTTTCTTCTCAACTGATATTATACTTGGCAGGTGCGTCATTCTTAAAGAAATAACCAGTTTTTCAACTCATTCACTTTTCATTGCCAAGTTTTTCTTTTTATCCAATATTTTCGCTCTGATCCAATACTTTCAAATCCAATAATTTAATCCTGTCAAATCACACCTGTGAAAATACATTCTTTCTTATAAACTTCATAGTACATTTATAACAAATTTATATCTGACAATTTTTATTGCTTCTATTAAAATGAAATAACTTAAAAAATTTCTTGTATTAAATTAATTTCATTAGGTAATATTTATGTATATAATGCAAAATCATAATAACTTAATCTCAGCTTATATGCATTCATATGTTAACAATCTGAATAAAATTTATAACATTATATGTATACACATAACTATTGTGATTCCAAATTACGAGCCATATACCATTAATAGAGGGTCGAAAATGAAATAAATTTTATAATTAATAAATGATTTTGAATCGAAACTGTTTCCGAGCAGCAGAGAAGCTCGGAAGCGGTTCCGATAAATTTTAAGGAAATTTGGCGAAATTCTAAGATTGTGTTTTCAGCTGCTTAAGCTGTTATTTAGGCCATTAACCGTTAAAATATCTTTTTTTTTATAATACAGGAGATATAGCAAAAAAAACATTGCTATGCCTACTTTTCAAAGGCCTTAATAGTAAGTGTAAGCACAAAAAATGATAACCATTTTTCATTTTTATTGATTTTAAGTAGCATAAACTTCAGCTCTCGTTATTTTGGAATTAAAAAAATCATTTTTAAAAGCAGTTAACATTTTCAAAACCCGTTATTTTGAGAAAAACATTTAATTTTAATACTTGTATTCATTTACTTTAATCGTAGATTTACATAAATTTTTGCTACAAATGCTCAATTTTTTAAGCTATTAAGGAATTCCAAGAGCGATATAACAACTTGGATGGAATTGAATAAACGGAACTTAGTGGCCAAGAGATTGGAATTCACCCCCAGAAAGTGTCGAAATTTTAATAAAATTCTTAAAATTCAGTTTTTTTTTGGCCAAATAATTGTTCCTAAAAATGTTAACAGCCTTTTGGAGTGACTATTGGGATAAAAAATTAATAATAGTTAATTATTACAAGACTTCATATCATTAAAAATGAAGAACAGTCATAACTTTTTAAGTATACCCATTTTATAAGGGCCGTTAACATCTTGAACCACAAATGGTTTTTACATCTATGCAAAATCTAAGGTTTATGTACTAAATTGAATTAAAAATAAAATATGAGAAAAATCTGAATTTTCCTAAAGTTCAAATGCCTGTATTTCCGAAAAACATGTAAAACCAAATAACCCGCTGTGCTTAATTTAAAGCAATTTTAAAGGTCTTTTAAATTGCTTAACACTTCTATCTTTTTTGGAATGGGCAAAAATACATTAAAATTCCGCCAAATTTTTTTAAAATCTCTGTAAATCTCTTTTCAACCCTCAGTGACATGCAGCTCCTAATTTTTTGGAGAGTCACCCTGTATACATATAAATTTCAACATTAAAATAACATTACAACACGAAATTTGGTTTTAATATTATTATAATGGTATTCGACACCACCTTGCCAGTCAAAGTATTCATTTTATTGGTTTATTCAACAGTCATAATATAATATATTATTATGTTTTATTCGATGTGAACAAACAAAATAAATCTTGTTAATGGCATTAAAATTTAATGTACATATATATACGCATAACAAGTGCATCAAGAGGTGAAAGCTTATTTCCGACAAATTCGCTTGTTTGTTCCATATTCGAAATTATTTTAGCATATCTAAAGGTAAAAATATGAGAAACAAATTTAGATATTGTTAATACTCCAGTACTGGATAGTGCATAATTTGCACTTAAAGACTTCTTAAATTTTCATTATTACATAACGCTGTACCATATTGAGTATGTATATATATTTTTAAATTAAAATTTTTAAGAATTCTTTTCAAGCCTCTACATTTTGCTGTTTATTTAACACTCCAATACTTTAACACAAGCATTCAAAACTGATAATTTTGAGAACTTTAATAACAATATTATCATATTAAGAGTTCTTTAACAACTCATTCTAAACAAAATTTAACCAACTTTAAGCAATTTTTTGTTAAATCAACAAAATTTTATTAAAATATCATTAAATGACATTTTGACATTTTGATTTTTATTCTCTATCGTCATTATGTGAGCATTAGTTGCATAGTTTGCAAAATTCTCTTTGCATTTCACTTTCTCTTCCTGATTTTTTCGTTTTACAATAAAAATGAAATAATATTGTTGTTTAAAAACTCAATATTCCATTCAGTCTAATAACTAAACTAAACTAATAACTAAATTGTTTACACATTTATTAATTCTTATAAAGGAAATCTTGTAGATGATATGCTTCTATTATTACTACGTAATTTAATGAAATGAATAAGATTTCAACGATACTCATACATAGAAAATATTCATTTTGCCATTATGTTGCCTTGTCGATTTTATACGGCAGATAGAATCGTGTCTGAATTGAATTTGATAAGCAAATATAAAATACCATTTTATTTCGCTTTTTTTAAATATGTATAGCAATTGGGTTTTATGAAAATCGTTTATGTTCTCTCTTTTGATTTTATTTTTAACTAACTTTTATTACTATTATTTTGTTCTTAATTTATATGGTTTTTCTCTGTGAAAGTAATTAAAATAAAAAAATTAGTGTTATATAAGAGGGGGAAAAATGGGGGGATCACAGCATAGCATTTTTTTATTATCTTAAAAGAATGAAAAGCAATAATATAAAAAATCTAATAGTAAAAGGGAAAATAGAGAGGAGACATTGAAAATTTATTGAAAATAATAAAATGGTTTTGTCTTTATTTTGTTTTTCTTCTTTTTCTTTAAATACGCTGAAATGCTTTTCACTTATTTTTTAACTTATATTTTTAAATATTTTAAAATGAATTGTTTTCTGTCGGTCCCGCCTGTTCGTTTCTGTAATAAGTACACAACAGCTACATAAAAATACGTGAAATAAGATGTAGTTTTACAACTATACGTTAATTTATTCTCCAAAGTTAATGAATAATGCCACATTCGAATGTTTGACATAATACATGTTTGTCCATACATACGAGTATATATACACCTGCTGTAATCTCAAAAATTTTCTCAAATTGTCCTTTTTACAAAAATTTTGAAATTATATTAGCTTTTTTGGAAAATTCATATAATTTTATTGCCCTTTCCATAATCTTTATACGCTCTATAAATTTTATATTGAGCTTGAGCACATAGAAGATCAAAGAGGGTCTCATCATATAGTAAAACAAGAAAATAATATTCCTGAACATTTCAAATAAGTGAAATGTCACGATATTTTTTCAATATTTTTAATTTTTGGTTGTTCAAAAAATTTTCTTTTTTTAGTTGAAAGAGACAAAAAGGTGATAAACGTGCACCATTTTAAGCAAAATCATTAAAGTAATAAAAAAATATAATATAGAGAAAATAATTAATTTATTATAATTTTTATGATTATAGAATTTATGAAGGGAGCCATTCTGTCTTCCATATAATTCAGATTTTTTCATGTTCTTTCATTTTTTAATTAAAGTCTATACACATGTGTATGTACTACATGTGTGTCTAATATGGAAAATTTTTCGGAATATGTGAAAAAGTCGAAATCACGAACTTTTGAACGCTGAATGTTCATTCAAAATAAAATTTAATTGATTTATAACGAAAGTAGTTTATAAACGTTCTCCAAATAGCGAAAAATTAAGAAACAGTTAAAATTATAAAGACAAAAAGAAAAATTTAGAAGAAAATCTAGCTAGTGAAATTGTTATCAAATAGAAATCCTTTTAACCATTTTGTGCAAAATCATTTTTTGATTGGATTTCAAAAATTTCAAATTGATTAATCAAAACTATTATAAATTATATCCAATATATTATAAACTATTCTTACATTGTACTTCCTTCATAAAATTCGACACCCACGAAAAGCATGATTTTGTTTCACTATACCTCTTTGTTGTGATAATTGTTTGGGCACATACTTTAGCCATTTCAAAAACATTGTGCGTCAAAAACTGTGTAATCTGTAATGCGAATATTTATAAAAAAAACTACTCTAGCATATTTAACTCTTACCTTTTTACAAATTTTCAATCTAGTGGACTACCACATGGAAAAAATCGTGTAAAAATGTATTTTGAAACAACAATGCTTCCAAAACCAAATTATAGTTGAATAGCTGATAAATTTTAGAACCATGTTCCTAAGTACATATGTATGTATGTAACTGAAGCAGGAATGTGGATCAATGAGCTGAAAATAAAATTTGTTCTATTTATAACTGTTAATTTATATTTAATCTGTAGCATATAAAAAAACGATAACTTAAATAAGTGTCCATGTGATTTGTATACATATATACTTACATATGTAAATTTATCTAAATAAAAAAAATCTGTATGTATGTGTGTATATTGACCAGCAAGCACTGCAACTGTTTCCCTATGTAAAGCTTTTTGATATACTTTTACTTCAGCATAAATTTTTATAGTCATTTATACTCTTTAAATTATTGGAAATGTATTTTTATATTTTAAATATTATGATCAAGGACGTAATAAAATACAAAACAACCTAAATAATTATTAATAATTTGCTTTCTATTTGAAAAATTTTTTATGAATTTACCGAACGTTTTTTCATTATCTTACAAGAACATACTTGTCTAATCAGTCTAATGTCTTGCATTGAAAGTAGGGTTGGAGCAATATTTTCAAAATATCAATTCTGTCTGCATCTACTTTTTTTGCGATTTTCGATATTCTTGAATTTTAACAAAAATAGACAATTTCGATATTTTGATAAAATTAAAATAATCAAGCGTTTACATAGGCAAGAAACCGGAAAGGAAAATGTAACAATAAAAACAAAAATTTTACCCACTACACCTTATAAGTTAACTAACTGTTCAACTGACAAGAGGCGATTTCTCTCAAAATCTCAAAATTCTCTCTGTTTCGATATTCACGTACTTATGATTTCGACACTTAATAATTTATGCAAAAAATTTATGTTCTTGGTTGAAAAATATCAAATCAGCCAACTGGAAATGATGCATTATGAAAGTTAATAAAAGATATCACGACTTTTTTAGAGTACACTTCGCCTATACTATCTATATTTTACAAATATTTAATCATAAAATAATAATCTTATTATTATTTTATGATTAAAATGTTCCTCATAATAAAATTTATAACCTTACCCTATTAGTTTCATATTAGAGTTTACCATTTTTTCGTTCTACCAAAATTGTTTTTGAAAATATAATTGAGAAAATTTTATTTAAACCGCCTTTACCTTTTTTTTATCTTAACCTTTAGTTTTAACCTATTTACTTTACAATCTATTACGGATATCTTATAATCACATTAAGTTGTGAATTCTATTTCACATACTTATACGCCTTTCTACCTTGAACCATATTAAGTATATTTTGAAACAAAGAAAATAGTCTATTTAGAAGAAATGTGTACACAATTACAATAATATAATTTATTTAAAAAACAAAATTTCGTAAGTAGTACTTATGAATTTATTAACGATAAAACATAAATAATGGAAAAAGGACCTAATTCAAAGTAGATTTTATATTTTAACAAAAAAAAAAAACAAGTATTAAAAATGTCTTGAAGCATATTTAAAAAATTTATAAATTTTCACTTATAAAGAGCTTTGTTTTATTTTTGTATCGCATTCATAAATAATATTTATTTTGTTTATATGTAGGTCAACTTTTAAAATATCCTTAGAACAAAAGAATAAGGAATATAGAAAATAAAAATTAAATTTCTCGCCTACAGAAACAGATCCTTTTCATACTTCCTTTGCAGTTTATTTTTGGGTTTACTTTCCTTTTTTTTCACTTTTTTTTGTTTTGTATGTACCTACCTACATGTGACCCTTTATCACATTCATAATTTATTATCCTTTCAAAAACATTTATAAACATTTTTTTTTGCTTGTTTTCGTAAAACTATCCATTTTTACCTCTTAAAAAAGTTTTAACCTTAGCATTAAAAAAATGTCACTTTTAATAATCTTCTACTTATATTAGATTATCATTTGAATGTTGCTTATACACGTTTATATTTAAATTTAATATGAATAAATGAGCTTGTTTAATATAGGGTAAATTATTTAAGATTTCAGCAACTTAGTACAAAAATACATATGTAATTTTTGAATGCATGTGTAGGTTTAACTTAACTAATATTTTACGTTTTTAAATTTGATGAACTTGTATCGAAAAATATCGATAGTTGAAATTATGTAGTATCAATGGTGTTCACCACCAATAATGCTACACTAGAAATCACTAGTAATAATGCTTTACTAAAAATAATGCTACACTGATAATAATGCTACGCTAGGAATATTGCTGCAATAAGAATAATGTTACAGCTAAGTTGCACTAAAATATTGAATTTGAATATAGCATTGTCATCATCAGAGTTGCCATAGTAAAAGTATTGCAGGGTAGTATGAAAATATCACTTGAATCCCTTTTAAATTCTAAAAATATAAGATTTTAGTTGATAAATTTAGAAAAATGGAATAAATTGGGAAAAATATTTATCAGCCTCAACGCAATTTTTTTGACAAATACAGCTTTTATTTACAACAACTTTACCATTGAAGTGTGAAAACTATATTTTTCTTGTTAACAATATTTACCTAAAAAATGTTATTATTAAAATAAGCCATTAATATTTTGTTATACATAGGAAAAAAAAAGATTTTAGTATAAAGAATTTCAGAATTTTTACAGAAAAGTTACCAAATCAAATTAGAAGTTAGCCAAACAAAAATAAAGTAACCTTTTTAGTTCATAGTAACAAAAAACGGCAACTCTTGCCAAAGTAAATTATTTTTTATCTAAGTTGCTTCTGGGCTTTTTTTTTTTACATTAAATTAATAAAATTAAACTTGTTTGAAATTATAAAAAGTGCTTTTATTAATGTAATATAAAGCTTCACCTATATTCAAAAGTGTAAAAATTGCTATAGGCTAAAAAAATTCAAATCAAATATTGAATTCTATACACGGAGTGACCCGCATGAAATTTGATTTTTACAAATTTGGGTCTCCAAAATTGCTAAGATATTGAACTTGAACTTTTGTCTTAATTAAATTAAAGTAGCATAAAATGCAATATATTAATAAATAAAATTAAAGATGAAAATATCGTTCTCATGAAAAGGTTAATCAGTAGTATCCAAAGTTATTCGGCAAATTCCTTCAAAAATTTGGCTTTAAGCAGCACCTAAGCGTTGTACAAATTTTTATCTATTCATAAGTGGATATGTAAGTATAATATTTTTAATATTGTGAGCTTATGTACATACCTACATAGCTCCTACCTAGCATCTACCTTCTAAAAGTGAAAATTAATAAAAATGATATCCATTTATTTGCTGACTACGCAAAAAAATATTTCTCTCTAAATACCCGGAATCTTTAGAAATCCAAAAAAAAAAAACATAAATTCAGGCAATTATTTTAATAATTTTTTTATCTTTCACTCTCAATTTCATATTTTCTTTTCAGTTTTTTGATAAAAAAATGGAAAGTATAACAATTATTATTCCTTATATGTTAGATTATCGAGTTTCATTTTATATGGGAAAATAAAGAAAAATCTTCATGACTTAAAGGCAAAAATTAAGAGTGAAAAAATCAACTTCTCTGAAAAGTGAATCTATACAAGGACAACAGAAATAATAACAAATATTTATTATGGAATTTAAGTCCGAATTGAAAAACAGAATAGTTATGTGTCTAGGTATTTATTGATATAGGTAGGTACTTGAAAAAGGATACTTAATTTTCCTATTTTACTTTAACAGAGATAATAAAGGAGATGTTAAGTGACATTAGAAATCATTTAAAATAGGAAAATTCTTTTTTCTATTTTTTTTTTTAATTTAATGAGAATATTTCAAAGTAAAAAAAATTTTATTTAGGTCAGCAATTAATATTTTTAAGAAAAAATATTCTTTTCTTTTAATATTTCAGAAGAAAAATTAAAAGATAATTTGAATGGTAGGGTCAACTTATTCCAAAGGTAAGAATTGAAAGATTTTATTAAAAAAATTAACAAGTTCTTTGTCCTGATTTTCTGCTGGTTTACCTATAGCATGCGTTGATTTGATTCTGTGACAAAAGCAGGAAAGTATTAATATTGAAAATATTTTTAAATCATTTAAAAAATTTTTCTGTACTTTCTGCAATGTTTTAACTTAGAGTCTTTTTGGTTTCACTTCTGTTTGTGATATAAGGCAGTTTATTTAATAAATACCTCTTCTTATTTTTTAAAGAACATTTTTGAAAAAAGAAAATTTTTGAAAAACGATTCTCTACTTCGTTTTATTAGCGTAAATGTCGCATTTACCCCTTCTCTTTGTTCCATTTGTTCGTATTTGCTATCTACCTTTTTTCAAATCAAAGTTGTTATTTAGTAAAAGTTTAACTTTTTGTGACAAATGATTAATTTTTACAAATATTCGGTACAGTGTTTTAATTTTGTTTCCACTCAGCACATAAAAGTTTTCCAATTACTTAAATGTTAACAAGAAATTACTAAAAAATTAATAATGTAATATTAATGTGTACGTATATAACATAATTCTATTATTTTATTTTATATATAAAATAAAAATTGTCCATGAGTTTATGTGTTAGTTTTCAATACGAATAAAACAGGAAATATAGGTACAGAGTGATGTTATATTAATTATTCTATAGATTTCGAAATCTTATTGCCAGTGTTTAAAAAATTGTTTATAATTATAAATAAATTGACACGATCGCTTTGTACCCCGAGTTAGGCGCCTTTAAATATTTTAAAATTTTTTAATGGGATTTCAATAACTTGGAAAAAATTATAGTTGCTGAAGTTGTACTTGATTGCAAGGAGGTCCATTTTTTTATGAGTATTTCAAAATCTTTTGGCACATCTTTTAAGGAATAATTAAGTAAAATAAGTTTTTATGTTTTAACTATTCATGTCTTTAAATATTTATTTGATAGAGTCATCTCCAAAAATAGCTTATTTCAGTGTGTATTCAATTTGAATCTCACAGGGTAAGAGCATTGGGTATAACATTTAATTTAATGTCACAAAATAATTACTTTTATGAATTACACTGTACATCATATCGTAACTCTACGCTCTTGTTACTGAAAATGTATTTAAATAGGGGGATTTTTCCGAAAAAACTTTTCATTAACTTTATAACAACAATATAATAAGAATAAGTACTTCCTGACACTTTAATAAGTTTTTATATTTATAAATTTTACCAGCAGTATATACTCGCACAATCTATGTATTGATACATATTTTGTAATTTAGTATTATCGTTAGTTAAATGAATTTTTCCCATTTTATTCAAGAAACAGAACACCAACAACAAATGCAATAAGTAATATACACAAAACTTCCTTAAATTATAGTTTTATTACTTTTTTACGTTTTTCTTATAAATGATTTCAATTTTTCGTATTCAAACCATTGCAAATAGACAAAATCTAGCAAAAAACAAAGAAGAAAAAAAACTTTTCCACATGAAAGGGCATCTTAAAGTTTCAATTCCATTTTTATAATTTTCTTGAATTACGGAACACAAATGAAAAAGTTGAAATGTCAATTTGACATATGTTCAGCCATTAATAATGACATTTTGTCTTTTTTCTTTTCTTGATTATTACGTTTTCTTTTGACACAATGAAAAAATTATAAGAAAAAAATTGAAAATGAAAAAAATTTGAAAGAATAAAAATGAACTAAAGGACATATGGGGCATCATTTAAGGACATAATATAAATTGACATATAAAAAACATGTGTACAAGAAAAAAAAAAGAAAAACATTAATTTTTAAAACATAAATTTAATGAATGGCCACTTTATTTTGCTGAATATTTTCTGAATTTTTATAAATCATTTCTTTCTTTCTAGTCGCCTTGTTAGACTTTTTATGAAAAGTAACATTTTCTAAACAGTGATTTCGTATCAAACTATGGAATTGTCAAATTGATAGTGTTGAATCTTTAATTAATGAAACTTAACAATGCATAAAATTAATTAACGCACTTTGAGTTTGCAATCTTGACAGTTTTTTCATTTTAAAATGCAAAATTAATAGAAAGTTCATGGAATTATATTTTGAATAAAAGAAACTATAAGATTATAGGAAGTTTTTTAAAAAAAATTTATGTAGCTTTAAAAAAAAATGTCTTCATTTTCCTGAGTCAGACGTCAGTAATATTTCTTTATTTTTAAATTTCTTAACCACTTTAACCTTAAGCTGTAATGTTAAGTAACGGGAATTGCTTTTAATAATCAATACATCCACAAAGTAAGTGTATGATAAAAAAAATATAAAATTTAAGTGAAATTTTCTCTAAGCTGCTTTATGTCCGTATAATAATAATTATCCTGCATTTTATTTATTAGTAACACCTCTTAATATCGTAAAATATGAATATGATGCATTCAAAAGAGACTGAAATGTTTCCAAGGACATTGGATAAGTATTACCGATCATCAACTGAAATAAAGAAAATTGAAAAAAATTTATAATTTAAAAGTAAATTTTATTTGAAAAAAAAGAAAAAATAACCTTTAATTCTCTTTGACTTCGCATCATAATAAAAGAGAACATTTTCTTTAATTTAATACTGCAATTGAACCAGTCTGCATCGTATATTGCAAAACTAACTTTTACACTCTGTGAACAAAAAGCCAAAAAATTTATGTTTTCCTGCTATTAATAATCTTAAGACATGTTAATTTCAATTCTTACTTCATCTAATAACTCATTTGCTTGCCAATAATATGTAAAAAGGACGTATAACATTGTGAAAATGTACATGAATGCTGAAATTTTTTGAGTAATAGATTCAACCTAAGATTAATAGAAGAAAAAAAATAATAATTTTTAGAATTTTATTAAAATTTTTGTTCTGTGAAGTGCAATTATTTCAAAATTTTTGTACCCCAAGTCAGGCGCCAGTACATACTTCAATATAATATTTATTTTAATAATTTTAAAGTAAAATTTGAATATAAAATTTTTTAGATTAATAAATATTTTTATAAACCTACAAAATTTATACATAACAAAAGTGCGCACAATATAACGCTGTATAACAAAAATTCCACAAAAATTATATTTGTAACCATTGAATTGAATTCCTTAACAAATCTATAAATATAAAAATACATTATATATTAAATTAAATTTTAAAATTATCATTAATAAATTAACCTTATAATTTTATTATGATACTTAATGCAATTTATTAATTTCTTCTTTATATTATTCTCATTTGTTAAAGATTTATCATTACATAAATTTCTTAATTGATATTGTAAGTCCTTTAACATAATAACACCGAACATTGTTACTGATGCAAATAAATTAACAAATGGCATATACATTATTGTTAATAGGAATGGTGCTGTTAATTCCAATAAGTATATTATTTCATAGTATGGAAATTCAATTATATTAACTTTTGGTAAACCGACACCAATGGGATGAACTAAAGAAGAGTTGGAAATAAATGAAAAAAAAAGTCGAATTATATTAAATAAAAAAAAATGTGAATTTTTTTCATTTCATTTCAAATCTCATTAAAAACTTACATAATATATGTACCAATAAATAAATTAATTAACAAAATAATTAATGAAAAAAAAATTACTTCTATCATTGCAAATTAAGGGAAATAAAACTGCTCCAATTAAATCCAAAAACGATGCTGATAAATTAAAAATTGAAATACTACGAGCATTTTTCGTTATTCTGTACAATTCAATTTTGACCCATTTACTTCCATTTTCCTGCCATGGATATAAAAATAATCAAATTAAATTCATTTTTTTTTGTTCAGTTCCTTTGTCGTCTATTGTCTATAGGTGTAATCGATAATGTTAAAATGCGCATTGAATTCTTTGCATCTTAATCGATATTGCAGTTGCTAACAAAAGCTTTGTAACGTTCAATGTTGTTCACAGAATGTGTACACGTGATGTGTAATCAAAAATGCAGAAATCAAATGTTACGAAATTATAAAATATTGCATTTTTAATAATAAAAAAATTTCAACTGCCAACTTTGTTTTTTGTGCAAAATGAAAAATTTTGAAGAGGATTAGTTTATTTTACTTAATAAAATATTTTAGTAAAGTTTCAAATTCAAACTAGCAAAAATAATTTATTGCTAAAGCAGTTGTCAATCGGTTGCATGCAAAATTTGTACACAAAAGTTGACTTGCAAAAGTGTTTTTAGCATATATTGTTGATTGATGCCGGCCAGAAGCAATTGTAGTCGACCGGCCATTTCACATTATTGATTACATCTTATATATTTGCATATATACTCAACGATTATATCTGTGCATATAGAGAATTTAAAAAAAAATGAATGTTAAACTATTTACCATTATATTATCATGCAAGAATTCCAATTTAATTAAAAAATCTTCAAATTTTTTACGATTTACTATCAAAAGGAAACAACGTAAAATTGCATTAAATATTGCAACGAAAAAGAATGAATGTAATATAAAAATTGTTAAATTATAACGATTTTCATATATAAAAAATGATTGTAAAAAATTTAATAAACAAACTGGTATTATTATTGCATAACGTTTCCAATTATTTTCAAATAAAATTCCACAAAATTTAAAAATTTTTAAATTAATTTCAAGTATTGGTATATTTTCAAACATTTTCTTTGTGAAACAAGAAAACAATTTTTCCAAAAAAAAATTTTAATTTTTATTAAAAATCTTCCACTTTTTTTTTATTATTTTAGGTACAGAATTTTGTAATGATCCAATAGTTTTGAAGAAATAAATGCTACTGCACAGAACAACGAGGTAAAAAATGTTGAATCAATTGGAATTCAAATAGAAATTTTAATAATTTCAGTATTACTGCACTCAATATTTATTTAACAAAAAGAAAATAGCTTGTAATGAAAAATGTTTTTTGAATTAAATTTTCTAAATTACATGAAATTTTAAATTTTCGTTTTAAAGGCATGATTACACTGATTAAGTTACAATTCTTACTTCATCTAAAAATTATCCAATTATATTTTCAGTCTAGTGTATTTAAAATGTAATATTACAGGTGCAAATTTTATTGAAATTGCATTATAATTATTTATAACATAACACTATAATTTAGCTACATTACCTATTACGAGTGTGAAATCAAAAGTGTATTTCGTTGTTTTCTAATTTTTGCTTTTTTAAATTTATTGAAATTAATTAGATATTACATAGTATCAGTTAAAAATGAAAATTATACTCATAGGTTTCAAGGATTGCTTATTACTCGCATATATAATTTAAAATATTAGTTATTTTATTCTACATCTGGTTTTGTTCACACAGGAATTCATAATTTTTTACACAACGATCGACAGCACAAATTTGAATATAAGGTAATTATTCAATATTTGCCATCATTTATTATGCCAAATTTTTAAAACTAAGGTCTCTTTGGAAAATCTCTTAATAAAGATTTTAAAATCTACAATTAATTTCAATTGTATTTTCTGAATCATTGTAATTAAATATTGTAAATGATTGAAATTCATTTAATTTAAAAGGATTGAAGGCAAATCATGTAATAAATGTTTCATTTCAAAATTTGAGTACATTATATAATTATAATTAACAAGTTTAAGTACAGTATAATTACAATTAAATTCCAGCCCAGATATCGCCATAATGTTGGGTGATATAAACGGTAAGAACATAGGACAAACGAAGAGACCCGTTACAACAAGACTTAAGGAATATTTAAGTGAAATAAAACGTGCAAGGAGAGTAGGATTTAACAGGATTTTCGATTCTATGGTTGCAAAACACATTTATGAAACGGATCACACAATCACGAAAGATAACTTAAAGGTATTAAAAGAGGTAAAAGGAAAACACAGAAGAGAAGTTCATGAAAGCATGCATATATACAAATCAAACAAGGACTGCCTACTGAACACGGACGAAGGTAACGCGGCTACTTGGCTCTTTAAATTAATTATTTGACCAGTTTTAAGGTTTAAAACAGGTATAAATTTAGTTTGTAACTAAGAAAAAAAAAAACAAAAAGAAAAAAAAATATATAAATAAATAATCAAATTCTAGATTAAGTCAGGTAGATAATTATATTAAGTCCGGTATAATATTCCTAATTTTAATAGATTTTAATTTTTATTGCTTGTTATCTTAATTTGAAGAAAATCAGTTTTGATAAAGTGAGTATGTAGCGCACGAAATATATTAGCAAAAAATAAAAAAAAGTATTTTATTCCGAATAAAAGGAAGTTTTCTTTTCATACCAATAAAAAAAAAAAGAATTATATTTCGGAAAAATTATCAACCAATGAAAATTTTTTTGAATTGGTAAGAAGGACTTAACTGATGACATAAATAACAATGGCGAGTTGCTTAATATAAGCCGCAATAAAACTGCAGATATAATGCACTCAATAGTCAACAGAATCTGGCAAACAGAACGAATATCGTGCTGCTGGAAGAAGGGTATTTTAAGAAAGCTACCAAAAATGGAAATTTAATGGAATGCAAGAAGTGGTGGAATGTAACAATACTGAATGCAGATATGAAAGTGGTCGCGCTTATAATAAATTTCAGAATTGAAATTAAAATAAAGTAAAATGAAAACAGACCCTTGTGAGGGGAGGATACGGCTGTATCGACCAGTCTAACACACTTCGAATAATTGCAGAATTGTTACTCGAACGGGATTTACCACGGTAATTACTTTCGTGGATTTCGAAAGGGCCACTGATACGTTAAACTGAGAGTTAATATTGCACTCCTTGTATTATTTCCCGAACTAGTCACTATACATATGTGGATACGGAGCTAAGGGTGGTTCGTCAAGACTATGAGACTACCTAATTGCCCTGGATGAAGCCATCGAAGGGGGCCAAGCATGTCTCTCCTCCCCGTTGGATCCTCACTCCCCAGTCCTGTTCAATGTAGTGTTAGAGGAAATCGTAAGAAAAATAATTCAGACACACAAAGATATACATGATAAACTACTCAATCTGCAGAAAAATGTCCGGGAAGTCGACAAAAACGAAGACAAAAAAATATTAGAACTAACGCCCGAAAAAATGTTACACTAAATACAAACAACACAGAAATAGAAGATGTTACTGAATTATGTTGTGTTGTAATACTGCGGACGGAAGCACTGAAAAGGCCATGGAGAATAGTGTAAAATTCGCACTTAGCTACGGCACAAAAATACGAATATTCAAGGTTTGCGTAATGTCGGTGTACTAATATGGAAGTGAAACCTGGCTAATAAAGAAAATCTGTACACACAAAATGCAAGTCTTCAACAAGTGCGTAAGACTTATGCAACATATTCCTAAATATTTTAATTTAATTAATATAGTATGTATTGATATCTTAAATTGCAAGAAGCAGACACAAAAGCCGCTCCAATTTATGTTTTAAATTTTCAAATGTAGAATAAAAAAAGAAGTCATATAATGAAAATTATAATAAGTAAGTGAGTTAGTTGCGTGATAGATTCCATCATTCAGAGTTTAGCTTTTAGAAAATATTTTAAGTGTAAGATAAACAGAGTTAGAAAATATTTTAACTGTAAACCTAGTTGTAAATTTATTCAAAGTTTCAAACCTAACTCAAATTTTATTTAAACCTAGCCTCAGTTTAATATTACTATATATCAAAAATTTTTAAACATATAAAAAATATTAAAAAACATATAAAAATGCGATAGATTTTCATAAAGTCGGGAATATAAACACTAACTATTTAAAAAAAAAATATTAATGAAAGCAAAAATTGGAAAAAAATCCAAAGGACCATAAAATTTTGTACCTATATCAAAAGAGAAATAGAAAATTTAAGTATAAAGAAGAACTTAATGGCCAAACTACTAAAATTTTAATAGTCCCAGATTGCTTATTTCATTATTTTTGATGTTGAAGGTCTTATTTTCAATTAAAATTTTATTCAATTTTTTATTTGTTATTTGAAACTAAACTATAAAAACCTTGCAAATTAAAATTTGTTTCTCTGGACTATTGTGAATGAAGAGAGTGTATATACTCGTAGGTTAAATATTTTAATATTAGGAGCATATTATTCTTAATTCTTATTTTGAGTTCTGATAAAATATATTAAGACATCTTAAATATTTTATTTTCCTAATTTTAATTCCATGTATAACAAAATTTTTGGTAATAATGTTTAAATTAGTTTTTAAAGTTTTTATATTTCTAACTCCTGTTTATTATACCAACCAGTCCCCCTTCAATAAATTCTGGAAAAAATCTACCATGTACATGTGTGTAATTCTTTGTTATATTTTCTCCTTTATGTTTGCAATATTCACTAAATTATCATCACAAATCGTTTATCTTACTGACTCTTATATATATAACACTTATTCAGAACTTTTCATAAAATCAGGAAATAAAAAAAGTAAAAAAAAGTGAACAGGACAATAGAAAAACATTTTTATTTCAATTTTAAGTTTATTCTAGACTCGTAAATGTACATATATATACATACATATATGAATATTATGTGATATAGGGAAAAAAATATACGAGTACATTAACATTACCAATGCATAACATGTCCTCATTTAAAGGAACAACAACAATAAAAAACGGGGCAAAAAAAATAAATAATATGAAATAAAAATTTAGGATGGTAAAATATAGTGGAAGGAGATGAAAATTTTCCTCCTTCATATTTTCTCCGCAGTTAAATATAAAAAAAAAATGATTTCGGTTGACCATATCATTTTTATCATAATTTTTTTTATATCTCCCATTACCAAATCACAAATTAACAAAATCACAATAAAAAATTGATGTGAGCAGCATAATTTCGACCGAATTTGCGTTTTTATGATTGCAATTTCAAATTCATGCTATTCCTGAATTTTATTCATCCACTTTATGTTTTCGGTGAATTATTGGTATTGGATCTTAGTTTAGAATTGATTTAGCACTTCTACTCGCACGGAGAATAAGATGCCCGATAAAATTATACAAGACATGCCCTAAGAAAAACATCGCTTTGTTCCATTCAATGAGAGTGTAATGACATAGGTTTAACAGTTGCCTTCATAAGACTGCCGTGCTATGTCTGGTATTCTCTACATAACTGTCTTGATAACTATGGTAATTTGTCAGAACTGAAAATTCTAATGCTAGAACCAACGCGCAGCTATTAAAAATAATAGAATTAGTGAAGTGTTGTTAATGGAAACTATATGTAAGCTTCCTTTAACAACATAAGCCTGTGTGGCACAAAAAAAAAAATGTTCTTTTGTATTTTTATTTAAAAACTTATAAATGAAAACTATACCTCTCTGATTATAAAAAAAAATATGGTTGACAAAAAATTACTCACTTATTCTTTTTTTCTCCCTTGAATTTAATGCCGCATATTTAACTTATACTCTTTCTTGCTTGCCTTTCTCTTTTCTCTCTCTTCTTTTGTCATAATTTTTTTTTACTGCCCACATACCGATAATGATGATTATGATGATAATAATTTTTCATATTTTTCACTCGTTTCTCTTTGTTGCTTGTTTTTTTTTCACGAAAATACACTTTATTTTTATTTTTAAAATGTGAAACCCTGAAGGCCCAAGCAAAAGACTAACCGAGATAAAAAGAAAACGAAAAAAAAATTTTGAATGAGTAAAATTATTTCCACCCACATTAAATTTTTTTTTTTATTTGTGTTTTGTTGTTCCACATATATGGAATGGGAAGGGTTATGAACAGGAAATAATTTTCTTTATCCGTTTTCTTTACTGTCTTATATCTTAGTTTTAGTTATTACCCTCTTTTATGGTGTTATTTTATAATATTTTTCTTTTGAAAATCGTATACATTTATACAGGATGCTTACATAGAATATTAATTAAATATGTGTGGAATATTGCTATTGTTAAGTTGACCACAGTCCATAAAAGGAGTTGTAATTACAGTTAATATGAAATATTTTTACTGAATTTCAGTGTAGTTTTCAATTCTATTAAGTTACTATTGTAACTTTATTCACTTTATAGTGTAGGTGTCATTAGTACAAACGAAAATTTAAACAAACTTCCTCTTCATTCTAATTATTGAGCAGAGAAAAATTCTGAGAATATTATTTAATTTTGAAAAAGAAAAATATTCTTTATGCTCTCTCAATTTTCCTCCAAGCTTACGCTTTTAAATTCTTTATGGCCTCTGAAAATCTTGCATTTCCGAATATTTTTCTCTATATAATTTGTTTCATTCTTTACTTTAGGTGATTGTAGCGTCACCCTGTTAAAAAAAATAAGTGATACATTATTATCAATTTAAAAGTTCTCTGACCCAAATGTCTGGCCAAGACCTTTTTTTTTCCTTTGTTATTATTGCGATTATTCTGAATAATATTTGGACCATCATAAACATGATGTAGACGTTATTTTCTTTTAGTGTTTTTTCTTGAAATTCTTTAGTTGAACTTTTCTCATATGTCAATTGTATGATAAAAGTAGTAAAAATAAAACCTATGCCGTCTTTTGAACTCCAAAAAATTTTCCATTTTTTTTTCATATTTCCTATATGATTTTATTTTCTATTTTTATTTCTTATTAAAATGAATGTGTTGAATTTACCGCCTATAGCCAATATTTTATGTTAAAACTTTTTAAAATATCAAAAAGTACAAAACGGTTTTAATAGTTACAATTAATCCCCATCCCTATTCCTAGTTTTGCTTTAGGAAATGAAGAGGTACACGCACATTTAACGCCGTTTGAACATTACGTACACATTGCTTTTATATGGCATGATTTGTATTTATGGTTTTTTAAAAGTAGAAAAGTAAAATCCTCGCAAAAAAATCCTGTTGTCTAAATCCACAAACAATTTCTGGACATAAGAAAAAATTCTAACAATTTATGATTATAAAAGAGAGAAAAAATTTAGGAAATAAACGTTTTCATTATTATTGTGCGTGGTATATGGACCAATTGCTATCTTTTAAGGCAATAATAAGTAAAGTTAATATTGTTTTCGTTTACTAAATCTCTTCTCTATTCTTTATCCTTTTCAGGTTCTAAAAATAAAAATTTTCTTTGAACAATATTTTTTAGGTTCATTTTTATAAAAAAGACTTATGTATAACTTTTGCTGGAAAAATTTCATCAAATAATTCTAATGTAGCTTGTAGTTGTAATGACTATTATTAGGATTATGGAATGTGAACAAAATTTCTAACAAAACGAATATTGAGATTAAAGAAAAAATGATGGGGGAAAGAGAGTAAATTGGTATCATATTGTTATTAATCCAAGAGAAGAAAAGGAATAGGAACACGTATACCTTATTGCCCAATATATTACATAAAATAAAAATATGTAAAAGATAATTCAAAACTACTTCGTTTTTCCTCAAATTTTATTTTCAGTAAGAAAAAAGAACGTATGAACTGTATGAATAGTTTCTATCAATACGATACAGTATAGATTCTAGATTGTAATATCGATTTTAACAATAAATCGAGCGTTTCGAGTTCCAAACTTCTAGAAAAAAAGACACTAAAGTACACGACCACTGATCACCTCACAGAATCAATAAATTTGGTAAATTTTTTTAAAGTTTTTCACAGTTGTTGGATAAAATATTTTTAGATATCAATACTTTTATACTGGGCGCAAATTCAAGTAAATATAAAATTTTCATGATTTTCATTATAAAAATTTAAAGCTTTACATTTGAATAATCTTGTACTTCTACTATTTAATATATAAAATATTATTAATGTTTTTCTTTCCTGAGGACATTTTACTTATTTTTTTTTCAAATTTTTTTATTTTTGAGCTGTCAAAAAAATGTTATGGATTTTATGCAATTAAACTTTGTATGTTATTCAAAATTACAACCAATTTATTTTGTGAACAAGAAATAAAGAAGAATTCGGTTTTTTTAGTACAGTAACTTCCCAATTGAATTATGTGCACATTGTGTTTTGTGTGTCTTATATAATTTAGTTTAGTTTAGTTAGGGAACGGAGGTGGTACGCTCAACGATGTTATACAGCATTAGGCCAAGGTCAACTGGCGTCCCAACACGACACACTTCTCGCCGCAAGTCTCCTTCGACAACGTTCAGGAGATCAAACACGGCCTCCTTTAGTAAAATTTCCAATCCATCCGATCTCGTGCTGATATGATACCGATATCGTCTCAAAAGGCGGCTTCTCCTTCGCGTCAGAGCGGGGTACACGTAGAGCACGTGTTGTACGTCCTGCATCATATCGACATCTCGGGAAATATTCGATGAGGGAATGGCCGGCTTGTTAGCCATCTTTCGCAATATGATCACGTAGAAGCTCAGCGCCCCGTAAAAATTCCAACCGCAATATTAAGATGCCCCTGCTCAATGCCAGCAAATATCTTGTTCTTGCACCGTTCTGTTCAGTCGCAGGCACTTGTCGTTGCACAATTTGCAAGTACACAACACTGTACCAAAGCAAATTCCCTCTTCTTCTAGTTTCCTCATTTATAATGTTTTTCAAATTCCCCAAGGGCGGAAGCACCGAACTGTCGGCACTCGCCTCTTATCTCGCCGGCTGTTCAGCTTTCACATTCCCTTTGCCTTCATTGTGCCCCGGAAGTTACTGTTGTTTTTTCATAAGAGCACAATGAAAAGCAACAATGAGGAAATAAAATTAAATTTTTGATGAAATTTCTTTTGAACACATTAGTTTTTCTCCCCTTCAAACAACATTTCTGTAATTTTTCTTTTTCTCTAAATCTTAAAAGGTAAAAATTGTTGATTCCTAAAATTTAAAAGAATTTTATTATTAAAGTACAAATAAATTTTCTGATTAAAAATATTGTGAAATTTAAATCCATTCACTTTAAATTCTTTTTTAAATTTACTTTGAACTTTTACTTTTTATAGAGATATCTAAGGTTAGATTTTATACAGGCATTTTTAACTTGGTTTTGTATTGTGGAATGTACACTATTGTAAATCTAATGCTCCGGGGCGTTTTTCGAAAATTGAATTACGTAATAAACGCTCCTAAAAATATGATTGCTGAACTGCATTTAAACTCCTAGTGTAGGTATTTGTTCAAAATGAATCGTTGTTTTAAGCCAGTTCAAACAAATTGTAAAAGTTATTGTCATATAACTTGTATATAATGGAAAACCATTTCAGTCTCATCTTTCAACATAAGCTCAAAAACAACAATAATTTTTGGAGAGCGATTCTTGTCCTCATTTTAAATAATAGTAATATTAATTGAAACTGCTCTTAACACTTTATATTTACTTAGAAACACAACTTTAATCAATTATAATTTCATTATAAGTACTCTAGTATGCTATAGATCATTCAATTATTCAAATATCCTTAAAATAAAAACAATTATGTAATATTTTTTGTTACAAGATGATTTAATTGTACCGTAATCAAACAATTATATCATTCCTCTTATCCTCATCCATATATCGATACCCTTGCAACACTAATGTAATTTTCTGAAAATGCAAACTTAAAACTATATACAAAATTTTTAAACGATTGTCATAATCAGAAACTAAATTATTATTTATTGCTACTAAACCCTATATACATTTAAAATTTTATAGAATAGAAAAAATATGAAAATTTATAAAGACTCCCTATGGTATTCTAAATTGCGGTCGTCATTAAATTATAAAAAAAAAAAAACAGAAACCAAAAATGAATAAAATCAACAAAAAAATGAGATAAATCAAATAAAAGGATTTCGAAAATCTCTTAAATAAAAAGGATAAAAATCCAAAAAATTAAATAAACTGATAAAAAAATAAAAAAAGAGATCATTTGAATTCTAATAGCAAACGAATTTGTATTTTCAGTTCGAAAAAAAAAAAAATCAAGTTTTTTTTTTTTTTTTTGAATCACTAAGGAACCCCATATTTCAGTTCAAATCCATCCATCATTAATATCCTCGTTAATAAATTCATTTTCATTCCTGTTTTCGTTTTTTTGAAGCTTCGACAACAGTTTGGGGAAAAATATTCCCCGCAGGATTTTGAAAATAAATTTTTTTTCCTCTTTACGTTTTGTTTAGTGCCTGCTTCCAAAGATGCGTACATTTAATGCAAAAGTCCCCATACAAAATACAAAAAAATAAATACAAATTTTTTTCAAATTGCATACTAGAACACAAGAAAAATTGATTTTATAATAAGCAGAAAACCCATTTTGTGAATAGATACTTTATTATGCTTTTAGATCGTATTTAGTATGGGGAAAAGTTCTGTTATTTTTTTTAAAAAATTCTTCACGTATAAACTTTGATGTATGCACTGAGTTGAACTATAGGTCACTTTAAAAGTATTCTATCGAATAATAAGTTATTTTGAAATTCACAATATGAATTTGCACGAAAAAAATAAAAGAATATCTTTTGATTTGTATGTCCACCGTTATGTCCAATTTGAATAGAAAAAATCGAGGATTGAAGTTATGAAGTTGAAATCTTATTTTTCAAAACGTTACGAAATAAAGTAATAAATCAATTTAATTTATGTAAATCATTTCTAAAAAAATTCTGCTTAAACTGTAACCGGATAATAATACCCGACACACTCAAACCGAATTTTATTTTAGCAATAGGTTGCCATGTTTATTATCAATTAAAAATATTCTGGGTACATGCTCGGGAAACAGTATTAAAAATATTTTAAATGCGCTTATTTCAAACGAAGTCCTCAATGAGAAGAAATTTTCGTTTATCATTGATTAAGTTATACGAATAAATTTTTAGGTACATGCTCGGGAAACAGTTTCAAAAATTCTGATTGGAATTTAACTGTACCATTTCTAATTTTCAAATATTATTTACTGGTTAAAGACAAAAATGATAATGTCCAGGAGTCGTTCTTCTTCATTCTTTAACGGAATACTACAAAAAAAAAAAAATGAAATTTACAGTTCGTTGTCTGCAATCAACAAAATTAAAAAACGAAAAATAGTAAACATGCTTTTCCTCCCATATTCTGTGTCCATTTTTTTTTTCTGTATTGCTCAGCTTTTATGTTCAATAGTTTATGGATAATTTTGTTTTTGTTTTTATTTTCTCAGTTCAACCTTAAATCTACCATTTTCATTTCATCCATTCCGTGTCACACATTCCTTTAACTTTATTATATTCCCCTTCCCCCTTTTTTTTAAAGGACAACAAAAATATTCTGATTGACTTCAAAATTTTCGCTTATTTTTGATTTTGTATTTATTTTTTTACTTTTTTTTTTGTGTAACATTTTTTTCATATTATCCTTTAGGTTTGTTTTTTTTTGAAGAATGCACACAATATAAAAAAAATAATAAAAATGTGAAAAAAAGTTTTCTATCTCTACAATAATATGACGATTATGTATGAATGGCGTAAAGTAGCGTCTGTAAGGAAACGTGACAAGAATATTAACCCCAGACACATATACAACAATAAAAATAATGAGAAAAAGTAGGAAAAAAAATAAATACTTCAACTACTTAACTTCCTTAGTGATATATTGGCACAGTGAAAACTGGATGATGGTCTGTTATATAAACGAATGTTATTCTGACTGAATGCAGAAATACAAAACAAAAAAAATGGAAAAAAAATTTACATTTCTTTTGTTAACCGGTATTTATCGTTATCCTCTTTTCCACTTACTCTTTTTTTTCCATTTTTATACTTTTATACAATAAAAATCTCTTTAATAATCTTCCCTCTCTTCAATTTCATTACAATAGTTATACGGCATTCGAGTATACCTCTCTCTTTTTCTATTATAATAGAGTAGATTTATGCAATCTATAGACTATGATGCTTTTATTATTTACATCTCGTGTAAAATAAATACATTTGCACACATACATTTATAGAAGAAATTTATTGAAGGTGTAAATATTAGAATAATACATTAACTGCAAAAAACATACAAACAAACGAAAAGAATAAGGGATTCTATTATTGCGATAGCAATTTAGAAAATGCGTGATCCTTTAACATATAAAATTTGTGACCATATATATGAAAAAAAGGAAAAACTTGGAAAACTTTAAAAGATTATCAAAAATAATATCAACTACGCAGCTATTCAGGACAGTAAAATATACATGTATGTATAAGAAATGTATATACAAAATGTATAGAGAAATTCACGTGTATAGTAAAAGTAACAGGAAAAAGCTAAAAAGGAAAACCGGAAGATTTAAACAAGAGAATCAAATTAATCAAAGGGATATTCTTTAATAGATGATTATCATGCAATGGATGGACACAATAATATACAAAAATATATTTTTGTCTATGAAGGTAGAAAAGGAAATGGTGATTCTGGAAAAATCATTAAAATTGGGGTAAAAACGTTACTGTATATATAAGAGAAAATTATTAGCTCCTATTAAATTTAATGATAAAATCTTATTAACTAAAATGTAGAATACAAAAAAAAATTTTGAATTAAATAAACAGTAAAGTTTCTGCAATGTTTACAGAAACAAGTTAATTCAAAATACCTTAACGAATCTACTTCAACCTTATTAAGCTTAAAAATAGTTTTGCTCTATCGTGTTTTTGGGTACCGTATCAGCGCTCTAGATTAGGTCTCGTTTGTTTCAGTCTTTCTATTCTAACCGTTTCTTCTATAAGCGAAACGGCCTCAATATTCATATGCTGTTTCACATACGCTGTGAATGTAACTGTCGCATTCATGCCAGGGAGCATCCAATATATTATAGAAAATTTTGATATTATTTTCGAAAATATATTAAAAGAATAACGGGATACCAAAATAATAATTACGGTCATAAGGAAAGTTATAAGAAAATTTTCATCATGCAAATCAAAGAAAAAAGTTTGCGAAACTAAAAATTTCTTCCAAGTTTTTATTCAAAGCAGTAAATGCTTTGTGCAAAAAAAAAAAAATAATTGCTGACATTTTTGTTTATTTTCTATTTTCATGCTTTTCCTGTTTCAAGTCCCTTAAGAATTTTGTTTACTATTTTTTAAAAATAAACAAGAAAAAAAAGAAAAATTATTGTTGTAAATTCCATGTCTTTCTCTTATCCTTGTTTGTGTTCTTTGTACAATAATTCTAAAGTCAAATAAAAAAAAATATGTTGTATTTCTTGTCTTCTCTAAAACAAATTGTCCCTACAGTCTTATTTCATTAATTTTTCCATTGTGTACTATTTACCATAATATTTTAGGGGTTTCCATAGTTTATACCTATATATATAGAAACTTTCATTATAATTGTTATCATATCTATAATTTTGAAAAGAATAAATAAAACAATTTTGTCCTTTCTCTACTTCTCTAAAATATTATGGAAAATACAACCAAAATTTATTACCATTCTATAAAATATCCCTTCAATAAGGATTTCACAATACACTTACGCATCTACAATATATACAAGTGAACGTAATTTTATAGATAATTTTTCATAATAATAATACGAGTAATACAGTTTATATTGTTACACAAATATAATTTTTACATATAGACATTTTAATCCTCAATTGCAATTTATGTACATAATTTATACAAGTATGTATTACGCCTTTAGCATGTACAACATACCTTATTAGCGTATGTACTACTATAATTGTATACAGGATATTTCTGTTCCAAGTACACTACTATGCAGAATAGATTCACCCCTCGCGCATCCATAAGAGGCACTTACGCCCTTCTGTAATTCTCATCTCCATTTACCATACCATTATATATAGATCCGTGACAAATAACTCGACCCGCGAGATTACCATCGAAATCATAAATCAATCCCGAAGTATATCTGTCGTTTTCACAAAATCTACGGTTGCATTTGGATCATCCTCATAAGACAGATCCGAACCTTTCCGATTTGCCCATCTTCAGTAGACTATCAAGAGACATTTTCAAATGAACACACTCATCAATAACCTCAAATCTAAACGACAGAGTTTTTCTAGTTCCCGCCGCCTTGGTCCCAAAAGAAGATATAAAGCTTTTGGAGTGAGAAACTCTAGGGAAATTGTCCCAATGATCGACCCTGGGCCATTCCTCTAAATTATTCAGAAGTGGTAAGACCGTTGCCCTTGATATGGCTGAACGATCCATAAAAATATTTTCTTTCATTTGCATGATGTGAGTAGAGAAAATGAAGTTGAATCAGCAAAAAATTCATTTAAGTTCAAATATTTTGGAATCTGTTGCAGTCTTTTTGTAATGTCAACAATTCTACATACTCGTATCGGTTTATGCAGTGGTATATATGCAAAATTGCACATACAACTGGAAATCCTTGCAGTTTAAAAATAATTTTACTATATTTAATAAGAACATACGTATGTACATAAATATAGAGAAAATTGTATACATTATAAATATTTATTGAAAATTTTATAATATCTGTGTTGAAAGTAGATAATATACCTAAACTGTTATACTACTTCTAGTAAAAATAAAAGGAGAATCAAAATGACTGAAAGCAATTAACGTCTGTCTTTAATTTGTCAGCAACAGCATCAGCAATAAGTTTACGTAACCATTATACGTTTTATACATACACATTTAATCAGTATATAAGCAGTAATAGTGAATTATGAAATTATATGTGTGTGCCTGTGTAGTAAGAAAGTATGTTGCTATTCTAGATATTGTACACATATAATTATGTACATATTGTATATACTTAGAAACAAATATTTGACATTATTTAAAATTTTTCCATTCTGTTGCAGAAAATTTAAAATCTATGTATATTAAGGATGCGTCTTTGAGGTTTTAAAAGTATTATGGAAGAAAAGAATTTAATAGATTTGTATGTTTATATATATGTTATATATGTTGTAAATATAATGTGGAATAGTAGTATTAATGATTTCATCACATAATTTTTATACGGAAAGTGCATTTTAAGCTTAGTTAAATATTTGATAGGATTAGATTAAAAATTGTTGAACGTTAATTGATGTAATAAGACCTGTTGTAGGCCGCCAGAATATTTCCATATTATTAATTTAACTAGTTTGATTGAATACCTTCCAATAAAATACTTGGAATGTTTATATTTAATTGAGATGATTGATTTATATTCGTTTTAATTGTTATACGTTCCGAACATTTTCTTTAGATTTCATGTGGTATACGAGTACTAACCGAATGTTTGAAAAACTATATATTCTTAAAACAAACACGCAAACTATGTTATACCATTTTATGAATTTATTCTGCAGTACATACGTTTTAAGCAATAGATAAATTTTAGAATAAGATAATCAATAATAATCTAGGCACTGAGATTTTTTTTGTTTTTTATTTTAAGACATTAATTGTTGCTCAACCTACTTATTCGTATCAGAAACTCTAAGATAGTGTCAATCCTTTAAACCGATTAGAATAAATTAAATCGTATTCCTCTTTCTTCTTTTCCGATATAACAAGTATATATACTATTATAAAATTGAAATTACATAGACAATTATACAAAATATACATATAAGGTTTATGTCTCTGTTATATCCGATTTATCTCTTTCTATTACTACAAATTTTCTTCATATTTATTACATAAATACTGTTATACAAGGTGTTTTAAAAATGTTATACGAGTACTAAATTGTTGTAGTCATATAAGAATGCAGTTGCTACAGTTTATCATGAACCTATAGCATAAGCCACACAGGAATAGCACAAGAACGAGAGATTTTCTGGTATTCGGCAGGGGGGATTTCGGGAATGCGGTTGGTTGGGTTGTTTGCATGGATTTAGTGGATGCCGCTGAATCTTCTATTGACCAAGTCTTACTTGATAACATTGAGAGTGCCACTTCTCCTCTCTAGCTAGCTAAAACTCTCTCTCTTAAGGAATAAAACGTTTTTCATCAATATAATTTTTAGACGCCTTGTGCATTACATACGTACATAAATTATGTATATTAAGACTTAATGTTTTCTTTACACATTTCAGCTCGTTTAAAGAAAATTACTTAAGTTTTATGTTCCAATCTATTTTATTGATTGAATTTTAGGAAAATAGACAAAAAAATAAAAGAAAACGTAAACAAATAAAACACAAAATATTGAAGATATATTAGTATTCATTATTTACATTCATAACATACGTATACATACGTATAGATACACACCGGTATATAAATAAAAATATTTGCAATTATTTAATAGCACCTATGTATAAACCTATATATGTATAGATACCTGCAGGATAATAAATGTACACACATTATGATGTTCTATTAAAAATAAAAAAAAATGAGAAAAAAAAAAAATGTACTGTTATACAAATGTACTTTTTTTTCCTAGTCATCTTTAGGGAGTCGTAAAATATTTAATAGTTTCATGAATGAATTGAACTTACAAAATAATTGATGAAAACATTTATAAAGAATTCAAGTTTTTATTGCAAATGAACATACATACATATTTCAAATAATAAATTTGTTCATACATGTACAGAGTTCAATTGTCTCTTGCCTAAAGAGAGTTGCGTTTATAGTAAAATTATAGAAAAAGTTTGTCTTTTCTAAAATGATAAAAGAAAATTATTAATTTTTAAAAAATATTTTTCAAAGATTTTATATTACAAAATTTTATTCTTATATAAAATTATAATATAATTACGAGGCAGACGATCCTTTTCCGATACAAAAATCCTTTCATCAACAATAATTGAAAAAATTGCATAAATATAGGCACTCATATGTCTTTATTGGGTACTATACTATAAAGAGTTATTTTGATGACTAAAGGCAATGAATGCATTCATATTTTTTGCTAATATATTGTAAGTGTGTATATATATTAGTATAAATTATCAAAAATGTAATTATTCAGAAAGTTCTCTGTTTTATCAAGATGTTTTTAGATATAGATAGAAATATAAATTTATCATTTATGTGAAAATTGTATAATATCAATGGTTTTTATGTTCTCCAATTGATTTTATTCAAAGTTATTTACCATTAACCAAAAATATTTTAGACAATTTATTGAAATTCTTATTATAATTTTTAAGAAAATGTTAAATTTATTATAAAACAAGCAATTAAAGTGATGATGAAAAATTAATTATTGTTACTGATTGAAATTATCAGTGCATCAAAATTTTCTTAAATTGTAAAATTCTTAAAAATCTAAAAATTTGCAACACACAAAATCAAACAAAAATAATTTTCACATAAATATTACATCTATTAATCAGTTCCGAAGAACAGTTTGGATACCGCCCGCATCGGAGTTGAATTGATCACGAAAAGTACTGTTCGAATCATAGTCGAATAATCAAGAGAGTACAGAACACCACTATTAGGCTCATCATTCATTTCAGAAAAGTTTTGGACACAAACAAGTGTGATATAATATGGAAAGCACTGAGGGAAAAACACCCGGAAAAATAATTATTCGAAAGAGTGCAGAAGTCGATTTCGCTATAGTACTCGTATATAAGAGAAAAATAACCGAACCTTTCTATACCACATGAGGGGTCAAACAACGTTGCCCATTTTCTCCGCCATTCTTTAGAATCATACTGTGTCACAAATCGTTACTCATAGAGAAGAAGTATAATTTGGAGTCTCACTCAACTATTAAATGACTTGGATTATGCCAAGACCTCTATTCTCTCTCACAAGATCAGTGACATGCAAATCAAATTAGAACATCTGGAAAAACTTGCCAGACATGTTGATCTCGAAATAAATAGTAGCACGGTAAATTTAGAACCCAATGGAGATGTCCATTGGTAAATCCATTCTCCAAAGTAGAGTAGAAGAAAAAACTAAAAATTTCATCTATAAAGTTTTCATATAAATCTACCTTAATGCACTGTCGCAGGTGATTCTTAATCACCATTACGATTTAAATGTATATACATAGATCTACAACATTATAATTATTATTGGTCTACATACAAAATTATTTAATTTGAACAAATTATATCGAAAAGTTTCTTAATTATTTATTACAGCTATTTTATTAGGTAGATGCCATTATAGACTGGATAATGTGAAGGCACATATAAAATTGTCATGTAACTAATAATGATATTATCTCTTCTGTCAGATATAATTATTATGATTATGGTGATATCTTATATGTGTTTCAATTTGGTATATTCTTAGATTTATGTATAGTATTTTGAATGAGCATGATTGTTGTATGAGACTCCGAGAAATTCTATCTATGAAGAAATTTTTATGTCTTAATATTCTTTTTCTGGGTTTTCTTTTTAATTAGAAAGTATTTTGTACGCAATATGAATTAATTATTAGTGTTTAAGAATTGTAAAAATATTTATAATTCATGATGACTAGGAACTACAATAATATATTATGAGTTTATCAGTTATATGACTCGAAAGATATAGACTATGAGTGTAAAATGTTGTAAGATGAAATGAAAAGATAACCATAACCATTAATGATCGTAATATCAATTATAACTTCTTCATCTACCTACAAGTTTTCATATTGCATATACCTATAGTAGTTGGGAGTTGTGTGTGTGTATTTTCTATAATTGTTAGAAATGAATTAGAATGTTATATGGTATTAGATAATTTATTTTCTAAAGCAATGAATTAAATAATGTAATTAATTCAATGTGATTATAATATTTTGGTTTTTTTTTCAAGTTTTCTCTGAACTTTTCCTTAATTTTTCCTTTATTTTGTGAATGGTATTTAAAATTGTTAAAATTTCGGAGCATTTAACCAAATAATTCAGTAAACAATGTAATTAATATATTGAACATGAAAAATAAATTTTGTAGTACACGTGATTCACTGAATTACTTTGTAAATATTTTGAATATTAATTACTTAAAATTTAGATCACGTCCAATAATTTTATCTCTTATAAAATTAGATGTAAATTCTCTTCAATATGAAAAACAAGAAGTCCATTTAATTAAAAACATTTTTTTTTTCAAAAATAATCTGGAAAATTTGTGTAAATGCTTTAATTTATGACCAATATTATGGAATAGTTTAGTTCACATAAGTAAATCTATATACGTTTTAGTAGAGCAAATATATTTTTACCCTGATAGTTTCGGTAATGAATGAAAGATGTTTCCTTTATTGAAATTACATTGAGGTTGTATAACTCAAAGCTTCGGAATTTCCTATACATTAGTATCTTTTGTAGTCAGGTGATGCCTATTCGCTGAACATCTGCTATTTCTCAGTGAATACGTTGCTTGCTTTACTTCAGATCGAACTATATTCATACTTCGCTGCCATATTCCATTTATTTTTATTCCTATAATGTTTTCTGGTGATTATTATTGATTGTTTTGCTGCTCTTAATCTCTTTGCAATGTACTTCTCCTATGTCGCACCCGAAAAATGTGTGAAGGGCGGTTTGTCATGCTTTTTGACGAAGCCCATATTCGATATTGGTCAATTTTGTATTCTAGATAATGCGTGACTTTGTAGTTAATCTCATTTTGTTTACCTTTGATCCAAATTTAAAAAGTTTAGAGTCATTTTACAATTTTGCTTCCAGTCCAGCATTGCTTCTCATAATTTTGTTTCTATATATTTACAGCTGTTTCATTTTTCTATATGATTACTTTTTTACATCATCAAGCATACAACAAAGGAGAAAGCAGTTATTAAGCGGAAAAAGTTTCCTTAATTTACTACAATTACTCCACTACTAAATAAGAGCAATAATAACGCAAGTGTTTATTATTTTTGTTTTTAAATAGCAAAGTTTCTTAATACAATATAACTACTTTACAAATATTGCTTTCAAACACATCTGAACAATTTTCAAAAGCAACGCCTGAAATTAAATATAATTTTCAAATGCAACTATTTAACCAATATTGAAATATTTGCGTCTATGCTTCAGTTAAAAATTACTAGAGAAAGGAAAAATGCTTATATCAACATTTACCCTAAAAATTGTTTTTGATTTCTCCTTATTTTTCCGACTTTCAGCCACATTATTTACCTATGTATGTATATGATTATTTTTTTCTCATATCATAAATTTAAAGTAAAAGAGCTACCCACCGTTCGTTTTTAAATATTGAATTTTTTTTTCCCATATAATCGACCCAGAAGAGAATCAAAACAAAATTGAATTTTAAAGGGAAAAAATCACAAAGTCATTTTAATATTTAATGTAATTTTGGTTGCTGGTTTGGTGTTCTTCCTGTTTCTTCCCTCTCAACTTCCACCAGAAAAAGTATTTTTTTTTGGCTTCAAATTAGTTTTGTTCTTTACTAATTTGATTCTAAATTTTTTGACATCATGCTTTTTTTTTCTTTTAACATTGAAATTACTTGCACGTGACTTAATTTTGGGTTGATTACTTTTTCCATTTCCTTTCCATCTTGTTGTTTTTGTAATTCATTTACGTTTTACTGTTCTTTTTTGTTTTTTTTTGTGTTTTGACTTATAAGCTCTTTTCCTTGGTAGTACTTTTTCTCAGTTTTATAACCGGAAAAGTTAAGGAAATAGAAAGACGATGTTAAATAAAAAAAAATTTAAAATTTGAATTTTCAAAATGTTTTCTTAAATCTTAAGATTTTTTCTTTTAAATTTTTCTTAAGAAATATTAATTTAAAATTGTTATTTTAAGAGTTTTTTTTTTTAATGACTAATAATTTTTGAAAATCAAAATACTGTGAAACTTTCTTATATAACAATTGATTTCCTGTTATGGTGATGTTTGTCCTTAGATAGATAAATAGATTCTAAGTGAACCGAGAGGGACAGGAGTAACCCCCCAAGCCACCGCAGCCATTTTTTGAATTATTGTAGCTCCCCCACGCTCCCGCCTACCACTTCCCCGTCCCAACCACAAAGCCGGAGATATCCCTAAGAGAATTGGACAACAGTTCCCGAACACTTAGGGACCCATGTCCAAGACAATTGCGGCGCCGAACAGCCAGTGCCGAACAGTCGCAGATAACGGCGGTCTCATCGGAAATCCCCACAAAATCTGCACAGGGGGGAGCCCAACTTCCCCAGCCTATGCAGGTGGTACTTCACTGGGCAGTGCCCCGTGAAGAAATTCACAATAGTGCGAACCCGGTTCCTGCTCATCCCCAGCAACTCTGTGGTGAATCCGCTGGAGCACGTCGAAAGAAACACTTTCGCATGAGCCTGACCCCCACGGCGGGCAGACCGCAGAAAGGCAGCGGCTGCACAAAGTCATCCCCAGATGCCCTCCGCGCCAGCCCATCGGCAACTTCGTTGCCCGCATGGCCACTATGGCCCGGCACCCAAATGAGCGTCACTCTGTTCTTCGATGCCAATTTCATAAGTGCAGCAAGGCAGCCCCAGATCAGCTTGGATGTAACCTGAGCTGAACGAAGCGCCAGCAGTACAGATGGTACGGTTTTTATACCCCCTTTCTAAATTGACTCTCAGACAGATCTATATTGCAATTTCGGCTTGGAACACTGTGCAATATGGGTCAAGGATTGCATATACACGCGTGTTCGGGCGGACACCCGAACCCACACCAGCCTCGGTTTTGGACCCGTCTGCATACCACACGCTCGAGCCCGACTGATGTACCGAGCCACCCCGATCCCACGTCCATCGATCGGGAACACTAGAGAACAGAACCCGGCACTAGAGGTCGAAGTTGTACCGCGGCAGACAGGTATCCGACGTGGTTATTCTTAGAATCGGTTCACTCTCAATGAAAACTCTGTAAGTCCTGTAAGCCAACTTTCGCCCCGCCTTGCCCTCGCCCGAGAGAAATCGCTGCTGAGCCTTATGGCACTATACAATTGACGCGTAGGTGATGATGGGCCTAGCAAGGATCGTATATAGTCACAGTGCTATCCTTGGACTGATCCCCCAGGTCCAATGAAGCTCCTACATGTTCACAAGGCCGCCGTAGCCCTCCCGATAACCCTATATATATGGGAGAGGCGATCATGCGGGAAGGGTTACTCCCAGATACCTCACCTCCTTAGATTAACTAATACGTTCACCAAACAAAATTGGGCTTGTTAATTTATCCTTGCTTCTGCGTCTGGTGAAGGCAACCAAAGTGTTCTTGCTGGGATTTATATTTAACTCAACGCTTTCGCATCACCTTTCCACAAAACTTTAATTTTGCTACAGAAGATCAGAAATAATGCTCTCAAATTTGCCCCGTATGACGAGTGCCACATCGTCGGCGTAACCTCAGACACGTGCTCCGGAGCCCCCGAGACCAGCGATGAGATCATCCACTACAATGAACCACAGAAGAGGCGAATGAACCCCGCCCTGCGGACACCCTTTTGGTGAACTTAATAATCCTATCCTGTAGCATCGATTACCCCATCTGCTCGGCGTCGCGTCAATCCCTCGTTTGTGCAACGACTCACAGATGAAATGATATGGAGTGCTGTCAAAAGCTCCCTCTGTATCAAAGAATCAGCCAACTGCCAACTCCCGCACTTCCAGTGAGTTTTCAAGGACCCCCACTAGACTCTGCGGAGCGAGTACAGTAGACCTTCCCGACTGATAGGCGTACTGAGACTCTTAACACGAAAGAAATTCAGGAAAAGTCGGAACTCCGCTTTCCGTAGATCTTCCAATCCGGAATCATCCACGGAAAAGGTGATGGAGCAGCCCCCGTCCTTTTTCTTATCCATTCTCAGCACCCTCCAGGAACTTATCTTGAGGCTGGAATTTTGCTTCCCTATCCTACTTAGAAATTTGTCCTTGGACAGACTGACGGTTGTCTCGTCCTTTGGCACGTAGGTGACGCAAACATGCTGTTTGGGCATGTCGTCGCCATCCAGTACCACGACGTTGCAACTGTCGCAAGGCTTTATCTTCCTGCAGACACTGGTTATCCACTCCCTGGTGTTTTGATTGTTGCATGTTACAGATATCCATCCGTCCCTTTGCAACGCTGCAGTGAATTGTGGATGATAGTCCACAACTTTATCCATTTCATCTATGATGGCTACTTTGATTTTCCCCATCTGAACTTCGGATAGCCTTTCCTCTGGATGCAATCTACGAGTGATGGCCACCTTGACCTGTGCTACTGCATCCCTATAAGAAGTCATTTTCGGATTTTGTTCAGGAATGTTCCCAGGGACCTTTCCCTCAACATTGCCCTTCATCGACCTCTTTTTTGAGGGACCTGCATCAGGGGTGTTGCTTTCCAACCTTTCCCTCTTCTGGGGGTGGTCGGCCACAACACCCGATCCGCAGGGCCTCAACTTTTCTAGCCTGTCCTTCTCATATCTGCGAGCTTCCTCTGGGGACATGCCATCCCTGATATAAGCCGCGATACACCGCTTGGATGCACCAGAGAAATATCGTTTTCTTCCCCTGATGTCCAACCTTTTCAGGTCCTCCTCAGTTTGTTGGATAATAGGTCCAAGAGGATCCTGATTATCCGTCTCCATCGGAGGCGCCGCCTTTTCCTCTACTGGCGTGAGAGGGAGTTCCTCCTCTGCGTCAGCCGATAGAAGCTCTGGTTCCGAAGACCCTTGAGCACTAACTGGGTTTGTATCAATGTTGTCCCTAGTATTTTTGTTGTTGTTGTAATTGTCACTGTTGTTATTGTTGTTGTTGCTGTTGTTGTGTTTGTCACCGTTCTTGTTGTTGGTGTTTTAGGTTGTTATTGTTTATGTTCTCCATTTTCGGTCCCACGAATAGCGCGGGAAAGTAAAGTCACCCATGGCAGAGCCCCGCATACCATGGGAAGGCTCGTTTAAACTAGAGGGCGTCTGGTATCCAGAGTCCGCATACTAACGACTAAGCTCACACTTAGCCACGCAGTCATCGGCATATGCTGTTTCACCTTGACTTGGGACGCCTGTCGTCAGCTGACGTATACATATAGGGCTGAAACTCACAAAGTAAGAGACTCGCCGCGAGACATGACCACCACACGAACATAACTTTGATTATTTCAATCATCCCTTTATCCTCCGCCATTACCGGGGCCCACCACTAGGAGGTGACAGTGCGGTTTTTGGCCCCTGTCCTTAAGTAATAGGTTAGGTTAGATCAAGAGGCGAAGTGTACACCTTGACCACTTAAGTCGGTTGTATGCCGTCGGGTCCCTCCCTTTCTTCCTCTTATTTGAACCAGCCTGAACTACTCAAAAATCGGGTAAGATCCCTTACATTTATATCCGCTTTGTCTGTAGAGCTTCCGAAAAAATGAGACCCAAGAGATCTCTGTGGGTCACTGATTCCTCTTCTCCTTCGTCACAACGTCATCCACCTTACATGTTCGCCAAACAGACGATGACCACCAGAACCCCATATCATTACAGCACCAATATCCTACCATCGGAGAAATATAACATTTTTTAAGAGACGCAACTCTAGCTTTACGTGTTCATGTACAATCAATAACTTTATCGATAAATAAGACGAGAATGTTCGAGACGAAGATATTTTCTCTTTAAGGCATTTAGTGCAATAAAATTTATTTGTTAGAATAATTATTTTGCTAAATTAATTAAAATTGATTCCCGCAATAATTCTTTTAAATCGGACCCAAAATCTATTAATCTCTTGTTTTTTTCACTCACATAAAATTCAGTTAATTTAATAGAATATAAATTCTGCCACATTCAATTAATGCACAAAATTTTAAATACTTACAAAAGAACCATAAAAAATTTAATTCATTTTAGGGCTCTTATAAAAAATTTCCAAAAAAATATCACAAAAACCAAAAATATTTTAATTTCAATTCTTAAAATTGAGATTGTCCCCAGTAACAAACGCACCCTTTATAAATCAAATGCAAGCATTATTAATATTTTTTTATATGCTTACTGGAAATTATTAGTATAAAAGAAAATCGCACACCGGTACTAAAAATCGAAATTTAATTTTTAAAAGCATTTCCTTGTTCGATTTGATTATAATCTACAATAATACTACAATTTTTACCCAATTTTAATATCACTAAAAAAATATGGCTCCATTTATATTATATAAAAATTTTATTTTAATGACCGTTTTCAAATCATAAAAATATTTAGTCGCCAAAATATCTAAACCAATAAATTAGGGATAACGAAAGCAAACTAAAGCAAGAAAAAAATGTCAAAATTTTTATTATCCTTTGATGGACTTTATATGCATTAAATTTCATTTTTATTTAAGATTCTTTCCTGTGATTATGGCGATGTCCGAAACGAAAATGCTCAGGATAATAGGAAATGAACTAAAAAATTGCTTGTTTTGTTTTCTTATTTTTGTTTTATTATGGCAAATAATAAATTCGATATCTATTTCGATTCTATTTCATATACGCACAAAAAAAAAATGGTCAAAGAGAGAGAAAGAGAGAGAAAAGAGGAGAGAGAGAGAGTGAGAGAGTAATAATCAGATCCTCTAAAAATAATATTATTATGACGGATAAGTACCGTTATTAAAAATTGAAAAATAAATGTCCCACGCTAAAAGCTTAAATTGAAACCTTAAAATGGCTTTTCTCTTTTGTTCTTCTTTTCGTATTTTATTATCAAAATCATTAAAATCAATATTGTTTCGGTTATAAAATATGGGATATTAAAAATAGGATATAGAGAATAGTATAAATAATACAAGTATATAAGGATAAGGAAATGTTCGGATAATAAAACAAAATATAAAATAAAAAATATTAAATTGTAAATATAAAATTATTGTCGTCCATATTTAGGTTAGCCCATATATTTATCTCCACATATTATGATTATTTTCATTTCAAAGGAAAATATTATGGAAAACATGTCGGGTTTCATACTTCTTTTAGCTTTTAATGAATTCGTTATTAGATAAGTATGTCATTTAATTTCTATAATAATCTAAAGGAAAAAAAAAGAGTATAACAAGAAAACGGAAATATCTAACTAATTTTTTTTTGTAATAAATCTCATTTCTATTATTGGAAATGAAAGAAAAGCAAGATTACCACCATATAATATTTTTTCCATTTTCAATTTTATATTATTCGGTTTTCATATAATAAAAATGATTTTTAATTTGTTGAAGAGCTTAACTTTTCAAAAATTGAAAAGTTCATAAAAAAAATCATTTGTCTTGAATCGTAACTTTCTATGGTTCTTATCCTCTAATAAAGTTTATAACCATATACGTAATTAAAATTGTATAATATATTGAGAATTGAAAGAAAATTGAAATTTAAAATTTTGACATAAACTTTAATATAACACAAAAATTTCGAATGATAATATATTGATCATTCGGAATTCACACGAATAAAAGCATTCAAGTAAAAAGCTCTTACAATCAAGTAGTAGATCCCCCGTCCCTTCGAAACATAAAGCGACTGCACCAAAAAGCACTCTAAGTACCTTCCAATATCATCTCAAAAGACGGGAAGCAACTGTATTAGATCCAAGAGCCCCAAGGATCCGAGTAACTCTTCACCTCCCGAATCCAGTTGCAGCAAATTCCGTCGCGCTAAGTATTGCAAGAACCTCCGATTGAAAAACCTCACAGATATAATGCAACTTTATTGATATACTCAGTCTAAAATCTTCTGAAAATATCCCTGCCTCCGTAGATACACATCCGCAACTTATTATTCGCCTATTTCTCTCTCATTGGCACAAGACACAGGAGTATAAATGATATTTTCTAAATAACTTAACAAGTATATGGTTATTTGCAACATGTATGTGCCACAATGTTTTAAAACAATTCTTAATAATTTTAAACATTATTTACACATGGAACATTCTACATGGGCGACTTAAAGCACATATCATATGCACACTAAAAATAAATTGAAAAAAAGTCAATTTTGTAACAACTAAATTTTATCACTTCTCCATATCACATCTTATAAAATAATTCTTGTTTAATGCTGTAAAAAATTGTAATAATAACATTTACAATATACAGTTACCTAAAAATAGGTCTTTATTTTTATTCATACACTCTTTGTTTATCATACATCCACATAAGTATTATTACGTATCTGTATGTTTATGTGTAACAATGTAAAAGATATCCGCTATTATAAAGTGTAACAACATATAAAAATTGTGTTGTCTATGACTCTATGAAATAGGGTCAAGGATATAAAAAAATAAACTTCCAAAAAAAAAAAAAAATTTGCCGTCATAAAATTATTTATCTCTCTTTCTCTCAAATATTTTCTCATATATTAAATTTGGTATTATTAAAAAGAAATGTGTAATAATGTTTACACAATTGCTTGTTTTCCTATAATGTGACAAAAAAAAATGAAATATGAATTAGAACGTGAATGAAAACGTTATTAAAAATGGTCATTCCTAAATTGTTATACGTAATAAAATATATGAGACATGAAAATGTTTCAAAGCCATAAATAACAAGTTTGCCAAATATTGTTTATGTTGGATAAAATTAATGATTGTAACACTCATATAAGTGAAGAACGGCAACACCATTTAGGTTCAAATCATTAAGTTGCATAATTTTAGGAGAAATTGTTATTCTGGCGGAGAAATTTCAAAGTAAGTACTCGTATCATAGTAGACATTTTGTTAGAAATCATCTCTCAAAATAAAATAAATTGAGTATAAACCACAATTTTTGTTTTTTAGTAATTATAATTGAAGACACGTGATATATTCATTAAGATATTCAGATTTAGAGCACTAGCTACTTTTTGATAATTCAGTAATACGCCTTTGTTGTTGAAAATCGATTCCATTTCTAAATAACACAAATCTACAAATATGTCGAATTAGCCTTGAGTTCTTTTTCTCTTAACACACAGTTAGAAAACAGGATCACAATCACAACTTCCTCCATTTTCGGTTTTCTTCTCGTAAATAAACTGGAAAACTTGAAATTTATCTTATAACTGTCATCTTGATCATTATTATTATCGTTTCAATTTTTTTTTCATCTTTCCATCCATTAACACAACATTGTTTGATTTCGAGAAGAAAATATGGACCATAATAATGTATAAAATGTTAGTTTTATGATATTAAAATATACAACAATTTATTATCCTTGTTTATAAATTCTCCTTTCTCCTACTTTCTCCCTCTACTACTCATTTTATAGTTACCTCTCAATCTTTCTTTACATCTTATACAAATATATAGGTAAAACATGAAGCAAAACATAATAAAACGCCCGTAATTTTTTTTTTACCATTGTACTGTTATGTGGGACAATAAGAAAAGGGAAAAAAGTGTAATACGGTAAAAAAGTAACATGGAGACTGAAAAGGCATTAAAAAGAAAATGTTTTCTATGATGCAAAATGGTCGTAAAAAGTCATAAAATGAGAGTGAAAAGAAAAACCTGGACAAAATCGATTTACAGTCATAAAAATAAAGTTGACATAATTTTTCCTCTATTTTTATATTTTTGCTGATTTTTTTTTTGAGATTAAACACGCTATACGGGTAACAATATATTTTAAGGTTATATTTTATGCAGAAAGATAAGAAAAAGGAAGAAAATTTTATGAATTTTGCTCTGTTTTTCTTGTATTTTTTTTATGAGCAATCCTTTTACGCCACAATATTGTTTACATTTTTCCTGAGAACTTAATTGAATATGACAATGTAATTTTCACAAACAAAAAAAAAAACTCTGATCATTTTCTAAAGAGTAAATTTACTTAAACTTTTAAAGTATACGCTTTAAGTTAAGCCCGTGAATATTATGGGGGAAAGGCTATATTATAGATTTAATATATTTTTTAAATAGATGAAAATTTTTAATTAAAAAGGTTCATTTTATTGTGCAGCCATAAAAATGTGATTCAACTTTATGTATGAAATATCATTAAAACCAAATATATTAACAGAACGAATGCAGAAACATTTTTATATTATAGCTCACAATTGCACATTGAACGTAGAGTTTTATTAATCTGCAACTTACCAGATGGAACACCAGAGCGAAACAGAAACAAATACCCAAAATACAGACACTCAAGCATTAATAAACATTAGACAGGACATCGCAATTAACCAGGAACTTTTTCACAATGACAATAATAATAGAGTCCATAAGAAAATTGAGAGACCACAAATTAGAGGAATAACTCAAAATTACACGAGATGGCAGATTTAATGTAGAGCAGAAGCAAGATTACAACCTCAAGGAGCCTTACGAAAATCGTGGCCCTAAAAATATAACTCAGGGTAGTTGCGACGTTAAATAAATAAATAAATAAATAAACACATTGAGACTTATAATAAATCCGTCGGTCGACGGACGGACAGCATTATGTGGTTTCTGTATTATAACGCCGAAACAGTTATGCCGCATAAAAATAAACTGAGAACACTTCATTCGTAACAAAAACAGGAGTTTGATATGAATGCTTCTTCTCGGCTACTTATATCGGCTGCTCTCACAAGAACTCCGTGGTATTTAATACGTAGATGACATAGCTATTCTGAGCCACTTAGTAGAAGGAATGTATATGTCTATCAATGAGCTAAAAAAAACAACAGTTATTCGTCTTTGCATAAACCCTGCAAATTGCAAATGCATGAAAATAGATACCACAAGCCGGTAAGCCCATGTATGTAATTACAAAATAACCACATAGAGGAGGTAGAAGAGTTTGAGTACCTGGGTTGTATAAACAGTAAATGGTTAGTAAAAGGTTCATGTTTGGAAGGCTATCTATCGCAGAAAATGCTTAAATTCAAATATAGTGTTTATGGTTTTTTAAAATATGTTTCCTTTCTTGTTTAATTTATTAACCACACAATTAATTTATAAAAATCACTCTCTTATGTTGTATGAAAACAAAATGTTCTCCATATTCCTGTTTCTTTTTTTAATATTTCAATATTAGCTGTATAATGATTGACATATTCTTAGAAAAATTAATCAAACAAGAAAAATGAAATTTTCCATATAATTTATCTTCTATTATAATATAGGTTTTTGTTAACAATAGAGACCACATTAACATATGGTTATATTGTATTAGTGCTTAATTTTAATATCAGTTTAATATAAAAAAAATTTTAATATAAGCATAGCTATAGGTACACGAATATGTAAAAGTGCTTTCATATTTAAAATTTTATCATTGGTTGAACCTGAAGAGGAAAATTAATATCGAAAAACATAATGTACATAAAAATAAACAACAATTTTCCAAACAAAATCAATTCCTTTCCTTCTACATACATATAATAAAAAATAAGTACATATGTACATGACTGATGAATGTGTGTCTTTATAAATCAGATCTTTTATTTTCCTTAAATCTCATGTTTCCTTACTATTGAGGCTTCCTCATTCTGAATAATTAATGAAATAAATGATTAATTTTGTAGATGGCTTCCGTATAAATGCCTTTTTTTTTTGGTTATATAAAATTAATGTGAAAAACATTAAATTTTTGGAAATTTTTGGAAATATGTAATGTATGTACATATATAGCTATACCCATACTGCTCTAACAAACAATATTCAACTTAAAATATCATGTATTGTATATAAGCTCTTTTAACTTATGTTATAAAAATACCTATTCTTTTCTCGATCTCTATTAAAGGTACAATTATTTATGTATCGTATTATACAAAAAAAATTAACAAATATTTAAAGAATGTATACTATTAAATCTTTCTGCCGTATATTTCATGTGTATGAAGATGATAAAATCTTTAAAATGTGTTTCCGTTAGATTATTAAATAACATTAGAAATTTTGAGTTTTCTTATTTTCATGAAATCAATTTAAACGCTTATTTTTATAATCTGTTATAAAAATACAAAATTAGACAAGAAATTTAAATCCTTCGGTAGGAATATCCCGGAAATGTATGTTGAGTAATGTAATGTATTCTCACCCCGCTGTTCTTAAGAAACTGTTCCCAGAAATCTTTTCTCGAGTAACTGTTCCCAGCACCCTCTGAGTCAGTACTTTCCAAAATCTATTTCTTGTATTCCCAAAATTTTTTTCTCAGTAATCTGTTACTAGTATTCTCTTCTTAAGGTGGTTAATTTTTTTCATTTACAACATTTTTATTAGTTGTTTTAACTTTCAATCATATCTAGATTGTAGATTATAGATTTTTTCTGGGAACCGAGTGAGGCAGGTGTATCCCCCGGGCCACCGCAGCTATTCGCGACTTATTGTAGCCTCCCCACGCCCTTCCTACAATATCCGCGTTATAAGTATGAAGCCGGAGATAGCGCTAAGGTAATTAACAGCAGTTCCCGAACACTTAAGAAACCCTGTCCAAAACAATTGCGGCGGTGGACAGCCAGTATCGGGAACTTTCATCACGGCAGAAGAACGTGCACGACAGTTTCATCCCCGCCCCCGCAAAATCTGTGCTGAGCAGAGCCCGATTTTCCCAGCTTATGCAGGTGATATCTAAACGGGCAATGGCCCGTGAAAAAATTCGCAATAGCGCGAACCCGGCTCCTACCCATCCCCGCTCCTTCGCTCGGGGAAATTCGCTCCAACAGCTCCGCAGCGAATTTCCCCGAGCATGTTGGAAGAAACATCTTCGCCTGACGGCATCCTTTCGTGTCCCGCCAGTGAGGACTGAAAAAGACGGCTGCACAAAGTCAGCCCCAGATCTCCTCCGTGGCAATACATCGGCAACCCGTTACCCGCTTGCCCACTGTGGCCAGGCACCCAAATAAGTGTCACTCTGTTTACCGATGCCAATTCCATAAGTGCAGTAAGGCAGTTCCAGACAAGACTGGATGTAACCTGGGCCGACTGAAGCGCCAGCAATGCCGTCCTGCTGTCTGAGAACACATAAATGGTACGGCTCCTATACCCCCTTTCTAAACTGACTCTCAGACAGATCTCTATTGCATGTATTTCGGCCTGAAACACTGCAATATAAGTCCAGGTTCACGTATATACGCGTGTCCGGGTCGCCCGGCTCGCACGTCCACCGATCGGGAAACAGAACCCTGTACTGGCGATCGAAGTTGTACCGTGGCAGATAGGAATCCGACATGGTTATTCTCAGAATTGAATCGCCCTCAATAAATTCCCTGTGAGTTCTGTGGGCCAATTTTCGCCCCATCTCGTCCTCGCCAGAGAGAAATCGGTAAGTCATTAACTGAGTTCCTCACTATACAAAGATGCAATGGTGGCAGCCCAATCATTACCTCCAATGCAGCAGAGGGAGCCGTGCGCATAGTCCCGGCCAGTCTCAAGAAGGCCAGCCTCTGAAGCTTTTCCAGCTTGGCCCACACACTCACTTGTTGAGGCTTTTTGCACCACACGCTCAGGGCTGTATATAGCCAAAATTCCACCCTAGGACTTGTTTCCCAGGCCCCACCGATGAAGCTCCTGCACGTCCACAAGGCCGTTGTAGCCCTCCCGATGACTCTATCTATGTTGGGTACTCCAGAAGAGGCGATCATCTAGGGTTACACCCAGGTACTTCACCTCCCTAGTAGTTTCAATACGTTCACCAAACAGAATTGGGCTCGTTAATTTATCCCTGCTTCTGCTTTAGGTGAAGGCAACAAAAATGCTTTTTCTGGGATTTATATTTAACCCAATGCATCTGCACTACCCTTCCACAACACGTATTTTCAGACATGCGCCGCCGAGCCTCTGAACGCAGCAACTAGATCATCCACCACGATGGACCACAGAAGGAGCGAAAGAACCCTCACTAGACATACCCCCAGAAACCAGGATATCGAACCTAATCTGTCTAGGGTTTGACATGGATGTCTCATTTGAGACACGCCATCCATCAATTCTACTACTGATAAATTCAGTGCAAAGCGTGATGTCGAGGACCTCTTCCCTGATTGCGTTTATGAATGTCGGCTTATCGCCCTCATTCATAATCGTTAATTTATTACTAAATATAAATTCAAGTAGGCACTCAGCTCTTTTATTTATATCACTGTTTCCCCAGACGGTGTGGTGGGCGTTGGCATCTCTTCCTATTATCTGTGGGAAGTTTCTCCTTCTACAGAAGTTTACTAGGTTCTTCAACTGTTCGTCTGGATGGGCACAGTCATCCGGGAGATAGGATGAGCATACAACAAACTCTGTCCAAATCACGGCGGATCTTACCTTCACCAACGCAGCTATCTGATCCTTCAAGCAGTAATCTGAAATGGGAAGATATCTTAGTTTTTTACTAAACAAGATGCAGGCCCTAGGCCCACCCATAATTGTACTATCATACAATAGCTCACCTGTTGGGTCCTAGTAAGAACATTCGTAGATGCCCTGGCGTGCTGTAGATTTATTTGGATGCACCTCACAGCCATATCGTTTCTTTCGGCTCTAGTCTATGGGCTTTAGCCCTTTAGACAAAGGCTCCACATGGGACCTCCTTCTCCTTTTGGTAAGTTTTTCTTTTTCCGGCCCCTAAGCCATGCAGACATCAGCATATGCTGTTCCATCTTAACTTGGGACGCCTGTCGTTAGCTGACGTATAGATATCAGGCTGAAATTCACAAAGCAAGGGATTCGCCGCGAGACATGACCACGACACGAATGTAACTTTGCTCATTTCAGTCACCTTTCTATCCTCCGCCATTACCAGGACTCACCACTTGGAGGTGACAGTGCGATTTTGAGCCCCTCAATCATATTTAACTCATCACACATATTCATCAAAAAATATTTAATATAGCTATTCTTTTATGGTAGATATATTTATATAAGTATCTAAGTAATGAATAATTTATTTTATAAATTTAATAAATTTTTAGTAGGTAATGTGTAACAGTTTTATATATTAAATTGAATGTCTCTAAACTTCGCATATATAAAAACTTACGTTATATATATAATTAGTATAACACATACACAATACGCAAGCTCATTTATTTGGTACAAAAACAGGAAAAAAAAGAAAACATAATGTTAACGGTAAAATTCATTCATTCAAAATATTTTTTTTTGTTTCTTCTGCTTTTCATTTCTAAGAGAAAATAATATAGAAAAAAGACAATCATTCTAGGAAAGAGTATGTAAAAAAAACTCTATTGTAAAATTAAAGTTATAAAAACAATAAAATTAGTGAAAAAGAAAAAAATATTAAAATACCGAAAATAAGAAAATATAAAAGAAAAATGCTTTTAAAAATGTTATACTTTAAATATAATATATTTATGCCAGTACATAGAGTTGTACAGAATAAGAACAAATGGAAGCTTTGGTTCAATTGAGTTTGTGTTAAATTTTATATTTAATATAATTGAGTTAAAATTGCATACTTTAAGGTGATGATTGGTATTACATAATTTGATAAAAATAGCAATACATTATTCAAAATTTTCAGCAAATTAAGATGTAAAGCATTCGACTCACTAAATTAAATTTAAACTTCTTTCTTAAATTTATTTATTATTCTGTATTTCAAGATTTTATTGTTTCTTGTAATTTCCGAACTTTGCTTGTAGGGAACCATTAAAGGCTGGCTATTTATTAGAATATAATATTCTCTGTTTCAAGAGCGTATATTACGTTTTATACCCTGGCGGAACTCAATTTAACACACCTCGAAATTTGTTGCAATTATGCAATTCTATAAAATGTTCTATATCCATGGATTAATTATGTAAATGTTTATGGATTTAAAAGAGAAAACAGGGAGACAACCTAAAATATTTAAAATAAACAAACGCTAATAGAAAAGTATGCTAAAAGATAAAAAAAAAAAAATATACTTTGTTCTTTTCAAGTCAATTGGATCGAAAAAAAAAACGCATTTATCAACATTATAAAATAATAAGTTTGTTTTAAGTGGAATAGAACATGTTGTGGAACGCCTCTGATGCTTGAACTTAAAAGTTTTATTATAATATATTATTTTTTATTTTTCTCGACATTTTGTACTACTTACATTCTTATTATCCTTGAAATGCTCTATAATATTATAAAGAAATAAAATTTACTACAAAAGGATATCCTTTTTAATGAATTGTAGAAATTTTCTGATTTCATTTTCTTTTCTCTTGTTTTTATTATTGCTATATTTTTTTGTTGTTTTTAAAACTGTAATATGAATGCGAGTAGCAAAAACTGATTTTTACTTTTGATTATTTTGCTGTTGTTATTGTTTAATGAATTTTCTTTACAAAAATTTTAGACGCTTTAGAAAAGGATTTTTTCGTTTCTGTTTGTGTGTTTAATTTGATATTTTTTTCTCCTTTTCTTACTTTTTTTCATATCTTATGATGATTTATTTGAGCTTTTGTATTCTGTCATCACAGGATTTCAGCCGTTTGTTTGTTGTTTTTTTTCTAATGTTTTTATTGTTATTTTTTTGAGCATTTTGTTCCTTGTATAATTTCCAATTTACTAGGTTTCTTTTTATAACGGATTTGAAAATTTACGATGTAATACAAATGGTTCGTTTTTTTTTCTTTTTATCTATACTCTTTTTGTATGAAGCATTTTACTTTCTTGTCTTTTGGTTTCTTTAATTGAAAATTTTCTTTACAAATTACTAAATGTACATTGTACATATACAAGCGTGTACCTCATATATTAATTTTTTTTATGTTTTCTTTCTGACAGAAAAATTTTAACGAAAATGTTTGCAATATTAAAGAAAATAAATTAAAACAGGAAAAAAGAAAAGCTTTTTTTTTCCTCTGCTTCTACTCTTAAAAAGAATTTTAACTAACATGAAAAATAGCATAGTTATAGGAGAGAAATAAATATTGATAAATAGAAAATAGTACATTTGAGTATAATTTGAAAATTTTACTATAAAATACATCTATTTTTTAGTTAAATATAAAATATACAGTGATGTATCGGTAGGATGCTTACATTCCTATAATGAATGTACAAAAATTGAGCTTAGTATGCCGAGGAAATGAAATAATTAAGCCTAAAAATATTTAATTTTCATGTTAAAGCTAAATTTCTCTTGAAGGACTACTCTCTACCGCATATACCCAACAAATTTCGAAAGTTTTCCGTCCCACTTTCCGTTTGTTCGTCATTAAGTTCCCCGATCATTCTCGTCCGATCTTCAGTTCCCCGATTCATTCGTTCGCCTTTCGCTTGTCTGGTTGTCTATTAAAATCTGGCTGTCCAATCACAAATTCATCTTATACTCTGTACGTTCCTCCGTATATCTGTTTAAAATATTTCACTCTTAAAGATAAAATAACCTGCACAAATAAGTTATACAGTTAAACCAATCATCTTAAAAGTGTGCAACAACACGACATTTTATTATACTGAGTTAATAACGGAAATAGAAAGTGTTGAAAAGAAGTATTTCTAGTTCGGAATGTTTTGCTTCACGCACCACTGCCTTGTCTCTAATTTTATTAATATACTCCCCTTATGTTACAATACGTCCTCACAAAAAATTTCCTTTTAAAAAAATTTCCTTATCCTATTTGGCTCCCTGTACAAAAGTTACAAATCTCCTTTCGTATGCAGATTAATTTATATTGCATGCTGAAATTTTATAAGAAATAAGTAAACCATGAATTAACATTAAATTGAAAAATTTTGTAAAGTAATAGCTTCACAAAGATTTAGCTATAGCTATATACAAAACTTATACAGTTAGCTATATATACAAAACTGATATTTGTGATTTAATATGAACAAATAGAAAAATGAACAAAGTGAAAAACAAAAAAAAAATAATCAAAATAAATTAATTGTTTTTTGATAGGATTACGTTTTAATATGAAATCTAACTTCCTCCATTCATATTATGCACATATAACTATACATTTACTTTATTAAACGTGTATGTACTCATCTACATATATGAAGTTTAGGAAAGATTAAACAATTATAAAATATTTCAAATAGGGTTTCATCGTTTCTATTGTTGCTACAATAATTTTCAATTAAATTTATTATTGTGAAAATTAATTTTTTTTACCTATACATACTATGTATATAGCACATTGCAATATTCGTATGTAAATAAAGTAAATGTGTGCCATTTCATTAAAAACTCAAAATTTAATTTTAATAAAAGAAAGAAATAATATTTTATTTAAAATTTAATTTTGGTTATAGAAAATTGCTTTTATTCCGTATAATGTAAATACATAAATCAAACTTAAATTAAAGTTTTCTCAAAATGTCAAAAAATCCTGCAATTAAAGGTGATATTCTCAAATATAAGTGAACTTTATTGAATAGAGAACAGTAACGACCTCATCCGAAGAAACCACTTTTATTGGGTCGGAGCCATGATTTGGGATTTCTAAGGATAACAGTCCTGCGCGGCTTAAATAATTATTAGGAACGGGCCAGGATTAATCATCGGCCGGGTCTACGTTGCTCAAAAAATTTAGGACGAGAGGGCGGTAACTGGCCGCACTCGGTCGTGTAGGTTCGAGGCTATTAGTGTGGTGTTCTAATAGACATATCTGAAAAGTCTATCTGAAAAGGATGCGCAAGGCGGAAAGCAAGGTCAGCCGTCTCTGCTTGTGAGAAGATGAAACGGTGATGAGCACTTATTGTGTTAATGCGAGAAGGTTCCTCACCTACAATTGATATATGTACTTTGGAAGGGGCTTTGAAAGTTTCGCGACTTGAGGTGCCTGCTATATTGCAATTTGTCGGGAGCCTAGATGCAGCTGTAATGGTAGTAGGTGGGGATTAGAATCATAAAAGATCCTGTGAGTAGACGTGAGACGTGTCTAAGAAGGAAATTGAAAAGTGTAACTAACTTTTAATAATCCAGTATATGGCGGAAACACTATAATAGACGTAGGATATTAAAAATTATTTGTACTGATTTCGATTTTCTCTAAGTGCATCTACACAAATTGTATTGGCTTATGTCTTCTGAAAATATAAAATTAACTACAGAAAATCTCGCGTTTGCTATAAAGTTCCTCCAATAATATAATATAAAGTAATTAAACAACTATGATTATTTTCAATGGTTTCATCTGTATTTCTTTAATTATTTGTACTAATTTTTATTTTCACTCTATTTATTTTTATGCTTTAATATTTTAATTTTTGCCTTTTCTTGATAAACTCACTTCTTTACAGCTCATATTTTTTCTAATCGCAAGTACTTTAATATCCACTTTTCTTTTTTTGTTTTTTTTTTAATAATAATCTATAATGTGCTACAAAATAATCACAGTAATATAATAAATATTAAAAGATAACGACTAAAGTATACAATAAGGCTCTTCACTATACATATGCGAAAGACGCACAACATGTTATAATATTATAATATATTACTTAGAACGCTGTAGAGTATTGAGATTCAATTGGACAGAAGATATAAACGAAAAAAGATCCTAGTAATATAAAATATTAATGTTTGATATGAGCTATTAATAAAAGTTGGTTGCCTTTTGTTGTTGTCTTTAAAACTTCTACGAAATTCTATAATGATTCTTTTATTTTGCCACCTACGTAATATAAATTTTTATTAAAATTAAATAAAAAATATTGAAATACAGTAGAATTAGAATAACAGAAAATATTTCAGCTATTCCTCAAGCCTCCCGCTTACCGAATCCCTGTTGTGTTTTTCAGGCAGAAGAGTTTTTCAAGCGATTATTGACGTTATTTGGGGTTCCCGTTAATATTTTCTCTGACAGATAGGCGAATGAAACAATGTGTGACGAGACCAGTAATTTGTGGTCAAAGCTAGACTTGCCTCACGACACCACAGAGATTTTTTAAATTAGATTGAAGAGAACGTGCTAGATTTTTAAGTTTTCTTATGTAATATTTTCAACAACATAGAGTCTCTTTCTGTATTTTGGCGAACTTATAACAGAAGCCTTATAAAATTATTGTAAAATATTATCTTGGGCAGTATAAACAATTAACAAAACTAGTTCTTATTAAGATTAATTCTACTGTAATTATATGCAAACAAACATAAATTTTTATGTCTACTTTCTTTAACTTAATGTTCCATTTCCAACTTATTCATATAATAGTTATAATAATATTATTATCTTTTATATTTTAACTATATTTTAATGTTTACTTATCTTTTTATCTCTTTCTTTTATCCTTCTTAATTCATTCTCTTTACTTTTTAATTTCTCTTTAGTTTTTATATGCTTATTTTTCTGCTTAGATTACTTTAATGTTTCATTTCCGTTTTTTTTTTGATTAATTTTTGTTTTTCACTCACTCCGTCTACTTGTTCCATTCGTTAGCCCTGTATTTTCTCTCGTCTTAACTAACTTTTCCGATAGACTATCTTACAATGTATATCAGTTATAGCTATGAAATTAGTACGTAAGAAAAGGAAGGAGAATAATATTAGAACTATCAAAGGCAAAAAAAAATTAATTTTTTTTCTAATAGTTTTCTATTTCATTAAATCTTAAAGATATTATCAATAATAATATTTTTATATTACAAACAAGAAAAATATCTTTTATTTTTAATAATAATCGTGAGAAGGATCAAAAAGAAAAACAGAAACAAAAACAATAATAAAATTAATATCCTGTGAAAATCTAAGAAATAAATATAAAAATATTCGAAAATAATATAAAAGAGAAATCAAGGACAATATAGGACATGGGACAGAAAAATATAGGCAAAAATCGGTTACTATTTTCGCCAGGACATATACCAATATATTTAACGGTCTATTGTAACAATAATCGAATGTATATATGAATGTATTTTATGTGTGTTAAAGAAAATAATGATATCATTATGAAATCGTTATGAATATTACAAGAAAAAGAAAAAAAATAAAATGAAAATCTGTTCATTCGTCTGAAAAACATTTATAATGGTAGAGAACAACAGTTTTATTATTTATTTTTTTAGTTGTATATTTTGTCCAATATATTATTATTATACGTATATTAAGATAAATTATAATCATTGGTTAGTCTCTCATAATATACGAGTAACATATGAACACTAAAAAGTTCAATAAGGATCAATATAAGATTGTAGGGGGCAAATTTATTAAATATGGAAAAAAATAATATTAACATTATAGCTATTATAACAAAGTATAAATATAATTTCGGGTTTTAGAGTATAATTGAGCGTTATAATTGATCATTTGAAATAATTATTGTTGCATATATGTTATTAAAAATAAAATAAATTCGAATTAAACAAAATGGCTTGTAAAGAAGCACATCACTCTTACCTCCTCGCAAAACCACTGTTTTAAATTTCGGTTCTTATTGTTTATATTAATAGAAAGTTTGCCAATAGAATTTGCAGATGCTTCGAGGCATCTCTCATAATATATTTGTTTTAAGCTTATTCCATGCGATATTCAGCCTTTATTTCTTTAATTTTTGCCACAAACTGGCTTTTATATAGACTTTTTGTAGACAAATTTACGAACAATTCCATGCTGCACTTCTGTTTGGACCTTTCATTAAAACACAAATTTTCATTAAAACCAGGTTGTGATCCGTTCCAATTTTTACTGAAGATAAAATTCTAAATTCATTTATTTCGGATGGATTGTTGATGACAATGTAATTTATTGTGGATTTACGACCACTTAGTTCTCTGAAAGTGTATTTGTGTTACGATTTGTGATCAAAAAAAGTGTTGTTTATTCTTAACTAATTTTGGACACAGAACTGAGTCATTCTCTCACCGTTATCGTTCAATACATGTTTATTGAATCTATGTTTTACCATATTGACAATATCATTTTTCACTAGCGCGTTAAAGTCAAAGAATATTTTATTATCTCTGGATGCTATCTTATCTACGACCTTTTGTAGTTTGACATAAAATTCATCTTTCATTGGAGGTGTTTTTGAGATATCTGAAGCATAGATGCTTATAATGTGAGTTTTGCTGTTATGCAAGCCATTCAAAGGCACTTGTAACATACATTCACTAGTATATTGTATATAACTGATATTTCTTTCCAATTTTTCATGAATGAGGAAAGCAATACCTGCAGATGTTGTTTCTTTCTTATTCTTGCCACTATAAATAAAAGTAAAATTTTTGTATTTTGTGCAATCTTTACTATTCCTTTTGGTTTCTGATACTGCATATGTATTATATATATTACGTTTGCTTAATTTAATTAGGATCTCCCGAATTTCTTTTGAAGAAATCTTGAACGTTGTATTCTATAGCACCCGATTCACATATGTACTGCCTTTTTTATTTTTTTTTCTAACTTTATTCCTCAACTTCTCCGTGTCTTTACCATATGTTGGAACCATAATTGTTATCCGAGGGTTTTGTTGTTCGACGAAAATATATGTAAGTAATCGATCACACAGGTTGTTGGCCTTACTTTATCAGATTGTTTATCGAACTCCTCTGGTCTCCATATGTATGAGTAGGAACATCTCGAACAGGATGCTATCATAAATAACGCACAATAGTCTTGAATAGATGATTAGCTTTGGTCCACCGGCTTCATATTAGGCTTTAACCTAGAGTAAACAAAAAATAGAGATATATCTGTTTAAAATCGAGCCTCAAACTGGATTTATAAATTCAATAAGTCTTAATTTAATTTTTGATTTATACTATTCGTTTGAATACGAGCACTATATTTCTATTTGTCACATTAATTATTTTAATTATATACTAAAATAATTTTAACAACATGGAAACCTTTATATTTTATATATTATATAAATTTCATTCAATCATTTAAAATCAATATTAACATTCAGTTATATTATATTCTTAATATTCTAAATTGATAAAAAATAATATTCTTTATTTTATCTATTATCATTATTACAGATTGCCTACATTTACAATTGTATAGAGATTCAAAGGATCGATATAAACATGGCCAAACAAAAGCATCATTATCATTAGAACATTTTCTTGGTGTTGAATCTGGTTTTACATTAGATAAAGAATCAAACACAATTGCAATTATTTGTCAAGATGTTATTGTTGTATTAGCATTTGATACTAGAGAAAGATTAATGCAATGGCAGGTAAGTTAATTTAATTATATAACATGTACTTTATAACATTGATGAATTGTATGTAAGTATCTACATACATATATTGTACATATATTAAATTATATGTTGTACATAGCTATTACAATTATATTAAAATATACAAAATGATTTATGGATAAATTTAAAATAATAATAAAGGATCGATTTAAATTCTATAATAAGTTACAATGAACATATAAGTGTACGAAAATGTATATAGATTGACATCTGCATATTTAACATAACATATACATATACAAATTATTATCTATTGCAAACATTAAAGTAAAATTTCAATTGTAAAATGACTTGATATTTAAAAAGAATGATGAAATGAGATGAATTTATAGGATTTTGAAAATTTGTATATATACAAATAACGTAAGAAATAACTACATGACGATAGAGATTAAATAGAATAATGATTACATGATTATTATTTTTCTATATAACATATAAATGAATATGGTATAAACAATATTCCTAAAAATTGTGCACATACAAAACAATTTTTAATTAATGTACCTACATATATACAACAGTTAATATAAGCACACATATAAAAGTATTAATAAAATGCTATACAATATACATTTGCACATATTAAAAACTATTGTAAAGCAATCAACTTAATTGAATAGTTCTTAAACATTTCAATAGATTAGATAAGACCAGGTTGGTATCTATAGGATATTATGCAAAATGATTATACAAAAAGAGAAAAATTGAATCAATTTTCTTGATTTATTTATTTCTACTTTCACGTTCATGTATTTTCCTATTTTGCACATAATGCACTTTATCTTATGCATTTTTATTATTTTAGTAAAGGTTGGAAGAAAAATAATTGGTATCAGAATATTTCTAATAAAATTAAATTAATGCATAGAGTAAAATGGAAAGATACTGATTTATTATTGATTGTTAGAAAAAATTTTTAATACAAATCACTTTTTAAGCTTTAAATTAAGAAATTGCGAAATGATTTTGTAATAATCAAACCTTTTTTTAATAAAAAAAAAATCAAATTGGTACATTATCTTATAGATATGACCAGAAACATTCGATCGGTTTGTTATTAAGATCCAGTTCTGGATATCTTATTGATCACTTATTGATCACTTAGAAGTGAAATACAATTAGCACATCTAAAGGATATTGTTTTCTTTTTTGCACTCTCTAATACAAAGAAATCGATATTCATTTAAAACTCGCCTTACAAAAGCTGATGCGAGCACAATATCCTCCTTTTTGTGTGCATCACCCATGTATGTATTATACTCCTTTGTTCTTATTAACATTCTTTTAAAATTACTCATCCATTTCTGACGATAAATTAAATAAAATATTATGAAAAATAAGAACATTTACATTGATACACATTGCCATGTTATTGTTTATATGTATATTGCCAAGCTTACAATTTTAATTGATTAAATCTTTTATTTTTTTGATTTTGTGAAAAATAAAAGGTCCTTTGCATATCTTATAAATATAGGATTTATTCTGTATTGAACTATTATCGTCAAAATGGAAGATGCAAGTATTATTTTAAAGATACAAAATATTATCTATATCTATAAATATTGTAAAAATGTTGTTTATACCTAGTCTGTGTATACAAGTTTTCTAATCTAATATTAAATAATATTGCTGTCATAATTTAATATTGTTAAAGGCAAAATTATCACTTTTATAATTAGAAATTACAATAAATATCTAGTACGATATATTACAAACAAAACTATTCTTTCCGGATATTAATAATCAAACAACTTATAAATTTAGAACATTATTGAAACTTAAAACATTAACGAAAATTAATTTTAATTGAAATATTATGCAGATATTTCTAAAGAATAATAATTTTTGAAAATTGTTGATATTACTACTCGCTAAGTTTATAAAATTATTTTAACAACTTTCAGGCTACATATATGACAATTTTTATAATAAAATAATATTATTTATTAAACAAACTATATTTTTGTTCTTTGTTTTTTCTACAAAAAAAAAATCTAGGTGAAGATAGCAAATCATCTGGGTGATGACATACAATATTTAGTATTAGTATCATCAGCACCACCGAAATCAAAAATGCAAACAGGTCCATCAAGAATGCATATACAAGATAATAGATTTTGTTTAACAACTGGTGTTCCACCAAAATTAGCTGGCTTATGGGATATTGGTTATTTAAGGTGAGAATTGTTTATATAAAATTACATTTTATATAAAATCTATGCTTTCCAAAATCAAATAATACATATATTCAAGTCTAAAATATAATCATTTTAAAAGTAATGTGTAGAAGAATATACTTTATATCAAACTCTATGCAAAATACGATAATATGTTAATACCAGCAAGCCAATAAACAGATATTTAATTTCTTATCTAAATTGTTATTAATTTCAACTGTTATATAAAATAGCTAAAGTACTACATCAATTAAAGTCAACCATATTGCTATAAAATTAAAAATATAAAGAGTTTTTTCCGAAAATTTTTGAGCTGGTAAATAAAATTAAATTGTTTTGAAGAGTTTTTAGAGGAAAAAAAACAAATGAAATTAAATTTAAAGACCCGCATTCTCCAATTAAAAAAGATCCTCTTCCGGTATTTTAGTATTCAAATAATATCCTTAAAAATAAATAAAACTTGAGAAAAAATAGCCTCATATCCTATCGCAATTTTCATGTTCCGGATGCCTTTAACTTTTTTTTATAATATGCCTATTAATCTTGATCCCAAATTGTTATCCCTAAAAATTAATTTTTCGGTGTTTACCTAATTTTTCTCTTTGTTTTTTTTACTTCTTATTATTTAAAAAATTTTTCATCCTTGATCCTTTTATCTATTGTACAAGTTTTTCTAAATCCTTTTGTTTTGAATTTATTGAATTTTTTCCATGTAATTTTTTTTTGAAATTTAAAAATAATTTTTTGCACGTGTTTGTTTTTTCTCCGGTTCTTTAGACGGTATGGTGTTGTGGATAATCGATTCTGTTTTGAGGGTGGTTCCAGATGTGGTAAAGGTGAAGGTTTATACGTTTTTATAACAGATCAAGGTGATGATATAACACAAACATTAAAATTAGCATCACAAGGTAGATTATCAACTAAAAAACGACAGATGGCCAGAAAATTAGCAAGTAAGTTGAACCTGTTTCAGCTAAAAAAAAATAAAAATATCTTAAAATACATTGTCTATACAATTTAATTTTCATTTAATATTACCTAAGTTAAATTTTGTGGAAAAAAATCGATTAAAATATCATAAATAAAATGAAGGAATCAGAAAATTACATTGAAATGTTAAATTTTTTTTTCTCTCTTTTCTTGTTCTCTTTTTTATAATATAGTAGATAGTCCCAGAAAAATCCTATCACCTCGTCCATTAGATGGTATTGATGATAATTTTTCATGTCATATCGATGATTCATCAAATTGTACATGCGGTTCCAGAACACCATATTGGCCGTCACAGGAATCACGTGATATTGATTACGGTTGTGGTGATACAAATTCAGTATCAGAATGTCATGATAGTTTTAATGATGCAGAGATGTTCCCAAAGTGAGTACATAATATATGGAATTTTTTTGTTATACCTAGAACAATAACAACAATGAAGTCAAATACATATTGTAAAATTTTTTATTACGTTGTAATTTTTCATATAAAATAAAAAAAAATGCTGTTAAACTCTATTTTTTACGTTTTTCAACAAAATTACTTCTTTTTACAATTTCATTAAAGGACTGGTAAAGCAATAGAACGTTGTATGAGTTGTATATCAAAATTAGGTGCACCATCAATGTCTCGTAGTTCAACGGCGACAGGTAATGCAACACCAGGTGGTAATCAACAACCATTATGGCAAATATTAACAGAGCAAAACAATCAAAATAATTTAACTGTAAAAACAATAGCAACTATTAACACAAATAGCGCTCTTGTTAGTGGTAATAACACAAGTAATATAAGTACTGTAAATGTTGTTAATGGTGTTGATAGAATGTCAATATGTTCATCACATGGTAGTAGTGGTGGTTATGGTAGTAGCGGAGGATCAGAATATTCAGTACCGCGAATGACAACAAATTTAACTGCATCAACTTATGCTGAATCATCATACGAATCAATACCAGCTAATCAGTTTTGCTCAAATAATCATCTATCATGCCAAAATTGTCCACCATCAAAAGGTTTATTAAACTCAAATTGTAATAAAGGTCAAAATCAAAAACCACCAATGCCTTTACCGATTGTAAATCCATTACATACCCACCATACAATAATGAGTTTACAGCAACAACAACAACATCAAAAATGTATAACAACACAACCCACCAATATAAATCATATAGGTCCTTATGAAAATTATGATATACCTAAATCAACAAATTTAAATTCGACGAATAGCGTAAATAGTTTAACTGGTGGTCAAATTAGCGCAGCAGAAAATTATGATACACCAAAAAATATTCAAGAGTATTTAAATGAAGACATGAACAGTAATTCTCAAATACAACAACAATCATCATTAGTTTGTGATGGACCAGATAAATACGGGAACTACGACATGCCAGCACAAATGTGTGGCTGCTTAGGTTCAACCAATAGTAATAATCAAACCAATCCCTCTAGCAATAATGGAACATTAAAAGCAAATAAGGAAAGTGGAAATAGTATTACAGATGGTGTTAGTAGCGGACGCGCTGATTGCGCTTGCAATCGTGTTATGTCATGGGCAGATAATTGGATCTCAATACCATATTGTAGACGCGGCAATGGAATAGAACAAACTGGTGTACCTATTAATAGAGTAAAATTAAGTGGTGAGGGTAAAATGCCTGTTATGCAACCGAGTGGAGAATTGGCAATATATGCTCAAGTTGATTTCTCTAAAAAATCAAATCGACAAGGTAGTACGTCTGACCATGTATGTAATTGTCCAAAAGAAAATAGCAATGGTTGTGCAATGGATGATGGTAGTTCCGAAACAAGCTCTTCAAATTATATTAATTTAGATCCTGGTCATGTATTACCAGAATTAGTTACTACCGCTATTGCTGCTGTAAATAAGAAAGCTAGTGATTCTGTTGAAATTAAAACTGAATTAAGCAATAACGTAGCAAATTATACAAATTTAGATTTTGCTCATTCTTTAGAAAATTACGAAAACTCAAAAGAAATGCTCCAAAAAGCTGGAATAACTCTACAAGAAATAGAACAGTTGAGAATGAGAGAGAATCAAGATTTCTGCCAGAAATGCGGGCATTCAGCAAAAACCCCTGACCCAAAACAAGATAAAACGCCTACTGGTTTTGAATCGTCTTCACAACTTCACACACCTTCAACTATAGATTCGTCAGAAGGTACTGCTTCATTGCAAATAGAATATCTAAAATTAGATCCGGATAAAAACGATACGTCAACGAAATTCCCTGGTTATCTTCCTATGTCTCCAGCTCCTTCAGCAGCCGCAGCATTAAATGCGCAATCAACGACTAGTGGAAACACCAATAGCAATAATAATAATAGCAATAATAGCGGTAACTGTGGTAATAATACAGGATGTACGATGGCACCACCCTTGCCAAGTAAAAGTGAATTGCTGAAACGAATTATTGGAGAAAAATCCGCAAGCAATCCTACCTTATCAGGGCCTACCGTTGATAGAAGTAGAAAACGAAATGATCCTAATCGAATACCAGGTAGCGCAATGATGCTCCTCCATCGAACCGGAAGCAGTCCATACAACCGTAAACAAATTATGGATAGTAGTGATTTATTACCTTCAATTGATAAGAGGCTGGCAAGCCGAAAACGCTCATCCTCAGCTGATTCATCAAGATTTTTAGAAGATGTTGAAGATTTTGACAGCTCAGAAACTCTAAGAAAATCCTCCTTAACACAAATAAATTCTGGACGTAGATCCTCTTCGCCTTGTCTACACCAAGAAATGGAACAATGTGTTGAACAAGTTTGCTTCCCTCCACAAACAAGTAAACCAAATGCGACAGAAACTGAAGATGAAACGAGTGTTACATCAACATCAACTAGTCAAGTTTCCCAATCCGTTCATATAAGGCGATCTGCCAGTGTTCCATGCAAAGCACAAAATCGAGATTCATCAAGTTCGAATGATTCTGGTGTTTCAACAGGCTCACTACGCCACAGAGTTGGTGATTTCCACGATTTTGAACTACCACTGACAACAGCAATGTCAGCACGAAGACATCAAAGACAAGTTCAACCAGTTTCTGCATGTGTTCATGCAACGCTACCACGCCGTTCAAAATCATTTGATCCATTACGAGAAATATCATTTCAATTCCAAAAAGTTGAAATTCCTGGGAAAAGTACATCAGCTGAAGCTGAAGTTCCAGTTTTATCAGCTAAGCAAAGAGGATATGGCAGTCCATGTGAAGGTAATTCTACTGCAGCTCCACCATATGTTGATTCTAGAAGTACGAGTAGTGGAACATCTGATATGTCCGATTATATTGAAACGCTTTCACTTTCTAGTCATAGTTCATCAGATGCACCTGAAAATTTAAGGTAAAATTCATTTCATAAATATTATATAAATTTGTCCATCAAAAAATAACATTTTAAATATTCATACTAAATCATTTAAATTTGTTTTAAAAATTAACAGATTACTGAGACAAGCTACATCAACATTGCGACCACGTTCAGGAAAAGAATATCAAAATATTGATCGTTCTTTAATAGCTTTAACTCAAGCAGGTGACACTGTTAAAGTTCATACAAATCAAGCCGCACAAATAAGAGGTTTACTATCGTGTACAGTCAACTATGCCAATATAACCCCAGTTCCAGAAAATGCTGAATCACCTAGTCCCGGCTACCAAAGTGGTTATTCACCCCAAGAATCACAAGCAGATTCATTTGTTTATGTAAGTTTATGTTTCAGAAAAATAAAAACCTACAATGTTTACAAAAAATTTATACTTTTGCATTACAAAAAATTTAAGATAAATTTCGAAAATATTAATTTATATTTAATTTTTTTTTTTAATTACAGAATCAAATACAATCAAAGCAATAAGCAATATTACAGGAAACCTTATTTAAAAATAAAAAAAAAAAAACAAACTGTTATAAAATGATAAACCCAAATATAAACAACAATATATATCTCTAATAAATGTTAAGGATTAAATTTTTATTTTTCAAATTTTCACATCTATAATTATATTATAAATATATCTACATATATATTATATTTAAAAAAATACCTATAAATATTTATAATAAAAATATTTAGATATTAAATGTATATAAAAATTAATTAATAATTAAATTATATAGTTAGATTTAAATATAAATTAAAGAAAATCTAAGAGTAGAAAGAAAAAGAAAACCAACTTGTATTATAAATAAGCAAAAGAAATCAAATCAAAAATGTTTATACAATTTTATATTATATATACATATATACATCCATATATTATTACATTAATTGCAATATTTAAAAAAAAAAAGCAGAAGATAAAAAAAAAGAAGTTATTTTTGTTCCTATATACAATTGCAACAACAACATTATATAAAAATTTTTATTACAATAGTTTGTATATCAAGCAATGCTCCCCCGCCCCCCAGAAACTGTAGTAAGAAAATTTTATTAAAAACTACAGCCAAAAAATAAAAACAACAATTTTCTATATACCGTATACTCTTCCGTTTACATTTTTGTATAGAATAATTAAATTGAATTTAAGCTATTTATACATGAACTTAATAATTTTTTCCTAAAAAAAAAAAAGAAAAAAAAAACAAACAAAAACTGTAAATTTTAAATTTAACTGTAAAAATTTTTCTAACAATATTATCCTATATACAAAATTAAAAAACAAAAAAAAAACATTCTTCTCCACACTTTTCAATCATTATAAAAATTAATTCAATATTTCAAACATATATAATTATTATGTATAGACGCATTCAACCATAATTATACATACATATACCTTTTATATCCCTTTCATTAACTTTCATTTTTATATTCGCTACTGTAAGAAATATATTGCAAAAACCTTTTATTTATTGAAACTCGAACTTGATAAACTACAGTGATTCTAAATAAATTAAAAAATTACTAGACTTCAAATCATACGTCTGCTTCTTAGAAGAGTGAAATAGCAAATGATATGAATTGCAATTTAAAAAATGACAAAAGTGTTTAAAATTCTAATTGTACAAAAAGTGTTGGCACTTATTGCCATTCTACTACATTTTAATAGAAAATTGACAGCTAATGATATTTTACGTCCAAAACAAAATTGTGCTTGAATACTGTTATCATACTATCAGTTTCAATCCCTCAATAAGTTGCAACTTTTCAATCAGTTCCTACTATTCAACCAGTTCCAACTAATTAACAGTAACGGTTTTGTTGTAATAAAAAAAAAATTTCCATATTTTCAAGAAACCTTTTTCAAATTTTTGCCAATTTGAAAAGAATCCCCAATTTGAAAAGAAGAATAAATTTTTACACATTTACAAATTAATTTTTAATCTTTTTCCAATTGTAGTATATCTGAAAAATCGTTATCGTATTATATAATTACTAATTATATATACAATATATATATATACATACAAATATATATATAGGGACATATTATATCTTTACCTGTACGTTAATTGTTCTACACAAAAACAAAAAAATTGTATATTTTTAATTTTAATAAAGAAAATGTTAATACAAAAATTTCATGTAAAAGCAAAACCTTTTTCGTAAGATAAAACTCCAAAAGTCCAAAACAACAAAAAAATTTAAATTAAAAAACTAAAAATGGAAAATAGAATAATAAAATTTAAAAAAAAAGGACACAAATATTTTTTAATGCCAAAATGAATTAGAAATGCTAGAAATACTTCACACGTCATATCAAAAATTAAAATGTTAGGGAGTCGTGAACTTAAGAAGGCTTATCTAACTTAAAATTAAAATACTCGTATTACGGAATTTTCTAGCCAAATATTTCTGATACTTATAATGGTCACGAATTGATTTTCTTAAAAGTTTCATTTTTCCTAAAATATATCTAAAATTAAGTAATTCAGGCCGTGCTTTTTAGCGACCGTTTCGATATTTGGGTTTTTGTATCATTTTTGTCGATTGATTTTGAAAACGGAATACAATCAGTATAATCGATTATAACCAGTTCAGATATATTTACATTTTTCTTTTCAATAAAAATTACCACAAATTTGTATTTTATAAATTTAAGGAACCACGTAGGTTTGAATACTATTTTGTTTTCTCCTTCTATCTAATTTCTTTTTTAATTTATAATTTTCGTATTAAAAAATGTGATAAATTGAAAGAGAATATACACTGTTTTCCAACGTAACAGTTTACAAAATTTTATAACTAGCACAATATTTAACCATATTTATTTTAAATAAATTATATTGGCGTCCACCATTTTAAAATGCTATTTCAACTGTACCCCAATATTATAGATAGGTACCTTAATTCAATTTATTTCATACATATATATTCAAAATATTTCAAAAAATCACAATCTATTATAATTTTAATTAATCTATTATAATTTTAATAATTTTAATTAATTATGTTGTTAACAAATAAGTTGTTTTATTTTAATTATTAATTATTATTTAAGTTTTCCATATAAAAAGCAATATGCATTTATTAGAATATTATATAATAGTTACTATTTACTAATTAAATAAAATTTCTAACACTGCCAATTATACAATTTTTAAAATTAAATGCAAAGGAAAAAAAACAATATGAAGTATATAGAGAGTGTATACCAAAATGTAGATCTAACGTTAATTTGACTCATTTAGCAAATAAAATTGTATTATTAAAACTTAATAAGTCAATGGCAATTTTAGATCTGGATTTTGATAGATTTCCATATGGATTTAGTTTAAACTGCTACTTAAAATGTTACTATTGCATATATAATTTCATATTTCACACATTTTCAGGAAAAGTTTATAATATACAAATTTAGTCTTTTAAATTAGTTGATTTTAATAAAGTGCTTCCTTATATTAAAATATTCAATTATAAAGTGTAATAATACCAAAATGTAATTCATAACTTAATTTTACAAGTTCATAACTACAAATTATTCTACAGTAATATAGATATTCCTCATCAAATTTTCATTCTCTTAATGTTAAAAATTTCTCTCAAAATCAAATTTGGACGTCAATATTATTTATTCATCTTCACATTTTTATAGCACAATTTCCATCACAATTTTTGGAAAAAAATGTGCTTATTTAGAAAATTTTCTTTTTATTTTTTTTTTAATTTAATTTTTTTTTTCAAATATAAACATTTCAAATTGTAAATATAATAATAATTTAATTAAATAAACTACTTATATAGAATAATATTAAAATTCAGAATATACATACAATTATACATAAAATTATTATATATTATATTCTTATATATTTAATAAATTTTCATAAAAAGAAAAATAATTTAAATAATAATTTATAATTAATTATGTATAAAAAAAATTATATATTTTTGCCAAAAGAACAAAAAAATCAAAAACCTGTTTGTTTTTCTATATATTTATAATTAATAATTAAATTGTAAGTATAGATATTTTAGTTTTGTAAATAAATAAATAAATATAAGAATATTAAACATTATTATTTATTTTAAATTTTAATATTTAAAATAATTAAACAAAATCATACAAAATAATTGTAATATTTAAATTAAAATGAAATATTGAAATTTACATTGAAAAAAAAAAAACAAGTATTAAAATAAATTATAATTTTATTTTCTATTTTTTTCATATATTTTTTAAAAAAACAAAAACTAGTTTACAATATTTTAATTTCATTTACATTTAATAATCACTTGACTTCATCTAAAATTAAAAAAACAAATATTTGAATTGATAGTATTAAAAAAAAACAAGGGAATTATTGAAAAATTTAAAAAAAATTGAAATGAAAAATTAAAAAAAATTAAGCATTATAAAACAAAAAACATTATACAAAATAGTTAAAATAGACTGAAATAAACGATTATAATTTTCTGAAAAAAAAATTGAAATTCTACAAAGATTAACATAAAAAAAAAAACAAAAGAAAAACTGCAGAAAAAATTTCAAAAAACAAACTAAACCAAGTTTTAGAATTAAGATTAATTTAACAAAAAAAAAAAAATATATAAAACCAAAATGATGAAACCAAATGAAGAAAAAAAAAACAGCAACTAAATCCAAAATTTAACCATAATTTTGCCCCTATTATGATCGGCGATGCGACAAACATTTTTGGCGAATATTAAGTATTACGATCGGTAAATTCGCCAAAATAAAAAGCGAATGAGCTGTCAAAACTCTCGAGTAAAAAATTCTGTGTGACAAACTTGTCGAATGAAAATAAAAGTCAAAATGAATAAATTTTTGATTTTATCATAACAAACTATTTTTAGGTTATGATAACGTCTTTTTTTAATGACTTGAGCTAGCAGCGTTTTAGAACTGGCAATCAAATCCATTCGTAGATCTTAATTTGAAATATCGTTCGATTCGACTAGTTTATTCGATTCGTCAATCATAATAAGGGTTCTAAAAAAAAATTAATAAGGTCAGGTTAAAGTTTTGTAAAAATAAAAATTTAAAAATTTAAATTACAAAACAATGAACAATAAAATTATAAATTGCAAAAAATAAAAAAAAAAATAATAGAAAAAAATAATTAATTTTTAAACCTAATTAAAACGTCCAATTTTTACAAAATGAAAGAAAATTAAAAAATCGAAACAGAAAATAAAAAAAAAAAAAAACAATTTTACTATTTCTTAATAAAAAAAAACTTTTTTTATTACGATACCATAACGGTACTTCTTATATTCAATTCTTTTGTTTACAAAGTTTATTTTTATTATTAAAATATTCTTTATAGACTTTAAGTAAAATTTTCATTGTTTTTTGCATTAAAACTAAAAAATTTCAAAAAAAAAATTTATTTTTTTAGCAATTTTTAGTTATTTTAAATAATTTAGTAACAGAATTTTAGAAAATAGAAAAGCGAAAATTAAGAAAAGGAAAAAAATCGGAGAGTAAGAATTCGAGAAGAAGGAAAACCGAACTTCGGGACCTAACTATTACATTATAATTACAATTCGATATTCGTGAAACGATTTTCATATTCGAAAAAATTAAAACCGCTCCATCCCTGTTAATACGAAAATCGAGTTATTCTTTCAACTTACTCTTTCAATCCAAATCGATCATTTTTAGCTCACAATAAATTATTCGGATCCGAGTCGGACTAACTTTTAAAAATTAGAATTCCCAAATAATTTTCCAATAAATTTAGATTGGTTTAAAAATTTTTTTCTTAATTTAATTGAAAAAAATTTTTGTATGTATACTTTTTAATAATTTTGTTGTTAATAATAGAATAAAATAGACTTATCAAGTTTCGAAATTCATAAATAATGTCATTTATGTGAAAATAGAATAGACAAATAGCCAAATTTAGTTTATAAATTTCTTTTTGTATTCATATTTTTAAAATTCATTGTTCATCTACAATTTAATTTGAACAAATATTTATGAGAACAGTAGTTCTTCGACTACTTTTTCAATTCATACATTAAATTTGAAACTTGATAAGTTTCTTTCTCCTCATAACAAGTATATTTCTATGGTTTTGATGCGAGGTTTTAAAACTTTTTAGCAATTAAGTACATATAAAACAAACATATATTACATAAAAATATTATACATATATACATAATATATATACTTATAATTATAATAAAAAAAACTATTAATATTAGGTAAAAATTAAATAAAAAACCATTGTATTATGTAAAGTTAATTTAAAATTAATATAATAAAATAATTATATACTAAAGAAAATAAAAAAAAACAAAAAATAGAGAAAACAATAGAGATACCAAAATACAAGAAGAAGCAAACAAGAGAGAAAAACATAAAGAATTGAATAAAAAAAATGTGAAGAAAAAAAAAATTAAATAAGCAAAATCAAATATAATTAATGTAATATTTATTATAAAATTACAAGAAAAGAAAAAAAAAATATTATAAATAAAAATTTAACTATATATATATATATATAAAATTAATATAAATTATAATAATAAATAAATAAAATAAATTAAAAAGAAAAATAATAATAATAATTATATTATAATAATAATAATTATATTATAATAATAATAATTATATTATAATAATAAATTATTTACCAAAAATAAAAATTAATTTAAAAAAAAACGTACTTGGTTTTTGTTAATTAACCTTTAATAATTTGATCACACCACTTTATAGAATGGGGATATTTAGAATACAGCGACACATATGTAGAGAGAGAAAGAAAGAGAGAGTGGTTTCATTAAATGAAAAGTTTTTAATACCTCATTCTAATCTCTTAATTACACCGGCCAATATGTCCAAAGCTTAACATTACATTTAATTTCACACAGTATTTCATAAATAATTTTTGGAGTTACTAAGTTTGGAATACAGAGAAAGAGAAGAAAGAAAGAACTATTTTATTACATTATGAGTTTTTGACATCTCATCCCTTTAACTCGGTTTACACTAGCCAACGTCTAGAGAGTTTTACATCATATTTGACTCCATATACTATGTCGTATAAATTATTTTTGGAGTCTGGTAGTTTAGAAAACAGAGCTACAGAAAGAGAGAGAGAGAAAGAATAAACTTTTTTGTGGTTGTTTTTCTACTTCAATATTTCTGAAACGATTAATTTCAAGTGATATCCAATCATTTTAAAATAAGCTTCTCAGATGATAAGAATGACTTGAAGTGACGCTTCATTTAATAGGCTTATTATCTATTACGACTCATGAGTGAAGTGAAAAGAACGCAAATTTTGTCAAAAGTTAAGAGAATTTGACAAATTGGTAAAATCATCATAAATCAATAAAAGAATACTGCCAATTATTGTCGGGTATTTTCTCAAAATAAATTTTATTTTTAATAGTACAACTACCTCGAGAATAAGGGAATTTCCGATATTCAAACACTTATCAAAATTAACTTTCAAATATAAATACAATTAACTTTATACAAATATAAATAATGAGTTAAGTTTAAAAACTAAAGCTTTACTATTTTCATTCTAAATTTTAGATAATACTTTTAATGTTTACATAATTGTTACATACATACAGACATGACTATATTGCGTAAGTAAACAGTTATCTTTATTATGATTCAAAATAAGTTTAAACTTTTACCGCTATATTAAAAAAGTAGTTGTAGAAATCATGTAGAATAATATTTATTTAAATTTTTTCTTAATTATTTTTAATTAATTTGAGCATCACATAATTATGCTGATAAGATATTGTGTACATTTTAATATTCATATAGATTATTCAAGTAGAATAATTATCGAAACAAAATAAACAGTGAAGATTTTAATATTGTTTGCTTTCATACATTGTACGATTGTTAAAATAAATAAACTGTTATACTGGCATTATAAAAACTGTGATACGTTTGCAAAAGAATCCGGGTGGCCATGTTACAATTGTTTCTTACTTGAAATATACGATAAGCGGATAAAAGTATGTATGGTGTAAATTTTCTGGAAACTGGAAGCACTGTCGAAATATTGAGCTGAAATTGACTTGAAAACTATTTGATGCCTTATTTTAAATAATTTATTTGCATTGGCAATAAAATTTTTAAGTGCAATTACTTATCTTCTCACATTAACTTCAAAATTGATGCAGAAAAATGACGGCGCATTTAATTTTGAAACACTGAAATCCCTATACAGAAAAGAACCGAAATTATTTTTAAATTTTTCCAACTCTTGCAATATTTTGTAATATTCTAAAGGAAGAAAATGGTAAGTAAATAATATTTTACAAGAAAATTATCATTTACGGCAGTTTATATGGAACATGAATGTTATCACATGCCAGAATAATGTAAACAGAATAGTAAAATATTACATTAAGCCCCAATTAGTGTGTATCTTCCGTATTTTATTTTTTTTTATAAAATTCTTGTAATTTACTTTAAACTGATTCACGTTGTAAGAAGATGTAGCACAGAAAAAAAAATATTATTTTATTAATTAGTTGACTTTTAATTTAACCCTTATACTTTTATCAATTTTTTTAAACAAATAGCTATTCTGCGTTAAATCTATGGTTTAAAACATATGGTTAAAGAATTGAGCACGCGCACACTGTATTGCCAGAGATAAAAACAAAAAAAAAAATTACTCTTTAAAAGTTGATAAAAAAATTTCGAATATTCTCTAGCGATTTGAGCTTAGCAATCAGAACAGAGGAATATTTGTAACATTGAATTTTTACCGAACGAGTTGCATAAAATAAGGGAGGCTATGTGATGACACCAAAATTGCACATGTTCAGTTTTTGGTGGAGTCGCACTTCTCAATGGTAAATGACCCTAAATAAACTATTTTTAGAAAGATGTCTGTATGTCTATCTGTAGTCGGCAGTTTGCTTGTGCAGATCTCTATAACAGGCTCGACTAAACCGATTTTCATTGAAATTTATATTTAAATTTATTTGGTTGATGAAACGGATTGAGCAACTTTTGGAATATGTCATGTTTCCGGAACTGGATCATTCCTACGGGCTGGATCATTTTTAAGAAAATAATCAGTGGATTCTACCAAAAATATTATGTATAAATTTCGCCTAACAATGCTAAAAGAGAGAAAGAGAGATTACTTTTAGAGAAAATCAGATGTTAGCAAGTTTACTATGAGTCGAATCAATTCACAATGAAATTTTATTTTTAAAATTTGGTTATTAAGAGAATCTGACTGTAAATATTTTGGGGAATATCAGGACTTGGAAACAGAAGGCCGAGGCCCGATTTTGTATATTTCAGGAATTTCCTGAAATTTAATACTTAAGTTTTTCTTGTTAACTAAATTAAGTGAAAACTTTGACAGGGAAGACAGGCCATGAAAAATGAATCTCTAAAACCAAATTAACATTTTTCTACTTACGTTAGTCATCTAGGTATATTTAGGTATATAAAGCCTACCTTCCATCTTTCATACAATCTGAAATAAATATATAAAGGAAATTTTGCATAATCTGATTCAATATTTTATAAATGTGATCGATTATGTGTTGTTCACATCAGATTTTTTATTACGTACATAGGTATATTTTGCAAATTATTCAATTTTTAATTTTACAAAAAAATCAAAAATAAGTCGACATTTTTTACAATGTAAGTTAATAAACTTGCAAAACAATGAAAATCAAAAGTAAGTTTATCAAAAAAATACAATTAAAGCTGACGGAACAAAATTTATAACTTGTAGAATTTGCGTCGTTTACGAAATTTTTTGTAAAATAGAAATCATGATAATGTTTTGGACTCAATATGGAAAAAATTTGAATTATTTAAATGCTAATTTGGAGATTGTTATAGCGAATTGTACAGCGATGTGTAACGGAATGTGATGTTAACCATAAGACTGACGAAGTTAAACTGAACCGAGGTGACAACTGAATGCTATAAGCAATTGAGTTCTTACTCTCTATACTTTGGGCATCTACTTATAAATTTCTGTAATGATTTTTATTTCAAATAAGAGCCTAGTTTATACCTACTCGGACGAGCAAATCAAATTCAATATTCAAAATTCATGTTGATGTTATACGTAACATATTATGTATGTAGTTTACAATAATTCTTACTAACGTACCTACATATAATAAAATAATTTATGATCTATTTATGTATTCACACATAGATAATCAAAATGTGCAGACTTAATTTTCAGATTAGACTAGTCTACTTAAAATTAATTAAAAGATAATTATTTTATATTATCAGTAACATAAAAATAATATGAAAATATAATGTCAAAAACAACAACAAAATTCTAAAATAATTGTTATTATACTCAATTTCATGTGAAATTTTTGAAAACGAGACGTTTCACATCATGTCACATGCGTTCTTCTCATATTTCCATTTCAGATTGTGCAATTTTCTTTTTTCTGTTTTGTTTTCAATCCGTTTCGAAGATTAAAATTTTAATCTATATAGGTTTACGTGTACTGCACAGTAAAATCTCTCTTGGTTCTTCAACTCAAATTTTGTCTTTAAAAAAAGAAAAATTTCGCTCTATAGAATGTACAGTCTATTCTCTAAATCTCAGTTTTTTTCTATAGAAAGTCTTGTTTTGATATTTTGACAATTGAAATCGACCTTTGCACGTTTACTCACTCGTAGTTGAAGTTTAACTCGTACGTTGATGTTCTTACACATTAACTTTCATAAACTTGTTTCATAATTGAATCAATCTAAGGCGTGATCTGAGATTAGAACTGAGATAGGGGTCATAAATGGCTCTTGTATTAATGGTGAACATGCCAGAAGGATGGGCTGTTCTACGAATGATCTCTGTAGGAGTCGCCATTTGTTTTGTTCATGTTCGGCTTAGGATAGTAGGCGATGCCTTGGATCATATTTCTATTTGCGGACGGAGCTGGTGTATGCAAATTTGTCACCAATTGATTTAGTTTTCTGATTTCAATTTTGGCACTAATTTTTTTAAGTTTGTTGTATTTTATTTTAAATATTCTTTACATATCACAGATATTGATAATGCGAAATATATTTAAAATTAATTTAAATTAATTTGGAGTCAATACAACTCAATTACACTCAATTTGAAATTTGATCCTATTACCAAGAGAATTATTATTATTTTAATAATAAAAAAATGAGAGAAATTTAAAAGGAGTATGAAAGTTAAAATTAAAGATTATAGAGAAAAACACTCTTTCTCTTTTTACAGTAAACTTTAATTTCAAAATCAAAACATTTAGTAGGTATTAACGTTTCGTTGCGAGAGCATGTAATTAAAATTTTAAATAAATTTTTTTATAACACGTTTAATAAATTAAAAATAAAACGTAAAATAACGGTATCAGTTATTCAAATCGATATGATCTTTAACATATTATTAATTTTTTAATACAAATTATAAAATTTGCATTCTTGTATATTATTTTTGCAATATCATTATTATAAGTATATAAAAATATATGTATATATGAACTGAGACCAAGTTTAAGATTAAATTAAAAAGTATAGAAATAAGAATACATAATTATTTTTTCATCGTTTTAAAACGAAACCTCAAAGTGTAATTTAATATCACAATAAAAATTTTATTTAAAATATTTATTTATTTTGAATTCCTAGCATAATATACCAGTATCTACTTACTTAATATTAAATACATACATACATTTGTGGTATAATTTACGTTATTATTAATTTATTTGTACAATATATTATGTTCAAAGCAACCAACAGTTTAAGTGAAGAAAGTAAGCATATTATACATGATTTTAATAAAATCTATCGAATATTGTAGCTCCATAAATTATAAAACCAAAACACAAAAAATATTTTATTAAAATAATATTACAATATGCATACAATGCATACAATATATTTTTTAAATTATTTAATGTAAAAATGTAAAAATTATTTAATTTTAGCCTTGCCAGGTGATGATTATTTTAGAAATAATAAAGATACACGTTTATATGATGAGCAACAAGCTAATTTAATACAAAATCATAATAGAAAATTTAATTATCCAAAAGCTGTGATATTTGTTTTACTAACAAAATTATTTGAAGCATTTGCTGCTAATGGTATTCGAAGTAAGTAGTTAAATTAATTGCTACATAAATATTGATAAATATGTAATTCTATACACTAAGCATTAAGCGTAATTCGGACATATTTCAGGTAGTCTTTTTAAAAGCTATTAAATAATTTATTAACTGAATTATTACAGCACTCTCCGAATTTCGAGTGAGTGCTGTAGCAGCATGCTCCGGACTACAGGGAAAAGGGAAGGGGGTAGGGGGCACTAAAGAGATAATTAGTTACGGTGCACTGTTACAGCGGTTGTACGAATCTACAAAGTTACAAAATCTTTGAAGAGCTATTTGATAATACAAGATTAGCGGTCATGATTTTTGAAAATATTCAAAAAAAAAAGCAGATCGCGTTCTTAGTTAGCGTAAGGAAAGGCTAAAAATTTCTTAAAAATATAAAAATATACATACAATGCCAGTTTGATTTTATAAATTTTCCAAATTCTTCTTCTCATTCAATTAAGCGCTATCATGCATGCCCTTAATTCTTGCATTTGTAAAAACAAAATCATATAAGAATGCCAAACTGAACTATATTTAACAACACGTAATTTACATTTTACTGCTTAATCACAATAATATGTGTACTTATGTTTTTAAAATTCTTTTTTTTATTTTTACAGCAATTTTGGCTTTATACCTTCGGGATGACTTGAAATTTACTGAAAATTTTTCAACAGTAATGCTACATGTATTTAATTTTTTTGGACAATTTTGTCCAATATTTGGTGCTGTTATAGCTGATAGTTATTTAGGAAATATTAAAACTGTACAGTATTTTAGCATTGTATATTTGATTGGTTGGATAGGATTAATTACAACATCATTACCTATATCAGGAATCCCAGTAATGTATATTAAAAAAATTTACAATTAGATCTTTGTGTATTATGATTTATATATGTTTGTTATTTAATAGATTCTTAATTTCAACTGCACTTCTCTTTATATCAATTGGTAATGGAAGTGTTAGAGCCTGCATCACCTCATTGGGTGCTATGCAATTTAAATTACCTGAACAAGAAGTACAATTAATTCATTATTTTTCACATTATTATTTTGTTTATTATACTGGAATATTTGCTAGTAAAATTTTACCACCATTAATACGATCAGATATTTCATGTTTTGAGAAAAATGAATGTTATCCGGCTGTTTTTGGTGTACTTGGAACATCATTTTTTCTATCATTTGGTAAATTAATATTTTTCCATTTATAATTTTATTGGATTTAGTGTAATAATTGAAATTTTGTTGTTTTAGTAATTTTTTTGATTGGTAAATTCTTTTATCAACGAGAATATCCTTTAGATGATAATATTGTATTGGAGGTATTAGGTTGTGTAAAAGAAGCAATCGTTAAAAAATATAATTCATCGGAGGAAAAACATTCTAAATGGTTACATTATGCAATCGGAAAATATTCAAGAGAGTTTATTGATGATGTTTCCCAATTCTTTAAGGTAAGAATATTTAAATATTGCATAACATACGTAATCACTTGTAATAACTCATGTAAAGTTTTGTTATGTAAGACATATTATACATATTATATGTATTAGTTTGACATATTATATGTTCTAAAAATTTAAAATTCCTACTATTTTGAGTTACAGGTTTCTACATTATTTCTTCCGTTACCAATTTATTATGCTTTATTAGCACAACAGGACTCAACTTGGACATTTCAGGCAACACAAATGAATACAACGATTCTAGGAATTGAAATTCAACCTGATCAGGCGAAAGCAATGGGACCAATCTTTTTATTTACAATGATACCAATATGGCAATATTTATTTGTTCCACTTTTAAAAAAATGTAATATTCAAGTTCATCCATTAACTAGTGTAGCCATTGGTGGTCTTTGTTCTGCTTTAGCATTTTGTTGTGCTGGTTTATTACAAATTCAAATTGATGTATGCATTTCTTTTTGTACACGCCTTTTTGTGATTATTTTTTTTTTTTTTGTATTTTAGATTAATACAGCTAAAAGTATTTCAATTTTATGGCAAATACCACAATTTATTTTACTTATGATGGGTGAATTATATTTATCAATACCTGGTTTACAATTTGCATTTACTCAAGCACCATCAAATATGAAATCTGTATTAACAGCAGCATGGTTTCTAAATAATGCATTTGGAAATTTAATTGTGATATTTTTGACAAATTTTAAAATAATTGACATACAAAGTTCTGAATATTTTATATATGCAATATTAATGTTTTTAGCAATAATTATTTTTACAATGATGGCATGCAATTATTTAAGAGATCAACAAAATTTATTATTTTCAAATGATGAACAAAATTATAATATTAGAATAACAACATCATCAACAACAATAATCAATTCATCATCATCCGAATTGGCAAATAATAATAATGAATTGAATGGTAATGCAATAAAATATGAAAATTCTAATAATTAATCGTATATATTAAATAAGAAGTAGGGAATTTTTGAATATATAATACTTTCTTATACATAATAAAATAATATTATATTATTTGATTATTAAAATATAAAAATATGTAATTTATTTATTTTAGTAATTTTAAATTATAATTGTTGAATATAATTTTTAGAACTAACTATGTATTCCTTGTATAAATATTGTTAAAATAATATAATTTTTTTTTAAAGAAATATGTGTATATAGATAGGTAATATTGCAGTTTATATAAATGTTTATTTATTTTTATGAATAATTACTACATATATGCATATTTTATAATTTATTGTTTCAGCATTAATGCTCTTACTATTATTAAATAATATATTTACATACATACATAAGTAAAGCATCATTACGATATATTTAACATATAAGTAAAAAAACAATTTGTGTCTTAAAATAAAAAAATTAAATCTAAAATACGAGTTAGTTCTATATTAGCTCAAAAAAACAGAAATTATTCACAGAAAAAATTATTTTATTAATATTACATATTCATACGAAACTTGTGATCAAGGGATTCATACTTCAGCTATTTTGGTCCGAAGAGGTGAAGTACATTCCACAGATACTAGAAACAGGAATTTATTACATACTTTTCGTAAATATCCAGCGTACTATGGAAGTTCCTTTTATAAAGCTCTTAATAATAATCGAAAACTTCTTAATGTTCTACAACTGAAAAGATAGTTAGTGAACGATATGTGTAGTTATGACAATAGGATTTCATAATATAGGCACAAAACTGTTCTTTTTTATAAACCATAAAATTTGAGTTTTGTAGGGCTTGTAAGATTTTGTGTCGAATATGTAGGAGGGCTTTTCACACAAACCCTCTATATTATAATTTTAAAAACAATTTATTATTCTCTTATGAATATAACAAATTAAAATTTTTGCAAGTTCAATAATTATTAAGTCACATTATTAAAGCAATATCAATTAAATCCCAAATTCGTAGGTACATGTACATGGATTTAGTTTTGATGTTAATTTGCAAAATACTTATATAATAAAATTCTTGGATAATTATTATTGAAAAGCACTTATTTTCTATAAATCTTTATACAATTCATTTAATAAATTTACAAAATTTTTAAAAAATTCTTATAAAACTTACAAAAATTCAATTAAAATATGACAGTTTTTTAAAAAATTTATTCTTTAACTAAAAAATTTTTTGACTAACATTTAAACTAAAAAATTCAATCAAACAATCCTTAAAGAGTTTAAATTTATTTAACAAAATTTTTAATTTGACATTTAAATTAAGAGTATTTTCTTTTTTTTTGTAGAAAATTTAATTTTTTTTTATTATTCCTTTTTATTTTAGCTTTAAAACTTTTCTATGTCTTTCACGTATACATATACACATACATATATACAAGATATTTTATAAATTAAATTTTTAAAAAATGATTAATTTTCTTTATTATTTTTATTATTATTGTGAAAAAGGAAAATAAATGCATACAATAAAGTTTTTCTATCAACACTTTCAAAAAGTCGATGATAAAATATAATTCATTTTTCTGCACCATGAAAAAGGTTTAATAACCTTTTTGTTCATTCTAATATACCAAATTTTATATATGTAAAATATACTGCATATACTTATAGCACTTATAATAATATATATAATATCTACATAATTATGTATATGTAGAAACTTTCATATATGTATATGGTGCCAGATATGGTTTACACAATTTTTGAATTAAAATTATTATTGCCTGACATTAATTATTAAATTATCCATAGTAGAATAGTGTTTCAACTAGGCTGCTTTATGAACTTATTCATAGTTTGCGATTTATTTTGCTCTCTTGTCATTTCTTAATTTCATGATGAAAATAGAATTACTTAATAACAAAGACAATTTATATTTAAACTGGATTCGGAAGATTATGTTTGACTTTAAATTTTAATAACAATGTGTTAGCAATAAAATTTGAATTATGCATGCTACAGCTCATATAGTATAAAATTTGCTAGTAAACTAATGTTGCGCCTTTAGATTTCGGATTATACCAAAATGTGATTCAGTTGGACTCTAGATCTGTCATTTAAAGTGGCTTCCCCATTTTTCTTACACAGTTTTGTATTATCCATTTTGTTGAAATTTCTTTGTGACTCAATTACAATACTATTGCCGTCTCTGCCAACTATTTTACTTGGTAAATTTTGCATGAATATATTCCTAAAATATAACACAAATATTATAAGAAATGTAAATACATAAATGATATCATATCCTTCCTTTTGTCCTTCCGTTAGATTTTATTTTATTATATTATGTACAGCACATATGTATGAATATTATCATTACTTTTTTCCAAGTTAACTTTCCTACATTTCTATATTATTTTTTGTATTTGTAAGTTTTGTTTTTTACTCTGGTTTAAGTTTTTACCTACTGAAATTCATCAATGCTTTTATACGTTCCTTTTTTTTCAAAAAATTTTCACTCCTGTTTTTGCAAAAATCTTTAATTAATAACATTCAGTGAATAAGAGAGAATGTTGGAGTATTGGGTGTGCACTATGATGGTTTTTTTTTTCGTTTTTATTGAAGCACGTCATAGAGCCATGGATATTTGAGGTAAGATGCCATAGAAGCTTCATACGCGCAGAAAGGTGTGAAATTTTTTAATTTTGTCTTTGAAATTTTATTCTTAAAATGTTTTTTTTTGCATTTGTGTTTTTTAGTTGTTTTTCTTTTTGATATCACTTTTCCTTTAACATAAATTTTTCTTTATACTGTTTTGCATTTTTTTTTTGTCATTCATGTATCTTTTCCGTATCTTTTTCTCTACTTTTTATATTAAAAAGTATATGTAGGAAGACATGTTTAATATACTTCACGTTTATGTTTTTTTGGTGGTAGAGTAAGTGTAAATATTCAACATGTTCTATATTTGATGACAAAAACCACTTTAATTTAAAGATGAAAATGCATTGAAAAGGTTTCACAATAAAAGTAGCTGCTTCTCAAGTGTAAATATATATGTGATTCAAGTTAAGAAGATGCATTCGTCATGTCTCTATAATATACATAGGCAGATAGACAGATGTATAATAATTGTACATTAAGTACATATACTACATATAGTAATGCAATCCCAAAAGAAAAATGGGATTGCTTTAATTTAGTATATTTGGTTATTTTTTCCTTCGTTTTCGTTCTATATGAAAATGTCGTACCTATAAGAGGTAACTTATAATAGTTCGTGAGCACAGGCTCCAAATTTGTTTTAGAAGTAGATAGATAATAAATAGTTTGGAAAAAAAGTTATCGAAAACTAGTTGTAAACATTTTTGATAACTTTCATAAGAAATTTTTGAATAAGCATACGGGATCATCGCCTTCTTTTTGTCAAATCAATATGCAACTCTTTTTGATAAATTTATAGAATTTTATATGAATTTTCAGGAGTTTAAGCAATATGCATTTTATAGAACTTTTAAATTGTTAAATATTTTCATTTGAACATATTGAACTTTTAATACCAAGTTAAATAAAAAAGAATATTTCATGTTCGCATTTTGCGAACAGAAGAATATCTTTGAAAATATCACGTTTTAATATGAAATTTACAATGTGAATTAACATTACAATAAAAGAAACCTCCTATTTATTCAGGGTACATTGAATGATGCACAAAAAACTATTTATAGAACCATTCATATACCAACATCTATCTATACAGTAAATTGATATGGCACATAGTTTTTAATCTACAATGAACGAGTAATAAAAGTATTATTGTACTACCAATATTTATAATATTCAACCAGATTTTAAACATAAAATAATCTACATTCATAAACTATAATTATTACTATAAACTGTAATGAATAAATTTTTAACATTTTTGAAAAAAAATTACAACTTTACATAAATTATAAAAAAAGTCATTAATTTTGAACATAAAGACATCAATAAATTCATCTATAACATCTTATTTTAAAAAACTTATTTATATTCTTCAGCTTTTGATATATACACACTAATATAACACCATTATTTTAAAACTATATACATTTTATATTAAGTAGATGTTTTCATAATAAATTTTATTAAAAATAATATGTATAAGATTTATTGTTATTCATTACTCTGTACATATATACTGTATATATATATAGCTGTACATTATTATATAAAATTCTTGTTTACATTTTTAACGAAAAAGTTATTAAAATTATATAATATATTTTCATAAGGATATTTTAGTGGTAATAATAACACAATAACAATAATAATAACATTGACGTATAAAAAGACTTCTAGTTGTATAACAATATTTTAATTTTTTTTCTCATTATTGTCATGTTTTTATACAAGTAGAATACTTTGTAAATATTGAGTAATGAATAATAGCAAAATTAATACTATGTACTTTTCAGTTATGTTGTGACTTTTATTATGCATGAAAATAACCCCGAGAAGAAAATTTCCATCATTCTCAACAGGCAAGAAGAAAATTTCTAACAATTCAATGGAAAAAAAATTTATCACAAAACTGATATAATGTTTAAAAATGTTGCATAAAGTGCGACTTTAACTTAACCCAAAACCCACATGATGTCAAACTGAGTAACCAGTAATTTTGTTCTATCGTGTTTTTCCTCTTAAAGCTCGTGAAGAAACGCTCGGAAATGTTGTCTCAGCGCTTTAAACTAAATCCAAAGATCTCGTTCGTTTCAATCTCTCTGCCCTAACTGTCTCCTCTATAAGTCGAGAGACCTCGATATTCAAGGGTTAGGTGCTCCAAACGGATTCTATATTACATTGCAGTTTCTTATTTTTTCACTTATTCCGGGGTTCCCTATGAATGTTATTATTACATATATGTACCAAGAAGCACCCACCATACTGTGAAGCATTTTATTCTAAAAAGTTTTTATCTATTTGATGCGTATTCGCTCGCAAAACTCTATAGCTGTGTCTATATGGGTTTTATTATTTGGTTATATATCAACACTATGTTTTATGTTGCCAGTTTGAAGCCACAACTTAGGAACCAATAGTATTCTCTATGTGTATTTGTTTTCTCATTTTAATTATTTTCTTCTTGACATGTTCTTGCCACCAGAGCTGAACATCCAAAGTCGTTCTGAGATATGTATTTTGCTGTACTTTGAATAGATATTCTAGTATCATTAAAATTTAGTTGAAGCCATATCATTCGACTTATTCAATATTGTTTTATTGTATATGCTTATTAGCCCAAGTGAGGTTTTCATATTGTCGTCGCTCTGGATTTTGTTCAGATTTTTAGTGGACTTGTACAACAAGTATGCCTACGGGGGTTATTTTAAGTTCCCCCAACCGGCCGATGGTAATTCGAAATGTAACTTCTAAAAACACAAAATGTGAAAAATATATTTTAGTAATACTTCGATTTCAAATCCCGAATCGCTTACTTTTTTACTTTCGTTTCAAAATTTATAAAAGGATAAATTCCAAGAACACAGCACAATATTTGAGATTGAAATCTTTATTAAATTATTGAAAAACTTCTGTTTTATATAGATTGTGAACAAGCAAATTAACATAATGCAATAAGAATGACAACTTAGTGCGCTTATTGCAAAAAATTTTTACTTCTTTCGACTTTCTCACGCAAAGTTTTATCAACTCTTTTCCCTTCACATTCAACACAACCATTACAATTTATTCTATATTTAATAAAGATTGATCAATTGATATATAATTTACATTATTATCATGGTGTAGATTCTTATGATACCGCTAATTAAATTTAAAAGTTAAATGCAAAATTCTCACAAAATCAATTATTATAATAAACATTCCAAAACAATTCTATATAAACTTTAATTTTTCTAAAATATATGATATAAACTTTTCCATCTTAAATTATAAAAAGTGTGGAGTGAGCTTATCCACTTACTGTTTAAATATTTCGTGATTAAACAATAATACAAACATACAAGTAAATCTAAAAATATATTACTTTGTTAAATGTAGAATTCAATCTCCGAAAATAAAATGTAGGTATACATAATATTTTATTAAATGAAAATAAATGCAATATCCTTACATTTTCAAACATTATCCTTTTTTTTTATTCTCTTATACACATACTATATAACATTATACATGTCTTGGCAATTAACACAAATCACTTACCTAACTTTTATGTTCCTAATTTCAACCTCACACTTAAAGAAAACACTACGTAATGGTACGTGATATGTTGTGTGTTCGAGAAAGTAAATATATAGGGTATTTCAGTTTAGGATTTTTCTGCCAGTTCTACTGCAGCAAATGAAAGGAAAATCTATTTGTAAATATTCCAAAGTTAATTACTGTGTAATTTCTTATTCGCTAGTTTAGAAAAATGAAAGTAAAAAATGTTTTTTATTTACTTCAATTTTTACCATCTCTGACTGCAGCTCTGGCTTGGAGCAGTGCAGCCTCACCTGTGCCATCAGCAAGGAGAGCAAATTCCGTCTCGAAAAAGAGCAAATTATATATTTTGAGCTTCAATACAATATAAAATTTTCAAAAAAATTGCCAATCAAATTCATAATGCAGACTCTTTAAATCTTTTTATATATTTTGTAAACTGTTTAGAACTCAATTTGAAGCACTGGATTAGTACTTGAGAAAAAAAGTGAATAATGCTAACGAATGAGAATAATGGAGAAAAAAATAAGAAAAAAAAAACAAATAAAAGGCAAAACAAATGGAAATAAAATTCAAATACAGTAATGCGGCAACTGAGTGTTTAATGGAAATGAAAGTACGGAATGGATTCTAGTCTATGTTCTTCTATTACTTTATTAATTAAGCAAAAGTGTTTTTGTATTTTTATTTTCTACACTCAAACTACTTCTTTTTTTCGGGTTTTATTTCCATAAAAATGTCCTTTTCTACACCACATAATCTACATAAATGTTTGAATTTATTTCCCAATGCTTCATATACACATTTACATATTATATGAAAGTCTATTACAAAAACAAAATCATTTCGGAAAAAATAAAAGAACTTCCACTAGTTATCAAGAAAATTTTCATATAATTTTATTGGTTCGGTGGGGGGCGGAGAGTTTAAGGCAAAAAAAAAACCATAAACCACAAAAAGAAAGGACCAAACAAGAAAACCGAATAAAAAAAAATAAATTGAAAAAACAAAGATGAAATAAATGAATTGAAATTGTGGTTTCAGACCAAAATGATGAAGGCAGACAAATATTATATAGTGGTATGAGTTCATTTAACAGTTAATATGGGAGAAAGTGCTCCTAAAATACTAAAAGAGAAATCTAACAAAAAGAAAATTAAAGAGAATTGATAGGTAAAAGATAATCAATACAATTAAATTGGTGATTCAAAAATTTATTGACTTTACTAAATTATTCTTTTATTAGATTTATATGAACACCTTTATTTTTGAATGTGTTTTTCCCTAAAAGTTGTTTGTAAGTAAGTAATTTTATATTAAAGACACGTGAATATTTATACCAAACATTAATTGCATAATATTATAGCGTATTTTTGCTATATAAAGAACTAGCTACATACATAACTGAATTAGCTTTTTGGAACAAAAATATCGATGTGAAGTTCCTGAACGGAGTGATCTTAAGGAAAAGAGAATGCAAAGTCAAAATAAAACAGAAAAAACTTGAATTTAAATATATTCATTCAAATTTTTGGCAGACACGAAATAATACTTCTTCACAAGGAATACATAATCCTAAGTATAACAGTTAACTGCCACGTTGTTTCCAGTTGTTCCAACTATCAGCTTTTTTTTTAGACTATTTTCTATCTATCATTGGAAATTTCTTTTAAAATTGAGCTAAAAATTTTTTTAAACTATAAAAAAAAAATGTCATACATACCCCTAATTGACTAGGTACGAAGTTGGATTTATCAATCCATGTAGTAACCAATTTTTACTGGAATTCTCTATAATTGTTGGAAAAAGTATCCATTTCTAATTCAAAATTTGGTTTTCTGTCTCATATGAATCCTTTTTTACAGCTGTTAATAAATTCCCATAAGAAATTTTATGAAATTTACATTTAGTACGGAACATAGTTGAAAACCATATGAATTAGGTAAATTTGGTATTTTCCGAAATGTTGAACACATCACTCTTAGTAAGTACATCATCTCCATTACATTCAACTTAAATAGAACTCTAGGCGTTTATAAAAGACTAAATCGACTCAGAACAGAAGTAGTGAGATAAAGATGCAACAAAAAAAATTTTGAATTCAATTCATTTTTGCATATTGTGATGTGAAGACCTTATTACAATTCTGGTTGTCATCACTAAAAGCTGAAACGTTGATTGAATAATTAATTAAGTTGTTCTGAAAAGTATCTAAATTATTACCAGAGAAATGTTGTAGCTAAGAACTAGCCTTCTTCCGAAGAGAAGTAAATTTGGCTGATCAATAATTAGTCTAGTTTTATTTAAGCTTGATCAACAAATTGTACCAATTTCTTAACACCACCGCTTTTGTCTGCTCGGAAAATACCATCATGTACATACATACATACATATGTATATTGCAAGCATTTCTGTGTTTGTATCTTCCCCACTATAGCATTTCCAAATTTTATTTATTTTATAAAAATTAATTTAACTAAATTAATTTGTCAGTATAACGTCCTAAACTAATTCATTTTTATTGTATTAAAAATTGAAAACTATCGATCAAATGTAAATTAATTAATCAGACATTTTATTGATTCTATATTTCACATTCAGCCACATAAAATAAAATTGGCTAATAAAACTCTATCGGTAAAAAAAACAACGGTCAGTGGTGACCAGTGACCACTGAACTGAGAAGCCATGCATACAGTGTTACCCCCTCCAAAAATCTCATACAGGTACCTTTATCCGAAATTTTCTCCTTAGTTTATTATTAAAGCACGTGAATAAATAATAGTAAATTATTTTTCTCCTTGTTTATTATAATAAATTGTTTATGTTTAGACTTCGACTTCTTTTAATAATATTGAAAATCTTAAAGCAAAACAAAAATTTCTGAAATAAGGTATAAGGTATTTAAACTATACAAATAATTGAGAGTTACCAAATTTTTAAGTTTTTTTTGATAACATGATACTTTTTCGAAGCCAGGAAATACGCAAGACAAATTTTCAAAAAAAGAATTTGTTTTTCATAATTTTTTAATGGTAGATAAAAAATTCTGAATTTTTTAGGACTCACTTCTGTAAATAATATCGAACTAATCAAAATTAATACTAAAACACTTGTCAGCTGTTTCCACTTGGCTCCAAATTCGCCATTACTTATGCATCAAAAAAAGAATTGTCAAATTTTAGCTTATAGTGAATGTTAAAATATAAAGATAAATATTAAACTATTAATAAAATTAACATGATAAATTTTTATAATTTTGTATTACAGACTTTTACAAAAAAAAACCAAACTATTAAAAAAATTCTTATAAGGCAACTCTGTAGACTAAGTTTTTTTTTCTTTAAAAAGTGTTAAGTTTGAATATAATCTAATACTGTCTATACTCAATATATCTTTTGACTATATTAATTATTTTATGGCCTATACACATTTATTTTACTTAAATATTTTATGTTTTAGTAGCCAAACACGTGACTTTCTTTTCTAATATTTTATTTTCTAATCAAGTAAAAATGGGCTAAGCACTGACATTTATTTTTAATAATAATAATACATACCACTGCCACCATTACCATAATATTATTACTTATTACAACAGTGTAGTATCAGACAGCAGTAAATAGGAAAAAAAAGAATAAATGAATGAAAATTGATATTGGGAAGAATGAAATGATGGTGCACGAACACAGCAGGCGGGTGACAATGCAAATATCAAAGGTGGATAACATAAGCATAGGCAATAAATTTTTATTCTATATTTATCTTTTGTCCAGCAGTTTTAACAGACAAAGATTCCATGTTTTTTTAACAAATTACCTACTATTTCAATATAGTATTTATATCTATATACTTAATACTATTTTATACACAATAACATATACACATTGTGTAATTTAGTATCCTTGAATATCTTATTTCTTGTTTTTTTTCTAAATATTTAGTTGCCTTCTACATTTATAATTTTATTCTATTTATAATTGGTTTGCATGACAGTAATTAATAATAGGATTTCTTCTTTATATTTTTATAAGGGGAGTAAATGTTTAAAATAGGAAAATAAAAGTGAAAAAACACTAGATTGGAATGCATTCTTTGTTATTGTTGGAGAATATTTAAAATAAGGTCAATAATATTTTAAATATTATTTGCATGCATAACTTTAATGTGGGTTTCAAGTTTAGGCGGTCACATTTAGTGAATGATTTTAACGATATAAATTTCATAAATTAAAAATGAAATTCCACAACAGATGGTGTTCTTTTCGAAATGATAATGGCAATAACATTATAGACCGCATTGCAAACAGTAAGGAGATTATGTGATAGCACTAAATTTCGGATGTGAAGTTTTCAGTAAGAACGCATTCCTACATAATAGGGAAGCATAAACCAACTAATTTTAGAGAGATGTCGGTTGTCGGTGTATGTGTACACCCGTGTATCTAAAATTCAGCTAAACTGGAATTTAAATAACTAAATCGAAAATCAAATCACATTAACATTTAAGTTTAGTTCAAAAATTGTTAAATTTGAGTGTTATTTCGAGTTTTGACATGACTATTATTATTAGTTTTCATTCATTCATTCCAAACAGAGAATAATGAACTTTAAAAACCTCGATGGTTTCAATATTTAAAAACTGTCAATGGTAGTGATAATGCCATCGATAGTTTATATCTCTACAATAAAATTTAATTTAGAGATAAAATTTTTCTTCAAAAAAGATAGATTCAGATCGAGAGTTTAAATATCAATTGTTGCAATGGTAGTATTATCATAAAAATTTCTATTGCAAAAGGCAATGATTTTAAGTATATTAATTTTTTTAAACTAAACTATAGATGTCAATTAATTTTTAACAAACATTTCTTTAAATAATTTACCGAAATATTAAATAGATTCTTTTTTCGATTTTTCTACTTCATCAAATTTTTAATCGATCCAAAACATGTAAAAATGCGATACTAAAACATGCAACAAAAATCGGATTTCAAATCCGAAAAATCGATCTATGAAAGAATCGATTATTCTTCACATATCTAGTTTAGTTGGCTGTTCTTTTTCACATATGTATGTAGTTAAAAAATTGTTGAATTTTAATTTTTCCTGTTAAAATTTTTTTAAATTAAATTAAGATTCTGCAATTTGGGCAGTTACCTTCATAGTTAAATATAATTTTAGCTAAATATAGTTTAATTTATTCTTTGTTTAGATGATAATTTTTTGATAAAAGGTTCTTAACCTACTAAATGTACAACTATAGAATTATTGCCATCTATAGACTACGTTTTGTAACATTAAATGAGGAGGGTGGAGTAGGTGTTATAATTTATTATATTTTTGGTGTGAAATTATAGTTTTAATTACTTTGATGACATATGGTATAATATAAATTACTTATATACTTATTTTCTATTGTAGGAATGTGTTTGGTAATTATTTAATTAAAAAAAAATTGCACTTTGAAGATAACTAACATGAAATCTAAATCTACATGTCTATGTACATACTTATAAAATGAGTAAACTTTACGACCTCTGAAAGAACAAACAAATTGAATTTACCATCTGGAATAACAAAATTTTATTACTTTATTCATTTTATGTCGTCGATTTTAAATTTTGTAGCTACGAAAATTAGCAAAAATCTACCTTTTGTCTAAAATTACACGGATATAAAGGAGCAACGGCCAATCGTATTTTGGGTCAAATCCCTACGTGATATCCGTTTGATGATCTCGGTAATCCAGTTAGCTCACGACAACTTCACCAGAATTGATTTATCAAGTGCATACGGCATCATAAAAATTTTACGTAACTTCTAGAAATGTAGAACGTTGCAGGAACATCGGAATGTGACAAGTTGGAAAAGATTAGATTCTAAATAGAATTTTAAAAACAGAAAACTGAACAAAAAGGTAATTGACAATATTTAATTTTATTATTATAAATAAATTTCGTCTAAGACAAATAGAGATAAAGTCACTTTACTTATAAATTTTCACAATTAAAACAAAAACTTCCTCATTTCTTATTTGATTTGATATTGTTCCTCATTGATTTAAAAGGAAAACAGCCTAAATTTTGCCGCATTATATTGTTAACACTATTTTTAACAAATTACAAACATCTAACATCTAAATTTTGGTTAAGCTCTTATGTTGTAAACATGATCTGATACAAAACCAACAATTCTTTAAAACAAATCTCAGTGCGAATGAATTTTTCTCTGTTTTCTTAATTCTTAAAACTTGTAGGTAGGTAGGTATATATTTTTGTTAAAAACACTGATCCTTAGAATTAAATAATATGTAAATAGGGATCAAATATAATTACACTTCCGAAACTAATTTTAAAAAATAATAAAATGAAATAAAATTAAATATCTTTTATTTGGATATAGGGAAAATAGGAAAAATATCAAAGAGTTTTTTTTTCATAAAATATATTATGTAGGTATTTGAAATTGTTATCTTTTATACGGAAGTACAAAAAAAAATTTATTCTATACATAATTTAAGACATCCTTTTTTGCACATTTGTTTTTAATAGCCTTATTTTTTATATAACATTATAAATTATAGAATTGTACTTTTATGTTTTTAGGTTCGTTTGTAAAATTTTCAGAATATTATGTTAGTTAGTTAGCAAGAGTGGCTGACTTCCAAAGCGATGTCAGGTAGCAGTGCCATAGTCTCATCGGCAACTCCCACAACCGCTCCTGTCAAAAGACGAGGAAATTCAAATGAGAAAAAATATTGCTTGAAATTCAAAAAATATTAATACGTTTAGGAAAGCTTTAAACTCTTACATTGCATCTAACATATCACGTTCCAGACTATATTTCAAGAGTACTTTATTAGAAAACTACATTCATAATATCTAGTTCCTCAATTAGAAATATCTTTTTAAATTTTTGAATCAATATTTGAAACAAAACTAAAACAAATAAAGAAAAAAAAAGCATTTCCTTATAAAAATTAAAAGACAATCTTAATAAAAATAAACCAAAACAATGCTTTTATTGGGTTAATAACAAGCATAGTAAAATGTAGTATGTATATAGGATTAAAATACTTCAAAAGAAATAAGTACATAATAAGAATATAATATACATTTGTACCCACGTATATATATGTACATCTATCTGATCTAAAAATCTTTTAATTTCCACAACATTCATCCTCTGCTTCAAAAATGGTGTTTCCATCCCTTCATTCTATTCTTGATATTTTATTAAGAAAATATTGAAGTACAACAGTTGTTGTTCGTTTGTTTGTAAAACAGAGCAATTGAAGTGATAATCCCCAATAGGCTTTAAATGGATGCATATAAGATTCTATTATATATGTATATGACACTATAATATCACTATGTTATTATTTCACATAGTATATGAAACAATTGAATAAAAAAATATATCAAATAATTTTAAGAATCTACATATATTTTTCGAAGAAAATCGTACAATATACAATTGAATGAGGAGGATAAACATTGTAGAGACAAAAAATATATACATACATACATACCTCTCCCTATACCAACCATCAAACAAAAGCTTACCTGTAGTCATTTTGTATATTATTTTGTTATTGTTAGTCTTCAATAATATTAGATTCTGGTTATTGTCACAGACTGTTTTCTTTTGATTTCGAGAATATGTATAGTCACAGATTTTCCAAAATGATATCAATAAATATTTGTTTTTAGTATTATTTTCAATATTCTTAGATCTTAAAAACTCATTTGAAGAACCAAATGATATTTAATATTGTGTAGTAAAGTTTAAGTGTATCTTTTGGTTTTTTATTTAAAAATATATTTTATAGGCTTTACAATGAATTGTTAACAATAGTACCTACTATACAAGAGAGTAGACATCAATTTTATATGAAATCTAGTTGTAATGTCTACGGTGTCTAATTTATTACGTTTTATGAATATAATATTTCGCAACAATTAATAAATGGCAAAACATACAAGATACTTCGTCTCTTCTTTTGCTATAATGTCAACGGCTTGCAATACGCTAAATAAATTGTGGAGTGCCAATGTACCACAGTAATTTTAGCTTTGAATAAGTGAGGAGGGTTAAAGTAATTGGGAATATTTTTATGGTTAACAATAAATTATGTTTAAAGAGGGATACAGCCCCATAAATATGTGAGTAACAGTACTCATACATAATGGGAAAGGTATTGGATTAGAATATTTTATAACAAAATAAAACTTTTTTTACTGTACAACAAAATTTCTTTTTATTTTTGTAAAAACAATATATTCCGAACAATCCGGTGCACCGAAGTTACATATTTTTTGCTAGAACATTTTCAAGCGATCGAATTGCATTCGCTTCAACTAATCTATAATTTTTACAATCATTAAAATCGCTGTACCCAATTGGTATATAAAAATTGAGATTTAACTCATCTTTTGATTCAGTTTTTGCCTCGCTTATTTTATAATAATGTGTGCTTATATTAGAATCATTAAATAGACTTGTATCATCTTCCAAATTAAAGAGCGATTCATCATCTAATTCACAACTGACTCTGCTTTTTAAGATTTTCAATAGTTGATCAATATTTTTATAACCATATTTTAATTTTGTAGTTGCACTATCATTATATTCTTCTTCCTTAATTGGTATATCTTCATTTTGCATTGAATCTATTTCTTTACAAACAATTTTATTGTCCATCGCCAAAATGTTGTTTTCGGCGACCTTACCTTTGACTTTATTTGTAAATATCAATGCTTTGTTTAATAATTTTAATGGTATATTTATAACGCAACTTGATTTTGATTTAATAGGTTTTTTGAACAATTTCTTGGAATTATTTGCAAATTTTTTTGGAGACTTTGGTTTTTGATTAAGTAATGAATTTTTGTTAATATTGCAATTCGCTATAAGTGATGTTAGATTTTGACTAGTTTTTAAATTCCCTGCAGTTGTTTCAGAATCGAGTGCTTTATTACGACCAACAAGAACATCTGAGTAAAGTGTTCCTGGTCGGCATAGTGAAGATGATGTTGTCATTTTGATTTGATTGGTTTCTTCTTTTTTATTTGCTTATTGAAGTTGTAAAATGCCAATTTTCTTAAAGTTTATTACTTAAGTACCATTTATTTGAAATTTATATTTGAGGTTCGGTCATTTATATCCGTCGTATTACTTTAAAATTTTCAATTACTAGTTATTTTCCGTCGGTTTGAAAACAGAATTTAAAAAATAAAATTTGAGTGAAAAATTTTTAAGAATTTCAGTTTTTAAATTAAGAGTTTTTAGAAAATTTTTGAATTAAGATTCTAAAACTGACAGAATTTGAAATTTTTATTTTAAAATTTTTTTAAATATGTTCATATACTGAAAAAAATTGGTTTTGTAGGGTTTAATTTTTTTAATTTAATTTTTTTTTATTTCATTTTGGAAAAATGTCCTGGTTAATTCTAACAATTATGGCTAAAGCTATAAGAGCAAATAAAAATAAATTGTAAGTGTACCTACCTAAAATTAATTACCAAAATTATTGCCAAAAATTAATAAATATTTTTTTATACATAAATATTTTTATTCATACATAAATATTATTTTCTTTTGTATTTTAGAATAAAGAGGGCTGAAAGTAATTATAATAAAATATCAAGAATTTCTGTGTTATTAAATGGAATGAAACCACAAAGTATTCAAGAAGAAGCTTATATATCAAAACAAGAATTACAATTATTGGAAAAATTGAGAAATCAAAATAATAAAAATGATGGTTGTATTATAAAAGATTCTGATCCTATTGAAAAATGTGATAAAAATTGTTTAACAAATTATTGTATCCATAAAAATCCATTAGAATGCCGGAGAGAAATTTATTTTTATAAACAGGTGAGTTTAGTTTAAGTTAGAATAATGTGGAAATCTTTATCTTTTAATAAAACCTACATATATTTCATATTTTAGGGTCAGGAAACAATGCAAATTTTAAAAAGTAATAGATGTAAATTCAAAAATAATGACAGATGTGTCCCTAGTAACTTTAAACTTTAAAATTTTGCTTTTGGGAAATTATGAATTTTTCGACAATTGAAATTACTGAAGAATTTAATATTTTTTTTTTTTGGTTTGAATCGGCCTTCGAATTTATTTTTGTAATTTATGCAAAACAATTATATTTTTAATTAAATTTTTCCTAAAATTAATTTTAAAATATTCCAAAATTGCTGGATCCAATTACAATAATTCACAATTTTTTGATTAGAATTAATAACTTCTTAAGTTCAATCGAAAAATGTTATATTAAAATACTACAGCTTAATTATTTCTATTTACGACTAACCAAAGAGGGCAAATAGGACCAAAATCCTTGCATTATTCTAATTTTTATACATAATAAGAACTTTTTTATTTTCTTTATCACTTGAAAGAAATTTCAAATATTCTTTTTTTTTTTTTAATATTATTCATTTTCATATTGGATGACATTAATCTGACAATGAAAAAAAGCAAGACAAGAATCTATTTAGAAATTTTATTTCAATAAACTCATGTATCTGACACTTTTCTTCTTTTAGCACAAAATATTCACAAAAATGTTTTTTTTTTTGATAATTATCCTTGAGAAAAGCAATATTTTCTTTTGTTTTGTATATTTTCCCTTTTTCTGGCTCTCTCAACTATAAATAATTCACATTAGTGGTACTTAAAATGAATAGATTATAGGTCATTGGTGTTATTTTCCGTTTTTTGGTTTTTCTAAAGAATAAAACAACAAATTGAAAAAATCTGTCTGTCTAAAATTTTTCTTTTTATTTATGTATGTGCATATATATTGTAAATATAGGCAAATCGTATATAGGCAAATCGTTATTGTATTCAAGTGTATAAAAACTGCTCTTGAATAGTATATAAAGCGTCCTCTTGAGACTAATTGTTATTTTTATTTCTTATAAAATATCCTTTTCTTTTTTATTTATAATAATAATAATGGAGTTTACTACAATACATTCATATACACTAACTCATATATCTTGCTGTATATTTTACATTATATAATAAAAAATAAGCATGGCTAACCACAAAATTATAACAATTTCCTTCTTATACCATATTGCATTTAGTAATACAAAGCAAAATACACATAGAAAATCTAATTTTCTAATATAGAAAAATAAAGGAATTAAAAGAAGGCTAGAATTGCTTCTGTAAAAAAAAAAACAAAACTGAGGAATATAAAAATCCTGACATTAATCCTATTTCAGTAATACAAAACACATAAGATAAAGAAAAAGAAAATATCTGTATGAAAAAGATAATAAGATGTGCGGTCATACTGGTTTGTTAATTAAATCGAAAATTGGAAATTTTTCCGTATTAAAAAAAAATCTGAAAACCAAAAATCTATAGAAGAAAATTTTTTCAATATTTTGGGGAAAAATCGTTTAAATCGTGGAAAAGAAATTTCCTAAGTAATTATTATGGGTTATAAAAGATTTTATAACCCTGATCATTGAAAAAAAAGTTATATAATTTTGTAGTACTTATAAGTTATTATTAAGTTTTTTTTAAAAATTAGATTTTAAAGAAATGTTCTTTTAGGCCGAATTGTAAAATAAATTATTGTTGAATTCTTGAAATTTTCTTAAATAAATTGTGTATCTGGAAGGCAGTAATTTTTACCAAAACAGCAAGAACACAATTTGCATCCCGATTTAGGCTAACAAACATATAAAACGTTTTCCTCACTTGAAAATTACATACATACATGTCACTTTACTTTAACGCAATTATTTTTTTTTTCATTAGATCAGTATTTAGATGGAATGAAACTACAATTGGTTATAGAGATAGTTAGAAAACAAATGAGAAACCTTACGGGTCTCTTACCGGGACACCGCCGACTCAGGTGAAATGGAAATGGATAAAACGCACTTGCACGCTGAATGTGAAGCGTTTAGCTCCGATTCTCGCAATATACTCGAATTTGTCGGAAGGATAGGGGGTCACATTAAAAATACTTTTTAGGTCACGGTGCATTGTTACTCCCTGTTTAATTTAATCGAATCTAGTAAGAATTTTTGATTTGTTTCATATTTAACTTGGATTTCGAGAGATTTAAAAACATGAAGTGATTAAATATTATATGAAACCAAGAACAATACTTTTCGAGTACTTCCAAAAATCACGTCATTAAAATATTTAAGAATTATACAAAAATATCACAAAAAATTTTGAGTATCATTGTATAATTCATGATTCTATACATCAAAATATTGACAATAATTCATACTGTGCTGCTCAATGCTAACGTATATTGATGGCATGACGATAATGGTGTCGTGTATTTAAAGGAAAATCTGCGTGAAATTTAAGTACCTACTTTACAATATTTTTCGTTTTCTTTTTATATTTCAATAATACTATAATATACTTTGAGAGAGTACGCATAATGATGTCGCGGATTTAAAATTTATAAAACAAACACAAGTTCCTCCTTTGATGTATCCATACATATACATAATATACAGCTAATACCGTGAATCCAGCATAAAAAATTAGAATAAAAATTTACCTGAAATCATTTTTCCGTTACTTAAGTATTTCAAAAGAAAGTTATTATCCTTTTCTTTTTCTTCGGGTATTAGATTCATCATATATGAGAAGCATATTCAAAATATATAAGAGGATTTTCACATATAAAATGTTTTTAGAATCAATTATTTAAATCTGTTTATGATTAAACATTATGCGATGACATTTTTTTTTTATTTTCTTAAACTTTTGGGCTTCTCGAAAAGAATTCCTTTCGGGGGAGGTAAAGTAAAAACAACGAAAAACAAAAAACCATAAAATATTTATGAAATTGTTAGAGAAACAAAAAAAAAACATTTTCATCCTACAATCTTTACCATGCTTTTAATATTATTTCCTAATAAGAGAATAAGAGAACACATTTTAGTGTCTTATGATTATGTACGTTTTTAATTTTTTGTAAAAATTTGTTACAATTTTTAAATATTTATATAGAAATCCTGCTACTCGACTCAATGTACAAGTCAAAAAAATTTTTACATAAATTTTTCCTTTAAACATAAGCTCATGTACCTATAGATAAAAATTAAAAGGAATCAAAATAACCCCATAGGTATATTTTATGGTGTTTTCATGGTTGGAACGTGAATAATTTAATAAGTTTCGATTTAAAATATAAGAGAAAAATCTTCGTCTAAGATGAAGACATTGTCGCGTGCCTTATATGTTATTTTTTCCTCTAAAGAATAATGATCTTGTAATGACATTAAAAGCGTCGTCTTCTTCGTGATATTGTATACGTGAATTCATTTTTTATATTCCATTCGAAAGTATGTTCGGAGGTGACATTATAAATTTGCCATACCCTTTGTCACAATTGTTTGCTTCTGATTAACGTTATATTGTGAGACGATAAGACCATGCCTGGCTGTCCGTTCCAGCGATAACTCAAAAAATAATTAAATTAAGTTTACGGAATACTGGCAAATGGTTTGTTATAACAAATGTCGTAATCCTATTTGAGTTAAATGTTATCGGGGCTGTGATTTTGGTAGTAGCTATTCAACTTAAAAATTTATTAGAATCTCGTAAGCTAATAAATTTCGCACAAGCAAATATTTTATCAGGGTTGTTATATTTTATATAAAACTAGATAAAATTTCTTACTTGTCCTACACCTTCGAAAGTCATTTGGCCATATATTATGCGCTGCAATTTTGGATAAACAAATTATGGTTATTATTTTCGGTAAAAGTCTTTGAGGTCAGTTTATGTGGTAACTGCCGTGTATGTAAATATCGCTCTTAAATAACAAGAGGTGGGGATAAACAGCGAAGCAACTAAGATTCATTCGTGCAGAGTTGACACGATCAACTTTACTTATTCTCGTTTTATGTAAAAAAAGGACTTTATTTTGAGATTTTATAATTTTTTAACTTAATTTCCAAATCATATCTATAATAAAATTATTATATTTGTAGGTATATAATTTGTTTTTTTTTCAGAATATTTGGCGTAGCGACCATTTTCTTATTTATTGTCCTTTTTTTTGCTTTATTTCTTTTCGTATACTATGTGCCTAATTCCAAATACAAAAAGCATTTGTATTTAGATGAGAGAATCCTTTTAAAATAAAACAAAAAAACAAACAAAATTTTTCTTATGTAAATTAAGTAGCAGAGAGTGTTGTAAGAAAATTTATGGCGGATCAAAATTTTATAGGTTAAACCTGATTTTGTTTTGTACCAAATTTAACGTTTGTTTGTATTTTATATTATGAATAATTTTGAAATTTATTTAGACACTGACTAGACAGAACATTTATTATCGGAGAAATGAAAGAAAAAGCAAGTCGCCGAATGACAAATATATTCGTAAGTCTTAATATACTTAAGGTCTACATGGGTGTGTATGCAAAATTTATACATAAGGGTGTTCTTAAAATGTAATAGGCATGTGATTTAAAAAAAAAAACAAAACAATATGTAAAGCACGTCTAAAATACTTGTTTTTCTTTTTTTATTTTACTGTTCCCCTTAAATTAATAGTATAATGACTTTAATTTACGAAAATTTGGCGTTTTGTGTGCCTTGAATTTTAATTATTTTTTTCATTTTAAAAAGAGATTAATTATATTAAGTTTTCGGTTTAGCACTACATCGTAGTATAAAACATTGCACTGCACTGTATAAAATGAATAAAAAATTTTTTAAATAATTTAAATAAAATGAGATTTTGGAGTGTACATAATGTATTAAGGATAAGCTTAGAAGATACTGTAGTATTAAGATGAAATAGACCATGGTATTAGGGCGAAAATTCTATCAGCCAAACACGAGTGTGTATTTCATTATTAAAGTTAAGGGTGGCAATAATGCAAAAGATTTGTGTAATTTGACTAAAAATATCATAGATTTAGTTGAGGAGAGAGACTTCGCCTGAATATCCACATGATGTCTGTTGTAATCACTGGATTAACCAGATGTTGTCTGTTGTAATGACTGATTGATCGTGCATGTTAGTTCTTCAACAGACCTTAAGTGAAAAAACTTTCTGAAACGCACGATAATATGCCCTACTATAAGTTGATAAAACCGTAATTCTCATGAGAATACTCTTGCGACCAATCATTGTGTGATTTCGCAATTACATAACCTCGTGTTTCTTTTTCTTATCATTAGTATTTCTTTTAGTAACAGACGTGATAGCAAGAACATTTACTTTTGCTTCCTTCTATGCCAGCAAAAGAAATTTTTGCGCATATAGAAAACGTGTTGCTATGTTGCTTACTAGTCTAGCCGCATCCAATTGCGTGGTCATAAAATACCGCCTCATCTTATCCAGGAATCTTACATGATGGCTACCCAAACTTCACCACAAACGCTCCTATTACTGTATCCTCGACAATTCTTCAACCACCTTATATGTAGGTGCATGCTCTTATGCATTTGCAACCTTATGTACTAGCTTTCTACTCTTCGTGAGCAGCATAAAAAAGCTAACATGAGTAGTGCGTAACTCATACTCTGCTAAAACTAAAACTAAAACTAAACGCGTGTATCCCTTGCCTTTTAGGATCTTCAATGCTTGATTCTTTAAACCAAGTAGATCTTTAATATTATATCTGTTAATATGAATGTTTAATTTATTTTATATTTAAGTAGAATACTATGAGCATGTATAAGTGTATAACAGAAAATCTTAAAAAAGTTTACTTAATCTTAATAATAACATTATAATTATTACAGATTTTTTACAAGAATTCTTTTTATATTTTATAATTAAAACCTCATATTTTAAAAGTCATCATATCTTTTTTATTGTCCTTTAATATCTTGTGCTTCTGCGTTATAATAATAATTAATTTGAGAAAGTTTAAATTATCATGCCGTGTACCTAATTATAAAAGCAAGAAACACAAAGTATATAGTAAATTTATATTTCCAGTCCTTGAAAATATACACGTTTTCTCTAATTAACTATACTAAAAACGGCTCTTTATGAAAACTGTTGTAAAAACAAAAAAAATTGCCCCTAAATTTATCTAAATTAACATACAAATTTACATTATTATCATATAAATAAGCACAAGAAAAAAAAATTCTTAAGATGTAAAACTTCAGAACCTTACATACGTTTACATAATGTAAATTTTTAAAATTCAAACATGATAGCTATTAAGTAGAAGGATAAATCGATAAAGGATACGCTGTGTAACCTGACAATTTTGATTTTTTTTAACCAATAATTTGTGTTGTACTAGTGTTAAATAAATTTTTTGTTATGTTTTCTCATTATTTTGATAAAAATTACAACAAGAAACAGAGAAGGTACCATCAATTGCCATTGTTAATAACCGTAAACTTTAGCACAAGGACTTTAAAAAAAGAAAAGTCTAAAGAAAATATCGAAATGCAAAATATCACGAAGTTTTAATAAATTTTTTGGTATACCTTCATGTACGAATTTAAAGCATACATTTTGTATACATACATGTTTGTTCAAAGGCTTCTTTGTTTACAATGTGATGTATTAGAGACTTAGGCTTAGTAACAAATTCAATGTGCACCCACTATTACACTGACACTGTCGGTAGCGTCTGAAATTTTTTTATATTTTTAATTTTATCGACACTAGGTGTGCGTCTGATTATTTTTTCACTGTTTGATATTGTTAATAGTATGTTATCTCCTCAGCAGATGTCAACATGATTTTCTTAGACTCAGTGATGTTTTCGTAAGCGTTGTATTTGATCAAGATTTAATGAATGTACTGAGTGGTAATATCCACTACCTCTCGATGGGCTATCTGAAACAGATGGGCAAGTCGAAGAGTCAGGTCCCTACCAAAATAAGAGAACGAAACGGTAGCTTACCTACTACTGGAATGCTTCAGAAGGGGTTTGATGATCCTAATGGAAGTCTCGCGACTTGGACTAGCTGTAATACCCCAATTTCTTTTGTGGCTTAGATATAATGCTAACGTAGGTGAGAATAGAAATCACAAAAGATTCTGTGGGTCAATATGAGAAGGGCCTAAAAAGGGCTTGGTTTCCGTATGGGCGAAAAAAAAAACGTTTTAGTTGTCTGTCCCTCTGTTTATATTTTTAAATCGTTAATTTCTTTGTACAAATAAACAAGTAGAAATAACGAAGTGAATTGAGTGAATCACTCTCTCAACACTGACTTGCATGTTTTCTCTCACATACTATTTCATGTACATGCATATATATTCTTAGTTAGACAATAACACTGTTTTGTATAACAGTACGAGTATATACCTTGTTTAATATTTAAATTCTTTTAATATTATATACATAAAGTATATTTTTATATAACACATCGCATAATTTACAACATATATATATATATATATATATATATATATATATATATATAGATATATATATATATATAATATATATAAATATATATATATAATATATAATATATATTATATTATATATTATATTATATATATATATAATATTTTTATATAATACATCGCATAATTTACAACATATATATATATATATATATATAGATATATATATATATATATATATATATATATATATATATATATATATATATATATATATATATATATATATATAATATATATATATTCATATTAATCTATATATATAGATATATATTCATATATAGATATATATCAATATATCTATATATATATGAATATATATATCTATATATCTATATATCTATATATATATATTCTACCTAAACATGTAATATATAATAAATTTATGTAATCTTAAAAATATATAGGCTTAACCTTTCTCAAGAGATATAAATTGTGTTTGTCTTATAAGAGAAAATGGCGATGGTTATGTACTCATTTAACTTTTTATCTTATAATATGTATAGCAAAAGCACAAAAAAAAAAAACAAAATTCTTTTTAACAATTTTTGATCCTTTTTTAATTTCTTTAACAAGAAATTTTCATGAAAAGTATCATGAAAAACAATAAACAAGAAAAAAAATCAAATAATATTTAAATTCCTTAAGGTGAATTTTCCATCTAAATTTTTTTTTTTGGGAGTAGAATATAATATTGTTACATTCTGATACATATGCATGCATACATATATAAAACTTGAGAGTTAAAGAAATAAAAAGGATATACTATGCATGAAAGAGCAAAGAGAAAGAGAAAGAAAGAGACAGTAGATGAATAAGCGGGGAATTCAAATACATATACATATATTGAGTTAAAGGAGAACATTGCCTATAATTAACATAATAAATTATTCAAAAATACCAAAAAAATAAGACAAGAAAAATTCACTTCAATAATGTCTGCTTTAATTTACATTAAAAAAAAAATAACTTTTAACTTTTACCCAGTTTTTTCCTTTTAAGATTTTCCATTTTTTATTTTCTTGTTTTATTTTTGGTATATATAGGTTGTTTAACATCAAATCAACTGCATGACAACAATCAACCAGTGTTGTTGTTGCTATTACAATAATCATTATCATCGTTATCATTGCATGTTTAGTTTAATTTATCAGTAGATCCATCCATTCAATTTAAAAAAAAACACACACACAATTCCTGCTTTTAAAATTAGTGTTGATGCTCTTTGTTTATTCTTAAATCAGTCATCATATAGAAGAAGAAAAGAATGGCAGAAAGAAAATGATTGAAAGAGTAGCCATAATGGGTGTGAGAGAGATGACTAAATAAATAAAAGGAACTAAGAAGGGTAGATATAAAAAATTAAACGTTTGGCCTTTTTTTGACTTAATTCTTTTACCATCTCCCTTCCCCTGTTTTTCTCTTCTCTGGCATTGATCTACTATGCGATTTGACTTTTGTATGAAAAGTACGGTTATACGATAAAGAAAAATAATGAGAGTGTAATATGAAGTTATGGAGAATAGTTTTAAGTATGTGAATAAAGTTCTTGTTGATTTTCGAATAACAGAGAGTTGCGAGAATTCGATCCCCACAAGATACTCAAACTTTTCAGATGGATAGGTTTCTCGAGAGTGCTTTAGGCGTGATATGTCCTGTCTATTTCAATTTACATGGAGAAAATGAGGATGGTCCCAATAAAGTGGAGGATTCTGAAGTGGGCAACTTCATTTCATCTATCAGTTCACCAAAGGCTGACTTCGTTTAATTCACTTTTTCCAGGCAGCTGCTTTCTTTTTGCTCTGTATTTGCTAGTTGTTTTACCGATGTCAATAAGCTTTTATAGAAAAATTTTTGGAAGTGTTACTACAACTCTAATCATATCCCAGAACAACTTCATATCTTTATTTTTTACCTTTTTCTTTTTGTCAGTTTGTTGACTACCTTATCATCCTGGTATACCTTAAAATACAAGAGTATATTGGTTGAAATCTTTGAATATTTTATGAGATTTTTAAAGAAGCTTAAATATTGAAGGACTTAAAAGATCAAAATATATAAATTTATTCAAAGAATTAAAGAAGAGATTGGGTTCTTAAAATTTACCTTCTTCTATATTACCTTTTAATAAAACACGTTGTATATATACAAAATCTACCTGCTCCATTTCCTTCCTCTTTTTTTTTTTGCTGCTGTTGTTGAATATTTGTTAAAGTTGATGTTTAATTTATTTTCATTTCATTCATTTTAAAGGTTGAAAACACTAAAGGAATTCCTGTTGAATTTAGAATTAATTTTTCTATATTATATAGCTACCTACGTATTGTAAGATATTTGGTGATGTCCTTGATTTAAGATGAAATATATGAAGATATTTTTGTTTGTTTGTTATTGTAATTTTATATATTATACCAAAAAAAACAGAGATTATGTAAAAATTAAAAAGAAATAAGAAAAAAAAGCATCTTTTTTGAACGGGAATATTGTTGAAATGAATGAAAGCTTGACAATTGACGTCGTCTTTAAGAATGAAATAAAAGCGTTTTGTGTTTTTTTCTTGTTTTCCTTTAATTATTCAGCGTTGAATTGATCGCCTTTTTCAAAAGGATTTACGCCTTTTTAAGTAAAATTAAAGAAGCTGTAGTGAATTGAGGGAACAATTGAAAAAAGAAAAAAAAAAATCAGAAATTTCTAGAGTGGGATAAAATATTTAATACCAGGAAATCCTTTAAGTTTGATAAATTTACTTGGTGCAAGTTAGTGAAGTTCGATCGGAAAAAAAATGTTGCGCAATTTATTAATAATTACAGAGCATTTTCTGTTATACAAGACAGTATTCTCTTGTATGAGAAGCTTTCTTTTGGTTTAATTAAGCATTCAAATTTATACTCTCTTATATGGAACTTTTCATTTTCTTTATTACGAACCTTTCTCGTTTTTGAGGTTTAGGAAGCAAGAAAAGAGCATTCATGTTGCAAAATAAAGTTTGCAATACGATTTCGTTTAGAATCAAAGAAGCTTAACAGTTGACGTGTCGCACTATGCAAAAACAAAAGATAGTACAAACGGCAACGGGGGATCGTCAGAAGATTCAATAATGAAAAAGTTTCAAAAGAATACAGAAGCTATACGAAAGTTCAGGGGTTTTTCAATGACGGTCAAAATTTACAAATATCCTTCCCATTTTACATTAAAGTTCTTCGAATATCCAAAAATGTACTAATTTGGAGAAAAGCTTTTAAAACCAACTTCATACCAACTGTATCTTATTACATTACACAAATACATGCATTCTTTTATTACTATAAAAAATCTACAAATTATTTATTTTCAAATCAATTTCAATATAGGTCCGGTTATAAAAACTTCAAAAATTTTCTGTGACTATTTTTTATTATTTATAAAAATATTCTTGTGAATTTTATCCCTTCTTTCTTGTTTTTTTATATTTCCTGTTCTTTATTTTTACTTTCTAGCTGCTATAGCAATAAACCAAAACTATTTTAACAACATTAAGATCATAAGCAAAAATTTTTAAATTGAAATAAAAAACATTTGTAGGTGATATTTCTTTTCATTTTTATTGAAAACAAAAAAAAAATGCAAAAAAAACGCCTAGAATTATGGGATAGAACATAAAAACTTCTTTATTTTAAATCAATATTATGAAAAAAGGATATTCAACTCTTTTTTCTGTATTATTGCCATAAACAGCAATGTAGTGTAAAATGGTAGAACTAATTCGTTAATAATACCTATAAATATTAGGTTTGCTTCAACACAGCACACTAGAATAACGCCGTAATTAGTGTAACTTAGCGAACTCTCGATATTTTTTCAAGCGTTTACGGTCTCGTTTGCACAGCATTTTCGGAATTCGGCGCCAGTTTTAAGAAAAAAATTTTTTAATTCTTTTTCTTCCAACCTTATGATTTTTTTTTCTCATGAAACTGGCGCCCAACAATAAATTCTGTTGTAAGGAGTCTTTCTTATCCTATTTCCCTGAACTTGTATTAAGAAGTAATGCTTCTTTAATCGAATTGGTTTTTGATATAACAATGAAATATAATTTTGAAATTTATCCTAGAGTCACTCTTAACCATTATACATGTAGCTATGGTCTTTAGAGTAATTTTTAAGTTTTAGGTACTGAAACTTTTATAAAAAATGATTCGTAAAAATGGAATTGGAAATGTGAAAAATATGACGATTATTTTAAAATATTATTATATTGCCTTACGCTGGTATATAGGATCACATATAATACGTATGTATATGTGAACAAAATTATATGTAATAGATAGGTTAAAATTTCTGTATTACTGAGAATATTTGGACTTTTTGGAAATATACAGAATGGGGTCATTTAAATTTTATTTTTATTATAGTGCGAATAATTTATTTAAAGAATGGATTTGATTGAATCGTATATAAAGGGATTTATAGTTTATAATATTTTTTATTAGTAAATTTATTTTCAATGATGAAGTCATGTGTCAGAAATGGTTTTTCGACCAGAAACATAAAGAGAGAAATAAATTTTAAATTTATTTTTGTTTAAAAATGGTGAAAATGATGTCATTCTAATATTTTCGAATGATGATTTTTGAAATGTTTTGAAAATTTTGAAATATAAATGCTTAATGAAATTAAGGTTAATGAGTAAATTTCTAATTGGAAGTTAATTGAAAAAATTATGCTTATTATTCATACAACCCATGATTTTTAGATTTTGTAGATTTCAAGAGAACCGAGTTGGACAGAAGCAACCCTCCGAGCCATCGCAGTCATTCTTGACTTATTGTAGCCTCCACATGCTTCCACCTATAATATCCCCGTCCCAACTATAAAGTCGGAGTTGGACGGCAGTTCCCGAATACTTAGGAACTCATGTCCAAGACAATTGTGGCGCCGAAGAGCCAATGCCGGAAAGTCGCAAAGGATGTGCACGGCGGTCTCGTCACTGCCACCAAAAAATCTGGACATAAGGGAGCCCGACTTCCCCAGCCTATGCAGGTGGTACTTCACTAGACTAGGCGAACCTGACTCCTGTTCATCCCCAGCAATTCTGCAGTGAATCCGCTGGAGCAAGCCGAAAGAAACACTTTCGCATGACGGCACCCTTTCGTACCCCGCCTGCGAAGGCCGCATGCAGCCACGAGCGGGCAGGCAAGCCTGACCTCCACAGCGGAACAGGCACACCATAGAAAGGCAGCGGCTGCACAAAGTCAGCCCTAGATCGCCTCCGCGCCAGCCCATCGACAACCTCGTTGCCCCCATGGCCTCTGTAACCCGGCACCCAAATAAGCGTGACACTGTTCTCCGATGCCAATTCTACAAGTGCAGCAAGGCAGCTCCAGACCAGCTTGGATGTAACCTGAGCCGAATGAAGCGCCAACAATGTAGCCCTGCTGCCCGAGAACACATAGATGGTACGGTTTTTATACCCCCTTTCTAAATTGACTCTCAGACGGATCTCTATTGCAATTTCGTCTTGGAACAACGTGCAATATGGGTCAAGGGTCGCATCTATACGCGTTTCCGGGCGGACACCCGAACCCACACCAGACTCCGTTTTGGACCCGTCTGTGTATCACACGCTCGAACCCGACCGAAGTACCGGGTCACCCCGATCCCACGTCCATCGATCGGGAAACAGAACCCCACACTAGAGGTGGAAGTTGTATCGCGGCAGACAGGTATCCGACATGGTTATTCTTAGAATCGGATCACTCTCAATGAAGACTCTGTAAGTCCTGTAACCCGCCTTGTCCTCGCCGGGGAGAAATCTTGCTGAGCCTTATGGCACCATACAAGCGACGCGTAGGTGACGATGGGCCTAGCAAGGGCCGTATATAGTTACAGTGCCGTCCTTGGACTAATCCCCCAGGTCCCACCCATGAAGCTTCTACACGTCCACAAGGCCGCCGTAGCCCTCCCGATAACTCTATCTATATGGGAGAGGCGATCATGCAGGGTTCTCAGATACCTCACCTCTTTAGAGTAACTAATACGTTCACCAGACAGAATTGGGCTTGTTAATTTATCCTTGCTTCTGCGTCTGGTGAAGGTAACCAAAATGCTCTTGTTGGGATTTATATTTAACCCAACGCTTTCGCACCACCTTTCCACAAAATTTAATTTTGCTATAGAAGATCAGAAATAGTGCTCTCAAATTTGTCCCGTATGATTTGCCCCGAAGACATCGTTGGCATAACCCCAGACATGTGCCCCGGAGCCCCCGGGAGCAGCGATTAGATCGTCCACTACAATGAACCACAGAAGAGGCGAAAGAGCCCCACCTAGCATCCAATTAACCCATCTGCTCCGCGTCGCATCAATCCCTCGTTTGTGCAACGACTCACTGATGACATAATATGGAGTGTTGTCAAAAGCTCCCTCTATATCAAAGAATTAGCCAACTGCCACCACCCGATCCAATGAGTTTTCAAGGGCCCCCACTAGACTCTGCAGAGCGAGTACAGTAGACCTTCCCGACTAATAGGCGTACTGAGACTCATGAAGGGATTGTTTCCCAGTGCGTCGTCCCATATGAATTTATCAAACACTTTTTCCATTACTTTCAATAAAAACGAAGTAAGGCCGATGGGACGAAAAGACCTTGGTCGCTTACCTGTCTTCGGAATATACGTCACTTTAGCTACCCTCCATGCCTGTGGGATGTAACCCCACGCATAGGTGGCACGAAAAATTTCCAACAGTGTTCTAGCTATTTGTTGGAAACCCCTCTGCAAAAACGCAGGATATATCCAGTTATCATCTGGAGATTTGAAGGGCCTAAAAGAGGAAAAAACTCATCTAATCCTGCCCATCGTGAAGACCAAACGGGATCGTTGCCAGTCATCTCTTCTGGGCTAGGATGTCCTCGTTTCAATGACCGCATTCGAGTGATTCCGAAGAATCTCCGAGTCAGAAAAATGCGTTGAGGCCATAAGCTCCAACGTCTGCTTTCCGTTCTCAGTCATGGAGCCATTAGGCCGTTCCATTGGGCACTGCTGGGGAGTTCATCAATACCCTTGCAAAACGCCCTCCACGAACTTCTCTTCGCTTTCCTAATTTCTTTATTGTATTTCGTGAGTGAGTCTTTATATTCTTCCCACGAATCTGACGCTTTGGCCTTATTGAATAACTTTCTGGTCCTTAGTATAAGCCTTGAAAGTCCTTTATTTCTCCACGGGCACTTTCTATTGCTCCGCCTCAGCTTAGCGCGGCAGCTCCCATGGTAGGTACTGGTAATAGCAACCGGCAGTGCCTCGCTGGCCAGTTCGTTATCCATCACCGTTCTGACACCGCTCAGAATTAGGAATGGATCCAATCCCATCCAAGGGGAGCGTTTCGAATTGACTTCAATCTGTGGATTGGGGCATCCGATACATTTCTTCTGCCAGGCCCCTGGAGGCCATGATATCAAACCTAATCTGCTTATGGTCGGACATGGATGTCTCATTTGAGACATGTCATCCACCAACCCTACTGACGATAAACTCAGTGCAAAGGATTATGTCAAAGACCTCTTCCCTAATTGAATTTATGAATGTCGGCTTATTGCCCTCATTCATAATCATTAACTTATTGCTATATATAAATTCAAGTAGGCATTCACCTCTTTTATTTATATGACTGCTTTCCCAGACGGTGTGGTGGGTATTGGCATCACTTCTTATTATCAGTTGGAAGTTCCTCCTTCCCTTTGTGCCATAGTCTGAAAAGGTTTACGGGTGGCGAAGGTCTGGTGTGACACTGTAGCTTTTAGACTTAATCCTAGCAAGACGATCCTGATACCCTTCACTAGGAAAAGGAGACTGGAACATCTGCACACAATTCATGTGAGCGAAACGATTATAAAGAGAAAATATTAAATCAAATACCTGGGTGTGGCAGATATCGCGCACAATAGATCCTTATACTTGGACGTGTTGCACTGTTACCGCGTTTGCACAAATCCGCAATCTACAATGTCAAAATATGCGTAGGAATTCATTAGTTAAAATTATTATGTTGTTTCTTTATTTAAATATAATGGTTTCTTCACGATATTAGCATTTAAAGCAACACATTAATTTTTCGGTCGTTAACATTAAGTTTTGAAGTAATTTCCCTGAAATTTTATATATATAGAAAAAAAATTATTTTCCATTCTTCAGTGTAGTCTGAAAATTAAAGATTTTTAAAACTATGGCATATTTTTTTTTCTAAACCAAAAATATTTTCTTCACAAAAGCGACAAAAGACGAATAAAAATTTTAATTACCAAAAAAAGAGAAAAATGAAAATCTTTTCGAAGAGACATTCACCCACCATTTGTAATTTTATACTATACACCCGTATGTGCAGCATATACAAAGTTTCATTTAGTTCCTTAAATATTTTTCAAAATAAAGAAAGAATTTTCATTAGTGATAAAAATAAAATACTACTTTGTCCTTTGTAAGATTATTTTAAAATTCACATTTAAATCGTTTTAGCATTGTGTTCTAACATAGTGTTTCAGTTAACTCACTCTTCACCATGAGTACCATGAATGAGGAAATATAACTAAAATATTCTCTCTTTTCCCTTTTTGGAAATACAGTTAAATTTTTAAAAATAGTTTTCGCTCGTAAGTTTCGATTTGCAATTTTAATAAAAATTGCAATACGAACGAAATTAATGAGAAAAATGTTCTTTTCTCTTTCTTTTCCCACATATGTTAGTAGACAGTGTTAAAATCAGTACAACTTCACCTCTTTTACATTTTTCTAGTTCATATTTTCTGCTCATCTTTAAGAAACTACCCTTGATTTGAAATAATATTTATGGTTTGCTTGAGAATAAAAGAGTGGACGACAATTTCTGCCATGACCTTGCAATCTGTAGATTTAGGACTTCTGGACAATTTTTTTTTACCTTGATCCAACAACTTAGTTTCCTTTTCAATATCAAAGCTCGATTAAGTTTGCTACAAGCCTCGTGAAATTTAAACTAATCATACTTGCTTTGAGACACTCTATTTGTATGCAATGAGTTTTACATTTTCATATCAGTTTTCCAATATGTATAGATGTAGGTACATGAGAATGAGAATTTAGTTTCAAAAATCATTCCATATAATTTTTGTTGCATTTTTCAAGAAGAAGAAGAATTTTCCGCTTCTTTAATACAAGATTTTTTTTTTGTAACAAAATTTCATTTTTTTTCTTGCGTTCTTGCTGTTGTGTGTGAGGAAAGGAAAAGTTTTAAAAAAATTATTATTTTTTTTTTGTTTTACAATATTTTTATTCACATTTAAATAACAACACCCAACTTAAGCTTTTAAAGATCCATTTAAAATAATTTTCCTGCATTAACTTGGATCCTATTTCGTCATTATTATCTCTTTTTTTGGTTTCTTTTTGCTGTATTCTCTCTTGCATTATTATTATTATTGTTATTATTGTTATACTTATGTATTATATTATAATCATAATAATAATCATCATCAATGATATAATACTATTATGTAGGTATGCTCTATTACTTGTTTGTGTACAGAAAAAATAACCATCATCATGAGAATTTCAAGTGCATAATGAGAGCAAAACTCATTTTGTGTTATTTGTTTTTTTTTTTTTTTAAAGTGAAATGAGATGAGATATGATAAGAGGTGCAACATAAATCCATTTTTGGTTTTTTGCTCTCTTTTTACTTTGTATTTTTGTTTTTTTCGTCTATTTTTGTTAATTCATCATCATGACAAACTTGTTAGATTGAAGTGAAACAACCACATTATATCATACTATAAAAACAATAATAATGATAGTAATTGTTATGCAATATGGTAAAAAAGTGATGATGTTGGTTGAAATTCTCCTATGCTATTTTTTTCAAGTATATTTTGTATTTGTTTTTGTGTGTAATTTGTTGTCGTTGAGTAGATTTTAAATATCTCTAATTTGCTATCATCTTCAACATTTTTTTTTCTCCTACTCAACTCTTTTAATTTAATGCTCCTTTTTAAGTTGAAAGCCTTTTTATTATTTTTATTTTATATTTTTGTTTTTTATTTAATTTGAATATAAACTTTTGTATCTCTTTTTACACATATTATGCTTATAAAAGCTGCATGTAGAATAAACCAAGGGAAATCTATTTAAAATCTATTTATTTTTTTTTGTCTTTTTTATACGAGGAAAAGATTTTTGGATCAGGAAATTGAAAAAAAAAGTGAACATGTTGAAAAGGGTAAAATGTTGTTAATATAAATTATTTGCATTGCATACTTACAGGGGAGTGACTAGCTATTCATCAAACTATTAAGATACAAATTGAATTACTATAATTTAAGGTAAAAATAAAGCTGAAAAAAAACCTTTAAATTATTTAATATTTTTGACTTCACACTTTTATATAATTTATTTTATTTTCATATAATATGAATAACAGTATCCGGGTGAATTCAACCGGAAAATCAAAACATGGAGAAAATTTGCAATAACCTTGTGTTGTAGATTACTGAAGAGGGATTTGAGCAAAGGAACACTTCCCCTCCGACTACCGCAGCCAGCTATGGCCTATTGTAATCCCTTCATATACCATTAATACTATCTCGGCGCGAAATAAAAATTCGAAGATATTCCTCAGGGAGTTGGATGCGAGCCCCCCAACACTAAGAAGGTTCAAATAGTACGAACCCAATTTCAATCAATCAGCCAACAGCTCTGAGAAAGACTTTCTTGAATAAGATGGAGGGAATAACTTCGCAAATCATATACTAATAAGAAAAATACTAGACATAACCTTGCGTTACTAGTAAGTTAGAATTTAACTATAGTACTTAGTTCAGATATAAATCCATTCCAATGGTTTAAGTTTGTGCTAATATTGAGAGGAGAGTAAAATAAATGCGATCATTATAAACACGCGTCCTTTTACGTGCTTTTTAAGTGAACTTATTTATTGCGAATGCTCAGAGCTCATTTTATATATTTTCATTTTTTACAATAAAACTCAAAATATGAGTACTGTCTGAGTGCTTGTATGTTTCATAAATTATACCCACTTATTACACACTAAATGACACCATATTTTCTCTAATTTTCATGTTTTACAACATAATATCCACTACTTCTATACACAGTACGATAATATTTTCGGTATTTCTTTTATTTTAGTCATTAAAGCACAATTACATATTCAAATAATTAAAAAATAATGAACACATATTAAAAAATAACCTTAGTTGCGCAAGAACTTATATATATTTTGACCCACATAAGAGTTTAAAACTATATTCTAATTAATAAATTAATAAAAGAATTTCAAAATTCAAAAATATTTACTTAACTATTTTAATGCAGAACCTAAAATACATTATTAAATGAAATTCTAAGGATTATTTAAAAAACAAATTAAATATGTACACCTTTCATTTATTTGAAAACTAAATTTTTAAGCTACATTTGTGAAAGTGATATCCTTTCAAAATTTTGGTAACTAATTACAATTTCAATTTAGGTGGTATATACCTCTAGATATTAAAACTCTTTTATAACAACATGATGGCATACAAAAATATTTACAAACTTATTAAATTTTTTTTTTAATTTTGCAGAAAAAAATGTGAAGCTCAAAGAATAAAATGAGAGAAAAAATGTTCTTAGATGAAAATTCGCCTTAGAAACTTAAAAAGATTGTAATCAAGAAGAAATAGCAATTGAAAGTGTGTAACTTTTCGAAATAGTAAATATTATCCACAAATTCAAATCGTATCGACAGTAAACGACAGTACGACCTTCCTATGAATTTCGAGCAGGTTGTTAACAAGGAGTGTCCGCTGTTTGGAGATCTATCACTTCTCCTCTCATTGGGAGTTTGCTAACCTAATGTGACCTAATGTGGCTATTCTTGACGCAGATATGAGGACACCATTATTATCGTTCAAAGGGAATCGATGCTGACAAACAACTGTGAGTCACTGTGAGATTCAAATAATTTTGGAGTAAAACAACGGAATAAAGTGTGCGAAGAAGAAATAGGAAGGCAGACAGAAGTAAAATATCTGATTGCGTTTGACTCCTGGGTCCTAGGCGCTCATACTGGGCAGGACCATTTCAGGAAGAGCATGCTGTTGCCATTCATCTGCGTGAAATCGATGTATACCAAAATGGTGGTGCCGCCTGCAATGGGTGTATACCATGACCGTGCTGCCGAACGTTAATGGAGGAGCTATTGTAGCTTACAACATTATATATGGTGATAGATGCGGACCACAGTTGGTTCTCCACAACTATGAACGGTTTCCGTACGTCTCAATGTTTCTCCTGACTTAATAATAATTTACGAAAATTGTGTAAGAGCCTAATGTTTTATTGCTTATTCACATACATATATGTAGAGAATTAGAATATGAAATCACATTCTATATAGGATCGTGTATAGGGTAAACTATTCACTTTTATATAAAAGTGTCATATTGAAAATTCAGTTAGGTAGAAGAAAAAGAAAAAAAAAACAAAAAACAAACAAGAAAAAGCATAATTCCTTTCACCTATGTCAATATTTTTACTATAAAACAGTTTAACAAAAATCTTTTATGACTAAATTTTATGTACTAACACGTACATATATATGCTTATTTTTAAGGACGGTGAAAAAAGACCTTAACAACAAAAAATAAAAATATAAAAAAAAATACTATAATGCTTTTATAGAATGCTCTTTTTCTTGCCAATTCAAATGTACGTTATAAAAATACAGACATATTCAAATTATATTTACCAGAACGTAACATATATACCTACATTATATACGTATATGTAATTAAATTTTTTTTTAAATGTGAATGACACTATAAAAATTCTCTATGCATACAGGTAAACGCTATTTTAAGCTTTTGAGATTTTTCTTTTTTCTTTTTAGCCTGAAAACTTTTCTCATTATTTAAATTGCTCTCTAAATTCTATACTCTACCTACATAGCTATATAAGCTAACGGTATTCAATATATTCATATAATATTTATTTACACAGAAGTATACATACATGAATTCTTTTACTATTTTATTCAAGTTAAAGTATATACACACTACACCACACCCCACCACCGATATTTTTTTAAACATTTTTTTTTCTTTTCTTTCCCACTTTTATGTGAACATTTTCATTTTTTATTTTATTTTGTTTCTTTTTGCAATTTTCTCTTTCTACTGTTATAATAGTAATTTGGTTTTAGATATTTTTAAATGCAGGTAATTAGCATTTTAAGGAATTAGCGTATATGTTGATTTTATTTTTCATTTTTCTGCTTCTCTTAAAGGAATTCTTCCTTTATGGCTTGTGTATAACCAAAATTAAAAAAATAAAAATAAAATGGAAAATTAAAAAAGGTAAATGGTGTAGGTTGGCAAAGATATACTTATGGTAACCCATTTTCTATTTCTTTTTTTTTTTGCTGTCGAAATTTCAGTTTTAAAAAGTTAGCTAATATTTTGTGCGATTGTGAATATAAGCAAAAAATTTCATTCGTACATTTTTTTGCAGTTTTTTTTTTTTTGCGGAAAATATCTAAGTATAATAAGAAAAAAATATATAATTAGCATGAATATAGTTTTAATTAGAGAGAAAAAGAATGTAGGGGTATGTACAATAAGAAATGAAAATAAAAATATAATTAGGGATAGTTTTTTTTTCTCCACTATCATTGTATTTGGTTCATCAATTAGATTATATGTTTTTAGATCGAATTCAAAAGAATAGTTCACAATTTAGTTGAGGTGAATGTCTTTTTCTCTTTCTTTTTTTGTTAAATTAAATGATAAAAGAATTTTTCCTTACGTTTTTATATTGTATTATTTAAAAAATTTAATTAATATTTGAATTATATCTCAATGAAACTTAATTGCTGAACTGTAATGAAATTGAGGCGGGTTTCAATACAGAAATTAATTAAGCCAGCTTTAATTCAGTCCCAATAAATAAATCTCATTCACAATTCCAACTATTAAATTTCAATTTTAATACATAAATAACAGTCGGAATATTTTCTTTAGCTCTTTTCCAATCGTATACAACCATGTTTAATGCTAAACACAGAGGATTGCAGATTACATGTAAGGCAGTTTTTTAAAGTGTAATATGCAAATCAAAAGTTTTCAGTTAAATATTTCGATTTGCATAAAAAATTTGTTTTAAATCAAATCTTTCAAATTAAAATTACTAAAAAGATTTAATAAAACTTTTAAATATAGTAAATTTTATTACTTCATTCTTTTCGGAGATTATAAATATTCAAAAATATCATAAAAAAAATATACATAAATCTCTACCGAAAATCTTTTTAACATAATTTATTTGATTTCATTCTTCCATTATTTTTTCGGTTTTTCAAAAATTTTTTCATCTTTTACTTCTGAAACTTACAATTATGCATAACCATTTCTTTTCTACAGATTATTTTACATATACAAAATGATAGCAATATTTTAAGCATCTCTTAATTTTCTATAAATACCAGATTCACATTAATGTTACAAAATAAGAAGAGTTTATGCTATTTACATTTTAATTTCCTTTTGATCCTTGAAAAATATTTAAAAAATAATTGTAAATTACAATTTTTCATTATTATTATTGTTCACTAATTTGTTCATTATGCTCTGGCTCCAGCGATAAAATATACACTTGAAAATTTTTTTCACTTTATTTTCTCCTTTTTATGTTAAAATATTCACTTTTATAATTTTATTTTTAAGAATTACTCTCTTATTCTCTCTATAAATTGTTATTTTTATTTTTCATGCTTAAATTTTATAATGTTGTTTTTTTCTTTTTTCACGCAGTAAAGTAAGTGTGACTGAATAATATTTTGAAATGAAATTAGAATTATTTTAAACGGTCAATGATCACCATTAATGCTTGCAGATAAAAAATTTTGTATACGTATATAAGTAAGGAAGATCAAATACATCAAAACACTACGGAAAGGGTCTTCCGTAAGCGTACCATTATTTCACGGGAATCCTTGAATGAGACACCGAGCATGAAGCTGGGAAAATATTTTATTCCAAACTCATCTTAGATTATTACTACACAAATCCTAGGGTCCAGCATAAGGAAAAATGAGATAGCGGTTGGTTTGTCAACGGATTGTTGCAGATTGTATCCACAAGTTCGAACTGCTAATCTACTGCTTATGTAAATTTTTAAACGAAGACAATAGGAGCGAAGCATTTTAGTAGGTGACTAATCCTTTCACCATTTTTCTTTTAACTTGTCATTTCTTTCTTAAACACTTAAATATGAACAATATTACATTTCTATAAAGAAGTGGATCTTTTCCACTAGTACATATTTCATTATTTTATTCCACTCCATAAAAAAATTTTTTTAAATGAATTTGTAAATTCCAGCTGGTTAAAATTCCATTTTAGACTTCTTTTGCAAATCTGGATCATAAGATAGTTTAGAAGAATGGTGAAAAATTTATACTCTAAATATGTATAGTATTAGAGTACTAAAATCAAAAATTGTATACTCGTATTGTTGCCTAATATTCAATAAATTTTCATGTCTTACACGGATCGAATAAATGTGTCAGAAATTTCCAAGTCAGTTTTGTGTTCTTCTTATCATCTTTACATTTCTATTAAAATGATATTATTTTGAAATTCAATATTTTCGCGAATTCTTTTTGTCGGTGTGAAATTTTTGTACGCATATTGTATTTAATAGGCGCCACATTTCACTATAATTTTCTTATGTTCTAATATAATATATTTGTGGTGATTTTATTTTTTTAGCAACCTGAAATATATAGCACAAATTTATGCAAATATGTTTTTAGAAACTATTTTATATTTTCAATAACGAAAAATATATTTTTTTTTATTTCAGAAATATTTTTGTTAAAAAATGAATCCGTTGTTCTACACCTGATTTCCATTTTTGATTCAACTCGACACTTATAGAATAGTGTAATTAAGTGTGATACCTTAAATTTGAAGACATTATGCCTATAAATGTCTTTAATAATAACTCATTCCCATAATAATAACTCTTTCCCATTATAATTTAACAATTGGTAAGCGCGTTTGATCAACCATTCGAACAAAACAGTTGACGTCAGATCTCTCAGATACTTGACTTCTTTGCAGGGTTCAACAGTTAGGCCGTAGGCCGTAGCAATAGTTAACCCTAAATATTTGTGTTAAAGGTGGCAGCCGTTAGATGTTTTTTTTTACCTCATTGAAAAGTCGCTTGATATTCCTTTCCAGTTCGGCCAGTTTAGCATTCTACCAAGGCACCTTCATTATAGCCTTTTGCGGCTTAGCCAGTAGCTGCCCTCAAAGGATTGGTTAAGCAAGAGGTAGAGATCATTGGAGACCTCGCCCAATCTTTCAATGGACCCTATATCTTTGTCAATCTCCACCAGCTCCCGCCTCACCTCATCCCCGTATTCAAACCGGTTTGTCCTTCGGGTACCCTTATTAGTTCCCCTAGGTCCTCCTACAGGTCGATAATTTGAAGGCAATATGCATATGATCGGAAAGAGAAAAGTCTCAGACACACGCCAGTTTTTAATTAGGAATGTCACACGAGGACTACATATTGTAAGTTCTAAGATCTTCCTACGGACCGCATTCACATTCTTCTTTTTTCTTCTCCCTTTGATGTAGTTGGCCTCGTCCAAAGCTAGCTAATAGTGTATTCAAATTCCCGTAATTTTAATTTGAAGCTTAGATAAAATTTCTTTTTATTCATATTTAGTCCTTAAAGAAACCAAAATTCCTCACACATAGAAATATTTTAAGCTTCTAAAAGTTACATCTGAACATACTCAATCTGGTAGTGTTTAAATTATGTTATTCTGCCTCTCACTTGAAAAATATCCTTTTCTCTTTTATAATTTACACAAAAAGATATAATTTGCACGAATAAAATTTTTTCTCATTTTTAAATATAAAAGGGAAAAAACCAAAAAAATTAAAATCTTGGAGCAAAATCGACAGAATGTCGGAAAAAAGGATCATATAAGAGATAGAATGAAATTACAACGTGCTATATGCGTAAAAAATCAATTTATATGCGTATTGTGGTGCAAATTATTCACTTATTAAATTTTTTATGATTTAATACTAGAAAATATTGTGCATATAAATTGTCGATTTCAAATAAATATTTAAAGATAGAAGATTTTTAAAGAAAAAAGCGTAATATTATATTCAATGTGATGTAGTTGTGCGATAGAGTTGACCGTGTTAATTCTGCGGTTCTTATATAGAAATATTTCCGAAGTTGTAGTACCACTGAGCGGTTTAGTCCATATAATTTCATAAATGATTTAAAAAAAAAAATTCATGTGCTCATTTAAATACTCAAAGTACTCAAAAGGAACAACAATATTTTAAATTTTATCAAAAATTATTTCAATAATTATAATATTTTTCTTAATAGTATAACAATAAATTAAAAATGTTAAATGTTAAAAATAAAGCATTCATTAACTTTTACCACAAGCGAACAACACACTATATGACACAATTCTCTCATTATTCTCTTTAACACACAGCAGCATTATGTTAAGACTGTGCTGTAGCATGACTCGTATGATGCGGTTGTAAGTAGCTATAATGCTATTACGACGCACTACGCAATCATGAAATATGATTAATTTCTCTTATTTCAAATAATGGTGTTGAATTTTAGATTTATATAGTGTACAATTTATAAAAAAAACAACAAGAAGAAAATAATAGAAATAACATTTATTGGTTTGAGTGAAATTATTCTCTTTAAACATGTTCAATGCCAAATATATAATAATAATATTATGTAAGAAGGTTTGATTCTAAAATAAATAATATATACTTATGCTTTTTAAATGTTTTCCATATTTAAATCACTTTCGAGAATCGTAAAATAAAAGAAAAATGACAATAAATTTAATATTGAGCAAGGCGAAAGGCAACAAAAAACAAGAAAAAGAAAAATAGATTTTTTTGATTTCGTATTTTTATTATTTTATTTATGACAAAACAAAAAAGCATACGCCATAAGATTTGTAAATAATTGTTAAGGAAAAAGAGAAAAAAATTTTGAAAATATTCAAAATAGGGAATGCGGTGGATTCAATAGAGAGTAGGCTGTAACCACGAGAAGTTAGAACTTATGAAAGTTATAAGTATAGAATAAAGAGGCAAAACACATAAAAAACAAATGAAAGAATGAAGAAAAACCAAAAAAAAAATTAAATTTATGGCCAATTCATGAAATTTATGTTAATGACAAGTTGATAGCTGTGAAGTGTTTCGATGATGATAAAAATTAGGAGGAAATAAAATAAAGAAAACCGAAAACAAAATATTAAAAACGAAACGAAAAAAAAAAAAAATACAAAACACAAGAAAATCCTTAAGATAATTTTTTATTCTTGAATTTTTCTTTAATTTTTTATTTTTGTCGACCGCATTGCATGCAACAAGAGAGGTTATGTGATGGCATTAAATTTCGCATGTATGTCGAGAACAACAAATAAATGACGAATTTTCCAGTTAATGACGAACAATTAAATGACGAATTCGGATGGCATGAAGTAAAAATCTACTAAGAGCCAAATTTACACTTTTCTAAGTATGCTGATTAAAAGTTTACTAGCCGTCCTTAAAATACGTCCATAAAAGAATTGTTTAAAGGCTATTTGTTTTTAATCTGGCAACATTTTTGCTAAACTAGAAAATGGTTTGCGGTCGATTATGTGCTGATCACTTCAGATTTGTTTTTATTTTCTCTTTTAATTTTTTATTTTAGTTTAGATTTTTACATTCGTTTGTTTTATTAGTTACCTCGACACGGCACTTATTCACATTCTGATTCACATTTCGGTTATTTCGGTTTTATGGAGCTGCAAAAAAAAATTTTTATTATATTATATTTTTGTTTTTTTTTTTGGCATTTATATTATGGTTTTGTTAAAAATTTGAATAAATTTAATTCATGTTCTCTTATTGCCAAACAAGTCGTTTATCATTTTTCATTGTCTTATAAATTTTTATTTTTCTCTGTTTTTGTTTCTTGTCTTTTTTTTTTGTTTTATATCCAAAATACTGTATGAAAAATGTTGTAATTTTCGGCATAATTCCGCCTTTATCTTGTGCTATACCAAAAATATTAAAATTTATTTTGATAAGAAGTTTGTATGTAGCTATAAAATAGGCTAACATAAAAATTGTTATTCTCATTTTGATTTGTGTATTTTCTTTAATTTTCAAAAAAAAAATATTTGATTCGAATTTTAATAAATTTTCCAATAATTTTATGTACATACATACATTTTTTGTCTATAGAGTGAGATTTTATTAATTTTTATTATTTAAATATTGGAATGCATTCAATAATAATAAAAATGAGTAAACAATGTATTTAAAAATTTTCAAATTAAATATTTTTCTATCTACCGTTTAAGGTAAAATTACTAACTCCATGAGCGACAGAATGCTGACTACACTGCTGATGATGTAAAGTGATTTTTGAGCAAAGGAGAATTTCATGGTTAACACAGAAATTAAAAAAAGGAATTTTGGCTGAATTTATCGACAACCTTAATAAAAACAAGATAATTAAATAGGATTAGGAAAATATGAACATGTTATAATAAACAGAATTTACTGGACGCACAAGGAGCTAAATGAATATTTTAAACTTATGGTAATAATTGAACTTATATTTCATAAGTAATTAGGTGTACATAGGTAAGTGCGGCTTCGTCGTCTGCATATTTTAGGTTTTCGAGTCTATTTGTGAAGGTTCATTTGATGCCTCTGTTAGTACTCGTTGCTCTTCTTATTACATCGTCTAATACAACATTGAACAGGAGTGGAGAGAGAGGACATCCTTGCTTGACTCCGGCCCCAAATCATACTGAGTTGCTTAATTGGCCTTGATGAAGAACCCTTAGTTTCGCTTCTTCATATAGTGGCTTTATTACATTATAATGATTAATTTGTTGGGAATGTCTTTATTTGCTAAGAAATGCTACATTCTCTCTCGGTTGATTGTATCGAAATCCACAAAAGTGATATACAGTGGTGAATTCCATTGGACTGACTGTTCTGCGATTATTCGCAGTGTGTTAGATTGGCCGATGCAGCCGTGACCTCTTCTAAATCCCACCAGTTCCTATTATAAGCGCAAGTACTTTTATGGCTGCGTTTATTATTGTTATACCCTGCCATTCTTGTTAGTCTTCTGATTTTGCATTCTGTTAGGTCTCCTTTCTTAGGTAGCTTTATTATAATGCTCTTCTTCCTGCAGCAAGATATTTGTTCTGTTTGTCAGATTTTGCTAATTTTGGGTGCATTATTTTGCGCTTCTAGTAGGACTTATTTTTAGTAGCTCTTCTGGAATGCTATCGGCTGCTTTGCTCGGTTGTTTTTGAGTAGATATATGATATCGATTATATGTACATCTTTTGCTTGTTAGGTTCAGGCTTATTTGGGTTTTCTGAATGCGGTTGATTACTGTGTATTATTTTTTCTTTTCTTTGATACTGTTGCTGTTTATTTATCCAAAATTCTCTTGTCATTTTTCAAGCTGCTCTTGTGTGGAAAATGGTTGGCCGTGTCTGTTCTTAATTGGTTGGCTCTGATTCTTAGCCTTATTTGAGTGCATTCATGTGTTACTTTATATTGAGGCATGTTGTTGAGTTTATTGTTATGTGGAAGAATGGAAACTTCGATGATTAAATACAGTGCCACAAATTTTAATTATAAGTTTTTTTTTTTATAAAAAGGTTCTCTTTCAATATTACGCAAATGCTAAGTAATATTATACACACTATTATAAAATTGTTATTTAATTTTTAATTAGCTATAATTAATTAACAAAAATAAACGCCAGTCATAAACGGAAACCCAAAAAAAAAAATTCACAATAAACTTAAAATATTTCAATTTACTTTATTTAAGATTTTTTTTTAGTCTTAAATTTTTGCTAAAACAAAACCTTGATATTTTGTTATTTTTAATTATCTCTGTATAACTCATTTATGTGGAAACATATTTTAATTTAAAACAATCCTATTAATAAAATTTCAACAAAAATAAGAAAAACGAAAAGCAAGAACACAAAATAAAATTAATAAAGCAAATTTAACAATTAAATATTCCATCTTTTCATCATTGTCCTTCATCATCTTCTAATTTTAACCTTAATTATGACTAAAATTCAAAAAGACAAATTGGACAAATTAAATCTTAACCTACTCTTACCACCTCTTTTTCATTTCGGATCGATACAATTTCAAAATGAAAAAAAAAAACAAAAATAGAAAAAATTAAAAAAAAAAACAGAATTATCCTCGCATAAAATTAAAGTTAATTTAAAAGAAGATTTCGTTGCACCATTCAATTTTAGGTAAATATTTAATATATGAGGTCTTCTACTAAAGACGGAGATGTGAATAGATGCATTTGTTGTGGAATGTTGAAGAACCAGGTAGAATAGCGAGCACAGTCCCGATTGATTTGTTATATCGGTTTCAAATATACGTACGATACAAATGTACAGACGACGCAAATACGGGGGCAATATTATAGCAATGACATCAGAGGCCGAACAGAAATATTAATGCACTGCCTATAAAACTTAGTGGGATCCATTAAGACCTGGAAAATTTAAATCAGCATGGTTTTAAGTGAATTCAACTACTTTAACAAAAATTTTATCACTGATAGTTACATCAAGATTTTATAACCTTTATCTATGATACCTACATACATTTCGAAATTCGTTGAAATACAGAAAATACAAAGTAAAAAAACTGTGAAAACAAAAAAAAAAATGACAATTTACCAACTCCGTTCACATCCACCCATTAAAATTAAATTTCCAACTGGAAAAACATCGTCAGGATCTCATGATCCTTTTTGAGAAAAAAAAAATTCCAGAGCAAAACAAAAAAAAAATTAAAATTCGTTATTGAAATCTCAATGAACAAAAACAATAAAAAAAAGAGAAGAGAAAAAAGTAATAGAATTTTCATTTTTTTTATTTTTATTTTCCAAAAATGTCTCAAGTTACTTAAAGTTTCTTATATATTTTTTGAGTTATTCAATTCCCACAGATAATATTCTGAATCAAAAAGGAAAAGGACGATGAAGTCAACACATCAATTCTCTTATTTAAAAAAAAGAAAACGAAGAAAACAAGAAAAAATAAGAAAGAAATTCAAAAATTTTGACAAAATATGCAAATTAGATCCTAAAAAATCCTTTTTTTTTCTTATTATTATTTTTATATTTCCTTTCCATTTTATTTTAATGTGAATTCTTTCTGCCTGCTTATTTTTTGCAATTTATTTTTATTATTTTTTTTTGCTTCTTTTTGTCCTTTCAATCCGCACAAAATAATAACAATAATGATAAAGCGAGTAACTTTCCTTTCATTTTCAAAGAATGAAAGTTAAAAGACGGAGGAGGGGGAGGAGGAGGAACAAAGAGAAAAAACCATCGAAGGAAGAAATAATATAAGAATAATTTCTTTTTCTTGCCTGTTATTGTTGCAATAATAAAAATAATTGAAAAGTTATTCTCGAATATTTTAGGATTCTGAATGGTGTGCCGAACTTTCATTTGAAATTGCAGATCAGTAACATGAAATTTTGTTAATGGAAGTTCCTGTAACTTAACTTATAATTCCAAACATCTATTCAACAGAACCTAAAAATAAAATAAAAAATATTTCTATCAGTGTTTGTTACGAATTCGAATTGAAAATCAAAAATTGAGCGAATGATTGAGAAAAATACTAGGTTTAATTCCCGACGTTTGATCCCAACACTCCTGCTACTGGTCAGAACCTACAAAGAAGCCCACAGAAAGGCTCGATTTCGAACAAAAGCCATCGTCGCATTCGAATCAAGAGATACCGTCTCTTCGTTACCAAGCAATTAGACTAAATACCTTAAATTATCTGATTAATAAGTCTTAAGTCTAACAGCTTTTGAGATCTATGATAATAAAATAATTAATAAGAGAAAAATTTTAAAATTACGCTTGTTAAGTATTAGAATTTTCGTTCCATAATGCAATTTCATGGCTAAAAGAAAATTTTATAAAGAAATCCAAAAAATTTCTTAGCCATTTTTTCAAATCCTTGATACTTTCTTTTCTTATATAACTTCAAATTAACTTTTTTTTCTTTCTTTTTTTTTCTCTCATAATTTTTAACATTTTCTTCATATTTATGGGGAAAACTTTAAGTCATTTGTGAAGACAGAACGACCGATAAGGACATACAAGGAATAAAAATCCAAAAAAAAAAAAATAAAAATCTAAAGTAAAATAAACTTAAAATAATCAGGCTTTGTTGAAATGTAAATAGCAATTCAGCCTCTTCCGTTTTTACATTTTTTTTTTCTGAGACGTTCTTCCTTCTTTTTGCATAAAATATCCTTATCTATATAAATATTTAAATGTAGGCATGTAAATATTATACGAAACAATAAAAGAAAAATCTTTAAATATCCTTTATATAATATTACTGTTATATTTTTTATTTTCTTTGCTTTTTTTTTTACTTTTAAGGATATTATTTGTCGGCTTACAATGTTATTACGTTAGATGAAAGCTTACGCACTCATAAAATACAACACTGAAATGAGAACAAAACAAACAAGAAGAGCAAAAACAAAAAGAGAAAATAAATGAGCAAATAATAAAAAAATAAAGTTTTCTTATTGATTCTCTCTTTAGAGAGAAGTGTACATTTTGTGTACAATTGCGTTCGTGGTGTCCCGTGCCCGCTTTGTGCCCGTCGTACGTATTATTGAGAAAACAGGACTCTTTAAAAATAAATTTTTCTTTTTATGGGATTTTTGTTGTTATTCATTTTCGTTTTATTTCGTTTTGTTTATTTTATTTATTTTCTTTTTCTTTACTCTCTCTTTTTGCTTCCTGTAAATTGCTATAAAAATGATAGGCAAAGAAAATATATAAATTTAAAATGGTCCATATAATAGCGGGTGGTTGGTAATTTTCTGAATTTGAGAGGTGATGGTTTTTTTTGTATCTTGCTTGTTATGTGTCCTCTATAATGATAGTAATGATAATATATTTGTAATTCTGGTTTTTGAAAAAAAAAAATGAAGAAAAAAACCAAACTTGTGCAAATTTTTTTCTGTTATCAACACTGTGATTTTATTTCTTTTGTGTTTTTTTTTATTTTATTTGTCATCAAGTTTTTAGCAGATTTCTTTCAGGAAAAATTTCAATATAAAATATTTTAATTATTTTAAAAAATGTCAGTTTTTCTTTTCAAATTTGATTTTACTCACACATTTTAGAGTACTAAACATGGGAGATTTCGGAAAATGTCGAAGGTGAACAGCAATCTAGAAAATCATTTTGTCCCCCACATAAGTACATCACTTGTTTCCATGAAAAATTGGAGTGGCAACAGTTCTGTTACACTTTTTTTGTTGTTCTTTGTTAATGGAATGTTCGTTTCTTCTCGCATGCATTTACCAAAAATGAAGTTGAATTATCACAAATGGTGTTTGCGAAGGCCATTACTAATGAAGGAAGGCGAGTGTCTAACCCTGGACTGGACTAGACTTGTAATGTGTCGCAGAGAAAGAATTACGAGGCTGAAAAAGGTATCGAAAATTGACATGGAGGATTTTAACGATTTTCCTGAAAGGATCGAATGGCTTAGATAAACCACACCTTCAATAACGATCTTGTCTTGTGGTGCCGTAGGCCTGTCGTACCGGCCATGTCAAGCAACTATGACCTAAAATTGTATGTATGTCTAACATATTTGATATTGAACGTAAAAACTCAAAAGATACCAGAAATAATGATTATTTGAATTGGAGAAATACCTGTATTTTTTTAAAATGTGCTCACTGCTCAAAACTGTGGCGACTACTAATTTGTTTTTTATTCATTATTTTTTCTGTTCTTTTGTTTTTTGTTTTATTATATAAACATTTATTTAGGAAGAAGGCCATAATTTTATATTTTCGTTCCCTAAACTATTATATAAGAATTTATAACTCGTCCTCTCCCTTTAAATGAGTTTTATATGTCATTTTGAAAAGTTTTAACATTTTTTTCATTCTTGTTCTTCTTTAAAGAATCACAATTTGATTTCGGTTTAGAAAATATACACACATTTTATAGAAATTCATATTATATAAATATTTCGAGGTCTAGGACTTAATTTAAATATTCTATGTGTTAAGAAAAATATTTTACTTTAACTTTATCTTTCACCATAAAAAAAAAATAGAAAGTGTATATAGTTATTACCATAGGGAATGCTTTTTTTTTATTTCTTAACTTAGAAAAAATTCCGATTATTATATAAGTCAAGGATATTTTCTATATGATGATGATGACGATGATTATGATAATCATTTCAGTATCCTGATGATATTGATTATTATTATTATTATTTTTTTTTATAAAACTTAAACTGAATAATGAAATTTCCGTTTAAATTGAAATAAACGAAATAAAACGAAAGGAGAAATTCTTATCCCTAAGAAAAAAGGCGGACGCACATTAAAAAAATAAAACAAAATGTAGATATTTTTGAGTTGACTTTTTTTTTCTTTTAATAAATAGATTTTATTAAATTAATATAGAAAATTTATGTGTCAACACACACACATGCATGGACTTTATTTTTAAAAAAAAGGAGAGAACTCAAAAGAAAATCTTTAACAATTTTCAAAAGGTGCAATTAAATTTTGAATGTAGGTCACTCGTAATCGTGCACTCGATTACAATCTTATGGTAACGGGGTGGTGGTACATTTGTACGAATTGGAGTACAATTTTATACATACGTATTTTGAGTAAATTTTAAAATTTAAATTGGAAATTATTTAGTATTATTATTTTAGGATACTGATTGAGCCGAGTAGTGGGAGCCACCACGTAGCCTTATATAAAATGAAATTGTGAATTAAAATGTGATAGAACACATTGCAATATAAAATGGTTTCAAAAAATATTTCATACTGGCGAAATTCATCATTACATACCACTGAAGTTTCTTCTAGTAACGTACTGCTGAAATCTTAATATGAAACTAATTCATTAAAGAAAATTCTGGCGGTGGACAATTATACACTCATTCGGATAATGCCTCACACATAGAGAAAACATCACATAAGCAGATTCGTGTAAGTCGTAGTATATCTGATTATAATTTAATTCTTGATCAATTTCAATTGACTGAGAATAAGAATTCAAACTGTTAATGTTTTTCAGTTTCCGGGGTAGAAATCATTAAAAAAAACTATGCAATTTAATGACCTAGTACATAGTGACTGTCCTAGTGAAAGTTGGATCCATGAAATATGGCATTATCCTGTTCAATCATAACACAAACATATCTTTGAAGTTTTTGTGGAACGGATTCATAGGTTCGATTATTTGCCATGATCAACAAAACTATCAGCAAACATAATCTAAACAACTGAAATATGGGCTCCGATGCAAGGTTAAGAACAGAAAATAGTTGCGATTTTATAGTTATTAATAGAAAAAAAAATAATGTGATTGAATCTGAATGTAAGGAAATGGCTAATTGCTTCTGAAATGTTATCTGTTCAAAACTCTTCTTGCCAAGAATTAGCGGAGTCAGAGCATAACAACCCTATAAGATCCTCTTTTATTCAGACAAAAAAAGATGTTGTATATCAAGGAAGTACCAATTCGTGCTGACATTAATTGTTTGTCAAACTTCATTCTTAAACATTTTGTGCCGAATAAAGTCAAATGCAAACTGCTCACACTTAGAAAAATTCAGGAAACGAATCGGTCATTTTTTTTTAAATCATAAATACTTTAATACATTCATTCAAAAATTGAAAATTTGAAACAACATAAATTCGAAAATATTTTTCAATTTAACAAAAATTTCTTTTGATCTTTCATGCTCATGTAATAAACCAGCTTCTCTTTATATTCCTCTGAGATATTTTCAATTATTAATGTTTCATATAATAATATTCTTAGAGCTCAACCATAGTAAACCATTAAGAATTTATGAGATTTTTTTTTACTAATATCTATAAAAATATAAGATGCCTTCCATAAAACATGTTTTACTGTATCTAATATCAGAAAAAATAATAATTTTAACCAAAAAAACATTTATACCACAAGGGTATATTGAAATCATGAATTTATAATTTGTAAGAAAATGAACAAAAGATCACAAAAACCATAAAACACACAATAGTAACAACAACAATATAATATCTTTGAAATGTAAAAAATTATGGCTAACATCCGGTTCCCATGAAAATATCCATTAGCATTAAATAAAAATTAGTTAAGTTTTTTATATTCTTTCATTTTTAATTTTCTAAAGAATTACAAATTTTCCAGTAATTTTACTATTTTCATTTTATGTTCCAGTTGTTTTTTTTTGTTTTTGCACCAATGTCCCCGAAATGCAACCCAAATAAGAGAGAAATCCTTAGAGACATATGTTTTAGTAAATGGTTACCCACAAAAAAAAAAATAACAATGAACAAATCTTTATACTTGTACTTTTTGCTCATTTTGTTGTTGTTTGTTTTTTTTGCTCCCTACAAAATGTGTTAATGATTTCATGAACAACAACAGAACTAGCTATGTTCATAAAATTCTACATAGGGATTGTGAAGAAGTAGTATAAAAAAAAACAAAACAACAATTCTGTAATGTCCTTCACACTTAACAATACAAAGTTGTAAACACATTAGAAAGGGCGAAAATAAGAAAAACCAAAAGAAAAATTCATAGGGAAAAAACTACAAGGACAATTACATTTTCTTTCATAAAAGAAAATGAAATGGGACATATGAAAAGTGAAAAACTTTTGTAAATTTTTTCCTCCTCTCTGCTTTGTTTCAATTTTTATTTTACTTGTTACTGTTTGTGATTTTATGTACCGTAATTTAAATTTAATGTAATCTTAAAAATTTAAGAGCGTACGGAGATACTTTTAGACTAGCTATTAGGTTAACAAAATTGAATTTTTCTTTTCATGTATTTTTTAATATCTATCTATACCGCCTAATATTTATTCAAACGTGGAGGATAAATGAAATGGAAAATTATTAAAATTTTATTTCAGTCGAATAAAATTAAAATCTTCTAAGTGATTGCGCTAATGATGGAAATATGTTGGAAAATTTTGCAAGTTACCTTGGAAAACTCGATATATTTTCTAGAATGAAAAATCAATGGATTTCTAATTTCAGAATGTGGTAATTCAATGGATATGCATATGAAGTTTTAACATAGTTTGTTTTTTCATTGTAGTTACATTCGGGACAGGAAAATTAACAGACGAATTCGTATTTTACAATTGTTTGTAAGGAACATTGCGTTTCAGGTACACATATTTCCGTATTTTTCATTAAAATTGCGTTTTAGGCAGACAAATTTCGGTACTTTTCGTAAAATTTGTATTCCCCACAGACCAATTCACGTTTTTAATATTTTATATAACAATAATAGTAAATATCATTTCAAAATAAATTGTCTTAAGCTCTAGGTTATTTAATTAATCATTTGACTAAAGTCTAATTTCTAAAAAGCGAGTCAGTTAAGGATTTTAAAAAATTCCATATTTAAAATTTTTTCCATAGTGTAGACGATATCCAATCGAATGGAACACAATTTACATTTATAAAAATGTCTTGCTTTTATTTTTGCTAATTTTAATTACATTCAAGGCTTTTTGTTTTATTATTTCATTATAGGTACACAATCAATTCATCATATAAAAATAAAAAAATAAAAATTAATGGGAATTCATCTGAAACAACTAAATTAATCACTTGAACTTTTCACTTATATAAAAAAAAAGGAAAAAAAGAAAGGAGCAAAAGAACATTCAAACCATTATCCTTCTTGTACAGGAACACGTTCAAGAAAAAAAAAACCATCATTTTTATATTATTCTTTTGTGAAGAAACTTGGATTTCATCCAACTTTTCATGATGAAATTTATAGAATTTAATATTAAACAGAGAAAGAAAGTAAAAAAAAAAATAAATTCTCATCTTTGAAACTATGATCATATATAAAACTAGTGAATTGCAATGAGCAATAATAATAATTGCAAAAAAAAAAATTTCAAGACGAGAAATTTTCTTTTCATTTCATGCAATTCTCATATATAATTACGTATTAATACAAAACATACAGTAGAACGCTGACAAAGTGACCTCTATATTAAATGAAATAGTGCAATTTATTTATTTAAGTTTTGTGTGATATTTTGCCTGGTTTTCAACTTATACTGATCAGCAAGGTCCTTCATGTCAGAGAATTGCTGGAAGATGTTGCAGTTATAATGTCATATTTTACGTTTTGTATCATATTTTACGACCTGACGATCAATTTTTGATGTCGTTTCCAAAAATTGATATAATAATAAATAGTACTATATGTGAGAAACTTTTTGTCTGAGAACCTTGTTTTTTACTCAACATGCCTGTTCTTCGAATGATTTTTTAAAGATTTTGTACTGCTTTGTATATTACAATTGAAAATTATAAAAAGTCACATTAACATGCAGTTTACTGTATAATTTATTTATTGAGAAGGATAATAATAAATAACATAAACTCACCATACAAAACACACACAAAACACATAGTAATACAATAATTACAAAGTACCAATTGAATTGCTATTTAAAAAAACAAGAAAGAAAAAAACCATAACATTAAAAATGTATGAAAAAAAGGAGAAAAAAAATATCAACCATGATTGAATTGATGGTATCTTTTATTCGAATCTTCATGAATTCAAAAATTTTCTCTTCACATATACAAAACATTTTATTATTAAACCAACAACAAAAAAGGCAGCAAAAACAACGAACAATAAAAAATAAAAGGAAAAATAAAAATAAAAGAGAGAAAAAAAATATGGAAAACTTATTAAACTAAAGGTTAAACCTCTCAAAGGCTCACATAATCTTCTAGGAATAATATTATTATGTTCAGATGTATGAAATGACTGACTGCTTTTTCCATTATATTATTATCCTTTAGTTGTATATTATGCTCTATGCCTGTGCATAAAAATATTAATATGGTTGCATTACACAGTTTTGTATCTAGGAATATAGGAAACAATTTAAATCACAGTCGGACACATTTTATGTATATATATATGAAAAGCAATATATTCTATGAAGATTGCATGTAATGTACACAATATACAAACACATATCTTTATTTTCAAATAAAAAAATAGTAATATTGCAACATTTTACTATCATCCATGCACATATACACTTTCTACATAAACAAAATTTATTAAAATGCAATAGATATCTTGAAACAATGCAATGTGTCCGGTATTCATGTTAATGTTCCGTATTCTCAAGTTAAATGGAATACGGAAAAAGATAAGAAGGGAAAATATCAGCGTCACTGAAGAGACGTATTTTTTTAAACTCTAATTAATGAAAAGAAGGCTGTAACTTGGGAAAATTACAATATTGCGAATGAGAAAAGCAACATTAATTTACTGTTACAATAACACATGCAATATTAATCTAAGTTAAACTAAAGAACTCTAATAAACTACCGGGCCGCTACGATTTAACGCTTATCGACTAGGACCCAAATCCGACATGATTATTCTTAGAATCTGATCACTTTCAATGAAGTCTCTGTAAGTCATATGGGCTAACTTTCGCCTTCTTTAGAGAGAAATCGATAAGTCGTTAGTTGCGCTTCCTTCACTATATGGAAAAGCAGTGATGACAACTCAATCAGCATTGCAACTGAGAAAACTACAAAGAACGGATTGCAAAAATGTTTCCTGCAGATATTAACGTCACCTTTTATAGCATACTCTGTGCATAATATATAAACAGCAGTCATACTTTTTAACGTATACATAGTTAACAAATAATTCTAATATTCTTTTTCAATTGGTTGTATTGAAAACAATCATTAATGTTAGTACATAGGTAGCTATTGTGTTGATGATTCTTCTGATATCATATATCTTTTGTATTCGTTGTATGCCAATGCAATGTGCCCATACACAATAAGAGAGTATATGCAGTATAATAGAGAGGGAAATTGAATAAAATTAATAAAAAAACACCATTCAATAAAAAAAAATATATTGTATATAATAATTTATTGATGACTACATGATTGTAATTATTATTTCAGATAACTACAAACGATGATATTGATTTTGCTTGAAATTAATTAAAGTTTAAATCTTTGTATTGGTTTTCGCCTTTTTTTCAGCTCAATACAACCAAGATTTAATGATTTTGAGTAGTTTATACCATAGTCGTACATAAAAAAGAAAATATTGCTCGTATTTGAGAGAAAAAGAAACCTTTACTTTTTTTTCAACACCAATATTTTTTAAAAAAGTTAAAGAGTAAAAAATCAGGGAGAACATAGAAATGAAACTATTAAGAGAAAGCTTAAGTATAGTTAAGAGTTTGAATTCCAATTCATTCGAGGTTATAGGAAATAGGAGTGTATTTTTTTTAAATATAATATTTTTAGCCACCACAAATTGGATATTTTTCTCGGCGTATATTCACTTACAGTGACCCCGGTAGTCGAGTGGTAAAGCACTCAGTTGTAGATATGTAATGACCGGGGGGGCGTGGGTTCAATTCCCGCGGGAAATATTTGCAGCGACATATTGCGGAAATAATTTCTGACTTGTCACTCTACAGGACGATAAACATGACTATGTATGTAGATAGGTGCGGTAGGCCAGTCATCTGCTTAGTGAAACATAATGTCTCAAGAAACTCGGATAACGATTGATAACACGGTAACGAACATTGGCACTCATGTACGGACAAGAATTAGATAATGGAATGTAAGAACCATGATGGAAGTTTCAAGATTTTCTCAAATTGAGAGGGAGATGAAGCGAAATGGGATAAGAGTTCTGGGAGTATGCAAAACAAGATGGCACAGTATTAGCAGAATAACAACTGCAGAAGGCAATAAGTTCATATACTCCGGTAGCAAAAGTGGAAGAAGTAATGGTGTCGGTATTATAATAGACAAAAGAATGTCAAATAGCATGATGAGCTGGAAATCAGTCTCAGATAGAATACACTTGGCTAGATTCTACACCAAAATTAGAAAATTAACAGTAACCCAATGTTATGCCTCTGCGCAAACAATAGACGAAGAATTAAAAGATAAATTCTGCGCTCAGCTTACGACAACTGTGAATGATATCCCGAAAACAGATAGTCTTATACTGATGGCTGACCTTAATGCAAAAACTGGCTCCAGAAGTAAGGTCGATCGTCGCAAAACAATAGGCCCACACGGCATCGGTTTGAGAAATAATAATGGTGAGCGTCTTGTCGACTTGTGAACAGAATTCAATTTGGCTATAGAATAATATAACTTGTGCACAGAATTCAATTTGGCGGAACCCTCTTCCCCCATAAGAATATCCATAACTATGCTTGGAAGTCACCAGGCGGTTTCACTAAAAACCAAATTGATCACATATGTATCAGCACCAAATGTAGACAATCTATTAGATGTACGAACACGGAGAGGAGTAGCAATATCTATATATCAACAGTGATCACATACTCATAACAGCGGATCTAAGATTAAGACCAAGTGCTCTAAGATACGCAGCTGCTTCAAGAAGACGAAAATTGCGCATTACGGGACTACGATTGGAGGATACAAAGCAGGAATTTGTATCGAAGGTCCAACACTTAGAAAGGCTCATAGCTCCAGAAAATATACAATCATTTATAAGGGAAATAAGTGAAGGAGCATTAGGAACCATGAAACTAGAAAGAAAGACCTGCATCTCTGATGAGACATGGACAAAAATTAAAAGACGTAGAGAGCTCAGGATCGAGAACTTAACAAGTCCCACACGCGAAATAAAAACACAATACAACAGCATTACAAAAGAAGTTAAGAAGTCTGCCAGAAAAGACAAACGCTACAAAACTACAACAACATTGCCTCTGACGCCCAAGCAGCAGCCGAACAAAATAATTTGCGCGTGCTTCTACAACAAAATAAAAACGCTAAACGAAAACAACACCAAGAAGAATCGGCCAATCAAAGACCAAAATGGCAATGCACTATCTTCCACACCTGAACAATTGCAGCGATGCAAAGAATACTTTGAAGAAATAGGGTCCCCTGCAGAAGTTGGGCCAAAAAAAACAAGATGCGCTCGAACCCCCGCAGCTTCAGCATCCTCAAATAAACACAGACCCTCCCACGCAGCGAGAAATCATGGACGCACTTAAGAAGCTTACGAACAAGAAAGTAGAGGGCCCCGATGATATCCCCGCAGAATTACTACAAGTGGATATAAGGAGTATTGCAAAGATTCTTCAGCCTATACTGCAAAATATGTGAGAGAGTGAAAGAATCCCGGAATCCTGGAAGCAAGGGATAGTTATCAAAATTCCGAAGAAGGGTGACCTCAGGGAGTGCAGCAACTGGAGAGGTACAACTGTCCTGAACACAGCCAACAAGGGTCTGGCACCTAGAATTCTCTCCAGAGTTGAACCGAAAATTGAAGAAACTATGTCGGAAGACCAAGCTAGGTTCAGAAAACAAAGAGGATGCATAGACCATTCAAACACCCTGAGATTAATTGTGGAGCAATCGATTAAATGAAAATCCCCACTATACATAGCATTTGCTGACTTTGAGAGAGCATTCGACACAGTAAGGTGAGACGCCATATGAAGAGTATTAAATGATAGAGGAATACCACAAAAAAAAACAAGCCTCACACAAGCTCTATACAAAGATCCTGAAATCAGAGTCCTCCATAATGGTAAATTGGGTGAGCCACTACGCATCAATGCAGGTGTAAGACAGGGGTGTCCACTCTCTCCGCTACTGTTCAACATAGCCCTAGACGAAATAATGCGGAAGTCAACAACCACTCCAATGGAGTGGTTTTAACGAGTCGCCTGGATGATTTGAAATACGCAGATGACGAACACAATATTCGGACATCGGAAAACAATAGTAAATATCAACTTAGGAGTTTGTTAAATTCCGCTAAGGATAAATTGAAGATACATGAAAGATGCGGTGTGTACAAAATCAATTGTAATAATTGCGATAAACTTTACATAGGACAAACGAAGAGACCCGTTACAGCAAGACTTAAGAATTTAACCGGATTTTTGATTCTATGGTTGCAAAACACATTTATGAAACGGATCACACAATCACTTATAAGATAACTTAAAGGTATTAAAAGAGGTAAAAGGAAAACACAGGAGAGAAGTTCATGAAAGCATGCAGATATACAAATCAAACAAGGACTGCCTACTGAACACGGACGAAGGTAACGCGGCTACTTGGCTCTTTAAATTAATTATTTGGCCAGTTTTAAGGTTTAATTATTTATTTTCATACCAATAAAAAAAAAGAATTATATTTCGGAAAAATTATCAACCATTGAAAAAAATTTTTTGAATATGGAGGTTACCACCCAAAAGAGATTGATAAACGGTTTTTTGAAATTAAGACAATAAATTATTAGCTTAAGTGAGGATATAAGATTTTTAAAATTATGCTTAAGGAAAGGAGTCACCCCGGGGAGCCATCGTTTGAAAATGAATCCTTACTTACCGAAGGCTGACGAAGTTCAAGAAAAAGCGGAACGCAAACTTATACAAGGGAGTATTGATTCTAAACACGCAGAATTTCACATAAGAGCTTGCTTTCGTATACTACGCATTTGAAGTTGTCCTGGATTTACAAAGAAATGGGAGCTTCAGATGAGGACTTTAATAGACTACTTATGAAAATAAATCCGTCGAGAAATGCAGGAAAATAAGAAAAAGAATGATTTTAAACAATAAATTGAGACGTCTGGGAACTTCAAGGAATGCGCAACAACCTGCTAAACCGATGAGCATTGAAACACATCCCATCGAGAACTTAGTAGTTAATAAATCGTCTTACACGTTTAGAACGAAGGAAATGGACCTTCTCAACAAAGGACTAAAATATGCAATCAAACCCAAGCGAACTGATAAGGAAGACATCATAGCACAGCCATAACGTGGAGACAGCCATAAGAGGAGCGGATCATAGAGCCAAGGAGAACATTACGAAAGAAGTATACAAAATACTAAGAGAAAGCAACAATACCAACAGCAACCTAGATAACAAAACCAAAAGTGAATATGCAACGGTGAAAAGTTTGAATGAAAAACCAGTGTATTACATAAAAGCAGACAAGGGAAACACTATCGTTATTATGAACAAGGACGATTACGATGAAAAGATCTTAGATAAACTTGATAACGGAAATTTTAGAAAAATTAGAAGCAACCCTTTAAAGGAAATTCCTAATTTTAATAGATTTCAATTTTTATTGTTTGTTGTCTTAATTAGAAGAAAGTCAGCTTTGATAAAGTGCGTATGTAGCGCACGAAATATATTAGCCAAAAATAAAAAAAAGTATTTTATTCCGAATAAAAGGAAGTTTTCTTTTCATACCAATAAAAAAAAAGAATTATATTTCGGAAAAATTATGAACCATTGAAAAAAGATTTTTGAATACGCAGATGACATCGCCCTGCTATCCCACACGCATTCATACACGCAAGCAAAATTGAATGAGCTGCATATAAGGGCACCAACGGTCGGTCTGAAAATAAATACAAGAAAAACCAAACCACTCCGAATCAACGCAGCAAACACTATCCTCTTCGTCATAAATACGACCGCTGTCAATATACAAGATGTCGAACAATTCAACTACCTTGGCAGTATAATATCGACAACCAGAGGAGTCAAAGAAGACGTTGAAAATAGAAATTGATAAGGCGGCATTTGGCAGATAATGGACCATATGGAAGTTCTCACACTTATCCAGGAATACAAAGCTGAGAATATTCAACACATGTGTTAAGTCGGTCCTGTTGTATGCCTCCGAAACATGGCTAGTGAAAAATTAATACACAAATTAAATACTGGTATTCATAAATAGAAGCCTAAGAATCATCTGCCGTGTATTCTGGCCCTAGGCGAATCAGCAACACAGACCTCTGGGCTTTAACCCATCAAGAATCAATCTCAAGGTTAATAAAGAAGTTATCGCAAGACAGGTATTGCAATGGAACCCGCAGGGTAGAAGAAGTGTTGGACGGCCAAGAATACGTGGCAAAGAACAATTAAGAAAGAAATCGCCACGGCTAAAATGACATGGGCAGAAGTAAAAATAATGGCCCCTAACAGAGTTTGTTGGAGAAGCTTTGAGGAAGCCCTTGTTTAGATATATTCCATTGTTGTAGATTCTACTAACACGATAGAGAATTACCCTCTTATGCTACATTAAATTATTTAGCTTTCATTTACATTTTCCCCTGAAAACAGTAGTCCAGCACTAGCACATATACATGAGTTTCTGCTCATAGGACACATTAAACATCATCAACTATTGGTAACAGCAACAGAACTGGTTATTCAACACAATTCGTATGATTTTATTGCACACCTAATCGCCATTATGGTAGAAATTACTTGTTACAAACGCCAAACACATCTAATTTTTATTTTCAACCAGTAAATATTTTATTAGTTCATTTTCATTTGAGTTTTGCTTTCGTAAATAGGAAAAAAAATTTTAAAATAAAAACCAAATCAGATATTCGGAAACTTCTCACGTTTTTGAATTCTTTTTATATGTCATTTTTAACGAGTTTTCTATTTTATTAGTTTTGGCTCTATATAATTTTCACCCACATTATTTTCGTCAATCGTTTCACCGGTTTTTCTATTTCTCCTTTTTGTGATAAAGGAATCAAGCATAATATTTACTAAGTCTAATGTATAGACTATATGTGATGAATCCAAATTTTATAGACAAATTTATCTGAAATTGGTTTATATGAGGATGAAAATGCCATTTTAATTTCTAGACTGTTTGGCTTTTTTTCCGATATATTAACGTAGGTTTGCAATTCAAATAACCTTAATTTGGGTTTTTTTATTCAAATTTCAACTTTAATTTTTTTTTCCAAATGTCTTTTGATCCCACCTTAGCTGTTTAGTTGAAGCTATTATTCCTAATCATATTCTATGTTTTTTTTTTTATAATTTAAATTTCAAGAAGGATGTGTTTTGGAAAGGGTAATTTTGTTTTTTTAAATTTTGTGCCTTTGAATTTTTTATGTGCCTTTTTACGTTACTACGGGAAAATATTTGTTTTTACTTTAGTGTTCTGAAAATTGTAATACTAAATAAAGTTCTAATTAATATTTTTTGAATAAGGCGTTAGTGAATAATTATAATAAATTGTAATAAATCGATAAATTGTTGAGGTAGAGTTACGCTATAATTGAAAGGCGCAAGCCAGGATAGACCGCTGGAATGGTTGCCTGGGTTTTTCGTACTCCAAAAAAGTAATACCTCTCTCAAGACCGGGGAGGCGGGAACTTGCCACGTTCGATAGTTCAGATTTGAGTTTATTGGTAGGTGGGCTGACAGAACATTGTCTCTAGATGGTTTTCCATTTGAAAAGGTTCGCCAAACCAGAGAGCGAAATCTGCTGTCTTTTGTCTAGAAGAGAACTCGACGGTGGAGCATCAGTTGTGTTTTGAGAAAGATTATCAAAATTTTTAAAAGATGTTGTCTAATTTTCGCAGACCCGCATTATAAATAGTATTTATACTTTTGAGAGCAATCTGAAAAATTGAATAGGTTTTAAAAGAGAACTCATTTATTGTTTACCAAAAATTGCATATTTTTAGGTGCGCCACTAATTTTTTTATTTCTTTTTTCCCATTATTTTCATCTTCCAATTGGAGACAACTTTTATTTCAACTTTATGATTTCAATCGTATTACATTAAGAACTTTCTCTTCAATATAAATCGATATTTTTAAGGGGAAATCTTAAATTTACGCTTGGCTTGCAGAAATAATTATTTTTTAATTAATTTTATTTTTCAATTTATTAATTCCATTTACATAGATTGCCTAATGAATCCAACTACGATTTACTTTTATCTTCCGCTTGACATATAGTAAAAGCGTTTCAAATTAAAAATTTCAATTATATTAAAATGAACTTTGTTTGTTTTCTGATTAATGAACCATTTGTGTTGTATGTAGGTATGCCTACGAGTACTTACACTTTCACATTTTTCTTAAATCACTCAAAATTTATAAGAAAATATTTAACATTTACATCTTCTGCTAAGTCTATCTTTTTCATTATTTAAAGAAAATTATAAATTATAATACTTGTAAATAATTTAAAATATTTCAAAAATGTCGAAAATTCCAAGCTTTCTAATATAATACACATAGATTCTTATATACACATTTTATGTATTTGAATTTTGACTTTATTATAAAATAAAATTGCGAGAAAGAATGCGAAGTTCTGAAAATATTTTCGAAAAATTATCTTTCAATTATTTTGGAGGTTCATTCAACTGTAATGGTTTTTGTAAATGAAATTCCACGAAAAAAATTCTAAAAATATTTTATGAAGTTTTCAAAAAAAAAAAAAACTTCTCAAAATATTAATAAAAGTATAAAAATCTTCCGCCAAAAAAGTTTAATTTTTTTTTATTTATTCAATTTTATATTCAAACAATATTCAAAACTGCCTAAACTAACGTGAACTCTTCAACTATAAACACTCATCCAAGTCAGTATATACGAACAACAAATAAAATAATATTAAGAAACTCATGATGGTAGGCAAAAAAACACAAAAACAAACTTTACATGAAAAGTATAAAAAAAATCACACAAAACAAAACGTAAGAACAAAAACGTTACAAAAATTTCTCATTAATTAATTTTCAACCTTTCAACAAAGTTTTCATCACATTCTCAATAACCAGTTAAAAACCAACTCAACCTAATTAAATTAATGAAAATGAATTTTATAACTGTTGTTATTCACTCATTAAAAAAGTAAAACAAAAACAAAAGAAATATTTTTAAAGTAAAAAAAAAACAACATCAATTTCATTTTACATCATCACCAAATCCTTCAACAACAATAACTTCCACATTTTCTAGTGGAATTCAAAAATATTCAGAACTCACACCAACGACACAACAACCCGTTTATATTATTAATATTGTAAACATAGGCACATACACATACTTATACGCATATTGTAGTTCCCATTAAATACAATTTTACGCATTACACAAAAAAAAAGAAATAAAAAAAAGATTTTTCTAAAATTTTTAATGATGTGAAAAGAATTTCAGAAGAAGGGGAAGGAGTTCCAGGAGAATTGAAAGTTATATAAAAGGAAAATAGAATGGAGTACATACAAGTATAATGCAAACAATCAAAGACTGTCTAACAATGGTTGAATTGAAACAAAAAAAAATAGAGCGCGGTTGTGGAAGAGAGAGAGCAATAGATTTTACATAAAATAATTTAAATTAGCTATACATTTTATTGTAAAGTATGTGTTGCCGCGTTAATGCCCAGACATATGCTGAAGATATTGTTGTCAGAAGAAAATGTGACCTTTAGCATAAAAGCCGTTGCAGGGAACACGGTTATGTTTCAATGGTATGACACTAAATCTTAACGCGGTCAACTCCACGACAGTACCAAAAGGGGAAGGATAGTGGAACATGAACGTTACGATAAGGTTGGTACAAAAGTAGACGGGAATGAAATACCTAGGTGGTGTTTGACAGCAAGATTCGTTAAGTTAAAAATGAGTTCAAGAGAAACTCGATGAGACCGCAAGTTGCCCAGGCGGGTCGTGCTCTATCAAATGGTGCAGTAAGGGACCGAACACCATCGGCGAGCGGGGATATTTACGCAGTAATCACAGTTGAATTTATGCTCTGTGAGCTCCAGACTGCTGAGAGGTTGGCTTGAAAAGTTTAATGAGTTCCGGATTTGTAATCGGATCAAACCATGTTGGGTATCGGACCAAGTAAACGTACATGGGAATGACGGGTTTTCTAAAGAGTGGGGGAGTACATTCATTCTAAATGGGCCGAAAAAGTTTTGTAAAATTGGCCCTTATACAGTTCGAGAAAAACTAAGAAAAGAATTAGAGAAAGCACTAATTAATTTTCCGTGCCTTCGACAGACCAAGGATCTTATGATTAAATAGGTCCAGCAAATATGAATTTCTAAGACGACAGTGACCCGACAAGATACCAGTGGAGGAATATTAGAAATTAAAGAAAGAATGGAAAAGGAAGGAGCTGTTTCTTAGCTGAATTTCAGAATATGCCATAACTAATATTAAGTGAAAACGGTATCACTGATAAGTAACAGGCTAGAGATGGATTGTTTGCATTAAATGAAAGGGAACATTTTACATAGTTTGGCAGATGAAAAACATGTTCTTTTTTATATTGTGTATGTATATAGAATTAATTGATTAAAACCAGCAGTTATTGGCATAGAAAATTTACATACAATCGTTATAATATGAACGAACACCCTTATTGTAAAATTACACTTATGGGACCAACAACAGCAAATATATGTGATGCTTATTTAATATGTTCATTTGCGATAGTATTAACGTAAATATAAAAATCTTTTTTATCAATTTTAAATATATTATTGGGAAAAGAGAATTAAGAACAGCAGTGTCTTGTAGAAAACGAAAAATTATGAGACTCATTCCCGACTTTTAGAAAGAACAAGCAAGGCCAACAAGTATTTTAGTTCTTGTTTATAGAAAAAACGAGAAATTAAGTAAAAATCAAGTTCCTCCAATAGAATGAGGTTTGGAAAGTTTCTATAAGAAAGAATTCTATGCCTATTATTTGCACCGGGAATCTAATAAATTTTAAACTCATTCATTTAAATTTCCTTAGTGGCTCTTACGTTCTGTTAATTGCACTTCGTATTATTAGTTGAAATCTATGTATTGAATTTGCATTAGAATATTAACTTTTAAAGTTAGAAGTGTGAACTATTCAATCTTTCATTCTCAAAAAATAATAATAATTGCTTTTTAACCAAATCACAAACCAAACTTGGTTTTCATCTTTTATAATTTTGCAAAAAGTACACCTTAAACACATTTCATGCTCAATAAATGCTTTTTAAAACTTTCACTTTCATCACTTCTGGTATTATTGGTTTGATTATTCCTGCTCTTCCTTAGTGTTCTATTGCCTTTTGGTTTTTGTGTGTAGAAACTTTCCCATTTTGTTTTGTTTTTAGAATTCTTTTCAACTTTTTATTTGTAGAAAATTTACTTTGCATGCATAGCTTCCAATAATAAGATTTCAAATGTGGAATTCATATAACATCTCTTTATATGTTTACAATTTTGTTTGAAAGTAATTTTTAGCACCAAAACCGAGATTGCCATGAATTCGAGGTGTGGCAGATATTGCACTCTGAATTTATTTAAACAATTCAATTGATTTGCGCCGTCAGCATGATATGCAACGTGTTTTCACTGATATCACGGCTGTTACGATCCGCATCCTGTTTTCAAGGAAACCACTTTTATATTCACTACTACGAGTATTAACAGTTTTGATTACGAAACTCGAAATACGAATAATGTTCTAAAATTTACTGGTGTTAACAAGTTGATTAAAATATTCATTTAAAGTTGTATTCAAAACAGTTTGTACAATGAAATCCAAAAATTTTCATTTGAACATTTTGATTTTTAATTTTTAATTGATTGCTAATTTATTTTAATTATCTTAGATTTTTGCTCAATTATCGTAGACTGCATCGTTTTTTTGTAATAAAATTATTACTTTGTTAGCACATATTTGATTTTGATTCAATAATATTTTATTTATTTAAAATAAATGGTTATGGGCAGATTGGCAGGAGAACAAAAAAAAATTTGTGTTGTAAGTGATGATTTACAATTGATTCTAAAATGATGAGTTTTAATTTGGGTTGCCTTTGATTATTCAACCGAAAAATAAACATTTTTTCGTATTTTTAAATAGCAATCATTTTCATATTCAACATAACTTCAAAATTGGTGTTATTTTTGGTTACGGTGTAGTTAAAAAAAAAAAACAAATCTACATTCCTAAAAATTTGATTTTTAATGCTCGATGTTGCCAATGGATTTTGATTTTACGCATCCATAGGCAAGTATAAATCATCTCTACTTCGCAGCCCGGCATTTAGATTGAAACAGTCGTGCGAACTCAGATTTACCTGTTTGTAAAGATGTAATCTTACAATGCAAATGTGAATAGACTCTTTATGCGCTAACCCGTCAGATGTTTTGTTGCCTCATGCCCACTGTGACCCAACACCGAAAAAAGTGTAATTCTTTTTCTTATTGATTGTAAGTCGTATATAGTTATTTTCCGTTTTTTCTTCTTAGTATGACAAATTTATTATAATACCATTATTAGGCTTTTGTTAGCCGATTCAATTTCCACCAAAGTCTGCTGGCAGAAGTAGAGGCGGAACCCATGCAATCCAAGACGATTATTTCAGATAAGCTGCAATCTATGCATTAAGGTATCCGGTAAAATTCTTCTGTCAGGCGAGATAAGAATGCTCAATCTGATCTGCCTGCGTTCAGACATAATATGTGGACGGCTCACTTGACACTACTCATCCATCAAATCTATTGTCAATATCTGTTCATTACAATAACAGTAACATACCACTAGAAGGTTACAATGTGATTTGGAGTCATTCTCGTTCGCCTAATAATAAAATAATACTTTATTCTTTTAAACCTTATTTTTATGATAGGTTCTTCCAAAAATCTTGATGTTTAGCTTTTCTCATTTTGCCTCGTCTTTTTCCTTACTTCTCTTTCTGTTCAAATTATTTCGATGACATAAAACTAATGGCTTTATAAAACAAAACAAAAAATATTATTAAATTTTCAATTGATTTAACAAAAAAAAAAAAACCTAAATCGAAAAGCAGAAATGTTTTTTTCCTCTAAATATCGCAACAAATTACGCGATTTTTCCAATTCATTTTACAATAAGACACAAAGAAAAATAGAAAAAATCAAAAAACTTTCTCTATCAATTAAAGTTTTCTTCTCAAAATTGTTAAAAAAAAAGAGGATAACAAAAAAAAACCTATCATTGTCCGCCTCTCTCTTTCTCCCTCATAAAAACATTTATTGAAAGTTTTCAATTTTAAATTTTTACTCTGGGCTCACAGTATTGTAAAAAAGAACTGGGTCAAACTTCGGTACACAACTATAAAATCGTTGAAACAAAAACAAAGTACAAAAGTAATTTGGTAAAAAGTGAAAAAAAAATCAAAACAGGGAAATTCTCTCCCCCCTACTTTCGAAATATAAATGAGTCTTTTTCATACACTACCGTTACGTTTACTATGAAAAACAATATTAAAATTTATTATAAAACTCTCAATAGCAATAAAACAAAAAAGTTAAATAATTTAAAAGAAAAAAAACGAAGGCGAACAAGGAGAAAACAAACGAGTTACACATTATAAGAACAAGGACATCAATAAACAGAAACAAAAAAAAGAGTAACAACACTGGCGTCAACAACATCAACAATAACAATTAAAGGAACATCAACTTTTCGTGTAATTTTTTTTTTTCATTTTCTCTTACTTTTTCGGCCATTTTCTTGTTTCGTTTACTTTGTTTTACTCTCTTTTTGCTCTTCTATGTTCTAGATAATTTAATTTATTTAAGTTTTTAATGAACATTATTCTAAAAAGAAGAACAAAAATCAATTTTTTTGTCTTCAAAGGATATAATAATTATTATCCTTTTTATAATATTGTATACACATATTTGTAATGTGCACAATGCACACACTTGCATTTTGAATTTATACAGAAAATGAAAATTCATTAAAGATTCATTTCAAACTAGAAAATGCTTTTAGAGCAGGCAATGGAAATCAATTTATTGCTTTTCTTGTTCATATTTTTTCTTCGTTTCTCCCTTTTAATTTTCGTTATAACAGAAAAAAATGGGTTTTGACTGCTAAAGTTTGATATTGTATGGTGATGACTGCTTGAGTTCAAAGAGAAAAATGTGTGCATGTGCATTTATATAGTTTTAGTGTAGTTATGGAAAGTAATACAGTGACATGTTATAGAAATTTAAGGTATTGTAACAATTATATAACTTTTTATTGTTCCAGAGACTGGACTGACAGAAAAACATTTATGTTAAATGCAGGAAATTCGATTATTGGAACCGAATTTGACAGGTTCGAAAGGCCGAATCGGATGAAATAATATTGCCTCTCAATCTAGAAAAGCCTTTGCTTGATAATAAATAAAAAGGTCATTGCTTATATGAATTTATATATAGTTGTAAACTTACAATATTAGACTAACCAATAGATCAACTGTTTTAAAACCAATCAAAGAGAAGGTTTTTGATAACACTCTAGGCTTCCGATAGAAAAATTCATAAATTTATTGAACCTGGATTCGAGATATTCAAGAAGCAGAATCGGGTTTAAAAATTGTATTTTTCCCCTAGACGAACCAAAAACTATTTGAATTGCGATTCTCTATCTAGAGCAATTAACTCCATTACAATTTTGCAGGTATATATATGTATGAATTTGAAAAATAAACCAGAAATTGTGTTAGATATGTAGATGCCGATGTAGGATAGGTTGGGTGGACGCGGCTATTAATGGATCATTATATCCTTAGCCTCAATTGATCCATTCGGAGTCTTTTATAAACCAGTTTGGATTCCTGGAATTTACATTCGATTCCATGATACTGCATTTCATATGTAGATGGCGATATAGGATAGTTTATTTCCCTGACATTAGCATTAGATTTCAAGATACTGTATTTCATATGCAGATGGGGATATAGGGTAGGTTAGGTTAGATTAATATGATTATCACTGGATTTATTTAGGATTTATTTATTCACGTTGTAATACAATTGCATCTCCATATCCCTAGCCTCACTTGATTCACCTGGAGTCTTTTATAAAGCAGTTTAAATCCCTGGAATTTACATCTGCAAATTCCGTAATTCGCAAAAAGAAATGCGACCCAAACTTCTGCCTTCCCCGTGCCAAATCACAAAAGGTGAGCTGTATAAATAAATGCCATATAAATCATAAATGCTGTAAGGAATCGGTTCTAAAGAAAAACACGATATTGATGTTTTCTTTAATATTAAATCCCTATGTGGTAGATGCCCTGTGGTTGTTTAATCAAAGATGAGTTAGTAATGTTATTCAAATTACTTTGAGGTTTCAAATTACTTGAAGTTTAATTTTGAGGGGAATTTACCTAAAGCAAAGAGGAGGAAAGAAAAAAATTTAAGAAACTTTTAACGGCTTTTACGGCTAACGACGTGATAAAAATCTTTTAAACAATAAAATGATAATAAATTTTTTCTACTGAAGATCCTGCAATGATAATTAAAAATTACTCTCTTTAATTGTAATTCTATAGAGAAAAATATTGTTACATCCTTTATAATATTTTATTCTTAAACGACCACTACATAAAGAGAAGTTCTTAAAATGCAGTTGTAAAGTGTTGTTGTAATCAAGAGGATTAAATAGGGAACAATATTTTTTTTATAAAAGATTTCATTTTGGAATCATCAAACGAACGAAATGTTTTACACTTATATTTTTCTCATTTTGTGTTTTTTTCCCTGAATGAAACTTAAACTCTTAATTTTTATTACAATGCACAATTGCACTAAAATGCTCTTAAATAAAAAAATATTTTATAGAGCAGTAAAAGACTACGTCAGTAGTGAAAAATGGTGAATTTATGAATTCCATATTTTTTCTTGCGCCGCCCCCCACCCCTTCCTCTGTTTCGCATTCGATGATGATTTCCGGGAATACTTACAAATTTCTTAAATTGTAACTCTTTTTTTTTCATTGCTCTTTGTTTTTTCATATATTTTAAGAAACACTTTCTTGATAATACGATTTAATTTTTAAAAGCCTTTCAAGTCTCAAGAGCTCTAAAAGTTTTAATGGTAATTATTTATATAGCAAAAAAAAAAAGTATGAAATATTCTTATTTTTAAGTACACAATAAAAATAGAAAGACACTATAATTGTTGTTAAATTGAAGAGCATTTAAGAACGCCTAGACATTGTAGTACAAGTTGAGAAGAAATGGAATTAAAGTAAGTTAAAGAAAAGTTCTCAGACCCGCGAGATATTCAATATAATATATTATTTAATAACAATTAATTGTAGAAAAATTGTGGGTGAATATTACTAGCACTATTATTTATTAATATATAAGTTTTGAATAATATTTTCAAGGTTGTAATTTTTCTAACATTCTAAAATTTATTAAAGTGTATGTAAAAGTTTTGAAATATTTTCCAAGTTTTCAAGATTTTAAATAATTTTTTCTTTGTACGCCTTTCTTCTTTCAAATACAAAATTTGTTATATTTGCAGTTTTATGGGTGTTTTATGTGTGTTTTATGGGTTTTGTAGGTGTGATTTTGAATTACCCGCTGTCATATTGAACTCATTTAAGGCGTATTGCACAACTAACTTTGAAATACCGCGAATTATTAATGGTATACTTAAAAGTAATTTATGCCTTGTGTACAACAAGTTTAAGTCGTTTTAAATTCCATACTGCTCAGTGTCACACGTAAAAAGTAAATCTGATTATATTAGCAGGCGTGTCTTCATACAGTCACAGAGAGAATAAATGGATAAAATGAAGCCGAGGGAATTATTGGGGTTAAAAAAACCACATTCAAGAGAACTTAAGTTTTTAAAATTTTTTTTTTTTTCAAACTATTTGGACTGATCTTCTGCTTTCTAGTAATAGTTCATGTTAAATATAAATTCCAGTACTTCACAATTATTTAAATTTGAATTGATTTCCAACAATTTTCTGTGCTTAAATTAAATCATTAAATACCTTTAATGATTACACCCACAACCCACTTTTTTTTTAATAATTTAATAAAAATTTACTTTATCTGACATGCCGCCATGTTATTTTCTCATTAAATTATTCAAGAACAATTCAAATTTAAAATGTTATTTAAAAAAAAACACAAATAGAACGTATCGTAGAATTATTTTTGATTTTTAAGTGAATGCATTTAAAGTGAAATTCACTTTAATAACGACGACGTATCACGAACTCATACAAGCCCCTTCATACTTAAATAAGAATAGTTATTCGATTAAAATATAAAAAATGTCTGACAAAAACGCATTTTTCCTGTTACTTTTATTTTTGTAATACAAAAAAAAATTGAAAGGATATTCGAATTTTTATGTCATATAACCCAAAAAAGTAAAAATTGTACGCCATTATCCAGAAGTTGAAATAAGAAAATTGTCCAGAAGTAAAATAACAACAAAAAACGGCAAAATAATATTCCCATTCTATAATTGACGTGATAATGTCCATATTTTTCGGCTTTTTAAGAAGTGTGAATGAACCCATAGCATTGTTCTACATTTTTATGAATCGTTTTCTCCTTTTGTTTTATGATATACTGATTCGACCATATTAATTTGGTTATTTACAGAAGAGAGAAAAAGAGAAACAAAAGAATATATTATTTTCCCCCAGACAGTCCACAAACGGATTTTTTAAAACAGCTTTATTGTTATAATGTGGACATTTTGAATGGGTTAATTGTTGTTTTTGTGGAAAATATTAATTTTCTTCTAGTCATTATGGCTAGAACGGGTAAAATTTTGATAAGGTTTTTATATGAAGTGCCTGCGATTATTTTTAAACTTATGAAAACATACTTCCATAACAGATTATGAAGACAAGTTCAAGTCATTATCAGGTGGATGTGGCCATTCCAAACAATTTATTTAAAATTGATATAAAATAAGTGATAGTATCAAAATAGATTTTTTACGTCATGAGTTGCCGTCGCCCCATTTGTTAGTCTACGTTCTATAATCTGGATAATATCTGAAATTTATGTAAATTCGGTGGACGGCGTCAATGGTAATGAAGGGAATTGATGACACTATGCATAAACTTCGTCTGCCAAAGTGTAAATTAAGAGTTTGATGTTTTCGTGCATGAATTTATTTCTCTTCTGTTATGGAAGTCTGGCACATATTCTTCTGGTACTATTATCAAACTTTAACACATTTTCAGTTATGAGTTAGTCTTCAAGGATGCCCGTCCGCGATGCAGTGATAAAAAGCTTAACCATTTCACAGTGTTTTGAGTGGATGGTAATCAGTTGACGGTTATGAAAGCGTTGGATATTGGTTTTGCTTTCATTACGGAGAAATTGGAAAATACAAGTGACATGTGACGTCATATATTATTGAATACGATCAGGTTTTTGAAAATCAGTGGAGCTAATTAGAGTGTCGATCATTTGAACTTAGCCTCATCACTTCCATCCCAAACCTTATCAAATCGAGAATTAAAAATTTCAATTTTTATATTTGATTTCATCTATTCCTTTCCCATTGTATTTTTTTAAAATTCCTGACACAGGCATATCAGAAAACCAAAATAAAAAATAAAATTATATTACAAGATTTTAATCTGAATCCTATATGAGTACAACATTTAAACATGATGTGACCTCAATAATTTTTATACTCCAATCGTTTCTTTTTTTCTTCATTCTTTATTTTAACAGCATTGTTACCTTGCGTAATATTATTTTGAGAGTAAAATTCTTATATATTTTATAAATTATTTTTTTATTGTTTTAACACAGACTGCCTGCCATTGGTATTCAACCATATTAAATTGTAATTTAAACATGATAATCGTATAATGGAGTTAAAAAATTCATGTCTTTAGCTGAGCAGAAATTTAAATATAATAAAAAAAAAACGGAATATAAAGAGAAACTCCAGTAGATGCATAAATTATATTGTTGAGGAATTCTTAAAAAAATATATTTACATTTTAATCGCATACTAACATTGTTATGCGATGTTTGTGTACAGAAGCGAACACACTTACTAATGGAAATTCATACGTTGAAGTGCCTCCATTCACAATTTCATTTCGTATTCTCGGGAGTGCTTTAAATTTTTTTTTTTATTTTAATTTTCGTCCTTCGATTATATTTTTATTATTGTAAGAAACAGAAATTTTATTTTAATTTTTTCCACACATACATTTACACAAATTTTATACAAGAATAGCAACTATAACCCAATTTTTTAATTTTATTAAAATATAAAAGTTTTCATTTTGTTAAAAAGAATTTTTGTCCTACAGCCATAAAACAAATGATTTCTTTTGTTGTAAATCTCATAAAATTTAATGTGTGAGTGAGAACAAGTAAAATAAATTAATTAAATTTGTTTTTTTTTTGTTTCAATTCATAAGTCGGATTTTTTTGGTTTGTTACAATATTTTGGAACTAATTGAAACTATTAAAGGGATAACATTGACTTCACATTATTCGAAGGATTTTCTATGACATCTTGTAGTGAAATTATAAAAGAAATTTACACCTCGAGTGAATGAAATTCGACTTGATCCAAGGAGTTCTAAGGAGGACTAACTTACTTCTACGTGATAGAAGGAGTTGTGCTGGAATTAGGTGCTACTTGTATTTCTTGAAACAAGAAAAAGAAAACTAACCGAAGAGCCTGGAAATTTGCTGAGAACCGAAACGGGCCGAAAGGAAGAAGCAAGCAGAATTCTAAGAAATAGGACGATTAAAAGGACTGCATAGGAGGTCAGCTATGCTACTTTCGTTAAGATAATTAGAGTCACAATTCCACCTAGGGTGATGATGATGCAGATGGAGCTATATCAACTTGACGAGATTATCATTGACGAGTATCCATTGACAGAAAGATAAGTCGTTCAGTTTGACGTTATCTACTTAAAACCGGTGATCTCAAATGTTAGATATCGAAGCAGTATCTAAAACGATGGTCACTGTCAGCACATCCGGATTAAAGCACAAAGATAAACTTAGGAAGGGGTTATGGAAAACAGTCTTTTGTGTAGATAGGCCATACCCAAAAATAACCGATTATTATGATCGATTAATTGACGGGTGATTTAGAGCTTAGGCTTCTGAAACCTGCGGATACGCTTCTAGAAAGAAAATGCTAGTGACAGGGAGATCACTCTCAAAGTAAAGAACGTCTGGAATGAGAGATGAAGAGGGATTCGGGGTGGCTGAGAGGTTGTTAGGATTCGGGGAGCTTGCAGAACTCCAACACAGCTTTGGTTGTCTTGAATTTGCGCTCATACAATTTAATGGTATTGCCTGCTTATATAAAAATATCCATAAACAGTACATCCATAATACCGCTACTTAATCATTGAAAATTTCATACATATTAAATTATGGTTGCCTGTTTTGCAATGAAGTAATTTTAATTGCTCCATTTACTTTAAGTAATAGATGGAGAAGGGTCGTATAGTTTAAATTTTTCGTTTCCATTGTAAAATTTCATTTTATTTTAGATTATAGTTATGAGAATTAAGTAATTATTAAAAATATTATAATAATAGAATTTTAATTTAAATTGTTAATCTAGCGAATTTATTAAATTGCAATTTACAAGTTTTTATTAGTACAAAGTAATCCTTGTTTTTGTTACAAATATTTTTTCGTTTTCAGATTTTAAAATAATTTTGTTGCATATTAATTGAAAAATTTTTGTTAATTTGAGAACTTAATTAGAAAATTATTTTGCAGAATTATTTTGTATTTAATTTTAAATGTTGTTTAGCCAGGAAACAAAGGAATTTAATGCTCATAGTTTAGGTTTTGAAAATTTATAAACTGAGGTAATCTCATTTTTAGTTTTTCCATATTTCGTAAAAAATTGTAGTTTTTGCTGGATTAAAGCAACTACAAATTTTAATTATTAATAATTATTTCAACTATGATTTTGAATATGTAAAAGTTAATTTCCAAGGATGTCATTTAAAAACTCTTTGTTCTTCATTAAATAATTAAATTTTCATTATCCTTTAATAAAATCAGTACTCTTTTATTCCATAATGAAAATTAAGTGCACTATTTGTAATTCTTTATCTAATAACAAAATATTATAGTTAATAATTTTTTGAATACAAATTCGTATAATTAAAATAAAATTCATTAAATAAAACAATTTTTAAAAATCAAGTTTTAGATATCATAATTAACAAGAATTCAATTGAAATTTTAAATTGTTCTTTATAATTAAAAGGAAACATGAAAAAAAATATTAAAATAGATCAATAATTACAATAAAAATAAAAAAAAAGTAGATCAAGGACAAAAATTTTATAAATAGAAGTAAAAAAGGAAATTTAATAAATTCAAAATTTTAATAAATAAAATAAGTAGTTGTTACTTAAAAAAATAACTAAAAATGGGAATGTTCTTCTCATTCATACAGAACGATGTGTTTATAAAATAGATTCAAAAAATATTGGACAATTATGTTAGGTTAGGTTATGTTATGTTAGGTGATATTCATTTGAACCAGGCAGAACTTCACAAAAACCGACTAAGGTCTCTAACATTAACCGACCAAAGTCTCTAACATTTACACCAAGATCCAAGAAATCGCCGAAAACAGTCTGTCGTCGCCTGACATGAGTACAGGAAGTGGGTCACCGTTTCCTCTTTCTCCTTGTTACAGCAGCCTCAATAGGGTTAGTTTACGAGGCGACTTATTCTCTATCTAACCCCTATTACATTACCGATGTCGTCCCGCTGGTGGGATATCAGATCTTTTGTGCGACGCAAATCAGCTTTGGCCGCAATTTCCTTGTCGCGTTGCATGTTGCTGTATATGCTCATCTCAGGTTTTTCAGCTTTTGTGCGCTTATAGGTATTTCCAGGTTATATTTTCTAGGTAGAATTCCGAAAATTGTTTCATGTTTCACAAGCTCGTTCATCTTACATTTCCCCTGACCGCAGACCAAGTATATCTCGAACTGCCTCGTTATCTCGTTAAGATACTACGTACCCTCTAAAATCGTTTTGGATGTGTAGTTCTCAGACTCCAATTACTTTATTATTATAGTTAATGTAAGGTAATAGGGACCAAGCAAATTTAATATTGAAAATTGCTTTGTTTTATTTTCAGGATATTTTTATCAAAACTCTCTAATACCACTGTCACAAAACTCATGTAGTTAGAATTTTGAATTTTGGGAATAAAATTTCCCACATCCTTTTAACTCGATATGCAAATTCTTATTTGGAATAATATGTATATTTTATGCATACATAAGCGCTTATGCGTTTATTTGAAATCAATTCAAAAAATCCAATTAAAAAAAATTTTTTTTTTTGTTTTTTTTTTTTTGTGCTATGAACATCCTTTTTCATGTTTTCACAATATAAAATCGAAAATAATAAAACACAATGTACCCAAACTTATATACGTAATAATTTTTGGTAGAAAATTTCATTGAATTTATTTTATTCGAAAATATTTTGCATATACGTAGGAGCACAAAATGGTGGAATGAAAATTAATACAATATTGAATACCATCTTTAATATCAACGAATTATGGTCAGGTTTTTTTTGTTTTTTCCAATAATTTTATGAAAAATTTCAGAATTTTTTTTCTAAATAAAAGTTTTTAAAATAATTTTTTTTTCTGGCTCAGAAATAGAAGCGAAATAGAGTAAGTCGAGAGGAATAACAATTTTGTATGAATTTGATTTTTGTGGCTTTTGTAGCAGATATTTTAACTTTAACTAGGTTAGACGAGTGCGTTCTAGGTTAGACAAGTGCGCTTTAGAACAATGGTTACTTGGGAAAATGTGTTGATATTCCAGTAAAAAACATGACCTCCTATTTATGTATCTGCTATTACTATAGTGACCTCAACCTTTTCAAGGCTAACAACACCATATTAAATTTTTAACATATATTGGGGCTGAAAATTTATAAGAAGGTAGCAAAAAAATATTAAGTAATTTATAAGACAAATGGTATGCATCATATCGCACCCAGTAACACCCGCCCTCTCTTTCATGAATTTTGTTTTTAAATAAACACTTTAAGGAATCACCAGTTCCAATCTCTACTGAAGTACAAATAAATATTTAATCTAAAATGTAATCCACTGCCTTGTTTACCTTTCGACGCCAATTTGTGAGCAATGACCGAAACATTGCATACTTACTTATTTTTTATTACAATTAAACATTTTCTAAATTTTAACCCTCAACACTCCACTTATTTCCTTAAAAGTTACAATAAAATTATTGGTTCTACAGTTTTTTTGTTTGGACATTTAGAATTTATTGCGGGATTTTGTTTGTTTTTTGTTTTGTGGAAATTTGTATTTAGAGTCCCGCTCATATTTATGCGTTGTTAATGGTATTATAAAAAAAAAAATTACTCTGAACAACAAAAAAATAAATAATTTTTTAATGAAAACAACTTGATTGTGAATCTAGCAAAAAAAAAAAACAACAGTTTGATTAAGCGAGCAAGAAAGAGAATATGAAAAAAAAACACAGCCACTTAAAAACTGAGTAGAGTGAAAAAAATAAAAACAAGAAACTACAACGAAATATTTATGGAGGTCAAAACCGCAATTTTCGTTCACATGCACCACAAAAAACCAAAGAAGCACCAAAATATTACAAAAAAAAGAATTTTATATATGTACAAATTTGAAAATATAAATTGTAGCTCTATATATGAGTGTACATTTTATATGCCGAAACGATGTTGTTAACATCTCTTTAAATTCACGAGAATAAACAAACAAGCGTTGTTAAATGAACACACAAGTTGTATGTAAAAAAAAAGAGGCATAGAGATAAAAAGAAACAGAGAATATTACAGAATAAGCACATAAAAAAAAACATGATATTTTTTGGATAGGTCCTTGTGAATTCGCCTGAAGAGTTTTCAGTTAGTTATACATTGAAGTTTTATTTTGTTAGATTTTCCTACTATTATTACATTTTTGGTGTTCACAAAGTTTCAATTATATTATATTTTAAAAATAGCTACCTAAACTATTTAATAATATTGACTGCTACACTATTATAAGTCAGAATGATTAGGGGATCTTCATAAACTTTTAAGTTTCCTTGTCTTTTGATTGGATTACTGTCATGTATTCCTTCACTGGGCGTGTACATTATGTTCCTAATTGTGCCGAAGTGTAGCTTTCATATTTTCTCATTGGCTCATAGAGTCTTTTCATTTGTCACTAGGTTATCATTTCGGACTCTGATTTCGTGTTGTTGAAGATGAAAAATCTGTTAAAAATACTTACTTGCAAAGCTCTGGTGTTTTAGAATTATAATCTTGTTTCTTGCGGTCCCTAATTGCATAGTATTTCTTCATCTACTTATGAGGTTCCAAATTTCGTTAGAAGTCCATGTTTTGCGTCGGCTTTGGTCTTTACCTGGTGTTTCTTGGGCAGTTTCTTGTGTCTTAGTTACAATTTCTTTCCAATTTCTCTTGGTAAAGTGGTAGCTTTTATCGCAATCTACTGACGCAATCTCCTGATGTTTGGGAGTTGTGCAATTTCTGTGTATTGCAGCTTTTTTTTCTATTACTATATTGCCTCTTTCTTTCCAATTTCAGTCTGATCTACTCCTGTTCTTCTATACTTCTATGTCTACTCCTTTTATAAATTTATAAATGTCTTTGTGAGAGAGGATGGTACCGCAGATACTGAGTTCGAAGGTCTGCAAAAGTTCTATCTTTCTTTTTCCATTGTTGTTTCAACTTCCTAAGCCGCGTATTCCCATAATTTTTTGCAGCTCACTGCTATTGCTACCCACTTCAGCATTTAGATCATCCCTTAGTATAACTTTATCGCTGTTGTGAATTCCAACCAGTTTCACTATAAGTTAGTTGTATAAGTGGTCTTTCTGCCGGCGCAAAGCATTGTATAGCAGTAACGTCGTCTCTTGAATACCTCAAAATTAATCTATATAGGAATAAAAATTGATAAAATTTAAAAATCGAAAACACAAAACTATACTTGACTCAATTTCTTATTCATTTCCATTTCATATAAAATTTTGATCTAAAATTCTAAATTTAATCAGTATTCATTTTTAAAAGAAATTCTTTTCATTCATTCACAATGTGAGGCCACAAATATCTCCCAGATCCTTATACAGTTCCATTATTTAAAATGATAAAGTATTTTTAATTAGTATAAAAAAATCATTGAAATTTTTTATTTGTAACACATTTTTTCATCAAATTTTATATAGATTTGCCTTTTTGACTCCTTTGAAAATTTTTTTGTGCTATGTGATTTCTTAGAAATAAGGAATTTAAAAAAAAAACTTGTATTCATAGGAAAATAACATTATGCTTTTAAGGATTTACTTTATTAATGCAAATCCTTAAAGAAATGTACACTATAATTTGAATAAAATAAAAAAAAAATTTATCAACACAACAGCTCCATACAAAAATTATTTTCTTTTTTAAAACTCTTAATTTTCTTAATGTGACCTCTTTATCCTTATATAATTTTAAGGATAATGTTTTCATTTTTATTATTATTCTTGTTAATTTTTTTATTTTATTCTATTTGGTTTTATTTCTATATTTGTCTCAGCCACATTTCATATAAGTTGAAAAGCTTGAAACAAAAAAGTGGATAAGATCAACACATAACCGACACACATTTTGTGTTTCCTGAATAATTGCTGAAAATGTATCTATTGAGAAATGCTAATCAAAGACTTTGCATAAAGCTAAAGCAACGTCTCCTGAGCATTTATTTAAAATTTGGAAAAAATAAGAAACTTTCTAGTTAACAACTGAGGGATACCTTCAAAGCCAAAACAACAGATTTGCACACTATCAAATGGTATGTTGATTGATCATCGACCACCCGGGGTCTTTAATTCATGAACCAGTTGGTATTGTGTTGGGTACCAGAATCAGAATATGTGGGCGTATAAGGAAATGGTCATGTGGATAGGATGGGTGAAGAAAGGGCACAAGGTAGAATTTTTAGAAATCATCCTTATCTTAATTGGGTGAGAGTAAGATAAGGACAAATACGCACAAATTAGGCCAAGGCTCACATGGGGCTGTAGCGCCAAATGATGATGATGATAAGGAAATTAGATGGTAGACATTTTTATGAACAAGGTAACTAATTTATTAACGGGATGGGAGCATACTATGGAGTCTAGTAACATATAACACAAGATGAATCAAAGAAGGAAATAAGGAGGATGCGGTCGGAGAACGGGAAAAATCTTCCAGGCTTTCTGCCGCCGAATTGGAAGTCTTTTATGAATATGTAATCACAAAATTTTAAAAAAGAATATTAGAATAAGGGTAGGAACCAAATGGAAACAGTCACGCGTGTTTGTCAGGCTAATGCAAGGTATAAGGTTATCTCAACGAAGTTGGACATATTAAGCAATGGCGCTTGCAGATTTATGGAAGAGTAGTTTTTGGAGAGTTGGAGAGGAAGCCACAGTTTTGAAGAGTGAAAAGTCCGCGAAAAAAGCTGAAATATCTGTTAACTCTAATAACTGTACACTTACAGTGACGAAGATTCGATTCGCCGAACGCTATATGTGACTCAAATTCATTACAAAATTTTGTCTCGAGCCGGTTTTGTAAAGCATTTTTAGCATATTTTATTTAAGTTTCGTAACGTGAAGTTTTCGTTCCTAACCAGATGCGAAATTTGGTACGATTACAACACTTCGTTTATTGTGTACAAATGAGGTCGTTAAAAAAAGGAATATATCTCGAAATCTCTTGTTTTTTTTGTTTTTCTTTTTAAAATACTTTTAAAAAATCCTTTCAAGGACAACTTGTATTTTTTTTTTTTGTTTCTCTTTATTTGCCATTTTCTTAAAAAGGATTCTTTAAAATTAAGATAAAAAAATATATATGTATATATGTATAAGTATAAAATTAAATAACACTTAAGTATCCATTTAAGTACTCAATAACTGGAAATTTATTTTGACTCTGCCCTCATACAAACAACAAAAAGAGGAACAATAACAACAACGTCAACAACAAAAATTCAAGAGAGAAGAAAGGAAATAAATCTCTATGATCTAAATAATATTTAAGTTCTATTATAGGCCTTATTATTAAATACATATATAATGTTATACGTATAACATAAACACAAATTTAAAAATAAAATATAAAAAAAGAAAAAAAAGATCCTCAAAAGGATGTCAATTTGTATCATCATTGTAGGTGTCATTAAAATGAATATAAAAAATTTAAATATATTATTTACATATATGTATGTATGTATGTATGTGTATTTACGTAGGCTCTTATCTTACATTTAATAATATTAATATAGAGAGGGCACTTATGTTGGTATAGATTTCCCAAGATTATTTCTTCTGCGAAATAAGGAAAAGTTAACAATTTTTTTTTTGTTTCTCATTTTCTAGTATAACGAATGTATAGCAAAGGCTTATATATACATATACATATATAAATTTTTTATATCATATTTTCTGTATAAATTTACATTGTATTATTATATCACATATGACATACATATGAATGTAATTGGTAATCAAGATATCATGAAATTAAGGGATAAAAAATAAGATAAGTTTTTTGAAAAATTTTTAATTCGGTAACTAAAATTCTATAGGTACCATAACCATATAATTTTGTTAAGATTAATAAGAATACGGTTCCTAGAATTAAAAAATTATTCAATTTATTTCTAAACTTAAAATTTAATATTTCAAAACAAATGTTTTCCTGTCCATCAGAGAAATTCTTAAAAAGAATCATGGAATCTATGATGAAAATACCGCATAGGATGGAACTTTTCGCCTTTTGCTATACTATTTTTGAGCAATAAAAGCATTTCGATTTCGATTAGGCTAAGCAGAAAAACCAAATTAAGGCTGTTCAGGACTAGTATAAAGCCGATACTGTTGTAAGAGAATATGCATTAATAGTGTTTAGATATTCATAAATAGGTGCCTCAGAAAGATATGCGCAGTATATCAAGAAGAATGCTGAGTTATGGGAGCTCGCAGGTGAAGAGCTTGCTTTGTTACAAATAAGTAGAAGGAAATTGCGCTGATTGGCGCATACGCTAAGAAGACCACAGGCTGTGATGTCAAACATTAGAATAGAATCCACGAGGAAAACGTAAGGCCCAAAATGACATAGCGTCGAACAATAGATAAGGAAATCATCTAAAGCGGCAAAATATGGGCAGAAATAAACCATTTTGGACGCAACCAAGTGAAATGGGGAGGCTATGTGGAAGCCCTATGCTCCCAAAACGAGTGAACAAAAGAGAAAACAAAAGAGCATTTGAAATAAAAAACCCATAGATATTCGATCAAGTTCTTCCGTAAAATCACAATGTGTATAGTAAAGTTGTAGAGGATGACGTAGAGAATGAGAAAAAAAATTATCAACTGACAAAAATTTGTGCTATGGCTCAAACCAAGCCTCGAAGCTATAATGCATATTATCGGGAAGAATTTTTCAACACTACAAAAATACCCCTAGATATCCGAATCCCAAATACGATTTTTTTTTCGTAACACTTCAACGAATCTCGGGACCTTTAACAATGGAATCGTACCAACCCGTATACTTAAAAGTTAATTAAAATTAAGTTAATCCTTAAATTTAAACAAGCTTATTTTAACTGTTTAATTTCGAAAAATAACATTAAAGAGTGAAAAAATACAAGAATAAAATTTTCTTTAAACATAAATTCAATTCACATACATACTTTGCCATCTTCACCATAGGGAATGCATACAGATTATATAGAGGTTATGTTTAGTCCCCCATAATTTTAAATCAAGATCATTTTTAACCATCATTAACATAATCACAAATTATTAGGTATGGTATAAAATTAAAATTCTCTTTCTCTTTTCGTTTTGCTAAAAATTAAGGACGAAATAATTATTATCATTAAAATATTTTCAAATTATATCTATATACCTACACTCATTTATATTTATCTACAAAATAACCTTTAAATTAACATTTCAACCAGTTTTTTCCAAAAAATTATAACAAATTTTTATTTAACCGAAAAAATCATCTTCAATTAAAAAAGGACAACAAATTCATTAATTTTAACTCTTTACAATATTAGGGTACCTAGCTAGATATATTTATTATGAGACTAAGTAATTTAATTCTTTTCACTCACTATAGTTGTGTGTATATGTATAAGTAAAATAGGTTTTCAAAATCTATATAACGGAGAGTAATAATATCCTTTTGTATATAAGTTATACAATAAACTCGCTTTATACAGTTATGTTATCACGTAAAAATCATAAATATATACACATATATATTCTCGATATTACAAAACATATATGTACAAATATTCATATATAAACTAACTTCCTTAAATCTAAGTATATAACAATATTATCCTAATATTGTTATACATTCATGGTATGTGCAAATAAAAAAATAAAGTACACTATTGTTTTAACAAATTATTACAATTTCTAAAGGATTTAAATATAAATTTTCCCGCAATAAAAGTAAAAACAGAAAAAACAATAGCCAAAAAAAAAGAAAATTAAATAAAATAGTAAAAATAAAGGAAAACAGTAAAATGAACAACAACAACTACATAAGAGAAAAAAAGAAAAACAATTTAGTAATTTTACTTAATAATGAAAGTTACTGCCATTACAACTTAAAATTTTTTTACTAAAACTACTATTATTCGATGTTATTCTTGTGGTACTTACTTGTTTTATCATTTCTATTATCATTACTATTATGTACTGTTTCGTATTGTTATACAACTTACACAACACTTATTCTATATACCACTGTACTCCACATACTATTGCTATTCTACTACTGTTACTTACTATATATATTCATGTTATTATTATTATTAAAACTTCCTATCATCATTGTAACAACTACCGTTCTATACTCAATTTAAAACTTCGGAAAAGAAAATAATTAATATATACATTTTTTTTTCAACATTATATGTTCCGAATAAAATAACAATACACTTGTACATTGTAGATTACTAAAGACAGATAGTCTTTATTATGATAGAGAAAGAGAAAGGAACTCCTCTTATCTGACCCTTGCAGTCGGTCATGGCTTATTACAGCCTTCCCATATTTCATATACACTAGCGCAGTCCCAAATAAACAATCCGGAGAAATAAACAATTTCCTTTAGAGAGATGACCGTGATTTGCACCTCTATACAGTCAGAGTAGGACAATCACACAGTATATGTATGGCCGTCTCTTCATTGTTTCGGGAGAATCAAAACAAAAGGTAGTCCGATTTGATCAGATTGTGCAAGGGACATTTGACTGAACAATACCAAATGAATTGTATCGTAGACACGAACCCTATTTCGATCTATCGCCAGCATTTTTGATGATAGAAGGAACAGCTTCGCATGATGACATCCCTCACTAAACAATACACTTGCATATAATATGAATGTGTATATGCATAGGTTCCTATCTATGATAAAATTAACAATTATATGAAGTATAAAACTAAGTTAAACAATAAAAGGCTTGCTATATACCAAGTATGTATACAAAATTAGAATAATAAAAACAAAATATCATGAGGAAACTTAAAATAAAATGAAATCCTTTATTATATCCTTAATGATAATGTTATAATTCTATATATATTATCCGTTACATATACATATACATAATTTTTCTCTGATTGTACTTAAAATTATTTTATTTTAAATAACACTTACATTATATAATCTGTATAACAAAAAAAAATCTCAAATCCATACATCGATATCATTTGAATATTCTTATGTAAGTACTATGTAAGTATGTATATGTATATTATGTAAATGTAATCTATGTAAGTATGAATTTGAAAATATTTTAAAGTGCTAATGTTATAACAATAATAATAATAATAATAACAAGAGTATAATAACAACAAGACAAGGAATTTTAAATTGTCCTTTGCGGCTATTATAAAATATTGGCAAGAAAAAAATTAAAAATTAAAAAAAAAAAACAATAAATTGAAAAAGAAATTTTTTACATACAAATGTATGTAGTACATACGAGTAGTAGTGGATGGTATTGACATACCTGCAATTTATGCTACTATTCTGAAGATATGAGAAGAACTTTTGGGTTAATCTTAAAATTCTCCAAGCAAAAAATGCAAATCAATTCTGACGGTATTTGTCTCCACTACTGTTTCAACCATTCGTGTTGGCAGTATATTCGACATCCATGGTGAGGTCGTGGTATCCACAATCCCATAAGCCCCTCTTATTGTGTGGGACATTGTTGAAGAACCCCTAGCTGGGTTCGGGCTGGCTCTGATGAGGAGAGGGAGGGAAGAGATCCAGCGGTATCACAAGGAGCCTAGTTGACCTATGTGTACCCTTCGGCCTATGTGTAATTTTTTGTTTATTTTTTCAATTCGAAATATTAATGATTAGGTTTCACTTAATATTTCCAGATACAGAAAGTGTATGCTAACCCTAAACGGCAACCAGTTTGCGTACAAAGCAGGATAAACACCCCCGCCCACCCTGCCATCGAGTTTGGATCCGTCCGTATAAAAATGTACTGATCCGTCGTCAGTACCTCCCTCGTTCAGCCAGGCTTCCCTAAGCGGAATCGAGGTCCCAAAGTTCCTCGTGAATGAGAGCACCGGGGGCACATAATCAGTTGGCTCCACAGCATCTCCACAATCCACGAGAACGGAAGCATGCCCCCTAGCGGCACAATACTACTGAGATGCGACCCGCAAGCGCACCGCAGATCCCGCAGCCATCTGCCAACCCAGCACATCTAATGACGGCAGATGGCAGAGAATCTCGAGAGCCCCCCGCTGTGTGGAGCGCTGGCCACCACACCAGAACGCCATATATCAGGATTGGCCTCACCACCGCGGTGTATTGCCAATAAACCATGCTTTGTTTCAACTATTATTCATGCGCAATAGTTGCCTTCCTTACTCTCTCCATAACGTTGGACCTCCAGTTCAACTTTGAATCATGATTAGACCAAGGAATCTAGCCTCCCTGCTAAAGGATAAGCAGATTCCGTTGAGTGTCGGCGGAGTTATTGTTGGTATCTTATATCTCCTACTGAAAATAACTAGTTCCGTCTGTTGTGGGTTAATAGTCAACCCCCAGCCGATAGCACAGCCAGACACGAGGCTCAGGACCTCCTGCATCAGCCCACTTAGGGCATGAAGGTGCTTTCCAGACACCGCAGCAGTCAAGTCATCAGCGTAAGCTATATCCTTGTAGCCCTCCCCCTCAGGCATACCAGTAACTGATTAATTTTGAAGAGAAGAGGAGAAAGCACACCTCCTTGCGGGGTGCCCCTGCCAACGGAGCGCTCAATGCATGATCCCCCAAAGCTAGGCCTGGTGTCTCTACCTGACAGCATGTTGCCTATCAGAGCTACCAGAGAGCCATGCCTATCAAAGAGTGGAGAGCCGAAACGGGTTAAGGTTACTCCTTCAGTTAAGGTTACTCCTTATGTATACGTCCATCAACTTTTCCAATATCTTTAATAGAAAAGACGTTAAACTGATAGGTCTAAGATCCTTTGGGCAGCTGTGAGAACTTCCCCCAGCCTTAGGGATGAAGACCACCTTAGCAACATTCCACGTTTTTGGAATGTAGGTTAAGTCCATACAGCACTCATAGATGATCTTAAGCCAAGGAAGGATGACCTCCGCAGCGCATTGTAGTTCTGCTGGCACTATGTCGTCAGGGCCAGCCGACTTAAATGACGCAAGACTCGCCAAAATGACTATTCGGAGCATGCTCTTCGAGACCTTTAGGAAAGTGCGTATCCAAGAGCAACTCAAGAGACTCCGAAGCGGAATTGGTCCAGGAGTCGCCAGCAGCCATCAAGTAGCTCGGCACGGCTGGGTCACTTGCCAAGACCCGCCTAAGTCTGGAGACCTCCGCATTCTTTCCAATCCTGCCGCAAAACTCCCTCCAGGACAACCTCTGAGCTTTCCTTAACTCCTTCTTATACTTCCTTAGGTCATCCCTATAAGTGCACCAATCAGATGGTGCCCCGGTGAACTTCGCCTTGTTAAATTGAGTTCTACATTTTTCACTAAGGGCGTTTAACCCATCGGACCACCATTGTGATTTCTTGTTGCCTCTAATCCGAGTTAACGGGCACGCCTCCATAGAGGCGCCATTTATGGATCCAGTGAGCGTAGAAACCATACTGACGAGGTTCGCAGGCGTCTCAGGACGTGAAGGGGCCCCAAGGAGATCGCTTAGCGAGTCTCGGAACCTTGGCCAATCAGTCCGCCTGTGGTTCCTGAAAGTCAAAGGAGAATTGTGCTAGCAACGAATTCAAATTCTATATAGCAATGGTCCGAAATGGAATGCTCTTGCGATACTTTCCAGTTCGTAACCGAGCCAAAAATAATTTGTGAGGCAATGGTTATGTGTACAACCCCCTGCCTATTTTTAGTAACTAATGTGGGCTCTGAGCCTCTATTACATAGTGTGAGGTTAGTACTCAAGATAAAATCAAAAAGTGACTCACCTCTAGTGTTGGTATCCGAGCTTCCCCAGATCACGTGATGTGCGTTGGCATCGCTCCCAATGATGAGATCAGTGCCAAGAGACCTCGCCTTCTCCACCAGGTCTCTCAAATTGCTAGGTGGAAGCATCCCCTGGGAATCATAGGGCAGATATACTGAGGCCCACCAGAAGATCCTGCCACCGACTTCGAGACTGACTGCAGTCAAATCTTCATTGCTGTAAAGATTCAACAGAAAAGCATTTAAGTTACTTTTAATTAATATGCATGATCTTACCTTTCCATCTCTGTTGCTTGAAAACAGCTTATAGTTCGGCGTCCTGAGTCCGCAGATCCTTCCATCTGCCAGCCAGGATTCCTGGACCAGAACTATGTCTTCTCCGCCCCTTTGTAGGCGGAGAAGGAGCACAGCCGATGCCGCTTTAGAGTGATGGAGGTTGATCTGGATTATTCGAAGCATTACTGCATTCGTCAACCCCCAACCAACGTTTTCTCTGCATCGTCGTCGAGGTCCAGGTCCAGCAGGGCCCCCTCCAGGTCGAGATGCATGACGTCGTCGTCTGTCAGATCCGACTCATCCAGCATTTCTGCTTCTGATGAAAGCGGTGTCTGAACAGACGCCTTTGCGGTTTCCTCCCTGTTCTGGACGACTACAGGCTTCCGTTCCGGGGTTGGCCCTTTGTCGTCCTCCGGCTTCTGGGTCCCCTCTACACTAGTGCCCGTTTTGTACACCTTTAGTGTTAGAGAGGAAAAAACATAGTTGATCACAAACCCCTGCTTCTGCAGAGGAGCCAGCGATTCCTTGGTCTATGGTCGCCCTTCTTATCTTCAAGCTTGGTCACTCTCCAGTTGGCAGTTGGCAGGTTTGTGTTTCCCAGCTGGATCATCTTTAAGATTGTATCCATTTCTGACGGCTCAGCTGGAATCCAGGCACGAGCTCGCCGGGCCAGATTTCTCCAATCCTCACTATTGCCTTCGTGTATAGGTCCAGGGGCCTACTATCTGCGCAGGCCACAAGTTTCACGCATCCCTGGTACACACCTTGGTCTCTGCACGAGGGATATGGACCTGGATTTTCGCTCATGATTTGAGGGAAGTTTGCCATAAGCCGACTTTCCACCTTCCGCCAGTTTTCTGCTGAGATCCTGCCATCATCTTTTGCCTGGTCTGCCACTGCAACAATTAGATGGCCTTTCAGGATCTCATTGAACGGCCTTGTGACGGTGGAAGGTTTGTTCGGTGGCCTCGGTCTCTTAGCTTCACGACGTGGTTCCTCTGTGGAACGTTGACGCTTAGTAGCCACCCTTTTCTCGCTCGTATGCTTGTTTACTATACTTTTTGCCCAGTTGTATGTGGACCTTTCTTCATCCGACCATCTTTTTCCGGAATACGGCCGATCCTTTCCAGATTTCTGAAAGCCGATCGCCGTTCCCTGTAGGCTCTCTGTGAGGGCTTGATTGTTGCTGTTGGTGCCCTTTCTGTGCTCCGGGTAGTCTTCGTGACCGTACCCGTTGCGCTACTGCTGGCACTGAGCCTGACTTTGTCGCAGTCCCGCTGCTTGGTCTCGGTTGGGGTTCCTGTTTCACTTTGGTTTCGCTTACCGCATTTCTGTTGGTTACCTTCGGCTTTAGTAGTGGACTCGCCTTCTACAAGGTCCCAGTTTTACTGTGAGGAATTGGCTTGGCCAAATTCCTTTCCGGCTTTTTATGAGTACCGGACTCATCGATATTTTTCCCGTTACTTTTCTCCATACAAGTCCCACGAGTTGCGGAGAAAGGAAGTAAATCTAGGCAGAGATGGACCAGGTATCCGGATACTCCGTTCGTGACTGGGCTATTTGTCTGGGCCCCAGCCAAGCTGCTTATTGGCACGGGCCGTATAACACCTTAATCCGGCCCAGGGGAATTTGGAGTGAAGGGAGTCAATAGGATGGATATGTTAGGAGAAGGGTTGATTATCATTTGGTTTCAGGTCTCATCTGGGGATGCTTCGCGAGACTCCTTGACCCTACTCGACCCCTACACCGCCACGAGGTCGATAATAATGTAGAAGCGATCCAGATAAATATTTATAATAATATTCACAGGTATTTTTAGTTGGGGGGGAGAGGGAGGGCGCAACATGTCTTTGTATAGCTGCAGTGCTAAAATATTAATCGACTCCAACAACACCTTCTTGAAATTTCAATTACAAAAAATGCCTTGTATACATGTGTGTGCTTAAATCAGAAACAGTATCAAATTATCCTTTTTAAATATAAAAATTTTCAATTTCATACCTTAAAAAATATCATTTTTCTTTCTAGATATTTTTTTTAATTACAAATATCTATCTACTATTTAAGAACCGGTTATCATCGCACACATTCATTTGCATCTATTACATTTATAATAATTGTTGTGTATATAATTTAATATATTATGTAAAGCGTATTACATAAATAACAAATTTATATATATATAGAAAAATAGAAAATGATAAAAGATTAACCTACTTATCTTGTTATAAATAAACAAAAGACAAGGACTAAAATCAAATAGGATAATAAAGAAAAAACATAGAATTTTCTCCCTCTAACTTTTATTATTATTTTTTTCTTATAATATAATATTACAAACCCTAACCAGGAAACTATCATTAGGATACCGAAAATAAAAACAACAACAAGAATACAAAATAAAAACTTAACCTAAAAGTTTTAAAACCAGAGGCTAAACGTGTTCAAATCTATGTAGGTATACATACATAGTCTTTATGCATGCTATTTTGTCCACAAGCATCCTACATCCATATTATACATTTAAGTTTAAAAAAAAATAAAACCTGCACCCCTTTACACACTCTTAATATTTTCAGTAAATCTTTTTCTAAAAGTTTACAAGTTGATATTTTCAATATTGTATTCCGTTCCTTTCTTTGTTTTGTCCAACTCTTCTAACTCACTTAATCATTCATTACTTACAAATATTTATAGTTATACTTGTCTGTATATATGGACGTGTGTGAATGTAAAAGCTTAGAAACTACCTACATACCTTAAAAATATATTAAAACTAATAAAATAAAATAAACTTCATTTTAGATAACGTAATGGAATGAAAACACAAAACAATCAACCAAAAGGATACTACACAGTAAAAACAAAACAAAAAAACATAAGGAAAACAAAAACAAAATATAGTCATCAGCTAGACCCGACAATAATAATAATAACAAAAAATAAAAAAGACACAAAATCTGAGTGTATATTTTATACAAACCTGATTTGACCAATATCCTTGTTAATATTATATACACATACACAGACTCGTACTCATATATACTATGAGTTTTAACAGTAAAAAAATTTTACTAAGTCTTAAATTTTGACTAACAGTGAAAATACCGACCCCTTCAATTTATCAAATTAAATTATCAGAACGCACTAACTGGCCGAACCCGTAAAATATATTACGTGGATACAAGGCTAGGTGGGAAGAGTTACTAGTCGGAAGTGATTGAAATAGCGGCATGATAGATAATAAAACAAGAGTAAAAAGTTGGAGAAATAGTTCGGTAAACGTACTGAATGACAAAGATGCCAGGGCCGGTTGAAGAAAGGCCAAGGTCCGTTGTTCCATTATTGTGTGACAGGACAGATCTTAGTATTTGGATCAATAAATTGACAGTATACAGTTTTTCTTTAGTAATATGTCTTAGAACATCGTCATATTATTGAAAATACTTTGTAGCTGCCATGGAAAGCGGTGATGGACAACGTCGAGGAGGGACGAATTTTTGAAGAAATTTCAGTTTAGAAATTTGTTGGGTTTTTTCAGTTCATCCGTGGATCTATTTCAAGGGGTGTAATGTGTTACGGGAATTTGTCGAAATATTTCTTACTGGACTAGTGTAAGTCATCCGGCTGATATAGCGTAACTCTTCCATTACTAGGAGAATTATTTTATTTGGAAACTAGTGTAAGATATCCATGTATTCATTAAAATACCTAAAACATACGAGATTATCGATATCAAGTAAACTGTGGAACAAATAGCATTTTTGGCTCGTGCGGCATATATTTTATTCATTTACTAAGTGGTACTATTTATCATTTACTCCAAATTTAAGTTCAAACTATCTACTTCAATAAATTATTTTAAAATTTAGTGAAACAAAAAAAAAATTTTTTTGATACCAGCAGGAAGTTTTCTTAAAAAAATTTTGTACTGAACGACAAAATATAGGTAGGAAGAGGTGATGTAAAATATATCATAATTTTTGTGTTATGATTTAAAATCCAAAACTATTTTACGTATTCTCTTGTAGTTTGTCCTTACTTATGCAAACTTTTATAAAAATTTAAAATTGTGATAAATTCTATGACATCACTGAGTATCTTCTACTCACACTCACGGTTAAGAAACACTTGAGTATTTCTCTGAATTCCATGAAGCCTTCGTTTCTATTCGATTATACTTTTTCATATACACAAGAATTCTTTGACATAAGGTAGCTACTGAAGTAGCTACTGGTTAATCGCACTCCAGTTTTCACAGATATGCTGTCATCACTCAATGACAGGGCAAGATGTTAGCGAACGTTCGATTATAGTTTAAGCCAAACAGTTTTTTGAGGGATTTGTCTAAATCCGCCACGACTTCGGTTGGGTTCGCTCGGACACTCGGAAAGGTAATGAAAAGAGTTCTTTTCTTGTCGATCTCCCTGAAGCTGTGACAGTATGTGTTGATGGGCAATCCCATCTAAGCTGTTTGCTCATCTAACGGTCAAAGTTCCAAGTTCCATGAAACCTCTCGATTTGCTGAAATTGTATATTTTTTATATTTTCGTTGATGTTTCGCATATAGATAAGATTTTCCACTTCCGTTACTATTGAGTTTTATTTACAACCCAAAGCTCTTCCGTTCCCGAAATATCCATGATTAAATTATACACCTAGCTAAATCACTCATCCGTTTATTTTCCGCTTTATTGTGCTGATCCGGAATTTACGGAAGTTTGGCGCTACGAGGAGCGTACAATTTCTTAAGCTTAAGTCAGCACCGGTCCATCAGTTTCGAGAATATTTTTTCCGACTTTAGAATAAGAATTACGGATCTTGACATTAAATTTAAGATTTCTCGAATTTATAATGAAGAAAGTTATAAACTTTTCTGAACTTTCCATCGAATAATTTTTTATTCTTCCAATAAGAAGGTACTAATATCACATTATGAGTACATATGACATTTGATCGTATAGTGTATTGGTGTGTAAATTTATGTTATAAAGTAAATTGGGAAAAAAGATAAAGACAAAAGGATTTATGTTAAGCATATTCTATAAATCTTTTTCTTTTTTTTTTGTGTCTCTTCCATCTTAAATTTTTGATTGCAAAAGGCTTCAACTATAAGTGTGTAAATTCTAATGTTATTTATAAAAATAGGCATTAGGCAAAATGTATTATAATAATAATAAGGATATACGAAGTGCTATAAAGATTAAAAATACAAAATGCAAAAAAAAAAAACAAAAAGGAAGAGAAGAGGAACAATTGTAGATAAGAATCAAGAAAACATCAGTTTAAATTATTTTTAATAAATTTCAGGTTTTATTTTTTATTTTCTCAATTTCTCCTTGTTCTTTGACAAAATCTAAACTTTTCAATGTCCTTTTTTCCCCCAGCCCCCCTCCCCTTGCACCTAATATATTTCCTGTTTATATTATTCAGGATTTCAAAACTTTTATACTTCTAATATTTTATAATTTTATGTTTTTTGTATGAAAATATTTTTGTAATTCAAATCAAACGAGAAAAAAAGATATTAGGAGTAATAAATTGAGATAAGATTTAATAAATTTAAATTTAAAATTCAAAATAGCTATTCCTTTTTTTTTGAGAGATCAAAGAAAATAAATAAAAAGTTTATCAAATATTTTCGGATTTGTGCCTACATATGTTTAGATTTCCGAAGAATTAATGATTCTTACATAATAAAATAATGATTGAGAAATGTTGAATTAAAAAAAAATTAGAAATTTTTAAATTAAACTTGAATTTTTAAAGAAAAATTCGATCTTAATCTATACACTTGAAGCTCCTAGAATTAAGCCCGGTTTTTCATGATACCTACATCAATATGTAGAGAGTCGTTAGGTCGTTAAGATTTCTCAATCATATTTTTAAATTAACAAGTAAAATATTTTTAACAGTCTGTTAGAGGGAAAAAAACACTAAAGATTATTTTTGTGTTCAGCATGGTCTGTGGATAAAACACAAGATCTGAATTCTTTTGATAAATTCCATGATATACTCACAATAATTTTAAGTTCACATACTTGAATAATAATTTTGGAGGTATAAACTAAATATTTTACAATTGTGAATGTTGAAATTGTCAAGATATTGTAGCGAAAAAAGCTGTTCTCTACAACTGTTCGTTTCCGGCCTAGAAAAGGAGGTGTATTTTGAGAAACTTCTATTACGATGGTTTGAAGGAATTATCGAAATTACCTTTGGAGTTGTTCTCGACCTTTTTGAAGGAAAGTCTGTTTCTTTTTGGAACTGATCTTATGGATTTGGAGCATGATAATTTGTCAACATGAGGATTGACTACCTTTCATCTATATGCAGTGATTGTTTATTTGACAAAATGGAGTCCTCCTTCCTGGGTAAAACTATATAACACTAAATAAAATTATGTACATTAATAAGATAAAAGAAAATGCTCCGAATTTTTATATATGAGTTTGTTTAGAAAAATATTAATTTCAAATTAGATTGGAATCAAAAGATTCAAAGGAAAATTCTAAATTTAAGGAAAGTAGATTAGAAATCAATGAAAACCAAACCACTACCATATTTTACTAACTTTTGTTTGTTGTATTGTTACAATTATAATGATAATGTTAAAAAGGATCTAATAAAATATCCTGAAATCATCAGAACAACCAAAATAACAAACATAATTTAAAAATAATTATTTTAAATTTTTTTTTAAAGAACACCAGTACGTTAAATTTGAAACAAACAAAACACTAAATATTTGGATAACAAAAAAATTCACCTTGATCAGAATCTTATCATTTCATCTTCTGAAAGAGAAAATTTCCTAATAAAACACACTAGTCACTAGGCACTTAAACACTCATTTTTCACTCTGAATAATAACTGTTTACTTATGTTTTTGTTAACAAATCAACAAAAAAAAAAACAACAAGATGAATTTTTTAGCATGAGAACTTTTTTTTTATGTTAAATATTTTTCTGTTGAAGATAAAAAATATTTGGTTTTTTTTTTCTTTCTAACTTATTTTAAACATTTATCAACATACCACCATCAGGAGCATGAAAAAAAAATCTTGACAGAACACATTTCTTTTTAAATCCTTTCATGATTTTCTCGGTTTTACTTATAATTTTTTTTTTTATTTTTTCTTGTAAAAATTTCTTAAGTTTTCAAGAAAATACAAAATAATATTTTTGGAATATCCTTTTCAAAAGTTCTTTTTTTTCGTTTTTTTTTTTGTTTTTATGTAATCTCTTAAGGATACTTTTGAATATATCCACTGTACAGTTGGAGAATATACAAGAATATACAATTTTGATATGCTGATGTGCTAATGCGCCGTATTAGCCGCCTTATATTCCAAAGAGTATCATAATTATTTTTCAAAATTTTATTCAGACTACTAGATTCGACATATTTAAATAGGGTTTTTGTACTCATTAACTGCACTTGTTCTATTTGAAATATTGCATGCAGTCAATGACTACCTTAATCGAAGAATTTCTTATATTTAATGAATATTTGTACAAGACTTGAAAAAACTGCACGTTTTCTGTGACAACATAAATGATACTTAATATATTTCAAATATTCAGTGACCACAATCCGCAATTCCGATTCCAATTCCAAAATTCCAAATCATGCACTTGAGTTATGCTCCCTCAAGGAATGAAGTAAGAGTTAAAAAACAAAGAGAAACCTTCGGCTCCGTAAATTAGCAGTATACAAAAATATTATCTCACTTATTTGAGAAAAAATTTTACAATTTTTACAATTTAAGTCTTCTACTTCAGTTCAATAGTTTCGCCCTTTTAAAAAATAAATTCGTATACGGCAGTTATTTAACTCTAGAACTCTAATCTTAAGAAAGCTAATTTAAAAAAAATTAAAGTTTTTACACCTCTTACCTTTTTATTTAAAATAATATACACATTTACGTGTATATTAGGACCATTTGACCAAATCTTAAGATGAAAAGAGAAAACCAACAAAAAAAAAATGAAATATTCGCCAACAAACTCAACTCAGCTCCTACACAAAATTCTCTTCCAAAAAAAATTTTATTTTTCATTTTCGTAACCTTGATAGGTAAATAACTAAATACGGTATTGCTAAGTAGAAAATCAACGAAGCCGAAAATACGAAAAAAAAAAAATAAAAAAAATAATAAAAATACAAAGGCTTATGTTTTGATTGAAATCATAAAAAGCTCTCTTTTGATCCGGAAAAAAAGGGTTCACTTTTTTTTGTTAACTCTTTTTTTTCTTTGGCATTCTTCCCTGCTTATTTTTTGTGTGTTATACTTAAGGATCATTTAAGAACTCAATATACCTTAAAGTTATTCGAAAAATTACAGAAACGAAAAAAAAAATTATGTTATTTTTTTTAGTTTGACCTAACACATACTTAGAAATAAAAAAAAAATTTAGAAAACGAGAAAACAATTTTCTCTTTTTTCCCTAAAGTTTAAGGAAAATAGAAAAAAGAAATCATATTTAACCAATTTTAGAAGAAAAAGTAGGATCGGTTCTTATGATAAGATTCTGGAGCAAAAACAAGTACCTACCTACCTACATATTGTATGTGATCCTAAATGCACAGATATAGTAGGCCTAAAACTGTTGTGTGGTGATGTAAAGAAAATTGATATGAGAAAGTTTACATCTGTTCCAAATGTAAATTAAAACCAAAATATTAAATTGCTAAAATAAAACTTATGTGGTTTATTCTATTAAATGGTTCTGCTATGTGCTTATCTTTTATTGTGAATTTTCTTTTAGAATTTAATTGATTTTTTTTTTTTTTGGAGTCTAATTACCCTATGGGTGGTTATTATAATTAACTTTAACTATATCAGATTTATATTAAGTGCCTTTTTATTCTGACCAGCTTTTATGAAGGTTTCGTTTTTTTTTTTATAAAATGATTTAAATTTCGTTAATTTTAGAAAATTGAAGTTTCTTATTGTAGGTCATTAAAGCAGAAACACAGTCAAGCAGCATTATCCTTTCGATTACACAAAGTTATAAAGGTATAGTCACTTGAGTGCGTTACACATTATAACGGAGAGTTCTGAACAGGCGAATGAAACACTTCGAGAGTTACATAATTTTCCGACATGATTATTATTTTTGTTCCCTAAAATTTTTCTCAAGGTTCAAATTCACGCACATTAACTCTAACTGTATATAAAAATTGGCATTTTCATTTCAAATATTATAATTCCAGTTTGCCATACCACAGCCAACAATAGTTTAATTTCATTTATAATAACTATTCTTATTTACCATACGCACCCACAGATTTTCATTAAAATTCTCATAAATATTATAATAAATTGTTAATGCTAAAAATTTTATTACACATTAAATACCATTAAATTGAATAAATTTAAATTCATCAAAATAATCTCATAATTCATAAAATTGATTTTCAATAAAATAATAATTAACCACCATTTTTTTTTTTTTTTGCTCATTCAATTTTTATACTATTATTTTCGAAAACAGATAAAATCGGAATATTCACTTATCGGAGTTATGCTAAAAAATGTAATTGAAAAGCTAAAAACAAAAAATATTTTTGATATTCTCCTTTTTGTTTTTCTATCTGATGAGCACATGAATAACAAATTTCCTGAATGATATCAATAAAGTAAGGATACGATGTTCGTACATAAGTACTGCAGATTCACATGTGTGTCTCTAACGCTTTGATTAAAATGATTGATTTAATTAATGACTGAAAAATACTTTACAATGTTTTTTTTTTTGCTTCAATCAAGTATGAATTTTGACCATACTGAAATGAAAATCAAAATTAGAAATTGTATTATAAGTTTGGAATTTCGATAGGAAGAAATCTACGCACTTTGTGTGGTAAATGATCGAAAAATGAAATTGCGTCTGTCTGGAACGCAGTTTATGTGAAAAATGAAAGAAATGTGAAAATGCGTCTGTCTAGAACGCAAACTATATAAAAAAATGTTTAAAATATGAAAATGCGTCTGTCTGGAAGGCGAAAAATCAATAAAGTATGAAAATAAGCGTCTGGAATACACTCTATTCTGCCCCGTCTAGAATAATCAATGAAAACACTGTCGGATCTTGGCAAATAATTCCAGTTATTTAAACCCAAAGTAACCTGTTATAACTAGAGATAAGTACTCGTATATTCCTATATACTTCTATTTTATACCACATTGTTTTTTTTTATAATGCATTGTTCATTTCAGTTTACCAATATTGCACAATATAAAATTTTCTGATGTCCACTTGATATCAATAATAGAAAAAACCTTTGAAAAAAAAATTTAATATGAAATTTTTACTTTTATTCTCAATTTTTTTACCATTTAGTATTATACGTGCCCTATGTATGTGTACTTGAATTGCTATATATAACAAAATAATTGGATTCAAATTATTCTAAAAAAATTTTTTTTTTAATTTTCAATGTTGTAATAATTATCAAAGTTTTATATAAAGTTTTGTTAATTGCACCACAATTTATTATATTCTTACATATGTTTGTATTGTGTGCTCTTATATATACATATATATATATATTGCTTTTGTATGCGTAAATATTTATGGTGTATTTGAAATTTTACGATATAGTTTTTATAATCATATTGAAATTGAATCAAAAATTGAATATTTTCTCTAAAAACAATACCATATATAATGGTATACTATGATATAAGAGTATAACATGGAATATAAGTCTACCCAATATCTAACAGAATCTTTTATACTCATTCAAACTGTCATACTATGGGTTGGCTAATATTAACGTATTTCTGTATATCGATCTACAAATAAAAGAGCAATATGGATGATATTTTATGCGTTATGGGATCCTTTCTGAATTTGTGTTATACATAATTAGGTAAACATGTATATACATATTATGTATATATATATTATGTAGCTGTATACATATATTTCAATAATATTGTAATTGCTAATATTGTAAAATTTGAAAATAAAAAAAGAAATAAAAAAAATAAAATAAATTTCAATTTTCAATTAATAATCGAAATCGCCTAGTCCTAGATACTATAGAAAACCATATGTGAAATATAATAACCATACATGTACAGTATGTATATACATGTGTACATACCGTAGTGCATATAATGATTTTATTATTTCCATTTTTATGACCGCACTATATTTTCTCATTATTATCATGGACCTATTATTATATTATTTGAATGCAATTTGCATATCAATTGGTTTTTAATCGATCTGGTATGCAAAAAATAATAAAAAAAAGAACAATACAGGAAAAGAAACAAAAACTATATATATTGATTTAGTTTCATGGTACCCAGGTACATAAATGATATGAATAGGTAAAAAAAAAGAAGTCCTTATTGTTTTTGGTATTTTGGTCCTTCTTTTGTTTTTATCGTAATTTCTCGAAAATTTTGTTAAAAGTCTAATAATTCTCAATAAAAATAGTTTTCATTTTTTCATGATATCATTATACACATGTAATAAATACACATACTTATACGCGTATATGGTGTACTATGTATAGATGTAGATTCACAAATAATATAGCGTATTAACTGTAATAATAGATTTTCACTAATATTTTGTTAAATTAAAAACTTAAATCTGTAATTGAGCTTTTATTAAAAAAAAAAAAACAAAATTTTGAAAAATTTTAATTTATGTGCATTTATAATTAATTTTTCATATATTTGAATTCCTAATATTAGGTATGTTTGTACCATTGAATTCAAATTATTCACGATTAATAAATCAATATTGTTATTTTAGAGAATATTAAAATTTTTTAATTAAGAATTTTATTTAATATTAAAATTTTATAAAATAATAAAAAAATTAATAATTTAAATGTGGTGTAGTAACTGAGCTCGACCTGATTGCTCGATTAGTGCAGTGATTATGGCACCGGTCCTTCAACCGAAGGGTCTCGGGTTCAAACCCCGGCCAGGTAAGTATAAAAACAATATTAAAACCAAGAAAAATAAACAGTAATATCAATGGTCTTAAATATTTAATATACAAAAAAAAAACTACTGCAAGCTAGTTACCTCTCTAGTTAAAACTCTATGACGCAATGGCATGACTATCTATGATGGAATGCCCTATGCTCCTCTTGGGAGTGAAAAAGGAAAAAAAAAGTAACTGAGCTCACAGATGCACAAAAGAAAAGCCGATGCGTCTAACGTCTGCACGTGAGATTTTATTGAACAATGCTCAATAAAGATATTCCCTTGGTTTCAATCGATCCTCAATAACTCTAAGAACAACTTCCCTGAGAACAGCTTTTGCAAGGCCGCACATATCAATGTCCCGCTTATAAAAGATACATTTCTTCTCAATGGGACAGGTAAGTCCAGTCTTACGAGGACAGAAGAGGCAGTCGACAGAAAAATCAGCCCCAGATTCCTTCTAACCTTGAAGAAACCTTAGTCAACTGCAGCACTAGAAACTCCGCCCTATATTCCGAGAGTGCATAGATGTTACGAATTTTATTCCCTTTTTCTAAAATTTCGACCCGTATAGTCAAGTCTTGCATATATGTTCGACATGGTTATTTCCAGGATCGGATCAACCTCAATGAATCTGGAGTAGTTGCTTACTGCTTTCAAAATGTACGTTAGCTTGATTGTCTCCCACACTTAGAAATTAAACCCTATGCATAACTCACATGGAAAGATTTTCAGTAAAGCCTTACCAATATGTTACAAACACCTCTACAAAAACGTAATATATTCATATATACCTTCATTCATGCCTGTTGATTTGAAAGATCTGAAAATAAAGACACACCAACTAAACCTACCGATTAATAACGAGAATTTAATGTTTAAAAATAATTAATAATAAAATTTTATTAAATTTTTATAAATTGCAAAATGTTAAAATCAAATTTTCCGATTTTTAAAATATATTTGTGATTAATTAAATTAACTATTTAATAAAAATATTCCGCTAATACTATTCAGCCATAATAATTAAAACAAAAAAAAATTTATTATTCACTAATACGCTTAAATAAATTGTGCTATCTTTTTTTTTTAATTAATTATTATAATTAAAATATTAATATATTGTACAATAAAATAATTCAATTAATTTCATGCTTTAATGATTTTTTACAATTATTATGTGAAAAAAGCAAAATAAATAGTCTTTAGAAATTTTTAAATTTTTTAAAAATTCTGTTTTAAATTGGAACAAAAATTTTGTTAAATTTTTGTTAACTGTTATATGTGGTTAAATTTATTAATAATAACTATGGTTATTTGGAAATGGCTCATATTAATTATAAATTACATTTGTTATTCGAGAGCTCTTTCCCTGTCGAAAGGTATAAAATTTCAATGAAAATATTGAAATATAAGTATTTCAAAAATTATTTAGGTTAAAAATATTAAATATTTAAGGTTTATTTACTACTTTACAAATAATGGGTTGAAATTTTTTTATGCCATGAAATTTTATATACAGAAGTAAACAAGCAACTAAATCCTCTAAATTTAAAATAGTGGTGGAATTTCTGACCAATCACGGAAGGAACTTGTCAAAGGCTAACATACAATCGAATTATTTGGATATGTTCCATCTATGGCACCTATGACTCTTGGAAATGTTCTTTTTTGTTAAAAATGTTGTTTTGCTTTCCTTTGTTAAGCTTTTTACATTTTTAGTTTTATATTGGGCATAATTTTTCTTCTATATTATTCTAATATCTTTTAATTTTCAAACTTCTGTGATAACATTGGATATTTTTTGTTGTGCAAGTGCTATTTTCATATCTTGCCTATGTAGGTAGCCTCCTTATGTCTTAGGCTAGGAAAGTAAAGAGGCTAGAAACATCTTAGCCTTAGAAATCGGAACCGCCTTGATTTCTTTGATTCGCTTTTGATAGAATTCAAAACATATACACAAGCCTGTTTTGATAGCCGGTAGTCTTTAATAAATCTAAAAAAGAAATTTATCAGAAATAAGCATTTACCGTTTTTAAAAGATTTTTTGAAGTTTATTTGATTTGTCTCTCAATATCTTCCGTTGAATGGCATTGTAAATTGTGATTTTCCGCTATCGCTACTACTGAAGTAAACAGCCACGGTCCATTACAAAATTATTTTTTTTTTTCAAATAAAAAATAAAATTAAATACTTCACTTTTGAAAACCAAACTTCAGTTGAACGAAAATAAAAAAATATGAAAATGACAGCTGAACTTTCGAAATGTTTACTGCAGCAACTAAAGTGACATCGCAAATTTGCTAAAGGGTTCCAATCAATTTCACATTCAGATAACACTATCGGAAAACCTTTCTGATCTGAATTTGTTACGTAGTAGGCCCCTTGATAAATATTTCTTCCAAAATATCTGTATTTGATTTCCACTATATTCAAACTTAATTTGAAAGCAAATCTAAAATTGCAATTATTATAAAAAAACTCATAATTATTACTGTAATACTAAACGTACATAATAGTTCAAAAAGGACATTTTTACTGTACTCTATAGCTATATAAAAATAAATATATTTTAATCCTATTGTTAAATTTTTCCTTCATACAGACATTTGCATTTACAAATGAAATTGTTAATCGTAAAAGTCTGACATAAAATTTCTTTTGCTTAAATACAAAAATATTAAAAGCATTTCAATTTCATATCATTTTCTAAAATGCGGACATTAAATACAATGCCCAGACAAAAGTACCTTCGCCCTTTATAATATGTCAACAATTATCATGATTTTTGATATTATAACAATTTTTGACCACATGTCATTACTTTGAATATTTCTATTGAATTACTATAACCTTTAATGGCTTATCACAGTCAAACATAAAGAGATTTTCTACTTTTTTTTACATGCATGCATGAACACATACATATACGAATATCTATGTAGTCGTTGCATAATATTATAATAATGCAGCATAGTATTTCAATATAGATTTTCTTTGAGAAATTTTCCCCTATACGAGTATATAGACAATTTAATTTCAATCATGATTAGTTAATTTCAGAGTAAAAAATCTAAAAACATTCTATAAGGCTCTTAATTTTTCACATGTTAGTGCAATAAGCAGGTAGATCCATTGTTTTTGTAATTACAATTGGGTTGATTATATATTTTTGGTTGTGCTCGTCTGTTATAGACACATTTGAATAATGCGATAACTAAGGAGACCTCAAAGTTTGTATTGCAATGTTGTTGTCCTTTGACAAAAATATTTTCGTAATTGAAAATATTTTTTTTTAGTTTTGTTAAAAAATGAGAATGTAGTGGGCTGCTATGATTGTTTTAGAAGATTTTGGTTATAATATTCCAGAAATTTCATCACCTATTAGATTCCTGAACGGTTCATTCATAGTACTAGCATTTTTTGTTGTATATCTTGGCAATAAAGATATTCTACTTGAAAAAGCAAAACAAATGTCGACATTACCTTTTGGTTTCTTCTATCGGCCACGTTTTAATTTTACATATATATATATATATGAGTTCATTTGGAGTTTCATTATATTGCTGATTGGTTAAGTTAATAATAAGATAAAACAAAGAAGTAAGCTAATACAAGGTCATAGTGCTCATAACAAATGAAGACTATGACCTTGTACTAGCTTGCAGGATGATGCGAATTTCTCCATTGTCCTCATATACACATTTTAGAGTTACATATTTGTAGCAAAATGCCCGTGAACTATCAAGTGTCTAAATTCTTTAAAAAAATTTTTATTTAACTATTATGTATCACCACTGTGACTTTTCATTTCTATTTTGTAATTACATTAAATTAGATTGTAGATTGTAGATCTTTCAAAGGTATCGAATGGGGCATACCGTACACACCTGAACCCACACCCGACTCCGTTTTGGACCCGTCCGCATATCATACGCTTGAACCCGACTCAAATACCGGGCCACGCCGCTCCCATGTCCATTGACCGAGAAGCAGAACCCTGTACTCGCAGTCGAAATTGTATTGTGGCAGACAGGAATCCGACATGGTTATTCTCAGAATCGGATCCCCCTCAATAAACTCCCTGTGAGTCCTGTGGGCCATTTTTTGCCCCATCTCGTCCTCGTCAGTGAGAAGTCGGTAAGTCATTAACCGAGAGTTCTTTACTATATGGAGATACAGTAGTGGCAACCCAATTTTTACCTCCAATGCAGCAGTGGGAGTAGTCCGCATAGCGCGGTCACTCCCAAGCACGCCAGCCTCTGAAGCTTTTCCAACTTGACCCGCACACTCAGTTGTTGGACTTTTTTGCACCACACGCTCGACGCGTAGGTGATGATGAGCCTAGCAAGGCCCTATATAGCCACAGTGCCACCTTAGGACTTATGCCATAGGCCCCACCGATGAAGATCCTGCACGTCCACAAGGCCGTTGTAGCCCTCCCGATGACTCTATCTATGTGGATATACCAGGAGAGGCGATCATCTAGGGTTACACCCAGGTACCTCACCTCCCTAGAGTAACCAATACGTTTACCAAATAGAATTGGGCTCGTTAATTTATCCCTGCTTCTGCATCTGGTGAAGGCAACCAAAGTGCTTTTGTTGGGATTTTTATTTAACCCAGCGCATCTGCACCATCCTTCCACAACACGTAAATTTTGTTGCAGAAGGGCAGAAATACCGTTCAAATTTACCGTGCATGACGAAAGCCACATCGTATGCGTAGTCCCAGACATGCGTGCCGGGACCCTTGAGCGCAGCAATTAGATCGTCCACCATGATGGACCACAGAAGGGGCGAAAGAACCCCGCCCTGCGGACACTACTTTGCAGCAGAGATGAAGAGTGTGTCGTCAGCTATGGTGAATTTAATGATCCTATCCGGTAACATCCGACCAACCTATCTGCCCGTGGTCGTATCTAACCCACGTTTGTGCAACGACTCGCAGATGACACGATATGGCGTGTTATCAAAAGCACCCTCAATATCCAGAAAGCATCCAACTGCCATTTCCCGCACGTCCTTGAGTTTTCGAGGACCTCCACTAGATCATGTAGATCGAGCGTTGTAGACTTTCCTGATTGATAGGCATACTGAGACTCATGCAAGGGATTGGTTTCCATTGCTTTCAATAAAAGAGAGGTAAGGTTGATGGGTCGAAAAGACTTTGGATGGTACCTTCAGTATATACGTCACCTTCGCCCCACTCCATGCCTGGGGAATGTAACCCCATGCACAGCTGGCTCGAAAAATTTCCAACAACGAACAAAATATTAAATTAAATATTTTTCATATTTTATTCTCTAATTGAATAATTATGTATGAAAGAGACAAGAGACGTGAATTATAATTTAAAATATTCAAAAAGGAACTTGATTTTCTTAATGGATTATCAAATTAACAATGATAAATTTTTGTATTTTAAAAATGACCAATTTGTCCTCTTGGATTTTGAAACATTTTTATTACTTCCTTTCTAAACTGTCGTATCTAATTTTTAGAATAACGAAAAACAAAAATATGCAATTTTAAATGTTATCAAAGGTACCGAAAATATTTTAAAATTTAATTACAGTTGCGTTCTTTATTTTTAAGAGAAAATTACAATAAAATTTTCATTTTTTCGAGATCAAATAAACGTATAAAAAAAAGCATGAATTATAATGGAAATTGAAATTGTGAAATTCTAATCACTTAGAATAGCGCTATTCCCTGTTATTTGCATTTCCTACACAGCAACAAAAGTTATCATGCACTGAATAAAAGATGCAGCAAAACTGAAGAAATGGCGGTATCTCATGCCTTGTTGGTCCATATTTTGCTTGAAACACAGCTTCCAGAAGTTTTTTCATGGATTGTACTAGGTTACATGTAACTGTATACGGTATTTTATGCCTTTCTTCAGTTATAAATTTTTTTAAGATTCCTTCCCAGTGACATAGTTATTTCTAAGTTTCCGCTCTAAATAATATCAAAAATGTTCTATGTGATTCAAATCAGGCAACTAGGATGATGAGTTGTTTTGGAACATAATACGATAACCTTTACAATTTTTGCAGTATGGTTAATATCGTTATTCTGCTGAAATACAGAATTCGACCCCAAATCTAATTTTTTGGCGGGCTGTTTCAGATTATTTTAAATAATAATAAAATATTGTCATCCAACAGACCATCCCAGACGCCGCCATCGATCCCCAAACCAGCGTAAGACGTCCACATCGTCTGCACCGAAAACATGGACTTTCATTTGTAAAAAGCACGGTTTGCATCAAATTCAAAGTTGTATTGTCTTGTAGGTGACTTCTTCCTTAGTTCGTTTAATGCAATTGTCTTGGCATCATCCTTTTTTGAAGGATGGCCAATTCTTTTTACGTGTTTCAGATGACAAAACGCAGATGTGTGCAATATTTTAAAACCGAATCTTATTCTTTTGCCAACTTGCCAATTATTTTAATGAAATACAATATTTTACATAAGCTTTACTCAAGCCCTAACATAATAGTTGTAAAATATAATTTAAAATATTGTAAAAAAAAAAAACAAAAGTTGTTACACAATTTTAATTTATAACTGAGAGTTTCTAGGTTTTTAAAACTACTTTTTTCCTTTTTGTACAATAGACAAGTAAATTTCAACTAAATTTCAAAACCATTTCAACAGGCTCGAATATTTATAACTTTCATGTATAAAAATTTTAAATATCTTACAAAAAAAAAATAAAAAAAAAAGTTGACATTATAAAAATAAAAATTATTTTTTTTTGTTTTCATTATTTCAAAAACTCTTCAACATTTTTAAAACTTTAACAAATTTTTGAAATTTTTTGACTATTATCTACTGTAACAAAACAAATAACTGTAACTACAAATCGTAAAAATTGTTAAAAAATAAATTTATATGAAATTCATGTTTTACATACAGTGAAAAAAAAGGTAGGAAGAGTTGGAACAGACTACTTTGGCAGACAACTACTAGATCGCGAATCGTACGCCTGCGTGTTATATATCAAAAATGAGATTGATATTCAGTCAGGGTGTGTGTAAAGCAAACTCATTAAACAACTTGCCAACTTGCGCATTAGGAGCAATATGTAAATATTGTGGCCATTTGACTTATAGAGGATATGTTTAGGACAAAAAATTGAAACAGACGAGAGTTCTCGATTTAGCCCAAAGTATTGGAATGGCACCTCTGTTAATTCCTTGATGGAATATAGACACCAAAGCATGATAGAACATAACTAACCGTATCGTTTCACTAGTTTTAAAAAGTTATGACTACCAGGTTTAAGGTTAGATTATAATCCCCTACCAATGATACGTCCTCAATTCATGGTGGCTATTCGTGTCCGTCTATATTTGCCGCTTGATGATTTTTAACATCTATATTGCAAAAATTAAATGGTATCAATACAAACCACTTATACAATCGGTATAATAAATCGCATTTAAATGACACTCTATCGGCGAATGTTGGCGATTTTACATTATTTTAAGTTTATATTGTAGGAATTGATATGATTTTCAACTAGGTTCGTTGAAAGAATTTTTCGTTCGTTATTAAATTAAAAATACAACACAGTTAGTTTAGTGCAAGAAATGTGAAACACTCCTTCAATATGCTTTACAAAAAAACACAACTTCCAAATAGAAATAAAACATTTTATTTTTTAAAGAAAAAAATAATGTCATTTTCAAAATAAAAAATAAAAAAATTAAAGAGCTACAAGCTATACTGAAAAATAAAAAAAAAACTTATTTTTAAATCATTTAGTTTGCCGTTATTTCTCAAAACTAAAAAAATAAAGGACAGAAACTGAAAAATTCGACTGAAAACCAAAATAAAATGGAAGTGAAAAGTTTTTATTCACTTTAATCCTATTTAAAAGTTTTCCTTAAAAAAAAAACAAAAAAATTTTTAAAAGTTTCATTTTCTGTTTTTTTTTAAATGCAGAGGAATCGAAAAAAGAAAACAAGGAAGCTTTTAACTTTTTCTTGTATAGTAAAACACGTCACAAAATTTCTTCACATACAAAAAATTTTGTAACAATCTGATCCAAAGAAAAATAACGTGAAGAGTGAGGAGTGAAATTGAGGGAAACTCTCAATATGGAAGGGTAAGATTGTAAAAAAATATTGATAAAAATTAATGGAATTTCGAAGTTAAACTACTTAGGAAATCTGATTATGCAGATTGATTAAATTTCCAAAAAAACAACATTGAGTATGGTAGACGAGATAAGCTGTTCTCTAAACAAAGAAAAAAGCAATTTCCACCATGAACTTTTAGTTAATGAAACTCTACAATATAGTCAATTTTATTAATTTTATAATAAATTTCGGAAGCTAGGCAGTTTATGTTGATTGGGGCTTTAAAATTTGTTTTGTTAAGTTTAATTCAAAATTCAAAGGGGAAATTTATATTTTTAAATACTTTTTAAAAGAAATCCCCTAAAAGTATGCAATTTTATTAAAACTTAACATTATTATTTTTGGAGGATTTAAAATTTCTTTTATTAATTTTAGTTCTAAAATTCAAAGAACAAATTTTTATTTTTTAATACTTTTAAATGAATTCTCCTAACAGTATGCAACTTTGTTAAAATTTTGTGAAAATTAAATGAATTTCATTTTTTAGATTTATTTGTACTGTACGATAGTTGTCTTACTATTTTTTGATTAATTTTATTTAAATTTCACCCTCTTTTTCCTGTTGAATACGTTTTCCCATTTGGCAATATTCTGTGACCTTCAAATATCCTTTAACTTTAATACCAAAAGTTCAAAAAATATAGGTTTTTTGTGTAACACAAGATTTTGTTTTCATCAATCAAAATTCTTTTACAATACACTATCGAAATAGATAGTGGCACTCTAAAATTTTTATTTTGGCATTTTGTTTGCAAGGACAATAATAAGAAAAAATATTTTTTTTTTTCTATTCAAAAATTTGATAATAAAGTCTTTTTTTTATAGAAAAATGTTTCTATTATCAAATTATTTTCCAAAAAATTCTTTTTATTTTCTTTATTCATTTTTCACATAAAAAAAAACTTCAATACGAAAATCCTTTCAGGATACACCTATATTTAATAACGAACATAAATCACTTAACTTATTTATCGTATGTTTTTTGTGTATGATTTGCGAAAATCTTATATAAATTTTCTTATGTCTCCAAAATCTCATTTCGGTAGTTCCATTTGGTTTTTCATTTTTTTTCTTTGTATAAAAATTCCCTTTGAAATATAATTGAATAATATTTTCCATTGAATAGGACTTAGCACAGAAATAGGAGAATAACGGGAAGGCAGGCATGGAATAAAGAAAAATAGAATTTTTTTTTTGTTTAACCATTCTTCCTGATATTTCTCAATTTTTTTTTTTTCACAATGCGAGTATAGGTGATGTAGTTGATTACATCGATATGTCAATTTAATAGGATTTCCTGCAGGTATATACAAGGAAGAACAAGAAATACAACAATAAATTTTCGTACACAATAAAATATTTTCGAAACGGAAAACAAAATTTCATACTCTGCTAGACATAAGGTTCTTGTTTCTCTGCTTCTTTTTTCTTCCATTTATATAAATGTTTGTATTAAATATGAAAAATGTGGTGGTGTGTTTAAGAATATTGGGATTCATTGGAAAAATATTTACAGCTGATGTCCGTGTGAACTGTTATATTTTACGTGTTAAGTGTAAATCAAGATTATAAATGAGAATTTAGAAAACATTTTTGAGTAAAACATGAATTTGGAAAAAATATAAAATTTTCCAAATGAATTTCTAATAAAATATGATCAGAAAATAATATAACTACAGTTAGGGAAAAGAAGTGATCTAAGTACCAAATGGTCATGTCTTTAACTTTCAATTTATTAACAATTTGCTCTTTTGCATTAACAATGCCGTTTTGTTAATTTCAGATAAGTTTAAGTTTCGTTTTAAATACACGCGACTTTATTGGATCAACAGAGAAATTTTGCAATTACATAGAAAAATTTTCTGGTTTTTCCAATATTGCCCGACAATAAGAATCCCTTATGTTTTTGTACAGAAAATCTCATTCAGAAAAAGAATAATCAAAAACAGACAAAAAAAATTTGTTTATCATCAAATTTAATGATACTGTTGTTGTTTTCCCTATCTATCCCTTTCTAAGGGCTATGGACACGAGGTCAATTATAGAAAATTTTGTTGTACCGTAATATTTAACTTCTATTTTCTTCCTTGTATATGTCATTTACAAATCTTTATTAACTGTAAACACAAAAGCTATTTTTTTTGCGTAATGCTACTGTAATTTTATTTGTATTTGTATTTATTGGCCCATGTACATAATATCTATGTAAGCGGTATCGCATCTAGAGAAAGAGTGAGAGAGAAATTTATATTGCAACTCGAGTAATGGTAGATGTGTTGTCGGATCACCATTCGTAATATATGAAAAATTTCAAAAAATGTAAAGCCTTTGTAAAAAGCTCATGTAAAGCCTTTGTCTAAAGGGCCAAAGCCCATAAACAAGACCCGGAGGAAATGATATGGCTGTGAGGTGCATCCAAATAAATCTACAGCATGCTAGGGCATCTACTGATATTCTAGCTCATAGATTTATGAAGGATCACCTCAATATTGCCCTTATCCAAGAGCCTTACATAGTGAAGGATCAGGTAAAGGGCCTAACAGGTGAGCTATTGTATGATAATACAATTGGAGGCAGGCCTAGGGCTTGCATTTTGTTTAGTAAAAAGCTGACATTTACCATTCCAGATTACTGTTCTAAGGACCAGGTAGCTGCGTTGGTGAAGGTGACTTCCGGGGATTGGACAGAGTTTATTGTGTGCTCATCCTACCTCCCGGGAGCCTGTACACACCCAGACGTTTCAGAAGATCTAGTGGACGTTTGTGGAAGAAAGAACTTCCAACTGATAATAGGAAGTGATGCCAATGCCCACCACACTGTCTGGGGAAGCAGTAATATAAACAAAAGAGATGAGTGCCTACTTGAATTTATATATAGCAATAAATTAATGGTTATGAATGAGGGCAATAGGCCGACATTCATAAATACAATTAGGGAAAATACAATTATCGGCAGTAGGGTTGGTGGATGGCATGTCTCTAATGAGACATCCATGTCCGATCATAGGCAGATTAGGTTTGATATCATGGTCTCCGGGGGCCTGGCAGAAGAAATGTATCGGGTACCCCCAATCCACAGATTGAAGTCAATTCGAAAAACTCCTCATGAATAGGATTGGATCCTTTCCTGCTTCTGTCAGAACGGTGATGGATATCGAACTGGCCAGCGAGGCTCTAACGGCGGCTATTACGAGTACTAGTGCCTACCATGGGAGCTGCCGCGCTAAGCCGAGACGGAGCAATAGGAAGTGCCCGTGGTGGAATGAAAAGCTTTCAAGGCTTAGACTAAAGACCAGAAAGCTATTCAATGAGGCCAAGGCGTAGGGTTCGTGGGAAGAGTATAAAGACTCACTCACGAAATACAATAAAGAAATTAGGAAAGCGAAGAGAATTTCGTGGAAGGCACTCTGCAAGGGCATTGATGAACTCTCCAGCAGTGCGCGTCTTTACAGGGTGCTTTCCAGGCCCACCTAATGCAACGGCCTGACGGATCCATGACTGAGAAGGGAAAGCAGACATTGGAGATGGCTCCAACGCACTTTCTTGACTCGGAGATTCTTCGGAATCACTCAAATGCGGAAATTGAACCAAGGGCATCCTGACCCAACGATCCCATCTGGTCTTCACGATGGGCAAGATTAGATGGGCTGTTTTCTCTTTCAGGCCCTTCAAATCTCCAGGTGATGACGGGATATATCCTGCATTTTTGGAGAGGGGTTTCCAACATATCGCCAAAGCACTGTTGGAATTTTTTATGCCAGCTATGCGTGGGGTTACATCCCTCAGGCACGGAGGGTGGCTAAAGTGACGTATATTCGGAAGGCGGGTAAGCGACCAAGCAACCACCCAAGGTCTTTCCGTCCAATCAGCTTTACTTCTTTTCTATTGAAAGCAATGGAAAAGGTGATTGAAAGATTTATTCGGGACGATACACTGGGAAGCAATCCCTTGCATGAATCTCAGTACGCCTATCAGTCAGAAAGGTCTACTGCACTCGCTCTGCAGAGTCTGGTGGGGGTCTTTGAAAACTCACTGGAGATGCGGGAGGTGACAGTTGGCTGCTTCCTTGATATAGAGGGAGCTTTTGACAACACCCCATATCATGTCATCTGTAAGTCGTTGCACAAACGAGGGATTGATGCGACGACGAGCAGATGGGTTAATCGGATGCTACAGGATAGGATTATTAAGTCCACCATAGCTGACGATATACTCTTCATATCCGCTGCAAAAGGGTGTCCACAGGGCGGGGTTCTTTCGCCCCTCCTGTGATCCATTGTAGTGGATGATCTAATCGCTGCTCTCAGGGATACGCCGACGATGTAGCCTTCGTCGTGCGAGGAAAATTTGAGAGCACTAGTTCTGATCTTCTACAGCAAAATTTACGTGTTGTGGAAAGGTGGTGCAAGGGCGTTGGGTTAAAAATAAATCCAAGCAAGAGCACTTTGGTCGCCTTCACCAGACGGAGAAGCAGAGATAGCTTATCGAGCCCAATTCTGTTTGGTGAACGTATTAGTTACTCTAGGGAGGTGAAGTATCTGGGGGTAATCCTGGATGATCATCTCTCTTGGAACACCCATATAGATAGAGTTATCAAGAGGGCTACGGCGGCCTTGTGGACGTGCAGAAGCTTCATCGGGGGGACCTGGGGAATCAGTCCCAGAATAGAACTGTGGCTATATACGGCCCTTGCTAGGCCCATCGTCACCTATGCGTCGATTGTATGGTGCCGTAAGGCTCAGCAGGCGGAAGTGCGGGCCAAGCTGGAGAAGCTACAGAGGCTGGCCTGCCTGGGAGTGACCGGGGCAATGCGGACGGCTCCTACCGCTGCATTGGAGGTGATGATCGGGTTGCCGCCACTGCACCTCCATATATTGAAGGAAGCTCGGCTAGTGACTTACCGACTTCTCTCCGGCGAGGACAGGGCTAAAGTTGGCCCACAGGACTCACAGACACTTCATTAAGAGCGATCCGATTCTAGGAATAACCAAGTCGGATACCTGTCTGCCCTGATACAACTTCGACCACAAGTACAGGGTTCTGTTTCCCGATCGATGGACGTGGGGTCTTGAGTCGGGTTCCAGCGTGTGGTTTGCGGACGGGTCCAAAACAGAGTCGGGTGTGAGTTCGGGTGTATACGGTGTCCGCCCGGTGCAATACATGCAATAGAGATCTGTCTGAGAATCAATTTAGAAAGAGGGTATAGAAACCGCACTTCGTTCAGCTCACCTACCTTGCTGCACTTATGGAATTGGCATCGGAGGACGGAGTCACGCTCATTTGGGTGCCGGGCCATAGAGGCCATGCAGGCAACGAAATTGCCGATGGGCTGGCGCGGAGGGGATCTGGGGCTGACTTTGTGCAGCCGCTGCCTTTCTGCGGTCTGCTTTCTTCTGCCGTGGGGGCCAAGCTCGCCTGCCTGCTCGTGACGGAATACGGCCGTCACTGGCGGGACACGAAAAGGTGCCGTCATACGAAAGTGTTTCTTTCGACGTGCTCCAGCGGATTCATCGCATAGTTGCTGGGGATGAGCAGGAGCCGGGTTCGCACTATTGCGAATTTCTTCACGGGCACTGCCAAACTTCACCGTGTCCGGAAACCCAAACCAAGTTTAATTCTAACGACCCTACCACCTCGTTTAGATACGATCTACATAGGACCGTTTTGGACGTGGAGGTCTAAAACTCTGAGGCATTTACCACAGCTGCTTGTTTACCAAGACACTAACATTGCCACAGATATCACATTATCACCACGGCCAGCGTAGAGCCTCTGCAATCGTACGAATAATATCTATCATACAGAATAATATCTATCATACGCTCTTATTTGGACGGACATAGCACTTTGATCTAAATGCATTGGATCTGAACATTAAAAATGACAAGTTGTTAAGCAGCCGAATCATATGCAGACTGGAATCATATGTAAAAATTTAATTTAACCGTCCGGTTGCAATACTAATAAAAATTAGTGTTCACGCAAAATTAGTAATTTTAAGAACGCCGCTTAGATGTATGCAATTCATCTTATAAGTAGGCAATTTTTAAGTACATAATCTCCTATGAATATGCAATTTTAAATTAATTTTTTTTGCTTCATTTTATCAAGAAAATTACAAATTTGTTTTTTTTTTTTATTTCTGAAAGTTCAAATTTCTTTTGCGTTTTTTTATTTTTTTTTTAATCTTGAAAGTTCATTTACATTTACAAATAGCTAGCTAAAAACTATAGATATAATAGTAAAAATAATAATTTATTATTAAGAACATTGTATAATCTAAAATTACATAATAGTTAATGACATTTTAATCTTGCTTCCTATTTCTATTTTTTTTTCATTACAAACTAGTTATAACTAGTTTTCTTAATAATCTGAGTATACATACGCCGTGTACACAAATCTTTTGTTTAGCACAAAAAACAAAAATGTTCATTATTGGGAGCGCAATACTCTTGAAGACATTCTGTTTTCTTAATTACATTTCAGAAAAAACAAATTAAAAAAAAACCCCTAATGTTAAAATTAAAAATGTTAGCAGAACAAAAACCATTGAAATTCAATTCCATATTTTTATTCTCTCTCTTTTCCTCGTATGTTTTCTTTTTTCTAAATTTTTTTCTCTTTGTTTTATTGAATTTAAATACACTAACCTAAAACCTTAGGCATTCATCTATTTTTATTATTATTATTATTTGCGTATATTTTGTCGTCATTCTCCAGCTGCTTTAAATGAAATTTTCTTATAAGTCTTTTTATTCTTAAAATGCTTGCTTTTTCTTCGAAAAGAAAAAGCTGGAGAGGAAAAGAGAAAAAAAACAGATTATTTTTTTTTTATTTTTATACTAAATGAATATGAAGTATAAAAGTTAGTGAGCAGCGCAAATGAAAAATAAAGGATTCACAATCAAGGATGACAATGTTAAAAACACAAATAAAAAAAATGAATTTTTATATGAAAAAAGAAAAATAGAAAAAGAGAAAGAAAAAAAAAAACTAAAGCTCAATTTGAATTCAGTGCAGATTACATGACAAAATCCTTTTTGGGAGAAACAAAAAAAAAAAATAAAAACAAAAATGACAAAAAGAAAGAACGGCAAAATAAATGAACAATTTTCTTCCTCTCTCCCTCCAATATTTTGATTTCTCGTGAGCAAGACGGTAGATACTTCAATTTTATTTCCTTTCCTCTCCGCTTTATAAAAATTATTATTTTTACTTCTTTTTATTATTTTAAATTCCTTGGGTAATGCTGGCCAAATAGATGCTTCCGGAATTTTCAAAAACGCTCTGTGTGTTTTTTTCTCTCTTTCTTCTTCTTAATATTTGTTTTTTACCTCTTTCTATGAAATAGAAAAAAAAGGACACAAAAGAAAAATGTCATTCCTTTTTTGATTATTTCAAAGTCTTGTAACCACAAAACGAAATTTCTAAAAGAAAAAATAAGTATTTTTTTCTATCTCTTTTTTATTTTATTTAACTTTTCCGTTTTGTTTTTTTTTTCTCATTTTAATTCGACAGTTAAGAAGAATAGAAATCGAAAAGAAGTGGATCTCCTTTTTTTCTTTTAAAATAAATACGAGGTCCTGCTATTTTCCTTCTTTTTTTTCCTAGATAAGTATTTTTTTCAAAAGGATATGCAAAAGAAAATATAAAAATACTTACAATGACTGGAAGGAAAGAAAATCATTTTGTCATAAATATGAACTTCTTCTTTTCATTTTGAATTTTTACAGAGTGATTTGTGTTCAATAATGTCAGATCCTTAACCTGATGTCGGCGATGCTATTATCTTGGTGAAGTTGGATTTCTCCAAGGCTTTTGATATCGTTGACCGCTTTCTTGTCATAAACGTTAGCCTCCAGTTACTTTTGCTGGCAGTCTAAATTCGTTTCTCTTCAGAGTGCTCTTGACTCGATCTGCATAAAAGACGTGCCCGGTTGTCTTGGTCAATCAGAGTTCGAACTTTATGCGGAAGATGTCCAGCTCTTCTTGTGTGGTCAATGGCACTATCTTTCTCAATCTATAATTTTATAAATAGCGAACTTGATGTATGTTGGGGTTTCGATCCATTATAACAGTTTGCTCCTTAATGCTGAGAATTCTCAGGTTATGATCATTTCGAATAGGTCCATTGGTTTCCAGATTAATAAAATCGCCTGTGCTTCATTCTATCTTATAAACTGCTATGCAATTCTCTTGAGGATATATCCATGCGCACAGCTCTCTCCTATAATGAATCACTTATGGCTGCTGTAATCCAAAGGTGAATGTCCCCTTGGTTCAATTCCTATTTAACGCGTTTTCTAGAAACTTAGAGCTTTCAAGTCACCTTGTGTTCTATTGCTTTTCCAATACTTTTTTTTGAATTAAACAAAGGAACCAAGAAAATATTTTTACTTTTATAGACGCAACAAAATATAAAAAAAGAAGTAAAGAAAAACTAACAGTTTTCTTAACTAAATTTTTACATTTCTTTCGCTCCTTCTCTTATAAGTTATTCAGAAAAATTGTTTTCCTTTTTCCAAAATTAAAATTGAAAAAGAAGGAACAAAAGAAAAAGAAAAATCGAATCAAAATAAATGACGTTTAACTGCATAGGACATTTTTGTCTATTTTAAAAAATTTTCTTATATAAAATCATAGTTTAATACACTCGCACATTTATTGCACTTTTTCCGCTACCGATGACATTTTTCTTTTTTATAAAGCAGTTAAAAAATCTTATTTTTTTTTATTCTACTGTAATTTTTCATTTTTAACACTTTTCCAAAAATTTTTTGAAAAAAAGTGCTTATTAGTTTCACTCTGTCTGTCCGTCCGTCCGTCCGTCTGTCCGTGTGTCTGTTTACAAAACTTCTACATTCTTAAAGACAGAAAGCTGAAATTTAATACGTGCATAGATCTTTACTAGAAACTTATTTTCGTAGAACAAAATTTTTACCTATCTCCCCCCCTCTAGAAGTTATACCCTCCCAAAGCCACAAAAATGGCCCATTTTAACTATTTGTTGCAATGAAACCATAAGCATTTTTGAAATTTTGCAAACGCAGAAAGGCAGCGGCTGGCTTTCCCTAGCGCGGTATACTATAGTTAAACCTTAGAAAAACAAAATGGCTGTTCAAATTTACCGTTATCTAAAGTCCTTTTTTTCCAAATTTTTGATGTCGTTTTTCTCCTATACCCTAGCCTGCAGAAGCTTGAAATTTTAGGAGCTTTTAGACATTAACAAATAGTTTATTTCGTTAGAAGAAAATTTTTTTCCATCTCTACCCCCTCTCAAGTTATCGCCTCTTGAAATTCGTAAAATTTGAATTTTTGACACATAATATATTTCCGAAACCTCAAGCTTTTTCAAATTTCTATAAACGCAAAAAGCTAACGGTAAATTCCATGACATTAAAAAATATAATTACTTTTCTTAACTCACACAATTAACCCTTAAAATCGAGCATTATGTTAACCCCTCTTTATATTAATTTTTATCTATTTCAAAGACTGCATAAATCGTTCATCCTAAATATATGCAATCCTAGAAATAGTTTCGTTTATGAATGAAAATAATTTTAATAGTGTGGTGGATATACATAGATTTTTAAAAGCAGTATTTTCACTTGTTGAAGGGAAAAGTGCTACAATACAAACCATTGGTTCGACCCAACTTTATTAACCAGCATTTTTCTTCGAAAATTCATTGTAAAAACTTTTCTTTTAATTTATTGAAGTTACTAAGAAAAATATTACACATTTAATCTAGTCAACTGTAAGAAATTAACGTCAATACTGTGGTGGTTGTGAAAGATCGATTCTTTATTAAATTTTCAAAATAAGAATTAAAAATTTTATCCACTTGAAAGCTGCAGTTTTCTTAAATTGCAAGCAAAATTTATTATAGGTGTAGCTAGTCTCATCTTTGACATTGCTTGCAGTGGAGCAGTACATTTATTCGTATCGCAGGCGAAGGTGACCTCTTTCATTTCTGGAGGTTCAATGTATTTCAACTACCTCCATTTTGTCCACTGATCAAATATAACTTTATATTGGAAGCTAAATAATTTGAGCAGACAGCAAAAAAAATTGCAGTGGCTACGTATATCATGATTTTCCTAGTGGGGATCACATAAAAAGAAACAAAATTAAAAGTTTTAATAAAATGTTAGACGATGACGATAGCAGCTTTTCTAAAATGATGACATTTTATGAAGATGTCACTAAAAAGAAATTTTCAAACTTATTTATAGCCTTTTCCAATTTTTTCATTATTAATTCTTAAGAAATTTCAACTTCATCTTTCAAATTGTGTTATGATGATCTTTTGTTATGACGAACAAAAAATTCATGTGAAAATAATTTTTTTTTATTTCTCATAGAATTTCTTCTTGATTTATTGAAATCGACCATCGGAAAAATTGCAAATGGGAGAAAAAAATTTTTTTTTTTAATTCGCTGAAATTTGCGTCTTTTTTGTTAAGTTAAAAAAAAGTGGGCAACTTTAAAAAAGAATTTAATTTTAATAAACTTTTAGTTAAAAATAAATTTTTTTTTAAGAAAAAGTGGACAATAAAGGCAATCACTTTATGTTGATATTGTGTTCCAAGTTTTTATAAGCGACTTGTTATCAAAATTTTTAGAATACAAGCAGATATCATTTTATTTTATGAAAAAGTGAACAGTTTTAAAAGTTTGTAACTTTTAAATTAACTGACTAGCATCGAAAGAATATTGTAAGGGTATATTGAATTGAAAGTATATTGAACAGTAAGAAAGGAGAGGACCGTCTCCAACGTTTCCCCTCAGAACTATAAGATCCCCGTCTCTTTGACAAAGGTCTTCGTGATGTCGCCCTCTATTCATTCTCCAATTATTGTTTCTTGAGCCCCGGTCGAGCAAGAGCGGTAGTACTCCTAGAAATGCGCATTGACTGACGCAGCTATCTATCCTTAATACTATCAATTCCTTAATTATAGTTTTGCTTTATCTTTGAATTCGGTGACATTTTCAGTGATTCGAAATAAGTTCTCCAAGATTTCCCTTTCGTTTTTATTAATTAAGTATTTGTATTTAAAAGCCTTCATCTTCTCCTTGTAACTATTCCGTTTCGATAGACTGCAGCCCGTCTTGCAGGGGTCACAACCTCCTTCTTTTACAAATTTCATTTGTTCATCAACGTGTTCTTCCTAATTTACCCAGGCAGTTAACAAAACAGTCAACAGCGCATTACCGAAATTAGTCTGTCAACTTGTCTTTAGTGAAAAGCCGGCTACACGCTGGTTGACGGAATACTAGAGCCATCTTATATTCCCTCTTTTATGATTTTTGAGCGGCCCTCACAATTAATAATAAAAATAAATTCCCCACAACCAGCTTGCTATACATGCAAAAAAAATTCTCTTTGTAGCTCACATATTAATTTCTAAAAATAGCACCGGAATATTTTTGCTTCTTGTTTTTTCATAATTAATAAATAAAATTACATCGGAGAATCCTTGCAATCTTAAAAAGATCATATATAAAATTTTTAATAAAAACGCCATTTTCTTTAATTAGATCTAATTAAAAATGGAAGTATAAGTAACCAAATTAAGATCTTAATAAAATTTTTTCATATAATTTTCATATTATTATCCTTAAAACCATAATTTTCTATCACACACAAGTTCTTATCTGCTTTAAGAATTCTGTTTTTATTCTCCATTTTGCTCTTTATTTAGTTTATAATTTTTTTCTCTTTTTCTCATTTGGTTCGTGTTCTTCTCTTTTTAATGTAATCTCGTTGATCTTTCTTGTTTGATTATGGTTAATTTAATGGAAAAATAAATCTCTTATTCTTATTTGTTTGTTTACCATTGTGAATTTGAAATTTTCTTTTCATTTTCAAGTAAAAAAAAATCACAGGATAAGTCCGACCTTCGGCCAAAAAGTATTTTAAAATATTCTATGCCAAAAGACTTAAACAAAAATCCTACAATTTTGAAGCATTGATTACCAAAAATTTTTCTTGGAATCAAAGAATAGTTTCATCTTTGAACATGAATTTCATTGATAGTACTTTTAAAAGCGAATATTTCTGAAAATTCTAAAACACTCTAAGTTTTAGATACTTCAGTAACTTGGAATGAAATGAAAAAGAAGGTTACAACTGAAATCCGTTATAAAAAACCACAAATGAAAAAAACAACCAAAGCTCCTGCCACTTTTGCATTGAATTAAGCGCCCCTTATTCTCAAATTTAATTCAATATTTGATTTAATATCCTTTAATTGCTGTCTCTAATTTTTGGCAATATTTTTTAGACAGATTAATTTAGTTTTTTTTCCCCTCATATTTGAACTTCTGGAATGAATTTTGTTAGTTTTCAAAATATTTGTGTTGGATCCGACAAAAAAAGACAGCACAAGTATTTTCAACTTTTTCTAAATAAAACAATGAAAAAAGTGAAGTAAACATATTTTTAATTCCAGAGGCATTTCGGTAGATTTCCTTCTTTCCACAATTTATCTTACAGTGCTTTTACATAATATTGTTATCTAAATTTTTCCCCATGAAACAAAACAGAAATTTTGTAGGAACAATTGTTTTTTCCTTATACTAAAATTTCATACTAAATAATTTTTTTTAACTTTCATATTTTCTCAATATTACAAACACACACAACCAATCCTGCATAATATTTAAGAAGAATTATATAGGCCATATGTTTTTTTGTTTTGCGGCCAATGTATTTGGTATTAAAGGCAATAAATTTACTAAAAAGGATTTTCAATTCCGATATTATGAGAGATAGATAGACTGGTAACTATATGCATTCAAATGCCATGAATCGTGGTCAGAATTAAAATAAATATCATATTGTATAAAGAATGTACATATAAGAATAATTGCAAATATACGATAGAATGTAGATTTTACATTATTTTCTGGTATTTACAAACATTTTAGAGGAAATTATAAGCAAACAGTAAATCAAATATTGTCAATATTAACATTTAATTATGATATATGAGTTAATAATTTTCATTGCTGTTCCCCCTATGCTCTTTTCACTCATTTAAAATGTTTCTTATACTATGCAATATAGTTTCTTTAACTTCATTTAATGGAGGAGAGTTTTATGAATTGTAGAAAGTAGTACAGTTTTTAGTAATGGATGTTCTCTATACTTTTGTACATGTTTGTATAAATGCTACAATTGATATTACACATTCAATAATGAACCGTTTATATTTACAGTTTATATATAAATTCCATAAATTTAAAATATATATTCTTAAGATAAAAATTTTAAAGATAGATTAGAAAATATTTTAAAGAACTTTAGGTTGATTTAGTCTAAATTTTTGAAGTATAAATAAGTGAAGATTATACGTGGTGTTCGAGATTCAATGGTTTTCCTGAACCAGCGTGTTAAAATAGATATAGACGGGACAAAAGTAATAGCACAATTCAGGGTCCATGATCTTCCTATGGTTTAGGAAGATCACTTTCCTAAACCATAGGAAACTATAGGAAGATGATAGGAATTGATAAGAACTCTGTCTAGAAACTGAAGATACTTGTAGATTTTGCAGGGATAGGGACAAGAAGACCTCGGCGCACCTTCTGGGAGATTTTGAGGCCTTCACTTCTAAGAGAAGAAAAATAATCTGGAAATATAAACACGCTCCGGCGGGGCTGCGGTCTGCCAGACCTTTAAAGTTACTCGAATCCGTCAATAGGGTCACGAAGGGGTTTTGTAATAAGTCCATATACGCTAGTTGCAGTGTACTGTTACCCGATCTGTATAACCTATAATTTGCAATAAGGCAATTAACTTGAAAAAATGATCTTGCTAAGGAACAAGTAAATGTCGTTACTCCTTCCTTGCAAGTAATACGAAATGTGTACGTGTCAAAAATTTCTGCAACAAAAGGGCAAACGGCTTTAAAATATAGACTTAACCAAGTCAACTCTTATCCTAGTACAATATTTATGTCAACTGTCATTTAATCAAAAGGTTCAATTCCAAATTTTCGTTTAAAATTTTAAATTATAGTTATTATTTTTTTTTTAATAAGTTATTATTTGCAATTCCTTCAACAAACATTCATTTAACAATTCAACAATGCACCAAACTATATATAAACTATAATCATAACACTAAAAATTGTCTTACTTCTATTCACATTTATCTTCGATTTCTTTATTATAGACCAAAAAAATAATAAAAACCAAAACATTGTAGAATCTCCAGACATATTATTAAAAATCCTTAAATTTTTAACTTTTAACCAATAATTGCTATTTTTAGTTAAAAATTTCCTACCCATTATGACTTCATTAAAGAAAAAAAGAAACCTAAATACTTTTACCACCCTAATTATTAATACAAATTTACCTTTTAATTATTACCGACCCATAAAAATTATTTTCTATTTTTTGAAAATAAAATTTGGTACATTATTTTTTAATATTTTTTCTCCTTTTGCTTTTTCTTGTTTCTTTCATTTGCATTGTAATTGCCTCGAAGTCTTTTTAACTCAACCAACTAGCTATAGTAATACAAAATTATAACGTCAAATGCACGAAAATTACTATTATTTTAAAAATTATCATAGACGACAACCAAAAAAAAGGCAAAAAATTAAACATTAAAAGAAAATGGAAAACTTTGAGGAAAATTTTATATTTTTTCCTTGAAAATTTCAAAACAAAATAGTGACAAAATAAAAGAGGGAGTAAGGAATAACTTTCTAGCATAAAATTAAACAAGTGAAAACTTTACTTGAGTTTTTTGTTAATATTTTCTTTTTTAAATCTAAAAAATGTAATGGCATCTGTTACATAACTCTTTCTATCCCGCCAAAGTTGTTTCAGGAGTTTTAATAAAATAAAAACAGAAAAAATTATTTCGCAGTAACTGCAGTGTATTTTTAGAGTTGAACAATGAAAACCCAATTTTTTCTCTTTGTTTTTTCTTTTCATGTTTTTGGCAAAAACTATATAAAGTGAGAGAAATTTAATCTTTCATCAAAATGTGTGTAAGAGTGTGCAAGTAAAATTTATGAATCACGACACAGAATGTCACCAGGTTGAACGAAGCTTTAGTGAATTTAAAGAAATTTTTAATATAGATATGTGATTAATGTTGCGTAAGTACAAAGGCTTGTATGTCAAAGTAAAATTATATTAATAACAATACTGTGATGTAATATTGTTATACGAACAGTATAGGACGACGCAAAGCGGAAATAACGTTTAATATTATTAACTGTCATTTACTTAAAAAATAATTTAAAATGGTGAAGAAATATTCGAAGATTTGAGGAACAAAAATTGGAATTTTCCATTTGGTTTTCATATTAAGTTCCGCGAATTCACCTATCATGGGGTCTACTTCTGGAAGAAAGGCATCAAGGTGATTACTTACACCAACGACTTGCTGGTGGTTGTCTCGAGGAGGCACCTCCACGCCCTAAGTGGGTTGATCCAGAGAGTTCTTAATCTCGTCTCTGACTCGGCCGCTTGCTGTGGGTTTGAGATAAACCCCCGCAAGATGAAGCTGAGGAAAATGCGTAATAAATAGAGTTCAGCGAAACCTGGATGAAACGAGGCTTTTATTATCATGTGAACCTTGGTTCTTGAAATTAATCTTGGACTCCAAATATAAGGTCCAACATAAGGGAACGAGTGAGGAAAGCAGGAGCTGCGCTTAACTCGTGCAAGTGGGCCATAGTGAAGAGATGGAGTCTCAAGCTTAGTGTGTGTCATTCTGGTACGGTGTTCTGGGAACGCTAAAGTTCATCAATTTGAAACTGGGGAGCAAGGTCCAAAATATAGCATTGATGTGTATTAGGGAAGCGTTGCGATGAACTCCTATGCAGACCCTTGAGAGGCTTTTCCATCTTTTCCAAATTGTTATTTTGGTAAAACCAATTGCGACAGGACGTACTGTCCGTCTGAGAGCTGCATTACTCTTATCACATCATTATATCCCATATCTCATTATTTCCGTTAAAGCAAGGTGGCATTACTATCAAAATCAAAAAATTATGGAGCAATGTCGTACGTTAACTTTGAATCAATTCAATTATTTTAAATGCCAATACTATTAAAGCAATGAAAATTTAACTGTTGACAAAACTTTTAAACAACTGAATTGGAATTCTTTTTTCTTTCATTCTTTTTACTCTTTATATTTTTATCCCAGTTTTTCGTAATATCAATGTATTTGATTTTGTCATTATCTTAAAAATTGAAAATGAATGCATTATATTTTTCTCTCTTGAAATTAAATCCATTATTATTCCCATAGTTCCATTTTATTCCTTAAGGGATTAAAAATTCTATATTAAAATAAAAAAAATTAAAATTCTGTTCTCACTCAATGCCAAAATCTTCTTAAAACTCAAAAGTATTAACTATACTTATTATACAATACTTTAAATACAACATGCAAGAGCATTCCAAAAAAATTGCATATTACAATATGCATTTTTAGGGAAGCTTTCACCCCATCTCTTACTTGGTCCGTTTTTAACCAATTTTAAATTATTTTTTATAACAAAGAAGGAATTTTAAACTGTATACGTAAAAATTAAAAAAATATTATGAAAAAAAAAATTTGAAAAGAAAATATCAACCAAGTGGAAATTATAAATTTTGTCTCCTTCAATTTCAAATTCATTCGTTGAAATAACGCGGTGAAATGAGTAAAAGAAACAAAAAATAAAAGAGACAAAAATACTAATATTGTAATACTTTATTTAATGTCTTCTCTCTTATATCTAAGACATTATCAATTCGTATAACAGGAAATAACCATTTTTCAACTATTCGTTTTTTTTTATTTTTGTTTGTAATCTATATAATGGCGTTATAAAATCTTATGTTAATCAGAATACCACACTTAAAAGCATTTACTGGTTGAATCTTAAATTAATATAAAAAAAAACTTTGTTGCTGCTAAAATACTGTTATAATGCTGTTATAGTGCTACTATTGCTGTTAGTGCTAACTATTGTTGTTGGTGATGGGTGTAATTTTTTGTGGCCAAATTCTTTTTTCATATACAAAAAAAAAACAAAAATAATAGTATATTTTTAATGCAATTCATGAAGAAAATTTTTAGTCATTTCGTGGAGGAGTAAACCCAGAATAATATTCAAGTAGGGAAAGATTATTGTATATAGAAAATTTTCATATACGAAACACGGAAAGATATTCAATGAAAGTGACAGAAATTTCGCGTTCTAAATACTAAATATATGCAAAAAGTTTAACAACAATGGTAGAAAAAACAAGAGATGAAAAAGAATAAATTGTAGATAAGTTTTTTTTCTTGTTCTTTCTTAAGATTCATTTCACAATTTGTAAATGCAAATGTCTAATTGAAGAATAATTTGATGTGGCAAGAAGAAATTTCAATCCTTCTTAGCACTATTCCAAAAAGAAATGGAAAAAAAATTGTTATTAGTTTCAGTCTGCCCTTCAATACGTCCGTGTGGCTGTTTACAAAACTTTTCATTTCTTGAGATAGAAAGCAGAAATAGATCTTTACTAGAAATCCTTCTATACCCCCCCCACCCTCACCAATTTTCTTTTCAAAAACAATTAGTGCAAAAATTGTTGCCCCTCAAAATTATAACAATGATACCGATTACATCGAAAACAAATATATTTTTTGAAATTCCGTAGACGCAGAAAGGGAGCGACATATGTATTTTCTACTATAAAACGTCATAACTAAACAATAAAAGGATGAACTAAAGATTAAAATTAACCGTTATCTAAAACGGTTTTTTTCCAATTTTGGTATTGTTTTGCTTTTAGTCGTAGAAGTGGAAAATTTTAGCAACTTTTAGAAACTAAGATAGTTTATTTAATTAGAAGAAAATATTTTCCACTTCCAACCCCTTCCAATTTACCGCTTCACAAAGCTTGTAAAATTTGAATTTTCAAAACCTTAGGTTTCCGAAACTGCAAGCTTTTCTAAATTTCTATAAAACAAAAAGCTTACGTTAAATCATTTACCACAACTTGCGTATTTAACCATTGAATTCAACCTTCATGTTAACGTTTCACTTAGTTCCTCCCAAATGTATGCAATCGTTTTTATACTCCTGCTTATCAACAAAAGTACATAATTTAAATAATGCAATAGATTGTTTTTAAAAGCATTATTTTCACTTTTTCAAGGGAAAAATGCTTCTTTTTAAACCATTAGTTTGATCCAACTTTATTAAAGTTTTTAATTTCTATTCTTATTCTCTCTCGTTGTGTGCCATTCGAAGAAAATTTTTAAATTATATGCAATATTGTTGAAAAAAAAAGTTTTAATTCATTTTATTTTTTTTCCTCCTTATTCTTTTGTTTTAAAATTTGAATTACAAAATGAAAATTACTTCGAATTCTAATTTGAATTTCTACATTAAATATAAGAAGTACAAGAAAACGAAATTGTTGCATTTGCAATTCAACAACATCATCTCTTAAGTTTTTGATAATGTAATTAGTATAATGTGGTAAAATAATGCGGCTTACCAATTTTATAACCTAAATTTTAATTAGTTGTTAAATTTTATGAAAAATATTTCTATACTAATCCAATAGCCATAATAATTCAATCAAGTCCTGCAAATTGAAATGAACGTGGATGTCAAAGTCGCTATAAGTTGATGTTCTTACAAAATTTTCGTGCCATGATGGAGAAAATGCTTTCAATCAAAGTCAAAATCTTAGAAAAGTTTAGCACTTGGCTTTAGTCGACTATTTGTTTGCGAAATTTCATGAATTTTCAAAACTTTAGTTTAATGCCAGCTTCAAATTACCCCCTCATTCTTGCTTTTAATCTTAAACAAATTAAAACACTTCCAAGGCATAAAGCCATTCATTAGACATTATGCTTTTTTCTTTTTGAATGTAATTTATTTTTGCAATAATATAATGGCACTCGCGTATTATGCATGTTATGGAAAATTTTGTTTTAATTAAAATATTACCATTAAAATCATCCTATGCCAGAAGGCAGTCCCTATACGTAATATACACATGCATAGAAAGGCACATTCAATATTTCAAGCAATATTCAACTTTATTGTTTCCCTTCTCTGTACACATACAAGCCGTAAAACTAGTCATAATTTATTGAAAAGGACGACCTTCTAATTAATTAAAAATTTATATTTTACATATTATTACTAACTACTAGCAAACAGAAAAAAAATAACGAAAGAAGGAGATAGCGGTCTATTTATTTAATAATTAAATGGGGGGAAGAAAGAATGAGACCGAAACAACAAGGTAAAAAGCATAAAAAGGAAATAACAAACATCAAGAGAATTTTCAATTTTCAGAATTTTTAAGTACATAAAATACAAAAATGTCCTATAGTGAATTTTTAATAATTTTTTAAGTGCAAAAAACTAAAAATTTAAATAATTACATTCATGCATATTTATAAACTGTGCATATGTATGTGCGTGCATATTTTACAAGTATATGTTTAAATATTTTAAAAAATATGGGAGCGAGAATAACAACGATTATAAAATATCATGTTGTTGTGTAATTTTTTAATGTGTTCGGTTTTAACCTCATGATAGTTTGTGAGCAACAGTATGACATCATGTTTAATTTAATGATATTCATATTCAAAAGAACTGGTTTATTACACCAAAATATTGCATTGTATGATAATTATTTATGTATTTATGTACATAACAGTAAAGAGTAAAGATTTCAATATAAAAAGCATAAAACAACCACTGATTTTACATGAGATTTTTTACGTACATAAAATAAAATCAGACGTATAGGAGACATAAAAATGGGTATGCATATAAATTGCCTACATTACATGGTCAATTACTGGTATTGAACATCCTTCTACCTTTTTTCGTCGGCGACCGAGGCTATTGCACCACGTCAACCCTTAATAAGTTCTCCATCTTCTCGTCCTCTTCCAAGCAGAGACGGCAAGCCTCGATGAAAGTCTCTTTCAGATGAACCATCGAGTAAAATTTTTCGACTTAAAATGTTATTTTGTCTCTTTAACCGACTTGATTACCATGGTAAAGTTTCTCACTTTTACGTTCACCATATCATAGTCTAAAACTAAAACTTTAATGTTTTTTCAAATAAGATGTTTGCCGTGCTTCCGTAAGTGAACTCAGTGTCTTTTCTTTCAGCGGGTTCCAATCTAAGGTTTGGCTTTCTTACGCTGCCTAAAATTGTTAGCCACTGCCATTTTGTTAATAAATTTGTTTCGTTCAAATATCAATTAAATGCAAATTTTTATGCCATAATTATTGCTAGAGAACCCTGTGTAATATGACGTTTGAATAATTATAATTATGTACATATAATGTTATATTCTGATATTTACAGACTTTAACAATAAGGACAATATTAAACATGTTAAAATAAATACATATATTTTTGTATGTACCTACACATCAGTGCATATCAAATATATGCATTTCATATCTTCATAAAATTTTAAATAAAATTTTAATAATGAAATTTTCAGAAATGTTTGAGTACTTTCACTAAAATGTGAGAAACGACCTGTGATAAATAACAAAATCAATAATAGGATAGCTTCATAGCCTCATACCTTAGCAAATTCATACACATTTGTATTAAATCACAGCCATGTACATCTATACTTATACAGTTAAAGCACCTTTGTATTAAACAAAAATTAAAAAAACACAAGTCTGTTTACATTTAGAAAGAGAAAACATTCCGATTCTGCTTCTTTTTTTTAATTTTTCTATTTTTCTCTGGATTGTAAACAAACTTATTAAAGTCAAATATTGTGTTTGCATATACAATCAAACTTTAAGTAAAACATGATATATTATGTAACTAACTCTGTGTAATTCTTTGGAAATATTTCTTTCAGGTACATTGGAAGAGTAACAACCTGATGTATAGTATCTAGGTATATTTTTAAAAACATTTTTAGGTATAGATGTTAATTACATTTTGATGAATAACGATACCACATGCCCAAAGAAAAACCAGCTGACCAATATTCACTTTGTTATTGAAGAGTATTGTTGTTAAAAGTACTGTTGTCTTGCAATTTCTTCCTGCACATATTTCTAGTGAATGCAATTAAGCATCTAATAATAAAAATGCCTATAACTTTATAAATAACAACTTAAATTAAAAAGAAATAGGCATGACTCGCTGGGGAGGACTTCGAAAAATACTGGAAGCGATGACGTTCGGATTCGCAATAAAAACAGGCAATTCAAGTAGTCATGTTACGTATTCTTAAAACTATTTTACAAAACACTGAAACTTTTTTATGGAACATATTTGAGAAGCGGTCACAAGAAGGACTTTATAAGATCTGTAGGAGTTTATAAGATCCTCCCATGTAAAGAGCTTCTTTTTTCTAAATTTCTAAAATTGTAAACAAAGATAATTTTGGTAAATTATAGGGCAAACTACGAAATTTTTTATCAAAGTAAAAAATATTAAGAAACAACAACACATTTCTGTAGCACCATACTTATTCATTTATAATTGAAATTAATTTATTTTCAACATGCAATTCAACTAAGTTTTTTTTTTTTGTAAAAAAGGTGGTGAGGATTCTAGGATCCTGCGGTTACATAAAATGAATAAAACTATTAAATTAACTCCAAAATTTATTTTCAAATTGTTAAATGAAATTAAAATGATTGTTACCTACATGCATCGTAAATTTTTCAGGTATTAATTAACAAATGAGTAACAAAAACAAAATAATTTTTTAAAATAATTTTCAAATCATTTACAATGAATTTTTTACAACTATTTTAAACAGCTACCTATACACCATAAAGCATAAAAATATAACAACAAGAAGAAAACGGAAACCAAAATATACCAAAAATGCCTGTTATGATTTAGAAAAAAAATCATAGCAATTGAAAATTTAAATGTTAACACTTAATTTCAATTCCAAATAAAAAAAATGAAAATAAAAAAAAATTATTGTTTAATTTTCTAATTTTAATTGGACATATTTAGTAGATTAAATAAATATTAAAAATTAAAAATGTAAATTTATTCGTACATAATAGCGGGCATGAAAACATGGTACATGCTAATTTACGATGTTTTAAAATATTTTGAAAAAATAAAAAAAAACTTGAAAAGTTGAAGATTTTTCTATTATTTTTTGTTCCGTAAACGATAATCAAGCGTTTTCATTATTGTTTTACATTTGAAAACTTCAACAAAACAAAACGGCGGACAATCTTAGACCTAAACTCCAATTAAGCGAAATCGACAACAAAGAAAAATTTTAACAAATACGTAGAACATGGCGGACAACTCTACCAATCTAACTGCAGATTTTTGGGATTGTGGAAAGATACCTTTAAGAAAGTAATTGCTCCTGCTAGTTGAATTCTCTGTACTAGTTGCCCGGCGTCGCAATTGCTTTTTACGGAATTTCCTAAATATTAGGTAACTGCCACTCAAATACTTCGAAGATTATGTGTTTGAAACAGGAATACTATATGTAGGATCGTGGGTGAATTATAATAAGTCGCTAATGTATGCAGCCTCTCAATCTGCCATACCATAAAATCTACATTTTTGTGTAAATCCAAGTAATTTTCCATGATGCATTTATAAATACATATATAAGTATGTGCATCTTTCCGTTGTATTCTTTAAATCTACTTATGAACATTCTCATCTAAACTCTGTCGTCTTCAACAGTTCATGTGACAATTTCTTTTTGGAAACTCCTTTAGAAACTTGGAATTTTCCAAAATCTTCTTTGTTTTTTGCAACTTCAAACGATTTCTTCGCAGTTTCGGCGTTACAATTACATTTTTTAAATATTGTCAAATCGTACTCAAAACGATTGTACGCAAATGCAGTTTATAAGGATTATAAAAGAAAGAATTGGAAATCCTATGAAATGATTGTAGCTTCATAAAGCGTGAACTGCCTTTCGTGTTTTTTTTTTCGCCTACCTGCCTCCACATCAGCTGTAACCGCAATTCTTCAATAAATTTATTCAAAACAGAGGTCTTTTTTTATAATCATCCTGGATCATTTTCTAATGATATTCTATAAGGAAAACAAACAAAATTGTAATACAATTACAACTGATTTAATTTTAAATTATTCACCAAGCTTTCACATTTAATAAACGAAGAACTTAATATTACCACTTTAGACTTTCCATTTGAATAAATAAACACAAAAAAATTTATTTTAATAACGAATGGAAATTCTATTTTGAAAAGATCACAAGTTTAAATATCAACTACATACCTACCAGTATGTTGTAGTAAACATTTTTACAGCTCTAAACAAAATGAATTTAATTAATAAATTTGCAAAGCAGGAAAACACCCCAAATGCATTTAACTTTAAAACTTTTTATAATAATTCCCATAATTCACTAATTTCATATTCACATATCCACTTAGTTTTTGACTTTTCGAAATATAATTTTTGTAAATTGTTTTAGTAAATAAAATATTTTTTATATACTTACAAGTATACATAATGTGTGCACCAAAATTTATTACATATTTACAGATTTACACTCATAAATTCATATTTAAACTTTGAATAAAACCACAAACAAAAAAATATTTAACATTAAATGTAATATGTAATTTTATATTTAAATAAAAGTCCTTAACAGGATGCGAATATTATATTGTATATATATAAATAGACACGCTCAAATATACATAAGCAGAGACATAAAGGCTTCTACGTATGTAAATTAAGTGTTAATTATGAAAAATTAACGACATCACACTAAATAGAATATAAATATGAAAAAATACAACAAAAAAATATAACAAGGCAGTCAACCACACGTACTTAACATAAAATTTTGGATGTTGACTTTGTTTTGTTTATCGTAACCCAACATTATTTTTATATCTTCATTTTTTTTATTTTTTTAAAATCTGAATATTTGTATTTTTACTCTTTTCATAACTATTTCCACGAAAAGTCAGCAATTTGTAGAACTTATTCTAAATAAAATTTCCTAAAACAGCAAAAAAAAAAATATTTCAAAATGTTCCCAGCTGCGTGATGTCAGACATAAGAGTAGTTAACTCATACACAACTTTGTACAAGCTGGAGAAGAAACACCGGCAGCTATTTTAGCAACTTTTTATGTGACAGCTATATTAAAAAAAGGTATAATATATAGTGTAGATATACGCTTTGTATATCACATATTCAGATAATAATTTTGGATTTACAATGTCATTAATAGTAAAGTATAGATTGGAGTCATTTTTTATTAAGGTCTTTCTATTCCAACATTTTTATTAAGAAATCCATTCCAACAAAAAATGGACAAAATTGAGTTATTAGTCTTACTAGATTTATTTTTTCAGCCGCGCGCCTGCCTGTTTTGCTTACTTACAAAAGTTTTTGGTCTTCTCTTGAGATTGAAAGGCGAAATCTCAAACAAAAATTGATTTCTGCGAAAATTTGTTAGCAAAAAATTTCTTTCCATGCTTTTCAATTATCAAAAAATGGTATTTAGCAAATTTGCCTCACCAAAGCTCTTATTTAAGTTAAAAAGAGAACAAAGCCGATTTTCCGCGGCGAAATGTCAGAATTCATAAGGAATACACATTTTTAAATCGGGCTATAGGATTTTACCGCCGGCAGTAAAATAGCATAAATTCCTATTTTTTGACACATCCATTTCCATTTGACATTATACGGAAAATATTGTTCAGTTAATTTTTCCGTTCCGTTCTTCGTTTCAACGGAAACTGTTCTAATGCATTTCTTTATTAGTCGAATTCTAAAAGCAATTTGAATTTTCGTATACCAATTTCAATAATATTATACATACTTTTCTATAGTTTGCTTTCGTAATAATCATTATGGTATATTATACAAATAATTAAAATTTCACTTAGATTTATTTAAAAAAGTAAAATGAGTAACAAAAAAAAAGCTAAACAAAATAAAATACAGCTAGATTTCATATTTTTGGCAAAATTTGTGGTTTAATTTGTCAACAAAGTTGCATATATAAAATTAAAAATTACAACGTACAATTAAATTGTACGCTACAAAATGTTATGGTCAGTGTTGTTATTTCCTACTTGTTTTTAAGTAGCATTTTGTCTCAAAAAAACTAGTATGAAACTTATAGCGTAGCAAGTTGGGCTTATCATTAGCGCTAAACAAATAATAAGGATTTTTGTAGATTTTTATTATAGTGCTAGTTTGAGTTAAAATTAAAAAAATAAATATAATAAAAAGTAATATAACTAATTAACTTTAGATAACAAAATTAAATTTTGTTTTCAATTTCTATATTTTGTAGAAATTGAAATTTTATTTTATATAGTCAACTATTGTATAGAAAATTCGAAACAAAAATAAGAAATAAAACAATTTTCGTAAAAAAGAAATTGACACTCGTTCAGAAATTGACACTCGCTTTTCGAATGTAGTTATTTGTTTGAACTTGATTTCAAATCAAATTTCGTTTGAAAAACAATTACATTATTTTTTGGATTTTTTTTCAATTTTAAATAAGATAAACAACTTTCGAACATAATTTTGGAGTTAATTATCAGAATTAGCGAAGTTATTCGATTTATATGTCAATATTTCAATATTAACGAGTGTACATATTTTTAACATTTATTAGCTTTGTACTGAATTTAAGTTACTATTTTACGAAATTATATCCAAAACAAGTAGCAATAAACTTGGATTTAGAGAATGTATCCGTTTTCAAAAATGACAACTGCGAGTTTTCAGTAATATGAACATTTAATTTGTACACGTGCTGTCAGTAAACGTCCGACGTTTCTTTCGCAGTAACAGTTTTAATATATTTTATGTTTATATTTTTCTTTGTTGTAAAATCAATAATTTGTAGATTTTGTAATACAAATGAAACTTTTTTAACAATATTAAAGACATTTTCGTTACAATACAAACGAAATATTTGTTAAAAATACAAATAATGACAATTTTCTTGACATAACAAAAATATTAGTATTTCCGCTAGCTCTGGCATTTTCTATTATAAATACGAAAATGTAGTAAAAATTGCTTTACAGTAGTACGGCAGCATAGAAGGTCAAAATGTAGTAAAAAGTCTAAGTTTAGTAAAAACAACAACACTGATGATGATATGCAAAAATATAAAAGAAATGAGTAAGGTTAATCATATTTGTAACGACAATTAAATTCTGTTTTCGTGGAATGGGTTTTCACAACCTTTTTCCTATTTTTTTTCAAATTTTTGTGAATTTTATATGAAATTGAAAAATTTCAACATTTAAATTTGTTTGTAAAAGGGTCATAATAATTTTATGCGTGGTTACAAGTTCATTTGTCATAAACATGCAAAAAAATGTCCGCATATAACTGAAAAAAATGTTCACATATTTTTTGCCAATTTATTCAGATCAAAAATATATTCAATTAGATAATTAGGTGTTTTATTGAATATTAAAAGAAGAATTTTTTATATTTCATTCAAAATAGAATAGAATTCGTTAATATTAAAATTTAAAACAATGAATTAAAAACTTAACTATAAAATCCACCCCAGCTTAACTGTAACAGAAAAAAATATAACTGAAGCTAATAATACTTTAACTTCGATTAAGCTTTGGTTTTTCTACAGGTAATCTAAGAAGGATAAGGCACAAAAAATCTTAAGTTTACCAAACATCTGGAGATCTACAAAACGAACATAATCCAGCGAACAGACATGAAACAAATCAACTCTGCATCGTGTTATGTTGCTATAGAATCTCGTATCATCAAATAATAGTTTTATATCCATATATTCATCAGTTTTGCGTTTATGTATCTATAGTCATCATTGGCTCTTATTACATATAACAAATGTCATACTCTATTAAATATCATAAAAAACAGATTTGAGAAATCTATATTCCAGAATTTCCATTAAAAATTTCACTTATACGATTATTATGCATGTAGGTGCTTTTTCTTCATGTAATACGCATAACGCAAATTTTTTAAGCTAAATCAAATATGATTATTAACTTACATCAAAAAGATTTTCTTATAAGCATCTGCTTCTCATGTTTTCATTAAACAATGATTTTAAATGCAAAATGAAATTTATTTTAATAATCTTGATATTTAGCAGGGGAAGCTCTAAATCTCTTAGAATTAATTAACTTTCAACAATATAATAAGGATTATGGTGTTTTTGTTTTTTTCTTTTTTCCTTTTTAAAACATTTATCCAGGATATTATCCGAAGAACGTGCTTCTTTAACAAAAAAAAAAAAATTAAATATACTTAACTTTTTATCAAAACACCTGCTATGTTGAAGCGAAAATTTAATTAAGAGATGCTTGAACTAAAGTTGGCATACTTTTCTATATATTAACGTAATGAGGAGTAAAAGAATTTCTTGCGGATAGATATAGATGTAAATGTATATACACCACCTAAGAAAGAAAAGCGAAAGCGAGTTAATAAGGTTTTTAGTAATTTAGTTCCATGACCTTGGGAACGTATTTTATATTTAGAATTAAGAAAAATTATGAATATTTTAACGTTATTATTAAAACAACTTAAACACGAATATTTAATTTAACAATTATTAGTACAAACCAACTTAGAGTTTTTCTTTACAAAAATGATTAACAACTTTAGCAGAATAATATATTCAATATTGTAAGGCTTAATATCTAATGTATACTTCAGTTTATCTTTAGGTTATGCAAATCTTATGTATTATAATGACGTACTGTTTCACATTAGGTATGATATAATCTGCTGTTCATCCTGTTCAAGTTATAATCCAAAGCCCATGATTCCGTTAGAACTCTAAAAATAGCGAACAACCTACAAATGAAGCATTCAAGTGTACAATATGATAAACTAGCGCCTATCCATGTTATTCAAACAACATTAATAGGCCTTTTCAATTTTAATAGTTTCAAATTACAAAACAAACTTAAATTTTAAATAAGTCGCAAAGACGTGTTGACATTTTGCTGTAAATTTATTTTTTTTTAAGTCGGTACAAAATATACAAAATATTTAAAATATTTAAGCCGGTAAAGCTACAAAATATTTAAATAAGTAGTTTTATTTCCAATTAGGAGTAAAAAATTGTATCGGAATTCATTTACCGCATTCATAGAGAAATAACAGTCTGCCATAAGTACAGTATCAATAATTGATACTATTAAAACCATTAACATTAGTTTGGTAGTTATAAAACAAAAATTCTTATAAGTGGGTATCCAAATTTAAACTAAATCCACAGTAAAATTTCTTTTCACTCTTCATTATTATATAAAAACTTAAAATTATAATAAGTGCTATTAAAAATTTACATTTACATGTCGTCATTTATGTACAATGGTTTCATTGGTTTTCACAAAATATTTAAATATTAGGAAGTATTATATAAAATTATTATATTATGTACTGTTATATGATTTACATAATTATCGATGTAAAGCATTAAAAGTACATTATAGTAACATAATTTTGTTAAAAGGTGTGATACCAACAAATTTTATTACATTTTCCAGAGTAATATATTGCAAAACCATATACTCTTTAACTCTTATTAATATTTTAACAAAAAAATAAAGAGTTTAAAATTACACAAAATATATTTTTATCAATAATACTCTGTTGAATAAAACTAAATTTTCACCACATTTACCTACCATTATTTTATATCGTTCATGTTCGTGGCTGTAAATATGGTTCGTTCATAGCATTTATTATGATAAGAATTGGCATCGTTTAATTAGTTCTTAAAATTACTTTATTTTAAAATTTTAAAATAATGATAATGAATTAATATGAATTTTAATTGAAATGCTTCAACATGGAACTAAACATGTTAAAAAAAATTATATTTCAATTTTAAAATAGTTACATTTTGTAAAAATATTTTAATTATTTTAAGTAATAATGAGTTAGTAAAATTAAATGAATACTACAATTAATTATTATTTAATTTGAATTTTCAAGCAATTTAAAACAATGTAATAAATGCCTGATTAAAAGAATATCGAAAAATGGGGCATTGAATTTTTTAAAGCATCTGGTGTAAAAGCAAGGCATTCTCAACTGCAGTGCGAAATCGCAAAGTCAGTAAATCGATGGACAACAAATTATTCTTATGCGGAGCAGTCTTATAGAAATACATTCTAAAGGACTAACCTACAGATTCAGATAAAGATCTAATTTGAACTTTATCAAGTCAAGAAGTATCATAGATATAAACCGTAGTTGCAATTGTAGTTAGGTATGGAGGACTCCCGGACAGTGTTAAGTTATAACGGATTATAATAACATTACATATTAAAACTGTCTAAATCATTTTGTAATAACCACCTTTAATATACAGATTTGAACTGCACATGAATTTATAGAAGAGCAAAGACGTAATCAGTCGAAATGAAATCAAAGGACAGAAAAATTTTATTACAGATTACCGGAGTTCCATGTACTCTGTATCATAGTTTAAAATAGTTTCTATTGTATGAAATTCAACAAAACTCACGGTAAGTTTTTTTTTTGTTGTTTCAATTTACAAAATAAATATTGATTTTCTTATTTATGTAGAAAAATGTCATCACCAGAATGCCACCACTATTATGTAAATCGTAATTCAAAGTCTCTATTAAAATAAAAGTACAGAATGGAAAAACAACAACATAGAATCCAAAATAACTATTTTAGTTTTTTAATACAAATCTAACCTCGCCTATATCTCTGTATAATTATGATTTAGTCAAACACTAATTACTTTGCTTGAAGGTCTTAAAATAATGTATATGGAGACGAGAGATCTATACAAAAATAAATTAATACCATATTTTAAAATAGTAAATGAGAACAGAAAAAAAATAGAATCCTTTTTGTACAGGAATTCAGCTTTTGTTGTATATAGTATAAAAAATGTTTTCGGATTTATTTCCAGGATAACAAAAATTTTTTGTTATTTTTATTATTTTACCGGCTGGAATTCTCCTATTTTATTTACATTGTAGGGTACAATAATGCTTGAACTTCAACAAATTTAAATGCTAACAATTTTTAGGTCCATTTAATTTTATTCCGGGTTTTTCTTGTGTTTTTTTTCGTTTGGTTTTAAATATCAGCTTTGGAACGCTATTGTTCAAATGCAAAATAATTTTTTTTTTGAATGTTTAGTAATTTTTTTGTTCATTTCGTTTTCTATTTACTGAGAATGCTTGAATTTTCCACAAAATTTTTCAAGTTTTTTTATTTTTTTGTAATGTTAGCTTTTAATTTTCAATTGTACATTTTCAGTTAAGTTAATATGAAAAGCATAAAAAATATTTTCTTGTATTGTTCGATTTATAAAAATTGTAGCGTTAAAATCTAAAGAATAGATTTTATTATCAAATAATTTATGAAACCTATGGGCACTCCCAAAAGTTTCTTTAAATCATTTAGGAGTAGATCTCAGAAAAACTTACTTCTCTTTCGAAACAAAAAGATAGACACACGTTTTTTACATTTATCTACAATCATAAAAAACGTTCAATCCAATAAAGGCTTTCAATTAATTACATTATTTAAGCGGAAAAGTTCTGTTAAAGTATCCATTGCAATCTCGAGATCCTTTCGGCCATAACCCTTTGATACCGCCAAGTGTACGGCGGTATTCATTATGCACTCCTCTGTATCGAATGTGCTGCTGTATTAAGAGAACCGGCTTTACATAAATGGAAATTTACGACACAATTTTTTTTTTTTTTTCCGAAAAGCTCTAAACCCGCCAGATGTGTTAAAGCTATTCAAGTAAACAGAAATTCTTCCTGATATATAATTCATAAGCCGCAGTGAATTTCTACCGAAATGGCATCATTTTACTATCTGCAAACATAGCTCACCTCCTAAAATATAAGCTATATTACTATGAATCCGTTTACTTTTTGCGATGCACCCACACTATAAAGAATCAACTTAAATCTAAAACAAAAACTTGAATTTAGATTAAAAAAACAAAATAGAAGATAACAAAAAAAAATTTTTGTAATTTTGTTGTTAAATTTTATTCGGTCTAGTCCTATGTGCTTTTCAAGTGCAAATACAAAATAAGGACAGAAGACAACAAAGCGCAGAACGTTTTCATTAGCTTTTATTAAAAAAAAAGTTAATGGAAATTTCAATACAAATTTCTTGTTTGTGATTTTTTCTGTTTTTTTGCCTAGCAGTATGAATTCTTATATTTTGGCATTAATGTTTTTAAATTCTTTACAGATGTGCGCATACGATATAAATTACACATTTTATCCACCACGCTAGTGTAATCGGCAATACTACAAGACAATTTACGAATAAACTGTTGAATTCAACCGTTCGAAACACGTAAGTATATTATTATGTTTTTCTATGTAACCATTTAATCAAAAAATTTTTGATTTTGTCGTTTCACATACCACTTACTTCTGTAGTTTTGACTTTCAAATTCTGGTCTTTGATATTTGTTCAGAAGATGTCATATTTAATAGTTTCTTTACATTCCCAAGCTAAGTCTGCCACTAACTTCGTAACCGATATATACAACACAACCGAATAATTCTGTAACATATATAAAGTGGTTTTAAACAAGCCTACCAGTAAATTAAATTTGCAATAACTCCCAATTTAAAATAATTTCCAATTTTGAATAAAGAGACACAACCTAATACGCAGAATAAATTAATTCCCTTTTATTATTCCTATTTACTATTACACTACTGTATTTTTACTAACTTCTTAAAATTTGAGTTAAATTGAAATAGTAAGTTTTGAATTATATTTTCATTTTCTATAAATCATTAAAATAATTTTGTATTATTTAAGTAAATTTTATTCAATATTATTTTTAATATTCTGAATTTTATACATGGTGACTCAGTAATCAGTGCTTTGAGGCATACCTACCATTCTTAAAAAGTTTATTAATTTTACTTAGAATGACAACTTTTTATTAAAGTTTTTAAAATGTTTGATGACTTTAGTTAAAAATTAAGTAACACTATAAAATTTGGTAAAAAATAATTTAAAAGTTTCAAAAAATTTCATTCGAAATTGTTGTGATAAAGAAAACTAAAAAAAAAATAACAAGTAGGAAGAGTTGAAAAATTTGAATTTTTACAAAACGAGAATGCTTCTAATATCAAAAATTATGCAAAATATTAGTCGTTTCAAAAATTATTTGTTTGAAGTTTCTATTGTTTTCGTGACGGGAGCTATAACAGGAGTTATAAAAAAATCGATAAAATTCCTGTATACCAGAAGCCATTGAGATGACCAAAAAAAAATTTTACCCGCTTTTGATGTCCTATAAATGTTAAATCACCGATTACTGAATTGCCCTGTTTATCTGTAACTTTTAATTTTGCTTATCTTATAAGCTCATTATTATTTTATTAATAAGTTCTATTTTTATAAATTGATTGTATAATGTACTTTTAAACTAAGTCAGGATGTTCTTCAAAAAATGTTTATTATTTTAAAATAAATTGTTAAAGTAATTAAAATTGAAAAACTTAATATTTAATTTTATTGATATAATTAACAATTTTCATCTCTATATTCTCTATTTAAGTATTCTTAATATTGTATAATTATTTAATCCTATTTAAAATTTTACATTTTGTTATGTAAATGTAGGCAAATGTTCATGTTATATAAAAGTTAAATAATGAATTTCTAATAAAAAAAACTAGACAAACAAATAAAACTTTTTAAAATCCTATAAATTTTCTACAAAAGAAACAGTTGTGTGTATATAAGTAGATTATAATTGAATTTCGAATTGTAAACATTTGCCAAAATAAAATTAGAATAACATTAATTTTTCGAATAATTGAAAAATTTCTCAGTTCATTTAATTTAACCACAAAAGTTTCTATTTACATAAGATGTTATTTACGTATATGATTAGATTATATATATATATACAAAATTAAATCAATAATACTTTAATAAATCCATTTCTTCAATTAAATATCTTTAATTAAAAATTACTTTTCATTATAATTTATAAAGTTAATTCTTGAAATATATTAAAAAGAACAGTCTTATGTGGTTATGACATGACGAATTGCAAGACATTTCTAGTTATGAAAATTATCTTAAATATTTAACTTTAAAATTTTAAGGATATTAGTAAGCTTTTAGTTAACATATCTGGCCAAATGATTGAAACATATGCGCTGATACCTGATTTGTCCCAATACTTATTTGTTTTCTTAATTGTTCTAGAAGCTAGTTGGTGGCGGAAATCTCTCTAATTGAAAAAGTCTAAAGACAAGTGATCTAGTCGTACCAAATTACCTGTTACCCGCACCAACATCTGGAACTGGACCGCTGCGAAATTTCTGCAGTTGCTATTGGCTGCACACTTTCCAGAACTTCGGGGGAAACAACCCTGATGATATCGCTAACAGAAATACAATGCGGGGCGAAGGTTATTCTTTCTTGGCTTAAGATCATCTATGAGTGCTGTATAGACTTAACTTAAATTCTAGTAACTTTGTTTTCTTCATTCGTAAGATTGGGGAGAAGCTCTCACAGCTGCCAAAAGATCTTAGATCTATCAGTCTAACATCATTTCTAATGAAGATATTGTAAAAATTCCTAGGCGTATACATAAGAAGTATAACCTTAAACTGAAGTTGATATTTCCGGCACAACATGTGTATCGCAAGGGGAAATCAGCGGAAACGGGCTTCCACTCTTTATGTTGTCCTCCCGGATATTGAAGGCGTCTTTAACTATGTTCTCTCTTATGTATTTCCTTATTGCACCACCATCATGGGCCGCCGACATGACCTCTATTGTTTTATTCAAAGAGGTCGGCAAAAACCAATCACATTCGACTTAAAGGACTGCATGTCTGACATTTTGGTTATAAGAGAAATTTTGAAATAAAGATTATTGTACGTTGTATTGTTTGTTAACGAATTATGATAGTTTTTGAGATGAGTTATTGAATCTGCAATTTAAATTGGGTCAAATTGATTACACTGAAAAGAATTGCTTTGTTATATCTTCTACATATATAGTATTTTGGCTTCAATTATTATCTAATCTGTATTTAATTCGTGCTCTTACCATTGCGGAATTCACAAATTTTAAAACAGTGGAAAAATACCATTTATATGTGCTTTTAATTATAATATGCCGTAAAAATAATTGAACAACAATTATCATAAATAAAATTCTAAAGTAAATTTACATACCTATACAAATTAAAAATAAACCAAAGCTTGAATTTTCCGCATCCTCATGGTATTTTCACATCACCCTCTACTGAACGATTTGATTACCAGATATTTGAGTTCAGTCAATATATTTTTAAAAAAATTTGTTTTAATTCCAGTTAATAAAAATACCTTCTATAATTAAACAAAATTCTGAAATCAAAATAAATAAACATTTTAAATAGAAAATTTAGGGAGTAAAAATGATCAAAAACAAAATAATTACAAAAGGGAAATCATTTATCGTTTCCCATTAAATCAACAAGGAAAAAATAAAAAATATTTTTTCCAAAAAGTAGGGAAATATTTTTAATTTCATATAAGATAACAAAAAATATAAAAAAAGTTTTTATTATTATTTAAAAATTTATTAAACATTTAAAATTTTTTAAGATTAACCTTTAAATGAATTTTTTATATTATACTATATAAATTTTAAAATATTTGTATATCTACAAACATCAGAAGAAAATATTAAAATTTTTCCATTTTTCAAATTAAATTTCCATATAATAATTATTATTCATCAAGAAAATAATTCGTTTTGACATTTCGACCTCAGACATTGCATATGTTCTTCCCCATCTCACTATATAGTTTGCTTTGTATTCAGATTAATCGTTTAGAAATAGGGAAATTATTCTAACCATACGTACTTACGTGTATATGTAAACGTATGTGCGGAGTAATTATTCAATGTTGTCTCTTCTTCATTAAAACATAGCCCATATATATACATAAAATAAAAATACATAAATATTAAATATTTATATACATAGTAGATTTTCATAATAAACAAAGTGTCGGTCGACAATTTTCTCTATTTGTTTAATATTACTCGTCGATGAAACTGCTTTAAATAAATTAGTAAATGGCGGCTAATTCTTGAAGAATATGATTCAAATTATGAGAACGAGAGGGAATACGTGAAGTAGAGCGAGAGTAAGATCATAAATGCAGATAAACTGCTTACAATTCTTGCTCTCTTTAATTATGAAATCTCTCAAATTTTTAAACTACAACGTGCTCCACTTTTACCGTCCCCCCACCTAACGTCTACCTATTACGTCTAAAGCGCCATTTCGAGATCTATCCTTCCGACAAATTCGTAGATCTGTTGGGGTTCAATTTCTCACAGCTCCCTTGCTGCTAGAATTCAACCACCCAGAAACTCCCTTCTGCGGTGGATAAATGCTCCAAATTCACCAAAAACAAAGTACGTGTGTGATCCCATCGAGTAACTTGTGGACTAACTTATTCTCATTTTCATGTTTTCCATAATTTTATTTTTATAAAATTTCTTAGAAATATTGTATACGGTCATGTACTTATGTATATATGTATATATGTATGTTTTTTTACTCGATTTGAAAAACAACCAAAACATTTATGTACATACATACACATAGAAAATGTCGTATAAAATGTTGTCAAACACAAAACATACACTTACTCTCTAGCAAGCAATCTGAGACTCATCCTCATATTGTTGTATACGAAAAATATGAAAACAAAAATAGAATATGAAAATTTTTTGTTTAAAATTTTCTAAAAATAAAAGAAAAAGTGTCAAAGTTTCGTAGACGACAAATGAGTCAAAATTTTTTGAAGGGAAATAAAAGTTTTTCACCTCTTTTTCCTTTATTTTTCATATATGTATAAAAAATTTTCAATTTTTGGGGTTTTCTTTTATATTTTTTGTTTTGTATATTTTTCGGAAGTATTTTATTCACTTTATCAATTATTTATTTATATATTATGTCTTTCAATATCGCATATTTATACATATTGCACGTTATGCATAATATTTATTTATATATGTATGTCTCAAAATGCGTTTTGTTTATTGTTGAACATGAATTTTCCATTATAGAAATGTGAAAGTTTAAACACATTGAAATTAAAGTTTGAATTTTTGTTTTAATCAAGACACAGAGTGACTCAATCGCAAACTTGTATTCTTTTTACTGTCATAAAATGAAAAGCAACCAGTAGGCAGTTAAAACATAACATTTTATTGCAGTAGTATGAGGGAGATAAAATAAAAATTGAGAAAAATAAAAGTTTGTTTATATATTGTTTTGATTTCTGGTTTGTCAACTTTTATAAATTGTGTCAGTTTTTGATTTACAGAAGGAAGAGATCTCGCAATTGCTGAACTTTCATAACGATCGGTTGGTTGTCTGGTATAGGTGTCAAGAAAGTGTTTTAGTTATAGGATGTTGGTCAATTAGAGTGGGCACACTACATATTCTCAGCAACCGCGGCATATTTCCATTTAAATGAGAATGACCAAATAATTAATCTATATTTCTTTCTTTAGCGGAACAAGATGCTTTAGATAAGAAAGAATACACTCCAAATCCAAACTACACATTCTTAAAATATAAATTTTGTAATAAGCACCCTGTCATAATAGTTTTCATTGTTATTATGAACGTAGTCAATTATTATATACATACAACATATGAATCAAAACTAATATACCAAAATAAATGCATTTATAAATTTTAAAATCTTAAAAATTTAAATAAAACAAGAAACACAAAAAATTTTGAAAATAAACACATTAAGTATCATAAAGGTGGTGAATGCCTTTTATACTATTGTGGTTATTCTATACTCTTAAATATTATTGACTCCCCTTTATTTAATCAAGAAACAAAAATATAAAATGAATAACTTTTCATAAATGTCAATTTTTATTAAAATTATTTACGGGAAAAAAATTCATAGTGTCTAGAACTGAATCATGCAGTAGAAATGTGATTTTCGAAAGGGGGGAAGTTAAAATATTTTTTAAGAATTTAATACAAAGTGACATTTTAATTCTAAAACAAATATTTGGTACCGCAGATGCGAATCAATATCAGAATATTTGAAAACATCTTTAAATTTAAGTAGAGCAAAAGTCAATCAAAAAGTCTATAAATTTCGTTTATAAACAAGGAACATGCATCAAGTAATTATAAAATTAGGTGTACAATTGTTTGAAACTTTTGAATATCACAATCAATTGAGAGCGCACTAAAAAAATTTTTCATTGTGAAATAAAGACTGTGTTTTTGCTTAAAAGCAGTGGGAGAAATAGAGTTCTAATTCACATGGAAAAAGCTTTTGCTACTTCAATAACGATTAGCTGCACTCGAAATTCTTGAGCAAATAGATATCGTTTCGATATCTTTTTGTTCAAAAATCGATTTAGTCGTAAATGCGGCTCACCAACAAACACCACATCTAAACAGGAAACCAAGTCGTTATATAGTTTACTTTTAAGAAATGCTTTAATTAGTGTCAAAGTGCTTAGAATTAAAATTTACATCACGCTACATTCCAATCGCAGAATTTCTGCGTCCGTTATCTGTCGCTTGACGTATTCGTCAAAAAATAATCAGAGAAACATGACACTGCATTAAAGTTTCTCTGATTATTTTTTGACGAAACGTGCAAATGTACAATGAAGAAAGAATGTAGTTGTAGGTCAATCCTGATCAATACAAATAGATGACGCAGGTATGTTATCTGGGTATATAGTCACCGTCCAGTACTGTAATATTACAGCCGTCCGAAGACTATGTTCCTCCAAACACTGATCAACCATTCCTTGGTGTTTTCCGGCATGTGCCGGATATCCATCCGTTTCTCTGCAGAATCTACAACTTTCATATAATCTTTCATCTGGATGCATTTACTAACAAAAAATTCAACATCTCAAATTCCTTTAATCTTAATTTCCTTTAATAATTTAAACAACAAAAAAAAATATTTTTTCATTACGACAAATATGGGATTTATTTGAATAGGACATTGTCAGGATTTTTGAAAAATATTAGATAGAGAACAAAAAAAGCAAAAAATGCTTCATCCTGTCATTCCAAAATGAAACAATAATAACAAAACCAAATGAAAAATCTATTAAAGTGAAACTTGAAAAAAATATTCAAAGTATGTATAAAAGGGGTATTTTTACTGTACATTTCAAATTACTCGCAATTACATAATCATAATTTTATTCTCTTACTATTACTTTAGTCCTTATAGTATACGAGTAGTATTTACATTCATTTCGTCCCTTTGCCTCTTCCATGGAACTGTATTTAAATATTTCCATAGGATAATTTGGCTTTTAAAGATTTTTTAAAATATTCATACGAAAAAATATTTTTTTTTCATATCTTCTACTTAGATGCATACATACATGCATACATAATAGATTTCATGCATAATATAACAATGAATTGGCTTTTTAAGATTTGCATATGTCGATAAGAAGAAAAGTTATGACAGTTACGAGTTTATATAACCATTGTGATATACTATTTACTATAAATAAAGTGTATATGATTTTATAATATGCAAAAATTATGATAGAGTTATGTGGAATAATCGCAAATATATTTGTATGAAGAATATAAAGTTATTTTGGTTCCTACGTACTACGTTTCGTATAGGTTGGAATAAATCAAAAAATTTACATACGGTGTAGTATTGTAAACGTTTTTTGTAGAACAAATTGAATTCTTTTATTTAAAAAAAAGTCAACAAAATAACTGGCATTACTGAATAATTTTGCAGGAGAAAGTATAAATTTATTTGTAGTTCTATTCTTGCATTCTTCTTTGCTCCCTTTATTCGAAGGCAGCACTCTACAATCGGATTGTTTACTCGTGGTTTGTTTGTTGCTGACCCATTGTAGATTGTAGATTAAGTGATGTAGTTCCTTTGTCATAAGGTGAATGTCAGCGTAGGGAGTAATGATTTTGCCAAGAACCAAATACTTCGAACCTATGGAAATGTACCCAAGTATATTTCAGGCGGAAATATACATTATGGGAAGGTACGCCAAATTTAACCTGGATAGAGGTTACTGCGGGTGCGATAAAAGGATAATATCCGACAGTCAGGTTGTCATAAAAGCTCGGGAATGATGGCAGATTTTCTCCAAAATGTTGTTAGAATGTTGACATTGACAAGCTCTACCTGTTGGGTCAGGACAACCAAGTCACGTTGTGTCGTGTTGTGTTACAAGCCATTTTGACGTAAGAGTAAACGAGGAAGCGAATATGCTTGCTCGGTCTTACACAACTTGATAAGATAACCATTATGACTACACTAGCTGCAAAAATTTTTGATAGCATAGACAATAATTTTTTAATATGTAAAAGTTACAAATTTTTTTTGTATGTAGCAAACTTTTTGACTTCCCCTGCTTTCACACATTCTAGATAGCTGACTTTTCATTTATAACAAAATTAAAATGTATGCGTATGTATGAACAACGATATTTTTGCTGATAAAAATAAACAAGAAACAAAACAAAATGCACCACAATAATGTTTAGTTTACGAAAAAAAAATTAAAGTACCGAAACCGGCAAAAAACAACAACAACATCACAAACAATAAAAGAAATATAATCAAAATTTCATTTGCATTAAAAAAAAATATAAGAAAAAACAAAATTTTTACACGTACCTGACTTTACTAGACGTTTCTACCTTGTGTACGTACATGTAGGTTTACCAAATTATTTTTCGTCCTGTATTAAGATGTACACCTGTTAGTACATCTTATCTATGTACATAATAGAAAAATATCTCCTTATTATGCTTTTTTCCTTTGTACCTTGTTTTTACTTTTTTTTATTATCCTTGTGTTTTGATGCTTTTGTTATTGTTTGTTTTTCCTATGTAACTGTCATGAATTTACGTTAGATATGCAAATATTTAACATAATTTTGTTTAAGTAAAAGTATGCATACACATACAAAATAATTCCCATCTCTTTTGGCATTCACCTTACTAAAATGTTCATCAGCTACGTATGATAACAACTCAAAATTAAACACACTCTATATAGAATAAAGTGGCAGTGAAAATTGATAGAGTACTTACTACATCATATACTACTCGTATATTGTGAAAGATAATAAGGATATTATGTGTGTATTATAGCGGTATATTCTCTTTCAAAAAAAAATTTAAACACATTTGTAATAGATGTTTGCAAAGTTCTTTCTCAGTTTAAATGAGAATTTACCCAATGGGAAGATATTAATGTAATTTTATGTGGCTATAAAATGAAATGAAGTAAATAAATTTAAGAAAATTACCTTAGAGTTTTAGAAATTTTTTAAAGTTCATTTGAAATTTGGCTCATAAAATTTCAAAATATGTGCAATTATGATTATAGTTCAAGGTCAAAATTATTCTCCTTGGTCGAACTTTTCAGCAAATTTTGTTTTAAAAGTTTTTTAATTTCTTTAGTATTTGTAATAACCTTTCTAAATTTCTAGAACATAAAAACATCTACAAATAAATAAAGAAATTAATTCTATAACTAGGCCATTAACCAGTTAAAGAATATAGAATTTAATCAGTTTTAAAAACAGAATTAGAATTTCATATAAGCCAAATTAGAGTTTTGTTTGCTCCCTTAGGAAATATATGTTTTGCAAATCGTCTGCCCATTATACCCTGTTTTAGACCACTTTTTTTGTTTCTGCCGATGTCATTCCGATTTACTCTGTTTGCTTTCATCTGTTCCCTCTAGGTTTTTTTTTAAGTATATGTATCTATCCTATTTTTTCCTTGTGTATTACAATCCAGAGCATATATCTCTTTCAAACTACCGTGTGACATGGGGCTCAAAATCGCACTGCCACCTCCAAGTGGTGAGTCCTGGTAATGGCGGAGGATAGAAAGGTCATTAAAATGAGCAAAGTTACATTCTTGTCGTGGTCATGTCTCGCGGCGAATCCCTTGCTTTGTGAATTTCAGCCTGATATCTATACGCCAGCTAACGAAAGCGTCCCAAGTCAAGTTTTTAATTTTATGCATACGCTGATGACACAATGAACAGAGCTCATTTCGACCGACGCAGAAGAGGAGCTTTTTCTCACGTCGGTGGAAGATGCAACAACGGCTCCGGCGGAAACGGATAAGCAGGATCCTATGGCACCTCTTATCCAGGAAGCCGAAGAGGAAATGAAGAGATTGAAGATTAGGGGAAAGAAACGTAATTTCTCTGGTGCCTGCAAAAGACGTATCGCGACGTACATCAGAGATGGTATTTCTCGAAGTAGCCCCCGAATACGAGAAGAAAAGGCTGGAAAAGCTGAGGACATGCGAAGCGGTTGTTACATCCAACCATCCCCAGAAGAGGGAAAGGTCAGAGAGTAACACTCCTGACGCAGGACCTTCAAAGAAGAGGTCGATGGAGGGCAATGCTGAGAAAAAAGTCTCTGGGAACATTTCTCAACATAGTCCAAAAAAAAAGTCTTACCAGGATGCAGTGGTGCAAATCAAAGTAGCTATTGCTCATGGTTTGCACCACAATGAGAGGCTATACGATGTCCAGATGGGAAAAATAAAAATAGCTGATAGATTTATGAAGAATCACCTCGACATCGCCCTTATCCAAGAGCCTTACATAATGAAGGATCAGGTTAAGGGCCTAATAGGTGAGCTACTGTATGATAATACAATTGGGGGTAGGCGTAGGGCCTGCATTTTATTTAGTAAAAGACTAGCATATTTTCCCATTCCAGATTACTGTTGCAAGGATCAAGTAGCTGCGTTGGTGAAGGTAAGATCCCCTGGGGGTTGGACAGAGTTTGTTGTATGCTCATAATATCTCTCGGGTGACTGTGCCCATCCAAACGAACAGCTGAAGGATCTAGTGGACTTCTGTGAAAGGAGAAACTTCCAGCTGATAACAGGAGGTTATGCCAATGCCCACCACACCGCCTGGGAAAGCAGTGATATACATAAAAGAGTGCCTACTTGAATTTATATTTAGTAAAAAATTAACGATTATGAATGAGGGCGATACGCCGACAATCATAAACGCAATTAGGGAAGAGGTTCTTGACATCACCCTTTGCACTGAGTTTATCAATAATAGAATTGATGGGTGCCATGTCTCAAATGAGACATCCATTCCTGACCATAAACAGATTAGGTTTGATATCCTGGTTTCCGGGGGCCTGGCAGAAGAAATGTATCGGATGCCTCAGTCCGCAGATTGGAGTCAATTCGAATTCTGCTCTTGAAAGGGGTTGGCTCCATTCCTCCTTCTGTCAGAACAACGGTTGATATCTAACTAGCCGTCGTGGCCCCGACGACCGCTATCACTGATGCCTATCATGGCTGCTGGAGCAATAGGAGGCGCCCTTGATGGAATGAAGAGCTTTCAAGGCTTAGAATTAAGGAAAGCGGGAAGGAGCTTATGAAAGGCGTTCGGCAAGGGTATAGATGAACACCCCAGCGGTGCACGTCTTCACAGGGTGCTTTCCAAAAGGTATGCTAGCGGGCTGGGTCTGATGGAACGGTCTGATGGCTCTTTGCTGGGCTCAGGGGTTCCCGGGCTCTTACTAGGGAGGTGAGGTACGTGAGGGTAGCCCTATATAATCGCCCCTCCTGGAATACCCGTGTAGATAGAGTTACCGGGAAGGTTACGACGGCCTTGTGGACGTGCAGGAGCTTCAACGATGAGGCCTGGGGCATAAGTCCTAAGGAGGCATTGTGGCTATATAGGGCCTTGCTAGGCTCATCTTCACCTACGCGTGCAGCGTGTGGTGCAAAAAGTTGGAAAAGCTTCAGAGGTTGGCCTGCTTGGGAGTGACCGGGGCTATGCGGACGGCTCCCACTACTGCACTGAAGGTAATTATTGAGTTGCCACCACTGTATCTCCATATAGTGAAGGAGGCTAGGTTCATGACTTACCGACTTCCAATATGCTCGAGAAAGTTCGGTGCGGAGCTGTTGGGGATGAGCAAGAGGTTCGCGTGCAGATTTTGCGGGGGAGTGATGAAACTGCCATGCACATACTTTGCGACTGCTCGGGGCTGGCTGTCCGGCGGAACTGCTGTCTAACTCCCTTAGGGATATCTCCGGTTTAATACTTGGAACGGGGATATCGTAGGAGGGGCATCGGGAGGCTACAATTAGTTGTGAATGACTGCTGTGGCCCAGAGAATACTCCTGGCCCACTATATTTCCTTTAAAATTCTATAAAATGTAGAATCTACCGTGTGACATGCCCAATCGTTTCTTACTAGTCTCGGCCAGAATATTCCTCATATTATTCGTAGATTCTCATTTACGAACATTTGTAATATTTATGGCATGCTTTTCCATATATGGCATGTCATTACCGTATTTCGCTTCCTAGATTTGCAAAATACATTGATATATCAATATCTTAATTTCTCGAGACTAGTCAAGAAACCTCCATATTGGTCTTAAGCAGGCCAATTCTATTCTTCCTTTCGAGAATTTGTGCTCGCAGTAGTTTTTCATGCCTCCATATTTTCCTTCCTAAATAGTTGAAAAGTGTTCCGAAATGGAAATAGTACGTAATACATACCAGAGTGAGTTGTGAGTCATGTCCGATGTTCGATTTCTTATGTTTATTCTCTTAATTTCGTTTCTCGGTTTGTTCTTATTATTATTATTTATTGGAGAATATTAAAATAAATCAAAATTTTAATGAAAGTGACGAAAATAATTTCGCAAAATCTAGTATTTCAAATAATTTTTGCATTTAAATCATAAAAATTTTTACTTGCAGTTTGAAACCCTAAAGAATATTAATGAAAATTAATATTAAAAGCGATAATTAAAAATATGTTGATAGTACTTAGAAAATTACAGATTATTGTTTATGATTTATAATTGAATTCTCCGAGTATAAAAGAGAAAAACTATATAGTGCATCTATTTTTCTTACAGTTCTAAAAAAAAATAATTTTTTATGATGCATTTATGTTGAATAATAACCTTCACCCAAAAATAATACGTTTTTTAGAAAATGACATTTTAGAGAACTATTTGTCATTTTACCAAACAAAAAAAAAAAGGAAAACAAAAGTTAAGTAAATCGTTTACTAAAAATTTAATAAAATTTTTTATTGTTGAAAAAAAAATCGTGTACTCAACAAATGAGAGGAGAAGTTTTGAATTCCTGAATTGCTTTTACTTTCATTATTCAATTTAATTGAAAACCTAGTTTTGAATTAAATCTTAAATTTCATATGTGAACGTATCGGGCGTGTGAATTTTAATAGGGGAGAGGGTAAGAACACAAACACTGAAACGAAAAAGACCTCTCGATTTAGCCTAAAGCACTGAGACAACACTTTCGCACCTTCCTTCACGGAATAAGAACACAAAAAGACGATAGAGCAAAACTATTGGCTAGTCAGTTTCACAAGTTCCCCACTATTGGTAGGCCTGACGACGATTTGAGTCCGCCTATTTCTGTATATCGATGATTTTTAACACTTATATAGAAAAAATATGATAACGTTAATCAAATATAAAAGTATCCGATGATTGAAATTGCTAGAACATGCTTAAAACAACAACATTATAATACGAACATATTCTAACAAAAAATTTATTCACCTTAATTCTGTTTTCCACCTTTCAGTTTTCAGGTATAAACAATTTCTCTTACACTTTGTGACATAAAAAATAAAAGCAAAAAAAATTTATCAAAAATATTTTTTAATAAAATTGCTTTTTTATTTTTTTTTTCCACTATATTTTTTATTACTACACCCGTAAAAAGTTATAAAAGTTACTAGCAATAACAATTAGTCATTTCGATTAAAATGTGCCACCCGAATATTGGTGGTAAATGGTAAAAAAGAATAAAATGGCGATACATGCACGTATTTTGCCCCCAATATGTTGCCATTTCATTCAGATAGAGACAAACATTCCAAATTTAAGAAAAAAATATCTGTAAATACAAAAATGCAACAATAACAAACGCTTCAAAGTAAATTTTAGTAGACCAACAAAATTTACATCTTCACCATGGATGAGAGGAAAACAACAAGCAGAAGAACATAAAAATTAAATTTTCCACCAAGGAAATTTGTTTTTATTTTTTTAAAATTTCCCAAATTTTTTCCAGGAAAAAACAAAAAAAAAATATTTACTATTTTTTTTCGGTTCTCAATTTTTTTTATTTTTAGAATTTTAAGGATAATAAATATAATAAAAACTTTTATACCGTTTATATCACTTACAAACACACAAACAATCAAACATTTTAGTACTCGTATAAGCAAAATTTAAAATTTTCTATTCACTAGGTGCTATCTCTGTTTTCTGTATGTGTATTCGAATGTAAAAGTGGGTATGTTTGAATATTGTAAATTTGTGGTAAATCCCGTTTATATTACAAAATAAAAAAAATAAGAAATAAAAAAACAAATCCTCAATGATATAATAACGGTTTTATTTTAAAGTACTCTAGATTTTTTTAAGGATTTTCTTGTGGTTTGTATCGTTAGTTATTATTAAAGTACACCATGTAGTTATTTTTTTACATAACATTTTTTTTCCTTTTCTATGTTATTGCTCTTCGTGTTTTGGGTTTTTGCTTTTTTTCTATAGTTTTTTTTTTTTATAAACTCAAGCTACAGTAAAATTTTTTTCTAACGTTCTTGCTTTATAAAGTGAATTATGTATTGAGATCCAGAGGGTATAAAGAATTAAGTTGAAACGAATCCCGAAAAGAAAATATAAAAAAAAATAAATTAACATCATTTGAAAATAGTAAAGCGACCAAGAACATTAGAAGACATACATAACCTGTTGTTCAAAAATTATTTAATTATTCGTGTTCGGGAAGTCAAGATTTGGTCAGTTTTTTACGACAACCGCATATTATATTTCTGATTCAACAATCTTAATTTCTTACTTCATGTTACTCAAAAGGCTATCTACTATTTTTCATGCAAGAGCATTTTGTTGCAGCCAAACCGTATAACCGTATTTTAAAACGAAAACGTAGTTCCGATTTTTCATAAACCCGTATAGTGAATCTTAGCCATAGACAGCTCCATTGACATAGAACTTTATGGGAAAACATTTATTTATTTTGATGAGGTTATTTATATAAGGCAATTTTTATTCAAATGGTCCAAATGGTCGCCTTAAAGAACAATTTTAACTCAAATAAATAAAAAAAAAACACAAATTCCAATGTAAACAGTTAGAACATTTTCTTTTTTTCTTATTTATAACAATAAAGGAAATTAAAATACCAACCTCAAATCAAAAACAAGAATAAAAAATTTAAAAAAAGTGGCTAAAAGAAAAATTTAAGCGAAAATACAAGAAAAAAATTTAGAGAAAAATTTGAAAATAAAGAAATAAATTCTTACTGTTACAATTTCGCACAGTTTTCCGTTCTTTCTTTTTTTTTTGTTCTTTTTGACTTTACACCAAAAATAACTGTAAAACCACGATTTAATTTATCAGATAACAAAAATCCTCTGTAGCGTTGCTGTAAATCTCAATTTTTTATATCGTTTTTTTCGAGTTTTCGTTTTTCTCTATTTTTATATTTTGTCTCCCTATCATGTACGTTTTTTATTCTTTTTTACAGTTTTATCTTGATAGTTTTAAGGTTGTCCGGAAATGATGGCTCATGTAGTTTTTAACAATTTTTAGTATTGTAAAGTCAAGTTATCCCCATTTATATAACAAAATCTCTAGAAAATATTTCATACACAACACTGGCTCTTATATGATATTTTACTTTTGCACATAACCCTAAAATATTTCTGTTTTTTTATTAAGCGGTCATTTCACTTTATTTTTTAAATATAAGAAAATGTAATTAAAATTTTTAATTTCGTTAATAATACTAAAATTTACATAAATTTGATTAATCTTTGAATAAGAAAATGTGTAAATATGTGTGTAATGTGGGTAAAGGAAAAGCGGGCGTGTTGACTGGAATGCACAAAACGGCAGACGCGTTACCTGAAAAATGGCAAAAATGAATTATTTTGTCTACCCGCCATGATAATGGCAAACATCTTCATGTGAAATCAGGAAAGTTTTTTTAAGTGGCTTACAGGCGTGTGAGACTAAAGTAATGTGATCGACAAGGGATCAAGCAAGGTGATCGGCTGATTCACTAAGCAGAAGAATCATCAACATTGGCATTTGGTTCTTCATAGCTCTCTGTTAAGCCAAATGGTCAAGAGGCAGTTCACCATAATTCCGAATGTATGTTGTGTTTTCGAAGGCGTCAGACTGATAATGAACGTACAGCAAAAACTTTACGAGTATTCAAATCCAAATAAATTTGTTTAATTTGTAGCGTAGGCGAAAGTAAAACGCTTCTTAATCGGACTGGCAGTGCAACATTTTTTATCATCTTAGAGAACGCATGTTCACAATTTTGTGAATGTAAAAGAACTAAATATTTATAAACACACTCACGCGCATACACACAGATTAAAAATTATTTGCATGAAATTTTTACGATCCTGACTCTTTTATTATATTTTTTGTTTTAATTGCAACATGGGATGAACTTCATTGTCTATATACAAATCTACCTACTCCACTTATACCATAAAAATATGAGAGCAATGCAATGTAATGCATTTTTATCCGAATCAAATAGGGAATTGTAAAACTACTAAGTGAAAAAAATTTTTTAATTTTTTTTTTATGTTACGAATTTTCTCTAAAACGCTTTTTAATAGTTTATTATTTATTTTTTGTTTTTCCCTGTCCCCAGACTTATGAAAAAATAAAGAGAAAGCGGGTTGAAATAGTAAACGGAAGTAAAAAAAGTAAAAAAAAAGTAGAACAACAGAATTTATTCAAATTCATTTTTTCCATTTTTTTTTCTCTTTTTAGATAATTTATCAAAATTTAATGCGGATATTAAATCTTGTATCCTTAAATTTTTTTGAATGGTGTCAGGATATACACAAAATTTACGTTCATTTGTTTTACATTTTAAATGATTTTTATTTATTTACAACTACAAAGTATTTTTGTCAAATACTTTAGAGAGAAGGTAAATACATACATACACACGTTAAAAAATTGTTTCAGATTTAATAATTTTTGTAAAATTTTGAATTTATGAATCAAATTTTTAATTTCAGGATCCACATTTTATATGTACATAATATGTATATGTTATGAATCAAAAATAAATGGAGTATATGGTAAATGAATATGAAATGCACATAATATATGGTAAAAATATGTAAGTTAAATTTGCATTTATAGACGAGGAAGAAAGGCAAGATTGACTATAATAATTAAATTATATTTCAATATTTATCCTCAGCTGTCACAGTGATCGTCTTCCTCCAAGCGTCGTGTTTCTGTCTTAGGGAACAGAGATATCTGGTTGGAATATTTGATTCTTTTAATGCTCTCATTCACGAGAAATTTTGGGACTTTGATTTCACCGTGGCAGAGTACGTTGAGGGTTTACTCTGAAAAATTGTATGTTGAACACTCTATTCGTTTGTCAGTCACAGATCGCAAAGGGTTCTCGGGAAACTGTAAAACTGATGAACTTGCGAGACATAAAACATCCTTCGCCATTCTCTCTGTAAAGGAGAACCTAGGAATGCTTTTAAATACCTACAAGGTACTGCAGCGTAACCGACAGTATAGTGCAAACCAACCACAGACGTTCAAATGGAACAACATTTTACGCGACAAGGACGTTGTGAGTGAATTTAGACTTGCATCCCACAAAAGATCTTATAGCCCTTTGAAGGAAAGATATGGGTGCTAAAATAGGAATTCTGACGAAACATTGTATTGGCGTACTTCCCTAAAGGACGAGTATATAAATTCTTTAATAACCTTTTTTTAATTTTTAAATGTTAATTCGGCAGTCCAGAACAGGAAAACATAAATATTGTTAAAAATTTTGTTTTCATTCTATATAATCTCATACCTTTGATCTTAATTTTAATTTGGAAACCCACTGTCATCTCTTCCAATTTAATCCATTATTATTATCTTCTTCATTACTGCTATTATTATCGTTATTATTATTATTTTCTTAACTAATTCATTATTTACATATGCCCACATTTTAACCATAAACCCAGACGAAAAACACAATTTCATACACTTACATATTATACACATGCTTACGGATATTTTAATATTTAACCAAAATAAAAAGGATACACGTTTCTTATGTTTATTTTTAACGAAAAAACAAAACACACGCTCCAATTTTTCTACTTATTATTTTTGATTTCATTTTTGTTTTTGTTCTTATTTTCTAGTGATATTCTTTTTCTATTTACAAACAAAACCAAAACAAACAAATCAGTAAAAGATGTTGACAGGACTATTTGTAAAACTAAATAGGACTTTTTGGGTAACAAAAAAAAAACAAGAAAAACTAGAAAATAACGAATGAATAAATACGTTTATTGCATAGTTGATAGAGTACACTTAAGGATATAAATGTCCTCTTCATTACATGAATGTAAGTGGTACAGACCAACATTGTGGTCAAGGATCACATAGAAAATCTACTAAGAAAAGAACGGCTTTAGAGCAGGAAGAAGCTGTACCGAACATACACAATAAGAATAATTGCAAACAGTCCAAGGAATTCAGCTCGCCGCTCTACATCGCCTTCATAGATTTCAAGTCGGCTTTCGACTCTGTAGGAAGAAATGCAATATGAAGAGCTCTAGAGTTAAGGAGAAATCCCTAGCAAAATAATTGAAGTTGTCAAGACGATGTATAAAAATGCAGAGACTCAAATTCTTCATAAGGGGAGATTAAATGAGTACATAACAACAACACGGGGAGTTAGTCAGGGCTGTCCCCTTTCGCCACTTCTCTTTTCAACATTGTTATAGACGAAATTATGAGGAAAATAAATGAAGTTGGTAATGGGATAAACTGGAACATCTTCAGCATCCTGAATAATCTGGAGTATGAGGATAATGCACATATGCAAATATATAGCAAAAATTAGAGAATTAGGCCTAAAAAAATTCAAGAAAAAAAAAGAACATCAGAATCAATACTGCAAATAATCAAGCGTTGGAGATTTATGACGAGGCCATAAAAGATGTAAATACCGCAACGTACTTGGGGAAATACCGTACCAACTCGCGGGAGTTATGCAAGCATGATCTGATCCAAAATCAAATAACAAAGAAAAAATTTCGATGGGTAGGTCACATACTTAGAAGGCCAGATCAGTCCATAGTCAAGCAAGTATTATAATGAAATATCCCAGGGTAGGCGACAACTGTTAAAGTATTACTGAGAAACGCTTCGACTTTGTAATGTAAAAAGAATTGTCAATTTTTTAGCTTTCCTGTATTATATCTTTTTAATTATTACTCCATCGGCACAGCGTCTAACTACAAAACGGCAAATTTACTTTCGCACTCTATCCAAAGATAGAAATTAATATGAAAAATATTATAAAGAGTTTTACTTAAGCTGTGTATTTTAAACAATGAATTGACTAGTGCCGAATTTGATATTTAAACGCATATTAGTCACATTTAAGGCATTGCTATTGAACCTAATTTATAAATAATAAATAAAATTATAACGCGAGGCTCAAATCCAAAAAATTATAGAGTAAAATTATGAGCAAAGATTAACCTCTTATCAGTCCACAACTTATCACATCGTATTACAAATCAAATCGCAACTTCGTCATAATAGATTTAGGATTTATAAATTTACAAAAGTTTAAATAGCAAACAAAAATTAAACATCTGCAATATTATTTTTTCTTCTTCCTTTCTCTTATTTGGGAACTTAATTTTCAATTTCTTATCCTTTTCCTTTCAACCATTTTTTTTATTCTTTTGAGAAAAAGGCGCTGCAATATTGCACAACGAATAAAAATTACTGACATCGGGTGAAAAAAATAATGTCAAAAAACAAGAAGGTTACAATTTTTCAAATTATTTTCTGACACTTTTTTTTTGAGCGCATATGAAAAGGTATAGCATTTTTAGGAAAGAAAAATTTTTTTTCATATGCACAAGACACGATCCTACAAAATATTATTTTTATTTTTACCTTTCTGCTTCAGGAATCGTTTTCTATGATATTTTTCTTACTTCATTTTAACTCTATATACTTAACGATATTTATTTATTTCCAGGTGTATATTTGGAAAGAAAAAAAAACTATAACAAATTTCTTTAGCAAGGATTGTGCCAAATATCCTTGTTACATGAGTCTCTATAATTTTTTGAAAGTTTCACTGGTAAAAACAAAGGAATGGAACAAAAATGTAAGCATGCATTGAAATTTTATTTTGATTTTTAAAATTGTTCAAATATTCAGGATTTGATAAAACTTATATGTATATTGCTATGTATGTATGTATAGTAAAAAATGAAATAAAATAAGAAAAAGCGCAGGAAACTCAACAAAAATTCCTGATTGAAATAATTTTGGCATACAAAAAATATGAGAGAACAACAGCAGGCAAGCGATGAATTTCAAATATATACAATATAGATGTACATATTTAACCTTTTCGGGTTTCCATTTTATTGCCACGTATGTGTGTGCGTGTAAACCTTTATAACAATAATAATTGTAATGTTAAGCAATATAAGTGACTCAAAAGGTGATGACAGTATTGCTCTGTTTCATTTTATGGTTTTTTCTTTTCATTTTTTAAATAAATAATTCTTGTGCGGGATTCTTTTCAATGTTTATGGAAAGGATGTGGGCATATATTTATAAAATAAGCAAAAATGGGAAAAAAGAAAAAAAAACGTTGAATTACATGACACTTTTTAATAAAAATAAAAATATTACTGGTTGTTATGCAGGTAAACATTTTAAGCAGCTTGAAAATGAAAAGGATCAAATTCGTTATAACAAAAAGGACGAAATAAACTATTTTTTATTGAAAACAAGAGTAAATTGTATGTTATTACTTAAATTTAGTACGAATAAAGCGTTCTGAATTAATGATTTTTGAAATACGCATATGATTTGAAAAAGGAGTATAACATTCGCAACATTAGCCTCTCTCGGTTTCAGCCGAAGAGCTAAGTCAACGATTCTTCGTACGACATGGAAGAATAATAAGATCATCCCAAAGATAATGACTTAGCGTAAATCTTTAAAAAAATTTCTTTAAATCAACTCATGGCGTACAATTAACAAGAATTTTCAAAATGAGGAAAAGAGAGATGATAGTACATCGATTCCCTGATTAACTTAAGGTATAATCTGATATAGTAGACAATTATCATATTTGAAAATTTGAATTTTTTGATATTCCAAATTCAAAAATAATTTTTACATAATTATTCATTCATATAGTGCCATACCGTTTGGTATAGATCAACTTTGACAAATCTTATAATCTCCATTTAAGAACACTTTCAAATTTGTGATTCTCTAAAGAAAATTGAGTGAGATTTATGCACTGAATATTATAAGTTACAATTTCTTTTTGTGGTTTTACATACATACTTACATAGTTATATATATGCAAATAAATTAACATTTGTTCTTCAGGTTTGTTTTTCAGTCCTTTCTAGAATTATTAGACAGATTACGTCTTTTAAAATTTATTAAAAATTATTCGTTTCTTTTTTTTAGGTAATTTTCCCGATTGGTTAGAAAAATTGTTTTTTCTTCAATTTGAAGTGTTCTCTATGATTAAAAATTTGGTGCTGGTCCGAAATATCATTAACATAACGAAAGAGGTGTGGTGAATAGGCTGATGTTGTTGTTATTGATTTGCACAAGTTCTCTGTCTTTTAATTTTGTTCAAGTTATCTCGCATGTATTTAAAATTTTCACTTCTTACTTTACTTTTAGCTACTGCCTGTTCAAAAAGTAGAATGAATGATACATTCTACTGTTGTGATTTAAAATTTTATAGTTTCATTCATGATTTCGAGACAGTTAATGCGGTAGGATTACCAGAGTGTTGTATACAGCTTCATTACTTGTAGCTGATTGATTTTTTTTTTGTCGTGAAGTGAACTGAGGAATTTGTAGATCCTTATGTATTAGACTTATTCTGCTATTGCTGTTGGTACTTCACGTAATCTATCTAAAAAATTTATTATTGTTTTCTTTCGCAGGTTAAGGTTGGTCAAATTCACGCAGTATGCCGCACTATTTTACGGTTGATTAGTTTACAACCATTGTAGTTAGTAGTGTATTTGCTAACATATAAATTTTTATGTAGTAATCTGCTACTCTTGATTCTATGATCAGCGAATGTATAAATTCATAGTTTTTTTCATTTAGTACTTTAAAAATATATTTTTTCCAGTAATAATAATTATATAAATAGATTGGAAAATGACAAAGTCATAAACATTCAGGTGCATTAATCCTACAAATGAAAAAATTCCACGAAATATTAAGAAATTTAAAAAAAAAAACTTATACCTGAATATTGTGGAACTAAAAATATTTATTAAAAGAAATTGTTTTCAAAATTTAAATTGACAATTTCAATATTCTCCCCAAAAATAATATTAAAAAAATGGAATTACAAAAAACTTCATTTGTAGTCGTCTAAAAATAAAGTCTCTTTTTCTCTTTAAACGTAAACGAAAAAATATGTTAAAATTGTATACCATTCTGAATCCTCCTTTAAGCATTTCAAACGCATCAACTGTATATGGATATAACAGGTACCGTACAACGTATTCTTACATTATGTGCCTTTCTATTCTCACATATGTACATATTTTCGATTTGTTGTAGTAGTTTTACAAAAGTCTATTTCTCCAAAAATAATGATCACATAATAAATTCCAAATCTCACATTATTATTCACTCGTTGCGTTTTATATATAATCCATCACATTAATGAATCAAGTCTGTATGTATATTAAAGCAGAAACAAAAAGAAATTGGTGGTAGGGAATTGGGACTATATTTTAAATATATGGAATGATTTCATAGGTTGTAATTACAGAAAATGTCAATTTATGTTTTTGTATATGCATAACATAAAAATGTCATCAACAGTTTGTTTTTTAGCACTTTTCCAAAAATTTTTTGAAAAAAAGTGCTTATTAGTTTCACTCTGTCCGTCCGTCCGTCCGTCCGTCCGTCCGTCCGTCCGTCCGTCCGTCCGTCCGTCCGTCCGTCCGTCCGTCTGTCCGTGTGTCTGTTTACAAAACTTCTACACCCTTGAAGATAGAAAGCTGAAATTTTATATGTACATAGATCTTTACTAGAAACTTATTTCTGTAGAACAAAATTTTTACCTATCTCCTCCCTTCTAGAAGTTATACCCCCCCAAAACCCTAAAAATGGCCTTTTTTAACTATTTGTTGCAATGAAACCATAAGCATTTTTGAAATTTTGCAAACGCAGAAAATCAGCGGCTTGCTTCCCCTAGCGCGGCATACTATATTTGAACTTTAGAAAAACAAAATGGCCGTTCAAATTTACCGTTATCTAAAGTCCTTTTTTGGCAAATTTTTGATGTCGTTTTTTTTCCAAACTACAGCCTGTAGAAGCTTGAAATTTTAGGAGCTTTTAGACATTATCAAATTGTTCATTTCGCTAGAAGAAAATTTTTTTCCATCTCCACCCCCTCTCAAGTTATCGCCTCTTGAAATTTGTAAAATTTGAATTTTTGACACCTTATATTTCCGAAACCGCAAGCTTTTTCAAATTTCTATTAAATTCCATGAAATTAAAAAATATAATTATTTTTCTTAACTCACAAAATTAAACCTTAAAATCGAGCATTATGTTAACCCCACTTTATATTAATTTTTGCTTTATTTCAAAAACTGCATAAATCATTCATCCTAAATATATGCAACCCTAGAAATAGTTTTGTATATGAATGAAAATAATTTTAATAGTGTGATAGGTACATAGACTACATAGACTGTATTTAAAAGCAAAATTTTCATTTGTTGAAGGGAAAAGTGCTACAATACAAACCATTGGTTTGACCCAACTTTATTTCTATTTCTGTATACGAGTATTTCTAAATATTCAAAGGCAACATTTCAAATAATAAAAGAAGTTTACTCGGTTTTCCCCTTGTATCAAAATAAAAGTTTCTTTTGTAATCATGAAATTTATTTAAGCAACAAAAAGGTCGACTTAAATTTAAGTTTTTGTGGTTTAAATTGTAGTTTGATTCTTAATGTCAGATGATCTTTAAATTTAATGTCAAAATTTGAATATTTACAAAAATGAAAAGTATTTAAAGTCTTAGCAAATTGTCAAATCTATCGCTATTACATGTTAATTTAAATTTGTTGTAGATTGTAAAGAAGAGAGAAATAGTTTTCATCCGCACATCAAAAACCAAAATTGAGGATATAGAGAGCACGACTAAGGATATAGAGAAGATAAGGAACAAAGTTGATGGAACAATGCCTGCACTTGGTGTACTCACTGGGCAGTACCTCTCAATGGCCCGTCTGAAAAGGATAAAAAAGTGGAGAGCGTAATCTACCGTGTCTATTAAAAAAGGAACAAATCAGTAGAACAAACACTTATTGTGTGAATATGGGGTGATAGCTCTTACGCCTGAGACCCTGATGAAAATCTCGCAGCTTGAGGTAATTGAAATACCGCAATTTGTCAAAGACCTAGATATATTGCTAATGTAGGTGGAGACGAGAATTATAAAAGATCCTATAGGTTACCTTGAGAAGGGCCTAAAGTATTACAATAAAATTCCGGACGAATTTGAATGAAGCGAAAGATATTTAAAGAATGGTACCGAAATACATGAATATACTTACAAAACAATTCACATAATAACAAAACATAAATTATTCATTATAATATAGGTCAAAGGAAGATAACTGAGAGAAATCCTGAAGAGCATGCAGATGCAAACATAATTCAAAAATGAGCATGTCAACCAAGCAATGCAAAAATTAAAAATTCAGTTATCAAAGGGTCAGATTTTAGGAAAATGTTAAACATCGTGAAAAGAACAATTTATTTTTAGACGAATTTATGCAATTTATTTTTCAGACGAATGCCATCAGTAACGTATAAACTTCAATCAATGCGATTCAGATTAAGGCAATATTCAGTGATTTCAGAAATTTTTTATAATTTAATTTAAATTATCGAATTGCCTCGTCATAAGGTATTTTTATTAAAAAATTAAATTTAAATCTAATTTTAATCATAAGGGCTAAGATCACTATATGACAATGACGTGGTATGACAATAAAAGCAATTACAAATATCGCAGTATGTTAAGTAATTACCAAAAACCAAAACCAAAAAATTAGTTAAAAACACCAAAAAAAAAAAAACGTATTTTCTTGTACAAAGGAGAAAATTTTAGAGGCAAAAACTACCGAACGTAAAAAAAAATTTATTATAATAAAATTGCGTCTATGTTAAAAGAAAATTTAATGAAAATTATAATTAGGTGCACCAAAATGACTGAGTGATGTATGAGGGTACACGCTACATACGTACGTATATGTATGATTGCACTTTGAATATGACAAATTTTATTTCATTTCCACACATGGCCACTATATCGCATTTCATCAGAGACTTCATTTTAAACGCAAAATGAAAATCCATTTCAAAAAAAGAGATACATAATTAGAATTTTTAGTAATTAGCATACTGATCTATTTCAGAAAAAAAAATTATATTTTAGATTATTGTGAACGGCGTGTATTCGCTCTGATTACAAAACATTTTATTCTTGATTGTACAACATAAAATTTTTGAAAATAATTTTAAAGAATAATTTTTCGATTAGTGATGAAGGAAAAATATATAGAACGACGTTTTAAAAGAAAATTTTAATTTTTGAAATGAAGTTATTATAAGAATGAAAATTAAAACTGAAACTTTTGGAAGTTGGACGCTTCGGATCAAATGCGTAAGTATTCGCAAAATCTAGAAAAAATTTTAGAACATCGATTTTTATGTACATTTAAATTCCAGCTCAAATTGTTACTCAACTAAAGTTTCGTAAATCACGAGTCGGCTAAGGCTTTTAGAAAATAATTATATACTACCAACGAATGTTCATCGCCACACCTGTTGCATTAATGAATCTACAAAAAAATGTGGAGGGCTGGGACTCTACCCATAGATAATTTGCAGAAGCTTATAATCTAGAAACTGAAGGTGAGACACATCAGCAGTAAAACTTACGAAGAAAGCAATAGAAGGTGATGATATGGTGTATGTACTATCTCGGCTAAGAGATCATAGAATATACAACAATGTAAGAATATTCCTTGCGTACTTCCATGATCAAAATGATATCCGTTATGATGGTATGACACAATCTAGGATTAAAGTACTTATCGATAAAGAGGGCTTACCCACGGTTACTAAACAACTTCGTACTATAAATATCTTGAAACAAGTTAAATATCATGCGGGAGTTAAGCAGTAAAAAGTTATAACAGATCTAAAAATATATAGACGCCATATCGATAATAAGTACAGAGAATACCTCCAGAAAGTTCGAGTAAATTGGCATAATTATATGATAGATATACCATGATGATGAAACATAGTAATTTGAATCAAATGGATAAATCAAATATTTTATACCTGAAAATATGCAGTTCATATAAACATTATGGAACTGGAAACTTTAATACAGGGCTATGAAATTGTGGATATTAATATTCTGGCGGAAGTGTGGATTTTTGAAAATGAAGTTGACGTACATAACATACAAAACTTTAAAACTGTTTATAATTGCAGAAATGAAAATAGAGTTGATGGTGCAATAATTTTTGTGAATAACAATTACACTACAATGAAATTGAAAAAAATGAAAAATATAATTTTACAGTCATTGAAATTATAAATACACAGCCAAAAGTTAAGATAGGAAGCTTCTACAAAACACCTTCTGAAAATTGCGCGCTACTTACCCACTACTTACAAACGAAAATAGATCAGCTGACACAATGCATCTTCTTTGCTGATGTTAATATAAATATTTTGTAAAAAAAAAGTACAGCAATTAAATATAAAGACATGGTAAATACCTGTGGATATAATTTTATAACTACGAACTACTAACACATTAATTGATCATATTGTATCACATATAGATGACCAGCACAAAATCACAAACAAAATTGAACAGAAGACATTTCTGGTCATAAAACTGCTTTTGTGAGTGTAGAGTTAATAAAACATCTGATAAAACCTTACGCAAAGCGCTCACATACTAGAGTAGATTATAATAGAATGCATGAAATAGTCAGTTATGAGTTAGCTAAGAGAAATATTATTGAAGTTGATGAATTAATTCACATTATACAGACGGCTAAAGAAAATAATATTACGACTTATACAAAAAGGTCAAAAGCAACACGTGGATCGCACCTAATATTATTAATAAATTAGAAATAAGCCTCTCTGCTCTGTATATGAGGCACATAAAAGGGATCGCAACAACACAGTTAAACAAATAAGTATTTATAAATGAAAAAGGAATTAAAAAACTGATCATTCAAGCAAAGAGAAGTAATATTTAAAATCGCATCGAAAAATGTGGAAATGATAAAAATACAGAGGATGAAAAAGAAGAATGTATCTGTGATCTCATTAAGCCAAGCGGTAATGTTACAACTACTGATTTAGAATGGTACTGATTCTACTGTGACTGTGACACTAGATCACATTTATGATGCTCTGGATGAAGCGATGTTACGGGAGTATTTATTGATTTGAGCAAACGTTCGATGTAGTAAATCACAGCCGATTACTAGATTTTCTTGAAGATTTGGATATTCGAGGAACAGCAAATTGTTTGTTTATTAGTTATCTATTAGTTATCTATTGAAGGTTCGTTATTTGGACCACTTTTATAAATATTATATACATATAATACGAACATCTCCAATTGCAACATACAATCAAAATACGCAATATATGCAGACGACACAAACTTAATAGCAGCAGCAAAACGTTAGATGAATTTAAAAAACCTAAAAAAAAGAACCATAACATCAACATAAAGGTGGGAGAATACTATAATACAAAGAGTGGAATATACAAAATATCTTGGTATCTACATAGATAAACATCTGAAATGGGACAAGCATATGAAACAGTTAAAAAAAAGCATTATTCCGATAACTATGGCTATAATTTGTCGAAAATTCGCTACAACATATGCAGCTGGAGTTATTGTACAAAATTCCACGTCGATCAAATGGATATAGTTACGAATAAAGCGTTAAAAACGCTAAATAATTTCAATCAAAGGTTGACAACAAGGGAATTATATATAAGAACAAATGAGTTAGATATAAGTCAATTCATCTAAGTATTTGGTGAAGCGCGAATATATGTTCAAGATCATAAATAAGATAAAGATGAAATCATCGTTATCAATCACAACAAGAGACATCATGCATAGCTATAACACTAGACACAAAGGGTATTTATTGTTACCTAGAGCGATTTCAACTATAAAATTAAATGATTTAAAATGCAATGCAATAAAGATGTACAACACATTACCAAATGAAATTTATAAAAAAATTTAAGAAATTAATGTATACGGAATAAAAATGAACGTGAGTTTTAGTAAAATTAATTCTAAAATAAATAAATAAATAAATAAATAAATAAATAAGTAAATAAATAAATAAATAAATAAAACGCGATACCCTGTGTTCCATTATAGCGGAACAATTATCGGACCCTGCTATAAAAGTTAATATTGCCTTTTTGCGATTTTCGAATTACCATTAGTACCATTTTACGATGTGATCTTCACCATAGTCCTATTTTGTCAGTTTACCCAAAAAACGCGTTTCTTCACAAAATATATGGTATCTACATTCTAATGGCAATTAATTATGGAAACTATTTCAAAGTAAAAATCTCCCAAAAATTTCATCAAGATTTGAAAATTCAACACTTGTATATTTCAACTATTACTCAAATATTACATATTTTAAGGATACTTTTGATTCTATTTAAATTCACGGTTCAATTTTACTTCTTTAACTTACCACTCGCTCTAGTATCCAACCATATTATTACAATAATTTTTTAAATTTTCTTGTTTTATGATACCAATAATTTTTACCGGCTAGACAATACAAAAATTCATGACTGCATTTACCTGTAAATTTACTTTAGTATTTAGCAAAAAGGAATAAAATTCCAAAACCATTTATTTTCATTTTTCCAAATCATTTAATATTAAATTCAAACACCATTTTTTTTTTAATGCTGGCGCCAAACCTACACATGCTGGTTGAAGCACATTATGTGATGATGAAAGAAAAATATTGTTACCATAGTTCACACCATTTTTTTTGTAAACTTTCATTTTTTATTGAACAAAAAAAAGGAGAAACGTTAAAAAAATGTTCAAATATTTTTTAATTTTTTTTCGAAAAATCGCAGGAATCCTTGAATCTGAAAATATAATATTGAATTGTACAAAATTGTCATATAGGTTGGGTGTTTTTTTTGTGTGCCTTTTTATTTGATTTTCATTTGGATAGGTAAACGCCGCAACCTAGTGTGAAATTGAACTGAAATTGAAAAACGTTTTCGTTGACATTAAATCTGTAATTTTTCAAAAAAAAATTTTTTATAATACAATTAAATTTTTTTTTCCTTTATAATTTTCAGAAAATCTGAACGGTAACACCTGTCACTGTCTGTCGTAACATTCGGACATACATACATACAATACATTTATACACATTGAAAAATTATCATTATAATGGGAAGAATTCTCAATCGAAATGAAAGAGAAAAGGAAGTCAAATAGTTTATTGACAAGAAGTATTGAAAATTTTCCAAAAAAACAAAAAAAGTGAATTGATTCGGTTGCAATTAAATTTAAATGAATGATTCGGTGGCGCTACCGTAAATTTCTTTTAAAAATTTACGAAAACGTGTTTATGAATTTGCTTAGCGTATTTAAAATGTTGTTAATAGATGAACTTCTTAGGCTACGATTGGGCATCTTAATCTCGACTTAAGAACCAGCGTTAAGAAGGCACCGGGCATTGAGTTCCCAAATAATTTCAAGATTTGACTGCGCGTAGCCAACAGCTGCCGCGTAGGGCACGTCATTATTTCTTTAATAGGGATACCCTTTAAAACGCCACACATTAAAAGTTTTTTATATAGTTCAAAGTGTTGATGATTTTTATGTTGTTTTAAGAAATAATCTTGTGTCTGTTAAACCCTAAATAGTGTTACACAACCTTCCCCCATATTTTAATGTTATGACAAAGAAAAGCATTAGTGTATTTTGCGCATATTTGCTAAAAATATTTTAATTTTTAATCTTTTAAACAAAAAACAAAAACGTATAAGTATTATTTACTTAACAACTTATTTACACACGCACCTATGCAAACTAATATTTTACACACACATTCATTTATTATTTTATTACCGCTATTTGTTCATACAGAATGCACGATTATATTGCATAAAATAAAGCATAAAATGAAATGAAACATTTTTTAAAAAATCTGCTTTTTTCACTCTAGAAAAGCTGATTAAATACCCCACTGATTATTATAGATAGACCTCGTCCCATATACATACATATGTTAATATGTATTTATTTAAAGAGGGAAAAAAACATAGTAGCGAAGTCTTTTCTCATTTGTATAAAAAGGTTGCGGTAATCATCATTGTTTTGTTATCAAATCTGTTACTATCTCTAACAAATGGGTGCTTTAATAACGATAAAAGTACATTAAAATTTTCATTCATACAATCTACTTAATAAACACGTATGTTATGTGAACTTTATTATGAAATAATATATATAGTGGTTAAAATGAATAACGTATATTATGTAAGTGTAGAAAAATTCAAATTCATTAGAGATTTACTCAGGCCGCTTTATTTTACTCATATGCTTAATGCTTCCGTTATAACCGCATATAACGGCAGATTGAATTCTCTTTCTCTCTGCACTTTAATTATACTATGCTCATTAATTTTTGTTTTTCCTAATATTTTTCTCTTTACTTTTTTTTTACAGTTTTTGTTGAGATCAATTTAAAATGTTGGATACCCTCTAAAATAGTAAATTATTTAGTGCCATGACAAAAAAAAATTATGCTTTATTCGTATGAAAACCGTGTGAAAATAAACACTTGTACCGTTGGATTTGTGTTTACTTTAACTGTTTTTTTCTTTCTGCTTTTCTTTCGCTTTGCTGTAAAAAGTTTTTTTATTGGCAAAAAGGATTGAAAATTAGGGATAAAAATCTGAAAAAAATTTTAATTTTTTTTTTAATATTAAGAATGTTTAAGTTCTTCTACAAAGCAGAGGTTTTTCTTTAGATAATCTTAACAACAAATTTTTCGTATGAACCAGAGTTTCCTCTGATTTTCATTAAGAAAATTTTTATTTTTCAGTCTTTCTCTTGCTGGAAATCAAAAATTTTGAACTATAAAAAAATTCATAAAAATTTTAAAAATTAAACATTCTCCCAATCTCCAAAAGTTTTTCTCTACTAAAAATTCTGGAATTCTTTCCTTGTTTTTCTGAACTACATATGTAAGTTTAATTTGAGACAATGGTAAACATTTTCAGTACCAAAATCCACGAGTAATTATTTGCAGCACACTCAAATTACGAGTGTTCTGTTAAATCAACGAGAAGCAAGTGAAGAGTTTTCTTGTCTCATTGGCGGTACACATTTCCGTCCTAGTAATTCAGCTGCCGCCGCTTAACTTGCGCAGTCTCCTGCGTTTTGGTTTGGTAGAATTGTGACAGACTATAGAGGGGTTCAAAAAATCACTCACTTATTTGCACATACGCTTACTTTATCCGCTTACTTTATTCGACTAGCGACGGCAGACAATCGAACACTAGAATCAATTTGATTTGGTAAAACTGAATTTGCCAAACGGTCGCCTATTATTAAGTAATTTAATGCCTTTATTCGCATATCCTTTAGGAATACTTGGATGTATGCAGAAGTGCGATAAAGCTCTCTGAAAGAGCCAGAAGACTGCAGAAAAAGCATTTAAGTCCCTGGAAATTCAGAGGTGTTATTCAACTCAAAAATACGCGATCCATCTTTCTTCAGATTTGAATCTGTGTATGTATCATTCTCCACACCTCCCGATTTCTCTTCCTCTCCCCACCCATCTTTGTCAAAGTTGAACATTATTTCGAGTAGTTTGAATCAACCATAGTCTGCAAAATATTACACAATAAATTAAACTTCAAAAAAGATTATTACTTCAATAAATCAAAGGATCGGCCCTTCAGTCGCTTTGTAGAAAAATTTCTCTTTCACATTTTTATGTCAAATCCATGTTTTAATTTTCGTTAATTTTAAATTTAATACCACCGGTCTCATTAGATTTCTTTTCTCTCTGTCTTTCTAAATATCTTAGCAATTAAAAATTAAGCAGTGATCCATAGAAAATGGACTTAGATTCATAACTCTTTTTTAACATATTAAAATTAAAAATTTAAATGATACAAAAAATACTCTACTACAGAAAATTTGGTTTTTCTATCAAAAAAAAAGATTACTGTTTTACTTCAATATGTTTCAAAACTATAATAAATAAATTGAGAACACATAAGTTACTCCTTATTATTTTACACAAGAAAGTTTTTTCCAAAAGGGAAGGAACAATACTTAAGAACTGTGTTGAAAACTTGACCTACATTTTAAATTTATCTTTAGAAATATATAAAATTTTAATTTATATTATAAATAATGTAATATCCTTCTTCTTCTGCTACTGTAGCTCACCACTATTATCCTGATATATGTATTGTAAAAATAAATGTCATGCCATATAAGGATTTATTCTTCAATAATAAACATTAGAAAAATTTGATTTTTAACTTTTTTTTTATGCTCCACATATGTTTTACTATAATTTTCCATATAACTTTTTAAAAATTATAATAATATTCAAGTGAATTTCGCTTTTACTTTAACATATACGAATACATAAACTAAGGATAATATTTTCAGGCGAAAACACAAAAGTGTTACAGGGTATCGCGGATATTAGATGTTATACCAGTACTTCAACAAATTATAGCTAAGGTAATTTTAAATTTTTTGGGAATTTTGAAATTTCGGTGGTTTAAACAAAGAACGTAGAAATATTAAAAACACTTTTAAAAATACTGACTTCCTTCTATTCGTAAAGTTTTAGACTATTATGAAATTGAAAATCTTTGACCACAGACGATTTCGAAATGGTGCTCGAAATAGTGCTATCTGCTATGATTGGAGTACAAAATTGTAAGAGTCAATGAGAGACTTGGCGATGTTGGGGTTGAATTCAAAATCAAAGTGAGAGTCACAGTCAGAGAAAGAGTTAATGTCAGATTCAAAGTCAAAGTTAGTGTTAAATTTGAGTTCAAGTTCGGAGCCGTAATTAAAGTTAGAGTCAGCGTCGGATTCCGGAGTAGAGTCTTAGTTGGGATCGGAATTGAAGTAGGAGTTGGAATCGAACTTGGACACAGGGTCAAAGTCAGAACCAAAGAGTAAGAGTCTGAGCCGAATGCGAAAACAAAAAAAGCTGAGGTCGATTGGAGCTGCTATGTTTTAGGTTTGATTCTTTAGCCATGGTTGTATGAAAATTCTTTATTCCGCAAATTATGCAGCAAGAATACAAAATAGCTTTTAAACAACTTCAGCACTCTATATCTGCGTTCGCTAAAGTTTTCAGTATTTTGAATGAAGTATATCTTAACTATGCTTTTATTTTTATCTAAGGAAAATATAATAAATCATAAGAAATAAAAAATAATACTTTACTTTGCCATTGAATTTTCTTATAGAACTGAAAAAAAATTGAATATTCTCAACAAAATTTTTTTATTTTTTGCTAAACTTATATACGAACTGAACATGAATTTTATGTTCGCCTTTTGATAAATTCTAACGATTATTGTAGCTTTCATCCTGTTCATATTTATGTTACATAGTTGCATATGTGTGTTATTAAATACATCAATATGTTATAGATTGTCCATACGTTTTTATTATATTCTAATTGAAAGGCAACATCACCCATATGTGAGAATAAAATAAACAGAAAAATAAAAAAACAAAATTTAAGGAGGCAAAAATATAAAAAACTTCCAAAAATCGTGAAAAATTTGACTTTTATTCTAGAGTCCTTGTTATTATCATATGTAGGATAAAAACAATAATAAAAAAACCGAAAAAAAAACAAACTTTTGACTGTTATAAAGTAAAAACCCAAAACTGGACTTTTATATTTGTTACAAAAATTTTTTTTACAATATTAACATTTCAAAAAATAAAAAAAATCTTTCAAAAGTTTTCATATAGCAGCATTACTATTTTATGACTATACAAAATTTTGTTTATGATTTTCTTTTAATCCTCAGAATGTTTTCAAGTATAAATAAATAAGACATTTTTTGTATAAATTGGCACGTACTTTAAATAAAATCCTATACCACGTATTCAATCAGGAGTATTTAATTGATTCCTTTAGAATTTTCCCATTTTCATTTCACTTCAACAAAATACTGGTATTTTATTGAAATTTAATTTTTGAGATAAAATTGCAAAATTTTAAATATAAAATTGCAAAATGTAAAATATAAAATTACTCACAAAAAATTTACTCAGAGTACAAAATGACATCTAATGAAAGTTTAGCATAAAATTTTTCACTCATAAATTTATTGAATGGCTGACAATATTTGTATGAAAATATTATATGTGAGCTTCCTTTATCTAGAGAGTAAAAATTGAGCAATAATAGACATGCTCTTAAATTTTTTAGAGAGTAGTAACATGAGTAAACAACTAAAAAATTGAGCCTTCTTAGCTGCAAACTCCTTCAACCTTATTTGACACATTCGTCATAAAAAAAAACAAACATTTTCTTTCGAAATTTTACACTGTTTTACTCATTCAAGTGTTCTTATGAACTCGCACATATACTATTAATTAAACTTGAGCACGAACTCTTCACTCACACATTCTATTAATTAATTTAAATAGAGTAGAAGCCTGAATTATTGCCATTTAATTATTTTAGTTAAATTTGCTATTGGTTTAATGCTAAATCTTTAGTTATTAAAATATTGTTAGTATTCCCACATTCGATTTTGTTTGCTTATATTTATAATTCCTAAAAGTGGATCAAAATGTAATGAAATTTTTATGTTGAATTTAAAATTTCCAACTACAACAAAAGATAATTTATCATTTTATAGGTTGGAAAAGAATACGATATGAAAAAAAAATATAAAAAAAAAAAACAGAAATTAAATCTCATTAACGTCCAACTTTGTCCTTGAGTTTTTTCTTCTTATGTCACAAGAATCTTTTCTTTCTCCCTTCTTTTAATTTGCTATAAAAATTTACAATGAAAAAATTCGGCATATGCTCATAAAGTAAATTTTAACATTAGTAAGTTCACTTTAATTTTCCAGTTCATTTTGTCAAACAATACACAAAAGTTCACAGCACACGATTTCATAAACAACACAAATTTAGTAGGGAAATAATTAAAACGAAAGACAAGGTTTATTGTGATAGACAGTAATGCGGAGTGGTCTGCACATTCTGACATTATCTCGGAATATAGGAGCGGCAAATATCTGTAGACCATTTTATTTTATTTGAAAAAGGCAAATGTACGGTATTATAAAAGCAAATAATTGCCTACATTGACGGAAATCAGTATTGGTGATTTGTTTTTACAGCAACTTATTATTTCTTTACACAATTTGGAAGTTCACAGACATTTAATTTCCACACAGTTTGCAATATAAAAAGTTATACGATGATCTTACAATCTTTATAATTTTCAGTTAAAGGTTTATTGTTCTATATGGAATATTTTAAAACTCAAAGAAATTGTCCTGTTTTGCAATCCCCGAACTCTAACTGACTTCAATTTTTTTCTCAAGAAGGCATTTCATTCTTTTTACAAATGTTATGCTGAGCACTTCTATGTTTGTATTTACAAAATAAAAGAAAAATTTCTTACGATTTTACTGAATTATCTATAATATGAAATTTTCGAATCTTTATCATAAAAATTCTTTAAATTTTCTATCATTTTAGTTTTACTCTCACTTCTGCCATTTCTCATCATTCCACATAATATTGATAAATACTATTCCATAATTGCTATGACTAGAAGGATCATTATCAAAATTCAATCTCTTGAAAATACTATACATGCATATAACTGTATTACAAAGAGCGAAAATGAATGATTTATTGGAAAACAAGGATTTAATGGGCGTCTTTATTTGCACAAAGTTTTTCTGACTTTGAGGAGTTTTTCACATTTTTTGCCTCGTGTTTTCTGCTGTAAGTCCTTTGAATTTCAAACATATTTTTTTTTTTGATTTTCGTTTGTTCCTCATCATTGATTTGGATGCCTCCTGCTTGTGCTTGACTGTATTCATGTTATCGCAATTTTTGTATCAACAAAAAAAAATTGGAAAAAATATCCATCTTTTATATTCTTTGATCCTCTATTATATTTTGATCCGAGAGAGAGAGAGAAGAAAAATCTTTTGTTTTCTACCGTTTTTTGTTCTGTTTGTTTATACAATTTAGTATTCGATTGTGCATATAGAGTGAAGAGAGAAGTGTGGCGAAACAGAGAGGAAAGTATTGTAACTAACAATATGGTTTGCGTGTTTTTTTTTCTTTCTTTTTTTTTGTGTTTTGCTTTATTTGGGTTGTTTGTTTGGTTGACTTCAAGTATCTAGTATAAGACTATGATTTAGTATTTTACTTAGTGTATAATAGCTTTAGAGTATAGTGTAAATGTTACAGTAAGTTAAAATGTGTTGAAGTGGAAATGATAATAATGAAATTAAATTTTATTTTCGTATTTTTTTTTTGTTTTCTCTTTCTAAGGAAAGCGAGAAAGGGAGTTTTTTTTTGTTTTCCTTTCATTCTTTGTACAGAGAAAACACAATTTTTTTTTCTCTATCCCATCGCTTTTAATTCTTGTTTTTTATTCTTTTTTTCTTTGAATATCGATTCTAATGAGATTTTGATGAACTGCGAGCATATACTTTAAAAGTATATGCGAGCAACAACATCAAATTTCCATATTAACCGAATATTTCCTTAAAAAAATTTCAAAATCTTGAAATTTTGAAGCTTGTAAAAATATAATTATATGCAATGAAGGTAGGAAATAAGCTTACAATTGTACATAAATTGTAAAATTTCGTACGGAAACCTACTACTAAACGAAAAAAAAATAAAGAAAAATAAAAGTTTTTTGCATAACGTTAGGAGTTAAAAAATGACATAAAATTAATTCTTAATGATATACTTCTTTTATATAAACATATTTGTGAATATGCGAATATTATTTCAAATATCTTAACAAACAGATCAAAACGGAATTTAATTTGAATTTAGAGAATCGATCATGTAATCGTAAAATCAATCGAATTAATTGAAAATTGCATACCTTTAGGAATATTGGGTTATCAATAAAGAATCTCTGATATATCAGATTTGGCATGGAAAATGTTGCTCTTGCCGGATGAATCAAACAGTAGTTTTAAATTTTTTTTTTATATCTACTTCACTCTTGGGAGGAGCATAGGGCTAGTGTACGATATTGTAGATGACCACAAACCACTTTCTTACGTCATTGAGTTTACTAGGTAGGGGACGAGCCTACGCAATTTTTTTATATTAAGTGTTTAAAGTTATTGATCTTTACCATTTTATTTTGCTGGTAAAGCTATATAATATTGAAATAATTTTGACAGTGACCCGACTGCGCTTTGAATTTTAGACCCTTCTGTTAAAGAAGCATTGGTCAGGTAGTACGTTTAAATGGTAGATTCAGTTAAAAGCCTAATGTAAATTAATAGGAAATTGCCTATTTGTGGGGGATTTAAATATTCACAAACATGTTTTTGAGTAAAAAATAATACTTTTGTTCAGGAAATTAATAATAACAAATTTTAATTGTACTGTAAGGTAAAGTCAATTATTCGGGAAAACCATTTTTAGATATAAAAATTCTAAAAAAATATCCAGAATAAGATTCAGAAATGACCAAGTAATCGATTTGTCAGGGTAAGTTTCAAAGGCGAACTCCAAAATTTTGGCTTATCGAGTATAAAATATGTAACGAAATTTATGAATTCACAAAGTTTAAATTTTTTATTATGCATTTTACAGCATTTTAAACTAACATTTGAGTTATAAGAAAAATTATGTAATGTGAATTATTTATTAATCTGCATAATAATAATTCATATGATTGTTATGTGATCTGAATAAGTTTCCTAAACTACTGATCCAAATTTTATATTTCATATTACGCTATAGTTAACACAAAATGAAAGGAAGTAAAAAAATTTCTTGCAACTTCTTTACCACAATATTTCCTTTCTATTTTTTATAGTTACATGTTAAACTCCCTTTTCTTTTTTGATTGTATTGGTGACTGGGTGCAAATATATGATGAAATTTTTACACGTATAACAAGAAATTTATACTGAGTACAGAAATCAAAGGATTTTGTAATGCACTTTTTCCAATTCAATGATTTTGATGAAACTGTAATATGTGCTAGTTTAATACCCTGCATGAATTGATAAATTTACGGGTCAATAATTTTTTTATATAATTAAAAAAAAAAGAAAATTTTCTGGGGTTCAAAAGAACATGTTTTCGATTTTTCTTTGTTTTTGAATTTCTATATCCTACATTTTCATAGTAATCAAGTTTTTATTTCCACATCATTTTTAGAAAACAATTTTTAAAATTACTTGAACACTTTTTATGCTTAAGCTTAAGGTAAAGCTGACAAATGCTTCATTAAGCGTTATAATTTAACGACCATTGTGTATTGAATTAATTATGAAATAATTGTAATTGTAACATTATTTTAAGACACTTATAAATTTCGTTTAAAATTACAACGATGGTTTGAAAAGAGAGTAAGATTTTATTAATTTGAGTTTGAAATCTTAAAAAAGATTTATATATGTTTTAAACTCGGTAACAGCGAGAGTAACTCTAGATGCCTTTCTACAAAAATAGGAGAAAGAAGAAAAATTTTAAACTGTGAAATCCAAGCAGCATCACCAAAAAAACCACATATATGTACCGAGAGCAAAGACATTTCAGAGACAAAGCCCGCGTTGGAACAGGATGATCACATAGGGATTTTGACGATGAGGTTTGTAACCGTCGTGCTCGATAACTAAACAGCCTGAATGACTTGAGAAACAACTCCATCTTATCCACCTTTGGTATGAAAATCATTATGGTCAAAAGCCATGACGCAGGCATATACCTGACAGCAAGACTGCTTCTAAATTTTTTAATAAGAAAGGTCAAAAGTTGCTTCAACCTTAGCTACAAGACTTCTGGGGATATCTCATTAACTCTTGGTGCCTTGAATGGTTTAAAAATTCAAACTGTCCACCATATGCTGCTGTCAATACATATAAGTGCCTCTCAGCTCCAGCCTTTACGACTTGATTTTCTGTAATTTAGCATTAAGACACAACACTCAATCTGCCGTCAGGAAAGTTAATCTCCAGAAGAAAAAGGGTCACTTGGCCGAAATTTTCTACATAGTTTCTACATTTTGTCCGGTTTTAATTTCTAACCAGTATTAAAAGAACATCCTCTGTAAACAAGCAATGTGCTTAAAGCTCTAATTAATTCGTTTTCATATTTGACAAAAACCCTTTTATTAAAATTTCAAAAATTCATTAATAAATTTTTAACTCAATTTCAAATTTAACAATATTAATTCTAAAAAATAGTAAAAAAAAAAGAAATTTTCAAAAATTTTCGAAATTTCATTATCCTCTTAATATGAAAACTGAACTAAATTTAAACTATATAATTTTCACTGCTATATATTCTGGATTAGATATAATCAATTCTTCTTCCAAACTCTATCCTTACATATTTGAAGTATACTTTATTATATTCGAATGACAACTTCATTAAAATTACTTTTCTTTAAATTAGTCTTATAGAAATTGCCTCAAATTCAATTTCAACACAACCCAAAAAAAAAAATGTCCCGCAGCATCACGTACCTATTCTAGGGAAAGACGAGAGTGCTATGTTACGTATAACAAAAGAATAAAAGTAGTATAAATTTCAAAATTAAAAATATGGTTTCATTATTCTAAAAAAAAATTTTTCAACTTCCAAAAGAAAATAATGTTTCTGCTTTTTTTTTCTTTATTACAAATTTCTTAATTTTCATAGTTGTTCCAAGAATTAAATTAAAATAATTACAATGTTCTCTTTAACAAACTGTCGTAATAATATAAAATACGACTTCTACATGTAATTACTAAGCTCTGAAATCCTTCAAATAGAAAAAAATACAAAAAAGCAAGCAATTTTAAATTGTAACCTTAAAATTTTCGTCATATCAAGTTAAAAATTTACTCATTTGTTGAAATTCTATATTGAATTCTCGCCTAGAAGCCCTTTTTGCTTTTAATTGTCTGAAAAATTTATAAAAAAATAGCGAGTGAGTCATTTACAATGTCCTGTCTGCCTCAATCTCTCTCCCCCTCTCTCCGTCATTCTTACGGATCCAACATTTTTCATTTTCGTTTTTTAAAATCATGCTCTACTTTTCATTGTGTACACATTTTTACTTTAATTATCCGCCCCAAAAAGTGGGATTTAAAATTTTTACACAAAGAACATGAAAAAATACAACAAAAAATAGAGAAAATTAACTAGAAAAACTTTAAATTTTTCGTCTTCACTCTATTATTCGCCTATTTCTCAATTTAACTTTTCTTTTCTTTTATAAATTTTCAAACAAAATATTCAACCAAAAGATGGAACGCATTAGAGCGATATCCAAGTGAACAGAAATGAGAAGAGAAAAAAATAAATGAGAAAAAAACTACTCTCCTTATTATTTTTTATTTCTCTCTCGTTTTTTTTTTTGTCCTCTATTCTTGTACATACGGAAATGAGAAGAATTGCAGTTCATATTTCCTAAAGGACATTTTAAATTTTTTTTTATATAACATAAAACAGCTGAAAGAAAAATAAAAGAAGTTCTTGAAAATTATAAGTCGAAATAATTCAACTGAAGTCACAACGCATAAAAAATCAAAAGAAAGAGAAAAAAAAAGCATGAAAAATTTCTATAGAACAAGGAATAAAATTAAAGAAAAAAACCGGAGAACGAATTTCTTATTTTTCTTATTTAAATTTTAAAATAAAATTTTCCAGCTTGTGTTTTTTTTCGTCTATAACAATATTGTATACTTATAGGCGTACCTATGCATGTAAAAGTGAGATGAGTACATGGTTTGAGGAAAACCTACCGAGTCATCATATTTTTGCTTAAGACCTTACAACTGCCTCAAAAGTGAGAAATTTAGTTTAACAATTGGGGTTAGTTTACTCGAATATGTAGTTCATGAAATTAATGACTCTGTTATTTCTGAAAAAAATATCTCATTTGTTTTTAGTACTTCTGAAAAGTGAAACCCATTGTTAGCTCTATACCATGTAAAAGGTTTATCGTTGGGTAATATATCAACACATTGTTGTTGGTCAAATCACATCTATGACCTAGAAGCCAATATTTTTGTCTGTTATTTGTTTTTGTAGCAACACATTCTAAGTCATTCTTAGTTATTTTGCTCTATTTTAGATTGAAACTCTAGCTCTATTCAAATTTAATTGTGGTGGGTTTATTAAATTTTTGATAAGCCAACCAGTTTTGTGAAACACAAATTTTTTTTTTAAATTCTGTTTCTTTCGGATTGTCGTTCAAGCATTTCTCCTATTTGAGTTTTCTTGAATTGGACACGATATACTTCAGAAATTGTTCACGGAGTCACATTATTTACTCAGCACACTTTACTTTGCGTTTACTGCTGCACCTCAATATCAGTCCACATAAAGTTTAGACATCTGCCTAAAATTTCAATTTAACTCTCTTTTTTTTTTTTCAAAATATGCACAAAAAATTATTAAATTATGAAAGGATTCTTAAAAAAAAAAAACAAAAGAAAACGACCAATTTGAAATGACAAAGAAAAGGAAGAAGACAGAAGTACATTTCTTATTATGATAAAAACGAAATCCAGAAGTTTAAATTTTCTTTTGCATAAAAAATTACCAATTATGCTAAGAGTAAAAAGCATTTTTTTTTTATTGCTTCTTTAAATTGAAAAATTAAATAAATTTTCTTTTGTTTCGTTTCCTTCGTAAATTTTTTTTAGAAAAATTTTAATAGGAAAATACGTTTAAATTAGAATAAAGGAAGACACTATTTATAGTTAGGGATGATACGAGTAGTAACTACAAATTGAATGTACACGAGAGTGCAGTCATCATTATCAAATATCTTTCCCTTCTTTAATAGCTGGCAGTTTTCAAAAATAGTAATTTTTTCTTCGTTAACATTCTTCATGAATTTGAAATGATAACTCTCCTTTAAAAAAAGTAGTGGCTTAAAATATTCTTGATAACCAACTCCTAGTGCCAACTCCTAGTGAACATTGAGTTTACTGTGCAACGTTATTCAGAGTTTGCGGTAGATTGTTCAGGATCAGGGGCTTAGCTTTAAACCTGTTTGTTTTTATTACCAATTCAATTTTTTTCTTTTATTTTAAGTTTTTAGACGATTGTCAATTCAGATTTCCATGTTTGATGGTGGGTTAGTATCCAAGCTTATGTTGATGATATTGTCACCATCGTTTCGGATAAGTTGAAGGGCACTATTTATTTAGTATGATATAATACAAAAAGGCAGGCCTGGTTCAAAGCTTTGTGCCTAAAACTTAATTCTATCCAGAGAAGAAATTCGCTTAAAGAAAATCAAAAGTAGAGAAGAATATATTGGGAGATCAACTACATTGGAAAGGTATTTGATTCCAAGTTTGCGGTGGATTATTCAGAATCAGGAAGCTTAGCTTTAAACCCGTTTTTTTGTTAGCAACTCCAGTTATCTTTTCTTATCATAAGTGTTTAGGCAATAAGGCATTCGGATTCCAATTTTACTTATGTTAACAGCTGCCTCATATAGAATTCGTATTATTCAACATCACATTATAACACATATTAAAAAAAAACTTTCGTTTTATATGTGAGTATATCAGAAATTACATTAATAATTCGTAAAATGGATGTTAAAAACATAATTTTTATAAATTTTTCAAAATCATTAAAATTTTTTAATTTTTTTTAAGAAGCTTTAGAAAAATTTTCAAGCAAATTCAATATTCTAATGGCAACCAAAGCCGATGCTCCAATATCATATCCTTGTATACATAGAGTCATTGCATAATTATATTGCAAGCCCAAGAAGTCACCGTAATTCGTTTTTCATTTTCTGAATTTATTTTTGTGTGTTTTTCTTTTTTATTCTAGTTCTTTCCTTTTTTTTCTCTTTTGGCAATATTTTTAACGAAAATTTATTATGTTTCCAAAATGCGATTATTATTATTACAAAAAGAAAAATAATTGAAGTTGTAACCTCTACTATCATCATAATTTAAAAGGAAGTAAAAAGAGCCAACTCAAAAGTGATAGTCAACAAAATAGAAAAAAAATAAAAAAGAATACTAAAAACTCTAGGGTATACCAAAGTCGTAGTTTCCATTCTCAAGAAACTGCTTTGTTCTCATATTTTCGAAAATTTAAGGATGTCTTTTTGCTAAATTCAATATTCGCAAAACGAAATGCTGTAATAATTTGTGCCGAAATCTTATATCCCTGTACTTCATCAATAATAAAAATCGATTGCAAACTGTTTATAAAACCCAGTGTGACTATGTTGATAACTTTCTGTTGACAGAACAAAATGAAAAAAAGCCTAAGGAGCTCTTGAAAACGGTTCCCGTAAATTGTTAGGATTTTGTTGCTGTTTGATAATAATCTAAGACATTGAATTCAAAATTGCACTATTACGGACTTAATACAAAATTCAGCTTATCAGTTGTCAAAATTCAATATCACAATACCTACCACGTCTTGGGCAGAATTCCAAATTTTCAATGTTACAAGCCAAAAATAATATTCAAATAAAGTTGGGTCAAACCAATGGTTTGTATTATAGCACTTTTCCCTTCAACAAGTAAAAATTCTGCTTTTAAATACAGTCTATGTATACCTATCGCACTATTAAAACTATTTTCATTCATATACAGAACTATTGCTAGGATTGCATATATTTAGGATGACGCATATATGCAGTCTTTGAAATAAAGCAAAAATTAATATAAAAAGGGGTTAACATAATGCTCGATTTTAAAGGTTAATTGTGTGAGTTATGAAAAATAATTATATTTTTTAATGTCATGGAATTTACCGTTAGCTTTTTGTGTTTATAGAAATTTGAAAAAGCTTGCGGTTTCGGAAATATAAGGTGTCAAAAATTCAAATTTTACAAATTTCAAGAGGCGATAACTTGTGAGGGGGTGCAGATGGAAAAAAATTTTTTTCTAATGAAATGAACTATTTATTAATGTCTAAAAGCCCCTAAAATTTCAAGCTTCTGCAGGCTGGGGTCTAGAAGAAAAACGACATTAAAAATTTGGAAAAAAAAGACTTTAGATAACGGTAAATTTGAACGGCCATTTTGTTTTTCTAAAGTTTAACCATAGTATACCGCGCTAGGGGAAGCAAGCCGCTGCCTTTCTGCGTTTGCAAAATTTCAAAAATGCTTATGGTTTCATTGCAACAAATAGTTAAAAAAGGCCATTTTTAGGGTTTTGAGGGGGTATAACTTCTAGAGGGGGGGAGATAGGTGAAAATTTTGTTCCACGGAAATAAGTTTCTAGTAAAGATCTATATACGTACAAAATTTCAGCTTTCTATCTTCAAGGGTGTAAAAGTTTTGTAAACAGACACACGGACAGACGGACGGACGGACGGACAGAGTGAAACTAATAAGCACTTTTTTTCAAAAAATTTTTGGAAAAGTGCTAAAAACAAAAAAAAAAAACAAAAACAGGAAATCGTACACAGAAAATTATTAAACAACTTACTTTACCGTGACTCCTTTTATCTTCCCCTACTTATATTTTATATTTGCATTCAATGACGGTGGCGCCACTAATCTGTTTTTTTTCCTTCTCTTGATATCAAAACGAGGAGAAAAATAATAATATAAAGAGGAAAAAGTAAAAATTTAATAATAATGATGGTGAAGTAACAGTATAAAAGAGAAAATAATAATGAAAAATAGAAAAAAATATAGATAGTTCGAAAATAATTCGAAAAGTCTACATAAATTGATGAATGCGACAAAAAAAAAGAAAAAAAAAAGGAAAAAAGTAAAAAAACCTTTTGTTTTTTTTTTGAACCTAGCTATGTGGATATAGAGAGTAAGCCAAAATTTCGTGAAAACAATAAAGATTAAAGAGAAATTACAAGCAAATAATTCGTATATGTCCATTAATATTGTTTTTACATGGATGCATAATATAATTTGCGGGGAAGGGCAAACAGGGATTAATAGTTTTTGAAAACTAACTATGTTATACAGAGTGAATAGTATTTTTATCGATTAAGCGCAAATGTTGAATTGCTCTGTAACTATTACGGTTATACCACATTTACTACATTGGTGTTCATTTCCTGCAAGGATGTTTAAGAGTTTTCACATAATCCTATACCGTTTTGCAATAAATGCAAAGAGGAGAAAGAAGAGAGAGAGAGTGAGAGAAAGAGGGTGAGAAATGCAATTCAAAGGTTTCAAAAGGTTTAACAATATGAGCAATCGAATTAACAAACCGTATAATATTCCGTGATGGCAGCAATTTTTTGCACTTATTCCTTTTAGCATGGACTTTAGCTACTCTTTAGTTTCATAAGTCAGTTTATAAGTCATTGGGTATAGTATTTTTGCTTCAGTATGGATTATTATGGATGTATGGTTATTATCGGCTTTTCGATTGAAGGAGTAGTGCGATAATCACTATAGTTCTAGTAAAAGGCACACCATAAACCAATTTTTCTTGAAAATCTAAATTTTCACTATTTACAGTAAGAGTTGGAGAATCAAACAAATAAATTTCAAATTTTCTGCATCTATATTTGAATTTACATAAAAGAATGTCTTTATTGGATAGCAATTCTAGTAACTAAGATAAATCATTTTCAATGCATATTGTTCATAAAAATGATTCACTTTATAAATAATTTGCATAGAATCACCAAACCAATTCTTCTTATCTTACTTATTTTCCAATTCATTACTTTAAAATCCATTACACAAATCTTCTAATTCCAGTGCAAAAACTATAATTTTTCCAATCATATCCAAAAAAAAAAAACAAATTTAATTAAAACACTAAAAAAATTTTTTTTTCATTAATCACCCATTTTATTTTTGTAGTCATCAGGAGCCGTAACTTTTTCAATAGTTTGTTCAAAAATCATAGAGAAAACATTGTAAAAAAAATATTTTCCATTTAACCAAGATCTTTTTTTTTCTCTCTTTTCATATCCTTATTGGTTCTCTTAGTACTTTTTTTTTTTTATTTTTTTTTCTCATTTTTTAATTCAAAATAAATTTTTTTTTATATCTTTCGAACCGATAGGGAAAACTTTTGTTGTTGAAAATTGTTTTCTTCCATAAAAACCAAAAAAAAAAAAATTAAAATAAAAAAGTTGTTAAAGCAGGAGCCAAACCAACACTCAAACGAAAGAAAACTAAAAAAAAACAGAAATTCAGAAAAAAAAGATGGTGCCAAAAAAATTGAAAGTTATTGAAGTAAAAATATTCCCAGCATGAAATATTTATTGTTTTCACTTCACACATACATCCGTTATCCTGTATATTATTCATTCAAACTAACATGTTCGAATAGTAAAGGTTCAAACATAAAATATGTAAGTGTGTGTGCTCATACCGTATGTTTTCACATAGTAGATCCCAAAAGTGCAATGTGAGATCATGAAAATTTGTAAATTTTTCACAAAACAAAAAAATAAAACAATTTCCTTCTAGTTTAATTTTTTTTTGTGTAACTCTAGTCTTTTTAAAGTTCTTCCTTTATTTTTGATGTTTTTGTTTTCTCGACCTCCCTTCGATATTCCTTTTCCTTTTCTTGGGTTTATTGGGTTTTCCTACTTTTTTTGCAAGATTTTTTTTTCTCATAATAATATTACAATTTTCTTTTTCAAAAAGGAAAAAATAAAAACAGGAAAATTTTTTCTGAAATTTCAAATTTTGTGAATAGCACTTATTTTTTCTTTTACGTCTCAGTCATACCACACTTTCTTTCTTGTCCACCTCTTAATCTTTGAAAGTGTTTCTAATGTGAATGTTACAATATTCGAGAACAATATAAAAAGAGAAAATTATAATGTAATGAAAATTTGAATTCATTGAAGCTAAAAATTGGATAAATTTCAGGTCAAATGTGCAATAAATCGAATAAATGAAGAAATTAAAATCTGTGAAACACAAGGATTTCCTTATAAAAAAAGGAAAACACAAAAAACAGGAAGACAAAAAGAGGGTGGACCTGGAATAAAATATTTGTTTTCTTCTCTTGCATTTGGAATAATATTTTCAATTGAATAAAATTTATTATAAGTTTTTCAATAGTGTAATAAATTACTTCATATAACATTTATATTTCAATTGAATATTGGTAAGATTTGCCAAAATTTAATAGTGTACTGATTTGTTTAAAATTAATGGGACTTGAAAAGTATGCCGATCGTATTTTTACAATGGAAGTTTTTGTAATTCACTAATGAATTTCGAATATTTTAAATGAGGCACAATGGTGGACAGGATTACTTGAAATTCTATTATAATTCTATTAAATTCATTTACAACTTTTACAAAAATGAAATTTATGTAGTATTATCAATTTCATTTCAGTTTTGCATGGCTAAAGGATACCCACAAGATAGAATTCTATTTTTCGTTGATGCAAAATTTGATGGCGGAGTATCATTTTAATGTACTTTTTCGTCAAGCTTAAGGATACTTTTTGTGAAATAGTACAAGCAGGTCTGGTTCTGAGACTTAATTTTCCAGGGAAAAATTCACCTGTAGAAGTTCAACTACATTGAGAAGGTGTTTGATTCCAAGCTTCTTTGGCAAAGTCACGAAGCGGTTATGCGTCTATGAGTCGTCCAGACACTTATGGCTTGAAGGGCCATCTCGAACAAAACATGGGACTGCTCCCCGTCTATAATGTTGTGGATGTATACAATGATTATACCGCTTCTAACATATGCAGCAACATATGGAGCGGTGATATATTGGGCGAAAATAAGGCTTTTATAACGGCTAAGATGAATCTGGAACGATTACAGAGACTCACCTATATCTGCATTACGGTACTATCAGAACGTAGTCAATTGCATCAGTAAATAGGAGAAGCATATAGATTGTTTGAGACCATAACAATATCTCATATATTTTCACCGGTTTCATTAATAGTCATTCTTGCAGTTCCAGGTAAATGAACTACCCTTTAGTATATAAGGAAGCTACTAACTTCAATTTATTAAGAAAATGAGATGATCTAAGAAGTATTAAGAGAATGAGATTTGTTTTCACTATATCTTTCCCTGGTTTGAAATTAAATTTAACCAAAATTACTAAAGCCACAGCACTTCTTTTTAAAACCATAATTATTTCCTAAATTATTATTTTAAACATATACATACATAATATTAAATTTTTAAATAAATTATTAAAATTAAGGTTCAATTTTACAACAAATTATCCTTTCCTTTTCCCATATAATATACTTGTAATGTTTACAAAGACCAAAAATAATATTTACATTTAATATAAGACTAAAAACAAAAAAAAGGACTGAAACAAAAATAATATTAAAATATTTTTAAAAGTTATTTTTATTTCTTTTACTCCTTTCAGTTTTCCTATAAATAAATGACAAGCAGTAGTAGACTAAAAACTTTGAGTAAACACTCAGAATTTGCTATTCATAAAAAATTTACTATGTAAGACAGTATTGTATATGATATGAGCCTGTATAGACTCCTATTATATAAGAAACAAAAAAAAATATTAAAAATATAAGAATATCGTTTAAAATTTTGAGAACCTTTAAGAGACTACTTAATAATTTTTTTTGTCGAAACTTTTGAGGGGACAAACCATGGCTTTCTTTAATAATAACATAGTCTGGACATTTTCAATATACTAAAAAAAAATTAAGGAAACTTGTTAAATTTCATTATAAGGAATAAATAAAAAAAGTATTTTAAATATTGCCTTTGAGTTTTGGGAAGAAAAAAAAAAGTACAAGAAAAATTAGAAATATTCAAGGGAAGGCTATAAAGAAAAATAAAAAGTGTTAAGAGAATAATTTTAAAAAAATATTTTCATTTCTCCAAAAATAGCCTAAAGTTATTTTTTTGAATTGGACATTTTCTTACTAAAAATAAATTTACATATTTACTCGTTTTTCCAGCCCATCTGTTCATAATTTAAAATTATGGTTTTCTATAACCAAAAAGAAGAATCCAGAAAACTTTAATAAAAAAAAATAAACTTTTAATTTAAATTTTTTTTTTTTTAATTTTAAAAGAAATTTAAATTCGAATCTTTAAGAATGTGAATGGATTTTCAAAATAACTGTATAAACCATAATGTAGAGAAGAATTTGCCAATAATTTCTTCGTATATCTGTAGCTCAGTTGGTTCGATTCCTGTTCGAACAGAAAGATTCCTTAATTTTTGCTCTTCGGTTCAATAAAACTACTTTTGGAGAAAAGTCGATCAATCGATTTGCTTATTTTTGCACTCGTGTATCTCAATTTAAGCTGATAATATGCAACACCACACAATTGATAATTTGCAGTAAACTTTGTGAAACCATTACAAAAATACTTTTTGAGCGCCAATTTGAGCATTAGTGGGGGCTCAAAAATCAAAAAAGAATTTTTATTTTCCTCCAACAACATTAATTTCTTTAACAAAAAATTTTTATATGAAAAAGGAACGTAAGAGTCATAAGATATTCAAGAAACACTTATGTAACCATGTAAATTGAATATTTATTTGAAAATTTTGCAAAAGTCAAACAATAACAAAGAAAAATAACAAAAAAGAATAAAGATTTTTTTTTGTTCTTATTAAAATGTCAATGAAGGCATAAGAAGAGGATTAAAACGATCCGAATGCGTATATGTGAACGCAAAAAAAAAACGCAAAGAAAATAAAAACTTGTTAAAATTTAAAATGGAATAATAACGGTATATTACCGTTTTATTATACTTTAAATTGTATACCTGCACATTGGATTTCATGGTGTAAATATTTTTATTGTAATGGAAAAGGAAATTGTCAATTTATATTTCGAGTTAAAATTTCAAAGAGAGCAAAAAAAAACAGAAAAATGGTGGAAAAAAATTGAGAAAAAAAAGTGCAAAACGCAACCAAACAAAAGCAAAAAAGCGTAAAATAAAAATTTTTTAACTTTACCTTTAGGTATATACCATCTTTTTTATGGCCAAAAAAAAACTGTTGGGGTGAATTTAATGCGAATTTAAAAATGTAAAAAATTTGTTTCTGAAATTGTACAATGTAAAAAGGTAAAAAACGAAAAATAAATATTGTAAGATGCCGTAAGGCAAAGAAAATAAGAAAAAGAAAAGTTTTTCATCTTTTCAACCATTGCGGTTAAGATAGTGAAGAGTGGAAAGGTGTGTAGAGGAAGGTGAATATTAAAAGAAGCGGGGGTGTGTAATAAAATGAAATAAAAAATGTTTTTCCTTTAATGCTAGATAGAGAAGCAAATATAATAAATGTTTTTCATTTCTTTTTTTTTTATTTGTCTTTCTTACCTTAAGTTAAGATGCAAATTAAGATGATATTGAGAAGAACAATGAATCAACGAATAGGAAAATATAATACAAGAATAAAGAGAAAGAGAGCGACACAAAAAATATGGTGATATTGGGAATCGGATACTTTATTTTTTCCTTTTTTTTTCTTTTTATTTGTTTTTTTGTTTCAAGATAAATTGGTAATTTTTTAGCACTGATTTATGAGCGGTGCTTAGAATTTTTATGATATTTATCCTATTTGTTTGCCGGTGTTTATAATTTTTTTTTTATATTTTTTACTGATTATAAATTTGAAAAGTTTCTCTTTTTCGTTTCTCTTTTCTCTCAATAAAAACGAAGTTTTATTTTTTTTTTTTGAAAAAATTTTTGTTCATTACATGAAGATAAAATAAAATTAAATGTTTGATTAATAAGTTATCGAGGAAATCCTTTAAGATACAGAACTTAAGGTATAGAGGGTGAAATTTATGATTTTAATAATAATTTAAATTCTTTTTTTTTTTTGATCTATAAAGTTAAGATAATTTTGGATGTTCAATGATTAAAAAACGATTATCTAAAAAAAATTTCCAATTTCACCTTTTAACGTTATTTATGATTGTAACGATAATTATTGGAATTCTCATGAAGGATGAGAATATGATAGATGTAGGGTAGTACGTACGAAAACTAAATGATACATAGAAATAAATAAATGATACCGAATCGCACAATATACTGTTCGTTGGGGTTTAAGAAAGGAATCAAAGAGGAGGCGAACACCTTCTTATAAGGTGCTAGCTTGTGCTGTAGGACATACCTCGCACTCTGAGAGGGGCACAATAGATGCTTATTTGTTTCTACGTTCTGTGAAGGAGGGACCAATTTTTGTTTCAATCTAGTCTTTGAATCAAGCGGTTGCTCCGAATGCACTCCATATCTCATAGCTCAATTTCCTATTTCATCACTTACTCCTATTTCATCGCGTTAAAGACATTGTTCTAGAAAGTTTGCATTTGATTGATATACGTTTAATTGCCATTGCCCAAAGCGATACATATTCTCAAAGGCTTTATAAGTCGTTTATATATCAACACTTTTCTGTCATGTCGTTAATTTAGACCTACGACATAGAAGTTAATACTTTTTCCTATATTTTTTTTTCTAACTCTGGTTTTTGCTTGTTGACAATTAGTTCTGCCAATCTAACCTTGAGATCCGATGTCATTCCGTGGTTCTTTCAATTAATACTTTTGAAGCATTAAAATTGAAATGTTTAGAGTTAGCTTCCTACGGGGGCCCAAAACCGCACTGTCACCTCCTAGTGGTGGGCCCCGGTAATGGCAGAGGAAGGGGTGATTGAAACGATAAAAGTTACGTTCGTGTCGTGGTCATGTCTCGCGGCGAGACTCTTGCTTTGTGAGTTTCAGCCCTATATCTATACGTCAGCTGACGACAGGCGTCCCAAGTTAAGGTGGAACAGCATATGCCGATGACTGCGTGGCTAAGGGGGAGCCTAGTCGTTAGTATGCGGACTCTGGATACCAGGCGCCCTCCAGTTTAAACGAGCCTTCCCATGGTATGCCGGGCTCTGTCATGGGTGACTTTACTTTCCCGCGCTATTCGTGGGACCAAGAATGGAAAACAATCTAAACAACAATAAAAGCAAAAACAACAACAACAAGAACAACTGTGACAAACACGACAACTGCAACAACAACAACAACAACAATAACAACAGTGACAATTACAACAACAATACTAAGGACAACATAAACCCAGTAAGTGCTCAAGGGTCTTCGGAACAAGAGCTTCTCTTGACTGACGCAGAGGAGGAACTCCTTTTCACGCCAGTAGAGGAAAAGGCGGCGCCTCCGATGGGGACGGATAATCAGGATCCTCTTGGACCTATTATCCAACAACCTGAGGAGGACCTGAAAAGGTTGGACATCAGGGGAAGAAAACAATATTTCTCTGGTGCATCCAAGCGGCGCATCGCGGCTATATCAGGGATGGCATGTCCCCAGAGGAAGCTCGCAGATATGAGAAGGAAAGGCTGGAAAAGCTGAAGGCCTGCGGATCGGGTGTTGTGGCCGACCATTCCCAAAAGAGAGAAAGGTCGGAAAGCAACACCCCTGATGCAGGGCCCTCAAAGAAGAGGTCGATGAAGAGCAATGTTGAGGAAAAGATCCCTGGGAACATTCCTCAACAAAACTCGAAAATGACTTCTTATCGGGATGCAGTAGCACAGGTCAAGGTGGCCAGCACTCATAGACTGCATCCAGAGGAAAGGCTATCCGAAGTTCAGATGGGGAAAATCAAAGTAGCCATCATGGATGAAATGGATAAAGTTGTGGACTCTCATCCACAATTCACTGCAGCTTTGCAAAGGGATGGATGGATATCCGTAAGATGCAACAATCAAAACACCAGGGAGTGGATAACCAGTGTCTGCAGGAAGATATAGCCTTGGGACGGTTGCGACGTCGTGGTACTGGATGGCGACGACGTGCCCAAACAGCATGTCTGCGTCACCTACGTACCAAAGGACGAGACAACCGTCAGTCTCTCCAGGTACAAATTTCTAAGTAGGATAGGGAAGCAAAATCCCAGCCTCAAGATAAGTTCCTGGAGGGTGCTGAGGATGGATAAGGAAAAGGTTGATCCCGGATTGGAAGATCTACGGAAAGCGGAGTTCCGACTTTTCCTGAATTTCTTCCGTGTTACCGTTCGGCTTAAAGGAAGAAAATCCTCTCAAGGTGCTGGCGGCAGGGCAGGACAAAATAAAAAACCAGTGCCCACCGCGACAACGACGAGCAGTACAGGCCAACCAAAAGAGTCAAAACTCATTGGAAAGTCTGAAGTCGCTCCGAAAATGGCGGCAAGGGAAACGGAAGGACCATCGACCAGCACGCCAAATACAAGCGTCCCGGGTGAACCAAAAGGGCTCAAGCCCATTGGGAGCCTGGAACTGCTTCGGTATTTGCTGTTGAAGGGGCTAGCGTGGCACCCAGGACGGCAAAAGAGGCTGTGGCAGGGCAGGCGCCCACCAAGATGTGTAAAAAGGCGGCAATGGGAGGTAAGGCTAATGTAAAGCCTTTGTCTAAAGGGCCAAAGCCCATAGACAAGAGCCGAAGGAAATGATATGGCTGTGAGGTGCATCCAAATAAATCTACAGCATGCTAGGGCATCTACTGATATTCTAGCTCATAGATTTATGAAGGATCACCTCAATATTGCCCTTATCCAAGAGCCTTATATAGTGAAGCATCAGGTTAAGGACCTAACAGGTGAGCTATTGTATGATAATACAATTGGAGGCAGGCCTAGGGCTTGCATTTTGTTTAGTAAAAGGCTAACGTATTTTCCCATTCCAGATTACTGTTCTAAGGATCAAGTAGCTGCGTTGGTGAAGGTGAAGTCCTGCGGGGGCTGGACAGAGTTCATTGTGTACTCATCCTACTTCCCGGGGGACTGTGCCCACCCGGACGAGCAACTGAAGGATCTAGTGGACTTTTGTGGAAGGAGGAACTTCCAACTTATAATAGGAAGTGATGCCAATGCCCATCACACCGTCTGGGGAAGCAGTAATATAAACAAAAGAGGTGAGTGCCTACTTGAATTTATATGTAGCAATAAATTAATGGTTATGAATGAGGGCAATAGGCCGACATTCATAAATGCAATTAGGGAAGAGGTCCTTGACATCACCCTTTGCACTGAATTTATCGGCAGTAGGGTTGGTGGATGGCATGTCTCAAATGAGACATCCATGTCCGATCATAGGCAGATTAGGTTTGATATCATGGTCTCCGGGGCCTGACAGAAGAAATTTATCGGGTACCCCAATCCACAGATTGGAGTCAATTCGAAACGCTCCTCATGGATGGGATTGGATCCGTTCCTGCTTCTGTCAGAACGGTGATGGATATCGAACTGGCCAGCGAGGCCCTGACGGCGGATATTACTAATGCCTATCACGGGAGCTGCCGCGCTAAGCCGAGGCGGAGCAATAGGAAGTGCCCGTGGTGGAATGAAGAGCTTTCAAGATTTAGACTAAAGACCAGAAAACTATTCAATAAGGCCATGGCGTCGGGTTCGTGGGAAGACTCACTCACAAAATACAATAAAGAAATTAGGAAAGCGAAGAGAATCTCGTGGAGGGCGTTCTGCAAGGGCATTGATGTACTCTCCAGCAGTGCGCATCTTCACAGGGTGCTTTCCAAAAAGTATGCTAGCGGGTTGGGCCTAATGGAACGTCCTGATGGCTCCATGACTGAGAACGGAAAGCAGACGTTGGAGCTTATCTCGTCAACGCACTTTCCTGACTCGGAGATTCTTCGGAATCACTCAAATGCAGTCATCGAACCGAGGCATCCTGGCCCAGTAGGGATGACTGGCAACGATCCCGTCTAGTGTTCACGATGGGCAGGATTAGATGGGCTGTTTTCTCTTTCAGGCCCTTCAAATCTCCAGGTGATGACGGGATATATCCTGCATTTTTGCAGAGAGTGGGGTTACATATGCGTGGGGTTACATGCTATGCGTGGGGTTACATCCCTCTGGCATGGAGGGTGGCTAAAGTGACGTATATTCCGAAGGCAGGTAAGCGACCAAGCAACCACCCAAGGTCTTTCCGTCCAATCAGCCTTACTTCTTTTCTGTTGAAAGCAATGGAAAAAGTGATTGATAGATTTATACGGGACGATGCACTGGGAAGCAATCCCTTGCATGAATCTCAGTACGCCTATCAGTCGGGAAGGTCTACTGTACTCACTCTGCAGGGTCTGGTGGGGGTCCTTGGAAACTCATTGGAAGTGCGGGAGGTGGCAGTTGGCTGCTTCCTTGATATAGAGGGAGCTTTTGACAACACCCCATATCATGTCATCTGTGAGTCGTTGAACAAACGAGGGATTGATGCGACGCGGAGCAGATGGGTTAAACGGATGCTACAGGATATAAGTATTAGGTCCACCGTAGCTGACGATATACTCTTCATCTCCGCTGCAAAAGGATGTCCGCAGGGCGGGGTTCTTTCGCCCCTCCTGTGGTCTATTGTAGTGGATGATCTAATCGCGTTTCTGGGGATACGCCGACGATGTGGGAAACGGGTTTCTGGGGATACGCCGACGATGTGGCCTTCGTCGTGCGGGGAAATTTTGAGAGCACTATTTCTGATCTTCTACAGCAAAATTTACGTGTTGTGGAAAGGTGGTACAAAGTCTTTGAGTTAAATATAAATCCAAGCAAGAGAACTTTGGTCGCCTTCACCAGACGCAGAAGCAGGGACAGATTAACGAGCCCAATTCTGTTTGGTGAACGTATTAGTTACTCGAGGGAGGTGAAGTATCTGGGGGAACCCTGGATGATCGTCTCTCTTGGAATACCCATATAGATGGAGTTATCGGGAGAGCTACGGCGCCCTTGTGGACGTGTAGGAGCTTCATCGGGGGGATCTGGGGAATTAGTCCCAGAATAGCACTGTGGCTATATACGGCCCTTGCTAGGCCCATCGTCACCTTTGCGTCGATTGTATGGTAGCGTAAGGCTCAGCAGGCGGGTGTGCGGGCCAAGCTGGAAAAGCTACAGAGGCGATGCGGACGGCTCCCACCGCTGCATTGGAGGTGATGATCGGATTGCCGCCACTGCACCTCCATATATTGAAGGAAGCTCGGCTAGTGACTTACCGACTTCTCTCTGGCGAGGACGGGGCAGGGCTAAAGTTGGCCCACAGAACTCACAGAGACTTCATTGAGGGCGATCCGATTCTAAGAATAACCATGTCGGATACCTGTCTGCCGCGGTACAACTTCGACCACAGGTACAGGGTTCTGTTTCCCGAACGATGGACGTGGGATCGGGGTGGTCCGGTACTTAGGTCGGGTTCGAGCGTGTGGTATGCGTGTCTATGCAACCCTTGACCCGTATTGCATGGTGTTCCAGGCACGGAGAGGGGGTATAGAAACCGCACCATCTATGTGTTCTCAGACAGCAGGGCTGCAATGCTGGCGCTCCGTTTAGATCAGGTTACATCCAAGCTGGTCTGGAGCTGCCTTGCTGCACTTATGGAATTGGAATCGGAGAACAGAGTGACGCTCATTTGGGTGCCGGGCCATAGTGGCCATGCGGGCAACGAAGTTGCCGATGAGTTGGCGCGGAGGGGATCTGGGGCTGCCTTTGTACAGCTGCTGCCTTTCTGCGGTCTGCCTTCTTCCGCCGTGGGGGCCAGGCTTGCCTGCCTGCTCGAAAGGGTGCCGTCATGCGAAAGTGTTTCTTTCGGCGTGCTCCGGCGGATTCGGCGCACTATTGCGAATTTCTTCACGGGGCACTGCCCAGTGAAGTACCACCTGCATAGGCTGGGAAAGTCGAGCTCCCCCCTGTGCAGATTTTGTGGGGGTGGCGATGAGACCGCCGTGCACATTCTCTGCGACTGTCCGGCACTGGCTGTTCGGCGCCGCAATTGTCCTGGACATGGGTCCCTAAGTGTTCGGGAACTGTTGTCCAACTCCCTTAGGGATATCTCCGGCTTTGTGATTGGGACGGGGATATCATAGACGGGAGAGTGAGGGGCTACAATAAGCCAAAAATGGCTGCGGTGGCTTGGGGGGTTACTTCTGTCCCACTCGGTTCACCTTAGAATCTACAAATCTAGCTTCCTACAATTTTTTTGTCCATTCTTGAATAAAAGGGCATTTTTTCAAAATTGTTGTATTGTCAGCAAATGCAACCACAGTTATTCGCTATTTCTGTCAAGGTTGTATTAGTTGGGTAGAATACTGTCTTGTAACTGTATTAAAATTTTCTCAATATCCACTTTCTCATCAATTTAGTTATTGAAGTTGAAAAATGAATAAGCTCGTTTTTTCCGCCAATGCATTTTGAAATTGAAATCAAAAAATTTGTTTTCAAACTGAAATGAGTTTGTATTGGAATTTTTCCAATTTTTTATAATTTTTATTTCAGATAAAAAAAACGAAAGTATTTGATGTTTATTTTTTCTCTCTTTTTGTTTTTTTCCCTTAATACTAGAAAAAACATAATTAAATTTAAATATAAAAAGTGTACAAATACTTATAGTTTTTCTTTCCTGCTTTTTTTTTCAAAAACCACACGCCATCTTCTTCTTCTTTTAAAAGTTTTATCTCAACAATATTCAGATCATTAATTTTTTGGCAACACAAAATTTTTAACACTACTATACACACATAAAAAATAAACCACGACGAAAAAATAACCAAAGGAAAGTACAAAGAAAAAAATTGAAAAAGAAAATAAAAATTTGAAATTAATTACAGATTTTCGTTGAAGAAAATTCAACTAACTGAAAAACTAACTGCGAAAATGAGTAAAAAAAAAATTTTTTTTCAAATCCTAAAACAGTTTTTTTTTAGTCATTTACTCTGCATGATTACAAGGATACGATTACAGGAAGAAAATTAAAAATGAGAAAAAAATAATACAAGAATAATTATTTATTCATTCCTTTTTCCGGGGAAACACCATGAAAAAATAAATTTTTATATGAAAATTTTCTGGGGCTTAACTAGTCGTAAAAAAAATGTTTTTTTTCATATATTCGTCGGCGTTCACATTATAATTAATATATGGGTACAGAAATATAAATGTAAAATAAAATAATATAATAATTATGAAATATACAACAAAAAATATTTACAAAAACAACAATAACAACAATTCAGTTTTCATATAGGCGACTCCTGTAGAGTTAAAAAACGCTTGAATAAATTTTATATATTTTTTGGGCGAAACTATATATAATGTATATGGGGGAAAAAGGAAATTATTGTACCTATATGATTGCGTAGACCTATATTTATTTGAAAGTGCCTTATGATATAAAGATGATAATATAAAATCCAGAAAAAATAGAGTTGATCATGTCAACTATATGAAATCATTACGAACTTGTTAACCAATGCGTTAATAGTAAAAGAGACTATGATTTTAATTACTCTGGAAATAAATTATTTGCATGGTGTTGAACATGTTGTATTCGGCTGTTGCTCGGGAAAGAATGAAAAATCACTGAGTATATGAATTTATATTATCCTTCAAACTAATGTTCGCAATATTTAAATTTCAATAATTTTTGAGCTATAACAGCTATTGAAGTTGTATGGCAGCTGCAACAGGAGTCAAAGAATTTCAACAATTTTAATCACACATAATAACCCCAATAATATAAAGCGATCCGAACGACTACCTCGACTATATCCAATGAAAAAAGGTGGTTCCGGCATTTCTACTATTACAAATCAATTGTGAAAATTGACTTAGCTTACCTCGATTAGGTTTTAAGTTATTGTTGGGATGAGTTGACGGACTGACATGTTTAGATAGACTTCGAATTCGGTCTATATGCCAAACCATTATTTCTTAGCGTTATAAACGTTAAATCAAATTCATAAAATACCCTACGAAAATGTCGTACGAGTATAAACATTAAAACTATGGAAAACTTTCTCGTAAAATAATTTCCACACAAATATTTATTTTTTTTATAGTTGCAATATACATTTAGTCTAGGCACTTTATAGTCCCATAATAATATTATAGTTTGAAAACTTTATTTATTATAATTGAAAATTATTCTAGAGATGAACTTTATGGAACGCACAGTTTAACTATTTTAATGAAATTTATTTGGTATTGCATTGCATTTTACATAAACAAACAAATCTTTATGGATAAATTATTGTTATTGTAACATTTGGTGTTATTTCAAATACTCATATATAAATGAAGTGGTAGCAGCAGTCTTGTTGCTTAAATTTGTAAAGAAATTTTTTTTTAATTATTTGTTTAAAAAATAATTATTACGTATGTAAATACAATGTCCCTTCATTTATAATAGTAATTAGTAATGTTTATAGAGGCATTAACAAAGTGAGATTTTGCAATAATTAAAATTTAATAATAAAAATTCATTAACACGCTTATATTTCATGGACTCAAGTAATCAAATCAAAAGATATCTGTTCTTAACGAAAATAAATACAGGTTCTGCTGTTTATTTTGCATGAATTTATGGTGCTGGAAAGGGTTTCAAGAAAAATTTAAGTGGAGAGTAAACCTCAAACTGAAAATGACGTTCAAGACAGGTACATCAAAACGGGGAATTCATCAAAACTACCTTCCTATAATAAACGATTAGAAATCATAATAATGATTGTAAGGACAACAACAATTTTTATTTGCATCTTGAACATATAAACTTTCAATGTATATTCTTGTTTGCCAAACATTTAATTCACATCACATTAAATTTTCTACTTTGTGGAACGCTCTATGAACACTCTCTAAAATCTTTTGAAAATTGTTTACAAAGTCATTTAATTAAAAATGCTCCTTATGTTTTCTTGAAAATATGGAAGCAGTTTACTTTTCTGAGAGGTACACTATAAAAATTTTCTCTAAAGCTTCTCATTTAAATTCACTTAAAATAATGTTTCCATATAAACATTACATAACACCATTCTAAAAATCTCTATTAAATTTTTCATATTATTAATTCTTATTTATATAAGTAGGAAAAAATTAAAATTCAGAAAATTTTAAATTTTTCCCACAGCAATAACAAAAAAACAAGTAAAAATCTATAAAATTTCATTTTCACAAGGACCTACCAACTAGTGACAATTTTGTGGGAAATTTTTTTATGTCAAATATAACCGTTAAATAGCAAAACAAAAATTAAATATCCTTGTAACATTTTATATTCTATTTGTCCTTTTCCCTTAGACCATTATCTCTTTTCCTTTCATTTACTTTTCTTTCTTTACTCATTTTCTTACATAAAACTAAGTTGCGCTCAACCCCCGTTTGCTCCAGAAGAAAAAATCTTTGTAAATATACCAGTTTCTTAACTGTTCTAAATTCTATAATATATTTATTCAATTCGGAAAGGGAAAAAGGAAAAGATCTTAAATGAAATGAAAACGAAAAAACAAGATATTCATTTTAGATTTTTTGGGTGAAAATTGTCAAACCATTAAAGTCACACCAAGTAATATTTATTGGCCAATAAATTGGAAATTTTTATTAAAATTAAAGAGGTGCACGTACAAACTTGTATTCATTTAAGAAGATCACTAGATTAAATAAAATTTTTTATGGTTTCTGTATACTTTGGGATATTAGAAGTATTGGCCAGAAAATAAACTTTTAAAAACTAATAAGAAATATTGAATATTAATGAGCAATTTTGTGAACATAGAGAAAAGAAGTTATAGGAGGGAAGGTATATACTACTGGGGAGACACTATAAAAAATTTCAGGATTTTGTTAATCAATTATTTTCATAGCCATATCAATTCGCTTATTGAGAAAATCGCTCTCATTTTTTTAATTATTGAGTGAGCAAAATTGAGAAATCTAACGGAGAAAATGAACACTCCAATTCTCTTTCTCAGTCGACGAAGAGAGAAAGCGAATGAATTTGGCGGGAAGTAAATGATATGACGTGACTTGTAGTAAAATGAAGAGAAATAAGAAATCAATTTCGTTTTTCACTTCTGTAACAGGTAGTAACAATAGAATACAATTTCTTTTCGAAGGTTAGACAACACAATAGCGTTGTTATAATTTTCAAAATTTCAAATAGGTATTACAATCAATATTACAATTCTTTTAGATGGTTCCCCAAAATTAGACAAGGAAAACCTTAAAAGGAAACCTTAAGAAAACTTTCTTTTATATTCCATTTTATTTTCCTGCCGTTTTCTCTAAATTTTTGCAAGTACTTGGTATACTAAATGCTATGTTGTTCTATTTCCTATACAAAGAAAAATCTCTGTTCTTTCTCTATTGAATAAATTTACTTTTTCAACAATCATTTTATGGTTTTTCACATCCAGCTACCTAATATACATACAAAAAGAGAAATGAAAAAAAAATTCAACAATATTTTACAATGCAATATTAAAGGTCTTCATTTTAAATATTTTCTACTATTTTCAAGTCAAAAAAAAAAAATTCAAATGAGACCAAAAAATACCAAGTAAATACCAATTCAAAAATAGAAACAGCAGAAAAACAGAACAAGACGGTAAGACGAGAGACATCGAAGGAATAATTTCGCAAAAGAAGAAATAAGATGAAGAATATTATAATGAGATGGAAAATAAAAAATAAATGAAAGAAAAAGAGAACATTTTTAAAATTGTTAGATAAGGAAAACATCGATATAAAAGAAAAGTAACAGAATATAATTTGGTAAAAAATATTCAGTATGATGTTTATGAATGGTATGAACTGGTTTTTTGAAGATTTTGGATGAAGCAATAATAATAATAAGTGTAATAGTGGACAATATCATGTTTTCCTATGAAAAAGTTACAAGGAATAAAAAGAGAAGGTGATAATAAAGGAAGATAAAGAAATGGTATGTAAATGTGAATTTATATAAGAAAATTATATATGGTAGTAATATTCTCCAGGATATTTTATTTGGTTATTCGATATCCTTAAAGCAAACATTTTCATTTTTAAAATGAAGCAATAAAAGAAATCATTAAAATAATTTTTGATGATGATTAAATTATTTTTCAGTCTGAGTGCCATTGAAGCTTTTTTTTTGGAAATGTACCTGATTTGCTTTGTTTGTACCTAAAATACGCTTGAAATTTAAATATACTCGTATGTCCTTAACCGAGTGATCGAAACTCTACATTCAAAGAGTTTCAAGTGAAAGCTTATAAAGCTATGCGGGGGGAATTTTATATGAGACATTGAAAAAATTGTAAAAATTTAATATTTTCATGATTTCATGGTCAACATTCCATTTGATATCCCTCGTCGCCTTAACTCTTTTCATTACTTCATTTAACTTTGTGGAAAGCTCGTTCGAAATCGACGAAGGTGGTGTAGAGGGGAATGTCCCACTCATTAAATTTTCCTTTGACAATTGTGAGCGTTAGCTTCAGTTATTTCGAAATTTGACCTGTTTTTCTCTGAGCACTGTGTATATTTTTCGTTCAATTCTACTCATGACAGCCACTGCCAGCACCCTATGTATCATGTTGAGAACCAAACCAAAGCTTTTCTATTGTGAGTCCGAGAAGTGTAACTGCCAGTGTAGGGTCAGCCCTAAACATACATACAATTTCTGGGATTTCTAGGCCCAATTCATTTGTATTATTAAAATACTCCCTCTATCTTACAAATTGTTCTTATGTGTTTGTAATCAGGTTACCTTTCTTGCCTTTTATTGGACGGTGTCTTTTAATGTTTTTATTTGTAAAGTTATTCAAGTGTGTACCTTATGTTGTTCATGTTAGCTGTTATTTATGCTTCTCTGGCTACTTTGTTGTGCAATCAAGAATAATGGCTTGTTTCTTGGTTGACCTCTATTTTTTGCCACGTTTCATCCATTCTACAATAAATTATTGCTGTCTATTACCTCTAAAGAACATTTACACTATTTGGGGATTCTTTATTCATGACATACATACAATTTCTAGAAAGAAAATGAAGGGGGGAATTAAATATTTTATAATTTTACTCTACAACACCTACACTAATAAAATTGTATTCTAGACAGAGAGTGCTGATTCTACAAAGTATTTCTTTTTTAATAGTGTTTTCTGATACACTAACAATACAATTTCAATTTGTAAAATTTATATGATCATGCTGATTTTTTCCTAATTAACGAAACACCTGTAGTGATATTTTCCCCGCTATTTTCTACTAAATGGAACATTATCTTTACTCCCATTCAGAAAATTATTAAAATCGGAAAAAAGGTCTATTATTATGATTTCAATCAATATAGAAGTAAACAAATCAAATTTAATAGGGTGTCGTAATATTAGAATAGAAAATTTGAACCTAAGATTTTCTTTTCTATTCCTTTGAATTGAATTTACATGTTTCAGTTCCAAAAGTAAGAAAAACTGTCAATACCAGGAGAAAAATTAAATATTGTTTATGAAATTTAAGAAATCATCACGTCACGTGTAATAAATTAAGAATATAGGCAAATTTCGGATTTTAAATTAAACTAAAAAGCACGTTTCTATTGAAATAATTCGCCTAAAGTTAGAATAAATTTTTTTTTGCAAAACTACTGGAAACGAAAGCATTACTAAAAATAATACATGAATTACAAAACATAAAAGAGTAAGGTTTGCTAGTTTTTTCTGTCCTGTAATGTTAAGCATTTAAAATCTTTGTTTATATAGATACCAAAAATACCTGAAAACAGCTTGAAATGTCCAAACCGGGTATTACGAGTGACCGTCAAAAGCCTCTGTGATCAGTATTTCAACGATGTCTTTGACCATACTTCCGTCCAATACAAAAAGCTTAATATTCTAAAAATCAAAAGTTTGATAAGTAAACTTTTCTAATGTCAGTGTCCAGCGTATTATAACTCAACCGTATCAAAAACAAACGAACTTGTGTAATAAGATTTTAAATATAAAAAAAAATTTAATTGCAAAAAAAATTTAAAATTTCATTACGGTCCTTTCTTTTCTAGTTTGTTTTGTTTTATTTATTGTAATTTTTGCTTTATGTTTCATATTAAACTATAAAACTGTAAAATTACTTTGATGTTTTTTTGTATAATTTTTATTTTTAGTTTTTACTCATTTTTTATTTTTATTGTTTTTTTTTTGGTGATTTTTATATTAAAATCCTTTGATCTTAAATCCTTTACATTGTTTACATTTTTTTTTTCATATTCTATTTTTTATTATTTTTTCCTTGCTATTATTATTTTTTATTGTCCTTTTAAACTGTTATTGTGTTTTTTTTTGCTTCTTCTTATTTATTTTTCTCATTTTAACTGTTATGAATCATACAACCATGATTTTCATTGTCAAAGTTAACGGTATAATAAAAATACAAAAAGAGTATTGTGGTAAGTACACACAAGTACATCTGCATATGTGCTTATATGTATACCATTACCTTGTGGCGGCCTCTTTTATTTTAACTATGATGATCCCACTTTTTATGTATTCACGATGGTTAACTTTTACTATAATGTCCTTTATCTGATTTTATAGTAGAGTTTTGTTTTTTGTGCTTGTTATAAAATTTGCAATAACAAATTTTAATTTCAATCCTGATAACTAAGAACGCACCACAACACTAATTAAAAACAAAATATGTGTACATTTATGGCATATGAGAGTGAGTATATGTGCATGCATTGTTACTGAATTATTCTGTTTTTCGTTATGTTGCAAAAATTTTTGAAAGGAAACAAAAACTTATAATAAAAGGGGTTTTTTTTTTTGCTTTCCTCGGTTTTTTAAATTTTTAATGGACTTTAAATAATAAAACTAAAAATTTATTATAGTGGAGTAGTGGTACTTCAAAGTATGCTGTAAACACTAAAATACAAGATCATAAAGCTTTAATAGCCTTTTTCTAGATTTTGTAAGAATGAGAAAGAAGAAAAGAAGGCTGCGAATACAGTGGATACTATTTCCATTCAATTAGTCGGCTATGGCCTGTATAGAAAAGAGCACCAAGATCAGGATATTGAATGCCTATGTAAAGTCGGTACTGTACTGCTGTAATTAATTGTTGGCGGACACAGAGTATATCAAGAAGGCGCAAGTATAAATCAACAGATGACTAAAAATAGTATGTGGAATATTCTGGCCCAGAATAATAACAAACAAAGAACTATGGGCGATTTTAACCAAAAGCCAGGTATTACATCGAAACTCACAGGAAATAAGGAAGGTGGGTATACGCGTGGTGATGAACCGCACTTAAGGAGGACGAGTTATATGGCCTTCAGTGCTTTGCTTTTGTACTCTAAAATTATTTTCACTTTCCGTTGATATACGGGAAATTCATAATTGACAAATGAAATTATTTACAAGGACAACATTTTGTAGGTCGGTGTTTCGACTCTTTCTTATTTCTTGGAACTGTCTTTATTAACTTGAAACTGTCGAACAACAGGAAAGCTTAAGTATGCTTAACATCGTTAATATGTTTTAGCTCTTTAGTATATAAAGAGCTTTAATTAATGTATTAATCTTTAAATTATTTTGACTCAATCACCAACTCATTGTTTTGTACTTCTTTTTAATATTAATAACAACTCATTGTTTTGAAACTTTTTAATATTAACTTGAATAATTTATTCTTACATACTTGTTCCGCCACCGATTTTTACTATTTTCCGCATCCAGTTGTTCTTTTCTTACTTTGCTCAACAAAATAATTTTTTACAGTATAATTTTTTTTTATAGAAAAATATTGAGCATACAAGAACGATGATTTTATGGTTATCCATACTTAATATGGTATCTACTTTGTGGTCAATTCAATGGTTTTAATCAGCGTTGGTTATAGTTTTGCACAGAAATATGTGTGTTAAGGCAATTATGGATGAACTGTGGCTTCCTTTACTTTACAATATAATATCAATTTAATCCTATAAAAAGCTTTCAATATAAAATTTACTATGTAAGCAAGCATACATAAATAATTTGCAAATTGTAATATAAACAAACAATACAAATTCTGTAATAATAAAGATGATTAGAAATACAAATAAATCTTAATTGCCCTCTAATATTTTCAAATAAAAACAATAACAGTAACCAATTTTGTATAATTGCAATCAATTTTTGATTTTATTGCATATTGTGAATATTTGCATTGAAATTAATTAATTTTTGTTTTTATATTTTCACAAGAAGAAAGCCTCTAAGGCTACAAAAATAATAAAATAATAATGAAAATTCAATGGATGCCAATTCAATTGATTTTATTACCTATTAGCTATTTCGATGGATGTAATCAATTTTAATGCTGCTATTCAAGATTAGGCACTAAAATTAAACGACTCTTCAAAAAGATAATTAATATAAAGAATTCATTATTATTTTCTGCTCCTAACAAATTACAAATTAATAAATATTTGAAATAGGAAATGTATAAATGTATTCCATAACTGGCGAATCGATCCCTGAAAAGGTGAATTGATGGAATAAACTAATAAATAAAATATTCTCCTTCCCTTATATGTTCTACAGGAAACAAGGTATTTCTGTCCTCTATTAATTCGTTCATTTGTGTTTTAACTAAACATGTAACTTGGTTTAAAATATCGCCTGCATATTTTCAGTTCACTTTAAGTTCCTATATATAGATAATGTTACCACATACATTTATTTTAAGTCGGTTAACTAAAGCCTCTCTTAATGCAGCGGCATCAGTTCGTCCCTGATTGCATGAGATCAGGAGAAGGGGCTGATTCTCCTTCTCGCTTCCTTTTGTGCTGTCACTTAAATTATTCTAAAGTAAAGTTTGAAATATTTTCTAGCCAAAATACAAGATCTTTGTTATCTTACTGCAAAGCATTTAAGGTTTAAGCCAACAATCCTACCTTTTGCATTCATCCACGGATCCCTTTGAAATGATTTATCCCAACAAATTTCTGTTTGCAGCCCTACTGTGGTGGACGCTCACTGTGAAGGAGTGACCACCCTACAACTCAGTCAAATTGGCATCGTACTACCTTCTGAAGCTAAGCTCGCGACGATTCTTATGTTCATATCTCAACAATATATTTTTCCACTTCTTTCAAAAAGTAAAAGGTTGTGGCATTTTCTTAGTTGTAAAATCTCTCCGTCGACTTTATCGATATTATTGAAATAACGATCTCGAATCCAACGGTAGAGAATACCATTGGTTGGTACAGCAACTTCTAAAATTGATTTTTATTTCTCCACAATTTTGAAGTATCTTATATTGAAATTCATTAAAACTGTCATTTTTTAAAAATATAACATACTTGGAAACTTTATTATGTAAACCAACAAAAAAACGAGAATTCTACACAACATTAATAACAAAATGTTCTTTTATATTTTTTTTATAGAGTTCTCAAAGTTTCACCGAAAAAATCATCAACAATGAGGTATAGTCCAAATGATATATAAATTTTTTTTCAAGTTTACCACAATTACTCACTAGAGTGCAATTATAAATTTTTCGATAAATTTTGAAATTATTGGAAAAAAATGTACTGTAGAATCCTGGTGTATTGGAAAAGCAAAAAAAAAAAGAAAAAGAAGAAAAATTAGGAAATTGAAATAAGGTTCTTTTTCTTAACTTTAAATTGTTGTCCATGACATAACAATTTTAAAGTACAAAATATAACAAACTTTATCCAATATAAAATCTACTATTTTATAGATCTTGGGATATTTTAGAAAAAGAATTTCCATATGAGAAGATATGATTTTTGACTTAATTAATTATAGAATATTTTGCAATGAAATAAAATCTGACAATTATCCTGGACCTTGATTTGTTTCCTTCGTTTGTGTCAATGATATGCTTCTTTCCTTACAAAAAGACATCTAATTACATCCTCATCGAAATTTACACAACATTATTAGTTGGCCAGCGAAGAAAACAAATTCCAAAAGCGGCTGTCGATATTTGTCAGCTATTAAGTATTACTCAGCCGTGATCATTCCTAATGTAGGTAAATGCTTTATTGCTTCTCTTTAAATAGCTTCCCCTACCGGTTTAAGTCACATGTTTGTTTTCATTCATCCTTTTGGCAATTATCATTATTTTTGTTAAAAGCTCATATTGCAATGCACCGTACTTTCCACTAGCTCAAGTTAGTTTCTGTACAACCTACCGTAGACGTATTCCAGTAATATTGGTAACTAGATCAATCACACCCTATTTTAAACTAAAACCAAACTGCATGTTTCAAGATCTTCGACTCCCCGTATAGTCGTGCGTATTGTCTGTCTCGGCCAGAATATTCAAAGCCAATGGTAACATTATCAAGTATCAACAAACAACTTCTATATACTTGTAATAATTTCATTACATTTATTAGTTCAATTTCTTTTTCCTATATAAAAAGTCGCAAGTAAAAAGATAAAGTTGGAAATAAAAGCTGGAAATGGAACTAAAAACGAGTTTATTATTAGATTGCAATCGAAAAAATTCTTTTATTTCTTTTTCTATATTTTCATTCCTTTATGAATTACAGTACAGTTTCCTTGCTCTTTCCCTGCTTTTTTCTAGGACTTTTTGTTAACTATATTATATGAAATATTTGATTTGAAAATTTTGTGCATTAAAAATGGTAGTAAAAAATTGGTAGAAAACAAAAAAAACAAAGACAAGAGAAAAACTGAAAAACTTCAAATATTTTCTTACAAAAATATTGTTACAAATATAATAAGGAAAGGAAAAATTCTTCTTTTCTCATCTTAGAAAAGGAAGGCAAGAAAAATGGGATAAAATTTCTTAAAGGAAAAAAAAGGAAACATATTGATAGTTTAAAAGTTTGTTTTTACTTGTTCTTCGGAAAATAAAGAAAAAAACTTAAAAAAAATATAAGAGAAAAAAGAAAAGCAAATAAGAGAACTATACTAAAAGTCATCAAAGTTGAGAAATTTTACTCTCCTTTTACTTTTCCCATGATTTTCGTTTTCCTTTCTTACAAGAAAAAAAGCAACGAAATTTAATGGAAATTCGAGATTTTTTTTTTAATTTTTTTTTACTTCCATACATAGTTGAATGTCATGATTGAAATCATTTAGTTTGTTTTCTTGTTTTGTATTTGAATCCATCGATATATGGATGTCTTACTAATAGTAATGTTGTAGTCACTGTCAAATTTCTTTTTTATATTATACAATACTTTGTGATAGCAATATGATATTCGGATGCATTGCATGTAATGAAAGGCTTCTCAATCTTTAATACATTTATAAATTCGTAAAAATGTTGTAAATAGAGAAAAATTTTTTTGGATGGAAGGGGGTGGAGCGGCGGGAAATAAAGTTTAAATAATTTACACTTGAATTTTATCAAATTCCATTGAGAATTCGAAATTTCTTATAAATTAAAAATGGCGATTAATTGTTTATCTCACTCGGGAAATTTTCAACGACATTGGGACACTCTCTTTATGAAGAGTTCGTTACTTATATTCCAAATACAACCGAGTTCCGATTATATATGAAGCAAATAAGTCCCGACTGAACTTTGCCAAATATTTTATAATAAAATATTCTGTTATGTTTCCTTATATTGTTTTATTTATCAAATTTTGACGGAATTCATATTACACTATGCAAAGAATTCGAATTTGACAATTGATTTAATTAAAAACTTGTAAGAAGTTGTTGAAAACCCGAAATAACGAAGTACGTTCGTGTACTCGTAATTTAAACAAAACTTGCAACTGTGAAATGTCACCGAATAAAAAAAATACCAAAAAATTTCACATATGAAGGACTTTCCAATACGATTTCTTTTTTTTTGTTCCTTATAATTTCCGAATATAGCAAAAGTTATTATCGTTATCTTCAAGTTTATTTATGTTTAAACAGTTACTTAAGGAAAATAAAGTTATAGTAGAAAAAATAAGAAAAAATTTTCATTTTCTGCATAACTAAAAGTTGACAGTAGCAATAAAAGTATGTAAAGAAAAAATAAAATATCAGGAAAATATTATTATTATTTCAATGATGATGGGAAATTGAATTTAGTTATAAAATATAATGAAATCAATCTAGTAGGTATAACTGAACTTGAATAACAAATATAGAAAATATCATAAATTATTCAATAAGATGGAAAAAAGAACGTAGACTAAGAAATAGTTGGTCCAGCCAGCACAAGGATATAGTTTGCAATAGTAAGAATACCGTATTAAAAAAGGAAAATACGAGCATTGGAGAGCATTGAATACACAGCGGTAATAACTATTTAGGGAAAAGTAAGATGGTAAAAAGCGTGTTGACGCGTTATCGAGTGGGAGGCCGATATAACCCTTATGAGAACGAAACCATTTTGCATAATAGAATTGTTGGAGATTCTGGAAGAACTCACGAAGGAGGTAGAAGAGTGGAGATCGGAGTTATAGAGAGTCCGTCCTCGGCTGCAGCAAGCCAAGGAGCTTCTGTGCAATTATGACCCAGTACATTGCAGTTTTTGCGGGTAAATGATGGAAACTTAAATCCACCCTCTTGGTGAGTGTGGAGCACTGATCCACAACAGACGAGAATCTCGGGTGGTGGCATCATTACATCAAGAGAACTACGAGAAGTCAATCCCTACACAATAGTGGAATTTATCAGGAGGTGTGTCGGGGTTTTTTTTACCATGTCTTATCTAATCTAACAAACAATTAAATTTCAGAGAGGAAGGCCAACACAGAGCTCCACAGCATTAAGAGCTTTCTTCAATACTCATTTGGAAGAGCATTTACACTTGTTACAACATTTGTTTGAACTGGAAATTGAATGTTTGTTGATATTCTTATTTCATTACCTTTTGATTTTTACCTGTCACCAGTTTCTGATTCTTTATCATTCATTTATATACTTCTACTTATACTTTAACTGGACAATGAAATCTATAATGTTACAAATAAATTGCATTACAATTTCCAAGTCAAACTGAATACTTTATGAAAGGATATAAAGTTTTTTTTTTAAATAGAATTTTTAATATTTGATTTAATATTTTATTTAATATTTGCATATACAAACTTAAGAAAAAAAGTAATTAAATTTAATAACATACGATTTTTTCTATAGAAAAGGACAAGGCAATAAAATATGACAATATTTTATTAGCAATATAAGAGATTGCAAGTTCTGCATAAGCCTGCTTTATTCCTTTTTGTATCAAAATTTGCATTTACTGTGTAAGTTGTTGAATTTTAATAACTTGAAGTAGACTGTAGTCAATCAATTGCAACGAACTAAAGCCATAACACAGGTTGAGATTTTTAGTATAGGATTCTATTTACATTTACGTTATATATTCCAAAAACTTAACCTTATTTTTATTTATCCTGTTACCCACATGAAGGAACTCTTTTCTTCAATACAATTCTGTGGTCATTTTTATTTCTAACACAAACGTTGTTATTAAAATATTCAGAAAAAAACAGAGAACAACATTTTTCAATAGACTCCGACTACAAAAAAAGTTCTAACAATCTTAATTACAATATTGGCAACAATAGCAAAGATATAGGAGAGAAAAATAGGAATGACATTAATATTTTCTTATGTATTTATTTCATTCCTCAACAGAAAAGATAAAAATTGAAATTATTAATCAACCTCAATACAAATAAATTGATGAAAATAATTATTATAATTAAAATTTCCGAATAAAGAAATTTAAAAGGAATTTTAAATACAATTGAGAAACAAGAGCTCGGACATTCTCTAATAATTTCAAAAATTAATTAATTTCCAATATGAGATTACAAAATTTCCTTAATAAAATTTATTAAGAATTTCCTTTTCTCATTTTTTTTTTCCTCTTTTTGAAATTACATTGTAATTAAATTTTAATTTTCATTACATTACATTTTATTTAATTTGATAAAATTGAAATAAAACAAAAAACCAGAGAATATAACAATAGAAATGATGATGAATTTTTCATTTTTGAATTTCATTTTATTATTTTTTCAAGGTTTAAACCAAGATAGGCATATAGCAATGTTCTGGATATTTCACATAAGGCTGTCTATGTGACTGTTATTGGCAACTTTATAAAAACCAGTGGTAATTTAGATAAAGCTCAATAATTTTTGAGCATGATCGAACAGCTCAATTCTGTTGTTTTTCGTATATTTTGGTAAAGTCAGTTAAAAAATCATAGCACCATCTATTATTTTGTGTTTTAAGCGTACCTGACTCCGTAATTTTACTACCTTACAACAGATGACGAGCTAATGCCAAGTTTATGGAATTCCACCAACTATACTAAATGTATGGGACTGACATGAACGTCATATTTACAAAGCTTTTACAATGTGCAATTTTTACAAAGTCTCGATCAAACTACTGACTAGCAAATTTTATTATTTTAAATTTCAATTAGTTATTTTTCTTGTACTTTTATTCATTTTTTTTTAATAATTTTCTGTTTTGAAAATGTTAATTGCATTTGAACTAATTTAATTTTCTGTTTTTTTTTTGCTTCCTTTCTCTCTCTATCTTTCTAACTGATTTTCTCTGCCTCTCAATTTTTCATTTTGGGCATATTGAAAGTTTGCCTTTGATGCAAACATAAAAATGGAAAGTTGGTCGTCATCATTGTCGTGCGGCACCAACATCTCTGGTATCATCATCAAGATTATTTGAAATTCATCTTATAAATTTAATTATAAATTATTTTTAATTTAATTTTTTTTTTCGTCCTTTTTTTTGAAAATTTTCAAATTCACAAATTAAAAGAGGAGAAAAAATGGAAAAAAATATAAAGGATTCGTTCCTTTTAACCAAAAAATCTTCTTTATCTATGGTTATCTATTTTTTCTTGTTCCGGTGTTATCTTCTTTCTTTTTTACATTTCATCTGTGTGTACTTATAGCTTTTAATATCGAATTAAAATTTTTGTCTCTTTGAAATTTTGTGCTTTTGCTTTTTTTTCATTTGTTTGCTCTTCTTGGGAAAATTTCATTTGTAATTCAAAGAGACGTCATATTGAGAGATAAAATTATTGTTATTTTTGTACAACCTAGATGAATAAATACTTAATAAAATTTGTCTCTATAAACTTTTAAAAATTTTAAATTATATATAAAGTTATACGAAATACTTTCGTGGTACCTAGATTGTTAGTTGTAGATTACTGAAGAGAGATATGAGCAAAAGACCCCACTCCAACTGCCGAAGTCAGCCATGATTTTTTGCAGCTCTTCCCTATCCCACTTATACTACTCCGGTCCCAAATAAATACCCGAAGATATCTTTCAAGAACTTGGATGTGAGCTCCCAAAAACTGATAAGGTCCCGCGTAAATTATTTGCGAATGCTAACGACCAGAGCAGGGCAGTCACACAATATATGAATGGTTTAATAATTGCTCATTGACTCGGCAGATTTTACGCACAAAAGTGAGACCGATTTGCCCAGTGCAAATGACGCTTCACAGGACAATTCCTTGTGAAGACGCCAGTTATAGCGCGAACTTAATTTTAATCTAACCCCAGCAGCTTTGAAAAGAACTTCCTTGAGCAAGACGGAAGGAGCTTCTTTGCATGAAGACATCCATAAGTAGCCTTCCAGCAAAGATTCGATTTCCCTCAAGCAGAACGGTAAATTTGTTTCACAAAGTGGGACGACCTAAATGAAAGGAACCTCAGATCCTCCCCGCATCAACTCGCTAAATGAAATTTTTACACAATAATTTGTTTGCCTACCCACACAAAATGGGAAAAGTGGAAAACCTCGTGTACAAATACATGCTGATACAGAATGGGGTACTATCTATCGTAATTTTGTGTATCACGCCCTATGTCCGTACTGAGAAGTAATGCTCACATTTCGTTCTCAGTATTCTCCTTTTATTCATCAAAACTGAAAAATTCATTCCCTTAAGTGCGAATTGCTGTTTTGCTTTTAAGACTCTATTAAAGGTTGGAGTCAATTTTAAAATATATTCTGCAAGAATTTCTTACAGTGATATTTGAAGGAATTCATTTTGGAAAAAGTTGCAAAATACAAATTTATTTAGCATTTTATATAAATGGTGTGAGTAAAAATAAAAATTTTTAAAATTGAATAAAGTGAAAGTAAAAAGAATGAAAAACTTTTTTAACAAAATAAAGAAAAAAAATAGAATTTTTTATAGAAAACTAAATCCACCAAAATCTACATTTAATTAATTGTCTGCATTTCATTTTTGGTTGATTTCATTTTGATCCTTTCTGTGTACTTTTTCTGCCTTCTTTTTCTTGTTACACTTTTGTTTTTCACTAAATTTTTTATGAGTTTCGTTTCGAGTTGCGTTCTACCAGTCTTCCTTTTACCAGTCTTCTTTCTCTTTTGTTTACCCTAAGCGCGATTATATTTACCATTATGTCAAAAATTTGGTATTATTTCAAGCATTACCAAATACACTCACATTTTAACAGAATATGTTCACCACATGCGATTGAATTTTCAGGAGGTACGATTAGAATTGGTTATAAATATGTGTCAGTCACAATATTTTTGTGTTACAAAGGGTAGAAAATGTGAATGCTTGTACAAAAGCTTTTCGAAGATGCAAGTGGTTTTTTTAACTACGAAGCAACTTTGACAAATACTGCGATACGGACCTTAAAAAGTAGTCTCCATCCCTCTCTCCTTTTCTTCAATTACTCCCTAACAAAAAAATTGCTACCTTAACTTCAGTTAAGTTTTTATTTTTTTTTATGCTGGAGACTTTTCTACAAATTTCTAGTACAAAATAAAAAAATAAAATGATTTTCCCATAATTTTATCGCCATATTCTCTTCAATTAATATTCTTTTGTTCCCGTAATTTTATGTTTCCTGCTTTAAAAATTTTTTTGTGTTTTCTGAAAAACTTTATTATTTGATTTTTTATTTCCTGCCTTTAATAAATAGCATATTATCTATCTATGTGTGTGTGAATGTTACCATGAGTGTAGATATATGTGTGAGTCTCCACTGTATTAAATACATGATAGAGCCAATTACTTTTTTAAAATCGAAAATTAAATAAAAGTTGACGGAAGAATGGAGATTCCGCATCCCTAATTGAACTGAACGGAAAAAAATTTTTTTTTTTTAAATTCAATATAATTAATTTTGTACCTAGAATTTTTTAATTGTTTAATCGAGTATAATTAATTAAATAATATTATAGAGGAAGAATGAAATTACAATAGAGAAAAGAGGAAATTATGTAAAACAGAAGGTGGAATTTTTTTTTCGAAATTTCAACATGCAAAAGCGTTCAATGATTGTTTTTTTTTCATTTTTAATAATGAGATGGTGAGCAATTAAATACTTTTAAAAAATCCATTGACAACCAGTAACTGATTAATGTTTTTCTATTGTTAAGGCAGGTACAGATTGGAGCATCTTCATATATTTTTTATGGAAGTCTATTCAGTAGTAGCCTGGATTTTGGGCACATTAATGGGAGTTGGCGTGTGGAAGGAGTGATTTTAATCCACTAAAACTGGTAAAAGATTTGCTATTACAAAATCATTAAGACCCCAATCAATAGTTATATCAAATCCATATAAAGCCATTCTCAGATTAGATTTTTGATCCAAATTTTGTAAAATAATAAAAAAATGGAAGAAATGAATGAAGAAATAATATCTGATAGGGTCTACCACTGTAATATCTCAATCGTTGCGCTGGTGAAGTCAAGTCATTAACATTATATCCTGCAATGATATAGTACTCTCTGGAAGGACTTAATGTGTCGGGTAAAAACAACTAGGTGCCGTTCTGTTGGACAACAGGACATGTGGTTGCTGAAGGAATGAGGTGGAAGATGTGTTGGTGAGGAAGGTTTATTAATCGGACTTGAGCACTCTTGTGCTCGAATAAGGTGCAAGGTGAACTTAGTAGAGAAATAGATAGCATGCGGTTGGACCAATGGAAAATTATTCCAAAGTTTCGACAACTTAAATGCCTTTAATAACCAGAAACGTTTGAATATTACTAGAAATGGCACTCTTGCACAGTTTTTCTGATTATTTTTGGAAAACTCATATTTATGAACATTCACTTTTCCCCCCATGTCTCTTATTTTACTTTTCTTTATCCTTTTTATTTTGTATCTTAAAGTAAAAATGAATTTGTATGCTATTAGTAATCCTTTTTCTAAGACCCTTTTCTATATGATTGTATAGAATTATTATCTTTGGTATATTTTTCGCTTCTATAAATAAAAATAGGAAATTGTTATCGTAAGCAATTTCCATTCTCTATATGGTTATGTACGTTTTCTAAATTTGAATTGAATAGAATACAAAAGGTTTTTTTTTAATAGTTCTGAATCACACCCTTTTATAATGTGTTTTTGATCCTCAAAATTGTTTTATTTATTGCAATTTTGCTGTTGTTTTCCAATTTTTAAATAAAATCATAGTTATTTGTTTTTTGCCTTCAATTATGAAGCCAAACCGTATTCAAATTATTTTAATGTCCTGAGTTTTTGAATACGATGTATAAGGAACAATTTATTATTCCAAATTTAAAGTAAATGTCAATGCGTACATTTAAAATGTAAAGTAATAACGCGTTAGTTCCGATGTTTAATATAAAAAAATAAGTCATAAAAATTTTGATAAAATTTCAGCAACCAAATACCCAGAAATATAGAAGAATACAGAAAACTATTAAGGATTTCGAAATAGGAAAGAGTAAGGGAATTTATAGATTATCTATACGTAATTCTTTCGTATTTATTGTAAAACATGGGAGTAGTTTCAGCCTCTCAATCTGTTGGTTTAAAGGCATATTACATAAAAACTATGCCCTAAGATTCATATTAGCTCCATATTGCTCAATAACACATATTACCCAATACCCATATTACCCAATACCGACATTACCCAATACCCACATTATCCAATATCCACATTACCTAATACCCACATTACCCAATACCCCAAATATTTGAAAAATTATTCCGCTTTTCAATCAGTAAAGCTTTAGGCATTTGGATATACGAAGAGTTGGGAAAAAGGAGACAAAAACCATACCATATCTCATCCATACCCCATCGGATGCTGCTCTCTTATTATTTATAATCCTGAAAAACATGAGAAAATTTTAAGACAAAAATTATTACTGATGCTGACTTATTTTTTTTTACAAAAATTGCATAAAAACTCTGTTGAAAAGTAATTTTACTTTAAACCCCAAGATTTTAATACAAATCTATTCCTTTAGGTATGCAGGTCCCTTATATATTAACGCATATGAATGTCTATATATATATGAACACCTTAGAAATGACTTTTTGTCTTTCAATAAGGATTTATTCAAGGACGAATACTAAAAAAAAACAAAGAAAACCAAAAACAATCAACACAAAAACAGAGAAGGAAAAGTGCGGATTATTAAATTTTTCCAGTTGAAATAATGTGTTTTGCAATTATGAGAAATTTTTCATTTGATAAATTTTTGTGATCTTATTTTCCCCATTCCGGTTTCTTTTCTTTCTCATTTTCGGTTTTTCAAGATGAAAAAAAAAGGATTTGATTCTTTCAATGCTTTTTCACTCAAAATACTTCTTCTGTAATATTCCACACATGCATTCACATTGTGTTTACTTATAAAATGAGAAAACTCTTCATCGAATAAAAGTTAAAAGGTTGTAATGAAAATGGCTTCGATAAAAAAGAAATTCTTTGTTTTATTTTCTTTTTGTGTTTATTACAAAAAAATTCGAATAATCATGAGGTTTCAGTTTAAGGAATTGAAATACAATTTTTATTCAGTAGAATTTTGTATACAAAAGAAAATTAAAGTAGGAGTATAATTTTAGCGGTTTAAAATAATATTTTATTAAAATATAGCGCTCAGTAAGAAAACGAACAAAAATCATAAGAACAATGCTGTCCCAATCAACTCTTAAAGGATTCACAAAGGTAAAAATGATTTCAAGAAACAATTTAGTACAAAAATAATTTAATAAAATCTCACTCTTTTCTCAATACCCCAAAAATCCACTTGGGTAAAAATTTTTTTTTACTAGAAAATATGAAATTTGAAATGTGAACGAACTATTAAAGAAAACAATATTGTTGTGTGAGTAAAAAATGTCGTCATTATACAATAGAAATTTACGATTGAAAGTACATTAACAATTTGTCCATAAAATAAAAATATCCTTTTTTTTTAATAAAATAAAGGTTTGCACTGCAATAGCACTCTTGGTTGCAATTATTTTTTTAATTTTAATGAAATAAACGTTATTAATTTTGTATGTGTAGGTACTCTTATAAAATTTCTCCTTTAATTAATATTTTCTACCTTTTTTCTTTCATAATTTCACTATAGAATTTCACTTAAGTAATATTTAATTTTAATGAACTGCGGTTTCAAATGATCCTTTATAATTATAATTGCAATTTATATTTTTTATAATTACTTATCAATTGTAATATTTATTACCTGCTTTTGAATGATTGTATAAGGAAATTATTTTCCGATAAATTTGAAGAAAAAAAAAATGAAATAAAATTTGCACAGGAGTCGCAAGATGACGTTTTTCTTCATTTATTCTTCTTTCTTCTCTTCTGTTACGACAATTTCTCTGCCCTTTCGTTTATTTCTTATTTGTTTTCTCATTTCAATAACGTCAAAAAAACACACAATTATGTCAATATTTTAATTCCATTGAGTCCATGTTCAAGTATCAACTTTTGAATTATCACACCCGTATAATTCACCACGATAACACGATTTCTATTGAAAGTTGCTAAGCCTTTGACTACATTCCTTTGGTTTATACACTTACAACCATGGAGAATCTTAACATACTTAAAAAACACTTGGATTTTATCACTACCAAAAAAATTTATCCAGAAACAATTATTGGGAAAAAATTTATTAAAGTATTTCATGATGATTCAAATTCTTATTTCTTAGCAATAATTTTCAAATTTTCATTGAATACCAAAAAACCAAAAAAAAATCTTCATTTACTAAAAATATTTTTAATACGAATAAAATTTACCAATACCCAAAATATAATCTGCCATTCATATAAATAAATTAAAAGAATAGAAAAATTTACCACAAAAGTTTGAAGGTGATTTAACTTTGTGACCTTTTTACCATAAACTTTTCCGACAAAAAAAAATAATAATAATTTCAAATAATAACAACAATAAAAAAATAGAAAAACCAGGAAGGGCAACCAATTCAGATTTACAAATAGTATGGAGAAAAAACGAGCACAAGAAACACAACAAACAAAATTGAAAACAAAAAGATAAAAACAATAATCCAAAAACTTTCAAGCATCATTCGAAAAACTCACTACAATGTTCATGCAACCGTATTTTAAATAAAAAAAGAGAAAATAAAAGAAGAAAAAGAGTAACAATATAAAAACAAAAATTCTCATCGCATAGTAAAATAGAGAGGCAGACAGAGGGAAATCGAGAAAAATCGTAATAATTTCTCTTACATTAAGTATGCAATGCAAGCACGCAACGTAAGTTATTTGTTACAGGCACACATATTCGATATAAATTTAATATTTTCAAAATACTGTTATGCCAGTTTATATTATGTGCATATCTAAGTACATATTTTTTTTTGTTACAACTTACAATATTAAAACTGAAAACACAACAATTAAAATTATTTCACTCTTATTTTGTTGTTGGTTTTTCTGTTTTTATACATGAGAGTAACAAAAAGTTAACAAACAGATCTCCTGAAATTTTTGTTGAATACAAAAGAAAATTACCGAAGTGCTATAAAAATAATAAAAAAAAACACAAAAGTAAAAAAATGGAATGTTGTATAAAAACTCCGGTGTTCAGTTAAGTTTGCTTGGGAAGTTATACAATTTATGCACAATAATTATAAAAGTTTTTCCTTATCCTTTTTCTTCTATTTGTATTCATTTTGTTTAAAGGTATAAAATGAAAATATCAGCAATATAAAAGTATTCTTTTATATGAAATTTTTACCATTGTGAATGCCTATAACATGACTAGAAAAACAAAAATTTTCAATAGAAAATTTGTGAATTCCATCTAATTATAAGGAATAATTAGGTACTGAGGTGATCTCTAAGTCTACAGTGACGCCACAAAACCTCGGTAAGAATCCTCCTGTTCACTTCTGTTCACAACCTCCTAGAAGCCTCTTCATTTGGTATAACCCGGAAGACTTCCCTAGCGCTCCAACCATTTCTTCTCTGATTCTTTTCTTAGTTTCCAATGAACAGAAAGTGCTTCTATTCCGTAGATGGGCTTCAGCCCAAAGAGAAGTATGTTACTCCCTCCCTTTTCCAGCGCGTCAGCTGTCTCATTCCCTTCTATACTTCCAAATAGTCTGGCACCCAGCACGGATTGATGCGATTTCGCCAACCTAATTCATTAAGCTTCTCAAGACAACTCCATATTGCCGCGTCAGCAGCCTCATTTCCTCTTATAGGTCCACATAGCCTGGCGCTCAGCACAGACTAACGCGATTGCGCCTTCCTAATTCATTAAGTTTCTCAAGACACCTTCATATTGGAGAATGATGAAAATGAATTCTGGTGGCAATCCGACTATTCGATATATCCTCTTGTCCATTATCTCCTCTTCCAGATTCAAGACTAAATCGCACGTACAATTCAATAGCGTGCGTCTCGGCCTGAAACACTCTCGTAAACGTTTCTATAGGATCAAAGAATTTGATTCTTGGCGCAAACACTCCCGCCTCTGTTCCCGTGCAGGTCTTTAATCCTTCAGTGTACCACTTGACTATAAAGGAAGCACAAGACAAATGTAGAGTTGTTGAAGATTTGTAGTTTTTCCTTTTAAGCTAGTCGGGATATCGGAACATCCCTTAATTAATATAATCAACTTTTTCTACATTAAGATTTTAAGGTATACTAAAAGAGCTTAGTGTGTAATAGAAATCAGTCACAAATGATTTATTAATATCTTACAAATCATTAATATGAATTTGAATGAAAAAGTTAATAATTAATTTTCATTAGTTCAAAACCAACACCTTTGAGAAAACAAGTTCAATAATTGAACTTAAACGTCTCAAAACCCTATGGTTTCCAAATATAAGAATTACGTCCGCATATGGTATAAGAACTGAAATTCATTTCAAACGTTATAACATAAAAACGTCCATCACCGGCATTTCAATTTAACCCGAATACAAATATGGGAGAACAAGGAATATGCACAAATTGTTTTCAACTGAAGTCCTTCAAAATATTCGTTTCTTATTTTTATTTTTTCTTTTTCTCAATTCTCATACCATTTTGCATATTTTTGTATTTTACACAACTGTGTTAATTATTGCAATTCCGCTCCTTTGCACGCAAAAAATAATAACGTAAATAAAAACAGTAAAAATTACAAAAAAAAAATAAACTTTGAATGAAAGCGCGCGCCCAGTCATTTCAAGTGTCATAAAAATTTTAAGGACTCTGTTAAAAATGCAACAGCAAAATGAAAAATAATAAAATACAAATGAAAATACTGAGCTCTAAATTTGTAAAAAAAAATAAAAATAGAAACAGGGGCTAATGGAAATTATGTGAAGGAGAAGGAGATGCGACGGGACGACGACTTCAATTCAATGTGGAACAAACTTAAAATATGAAAGCGAACCGAAGGAGAACACATTTTTGTTTATTTGTTTGCTGGTTTGTTTGTTTTTTTTTTGAAAGGTAACAGTTAATTGATACGGGTAATAAAAAATGAATGGAACAACAGTAAGTATATAGAATAGTAAAAATGAATTTATCCTATACACAAAAAAAAAACCAAGAAGAAAAAATTTGAAAACTTGAAAAAAAATTGAAATAAAAAATTTTCAAGTTTTTATTTTAAGTGCATGATTTTTAATGTTACAAGTTTTATTTTCAACGATTTGTTTTGCATACGAGAGTTGCAACTTCACCTTTTCTACATACAACTACATGTGGATTGCATTTAATCACACATACATAAGTTATTATGAATTTTACGTATATTATTTCCGAGTAAAAAGGCTCAATTGCGGAAAAATCTATAAATTCTGCCAATGACAAATAGTCTACAAAAATGAAACAGCTGCATGTCAAATACTTAGCTCGAAATAATAGTTAATTGACTTATTAAATTGTCAAAAAATACTGAGGGCTTGCGTCCTATTACATTTTTCAGTCATTCCTTTCCCGGACAAATTGCAAATTAACTGAAATTCGCAATTCCTCGGTATTAAACTTTATTTACTATATTTCGGCAGCCGCTTTCAAGATATTGAAACCAGAGCACTTTAAGGCAATCATCACAATATCGAAGAATCATCTGAGAATTCCCATGGGTTTCTTGACGGAACACAGCGGGCTTATAAACTACTTAAGCAAGTTTGGCCTGGAGACTGTCGGGTCTTGCAGATACTGTGATGAAAGAGAGGAAGCCTTTCCAATGAGTATGGAGCATTGGTAAATAAGGGAACAGACAGTTTGGGTGAACTCTCGTTGGTGAGTATGTTATTGTGAGATATTTTTCCGGAAAAATTGCTCGGATTCATTAAAAAATGTGGATTTGGAGATTCTACAATCTACTAACTTGCGGCAAAACAAACCTGTTAATGATCAAATTTATAATAAAAGTTAATTTTTAGAAACTTTTCCCATAGATAGGCCATGTTACTCAAAAGTTACTATACATATAAAGTTCAGATATGTGGTTATTAAACTCTTATTTGATTTTCAAACCAAAAACTTTTCTTTTTTAAATAACAAAATGAAAGGAAGTGTTATATGTGACCAACAACCGTACTAAATTTAATTTTAAGAGTTAGTATAATAGAGTCAAAGAATTATGTTAAAAATTTTGTTCAATTTAGAGAAAAATTTTTAACAAAAAAAAAATCCTGAAAATTCAAATCAAATTTCACCAATTTTAAAGGCTATTGTCCTCATTTGTTCATTTGAAAGCTGATATTATGATTCATACATGTTGTATGAATTTAATTCCGGCGAGAAAAACTTAATGAACAAGTAATATTGCGCTTGTTGGCGAACATAAAGTCATTACGAGTATACGGTAACAGCTCATCTCCCCCTCCTTCTTCAAATTTATTTTCTCTCCACGTTAATAAATGCACAAATCGTTTACTTAAAAACTTTTTCTGCAAGTTTTATTAAGTAAGACGAATACATTTTGAGTAATTTACTTTTGTTTTCTCTCTCTATAAAATATTTGTAGTAGTTTTTTTATTCTCTCAATATGTAAGTAACAAAACCAATTGTTTTTTCATCCCGTCTCTTATTTGAGTCGAATATAATTCATCAGGTAAAATAATCTTTAACGTTTATTTCTCTTGACATTAAATGCATAACATCAATAATATTGTGTTGTCATATAAAATATTTTTTTGGAGATCTAAGTTAGTCTCCATTTGCATATCATAGAGAGTAAATCTATAAAAAAATATCCAAGCTAATAAATTTTTATTTTATTATTAAATATTTGAGAATTTTGTTTTTGGATTTTATGCATTTTTATGTCTTGAGAGAGGAAATGGCCGTTTATCAAAAAATAGCATTAAGTCTCTAATAAATATAAAAAAATAAAATAAAATCAAAAGAAAGAGAAGGTGATTTGTTTTTTTTTTCCTCCCATAAACAAAAACTAAAATGTTGACTTAAATAGATTGCTTTTTTAGCTAACAGCTAAAACTCAATTCATTTACATACACACAAATACATACACACCCATTATTCTTAATATAGGGGGGGGGGGCTTAAATCTCAAACAACAAAAAAAATGGTAACAAACTTCAATTGGACTACCCAATGGAAGGAACAATCACTGGCTGCGACTAAACGATGAAAAATTATATATGTGAGCCCCTGAAGGTAATCGCAAAACAAAAAAATCTGATGTGGGCAGCACGTAACCGACCGAATTGTGCATTGTCTAGTTAAGTGAAAGTGTTAAAGAATATTATAAAAATGCCTCTTAATTACCTCTTTCCAATTTTTAGGACATTAATAAGCTTATAGTTAACATACCTAGAAAAATGTAAATTTGGCTCTTAGTAGAGTTTCGCTTTTTGCTACCCGAATTCCCTGAAATGCTCGTCAGTTAGTTTCGGTAACAACCAGAACTCAAATATCAAATTTCAAGAAATTCCATCAATTAGTTCCGTAGATATAGTGAAAAATGTAAAATCGGCCCGCAGATCAGTTTTCGAGCCCTGATTTTTCCAAAAAATTTATATGTTCATTGTTTTAATACGAAGAACCTAAATATTAAATTTCAATGAAATCGGTCGATTATTTCTCTTTATATACGCAAAAATGTATATTTGGCCCGTAGTAAACGTCCAGTTGCTGACACCTGATTTCTTCCAAAAGTTAGGAGGTTTTGCGGCCGGTCGAGCGAAGCTTATATATGAAATTTCAAGCAAATCGGTTGAATAGTTTCTTTAAAATGATCAAGAATGTAAAACAGGCCCGCTAAAAAGTGCAGTTCCCGAGGCCTGATATATCCCAAAAGTTGATCGATCCGTGCCATGGTGGAAATAAACTTACATATAAAATTTCATAAAAATCGGTTCAGTAGAACTTGAGATACACGCGTGCATACACAGACGGACAGACCGACAGACCGACAGGTTGTTAAATATAGTTTATTTACATTTCCCTACTATGGAGAAGTTCATTCCCACCGAAAACTCGATATGCAAAATTTGTTGCCATCACATAACCTACCTATTGTATACACAATACGGTCGGTAAAAAGGAAAGCAAACAACAAATACAACAACAAAACAATAACTATAACAAAAAAACATTATAATAGAAAAGCGACTATAAAAAGGATATTTAAGGATTTAGTTTGTTTTCCTTATTTTTTGTTCTGCCTTCCACACAGCGATCAAATTTTATTTACTCCTTTCGAAAATGTTTTTCTATTACTATGAAAGCACTAATAATTGCAATATTATAACTGTTATAACAGTAAAATTTTGAAATACAATAACGCGGTGTTATAAAAAATCTGATGTGAAAATTTTGCCTTAAGGTTAGAACTGCGAAAATTTTTTTCTTTACCTTTATTTTATTGGAATGGAAAAGAGAGAAATGGTTGCTTTTATATAAGAAAATCTTATGATTTAACGGGATATTAAAAATAAAAAGAGAAAAGGACATTTTATAAGGCAGTTTTTGTTGAGCAGTTTAAATGAAAAACTTCTTGTCGCATGCGGTTTGACACTAATTTCTAGCTCCAACTATATTGGCCGAGGTGTATTTTCATTACGTAGCCATACTGATCCTTCTCAAACTACCACAGTTTGTTTTCAATAATTTGTTTCGAACGGATTCCTCTTAATGCCAAATCAGTGGAATTTTCAGCTGTATTAACATAATTCCAATCATCTTTTGGGGATTATTGAATGATTTTAGCGCGGTTTGCTTTAAAGCTTCTTCATTTGCTTGAGTTTTCCTGCAACCAAATACTACTTGGAAATCGATCCATGTATACAACGTTATACCTGATATTTCTAGATCATTTGCAACTTTATTAGGAAGTTTCATTAGTAATTCTGCTTCTTTAGGATGACGACGTGAACTTTGTTTTTACGGTGATTAATATTGATTTATTACTGTTTTGATGCAGTCGTGAGTATACTACACCATCATATTTGCTATAAACTGTTTGGCCTCCTAGTTTTTCTTCTTTTTCATTCCTCCTTATAAATAATACAAGTAAGATTTTTAAAAATTCTAATGCTTGATCGTGGCGTCTTGAGTTTTTCAGACTAGAAAATAAATAATTTTTTTATCTCATATTTACTTTATCATAAGATAAAATGTTTTTGTCAAGGTTTATTTTCCTTCTATCTCTTACTCTCTCTCTCTCCCCCTGTCCGAATGCATTGGAAATGAGGACGTTATGAAAAATTTTAAATTTTTATAAATTGATATAAATCGATTTCATATATTCTTTTCCTCTTCTTTATATTTACGTACTATATGAATAAGGTCCTATGACTTTCACTGGGATTTTTATAGTAAATTATTAAAAAATATTTCGAGATCTTTATAAAAAATTTTAGTTTCTGTATATGAATTATTCCCAATAGATGTTAGACAAATATTCACGTTCAAAAAAAATTTTTATATAGTTACTTTTTATTTTCCAAAGAGTCAAATGGATTAAGAACTAATATCGCTTTATTAAGAAAATATTTGCTGTCTTCTCTGATGTTGTGATATTGAAATTTTTACTTATATTTAGTTAGAAATTTAATAAAAGAATATTTCTTGTTAGAGCGACAATATTCCTTAGAAATTTCAAATAATTTTAAGAAAATATTAAGTTTCTTTTATAAATTTTTTTTTTTTGGAATTTTAATTAAATTTATAAATTTCAATAAGAACTTCAGTAAAATCGTTGTAGACCGTGGCGTTATAGTTCTCATATTTTATGGACTTTAAACAAATTATAAAATATTTGGCAGAATCTAAATTAAGAACCTATTGCAAGATCTTTTTCTTAAAAGTTTAAAATTTATTGCCATTTACCCGAGTTTATGTCGATATAAAGTTGTAATTTGAACAATTCGGATAACAGTGCGCCGCTACGCGTATAAGGTTCGATACCCACTACCCCTAATAAAGAAGGGCCACCCTAGGCGCCATGATGATTACGAGTCCGCCACTATGAAAGCAAAGCATCCCAGTATTTTAGATTATTGTAACATCAAGTTCAACTTGAGTTCCTCCTTTAAATAACTGACTACTAATTGTACTTTTAGACGTAGGTGACAGAAAATCTATATGTTCAACCACATTGTCAGCACATTTCAAAATCTACGCCCTTTTAAATTTTCTAGCATCTTTAATTTTGCTTTCTTTTTCCAATTCAAACCATGTTTTATTTTTTATGATGAATTATTGTTTCCAACTTATTCTCATTTTCTTTCTTTTTTTTTAAGCATAAACCATAACGACTTTTCATTATGCTGTGGCCACTTTCATTTTGCCGACTAAAAATTTTCCATTTTCTTTTATTATTTTTATTTTTTTTTTTTATTTTTTTGCTAAGTTTTATCAGTTAACCTCATAATAAATTTAAAAGGCTAAAAATATTCATAATGCGAAAAGTAAAAAATTTTTTAATTCTTTTAAGGTTGATTTTTGAATTGTTAAAGAATGTCTTAAATTGGCTGTCTAACTTTACCAGTTCTCGGATTCAATGAAGTAATAGTTATGTGGGTATAGGCTTGAATATAATTTTGGTCCTGGTGACATGTTTTCATCTAGTCTTTAGCAGGTGACTGAAAATTGGTCACGAGATTTACAAAAATCAGTAACTGTGAAAATTCTTCAATCCACTAAAGAAATGTTCAGGACAGTTATGATATTGTTGAAGTCCATATGTTAAATAACTTCAGCTATGTTAAACTTCAAAATTGACAATTTACAAATACATTAAAATTTATTTTATATTCTCCATTTTATATTTTTGGAACACTTTATACAAAATTACATTTTTGTAAATATTTCTACAATCAAGTTATTAAAAGAATAAAACAAAAAAAAAATATAAAATAAATAAAAAAAAAATTTCCGACATTGGAATTTCAAGACTAGAAAATTCTTGTGTAAAATTAAACAATATTAAGGACTAAACTAAAACAAAAGACATGAAATAAAAGCAAAGAAAAGAAAATCAAAAAACAAACAGAAAATCTCTTGAGAAACGAATAAAATTCCGCCGAAAGTCAAAATCAATAAATTTCAATTAACTTTGAATGGTCAGAATAAAAACGACGATGAAACAACAAACAGTAATAAATAAAAAAGAAAAATATTGTGTAGTAGCGCAGCAATAAGAATAACAACACAGGAAAACTTGTGATACAAAATGCAAAAGAAAAATTAAAATAAAAGAAAAATAAAGATAGAAACAAAGAGCAAAAGAAAAGAGAGAGGAAAAAAAAGAGGAAAATGTAACGAAGTTGAAAAAAAAAAGAAAACAGCGATCCCTGTGGCAAAATATTACGTAAGGATATCGTTTACTGCTTTATTACACAAATTTCTGAAATAAATACTATATATGATGCACATACTTACCAGACGCATGCATGTATATACATAGATACGTTTACACAATGTGTCTCCGTAAAGTACGAATTTTATTGCGAATTTTTGCCACAAGACATTTAATCTATGACGAAGACCAGCACTAGGTTCGTATACATCTTTCATAATCGTTGGTGAATAATACGAGTACCTAGTCTTATATCGAAACCCCATTTTTAAAAATTTTGTTGCTGATGAAAATTCGTAGTCGATTTTAAGGTAGCAGAAAATTCGAAACATGATTTAAAGATACTGTTTATCTTTAAAACTGTTGGGCAAAATTTGTTGTGTTTCAGTAATGACTAAACCGGTCGAATTGGCTTCAGAGATCAAGCTTCAGAGATTATGTCTTCAAAAATGGAGAGAAGTCAGGAAATCGAGCAGGGATGATAATGTAAATGCGAGGGTTTTCCGGTCTCGGAAACATTATACGTTGTGCACTTTATTCAGCCTATGATGAATAATAAGATTCAACTCGTTTTTAAAAATTAATTAAGGCAGCTTCGATAAGTTTTATATGTTTTACCATTTTGAAGGCACACACTCTGTTGTTTGTAGTACCAAATACACACGCATACGCTTCTTGTATAAACTTTCATTTTTCATATAAAATGTGTTTTTTTTTTTGTTCCTAGATTTTGTTTACTTCTTTTAAAACTGTAATTAGCAATTGCACACAAGCTGGAAGGCATTTTTAGGATTTTCTTTTCATTTTCGTAATATTTTCTTGTTTCTTGTAAGTTTTTTTTTTTTTTTTGTAATAATAACTACGGAAGTATGAGGGTTAATAAGATATAAATATTCTACTTTCTGTTATTTTTTTATGCGATTAATTCAATGCTAAGAGCACGGCTCTATGCTTGTACGAAAATAAAGAAAAAAACAAGAAATAAATGTATCCTTATAGAAACGGTGTCCTTATTGTAGGAAACGTAAAGAACAAAAAAAAAGGTCGATGTTGTGTTTTTCTTATTTTATTACTTGTTTTTTAACATCAAAGTTGCTCGAATTCAAATGAGATGAACGAAGTATTTATATTATGAACTAATTTTAAAAAAATTCCATTAAAATTTCAGTTTTTAGGAAAAATACAATTTTAATTAAATATTGTCCACCAATATCAAACGGTATGTATGAACGGCATTCATTCCTGTAGTAAATCTGTAGGGAGCATTATATAATTTGAGCCCAAAAAATCAATCGTTATATTTTCATCAATAGCGAGTGATAATAAGAACACCCAAATACATTATTCTTCCTCAACTTAAATAAATTGCCTACTTTTGAGAAAGCTTTTTTAGTTCAATAATAAATGGGGGTGGAACGTATTAAATTAGATACGATAAGGAACTGCAAGAGCTGTTTATAGAATTTTTGAAATCACAAAGGGAAAGATGATGCAGTCATGTAATTCGTATGCCAGAAGGAGTTGAAACCAAAATGGTTGAATACACGTAAGGAGTAAAAGGAGAGTGTGATTCTCAAATTAGTATGTCTTCTGATTAGCGAAAAGACAGCAAGAACTGTAAGATTATTTTTAACAAAATTGGGTTTTGTATACCTATTCAAATTTCAAACATTTAATTAAGATCATAAACAGCTAGCCAATTGTAAATTAACTTATAGAGGAGATCACAAATTTGCGTAAGAGGTAGATTTAGGTTGAAACAATTAGATTTAATTAGGATTGTAAACAAAACACACCATGCAATTTAATTTATTTTTAATGCGCACATTTATGAATTCGCGTTAAACTATGCAAAAGTTTTTAGTAAATTAATTTTTTTAGTATATTTTTTATTTCTTTTATTTAAGAATTTCTTAAAATTATTTTAAATTTGCATTCCCTTGTTTATTTTATTTATGTTTTCCTTGTTTTCCTCATATTGGTCTATAAAAGTTTTGTTGGTTTCCCCAACAGGAATTTGATAGTCCTCCCATAAGTTTTTGAATCTTTCTAATGTACATTAGAAGAAGCCTAAACTATGAATAAAGTTTGCTCAGCCTAAAACTATGCTATACAGAAAAATAAAAGTTATGTAAAAGGTTAATGCAAGAAATTTATAGAAAGTAAAAACTTTTGTAGGAAAATTAAAGAAATAGTTGCATAGTGGAGGAAAAGGCCATTATCCTGGAAGCCAAAACTATTAATTTGTAGACTGTAAAGTTTTTGAACTTTCCTAAAATTTCAAAAGTTTCTTATAGTATTTTCTCTTAGCCTTCTTACTTCTCCTTTCTTTAAAACTCTTTCAAAATATTTTGTTATTTTGACAATATGAATGTGTTTTGTATTTCTAAGGTAAAGTTAAAAGTTAATTCCTTAAGTACATTATCCTTTACATTGTTTTTATTTCATATTGGTTTGATGTCTTCCTGTTTTTCTTGGTTTTGGTTTAGAAATTTTTTTGAAATTATTTTTGAAAAATTATTAAAGACATGCTAAATTTTTATAAATATTGTATAACTAGAAACTAATAGATATTTTTGCCTTCCGGTTATATGGGTTCAGAAATTTTAAAGGCGTATATTCAAATAATACACATATACCTATATTTTGGAAGTGTACTTTTAATAATATATACGTGTAGTAATTTTTCAAAAATTTGTAAATTTTTTTTGTTAATAAAGTATTAATAAGAAGCAAATGGGAAGGAAATATTTACAATTTTAATTACTGCTCAGAAAGTTAGTGCTTAGAAAACTTTTCAAAATGTGATAGAAATGCAAAATTCCAGCAGGATTTCAGTATTATTATAGTGTATAACAGCCTATCCTTTTTCATTACATATTCATTTCATTTACATTTTAAGAGAGTACGTACTATATAACATTCTTTTGATGGAATTCCACAGCAGCAAAGCCACACGGGTCTTTGACCTATCACTGTACCACACTATGACATGGGACCTAAGCGGGTAGCTTGCCAGCTTTCGTGATTCGCCAGTTCCTTCGGTCACTCAACAGCGAGGTGAACATTTTTGTCGAAGCTTTATCTCTTAACCACATCATCCTTAGGCAGCGGAAGGAGTTGAACCTCTCCAATCCCGATCATTCCTACCCCATTTTTCCCAAACTCAAAACGGCCGGATTCAGCGTCATTTCCACAACAAGATGCAATGGAGCTAGTCTAAAATCACCTCCAAGTCTTTACAAGCATTGCAAGACCCTTCGTGTTGTTTCAATTGCCATTCTTCTATCAAAGCTACCGACCTATCTGTCAGGAGCAGTACTATCATTATGGTATACATCCACCTCATGACAGACGGGAAGTATCCCCACATTAACTGAGATTATTCATCTCAGGGATCATAGGTGCCCGGGTAGGCCTTGCCACATCCTCGTGTCTTTGCCAAAGAAGCTTGCTACCAAATACCACATACCTAGATACTTCATTCCGTCTTCCTTTCTACTGTTTCTCGGCATATCTAAATTGCACGCGGACAGTTCCTTTCCCCTAATGAAGGGTACCAAGGTCGTTTTACTCGACCACATGCCACATACTGCGACATTTAGATTAAAAATTAAATTTTATAAAATCTTCCTAGTAAAGCTATAACTTTTTAGATAGCACCCACATCCTATTCTCCTCCTTTTTCGTAGAAGATTTAACTTAATGCCAACTTTTCTTTTCCTAAAAATATGCTACATATGAAAAATTATACCAATTTTTTTAAAATTACTTACAATTCGAGCGGATTAATTTTATTATAATTGAACTTGGGATTTAAATATTTTCAATTTTATCACTACCAGATTGAAACATCAACATCTTCATATTCGAATATTAATCCCTTCCGAATCTACTCTAAAATATTCCAATGTTGTTCTTAATCCTTCAAAAAACAAAAAAATTGAAAGATTTCATTAAATTTTTCATTAGATTTAAAATATCTGTCACTTCATTTAAGTCAACCTAGAACAACATTCCAAAGCCAATCAAAAAAAAAAATCACTTCATAACGATTACACTATATAACAAGGCCAAAATTAAATTTTTTCACATTTTACTCATTATTTTATATCCTTTTTTCTCATAGTTAATTTCTCCCCAAAAAAAAAATCTGCTATTTTTTCTCTTTCTTTTTTCATTTAACAACAGAAACCCGTTAAAATTAATGACTTCATCCTTAAAAACAAAAATTGTTGTTGAAAACAAAATGTACGCAGTTTATTTTTGAAAATATTTTTATTTCAATTAGCATTAATTTTCTGGATACCCAATCCCAGATTGTTTCATATTTCATTTTAAATTTCTCAACAATAACAACAACAGCAATAACCACAAAAAAACGCGTTCTTTGTACGCTCAAATAAAAAAAAACTGAAACGGAAGAAACAGAAAATCACTTATTTTTTACTCTCTTTTCTGAGTTAATAAAATCGTCCTTTTTTTCCGTTTTTCTCAAACAAAACATACAAGAACAAAAAAAACAAAAAAATTTTCTATGGTGCGTTAAAATAAAAAACACGTCAACTTTAAATATCGTCCTTTTTTTTGCTTTCTGTGTTTTGATAAATTTCAAACGACTCTGCTATACTCGTACAAGTTCATACGACCACTCTTTGCATAAATACTATGGATTTATCATTAGAGTGCGTGAAAGAGTAAATAAGTGTATACGAGGAGAGCACATTGAGATGAATTGGAATTTTTTCAGCAGGCCTTTAACATGTTTCGTTTTTTGCTTGCTTTTTTTTCCAAAATCCATCAATCAAATGGTACTTGTTTGAAAAAAAAAAATTAAACAACAACGAAGCGAAAGCCTTGACAAGCTTGTGTTATATTTTTTTTTTATTTTCGTTTTGCTCTATTTTTTCTCCCATAAAGTATATTTTAAGCCGAGACAAGAACCTACCACATATAGAAATCATTTATTATGTCGCTTTTAACTACTTTATTTTCATCACAATATTTTTTTTTCAACATTTAGTTTAATATTTTTGAAAAGTGTGCTTTGTTAATTTTAGAAAATAAAAAAAATGACATACGAAAAATAATTTTTTTGTTGTGTACAATAATGGGATCTGTAATGAAGACGGTGTGTGATGGTACGATTATTACGATGATGAAATAATTTTATGGTAATAAAATTAATAAACAAAAAATTGGAAAATAAAACTAGCAACCCTTAAAAAGTTTAGAAAGAAAATTAACTGTAGAAAGGAACCTTCTTATTACATTTGAGGAAGAAGTTGATTGTAATTTGATTTCACTTACATGACGGTGATTTAAGCATTAAAGTATTATAGTTACATGACACTGCAATTTAAATTTATTTAAGATCTGTAATATTTTACGCATAACTCGCAGAATACGGCAAGATATGGTATTAAGCTGTAGCAAAAATATTTTTGGAGATATTTGAAAAAATCTTTTGAAAAACTTTTTGAAATAATTCGTTTTCGGGCAAAACTAGAAGAGCTCAAAATATTATGTGATATATTATGTAAGTCGTCCGAGTATAGGTTAGTATGTAGATGTGGAATGTCCTACCTTAATGTGAGATTTCTGTACCTACACCTATATCTGCACCTCTCATAAGAAGGTGTAGATAGTCTTATTGGCAGCTTTCAAAATTTCTTTCTATTATAATGGTTATTGATTATTGAACACAACGATCATAGATTTTATTTTTCATATATTCATAAGTACGTATGTGGTGGAAATTATTTTATCTTTTTTAAAAAATTGTATTTACTCTGAATCCTTTTACCAGAAGATTTACTTTAACTACCATTCATTTTATTCATTTTTTTTTAATGTAAAAGCTATCCAAGAAACGTTTAACCTTTTTAGAAATTTATTTGTTATTCAAAATGACCTTAAATCTAGCGAACACATAATATAAAAAAATAGAAAATAATTCGGAGATCTGATAAGATTTGAATTTTGTCGGTTTGTTTGTTCTTTTTTATTATTAAAAAATAATCATTTTTCTTATGCCTAAACTAAAATAACTGAAAAATAACCAAAAATTTTGTAAAATGCGCCTTAATCTTTTCAAATTATCCATAATTTAAGGTTTTTCGTTATCTATTCATGTCAAAAGAAAAGTTAATGATAAATTAATGTTCCAAGATTTACGATTTTCTTTGCATAAACAAAAAAAAAATGATTATTTTAAATTTTTTATAAACAGGATATTAAAGGATATACTTTTGAATTAGAGGGTTGGAAGTTGGAAATCTCTTATTTCTACTAAACTTGAAATTTATGTGTATGATTTGTAAAAAAAAAATATTAACTTTTTTTCTCCGTTTCAAGGGTTTTTTAGTGAATTTTTTTATTTATTTCACAGGATTACTTTATAATTACTCTAAATATTCTTGACCTAAATATAAAATTTGCCATATATTTAAGTTTCTAAAGTTTTTTCATGAAAATTAGAATAAAATTGCGATTTAATTATATTTTTGTCCACTAAAAAGTCACATTGTCAGAAAAACTCACGATTCTTCGGAAGAGATACTTGGTAGAGAAAACACAAAACGGAGGTCGAGGATCATTGAAGCAATTTACGAAGAAGATAAGCAAACACCATCATGAAGAAAAGAAGCAAACAATAAAAATGACAACAACCTCTCACAACAGCTACTCCCAAGTTAAATGGCCGCTAGAAGAGACAAACGAATGTATCTCGGCATCCCAACACGTCAATCTAAACAATATGACGTGACTTTCACCGAATGTTTTGTCCGGTTATAATGACAAATTGTAACAAATTTCTCATTTGAAAACACTAAGGTGTGTTTCAAACAGCATTTGAAATAATAAGAATATCTGGAGACCTGGCTAGCACAATAGAATATATTTTAGTACAAATCGCTTATGCGTAGAGAAAAGGCATTATCACATCACAAATACAGGATGTAAATTATACCAACAACATGCTGTTGTTTTAACTCCCACAAAATCAGTGATGTCCAATAAGAAGACAGTGAGAGCCAATAAGAATATTTAATAAAACTTTTTACATGTGAGTCTAGAAATAGATATCCAGGCAATGATTCAAACTTAGAATATTCCGTTGTGCCACTAAAACTTAACTAACTTTAAAAGTACTTGATATGTGCCACTAAAACTTAGTCCCAATGAAAGATCCCAAGAAGGATCCAAAGTCAAAAAAGTTTTATTCAAAGTCAATCTTCAAGAATTACGTCAACCTTCTAAAACAAAGAAATCAAATATAAGAACAATTGATTTCACAATTTTTTTAATATTTCTCTTTCAAATAATTCACAATAATTTTTTATATTCACAATAATAACAACAAAATATAAATTAATAAAGAAGAATATTAATTTTCTTTTCACGTATACTTAGAAGTGCACTTAACATTACAATATGTCAATAATTTTAATAGAAATTCCAAAATATTCGAATAGTTAGGTTTGATAATTGGTTCTCTTAATAAATTAATATTCCATTTAATTTATCATATCTTATCCCTTATGGTTATAAACAATAATGTCATTGACTTTCAAATCCAGAAATTTTCTGTATACGATATACTCTTAAGAGACAATTGAATTATTAAGAATTTTAATATTAAAAACTTTTTACATTATTAAATACAATAAATTTATATACGTACCACTTGTCATTTAAGAAAGCATTTCATCTCTATTTCAATACTATGAATAATATTTATTATTAAGATAAATCAAAATTTTAAAATCAAATATTCGAAAAGATATTTTCAATTCTAATTATTATTATTGATTTCAATTTAAATAATTAATTTAAAAATCTTATTTCTTTCAATAATCTAAGTTTTTATACAAGAACAAGGCTGGTCAAATTATTGTTGTAAACCTTACAATGCAAAATTTTTATAATAAGGTAAAAACTTACTTAAAGGGAAATTTCGAAACTATTGAATTATTGAAATTAGTCATCAGACAATTTTAAATGTTTTTCGTCATCACTAGGAACGCGCTGATTCCGCTAATATACGATATTGAGCAGTAGCAAAAATATCTATAAAATCAGATAAAATTTGTGAAATCAGGTGCCATACTCAACACTAATGTTAACCCAATTGCAGAACTATGTATTATTAGTCACTTTATTTTATAAAGCGAATGTTCAATAAATTTTGGTATTTTTCCAGTTTGTGCTACTTTAATAACTTGTGTTATATAAAGTATGAAAACTAATGATTTTGCCACAAAAATTCAACAATTCAATAAATTTTATTATCATTTTGACCATACGTCCCCGTATTCTGATAATCTTATTTATTTATACATATATACATTATTTATTTAAGTATAAAATTTATAGTTACACCAAATGTAAATATGTATGTATGTATAAGTAAGGTAAATATAAGAATTTACAATTCAATAAGAAAATTAAATTTAACTTTTATATTAATATAATTAAGTATTTAAATTTTAAATTTGTAGTTTAAATAAAAAAAATTTCTCTTTGGTTATAATTATGGTTTGTAAATACACTTACGTGTACAGGTAGAATATGTGTGTGTATGTTTATAAATTATAATACCGAAATAATAAATCAAAATATTTTTGTAAAATATTTCAATATTCAAAAATATGGTGAAATTTCTTCAATATATTGCAGGAAATCGTTGAAACATACAAAGTTAATGAATTTTTAATTCTGCCTCTGCCTATGTGCAAACTTACGTACATGCACAATTATTGTATTACGTTCTTACAAGCAATGTACTCTATCGAATATGAAGTAAATGACAAGTACTTAAGAAACTATCGAAACAGTTACATTCATTAATCAATTACAAAAATTTTTAATGAAGAATTTCACTATTGTACAGGTTTGTGTTATTTAATTTATTCGTTCCCCGTTTGAGAATTACAAAAGAAAAATCTTAATTTCTTCACTTTTATTTTGTGAGTAATGTGCGTTAATATTGTATGTGATACGATTGAGTGAAATCTGCAATAAATTGCATATTATTCAATTCACGTTGCTATATAGGAGCTTTATACCGACTGTATATAATAAGGAAGGTTATGTGATGACACCAAATTTCCTTGAAAATTAATATTTATATTTAAATTTGAGTTCTGGTTGTTGCCGAAACAAACTGGTAAACTTTTCAACGAATTCGGGTGGCACATAGGGAAACTCTACTAAGAGCCCAATTTACATTTTGCTAGGTATTTTAACTAAAAGCTTACTTAAAAAAAAAACTTAAAACAACTTAAAAAATTTGTACCTTAACGTTTTCATAATTTTGTGCAACACTTTCGCTAAACTAGACAATACAGACATCTTCAAATGTCTTTACATGTCTCAACAGTAAATGTCTTCACGCATTCCCATCAAATACCTTCACAGTAAATATTTCCACAGTAAATTTCATGACAATAAATGTCTCGACACTAAATATCTTAACAGTAAATGTTTCAATAGTAATGCTTCATTACTAATCTCTAATCTCATTTACAAATGAATTCTCTTACTTATGAAGAAGACTTACTTTAAAAAAGCATTTAAAAATTTTCGACTGAATATTATTAAATTTGATTTATTTATACTTTCTAAATTATAGCTTGACAAATTAAATTAACCCTAAGCAACACTTTATGCATAAAAACTCTTTTCAATGAGAAATTACCCAATTTATAAAATACACAGTCTTTTATGTGCTTATGAGTAAAACGCGTATGCACGAATAAAACTTATTACTAAAATATTAATTTAAATTTTTTGTTTCTGTATAACGCATTCCTTTGTGTATACCTTTTCAAGTGTTCGTTTGCAATAATAATTAAAAACTTATCCACACGTGCATTTCAACAAAATATACTATTTATATATATATATTTACAAACCACAATAAAATAAAGCGCTTAAACTCTTAATATATGCAATTATTAATAATTTATGTAATTATTCTTTAATTTATTACTGAATTTTAAAATATGTGAGAATTAATTTTTCTGAGTTTATTTTGAAATACACACAATTGTACATAATAATATGTTGATAGGTTTATATTGGTTTCAACAGTAAATATTATATGAAATATGTACATTATGTTGGAACCAACGTGGGCACATACGTTAAAATCATAATTATTTATGTAATTAATATTGATTTAAATAGGTTGTACTTTTCTTTTGCAACTATGTACAGCTATATGTAGCTGGACATTCAAAAGAAAATAAAATATGACTTATTTATTAAGATATTTTCCGTTCGACAAGCACTAAAAGTAAAATAAATTAATTTTTTAAGTTTCTTTCATAAAATTTTAATTTAATTTCAATTGAAAATGTGTAAATATTGATTACCATAAGTATACTGCCATGACTTTAATGAAATAATGTCATAATATCATATATGTAGTTGATTATTATAGGAGAAACAAAAATCAATAGTCACGTACCACAGTTTTCATTTAAATGAGTTTAGTTTTAGAGAATAAACAAAGAAGAGAATGAATTTTTTGCTTTACCACGTAATACATTTCTCTTTTGTTTTCTCCTTAAATTCAAGTTAGAGATGGTGTGAATGACACTTCATATTATTCAACATTATAATTCATACAATTTACTTCCCAATAACTTATATATAATATGTAATTATACACGCACAGAATATTATTTGATATTCAAATTTTACTTCAAATAAAATTTACATTTATTTCACTTTTTTCTCGAATAAAACCAAGTCGAAAACCAGCTACAATAATAAGGATTAACACCAAATTTGTAACAAGGAGGAAAATTTTAAATTCGTAATAAAATTTCATATTAGCATCGCACATCGTAATACCTGATTTCATATTAGCATTGCACATTCATACTCTGTAAGTATACAACCATAAAATACAATACCAGTGAGTGAGCGTAATACCGAACACTTTTTTTCTTTTTTCTTTTTGTGTTCCTTACAAATTTTACTACCTTTTTGCATATAATTTTCATTTATAAATATTGAGTTATTTAATATTAATTTCCAGCAATAAAAGGAGAGCGGAAAAAAAATAAAATAAAAAAGAGAACAATGTTTTTGTACTTTAAAACTTTTTTACTGTGAACAAACAAGTATATTATTATGGCATTAATATAAACCGTCGTCATCACGTTGAAATCATCAGATAAGTTTACATAATAGAGGCATGCGACAGGTGTTATTTACTGTAAAAGAATCGTTATGCAGAAAATATACCTATATCGGCCAGCGGATATTCAGTACAAGCGACGCAGTTGTGCTAAACTCTTTACAATTTTCTAATTTTTGTTATTGTAGTTGCATTTAAATAAGAAGAGATATTAAATTTTCTTTACCTTTCGAATTAAGCCGCCTTTGAGCTGCTATCACGGCACTAAGTTCGTACTCAGTTACATACGAAGTTGTGTGGGGCGGAAAAGACAGGAACAGGATGACCTTACACTACGGTGACCATATAATTTTATAAGATTCACAATAATTTTAGGGACAAAATGGTTGCACATTTAAAAGAGAAAAGGAGATCTTCGTTGCATCTTCTTCCAAAATGTGGTGCTTTGGTTTACCACAGGAGAGACGAGTCTCTATTACACGAATTTATTGAAAATACAGGTTTCAGGGTACTCCAAGCCATTCCTTTTTACTTACACGGGCGGCAAAATATATCCAACTACTATAGTAAGCCGTAGTGCGTTGTTGCTCTGATGTTATTAGTCTACAATCCGCACATGTAATTTAACTAAAGTGAATTTTGAATCAGTCAACACAAAACTTAACTTAAAACAGAATATCGGTAAAATTGAATTTCTTTTCTTGTAACACAAATCACTAGTTTTGAAGTTTTCACACAATGTACTACAAAATCTGCGTATATTAAACGAGTGCAATACGTACAAGTAAACGCAGAAAAAAAAAGTGAGAATGCTGATTATGCTATTATTACTGTTACTAATATTTATTGCTCTGAATATAATAATTGTTGTGTTGCCTTGTACTCTGTGCTTTTACTGTTTTATATTACATACTATCGCATTTCTGTATCAGATTCGGAGAGCACAAGCAACAAACTATACAAAAATGCATTTAATTTAAAGTAAGTAACTAATTTTTTTTTGTTTTTTTCTTTATATTTCGGTTACCTACTTTTATTGTATTTTTAATGAAACTTTCTACCTGTAAACTTGAGTAAATTTGTTTAACGAATAATAAAACATGACAAAAAAAAGAGTGATTTTTTTTTATATTTTTCTTGTTCAAACCATAATGTAATACAATATTATAATTGTATGTATGTACATAGCTAAAGTAATGTTTGGTGTATTATAACGGATAATGTTAATGATGATAATGATGGCGGTCGCTGTAGTTATCCTGGTTTCATAATAATATGTTGTAGGCTTTTTTATTGAATGCAATTTTTCATTTAAACATTTATAACACACAACAGATATACACATGTGCAGTAAACGGTGGCGCTGCTGAGAACTTAAAAAAGATTTTTTTAAAACAAGGACGCACTTTTTGGAAATCGCATAGGGCGCCCAACAAATTACAACTAGACCTGCATTTATATATGCAGTTTTTGATATGGTATGTTAATTTTTGGGACCAAGCAAAATGAATTTCTGAAAATATCCACACAACCATTATAATTGTTAATAAAAGGACGAATTGACGTGTTGCATTCAGAGCAGATACAAATCGATATCAATACCATTTTTTTTCCCAAGTTTTGTTGTCATCAATATGCTTTAAATGTAAAGTTTTTGTTTACCTTCTCTTTATCATTTTATTTCTATATCCTAGGTTCGATTTCCTATATGTTGTTGGTTTTTTGTTAATTTTTTTGTTATTTCCTCATAACAAGGACATTTTTATGCTTCATCGTTTTTGTCAGGTGTAAAATAAGGATTTTTATAATGTTTAAATGATTAAAACCGGGTTTTTTTTTCTTATTAAGTTGTAGGTACTCCACTTTTATTTTAAGTACTTAACTAAAAACGAGAAAAAAAATAGAGTTGACCTTGTCAACTCTGTGATACCCGTACGAATTTGTTATCCTATGTGCGAATAACGAATGTGCCATAACTAACTATGGGGCAGACTATGATTTTAAGTTGCCGTATTACCATATTAATTTATGCAAAATTTCAGTACTATGTGTTTTTCAAAATACTAGTTGTGCCAAACTACTATTGAAGTTATATGGCAGCTACCAGAAAGAGCCAAGAAATTTTAGCGAATTTTATCAAGCACATCGGCCCTACTAATAAATTTGCTTGTGTGAAATTTCAATACCACAGCTTTTATAGTTTCTGAGATATAGCCAAATAAATTTTGAATTTGTATGGCAGGTACAAGATGGAGCCAAGTGATTTCAACGACTTTTATCATACACATTGGCCCTACTAATATATTCGTTTGTGGGAAATTTCAATACCATACCTTTTATAGTTTCTGAGATATAGCCAAATAAATTTTGAGTTGTATGGCAGCTACCCGAACCGGTACCCCCGATCATGTCCAATTTAAATAGGGTTCTGGCACTTACTACAATAAGTCATTTGTGAAAATTTGCTGAACTTTGCTCAATTAGTTTTTGAGTTATCGTTGGGGCGGACGGACGGACGGACAAACAAAGCTAAATCAACTCAGAATTTCACGCTGATCAAAAACATACACTTGAGTCTCTATCTAACACCGTTATTTCTTATCGTTACAAACGGTAAGGCAAATTTAGTATACCCTTCGAACAAACGTTCGTACGGGTATAAAAAGGATATTTGTTTAAAAAATAAAAAAATTATAAGTTGTCTACAAACAAGTAATTTCTTTTAATCCCTGTGGAGAAGAAGGGGCGAGCTTAGTAAGGGGCGGTGGGAGGAGCGCTGATTTTCAAAAGATGTTTTTTTTTATTATTTCTTTACTATGTCCATATTATGCAACAATTTTAAAAATTTTATAATATTTTCAGAAAAACTCCAAATTTATTTAAAATGATTGCGCATGATATTTCTTTCTTTTAAACGGTATTTTCAATAGTGAATCATAAAAACTTACATTGGATAGGTACTCAATACTTAATAGCATTTCACTTCATTATTATATTGGCGGAATCTGTGAACTCCCAGTGATCACAAAAAACACTTAAAATCGCTCTATCTCTTCTAGTTTAGCCAGAAAACGCGTTTAAAGTTTTGCAAAAGATTTTTTTAAATATCTCCAAAAATATTTTTGCTACAGCCTATTATCATATATTGGCGGAATCTGTGAACTCCCAGTGATCACAAAAAACAGTTAAAATCGCTCTATCTCTTCTAGTTTAGCCAGAAAACGCGTTTAAAGTTTTGCAAAAGATATTTTTAAATATCTCCAAAAATATTTTTGCTACAGCCTATTATTATATATTGGCGGAATCTGTGAACTCCAAGTGATCACAAAAAACACTTAAAATCGCTCTATTTCTTCTAGTTTAGCCGGAAAACGCGTCTAAGTTTTGCAAAAGATTTTTTTAAATATCTCCAAAAATAGTTTGGCTACATCCTATTATCATATATTGGCGGAATCTGTGAACTCCCAGTGATCACAAAAAACAGTTAAAATCGCTCTATCTCTTCTAGTTTAGCCAGAAAACGCGTTTAAAGTTTTTCAAAAGATTTTTTTAAATATCTCCAAAAATATTTTTGCTACAGCCTATTATCATATATTGGCGGAATCTGTGAACTCCCAGTGATCACAAAAAACAGTTAAAATTGCTCTATCTCTTCTAGTTTAGCCAGAAAACGCGTTTAAAGTTTTGCAAAAGATTTTGTTAAATATCTCCAGAAATATTTTTGCTACAGCCTATTATCATATATTGGCGGAATCTGTGAACTCCCAGTGATCACAAAAAACACTTAAAATCGCTCTATCTCTTCTAGTTTAGCCGGAAAACGCGTTTAAAGTTTTGCAAAAGATTTTTTTAAATATCTCCAAAAATATTTTTGCTACAGCCTATTATCATATATTGGCGGAATCTGTGAACTCCCAGTGATCACAAAAAAAAACTTAAAATCCCTCTATCTCTTCTAGTTTAGCCGGAAAACGCGTTTAAAGTTTTGCAAAAGATTTTTTTAAATATCTCCAAAAATATTTTTGCTACATCCTATTATCATATATTGGCGGAATCTGTGAACTCCCAGTGATCACAAAAAACACTTAAAATCGCTCTATCTCTTCTAGTTTAGCCGGAAAACGCGTTTAAAGTTTTGCAAAAGATTTTTTTAAATATCTCCAAAAATATTTTTGCTACAGCCTATTATCATATATTGGCGGAATCTGTGAACTCCCAGTGATCACAAAAAAAACTTAAAATCCCTCTATCTCTTCTAGTTTAGCCGGAAAACGCGTTTAAAGTTTTGCAAAAGATTTTTTTAAATATCTCCAAAAATATTTTTGCTACATCCTATTATCATATATTGGCGGAATCTGTGAACTCCCAGTGATCACAAAAAACAGTTAAAATCGCTCTATCTCTTCTTGTTTAGCCGGAAAACGCGTTGAAAGTTTTGCAAAAGATTTTTTTAAATATCTCCAAAAATATTTTTGCTACAGCCTATTATCATATATTGGCGGAATCTGTGAACTCCCAGTGATCACAAAAAACACTTAAAATCGCTCTATCTCTTCTAGTTTAGCCGCAAACGCGTTTAAAGTTTTGCAAAAGATTTTTTTAAATATCTCCAAAAATATTTTTGCTACAGCCTATTATCATACATTGGCGGAATCTGTGAACTCCCAGTGATCACAAAAAAACTTAAAATCCCTCTATCTCTTCTAGTTTAGCCGGAAAATGCGTTTAAAGTTTTGCAAAAGATTTTTTTAAATATCTCCAAAAATATTTTTGCTACAGCCTATTATCATATATTGGCGGAATCTGTGAACTCCCAGTGATCACAAAGTTAAAATCGCTCTATCTCTTCTAGTTTAGCCGGAAAACGCGTTTAAAGTTTTGCAAAAGATTTTTTTAAATATCTCCAAAAATATTTTTGCTACAGCCTATTATCATATATTGGCGGAATCTGTGAACTCCCAGTGATCACAAAAAACACTTAAAATCGCTCTATCTCTTCTTGTTTAGCCGGAAAACGCGTTGAAAGTTTTGCAAAAGATTTTTTTAAATATCTCCAAAAATATTTTTGCTACAGCCTATTATCATATATTGGCGGAATCTGTGAACTCCCAGTGATCACAAAAAACACTTAAAATCGCTCTATCTCTTCTAGTTTAGCCGCAAACGCGTTTAAAGTTTTGCAAAAGATTTTTTTAAATATCTCCAAAAATATTTTTGCTACATCCTATTATCATATATTGGCGGAATCTGTGAACTCCCAGTGATCACAAAAAACAGTTAAAATCGCTCTATCTCTTCTTGTTTAGCCGGAAAACGCGTTGAAAGTTTTGCAAAAGATTTTTTTAAATATCTCCAAAAATATTTTTGCTACAGCCTATTATCATATATTGGCGGAATCTGTGAACTCCCAGTGATCACAAAAAACACTTAAAATCGCTCTATCTCTTCTAGTTTAGCCGCAAACGCGTTTAAAGTTTTGCAAAAGATTTTTTTAAATATCTCCAAAAATATTTTTGCTACAGCCTATTATCATACATTGGCGGAATCTGTGAACTCCCAGTGATCACAAAAAAACTTAAAATCCCTCTATCTCTTCTAGTTTAGCCGGAAAATGCGTTTAAAGTTTTGCAAAAGATTTTTTTAAATATCTCCAAAAATATTTTTGCTACAGCCTATTATCATACATTGGCGGAATCTGTGAACTCCCAGTGATCACAAAAAAACTTAAAATCCCTCTATCTCTTCTAGTTTAGCCGGAAAATGCGTTTAAAGTTTTGCAAAAGATTTTTTTAAATATCTCCAAAAATATTTTTGCTACAGCCTATTATCATATATTGGCGGAATCTGTGAACTCCCAGTGATCACAAAGTTAAAATCGCTCTATCTCTTCTAGTTTAGCCGGAAAACGCGTTTAAAGTTTTGCAAAAGATTTTTTTAAATATCTCCAAAAATATTTTTGCTACAGCCTATTATCATATATTGGCGGAATCTGTGAACTCCCAGTGATCACAAAAAACACTTAAAATCGCTCTATCTCTTCTAGTTTAGCCGGAAAACGCGTTCAAAGTTTTGCAAAAGATTTTTTTAAATATCTCCAAAAATAGTTTGGCTACATCCTATTATCATATATTGGCGGAATCTATGAACTCCCAGTGATCACAAAGTTAAAATCGCTCTATCTCTTCTAGTTTAGCCGGAAAACGCGTTTAAAGTTTTGCAAAAGATTTTTTTAAATATCTCCAAAAATATTTTTGCTACAGCCTATTATCATACATTGGCGGAATGTGTGAACTCCCAGTGATCACAAAAAATAGATAAAATCGCTCTATCTCTTCTAGTTTAGCCAGAAAATGCGTTTAAAGTTTTGCAAAAGATTTTTTTTAAATATCTCCAAAAATATTTTTGCTACAGCCTATTATCATATATTGGCGGAATCTGTGAACTCCCAGTGATCACAAAAAACAGTTAAAATCGCTCTATCTCTTGTAGTTTAGCCGGAAAACGCGTTTAAAGTTTTGCAAAAGATTTTTTTAAATATCTCCAAAAATATTTTTGCTACAGCCTATTATCATATATTGGCGGAATCTGTGAACTCCCAGTGATCACAAAAAACACTTAAAATCGCTCTATCTCTTCTAGTTTAGCCGGAAAACGCGTTTAAAGTTTTGCAAAAGATTTTTTTAAATATCTCCAAAAATATTTTTGCTACAGCCTATTATCATATATTGGCGGAATCTGTGAACTCCCAGTGATCACAAAAAACACTTAAAATCCCTCTATCTCTTCTAGTTTAGCCGGAAAATGCGTTTAAAGTTTTGCAAAAGATTTTTTTAAATATCTCCAAAAATATTTTTGCTACAGCCTATTATCATACATTGGCGGAATCTGTGAACTCCCAGTGATCACAAAAAATAGATAAAATCGCTCTATCTCTTCTAGTTTAGCCGGAAAACGCGTTTAAAGTTTTGCAAAAGATTTTTTTTAAATATCTCCAAAAATATTTTTGCTACAGCCTATTATCATATATTGGCGGAATCTGTGAACTCCTAGTGATCACAAAAAACACTTAAAATCGCTCTATCTCTTCTAGTTTAGCCGGAAAACGCGTTTAAAGTTTGCAACAGATTTTTTTAAATATCTCCAAAAATAGTTTTGCTACAGCCTATTATCATATATTGGCGGAATCTGTGAACTCCTAGTGATCACAAAAAACAGTTAAAATCGCTCTATCTCTTCTAGTTTAGCCAGAAAATGCGTTTAAAGTTTTGCAAAAGATTTTTTTAAATATCTCCAAAAATATTTTTGCTACAGCCTATTATCATACATTGGCGGAATCTGTGAACTCCCAGTGATCACAAAGTTAAAATCGCTCTATCTCTTCTAGTTTAGCCGGAAAACGCGTTTAAAGTTTTGCAAAAGATTTTTTTAAATATCTCCAAAAATATTTTTGCTACAGCCTATTATCATACATTGGCGGAATCTGTGAACTCCCAGTGATCACAAAAAATAGATAAAATCGCTCTATCTTTTCTAGTTTAGCCAGAAAATGCGTTTAAAGTTTTGCAAAAGATTTTTTTAGATATCTCCAAAAATATTTTTGCTACAGCCTATTATCATATATTGGCGGAATCTGTGAACTCCCAGTGATCACAAAAAACAGTTAAAATCGCTCTATCTCTTGTAGTTTAGCCGAAAACGCGTTTAAAGTTTTGCAAAAGATTTTTTTAAATATCTCCAAAAATATTTTTGCTACAGCCTATTATCATATATTGGCGGAATCTGTGAACTCCCAGTGATCACAAAAAACACTTAAAATCGCTCTATCTCTTCTAGTTTAGCCGGAAAACGCGTTTAAAGTTTTGCAAAAGATTTTTTTAAATATCTCCAAAAATATTTTTGCTACAGCCTATTATCATATATTGGCGGAATCTGTGAACTCCCAGTGATCACAAAAAACACTTAAAATCCCTCTATCTCTTCTAGTTTAGCCGGAAAATGCGTTTAAAGTTTTGCAAAAGATTTTTTTAAATATCTCCAAAAATATTTTTGCTACAGCCTATTATCATACATTGGCGGAATCTGTGAACTCCCAGTGATCACAAAAAATAGTTAAAATCGCTCTATCTCTTCTAGTTTAGCCGGAAAACGCGTTTAAAGTTTTGCAAAAGATTTTTTTAAATATCTCCAAAAATAGTTTTGCTACAGCCTATTATCATATATTGGCGGAATCTGTGAACTCCTAGTGATCACAAAAAACAGTTAAAATCGCTCTATCTCTTCTAGTTTAGCCAGAAAATGCGTTTAAAGTTCTGCAAAAGATTTTTTTAAATATCTCCAAAAATATTTTTGCTACAGCCTATTATCATACATTGGCGGAATCTGTGAACTCCCAGTGATCACAAAGTTAAAATCGCTCTATCTCTTCTAGTTTAGCCAGAAAATGCGTTTAAAGTTTTGCAAAAGATTTTTTTAAATATCTCCAAAAATATTTTTGCTACAGCCTATTATCATACATTGGCGGAATCTGTGAACTCCCAGTGATCACAAAAAATAGATAAAATCGCTCTATCTCTTCTAGTTTAGCCAGAAAATGCGTTTAAAGTTTTGCAAAAGATTTTTTTAGATATCTCCAAAAATATTTTTGCTACAGCCTATTATCATATATTGGCGGAATCTGTGAACTCCCAGTGATCACAAAAAACACTTAAAATCCCTCTATCTCTTCTAGTTTAGCCGGAAAATGCGTTTAAAGTTTTGCAAAAGATTTTTTTAAATATCTCCAAAAATATTTTTGCTACAGCCTATTATCATACATTGGCGGAATCTGTGAACTCCCAGTGATCACAAAAAACAGTTAAAATCGCTCTATCTCTTCTAGTTTAGCCAGAAAATGCGTTTAAAGTTTTGCAAAAGATTTTTTTAAATATCTCCAAAAATATTTTTGCTACAGCCTATTATCATACATTGGCGGAATCTGTGAACTCCCAGTGATCACAAAGTTAAAATCGCTCTATCTCTTCTAGTTTAGCCGGAAAACGCGTTTAAAGTTTTGCAAAAGATTTTTTTAAATATCTCCAAAAATATTTTTGCTACAGCCTATTATCATACATTGGCGGAATCTGTGAACTCCCAGTGATCACAAAAAATAGATAAAATCGCTCTATCTTTTCTAGTTTAGCCAGAAAATGCGTTTAAAGTTTTGCAAAAGATTTTTTTAGATATCTCCAAAAATATTTTTGCTACAGCCTATTATCATATATTGGCGGAATCTGTGAACTCCCAGTGATCACAAAAAACAGTTAAAATCGCTCTATCTCTTGTAGTTTAGCCGAAAACGCGTTTAAAGTTTTGCAAAAGATTTTTTTAAATATCTCCAAAAATATTTTTGCTACAGCCTATTATCATATATTGGCGGAATCTGTGAACTCCCAGTGATCACAAAAAACACTTAAAATCGCTCTATCTCTTCTAGTTTAGCCGGAAAACGCGTTTAAAGTTTTGCAAAAGATTTTTTTAAATATCTCCAAAAATATTTTTGCTACAGCCTATTATCATATATTGGCGGAATCTGTGAACTCCCAGTGATCACAAAAAACACTTAAAATCCCTCTATCTCTTCTAGTTTAGCCGGAAAATGCGTTTAAAGTTTTGCAAAAGATTTTTTTAAATATCTCCAAAAATATTTTTGCTACAGCCTATTATCATACATTGGCGGAATCTGTGAACTCCCAGTGATCACAAAAAATAGTTAAAATCGCTCTATCTCTTCTAGTTTAGCCGGAAAACGCGTTTAAAGTTTTGCAAAAGATTTTTTTTAAATATCTCCAAAAATATTTTTGCTACAGCCTATTATCATATATTGGCGGAATCTGTGAACTCCTAGTGATCACAAAAAACACTTAAAATCGCTCTATCTCTTCTAGTTTAGCCGGAAAACGCGTTTAAAGTTTTGCAAAAGATTTTTTTAAATATCTCCAAAAATAGTTTTGCTACAGCCTATTATCATATATTGGCGGAATCTGTGAACTCCTAGTGATCACAAAAAACAGTTAAAATCGCTCTATCTCTTCTAGTTTAGCCAGAAAATGCGTTTAAAGTTCTGCAAAAGATTTTTTTAAATATCTCCAAAAATATTTTTGCTACAGCCTATTATCATACATTGGCGGAATCTGTGAACTCCCAGTGATCACAAAGTTAAAATCGCTCTATCTCTTCTAGTTTAGCCAGAAAATGCGTTTAAAGTTTTGCAAAAGATTTTTTTAAATATCTCCAAAAATATTTTTGCTACAGCCTATTATCATACATTGGCGGAATCTGTGAACTCCCAGTGATCACAAAAAATAGATAAAATCGCTCTATCTCTTCTAGTTTAGCCAGAAAATGCGTTTAAAGTTTTGCAAAAGATTTTTTTAGATATCTCCAAAAATATTTTTGCTACAGCCTATTATCATATATTGGCGGAATCTGTGAACTCCCAGTGATCACAAAAAACAGTTAAAATCGCTCTATCTCTTGTAGTTTAGCCGAAAACGCGTTTAAAGTTTTGCAAAAGATTTTTTTAAATATCTCCAAAAATATTTTTGCTACAGCCTATTATCATATATTGGCGGAATCTGTGAACTCCCAGTGATCACAAAAAACAGTTAAAATCGCTCTATCTCTTCTAGTTTAGCCGGAAAACGCGTTTAAAGTTTTGCAAAAGATTTTTTTAAATATCTCCAAAAATATTTTTGCTACAGCCTATTATCATATATTGGCGGAATCTGTGAACTCCCAGTGATCACAAAAAACAGTTAAAATAGCTCTATCTCTTCTAGTTTAGCCGGAAAACGCGTTTAAAGTTTTGCAAAAGATTTTTTTAAATATCTCCAAAAATATTTTTGCTACAGCCTATTATCATATATTGGCGGAATCTGTGAACTCCCAGTGATCATAAAAAACAGTTAAAATCGCTCTATCTCTTCTAGTTTAGCCAGAAAATGCGTTTAAAGTTTTGCAAAAGATTTTTTTAAATATCTCCAAAAATATTTTTGCTACAGCCTATTATCATACATTGGCGGAATCTGTGAACTCCCAGTGATCACAAAAAATAGTTAAAATCGCTCTATCTCTTCTAGTTTAGCCGGAAAACGCGTTTAAAGTTTTGCAAAAGATTTTTTTTAAATATCTCCAAAAATATTTTTGCTACAGCCTATTATCATATATTGGCGGAATCTGTGAACTCCTAGTGATCACAAAAAACAGTTAAAATCGCTCTATCTCTTCTAGTTTAGCCGGAAAACGCGTTTAAAGTTTTGCAAAAGATTTTTTTAAATATCTCCAAAAATATTTTTGCTACAGCCTATTATCATATATTGGCGGAATCTGTGAACTCCCAGTGATCACAAAAAATAGATAAAATTGCTCTATCTCTTCTAGTTTAGCCAGAAAATGCGTTTAAAGTTTTGCAAAAGATTTTTTTAAATATCTCCAAAAATATTTTTGCTACAGCCTATTATCATACATTGGCGGAATCTGTGAACTCCCAGTGATCACAAAAAATAGATAAAATCGCTCTATCTCTTCTAGTTTAGCCGGAAAACGCGTTTAAAGTTTTGCAAAAGATTTTTTTAAATATCTCCAAAAATATTTTTGCTACAGCCTATTATCATATATTGGCGGAATCTGTGAACTCCCAGTAATCACAAAAAACAGTTAAAATCGCTCTATCTCTTCTAGTTTAGCCGGAAAACGCGTTTAAAGTTTTGCAAAAGATTTTTTTAAATATCTCCAAAAATATTTTTGCTACAGCCTATTATCATATATTGGCGGAATCTGTGAACTCCCAGTGATCACAAAAAACACTTAAAATCGCTCTATCTCTTCTAGTTTAGCCGGAAAACGCGTTTAAAGTTTTGCAAAAGATTTTTTTTAAATATCTCCAAAAATATTTTTGATACAGCCTATTATCATACATTGGCGGAATCTGTGAACTCCCAGTGATCACAAAAAATAGATAAAATCGCTCTATCTCTTCTAGTTTAGCCAGAAAATGCGTTTAAAGTTTTGCAAAAGATTTTTTTAAATATCTCCAAAAATATTTTTGCTACAGCCTATTATCATACATTGGCGGAATCTGTGAACTCCCAGTGATCACAAAAAATAGTTAAAATCGCTCTATCTCTTCTAGTTTAGCCGGAAAACGCGTTTAAAGTTTTGCAAAAGATTTTTTTTAAATATCTCCAAAAATATTTTTGCTACAGCCTATTATCATACATTGGCGGAATCTGTGAACTCCTAGTGATCACAAAAAATAGATAAAATCGCTCTATCTTTTCTAGTTTAGCCAGAAAATGCGTTTAAAGTTTTGCAAAAGATTTTTTTAGATATCTCCAAAAATATTTTTGCTACAGCCTATTATCATATATTGGCGGAATCTGTGAACTCCCAGTGATCACAAAAAACAGTTAAAATCGCTCTATCTCTTCTAGTTTAGCCGGAAAACGCGTTTAAAGTTTTGCAAAAGATTTTTTTAAATATCTCCAAAAATATTTTTGCTACAGCCTATTATCATATATTGGCGGAATCTGTGAACTCCCAGTGATCACAAAAAACACTTAAAATCGCTCTATCTCTTCTAGTTTAGCCGGAAAACGCGTTTAAAGTTTTGCAAAAGATTTTTTTAAATATCTCCAAAAATATTTTTGCTACAGCCTATTATCATACATTGGCGGAATCTGTGAACTCCCAGTGATCACAAAAAATAGTTAAAATCGCTCTATCTCTTCTAGTTTAGCCGGAAAACGCGTTTAAAGTTTTGCAAAAGATTTTTTTTAAATATCTCCAAAAATATTTTTGCTACAGCCTATTATCATATATTGGCGGAATCTGTGAACTCCTAGTGATCACAAAAAACACTTAAAATCGCTCTATCTCTTCTAGTTTAGCCGGAAAACGCGTTTAAAGTTTTGCAAAAGATTTTTTTAAATATCTCCAAAAATAGTTTTGCTACAGCCTATTACCATATATTGGCGGAATCTGTGAACTCCTAGTGATCACAAAAAACAGTTAAAATCGCTCTATCTCTTCTAGTTTAGCCAGAAAATGCGTTTAAAGTTTTGCAAAAGATTTTTTTAAATATCTCCAAAAATATTTTTGCTACAGCCTATTATCATACATTGGCGGAATCTGTGAACTCCCAGTGATCACAAAGTTAAAATCGCTCTATCTCTTCTAGTTTAGCCGGAAAACGCGTTTAAAGTTTTGCAAAAGATTTTTTTAAATATCTCCAAAAATAGTTTTGCTACAGCCTATTACCATATATTGGCGGAATCTGTGAACTCCTAGTGATCACAAAAAATAGTTAAAATCGCTCTATCTCTTCTAGTTTAGCCGGAAAACGCGTTTAAAGTTTTGCAAAAGATTTTTTTTAAATATCTCCAAAAATATTTTTGCTACAGCCTATTATCATATATTGGCGGAATCTGTGAACTCCTAGTGATCACAAAAAACACTTAAAATCGCTCTATCTCTTCTAGTTTAGCCGGAAAACGCGTTTAAAGTTTTGCAAAAGATTTTTTTAAATATCTCCAAAAATATTTTTGCTACAGCCTATTATCATACATTGGCGGAATCTGTGAACTCCCAGTGATCACAAAAAATAGTTAAAATCGCTCTATCTCTTCTAGTTTAGCCAGAAAACGCGTTTAAAGTTTTGCAAAAGATTTTTTTTAAATATCTCCAAAAATATTTTTGCTACAGCCTATTATCATATATTGGCGGAATCTGTGAACTCCCAGTGATCACAAAAAACAGTTAAAATCGCTCTATCTCTTCTAGTTTAGCCGGAAAACGCGTTTAAAGTTTTGCAAAAGATTTTTTTAAATATCTCCAAAAATATTTTTGCTACAGCCTATTATCATATATTGGCGGAATCTGTGAACTCCCAGTGATCATAAAAAACAGTTAAAATCGCTCTATCTCTTCTAGTTTAGCCAGAAAATGCGTTTAAAGTTTTGCAAAAGATTTTTTTAAATATCTCCAAAAATATTTTTGCTACAGCCTATTATCATACATTGGCGGAATCTGTGAACTCCCAGTGATCACAAAAAATAGTTAAAATCGCTCTATCTCTTCTAGTTTAACCGGAAAACGCGTTTAAAGTTTTGCAAAAGATTTTTTTTAAATATCTCCAAAAATATTTTTGCTACAGCCTATTATCATATATTGGCGGAATCTGTGAACTCCTAGTGATCACAAAAAACAGTTAAAATCGCTCTATCTCTTCTAGTTTAGCCGGAAAACGCGTTTAAAGTTTTGCAAAAGATTTTTTTAAATATCTCCAAAAATATTTTTGCTACAGCCTATTATCATATATTGGCGGAATCTGTGAACTCCCAGTGATCACAAAAAATAGATAAAATTGCTCTATCTCTTCTATTTTAGCCAGAAAATGCGTTTAAAGTTTTGCAAAAGATTTTTTTAAATATCTCCAAAAATATTTTTGCTACAGCCTATTATCATATATTGGCGGAATCTGTGAACTCCCAGTGATCACAAAAAACAGTTAAAATCGCTCTATCTCTTCTAGTTTAGCCGGAAAACGCGTTTAAAGTTTTGCAAAAGAGTTTTTTTAAATATCTCCAAAAATATTTTTGCTACAGCCTATTATCATATATTGGCGGAATCTGTGAACTCCCAGTGATCACAAAAAACAGTTAAAATCGCTCTATCTCTTCTAGTTTAGCCAGAAAACGCGTTTAAAGTTTTGCAAAAGATTTTTTTTAAATATCTCCAAAAATATTTTTGCTACAGCCTATTATCATATATTGGCGGAATCTGTGAACTCCCAGTGATCACAAAAAACAGTTAAAATCGCTCTATCTCTTCTAGTTTAGCCGGAAAACGCGTTTAAGGTTTTGCAAAAGATTTTTTTAAATATCTCCAAAAATATTTTTGCTACAGCCTATTATCATATATTGGCGGAATCTGTGAACTCCCAGTGATCATAAAAAACAGTTAAAATCGCTTTATCTCTTCTAGTTTAGCCAGAAAATGCGTTTAAAATTTTGCAAAAGATTTTTTTAAATATCTCCAAAAATATTTTTGCTACAGCCTATTATCGTACATTGGCGGAATCTGTGAACTCCCAGTGATCACAAAAAACAGTTAAAATCGCTCCATCTCTTCTAGTTTAGCCGGAAAACGCGTTTAAAGTTTTGCAAAAGATTTTTTTAAATATCTCCAAAAATATTTTTGCTACAGCCTATTATCATATATTGGCGGAATCTGTGAACTCCCAGTGATCACAAAAAATAGATAAAATTTCTCTATCTCTTCTAGTTTAGCCAGAAAACACGTTTAAAGTTTTGCAAAAGATTTTTTTAAATATCTCCAAAAATAGTTTTGCTACAGCCTATTATCATATATTGGCGGAATCTGTGAACTCCCAGTGATCACAAAAAACACTTAAAATCCCTCTATCTCTTCTAGTTTAGCCGGAAAATGCGTTTAAAGTTTTGCAAAAGATTTTTTTAAATATCTCCAAAAATATTTTTGCTACAGCCTATTATCATACATTGGCGGAATCTGTGAACTCCCAGTGATCACAAAAAACAGTTATAATCGCTCTATCTCTTCTAGTTTAGCCAGAAAACGCGTTTAAAGTTTTGCAAAAGATTTTTTTAGATATCTCCAAAAATATTTTTGCTACAGCCTATTATCATATATTGGCGGAATCTGTGAACTCCCAGTGATCACAAAAAACAGTTAAAATCGCTCTATCTCTTGTAGTTTAGCCGAAAACGCGTTTAAAGTTTTGCAAAAGATTTTTTTAAATATCTCCAAAAATATTTTTGCTACAGCCTATTATCATATATTGGCGGAATCTGTGAACTCCCAGTGATCACAAAAAACAGTTATAATCGCTCTATCTCTTCTAGTTTAGCCAGAAAACGCGTTTAAAGTTTTGCAAAAGATTTTTTTTAAATATCTCCAAAAATATTTTTGCTACAGCCTATTATCATATATTGGCGGAATCTGTGAACTCCCAGTGATCACAAAAAACAGTTAAAATCGCTCTATCTCTTCTAGTTTAGCCGGAAAACGCGTTTAAAGTTTTGCAAAAGATTTTTTTAAATATCTCCAAAAATATTTTTGCTACAGCCTATTATCATATATTGGCGGAATCTGTGAACTCCCAGTGATCATAAAAAACAGTTAAAATCGCTCTATCTCTTCTAGTTTAGCCAGAAAATGCGTTTAAAGTTTTGCAAAAGATTTTTTTAAATATCTCCAAAAATATTTTTGCTACAGCCTATTATCATACATTGGCGGAATCTGTGAACTCCCAGTGATCACAAAAAATAGTTAAAATCGCTCTATCTCTTATAGTTTAGCCGGAAAACGCGTTTAAAGTTTTGCAAAAGATTTTTTTTAAATATCTCCAAAAATATTTTTGCTACAGCCTATTATCATATATTGGCGGAATCTGTGAACTCCCAGTGATCACAAAGTTAAAATCGCTCTATCTCTTCTAGTTTAGCCGGAAAACGCGTTTAAAGTTTTGCAAAAGATTTTTTTAAATATCTCCAAAAATATTTTTGCTACAGCCTATTATCATATATTGGCGGAATCTGTGAACTCCCAGTGATCACAAAAAATAGATAAAATCGCTCTATCTTTTCTAGTTTAGCCAGAAAATGCGTTTAAAGTTTTGCAAAAGATTTTTTTAGATATCTCCAAAAATATTTTTGCTACAGCCTATTATCATATATTGGCGGAATCTGTGAACTCCCAGTGATCACAAAAAACAGTTAAAATCGCTCTATCTCTTGTAGTTTAGCCGAAAACGCGTTTAAAGTTTTGCAAAAGATTTTTTTAAATATCTCCAAAAATATTTTTGCTACAGCCTATTATCATATATTGGCGGAATCTGTGAACTCCCAGTGATCACAAAAAACAGTTATAATCCCTCTATCTCTTCTAGTTTAGCCAGAAAACGCGTTTAAAGTTTTGCAAAAGATTTTTTTTAAATATCTCCAAAAATATTTTTGCTACAGCCTATTATCATATATTGGCGGAATCTGTGAACTCCCAGTGATCACGAAAAACAGTTAAAATCGCTCTATCTCTTCTAGTTTAGCCGGAAAACGCGTTTAAAGTTTTGCAAAAGATTTTTTTAAATATCTCCAAAAATATTTTTGCTACAGCCTATTATCATATATTGGCGGAATCTGTGAACTCCCAGTGATCATAAAAAACAGTTAAAATCGCTCTATCTCTTCTAGTTTAGCCAGAAAATGCGTTTAAAGTTTTGCAAAAGATTTTTTTAAATATCTCCAAAAATATTTTTGCTACAGCCTATTATCATACATTGGCGGAATCTGTGAACTCCCAGTGATCACAAAAAATTGTCAAAATCGCTCTATCTCTTCTAGTTTAGCCGGAAAACGCGTTTAAAGTTTTGCAAAAGATTTTTTTTAAATATCTCCAAAAATGTTTTTGCTACAGCCTATTATCATATATTGGCGGAATCTGTGAACTCCTAGTGATCACAAAAAACAGTTATAATCGCTCTATCTCTTCTAGTTTAGCCAGAAAACGCGTTTAAAGTTTTGCAAAAGATTTTTTTAAATATCTCCAAAAATATTTTTGCTACAGCCTATTATCATATATTGGCGGAATCTGTGAACTCCCAGTGATCACGAAAAACAGTTAAAATCGCTCTATCTCTTCTAGTTTAGCCGGAAAACGCGTTTAAAGTTTTGCAAAAGATTTTTTTAAATATCTCCAAAAATATTTTTGCTACAGCCTATTATCATATATTGGCGGAATCTGTGAACTCCCAGTGATCATAAAAAACAGTTAAAATCGCTCTATCTCTTCTAGTTTAGCCAGAAAATGCGTTTAAAGTTTTGCAAAAGATTTTTTTAAATATCTCCAAAAATATTTTTGCTACAGCCTATTATCATATATTGGCGGAATCTGTGAACTCCCAGTGATCACGAAAAACAGTTAAAATCGCTCTATCTCTTCTAGTTTAGCCGGAAAACGCGTTTAAAGTTTTGCAAAAGATTTTTTTAAATATCTCCAAAAATATTTTTGCTACAGCCTATTATCATATATTGGCGGAATCTGTGAACTCCCAGTGATCACAAAAAACAGTTATAATCGCTCTATCTCTTCTAGTTTAGCCAGAAAACGCGTTTAAAGTTTTGCAAAAGATTTTTTTTAAATATCTCCAAAAATATTTTTGCTACAGCCTATTATCATATATTGGCGGAATCTGTGAACTCCCAGTGATCATAAAAAACAGTTAAAATCGCTCTATCTCTTCTAGTTTAGCCAGAAAATGCGTTTAAAGTTTTGCAAAAGATTTTTTTAAATATCTCCAAAAATATTTTTGCTACAGCCTATTATCATACATTGGCGGAATCTGTGAACTCCCAGTGATCACAAAAAATAGATAAAATCGCTCTATCTCTTCTAGTTTAGCCGGAAAATGCGTTTAAAATTTTGCAAAAGATTTTTTTTAAATATCTCCAAAAATATTTTTGCTACAGCCTATTATCATATATTGGCGGAATCTGTGAACTCCTAGTGATCACAAAAAACAGTTAAAATCGCTCTATCTCTTCTAGTTTAGCCGGAAAACGCGTTTAAAGTTTTGCAAAAGATTTTTTTAAATATCTCCAAAAATATTTTTGCTACAGCCTATTATCATATATTGGCGGAATCTGTGAACTCCCAGTGATCACAAAAAACAGTTAAAATCGCTCTATCTCTTCTAGTTTAGCCGGAAAACGCGTTTAAAGTTTTGCAAAAGATTTTTTTAAATATCTCCAAAAATATTTTTGCTACAGCCTATTATCATATATTGGCGGAATCTGTGAACTCCTAGTGATCACAAAAAACAGTTAAAATCGCTCTATCTCTTCTAGTTTAGCCGGAAAACGCGTTTAAAGTTTTGCAAAAGATTTTTTTAAATATCTCCAAAAATATTTTTGCTACAGCCTATTATCATATATTGGCGGAATCTGTGAACTCCCAGTGATCACAAAAAACAGTTATAATCGCTCTATCTCTTCTAGTTTAGCCAGAAAACGCGTTTAAAGTTTTGCAAAAGATTTTTTTTAAATATCTCCAAAAATATTTTTGCTACAGCCTATTATCATATATTGGCGGAATCTGTGAACTCCCAGTGATCATAAAAAACAGTTAAAATCGCTCTATCTCTTCTAGTTTAGCCAGAAAATGCGTTTAAAGTTTTGCAAAAGATTTTTTTAAATATCTCCAAAAATATTTTTGCTACAGCCTATTATCATACATTGGCGGAATCTGTGAACTCCCAGTGATCACAAAAAATAGATAAAATCGCTCTATCTCTTCTAGTTTAGCCGGAAAATGCGTTTAAAATTTTGCAAAAGATTTTTTTTAAATATCTCCAAAAATATTTTTGCTACAGCCTATTATCATATATTGGCGGAATCTGTGAACTCCTAGTGATCACAAAAAAACAGTTAAAATCGCTCTATCTCTTCTAGTTTAGCCGGAAAACGCGTTTAAAGTTTTGCAAAAGATTTTTTTAAATATCTCCAAAAATATTTTTGCTACAGCCTATTATCATATATTGGCGGAATCTGTGAACTCCCAGTGATCACAAAAAACAGTTATAATCGCTCTATCTCTTCTAGTTTAGCCAGAAAACGCGTTTAAAGTTTTGCAAAAGATTTTTTTTAAATATCTCCAAAAATATTTTTGCTACAGCCTATTATCATATATTGGCGGAATCTGTGAACTCCCAGTGATCACAAAAAATAGTTAAAATCGCTCTATCTCTTCTAGTTTAGCCGGAAAACGCGTTTAAAGTTTTGCAAAAGATTTTTTTAAATATCTCCAAAAATATTTTTGCTACAGCCTATTATCATATATTGGCGGAATCTGTGAACTCCCAGTGATCATAAAAAACAGTTAAAATCGCTCTATCTCTTCTAGTTTAGCCAGAAAATGCGTTTAAAGTTTTGCAAAAGATTTTTTTAAATATCTCCAAAAATATTTTTGCTACAGCCTATTATCATATATTGGCGGAATCTGTGAACTCCCAGTGATCACAAAAAACAGTTAAAATCGCTCCATCTCTTCTAGTTTAGCCGGAAAACGCGTTTAAAGTTTTGCAAAAGATTTTTTTAAATATCTCCAAAAATATTTTTGCTACAGCCTATTATCATATATTTGCGGAATCTGTGAACTCCCAGTGATCACAAAAAATAGATAAAATTTCTCTATCTCTTCTAGTTTAGCCAGAAAACACGTTTAAAGTTTTGCAAAAGATTTTTTTAAATATCTCCAAAAATAGTTTTGCTACAGCCTATTATCATATATTGGCGGAATCTGTGAACTCCTAGTGATCACAAAAAATAGATAAAATCGCTCTATCTCTTCTAGTTTAGCCGGAAAATGCGTTTAAAGTTTTGCAAAAGATTTTTTTTAAATATCTCCAAAAACATTTTTGCTACAGCCTATTATCATATATTGGCGGAATCTGTGAACTCCCAGTGATCATAAAAAACAGTTAAAATCGCTCTATCTCTTCTAGTTTAGCCAGAAAATGCGTTTAAAGTTTTGCAAAAGATTTTTTTAAATATCTCCAAAAATATTTTTGCTACAGCCTATTATCATATATTGGCGGAATCTGTGAACTCCCAGTGATCACAAAAAATAGTTAAAATCGCTCTATCTCTTCTAGTTTAGCCGGAAAACGCGTTTAAAGTTTTGCAAAAGATTTTTTTAAATATCTCCAAAAATATTTTTGCTACAGCCTATTATCATATATTGGCGGAATCTGTGAACTCCCAGTGATCATAAAAAACAGTTAAAATCGCTCTATCTCTTCTAGTTTAGCCAGAAAATGCGTTTAAAGTTTTGCAAAAGATTTTTTTAAATATCTCCAAAAATATTTTTGCTACAGCCTATTATCATATATTGGCGGAATCTGTGAACTCCCAGTGATCACAAAAAACAGTTAAAATCGCTCCATCTCTTCTAGTTTAGCCGGAAAACGCGTTTAAAGTTTTGCAAAAGATTTTTTTAAATATCTCCAAAAATATTTTTGCTACAGCCTATTATCATATATTGGCGGAATCTGTGAACTCCCAGTGATCACAAAAAATAGATAAAATTTCTCTATCTCTTCTAGTTTAGCCAGAAAACACGTTTAAAGTTTTGCAAAAGATTTTTTTAAATATCTCCAAAAATAGTTTTGCTACAGCCTATTATCATATATTGGCGGAATCTGTGAACTCCTAGTGATCACAAAAAATAGATAAAATCGCTCTATCTCTTCTAGTTTAGCCGGAAAACGCGTTTAAAGTTTTGCAAAAGATTTTTTTAAATATCTCCAAAAATATTTTTGCTACAGCCTATTATCATATATTGGCGGAATCTGTGAACTCCCAGTGATCACAAAAAATAGTTAAAATCGCTCTATCTCTTGTAGTTTAGCCGGAAAATGCGTTTAAAGTTTTGCAAAAGATTTTTTTAGATATCTCCAAAAATATTTTTTCCTACAGCCTATTATCATATATTGGCGGAATCTATGAACTCCTAGTGATCACAAAAAACAGTTAAAATCGCTCTATCTCTTCTAGTTTAGCCAGAAAACGCGTTTAAAGTTTTGCAAAAGATTTTTTTTAAATATCTCCAAAAATATTTTTGCTACAGCCTATTATCATATATTGGCGGAATCTGTGAACTCCTAGTGATCACAAAAAACAGTTAAAATCGCTCTATCTCTTCTAGTTTAGCCTTAAAACGCGTTTAAAGTTTTGCAAAAGATTTTTTTAAATATCTCCAAAAATATTTTTGCTACAGCCTATTATCATATATTGGCGGAATCTGTGAACTCCCAGTGATCATAAAAAACAGTTAAAATCTCTCTATCTCTTCTAGTTTAGCCAGAAAATGCGTTTAAAGTTTTGCAAAAGATTTTTTTAAATATCTCCAAAAATATTTTTGCTACAGCCTATTATCATACATTGGCGGAATCTGTGAACTCCCAGTGATCACAAAAAATAGATAAAATCGCTCTATTTCTTCTAGTTTAGCCGGAAAATGCGTTTAAAGTTTTGCAAAAGATTTTTTTTAAATATCTCCAAAAATATTTTTGCTACAGCCTATTATCATATATTGGCGGAATCTGTGAACTCCTAGTGATCACAAAAAAACAGTTAAAATCGCTCTATCTCTTCTAGTTTAGCCAGAAAACACGTTTAAAGTTTTGCAAAAGATTTTTTTAGATATCTCCAAAAATATTTTTGCTACAGCCTATTATCATATATTGGCGGAATCTGTGAACTCCCAGTGATCACAAAAAACAGTTAAAATCGCTCTATCTCTACTAGTTTAGCCAGAAAACGCGTTTAAAGTTTTGCAAAAGATTTTTTTAAATATCTCCAAAAATATTTTTGCTACAGCCTATTATCATATATTGGCGGAATCTGTGAACTCCCAGTGATCACAAAAAATAGATAAAATCGCTCTATCTCTTCTAGTTTAGCCAGAAAATGCGTTTAAAGTTTTGCAAAAGATTTTTTTAGATATCTCCAAAAATATTTTTGCTACAGCCTATTATGATATATTGGCGGAATCTGTGAGCTCCCAGTGATCACAAAAAACACTTAAAATCGCTCTATCTCTTCTAGTTTAGCCAGAAAATGCTTTTAAAGTTTTGCAAAAGATTTTTTTAGATATCTCCAAAAATATTTTTGCTACAGCCTATTATCATATATTGGCGGAATCTGTGAACTCCCAGTGATCACAAAAAAACAGTTATAATCGCTCTATCTCTTCTAGTTTAGCCAGAAAACGCGTTTAAAGTTTTGCAAAAGATTTTTTTAAATATCTCCAAAAATATTTTTGCTACAGCCTATTATCATATATTGGCGGAATCTGTGAACTCCCAGTAATCACAAAAAACAGTTAAAATCGCTCTATCTCTACTAGTTTAGCCAGAAAATGCGTTTAAAGTTTTGCAAAAGATTTTTTTAGATATGTCCAAAAATATTTTTGCTACAGCCTATTATCATATATTGGCGGAATCTGTGAACTCCCAGGGATCACAAAAAACAGTTAAAATCGCTCTATCTCTTCTAGTTTAGCCAGAAAACGCGTTTAAAGTTTTGCAAAAGATTTTTTTAAATATCTCCAAAAATATTTTTGCTACAGCCTATTATCATATATTGGCGGAATCTGTGAACTCCCAGTGATCACAAAAAACACTTAAAATCGCTCTATCTCTTCTTGTTTAGCCAGAAAACGCGTTTAAAGTTTTGCAAAAGATTTTTTTAAATATCTCCAAAAATATTTTTGCTACAGCCTATTATCATATATTGGCGGAATCTGTGAACTCCCAGTGATCATAAAAACAGTTAAAATCGCTCTATCTCTTCTAGTTTAGCCAGAAAATGCGTTTAAAATTTTGCAAAAGATTTTTTTAAATATCTCCAAAAATAGTTTTGCTACAGCCTATTATCATATATTGGCGGAATCTGTGAACTCCCAGTGATCACAAAAAATAGTTAAAATCGCTCTATCTCTTCTTGTTTAGCCAGAAAACGCGTTTAAAGTTTTGCAAAAGATTTTTTAAATATCTCCAAAAATATTTTTGCTACAGCCTATTATCATATATTGGCGGAATCTGTGAACTCCTAGTGATCACAAAAAACACTTAAAATCGCTCTATCTCTTCTTGTTTAGCCAGAAAACGCGTTTAAAGTTTTGCAAAAGATTTTTTAAATATCTCCAAAAATATTTTTGCTACAGCCTATTATCATATATTGGCGGAATCTGTGAACTCCTAGTGATCACAAAAAACACTTAAAATCGCTCTATCTCTTCTTGTTTAGCCAGAAAACGCGTTTAAAGTTTTGCAAAAGATTTTTTTAAATATCTCCAAAAATATTTTTGCTACAGCCTATTATTATATATTGGCGGAATCTGTGAACTCCCAGTGATCACAAAAAACAGTTAAAATCGCTCTATCTCTACTAGTTTAGCCAGAAAACGCGTTTAAAGTTTTGCAAAAGATTTTTTTAAATATCTCCAAAAATAGTTTTGCTACAGCCTATTATCATATATTGGCGGAATCTGTGAACTCCTAGTGATCACAAAAAATAGATAAAATCGCTCTATCTCTTCTAGTTTAGCCGGAAAATGCGTTTAAAGTTTTGCAAAAGATTTTTTTTAAATATCTCCAAAAACATTTTTGCTACAGCCTATTATCATATATTGGCGGAATCTGTGAACTCCTAGTGATCACAAAAAACAGTTAAAATCGCTCTATCTCTTCTAGTTTAGCCGGAAAACGCGTTTAAAGTTTTGCAAAAGATTTTTTTAAATATCTCCAAAAATATTTTTGCTACAGCCTATTATCATATATTGGCGGAATCTGTGAACTCCCAGTGATCACAAAAAATAGTTAAAATCGCTCTATCTCTTGTAGTTTAGCCGGAAAATGCGTTTAAAGTTTTGCAAAAGATTTTTTTAGATATCTCCAAAAATATTTTTTCCTACAGCCTATTATCATATATTGGCGGAATCTATGAACTCCTAGTGATCACAAAAAACAGTTAAAATCGCTCTATCTCTTCTAGTTTAGCCAGAAAACGCGTTTAAAGTTTTGCAAAAGATTTTTTTTAAATATCTCCAAAAATATTTTTGCTACAGCCTATTATCATATATTGGCGGAATCTGTGAACTCCTAGTGATCACAAAAAACAGTTAAAATCGCTCTATCTCTTCTAGTTTAGCCGAAAACGCGTTTAAAGTTTTGCAAAAGATTTTTTTAAATATCTCCAAAAATATTTTTGCTACAGCCTATTATCATACATTGGCGGAATCTGTGAACTCCCAGTGATCACAAAAAATAGATAAAATCGCTCTATTTCTTCTAGTTTAGCCGGAAAATGCGTTTAAAGTTTTGCAAAAGATTTTTTTTAAATATCTCCAAAAATATTTTTGCTACAGCCTATTATCATATATTGGCGGAATCTGTGAACTCCTAGTGATCACAAAAAAACAGTTAAAATCGCTCTATCTCTTCTAGTTTAGCCAGAAAACACGTTTAAAGTTTTGCAAAAGATTTTTTTAGATATCTCCAAAAATATTTTTGCTACAGCCTATTATCATATATTGGCGGAATCTGTGAACTCCCAGTGATCACAAAAAACAGTTAAAATCGCTCTATCTCTACTAGTTTAGCCAGAAAACGCGTTTAAAGTTTTGCAAAAGATTTTTTTAAATATCTCCAAAAATATTTTTGCTACAGCCTATTATCATATATTGGCGGAATCTGTGAACTCCCAGTGATCACAAAAAATAGATAAAATCGCTCTATCTCTTCTAGTTTAGCCAGAAAATGCGTTTAAAGTTTTGCAAAAGATTTTTTTAGATATCTCCAAAAATATTTTTGCTACAGCCTATTATGATATATTGGCGGAATCTGTGAGCTCCCAGTGATCACAAAAAACACTTAAAATCGCTCTATCTCTTCTAGTTTAGCCAGAAAATGCTTTTAAAGTTTTGCAAAAGATTTTTTTAGATATCTCCAAAAATATTTTTGCTACAGCCTATTATCATATATTGGCGGAATCTGTGAGCTCCCAGTGATCACAAAAAACACTTAAAATCGCTCTATCTCTTCTAGTTTAGCCAGAAAATGCTTTTAAAGTTTTGCAAAAGATTTTTTTAAATATCTCCAAAAATATTTTTGCTACAGCCTATTATCATATATTGGCGGAATCTGTGAACTCCCAGTGATCACAAAAAATAGTTAAAATCGCTCTATCTCTTGTAGTTTAGCCGGAAAATGCGTTTAAAGTTTTGCAAAAGATTTTTTTAGATATCTCCAAAAATATTTTTTCCTACAGCCTATTATCATATATTGGCGGAATCTATGAACTCCTAGTGATCACAAAAAATAGATAAAATCGCTCTATCTCTTCTAGTTTAGCCAGAAAATGCGTTTAAAGTTTTGCAAAAGATTTTTTTAGATATCTCCAAAAATATTTTTGCTACAGCCTATTATGATATATTGGCGGAATCTGTGAGCTCCCAGTGATCACAAAAAACACTTAAAATCGCTCTATCTCTTCTAGTTTAGCCAGAAAATGCTTTTAAAGTTTTGCAAAAGATTTTTTTAGATATCTCCAAAAATATTTTTTCCTACAGCCTATTATCATATATTGGCGGAATCTATGAACTCCTAGTGATCACAAAAAACAGTTAAAATCGCTCTATCTCTTCTAGTTTAGCCAGAAAACGCGTTTAAAGTTTTGCAAAAGATTTTTTTTAAATATCTCCAAAAATATTTTTGCTACAGCCTATTATCATATATTGGCGGAATCTGTGAACTCCTAGTGATCACAAAAAACAGTTAAAATCGCTCTATCTCTTCTAGTTTAGCCGAAAACGCGTTTAAAGTTTTGCAAAAGATTTTTTTAAATATCTCCAAAAATATTTTTGCTACAGCCTATTATCATACATTGGCGGAATCTGTGAACTCCCAGTGATCACAAAAAATAGATAAAATCGCTCTATTTCTTCTAGTTTAGCCGCCAGAAAACGCGTTTAAAGTTTTGCAAAAGATTTTTTTAAATATCTCCAAAAATATTTTTGCTACAGCCTATTATCATATATTGGCGGAATCTGTGAACTCCCAGTGATCACAAAAAACACTTAAAATCGCTCTATCTCTTCTAGTTTAGCCAGAAAACGCGTTTAAAGTTTTGCAAAAGATTTTTTTAAATATCTCCAAAAATATTTTTGCTACAGCCTATTATCATATATTGGCGGAATCTGCGAACTCCCAGTGATCACAAAAAACACTTAAAATCGCTCTATCTCTTCTAGTTTAGCCAGAAAATGCTTTTAAAGTTTTGCAAAAGATTTTTTTAGATATCTCCAAAAATATTTTTGCTACAGCCTATTATCATATATTGGCGGAATCTGTGAACTCCCAGTGATCACAAAAAACACTTAAAATCGCTCTATCTCTTCTAGTTTAGCCAGAAAATGCGTTTAAAGTTTTGCAAAAGATTTTTTAAATATCTCCAAAAATATTTTTGCTACAGCCTATTATCATATATTGGCGGAATCTGTGAACTCCCAGTGATCACAAAAAACACTTAAAATCGCTCTATCTCTTCTTGTTTAGCCAGAAAACGCGTTTAAAGTTTTGCAAAAGATTTTTTTAAATATCTCCAAAAATATTTTTGCTACAGCCTATTATCATATATTGGCGGAATCTGTGAACTCCCAGTGATCACAAAAAACAGTTAAAATCGCTCTATCCCTTCTAGTTTAGCCAGAAAACGCGTTTAAAGTTTTGCAAAAGATTTTTTTAAATATCTCCAAAAATATTTTTGCTACAGCCTATTATCATATATTGGCGGAATCTGTGAACTCCCAGTAATCACAAAAAACAGTTAAAATCGCTCTATCTCTACTAGTTTAGCCAGAAAATGCGTTTAAAGTTTTGCAAAAGATTTTTTTAGATATGTCCAAAAATATTTTTGCTACAGCCTATTATCATATATTGGCGGAATCTGTGAACTCCCAGGGATCACAAAAAACAGTTAAAATCGCTCTATCTCTTCTAGTTTAGCCAGAAAACGCGTTTAAAGTTTTGCAAAAGATTTTTTTAAATATCTCCAAAAATATTTTTGCTACAGCCTATTATCATATATTGGCGGAATCTGTGAACTCCCAGTGATCACAAAAAACAGTTAAAATCGCTCTATCTCTTCTTGTTTAGCCAGAAAACGCGTTTAAAGTTTTGCAAAAGATTTTTTTAAATATCTCCAAAAATATTTTTGCTACAGCCTATTATCATATATTGGCGGAATCTGTGAACTCCCAGTGATCATAAAAACAGTTAAAATCGCTCTATCTCTTCTAGTTTAGCCAGAAAATGCGTTTAAAATTTTGCAAAAGATTTTTTTAGATATCTCCAAAAATAGTTTTGCTACAGCCTATTATCATATATTGGTGGAATCTGTGAACTCCCAGTGATCACAAAAAATAGTTAAAATCGCTCTATCTCTTCTTGTTTAGCCAGAAAACGCGTTTAAAGTTTTGCAAAAGATTTTTTTAAATATCTCCAAAAATATTTTTGCTACAGCCTATTATCATATATTGGCGGAATCTGTGAACTCCCAGTGATCACAAAAAACACTTAAAATCGCTCTATCTCTTCTTGTTTAGCCAGAAAACACGTTTAAAGTTTTGCAAAAGATTTTTTTAAATATCTCCAAAAATATTTTTGCTACAGCCTATTATCATATATTGGCGGAATCTGTGAACTCCCAGTGATCACAAAAAACACTTTAAATCGCTCTATCTCTTCTTGTTTAGCCAGAAAACGCGTTTAAAGTTTTGCAAAAGATTTTTTTAAATATCTCCAAAAATATTTTTGCTACAGCCTATTATCATATATTGGCGGAATCTGTGAACTCCCAGTGATCACAAAAAATAGTTAAAATCGCTCTATCTCTTCTTGTTTAGCCAGAAAACGCGTTTAAAGTTTTGCAAAAGATTTTTTAAATATCTCCAAAAATATTTTTGCTACAGCCTATTATCATATATTGGCGGAATCTGTGAACTCCCAGTGATCACAAAAAACAGTTAAAATCGCTCTATCTCTTCTAGTTTAGCCAGAAAATGCGTTTAAAGTTTTGCAAAAGATTTTTTTAAATATCTCCAAAAATATTTTTGCTACAGCCTATTATCATATATTGGCGGAATCTGTGAACTCCCGGTGATCACAAAAAATAGTTAAAATCGCTCTATCTCTTCTAGTTTAGCCAGAAAATGCGTTTAAAGTTTTGCAAAAGATTTTTTTAGATATCTCCAAAAATATTTTTGCTACAGCCTATTATCATATATTGGCGGAATCTGTGAACTCCCAGTGATCACAAAAAACAGTTAAAATCGCTCTATCTCTTCTAGTTTAGCCAGAAAATGCGTTTAAAGTTTTGCAAAAGATTTTTTTAGATATCTCCAAAAATATTTTTGCTACAGCCTATTATCATATATTGGCGGAATCTGTGAACTACCAGTGATCACAAAAAATAGTTAAAATCGCTCTATCTCTTCTTGTTTAACCAGAAAACGCGTTTAAAGTTTTGCAAAAGATTTTTTAAATATCTCCAAAAATATTTTTGCTACAGCCTATTATCATATATTGGCGGAATCTGTGAACTCCCAGTAATCACAAAAAACAGTTAAAATCGCTCTATCTCTTCTAGTTTAGCCAGAAAATGCGTTTAAAGTTTTGCAAAAGATTTTTTTAAATATCTCCAAAAATATTTTTGCTACAGCCTATTATCATATATTGGCGGAATCTGTGAACTCCCAGTGATCACAAAAAATAGTTAAAATCGCTCTATCTCTTCTAGTTTAGCCAGAAAATGCGTTTAAAGTTTTGCAAAAGATTTTTTTAGATATCTCCAAAAATATTTTTGCTACAGCCTATTATCATATATTGGCGGAATCTGTGAACTCCCAGTGATCACAAAAAACACTTAAAATCGCTCTATCTCTTCTTGTTTAGCCAGAAAACGCGTTTAAAGTTTTGCAAAAGATTTTTTTAAATATCTCCAAAAATATTTTTGCTACAGCCTATTATCATATATTGGCGGAATCTGTGAACTCCCAGTGATCACAAAAAACAGTTAAAATCGCTCTATCTCTTCTAGTTTAGCCAGAAAACGCGTTTAAAGTTTTGCAAAAGATTTTTTTAAATATCTCCAAAAATATTTTTGCTACAGCCTATTATCATATATTGGCGGAATCTGTGAACTCCCAGTGATCACAAAAAACAGTTAAAATCGCTCTATCTCTTCTAGTTTAGCCAGAAAACGCGTTTAAAGTTTTGCAAAAGATTTTTTTAAATATCTCCAAAAATATTTTTGCTACAGCCTATTATCATATATTGGTGGAATCTGTGAACTCCCAGTGATCACAAAAAATAGTTAAAATCGCTCTATCTCTTCTAGTTTAGCCAGAAAATGCGTTTAAAGTTTTGCAAAAGATTTTTTTAGATATCTCCAAAAATATTTTTGCTACAGCCTATTATCATATATTGGCGGAATCTGTGAACTCCCAGTGATCACAAAAAACAGTTAAAATCGCTCTATCTCTTCTTGTTTAGCCAGAAAACGCGTTTAAAGTTTTGCAAAAGATTTTTTAAATATCTCCAAAAATATTTTTGCTACAGCCTATTATCATATATTGGCGGAATCTGTGAACTCCCAGTGATCACAAAAAACAGTTAAAATCGCTCTATCTCTTCTAGTTAGCCAGAAAATGCGTTTAAAGTTTTGCAAAAGATTTTTTTAGATATCTCCAAAAATATTTTTGCTACAGCCTATTATCATATATTGGCGGAATCTGTGAACTCCCAGTGATCACAAAAAATAGTTAAAATCGCTCTATCTCTTCTTGTTTAGCCAGAAAACGCGTTTAAAGTTTTGCAAAAGATTTTTTAAATATCTCCAAAAATATTTTTGCTACAGCCTATTATCATATATTGGCGGAATCTGTGAACTCCCAGTGATCACAAAAAACACTTTAAATCGCTCTATCTCTTCTTGTTTAGCCAGAAAACGCGTTTAACGTTTTGCAAAAGATTTTTTTAAATATCTCCAAAAATATTTTTGCTACAGCCTATTATCATATATTGGCGGAATCTGTGAACTCCCAGTGATCACAAAAAATAGTTAAAATCGCTCTATCTCTTCTTGTTTAGCCAGAAAACGCGTTTAAAGTTTTGCAAAAGATTTTTTAAATATCTCCAAAAATATTTTTGCTACAGCCTATTATCATATATTGGCGGAATCTGTGAACTCCCAGTGATCACAAAAAACACTTTAAATCGCTCTATCTCTTCTTGTTTAGCCAGAAAACGCGTTTAACGTTTTGCAAAAGATTTTTTAAATATCTCCAAAAATATTTTTGCTACAGCCTATTATCATATATTGGCGGAATCTGTGAACTCCCAGTGATCACAAAAAATAGTTAAAATCGCTCTATCTCTTCTTGTTTAGCCAGAAAACGCGTTTAAAGTTTTGCAAAAGATTTTTTAAATATCTCCAAAAATATTTTTGCTACAGCCTATTATCATATATTGGCGGAATCTGTGAACTCCCAGTGATCACAAAAAACACTTTAAATCGCTCTATCTCTTCTTGTTTAGCCAGAAAACGCGTTTAACGTTTTGCAAAAGATTTTTTTAAATATCTCCAAAAATATTTTTGCTACAGCCTATTATCATATATTGGCGGAATCTGTGAACTCCCAGTGATCATAAAAAACAGTTAAAATCGCTCTATCTCTTCTAGTTTAGCCAGAAAATGCGTTTAAAGTTTTGCAAAAGATTTTTTTAGATATCTCCAAAAATAGTTTTGCTACAGCCTATTATCATATATTGGCGGAATCTGTGAACTCCCAGTGATCACAAAAAACACTTTAAATCGCTCTATCTCTTCTTGTTTAGCCAGAAAACGCGTTTAACGTTTTGCAAAAGATTTTTTTAAATATCTCCAAAAATATTTTTGCTACAGCCTATTATCATATATTGGCGGAATCTGTGAACTCCCAGTGATCATAAAAAACAGTTAAAATCGCTCTATCTCTTCTAGTTTAGCCAGAAAATGCGTTTAAAGTTTTGCAAAAGATTTTTTTAGATATCTCCAAAAATAGTTTTGCTACAGCCTATTATCATATATTGGCGGAATCTGTGAACTCCCAGTGATCACAAAAAACACTTAAAATCGCTCTATCTCTTCTAGTTTAGCCGGAAAATGCGTTTAAACTTTGGCAAAAGATTTTTTTAGATATCTCCAAAAATAGTTTTGCTTCAGCCTATTATCATATATTGGCGGAATCTGTGAACTACCAGTGATCACAAAAAACAGTTAAAATCGCTCTATGTTTTCTAGTTTAGCCAGAAAACGCGTTTAAAGTTTTGTAAAAGATTTTTTTAAATATCTCCAAAAATATTTTTGCTACAGCCTATTATCATATATTGGCGGAATCTGTGAACTCCCAGTGATCACAAAAAGCAGTTAAAATCGCTCTATCTCTTCTAGTTTAGCCAGAAAACGCGTTTAAAGTTTTGCAAAAGATTTTTTTAGATATCTCCAAAAATAATTTTGCTACAGCCTATTATCATATATTGGCGGAATCTGTGAACTCCCAGTGATCACAAAAAACAGCTAAAATCGCTCTATGTCTTCTAGTTTAGCCAGAAAACGCGTTTAAAGTTTTGTAAAAGATTTTTTAAAATATCTCCAAAAATATTTTTGCTACAGCCTATTATCATATATTGGCGGAATCTGTGAACTCCCAGTGATCATAAAAAACAGTTAAAATCGCTCTATCTCTTCTAGTTTAGCCAGAAAATGCGTTTAAAGTTTTGCAAAAGATTTTTTTAAATATCTCCAAAAATACAGCCTATTATCATACATTGGCGGAATCTGTGAACTCCCAGTGATCACAAAAAATAGTTAAAATCGCTCTATCTCTTCTAGTTTAGCCGGAAAACGCGTTTAAAGTTTTGCAAAAGATTTTTTTTAAATATCTCCAAAAATATTTTTGCTACAGCCTATTATCATATATTGGCGGAATCTGTGAACTCCCAGTGATCATAAAAAACAGTTAAAATCGCTCTATCTCTTCTAGTTTAGCCAGAAAACGCGTTTAAAGTTTTGCAAAAGATTTTTTTAAATATCTCCAAAAATATTTGTACTACAGCCTATTATCATAATATATTGGCGGAATCTGTGAACTCCCAGTGATCACAAGAAACACTTAAAATCGCTCTATCTCTTCTAGTTTAGCCAGAAAATGCGTTTAAAGTTTTGCAAAAGATTTATTTAAATATCTCCAAAAATATTTTTGCTACAGCCTATTATCATATATTGGCGGAATCTGTGAACTCCCAGTGATCACAAAAAACAGTTAAAATCGCTCTATCTCTTCTAGTTTAGCCGGAAAACGCGTTTAAAGTTTTGCAAAAGATTTTTTTTGAATATCTCCAAAAATATTTTTGCTACAGCCTATTATCATATATTGGCGGAATCTGTGAACTCCCAGTGATCACAAGAAACACTTAAAATCGCTCTATCTCTTCTAGTTTAGCCAGAAAATGCGTTTAAAGTTTTGCAAAAGATTTATTTAAATATCTAAAAAAATATTTTTGCTACAGCCTATTATTATATATTGGCGGAATCTGTGAACTCCCAGTGATCACAAAAAACAGTTAAAATCGCTCTATCTCTTCTAGTTTAGCCAGAAAACGCGTTTAAAGTTTTGCAAAAGATTTTTTTAAATATCTCCAAAAATATTTTTGCTACAGCCTATTATCATATATTGGCGGAATCTGTGAACTCCCAGTGATCACAAAAAACAGTTAAAATCGCTCTATCTCTTTTAGTTTAGCCAGAAAACGCGGTTAAAGTTTGCAAAAGATTTTTTTTAAATATCTCCAAAAATATTTTTGCTACAGCCTATTATCATATATTGGCGGAATCTGTGAACTCCCAGTGATCACAAAAAACAGTTAAAATCGCTCTATCTCTTCTAGTTTAGCCAGAAAATGCGTTTAAAGTTTTGCAAAAGATTTTTTTAAATATCTCCAAAAATATTTTTGCTACAGCCTATTATCATATACTGGTGGAATCTGTGAACTCCCAGTGATCACAAAAAACAGTTAAAATCGCTCTATCTCTTCTAGTTTAGCCAGAAAACGCGTTTAAAGTTTTGCAAAAGATTTTTTTAAATATCTCCAAAAATATTTTTGCTACAGCCTATTATCATATATTGGCGGAATCTGTGAACTCCCAGTGATCACAAAAAACAGTTAAAATCGCTCTATCTCTTCTAGTTTAGCCAGAAAACGCGTTTAAAGTTTTGCAAAAGATTTTTTTAAATATCTCCAAAAATATTTTTGCTACAGCCTATTATCATACATTGGCGGAATCTGTGAACTCCCAGTGATCACAAAAAACAGTTAAAATCGCTCTATCTCTTCTAGTTTAGCCTGAAAATGCGTTTAAAGTTTTGCAAAAGATTTTTTTAAATATCTCCAAAAATATTTTTGCTACAGCCTATTATCATACATTGGCGGAATCTGTGAACTCCCAGTGATCACAAAAAACAGTTAAAATCGCTCTATCTCTTTTAGTTTAGCCAGAAAACGCGGTTAAAGTTTTGCAAAAGATTTTTTTTAAATATCTCCAAAAATATTTTTGCTACAGCCTATTATCATATATTGGCGGAATCTGTGAACTCCCAGTGATCACAAAAAACAGTTAAAATCGCTCTATCTCTTCTAGTTTAGCCGGAAAACGCGTTTAAAGTTTTGCAAAAGATTTTTTTAAATATCTCCAAAAATATTTTTGCTACAGCCTTTTATCATATACTGGTGGAATCTGTGAACTCCCAGTGATCACAAAAAACAGTTAAAATCGCTCTATCTCTTCTAGTTTAGCCAGAAAACGCGTTTAAAGTTTTGCAAAAGATTTTTTTAAATATCTCCAAAAATATTTTTGCTACAGCCTATTATCATATATTGGCGGAATCTGTGAACTCCCAGTGATCACAAAAAACAGTTAAAATCGCTCTATCTCTTCTAGTTTAGCCAGAAAATGCGTTTAAAGTTTTGCAAAAGATTTATTTAAATATCTCCAAAAATATTTTTGCTACAGCCTATTATCACATATTGGCGGAATCTGTGAACTCCCAGTGATCACAAAAAACACTTAAAATCGCTCTATCTCTTCCAGTTTAGCCAGAAAACGCGTTTAAAATTTTGCAAAATAATTTTTTAAATATCTTCAAAAATATTTTTACTACAGCCTATTATCATATATTGGCGAAATCTGTGAACTCCCAGTGATCACAAAAAACATTTAAAATCGCTCTATCTCCTCTAGTTTAGCCGGAAAACGCGTTTAAAGTTTTGCAAAAGATTTTTTTAAATATCTCCAAAACTATTTTTGCTACAGCTTATTATCATATATTGGCGGAATCTGTGAACTCCCAGTGATCACAAAAAACAGTTAAAATCGCTCTATCTCTTCTAGTTTAGCCAGAAAATGCGTTTAAAGTTTTGCAAAAGATTTATTTAAATATCTCCAAAAATATTTTTGCTACAGCCTATTATCACATATTGGCGGAATCTGTGAACTCCCAGTGATCACAAAAAACACTTAAAATCGCTCTATCTCTTCCAGTTTAGCCAGAAAACGCGTTTAAAATTTTGCAAAAGATTTTTTTAAATATCTCCAAAAATATTTTTGCTACAGCCTATTATCATATATTGGCGGAATCTGTGAACTCCCAGTGATCACAAAAAACAGTTAAAATCGCTCTATCTCTTCTAGTTTAGCCAGAAAATGCGTTTAAAGTTTTGCAAAAGATTTATTTAAATATCTCCAAAAATATTTTTGCTACAGCCTATTATCACATATTGGCGGAATCTGTGAACTCCCAGTGATCACAAAAAACACTTAAAATCGCTCTATCTCTTCCAGTTTAGCCAGAAAACGCGTTTAAAATTTTGCAAAATAATTTTTTAAATATCTTCAAAAATATTTTTACTACAGCCTATTATCATATATTGGCGAAATCTGTGAACTCCCAGTGATCACAAAAAACATTTAAAATCGCTCTATCTCCTCTAGTTTAGCCGGAAAACGCGTTTAAAGTTTTGCAAAATATTTTTTTAAATATCTCCAAAACTATTTTTGCTACAGCTTATTATCATATATTGGCGGAATCTGTGAACTCCCAGTGATCACAAAAAACAGTTAAAATCGCTCTATCTCTTCTAGTTTAGCCGGAAAACGCGTTTAAAGTTTTGCAAAAGATTTTTTTAAATATCTCCAAAAATATTTTTGCTACAGCCTACTATCATATACTGGTGGAATCTGTGAACTCCCAGTAATCACAAAAAACAGTTAAAATCGCTCTATCTCTTCTAGTTTAGCCAGAAAACGCGTTTAAAATTTTGCAAAAGATTTTTTTAAATATCTCCAAAAATATTTTTGCTACAGCCTATTATCATATATTGGCGGAATCTGTGAACTCCCAGTGATCACAAAAAACAGTTAAAATCGCTCTATCTCTTCTAGTTTAGCCGGAAAACGCGTTTAAAGTTTTGCAAAAGTTTTTTTTAAATATCTCCAAAAATATTTTTGCTACAGCCTATTATCATATACTGGTGGAATCTGTGAACTCCCAGTGATCACAAAAAACAGTTAAAATCGCTCTATCTCTTCTAGTTTAGCCAGAAAACGCGTTTAAAGTTTTGCAAAAGATTTTTTTAAATATCTCCAAAAATATTTTTGCTACAGCCTATTATCATATATTGGCGGAATCTGTGAACTCCCAGTGATCACAAAAAACAGTTAAAATCGCTCTATCTCTTCTAGTTTAACCAGAAAACGCGTTTAAAGTTTTGCAAAAGATTTTTTTTAAATATCTCCAAAAATATTTTTGCTACAGCCTATTATCATATATTGGCGGAATCTGTGAACTCCCAGTGATCACAAAAAACAGTAAAATCGCTCTATCTCTTCTAGTTTAGCCAGAAAACGCGTTTAAAGTTTTGCAAAAGTTTTTTTTAAATATCTCCAAAAATATTTTTGCTACAGCCTACTATCATACATTGGCGGAATCTGTGAACTCCCAGTGATCACAAAAAACAGTTAAAATCGCTCTATCTCTTCTAGTTTAGCCAGAAAATGCGTTTAAAGTTTTGCAAAAGATTTTTTAAATATCTCCAAAAATATTTTTGCTACAGCCTATTATCATACATTGGCGGAATCTGTGAACTCCCAGTGATCACAAAAAACAGTTAAAATCGCTCTATCTCTTCTAGTTTGGCTAGAAAACGCGTTTAAAGTTTTGTAAAACATTTTTTAAGTATGTCCAAAAATATTTTTGCTACAGCTTATTATCATATATTGGCGGAATCTGTAAACTCCCAGTGATCACAAAAAACAGTTAAAATCGCTCTATCTCTTCTAGTTTAGCCAGAAAACGCGTTTAAAGTTTTGCAAAAGATTTTTTTAAATATCTCCAAAAATATTTTTGCTACAGCCTATTATCATATATTGGCGGAATCTGTGAACTCCCAGTGATCACAAAAAACAGTTAAAATCGCTCTATCTCTTCTAGTTTAGCCAGAAAATGCGTTTAAAGTTTTGCAAAAGATTTATTTAAATATCTCCAAAAATATTTTTGCTACAGCCTACTATCACATATTGGCGGAATCTGTGAACTCCCAGTGATCACAAAAAACACTTAAAATCGCTCTATCTCTTCCAGTTTGGCTAGAAAACGCGTTTAAAGTTTTGTAAAACATTTTTTAAGTATGTCCAAAAATATTTTTGCTACAGCTTATTATCATATATTGGCGGAATCTGTAAACTCCCAGTGATCACAAAAAACAGTTAAAATCGCTCTATCTCTTCTAGTTTAGCCAGAAAACGCGTTTAAAGTTTTGCAAAAGATTTTTTTAAATATCTCCAAAAATATTTTTGCTACAGCCTATTATCATATATTGGCGAAATCTGTGAACTCCCAGTGATCACAAAAAACATTTAAAATCGCTCTATCTCCTCTAGTTTAGCCGGAAAACGCGTTTAAAGTTTTGCAAAAGATTTTTTTAAATATCTCCAAAACTATTTTTGCTACAGCTTATTATCATATATTGGCGGAATCTGTGAACTCCCAGTGATCACAAAAAACAGTTAAAATCGCTCTATCTCTTCTAGTTTGGCTAGAAAACGCGTTTAAAGTTTTGTAAAACATTTTTTAAGTATGTCCAAAAATATTTTTGCTACAACTTATTATCATATATTGGCGGAATCTGTAAACTCCCAGTGATCACAAAAAACAGTTAAAATCGCTCTATCTCTTCTAGTTTAGCCAGAAAACGCGTTTAAAGTTTTGCAAAAGATTTTTTTAAATATCTCCAAAAATATTTTTGCTAAAGCCTATTATCATATATTGGCGGAATCTGTGAACTCCCAGTGATCACAAAAAACAGTTAAAATCGCTCTATCTCTTCTAGTTTAGCCAGAAAATGCGTTTAAAGTTTTGCAAAAGATTTATTTAAATATCTCCAAAAATATTTTTGCTACAGCCTATTATCACATATTGGCGGAATCTGTGAAATCCCAGTGATCACAAAAAACACTTAAAATCGCTCTATCTCTTCCAGTTTAGCCAGAAAACGCGTTTAAAATTTTGCAAAATAATTTTTTAAATATCTTCAAAAATATTTTTACTACAGCCTATTATCATATATTGGCGAAATCTGTGAACTCCCAGTGATCACAAAAAACATTTAAAATCGCTCTATCTCTTCTAGTTTAGCCAGAAAACGCGTTTAAAATTTTGCAAAAGATTTTTTTAAATATCTCCAAAAATATTTTTGCTACAGCCTATTATCATATATTGGCGGAATCTGTGAACTCCCAGTGATCACAAAAAACAGTTAAAATCGCTCTATCTCTTCTAGTTTAGCCAGAAAACGCGTTTAAAATTTTGCAAAAGATTTTTTTAAATATCTCCAAAAATATTTTTGCTACAGCCTATTATCATATATTGGCGGAATCTGTGAACTCCCAGTGATCACAAAAAACAGTTAAAATCGCTCTATCTCTTCTAGTTTAGCCAGAAAATGCGTTTAAAGTTTTGCAAAAGATTTTTTTAAATATCTCCAAAAATATTTTTGCTACAGCCTATTGTCATATATTGGCGGAATCTGTGAACTCCCAGTGATCACAAAAAACAGTTAAAATCGCTCTATCTCTTCTAGTTTAGCCAGAAAACGCGTTTAAAGTTTTGCAAAAGATTTTTTTAAAATATCTCCAAAAATATTTTTGCTACAGCCTATTATCATATATTGGCGGAATCTGTGAACTCCCAGTGATCACAAAAAACAGTTAAAATCGCTCTATCTCTTCTAGTTTAGCCGGAAAACGCGTTTAAAGTTTTGCAAAAGATTTTTTTAAATATCTCCAAAAATATTTTTGCTACAGCCTACTATCATATACTGGTGGAATCTGTGAACTCCCAGTGATCACAAAAAACAGTTAAAATCGCTCTATCTCTTCTAGTTTAGCCAGAAAACGCGTTTAAAGTTTTGCAAAAGATTTTTTTAAATATCTCCAAAAATATTTTTGCTACAGCCTACTATCATATACTGGTGGAATCTGTGAACTCCCAGTGATCACAAAAAACAGTTAAAATCGCTCTATCTCTTCTAGTTTAGCCAGAAAACGCGTTTAAAATTTTGCAAAAGATTTTTTTAAATATCTCCAAAAATATTTTTGCTACAGCCTATTATCATATATTGGCGGAATCTGTGAACTCCCAGTGATCGCAAAAAACAGTTAAAATCGCTCTATCTCTTCTAGTTTAGCCAGAAAATGCGTTTAAAGTTTTGCAAAAGATTTTTTTAATTATCTCCAAAAATATTTTTGCTACAGCCTATTGTCATATATTGGCGGAATCTGTGAACTCCCAGTGATCACAAAAAACAGTTAAAATCGCTCTATCTCTTCTAGTTTAGCCGGAAAACGCGTTTAAAGTTTTGCAAAAGTTTTTTTTAAATATCTCCAAAAATATTTTTGCTACAGCCTACTATCATATACTGGTGGAATCTGTGAACTCCCAGTGATCACAAAAAACAGTTAAAATCGCTCTATCTCTTCTAGTTTAGCCAGAAAACGCGTTTAAAATTTTGCAAAAGATTTTTTTAAATATCTCCAAAAATATTTTTGCTACAGCCTACTATCATATACTGGTGGAATCTGTGAACTCCCAGTGATCACAAAAAACAGTTAAAATCGCTCTATCTCTTCTAGTTTAGCCGGAAAACGCGTTTAAAGTTTTGCAAAAGTTTTTTTTAAATATCTCCAAAAATATTTTTGCTACAGCCTATTATCATATATTGGCGGAATCTGTGAACTCCCAGTGATCACCAAAAACAGTTAAAATCGCTCTATCTCTTCTAGTTTAGCCAGAAAATGCGTTTAAAGTTTTGCAAAAGATTTTTTTAAATATCTCCAAAAATATTTTTGCTACAGCCTATTGTCATATATTGGCGGAATCTGTGAACTCCCAGTGATCACAAAAAACAGTTAAAATCGCTCTATCTCTTCTAGTTTAGCCGGAAAACGCGTTTAAAGTTTTGCAAAAGTTTTTTTTAAATATCTCCAAAAATATTTTTGCTACAGCCTACTATCATATCCTGGTGGAATCTGTGAACTCCCAGTGATCACAAAAAACAGTTAAAATCGCTCAATCTCTTCTAGTTTAGCCAGAAAACGCGTTTAAAAGTTTTGCAAAAGATTTTTTTAAATATCTCCAAAAATATTTTTGCTACAGCCTATTATCATATATTGGCGGAATCTGTGAACTCCCAGTGATCACAAAAAACAGTTAAAATCGCTCTATCTCTTCTAGTTTAGCCGGAAACCGCGTTTAAAGTTTTGCAAAAGATTTTTTTTAAATATCTCCAAAAATATTTTTGTTACAGCCTATTATCATATATTGGCGGAATCTGTGAACTCCCAGTGATCACAAAAAACAGTTAAAATCGCTCTATCTCTCCTAGTTTAACCAGAAAACGCGTTTAAAGTTTTGCAAAAGATTTTTTTTAAATATCTCCAAAAATATTTTTGCTACAGCCTATTATCATATATTGGCGGAATCTGTGAACTCCCAGTGATCACAAAAAACAGTAAAATCGCTCTATCTCTTCTAGTTTAGCCAGAAAACGCGTTTAAAGTTTTGCAAAAGATTTTTTTAAATATCTCCAAAAATATTTTTGTTACAGCCTATTATCATATATTGGCGGAATCTGTGAACTCCCAGTGATCACAAAAAACAGTTAAAATCGCTCTATCTCTTCTAGTTTAACCAGAAAACGCGTTTAAAGTTTTGCAAAACATTTTTTTTAAATATCTCCAAAAATATTTTTGCTACAGCCTATTATCATATATTGGCGGAATCTGTGAACTCCCAGTGATCACAAAAAACAGTAAAATCGCTCTATCTCTTCTAGTTTAGCCAGAAAACGCGTTTAAAGTTTTGCAAAAGATTTTTTTTAAATATCTCCAAAAATATTTTTGCTACAGCCTATTATCATATATTGGCGGAATCTGTGAACTCCCAGTGATCACAAAAAACAGTAAAATCGCTCTATCTCTTCTAGTTTAGCCAGAAAACGCGTTTAAAGTTTTGCAAAAGATTTTTTTTAAATATCCCCAAAAATATTTTTGCTACAGTCTATTATCATATATTGGCGGAATCTGTGAACTCCCAGTGATCACAAAAAACAGTTAAAATCGCTCTATCTCTTCTAGTTTAGCCGGAAAACGCGTTTAAAGTTTAAAGCAAAAGATTTTTTTAAATATCTCCAAAAATATTTTTGCTACAGCCTATTATCATATACTGGTGGAATCTGTGAACTCCCAGTGATCACAAAAAACAGTAAAATCGCTCTATTTCTTCTAGTTTAGCCAGAAAACGCGTTTAAAGTTTTGCAAAAGATTTTTTTAAATATCTCCAAAAATATTTTTGTTACAGCCTATTATCATATATTGGCGGAATCTGTGAACTCCCAGTGATCACAAAAAACAGTTAAAATCGCTCTATCTCTTCTAGTTTAGCCAGAAAATGCGTTTAAAGTTTTGCAAAAGATTTTTTTAAATATCTCCAAAAATATTTTTGCTACAGCCTATTATCATATATTGGCGGAATCTGTGAACTCCCAGTGATCACAAAAAACAGTTAAAATCGCTCTATCTCTTCTAGTTTAGCCGGAAAACGCGTTTAAAGTTTTGCAAAAGATTTTTTTAAATATCTCCAAAAATATTTTTGCTACAGCCTATTATCATATATTGGCGAAATCTGTGAACTCCCAGTGATCACAAAAAACAGTTAAAATCGCTCTATCTCTTCTAGTTTAACCAGAAAACGCGTTTAAAGTTTTGCAAAAGATTTTTTTTAAATATCTCCAAAAATATTTTTGCTACAGCCTATTATCATATATTGGCGGAATCTGTGAACTCCCAGTGATCACAAAAAACAGTTGAAATCGCTCTATCTCTTCTAGTTTAGCCGGAAAACGCGTTTAAAGTTTTGCAAAAGATTTTTTTTAAATATCTCCAAAAATATTTTTGCTACAGCCTATTATCATATATTGGCGGAATCTGTGAACTCCCAGTGATCACAAAAAACAGTAAAATCGCTCTATCTCTTCTAGTTTAGCCAGAAAACGCGTTTAAAGTTTTGCAAAAGATTTTTTTTAAATATCTCCAAAAATATTTTTGCTACAGTCTATTATCATATATTGGCGGAATCTGTGAACTCCCAGTGATCACAAAAAACAGTTAAAATCGCTCTATCTCTTCTAGTTTAGCCGGAAAAACGCGTTTAAAGTTTAAAGCAAAAGATTTTTTTAAATATCTCCAAAAATATTTTTGCTACAGCCTATTATCATATACTGGTGGAATCTGTGAACTCCCAGTGATCACAAAAAACAGTAAAATCGCTCTATTTCTTCTAGTTTAGCCAGAAAACGCGTTTAAAGTTTTGCAAAAGATTTTTTTAAATATCTCCAAAAATATTTTTGCTACAGCCTATTATCATATATTGGCGGAATCTGTGAACTCCCAGTGATCACAAAAAACAGTTAAAATCGCTCTATCTCTTCTAGTTTAGCCGGAAAACGCGTTTAAAGTTTTGCAAAAGATTTTTTTAAATATCTCCAAAAATATTTTTGCTACAGCCTATTATCATATATTGGCGGAATCTGTGAACTCCCAGTGATCACAAAAAACAGTTAAAATCGCTCTATCTCTTCTAGTTTAACCAGAAAACGCGTTTAAAGTTTTGCAAAAGATTTTTTTTAAATATCTCCAAAAATATTTTTGCTACAGCCTATTATCATATATTGGCGGAATCTGTGAACTCCCAGTGATCACAAAAAACAGTTGAAATCGCTCTATCTCTTCTAGTTTAGCCGGAAAACGCGTTTAAAGTTTTGCAAAAGATTTTTTTAAATAACTCCAAAAATATTTTTGCTACAGCCTATTATCATATATTGGCTTAATCTGTGACCTCCCAGTGATCACAAAAAACAGTTAAAATCGCTCTATCTCTTCTAGTTTAGCCAGAAAACGCGTTTAAAGTTTTGCAAAAGATGTGTTTAAATATCTACAAAAATATTTTTGCTACAGCCTATTACCATATATTGGCGGAATCTGTGAACTCCCAGTGATCACAAAAAACAGTTAAAATCGCTCTATCTCTTCTAGTTTAGCCGGAAAACGCGTTTAAAGTTTTGCAAAAGATTTTTTTAAATATCTTCAAAAATATTTTTACTACAGCCTATTATCATATATTGGCGGAATCTGTGAACTCCCAGTGATCACAAAAAACAGCTAAAATCGCTCTATCTCTTCTAGTTTAGCCGGAAAACGCGTTTAAAGTTTTGCAAAACATTTTTTTAAGTATGTCCAAAAATATTTTTGCTACAGCTTATTATCATATATTGGCGGAATCTGTGAACTCCCAGTGATCACAAAAAACACTTAAAATCGCTCTATCTCTTCCAGTTTAGCCAGAAAACGCGTTTAAAATTTTGCAAAATATTTTTTTAAATATCTTCAAAAATATTTTTACTACAACCTATTATCATATATTGGCTTAATCTGTGACCTCCCAGTGATCACAAAAAACAGTTAAAATCGCTCTATCTCTTCTAGTTTAGCCAGAAAACGCGTTTAAAGTTTTGCAAAAGATGTGTTTAAATATCTCCAAAAATATTTTTGCTACAGCCTATTACCATATATTGGCGGAATCTGTGAACTCCCAGTGATCACAAAAAACAGTTAAAATCGCTCTATCTCTTCTAGTTTAGCCGGAAACCGCGTTTAAAGTTTTGCAAAAGATTTTTTTTAAATATCTCCAAAAATATTTTTGTTACAGCCTATTATCATATATTGGCTTAATCTGTGACCTCCCAGTGATCACAAAAAACAGTTAAAATCGCTCTATCTCTTCTAGTTTTAGCCGGAAACCGCGTTTAAAGTTTTGCAAAAGATTTTTTTTAAATATCTCCAAAAATATTTTTGTTACAGCCTATTATCATATATTGGCTTAATCTGTGACCTCCCAGTGATCACAAAAAACAGCTAAAATCGCTCTATCTCTTCTAGTTTAGCCGGAAAACGCGTTTAAAGTTTTGCAAAACATTTTTTTAAGTATGTCCAAAAATATTTTTGCTACAGCTTATTATCATATATTGGCGGAATCTGTGAACTCCCAGTGATCACAAAAAACACTTAAAATCGCTCTATCTCTTCCAGTTTAGCCAGAAAACGCGTTTAAAATTTTGCAAAATATTTTTTTAAATATCTTCAAAAATATTTTTACTACAACCTATTATCATATATTGGCTTAATCTGTGACCTCCCAGTGATCACAAAAAACAGTTAAAATCGCTCTATCTCTTCTAGTTTAGCCAGAAAACGCGTTTAAAGTTTTGCAAAAGATGTGTTTAAATATCTCCAAAAATATTTTTGTTACAGCCTATTATCATATATTGGCTTAATCTGTGACCTCCCAGTGATCACAAAAAACAGTTAAAATCGCTCTATCTCTTCTAGTTTAGCCAGAAAACGCGTTTAAAATTTTGCAAAATATTTTTTTAAATATCTTCAAAAGTATTTTTACTACAGCCTATTATCATATATTGGCGGAATCTGTGAACTCCCAGTGATCACAAAAAACATTTAAAATCGCTCTATCTCTTCTAGTTTAGCCAGAAAATGCGTTTAAAGTTTTGAAAAAGATTTATTTAAATATCTCCAAAAATATTTTTGCTACAGCCTATTACCATATATTGGCGGAATCTGTAAACTCCCAGTGATCACAAAAAACAGTTAAAATCGCTCTATTTCTTCTAGTTTAGCCGGAAAACGCGTTTAAAGTTTTGCAAAAGATTTTTTTAAATATCTTCAAAAATATTTTTACTACAGCCTATTATCATATATTGGCGGAATCTGTGAACTCCCAGTGATCACAAAAAACACTTAAAATCGCTCTATCTCTTCCAGTTTAGCCAGAAAACGCGTTTAAAATTTTGCAAAAAATTTTTTTAAATATCTTCAAAAATATTTTTACTACAACCTATTATCATATATTGGCTTAATCTGTGACCTCCCAGTGATCACAAAAAACAGTTAAAATCGCTCTATCTCTTCTAGTTTAGCCAGAAAACGCGTTTAAAGTTTTGCAAAAGATTTTTTTAAATATCTCCAAAAATATTTTTGTTACAGCCTATTATCATATATTGGCGGAATCTGTGAACTCCCAGTGATCACAAAAAACAGTTAAAATCGCTCTATCTCTTCTAGTTTAGCCAGAAAACGCGTTTAAAGTTTTGCAAAAGATTTTTTTAAATATCTCCAAAAATATTTTTGTTACAGCCTATTACCATATATTGGCGGAATCTGTAAACTCCCAGTGATCACAAAAAACAGTTAAAATCGCTCTATCTCTTCTAGTTTAGCCGGAAAACGCGTTTAAAGTTTGGCAAAAGATGTGTTTAAATATCTCCAAAAATATTTTTGCTACAACCTATTATCATATATTGGCGAAATCTGTGAACTCCCAGTGATCACAAAAAACATTTAAAATCGCTCTATCTCTTCTAGTTTAGCCAGAAAACGCGTTTAAAATTTTGCAAAATATTTTTTTAAATATCTTCAAAAATATTTTTACTACAACCTATTATCATATATTGGCTTAATCTGTGACCTCCCAGTGATCACAAAAAACAGTTAAAATCGCTCTATCTCTTCTAGTTTAGCCGGAAAACGCGTTTAAAGTTTGGCAAAAGATGTGTTTAAATATCTCCAAAAATATTTTTGTTACAGCCTATTATCATATATTGGCTTAATCTGTGACCTCCCAGTGATCACAAAAAACAGTTAAAATCGCTCTATCTCTTCTAGTTTAGCCAGAAAACGCGTTTAAAATTTTGCAAAATATTTTTTTAAATATCTCCAAAAATATTTTTACTACAGCCTATTATCATATATTGGCGGAATCTGTGAACTCCCAGTGATCAAAAAAAACAGTTAAAATCGCTCTATCTCTTCTAGTTTAGCCAGAAAATGCGTTTAAAGTTTTGAAAAAGATTTATTTAAATATCTCCAAAAATATTTTTGCTACAGCCTATTACCATATATTGGCGGAATCTGTAAACTCCCAGTGATCACAAAAAACAGTTAAAATCGCTCTATCTCTTCTAGTTTAGCCGGAAAACGCGTTTAAAGTTTGGCAAAAGATGTGTTTAAATATCTCCAAAAATATTTTTGCTACAACCTATTATCATATATTGGCGAAATCTGTGAACTCCCAGTGATCACAAAAAACATTTAAAATCGCTCTATCTCTTCTAGTTTAGCCAGAAACCGCGTTTAAAGGTTTGCAAAAGATTTTTTTAAATATCTCCAAAAATATTTTTGCTACAGCCTATTATCATATATTGGCGGAATCTGTGAACTCTCAGTGATCACAAAAAACACTTAAAATCGCTCTATCTCTTCCAGTTTAACCAGAAAACGCGTTTAAAATTTTGCAAAATATTTTTTTAAATATCTTCAAAAATATTTTTACTACAGCCTATTATCATATATTGGCGAAATCTGTGAACTCCCAGTGATCACAAAAAACATTTAAAATCGCTCTATCTCTTCTAGTTTAGCCAGAAAATGCGTTTAAAGTTTGGCAAAAGATGTGTTTAAATATCTCCAAAAATATTTTTGCTACAACCTATTATCATATATTGGCGGAATCTGTGAACTCCCAGTGATCACAAAAAACATTTAAAATCGCTCTATCTCCTCTAGTTTAGCCAGAAAATGCGTTTAAAGTTTGGCAAAAGATGTGTTTAAATATCTCCAAAAATATTTTTGCTACAACCTATTATCATATATTGGCGAAATCTGTGAACTCCCAGTGATCACAAAAAACATTTAAAATCGCTCTATCTCCTCTAGTTTAGCCAGAAAACGCGTTTAAAGTTTGGCAAAAGATGTGTTTAAATATCTCCAAAAATATTTTTGCTACAACCTATTATCATATATTGGCGAAATCTGTGAACTCCCAGTGATCACAAAAAAACATTTAAAATCGCTCTATCTCTTCTAGTTTAGCCAGAAACCGCGTTTAAAGGTTTGCAAAAGATTTTTTTAAATATCTCCAAAAATATTTTTGCTACAGCCTATTATCATATATTGGCGGAATCTGTGAACTCCCAGTGATTACAAAAAAACACTTATAATCGCTCTATCTCTTCTAGTTTGGCTAGAAAACGCGTTAAAGTTTTGTAAAACATTTTTTTAAGTATATGTCCCAAAAAATATTTTTGCTACAGCCTATTACCATATATTGGCGGAATCTGTAAACTCCCAGTGATCACCAAAAAAACAGTTAAAATCGCTCTATCTCTTCTAGTTTAGCCGGGAAAACGCGTTTAAAGTTTTTGCAAAAGATTTTTTTAAATATCTCCAAAACTATTTTTGCTACAGCTTATTATCATGTATTGGCGGAATATGTGAACTCTCAGTGATCACAAAAAACACTTAAAATCGCTCTATCTCTTCCAGTTTAACCAGAAAACGCGTTTAAAAATTTTGCAAAATATTTTTTTAAATATCTTCAAAAATATTTTTACTACAGCCTATTATCTTATATTGGCGAAATCTGTGAACTCCCAGTGATCACAAAAAACATTTAAAATCGCTCTATCTCTTCTAGTTTAGCCAGAAAATGCGTTTAAAGTTTGGCAAAAGATGTGTTTTAAATATCTCCAAAAATATTTTTGCTACAACCTATTATCATATATTGGCGGAATCTGTGAACTCCCAGTGATCACAAAAAACTTTTAAAATTGCTCTATCTCTTCTAGTTTAGCCAGAAACCGCGTTTAAAGGTTTGCAAAAGATTTTTTTAAATATCTCCAAAAATATTTTTGCTACAGCCTATTATCATATATTGGCGGAATCTGTGAACTCTCAGTGATCACAAAAAACACTTAAAATCGCTCTATCTCTTCCAGTTTAACCAGAAAACGCGTTTAAAATTTTGCAAAATATTTTTTTAAATATCTTCAAAAATATTTTTACTACAGCCTATTATCATATATTGGCGAAATCTGTGAACTCCCAGTGATCACAAAAAACATTTAAAATCGCTCTATCTCCTCTAGTTTAGCCAGAAAACGCGTTTAAAGTTTGGCAAAAGATGTGTTTAAATATCTCCAAAAATATTTTTGCTACAAACCTATTATCATATATTGGCGAAATCTGTGAACTCCCAGTGATCACAAAAAACATTTAAAATCGCTCTATCTCTTCTAGTTTAGCCAGAAACCGCGTTTAAAGGTTTGCAAAAGATTTTTTTAAATATCTCCAAAAATATTTTTGCTACAGCCTATTATCATATATTGGCGGAATCTGTGAACTCCCAGTGATTACAAAAAACACTTATAATCGCTCTATCTCTTCTAGTTTGGCTAGAAAACGCGTTTAAAGTTTTGTAAAACATTTTTTTAAGTATGTCCAAAAATATTTTTGCTACAGCTTATTACCATATATTAGCGGAATCTGTAAACTCCCAGTGATCACAAAAAACAGTTAAAATCGCTCTATCTCGTCTAGTTTAGCCGGAAAACGCGTTTAAAGTTTTGCAAAAGATTTTTTTAAATATCTTCAAAAATATTTTTGCTACAGCCTATTATCATATATTGGCGGAATCTGTGAACTCTCAGTGATAAAAAAAAACACTTGAAATCGCTCTATCTCTTCTAGTTTAGCCGGAAAACGCGTTTAAAGTTTTGCAAAAGATTTTTTTAAATATCTCCAAAAATATTTTTGCTACAGCCTATTATCATATATTGGCGGAATCTGTGAACTCTCAGTGATAAAAAAAAACACTTGAAATCGCTCTATCTCTTCTAGTTTAGCCGGAAAACGCGTTTAAAGTTTTGCAAAAGATTTTTTAAATATCTCCAAAAATATTTTTGCTACAGCCTATTATCATATATTGGCGGAATCTGTGAGCTCCCAGTGATCACAAAAAACACTTATAATCGCTCTATCTCTTCTAGTTTGGCTAGAAAACGCGTTTAAAGTTTTGTAAAACATTTTTTTAAGTATGTCCAAAAATATTTTTGCTACAGCCCATTATCATATATTGGCGGAATCTGTGAACTCCCAGTGATAAAAAAAAACACTTGAAATCGCTCTATCTCTTCCAGTTTAGCCAGAAAACGCGTTTAAAATTTTGCAAAAGATTTTTTTAAATATCTCCAAAACTATTTTTGCTACAGCTTATTATCATATATTGGCGGAATCTGTGAACTCTCAGTGATCAAAAACAACACTTGAAATCTCTCTATCTCTTCCAGTTTAGCCACAAAACGCGTTTAAAATTTTGCAAAAGATTTTTTTAAATATCTTCACAAATATTTTTGCTACAGCCTATTATCATATATTAGCGGAATCTGTGAACTCTCAGTGATAAAAAAAAAACACTTGAAATCGCTCTATCTCTTCTAGTTTGGCTAGAAAACGCGTTTAAAGTTTTGCAAAAGATTTTTTTAAATATCTCCAAAAATATTTTTGCTACAGCCTATTATCATATATTGGCGGAATCTGTGAACTCCCAGTGATCACAAAAAACACTTAAAATCGCTCTATCTCTTCCAGTTTAGGCAGAAAACGCGTTTAAAATTTTGCAAAAGATTTTTTTAAATATCTCCAAAACTATTTTTGCTACAGCTTATTATCATATATTGGCGGAATCTGTGAACTCTCAGTGATCAAAAACAACACTTGAAATCTCTCTATCTCTTCCAGTTTAGCCACAAAACGCGTTTAAAATTTTGCAAAAGATTTTTTTAAATATCTTCAAAAATATTTTTGCTACAGCCTATTATCATATATTGGCGGAATCTGTGAACTCTCAGTGATAAAAAAAAAAACACTTGAAATCGCTCTATCTCTTCTAGTTTGGCTAGAAAACGCGTTTAAAGTTTTGCAAAAGATTTTTTTAAATATCTCCAAAAATATTTTCACTACAGCCTATTATCATATATTGGCGAAATCTGTTAGATCCCAGTGATCACAAAAAACACTTAAAATCGCTCTATCTCTTCTAGTTTAGCCAGAAAATGCGTTTAAAGTTTTGCAAAAGATTTATTTAAATATCTCCAAAAATATTTTTGCCACAGCCTATTATCATATATTGGCGGAATCTGTGAACTCCCAGTGATTACAAAAAACACTTAAAACCGCTCTATCTCTTCTGTTTGGCTAGAAAACGTGTTTAAAGTTTTGCAAAAGATTTTTTTAAATATCTCCAAAAATATTTTTGCTACAGCCTATTATCATATATTGGCGAAATCTGTGAACTCCCAGTGATCTCAAAAAACAGGTAAAATCGTTCTATCTCTTCTAGTTTAGCCAGAAAATGCGTTTAAAGTTTTGCAAAAGATTTTTTTAAATAATAATTTGGATTTAATTGTTATTTAAAAATATTCAATAAAATGAACTCGTTTAATATTCCAAGTAGTCATCTTGAAATTCTACATAAGTCATCTTTAGAAAGCGTTAGTTCTCATCCAATTTATAAAATGCTCCGTTAAATTTTATTCTTTTCAATTCATTTTAATGCCAAATAAATAACCACTCTTGAATTAATTTGAAATTTTAAATTCAAATTCAATTCATCCCACTTAAACTTCATTATTCACCTCATAATTTTTCGACAGAATTCAAAATTGTTCATAATCTTATAAACGAAATCTTTATAATAATTAATTTGAAAAAAAAAAATCATAAAATTTATTAAAATACCACCTACTTCCGAATAACTGTTTTTAATTTTAAAATACAAAAACCTTCATTACTCTAGTACAAATCAAAATTGAATAAATAGCCTAAGGTAATATAATGGAGAATTGCCTAAAATTTTTCACTAATTAGCTTCAATTGAATATTCATAAAATGTGGAGGGGTGAGAAGGGTCGGAAAGAAATATTTTTTTCACTTTTCAATTGAATTGACACCAGCCCATTTAATATCCTTTTCAATTATTAATAATTTCATAAATTTCTTGCAATTAAAATACCAATATATGAGCTTGTTAAGTTCTTGCTACTATCCTAATACAATTATCCTACTGCTATTACCTACGTGTATAACAAAATATCGAAGGTAAAATTTATTTTGCATGTACATTTTGTATTCGACCACACAACTCTTGTACATTTTCATAAAAAGCAGCAATATTTTCACATTAGAAAGCACTTAACCTCATATCCAGGATTTTGGAAGCAACTTTAAGCCGAACATAAAAACAACAAATTTAAAACATAACCAAGTTAAAACAAAAACCAATGGAAAAGGTAAAAGAGAAAATTGGGAAAATTATTCAAAAAAAAAATTTCATAGACACCTGAACGTTCTCATAATTTCCTTTTCCAGTTTTGCGCCTTTTTTTCTGTCCTCTTCTTTTCGTTTTACCAAGTTAATTCGAAAACACATATGTTGAACATACTCGCATACCCCAGTTAATATAGATAGGCTATAACTTTAAACTAACACAAAAAGAAGTGGGATAAGTCAAATAATTTTTTTTCCCTTTACTTTTTTGTCAAAATTTGCAAATCTCTAGAAAACAAAAAAAAATATAGAAAAGGCATGAAAATAACACATAATTTTGAAAGGAAAATTTCCACCCCTTTAAAACAAAACCAAAAATAGAGAAAAAAAAACTTTGAATACAAATTTTGCAGAAATCGTCTTTCAATTGAAAATTTATCTTAGCAATTTAAAGATCCTAGTTATAAAAGGATAAAAGATTTTCATTTTATTCTAATTTTCTTTTGTTTTTTTTTTCAATTTTTTTTTCTAGGAGCTGATATAAAATCTCATGTGAAAGAAAGAACGAAAATTTTCGCTCACTTGTTCCTACATTGTTGTATTCCAAATAATATTTCGAAAGGATATTCCAAGGATATTCCATATGAATAGGGATATACGTAAAAACAAGAAAAATATTAAAGAAAATTAAATAGAAATTCTATGAGGCGGATCTTTATTATGAGGAAGACACTCAAAAAAAAAATGAAACGAAAATTCTATGGAAGAATGAACTTTGAATAAAATTGTTAGTATTTTGTTAAAAGAATTGGTTTAAAAAAAATCACATTTCCTTGAATATAATTTGACAAAAGAGCAAAGGTGAATAAAAGGGAAATAACTATTTCGTGGTGAATACAATGTTCGTGGTGAAAACAATGCCTTTGAATTGTATTCTGTAAAAAATTCAAGTATAGTGTCCAAAAATATTTTGAAATTTTCTTTATTTACAAGTAGATTTCATATACCACTTTACCCACATGTTGAGTTTTGAATTGGTACTTCCATATGTCCAATTTCATAAGTTATATTTTAAAGATACAGACTAACTCCTTTTACCGAGATTTCGCTATAAATTACACCACCCCTTGAATCCAATTTATCTTTATATTTATTGAACTTTCTCTCATAGCCTATTACACTCGAGTTTTTTTCTATTTCGAATTTATTTCCAACATTTAGAATAGTTCGAATACTGCAGGTTCTCCATATTTTTAAATCATATCGAACATTAAGCAGCTACAATATTTTTTACTCCTAAAATTTTGTGAAAAATGATTCTCCACTTTGAATGTGTGAAAGTGCGAAATGCTGGGGTGATTTGCTAATGAGATGGGTTCGGCAACTGCCTTAGAATTGTTTACTGACATAAAACACCCAATTTAAAGGTAATTAGAGTTCATAAAATTGAAAATTTTAAAAATTTCGAAATTATTAAATTTATACAAAGTCTTTAAGTCTCTTAAGTCTTTGTTATCGTAGCGACAGCAAAATATTGAGGCTGACAAGTCAAACAGTGGAAATCATATAATAACAAAATAGTAATGAAAGAAAACGAATTGAATTAATAGTTATTTTTCTCCTTTAACTATAAAATCTTTGGTATAGAATAGTGAAATGAATGGAACTAATTAAATCTTTTCATTTTCTCTTATTTTCATTACAATTTTTGTTTTTGATAGAAAAAGTTATAATTTTCAGTATATAAAATAAAAAGTATCTTGTTAATTTAAAAACTCTATTGCTGTACCTAAAGTATAAAAACATGAAAATGACAAGGATTAATGACTTTTTACCAAGAATAGTACATAAAAGGTAATTTGTTATTTATTACTGCAGTAATACAGAGTTACTCTTAAAATTTACTATTCTACACAAAAAATCGAATTCATGCTCTCAATTCTCAATATAGGCTGACCCAGTCTAACATTTAATACTTTAATTTTAATGCTCAACTTTGAAAGTTACTTTACAAGTTTAAAGATACACCTAATCTAAAATGTATCAAAATTTTAAGCAAAGATTTCCAATTATTTTTGGCCAACAGTACTCTGTTACAGAAGATTGTGTGCTTAGTTCAAAATGTGATGTTCTTTTTTTTATACAGGTGAATTAGATCTTTATTCCTGGTAATAACATCATATCTCTTCGTCTAGGCAAAGTTGTTGAAATATTTATATTATATAATTAATTACTATAATTATTGGGAAGTGTTAAACTCACCTTAACAAATTCTTTAATTAAAACGCGTTATTTTCATTGTGAATTTGTACACTACTTTCACGCCAGCTACAGTTATGAGCCCATAGCCATATTTTGAATCACCTACATTTCGACGATAATTTGATTAGTTTCTGTACCGCATAGGATAGCTCCATAACTAATATAACTGCGAAAAATTGTAAATTATTTTTTTGACACTTTCTCGCACTAAATTTGAAGTTTTATTAAAAAACACTGAAAATATTAATTTTTGAATTTATTGAATTAATAATTCTGTGTGTGTGTGTTTTATTTCAATTTCGCAGGGATACTAAAAATAAATTAATAAAAAATGCCCCCAGCTGTATGCAATTTTTAAAACAAATGCAGAAGTGGCTAATAATCCAAAAATCCAATAAAAAAGAAGAATTTCTTCTAAGCGAATCTTTCTAATAACACACCTATGAATAGCAATTGCAATGACAAACGAATTAATTAATCAAAAATAATTCACACCCACCCCCTAGAAATATGCAATTTTTTCAAAACTTCTTGTTGACTATTTAAATAATTTTCTTTTCTTTTTGAAACTTTAAAATTATTCATAATTCTCAAAAAAAGAAATTTATTCATAACTAAAATTCTTAAAAGAACATTCAAGATATTTAAAAAATTTTTTGTCTAATTTTTCTTTCTTAATCAATTAATTTTCAATAATAATAATAAAAAGCAAAAAATCTGTTTTAAAATGTTTTTAAACTAAAAATCAATTTTTTTCAATTTTTCAAAAAAAAAAAAACTTTAATTGAAAAAAAATTTTTTTTTCTAAAAATTTCTCATTTTTCATGTTTTTTTTTTCTTTATGATAAATTTAATGTTTAGGAAAAAAAAAAATTTCCTTTTTCGAAAAGCATCTTTAAAAAGCCAACAAAAAAATAGTGTGATACAAAATCCTTTTTTAAAGATAAAAAAAAATCTTTAGAACAAAAAAACAACAAAAAACAGTCTTTAAGCTTCCCAAAACCTTATTATTACTTTTTTTGTAGTTTTTCTGTAGTTTTTCTCCCTTTTTTTAGTGTTTTCTCTCTTACGAGTATAACTCTTATACATCAATAAAAAATCAATATTATGCAAAAATATTTCGATCTCAAATTTATAGAAAAGGGACGACTAATAGTAATTATAATCTATATGCAAGTGTTTAGGTACATACATAAAACAAGATTAGGTAGAGTTAGCCATGTCAACTTTGTGATACCTCTACAAACGAATGATTTTTAGGGTTACCACAGGTCCTGTGCTGTTTTATACATATATATGGCAGTTACCATATATCAAAGATTTTTACTGAATTAAATAGCCATATCAGTAAGGAAAAATTTCCGTACTGTAATCTCAGTATATAATTCCTATAATATATGATTATATAACTTTCGAAGCTGTATGGGAGCTATCGCCATGAGTCAAAAAATTTCAACTAGTTTTATCAAATATAACAGCCCCTTAATAATATGCTTTTTAGGAAGAAATTTTTGTATTATAGCTTCAATAATTTTTTGAAATAATGCCGAATAATTTTTGAAATGTAGGGGAGCCACCCGAATATAGGGTTCAGCTATTTGTTATTACAAATAACTTGTGAAATTTTGTTGAGCTTAGCGCTATTAGTTTTTGACTTGTCATTGAGACGGGCGGACTAAAATGATTAAATCGATTCAAAATTCGACGCTGATCAAAAACATACATTTATACCTTATTATTCCAGACCACTATTTCTTAGCGTTACAAACGTTTCGGGAAATTTTTCAATGACCTTTAAACAAACGTTCGTCCGGTTATAAATATATAAAAGAAGTTTAACACTATTATATTCGAACAAATTTTTTTTATCCTTTTATTTGTTTTGTATATACTTTAAATATATATTCAACCCTTTAATATTATTGAAGTGAAATAGAATGAAAATGAAAATCTGTCGCATATTATATAATACCTTCCATGTATCATCATATTTAATACACATATATAACGTATATATATATAATGTACAAAAAAGAGAGATGTGTTGGAAATAAATAAAATCAAAATACAAAAATTCCGCATACATTATTCTTATATATCCTTTAACATTCATTTCATTCCTTATATCCTTCTCTAAACACGTACATATTTTTCAATAATAACAAATTCACACACACACACACAGAGTATATTTTAAATTTTTTATTTGAATATTGTTTTTTTTATGTTTTTGTTATTTTTTTGCTAGGTCCTTTCATTTTTCGCATAACTTTAATATTATGACTTGATATTATACATATATAAAAAGGTTCTCGTTTCTTTTTGTTTTATTTTCATTCTTTTAAGTTAAAAAAAGTCTTATATAATATTTCTATACACACATATCTGCACGTGTAGGTCTCTATGCACAAATCATTTAAATATAGTGACGGTAGTGATCAGAGAATGCTTTTGTTCTATGTTTTATTTCAACGTATTTCAAAGAACAATTGTCATGTTCGAATACTTATACTTAAGTGCTATCGTTTCTGTACATGATGATCATGTAAGAAAACAATCCACGTACATAAAACATGTTTCAAGAAATTGTAAGGATTTTGGAAATGTGTTCATACACCAAGATTTAGAGGTTGAAATTTTAGTTTTATCGAGCTAATGTAAAAAAGAAATTGTTCCAAGTTCTAGGAATAAAAAATATTTTCCAAGACCGTGATCAAAAATTTCAGACGAAAATCAATTCTCAACACTCGCTCAATTCACTCAATATTCACAATTTATTCAATATTCCCATTTTATTTGTAATTTTCATTAATCAACTACTTAAAAACCAAGGAGTCTTCATATATCAAAACTTTTGTTGGAAAAACTGAATACATTCTTTGCTTTACAATTTTAAGGGTAATCTCTCCTCATATTATATATAAGAGATTCGATAGGTTGTGATAATACTCACGAAATTTTTAAAAAATAAATTTTTCCAATTATTCAAAATTTAAAATTTCGGTTGTTACTTGCTTTTAGAAACAAATTTCAATGAATTTCATAAAAAAATTTTTACTCAAATTATTTTCCGTTTGAGTTCCAATATCTTTTATTATTATTATTTTTCATCATTATTATTTTTTCTATCTCTAAAATAAAATTATGTGTGCTTCTCAATCGTAAATCTCTTCCTTTTCCCAATATATTAAATCATTCACCCCTTTCCCATTCCAAATTTTCACAATAAAAACATTGAAACTTTTTAATATTCAACAACAAATCATCAATATAATTTACGCACTCTTTTACTCCTCATATGCTCAAGCACACACACCCACATTACACTATCATAAAACTGTTTTATAATAATATAAAAATTGCTGTCATATATGACAGTTCCGCAATTTTCGTTGTTTTTTCTTTTGTTTTTCAGTTGTTTTTTGATCAATTTTTTGTTGACACTTACTAGTTATTTTTCTGGTTTTAATATAGACTTTGATGCTTTGACATTGATGATAAACCGTTATTGCCGCCGTCTGGATATTTATAATAATCAAAAAAAAAAAATAACGGAAAAATAATAAAAAAACTGAAGGAAGGGTTCATTTTATTGAAATTTTTTCGATTTTGGTTTTTATTTTTGTCCCAAAAAAAAAAAACTTTATGAAAGGAATGAAAAACAAAGGATGAAAAAAAAAACGTTACAGTTAGTGAATTTTAAAATATAAAAAAAAAACGATAAAAATAAAAAAAAATCTTTTGGGGTGGAAGTGACTCGGTGCTGACTAAAGTGTGAAAAATCACAACAATATTGAATTGATAAAAATGAAAAGCTCGCCCTATACAAAAGAAAATGGAAAAAATTACAAAAAAAAAATTAAAGAAAAGTAAAGGTTTGTTTAAGAAAAACAAGATAAAAAAGAAAAGCAAACAAAATTTATTCAAATATTTGAACTGAAAATCTAAGAAGACAAAATTGAACTAAAAATATTAAAGATCCGAACGATTCTCAATTGAAAATTAGGAGTTTGTACGTGCATCTATTAGAACAAAATCTATGGATCTATGATAAGGTGATTGCATTATCCAAGAAAAGATTGGAAGGTTTGTCAACTTGCGATACTACGAAAGCAACACTCTTGTATCAGTAAAAATGCAAATGCGTTCTTTTTTCACACACGCACAGAATCCACACTGTCAATACGCCAGCAAACACACTGAAAACAAAATAACGAGCTCTGGAAACAATGCTTGACACCGGGAATCCACCAGTCAATAGACGTCACTTGTTGTCAGGAGGAAACTAAAGAGAGAATACCAAGTGATTTACAGCAGGTGAACTACTCAGAATACCACAATAGATATTTTCATATGAAATCGAAACTCTATAGACCCAACTACGATCAACACTACCCTATCAATCTTATTTAAGTTCACTTGAATGGTTGAACTTAATTTTTAAGGAAATCACTTATATTTTAACATACCAAATCAATTGGCTTCATTGTAGAGCATCTACTGTTATTAAAAGTGACTTTAAACGGGATTATACGGCATGATGTAGAAAACTAAAATTTTCAAATAATCATGCTATAACCATAACCAATACCACATTGTTTTACTTAATTCTCAAATAAATGGTAATTTTTAATAGAAAATTTCTTCAGTTTCTGCTCATAAAATTTATGAATTTTGAATTTATTATCAATTGAGTTCCGAAATTCAAAACAAGACCGAACAATTATTGCTAGTTCAAACGAATTGAGAATTACTAAGAATATATCATGATCTAAAATCATCTTAACATTTTCTAAGTATAATTTTCATCATCCTCAACACTTCCATACACACATATAAAAAATATTAATGCTAAAATTATTATTGTAGCTACTTATAAACCGAAAGGGCTTTAATATTATCTTTTCCAATAAATTTTTATTAAACCAAAAAGAAGAAAATTATTTCCCAATTATGTATTGATGTCACAATTTGCTTCACCAATTTTCTTTTTTTTTTTAATACCTTCTTTCTTTTTCTTCCTGTTAATATTAACCTTTAATATTTAAGTTTAATCGAGAATATTAAGAAAATACAACAACAACAACAATTTTCAGGAAAACGAGGTGAAAATTCCCTGTATAAGTTGTTTAACACAACAGAAAAATATTATCCTTTATAAAATATAATTCAATAATAATAAAAATAAGAAGAAAAAAATAAACAGAAAATATCCTTTTTAAATGATATTCCAATAATAAATGAATAGAACGACTGAAGAAAAAAAAATTAAGAAAAATCTTTCTCTTTCTTACTTTATTTACCCCTCTACTTCCATTCCCTCTTTTAATTTTATTCACTCTATCAATACTTGCTTAATATATTCTTCTCTTTTCCTCTCGCTTACATTTCATCCATATTTCCTTAAAAATTTACTTAAGTGATCAGACTTAAATTTCAACTTTATTGATTCTTTGATTTTCATCAAACATTCTGGCAATGTCATCATTATTATACGTAAAGATGAAAATCACGAAAGCAACACTACTATATAGAAATTGGAATAGCAATAGCAATAGCAGAAAAAGTAGTACCCTCTAAGTAATCAAGAAACTTTTACTATAGATAAGCAAACAGAATAGAAGAAAATAATAATTTAGCTATAAAATGCAGAAATCTATCCCGAGATTTTTCTCTAATATTCCTCTGTTCAAATAACTTTAACGTTGATGATTATAATGTGAAACGATGGGTGTATGCATACACCATGATTGTATAACTATAAATGTTATAGAAAATTATAGAAAATAGATAAAGATATTAAAAAGCTAGTTATACTCATCGAAAAAATATACCGTTCCTTATATGAAAGGATAATAAAGGCTATACGGAGAATATCATAGAATTTTGAGAACCAATGATAATGATATCCATTTGTGTGTATAGCCTCCATATACATAGGACAATAATGTTTGATAATGATTCTATAGTTTTCTGATTAAAGTCATCATGATATTACAATACCATAGACGACCGGAGTGAAAGAAAAAGAAAGATGAAAAAAAGGAAACTATTTCTTTCAAAGTATATTAAGAATTAAAGATAGCAATCTTCTCCATCTTAAAAATATGGATTTTTTTTGGCAACCTTTAATACAGGAAAAATAATAAGAAAAAAGTAATTTAGAGGAACGAGACTAAGAATATCAAAAAAAAAATAATTGAGATCCCAATGAAATTTGAGATTGCAAACTACAAATTAGAATGTCATATATATAAAAAAAACCGAAAGTTATCAATGGTATTACACTTGATTTAGTGTAATTTAATTACTGGTATGTGAGTTTTTTTTCCAATACGTAAATATACGAGTACATATGTACATATCGACAGTTCGGATGGATAGTAACTTAATTTAACATTCATTAAATTTTTGTTTGAACTCTGGACAAATACAGGAGATCATTGCTTATAATTCGTATTTAATACGATGTTTCCTTATAAAGAAATTCAAAGTTCATCACCACACTCTTTAAAAAATAATAAATTCACACACTTCTTCCCAACATTATGTATATTACACAACGTTATGTATCAAGTTTTTCATCAAGTTTGAATCCATCTATGTAAAAATAGATGGTTCCGTTATCATCTACGTCCTAGCAGTTTTGCCTCGGCAGGATCGAAATTCCAAAATTCTTCACGAATAAAAGCACAGGAGGAACAAAATCAATTATCTATATCTCGTGTCACCAGTCCGCCATTAGGGAAACATAACCCATGAGGCCACAAGACCACTGTGATATGGCTTTAAATCGTACTACTGATTCCGCAACCATCTAAAGGCCTAGTATACCTGACAGCAAATGCAATAGAATCTCAAGAGCCTGAGTAAAGATGGAACACAAAACCCCACAAATACACACTATTGCTATTCTTTGAATTTTGCTCATCAATTTGAAGTTCGCAGCTGTATGAACCGCCACTCTCCAAGCTAGAATGGTTTTCTTGCACGAATAAAGCGCAATAGCTGCTTTTTTTCTCATTCTGTAATATTGAACTTCAGGTTCAGCTTTGTATTAAGAATCAAGCCCAGGAATTTAGCCTTTCTGCTAAAAGATTGAGTTTTGCTGGAGTTGAACTTGGCATCTTGTGAGATAGAAATGGTCATTAAAATAGCATGAAAAATTTCAAATAAATAAAACGCACCATTAATCCATACGTTAGACACGTAGAGATCAATCCTCAGAAGCAAATATGACAATCCCGAAAGATGAAACAATGGTTAAGTAACTGGAAATGAAGACAATTTTTATAACGATTTATGTCATGGAACGGCTTCATATTTTACATTAAAGTGTCTAAAGAAAATTTTATCTAAGCTCTGTAACTCCTCAATAGTAAATTTACAATTAAAAATAAACACTTTAAAATATTTTTCATTTTTATTCTAAACTTTAATTGTCAAGTAGAATCAAGATTTTATGGACGGCTTTCCATACACCAGCATCTTCCGTCATCTATGAGACAGATAAAATTTTTACATTCTATTGACTAAAAATCCCGTAATGGACAATATAATTTTTTTTTTTGGGGAGGACAAATCATCGCATTTAACTTTTTATGTTAAAGTCAAATGACATTATTGCAAGCGAGACAATTTTCGTATTTTTTTCCTTTAATCCCACCACATATGTATGCGATTGGAATGGTAAAAGAAATTATAAATAATAAGAAAAAAAAAACTTCATTATTCGCTCTTAACCAATTTCTATAAAGTTTTTTTTCTTTTATATTTTTTATATCCTTATGTGATATCCTTTTTTTTTATATTATAACTTGGTTTTTCCTTATTTATTATTAAAGTTAAAAATTAAATATAGAAGAGGAAAAAATAAAATTCTTTTGCTGCACTCTCATAGAGTAAGGAATACAAAATAAGAAGTTGAAGAGAATGCTATGGGAAACAACAGAGGCAATGGGATGAGATGAGAGAAAAGTGAAGAGAAAATATTAGAAGAAAATTTCAAACGTATCGTACCGCCGCACCGCATAACATTGAATTTGTCAATATTTTTTTTTTTTGTTACGTTTTGTTTTTGTTTTGGAAATCTCCTCTCAATTTTGTCCCCATTTAATATTGTATAGCCTGTCACATGGGATTTTTCTTTTCGCAAATTTCGTTATTTTTTTTCTTACCGTATCTTTTTTTTCTCTCTCTTTTTCTTATTTTCTTCTTTATTATATGTTTTGTTTTTAATAAATTGTTGAGATCAGGTGACATCAAGAATCTCTGTTTTACTGTTTTTATTGTATTATACGTTATGGTACGGTATGGTGTAGTTATTAATAGGGGTGAGTTGAGTAATACAATGTTTTACCATTATTATTCTCTTATTTTATTTTTTAATATTTTGTTGTTTTATATATTTGTTAGCTTATACGTTATACAATGTTCTCGTTGTATAGTCGTTATAATATTGTAAGAAATAAAAACTGCTGGTAGCGGGATATGCAGTATATAGTTATGTGTTATTTTTATATTTAATATCTACATATAAGATACGAATAGTGAGGGTAATAAAAAGTAGTTGCAAGATTGGTAATGAAAATAGAAATTGTATATAGATATATGAGTACAAAAAAATAAATGGGGGTAAAATAAAGGAATTTTTGTTTATCTTAACTAAATAGATAACGGTTAATGTTAATATGTATTTGTACATCTGTGTGTGTTTGTATTGCTGCATCGCGTGTATATTGCATTTACCGTGTATCTTTAGGTTTTCTTCTCTTTTATTTTATTATACATTAAGAGATTCACTAAGTACGAGTATGTAAGTAGAATTATATTATGCTATACGGTCCTTATCATATTAAAGAAAAGTCACTTTAAAAAGGCATTTACTATAAGAAAATAAATTTTTCTTTTTAATATTTTTCCACGTAACTCGATAATGGATTTGACAGCTACAAAAAAATAAAAAATAAAAGTCCGTAATACAAACGGGGGGAAATTGGAAAATGTAAAAAGGAAAATTGCAATGAAATTTTTTTTATAATTTGAAGTTTTTATTTCTTTAAAAAAATTTGTTAAACAAATAAAATGTACAAGAAAACTTTAAAGATTTATTTGAAAAAATTTTTTTACAAATTTCAATTTACGTTTGCTAAATTTAAATTTTGTAGTTTAAAATTAAAGAATAAAATTGTTCCGGAAAAAATTATTATCGAAATACCATTTTTTATACTGGTAAAAGAAATTGAAGTTATTCGTGAGATTTTCATGTAAGTAAGCCTTAAATACGCAGACTTGGGGCGATGGTTCAACTAGCCTTTGCAGAGATCACCGGAAGCAATTGCTTGAAAAGCTTTAGAGTTAAACCCACAGCGAAAACAAAAAAGGAAAGATCCCGAGCAACATGACAAAGAAGAATAGTAAAGGAGATCAACAATAGTGACAAAACATGGCTCCAAGTAAGACTACTAGCAAACAATAGAGAGCGATGAGAGGCTATGGTCCCAAAGGCAGTGAAAGGTGAAAAAAAACTTCGCTAATCCACATTTTTACAATATAGGCTTCCAATATTTAAATTATTGAAATATTACTGCTCAGGGAGTTCGGATATGGGAATTCAGGACAATGATCAAAATTTTAGTTTTAGGACAAATACAAATAACCAGTTTAATGTACAAAATTAGTTCTCCGATTCAGGCTTCATGAAAATTCATTACAATTGTGCAAACAGCTCTAAAATATCACTAAATTCTTAAATTTTTTTTAAAATATTCTTATGATTTTAAATGACTTAAACTAATAGTAAATGCTTCGAATATACTTTAATTTTTTAAGGTATTTATACAAAAATATTTTACAGCGGAGAAAATCTTTCATCTAAATAAAATGAACATTCAAATGTAGACGGAAAAAAATATTTCCGGTTTATGTTAAAAAATAATACACTAGGGTTTCCTGTCACAATTATTTCCGTTCCTTATTGGTTAAACATATTATTTTCTTTATATTAATCAAAAAAACAATAATTACAATTCCCCAACTTGATTTTGAATTCCAACCATATTTATGGTGTTTATGTAATCTCTCAAAAACAGGAAGAAAAATTTCTTTTCTGGTGACATTTTCACATTTAGTTTCTTGCTCTCTTTAATGTGAATAATCTATTTAAATTATTTTAAATATTAAACTTTAAAACCACGTACTAGTGGCCTACAAAATTATTATATATATTTGAATATACGAATACACTATTCATTGCATACTAAGAGTAGATGTTAGACAAATGTTTTAAATTCCTTCAGTATGTGAATTGAAGGTATCAAACTCTCACAGTTAATGACAATATCAGAATTAAAGGTATTTAATTGTGGTATCGATAAGCCGTAACTCACTTGGTTTTATTGTCGTTCACTCTCAATATAAAGCATTTTCTACAGCACTTGTGGTTGGTTTCAAACAATTACGTGTTACGTGTTAAGCCTATTAAGAGAATATTTCGTAATTAAACTTTCAAAATCTCTTCTCAATATTTTAAATGATTTATAAAACTATAATATTATGGCGGGCAATTTATAAGAGAGAAACAAAAAAATTTGCGTGAGTTAAGTTAAGTTAACAACCCACAACCATGTTGAATTATGGGAAATGTTATAAACGGCAAATCTTCGAACTATGTCCCAGTTACTTTCGATTCTCGTTACCTTGTATACTTCACAATTATTAAGATAGTTTTTAACACAATGACGGGGTCTCGTATTCACTTCGGTGGAGGTGCGGTTTGCCGAACTTTTCAAGTTACTCAAAGTCATCAGCCAGGTGAATTTCGAGGGTCTTAAGGGACACAATAGATTCTTCATTCTGGTCACGGTGTATTGTTACCCCAATCGTACAATCCACGATTCACTATGACGAGGTCCAAGTCGTCAATCAGACCGTTTTTAATAACTTTTTCGTTTTATATTTCATTCACATATCTTTAAAATTTTTTATTTAGTCATTCAAATTCGTTTTCATAAAATGGAAAATTACAAAATACGGAAAAAACGATCGGTAAAATCGTTTAATATTACGCAATTTTCCAGTTAACTTTTTTGACTCCATTTAAAAAAAACAGTAAGGAAAATGTTCTTTGAGTGTTGGTTTATCTCTTATTTCGTATTTTACTCAAGGGATGCATTTGTCCCTACATAATCCCAACCGAATAATAACATTTAATATTTTCTTTGTATATTTCCCTTGTACCTTGTATGGTAAGGAAAAAGTATTTCTACATAAGTTTTTGGTTTTCTTCATTCTGATTTTTGGTGCTTTTTTTTTTGTTTTTTTTATTAATAAAATAGGCATTTGAAGTTTCGTTTATCCCCAAAATGGTTTTTTTCTTCACATTTATTAAATTGAACAATGCTACATAGTATTTCTGGGGGAGAGTGATGCATGAAATATTTTTTTATATCGAAACCTTAAAATGTAAATTATTTTTTTTTTCGTTTCTCTTTTGTATTTTTGATTAAATGAAAAGAGATAGGCATAGTCAGTCCACATAAGCGGTGTTAAGTAAGCAGTCATTCCACGTGAGCGGCAATCATTCCACAAATGTCGGAGGCAGGTCCAACTTTCATAATATTTCAATATTTTATAGGATATACTTTTCCGGATACGTTTCAAAAATCCTTACAGTTTAAAAATCTACACCTGTGAAACTAATAATACTGCTGTCAAACGAGAGTTAAACATTAATAAAAATAATAGTTCGAGACCGAACAGAATATGAGTCAGCCGATATTACATGAAATACAAATAAATCAATTAAATTATGTAAAACGAGCAGAATATACGAGATTTTAAAGAAAAAACCCTTTGAGGGAAACTTCATTTTGATTCTAACATCCTTGAAGTTGAGCTTCCATACCAAACAAATTCGATTCGACAAGTTCGTCGACAAATTTGGATGATACAATGTCAATCATCCAAAATTTTAAGGCATCCTGGTTGACATTAACCACATGGCTTAACAATAACAGAATACACCGATAAGTTTTTTCAATTTGGTGTTCCAGTACATCCGCACATCACGTTAGATTTGGAAGCTATATTCATATGAGGGTATGAAAATTTGATTAGTTAGATAAATTTCTCATTTAATCTAAGTGAGCACAAATTTTTTTTTTTAATCTGGTATTTGTTTAAGGGGAAAAGACTACAAAATCGGAATCATATTTGAAATTCCATTTTGAAAAAATTGAAAAATTATACAAAATTTACGAAGAAGAAAGACAACGAAAACCATAAGTAAAATTGCAATTTATCTAACAAAAAGCATTTTATAAAGAAGCGACCAACCCAAGAAAATTTCATTTATCGAAGATAAATAGATACCATTAAATGAAATGGCAGTAGACGCATTTTTCATTCTTTAACGCATTTTTTAAATCATTATGGTGTCTACAACGAAAAGATAGGCGTATCTTATGTACACATATAAAAATTTATAATATACATTAATAGCTATAACTCAATTGGAATAGATATGTATAACAAAATTCTACAAGGACCTTACCTATTCTTTAATAATGTTTGACCTCAATTCATTTGTACAACACTTTTAACGCGACGGGATATATGACATACTATGTATATTAGTTAAATTTTAAAGGAATACATACCGTAGCAAGGATACTTAGAAAAATATTAGACAAGTCTCCATAAAATTGAAATACAAACATAAATTTCAAAAAACGTAAACATGAACTTTTAATTTTAGATGATTTTATTTTTTAAAACTGAGAAACAGCCACACATTGCAAGCTCTTTAAAACAACTACAACAAAGAAATCAGTAAAAGCGTAATTTCATTATTATCCAGGTAACTTCTAATATTTGTCTTACATTCCGAAAAGCAATATTGTACCATTTCTTACCAAGTAGCTATGTTTTTTTTAAGATTAGTCAAAATAGCTGCGTCTTTATACGAGTAATCCGATGGCTGCTCTTGTAAATTGCCTTCCAAACAGGCACGTTTTTATATTCTGATCAATTTTCTTTTTTAAATAATTCACCAATAGAGAGGGCAAGAGGCAGTGATCGTGTCGGACAGTCGCGCTGCTGTTGGAACTTTGAGCTCATGCTCGCTTAATAGGCTTAATGAGTTAGACAGGCAAAACGCAGTTACATTGTATTGAGTGCCGGATCACATTGCTAGAGAGAGTAATGAGCGTGTTGTTGGGCCAGCAAGAGCAGAACCAACACACCTTTAAGAAACTCTTAATTGTGAGTTTGTGTTTATTTAGGTCTTAGGTAATCTGGAACAGCTCAGAAAGGAGGTAGAAGAGGCGAGATGAGAGTTATGGAGAGTCCGTCTTTAGATGTGATAGGCCAGAAACTTCTGGGTAACATTGCCGACTCAGGGGTTGCATGAGAACTTATGGCCTGGAAAGCGAGGAAGCTTGCAAATTCCGTAGGGAAATGAGAAGACTTCGGCGCACTTTCATGGTGATCCACAGCGAAGGAAATCTCTGGATGGTTCTGTCCTCGCGGCAAAAGAGCTAGCAGAAATCGATTCCCACAAGATACTCAAACTTGCCAGAAGGAAAGCTCTCAAGGTAGCACTCTAAGCATGTTAGGTTGAAAAGGGGCAAAATAGATCCTTGGGTTGCATCGTTATCCTATTCTTAATGCCTTGTTCTAAACTAATATAATCCAATTCATAAAATTTCAATAAACTTTAAAATATTTTTAAAGCTAATCCCACATTAAATTTTATGACACACTTTAAAAATTTTAAAAATTAATAAACTTTTTAATTTAATTATGAATTAAAACACATTTAATTTTTTTAAATTAACCATTGAGATTATTACAAAAGTAAAAATTTCTGAAGTTTAATAATCTTAAATGTTCAAAATTTAAAAAAGTTTTAAAAACTTTTTTAATTTTCACACCTCTGAAGAACATTTTAATATGTGATAAAAAGAGAAAATAGAAAAAAAATTACCACAAAACTAAGCTAGAAATCAATTACAAGTGTACACGCTTATGATTTAAAAAGCATTTTTAACATTTGAATAGTATGAAAGTGATACAAGCTATGACAATCTTTGTTTCAATTTAAAAATTCATAACTACCTTTATGTTAACAAAAAAAAAGGATCACAATCTATTTAAATATTCATTTCGTTTTTATAAATTCTTTTACAATTTCCATATTAAGTTTGTGTTAGATGGGCTTTTTATTCCCATAAGGCTTATAAAACTTAAGTTACTCACCAACAAAAAACTAAATGAAAACACAAAATGATTCTAAAATTATTAAACAAAACAAGTTAGAAAAAAACTAAGGAATTATTTCAAGTACAGATATTACTTACACCAATATTACCCAACATGTTCACGTAAAGACACCCGGCCTCCCGCCATCTACATGTTAACATACATCTCCGCCTGATAGTAATTTTGAAAATGTGAGCATTCGTCCGTTCCATTTTCGAAAATTTAACTTTTTTAAAAATTTCTATGCTTTCTCTCTCTCTCTCTCTTTCTCTCTCTAAGATGCCAATTCACTTCTTTCTTAGTTAGACAGAGTATACAGTTTAATATATTTCTTTTCTAACAAAAGCACAGCAAATCGCAACTTCTGATATTGCTTTTATTCCCATTAACACTTTAACTAACAAATGAGCACGACAACATCAAATAAAGTTTATAAGAGCGAATCAACTTTACGAAGTTTTTCTCAAAATTTATTTTAGAAATTTATTAACAATACAAGTGTGGCAGGAAATGGCATCACACAAAACGTTATCATAATATTATGACCTTTTTGAATAGTTTTAAGTGATTTTTTTTCTGTTTTTGCTCATTTTTTGTCTACTCTCTCATCTCAGTCATGTTCAATTTGTTTGGATCTTTAAAAATATATGTGTGCGAATTCATATCATGTAGCTTTGTTAAAGGATTTTAATCTAAAATGAAATGGATTTTAAATTTTTTCGTTTTTTAATTTAAAAATTAAATATTCATAAATTTAGAATATTTTAAATTTTGAAAATCTTGATTAAAACAAAAAGATTATTTAAAAATATTTTAGACAAGTTTAACAAAAAGTGTTTTATATTAAAAGCTGCTTGTTTTTGTTGTTTTGTAGTGTTCAAATGTAGCTGATGCAGTTTTGTATTATATGTGTTTGTAGTGTTCAAATTAAACCAAAAGATGTATGACTTCATTTATACTATTATAATTTAATTAAAATTTTATAAATTTGGCTGAATAAATGTTTTAGTGATGAAGAAAAACATTCTAGGAGTCCAACATCAGGCGCCAGTTCAATATATCAAGAAAAAAGACACAGCGTCGGCCAAGTGTAATGAGCTGTACAGGTTTTTTTATACATAAGTTTCGCCCTTTATGTGGAATTAGTTAAAAAATTGTAATATTATATTTCTGTATAATTAATAACTCTTAAAGACATACATGTATTATAAAGTCGCACTCTTATCAGTATAACAATAACTGCATATGAACAATTTCCTTATATATAACTACACTGTTATGCCGAAATACATTCATATATATTTGTTGTACTAAACAAATTTTTTACTCTCATATTATCACAGCAACAAAAAATGCACAAAAAAAAACAAGAAAACAATATTTTACGACCACAAAATTTAATGAGCCGTACTGTAAAGAAAAACACTGAAACATTGCAAATCATTACTTTTCGCTAAAAAAAAACCAAAAATAAAAAAATAAAAAATAAAAAAATTAACTCCCCATGGATTTCCTTGCAGACATAAAAATAAATTATTATATTACAATATAAAATGGCGGTTCTCTGTTCTCCTCTATCTATTCATATACGTACAGTTACTCGTAATAATATTTTTCCTCCTATATACAATAACTACCTAATAACACATAAACTTTTCATCATCATTGACAATTTGTCAAATCACACGTTAACCATTATTCAGCGATTTTTCTATCATCTTTGAACTCGAACGTATAACAGAAACAAAAAATTAATAATTTTTTTTTGTTTTTTTCTTTCCTCTTTACGATACGCACATCGTTTACAACGGCATCTATACGCTGCTATAGCTAACGCTGTCATACGCTATATATTGTTATATTATACGTGTAATAGGCATAAATTGTTTTTATCATCCTATATAACAGTTATACCGAAATCTACAATATCGAGTATATGTATAAGTTAATGGATATTGAAAAATAGAATTCTTTAGCTGATTAGCCACAATGGATTTAAAAATAGAAAATCGTTTTACAGAAAAAGAAAAAAAAATATAACAGTTTATTGTGTCATCGTTATTATCGTCATTTAAAAAAGTTCTTTAGGGAAAAAAGTACATTATATTTTGTTATTTTTTGTAAAGATGAAGATGCCAAAAAATATTGTAAATTTTTTAATAATAATAAAAATTTATATTATATTGAGAATAAGATCGTATAAAAATATTAAAATGTAAAATTTCTAAAAAAAAAAAACAATTTTTTGTTTTACATAAAATTGAAAAGAGAAATTGGAAAATTTTGACATTACCATTTTGCATAAGAGTTTCATCTCTAAGATATTTGATGTCTCATTATTCTCATAGTTTTGTCGCAACTACAACTATTTTAGTAAAGCATATGCCAACATATGCGTGCAAAATAATTTCTGTTTATTAATTTTTAAATGATTTTTCCAAAAATTGGTTTGTTCTTGGTTGTATTTCTCTTCCGACAGTAAAATATACGCATCATATTTTAAATCACAGTTTTAAATATAACTACAGTACTCTATAGAGTCGTATAACAGTATACTAATATTTTTATGTAGGTTTTATATAAGCACAAGCATTTACATTTTGATACGTCAATTTTACAGTTAAAAATTATGTTTAATCATTTGTCTTAGATTAAATACTACGTATGTAGTTATTAATCAAAGCAGATGATGCACAAAATAATATTGTTATCCTTTACACATATACAGTTATTAAAGTTACAAAAATTATACACCAAAAATATTATCGATATCGCCGACTGAACTATTTATCATTTGTTGCGAATCCTTAAACTTTATTTCGCAGCAATAATTCGAGAATGAAACTTTTTGAATAGCTCAGGCAATTAGGCGCATTAGGCGTATTTCCACCTTAACAAATGTGCTGTCAACCAAAAATGTTTGCTTTCCTTGTGTATTACAAAATCTGATTTTTCCGTTAAGTGTACTGAGTTCTCTTCCTTCAGAACCAAGGTTTTGGAGGTTGTTTAGATCTTGTTTATCCTTGTTATTTTGTTATAAGGTTTCATTCATATAAGGTTTTGTTTTATAATTCGTCAGAAAATGTTCAGCTGTTAATGATTTGGAAGACTTCTTTAAATTGGAAGAATCTTTAAAGAAGATTTTAGTTCTAACTTAAATTCCGTTCAAACCGTACATTTTTTGGGATTCTTCTCTCTACCCAATAATTCCTCATATCTTACCAAAAACAATATTGGTTACGGATCTACTAAAATGTTTGCATTGCATAAAAATGAAAACATCAAAAAGGATTTTGAAGGATATTTGAGTTGGGATTATGAGAATATTTTTTATTTTCAGTTTTTTATATTCTCTTCTTTTCCTCATCTCCCTCTCTTTCTCTCCCGCTCTCACTTCCCCTTTAGATCTTCTACTGTTATTTCGCATATTTAAAATAAAGAGCATTCTATAGATCTATATAATATTCAACAACTGAATATATTAAGCTCATTTTTTTTACTCCAAATCGTTTTTGATATTTAAATTTTTTACACACATTTACTCACACTCACATAATACACTGAGTATTGTATAAATAGAAAATTATGTTCCAAATTAAATCAATGTCATTAAACGGATAAAAGAAAATTTATAAAGAGAATAAAGAGCACAATGAAAATCTAAGAAGAAAAAAATGATAATTTTGATGAAAAATATCAAAGTTGAGATTAAATTTCCTTTACAAATTCTTCATCCCTTTTTTTGAAATATTACTTGACACACATATTAACAAAAATATATTATGCGTTTTGCCTATTCTATTCTAAAAAAAATTCGTGTGAAATATTGCAAGTACTTAAATTTTAAAGAAATATTAGTTAAAGAATATTTTCTTTAATTTTAATCCCTCAGATTTTCAGTTCTCGCAGTAAATTCTCATAATCAAAACTAAATAATTTATAGGCACAACTTGTTATTCAAATTATTCAAAGCGAAAATGACATTCTTCTTTTTGTTGAATCCTTTTTCCTCTGTTGTTCTTTCCTTTATTCTCAATTATCTTCCTACTGTAATAGATGTAGAATACAATAAAAAAGAACCGAATTTTTGGAGCACCAAAAAGTTCAGTGAATAAAAATTATTTTTCATAATATGTCAAATTTTTTCTCTTTCTCTACCATATGACGTTTTTTAAGAAACATAATTTTTAATTGTCACAACGTCTATGTAATTTAAGATCATATTAATTTCAAGAATTAATGCTTTAATAGAAGAAAATCAGGAAATTTTATTCAAAAATTGGGTGAAATATTTAGCTTTTTCACAGTTCCGACCTGATTATTGCGGAATTAAGCCATTTACTAAGCCATATGTGAAATTTCAAGTGAAAATTCCTTTAAATTTTTAGAACAATAAAAAATTTTTAAAAAAGTTTATCAAAAATCAATAAACAGAATTATTTGGTACATACCTGGTCAGTGATAAAAGATGTAGGCACACGTTAGGCTGATATCTGAAATTCCTTTGGAAACTTTATCAATAGTTGACAGTAGATCACCCCTTTAACCACCCATCAATCCACGGCCTCCCGCCGTATCTTCTTTAATCCACGAAACGTTCATATAGATTAAAAATCTCGTAATTCCGAGCACCCAATATTTCATTCTTCTCTTTGTGGAATCAAAATCTCAGAATAAACATCCTACCTGGTATATAGAACCACAAATCCTCCTCCTAAATAAAAAACCAAAATTATTATCCATGAAAACTCTGAAAAATCATAAAGCTTTAAATATGACCGCGTTTAATTCTTGTAATTTTTTATTTTAAATCATAATTCATCACATTTATTCCATCATTTACCTTAAATTCTCTAATCACATCTTATTTTTAATGCAAAGGATTCATTAAATATCTTGTTAATACAGGTAAAAATTTCATAAATAATTTTCCCAATACAAGTTTTATGAAAATTCTATTTTTACCTAATTTTATATTGACATTGTTTTCCAATTAAATAAAGCTCCTATACTTATTATATAGTATAACAGTTAAGTATTAATAAATTTAAATATTTCCCAAAACGTTTACCATATTATTGTGACATAGTTTCATTCACAATATTTTACAATTCATAAATAATCTTCTACATAACAAAAGTAACATATTCTGAACTGCCATAGTAGGCATACGCCATTTAATTTACTCGACATAAAATTTATATTGTAAACTTAAAATTACTATTTAGGGAATCTATTAGTTTAGCAATAATTATTGTTGAAAAATGGAAGATAGCTAAGGTGTTCACTAATATTAAACTAAACAAGAATTTGTCTATAATATTACAATTTACTTGAAGAGAGAGAGTATTTAATTATAGCCATATGAACGAATTTTGATAGGTATTATAAAATTGAAAACTCTATTTGTAACGCTAAGATATAGACGTCTGAACTGTAGTCGTATATCTAGATTATCAACCTACATGGGAGTCAATTTAGATGTGTTGGACCGCAAATTTTTCCCTTCCATTATCTACACCGGTGATAACTCGAAAATTCAGCTAGTAAACTTTATTTATTAAACAACAAATTTTTTGTTGGGTACTGCACAAACTCTATTTAATTTCGATTCGACCGAAGCAACTGTTCGAATAGTTAGCACGTTATTCGGAAAATATATCAATAAAAACTCATATTTCAAAAAACAAGAAAAAAAAATTTAGTGACTCAGTGGTCCCAAGCAGTGGACAGGAACAGTCAAATTAAAAAGAAGAACGTTAGGAGGGCCTGCATGAAATTTCTGTCAGCTGTCACAAAAATCTAGGAAAACATTCATACGGGTATCACCGAGTTCACACGATCAACCTAATTTTCTCTCGTTTTAATTAAAATATGTCACCCATCATATATTTAAAATTTTCCACCTATTCACACTGTTATTGAGAAGGATTATATAAGTATTTAGTAGACTTTTATATTTAAAATCAAAATTTCATTAATTATTATGATCGGTTTGTTTACCTAAAATCCCATATATTCCTATACTTCTCTGCTCCTATACTCCGTATAGTCTTGGTAAGAAATTATCCTTTAAAATTCGTTTTCATTTTCATATACTACGTGAGCAAGTAGGAATATATAATTATTTTATTCTTAAATCTTATTATTTAATCCTCTTGATAATTTAGTCGAAGTATAAAAATGACATTCGATTACCATCAAAATCAATAACCTATTCTGAAAAGTAAGGTTCTTATTTTTGATGTGTGCAAGAGAAATATTACTATTGTGGTTGGTTGTATGTTATACAATAAGTAAAAACTTAAAAAGTCATTGATTCCTGTGCATATTACTAAATGTATAGTTAGTGTAGTTAATGAATAATTTGCCTACCTTGCATATACATATATTTTTTATATACAATATGGATGTACCTTTTGAATACCGTAACAACAACACAGTACATAAGTACTTAGAAATGATTATTTTGATTAATATTCACTTGAAAATGTTAAATTGTATAGATATTCGTGTATATTCGTGTGTAAACGCACTATACACATAACTGGATTATGTTTAATTACAGTTTTCAAGGAATACATAGTCTTTCTGTCTATCCCACTCTCTCTCACTAGATGTGGATTTAAGAGTTTGTATAGAAGTTTATATATAATGACGATGCTATATTGTATAACAGTACTTGAATTAATGTTATACTAAAATGATTATGCATAATATAAACTTTTATTATAGAAAATTTTCGCTGTGAAAATAAAAACAAAAATATAAAAGTCAGTAAACGGGGTGATAGGGAAAATGTAAAATATATGGTATGTTATTCTTCAGATATAATGTTTTTATAGCAAATATTATATTTACTTACATAAGTTGAAGAGAGAATCAAGACTATATTATTTTTGGGATCGGTATTGAAATTATTGAATATTCAACATTTTTAGTTCTACAAATATACGTTAAGAGTAATAGGTAAGTTTCCAATAAATACCTGCCTAATCATATATTTAGGCACTGTCGCGAAGTGGAAGATTAGGTCTTAAATACTTTTTTCGAGTGGAATATAAATAAAGAAGAATTTGAAAGCAACAGTAGGAACCACAACAACAGTGATCATCGAGGGTATACTCCTAACCGAAGGGTGGAATACTTGGAAACAAAAGGCAGTTCACAAGAAGAAAAAAATAATGAAACATGAGGAAATTGAAGAACACTGTGAGTTTCATGATAAAATAGAATAGCACGATCTGGCCCCAAATAACACGAGTTGCAGTCCCGAATTTAATTGATGTGTGATGAGAGATAATTAAGAGGCAAAATGCGTGAGTTATGAAATAAATTACAGAGTGTGTCGTGGTATTCAGTCTTGTACATGCAATTTTCACACAGTATCCACCGATCCATTGTAGACAAAATGTTAATTATTACATTTCTTCCTATTTTCTTTGCTTCCCAATTCCTTTTTAATTATACTGCTCTCATATAGTTGGATTTCGACGGTGTCAACATATATTACAACTTACTAGAATTTTATTTAAAGAAAAATATTTCAATTATCCTATTATAAGAATCATTAACAGCCAACACTTAATTTATTATAATTAAATATGTATTATCATTTTACATACCCCCGTATAATTATAATTTAAGCAAGCCTTATAATTCCTTTATATACGAATAAATATTAATATTGTACACTTTTGTATCATCATTATTATTATTTACATTCGACCATTATTTAAATTTGCTCTCCTTAATACAATTTAAGTTGGAGTATTCACATATACTATTATATAATATTAATTTACAAATAAAATGTACAATTTATTTTATACAAAATATTCATTCATTAAATAAATATTGTTTTATTATACGCCACATTGAGAGAAGATTCTTTAATGAAATAATATTATTATATAAGCAATATCTCAAGTGAATATCTGTGCTATTAATTGAATTTAAATGCAAAGAAGAGAATTCAATAAGAGTTCGTATATATGCAAAAATATCGTTTTAATTTCCATTTATTCCTACATATTATCAGAGATATTGATAATAATAATTGTAGCGGAAATTACAAAATATTGAATTAAATAAATAGGTTCAAAGATTTAAATTAAAAAAAAAATATATGAGCAAAATAGCAACATTTTTGAATAAAAATATGAAAAGAGAAATAAAAAACAAAATACTCATTTACGAATATAAGAGAAATTAAAGCATGTAAAGTGAGTACCTACTTATATAAAAAATTTTTTGAACAAATTTACGCGTGTATGAAAATTACTAAAATGTTATAATAATCTAACAGATTAAATTTATTAACAATTCTTGTGATTTCTTATTACAGTATAAAAAATGTGTTGAAAACTGCAACAACAAAACATGTTTGAATACCTATATGTATGATTGCGAGATGCCCACATAGTGAAGAAAGAAGAATTTGTTTACTAATGTAGTATACTAGCGATTATAATGCGAAGCTGTTCCTTCTTTTTTTTTTTAATTGGTGTGAAAAGAAAACTTCCTTTTATTCGGAATAAAATACTTTTATTTTTCGCTAATATATTTCGTGCGCTACATACGCACTTTATCAAAGCTGATTTTCTTCAAAGAAAAATAAAAGTATTTTATTCCGAATAAAAGGAAGTTTTCTTTTCACACCAATTAAAAAAAATTATATTTCGGAAAAATTATCAACTGTTCCTTCTATTTTGGTGAGGAAGTTCTTCTCAGTTATACTGAGGATGGTTCGGAATCGGGTTTATTCACTGGGCAAATTAAACTCCTTTTTGTGTAAATTCTGCCACGACGACGGCCATACATATTTTGCGTGGTGTGACTGTTCGCTCTGGCCGTAAGGAGGTGCAATTGGTTTGAGCGGGCTTTCTCAATATTTAGAGGCTCATGTCTAATCCCTGAGAGATATTTGCCGATATTCTACAATAAATCCTTGTATAAGTCTTAAGTAAATAAGCACATTATTGAACAGTACATTCCTAAGAATAATAGTGAATAAGAGTCTGAGTATAATGTGTTGCATATTCTGACCTAGAAGAATGATCAAGTAATAAATTATTGTAAATAAGACATCTATTATTATTTTTAAGTTATACATGTTCTTAGTAGGTAAATTAATAAAATATGTTCTGCAATTAAATTTCGAGTAATTGAAATTTTGAAAAATATATTTTAGTTTTGTGTACTCCTTTTAATTTTTTTTTACATTATGCGCGTAATTACCCTTATTTTAAAAATTTTTCTAAAATTAACACTTAGCAAACAAAACTCGTAATTCCCGCATTTAAATTTTATGTACTTATAGTTTTCTTTTAAATTTTAATTTACCGTGTAACACTATATAGAATTAACAAAATTTTTGAATTAGAGAATTTTTGTGTACATGTAAACTCTATAATTAAAATGTGATTGATGACAATACAAAAAAATAAAAAAATGAATAAAAGAGGGTAAAATTCTAAATATAAAATAATTATTTCAAGATATAATGTAAGACAACATGTAAAACAAACTTCTTCAAAAGTTCAATGCTAACAAATTTTCGAAAATATTTGAAAAAAATCCTATAAGGCCGAAGATTTTTAGGTCATAAAGCAAAATGTGGAGCAATAATTGAATTTGCTTTATAATTAAACTTAATATTTTATGATACTTTCATTTAGCAGTTCAGAACATTTCGCGAAAATAAATCAAATACCTAGAAAATATTAGGATTATTTTAAAATTTAAATACTTGTAGATTGTATTGTAGATTTTAAGGGATTTTAAGGGAACCGAGTGGGACAGGAGTAACCCCTCAAGCCACCGCAGCCATTCTTGACTTATTGTAGCCTCCCCACGCTCCCGCCTATAATATCCCCGTCCCAACCACAAAGCCGGGGATATTCCTAAGGGAATTGGACAATAGTTCCCGAACACTTAGGGACCCATTTCCAAGACAATTGCGGCGCCGAACAGCCAATGCCGGTAAGTCACTAGCCGAGCAATATATGGAGGTGCAGTGGCAGCAACCCGATCATCACCTCCAATGCAGCGATAAGAGCCGTCCGCATTGCCCCGGTCACTCCCAGGCAGGCCAGCCTCTGTAGCTTTTCCAGCTTGGCCCGAACACTCGCTTGCTGAGCCTTACGGCACCATACAATCGACGCATAAGTGACGATGGTCCTAGCAAGGGCCGTATATAGCCACAGTGCTATTCTGGGACTTATTCCACAGGTCCTCCCGATGAAGCTCCTACACGTTCACAACGCCGCCGGAGCCCTCTCGATAACTCTATCTATATGGGTATTCCAGGAGGGACGATCGTCCAGGGTTACCCCCAGATACTTCACCTCCCTAGAGTCCCTGCTCACTCTCTATCACTCTCTATCCCTGCTTCTGCCACCTCACCACAACACGTAAATTTTGCTGTAGAAGATAAGAAGTAAGGCTGATTGGACGGAAAGACCTTGGGTGGTTGCTTGGTCGCTTACCCGCCTTCGGAATATACGTCACTTTAGCCACCCTCCATGTCTGAGGGATGTAACCCCACGCATAGCTGGTACGAAAAATTTCGAACAGTGCTCTGGCGATATCTTGGAAACCCCTCTGCAAAAATGCAGGATATATCCAGTCATCACCTGGAGATTTGAAGGGCCTGAAAGAGAAAACAGCCCATCTAATCGTGCCCATCGTGAAGACCAGACGCGATCGTTGCCAGTCATTCCTCCTGGGCCAGGATGCCCTCGGTTCAATGACCGCATTTGAGTGATTCCGAAGAATCTCCAAGTCAGGAAAGTGCGTTGACGCCATAAGCTCCAACGTCTGCTTTCCGTTCTCAGTCATGGAGCCATCAGGCCCTTCCATTACGCCCAATCCGCTAGAATACTTTTTGGAAAGCACCCTGTGAAGACGCGCAAGAAATTCTCTTCGCTTTTCTAATTTCTTTATTGTATTTCGTGAGTGAGTTTTTATACTCTTCCCACGAGCCCGACTCCTTGGCCTTATTAAATAGCTTTCTGGTCTTTAGTCTAAGCCTTGAAAGCTCTTCATTCCACCACGGGCACTTCTCATTGCTCCCCCTCCGCTTAGCGTGGCAGCTCCCATGGTAGGCATTAGTAATAGCCGGCGTCAGAGCCTCGCTGGCCAGTTCGATATCCATCACCGTCCTGACAGAGGCAGGAATGAATCCAATCCCATGCACGTTTCGAATTGACTCCAACCTGCGGATTGGGATACCCGATACATTTCTTCTGCCAGGCCCCCGGAGACCATGATATCAAACCTAATCTGCCTATGATCGGACATGGATGTCTCGTTTGAGACATGCCATCCACTAACCCTACTACCGATAAAGTCAGTGCAAAGGGCGATGTCAAGGACCTCTTCCCTAATTTCATTTATGAATGTCGGCCTATTGCCCTCATTCATAACCACTAATTTATTGCTATATATAAAATCAAGTAGGCACTCACCTCTTTTGTTTATATTAACAAAATATATGTTTATATGTTTTGCTTCCCCAGACGGTGTGGTGGGCATTGGCATCACTTCCTATTATAAGTTGGAAGTTCCTCCTTCCACAAAAGTCCACTAGATCTTTCAGTTGCTACTCCGGGTGGGCACAGTCTCCCGGGAGGTAGAATGAGCACACAATGAACTCTGTCCAACCCGCGGAAGACTTCACCTTCACCAACACAGCTACTTGATCCTTAGAACAGTAATCTGGAATGGGAAAATACGTTAGCCTTTTACTAAACAAAATGCAAGCCCTAGGCCTGCCCCCAATTGTATTATCATACAATAGCTCACCTGTTAAGCCCTTAACCCGATCCTTCACTATGTAAGGCTCTTGGATAAAGGGCGATATCGAGGTGATCCTTCACAAATCTATGAGCTAGAACATCAATAGATGCCCTAGCATGCTGTAGATTTATTTGGATGCAACTCACAGCCATATCATTTCCTCCGGCTCCTATCTATGGGCTTTGGCCCTTTAGACAAAGGCTTTACATGAGCCTTGCTTCCCATTGCCGCCTTTTTACGCATCTTGGTGGGCGCCTGCCCTGCCATAGCCTCTTTTGCCGTCCCAGGTGCCACGCTAGCCCCTCCAACAGCAAATGCCGAAGCAGTACCGGGCTTCGCAATGGGCTTGGGCCCTTTCGGTTCACCTGGGACGCTTGTTCCCGGCGCGCTGGCTGATAGTCCTTCCGTTTCCGCCGTTTTCGGAGTGACTTCAGACTTTCCAATGAATTTGGCTCTTTTGTTTGGCCTGAAGTGCTCGTCGTTGTCGCGGTGGGCGTTGGTTTTTTATTTTGTCCTGCCCTGTCGCCAACACCATGAGAGGATTTTCTTCCTTTAACCCGAACAGTAACACGGAAGAAGTTCAGGAAAAGTCGGAACTCCGCTTTCCGTAGATCTTCCAATCCAGAATCATCCACGGAAAAGGTAATGGAGCAGCCCCCGTCCTTTTCCTTATCCATCCTCAGCACCCTCCAGGAACTCATCTTGAAGCTGGAATTTTGCTTCCCTATCCTACTTAGAAATTTGTCCCTGGAGAGACTGACGGTTTTCTCGCCCTTTGGCACGTAGGTGACGCAGACATGCTGTTTGGGCATGTCGTCGCCATCCAGTACCACGACGTTGCAACCGTCCCATGGCTTTATCTTCCTGCAGACACTGGTTATCCACTCCCTCTTATTTTGATTGTTGCATGTTACGGATATTCATCCATCCCTTTGCAACGCTGCAGTGAATTGTGGATGAGAATCCACAACTTTATCCATTTCATCCATAATGGCTACTTTTATTTTCCCCATCTGGACTTCGGATAGCCTTTCCTCTGGACGCTGTTTATGAGTGATGGTCACCTCATGAGATGCTCTGGTTCCGCAGACCCTTGAGCACTAACTTTTTGTATTAATGTTGTCCTTAGTATTGTTGTTGTTGTAATTGCCACTGTTATTATTGTTGTCGTTGTTATTGTTGTTGCAGTTGTTGTTGTTGTTGTATTTGTCACAGTTCTTGTTCTTGTTGTTGTTTTTGTTATTGTTTAAGTTCTCCATTTTGTTCCCACGAGTAGCGCGGGAAAGTATAGTCACCCATTTCAGAGCGCGGCATACCATGGGAAGGCTCGTTTAAACTGGAGGGCGCCTGGTATCCAGAGTCCGCACACTAACGACTAAGCTCCCCCTTAGCCACGCAGTCATCGGCATATGCTGTTCCACCTTGACTTGGGACGCCTGTGGTCAGCTGATATAGATATAGGGCTGAAACTCACAAAGCGAGAGGCTTGCCGCGAGACATGACCACGACACGAACGTAACTTTGATCATTTAAATCACCCCTTTATCCTCCGGCGGTTTTGGGCCCCAATTTTATAACGGCAGACCCAAGCGGCCTGCCGTTATGAAGTGAATCGGTTTCACAGCCCGCTAATTGTGAAAACAAAATAAAAATTCAGCAAAAAACAAACTTATAGCAAGCAAAAAATAAAATGTAAATACTTACTCCATTTGCTTAGATTATTACTTTTAATTAAATAAACACAACGCCCTCCTTTCAGATTAAAACTGCAATGTAATATTAATATTTTAACTGCGAAATGTCACGTTATAAACTTGACTAAACTGCATTTATATGAGGAATGGAAGAACAAACGGCAATACTTCCTCAATAACAAACAATGAAATACAAAATGTTTAATGTCCTTTACGATATTTAAACAACCATAAGAACACCAAAAAATAATCTATCTTTATATTAATAAAATGTCAGAATATTGTCATAATCAATTACAATAGTATTTCATATGATTATGTACTATGATAAATATAGATTCAATTACCAACATGAGATTCTTTACATACATACTCGTATATACGTAAACGAATCATTGGCACGATGAAGTTACGATTTCAATCATTTCACTTCTTATAAAGCCATTACAATACCACATTTTTTTAACATAATTTAAAATGATAGATGGAGCAAAAGTGTAAAGCATATTAACTATAGCAGCACCCGTGAGCGTGAAATTATAGCATACAAGTACATGCATAGATCATTGTTAAAAGGGTTGAAAATATTTTTGACCTTTCTCAATTCAATTATTATCGTGTCAAAAAATTTTCATAATAGGGCAATATAATAATATGGGATTAAAATAGTTTAAACATTTAATTGATAGAAAACTGAAGTTTTATTAAAAACTTTTAATATATTTTTGTTGTTTTCTGTTAGTATATCCGTCTGAATATCGTATACAGGATATTTGATTTGTGAGGATTCGTAGAACAGTAAGGATAGGCGTTTCGTTTCAAAAAATGCTAAGACTCTATGTCTTTTAAATCTTGTTGAGACGTTTTCTGACGTATAATACGTCGAAATAAAGCACATTAAATGATTATCGAAATTTTGAAAACATTTTAAGCAATAAACAGCAAAATAATACGCTATATCAGCTTTAAATCACCAACACAACAAAAAACATACACACATCTCTACTGAGTAATATAACATGGTCGTAGATCAAAACACAAAGTAATCAATCTTCTCAATTTCTTAATAAAACAACCAAAACAAAGTCATGCAGGTCACAACAGTACCTTAAATACATAATAAAGCTGAGAAAAAAAAATAACCGGAGAAAGAGAAGAAAAGAGAAATTTTTTTCTCACACTTTCATCAGTTTATTTGCATGAAATTCAGTTTATGAGAACATAATGTCACATAATATGAGACACGTTATATAAGAATAATTCATTTCTATGTTTATTATGCAAAAATTTTAAATTGAAATAAAAACAATCTGCTATAGAATATTATAGTAGTAGTTTCAATAAGAACTGAAGAAGAACAACCTTCAGATAACTAAGGTGTTTTTTAATTTGCCGCAGTACGTATATAATAAAGACAAGAGGTAACTTATTACTACTACATTATGTCCAGTTCTCAAACTCACTAATTCGGCAGTTCCTCCACTATCTCCAATGTTACTGTGTCCCAACGCTTATATAATTTAACGATAACAATTTTACTTATACATAGTTAACAAAGCGCTCTTAAGATCACTGTTTTAGCTCGGATTAAGTAGTACTGCAATAAAGCACTCAAGATAATTCTGCTTTAAAAAAAAATTATGATTATCAGGCAATATCTATGAAAAATTGAATTTTTCATAAATTCAGAAATGTTGAGCAAACCTAAGTTTCTCATGTATGCATTGAATATATCACTAATGATTATTTACACTAAATATTGTACGCATATATTCTTGTATGGTAGAACTTTACAGAAAATTACGTAAGTATTCCATAAAACAAACTGAAAATCATGTGTAATTAAAAGAGGATAACGACAAAAATACCAAAAAAAAAACTTCAATCAAAACATAAGCAAAATCTTTTATACATTTCTCATATTTTAGACCATTTTTCATTAAATGTCATAAATTTTCGAATTAAATGCCATCTATTACAATAAATCAAAAATAAAATGAAAATATCAAAAATTATAATGCAGAAAATTCCAGCCAATTCAATCGACTAGCACATATTGATATATCAGTGATATATCAAAGACTGTTACAAGACTGTTGACAAGTTTAGGAGTACTTTGTAATGCCAAATTTTATTCTGTAAAAGCTGTTTGGGATTGATCGAAATTGGATTCGTGCTACTACCAACTTCTTTACTGGGCATTATTGACAGTCCGGTAAAATATCGCCTGCGTAAACTTATCGGGTCGGGTAAATCGGACTTCTTTTTGTGTAAGCTCTACCGGGAAGATTAGGAGACGACCATACATACTCTCTATCACAGTCCTGGCTGTCAAGAGACGCCGATGTTTTGGCGAGGATGTTTGGAGTTCACGTCCTCCAACTCACAGAGAGAAATATATCTCCGTATATTTACGTGGCGCCGAGATAGTATAAATTGAAAATGTGGTGGCTGCAATAAGCCATGACTAGCTGTGGTGATTAAAGGGGAAGGGCTCAAGTTCCCATTCTCTCTTTTGTAATTCACAATGAATGATCACAAATGATCTGAATTTCGGTATTCAAACCCTAAATTATACATTCGACTTACTCATGCAACGTTTAATTAACTAGACCCAAAATGAATTGAAACTAATCTTTGTCTTCAAGTAGAAACCATATTTTAATTTAAAATTTAAGTATTGAATTAAGGATAATTAGAATTTCTATAAATAGAAGCCAAAATTTATGTACAAATAGGAAAAACAAAATTTATGATTTTTATTCGTTTATGTTAATCCTTTGATCGTTTTATGATGTATTTACGAATTATCAATAACTATAGATACTTACAAATCAGTCATTCTTCCAACTACATATAGATAATGGAAGGATTAAGGTCTCGTATGTCACAGATATCCTTATGTGTATGAATATGTACAAAAATAATTCAACAATCAATAAAATTTCAATTATATTTCCATATAGCTAGGCTACTTGTTTTTTCAATTTTAAAATTAAAATTCATATTTCCAATACAAACTGAAATTCAAAAACAAAATAATATCTATGATCCTTTTACTATTGGGGTCATCTTTAAAATTTGTCAAAAATAATACTTATACATGTTGCATAGTAGATTTGCGAATGGAATATTATGTATGTATACGAACAAGTACTTTGATGTTTTGGTCAAAATAAAACTGATTCCGATTTTTATATCGATTTTAGGTCAATCGAGTAAAGGATATTTTTAGTACCAAAAATTTCAAGTCTTTTTTTTCTTTTTGTTTAATTTATGAGGCACGTTTCAAATTGAAATTTCTTTATTATATCGAACATAGAGATTTTTTATTCCTAGAAAAGTTTCCTTCTAATTAAATTGCTCTAACAGTAATAAAGACTTATACAATCACATACATAAATGAATGTTTATAGATTTTGGGTTTGGTTTATTTCATTTATCCTAAGATTTTTATTTGATCTCTTGACCACAAAATAATTAATTTTATATTTTTACGTAAGCATATTTGAATTTAAAATAATTTTGATTTTATCACAAATTTTTATATTTTATTAAATTATAAATTGATTAATCATCAGAATTTCTTTTGAATTTATCTTGAAAGTCAAAATAAAGAAATCTCACAAATGAGTTTCCCGTTTTCAAAACATATTTTTAGCAAATAGCGTCAACAAAATTAAAGTGAGACATTCAGCTGCTTTTAAGTATTCGATATAAAGATCATTCTGACCAAACTCTATTATCCAGAAAAGTACCCGAGAGTCAGACTAGTTTTGGATAATTAAGGGTGCTAGGAGTATTTCATCCACTTATACATCTGCCAACGTTAACCTGCTCCAATCAACCTTTTTTCTTTTCAACTTGGCCTTCTGTATTTCAGTCTGTATATGCTTGTGTCTATCTCCAGCATCCATTCTCTTCAATTTTGAAAGTAAAACATTTTTAATATAATTTCTTATTAGAAGGCTGGCAAGGTCTGGCTAATAACATCCGCTCTAAATTTATATCGGACTATCCTTTAATGTGTTCGCTTCGCACTCACAGTTCTTACATGAGTACGGCTTTAATTTGTTGTTTTGTGAGCATTCGAACCAAAATAACCGAAGGTATCGGGATATGGTAGAAGTTCACCAGAACCACTACGGTTTTCTTCCCTCATTCTAGACATTTCAACACATATTTTGCTAGAAAGGGTTCTCTGAGACTAAGAAGCGTAAGTTTCTACTCATCTCTGTGTAGATTGCTTTTTTGGGTGGCTGTGTCCATCGAATAAGTCATCCCGTTCTGAGTCCATAAACGAAAAATTTACCGAACCGATATCTCAGAAAGTGACCCGTCTTACTAACTATGCCCGGTTATGCTCCTCCATTCTTGACCCATTATTTTCCAGACTCATGTGCTTATTCATCCGTTATTCCCACATAGGTAGTATAAGCGACGGCCGTATCAGCGATTTAGTAGCTTTCTTGGCTGCGTAACCGATGATCATTATCCCTGGTTTATTGTAAGTAACTAGCGGAACAGTTATCGAAGAGTATGATGCTGTGGTTAATCCCACATCATTTCTTGTAACAATTTATCTCACTTTTTGTAAAGTTCAACTTACAACCTAAACCTTGACATGCTCTCTTGACAATTTTTTCATAACTATAGCCAATAAGTTTTCTCCTTATATACGTATTACATTTTAATTAGCTATACACTTCGTACACATTAAACTTTTCAACAATTTTCTTAACAAATCTAATTTAATTAAATGCAATTTATCCTATCATCTTGGATATTAGAGTTGTTCATATTACAAATTAAACAAATAATAAGTACAATTAAGTTTTAATTTTCTCTTGTTTTCTTATATTATGCATAGTTTTCTTCTCCATACAACAATATTTTAATTGCATCCTACTGTTCACCATAGAATATAAATATAATATTAATTTAAAAAATTCATGGCAAAAAGTCATGATCCTTAAAATACAATAAAATATGAAATAATATAATTATTATCCTTTTGATTTTTTATTTCTAATTTTTCCTTATTTTCATGTTATAAAAATAAAAGCAAAATCGCATCCGTAATGTAGCAACCAACCACTAGCAATGAAAATTTTATGTTGTTACAGAAATCTTTGCATATATTTAGGAGGCAAAAACTTCCAACTCTCTTTAAAAATATTCCCTAAGAATTGTATGTGAATCAAAGCGGGGAAACAAAACTATTACATAATAAAAAAAAATTAATTTTTATTTTTATTTTCACACCACCACTTATAAAATTATACACACTCTCTTACATTTTTTTATTAAAATCCTCTTAAACATTATTAAAATAATCCTTTTCTTTTCTCACTTATTTCTTGCTTTTATAGTGTTTTTACTTTACATCCTGTAAATTTTAAATAACTATTTTATTAAATATGTGTGTATTATAAAAGTAAACTATTCTACAATATTTTTTTTTCTTACATTATACGAGTATCATATGGGTGTAAATGAAACTACTGCGCTATATATTGTAGTCACACAGTGGAATCCGTGCACATTCACGTCGTTTAGCATCACAGTCCGCGTCATAACACAAAAATTTCAAAATATGTATAATGTTACATGTATTTGTAATCGGAAAGGGGCAACTCTTCTAATTTTACAATTCGATTATAATCATCGATTCTCCTTTTTAGAAATGTCGATTTTAATCTACTGTCAAATTCAATTTAATGACAACAACTGTTGACTGAATTTATGCTATTTAATACTATAATTTTTGTTTTCAGTTAAATATTTTATGAACTAATAAATTGTGGGAATTTTTCGATGTGATATTACCACAATTCTACTGTATACACAAAAGTCTTTTAAATAATTACTTAGATGGCATCTTTTATTCAACATTGTTTTTGTTATGAAATGATAATGATTGTTAACGCTGATAATATTATTATTATGATGTTGATGATTTTAATGATGACGACATAGTAATTTTCATGATGAATATCATGTTTTGATGATGATGAAAACAGAGGAAATTATTATGACAGGGAAATCCAAGAACAAAGATATATGAGTTTCATTGCACATAGCATAAAACTAGGTAAAGATGAAGAATTTCAGGTGATACAACTAAGGTGCTTCATAAAATGAAATATATGTAAATAAATTCAAAAAAAAAAACTAACAAACCATTCATCTTTTTATAAATCACTTTTTTTACTGTTAAAACTCATACATGCACTACATGCACGAATACAAGATTCCATGTGTAAAATTCTGCATGAATTTAAAGGATTGAAAATTATTTATATGTTAAGAATATAAAAGTAATATTACAGATATAGTGGTGCACCTACATATCTTATCATCTATACCATAATTTCATTTACTCAACTTACAATAGTTAAAGGAAAAAGCAGAACAATAAACGGAAGAGAAATGAAAGCATTCACTGTATTCGTTAGTAAAATTTTTCATACATATAAAAAAAAAAAACTAAAACGTGAGGTGATTCGCACATTAACGATCAGATTTTGCATTTCAATAATAAAAAATTGTTTCTGATTGATTATTTTGCTTACTGTAATACTTCCAATTTTAAGAAAATTAACCAGCATTTGAAACTTAATTCTCCAGAAAATCTTGTAAGCTCATCATATTTCCAAATAGAGCCTATAATATAACATTTTAAATGTAAAATCACTTATTTTTTAGAAAATTAATAAACCATCTGCAGGAAAGCAATTCAACTAATGAGAGGCTATCACATTGCTACAGTTGATTACAACATTACACGTCATTATGAGATATACGAATTCACAGACTGACTGAGACTCCGGTATTGCGCTGATCTTCATAAGTATGATCACAATACTTCTCCTCTTGAATGTAATGCGGAGATAAAAAATAAAAAAATTTTAGTTAAAATAATGCAAATAACGTTGAAAATATACTAACACTCATGATTATACTCATAACTATACATACATATGTACGTAGAACACATTCTTCGTCGTATACTAATATTCATTGACTTGCTTCATATTCTTTTGCATCTTATATATATACAACTTGAGTGTGACCGAGCAGCCCAAGCATATTACTATAAATCCGGCACTAACAACACTTGCTATTGCTACATGGAATATTTAATATTGCATATTTTCATGTAAATACACAAGGAAGGTTTTAATAGTTTTGCATTGCTTTTTAAATTTTCACACGTACATATTATGTGTATTTGAAGGATGTGTGAATATTAAATTTTAATTTTTCAATTTTCCAATTTTTCGTTTTTTTGTGTATTTTTTTTTTTTGTTCCTTATATTGAAAGGACTATGAATGAATTTGAAAATGATTTGTCCTTTATCGCGGTTACTTTACATATTCTACATTTGTATGTATGTATATTTATTGTGACGAAAAGGAAAATTCAAAATTCATAAATCAGTGATATTCAATGTCTCTTATTGTTGTTGCTATCGTTTATGAAACAAGAAAAAAAAATAGCGATTAATTTTTTGTCGAGAAGATGAGAAAAACAAGACAATTTTTTTTGACACTTTGATTGACATTTAAGTGACATTAAAAGTATGTGATGGTGAAAATTATTGTGTAGAATAAAAATGTTTAGTGATTTCAAAAAGAAAAGTGTGTTAAAAGGGTTTTTTTAGTGATTGGTTTAAATTGCTTTCTTAGTCTTTTATGGTAAGTCTTTCATTGTGAGAATAGAAAATTGAAATTTGCAGTATACAAAGGTCATTGAAATATTCACAAAAAATAAATGTAAATCAAAATAAAACGGTTCCGATTCACAAATATTATTCTTAATTCTTATGAACGGCAGCTTCTTAAATTAAAAAATTTGAAGTGGAGTTTAATTTAAAGGTTCCAATCCGCAAGTGACTGCATAGAAAGCGATAGGTCGTTGGCTCGAGCCTGATTCTAGGAGAAGTACTACCTTGATTCACCCCTCTGAATATGCCGTTCATCTGTTAAACAAAAAACAATTAAATGAAACTAAAAAAAATGTCTATATTTCCTTCTCTCTTTTAATTATAAAAAAGATTATGAAATATAATTAAGGATTATATTTTGAATTTCCATGTAAAAATTCATTTTTGTTAAGATAACATTGAAAATTGTTTAAATAGAGAGAAAAATGTATAAATTTTCTGTAACAGCTAGATTACAAATGCAAATACCGTTTTCATAAAAAAAATAACTAATTTTGAGAATTTTAGTCCCTGTTCCTTTCGCTAAATTTACACTTGAAAATTGAAATAAAAATGTTTTTAGAAACTCTCAAAAATATAGTCAAGAACCAGGTTCCTTTTTGAATGCAGCAGCGGTAAAAACACTTGACTTTAGATGTACAATCACAGCCTTTGGAGTGTGGGTTTAACTTCTGCAAGAATCGAATTAGTTGTCCGATGTTAACCCCACAACGGTACCAATATAGCTAAATAAATATAATATTAGTATGAAATAAAATGAATACGTTTCCACAATTTAATATCCAATATTAATACTCAAAAGCAGCTACAATAGAATCAATATAAAAAAATAACCTTAATAAACAAGAGCTGACATAATAACTAAAAGCCAGCATCTTAAAGTCAGCAATAAGTATAGCCGTTTTGCCCCGTTAGAAGAAAGATATTCAAAAAATAGATATCAAAGAGAACTTTTACAGTAGACCAATGATCTGCTTAAACAGTATAAATAGTTTAAAAGTGAAATCATGACAATAAAAATCACAACACAAATAAGGACAAAAATTGAACAATGGAACGGCCGTACACTTCTTGAATCAACAATGCTTGCACAAGTAGAAATTCAAATGAATCTCCACAAAAAATTGACATATTAATAGCAATAAGTGAAATGTAGGAGATAAATCATGGCGATTGGCAACATGATGGAAATCATGGTGATTGGAAAAGATGGGAAAGCGTCGTGGGCATCATTAGTGAAAACGCAGGATGAATTTAGAAAGTTGGAACCCAATGTCTAAGCTAAGCTCGGTTCCATCGTAATAAGAGGTCGATAATAAGAAGAAAGACGACTTCTACAAAAATCTTATAGCGACACTACTTGAAATTCAAAAGTGCCATATGTTCACATAAACGGGTGATCTGAACGCGAAAGTTGGGTAGCAATAATAACGTACTACAAAAAATTTATTGGAACGCACAGCATACTTAATAGAAGCAACAAAGAACACGGATAAAACAACCTGAATAATCAATTTTTTTTTCTGATTAATATTGTTTTTTTTTCTGAAGTTGAATTCCCCACTTTTAAACGAATGCCATCTAAAAGCGAACCAAGGAGAAAAAGTATAGTTCGTTGTTTATTGATCCCAATACAACTGCCATTTGAAACACAAGAAGATCAATGGGTTATTCCTTGTTCTACACCAACATAAACCTTTTTAGCAGCAGATGTCTCTGGTGAAATGTCCCCACAAAGCTTACTATGTGAAAGTTTTACGTTTTATCTCATGGATATTTAAGAATAACCTAAGTAAATTTAATAATGTATTGTTTGTGCTGATATAACTTCACTTTTAAACCCAAAATTTCACACAACGACTCAAAGGTATAAGGAATTGTTAAGCCAAATTAAAGTCATATCCCCAAAGCAATCTATGGGGTGGCATTGTTTGGTGTTATTTACAAAATAATTCTTTTTTTCACAATATTTGACTTCCAGAATTGTACTAGAATAACAAAAATTAATAAAACGCCATTACCATAGACTAATTTTAAATCTATTTAATTAGACTAAATTCAATTTTATATTTAACAAAAAAAAAATTACTAATTATATTTCTATACCTTTGTCTACAACTTTCTTTAAATAATATTAAAAATTTTTATATACTCGTAGCTACATGCACAGAAATATATTAAATTTCCCTAAAGGTATGCAATAAACTAAATTTGATTTATTAAAATTCATCGAAAATAATAAAAACAAGAGCAGAGAAAAAACGGCAAATACACTTAATTTTGCATTGTTTTTTTTTTGTGATATTTTTCCCTCAAATTGTATTACATTAATTCTCATCTACATTATCATGCTGTGTTAGTGTGTGTATGTACAATGTACATTATTCAAAATAAAATAGAATAGAAACACATGTAAATTTTCCCTAAAGAATAAATTTTTTGATTTAATATTTAACTCCATATTTTAGAATAAGTACATACGAGGAAATTTCGTTTATTTTTATTATTACATATGCTATTTTTGATTATATAATAAAGTACATTTATTACACACACATACATGCATAAATATGTATGTAAGTAATGTTATTATCATTGAATCTTTTCTTTCTATTTCTATATTTCAAGTTCTAAGAGGATTTCCTATTATTATTGTTTTAAGTCAAAAATTTTCCTCACGGTATACTTACATTTTAATATGCTGAACTCTCGGATACGAGTACACAACAATATTCAAAGTTCACTTCACCTTGATTTTATTTATTGGATTTCTATGCTTCTTGGTATAATAAAGGAATTTCGAATGGAATTCTGAATGGAATTTAGAATGTGTGTGAAACAAAATGGTGTCATAAAATATATGGCGAGACTATAAAATAAAAGTGTACAATTTTTTATTCTTTTACATATTCCTGTGTTCTTCTTGTTTTGTTACTTTAACATGAATTATTTGATAGTATGGGACATGAAAGATTCGGTAAAATTCTATATATACTCGTACATATACGGTTATATGTGATCTATACGTAAGTATAACTCAGGTACTAAAGGTTTAAGAAAAAAAATTTAATATTCTTAAGAGTATTTTCAAAAGAACGCTAAATTTCTTTAAAAAAAATAAAAATAAAGAAAACAAATAAAAAGGATAAAGGATTTGGAAGCAGAAAAAATAAACTGTTTCACACAATAATTTTAAGGGAGAAGATGAAAAGGAATGCATTGAAGAATTTTCGTTTTTTAATTTTTCAAAAAATTCTTTTACTTCATGTTTGTTGAAATTATCATAGGATATGGAATATGCAAACCAACGATCTGCAGATAATGATATCTATATTACGGCCGAAATATTACGAATTAAAAACAATAACGGAATAAAAATTGGAAGAAAGTTTCAATGTACAGTTTTGATAACTCGAACAGCTAAACCGACATTATTTATAGATGGGAAAAGCAAGAGATAAACACTATTAATAAAACAAATTGATGGTATATAGAGCATCCGCCTAGAAAATAGTAGATCATTGGTTCTAGTCCAATTTATGGAGAAAATTTTCTTTTTACTTTTCTGTTCTGGTTGGGTCCTTTTGTTATGTCAGCTCATTTATCTCGTAGTCTATGATACGATTACGAACACAAAAAACGTTTAGGTATTCTTGGTATCAACGTTTGGTGTAGGATCAAAAATTAAATTTGGCGATCCTATAAAAAATCGGGTTTCCGAAGCATATTCTACAGTTGCTCTTGAAATGCTCAGCAAGAAGACATTTCAAAGTCGATGTAATGCGATGTCAACTATATAATACAGAAGATTCTCATTCGACAGCTTCTATATATTAAGCACTTCTTTCTAAATTAATTCTAAACTTTACCATTGCACCTTAATACCGTATGAAATGTGCAATATTCCACCTACATTCATATTAAGCTCACTACACATTCTCGCATATAAACATTTTTCTTCCCTATTATAATATTATATGGAATGTGAAAATTGTTAACACTTTAATATTATGAAGTGTTATACAAAATAAAATGTAACACTTTTTGACTTTATAAGACTTTAGTATAGAATTATAGTAATGTGTAAAAATTATTATTTATACATAAAATGTTTATATAGTATAAAATAATAGATAAAAATAAGAAATGAAAAAAAATTATATAAAAATATTCGACGAGTTCGTGGTATGGTGCACCATTTCACATATACAATTCGCGTTATACAACTCGAGCGTCTATAGAACACAAGAACCGTGTTCTTTATTAGAATGCGTTTGTATCTATACAAGTTTATTTATACAACAAAAATGAGAAAAATTCACTTATAAATTTTTTTGTTTTCCTGTTTTGCTTCTCTCCGTTTTCTTTATATCTCATTTTTTTCAGTGTTTTTTCTTTTTTTTTTTGATATATTACATTATAACAAGGATTCCTTCTATATGCTCATCAAATAAAATATTTTGTATACATATTTTGCAGGTGTCAAAAATTCTATAAATATATATACACAAACGAGTTAGACAACATAAGAATTTCTTGCTTGATGACTAACTTTCATATATGGTTGTATAAAAAGCCATAAACCTCTAGGGAATCTTCTTATGGGTTAATGTACATTTCTATAGATAGAAAGAGAAACAAATAAGCTTTTTTTTTGTTAGCAAATTTATGAAAATATGAAAAAGTAATAAGGTTTTCATTGTATTCTCCTATCTCTATTATATACAAAAAAAATGCTTTCCTTGGTTCCTTTTCAAAAGAAACTAATCTATGTAAAGCACCTTAAAGTCAAGTCAGATTTAAATATAGGAAAAATTTTTTTTGAAATTTAATTTTCTTATTTTTCATTTTTATTCTACGCGCACATATTTTATAACAAAATTTATTTCAAATTAAATTTCTATATAATTTTTTATAAAATATTGGTCTCTTAATATTTAGGAATTATTGAACGAATAGTACGAATAGAACGAATAGAACGAACAAGAACTTCAGAAAACATGACATTATGAATATATAAAATTAGAAGCAACCTTAATAAAATTAATCAGGATTCATACAAAAGCCTTCTTATACTGTAATATAAGAATATAGCGATATATGAAAATAATACAAATGGGTCGAAATAAGGTGAGAATGATTACGGGTCACCTTAAGGGACTCTGTGGAACGTTGAGAAAGAGATATCGAAATCCCCACCAGATATCAAGAATCACTATGAAGAGGTGCAGAGAACACTACAAAGAGGTTAGGTGCTCTATAACAAAAATAAATGTATTTTTGCAAAAAGAATCCGACTTGTTAACTTCGCCCTCGAAAAATTGTTAAAATAAAACTGGTTATACCCACAAAATGAAGGATTTTATGCAACTTTTAATATTTTTATTATAAAAATAGTAGCAAAATAAGATTTCAATTTATACTCTACTATCAAATCAGATTCCATCACGTCTGTTGACATTAATTTGACCTTGTCAAATGATTCTTTTTTTTTTCATTCAACAAAATGATAAATTTAGCCCGAGCAGACATTCGCTTTAATAATTTATTTCGTTTAATTAAAAAAAGTTTGTGATTTTTTTTTCAGTTTTATGTTAGAGGTGGAAATTTGATTCTTAATCTTTTAACCTAAATCTTCAAAATATAGTATCCAAGGAAACATGACTGAATTATTCTCAAATCGAGATATGTGCAAGAGATTCTAATAATTTTTAATATTTAAATTATCGTACCCCTATAAATATGCAATTTTATGCATAAGATGAGAATTTCTCTTTTTAATGCATAACTCTTCAGATTTTTATTGAGAGATAATTATTTCAACAGACTGAGAATAATTTTCATATTTTTTTGAAAGAGAAAAAAAAAATGAAAACAGAAACCGTTTAATTTCAGATTTAAAGTTTTTCTTTTGATATTTTGTTGTGACGCGATGATTACAAATCCTTAAAAGAATCCTTGTTAAATTTTTAATTGAAATTTTTATTTTTCTTGTTCCTCTTGTATAAAATGGTAAATTAATTTCTTTCTTTACCTTACCATTATGATTATATAATGAAATTTTATGAAATTTATTAAAAAATACAATTTAAATAATGAAAAACATTTAAATTAAAAATGAGAAGTAAATAAATAGAAGAACCGTTAATAAAAGAGAATTAAAAATTACAAAATTTAATAAAGAAGATTAATTAAATCCGGCTTGTTTCCTCTGTTCTTCATTATATCATTTAGCATTAAAGAAATTAATCCAGATTACAGTTAGTGAGATAACAATCCAAACAAGCCAAATATATTATTTTAGACGGAAACCGGGTGGGGTGGGATAGTTTTCTTAATATTTACCCTGTTCGACCCCTTTCTCTAGAATCAAAGAAAATATCGAGGTTTTTTGAATTCACCCTATTCTTTAACCCGTAAAACTTACAAATCAAATGTAGAATTTAAAAAATTTTAAATATTTTAATTCTTTACCTTTACTTGAGCAGCCCCCGTCTGAATAAAAAGCAATATCAGCAATTCTCTTTAACATTCTTTCCCTTTTACATGCTCTCTTTAAATTGAATGATTTCTTTTTAATTAATTTTCTCGTAAAAACATGCGAAAAATTCGAAGTTTCATATAACATATAGGAACAAAATATTCATATTTGAAAAGCAATAAGGATGATAAAAAAAATTCTTGTTTCCAATAAATAAATTTTACTCGTCATAATAAATTTTAAAGAATTTCAAATATTTTTTATGATATTTAATTAAAAATTATCCTTGACCATAGTCATTATTAGTTTTTAGTCGTTCAAAATCCTAGATTATACATTGAAACACACAAATCATTTTTAATTTATAAGGATGAACAGGAACATAAAAATTTCTAGGAAGAAAAAAATAAATTTTATGCTTAATCAACGTCCAGAGATTTAATATCAATCACAAGAAAAAAATTCATTAGTTTTGGAACCTCAACTAAGATCTCCAATAAAATACTTGAAATTCAGCCCAATACTTCTTGACAACAACTTATATTCTATTGTTATTTTTTTTCTTGTTCAATTAAAAAATTTTCAAATGTTCAGTAAAGAATTTTCAAGCCCACTGCAAGTTTTTCCGCTTTTTTTTTTGTTCAATGAAATTTTGATATTGGCATCTCGACCTTATATAATTAAGAAAGACAAAGAAAAAGTAAATGCAAGACCTAATTGCTTCCAATCAATTATCATAATTAAATTGAGAGATGAAACGAAAATTTCATTTAACCCTAACCTTCTACGTTGACTTAATACGGCAATTTTAAAACAAGAATTTTAAAATTTTCCGTATTTTGTTTCTTTTCGGTGGGTTCTTAACATAAGGTTGGGAGAGACCACATATCTCTCCCTCTATAAACTTATTGTTAAGAAATGTACATGCCTGCCCGTTTAACAACCCGCTTAATAATCCTCTTAAATATCACACAGTTCCTTATATTGTTCCGCCCCCATTCAAGAATCAAATGATACGTGTTAATAGTGTAAAATTCAATATTTACTTTTTTGAAATTTGCAAGTATAATTATATTATTAATATTTAATACGATAGATAGATTAGATAGATAGATTCTAAAGGAAGCGAGTGGGACAGGAGTAACCCCCCAAACCACCGCAGCCATTTTTTTGACTTATTGTAGCCTACCACGCTCCCGCCTATAATATCCCCGTCCCAACCACAAAGCTGGAAATATCCCTAAGGGAGTTGGATAACAGTTCCCGAACACTTAGGGACCCATGTCCAAGACAATTGCGGCGCCTGACAAATCTGCACAGGGGGAGCCCGACTTCCCCAGCCTATGCAGGTGGTACTTCACTGGGCAGTGCCCCGTGAAGAAATTCGCAATAGTGCGAACCCGGCTCCTGCCCATCCCCAGCAACTCTGCGGTGAATCCGCTGCAGCAAGCCGAAAGAAACACTTTCGCATGACGGCACCCCTTCGTGTCCCGCCAGTGACGGCTGCATTCCGCCGCGAGCAGGCAGGGAAGCCTGGTCCCCACGGCGGAAGAAGCAGACCGCAGAAAGGCAGCGGCTGCACAAAGTCAGCCCCAGATCCCCTCCGCGCCAACCCATCGGCAAATTCGTTGCCCGCATGGCCACTATGGCCCGGCACCCAAATGAGCGTCACTCTGTTCTCCGATGCCAATTCCATAAATGCAGCAAGGCAGCCCCAGACCAGCTTGGATGTAACCTGAGCTGAACGAAGCGCCAGCAGTGCAGCCCTGCTGTCTGAGAACACAGTGGCGGCAATCCGATCATCACCTCCAATGCAGCGGTGGGAGCCGTCGGCATTGCCCTGGTCACTCCCAGGCAGGCCAGCCTCTGTAGCTTTTCCCGCTTGGCCCGCACACCCGCCTGCTGAGCCTTACGGCACCATACAATCGACGCATAGGTGACGATGGGCCTAGCAAGGGCCGTATATAGCCACAGTGCTATTCTGGGACTAATTCCCCAGGTCCCCCCGATGAAGCTCCTACACGTTCACAAGGCCGCCGTAGCTCTCCCGATAACTCTATCTATATGGGTATTCCAAGAGAGACGATTTATCCAGGCTTACCCCCAGATACTTCACCTCCCTAGAGTAACTAATACGTTCACCAAACAGAATTGGGCTTGTTAATCTATCCCTGCTTCTGCGTCTGGTGAAGGCGACCAAAGTGCTTTTGCTTGGATTTATATTTAACCCAACGCCTTTGCACCACCTTTCCACAACACGTAAATTTTGCTGTAGAAGATCAGAAATAGCGCTCTCAAATTTTCCCCGCACGACGAAGGCCACATCGTCGGCGTACCGCCAGACACGCGCCCCGGAGCCCCTGAGAGCAGCGATTAGATCATCCACTACAATGGACCACAGGAGGGGCGAAAGAACCCCGCCCTGCGGACATCCTTTTGCCGCGGAGATGAAGAGTATATCGTCAGTTATGGTGGACTTAATAATACTATCCTGTACCATCCGATTAACCCATCTGCTAGTCGTCGCATCAGTCCCTCGTTTGTGAAACGACTCAAAGATGACACGATATGGGGTGTTGTCAAAAGCTCCGTTTATATCAAGGAAGCAGCCAACCGCCACCTCCCGCACTTCCTGTGAGTTTTCAAGAACCCCCACCAGACTCTGCAGAGCGAGTACAGTAGACCACCCCGACTGATAGGCGTACTGAGATTCATGCAAGGGACTGCTTCCCAGTGCATCGTCCCGTATAAATCTATCAATCACTTTTTCCATTGCTTTCAATAGACAAGAAGTAAGGCTGATTGGACGGAAAGACCTTGGATGGTTGCTTGGTCGCTTACCCACCTTCGGAATATACGTCACTTTAGCCACCCGCCATGCCTGAGGGATGTAACCCCACGCATACCTGGCACAAATTTCCAACAGTGCTCTGGCAATATGTTCGAAACCCCTCTGCGAAAATGCAGGATATATCCCGTCATCACCTGGAGATTTGAAGGGCCTGAAAGAGAAAACAGCCCATCTAATCCTGTCCATCGTGAAGACTAGACGGGATCGTTGCCAGTCATTCCTCCTGGGCCAGGATGCCCTCGGTTCAATGACCGCATTTGAGCATAATTTTTGGAAAGCACCCTGTGAAGACGCGCACTGCTGGAGAGTTCATCAATGCCCTTACAGAACGCCCTCCACGAGATTCTCTTCGCTTTCCTAATTTGTTTATTGTATTTTGTGAGTGAGTCTTTATACTCTTCCCACGAACCCGACGCCTTGGCTTTATTGAATAGCTTTCTGGTCTTTAGTCTAAGCCTTGAAAGCTCTTCATTCCACGGGCACTTCCTATTACTCCGCCTGGGCTTAGCGCGGCAGCTCCCATGGTAGGCATTAGTAATAGCCGCCGTCAGAGCCTCACTGGCCAGTTCGATATCCATCACCGTTCTGACAGAAGCAGGAACGGATCCAATCCCATCCATGAGGAGCGTTTCGAATTGACTCCAATCTGTGAATTGGGGTACCCGATACATTTCTTCTGCCAGGCCCCCGAAGACCATGATATCAAACCTAATCTGCCTATGATTGGACATGGAATTCTCTTTTGAGACATGCCATCCACCAACCCTACTGCAGATAAATTCAGTGCAAATAGGAAGTGCAACTTATAATAGGAAGTGATGCTAATGCCCAGACGGTGTGGTGGGCATTAGCATCACTTCCTATTATAAGTTGGAAGTTCCTCCTTCCACAAAAGTCCAGTAGATCTCTCAGTTACTTGTCCGGGTGGGCACAGTCTCCCGGGAGGTAGGATGAGCACACAATGAACTCTGTCCAGCCCCCGGAGGACTTCACCTTGACCAACGCAGCTACCTGATCCTTAGAACAGTAATCTGGAATGGGAAAATACGTTAGCCTTTTACTAAACAAAATGCAAGCCCTAGGCCTGCCCCCAATTGTATTATCATACATTAGCTCACCTGTTACGCCCTTAACCAGATCCTTCACTATTTAAGGCTCTTGGACAAGGGCAATATCGAGATGATCCTTCATAAATCTATGAGCTAGAACATCAGTAGACGCCCTAGCATGGTTTAGATTTATTTGGATGCACCTCACAGACATATCATTTCCTCCGGCTCTTGTCTATGGGCGTTGGCCCTTTAGACAAAGGCTTTAGCCCCTCCAACAACAAATACCGAAGCAGTACCGGGCTTCCCAATGGGCAGCACCTTGAGAGGATTTTCTTGCTTTAACCCGAACGGTAATACGGAAGAAATTCAGGAAAAGTCGGAACTCCGCTTTCCGCAGATCTTTCAATCCGGAATCATCCACGGAAAAGGTGATGCAGCAGCCCTCGTCCTTTTCCTTATCCATCCTCAGCACCCTCCAGGAACTTATCTTGAGGCTGGGATTTTGCTTCCCTATCCTACTTAGAAATTTGTCCCTGGAGAGACTGACGGTTGTCTCGTCCTTTGGCACGTAGGTGACGCAAACATGCTGTTTGGGCATGTCATCGCCATCCAGTACTACGACGCTGCAACCGTCCCAAGGCTTTATCTTCCTGCAGACACTGGTTATCCACTCCCTGGTGTTTTGATTGTTGCATGTTACGGATATCCATCCATCCCTTTGCAACACTGCAGTGAATTGTGGATGAGAGTCCATAACTTTATCCATTTCATCCATGATGGCTACTTTGATTTTCCCCATCTGAACTTCGGATAGCCTTTCCTCTGGATGCAGTCTATGAGTGATGACCACCTTGACCTGTGGTACTACATCCCGATAAGAAGTCATTTTCGGGTTTTGATGAGGAATGTTCCCAGAGGCCTTTCCCTCAACATTGCCCTTCATCGACCTCTTTTTTAAGGGCCCTGCATCAGGGGTGTTGCTTTCCGACCTTTCCCTCTTCTGGGGATGGTCGGCCACAACAACCGATCTGCAGGTCCTCAGCTTTTCTAGCCTTTCCTTCTCATATCTGCGAGCTTCTTCTGGGGACATGCCCAGAAGAAGCTCGCTCTAACAATAAACAATATTTCTCTGGTCCGCTTGGATGCACCAGAGAAATATTGTTTTTTTCCCCTGATGTCCATCCTTTTCAGGTCCTCCTCAGTTTGTTGGATAATAGGTCCAAGAGGATCCTGATTATCCGTTTCCATCGGAGGAGCCGCCTTTTCCTCTACTGGCGTCAGAAGGAGTTCCTCCTCTGCGTCAGTCGAGAGAAGCTCTGGTTCCGAAGGCCCTTGAGCACTAACTGGGTTTGTGTCAATGTTGTCCTTAGTATTGTTGTTGTAATTGTCACTGTTGCTACTGCTGCTGTTGCTGTTGTTGTTGTTGTTGTTGTTGTTGTTGTTGTTGTTGTTGTTGTTGTTGTTGTTGTTGTTGTTGTTGTTGTTGTTGTTGTTGTTGTAGTTGCAGTTGTTGTGTTTGTCACAGTTGTTGTTCTTGTTGTTGCTGTTTTTGATGTTATTGTTTATGTTCTCCATTTTTGGTCCCACGAATAGCGCGGGAAAGTAAAGTCACCCATGGCAGAGCCGGCATACCATGGGAAGGCTCGTTTAAACGGGAGGGCGCCTGGTATTCAGAGTCCGCATACTAACGACTAAGCTCCCCCTTAGCCACGCAGTCATCGGCATATGCTTTTTCACCTTGACTTGGGACGCCTGTCGTCAGCTGATATAGATATAGATATAGGGCTGAAACTCACAAAGTAAGAGGCCCGTCGCGGGACATGACCACGACACGAACGTAACTTTGATCGTTTCAATCACCTCTTTATCCTCCGCCATTACCGGGGCCCACCACTAGGAGGTGACAGTGCGATTTTGGGCCCCTATTTAATACGATATAAAACCTCAAACCTTTAAAGAATATTTCAATCTTAATCGATATAGAGAATCTACCACGCCTTAGTTTTCGCAATTATCATCGCATTCATTCGTCTATACGACCTTTTCCAAATTTTTTTCAAATAATTCAATAGAATAGAAACCTAATTTTTATTTTCAACTTTTTGATAATTTAATAATAACATTCCTATAATATAACTGTATATATTGAATGCCTTTAATTTCAACTATCTTACTGTTAAATCAAAAATTAACGATATTGTCAATTTAAATATTTCATTTTTTCAATGCACATAATTGGAATTTTTAAAAGAACACCCTCTACCACCCATAAAAAATTTCCAAAAACGTAGTATTTAAAATTACTTTCTAATTATAATAACAACTTTTATAATTATTATAACAACAACTTCTATTCAAAAAAAAAAAAACTAAAAAGATAAATTGAAAAATTCCCCTACCTTTTTCTCCTCCAGATTCCCTTTAAAAACAAAAATCTATATTTTAAATCCTTACAATACCGTCTATACCCTTATATAGTTGAAATACATGTATACATATAAACAAAAAATTGATATAAAAGTAGTATAGCAGTTCATATAATTAAAAAGCATCACAGAGTATATACCGTACATTTCAAAAATATTTACGTGACTATTAATTTGTCACGTAAATCCTAGTTTTTCTCTTTCTTTTTCTGTTTTTTTTGTGCCTTAAATCGAAAATTTTCTATTCCTGGTACATGTTCCAACAAAACAAAAATTCAATATTTTAATATTCAATGCTAGATATCCTCTATCTCATAACTGTATACGAGTATACAAAATTCATGTTGTCAATATGAATATAAAAGTTTAATTTGAAGTGATTAATTGTGAATGATACAAAATATTTCCATAATATAATAGTGTTAGAGAGCCTGTTACAGCATCAAATTACTTGATATATACTTAGCTATTAATAATAGAATTTTTCTATATCTGTTGTGATGTAGCGAAACTAAAAGAGAATTTTGTAATTTCGGCCGACGGCCAAGGTGAAATATTTAATATTAAACACATATACATAGAATAGCTACTTATATAATTCAAATATAACTAAAATTCTTATTCATTAACGTTAATGACGTTAAATTAAAAATTGTTCATAAAATATATATTTATTTATATATAGATACCATAAGCAATTCTAAGGCAAATGGGAACCAAAAAATAAATTTTAAATTTTTGAGATATTCAAACTTTGAAAAATTTTAACATGCAAAAAATTTTGAGGCGCTAAAATACCCGATTCAATCTATTACAATACAAAACTATTGCAATAGGTTAAAGCTATGTATATTAATGTTGGTTTCCTATTTAAAAATTTATCGTCCTATTTAAAAATTTCTCAAACTGCGACGATGTCCGATTTAATTATTTGTCAAAATACGAGTATCAAAATAATTAAGTTCTATATTGGGACATGTCATTCCACAAAATATAAGAAGCAATCAAAAATATATATATTTTAATTTCTGCCGAACTTCTTTTTAATTTCGACCATCATATCACTTTTATCGTTTGTTAATTAGCATTCACTGTTACCGTAGTAGCACGTTAGTTAGGTAGCCACCTATCACTGTGGCAATAGAAGCCCCATCGGCATCCCTGCACAACATGACCTTCCCGATAAATTTATTCAAGTCACTTGACAAAATTCAGCAAATCACCCACAGGCTCCCTCGAGAGGTCCTCCAATCCATCAAACCGATATCCTCCCAAAAAGCATGTTCTCCTTCGCATCAAATCGGGCAGATGCAGAGCATGTGTTGCTTGTTCCCCACCACCATGAGGTCTCAGATAACACCTGATGAGAAAATGTTAAGCCTCCTCGCCATTTTTTCCAGTAAATACTGTCCCATCAAGAAATTCTTACCTTTACCGATGCAACCAAAAAAATGTCACTTTTAACCTTATTTCTTCTAAAGTATTCGTAGTCACTTAAATATCGAACTCGTCCCTGTTTAAATGAAACGTTCATTTAATAATCTCCTTACATTTCTTTACATTCCCGGACCATTTGCAATATAGACAATAGAAAACGACTAGTCGCTTAAATTATACTTCATAAAATAGAAATTACGTGAAAATTGTAATTATTATAGAGGATACCAATAATTATTATTACTTCTAATTATTATACTCGTAATCATTATTATCATTATCAATTCAAAAATAAAAATTATTTTAGTTTGTGTTTACTATAAGGCGATTCATTAGAAATAATTTCTGATTTGACAATCAAATTTAATGGAAAATAATTTAATTATATTATAACACTTTTATAGCAGTATTGTTTTAGTGAATTACAATTTTAATTTAAGTGAAAATTCCGTTTAATAGAAACTGTTTCAAATAGCTTTCCGGAATTAAAAAAATTTTTTAACATTAATTTTATTTTAATATTTAAATAATTATAAGTGTAATTATTGCTTTGCTCTCAGCATACCGGTAGGGTTGATCTCAGCATACCGGTAAGGATGGTAACGGAGCGTTGTCTCTTGTCGGAAAATGGCCAAGAGGCTACTAGACACTACAACGAATGTCTGTCCGGGATATGAGGGCATTACGGAGGTGTAGGACGTGGAGCATGTCCTTTGTGCTTGTCCGTCTCTGATAACAAAGAAGAAACGCAACCTGGGGACCTTCTTTTACGATGGTATGGAGGACCTTTCGGCGGAATTTTTGATACGACTTTTGATATTTAACAAGAAGGCTGATTGGTTCCGATAGATGTGCTTTGGCATTTGCATTATATAGGCAATTGTCGAATGTTAATTTTGAGGTTGGCCGGGTGGTGATCCTCTCTTTTAGAAAGTGCTTTTTTTCGAATCCGACGTATTTTTTAACTCATTACTGAATCGTTGAATCACTCAGTACTTTTATAGTTCCGAATGCCAAAATATCGATACTAGGAGGAAATTCAAAATTTTTAAATGAATACAAATGAGCGTAGAATCCAATTATCGAACGCCTTTCCAGGAATTTCGAGGCTACTCTGAATAAATCAAGTACTCAAATCTTTTCATTCATAAATATTTGCTTCTCTTCCAATTCGAATCTTTTATAACTTTTCAAAAAATCAGAAAAATTTATTGAAACATTTCGTAAAATTTAATAAATTCTTTAACTTGTATCTTTTTTTTTCCAATTTCCTGGAATGCAGTAAGCAAAATGCGTCACTAATTTATTAAAAAATAAAAAAAAACATTAATGACTTAATCCAAGTGTAATATGTTTTTTTGTTTTTCTTAATTAAATACAACATAAAAGTGCAGTATGCATTAACAATAAATGCATAAATGCATAATCAAGTGTTCTTTAAAAAAAAAAATGATAATGTTTTTTCTATCGTAAAATAAATCTTATATAAGCTTCAATTAATTAATTTGATGTATGTACGTGTGTAAAGTAGATAATACAAGAAATTCATTTGAGTGTAGAGAGAGAAAAAGTATAGAAAATACTCTGAAATCTATTCTTCATTTAACTTGTATATAAAGAAGTGAATGCCTCAAAATAAAAAAAAGAAACCCAACTTTATTATTGGATAACCTTAAAATTAAAAAAACCAAACCTAGACTATTATAATCTTTCAAACCAAACAATGATGAATCATAAATATAATAGTGATTGTTATGTTGAAATTGTTGCATGAATTGCAATTTATTTATTTTTCTCTTTTTCTTCTGCTTTTGCTGTCTTTTACCATATTATATACCAAGTTATACTTTAAGTACTTAACAAACCGTTCTTCTCATATACAAAACCTCAATATAGAAAAATTTCTTTTAATAAAAAAAAAAATACAAAATTTTGTATAAAACCACAAACACAAGATTTTTTCTTTTACCAAGACAGAAAAAAGAAAAAACCAAAAGGGTTTATTTTTACTATAACCATGGAAATATTAGTAAAGCATACAGCCTCAAAATAAGTAGTTAGAATAAAATTTGTAATATAGTTGATACAGTAGACTTTGAGCTAGGCAAATCTTGCTGCCAGTCTTAAAAAAATATTATTTAAAAAAAAAAAAAATAAACTTTTGTATGGAAATATTGTTGCAACATGCTTGGGTCACAAGCTTAATTAAATATGAAACACTCATGGAAATGAGGGTACATAATCGGGCGTCAGGTCTTTTTTACCGGTGCATGCTAAGGTGCCAGTTGATTTTTAAGTATGTAACTGAGCAAGTAAAAAATAGTGTTTCAAATATAGGTATATTTGGGTGCCAGAATTATTTTTATGTGTTCTGTATGTAACGGCACATGCTTGGGCTCCAGCTAATTTTTAAGTACATTATTGAGCAAATGAAAAATACAACTGCAAATACAGGTAAATGCTAACACGTCAGATTTCTCCAAAAAAACCGATATTATAAGCAGAATAACAGCTTTAGCTATACTTCATTATAGTCTATTATTGAAATCTCTGAAAACAAATCATCATTTTTTCTATAAAATTCTTATGTTGAATTCATTCTAAACAACTGAATACTATATTTATAAGGACTTGTATTCAAAATATCTTAAGAGTACTTTTAAGTCCTTGAAAATATTATATAAATGTTTATGGTTTATCTATTCTTTTTCTATATATTTTTCTCTTCGCCCCTCTACTCTATATACCTTCTTTCTTCTTTGTACCGTAATGTTTGCATCTTTTTGCAAATTTTTTTTTTACAAAAAAAAAACACAAAAAAAATTGTTTCTTTCCTCTCTTCTGTCGGTTTTAAATTTAATAGAAGCTAAAAGAAGCAAAAGCAATTGAGTTTACATCTTCAATTTAAGGAAATTTTTTTTTATCTAAATGTTTTATCTTAAATTTTTGTGGAAGTAAAAAGAAGAGTACCAATAAGATTTTTTTGTTATTTTGTTCCTTTTTCCCTGCAATGTATAACACTTTGTGTGTACATACACCAAAAGTACAAGAATAATATAATTATATTGTGCATACTATGTACATATGCTTTTATAAGTGTTTGTATGTTTGAGTAAAATATAAATGTTAACAAATTAGTCAATTTCAAAAGCAAACATTTTCTTTTCATTTTAATTTTAATTATGAAAATAAAAACAAAGAGAGAAAAAAAGAGCAATAATATAATGAGGGTAAAATCATTTATCGTAATTATTATAAGTTGAATGTATGAACGTAAGGAGATGGTGACTTTAACGTAAAATTTTTACTAAAATAAATTTAAACACAAAAAATAGAAATTGCAAAATTTTTCTTGATATTATATCATAATTAAAATATATGTATTCATATTTTTGAGGAATACATATTGCCAATCAAATACAATTAGCCCAGGTGAATTATGGATTATTATTCTAAATCAAATAAGAAGCTGCATTAATTTTGAATACAATACACGGTTTTTTAAAAAAATCAATATGAGAAGAGGCATTAAAGTTCCATGTAACTAGAAAAGAATTTAGCTGTTGTGCCAGCATTCAATGAGCGCCACTGATCAGTAATAGTATTGTGCCATTTGCGCTAGTATTGCGCTAGTATTGTGCCATGTTTGTGCTTTCTTTATAAAACTTCAGAATAATATCTTGCTCTCTTTAATATAGTATGTATTATCGTATTATCGTTAAAATAAAACTTTGATATTTGAAATGTTTATTCACTGCAGAGCGAAGACTTTTCGGCGTTCCCTAAAAAAACAACCTCTTAAGAGAGTAGGGATTCTTTTCTATTTCTTTAAGAAACTAACTCGAAACACAATATTGAGCGGTTTGACTTGTATTTTAAAGAGAAACCATTGAACACAGCCGAGATCCTGCAATTTATTAAAAACAAATCTCAGAAATTTTGCATTAGTATCTGCACAACATTTTAATGAGGTCCAAAAACCGCAACTCACAACATTTTATTTTAATATACGATTTTAATCAAAACTTGTTCATTAAAAAATAATATTACGGGTAAATAACTAATTATTTGTTTATCTCTCTCTCCGGCTTTTGCAATGAAATAGAGAAATTTTGCCAAAAAAATTTTAAATTCTTTTTTTCTAATCTTTTCTTCGTACAAAAATATTTGTTAAAACTTTAGATTTACGGGAAGATTTTTTTAAAGTTCCAAACTTTTATTTGAAAAGAAAAAAATGTAATGAAAACCACTTAAATGATGATTCTATTGTGGTGACCAGGATCAACGGTCACGTGTTTCCTGTCTATTAATTTTTCCTTTTTTTGTTTTAATTTTTTCGTCGGACAAATTTCGATTCTGCGATTTCATTTTTCCCCTTTTTTTATTTTGCTTTTTAATTTTTAATTAAAAAAGTTTGAAATAATCCTACATTTTTTTTGCTTTTTTGTCGTTTTTAGAAAGCAAGGATTGCGGTCATAAGTTTTAAAAATTTAAAATATATAGGGAAATGTATTCGTCAGTGCGATGTTCATAGAAATTGCATAAGATAATTCAATAAAGAAATAGAGACTCTAATAATGCTGAATAATTCAGTTTTGCAGAAGATTTGTTGGTAACTTAAAGCATTTTCTTATGCCTCAATTTATTCGCATGGTAAAATCTTTTAACATTGATAATTACAAAAAAAATTCTTCAATTCATTTTCATTTTATATAACAAATTTTTTGTTTTTGCTCTCAAAAATTATATTCATTTCGAAATGTTTCACTAACATTACTGAATCTCCTTTGAATTTCATGTACTTGTTGTTCAATATTACGTCTTACACCCGAACAATAACGTAATTTTATATTACCAATTAAACGTACCGATATAAAATAAAATAATTCAACAAAACTTAATATTGATATTCCCATAAATAATCCTAATAAACCACCAGCATTTGCTGTAAAATCGATAACACCATATAATTTAGCACGTTCTTGACTCCAAAATCGATTATCTTTGAAATATATTAGAAATTTTGTTGTTCTGTATCTAAAAAAGAAATCATAGTAAAATGTTTAATATATATAATTTTCAAATATTATAGTAGATAATTTAGAATACTCGTCTTCTTCGTCGATATCTTCTTGTAATGGGGCTTGAGTTATTCCATAACTATATGATAATGTTGTACAGGATGGTAAACAATCACAATCTGGAACTTTTACTTTATTTTTTGTATTATTTTGTGTACTCTGTTGAAAATCTTTTTCCATTAATTCACGTTTTGCTTCTTGATAACATGATATTTTTGCTGCACCACATGTATGAGTATTTTTTGCTCCTAAAAAAAGTAAAAGTATTAAAATTAGTTCAGCTTTCAATTGTAAACTTTTTGGATACTCTAGAAATTTAGAACTCACTCGGCATATTAAACCTTACACATTTACATTTAGCTAGCGTATAATTTGTAAGACATTCGAATTCACAATTTGCTTGACTATATGACTGAAAATATGCTAAACGCCTTTCATTCTCATAAAAACACTGGCGGCTGCAATATAAGTTATTTAAAAAAAAATTTTTATGAAAAGGAATTTTTTGACAAATAAAGCAGATATTAAATTTTGTTTGAAGAAAACTAGATGATTTCCGATTTTTATCAAGCAAAATTAAAGTAATTTGTATACCTAATTTAAAAGAAAACAAATAATAAACCCTGGCTAAGTCTAAGACTATCGTAAACTTAATTAGCTTAATTCCAAGTTAGAACAGAAAACAACTGACTAGTACAAGTAACAGAGACTCCCTACCAGTGTCATTTACAAACTTTTGTTTTAAAATAAAAATATTACATTTTAGGTGAATAATCAACAGCTGTTTCATCAGTTGTTATTAATTCTGGTGTTATATCAACTAGAACTTCATAACTGAATGGTACACTTGAATATTGTTTCGAAAGTTGTGGTATATCACCTGGTGTTGAAACTGCAAACTAAAAAAAATCTACGTTATTTATTTCATTAACAATTAATATAGTTTCTATACCTTAAAACCTTCATCACCTTCCCCACAAATTGGATCAATATCACTTTTACGTCCATATATCAATATTAATAAACCATTTTCCATAACTGAATTATACATGCGATATGGAAATAATTGATTTCCATCTTCAGAAAAACCAGTTTCAAGTGTCCATGTTGTTGAACGATCATAACGTAATACGGTTTCAGGATCTTGATCACCATCATGTGCAAAATTAATCAATTCATCAGTGACACTTTAATGGAATAGCAAATTAATATAACAGAATTTTTAAATTAAATCTGGCTCTAATTATACGTACGTTCTTTTCTTATAAATATTTTCTAAAGGGAGCATATTAAAACTGTAACAGACTCCGAATTCAGTCACAACAATATCAAAAAATTGTTTATAATCATTAAAAGCCATAACATCATCAAATCTTGTTATTGGAAATAAAAAATCTGGTTTCGGATATAATTTTTTTAGCTCTTTAAGAAAATTTCCTTTATAAACTTTATCCGTGAAATTGAAAAAATCTTTATCGGTGTAATCACATACTTGTAAATTAATATCCATGAAGCGTTTTCTAAAACAAAATGCACAACACCATATTTTAAGAGCACATAATATAAATCACTAAATTAGAAGTCCGAACTTACTCCTGTCTATTCCATGTATCATAATTGGAAATATTTTCTCGAATTTGTGCTTCATAGTTCTCAAAACGAAATAAACTTGAATTCGATTTATTATCAGGACAAATTGTTATTGTTGGCATTGGAATTTGCCAAATTGGTGTTGATTTATCAGCAAAACTAACAATAACCGGTGTACTATGCCATTTTTTCCAAATATTTTGTATAAGAGTAACACAAATATAAATTGATATACCGAATATAATAAGCCAAAATACTCTTATCAGAAGGGCAAATGTAAAAAAATATTTTTAATTATCAAAAATTTTATTTGGTACAAATTAACATCAAATTACCTTTCAATCCAAGATCGCCTCCGTTCGCCAATATATCGAACACCGTGAATTGTGCTACATTCACAATATTCAGCAAACATAGCTTTATAAAATTCTTTTGTTTTACCTTTTTGTATTACATCTATAAATTCTGGTAGTGGCTCAGAGTTCGCTGATGAAATATTTGATATGTTAGATGTACTATCATCATTTTCACTTATAGGGCCGTCCGCGTTTAATCCATTAAGGTTTTTAGATTTTGCCATTTCGTCGAGACTCTGCAATTAGAAGTAGAATTATTTAACAAATATTTTTTTTTTGCATTTTTAAAAAGCAGTTAAATTTTTTCACCGGATCCCAATTTTAATAGACAATGTCATATTTCAACCCGAACTATAATTTAAAATAAAAATTTCCCCCCTCAAACATTCATTTTGTCAATTAAATAATTCTATCTTAAATTTTATTCAATTAATATTAGCTACCTAGAAAAATATTACTGCGAACGAAAATTGTGCCCTTCTTTATAGTTCTTATTAATTATAAGGTTCGGCTTCGGCATCAACAATGCGTAAATAATAAAAGTGGTGCCCTCAACGCTGCCACCCGACACTGAGCCAGCAGTAGACTCGATATCCATCACAGACCCTTCTCCGGTTAATCCATTCAATGTTCATGACAAAGTTCAGCAGATCACTCACGAACGCTCCCAAACTCTCCTCCGGTCCACCAAATCGATATCCTCTTGTAGATTGTAGATTTGTAGATTTGAACAACGGGGGCAACAGTGCACCGCGACCACGTATGAGGATCTATTGTGCGCCCCCATCCGACAACACACGCTCGAGACCCACCCTCCTGATGAACTCAAGCAACTTGTGACGACCAGAAGACCGTAACTCCGCCACCGTTAGAGCAAAGCCCCGTAGCACCTCCTCCCTCCTATGAGCAAGAGCATCACACACCCCAGGAGGTGCACCGAGGTCTCCCAATACTCCTCACAGAATCTGCAAGTATCCTCATTTTCCAGGCCCAGCCGACTGAGGTGTCCCCTAAGCCTGCAGTGACCCGTTAAAATGCAGGTGAGGACTCTCACCTGGTTCTTGACCATCTCTGTAATTTTCTTAAATCGCTTCTGGTCATAATCTCCCAGGAGCCCCTTGGCTTGCCGCAGCCCCGGAAGACTTCTCCAGCGCTCCGACCGCCTTCTTTCTGATTCCTTCCTTAATTCCAAACGGATAGTATGTATGGCCCAAGGAGGTGTGTTTGTTGCCTTCCTTGCAAGCGCATCAGCTGCCTCATTTCCTTCCACGCCCACATGGCCCGGCACCCAACACAGTGTGACCCGGTTTCAGCGATCCGATCGCAGCCCAGCTATCCGACATAATCATTATCTCCTGTCCCCGATACCACCTTTCCAGGCTGAACCGCACGCACATTTTAATGACGTGCAACTCAGCCCGAAACACACTCGGAAAAGTTCCCATAGGTTCGAAGAACTTGGTTCTTGGCCCAAACACCCTCGCACCCGTCTCAATACTGGTCTTTGACACATCTGCGTACCATCTGATAACGTATGTTCCCGCTGGGCGACCTGAAAAGTCACGCTAAATTTTTCTCGAAGCTGTACCTCCTTACCATATCGTCCCGAGGCATCGATAGGAGCGAAACCTCCCCAACAAGACGACGTAGTTCCCTCACTCCGATTATTCCAATTCCATTTCTCCCCAATCTTAAAATGGCAGCTTCCGCTGCCATCTCCACAACATCGATATCTTCTTACACAGCGTCTTCCCATTGCATCAAAGCGGGTCAATAGCAGAACAGTTTCTTTGTCCCCTTCCGAGTAAAGAGAGTCCCATCAAATTGCTTTATATCAGCATCAGTACAAATGCAAAGTCAATAGTTTATATTAATTAAAAATTTATGTTTATTCTTGAGTTAATTTTCATCTAGCTTAATCCTTCTACACAAAATTTGCCTTTTTTTCTACTACCAAATACACGTTGCCATAATTCTCAAAAATTTTATTTATCTAGTGGAAAATCTCAAACAAAATTTTTACTAAAAAATGAACAAAAAAAATTTCTATAACCTGTCAACCATTTTATTAATTTTTTTGGTTTTCAAATTTAAATAAGTAAATATCAATTAGAACTGTTCAGAAAACTAGAATGTGAGAGTTATTATAGAAATAAAAAAAAAAATTTTGTTGTAGGTCACATAAGTGGTGCAAAACAATAAAAACTTTTGCTAAATGACTACACTGTCAATTATTTTTATTTTCAAATTTTTCATATAGCACATTTTTTCATAGAAATTTTTTTGCTTTAAGCTCCTAATGCACAAGTTTTTATTTATAAAGTAGAAAATTTTCCTTTCAATTGAAAATGTTTACCATGATTACAGCACAAAAAAAAAGGTTTTTCAGGGCAAAGCCTGTTTTTTCACTACATACACCAGCAGTAGGGTACTTAGTGCCTAAAAGCGATTTAATACCACAATAAATATGCCACTTGCAAGCAGAACTTAAAAATTTAAACTCTTATTACAAAATAGTAATGAAAACAATCAACTTTCTAATTATTATTAGTCAAAAAAAAAGTTTTTATTTTAAAAAACAAAATTGTTGAAATAACAATAATTTCACACTTGTTTTTCTTTTTCTAAACTTTCATGTTCTAAAAATGCTCTGCAATAAAAGTGAAAACCAAAGAAAGCACAAAATACAAAAATTTTTAATTTTTTTCAACATATTTCAAAATTTAGTGCATCAAAAGTTTCCAACATTTTATTTTCTTGCCACCATTATGCAAGCAGAACAAACAAAAACAAAACTTCAAATGAGCGTTTTGTCATACCGCCACTATATTACTGACACTCTAAGTGCAACAAATAAACTACAATACAAATTAATCTACGCTCTACACAAAATGCAACAGACTGTATTTTAAAATTGAAACAAAATGCAAAAAATTCCACAACTAGTTATTTTTTGAAGCGTTATTGTTATTCTTTTGAAAATTAACTACGGCAAATATTTTATGAATAAAACTCACAATTAAAGAGAAAATATATAAATTGTTAATTTACTGTTAGTTTAATAAACTCATCCTGTGACAAATGCTAAATAACAACTGAACTAAAAATTTTCATTTTTTCATTAAAAATAAAAATTAATAATAGTAGGCTAAAAGTGAAAATAATAAAAAAAAAAACAGGTTATAATTTTGTAGGTGAGAAAAAATTAAAACAAAAAAACTTTTCATTTCTATATAACTTTCATAATTAAACCATTAGCAAAAAAAGGACAAAAAATAAAAATTAAAATAGCTCAAACCTTTAAATAATTGTTGTTTTTTATTTTAAATACCTAAATAGAATAATTAAGACGATATAGGGTTCTACAGAAAGGAAACGGAGTGATTTAGCACTAACACAAAATTTTAATGCAGCCAAAATTCTCACAAAATTTTGTACTTTTAATAAAATCACAAAAGTAAAAGCGTGTGACTTGCAGATGTTAATAAAACTTTTCGTAAACCAGCCACTAACAGATCTATCGGCAACAATATGCACCCCCGTTTGACATCTTTCAGAAATTCCGTACAACCCATACGGACATTCCAGGAAACTACCCCAAATTCCCAAACTGGAGCTCCCACCTCCATTTCCATATCGGCTTTTCCAAATAAATCCTCTTTTTTCCTATCTTAACTATTTCAAAATCAAGTAAGTTCTGGGAAGCCCAACAGATGTCTGACGACGCGAAAATAAATTGCTTTGGAAAAGTGGCCTAGACAATCAGTGTATTACCTCTTGTTTACTAACAAGGGAGCCGTTTCTCTTGTCCTATTTCTCCACAGATGTAAAGCTTATTTTCTTGTGTATAATACTTTTGATTTCCTCCTCTAACAGAAGCGTCGAACGGTCATTTCCTGTCAATCAAATATTTCTCAAATACCGTCGCACCCTATGTCGATTAACAGAAACAAAACTATGTATGTATAACTAAATTATACTATAACACTTTATAAAATTTACACTCATTACACTATAACTTTAAAAGAACAAACCAAAAAATGAGACAACCATCAACATTATATTATCATTATCATTATTAACAAAAAAAGTATAACAATATGATAATAATTATTACCCTTCGGTTTTCATTATGTCGTTTATAACAACTTTAATGTGACAAATGACAGTTATATTTCACTTGAGAATTTCATTTAATTTTCAGTAAATATTAAGTTTGTAAATAAATTTTTTATATTATTTATATATATACAGTGTATACGTATATATAAAGAAGAGCATTTGTTTATGTTCCAGAATTGGTTCTCTTCTTTTTTTTTACCATAAACTTTTTAACTTAATAATTTAATGCATGCAACAAATTCTCAAATAATAATAATGATTCACCATAATTCAAAAGCGTTGTGTATGGTTTACTACACTGTACATATTATGTGGTGTGGTGAAATAAGAAAATATTTTGTTACACGTTGCATTTTGTATAATTTACATAAGAGACAGGTAAGACCTATACACTTAATAAATTAATTGTTTACAATTATGTAATTACATACACATACTCATATACATTTAAAGTAAAACACGATATATGTGTACAGAAAATGATGAGGTGAGGTAAATATGAGTTATGAGTGGTTATTAAAATTAAATTTAAAATGTAAAAAAAGGAGAAAAATTTAAAATATTTAAACATGCAAGTATTTTGCAAACGATGTTTCCTTATTTAACTAACAAATAATTCAACTTTTTGCGAAAGAGAAATGACAAATAACTGACACGTCATGGTGATTAAAAATGTCAAATATATTTCGTTTCGTTATAGCACATTGCACATTATAATGAATTTTATTTTTTAAGCTTTTACAATTTATAAACAAAAAATAAAACATTTGACATTTGAATAATAAATTTAAGAACATTGAAAAATTCAAGGATCATTTAAGTGTAGAAGGAAAATTAAAAGGAAAAATTTTGAAATTGTGAGAAAATTTCACTTGGAAGCTTCAAGTAGGGATGATTGGCACCCTAGGATATTCGATATCTTCGTGCTATAAAGTAGTATACCGATCGACGTGCACCTGCGGTTTAACTTAAATAGAAAATGTCCAAGAAAAAAATTCACCTATCACGTCCGACACCCTGACTGCTGTTAAAGCAATGAGCCCATTTTGACTGCAGTAAAGTTCAGTGCTACTACCACTGCAGTATTTCGGTAGACTAAACAGTTTAGTAAGACGCAGGCGGGTTACATTTCACTGAGTTCTGGGTCATGTTGGCATGAAATGCAATGAGGTCGTTGACATGTCAGCGGAGGTAGAGACTAATCCATCCTTTACTGAAATGAAACCCTTCTGCGGAATCAGTCGGCTATTTGTGTAGTGTAAGATTATGAGGAAGAGATTGAGAAAATGGGAATAGAGCCCTTGCGGAGTCTTCCGCGTTTTCAAAAAGTGAAGGGTAACTACGACTAGAAACAATTCAATAATACTATTGCCACGGGGAACAATTAGGTGACACACTGGGCACTTGATGGGGCTTTTCAATCGTCAGGGTACTTAAGTAAATAAAGTCCAGCATACCAATTACATTCTACCTACACAAATTTCAAACTCAACAAATTGTTAACAAAATTATTAATTAAGACACAAACCATTTTCAAATTTCCATTATTTTTGTTAACATTTTAGAAATTTTAATTATTTATTAGGAAAATTTCAAAAAAAAAATTAAAATATTTTGTAATATAAATTCCCATAAGAGAAAGGAAAGCAAAAATTAATGAAAAAAAATTGTAAAAAAAACACTCCCAATGCTATTAAAATAGATTAATGAAAGCATATTAAATAATAATTAAGTGGTAAAAAATTTTGACTAGATTGACCATTAAAGACGACAATAATGGTAATGGCACAAAGGTGTCATAATTTTAAACATTTAATTTCCTCCTTCAAAAAAATTATTACCCATGTCGCCGCCATTTTTTATTAAATTTAATATTACTTACATAAAATTAAAATATAAAATTAAAAATTTACGAGTAATTATTTTACGTGAACTTAATAATTATTACGTTTTCGGTAGAGTCTTTTTAATAAGAAGCTTATAATGCCTTTAATAATAATTTTTTTTTTTCTTTTAAAAAATGTTTTAATTAGGTCATGAATATTCTGACCCATTGTTAAAAGATTTTATTAAATTATAGGAAATTAACATTAATTATGTCCTTAGATTGTTTACAGAAATTAATGTACTCAAAAATTCATTGATAAAATTCCGTCCTTCTTCTTGGTTCTCTACAATGAGGAAAAGAAATATCATTTAAGAAAATGTGAAAAATTTTTGATTTTCATACACCGTAATTGTCTCATGGTATAACTTTGTTATCATTATAATTCAAAAATCTAGCAAATATTTGCCCCATTTGAAACTCATAATTGAATTTAGCAACTGAAAGCTTCTACATTCCCCAAATCGATCCAACCAGGCGTCTCGTATACCTTAATCTGCCTCACTAATTTAAACGGCTATATTCCAATTTTAATCAAAAATTTCTACATTAAGCACATAAAATATAAATTTTTAAGAACAATTTCAAATTATCCACCTAAAAAAAAGAAATTAATCTTCGTTCAAAGTAACGCAATCACTTTTTATCAATTCACTACCGTACCCTTGCCTTTTATAATATTTTTCAAAATCGTTATTTAATCAGCAAAATGTTAAAAATCTAAAACATAAAACTTATCTACATCCTCTAATAAACCTTTAAAAATACTAATTGATAAATTTTCACCTGTTTTTTATTAACCATCGCGTATACCTACATTAAGTTATGCCGAGTTTCTTTCCATAATCCTTTATAAACACAATAATCCTCTCTTTACATAACAACAAAAATTATCTTTTGATGCCATTTTGATACAAATTTCAGACTCACACCAAAAAAACGAAACAAGGATGTAGAAGCAGATGGAAATCTAAAGAATCTAAGGAATATATCTGAAAAAAAAAACAGAAAAAAAAGAAATACAATTTCAAGATAAAGCAGTTTTTATTTCAGTTCTTAAAATATTTGTACAAGTGCTATAGGAAGGAATAATTGTGTCAACAGAATAGATTATCAACACTTAAAATTCAATCAAAACAATGAAAGTGTTTGTGTAAGAAAATCCTAATTATGAAACTCAACGACAATTAAGAAATCAAAGAAAGTAAGGACAAACAAAAATTTTCGATATCAAAACTGTTAGAATACTATTTCCTATATGTAGTTGTAAATTTTTTGTCACACCATCGACCTCTGTGATCATAAATGTATTAAAGGGAGCCTCAGAAGCTACAAGATTTTGGCTCCATCAGACAACACAGCTTTCCTCAAGGATCTGGTATTTAACATTACAAAAGCGGAACAGAACCATGAAGTGGCTCATGAAATAAACTTGTTTTGGTATTCGGAGAGCGTCAACAACAATTCCATTAACACTAGATAACTATCGAGACAGATACAAAACTACTAATAGCTTTCTATGCACCATATATATAGTACAAAAATTGTCGAATGAAACCATCGAAATTTCTCTGCCTATGGTCCACGTTGTAGGAAGGGTAAAATTCAAAAAATTTAATTTGCCGCTCATATTGATAATTCATAATCGAAGTAAATAGCAGAGCGAGTTCGTGCGAAAGGTTACCCACGTCGAAATGCTTCCGAGAGAATATTTCTAAAATGATGTATGTAGCGTTAAGAAGAGAGTGCAGGGTGTCGCCTCTACTTGTTAGAGAATGGAACGGCAGAGCATCTGCTATGCGAGTGTGAATTTGTGATTAACTTAACGTTAAGATTTTTCGGGCTTCTTCCGACTCACAGCAGACGTACTAAGATTCGTTATGGGATTCACAAAAGATTGTATTGATCGAGGTGAAAAAGAAAATATCCGATACCTTAATGTCATTTGCGCATAGAATCGAATTCCAAATATATTTTATAATGTGCGTGTTCCAGTTACTAATTCATCACTCATTTTAGAGCAAGGAAACTACAGGGCACCTGAAATTCACCATCTAAATGCTTAAATGCACAGAACGGAATAAGTTAGTTAGAAATTTGAAAAGAACGTTAATTCAACTTTAGAAATATTTTCAACAATTTTCTTCGTACGAAAAATTTTCTAGACCTTCTTAGTTTTGTTGCTTTTATTGCTTTTTTATTTTTCTTATGTCTAACAATTAATTTAATTATAATTATTCTCTATTAACAGTTACAGAATTAAGTCACACTAACATTTTTTTTTTATTATTCTCACTTGTTCCTTTCATTCACTCTGTTTCTTCTTGTTTTTTGGGTTATTATCATCGCTTCAATGTTCATTAATGAGCCATTTTTAATTTCCTAGTTATTTTTTTTTATTACCTAAAATTACATTACGATAGTTTAAAAAGTTTAGTTGTATTCGTCATTTAAAGGGAATCAGGTGTGCTTTTTTCTATTTTCCTTTTCTATTTTTTCATTGCCGAAACAAGTGAAAAGTACTCGTACCTTGGAAAATTTTATTGAAAAAAAGGAGAAAGTTTAACTTTGTCGATATTAAAAAACCATAGTTCGGTTTTTTGTTTTTTATTTTCTTGTTTTTTTTTCCTGCTCCTGAACAACTTTGTACGTCTCATTAAATTAAAATGGCTTCCGGAAAATTAAAACAAGAATATAATAACAGTGATAAGGAGAACTATGATAATGTTGATAATGATAATGATAAACCCAAAAATACTATATTGGAGGAATATTGTGATTCGAGTACAATACATGGTGTTCGATATTTTGGTGAAACATATAGACCAAAAATGGAAAGGTAGAAACTCTAAAGTTATTTTAATCTTTATATGAAACTCACCTCTCTTCCTCTTTTGAAAAATTTTCCAGAATTTTTTGGTTTATTATATTTATGGTATCGGTTATATGGTGTGCAAAATTAACGTGGCAAGTTGTTGAAAAATGGTATAATCATCCAGTCATAATATCATTTGAAGAGAAATCAACATCAATTAGTGCAATACCATTTCCAGCTGTTACAATATGCCCAAATAATCAACATAGAAAAGAAATTGGTAATTTTTCATTTATGGCACTTATCGATGAATTATTCGATCAAGAAGAAATATCGAATCAAACATTAGAAGATCTTGAATATAAAGGCTATGGTGAACTATTAAATACATTTTGGACATTTTGTTCAGAATCACTTTATGACAGTTTAAAATATAAATTACCAAATATAACAATGATACATACACCAATTGAAAATATTTTAAGTTTATATCCAAAATTTGACGAAATATTTGAAGCATGTTATTGGAAAGAGAATCCATTAAAATGTATAGATATTTGGAGAAAAAGTATAACTGGTAAAGGAATTTGTTATACATTCAATCATCTTAGTTATGAAAATACTTTAAGAAAAGAAACGTAAGATTTATTTTTATTAAAAATTCCGGTGCATTGCATATTAAATTTTTGAATATTATAGACTTCATGATGATTTCTTATTGGATAGTGCAGAATCAATAAATATAACATGGAATCCAGAAGATGGTTACTTATCAATTGATTCGAATGCAACAAAATATCCCAGAAATGTTTTATCAGCAGGTTTTGAAGTTGGTTTAACAATTGATTTAGTTGGTTTAAAAAAAGATTTAGATAGTTATTGCGGTGGTGTTATACCAGGATTTACGGTATTTTAAAATCAAAAGTTGAAAATATTTTATAAACAATAATTTTCTGATTTAGATGATGTTAAGTTCACCTGATGAATTACCAAATTCACAAGGAAATTTTGTTAGAATACCATTTAATCAAAATACATTGGTAGCAATTAAACCAAATATGAAATCAGCTACATCAAGTTTAAGAAATTATTCACCACATAAGTAAATTTCACCTTAAATTTAAACTGTATAAAATTAATAAAAAATTGCATATGTTTTAGGCGACAATGCTATTATAGTGATGAAAGAAATTTAAGATTTTTTAAAGTTTATACACAAAAAAATTGTGAATTAGAGTGTATTGCAAATTATACATTGAATATGTGTAATTGTGTCAGTTTTTATTTACCACGTAAGTATCACGCGAGCATGCAATTTTTAGTTTTGCAATTACTGTCTGGTTTTAAAATCGTTGCGCGCACGTCTAGCATCTAAACTATTGTGTCAATTCAAATCGATTACATTACAAAAAATTATAAACTGTTTGACTGCTCAATTTCATGCGATCATACAGTTGCATGTGTGCTCGTTTGGTTGTAAACTGTTTGATTAAATAATCTTATTATTAAATTGCTTTGTTTTAAGCTACCCGCTGTTATTAAATTGCCGCTGCCTCAAATCATTTGATTTTGCCACATATATCTTAAATATAGTAGATTTAATATTTCTCTTTTCATATAGGTACTAAAAATACGCCCGTTTGTAATGTTGAACAAAAAAATTGCTTAAGGGAAGCTATGAAAGAAATGGCAATTAAAGAAAGTTTCGATATAAACAATCAATGTGATTGTCTTGCCGCCTGTAATACAATTTATTATGAAATGGAAGTTTCACAATCAGAATTAGTTGACGAACGAAATTCGACAAAAACGGATTTATTGTAAAAATTTAATTAGGAATTTTAATTAAATGTAAAATTTTATTTCGAAATTTTTATTTTAGTGCAAGTGTTACACTATTCTTTAAAGAAGATCAATTTTGGACATCAAAACGTTCTGAATTATATTCGATGACAGAAGTTGTTGCTAATATTGGTGGTGTACTCGGTTTATTTATGGGTATATCAGTTTTAAGTGTTTTTGAATTGATTTATTTTATAATGTTACATTTTTGCCGAAAATTTAAATCAAAGAAAACTTAATAAAAAAATTATAAAATTTTAAATGTTTAATAAAAATAGCTATGTGCAACCTACTTATATTTTAAAATTATAAATAATGTTTTATTGAAATAAAAATATTAAAAATTATTTTTAGTCGCTGTTTATATATAATAAATTATATAAAAATATTCTATTTTATTCTCAGAATATATGGAAGAATTGAATTTTGTTTGTTTCTCTAATAAAAACCTATACTTTCAATTACATGTATGTTACGTGTTATTTTGAGAATTCTTTCAATAATACTATGCAGAAACGTGTAGTATATAAATAAGGATTGACACTAATATTGCACAAATTTAATATTCCTAAAGGATTTCAATATTCTATATTATATATATAGAGAGAGAGAGAGAGTAATTAACGAAATTAAATTAAATAAACATTAAAAAAAATAAAAACAAATTTTTTTTTTTATACTTTAAAACGCGAACAAAATTACAACCGCTTAATTCAGATGAAATTGTTCGCGTACAGAGTGAGGAGGAATTAGAATTCGAATACGTGGGTATACGACAATAACTGATGACAATATGCATTCAGTAGATTATGGACAACCTGGAAATGAAACCACATAGCATATGGAACCGCAAAATAAAAATATTTAACGCGTGTGTTAAGTTAGTGTTGTTTTATGGAAGCGAAACATGGTTGGTGTCCAGAATTATACATGGTTTCCTAAATAAATACCTAAAAATTATATGCAAAATATTCTGTCCACGAGGAATTATGAACCAGAAGCAATAATGTAATGGAGAGACAAGATTAATTAGAATATCAAATAAGAAGATGGAAATGAAAATGGATTGATTATATTTTAAGAGGCCTAGTAACATCAGTAAAACGTCAAACCCTGAAATGAGACAAGTAGAAGAAGAACGCAAAAAGAATTGGGGCTAACCAATAAAACGTGATCAAAAACAAAGAGACTGGCACATAATAGAAAATGTTGAAAGGGTTGTGTTGAAGGCCTATGTTCCCTATGGGAATAACAAGAATAATGAAAAAAAAAAAATCAGATGAAATTAAAATAAGAACGCAATATGGACTAGACATTTTTTTACAAGTACCCTTATACTTATAGTCTTCCACAGGTTCGGTTCTGACTTGTTCTGCGCCCTACACGATTCTCAAAGAGTAAGTGCTGAAAAGGTTTTATTTTTAAGGTTTTAATGGCGCCTCAGTTTTACGGCGCTCACCACAAATACTCACTCTGCATATATAGTAGATCCGGCACTGGTCTTCCATAACAATGACATGTTCATGTTCGTTTTAAAATTTTCACACCCATTTTTCATGTTATCTGTTTATTTTTCGGTTTTCTTTTTAATTTCACCAGTAGTTTTTGCATATCTTTTTGATAAAAACAAAAATCAACAACCATACTCAATAATTTTAAGATTCTCACATTTTTTTTAATTATACTTGGAAAAATGAACGAAATCATCTCAATTTTTATAATTAATCCTTTCTCTCTCTTTTTTTTTCTATTTTTTTGTTTGTTTTAAAATAAATATTTTAAAAATCCTTTATATAATGGCAGTTATAAATTGGCAGTCTTTGGACAAGTTCAATCAAATAAATATTGTTTTTTTTTAATAAGTTTTTAAAATCCAATTGAAAGAGCCATCCATAGTGTATAAAAACAGTATGAAATCGGAAAAAATTAAAAATTTTTTTAAACAAGATAGGTTAGATATTTTTTTTTATTTGCCGAAATTATCACTGATAATTTACACAATTAAATTATTATTTAATTTAGTTTAAAAAAAATTATCAATGATGATTGGGATTATTCAGATGCAGGTTCATCGGTAATAACATTACAAGGATATCCAAAAGAATTTCGCACTAGAAAATTAATAAAATATTCGGAGAAAAATAAGGCAATCAAAGCTATATTTCAAGAATATTGTGATAATTCAACTATACATGGTGTACGTTATTTGAGTGAAGAACGTCGTCCGATATGGGAAAAGTATGCATAATAATAATTATAAGAAACAATTAAATGGAAATTGTGTTTTCTAATTTATTTATTATTAGGATATTTTGGATATTTGTGTTCAGTATGTCAATATATTTTTGTATAAATTTAATTTTAAATATATATAAGAAATGGGATGAGAAACCGGTTATTGTTAGTTTTTCGGAAAAATCAACACCAGTCTGGAATATACCATTCCCGGCAATAACATTATGTTCAGAAGCAAAAACCCAACAAGAAATATTCAATTTTACAAAAGTATATTTAGATGTGTATGAGAATCGTTTTAAAAATGGTACAGTAAATTTAGATGAAAATTTTATTACACAAAATGAGTAAGTATATTTGTTAGAAATTACGACACCAGTTACTCGAGATACGACATTTTCTAATACGACATTTTTTCGACTTGCGACACAAAAACTCGTGATACGACATTGAAAAATTTTGCAGTAGTTCATGTATTATTTTTATTAATTTAGCGACAATTCGAATTAAATTTTTGCTATTAAAAATGTCGTATCTTGAGCTCCTGGTATGATTTTACCAAATAAAGTGAATGTATTTGAATTTTGAAAAAAGTTGAACTTTAATTAATCGAAAATTTTGGAATGGTCTTTGATATTAAAGTTTAATACTAGAGAAACTTTTAAGTTTGTTTTAAGTAATTATTCAAAAACATGGTCAAAACTTGGTTCGCCCCTGAGTTTTTTGTTTGATAAGAACCAGTTTTGCAATAATTTTATAATTAGAACAGAGAGTTTTTCAATTTCACTATAAAAAAAGTCATAGCAGGCATTTCTATTGTACTTTTGCAACTGATATTGGACTCTAGACAAAAACCAGTTATTAGGCACAAATCGACTATTATTAAAATTTAATGCAAAAATTTAATAAAACGAGAACTTCTTAACAAACGAAGTAATCGAAAATACTAAAAAATAAAAATTCAAACTGACATCTAATTTTAATTTAAATTTAAATTAATTTTTATTATAATATTATTTCTATTTCCAGGACAAATTATTTACGTGCCATTCTACAAATTTGTAATGTTGACTTTTTAAAAAAATTAAAGTTTCCAACAAATTTTGAACCAATTGATATTGTCCGGACTCTAGATGAATTTGAACCAGATTTTAATCAAACTTATCCATTTTGCAAATTTAATAATGAAATAACATTATGTGAACAATTAGAATTTTTCAAATCTTATACAGCTGACGGTATTTGTTATACTTTCAATGGTCTACCATCTACTTACATTTATAAGGAAAATACGTAAGTAATTGCAATTGTGTATTATAGAACAATACCGAAATACCAAATTTTGTTTCTAACATTCATAACTTTTACAACTAAATTGAGTTTTTTTTTTGATTGGCAACATCCCCGCGGTCCAGTACACAATATCAAGAATTCCTAGAAAATTATGATTTAAGTTTATACCAAAATGTTAGTTGGAATTTAGAAGATGGTTATAATGACACATTCGGAGACACATACAGAGCAACATATCCACATCGAATATTTTCAGCATATTTTCGTGGAGGTTTTTTTATAATTTTACAAGCATATGGACAAAATACTGACCATATTTGTAAAGGAGTTGTTAAAGGATTTAGGGTAAGTATTTCAAACAACTGTCATTAACATTTTAATGTGAATTTGGTATTTTTATACAGGTTCTTTTACATTCTCCTGATGATGTTCCATATATTACCAAAAATTACATCAGAATTCCATTAGATAAAGAGATTTTAATACGTATCAATCCAAATATAATACAAACATCGGAAGGATTAAGACATCTTTCGCCATTAAAGTAAGTAAAGTTGAAAAATATAAGGATAACATCTGGGAGAGCTAAAAAAAACTTGCTCCTGAACATCAACATTCTTTTAACAAATTTCATTTTAGACGACAATGTTATTTTGCAAATGAGCGCCATCTAAAATTCTTTAAAATATATTCACAAGCGAATTGTGAAATAGAGTGTCTAGCTAATATTACTTACCAGAAATGTGGATGTGTTAAATTTTCCATGCCAAGTATGTACTTATTTATTATTTTCTTTTCAGCCATCCGAAACTTAATTTAAAATTTTAAGGAGAACCTGGCACCAAAATATGTGATATTAATGAAATTTTGTGTTATAATGAAGCTGAAGATGATTTAATACGTAGAGAATTCGAAGAGGGACATCAAGATACAAAATTAAATTATCGTCCTAATACAACATGTAATTGTTTACCTGGTTGTACATCATTAACATATGAAGCTGAAATATCACAAGCTGCTGCTGATTTTGAAGGTTCTATACGTGCACAAAATGAATCTCAACATTTTGAAGAGAGTCCAGGGTAAATTTTTGGTCGTAAATCTAAAATACAAAAAAAATAAAAATTTTAATATTTTAGAATTAGAATGACAAGATTATCAATATTTTTTAAAGAATCACAATATATAACATCAAGACGTTCCGAATTATATGGCATGACCGATTTTCTAGCGAATTGTGGTGGCCTTTTAGCACTTTTTATGGGTGTTTCGGCATTAAGTTTAATTGAAATTTTATATCATTGTAGTATAAGATTGTTAACAAACATTAGAATGAGGAATGAATCACAAAAAATTATTGAAAATTTGAGACAGGAAGATTTAAATACACAATTTCATCAACAATATGAAGATTTGTTCAAGAAGAGTGAATAATTAATCTTGTAATTGATTTTTAATTTTATAAAATTTCATAGTATTGATTTCTATAAGTGTTAAAAATAAAATGAAATAAAAATGAAAATCTTAAATGTATACAAAATAGTACAGAACCATTGCTTTTTTAATTCTCAACTCAGGAACTAAATGCATAGTTCGATTTTAGAAGAGTATGAGATATGTTAGTTTTACCAAATGTCAGGTCTGGCTTTGACTATATATTGAAATTGGGAGGTAAATTATAATATTGCGGTTCTGCGCAGTGGGAATAATGTGCGGAGAATACAAGTGCATATACGAAAGTATCCGTTTACAGGGATGGTTGGTAGGTAGTTACCGAGCTGATCGCCTGTTGAATGTGAAGTTTTCCAGTCGCAGATTCTACGGCAGGATCGGTTGAAGGAGGGCGTACTATTATTTACTTATAACAAGACGTTAATGGGGGCGAAAGCGACTTAGTAGATTTTGTTCTACATATAGAATAAATATGGGTGGTGGGTTTCTGGTCTTAGCGGAATATAGAAAATAAGAGAGCTGACTATTTTTCTGAGACTGAGGCGGTTGAGGAAGAGTTTCTGATTTACCAGCCCTTCCGTTTGCCAATTAAAGATTGATTGTGTGGAGCTTGGAATATTACTTTAGGTGTTGACGTGTCATTACCTGTTGGGTAGGAGGAGCAACAGATTGGGATCTATGTTAGAAGTTTTAGCATATTGAGGCGTTTAAGAAAATCAAAAGTCAAGACAATTAAATTTCATTTATAATTAAGATTTTGTATAATTAATGTACCAATGGACAGGTTTTCAAATCATTTAGAATATACTCAATAATTTAGAAATAATTTCATGTCACAAATCATTCGGAGATCATTATAATTAGAGATGCTTATACAAGAAAATTTTCCAAACCTATACTAAATTCAATTCATATCTCAACTAACAAAGCTATATTAGAGTCTTAAATGAATAACTTCATTCTTATTAAAACACAATTAATTTAATTAATATGCACTTTAATTTTCATGTTACATTGAAAATTTGGCCCCAAATCACTAGAGTGTTAATCATAATACACACAACGTGTAGACAATAATTTCAGTATTATAAATTATTTTTCATATAAAATGTGACTTTTGAACTTTGGCTTTTATTATTATAAGACACACGCTCTTTGTAATTTAATTTAATTCCTATAAAACCTAATTACATTTGGGAATTTTCTTTATATACACACATTTTAAAAATTTTTATTCATTTTTAATATACGCACATACATAATAGTTATAATAACTACACATGTCTATATATATATAATTTTATTCACAATAGATTAGTAAATATTTCAAATTAATTTTCTACTCTTAAATTAAACACTAATTTTTATTTTTCTTATTACAAAATTGCTTGCGTGTTTTTATATTCAAAAGACAAATAATTTCATTCAAATGCTCTAGCACAAATACAATATTACAATTACATTTTATTCCATTCAATTCATATTATTAATTTTATTATATATTTAAAAAAAACCACACACACCTCATTATTAAATTCATCATTTTTTGTTGAAAAATTAAAGTCCAAACAATAATTAATAACAAAACACAAATATAAACGTTTGCCCTACATTATTTAAACTTTTAAAATTAAAAAATGAAGAGCAATATGACTCCAAGTTAATAAAACAAAAGCAAAAAATTACTGCGAAAAATTCATGGTGGTCTTAAAATAAATTTTTTTTTAATTTCATTTTAGTTATCAAATAAACGCCTATAAGAAATGTTGTACAGCTGCTATAGAAATTACTGAATTACTTTCTATATAAATAATAAAAACGGGTATCCGTGGCTTTTAAATATGGTAAAAAAATCAAATATAATTGAAATTCCAACAATTCCGAATGAAAAAAGCAGAAATCGTAAGAATTCAAATGGAAAAAATAGGTATAAAATTGGAACATATTAAATTTTAAAATAAAAATGATTGCATATATTTAGGTTACTGCATAAATTTAGGCGAACGAAAACTGCGATTAAGTATTTAAAATAATAAAATCAAAATACACCACTGTTAACAGCAGAAATGTTTAACAGTGTTACCGTTATTAATGTCCATATACCAACCACATATTTGATATAAGAAAAAATTTGTTTAAACTAATAAACAATTAAGTGTTTTAAGGCTCCGCCAGATATGCAATTTTTAGTTTTGCATTTTGTTTTAATTTTTAGGTTTATGTTTAAGCTCGCACACAAGCAACTATATGATCGCATATAATTAAGCAATCAAACAGTTTGTAATATTTTATAAACTAATTGCCACTTTTCGTTAGTCCAATTTATTTAAATTGACCCAATTGCTTAGTTGCTTAGATGTGCGCGCAACGATTTTTCAATTAAACAATAATTACAAAACTAAAAACTGAATGCCTGTCAAAGCGCTTTTTAATTCTGTCAAATTAAACTTTGATAAATCAATATTGATGCATCCATTATGAACAACTTAGCGATAAATTATTATTTTATTTATAAAATTATTTCTACTTATTTCTTTATTTCCACTAGTTCAACAGTAGATATTCCGGAAGATAAAAATCAAATAATAAATAATACAGCACTTGATGGCGCAGCCAATGTTTTAAATTATACAAAACCATTAGAGAAGACACCAAGTGATGCATCTGCTTTACATTTAATTAAAAAAGGTACAAAAATACAAGTTTTACGTGGTATTATAGCCGATTATTCAGATGCAACATCAATACATGGTATTAAATATTTTGGTTCAAGAAATAAACGTTGGTATGAACGTATAATATGGTTTAGTTTGGTATTAGCATCAATGTATTATGGTACAATATTAACAATACAAACATGGACTAATTGGTATAATAATCCAGTTATTGTTGGTTTAGCTGAATCATCAACACCAATATGGGAGATACCATTTCCAGCAGTTACAATATGCCCATTAATTAAATATCAACGTAGTGAATTAAATTTATTAGATAATTTAAATAAAACAACGTTTGAAAAATATTTAGAATATTATAAAAATGATGATAATCGTAATGAAATGCCAATGGAAGAGTAAGTTGTTTTAATTATAGTTACACATTGATATCAAACATCGTTGAAAGATTTTGTATGATTCGGATTAAATATTTCATTATCAAACAATGCAAGAACGTTCCAACATCAAGCTTTCAACTTATTTTCAATCAAATTGAACAAAATCGATTAACAATGTTTGATAGTGTAAGCATTCAACAAAAACGTATTATTCAATTTCCGACTATACTTAATACTCTCACGTATATACTTAAACATGTTCTAATTATTTGAAATTTAAACATGTTTGAGAGTGCAATTACAACTCATACAAGTTTTCCAAAGTAAAAAATCACAATGCTACTATAATTTTTTCTAATTTTTTTTCATATTTTCATATTTCTATTCATCCTTTCACACAGTATACAAAAATTGGAAGCAATATCACATGTTTGCATTATAAATTTATTATTTTTTGAAAAATTTAATTTCCCAAATCATTCAACATTAAATGAACAAATATCAAGAGCAAAATCATCAGTAATACAAAATACAAATAGTAATCGATCTATTACACCAACAACAACAATTCAACAAAAATATCGAAAATATAAAAGAAATAATTTTAAATTACCAAATATTTTACAATCACTTGCACCGCAAATTAATGAAACGTTAGAAATTGTTAAATGGCGTAAAAGTGAGCTAATAAATTTTAAGGATGAAATTAAATATGTACTTACTGATGACGGTGTATGCTTCAGTTTTAATGCATTGGATGATTCAAAAATATTTCGTGATCCGAATTTTGGGTACGTAAACACAGAAAAAAAAATAATAATAATGCAATTTTATAAATTGTACGTTGTTTGGCTGCACTACTTAATATTGTGTGAGTGAATGTGTGTATGGGTTTTTTATTGTTCCCTTTCTCGTTTTGGAGTTTTTTCTTTGTTGATTTTCAAATTAATATTTTTCATTTACAGTGATATTTTTTTTTTCTGCGTTTAATTTATCCTTTTTTTTTCTTTTAGCCCATTTATATTTTTAATAGTTCCACAAGGATTTTAAAAATTTATTTTTCATTCTTGTTTTTTCTTTTTCGTTGCACAATTTTCATTTCCATCCCATTTTTAAATACTTAAGTACATACAACTTAAGTACACATTGCGAATTTTAAAATTATAACAAAAACTCTTAGTCCATTTAAAATGTCCATGCATAAATGTGTTCTCAAATAACGGAATAAAAATTTTAGTCGGGCAGTATAGGGTATAATCTTATATTCCATACCATACCGGTTCCAGAAATTTAAATATTATTTGATATTTTGTCGATTAAGAGTGACGCTAACTATACTAGAATGACTTTTTCAATCATCTTAACCGTTATAGTACGAGGTGACATTTTGAACAAATTCGTCGTTAACTGCCATCTCCCAACGGAAATATTAGTTTGAAATCTGATCAACTAGTAAATAGGAGAACGGGAACGGGTCGTCCCCCTTTTGTAAGTTACCTACTTCAAGCTATTAATGGCTTGATTAAGCTAAAATCAAATCTTCAATGGGTGGATAAATAGGAATATCGTCACGCATCAGAGAAAATATCAACTGATAATAACTTTGTTACTTAAAACTATTACGTACCTTCAACTCAACCGAAGAGAGAGCATACTATTGCAATTCATAAGAATTTGATTCTATATACAAACATTTTATTGTTCAGATTCGTTACTCTAGCCCCATAATTGTTCAATATTACTTGATATTTTCAACATATAAACCATTTTCTCTTCTCTCTACTCTCCTCATATTGTTTTAATGGATTAAATCACTACAGAAGCAAAAAGAAATTACACAAAATAGTAAATTGTTTACACTTAATTCACAACTTATATTTCATAGAATGCATTTTTTATTCAAATGTGTGTGTTTTTGTGTGTTTTAATAATAATTGGTAAAACACAATAGTTGCATATGTTGTTTAAAACTCTAATATTTGATAATGCAACAAGTTGCTAATAGAACAAAATATTGTTGATAAAAATTAAATGTGAAAAAAAATTGAATGCGATGATTCTATATTTCAAATATCCTTGTTCAAATATCCTTGTTTGCAAGTATTAAATTTCTCTTTTTATCCTTTTTTCTGCTATTCTTCTACTGTTTATTATTTTCGTTTCTTTTTTAACTAAAAATTACGCTAGTTTCCGTACATTTTGTTCAAATGAATATTGAAAAAAAATGGCTGCTAATAACTCTTTTTTTTTTCTTTCTTCATCATTTCTATTTTCTTGTATCACACATGTACATTTTGGGGGGGATTTCTCTCTACACATACTTTCTGGTAAACTGTGATAAATTGCAAAAGATTTCAAAGGAAAAATTTTACAAGAAAAATTCCATGGACCCTTGAGAAAGGTTATAAAAAAAAAGCTGGTACAACAACATATCCAAGACGTGTTCTGGCTGGTGATGTTGATGAAGGTTTTTATGTTAAATTGAAAGCTAATTTACAAGATACCGATAATTCATGTGGTGGAAAATCGCAAGGATATAAAGTAAATTTTTCTTAGATTTTTGTTTTTTTTTTCAATATTTTTTTAATAGTTTGAGTAAATAAATCAAAAAATCAAAATACATTATTGTTTACTTTTCTATGTTGATTTTGTAGATAATTTTACATACACCAAATGAGCTGCCACTAGTATCAAAACGATTCTTTCGTGTTCCGTACAAACAAATTATATCGGTTGCAGTGAAACCAAATATGATAACAACTTCAAAAGACGTCCGTAGTTATGACCCTGAAAAGTAAGTATAGTAGTTTATAGATAAACTTAAAACTAAACCATCATTGGCGAATATCTAGGCCCTCGGAAGATAAATTTAGACCCAATACATTCTAGAGATGCTTTTTTTTTTGAACAAAGTGTATTTAGTATTAAAGAATAGGTAATTACGCGAAGGCTTTTTTGTGTACGTATTTGTACCTAGGACAATTTAGTCGCAGAATTCGAGAATATGTTCCGATAGTCTAAAAAAGAATACCATTTGTTCTCCCATATTTGTTTACAAAGAAATGAGTTCCGCGTATATATTGAATACTAATTGAGACGATTACTCTTCCTCCTCGGCAATCTCTTTAAATCGTTAGCAACCCATTCCTAAGAGGTGTTTATCATTTAATTTGTTCTTTACTTATAAATATTACTTGTTAAACTTTATTTAAATTACGAAATCTTAATTAACAAATAAACTGCATCAATTTTAATTTATTAAATTTTTAATAAATGGAATAAACTAACTAATATTTTTTAAATACATTAAGACGACAGTGTTTCTTCAATAATGAAAAATATTTGAAGTATTTTAAAATTTACACCCAAGCAAATTGTGAACATGAATGTTATACTAATGCAACACAAATTGCCTGCAACTGTACAAAATTTTACATGCCAAGTAATTCATTATTTAAATATTTTTTAATTTTACTATTAAAAAGAAACCATTTTGATATTTTCTTGGTCCAATGTATATAGGAGATCCATTATATGATTATTGTGGTGCAACAGACATAAAATGTTATAGAGAAGTTCGAAAGAATCTTTTAAAAGTGGATGGATTTAAGACGATTTGTAACTGTTTGCCAGCATGTACATCAATTGCATATGATTCTGAAGTAACTCAATCACTTCTCAAAGATAATGGTTCAAATTATGATACACAAAATGAGTAAATACTCACTCTACCTTTATAATACATTTATTACAGTTTTTACTTGAGACTTTTCGAGTTTCTATTTAATCTTGTTTTTTTTTTTCAGATTTGCACGATCTATTATGAACGTATATTTTGCTAAAAATCAATTTTTATCGGCAAAACGTTCTGAACTTTATGGTATCGCTGATCTAGTAGCAAATATTGGTGGACTTTTTGGCCTCTTTATGGGTGTTTCAATTTTAAGCTTAGTAGAAATCATTTACTTTTGTACACTTCGATTATGTGTCAATATGAAAATGAGAAAAAAAGCTAAAAAGAAATTAGAGGAAAAAGCAAAAAGACGAGAAAGCAAAGGAATCTCGATTAAATAAATTTTATTTTAAAAAAATTTAACCCAAAAATTATTTTAAATTGTAAAATTCTATGGCTTATTATTTTTAATTCATTGTTTTTGTTAATGAATATTAAATTTTAAAATTTTGAAAGTGAACTTTAATTTAAGATTAAGAAAAATTCTTATTTTAAAACCTAACTCTTTGAAACTCTTGAACTACTTATATTAAAAAAAGTACCCCAAATATTGTACCCTAACAAAATTATACGAAGCAATGACATGCCAATCTATCAAAATTTGGACATTTTCAATACTATTGTACCCATTCGTAAATTACAGTCAAAGTACAATCATAGATTTAGATATTGGTACCGTTACAGATGGCGTTTGAGATTAAATCTGCCTTACCATAGAGGAACCCGAGAAGAACAAGTTGGGCTAAGTTTTGGGACTATCGTACGGGCCAATCTCATGGCTGTGCCTAATATAGAAAACAATACTCATGACTAACACTCTAACAACAACTAACACTCTGTTACGCTAATAAACTAGGTCATGCCAACCTTACAACGAGTGCCTTAGGAAATGTAAAATAAAAGTGAACCTTGGTTCTTTTCGCTTTGAAAAAAACCAAGGTTGAAAAGATTTTGTCGAAATGTGAAGTGTACCAAGGACTGTAACAGACTTAGTAGATTGAAGTGTAACGAAGACTTCAACCCTCTCTTTCCATGATAGAGGGGGTGGGAACGAACATCAAGAAACTTTTAATTTAGCATTTTTCGCACTATGTTGAATTGGTTGCAGATGCGACCGGTGGTTAAATCATCATCGTAGCAAGGGCTGCAATCTTTTGTCACTGATGAGAGGGTTGTCTAAGCTATTGATAACTTCCCGCCGTATGCGGCGACTGGAATGAATAGCACAATTCTGCCGACAATACTGGCTTCTCCCAATGTACTATGTACCCAAACCATCCAAACGCGTAAGGATGATCTTCATCCCAAAATCGAGGAGGAGGGATTGTGAAAACGCAAAGAATGTGAGATCTTCTTTTCTGACCTCTTTTGTCTGAGAGGTTTAGAGCGTATCTTGAAAGTAAGGTTGCAAAAGAGGATGAAATTTACTTGCTGTCAGAATTGCCACATGTGCATCGGATGGGCAAGTTCTCCAACACTGCAGTACATGAGGTCGTTCAGGTGGTGGAACATTACATTAAATACAAGCTTTCAATAATGTTAGATCGTTCAATAATGCAAGATAGTGTTTACCTCGCTGTTAGTCCTATTTTTAAGGGTTTGAGTATTGTGTTGGATTCAAAGTTTAATTGGTGGATTAACGTAAAGAAAAGAGTGAGGAAGGCTTAGATCTGTCTCTACAACAATAAAACGGTTGGGAGGCGGTGGTGATTTAACTAATATGGTTATGTAGCTATACAGGGCGGTTGTCTGACTAATCCTCACATGCATATGCTATGAAGTATACCTACGGTTGTGCGCCCTTCCACACATAAGTAGTCACTTCGGCAGACCAAGCGTGAGTAGCAGGGTTTGGACAAGATATCGCGAATTTAAGCAGATTCCTCAGAAGAATCGGGTGATTTATATAAACACCTGTAGTAATTCGCTAAATAACGGTCTGGAGGTCATGGGGTTCGGTGGACGTGATGCACCGATCACAGATAAACTTTTATGGGACCTATTTTTTTAAACATCACTGGGCAAAAGTTTTTGTGGTTTTCAAGACATTTTCACGAAAAACCACAGAAACACGAAATCGGAATTTAAGCGTTTGTATTTGAGAAATCCTCATTTAAGCAAACCAGTCTGAACCGATTTATAACCCCATTTACAGTTTTCTAGCTCTTTTCATCCTTTATATATTATCATTTTTGAATTGCACAAGAAATCATTTGGACATTAAATAAACCATTTGCATACATACAAATATAAAAGTATAGTTATTATTATATGAATATATGGTTTGAATTTAATTTATTTTCTGTTACTCTTTGAAAAATTTATAAAACGACAGCAAAGTTTTCGAAGAAATGTAAAACCCTATAATAGTAGAGTATATGTACATAAAACACAAGTTAAATCATTTGGGATTTAATTTTTTCGTTGAATTAAAATGGATTCCCTTAATTAGTGACACGCATGATTTCAACTACAGTTGTACTGTTAGTTATAACGACAACATGACGGTTCGTTATTTAAAAAAAATGAAAAACATCACGAACACAAATGACAATAAATTACGAAATTTTAATTTTTCCAATAGAAGGCCACCGAGTACCTAATTATTTTTTGTTTCCTAACTAGACAAACCACCCAAACAGAACCAACCAAACAGAAAGTATATTAAGAATGGTCTAATTTTTTTCTACGTTTAAGAAAAACCTATTTGCCTCCTTTTATATTTTCCTCCTATTCTCGAAAATATTTTCATTTTCGGCATAAAACGCTTTAATTCGTGATTTCTTCCAGTGGGAACTTCTAACTATTTTACGTACATTTTTAATTCGATTAATAGCAATAAACAGCTAACAAGAATTTTCTCTGTTTAAAATTTCCACTCCTTATTTAAGCCATGAGATATGCAATTAATTCAAGTTCAATATCTTATTTTCTTCTGAATTTATTAAATAGCGGCTCATTAAAAAATTCATAAAAAAATATTAAAAAATTTTTATTTAGTTATTCACAATAGCAATGAACCACATATTTTAATATGAAGAAAAAAATTTTCATATGATTGTGTCAGTATAGAATTTCTGATATTTTGCCGTTTTGTCTAAAAATAAAATGTTAAACGTAAGTATATAATGCAAATTAACCTGAATTGACCTACTACACCTTAAAAGCAAAAAAATTTAAATATTTGTAATTTGAAATGAAAATTTAAAATTCATTCAAAAAGAATAATGGATAAAAATAAATGTTTTAAGTATTCCCAATAGAAAATTTTATAATAAACACGCTCATTACGAACACTCACCGTATATGTACATGCGGCTGGATGATTTCCAATTAGTTTTAATTCCATAACATAGTATTGGTATTCCAGTTTAAAGATCCTAATAGAAACATAATGTAAAATGTAAAAATGACAATATCATACTTCCAATATTTATTTTCATTATAGTTTCCATTACAATAGTATAAATAGAACCAATTTTAAATTTTCAAATAATATTTTATTTAACTCGGTCGATTAATTCATACAAAATTCGGGAAACGGATAATAATTATTATTAATAAAAAATAAAGTTGAGAGCAAAAATAGTTGGAATTTATTTTTTTAATTGCATAAAATATGCTTGAAGTACTTGCAAAAAATTTAGACAAGCCACCTGATAACAATGGTGGACCCACCAAAAATAATGTTAACGGAAATAATGAAAACACTGATGGAAGTAATACTGCAAATCCCAATGATAAAGTTAAAGCATGGTGAACTTTTAAACTAATTCGAATAAAATATTTCAAAAAAAATAATTAAGTTTTTCTTTCTATGTGATTTGTGTTCCAAATTAATAGGAAGAAAGCAGCTTTAATGACAAAAACTTTAAATGCATTCAAAGATAATGTATCAATAGCACCGAGTGAGGCACCTTCTGAATTTGATACAAGAAAAATTATCAAATACGGTACTACATATCAAGCGGCATGGGGTATTTTCTCAGAATATTGCAGTAATAGTACAATACATGGTGTACGTTATTTAGGCGAATCTAAACGTCCATGGTTAGAAAGGTAGAAACAATATCTAAAATCAAAAAAAATTTTAAATTTCATTTTAATTGATTAAAGCAATACAAAACATCTTACATAAACTAGCTTCGCCTAAACTACTAAACCTCCCCTAAGTATATGCAATTTTATTAATTTTTTATAACTTTCATTTTTCACAGATTATTTTGGGTATTTGTTTTTGCATTTTCAATTTATTTATGTAGCCGTTTAACAATGAATATATGGGATAAATGGACACTTAATCCAGTTATAGTTAGTTTTGCTGAAAAATCAACACCTGTTTGGCAAATACCATTTCCAGCTGTAACAGTATGTCCAGAAACGAAAGCACGACGAAGTGTTTTTAATTTCACTGATGTTTATTATAAAATTGCCTATGAAATGGGCAATGTAACTGAAAATGAGTTGAGTATTTTAAATTAAATTGTTAAACAATAAAAATTCATAATTACTTTATTCGTGCTTCTAATAATTTCAGAGAATATTACATGAAAGCGATATCACAAATATGTGATACACATTTATTTGAAAATTTTGGATATGGACCAGAACATGCTAATGCATCTTCTATACTTGAAGCCTTAGAAAGTTCAAAACCTAAATTTAATGAAACTTATTTTGTTTGTAAATGGCGTAATCGTTTAGGTTGTAGTGATATGTTTTTCAAAGTTTTAACAGAAGAAGGAATTTGTTACAGTTTTAATACACTAGATGCTGAAGATATTTACAGAACTGAAGAGTAATTAAAAATTTTTAATGATAAAATATTTAATTTTAATTTTTTATTGTCTGTTTATTTATTTCCAATAATCAGAACTGATCATGATTTATTCTTGCAATATGAACAACAAGTTGATAATTATGCTATTGGTTTAAAAGAAGAAGGAATTGATGTACCATCAGAATTACAAAATATAACAAAAAGAAATTTATCCACAATATGGAATTTAGAAGACGGTTATGGTCCGAATGCCGGTAGTGAAGCATTTCCAGAACGTGTTTTAGGTGCTGGTGCAAGAGCTGGCCTATTTTTAGTTTTAAATGGTTTTAAGCAAGATTATGATCAAATATGTCGTGGTCCAGTTCAAGGGTTTAAGGTAATTCAAATGAATATACAATACTTAAGTTCCAAATAAATCAATCTTCCGTCCTTTTTAAATATTTTTTTGATAACAAATCTAAAAAGCACTAATTTTCTTATATCTATATCAAAATTCTCATTACTTCAGCTCAACATCAGCTGATATCACTTGTTAACACCAAACATGTCAATTACAACGTAATAAATTAATAGCATTCTGCTTGCTTGACAAACATTTTGCATTCTGTAATTGACTGCTTCGTGTAATAAGCAACATCATGCCGGTTTTCCCACCGTTATAGATAGTAGATTGCGGAATGAAGCGACGATGCACCACGGTCGGCTTATGTCTTGCCTAGAACAACCCGCAGCGATCCACACTTTGATGAATCCGGGAAACTTTTCCGGGGAAACATACCACAACAACATGCCCACCAGCAAGAGTCCACAGACATTGAGAAGGTGCATCAGAGTCTCACTTCTTTCCCCACACTACCAGCAACACCGGTCAGTTCCCTCGCCTGACTTGCTTAGGTTTTCCTTCCATATTCTACGGAAAATTTTCATTGTCACATGTTCAATTAACTAAGGCGGCAGGACCTCACTTTCTCTTCCTACCATAACCCTTAATTCCAACAACAGTATGTATATGATAGATTCAATTAGATTTAGCTATTCTAGAGTTTTGCGAAAATTTCAATATTTTTCATTTTAAAACCTAAATTTTGTCTTAAAAATCTATTGTAAAAGTGAAATGTTGAAAATTTATTATTAAAAAATAACGGAATACACTAGAGGAAATTTTAAAAAACATAATGCCAACCATTATTAGAATTTCACTCTATATCAAAACGCTAATTCGCGTTACAGTTAACTATTATTTATGATGCAATGCAATGTTAAAATTTGAAAAACGAAGAAGAAGAAAACAAAAACATAAATAAATTAAGGTGTGAGTGTATTGAGCTCTTTAATATATACGAATAGCCAATAATAAATAAATTTGAAATGTCACTGGAGTATTCACGAATTTTTGGCATAAATTATTAGAAAAGTAAAAATAATAATTAATCAACAATCAACCTAATTAAAAATTGGAAATATATTTAAATTAGGTGATACTGGAAATTAATAATAATAGCATAAAAAGTCAAAATTTAAATGAGAAGTCATATATCACGGAAAATCTACCTTCGGACACATGTTGTGGAATACATCAACATCCAGCAATTTCGCGAATATTGAACACTGAATATATTATATAGTGAGCTTCTAGGAGAAAAGTGGGAGAAAAGAAATATTGGCGAACTGCGTACTCTCTCTATCGGAGCTGCGGAACCTTTCAATTTACCCGAATTCACTAGGGGTGTGAATTTCGAAGGAGTGCTGTAAAGGTGTGTTCAACACCAAAAGGGAGCAGGATAAAAGAGTTCCTTTATGCTAGTCGCAGTACAATTTTACCCCATCTGTACAATCTTTAATCTCATATTTATCTGTCGAATTTTTAATTTTTCCTCTCTCTAGAATGTCTTTAAAAAAATAAATACAGAGATTCGGTGTGTTCTTTATCGGAAAATTTTGTGCAATAAATGCGAGACGTTTTGGTAACAACGTTAGACACTTCATTTTTTTTTCATAGTATGTTTGATTGTTTTAATTCTACATAATTTTAATATTTTTCAGATTTTACTTCATACACCTGGTGAGATTCCACAAGTATCAAAGCAATATTTTCGAATACCATTCAATCAAGAGGTTTTAATTTCAATTAAACCTAAAATTATAACAACTTCGGATGGATTAAAACATTATCATCCACAAATGTAAGTATAAAAGAAATTTCTTAAAAATTTAGATTATTGACTTGTAATAATTATTTTGCCCAATTTCATTTTAGACGGCAATGCTATTTCCAAAGAGAAAGAAATTTAGCATATTTCAAATTGTACACACAAAGTAATTGTGAATTGGAATGTTTGGCTAATTATACTTATTCACAATGTGGTTGTGTTAAATTTTCAATGCCAAGTAAGTTAATTACGTTTCTCACCTTAATCTAAATTATATTAATATTAAAGAAGTGAGACATCTCATCCCAAGTCAATATATCACTTTGCATTCATTTCGCATACAACAAATACATTAATATAATTTCCACAACAGATCCTCTGCAGTTCAACGTGGTTTGGCAAAGGTAACAAACGCCTCTTTACGGCCTTATCCATTCTTTATAGCCCACAAAAAGGCATTCAGTAACTTTTAAAACTGAATATGCAAACGTTGCCGGTTCTTTTTTCTAATATTTAAAGACGGTTTTTGAAGTTTGACAACATCGTCTCTCAAATTCAAACAGTACCACTGCCAACGTCAGTTGAATTATTTGTTCATGTTCCATAGTTATCCGTAGCTGTCCAATAAACATCCAAAATAATGTTTTCATATTGAACAAACAATTTTTACAAAATATTAATCATTTTAGGGAATACATCTATTCCAGTATGCGGATCACAAAAGATTGATTGTTATAATCAAGCAGAAGACGCACTTTTAAAAAATGAATTTGAACAAGGTTTAAAAACGTCAAAGGAGAATTATAGAGGTGAAACAGATTGTAATTGTTTGCCAGCTTGTACATCGATTGCTTATGAAGCAGAAATTTCCCAAGCTGATTATGATTTTGTATCACAATTTGAGGCATACATGTCATCGTCTTATCTGGATGATCATCCAGGGTAAAAATAATCCACCTATAAAATTTCCAAAACTTCTTAATAATTTATTTTTATAGTACTCAAATGGCAAGATTATCGATATTTTTCAAAGAAGCACAATTTTTAACATCAAAACGTTCTGAATTATACGGTACCACAGATTTTCTTGCCAATTGTGGAGGTTTACTTGGTCTATTTATGGGGGTTTCAGCATTAAGTATCATCGAATTAGTTTACTTCTGTACTGTTCGTTTAATTACAAATCTAAAAATGAGAAGTCGTAAAATGAAACAATTGAAAACAATTACAGAACTTGGAATTGCACCTGCAATTATTATTTCAGATGATAAATAAGCTAAACTAATAATGGCTAAAAGGCTAAAATTGAATCTGCATATTTTTTATGTAAATTTTATCAAACTCTATAAAAAGTTTAAATCCGAGTGAAAAAAGGGCGACTTAATTTTTTTAATATTATCTATAAATTTTATAAAAAACATATTTTAATAAAACTGGTCGATTTAATTTTTAAGATTACTTTTATGATGCTTTTTGTTATAGCGTTGTTAATTTAATTGAAGTGAACTTTGCAGTAAAAATGTTTAAATAAGTGCAATATTTGAACTGAATAACAGTGGGGAAGATAATTTCTTTAGATTACTGCAGAATAGTTGAAAAGCGGGAGCAAAGGAACGAGTCAGAAAGCATACAAATTTTCTTCTAGAAACGAACTCGAACCGTATAATAACCCGCCGCTTTTAAACTTTCTTTAATTTATAATAGATTTTATAGATTTTTTTTCCTTAAAGAAGAATGGGGACTCGCAACCCTTCTCACTTTAAGCCATAGGTCTTTTATGTAAGACCTCCGAAGGGGTCACAAAGCCCCGTTCGAAGCACTCTAGACCAAGCAGAGGCGGCAGAGCTCACTCTCCATCTTGTTCATCCTTTTCAAATGAACCATAGAGAGACACTGTCTAGTGAGCACTCCAACCACCAACAACTCAACAAGATCTACTCTCCATCCTGCTCTCTGAGGGCTGCATTTATTTATTAGAATTCTCTATTCCTGGACACCAACTCACCTTACGAAAGGCACTTGTGTAGATGGAACATTGTGCCTGATGGTACATTGTGCATTTGGAACATATGCTGAAATCATGTTCCAAATACATCCTAAGCAGACTTCATATTAATGTGCTTAATGAGAGCACAATTACAATTTGGTTTAATTTTAATAAAATATTCTATTTATATTACCTAATCCAAAGTAAGGGAACATTAAAGCCAAAAGTCAAAAATTCTATCGAAGTTATTTGATATGACCTACTATTGCCATCCATACGTAATTGTTTCTAATTATTTTGAGAATTCCTAAAATTCTTATTCCTCCTAATCATTATGCCCACTGCTTTTTTATTCATTAATAGCATAAACCAATTAAATATCATAAATCAACTAAAGGACTTTCTATGTTATTTTCTTTACATTAACTTTCATATAAGTAATTGTTGTTGTTTATTCCCCTTTAACCTTGAATTTTATTTCAATACTAAATTTTTTTTTGCAAATGTTAAGGATATATTAGCAATAATTCATGATCATCAAAATGCTAATCTTTTATTGATAATTTTATTGTAAATTCACGCCCTTATAGAATATAAAATTATATTTACCTTATTATATCCAAATATTGAACTAGTCAGATATAAGGAAGGTTATACTTTCGTTAACGCATTCAAATTGTAGCTAAAAAGATTATATTATATTATACATACATTAAAGAGATGTGGAACTTCCCAAAAGTTTTTAAAATACTTAAATACTTAAAACTTGGAGTTCATTTAATATTTCTGGAGCTAACACATTATTCTACTTCATATCTGAAACTTTCCATACATATTATTTTTGACCGCAATCTTGCGCTGCAATTGTTTTGACTAATGTATCAATATTACTGAAGAACTAGTTAGATACTTAGGAAGACTGCAGTAAGTCATAAACCCCTTCTCGGCCCTCACAGGAAATTTGACTTCGAAATTCAAAACTTCAATATTTTTTTTTTCGTCATTTGGATATCACCAAAAGTAACGAGACTTGAAGCCATAAAAGCCCATAGATTTGTGCAACAGAGTTAACAGTGCACGATGACCATGATAGTATATGAGGATGGGTCATGCCCTACAACACGTTTTCTCTTTCACATTAAAAACGGACAGGCACAGAAAACATGATCTAGCCATTTTCCTCAAGGTAATGCCCCATCAAGACCTCCACCAGTGTGCTGAGATCAGCCCTACTAAACCTCAACAGCATCCTCATCCTCCTTTGTTCCTGATAGGCCACATTGTTTTGGTCACCCTACACATGTGAGCCTCCGCCCACAAGACTCCACTACTTCTTCTACACTTACATCTTTATGACGTCAAGATACGCTCCTAGGCGCAGACGCACCGAACCATCCACAATGTCAGCACCCCCACCCCTCGCAAGACGAACTGCCTTCTCATTGACCCGTATCCCGCTGTGACCGGGAACCCAGCACACAGTCACTCTGCACATATTACAAAGTGCCCCAAGTGTCCTCGTGCATCGACCCACCAAAGCCGACAACAACTGCCATAACTATCAACTTTACAAAATCAAAATTTGATGATAAGTTGATTTCGAAAAATAGACATATCAATTGGTCAAAAGTTTTAATACACAATTCTCCATTGTATTTTGCGACTTAAAAGTCTTGATATTCGTGGATTCATAAGATAAGGTTAGCTGTGTCGAAAATTACCCAAAGGTAAGCAGATCGAAATACGTTTCATCAAGGAAAATCCAGTTGGCTACAAGCCCCAAATTACATACTAATATTTCTACCATTTTTTTGTAAAATTATTTAAAAAACTTTTGGACGTCCTTTTGTATTTAAGAAAACTCTTTTACTACAAGCTATTCTTTTCTTATCATAATAATATCAAATTTCTTTCAATTATTGTAATACTAATGTTGCTCGTCAAGACTAAATGTTGACGTTTTATTAAACTATAATTAATAAAACAAAAAGAAAATTAAACATCATAACAAAATGTTTCCTTGTTCATAAACGTACTTTATACTTTTTACCTGAACTTAGTTCAGACAAGTAAGAGAATTTGGCTTATTCACACCAATGTGTCGGACAAATTTTAAAATATAAAAAAAATATTTCAAAATGATTATCTTAAGAATTTAATTAAAGTTCAAATATTACTTAAGAACCGTCCAGAACACAATAAAATGGCAGCAGGTCTTGTACAATTTGTATCCGATGTCAAAAATTTCACCAATTTAAAAAATAATTCAAAATTTTTACATTTATCTTTACAACATAGCAGATGTGCCATCATCAATACGAAAGAAAATTAAATATGGTGAAACAACAGGTACAACATGGGGTCTATTCTCAGAATATTGTCATCACAGTTCAATACATGGTGTCAAATATTTGGGTGAGCCGAAACGGAGTTTTCTAGAAAGGTTAGTAAAATATGTAGTAGTTGCCTAAAACTGAATTTAATTAAAATAATTTTAATGTTGTAGATTGTTTTGGATTTCTATATTTGCTTTTTCAATATATGGTTGTCTTTCACTTATTGGGAATACATGGAATAAATGGCAAGAGAATCCTGTTATTGTTAGTTTTAATGAGAAATCAACACCAGTATGGCAAATTCCATTTCCAGCTGTAACGATATGCCCTGAATTGAAATTCCCCCAAGATAAATATAACTATTCAGAAGTAATATTAAAAATTATAAATCGTGAATTGCAAAATATTACAGAGAAAGAGTAAGTATTTTTGGTCGTCCAGCTACAATGGGAGAAATTCTAATGTCGAAAAAAATAGCGAAAGCTCTTAATGCATCATTAAATTAATTCCAATTGAAAATTTCTTTTTCTAGAAACAATTACACTGATATTATGGCACATGTTTGTGATTACGAAACAGTTTCAGAAATTTTTGACATGCTAAGAAATGACACAAATATGTTTTCGGATCGTGATGAATTTATTGATATAAATACAATTGTACCGATTCTTGAAGAGCTAATTCCTTATGATGATATGCCATTTGAAGGATGTAGTTTTCAAGCGAAAACAATGAAATGTAAAGAATTATTTCGAAAAACAATAACTAAAGAAGGAATTTGTTTTAGTTTTAACTTTCTTGAATCTCAATATTTATATAGAAATGAAACGTAAGACAAAATTTTTGAACTTCATTTTACAAAATTTATAAAATGGGTTCCTATTAATTTTATAGTGTTAACAATGAAATTTATTTAAAAAGTATATCCAAAATATCGTCAAATAATATAAGAAATTTAGAATGGAATATTGAAGACGGTTATGATAAGAATGCCGATAGAAATGCTTATCCAAAGAGATCTCTTGGTTCTGGTGCTAAAGCCGGTCTATTTTTATGGTTATTCAGTAATAAAATAAAGTGTGATAAAACATGTAAAGGACCAATTTTAGGATTTAAGGTAAAATGCGAAAAATATCAAACTTTTGATTGTATGTTTAATTTAATTCTCTTTTTTAGATGTTACTTCATGCACCAGATGAAATCGATGATATATCAAGTCAATATATTCAAGTGCCATTAGGACAACAGATTTTGATATCTATAAAACCAAAAATACTTCATACATTGGAACGTTTAAGAGATTATAGCCCAGAAACGTATAAAATAAAGCTACGTGTTTTGTATAGCAAATCTTAAAATTTTGATTGTAACCCAATTTCAGGCGCCAGTGCTTTTTTCAAGATGAACGTTATTTGAGATATTTTAAATATTATAATCAAAAGAATTGCCAATTAGAATGTTTGACAAATTTTACATATTCAAGATGTAAATGTGTACGTTTTGATATGCCAAGTAAGTATTTTTATGCAGTTAATTTATGCATTAAAAAATTATTTTTATGATTTAAGGAAATAATGATACACCAATATGTGGTTTAAAAAATTTAAAATGTTATAATGAAGCTGAATATCATCTTTTAAATGAAGAATTTGAACGTGGAAGTAAAAAAAGTAAAAATATTTTTAATAGTTTTTCAAGTACGTGCAATTGTTTACCAGCCTGTACATCAATTGCATATGAAACTGAAATAAATCAAGCGGCTTATAATGTAACAACACATTATGAACCATTTATATCGAAATTCCCACAAGAATTTAGTGATATGTAAGTATAATTGAAAATATTTAGATTAGTCTAAACTTTCTCTTCTATTTCAGATATGAGATGTCACGAGTTTTTATATATTTTAAAGAACCACAATTTTTAACATCAAAACGTTCTGAACTTTATGGCACCACAGATTTTTTAGCTAATTGTGGTGGTTTACTTGGTTTATTTATGGGTGTATCACTTTTAAGTTTTGGTGAATTAATATATTTTTGTACAATACGTTTAGCTGCAAACTTAAAAATGAGAAAAAAAACGAATAAGAATTCAGTCAAAGAAGTGGTGAATTATGATAGTTATAAAAAGGAAATTATACATTAATCAATTAAAAATGAACATTTAATTTAAATATGCCAACTACCTAAAAATATACAATTTTATAAATGTTATATTAAAAACTACAATTTTTGTAAAAATAAGTTTATGATAAAATAAATGTAAATCAACAGAATATGTGGTGAACTTAAAATTTAAAAATATGTGGGACGTTCAGAAGAGAAAATAATTCTCTCAAAAATGATTTATTAAAAAAGAGACAGGCGCTAGTGAGTTATTCCAGACAAAGACCACCAATAGCTTCAGATTATACATTAAATGGTCAAATTCGTAATTCAGTTAGCTTAAAGACGTAGAGGATTGCTTTGATAACAAGTTATCATTCGTTAATCACTACAACTATATCATTAGCAGGACGAGCTCCATATGGAGATTCCAAGGAGTTTATTAACCCCTACATTTTGAAGTCCGTGTATGCGTCTCTAGTTCGTCACCATCTATAATATGCCTAACAGGTTTGGTCCCTTATTTCTATCAGTATAGAACGTTAAATCTGTAAAACAAGTTCAAGAACACAAATGTTGTTAATCAGAGCGAATAGTCTAGGAATTTTACAATAAAAGCGAGTATATCCCGCGTTCCAAATATGCCAATTCTGACTCGTATATTGACTATTGACAATTCATAAATAATGACCCTTAAAATAAGGTTGAATATTTTGTATCAAATCTATTTTGAAAACAAAAAAACTTAATTGACCAACAATTATTTTATTATTCTTAATATAACCAATATCGTAATTTACTATATACGAGTACAATCTCATATCGTAAATAAAAACAAGGAAAGTAATTCTATAAAATTTTCGCCACCCTTACATCATTATTTAATTATCGCGACAACACCTTTTTTTTTTGGTATTAAAATACGGCAACGCTTTAACAATAATTTATTGCGTATAAAAATATGCTGGTTAACAGGTTTTCTAACAGTATCCTTTTGAATCTTATACATTCAAGTATAAAAGTGATAAAAAGTGAAAGCAAGAAAAAAATATTTTAAGTTGGCATTACAAAACCGGCAAGTAAAATGGAAACAAAATTACCTACTGTAATAGAAGGAGTCCCTCTATCGTCACCCCCTGAATCTGCTGAAAATGAATCAAATTCATTACATCACCTCAAATTTAAGGATCATGCAAATGATTCAAGAAATATTAATAACGAAATAAAAAATAACTTAAAAGAAAATTTAACATTGAAATCGAAAAATTCTTGTTCAAAGACTTTCATTGACTTTTGCGATAAAACTTCGATTCATGGTTTCCAGTATATTGGAGAAAGAACTTTTTGTGAAAGGTATACAATTGCTTTTAAAAATTCATTTCAATTTATTTCTTTATTCATTATTATTGAAATTCATTTCAGATTCATTTGGTTTTGTATTGTTATAATAGCATTCTATTGTTGTGGTACTCTTATCATTGATATTTTTGATAAATGGTTTGATAAACCGGTATTTGTAAGTTTCGAATCGCAATCAACCCCAGTTTGGAAAATACCATTTCCAGCTATTACCATCTGTCCAAGTAGACAATTTAGTAGAAATGATTTTGATTTTCTAACAGCATTATCAATAGCAGAAAATAAAAATATTTCATCAAAGACGTAAGTAATAATTTTTGGCTTTAGAAGCTCATCTTTAGCTCAATATTTTAAACTCAATTATCCTGGACTATCATACAAACCATCAAAACATATTTAAATACTTTAAATACAGGCATATTACTTAAATTTGATTGGCACCAATAAGCCTTTATTTACTTACTCATTCTAAATATAATAAAGATACTTCAATCAATTTTAATTGAATTTCAAATAAATTTATATAAGACTAGAGTATTTTATACATAAAAGTTATAATCGTAGGGTGCGGTCACATTAGATACATACATTTCTTTATTAAACATTTACGTAGTAATACAAAAAATTTATTAATTACCATAGCTACCATAGAGTTGCCACTAAAAATAGGAGACAATTTGTCAAATATAATATGACAATAACGTTCCTGTGTGAACTCAAAAGAGCGGAAAATTTTCTGAAGCGCGAAAAGAACAACATTATTGTCAACCGAACCTTTCCGAAGAAGAAGTTCCTATTATAATTTTTAGATTTCTAAAGTAAAAATACATTGTAACTTGATCGAATGATTGCATTGCTGTCCAGTGTTACCATTAATTCTCACTCTTGTCAATTCCCCTTCTTTAAGCTATTATAAAACAGCTGGAACATTCTGTAGTATGTAGTTCATCCTTGAGAAAAAGTCCGAATAGACTGAAAGTATTTAATTTTCTTTTCTGTCTCTGAAAGATTTGGTCATTAGCACAACTTTTTCACTTCAATGCTTTCGACAGATTAATACACTACGTCATAGAACACGGCTTATCATAACCGTGGACGTTTTCGGCCACCCCAAATCCTTCTGTTATTGAATATTAAGGCGGAGTTTTTTTTTTCAAATTTGTTTTTAACTATTAAAAGTTTGTATCACAGTAACACTTTGAAATATATTTTGCTCTAAATTTAATTAACCGCCACTGTATATTGTTTAATAGACAACTATAGTGTACACACTATAAATTTCCATAAAAATAATTACAATTTTGAAGGTCATTCCATTAGAAAATTGAAAAAACAAAACAAATGTTGTTGTGAGTTGATTTTGTGCTAGAATCTTTAATATTAACTAATTAACATTAAGATTGAGGTTAAATAAATAAATTGTCCTTTAAGATTCAAAGGCAAATTGCTAAATTTTATTCATTTCAAGGTTATTGTTTAGGTAATCATTTGGGAAAAGACGACTTTTACCTTAATCACTTTGAAAACACTTTAGTATCAATGCACTAGTATATAAATTTTAAATTATAGAAAATCTTATCTGGAAACTGTTGGTCAAATATGTATTCAAAATGAAGAATTGCCATCAATGAAAGAAACTATTTTTAAAAGTCATGGATTTGAAAAAAACCTTAAAATGTCATATTTTCTAAAACAGATCAATTCACTTTATAATAAACGCTTTAAGAATGAATCAGATGGAGACTATTATTGCAGATGGGGACAAGCTGAATATGATGAAAATTGTTTTGGTACAATTTTAACAGAATCTGGTCTTTGTAGAACAATTAATTTTCTATCACCGGATGAAATTTTAAGAAAAGAAGCGTATGTATTCAAAAATAATATTTTGATCGAAACAAAAAAAAATTCATATTGCGAATTTTCGTTTTAGTATTCATGATGAAATATTTTTCAATGGAACACCAAATAGAAATCAGCAATTGCAAAGGGCAATGGGCTCTGGTATGCGATATGGTTTAGAAATGATGTTCTCTGAATCTAAAAATAATGATGATTATGATGTTACATGTATCAGTCCAATACAGGGATATCAGGTTCCAATAATTACCTACACATATAAGTAGTAAAACCTTTTCTGAGTATCGAGTAGCTTATTTTATTATAGAAACGAATCATTGATGTGAATCGATTTGTGTTTACATTAATAATGTCGAACTTTTTACAATAATTATCGCTATCACATAGTGATTCGATACTGGGAATAAACCACAATTCTTACTTATCTTAAACTTCAAATTATTATATTTTCAGCTTGTATTACATTCAGCAAATGAATTCGGTGATATTTCAAATCAATTTATACAGATTCCATTAGGACATCAAGTCTTGATTTCAATAAAACCAAGAATTATTTCTTCAGCCAATAAAATTTTAAAATATTCACCAAAAATGTAATTATTAAGCTAAAACTTTAAAACTATTTTAAAAATTTTTTAAGAACTTCTTGGTTTAACTTGTAATTTCAGACGTCAATGTTATTTTCAAAAAGAAAGATATTTAAAATTTTTTAAAAAATATAATCAAAGAAATTGTCAAACAGAATGTTTAGCTAATCATACTGTGCGTAAATGCGGTTGTGTACCATATTTTATGCCAAGTAAGTAAATTTTTGCTGAACACATTTACAATAATTATTATAAAATTAAAAATTTGAATAATATCGTAGAATTGAAGTCGACACCGATTTGTGGCCTTTCAAATTTTGAATGTTGTCATTTGGCCGAAAAAGAATTAAACAAACTCGAATATGATGATGACTTTGATGATGTAGTTGATGGTAGAGAAGAGAAATGTAATTGTTTACCAGATTGTCATTCAATTTCATATGATACCGAAATCAATACAGTTGAAAATAATTTCAAAGAACTTTTGATTAAAATAACAAAAGCACGAAATCAGTCACAAAGTGATGAAGAACTTGAAGAAAAATTTAAAAAGTGAATAGAAATTTTAATAATTAATTTATAGGAATATTTATAATTTATTTTCAGTTTTGTCAGTACGAAGTTTTTCATTTATTATAAAGAAGATCGTTTTATAACATCAAGACGCTCGGAACTCTTTAGTACAACAGATATTATAGCTCAATGTGGTGGTTTATTGGGACTTTTTATGGGAGTATCCTTAATTAGTTTAGTGGAAATTGTTTATTTTCTAACCGTACGATTATTTCTTAACACAAGAAGAAGTTAAATAAAGAAATTTTAATTATTAATTATAAATAATAAAAATATTTAATTTTGCATAAATTTCTAATTTCAATAATTTATGAACAGCTTATAATATTAATTCAAAACTATTCTAATAAAGTGACATAATAGAAGTTAAAAATGATGATCAAATTTTGTTTTAATAACTATGAAACTTATTTTTACTTGATCATTTTCTGTGGGGTTATATTAAGTGAATCTTAAACTAATGCTTTGAATTTAAGATTTTTGCCCTCAACTACCCTCAAATGGAGCTTTAATTGTTTAAAACTGAGAATGAAGTAAAATACTTAGGAGTAATTTTTTGATAGTAATCTTTTGTGGAGAAAGCATGTATATATATAACATAATAAGATGGATGTATAAGAACAAAATGAGATGGGTGGATGGTGATTCGTCCCTTGACTTACGCGGCGGTTGTAGGGAGCAAAAAGACCTCTCCCAATACTACCAGAAGCGTAGCCTAGAAAATTCTTAATCACGACATGATTAGAAGTTAGAGCGTTGAGAAAATTTTACCTCAAAGCTGAGTAATAGGCGAACTGAAGAAGTGATAGGGCTTGAGCTTTCCGATGGGCCGAACACCTTGTTTGGAACTACTGTCAGAGTATATAAGTCAAGTACTTCGAACTAGGTGAAACGTGTGAAAGTGCTTTCCAAGCCGAGGTGCATGCAATCGATATTTGTGTTCGCTTCAATCTGGAAAGGGGCTATCGTGAACAGAAAACAACGATCAGGTTGGACAGTTGCGCTGCTGTTGGAGCCTTGGGTTCATGCACCGTGAACTCTAGGATGGTGTGCGGTCGTCTTAATTGGCTCAATGAATTAGGCAAGCGAAACCGGGTTACATTGTTCAATAACCGGGTGGACGACAAATATGGGGAAATGTGTGTGCTGACGTGCTAGCGGCAAGGTGTGCCATTACCCCCCTTATAGAGCCGCAACCATTCTGAAGCACCACATGAGGATTTTTCAACCGGGAAACGAGGGCATCTGTAGGTTCTATGGGGAGATGGGGCAGACTCTTGACCATTGTGTCCTCGCAGCAGAAGAGCTGTCAGAAATCACAACCCACGAGATATTCGAGTTTTCCAGTTGGACAGGCTTCAAGGGAACGCTTTAAACGTAATAGCTGGGAAGGTGTAGAATAGATCAACTTCTGGGGTGGCGATGAATTTTTACCTCATGTCATATCTACTCTGAGAAACACTTAGTATGCATAGTTATGACACAAACCTATTGTAACGCTGCGGTGTTATGTAACATATTTAGCTTTTAATTTATTATTGCCAGATTTTACTCATAGTTTTTGGACTATTACTCATATTTCAATTTAAGGACATATGTGTGTTTCCATATTGTGTAGCAAAAAGTGAATAAAAGGGGTTGCACTCCTACATGAGGGGCTGCTTCCTTGATATAGTGGGAGCTCTTGACAACACTCCATACCATGTCATCTGTGAGTCGTTGCACAAACGAGGGATTGATGTGACGACGAGCAGATGGGTTTATTGGATGCTACAGGATAGGATTATAAAGTCCAGCATAGCTGACGACACACTCCTCATTTCCGCTGGGGTTACGCCGACGATGTGGCCTTCGTCGTACGATCTTCGTCTGATCTTCTACAGCAAAATTGGGAAGGTGTTGCGAAGGCGTTGGGTTAAATATAAATCCAAGTAAGAGCACTTTGGTCGCCTTCACCAGACGCAGAAGCAGGGATAGATTAACGAGCCCAATTCTGTTTGGTGAACGTATTGGTTACTCTAGGGAGGTGAAGTATTCGGGGATAACCCGGGATGATCGTCCCTCCTGGAATACCCATATAGATAGAGCTATCGAGAGGGCTACGGCGGCCTTGTGGACGTGTAGGAGCTTCATTGGTGGGACCTGGGAGATCAGTCCCAGGATAGCACTGTGGCTATATACGGCCCTTGCTAGGCCCATCGTCACCTACGCGTCGATTGTGTGGTGCCGTAAGGCTCAGAGCGATCCGATTTTAAGAATAACCATGTCGGATGCCTGTCTGCCGCGGTACAACTTCGACCGCAAGTACAGGGTTCTGTTTCTCGATCGATGGACGTGGGATTGGGGGGGCCCGGTACTTGAGTCGGGTTCGAGCGTGTCATATGCAGACGGGTCCAAGACGGAGTCGGGTGTGAAAATAAAAAATAGAAATCGCACCATCTATGTGTTCTCGGACAGCAGAGCTGCACTGTTGGCGCCTCATCCAGCTCAAGTTACATCCAAGCTGGTTTGGGGCTGCCTTGCTGCATTTGTGGAATTGGCATCGGAAACAGAGTCACGCTTATTTGGGTGCCGGGCCACAGTGGCTATGCGGGCAACGAAATTGCCGATGGGCTAGCGCGGAGGGGATCTGAGGCTGACTTTGTGCAGCCTCTGCCTTTCTGCAGTCTACCTTCTTCCGCCGTGGAGGCCAGGCTTGCCTGTCTGCTCGCGGCAGAATGCGGCCTTCACTGGCGGGACAGGAGATTCACCGGATGCGGCCTTCACTCAGCGGATTCACCGCAGAGTTGCTGGGGATGAACAGGCGTCGTGTTCGCAATATTGCGAATATCTTCACGGGGCACTGCCTTCACGACTGTCTGCACTGGCTGTTCGGCGCCGCAATTGTCTTGGACATGGGTCCGTAAGTGTTCGGGATCTGTTGTCCAACTCCCTTAGGGATATCTCCGGCTTTGTGGCTACAATAAGTCAAGAATGGCTGCGGTGACTTGGGGGGTTACTCCTTTCCCACTCGGCTCCCTTAAAATCTACAAATCTACAAATCTACTCCTACGCGAATTAAGTTTTCATTAAAAAAACTTACATATACTTTTCCAAAAGGAATATTTTTATCATAATTTTTACTTTCTCTAGAGATTTCTATTGAAATTATTAAAAAAACTTGGTGATACATAATATGCTTATATTACTTAAAGGAATAATTGCAATTATTTAATTGCCTTAATTGCACATTTGTGTTATATAATTAAGAACAGTAATATCATTAAGGCCGATTGAATTTAAGAGCACAATTTTAATGGTATGATAAATTTGAAAATTTTTAATTAATCCATCCAAATCTCTCCCCCCTTTGGAGCTCGTCTATAAAAAAATATTTCTGAAATTATTAAAAATCCTTCACAAATTTCAACACATATAAAATTTCAACACATTGTAATTCAATTTAATTTTTCAAGCATTTCTAGATTCAAAAACTAGAAATTTTTTTTTGTAATTTAAAAAGTTTTATATTAAATTCTAATTTTTGTCGTTTTATTCTTAGATCGCTCCATATTATGCCAAATTTAATAAAATATTTTAAATGTAAGTCATTATTACACAAAAAAATTCTACAATTAAATTTAATATTTTGACATGAAAATCACAATCACATTCAACCAACTTTCTCATTTTGTAACTTAGAAATTTTCAATTTTCCTCATAACGGCAAATTTTCAAAGTACAACAACATAGCATTTTCAATAGCAAATAAAACACTAATTTAATTAGTAAATTACGAGAAAATTTTTAAAACTTTCCAACTATCATAGAAATGAAAATCATCAAAGAACTTGTCCCTTATACATGATAATTTTAAAACTAAACTAATTTATGTACATGTGTATGTACATATGTGCAATAATAATCACATATGAACATTACAGCCATTCCATTTGCCATTTATTTTAAACGTTACGTTACATTTAAAATCATTTTCTTTGGTCAAATTGTTGTTTTTGTTTTTTGCAACAAAATTATAAAAAAAAATGTATTTAATTTATAAAAAAAAAACTTTTAATCGCTTCCAGAATTATTCTCTTTAGATTTATTTTAGTTTTTAGATCGTTAAATATCAAAAGCGAATTTCTTTTTATTTTATTTGAAAAAAAAAAATGAGGAACCTTAAAGAAATGCTTTTAATTGATTGAGTGTTATATTTTGCTATTTAAACTATTTAATATTAACTATATAATTACGAACTAATAAAGTAAAATTTAACTTGGCAGATTTCGGTTTTAGACAAAGTCACTGTATCCATAGCCGCCTATATAAAAGTCACTTTCAAAGAGTCCAATAAGCTTGTCTTTGATCCAATAAAGTACTGTGTAGTCTCACATTCCCGACAAATTTGTAGAACTAACTCGTATTTGAATCCAATTTGTGGATATGGTAATTCAGCATCATCATTATAAGGGTAGATTATCATCGGATGAGAGGACGGAATCCTCATCTCTAGGTGATCATAAGAATACTGAGGAATCATGTGAGAATTCTCTGGGGTTTTTTAGTTTAAGGACTGACAAGGCAAGTTCTGTATGGGAGGAAAGTAGACTACCTTGCAACATCTTAATGAGTGTAGAACGTTAGTCCGTAGGGGAGAAGGAACTGCAACCTATGCAATCTACAAAGTTTGTTTGCTACTAAATCCCGACAGCTTATCTAAATACCTTGAAACCAGTTTTGTGGAAAATCTACCTCGTTACAAACTAAAGTTAGCATTCGGTGAACTGTCAGAATTTTTCAAGACTCAGGATCGGCTCAGAGTTCTTAACAACAATGTATGCTTAACTTATTTAACCGAAACCAGGTTGTACCAGTCTCTATAAGAAGAGTATAAAATATAAGAGTAATGGTTACAAAAAATTATTACCAACACTAACATCCCTCGTACTTTTACCGAATATACTTATACTAATTACTATTATGTTTTATGGAATATGTTCATTTAGAGTTAAGAAGTTATTTTTATTTACTTTTCAATAATTCTGCCATATCTTATTTGTTAAAGCGAAATTAAGAAGAACAATCAGGGAGAGAGGGATAATTGTAGAATCTTTATCCAAAAAATATTTCGAATTTTATTTTTTTTTCTTATTTTACAATTATTTTTCTTGAATTTTTATTCATTTTTATTATTAGTTACATTATATAGCTCTTGCTTAACACTAAACACTACAATATAAGACTTTAAAGCACAGCACACGTAAAAGAGAAAAAAAATCAAAAATTTCAGTTTGTGATGACGTTAAACTTTTTTGTCCTGCGGTATATGCGGATATTATGAAACTTTTTTTATGTAGAGAATACATAAAGTAGAGAATACATAAAGTATTTTCACTAACCACATTGAATATTTTCTGGTAATGTGGTCTTTACTGAAAGTTCCTGAATGCGGCAATCGCATATATACCAAAATAAAGAATAATGCTTTCAATTTCATATATCGATAATAAATGAAAATAATGATTATTATTCTAAAAATGATTACAATTATAGACGTATAGTGTTTGAGTTCTAATTTTTAGGCATTAATGAATTTACTATGAAAATTAATACAACAACAATTTGAAACATAAAAAAAATAAATAAAATTTTTAAAATAAAATGTAGGAAAAAGGCCTGAAAACATTACTGACTTGCCACTTAAGTCTAGGTTTATTTTACAGCAATATTTATGTATTATGTAAAATAAATACTGTGTAGTCCATTCTTGGCCATGTGATGGTCATGGTCATAGGGTTCATTCAACATCAATTACATCTTGAGAATCAGTTTAAACTTCGTGGCCTATACAGCAAGACTCATTCCTCATGCTTGAACTCATATTTTACGATTTGACCATTGACCCATATCCTACGGTTCATATACTTCTCAACTCATTAATTATATCTTTTGTTTTATACATCATGGGTTATTATTTATTGGTCCTTTGTAGTCCCACGGCCACATGGAGATATTTGTAATTCGATCCAGTGTCTTTAAACATACTAAGTACAATAGCAAACTCTATATAAACATAGAGCTTCACTTCACACTATAACCCGACAAATAATATCATAGTTGCTATTTAGCATTACAATATTAATAAAAAATTGCGCATTTCTCCATTATTTTTAGGAAAAAAACTTCTTAAGAAAAGTTTAACTAAGCTAAAAGTTTTCTAATTTCCATTAACAACTATAAAATTCAAAACGAGTCGGTAGAGTTTACTTTTAGTACATAAAAATCTCCGTTAAACGAAAAAAGAACTCAACATCCATTTACTCAAAATACTCTACCTTTCCATCTAAATTGAATCAATCAGTCAGTGTAAAAATAGATAAAACCGCTCCTGAAATAATTTTCGTCACGCCAGATTTATCTCAGCAGAATCGATGTCCCAAAATTCTTCACGAATAAGAGCAAAATCAATTGTGACCACCTAGTGTTCTCAGTCCGCAAAAAAGGAAAAATGACTCATGAGATCATATGGCCATAGTGATGCGGCTTCCAATCGTACTACGGATTCAGCAGCCATCAGGTTAAAAACATTTTTAATATACAATTTTCTACTAGTAATCCAAATTTTATTTACTGTAATTACAAACATCACAAACGGAACATCTAGTATAATTTACAGGGCTAATATACACAAACTAATTTTATTAGTAATTTTTCAAAGGAAAAAATAATAAAAATTACAACATAAAAACAGGAAGTTTAAAAAAGTAAAAAATTTATGTACAAACTTCAAATATGCGCACATACACAAAAACACTTTTAGAAATAAAATCAAAACGAAAAAAGGATTCTTATGAAAAAAATAATTTTTCATTATCAAATATTCTCTTGCACTCACTTTTCTTCAATAGCTCCTTATAGAGTATAAAATATTTAATTTCGGTATATAGAATAAAAGAAAATTTGTGTAAATAACAACAAAGATTCGCGCATATATAAATACACATTCAGTACATACTCGTATGTTAATTTATTGAACAGATGTTAGAAATTTATTTTATATAAGAATATTTAAAATATATAAAGAAAATTCTCTTGAGAATTTTCTTGAAAAAGTTTTTGAAAATTATAAAACATTAACAAGCCACAAATGAACACTGTATATATACTCCATGTTACATCCACAATAAAAGGATACACACTGGCACACACACACACACTACAAAAGGATATACACTAAAGTAAAGCGTAAAAGTAAAACTAAAAAGAAAACTAAGGGAATAGTTGAAAACTTTTTAGATTTAACATCCTTCAAAATTAGTAATTGAATATCCTTTTTAAAAAATTTATTTACTATACAAAATATTGATGATCTTATGATTGTAACTTTGTTTGTGTCTTTGCTTTGGAAATACGTACATACTCGTATATAATAGATATTCTTATATTTCTATTCTTTTATTTATGAAGAATTTTAATTTTTGCACATATCTATAGAATTATTATGCGTGTTTAGAATAAGCAAATATGATGAAAATAATAAAAAATACTTTTACTGGCTATAATCAATTTTCCATTTAAATTTTAAACGTGTTCAGAAAAATTAATGTGTTGCTTTGCAGTAAATTAGCATTTATCTCGTAATCAAATCATTCAATCATACAAAGTCATGGTTTGTAATTGCAATTTACAAATGTAAGCTCCTAAAATACATGTGTAAACTTTTAAAACACATGGCATTAAGTGGCAAATTTATAGAACATACATAATGCTCATTTAGTGTCCTTATAATTTGATTTAATAAACAATTTTTACAATTATTATAATTGCGTAAATGTTTACCGGAAAGTTAGTAGAACTGGATAAGGTTTAAAGAACGGAGCAATATTGGCAACTTCTGCCACAGCACTGATAGTGTTGATTGGGTTTTCACTACAACAGAAAAAAGTTTAGGAAGGACAAAGCAAGATGAAATTTGGCTCTCAAAGACTTGATTAAGCATTATTCGAACTTTGATATAACCATTTCGGATTTCTGTTTACCATGCTAAAACTTCAACCGCAAGTACAAGGCACAATTTCCCGATGCAGTTGGAGTCAGAGTGATTAAATTCTTGAACGGGATTCAAGTGAATGTTACACTGACGAATCCAAAACGAAGTGGGGAATCGTTTCGACTGTATACGGTCAGACACTCGAATTTCTTTACAAGCTGAAGAATCGGCCTCCCTCTTGTGAAGACTCTAAGAAAGGTACCACAGGTATCATTTGTGAATCTTCAATGACAGCTAGACAGCGTTACAATTTCTTCAAACAAAGTTTCTTCATATTGGGCAATTGCTATCCAACTCACTTAGAAATATGTTGAATTTAATACTCGAAACAAGCATACTCTGAACGGGAGTTTTGAGGGTCGAGATAAGTCGGGAGTGCCTAACGTTACAGTCTAATCTATAATTTAAGGGTTTTATTGTTCTCTTTTCAGTAATTTCCTAAAGAGTTCATTATGTTTTACAGCTTAAAAACGTGTTTATTAATTTCCAAAATTTCACATATCTTATATAATATTCGTGTATTAGTTCTGAAGCTATTATAAATTGAAACGCAATTTCTTAGCACCTAAGTATCACTGCTTTATATTTAAATTTCCGTCAAAAAGTTGAAAGCAAACCATAGCAATTGAAATAATAAAAAGAAAATCGGAATTCTAATACACATTATATGTATATTTCCATTTTAGACATAAGTAGTTAGAATTTTTGACATTTATTTTTCTCTTCTTAATGGTTTTTATCAAAATTTTCACATTATTTTGATTTCATTTCCAAGAATCTCCTTCTCTCCATGTACGTTTCTTTGTGTAGTTTCAAAATCCAATCAAAAAAAATCTTTTTCCTTATAAAGTATAAACCATCAATTTGATAATCTTATCACACCTTTAAAATCATTATGGTATCTACAGTACCTTACGAAATCTACATAATAAACCCATATAAAAGTAAATGTCACATCATTGGCAATAACAACATCAACATCATCAATACTGTCAGTCAACATTATTCTGAAATTTGAAAAAGATCAAACGGAATCTTTCTTTTCGGAGAAATCTGATAAGCTGTATGTACGAGAGTAGTTTTGGAAAGGGGAAAAGAAACGCCGAAATAAATGGTGTAAAATTCCGCACTTTAATGGTTAATTCAATGCTACCATAAAAATAAAAGCAAAAATTAAATAACAAAAATGGCGGAAAATAGAAAAAGGATAAAATTGTATTAAGGCAAAAAATTTATTTCCCAGCCCTATAAAAGAATTTGTTTCTTATTTTCTTTTTCTTTTTTATTATTTTGCATTCCTCTTAAACAAAAATTAAATCTATTTTAGTTATTTAATTCATCAGGTGTTAACAATGTTCTCCAACAGAATAAACATTCAAATCAAATAATACTTATTAAACCTTCTTTACATAATGATCATTATATCCATCAACCTATCTGAAATCGGTTTCCCACTCCTGATATATTCGCCAATCGAACAATGTCCAGTCAGAATCCCTGTTAATTCACCGATATATGCTCTTTGAAGAAATACCAGAGCCCTTGTGCAATGTACTGGTAACAACTTTCTTTTCGCGTTGCATATTCTTGAATTTGCCCATCTGAGGTTAACTCCACTGTGTCCGGAAATCCAAACCAAGATTATTTTCGAACTGCCCCGCCATCGCATAAATATAAGACCTGTAATCTTGGACCGATTTAGACGTTGAAGTCTAAAACTCTAAATCTCTTATCACGATCTGGCTGTCTGTGAAGGTGATAATGCTGCCCACGGATATCACATTATCGCTAACCAGCGCAGGACCTCCCCAATAGCTATCACTTCCACCTCTCTCAACAGCCAATTTCGCAAGGTAAACATCTCTTCTATCTTTTCATCAGATTTGAATCTATCTATGTAAAAATGGGTGGATTCGCTCCGGCATGATCTTCCACCCGGCAGGCGAGTTTATGTTGCAGTTTCCAATCGTTCTGCGGATTCTGCAGCCATCTGCAGTCATTATAATTGACCAAATACATATAATGGCAACGAATGCAAGAGAATCTCAAAAGCCTCAATAGGGATGGAGCAAAACACCCCACCAACACATACCATTCCCATTTTTTAAATTTTGTTGTAACTTAGAATAGGCAATACGGGTTGCCGCCCACCACACTAGTGCACCGCACATCAGAACCGCTCTCATCACCGCGGTTTATAGCCAATAAAAACTTTTTGGTTTGGTCGCACCTCCTTCCGAATGCTTTCTCGTACGAGCAGAGCGCAATAGTTGATTTCTTTGCCCTTACCATAATGTTAGACTTCCAGTTTTACTTTTAAATTAAGAATCAGCCCAGGAACCTAACCTCCTTGCTTAAGCATGATGCCGTTGAGTTTCGGTGGAGTTATGCTTGGTTCTTTACATTTTCTTGAGTTGATACTAAGCCTACAGCCAGCAGCCCAGAGAGAAACGTACAAGAGAATCAAATCGTTGACATTTTACCCTACATTAAATATATTTTCTTCAATTGGAAGCTTACTTGTACGTATTATTGGTAAAAGCTAATTGAAGACAGTAATTTGACAATTATTATTATCAAACACGGAATACCTAACCTATTGAATTTTATAATTACATTTTATTACATAATTTTAGTTCTCATTATTCTTACATTATTTATAAGTCTATCAAACATCGCCAAACTAACGCCTTTAATGTGTGCAAATTTCTTAATATAAAAGAGAAATAAAATATGGAAGTGCATTTACATTTTATTCGACCGCAATATGTATGTTCTATCTGTCAAATGAATTGCTAAATTAATACAAATTTGTAATAAAATTCTGTTAATATAAAATATTTAATAGATTATAAACCGAAAAAAGCATTAATTTTAATATATTTTATAATTTTGTATGTAGATAATAAAGAGCAAATCAAGATGAGTGCATGAATTAATTTAATATGGAAGAGAAATGTCATTTTCATACATATATACATTATTTTCATTTTCATACATATATACGTTAATTTCAATAAATGCATTTGTATATTCATATGGCGAAAATATTTGCGGTAAACAATTAATCAAAATATATAAAGGAAAACATATTATATTTATAGAATTTCAATATAATCCCGTACAAATCCGTATACGTACGTGTACAAATCAATAATAAACAAAAAATAAATATTTTAATTTATTTTTTTTGATTAAACAAATTTATACACGATTTTAAGGCATCTACCTAAATAAACGCTTGAATCAAGTGACTTAAATGAGCTACGCGCTAAAACAAATTTTTGACAATAAATATCAGAATACGTGGTGTGTTCAATTAATTATGTAAATCTCATGGTACAAACAAAAACAATCTCTTATTAGGACAGAGAGAGGGAGAGAGAGAAGCAACAGTGTTAAAAATAGGAAACAGGTGACATGACAACACCAACTGTCAACATTTTCCATAATAAACCCAAAATAAATGACGAAAACATTATATTGGTCATATTAAAGAGCTAAATTTAAACAACTTAATAGAAAAATAGCTCGTGAATCAAAAATACTTTAAAATTAAAGTTCAAATGTGATTAAATTTAATGAGAAAATAATTTAAATAAATTTTCCCTTTCAATTATAAAAAAATAATAATAAAATACCTTATATTTTATTTTGATCCAACCCACCCCATAATCTTTTAAATTACTAACGGAACAAAAAATTTTAATCTTATAAAATTTAAGGATTTGAACAAAAAACATTGAAGTTCTTGCTTAAAAAAAGAAATAAAAAAAAAAATTTCCGTTATATTGTTTTTTTTCTTATTATTATTTTCCATTATCATTTCTAATTTTCAAAATTGCAATTTTCTCACTTTAAGATTTTCCATTCCTACTCTAATTTTTCTTTATAGCTTTTATCTCTGATTTCTTGTATCAAAAATATTATATAGCATAAGAAACAAAAAATCCAAAAACAAAAACGGAAAACAAAAAAATTCATAAGCCCATAAAACAAAAAAAATCAACGAAAACGAAGTCAAAAACAAACCGTAAATACGAATTAAAGATAACGGGAAAATAAAATAATAAAAAAACGAAAATAAAAAATTATTTCAAATGTATGATGGTAACCCCATTCTCATATTTTTTCCCCTCCCAAATACCATTTCACTCCCACTCCATTCAAAAAAAAAGCCCAAAGAAAAAAAAAAATTAAATTCTTTTCAAATATCAAAAAAATCAAAATAAAAAATTTTCGATTCTCCCCCGTTTTCGATTAACTTTTGATAAGAAAAATAGATTTTTTGTTATTATTTTAGAAATCTTAGCAAAAGTATCTCACAAATTTACTATTTCTAAAAAAAAAAGAAAATTCTTCCTTTGAACACCACACTTTTTTACCTTATTTCTTGGATCATCAAACTAAATTCTTTCTGTTTTCAAATATTCCATTGATATATAAAAGATGCCTAATAGAACTTTCGGCTGATATGAAAAATGCCTTCTTCAATTAATTTCAAAACAAAAAATTAATCTTAGAACACGGACTACAGAATTAATCGAATTATTCTGCTTGCTTTAATGTTTATATTCAAGTTACCGAGTCTACGGGGACATTATTTTATATCAATGTTGAAATATTTTCTTAAATTATTTCAACTTTAATTTAATGATTTAAAATATTAGTTATAATACACAAAGATGATTACTAATAATGCATTTTTGTAATTCGACCTGAAAGCATTGAAAACATGCGACATAAATCATAATTTTTAGTTCATAAAATGATATATTTTTATAAATTAAACAATATAATACTCTCGTTAGGTTCAATTAGTTTAATTAGAAGAAGTAAAGAGAGATGTCAGAAATTATGGGAATCTCAACGGGTTAAAACGAGCTAACGGAAATTCCAGCAAGAAGGACACCTCCTTCACACGAAATTGCAAAACCATCCGGCAGAGAAAAGACCCTAGTCAAGGTAAGAAAAAGGGAGATTATTATCTTTTAGAAAATTAGGAAAACTGGTTGAACTGAAAAGAGGAATTCGGTCTCAGTTTTGCCACCTACGTTTCGTGGAACCGGTGAATTTTGTTAATGTGCCCGGCACACGTTGCACCATTGTTAGGATAATAGATGTTACACCACTCTTTCATCACTATTACAGTTAGAATATGAAATGTCAAAATATCTTTTAAAAATTCCAACCAGTCATCGCAGACGAAGTGAAAATGTTATTATATTTAACGCTAATAAAATTACCACTGCAACTCTAATATTGTAATAAAATTATTTACCAATATAAAACTATTGAAAGTTTATAATTTTTAACACCAGATTGCAGCATAAGATATTATTACTTCCTAACTTTTTTTCTTTTCAAATATATTTCAAAGAAATAACTTTTAATAATTGTAATTTCCAGATACTGTTACATTATAAAATATAATTTTTTTTAATTTTACTGAAATTTTTATAACAAAAATAAAAATCTGTGTATCTACATCCGTTCACATGTTATATGACAGACTTATATTAGAAGCCAAAACAAAAGTTCTTCTTCAATGTAGGTATATGCATATAAAATGTGAACAACTTCTGATTATGAATTTAATTTGAATAACACAAAAATATTATCTTCCTTCTTAAATCGTTTTTTTTCTTTTGTCAACTTCCCAAATTCTAACCATAACAAGAAACTTCAACTTAAACCATACAAATATCAAAAACTTTTTTTAACACACAGAAGAAAAAAATTGAAAAAAATTTGAAAAATCTTTAATAAATACCATAAAAATTGTGCTTCTTACTCGTATCTGGGTTCATATATGCATGTATGGGGAAGGACATTTTATCTATCAAATCAAATATTATCATTTCACACATTCTAAATTTTTTTTTTTTTTGATTCTGGCTAACGATAACAATTCTTTTATTGTACACACAGTCACACAGATGAAGTTACTCCACATATAAAATTGAAATTTTTATAATATCCAAGAATACTATAAAATTCAAAAATGTCAACGACAAAAAAATTTAATAGAAAAAACAAGCAAATATAAACTTCAAAGGATAAGACAAAATTTAAAAACTCACTATATATACACTATACACATATGAAATCACTAGGATTTTTATTTTTTTTTTGTAAAATTCTTAAAATACATAGTAAAAATAATAAAATTTATTTTATTTAAGTAAAATCTATTACTATTTTACTATGGCTGTAAACAATTACTGGAGCAATGAATTTCAAAATTCTTCATGCATTTTATCCAAATACCGGAATCAAGTTAGTCCTCAAAAAATAGAAATTAATATTTATATATGTATGTACATTTGTGTCTACCTCCTCGTACACATATGTAAGTAAGTACTCGTACGTACATAAACAGAGTGTTCGCTTTCTAAGAGAACTGCTATAACAATGTTCAATAGAGCCTTATAAATATTTGAGTAAACAATATATTTCTATATGAAACCATGTTCACAGCTCAAAACAGGAAACGGAATCTTAAATAAAGTCTTTCAATTTCATTTTATCTAGACTTCTAAGTTAACTGAGCTTTAGCTGATTTTGCTTAACGACTTCTATTAAATCTTCTAGGTAAGAACTAGATTTTCTTATTTGTAAGTTATAAATGCAAACACCCTATAACATTTCTTTTTGTTCAAAAACAAATATGCATACTTTGAATGCATTACGAAAAGCTCAGGTTTATCTTATGAAAATCTATATTAACAAAGTTATCTACTTATACTAGTACACATACAAACTCAAAAAATATCTTCTACGTCGAATATATTATATGCTTCTTATTAGCTTTTCTCTCTCTCGGAAATACCAAAAATTTTCTTTTAAATCTTAAAAAGTTCTTAAAAATTATAATCAAATCGACAAGGATAATAGAGAGCTAGCCAAATATTATATAAAAAAAAAATAAAAAAAAAAACGGGCAGATCAAAAATCGAAATCGAAATTGGCTTAAAATCAAAAATAATGAAAAATAGAAAAAAAAAATTTCTTTTTTTTTTAAGTTGTAAAGGTACTTTGAAAAAAACGAAAACTTAAAATTTTCCCGGAAGGACATTTGCTTTTTTTTTTGTTTTTTTCTTAGAAATTTATTTGACAAAAGTAAAAATTGATAGTTGATTTCCTGAATTTTAGGGTGTTTTTAAAAAAAGTAAGGCGACAATTACCGAAATTTGAATTGCGTCTTCTTCAATTCGATGAATTGTTCGGCAAATTTAAATTGAAATGAACAATTGGGATACATTTTAATGCTTCTGCACCCCAAGTCCGTGACAAATAAATACCTTCCTAAATTTATTGTAAACCAAATCTGCGTCGAATACCTATGCGTATACTTTTTTGTATGTCTGGCTTCGTTTGTTATATGGAATGTCTCAAATGGCTGCGAAATGGCTTCCATCTAACAACAGACCAATGACAATGAACAAAATTCTAGTTTCATATTTATGAAAAAATTCCAGAACTTCTTTTTAACTATTTTAGGTTAATTGAATTTTGATAAATTCTTAAGGTTTTCGTAATCATTATTCTGTCTTACATCGATTTCATGACAATTTACATGAAGTATTCAATCTAAGCAATGGTTTAATAAAAATTTCACCAGAGACAAAAAATGTGATCAATGTGAAATACAAAATGCGCCGTCATTATTCAATTCATATATTTTCTGGCCTCACTATATATAATATTTCAGTACCTGTAAAATAGTAACTTGCTTGTGATTGACAAGTTAGGTGTTAGAGGCATTCTGAAATCATAATTTATTTTAAATTCAACAATTCCAAAACTTATATTAATTCTAAACTCAATAATAAATTTATTACCACTTTAAATCAATTGAGTTCTCGAAACGATATTGAATAAAAAACAATAATTGTATTCTCACACAAGAAGTAATAAAACATTTATGTGAAGACAAAAAAATTACAAAAGTTTTACTCCTGTTCGGTTAACCTAAAAAAGAAATCTTTCGAAAATTCTTTGAAAATAAATGAAAATTTTAGGGAAAAAACAGACAAAACTTTAAATTCCCCACTTCCTGTAACTCTTTTTGAATTTATTTTTCACAAATAATATTTCAAAAATTGTTTTCTAAAAAAATATAAAAATAAAAAGTAACTTTGTTTTTAAGACATTTAGACAAAACTAGGTTTGCTACATAAACTACATGCTCGCTAGAAGCATAGAAAAACTTATATTTGAACCATTACTAATCAAATTTTTGATATAAATTTTAATTAAACAAAACAATATTGTAGTAATAATGTTACAGAATTTATCCATTCATGTGTGTAAATGCAAAATAGACCAAGAAAGCCATCAAAACCCATGGACCAAGAAGGTTTTTTTTCTTTCAAAATTCTTGCGGTTTTTCGTTAAAAATTCTTGAGGTCTTGATGAAACAAGGTAATAAGTCGATTCAGAAGTGATAGTCAACAAGGTAATAAGTCGATGCGGTAGATGATTATGAAAGCTTTAATAACAAACTGTATAACAGTATTTGTACAAACTGTACAACAGTATTGGAATACACAAAAACAGATCTAGGTACACTGGTCGTATAAGTTAATTCGCCATAGAAATTCTGTCAGAAGTTGTCTGGCCGGGAAGCGAATGTCAAAATGCTGGCTCAGGTCGTGAAATATGTGTGAGTATTAAACACTTATAATATTGATAAATAAATACTTCCTTATATCTTTTGAATAAAACCGAAAAATTTCATAAAATTTCTAATTTATAAACAGAACTTCAGCTTTGAATGTTTAAATAGCAAGAAAATTCCATCAACATTTTTTAATATTAATTTTTTTCCTTTCAAATTTTCAAAAATACTTTTTTTGGTTTTTATACACAATAATAGTAAATTAAAAAACAAAATAACTGTAATAACAATAATTGCTCGTAAATATTCAACATTTTGTACAAATCTTCTTTCAAAAGAAGAAAATTATTTCTTCTCTTTCTTTTTTTTAATAAAAAGATTATTGTATTGTTTTCTTGTTTTTTGTTTTCGTTATTTCTCTTTCTTCTATTCTGAGCTATACTAAATTTCTCCTTCAACTCCTTAACCTCTCTATCCAGCATTCCCATACTGCCAGATTTATCCGATTTTTCAAATTTTTGAAAGGTTTGTCGGCTGATCAAATTTCTTACCCAAAATTCCAGATTTTTCAAGTCACTTGTCATTAAAATTATGCATACATACTTATGTTTTATTGAAATAGTTTAGCCCATTAACATTAGGATAGGCATTTTTGAATATTTAATTGATGTGATTTTGTGTAATTTTGATCAATGTGGCAACGCTGTCTTTATGGCCTCTTTTCTCTTCTTTATTATGCCATCTACTGTTATTTTTTCACATTAAGTTAATTTTTTTTGTTACTTCCTTTTCATTCTTCCGAGTCAATAAAATATTTAAAAAAAATTTTTTTTGTGATTTTTGAAATTTTAACAAAAATATTAGAGACCAAAAAAATTTCCCTTCTACTATTTTGAGTTTCTTTTAAAATATTAAAAAATATAATATGAATATAAACTTATGTAAACATTCAAAGTTTCTCATTTTTTTAGGTGAAGTACAGAAAATGTTCAAAAAATAAAAAAAAAAGACGGGCAAATATCTACACAGTTATTATGCGTTCGCGGTTTTTTGAAAAAGATTTAATTGAAAAAGTTTTCCCATTTACATACATTTCGAGTTTTTTTTTCTTTATATTTTTCCTCCCTTCTACAATAATTTTTTAGGCAACAATTTTTTGTTACGCAAATAACTTTCATTGCTTTCATATTCATCAAAAATTATTTCAAAAAAGAAAAGAGAATTTAAAAGAGTTTTAGTTAAAAAAAATAGGAAATTCGTTATTTTTGTTCTCTGTTGTTACTTTTTAGATTCTCAAGAGTTAAGATTCATCCTTTTCTTAGTTTTATTATTTTGCGTTTTTTTTTTTTGGCTGAAAATTCATGCAAATCAAAAATTTTTGGGTAATTTTTTTAAAAAATTTTTTCCTGGCCACCAACACAACGCCAAAAGCTAGGCCCAAAGGCAACCCTTAATATAATACCAACTATGTAGTAGTTCTATGGCAATTCCTCCGAACAATCGTAAAGGAAATCCTCCAAGAATCATCTTCTCATCCACATCAGGACAAATATGATAAGAGAATATGTCCCACATCTTCCATAGCTACAATATTCTGACATCCCGTCCAGACACTCGTAGACCTGACTTATAATCTCCTTGTCATCATATCCAAGACACATTTCGCAGTCAACACCCTACTAACATGCCGAAATTACATAATGAATAATTGCATTAGTTTGATATTTAAAGTGTTCCATTAATTAAAGAAACATAGAACACTAAACCTACAGCACTGTAAACACAAAACATTCCCAAAAACTCTAGTCGATATAAAAACTGGTAACTAAGCGGAACATTTATGCACATTTATGGATGGATTTCCATCGAAAACAGCATTCCATTTAGAAACTACTTTCAACTACTGCAGAGTAATGAGGTTTATTATGTTCCTTCAAAAGCAAAACGTTACACAATTGCAAAGCAACAATCTTTTATTGTGTATTTTTTTACACAATTGGAAAAAAAACAATTTTGTTTGTCTTACATGAACATTATATAGTTATTACATTTCATAAGTTTTAATCTTATGACCAGCCATAAAATATGCAACCATTTTTTCACTATATCTATTTTACATTTAACGTGACTTAAAAAATACAACTATGCATTTGAAGTAGAATTATTTTGAATATGAAATTAACAGATACAATTTTTTTAAAATAATGCCTCGTGAGGCGCCAAGACAGAAGTTCTCCTTCAATACAATCCTTTACAAATGAATATATTTTTATATTTTATTGCTCAATAAAAGGAAAACGCATAGTAACACGATTGACTCCGATAAGATTTGGGATAAAAAACAGAAAAAGAAAGAAAATTAAACGAAATAAAACGAAAATGAAAAAGTTCAGAAACATAAATACCACCTTTAAATTGAAGAAAGCTGAAACTGTTATAACACGAGAATGGAGAGAAAAAAAAGCAAAATTGCTCTAAAGTGAAAGTTTAAAAATTGTTTCGTTCGGCTTCAGAACTCAAAAAAATTTTTTTTTCTATTTTAGTCAAAAACTTTAAAAAATTCTTTTTTACCTCCTTTTCTTACAAGGATATTCAAATAATTTCGGATCTGTTTACTTACCTACCTGTGTTTTGCTTTTTTTAAATAAATAAAAATCTCGAGTTCCTATTTCTTCTTTTTTTTTTTAAACTCTAAAAAGTTGTATAAATAAATCACATTGAAAAAAGTTGTTCTTGTGAAAATTTTTGCCTATTTATACTCAAAAATAAACTTAAAAATTTTGATGGAAGATTAAGGTAAAATAGATAAGTGTAGTGAAAATATTTTTTTTTTTAAATAATGAGAAATATTACAAAAATAATTTTAATAAATTAAACAATTTAATTTTAATAAAAAATAAATTTCGAACTTAAAATAAATAGCAAACTAATTTTATGGTATTTATAGTTCTCTCCCACAATGCGTCAACAGATTTACACACAGTTAAACTTTAGGGAGTAAAAATTTTCTAATTCTAAAATTTATAAAAGATTATGTGCTCTTTATTTAATTTATACAAATATTTTATTTGAAAAAGTCATTAAAATTTAATTTCAATTAACAAAGTTAGTAAAATTATTACAAATGTGATCAATAAATTTAACGAACCGAAATTTCAAAACAAAGATAAAATTGTCAACAGCATTGACTTAGGAAATATAGTAATTTTACTATAATTGTAATTTCAATGGAAAGGTTTCGTTATAATCAAATATGTACATATTGAGACCAAAAATGTTGTACTAAAATTAGAGTTTGTTGAATCACGAAAAATCTAACTAGATAATAAGGCGTGTTTACACAAGATAGTCACGGTTTCATGTTGTGTAGTTGTACGCTTTGCGTTTACATTATGATGTAATTGATAATGTTTTTTAAATTATGTTGACACAAAGCCAAGAAGAAAGGAAATATCAAAAAATGAAGATATGGATCAATAAAAAGTTAAACTTGCTTAGCTTTTTGTCCTGGTAATGGCGGAGGATAGAAAGGTGATTGAAATGAGCAAAGTCACATTCGTGTCATGGTCATGTCTCGCAGCGAAATTCAGCCTGATATCTATATTTCAGCTACCAGGCGTCCTCCAGTTTAAATAAGCCTTCCCATGATATGCCGGGCTCTGCCATGGGTGACCGTATTTCCCGCACTACTCGTGGGACCATAATGAACAAAGAAACAAAAAACACAAACAACAACAACAACAACAACGATAACAGAGAATAAAAATGGCAAGGACAACAACGAAGTGACCCGTAATGCCATGATCGGTGCTCCAGGGTCTTCGGAACCAGAGCTCATTTCGACCGAAGCAGAGGAGGAGCTTCTCTCACGCCGGTGGAAGATGAAACAACGTCTGCGGTGGAAACGGATAAGCAGGATCCTATTGAACCTCTTATCCAGGAAGCCGAAGAGTATATGATGAGATTTGAGATGAGGGGAAAGAGACATCCTTTCTCTGGTGCCTCCAAAAGACGCATCGCGGCGTACATCAGGGATGGTATGTATTCCAGAAGAAGCCCGCGAATACAAAAAGAAAAAACGGAGGGCCTGAGAAACGGTTGTTACAACCAACCATACCCAGAAAATCGAAAGATCAGAGAGTAACACCCCTGACGCAGTACCTTCGAAGAAGAGGTTGATATCCGTCACATACAACAACAGGGACACCAGGGATTGGATTACCAGTGTCTGCAGCAGGATTAAACCTTGGGACGGCTGTAACATAGCTGTGCTAGATCGCGTCAAGGTTCCCAGACAGCACATCTGTGTTACCTATGTCCCAAAGGACGAAACAACTGTCGGTCTCTCCAGGGAGAAGTTCATCGATAGGATAGGGAAGCAAAATCCCAGCCTGCACATGAGCTCTTGAAGGATGCTTCGTATGGATAGAGAAAAGAATGGGTAGTGCTCCATCACTTTCTCCGTAGACGATTCCATTTTGGAGAATCTACGGAAAGTGTTAAACCCCATAAACAAGGGCCCAAAATAAATGATATGGCTGTAAGGTGCATCTACAGCACGCCAGGACATATACGGATATTCCGGCTCATAGATTTATGAAGGATTACCTCGACATCGCCTTTATCCAAAAGGCTTACATAGTGAAGGATCAGATTAAAGGCCTAACAGGTGAGCTATTGTATGATTATGGGTAGGCCCAGGCCCTACATCTTGTTTAATAAAAGACTGGTATATCTTCCTATTCCAAGATTACTGCTCCAAGGATCAGGTACCTGCATTGGTGAAGGTAAGATCCCCCGGGGGTTGGACAGAATTTGTTGTATGCTAATCCTATCTCTCGGGTAACTGTGGCCATCCAGACGAACAGCTGAAGGACCTAGTGGACTTCTGTGGAAGAAGAAACTTCAATCTAATAATAGGAAGTGATGCCAATGCCTACCACACCGTCTGGGAAGCAGTGATATAAATAAAAGAGGTAAGTGCCTGCTTGAATTTATATTTAATAATAAATTAACGATTATGAATAAAGGCGATAGGCCGACATTCCTGAACGCAATTAGGGAAGAGGTCTCAGTCCACTGATTGGAGTCAATTCGAAATGCTCTTCATGGAGGGGGTTGGCTCCATTCCTGCTTCTGTCAGAATAATGGTGAATATCGAACTGATATCCACCAGAACCTTCAACAATCAGAAAGCTCTTCAACAGGGCCAAGGCATCTGGTTCGTGAGGGGAGTATAAAGACTCATTCACAATATACAATAAGGAAATAAGGAAAGCGAAAATAAGCTCATGGAGGGCGTTCTGCAAGGGCATAGATGAACTCTCCAGCAGTGCGCGGACCCAGCCTGATGGCTCCACGACCGAAAATGGAAAGCAGATGTTGGAGCTGATGGCCTCAACGCACTTTCCTAACTCAAAAGTTCTTCGGAATTACTCGGATGCGGTCATTGAACCAGGGGCATCTTGGGTGACTAAGGTGACGTATATTCAGAAGGCAGGTAAGCGACCAAGCAACCACCCAAAGTGAGGCTCCTCAAGAACTCACTGGACATGCGGTAAGTGGAAGTTCGGTGCTTTCTTGATATTGAGGGTGCTTTTGATAACACCCCATATCGTGTCACCTGCGAGTCGCTGCACAAGCGTGGAATTGATGCGTTGGTCGGAAGTTACGGGACAAGCGATTACGGGTTCTGAGTCGGGAACTTCAGTCGGGTTCAAGCGTCTGGTATGCGGACAGGTCCAAAACGGAGTCGCGTGGGGTTCGGGTGTGTACGGTATCCGCCCGGGCATGCGTATGTATGGGAGCCTGGACCGGTATGGCACAGTGTTTCAGGCCAAAATACATGCAATAGAGATTTGTCTGAGAGTCAGTCTGGAAAGGGAGTATAGGAACCGTACCATTTATGTGTCCTCAGACAGCAGGGCGGCATTGCTGGCGCTTCAGTCGGCCCAGGTTACATCCAGGCTTATCCGGAGCTGCCTTACTGCACTTGGGGAATCTTCATCGGTAAACAGAGTGACACTTATTTGGGTGCCTGGCCACAGTGGACATGCGGGCAACGAGGTTGCTGGCGCGGAGGGGATCTGTTGCTGACTTTGTGCAGCCGCTGCGTTTCTGCGGTCCGCCTTCTTCCGCCGTGAGGGCCAGGCTCGCCTGCCTGCTCGTGGTGGAATGCGGCCGTCACTGGCGGGACACGAAACGATGCTCTCAGGCGAAGATGTTTCTGTCGACATGTTCGGCAAAGTTCGCTGCGGAGCTGTTGGAGATGAGCAGGAGCCGGGTTCGCGCTATTACGAATTTTTCCACGGGCCATTGCCCGGTTATATATCACATGCATAGGCTGGGGAAATCGGGCTCTGCCCAGTGCAGATTTTGCAGGGGCGGTGATGAAACTGCCGTACACATACTTTGGTGTTGCCCGGTACTAGGTGTCCGGCAGCGCAATTGTTTTGGGCAGGGTTTCTTAAGTATCCGAGAACTGCTGTCCAACTCTCTTAGGGATATCTCCGGTTTTATGCTTGGAACGGAAATATTGTAGGAGAGGCGTGGCACTCGGTTTCCTTGAAAAATCTACAATCTACTTGGCTTTTTATAAAAATACGCTCCAGACTAAATTTCCTTGGGTTTATATACTCATTACATACAATTATTACTCAAAATTGATTTAAAAAAAACTAAGTAGGTTTACAGAATGTTTAAATTTAATTTTTAATAATATATTTTAGCATAACACATTTTAAACACAACATTTTCAAATTATAAACATAAATATTACAACAGTACTTTTACATAATACATAAGTATTTATAATTTATACATATTGACAACTTTTCTCTGCAACATGTTAATTAAATGTCACCAATATGACAGTTAAATACTCGTATCTTATCAACATTATAATTTGAATTTATTTATTTTTATTTATTTTTATTGTAACTATTTTTACTGCACAAATAAAACATTTTTTGTTATTTTTTGCAAATTTCCAAAAGAAAAATGAGAAAATGCGCGCACTACATTCATATTTGTCCCTCTTTCCATCTATATTTTAATATACTGTCAAAACTTCTACAATACTCAGCGTCGATGGATGAAATTTTGTAAGCAAATAGATCGATCCGAACTAAAAACAATTTGTCAATTCTCCAAGTTCTGCAGAATATGGTGACTTATTAAATTACTTCTTTTTAGAAGTAGAGAATTTCTTTTTACTTTCCTACTTCTCCCAAATTTTCAAAATTTAGAAAATGTAAATTTTGGGTCCCCCTACTTCCTTAATGTTATAACTAAATTTAAACTTTTGTTAACCCAGCAATGTCACAATAAACTTATTTTTATCCAAAAATATTCTTCTTAATAAAGTTATTTAGCAACACAATTTCATATTTATAATTGCTACTAAAGATTTTTATATAAATATCACTTTAAAAGTCCTCCCAAAAGTTAAATTACAGGGTAATAAGGCAATTGTTTGTTGTTTTCAAGAGAACATGTTTGATATTTAAATCTCTAAAGCTGCTTATATTTCTATTACATATAAGTAATAGAAATAAACCAGCGAATAAGTAAATGTGCTACTTTATAAATCACGGTTTTGATTGACTTTACATTTGTATTTCATTTTTATACTAAAAAAATTTTATTACAACTGCAGCTATGTGTTTGCGTGTAACCTTTAAAAAAATTGACCATGATTGTATATGAAATTGCAAAAATAAAATTGAATTGACATACTACGATCACATAAAAAAATTAACTATATAGATAACCAAAAATTTGAATGATTAGTAAAAAATAGTCAGTTAAATAATTAAAATTTTTTTAAGCTATTTTCGTTTATGCTATACAAGGTAAGTTGTTCATACACATACAATGTATAAACATTTTAATATTTTGTTCCAAAATCTCTAGCTATTCTTGTAATAAAACCGTTTCATGATGTTCTCATGCGCGCTGTATATTCAAAAGAATTAAGTTGAAAGGGTTCCTGACCAGACAACCAATAAACAAATGTAAATTGGAATTCGATTACATTGATTGCCGACTGCAGATTGATAAAATGACACCAGAAAATTTTCCGTCTTCTAACTTTAGCTCTTCATGCAAAATTCCTGATAATTCGTGAGCTTTATACTGTTTTGCAGGCTCAATTGGTCAATAGGATTAAAGATCAATTGGTAAATAGAATTAAATGATTAAAATTAAATTTGCTGCAAATAACTGTCATGTTACCTTACAGTCGATATAAACATAAATTTAATTATAGAAATAATTTTAATTTTAATATTAGTAATCAATCTACAATTAACACCTCTAAAACTTACTAGCAATTTCCACTTTTTTTCCACAAAAACAAGAAAAATGAAAAAAACACAAAAATCTAGTTTACAAAATTGTAAATTCATTTTTCGGTAGTGCATTCTACATATGTATACATATATACACATGATAAATAACTATATACATAATTATTTAAACACTATGAATATTTATAGCGTAATTCCATAATATATATATACTCGTACATATATGTATATAAGAAATATGTGCATTTTGTACATAATATTCTATTTACATTTTTCTACTTTATTTGTATTTAACAAACCCAAATATGGACAAGTACACACTGAACTTGACCAATAAAAATATTTTAACCACGGTAAAACTATCATTGATACATTTCTATTTTTTACGTATTTTAGTTGTATGTACACACGTATGGTATGTACGTCCAAAATGCAATTTAATGTTATTTTGAAAAGCGCAAATGAACTTCTACTTACACGTTAGTGCTCTCTATTTATTTGGTGACGTTGCATATTCAAAATCGTTACATAATTAAATATGTATATGTATGCATATATTTATATAAAACCTTAAGATCAGTTTATTTGCTTTTATAAAATTCATGTATAATTATGTTGTTTAAACACAAATTAAAATTAATGTTTAAAGAACGCATATATATGAAGACAGTATAAGATGAAGTAAAATTTTATAATTTGCATGAGAGAACCATCAAAACTAGTTTAAACTGATTTAAAAAAAAATTATTTTCATTATCAATTACCGCTTTAATTTGCATAAATTGTTTTATATTATTTATATATAATCAAATGAAAGAGAGAATCAGAGTAGCTACAAACTATTGAGGCGCCAGCAGATATTAAAATAAAAATTTTTAATGTAAAGTGAGCTATTGTGTAACTATAAAGTTTCCAAAATTTTCTCTTGGAGAAATCACAATTTTAGCTATATATAGACAAGATTTCATTTGAGTTTTATTCAAATTTACAAATCGCACCTTTGTAGTAGAAATAGCAGTAGTAAGAGAAGAAAACTCCAACTGGCCATCAACGCAAAGCTTGTGCACTAGGCCAACAAGAAAACCCATCGACAACCCTCGAATTAACACACGACAACTCCAATGTAATACAAATCCGAAGAGCTACCTACAAGAATCCGTCAACCTCCTTCACGAATCTCAAGAGCCACACAAAAGACTATTCCGACAAATCCCCCAAGCCATCGTCCTGCACATTAGAGACGGACAGGCATAAAGAAAATGTTTCATGTCTTCCACCTCCGCAATGTCATGACACCCGTTGTAGTTTTGCCCATTTCCCCCAAGAGAATAGAAACATAATACTACCGACTAATAACCGAATAAAAACATAGTTAGACTGCGAAAATAATTCACACACTTTAATCAAAGAATTCGAGTAAATTCAAATAATTTCAATAAATTAAAATATTCATACTCTCATTCACTGACTTAACTGCATGGAATTTTTTATTTATATATTTAAATTTTACATTAACGTATAACAGATTATAGGTTTTACCAATATAAAATTTTATTCAATTCAATAATAATTTATTTCTATGAACATATATTCAAAGTTTTCAAGTTAATGAAATCATAAATTTCAAATTCATTATTATATACATATATACGGTCGTCGATTCTCAATTTGTACTCTTATATATATTTAATACACACGAGTAGATTTATATTTTAATACTACATAAATCACTAAATTATTATGCACTCTAATAAATTTCAAGAAGATTTTAATTTTCAAATTAAATGCAAATTAATTAAAATATGATTGTATAAAAACCACAATATGTTAGAGCAAATAATAGTTACTTAAAAAAAACTAGGATTAAAAAAATTTAGAGATTTTTTTTGAAATTCTATTATGTAATTTGAGATTGTATTCTCATTATTGTATTTTGAGTATAAAATATGAGTATTTTTATCAATATGCACTAAAATTTAGAATATTGGAAAACGCACACAATCTCTGCACTAGCATCTATATGGAAATTTGTATAAAATACAATAGGCAGAGCCTCACTTGTTTTCGTTCTTTCTTCTTTACCCAACTATAAACATATTTCACTCATTTTTTTTTCACTCTTTTAACCTATTCGTTCCTTCATTTTTATTCGTTTTACTCATTCAATTCGTTTTACTTATTTTTTTGCTCGTTTTTTTTACTTTTTATTTCTTCTCATTCAATTATTGCTTTATATAATGATATTAAATAATATTATATTACAGTATATTATTGATATTTAAGTATTAAAGTTAGATAAAGTTCAATATATGAAAATGATCAATAAATTTCATATTAATTATTGTTAATAATAACCGATCGCAATATGGAAGATCAATTAAAAAAACATAAAAATTTAACTGCAAATTATGGGTGTGATTTTAATAATATTTTAATTACAAAATATTTAAATAATTTAAATAACTATATTATTTTTATATTAAAAATAATTTAATTGAATTTTTTTTATTTCCTGTATTTTGATTTTTGTAACAAAAACAAAGGATATACCGTCTAAATGGTTTACAAAATGAATCATCGATAATTGATTTGAGTATCGATTCGGATACAACTAATTCAGTGATTACAACCAATAAAATAAATATTGAAAATAATGATAAAATATTAAAAAGTGAAAAATTACCATCAACTAAAACAAATGATTATTGTAAAAGTGAAGATATTCAAATTAATAGCAGTAATAATAATAAAAGTAATAATGATAATAAAGATATTAGTAACAATAATAATAATGAAATAAAATATGGCGGTAGTGTAATACAATTTATTTGGGGAATTATCATTGAATATCTTGATAATAGTACAATACATGGCTTCAAATATATTGGAGAAAGAAGATCAATTATTGAAAAGTATGAAATATTTAATTAATTAAAGTTAATAATATTATATAAAATTTATAATCTAGTTTAAGTAAATGAAGTTTTGAAAAATTTATTGTTTTTAATGAGATATTTCAAGTTATCCTTCAAATTTTCATTAAAATTACCTTGAATATTTTGTTAATTGTATTATATAATTAATTAAATATTTTCTAAACTGTTTATGTGAAAAATTTACTCAAACTATTTGATTTTAAATTATTTGTATTAAATTTTGTTTTATTCAAATTATTAAATTCAACAAAATATTGATGTTTAAAGTTGAATTTATTGTAAGATAATAGAAATAACTAAATTTAATAGAACTGAAAATAAAAGAACTTTAGAAAAAAAATAAATCATATGGGGTATTTCATTGGATAATAATTACTAATAATAGTTTCATAATTAAGAATAATAATAATAATGACTCTTAAAATAATACTCCTTTCAAAAATGTTCAAGAAAATAGTGTGAATTTTCAATGAACTGTGAACTATATGAAGTGTTATACTAGTGTCTTATATGTATAAAGATATTTTATGATAATTATTACAATAATAATTATTACCATTATTTTATATTATGTATATAACATAAAAAAAATCTGATGTGGTCAGCACATAACCGACCGCATTGTGTATTGTCTAGTTAAATGAAAGTGTTACAGAATATTATAAAAATGTCTGTTAAATACTTCTTTCCAATTTTTAGGACATTAGTAAGCTTATAGTTTACATACTTAGAAAAATGTAAATTTGGCTCTTAGTAGAGTTTCGCTTTGTGCTACCCGAATTTCCTGAACTGCTCGCCAGTTAGTTTCGGTAACAACCAGAACTCAAATATCAAATTTCAAGAAATTCCATCAATTTGTTCTGTGGATATATTGAAAAATGTAAAATCGGCCCGCAAATCAGTTCTCGAGCCCTGATCTTTCCAAAAAAGTTATATGTTCATTGTTTTAATACGGGGAATTCATATATTAAATTTCAATGAAATCGGTTGATTATTTCTCTTTATATACACAAAAATGTGTATATGGCCCGGAGTAAACGCCCAGTTGCTGATGCCTGATTTCTTCCAAAAGTTAGGAATTTTTGCGTATGATAGAGCAAAGCTTATATATGAAATTTCAAGTAAATCGGTTTAATACTTTCTTCAAAATGGTGAAAAATGTAAAATCGGCCCGCAAATCCGTTTTCGAGCCCTGATCTTTCCAAAAAATTTATATGTTCATTGTTTTAATACGAGGAGTTCATATATTAAATTTCAATAAAATCGGTTGACTATTTCTCTTTATATACACAAAAATGTATATTTGGCCCGTAGTAATCGTCTAGTTGCCGATGCCTGATTTCTTCCAAAACATACGAATTTTTGCGGACGGTCAAGCTGAGCTTATATATAAAATTTCAAGTAAATCGGTTGAATATTTTCTTCAAAATGTTCAAAAATGTAAAACAGGCCCGCTAAAAAGTGCAGTTCCCGAGGCCTGATATACACCAAAAGTTGATCGATCCGTGCCATGGTGGAAACAAACTTACATATAAAATTTCATCAAAATCGGTTCAGCCGAACTTGAGATACACGCGTGCACACACAGACCGACAGACCGACAGACCGACAGACTGACAGACCGACAGACCGACAGACCGACAGGCTGCTAAAAATAGTTTATTTACACTTCCCTACTATGGAGAAGTACGTTCCCACCGAAAACTCGATATGCAAAATTTGTTGCCATCACATAACCTACCTATTGTTTACACAATACGGTCGGTAAATATAATTCAAAGCAATATTATTTTTATTATAACATAATAAAAGAGAAAACAAAAAATTATTTTATTAAAATTTTCTTTCAGATTATTTTGGATATGCATTTTTATTATATCAATATATGGTTGTAGTAGATTAATAATGAATACATGGGAAAAATGGGAAACAAATCCTGTTATAGTTAGTTTTAATGAAAAATTTACACCAGTATGGCAAATACCATTTCCGGCAATTACAATATGCCCAGAACGTAAATTTATGCAAAACAAATTTAATTATACCGATGTATTATTGGCGTTAAATAGTACCTCAAGGAATTTAACAGAAAAAGAGTAAGTTTTATATGAAAATATTATATGTAAATATTATATTCATGTGTATATACTTATTTTTGCATATTACATACATCCAATAAGATTTATTTTTCTTTAATAATTTAATTTATATTGTTTTTGTTAATATTATTATTACAGCATCCTTTTTTATGTTAAGATTTTACTCTTAAATCTAAACAAATTATATAAATATAGAATAAATAAAGTGACATTTTACATAGTTCGTAACCATAAGTAACATTATTATATGGTATGTGTACCACAATGAAATACACAGAAAAAAATGTAATAAAATTTAACATAAATTTATAACGACATTAACAAACGAAATCCCGAATCTCCCTTGTTTAGTCGAAATAAGAATTTCAAGATTTTTCGGTTATAGAAATTATCCGGCGCCAGAGCCAAAATTTTATTTTAAAATTAAGATACGGAGACCGCTCTCCGATTTGGGGTCAGGTTTGGGGTTAATATCAGGGTTATATCAGGATTATAAATTCAGGGTTAATATCATTAGATTTAAAATAAGAGTTGGAGTCGGAGTCAGTGCAAGAGCTGAAATTAAAGTAAAAAACTAAGGCTATAAAATTGAATTTGAAGTTGAAGTTGGGGGTCGGGCTAAAGGATGTTGTCGGAGTTGGAGTCAGAGTCAGAGTCAAACTCGGAGTCGAACTTGGAGTCGAAGAAACAGTCAAGGTCAGAGTCGGAAAAGAAGCCGGAACCAAATTCGGAGTAGGAGCCGGAACAAGATTCGGAGTAGGAGCCAGAGTCGGAGTCAGAATTAAGCCCAGAATCAGAGTCAGAGTCGGAGTCGAACACAAAAAGGAAAAATAAAACTTTCTCTGTACAGGTTCCGCCGTGCGACAAAAAATTGTGCTATATAAGTCACCTTACTTCAGAGATACTTCCTTAATTATACGGAAAACTTCGTATAGTAATTTGCTATTGCTGTTAAAGTTTTAGCACAAAATTCCTGCCTGTGTTAAATAGTATTAAAGTACATGTCGAACAAAAAAACTGCCAGTCTATGCTGAACCATGACGCATAAGGAAAGAAGTACATGGCGCATATTAATAAATTTTATGGCAATATTTGCTTATATGTTCATAAATTTCAACTAACATTTCTTACTGTGTAAACTTTAAATTTATTAAAACACATTTCACATAATATTTCATATCATCGGACACTTTGTTTTTTTTCGTTCGTAAAGGCGCCAGAAGGTAACAAAGTTATTTATTACATATATAATATTTTAACGAAAATTATTATAAAATCTTTAAGTGTATAATAATTTAATAAAATTTTAATTGATTAAATTATGCAAATATCTGAAAATTTTACTATATAATAAATAATAATTACATAATTATAATAAAATTACTTTGATATATTAAGCGTTATAAAATCGCGTATATATTTGAATTAATATTATTAATAAGTTGAATTAAATTTTGTTAAATTATATAAGGGAAATGTATTAAAATTCAAATATTAGTTTCTTAATATATATATATATATATATAAATAGAACGCAAACTTAATTATAATATGTAATATTTTTAATTAGATTTTAATTTTTACAAAATTTACAATTAAATTAGATAATTGATTTAACAATTTTATTAATTAAATATACAATATAATAATTACATATATATGTATATGTGTAGTTTAAATGAGATTAAATAATTATTTTATTTGAAATTAGAGTTTTTTTTAACAATAAACCTTAACACTTATAATTATTACAGAATTCAATTAACGTTTCTATTATATTTTGAAAATTAATTGAATATTTTATGCTTCAATTATTTAATTTAAATTTTATACACTCATCCTATATGATTTCAAGATTTTTAACATTTTACTGAAGAATAATTCGTCGGCAATTTCTTCATAAATCTGTAGCTCAGATGAAAGAGCGTCCGCCTAGAAAGGAGTAGGTCACTGGTTCGAGTCCTGTTCAAGGAGAAAAATTTATTAATTTTTCTGACTTTAACTCGTACCTTTGATTACGTCATTCATCTGTTCTGCAGTTATATGAAGAAGTTTCTATTGGGTTAATATACGTACCAACAGCAATCAACGTATAAGATACTTCAAATTACTGCCTAATTAGTTGACCAGCGCCTTCTGAAGTAAAACGCTGTTTGGAATTCTCTTATATAAAAAAATTCTCTGTCAAAATCGGTATGAGTAATTACTTCCCCAAATAATATCTTTATTAAAGCCGCTGTAGCGAGAAATACTCTCAACCACATGCTTTATTTACAATAATATACCAAAAATTTTCAATTTAAATGCCACCAACTAGTAGTTACGTTAAGTAAACAAAATTCACAAAATTTCACCTCAATTAATATTACCATAAACCAATTTTTCTTCTTCTCATTTTTTTTTATCAAATAAATTTTATATTCTAGTTATCCACCTGTCGGACTTTAAAATTATATTCGCAGATTATCGTTATTGTACATTTTTATACGATTAACACTCAAAAGCTCATTCGATTATCGTTCAAAAAAAAAATGAATTCATTTTTTGATTGCAAATTTTTTTCATATTAATTTTTTTTAAGACATCATTAAACTATCTGTAAATATTTTTTTAACAAGATTATCTTTTTAAAAAAAAAAGAAAAACAAAAATTCAAATTTATGGACAAATTATTTAAATTTTAATTTTTTTTTTTGTAAAATTTATTATTTTATTCTACTGAACATAATAATGATAAATCAACTGATGATATTAATGGGGAGCCGCTTTATATTTTTTCTCTGATTTAAATTGCGAAGTGCGTGCGTGCATTTTAACATATTGTGATCGTATATTTTCTATATTATTTGAGTTTTAATAAAAATAATTTTGAAAGATTGGACTGGAGGTCATTTATACGTAATTATGAAAATATTGAAGATTATAAAAAGATTATTAATTTTTCGAATATATTTTTGTCATTCAACATTTTATATTATGCACAATTTAATGTAATTAATGAACGAGATTAAAAATTTCAAACAAAAATTTAATATGTTTGTCGTGATGTAAATTAAAATGATGGATTATTCATTTGGATTTTATAAAGAATTTTCAAAATTAAAGTTAAAATTATTTATTAATAGCTGATTTTGGCGGAGACACAATTTTAGAACAAGTAATAAGTTTACAACTTGAAGGTTACTAATATGATTTTTTCGTAGAAAGTATAGTCACGAATCACTTGTATGAGGAATAGGTTACAGTAGCAGTGTTCATTGGCCTCAAAAGAGTATTTAAATCGGTTAAAAAAAGGTTGTTACTTAGAAAAATGGAGAAGTTTTAGGTTGTGAAGGATGTGGAGAGTAAGAAATAAGTAATTGATTGGTTTTGCTATTAGCGTATTCAATACAATGGTGACGCATTATTTCAAATATTGTTCCACTGTAATATAGCCTTTTCGTCTAATGAAATACATAATAGCATCAGTGATAATGATCTTATATTCACATTTCATGATCATACTTCCAATTATTGCTAAAGCTAAAAAGAAATACAAAATGAGGTTAAAATAGTATTTGATTTAAGTAAAAATAGGCATCATGGCTTCAAATTAAACCAGCTTGGGGTTATGATCACACGGCAATACTCTTACCGATATCATATTATTCTAGTTTTTTAAATATCTATTCTTAATCATTTATATTAATATAATTTGAATATTTATTAATTTTTTAAAAATTTTTTTTAGAAGTTTATATTTAAATGCTGCTCTTCAAGTCTGCGAAATGGATGTACTTGTTGAAGTTTATTTGAATTTATCGAATACGAAACCGAATGCAAGTGATATTATAACAGCATTAAAAGAAATGCGACCAGAATATTATGATCTTTTTGAATGTGCATGGGAAAATAAAAAACAACATTGTGGTCATTATTTTGATGAAATTATTACAGAAGAAGGACTCTGTTACAATTTTAATTCATTAGATCCAAATTATATGTATAAAGAAGAAGTGTGAGTACATTTGTATTACAATATGATCATAATTATCTAAAAACAAATTTCAATTATTTTAATTCTCAGATTAAATGATGATTTTTATTTTGGAAGATATAGAAATTTTTCGGGTAAAATCAAAGATAAAAAAGTTATTATTGAATGGAGTTTAGAAAATGGTTACCATTCGGAATCCGGTGAAAATACATTTCCTAGAAGAGGTCTTGGTGCTGGTACTAAAGCTGGATTATTTTTAATGTTATTTGGTTTAATGAATCATTATGATAAATTGTGTCGTGGACCAATTGATGGTTTTAAAGTACAATAATATTTTTTGCAAATTTTTGCCAAAAAAAAAGAACAATTAAAAATTACTTTTAATTTCTTTTATATAGATTTCATTTCATTCTCCAGACGAAACAGCTGATATTTCTAATCAATTTATTCAAGTTCCATATGGTCAACAAATTTTAATAGCTGTTAAACCAAAAATAATAACAACATCAGAGAGATTAAGATTTTATAAGCCAAAAGCGTAAAAAGAAGAAATTCAAATAATTTTTAAAATTTATGCAAAATTGTTTACACTATAATTTAAAATTGCATATTTTCAGGCGACAATGTTATTTTCAAGATGAACGATATTTAAGATTTTTCAAATTTTATACACAAACGAATTGTGAAATTGAATGTTTAGCTAATTATACATTACATAAATGCAAATGTGTAAAATTTTCAATGCCAAGTTAGTTTAAATTATTTGTTACTAGCTACGTAAATAATTATAATTTTGAGAAAATATGTTTTAAAATTCGCCTATTCAACTTTAAATATAATTTTAGGAAGTCAAAATACACCAATATGTGGTCCAACAGATATTGAATGCTATTATGAAGATGCAAATAGCTTATTAAGGCAACAATTACTTAAAGGTTATAAAGGAGAAGTATTACATGATCTTGATTGTGATTGCTTACCAGCTTGTACTTCAATAACATACGAAACTGAAATAACACAAGCTCATTATAATTTTGTATCACATTATGGTGCATTTTTAAAAGATATGCCAACAACTGATAATAATACACCTGCGTAAATTTTTTAATATTAAATAAATGTTTTACTAAATAAGCAATTTACCTAATTTCCTTTTTTGTTTTAGGGTTGAAATGACAAAATTGTATATATTTTTTAAAGAAGCACAATTTTTAACATCAAAACGTTCTGAACTTTATGGTACAACTGATTTTCTTGCAAATTGTGGTGGTCTTTTAGGTCTTTTTATGGGTTTTTCTTTACTAAGTTTCATGGAATTAATTTATTTTTGTACATTAAGGCTAACTAAAAATTTAAATATAAGAAATAAAGTTAAAAGAAGTATTAAAAATAATAAAGAAATAGAATAAGTTTAATACTCAATTTATAATTTTTAAAAAATAATTTAAATTTGTATTCAAGTTCATTTAAATTTATCTTTAATTTTAAAACTTTCATATGAAACTTTAAAAATAAGAATAAAATTTAAAATTAAATTTCAAACACTCAAAATATTCTTAGATTTTGATATTGTAATGAATAGACTGTAGCTATGTTATATTTTTCCGATAAAATCAAATCATATATAAACCCACAAGTATTATTCACTTCACCTATCTAAAACAATATCCGATTTTTTTATATAACGAATAACGTAAACTATAAAAAAAAAGAAGTAAAATGCTTCAATATGAAAAATGTACTTTTAAGCCGATCTAAAATTCACAAAGTTTCAACCGCCTATATGCATATGTTTTGCCTATATATATATTTATGTATAACAATAATTTCCATATTGCAATCTCAATATCATCTTTTCGCATACACACACACACCGATTGAAAACAAAACACACATAAAATCGGATTATTATGCAATAATGGTTTTTTGATTGCATATTGCAGTCGTCTACAATTCAATTCACAATACTCTCAAATAAATTTAGATGTCAAATGTTTGCAATATATCAGTTGTTTTTTTGGAAAAAAAAAAACATACAATAAAAATTAAATACTATGAATACTCACCAAGCAATAGTCAATAGGCAAGAAATAATTTTTTTTCACTCCCAGAACTTATTCTATGGTCTCATTCACTTTTTTCCAAACACCAATATATAAACGAAATGGCATGCCGAAACATGCTCAAGTGCTTTAATAATATGTATGAGCACTTGCCCCGAAAGAATTCGGCCCTCTTCTTTATTTATTATATTCCTTTATGTCCCAATATTGGAATCACCAACCAATTCATTAAGTCAACACAACCGTCCGTTAAAATTCTTTCAATTTTACTTATTTTTTCGTTCTGCTTCACCTAATGTATTGGAAACGAAACAATTTTTTGTAGATCGCAAATCTACTATACGAGAAAAAATTCATTCTTAAAATGTATTCACTTTCGATTGAACTCACGCACTCAAGACAACTTCTCTTCGAACACTGATATCCCGTTACAAAGAATTAAAAACCACAAAAACAATATAACGTCGGCTGAGAAAGAAAACAGCGTATAACATTTATACGTCGTTATCCGATTTTATCACCATTGGATTCTCCATAGTCGATTCTATAAGTTGAGTTACTTTATATTTCTCTAGCTTTTCATTCTAACATACTTTTTAAATAAAAACGAAAATATTGTATAAAGCATTTTTAGAAACTAATTAATAACAAAATAGCGTAAAATGCGTTTACTTTGTTTTATTGCCAAACCGTAACTTTTTACAAAATTTAAAATAACGTAATGAATTCTTACACTATTTTGGTAGAAAATTTATCATTCAGTTGTTAATTTCAATACCAAATAAAAAAGTGTATGTTACTTTTACACGTTTTTTAAATTTTAATAAAAAAAATTTTTGCAATAAACTGAAAAGTAAAACGGTGTAAGAATTTGATACACTGTTTCATATTGTCTTATACACTACTTTAATTTTGAATTTTGAATCGTCTTCCCTGGCAAACAATGCAATAAAACAGCGTACAAAACAAACGTACATATGTACATTATACTTGTTTAATTTTGTTTAATTCTATATGCATCTTCATGTATAAGACAAATATTTTTAACAAATAAGTATTCTGTTGGATTTTGTTGATCAGTACAGAACTTAAAGTTATAACTTTTTTAATAAGTGAAGCAAATAATTAATAATTTAAGGCAAAATTTTATACTCACAACAATTAAAATAATTTTGTTGTGTCACGTAAAAAGAAAAGGAATAAAAATTTTAATGATGAAGAAGTGGTAACTTCTTCATCAGAATTTTCGAGAAGTCACCAGAAAATTCTATTACAGACTTTTCTTCTGGCTCTGATGACAATTATGAGTCTAGCAAGAGTTCAGCATCTGAAACGGGTGAAGCGGAACCAGAAAAACTTACAGAATGTTTTATAGACTAAACGTTTGATAATGAAAACATTACATCTACATCACCGGAAACACTACTCGAAAAAATTTTATAAAGTACTAATCTAAGTGAAAATGTAAAAAAGCAATAAAAAAAATTAAAAAAGAAAGAATTCAAAGCAAAAGAACGTTACAACGGAATTTGCAACTGCCAACACAATTGCGTTGAAAAATTTCCTTAAGATGCAAGAATTAATAGTAATAATTCGTATTGAAAGCTGGGTGATTATGGAAAGAAAAGATTATTTCTAAAACATACTTTCACACACAAAGTATACTCGTATACAAGAAAACGACCGCGAATGTCTCGAAAAAATTTTACGCCTTGTTATACATTGTATGGTAAAACCGTTTGCAAAAAAGCTTAACTTAAGCATTATAAAATACACATAAAAGTTGGCTAGCATACTTATAAAAGAATCTTTAATACAAAATTTAATAACTCGTTTCATGTGCGCAATATGAAAACATGATCAATCAATCTTAGTTAGAAACATTCAGTAGCATTTTATCAAAACTTGGCAGAAAAAGCCTCATCTAAAAATAATTTATCTAAATTAAACGAACCAAGCTATTCAGAAGACGAGATCGAAGAGCTATAATTAATTTTTAAAACTAAGTTTCAAAATTTCAAGTAGAAATAATGTACATTTGAATTATCTTTTATGTTAATATTATTTATTTTTGTTTACAACTTTTCATGTTACATTAATATCGATAAAAATACCTGTTTATATTTTCATACGTTGAGTTAAAGTATGTAATGTTAATTTTGTTTCTCAAATTATATTAATTTTTTACAAAATAAAATAACGTATAAATAAAAATGAAATGGTGTATACCATACAAAAAAAATTAAAATGAAACAGTGTATAACTTTCTTCATACAATTTCTACCAAAAATAAAATAGTGTAAGAAGTACCAAGAAATTTCAAACCTCTAATTTTCTAAGATCTACAAAAATTTATTTAATCAAATTTATGCAAATAAACTATTTATTCCCCCAAAAATGTTTAACATAACTTTTCAGGATAGTCAAAGATGACGACCGGAAAATTTTAGATTCGAAACTTCATTTTCATTTTGCAAAAAACTTCAAACGCGATTTACTCAAAACTATACCTTTTTTTATACACTGTTTTATTTCTCAGCCGACGATAAATAAAATTTACACTCAGAAAAAATAAATAGAGAAATAAACAAAAAAAAAATTCAAAATTTTAATAAAACATAAAAAGACAGGTCTAGTGCTTTGTACATTACCCAAAAAAAAAAAAAAAGACGACAAAAAAATGGAGAAACCGAGAAAAAATTAATTCATTGAACACCAGCAAAAATAAAAACAGGACCATAATAATCCTTTTTGCAATTTTGATTAAATACGAAACATGTTGATTTGAAATTCAAAACCGATTTTTTTCGTTTCTTTGTAATATTTTGTTTCTTCTCTTGATCCTATGCTGATCACACACAGAAAACATATGAACAAAATATAAATGATATTACAAATTCATCATGATTCATTTTTACTCTAGTCATTTTCTCATTTCCTTCTCCCATTTTTATCCTTTCGTGTTTTTGTTTTTCTGTTCGTTGAATTAAAAATAAACCGATTTTTTTTTTGCTTCTTAAATTCTATTTTTCAACTCTTATTTTATGCTTTATTTTGTTTTTTTGTCTGTTACGCTCTTATCCTGTATCAATTGGACTTATAAGCTTTCAAAAATATTACCGGAAAAAATTGAATTGTGGTGGAAGGAAATGAGAAAAAAATATAACAATAAAAATAATAGAAAAACAGAAAAATAAATCTCCATTTTAATAAAATTTTCCTCAAGCTACAAATATTGTTATACCGTTAGGTTTTTCTAGCCATATTTAATAGACTTCAAATACTTTTTTTGTTTCTATATGCCAAGCGAAAAATCCGTTTTTGAATGTTTCTTTTGCTTTTTCTTTTCAATGTTTATTCTTATTTTTATACATTCATTCTAGTGTTTTGTGAGAATTATAGAAAACTAATTGGGAACAATTTACAAAAGGATGTGAGTAAGAGAAGGAACTACACATAGAATTTATGAGGCAATAGATTGGAGAACAATGTTAAAGGATTGCCTACTTGTTGTTTTGATTTTACATTTATTTGCTTCTTTTTTTTATGTTAAAACAAAAGAATTTTAATTTAAGGAGTATTAGGATTTAGATTAACATTTTAGAATTATTTCCTCTTTTTTTCTTCAATTGAAGAATGATTTTGTGCTAGAATTGATGCATTTCACTCTATGTGCACTTTTTTTCAATGAAATAAAAACTAGAAATTGTTCTAGCATATTCACCATATGGTTTCATATAATTTCTATATATAAAATAACGATAAATGATTGGATTATACAGTATGAGGCTATGAGCCGAAAATATTATCGTTAAGAAATAATATAACAGTATATTCGAACCACATAAATTAAATTTTTTTAACAATTAAATTCAACTTTTGCTCAAATATTTTAATATTATTTTTGGAATTTTTTTATCAAAATTTCTTTAATTTGATTTGCAAGTGTAATATTTAATGAAGAATTTGTTACTGTAACCTCGCTAATGGTTTGGAACTAAAATAAAATTTTACAAACGTACGGCAACACTAAACTCATCAGCCATAAATGACAGACGAAGGCATTCGGTTTAAAAGAGTTGATATATTTTTTTATATATGCGTACCCAAATGTCCCTCTAGTTCCTCTAATCTGATGTGAAGAAAACGGAAATATTTGGTGGAATGGATCTCCCACAAGTATCCATTAAAAGCAATCTTTGATTTAGGAAAAATGTCGCTTGATTGACACTTGAGACCTCCATTTTTTTGTAAGGCAAGCATAGTTTAGCGTCCGATTTTCTTTTTTACCACCTAAACAGGATATTGGTTTATTGTACCGTATTCCACATTAATATATGTAATTTTTCAAATATATGCCAACGGTTCGTGATTGCATTGCGTCTTTCCAGCAGGAGATGCCGCAGTGTTTTAACGTCATGATACTAAAATAAAATGAATAAGTTTAAAAATAAGATTGCCCTACAATTTACTTTAAAAATTATTAACAAAAAAAAAATTTCTCCCTCTTTATTTTTACACTTTATTGAGAACACAAAATCAAATATACACTCATTTGATGAAATAGGAGATAAAAGTAAGATTACTTTACATATTTGATTGCAAAAAGCTGAAAAAGATTTTTGTTGGCGTTTTTAATTATCAACAAATGAATGCACAAAAAATTTCTCTTTTTATTTTTTTCTCTCTTCGTTTTATATACAATTCAAATGCTCATTGCTCACTCTCCCACTCTCTCATACATTACCTCAGTTATGAATGATTGCATTAAAAATTTTATCAAAATTTATTTTCAATTGCCTCTCTCCTCCATTACATGTAAATTCATATATGCACATGGTTGCAATTCGCCGCAGGACTGATTTTTTTATTTTTATCTTTATTTAGTTTTTAAAAACCAACAAATTTTGCCAAGTAATTTTTTTAAGTTTTTTTATTTTGTGTTTAATAAATTTCACTCTTGTTATACTTTTCATTTCAATTTCAATATTCATTACACGTATGCATTAAAACTTTGCCGAAAAAAAAATATTTTATAGAAAATTTTTAATTTTTTCGATTACGATTTTTTTTTTGTTAAACCTCAAAGATTTTAAGGACAAATAAAATTGAACATGATTTAAATGATTGAGTATATAAGTGACAAGGATTTTATTATGAATTAAATTTCTTTTACAAAATATAAGTTGTTAAAAAAATCATCCCAACATTACCTACTCCCATACATTCTATACATACATATATGTATGTTCGTATTGGAATAATTCAAAATAATACAAAAATATTGTAGCATAATCGCATTCTGTATATGTGCGCTTTACAATATCTATGTGTAACGAATAACAAAGATGGCAATAACAAATATTACGATAAAGCAAGAAGAAAAATAAAAAAACAGCAATGAAAGTAAAAACGTCATCATTAAATTTTCCAATTATTGATTTTGACATGCTATTTTAATTGATTGATAATGTTTTTATTGCCTACTTTTATTTTTATTGTTTCTCTTTTCTTATTTTATTTTTTCACTTTATTATTATTTAGTCTTTATTGATACTGTATGTGTGCGTGTTTGATACACGCACTACTACTTGTGTAATTGTATTTAAACCGCTAAATATAAAAAAAATTCTTTTGTTAAATTTTTTCCTTTTTTTTTAAAATAAAAATTTATTACCCAATTTAATGCTAATTGAATTCAAAATGTTAAAAATGAATTTTTGTAGATATAAATTAAATAAAATATTAAAGGATTGATTTTTTGTAATCGAAATTCTTGAGTTCAAACAAAACATAATTGGGCAACAATTTTAGTATGAATAAAACAAATTTAGTATAATATAAAGTACAATTGTATTTAATTTTAGTTTACACAATTGCAGTTTAAATTGATGCAATAATTCAATTGCTTAGATGTGCACATCACAATTTTACAATCAAGCAGTAATTCAAAAACTAACAATTGCATGTCCGCCTGAACCCTTAATTATAATTGTACGCGAAGTTAAGTTGTAATATTAGAAACGCCATTTTTAGTGTGAACAACAATTTTCTCTTCTTAAAATAATTTTAGTATGACAACAATGCATGATGAGGCCCAAAACCGCACTGTCACCTCCTAGAGGTGGGCCCCGCTAATGGCGGAGGATAAAGGGGTGATTGAAACGATCAAAGTTACGTTCGTGTCGTGGTCATGTCTCGCGGCGAGTATCTATAGTCGTGGTCATGTCTCAGCCCTGTATCTATACGTCAGTTGTCCCAAGTCAAGGTGAAACAGCATATGCCGATGACTGCGTGGCTAAGGGGGAGCTTAGTCGTTAGTATGCGGACTCTGGATACCAGGTGCCCTCCAGTTTAAACGAGCCTTCCCATGGTATGCCGAGCTCTGCCATAGGTGACTTTACTTTCCCGTGCTATTCGTGGGACCAAAAATGGAGAACATAAACAATAACAACAAAAACAGCAACAACAAGAACAACAACTGTGACAAACACAACAACCGCAACAACAACAACAATAAAAACAGTGACAATTACAACAACAACAATACTAAGGACAACAATAATACAAACCCAGTTAGTGCTCAAGGGTCTTCGGAACCAGAGCTTCTCTCGACTGACGCAGAGGAGGAACTCCTTTTCACACCAGTAGAGGAAAAGGCGGCGCCTCCGATGGAGACGGATAATCAGGATCCTCTTGGACCCATTATCCAACAAACTGACCTGAAAAGGTTGGACATCAGAGGAAGAAAACAATATTTCTCTGGTGCATCCAAGCGGCGTATCGCGGCTTATATCAGGGATGGCATGTCTCCAGAGGAAGCTCGCAGATATGATAAGGAACGGCTAGAAAAGCTGAGGGTCTGCGGATCGGGTGTTGTGGCCGACCATCCCCAGAAGAGGGAAAGGTCGGAAAGCAACACCTTTGATGCAAGGCTCTCAAAAAAGAGGTCGATGAAGGGCAATGTTGAGGGAAAGGTCCCTGGGACCATTCCTCAACAAAACTCGAAAGTGACTTCTTATCGGCTATCCAAAGTTCAGATGGGGAAAATCAAAGTAGCCATCATGGATGAAATGGATAAAGTAATGGACTCTCATCCACAATTCATTGCAGCGCTGCAAAGGGACGGATGGATATCCGTAACATGCAACAACCAAAACACCAGGGAGTGGATAACCAGTGTCTGCAGGAAGATAAAGCCTTGGGACGGTTGCAACGTCGTGATACTGGATGGCGACGACATGCCCAAACAGCATGTCTGCGTCACCTACCTACCAAAGGACGAGGCAACCGTCAGCCTCAAGATAAGTTCCTGGAGGGTTCTGAGGATGGATAAGGAAAAGGACGGGGGCTGCTCCACCACCTTTTCCGTGGATGATTCCGGATTGGAAGATGTTGCCGATGGGTTGGCGCGGAGGGGATCTGGGGCTGACTTTGTGCAGCCGCTACCTTTCCGTGGTCTGCCTTCTTCCGCCGTGGGGCCAGGCTTGCCTGCCTGCTCGCGGCGGAGTGTGGCCGTCACTGGCGGGACACGAAAGGGTGCCGTCATGCGAAAGTGTTTCTTTCGGCGTGCTCCAGCGGATTCACCGCAGAGTTGCTGGGGATGAGCAGGAGCCGGGTTCGCACTATTGCGAATTTCTTCACGGGGCACTGCCCAGTGAAGTACCACCTGCATAGGCTGGGGAGTCGGGCTCCCCCCTGTGCAGATTTTACGGGGGTGGCGGTGAGACCGCCGTGCACATTCTCTGCGACTGTTCGGGGCCGCAATTGTCTTGAACATGGGTCCCTAAGTGTTCGGGAACTGTTTTCCAACTCCCTTAAGGATATCTCCGGCTTTGTGATTGGAACGAGGATATTATAGACGGGAGAGTGGGGAGGCCACAATTATCTTTAGAATCTACAATCAACAAATTGTATGCATAATTGCATATTTTTAAAAGAAAACAATTTTAGTATGAAAACTGTATAGTTTGATTGTATGAAAATAACGTTCCCAGAAGGGGAGAGGGGAGGGGAACTTCGAAAAATTTTATGATATTTTATAATAGAACGAGTACAAGTAAAAGACTAGCTGAAATAAGAAAATGTTTTTCATGTTTGGTTGAAAATAATACATGATTTTTTCGGTGCTGCAATTTGTGTTCACTATTTTTTCAAATCCCACTTTTCTCCTTTCGATTAAACCTATGTATATTAAATTACTTGTCATTTTAAAATTTCCATTTTGTTTAAATTTATGTAAACTATAGCATTTTATTAGCAAAAATATTTTACGTAAATAATACAAAATTAAAAAAAATAAAACCAGGAAAAAAACCCACTTTTCAATTTTACTCATTCAATTATTCAATTTTCTGATTTCCTTTGAATTGTAAAATTTTGTATAATTCTACCTATAAATGCACGTACATATATATATATATACATAGAATATAATCGATTAATCGTACTGATTAATAAAATGAAAATTATTTAAGAAATTGTTTTCCGTTTTACTATTAATATTTTTTTTTGTTGCGTGTTGATTGAAATGCAATTATAAAGTTCGGATATAAAGATGATAATAAAAAATTGAAAAAAATCTTTTTTTGTTTTTTAAATAATAGCAGCATTAAATACAAAAAAAAAAGAACAATTGAATAAAATGAGATATAGTTAATAAAAATTATTATAAAAATATGAGACATACGTATATAAACACATGTATATAGAATTATTACAGCTAATTACACAGAGATTAAAAATTTAACTTTATGCATTACCCCGGAATGACTAAAGTAAATGAAAATGCAGCAAAAATTACGATTTCTGATTGAAATAAAATGCTTAGGACTTGAGTAAGCTAAGAACTTTAGTAGAGGAAACATGAAGAAGCAGTTAATTAAAACAGCACCAGGGATAATACTGTGCAGCACCATCAGAAAAGACGAAAAGAATCCTCTCCGTTAATAATAAGGTGAATGTATCGAATGATGGTGATCCCTGTCTTAGCTCATGGAGCAATGATATGAGGCGACAGAGTCAATTTCAATACTAAAGGGAACGGCCCACTGAAGCCATGAGGTTGATTACGGAGGCGTTATTGGAACTTACACCGTTACAGTGGCTAATGCGGCTGAAAGCTCCTTTACTGAAGTTCAACAGATGATATGATTAGAAGTTATAACTTTGAGAAGAATATTACCCACGGAATAAGAACAGGAGGAGTAAGTTCTTAAGCTCTCCGATGGAATCACACACCATAAAGTGCGGTACACTGATGAAATGAGTACTTCATGCAATTTATGTGTGCACGACGAGTTAATGCTCCCTCATCTCCAGGGATAGTCAGACAAAATCCAGCAACATTTTACTTAGTAAACACTAAATTACAAATGTTAATGCAATTTTTATACTGCGTGTAGCTATTCTTATTGCTTAATTTGGCCTTTTACACAATCATATATGATATATAAAATGAAAATAATTACAGTTTACGAATATATTTTTTTGCATTTTGAATTATTTTATTTTGCTTTTACATACATAACGTAGAATGTATGAAATCCCTAGGCTTTATTTAAATTATAAATTTAAATTTTCCATAATTTTTCAAAATAATTTTCAATTTAAAAGCAAAAAAAAAACTATTTTTTTTTAAAGTGTTATTCTTCATTTTTTTCTCGTATTTTATTATTGTGCAATTATTATAATACCTTAAGCAATTAATAAGTAAAAATTTTACCACGTAATTAAAATTAATAGGTTTATAAATTATTTTTTTATTTTTACTTTTAGTTTCTTTTTTTTTAATATTTAATAAATAACTACAATTTATTAATAAAGGTGTTTAATAATTTATTTATAATTATACACAATAGTATGCAGTTTAATTTTTTCATTGGTTACTTTTAGTTTATTATTATAAGAAATAGATGGCATTATTATAATGACATTGGAAAAAAAAATGTTGAAAAATTTTTAGAGCAATACTCCAGAAAAGAAGAAAAATTCTGGAGAATAAAGACTCCAGGGTAACAGAGCATTGCGACCATGTATTGGGATCTACGCCCCCCCTTCAGTATTTGGAATTAGGGCATCGATTTGTGTATTAATTATATAACCAGGGTAACAAAGTACTGCGACCACGCATTAAGATCTACCTCTCCCCCATTCCTCACCCTCTGAGATGCCAACTCTGCAGTCAATAAGACCACGGTGAGCATAATCGCTAAATTTGGAAAAGAAAATATGGCCATCAACCAGTCACTCATAACCTCAATAAATAAATGCATATTATGGCTGGTAAGTACTTCTTTAAAAGCATTAATTACTCGAACACTGAGGAAGGAATGTAAGATTATATTTATTTTTACAAGCGAAATTCTTTATATCAATTTTTAAGGAAATTTTCTAGTCAATTTTCAAGGAAATTTTCTATTAATTTTTTATTTATTCTTTTTTTGTACTAAATAATAATTTAATACAAAATTATTAAATCTTATGCATAACAGCACTGCTATTTATAATTAAAAATCCAATTTAAATACAAATAACAAAAAAAACTATTTGTATTTATTATATAATTCGCTTTTTGTTTTTCAAATTTCGTTGTATAGGAATCACTATTAAATAATATTTTTTTTAAATTAATTTTGAATAATTAAATATATATATAAGAGAAAGAGAAAATTGAGAAAATTAATTACATTTCTCAATTTAAAAACCCTCTTTACAAAGATTTAATATTAAATTGTATATTGTATTATTTTTGCTTTTTTTTCTATTATTTGGAATTAAAAAACTTAAATGAATTTAATTTCAATTAATTTTTCGTTATCCATTCATAATACCAAATCTCTAGCGAAACATTTGAAATTGAATTGCAATAAATTTCAATACATTTAGTTGACTAGTGGCATTTCGAAGCACTATCAAAACCTTTCACTAAAGTGATATTCAAATGATTCGAGTTATGTTTAACTTTAATATAATAAACAAGTACCGTATTACGTCAAAGTATAAATATTTAACATTTTCAAAGAAGCTTTCACAGTTTCTTATTGAGCGTAAGATGAAACTATTATATTTTTGTAGAAGAGAATATTTGTAATCAAAATATAATATTACGGAAGATAATGTGATAATGAGTCATATGATAATTTCATTTCAAAAACAATAGATGGCGTACTTCTTACTTCATATTATATTTTCTTTAAATTTCTTTTTTTTACTTAATAACGTACCTTAGAGTTGATTATGGTTATTTTCTACACCATTCTCCAAATTTTTTTTTTTCTTTTTTTATATTTTCATTTTGAGAACATTTTGTCTGAGTCTTATGACGTTATAACTTTATCATAATATCATATTAATTTTATTTTATATTAAAATACAATTGCACACACAGTCAAAACTATAAATAAAATAATATATTCATATAAAATATATACATACGTCCTGGTATACCAAGAAATGTTGAATTAAATAAGTATGTATAAAATTTTGTGTTTGAGTACAGTCATACATACATTTAAAATCCGATTTATTTAACTTTTAAAAAACATTTCATAATTTAATAAGGATTATTTTTCTTACAATTTCTTTTTTAAAATATAAACACATATAAACACGCATTCATGTATAATATAAATGAATATTTAATTTTCATTTCTGCACAATATGCGTATATAAGTATAGCGAATTGTATTTGAATTTCAAGCAACAAACACTGGTTTAAATACACAATTTCCACCCATTTCTATTTTTTGTTCATTTGTGTGTATAAAAAAATTATGCATATACATACATATGTATATGTACATATAAAGATATATTATGTACATTGTATTATGCAAATATTCGCCTTAAAAATATACCAATTTTTAATTTTGCCTTCATTCTTATAGATATTTAATATGACATTTGGGAACATAATGTAAAAAAATATGACACACTAGAAAAAAATTTTTTAAAGATATATAAGCATACAAAAAAAAATTTTAAAATTTATATAACGGTTTATTCAATATAACTATTAATACAAAATGTGCTAACAGAATATTGGATTGTTTTAAAATTATCAGGATGTTATACTAACATTGTGAATAAAGAACATAAATCTGTATAACAACACTCACGAATATAATTTTTAAACTCTAGAGATAAATGAGTCGGTCATTAACTTATTCGACATTCCAAAGGTCAAAAATTGGTTCATAATGTGTAAACACTATTTTGTCACGGTTTTTGAACTAAAACTGACTCTACCTAACCACAATCTTAACTTAATTTGTACCGCAATCACAGAAAAATTTACCACCTTCAATTGGGTAATTGGTGCTGTTCCTTTAACAAAATATTTACAATTGAAATCTTTTAAGATTTTAAAATATAAAACAAAATAAAAAAAATAATCCTTCAATAAGAAAAAAAATGTAAATGTCATTTTGACAGACGGCTAGTAAAAAAGGTTATGATAATGACATGATGAGATTTATTTTCTTTTTAATAAAACAAAATTTTTTTTCTATTTTCTTTATACTTCTAATATAAAATATTTTTATGCAAATTAAATTTATTTGGGAATTTTATTTGAAAAGAAAATTTTACACATCATATGATTTTATTTTAAAAATTTAAGTTAATAAAAAATAAGATTATGAAAAAAGTAGAAAACTGCTATGAAACAGACGGTAGAAAATAAAATCCGTTCAGACATTCACGTATCGCAAATTACGTTAAAAAGCTCAAGGAAAAAAAAGGGGAGATTTATGTGTATATAAATATACCTTTTTTGCGAAAAATTTCATTAGCGCAAATGTCTGCGGTTAAAAAGGAACTTTAATATATTCAGACCTTCTTTTAATTTAAGACATTCCAAAAAACAAAGAAAAAACAAAATCTTTTGACTTATATTTAGATGACATTTAAAGAAATAAACTTAAAACTAACAAAATTAAGAGAATGAAGTGCCTAATTCAATTGTTTTAACACATTCTACAAAAGATATGGAATAAAATACATAACCAGTAGATTAGGTTAGGTTAGGTTGTCGCGGCTCCCCGAAGGGTACACATAGTCCAAGTAGGCCAGTTGTGGTACCACTGGATCTCTTCCCTCCCGCTCCTCATCAAAACCAGCCCGAACCCTTTAAAAATCGGTTCAAATTGCTAACGCTTACATACGCCAAATCCGTTGCGTGCCCGAAGAAGTAAGGCCCAAGGAATCTCTGCCTGGAGTTTGCCAGTGCCGGACATGAGCATAGAAGGTGGGTCACCGTTTCCTCCTCCTCCTCTTCACAGCAACTCCTACAACGATAGTTTGCGGGGCGGCCCATTCTTCTTGCATGTTCGCCAATCAGACAATGGCCCGTCAGTACCCCTATCACAGCACTGATATTCTCCCTTCTGGGAGAGATCAGATCCCTTGTGCAACGTAAATCTAGCTTTGGCAACAAATTCCTTGTCGCGTTACACGTTGATCCATTAGCCCATCTAAGCTTGGTGCGCTCCAATGCTGCGTTGCGCAGCAGCAGCCCTAGGGTTCTTAGAGGCATGCCCAAGTTCTCCTGTTCAGGTGAATCTCCAGATTAGTTCCATGCCTCGCAAGTTCGTCCGCCTTCCAGTTACCGAGAACCCCACTGTGTCCGGGGACCCAGACTAAGTTTATTTCGAACTGCCCCGCCATCTCAACGAGATTTTGTTTTGACGACCTGCAGTCTCGGACCGTTCTAGACATGGAGACCTCAGAGCCCAGTGCCCTTGTCGGCCTGGGTGGGAGCGAAAATACTGACGCCACCAGCCGATACAAGGTTGCACCCAAGCCAGCGCAGAGCCTCCCCAATTGCGGCCACCTCGACCTGAAATACACTACAGTGATCCGGCAGACGGAAGTAGAGCTCAACTTCTAATTGTTCAGAATAAACTCCCCCACCCACCCTGCCATTGAGTTTGGATCCGTTCGTGTAAAAATGTACTGATACGTCGTCAGTACCTCCCTCGTTCAGCCAGGCTTCCCTAAGCGGAATCGAGGTACCAAAGTTCCTCGTGAATGAGAGCGACGGGGGCACATAATCAGTTGGCCCCACAACATGTCCACAATCCACGATAAAGGAAGCATGCCCCCTAGGGGCACAAGACCACTAAGATGCGACCCGCAAAGGCACCGCAGATCCCGCAGCCATCTGCCAACCCAGCACATCTAATGTCGGCAGACGGAAGAGAATCTCGAGAGCCGGAGTAGGGATGGAGCGTAATACCCCACCAATACATACCACCGTCATTCTTTGAATCTTGCTTACCAGCCTGAGGTCCCCCGCTGTGTGGAGCGCTGGCCGCCACACCAGAACGCCATACATCAGGATCGGCCTCACCACTGCGGTGTATAGCCAGCAAACCATGCTTGGTTTCAGACCCCAACTCTTCCCGACGGCCCTCTCACATGAGTGAAGCGCAATAGTTGCCTTTCTTACTCTCTCCATAACGTTGGACCTCCAGTTCAATTTTGAATCAAGAATTAGACCCAGGAATCTAGCCTCCCTGGTAAAGGATAAGCGGATTCTGTTGAGTGTCGGCGGAGTTATTGTTGGTATCTTATATCTTCTACTGAAAATAACCAGTTCCGTCTTTTGTGGGTTGATAGTCAACCCTGAGCCGACAGCCCAGCCAGACACGAAGCCCAGGGCCCTCTGCATCACTTAGGGCATGAAGGTGCTTTCCAGACTCCGCAACAGTCAAGTCATCCGTGTAAGCTATCACCTTGTAGCCCTCCCCCTCCAGGCAAACCAGTAATTGAATAATTACGAGGTTCCAGAGAAGAGGAGAAAGCACACCTCCTTGCTGGGTGCCGTTGCCAATGGAGCGCTCAATGCATGATCCCCCAAAGCTAGCCCTAATGGTTCTACAAGACAGCATGTTGCCTATCAGAGCAATCAGAGAGCCATGAATCGAGAACCCCGACAGCGCCTGAGTGATAGCCCGCGACTCGACATTGTCAAATGCGCCCGCAATATCCAGGAAGGCAGCCATTGTATACTCTCTGCAGTCCAGAAATTTTTCAATGTAGTGTATAAAAGAGTGGAGGGCCGTTTCCGTGGACCTCCCCTTACAATACGCATGTTGTACCGGAGATATAAGCCTTGGGTTAAGGTTACTCCTTATGTATACGTCCATCAACTTTTCCAATATCTTTAACAGAAAAGACGTTAAACTGATAGGTCTAAGATCCTTTGGACAGCTGTGAGAACTTCTCCCAGCCTTACCCATGAAGACCACCCTAGCAACATTCCACGTTTTTGGAATGTAGGTTAAGTCTATACAGCACTCATAAGTCATAGATGATCTTAAGCCAAGGAAGGATGACCTCTCCACCACACATGTCGTCAGGGCCAGCCGACTTAAATGGATCGAAGCCGCGAATGGCCCAAAGTCAAAACCAGTAAGTTTATTAGCTTTCCAGGTGCAACCTCCTCATGTGACCCCTAACTGGGCAATGTCCTGTTAGGATACCCGTGAACATTTGCTGACGAAACTGCTATTATTACAATATGACGAGGTGTAAATTAATAAATGTGTTACAAAAGGGCAATGTTATTGTGGTTACTTATTTTTAATTAAATCAGTGTGTCTAATTTGTTGAAATACCCATAATAATACCACAATACGTTATGTTTTTCCTATGTTGTTATTTTATACAAATAAGTACTACAAAATTTCTGATTACACTTGTGTTTTGTTGATGTGTTTGTTACGTTAGGTTTTTCAAATAAAACCTTAAAAGAAAAAGAGAAATTCTTTTACAAATTTTTATTCTCTATAAAAATACAAAATGTCCACACTTTTGCAATGATTGTCATAATTAAGTTGTGGTTAAAAAACAAAAGTAGATCTCCATTTTCTCTTTTTAAAATTTCTAAAAATTTATCGTTACCTTAATTACATAAGAATGTTTTTATACTCAAAAATTATAATAAAACAATCTTGTAAATGCCCACATCTGTGGGTTGTACACATATTTTTTAATACATTTTGTTATTCAATTACTTTATTCAAACTAAATATTGTTAAAGAAAAATTGCAAAAAACAATTACTCTATTCTACCTCGTTTTTCATGTAAAACAAATTTCTAAATCTTAATTTGAATTTTATAATATTTATTTTTTTATGTAAATTTTCATGTATGTGGGAGTCTATTACAATACCAATGTATATAGATTCATAATAAATACATGTGTAAGTTTTAGTATACAAATGTCTTCTTTGACATTTCATCATTTACTATTTAGTTATTTTAAAATTATTATTTTCGAAATAGTCAAATAACACATAAGGAGTTTGTAAATTTCAAATTGGATAATTTTAACTTAATAAAAAATATTTTGCCTAATTAAATTATATAATTTTTTTTAAATTAAATAAAAAAAATAAGCATTATTTTGGAAAACCTCCAAACTTTAGAAGAAGAATAACAACATAAGGGATAAATTTGCAAATACGAGAAAGTCACAAAGAATAAATGGGAGGAATAACTTACCGAACTTGAGATTTACATCTGTATAAATCTCGTCAACTCCAACGCACATAAAACTAAAGAATGCATCAGGCACAAACCACCCACGTGCGAAAGAACGCTCCTGTTTAGTTTATTTGGATTCAATGTATTAATGGTTTTTTTTTTCGTTAGACGAAACATCCAAGTTCCTCGAATTCTAAAGTTTCTATGTCAGTTGCCTAACATCGAGTAGACAGTTGAAATTTATTACAGTCCTCGCGACATGCTGATCATAAAGGTCCAGCAAAGTATTATTTAACAAAGCTATTTTATTCTGTAAAATCTATAACATTGTATAAATGACGAAAGTCGGAAGATTTCAAATCAGCAAAAAGATTTTTCAATAGTCCATTACAGTTTCAATAAATTTTAAATTTCGGGCAATACCTCGTACTTCAACTGGGATATCATATATAAGCATAGTGAATTTAATACAAAATTACAATAACGAGAAAACTGGCCATCATTATTGTTGAATTTTCATAAAAAAACCAAAGATTTCTAAATAATATATTGAAATTTTTTACAAACAATTTAATTTTTCAGTTTAATTAAACAAATTTAAAAATTTTTAAAAGCATCTCTACTAACAATTTGAAGCATGGAAAAAAACGATAATAAAATCAAAAAAAAATTAAATCTTAAAGCTTATTAAAAAAATATTTCTATAAAAAATCAAATCGCAATACAAATTTCCGGCTTGTATACATGAGAACAACCACTACCAATATATCCTTTTAAAAATATCCAAAAAAAAAACAAACTCTCTCTCTAAATTTAAATTTATAGAAGGATAACAAAACGTTTAAATTTGAAATATTTTTTATTTAATTAAATTTCCAATCAAAAATTTTTTTTTATAAATTTTCACTTTTCTTATTTTTTTTTTAGAAAAAAACAAAAATTACAAAAATATTTTAGTTAAAATTAAAATTTAATTAGATTACAAATTTTAATAAAGTAAATCTAAGCTTTAATAGGTATTTGAAGTAGACAACCATCATTAACAACCAACAACCAAAGAAATTGCGTTTAGAAAAAATAATAAAGTTAATCTAATATTAGTCTGTTAGTCTTTCGGACATTTTTCAAAACTTGCAAACACTCGAAAATAAAATAACACTTGCCTTTTTCTGTCAAATTTTGACATTTAATCGGAAAGTCATAAAATTTATGACAAAACCTATCCACGGGTAGAGTCCGGTCAAACTTACAAGGTTTCCAATTAGATTTGTTAGAAAGTTTTGCCCAGAGCGCACATTTTTTATTATTTGCAATATACAGTAGTACAGCACAGTATAGTGTAGTTAATGATGCCATTGAAAATTGTTTGATACCTTCGAATTGGTTCGAACGAACAACTTTCAAACTCGATAGTTTGTGCGTAAAATAAATGCGAGAATATTTTTTTTTTTGAAATTCTAAACGAATTTTTTAATCCCAAAATCCTGATTTCAACAAAATTTTTTATTCACATTATTGCTATTAAAGCGTGAATGAAAAAAACTACAAGATATGTTGGAAAAGTTACAAAAACACAATTTCCAAAAAAAATGTCGAACACTGTTTTTTTTTTTTAAATAGACATCTTTAACACCAAAATTTTCTCGTGCGTTCAGAAACCCAACGAAACTTATTTAAATATGTATATAAAGATATTTAAATGAAACTGGGGGCCGTTCTCGTGTCACCGTGCAAATCAATTTTAACCATTAGTTACTTGATTATGACTTCAAACTTAACAAAATTTAATTAGTTTCAAATTTTTCAAACTCTGAATCATGTTTATATTAATTAAGATTTGGTGTCAATTTACGTCGAGCTCAAATTAAAGTTCTGCTCATAACTGACGAGCAAAACGAAATTTCTCTTTTTACGTTTGCATTTCTCTTCTCTCAAAACCGTTCGGGAAAGTTCGGGAGGGCTCTTGAAATATCAAACAAACAAACAAAAAAATTTCTTTTTTTCCAAAATAAAATAGGAAAAAACTTTTTTGACTTTTTTATTAAATTTCAACATCCTAGGATATTAACAAAATGTAGGTGAATGTCAATTATTTTTTATTTAAAGTTGTCTGTCAAGTTTCAAATCCAAATGAATTGAGTAAATGATTGTTTTATACTTTTGTTTTCCTGTCTTTCAATATTAACGTAAAAGCAAATGTTTGTGAGTGTGTTAAAATTTGTTATCATTTTTTTTTAACTTTTTATAGTTGTTTTTATTGTAGGATATATGAGAAACATTTGCCTTGTTATACCATTGTATTTTTTATTTTTATTTTTTTATCTTTGATTAAATATAAAAATGTACATATGTATTTCTGGTAAAACAATATTTACGATACAAAATTCGAAATAAAAAACTCAAGTAAAATGTGTGTTTGTGCTCTAGGTAAATATACACAAAAGTAGAACTTAAATTAAATTAGAAATCATTAAAGAATTACAACAATACGGTTTGGGGAATTGATTACATTTAATCAAGATTAGAGCTCTTATGAAATTATTTTCTGCATTTCTTGGCATTTTTAATTTAACACAGATATAAGAGATTCTCCTCGAAAATTCTTCCAAAATTTTCTCTAATTTCTGAATAATTCGACTTGTGTTTATTCACAGTGAATTAGTAATGTACTGAAATTTTCGAAGGAATCTGATGGTTCCCCTATTTGCGTGAACATGATTTTAATTTCCGTGAACATTATCTTCCCGATCTATAGAACAATATATCTAAAATATTTCGATTCTCTATCTATATGGTCCTAATCGAATTTATACTTTAAACCGGTGACTTTCTCTTCCTTTCCATCTGTCGTAGTGTCGCCTCACAAAAAAGAGAAAAGAGGCAACAAAATAAAATAAACATGTGTTTACAATTTGAATATGTAAAGCAGCTATATGTATGTTTCTTTATTTTTATAACATTATTTACTAAACGACCTCTTCCTCTCTCTATTGAATATAATTTATATTTAAATTGTTTTAGACTTTCAGGACAATATAAATGATATTTTCAATAAGAAAACTACGCAATTTTCTTACAAATGACGTCATGTATTGAATTTCTTTTTAAGAATTTTTAAATATATTTACGTATGTACATACATACATTCAATTTAACATTGAAATCATGATATTTTATTTACAAGCTCCTTATCCTCATTACATATTTTAAATATTTTTTATGTTGTTCATTTTAATTTAAATATAAAAATTGCATTTTCAAATTTTAATAGTATCCTTGAAATTCTTGTTAAAACCAAAAAAACAATAACGATAATAATCATTGCTATACTAAGACTACAAATGTATTTATCATACATTTACAAATATAATACACACTGTATGTATTAAAGTATGCATGTAAAAATATTCAAATTAAAATTAGAAGAACATAATCTTACATAACAAGTACAATAAAAATTAGTTATAGGGTAAAAATCCGAAAACTGAAAGACAACTTTGTTTCAGAGTTAAATCCAATTTTTTAGTGAGTTTCGTTTTTCATCTGTTAAATAAATAATCTAAAACATCGTTCAATGAACGGATCCGCCCCTGATACCTCGTCGTCCCGCCAAGTTTGTCTCGGTGAAAAATTCCTAAATTCTCAGTGAATGAGAGCGGAGAAGAAACAGAATAAATTATCTTCGTCACGTGCCCCTAGTTCGCAAAAGCGGAGTGTCCCTTAAGGTCACATGCCCATGACACGCGACTAACGACCGCACAGCGCAGTTCGCGGCCACACAGACTCCAAGAGCCTGTGTAGAGGTAGAGCTTAACATCCCACTAATATACAATATTACCATTCTTTAAATTCTGCTTATCTGAAGTTCACAGTTTTAACGAGTGATTAACGGCTACATATGGAAGAGAAATCTAAGAGCCTGAGTGGCGAGGGAGTTTATAACCACACCAATACACAACATTGCCATTCGTTGAATTTTGCTTATCAATCTGAAGTTCACAGTTGTACGAAGCGACCCTTTCTGAACTTTAAAATTCTGCACTAAATTTGCTATAACCTCTAGCACATCCAGTGCACATTTATCTTATTATTATATCTAGTGCACATTTAACTTATTATTATTTTGACGCTTGACTGTTCCTGTTATCCAGGATTCTATATCCCAAAAAGTTGTTAGAGGCGAACGTCGAATCCTTTGAGCTCCTGCTAAATGCATCGATCAGCTTTTGAAAGGCCTTGAACATTTTATAAAAAATTTTCGAGAGCTCTACAATTACACTTAAAAATTTTTTTTTAATCTCTGCACCTTTTGTCCCTAAAATTTTTAATTTTCTTAAATTGTTTTAATTTTGGTTCAGAGATCAAAATGAAAACGAATTAATTTTCATGATATTCTTTCTTCTAATTTTTTTAAATAGTTTTTTTTACAAAATTATCCTTGTACTTAAATTTTAAAAATGAAATCATTACAAAAAAATCATTTACCATTAAAAAAAATTACATAAAACGTAAGCATGGAAAGAATTTTTATACAATTATGTAAGTTAATATCGCAATAAAGAAGAAAATAAATTTGGAGAACAAGTAAAAGAGAAGAAATTATAAACGCATTTAATTTTAACTTGTCTAGTTAGTACAATCATTATTTTAAGATTAAATCTAAATCCTTATAGAGGTCGTTTCGATTTTTTAAATAATGAAAAGTGTCTATTACGTATTTAATGTTAACTCTCCAAACTAATACTCTACAAGAAAATGCTACTGGCGTCAGTTAAATGCTGATTATTATTATTGTTTTTGAGCTAAAATGGGAAAAAAAATAAATGAAAAATAAATAAAAACAATTGAGAGATGGATTCATAACATTCATTTATAAAAAATCCAAGTGAAATTTATATCACTATAAATTTTCACTAATAATGATTGCCTGTTGTATCCAAAAACAATGAGCCGTAGTTCCGAGTATTAAAAACTTTTAATTTTACAAACTACAACTAAGGAATGTTGTATAATGAAATCGCTCAAAAACTTTTGATTTAAAAACTTTTCTCTATCAAAAGTAAAACTATAACCAAGGCATACATCAAATAGTTTATTATCAATTACTCATACACACACAAATTAGAATAGAATATCAGCTTATACAAGTTGTATACGAAGCTATTTCAAATAAATTTTCTTTCAAATCTAATCTAATAAGCAAGATATAATTTTTGTTCTATAATGTCCATAAACACATACACACATTTAAAATATACTTGGCTTAATCTAAACAAAGAAAAGAAATAAAAATTAAATTTAAAATAAATTTCTTTTTTCTTTTTATTTTGGGAAATTCTCCATATCTTGTGATTCATTAGTATTCCTACCTCAATTCTCTTATTATTGAAACAAACTCCAAAAGCAAAAGAAAACAACCAAAGAAAGAACTAAAAGCAAATAGATCTTAAACAATGAATTTACAAATTAGAATGAGTTTTTACACCACAGCAAACTGAAGTAACCGTAAAAGTAATAAGGAATTCAAGGACATTTCCGTATTCTCAATTTTTATTTTTATTTTTTTAATTCCATTGTTTTGCCTCTTTTATTTCTTTGGCTTATTTTATTTTATACTTTTCTTATATACTTGTCTCCTCTGTCTGAGAAAATTTTAAAATATCCAAAGTTCTTAAAAATTGAAGCTTAAAATGTTTTTTCTTTTTATGTAGAAGTTTTTTATTTTTGCTTTTTATTTTATACAATCTTTTTAAAATTTAATTAAAAATATTTTCATTTTATTTTCAAGTTTTTATTTTAAAACGTAATCTTAAGACTAAAATATTTAGTCAAGTTGTTACAAACTTCGAAATTTGTGCAAAAAAATCTTGGTTCGTTCTTTTTTTTTATCTCTCTTTGTAACTATTATTTTTAAAACAAACACACATATGAATGTACGAGTACGAGTATATATAGAGATTTTACTTCACAACTTTTTATTTTCAAATATAATAAAAGTAATGTTACCAGGTTTAAAAATATTATTTGTTGCTTATGTTGCTATAATACTATAAAGGCATTATTTGGTTGCAATAGGAGGGTACGTGGCTCTACCGACATAAGAGGGTAAAGTTTTCAATATGAAAAAATAACAGAAAAACACACAGAAGTGATAACAGTCCAGTACAGCTAGCAGGGTGTCTTTTTCCAACAAAGTCCGATAAATAAAAAGCTAGCAAAATAAAAAGCAGGAAATAATATCACACACAATCAGTCGGACAATCATCCACAACATTGAAGCAAACCATTAGACAAACCATTGTTCAGAGGGTAGAGATATACGGAAATAGTAAAGTTTAGTACAAGAGAGCGGTTGAAACAACCGAAAGAATAAATTCAAATAAAAACAATATACCTATTAAATAGATAAGATGCACCAATATGTCCAACTGAAATTCCACAATATGAAATGTTTAAGTAATAAATATTAAAATTACAATATAGTTTGAAAAGAACACACCAAGAAGATCATTTAAAAGTCGTAATGATACCAGCAAAAGAAATGCAGGTTAGTTTATATTAGAATTTTTGATTAAAGGATTTCTTAAAATATTATCGTACAGAATGGAACGACCCGACTTTTCTTACTAAAGGTAGACCAAAAAATTATTAAACATCACGTTGCGCTAATCAAATATTGTGTATTTAATACAGAACTACGAAGAGCTTTGGAAGAGTTCTTCAATATTTCGAACCATGAATACAATTATTTGAATTTTTCTGTGGAAGTTAATGGAAAAAAATTCTCCTTCAAAAAACCCTTAAAAGATTAAAGTAATCAAAATAAATGGCTACGCTTTTAAGTACTCAATGTTCAATGATCATTGTATGTACTATTCCGATGATCATTCATGTACTATTCCGATGAGCAATGATCGAGGCATGTGAATCGAGTTATTTTATTAGCAATTACTAGCAGACTGGCGTGCACATTTAAGGAGCAGAACGAAGAGGCGACAAACCTGTGCCTCTTTAATAAAAGTAAATGAAAGGGAACATTTAAAATAAAAAAAAAACTGACTATCAAAAACAAAAAGAAATTTACAAGGCTTAACGCGCCAGTTTCATGATAACAAATATAACGGAGACAACACTCACACTGCGGTTGTTTAAGGTGATAGGTTTTTAAGAAACATAATTTTGTTTTAAGGTTAATTCCACTCCGAAACTTTAATTATTATGCTTTAACAAGAAATCGATATTTTTTTAAATTAATCAAATTAAATTAAAATATTTTTTTTATATTTAAATTAAAAAATATTTAAATTTAAATATTTAAATGCGATCAATTTAATGGTACAATCAAGACAATTATTTTTCATAAAAATCACAAAATTGTTTTAAATATTCTTCCAAAATAACAAAAAATTTAAAAGATTTTTATTTTAAATAAAATTAAAGCTCTTTTTTTACACTTTGTATTTAAAATAATAATAATACTAAATGTTAAGTATAAAATAGTAAAACAACCAAAAACAAAGCAACCCCCCCCCCATTTTCCCCCCAATTTACATCAAACAATTTTCAAAATAGAAAAAAAAAACAAAAGTAAACTATTTTGACAGAAAAATGTAAAAGAAGGATATTTTTTTTGTTTTGTACTGAAAGGGAATTATAAGAATTACAAAAGGATCAAAAATAACATGAACAAATGTAATAATAAGAAGAAGACCTTTACCTATCCCTGATGATACAAAGAGTTAAACAGAATAGAACAGAATGAAAATGAGTCAATTATTATCACATCAAAAGCTAAGAAAAATGAAAAAACGAAACAAAACGATTTTTTTTTTAACTTTTAAACTTTGTTCCACATGAAACTTTTGGTAAAGTTATCCTTTGGGTAATAAAATCCCTCTTCTTTTTTTGATTTAACTACATGATTGTACATATATATAAAAATTTAGGGTTATGTGCCCAGTTAACTCATATATATATACAAAAATATTCTTTTTTAAACAATTTATACCATAAAATTTTAACTGGAAATTTTGTGTCCAGATTTTATGTTACTCTTTCTTTTTTTCTTGTATTCCTCTTCCACTCTTCTCATTAAGGTAATAATGGCTAAACTTTTTTTAAACTTTAACTCTTTTTGGATTTTTTTTTCTTGTTAATTATACAATATACAATGTGTGAAAATTTGAAAAAAAGAGAAAAAAAAAATAATAAAACAAAGAACATAAACTAATGTTGCATACTTATAGGCATAATTTTTTTGAAAACAATAATTTTCAAAGCGATTTTTTTTAAAAACTTTCTCTGTTGTTTAAGGTTTATAGTGTCAAAGATAACAATTGTTATTACAATTTATACAAGCATATAGGGAATACATTTTATCAGTTATAAAAGATAAAGGTAAGACATTTTATTTTATTTTATATAATAAAAATTTAATATAAATAATTTCAGTGATTACAGGCTTTAACATTTGCAATTGGTTGATGAGACTCTTGGAAACATTTTCGTCAACGATGTTAAGTATGTTTATATAGTCAAAAATATTAAAATTGTATTTTATTTATAAAATACAATTAATTTTAATATTAGGCACATAATGATATAAAATTCAAGGTAATTTACTACGAGGCAACCATTCCATCAAAATTCCTGAATTAAAACGAAAATTAAATACTAGAGAATATTATTTAAAACTCAATGCTTAGGCTATTGTGATTCTCTTGCATTTGAAGCCATTACATATACTAAACAGATGGCTACGGAATCTGTATTACGATTGGGAGCCGAATCATAGTGGTCATGTGGCTCCATGGGCCATAAGTCCATTCTTGCGGACTGAAGAAACGAAAGAGCGACAATTGATCTTGTTCCTTCTGTGCTTTCGTTCGTAAAGAATTTCGGGATTCCGATCCTTCGGTATCGGGAAATGATCTATTTCTATTTTTACACGGATGAATCCAAATTTGAGGGAGGTTACTCTGAGCAATTGAATATTCGGTTCTACTTCCGAAAAGCTCCGATGGCACTATGAAACAGCATACAACACGACAAGAATTATAACTGGATTTTGTCGATTGACGAACATTCTATATCTTTCTGCAAATTACGAACCTGGCGAAGTAAATTTCAGACATTTGAACCGGTTTATAAAGGACATCGGATTGACTGATTGATTGGTGAAGATATGCTGATCCAGCGGTATTACAGCAGACTTACTAGCCTAATTCTATTCTTTGATAGCCACGTCAACCTAACCTCTCTTACCCTATACAGAAATTTCTATTATACATTTAAAATATTTACACTTTCTTTAAGTATACTATCATATTAGAAACTAAATTCCATATATGAATTTCCTCTTCAGTAAATCTGAATTATTATTAGATTCTACAAAATTTTGTATAAATTTGTAAATTTCTTCACAATTTACGAATTTAATTAAAAATTTTCAATGTGAAAAACTTTTTATTTTTATTTTTTTTGCCTTCCCATATTTTATAAAGAAACTAAAATAATTTTTCAATAATAATTGAACTTTTCTCGTTTTTAATAATTGAAGTTTTGATATAGAGGAAAATATATTTATGTAGTTTTATTAAATTAATTGTATTGAACATAAAATGTATTAAAGTTTTTGAATTGAATTTATAAATTGTGAAATTGAAAAATATTTTAAACTATTTCTTGTATATGTTTTTTTTCCATTTTATCAGTTTTTTATCTGTTCATTTTTGATCGATTTTATAAATTTTAAATTAATATTCATTTCAAGGGTTTAAATTTGTTTTTTTATTCCAATATCAATAACTAAATAACATAAAGTTTCTTATAATAAGCTTAATCACCGATGCGATTTCCAATACAAAGAACGGTAAGAAATCCAATCCTACACACTTGCAAGAGACAGACAGTTATGATGTGAATATTAACACATTTGAAAAAGAAGAAAGAGTAAGTTACTCACTAAATTGTAATTTATGTTACGAAGATGAAAATGCTAAGAAAAACCCAACTACTAACTCATCCATGCGCTATGGAAAAACCCATTCAAATTATATTTTCCTTTTCTTTTCTATTAGAACTGACAGTCGCAAAGAATTTCAAATTCTGACTACAAGTTCAATTATTTTCTTCATATTTTTCTTAACCAAATTCTAAATATATGAACCTTATTTCGTTAACACACCCGATGTTATACTAAGATCTTCTTCTACACTAACAATGTTCGCTTTCTTCCTCCTTCTTTGTTAAAATGGACTAATTTTCTTTGATAAATTTTTTACAAAAAAATGTGCTTGCCTGAACATGTAACATCCATATTGCTACGAGTATTAAATTTATTTCCTTTTATAATTTTAATAAATTGTTGATGGTTCATATTTCATTACGTAAGAAATTATATAAAGTAGGTACCGGTACCTATCAGTTCTTTTACCCACTTTTCTATATTGGTTTTATTTTAATTTCGTCTTTCATCTTCTTTGTTAGCTTTTTTCACAAAGCTATAAGCAAAAAATTAGAAAAATAAAATTATAAAAAATTATTTTAAATATTTAAAAGTTTCTTTACTGGTAATAATTGGCAGCAAGAATAATGCTTAGTATCGTTAGTACCGCATATTGTATTGCATACATATGTATGTGTATATGGTGTATGTATATGTATATGGTGTATGGAATATTCTCTCTTAAGTGCAAAATTTATTTCTTTCTTTTTCTTTCTTGCATTCTTGCATCTTTTGAAATTATTTTTTTTTCGGTCAGTAAAGCGAAATATTCTTTTATGTTTAGTTTTATTTTTTCTTTCTTTCTTTCTCCGAAATATGTTTTATTATTGATATATCACTGAATGTTAAGTTGATCGATTGATTGTATTTTATATTTTATTTTGATTGTTTTTTTTCCCATAAAATTGCTTTTTAAAAAAAATAAAATTTAGTTATATATTAAGGAGCCGTATTTGAGGAAATATTTGGAAATAATCAGACGGTATATATGCACCATCTAATCACACACAATAAGAACAACTCCAAAAATCGGAAACACGTGCTTTCTCCAATAGATATGCAACTTCGAAGTACTTTTTACAAATGCTTCTCCTCTTCAGAGCTTAAAGTAATTTTGTGAAAAACGAGAAGCCAGAAATACGTCTTTTTTAATTAGACACCTACCAATACGAATCCGTTCTGGCTTTAAATAGAAACGACCGCTAGCAGAATTATTTATTTATTTATGTTTAGCTCAAACATTTTACATTTTAAAATTAAAGAATGAATACACAGATACATATTTTTTAGACAGAACAAATTTTTGACTTAAAAATTAAATTTAAAAATTATACAAAATAAAACTTATTAGTAATAATATTCCATTAAATATGAATATAGACTATGATAAATGAAAATAATAATGAAATTTAATAATAATGAAAAGCTAAAACAAGAATTTGTTAAAATAAAGCAAAGGGTTATACTTAACTATAATTAAATAGAAGCTTTTTCATCGTGTCCAACTTCAGTGAAAAGTCAAGTCTGTAATTTTGTTTGTTGCATAAACGCAGCATTCTGCTGACAAGTTCATGTTTCCCATAATTCATCCTATGAAAAGGAACCATGAAAAGATCCGGGGAACGAGACCTAAGGTTGGAATTAATCACAATTTTATTTAAAATGTCAGGGGAAATTAAGTCAGTTTTCATAAGCTGAAAAATGAATAACAAATCCGCGACGTCACGTCTTTTTACCCAGTTTGGCTAGGTCAATTAATTTGAGTCTGTGCTCGTAAGGTGGAAGAATGATAGGGTCCTCTCAAGGAAGAAGGCGCAGTGCGAATCTCAAAAAATTTTTTTGAATAGACTCAATCCTATTAATATGTATATCGTAATAGGGTGACCATACTTGTGAAGCATAATCAAGATGAGAACGGACCAGGCATGTGTAGAGTGATTTTAAGACATCATTAATATTATTTAAGAGGATCATTAAACTCTTTTGATCAGCTTTTAATGAAACCTAACATCGAGCTTGATCTGTATATGATATGGTTATAGTGGTTTATAAATGATAACTTGCTATCGAAGCAAACACCCAGATTCATTATTGAATCAACTCGACTAAGAGCTTGGCCATTCAAAGTATAGTTTGTAAAAAATGGCTGTTTTTGCCTAGAGTAGCACATTTGTGCACATTTACTTACATTGATTTTTAGGTTGTTACTTGAGCACCAGCCGTAGAAGCGGTTAAGATCATTCTGAAGACACAACGCATCATTTGTAGAGCTTATTTTTTTTAAAATTTTCATGTTATTAGCATATATAATACCTCACTGTGCGTTAGCATGGAAACAACATCATTAATTGAAATTATGAACAGCAATGGACCTAAGTGACTATCCCGGGGGTACACCAGAATTAGACGAAAGAGGCGAGGAAATTGCTGAACGAAAGAGGACTCTGTAAGCCCTGTCAGAGAGATATGACTTTATCCATGTTATAAAGTTGTCAGGGAGTCCTAAGAGTAAACAAGAATTTATTCTGGCTGTAGTTTTTTATAATAGAGCTGTCTCGTGTTAATAATATTATTAAAATTTAATAATTTTCTAGTTTCTACTATATTATATCAGATTTCAAATATTGCAAGTTTTCATAATTGGTGTCGTAATCTTTCACATTCATTTGAAGACGTTTAATTTCCCTTTTACCCTACACCACAATTCGTTGTATATATTTCTTTTTTTTCTTTCTGACTTTTTGCTACATATTAATTTGAATTTTGTTTTTCGTTTTCTTTTTTTTCTCTCTCTCATTTTTTTCCGGGTCAAGTTAATACCAAAGGTATTCGAAAAGTATCTCTCATATGCTAGGGTAAATCTTTTGAAAACCTCTTTTAATTTTTTAAAAAAAAAAATTCCAAAAAAATGTTTCAAAATTTTTAACAAACTTTTATAGCCTTTTATTTTACACAAAATGTAAAAACAAAAAAAACACAAAATATGTTATAAAAGTAAGAAAATAAGAAATAATGTAAATTTGATGCCCAAACACAAAGAGATGGGAAACAGTGTAGAAGTATGCATGTATGTGAATGTAAGGAAAGAGTATGTAAGTAAAAATATTCGATAAAAATTATAGTTAAATTTAATTGTAAAACTATTTAGACATACTCACATATCATTGCATAATTTTCTATAAATATGTTTTGTAACCAATGGACAATTTTGTGGCAAGCGTGACGGGACTGGACAAGAAATCAAACATTTGAATTTAGATAGACTCCTCAAAAGTACGCTAAATGACAGCCTGATGGTCAAGGTGTATTGGCAACAACACAGAACATTTGTGTTAATCGTGGTGCGGTAGACTTGCTGCAACAGCAACGACAACCAACAAACTAACCATGACCTCAACCACGACGGTCTATGAAATTATTAAAAATTACAAACGACTTAACATTTGAAAATTCAAATTAGTCATACTATCACAAGAGTCCATTAAATACACGGGACTAAAGTCCAAGATGCCAAATAAAAAATTTTGGTTTGTTTATTTGTGATTTTCAAAAAGTGCTTTGAGGGTGCTTTTCGAGCTTTAATCATAGTTAAGTCGCAATTTCTTCGAGTTCTGTCCCTTCGATTGTATTTATTTGTCGAAAAACTTTTTACTACAACACCTATGCTATTCAGAATCACTCCACCCCTCTTTCGAAATTGTCGACTCCAACTTTTTTATATTGTTCTCTTCAATCCTGCATCATATATTTCCACAATAACGATTCAAGCTACGATGAGCTTTAGTTTAAAAAATTTTCAAAACAGTTTCATGAAATTGGAACCGCCCAATTTACCAAAGCAATTCATATAGCATATGTTCACGAAAAGCTTATTGGGTTTTAGTAAAATTATATGTGTATACAGGGGTATATGTATATCATTCCTTTTTTAAAAATTTAAAAAAAAAACAAAAAAAAAATTACAAATTATCAAGTTTTGTTAAAGGTTGCAATTTTAAACTTTTTTCAATCAAAATAGTAAAATAATGTTAAAAAAAAAAAGAAAAAAACAAACTCAAAATTTTTCATTCATTTTTTTTTCCAATAAAAATTTTTGATTGATTTCATTTATATTAATGTATTTGAAATTAAAAAAAAAATATCTTTGTTCAGATACATTATAGACTAACCCTATACAATTACTTTGGCCAACTAAAGAATTAATTCAAATTTAATATACTCATAATAAGTTGTGGCAAAACCACTCATCCGTAGTCAACTTCGTCATATTATAAAACCCACTACTAAATTATTAAATTTTTTTTAAGAATTTTATTTAAATACTGCGTCTGTAGTTCACGTTGACCACGTACTAATCCATTACTTCACTACTCACAAATATGAAAATAAAAACGTTTTGACAAATCCCAATAGACAATAAATCATTCGAAAATACATACAAAATCGAGTAGCCTTAACGAAAGAGGCTCAATGAATTGGATAAATACAACCAGGTCACACTCTGCCGGACGTGTAAGCGTGGAAGGAAATGAAAAAGGCGGACGCGTTGACGAGGAAAGGAGCCCTCACTCGCAGAAGAAAGAAAATGCTGAAGAACTACCTATTCACTACGGTGAACTTGCGGTCCCCGGACCTTTCAAATTTCTTGAATTCGTCGAGGGTGTGGATCGCGATGGGCTTTTGTAGGATCTCGATGGGCTTTTCACCTAGTAAAGGGGTACAATAGATTCTTATATGCTTATGGCGGTGAACTGTTACCGCGTCGGTACAATATCTGTAAACCCATCTGTACAATAATCTCTGCAATTATAAACGTTAAATGAATTTCATTTAGAAAAACAAAATTAAAACCCCTGTACAATTTAAGGATATCAAAGGCAACTTTAGAAATTCTTCAGTTTTATTTGTGTATCATTTTGATGGGGCAGTTTTTCTCTTTTTATTTTTTTTTTTGCTTTTTTGGAATTGATAGAAAATTTTAATTTAAAATTATTATTTCGCTTTTATTTATTTATATACTTATCAATAAAGGAATGGACAAAAAACTGAATGAAAAGTTTTTTTAGAGTTTTTAAAATTTTTTTTTGGAATTTTCCTTTTTCTTTTTTTTGTGATTTCCCTTTGTTATCGATTTCAAAAATATTTCTGTACCTTCTTTTACGAGCGATCGCTCACACATGCAGACATTCATTTTATATAATATAATAGATAGTACATAAATAAGTACAAATTTATAACGGATACAAATGTTAAAAACTGAATGGGAAAGGATTAACTTTTTTAGAAAAAAAATTTCCAAAATTAAAATGAATTTTTTTCTTTTATTTTCTGTAAAATGAAAAAAAGTGGGTTCCAAAATTGTTCGCTTCAATTAACAAAGCAATACAAAAATTTTTTTCATTTCCAAATAAAGTATTGAATCCCATTTTTTTTTCTCTATGTGTACTTAAAAATTTTTGAGGGTAGTGAAATAAAAAATTTCATTTTGTTCTTTTTTTGCTATCTACTTCGAATTTTCTGACCCTATTTTGAATAAAACATTTTTAAAAAGAAAGAAACTTTTTTTTAAAATTAAATTATTTTTTTTTTTAATACGAGTAGTAAACTTTAAAAATCAATCAAAAAATTATAGTAAATTTCTGGCAACATTTGTTTAAAATTTATTGAATAGAAATTTTTATCGAAATCCATTAAAAATTATAATTTTTTTGTTGAGAAATTATGTAAAAAAAGTTCATACATTAACAAAAAATTATTATCTGTATGTGTAAAATTATTACTACTATGGTCACAAATTTTGGTCTCAATACATAATTTCTAGCGATAAGCAGTGGAACATTATGGGCTTTAGAGAGTTGTGGGGTTCTCTCCACAACTCTCTAAAGCCCATTCCACTTCTGGAATTCTCTCAGCATGTCCTGATTAGAAGCTACAGTTTTGAAAAACCTATTGCCTTCCACAAAGCTAGACAATAGAAGGGAGTGGAGAAGCTGAGTCCTTGAGCTATTCAATGGAATCAGACATCATAAAGTAGCACAATAATGAATCGAGAACATTATTGGAGATGTGGAGTGGAGTATATGGGCCGAGAACTAGACTTTTCGAGTCAACGTATCCCAGTATCTTCTAGACGGATATCGGGGATAAGCAGTTACACTGTAATTGGAGCGTTGAACTCATGGTTAATGATCTCTATCGTAGTATGTGGCCGTTTTGATAGGCTTAATGAGTTAGGTAGGCAGAATCGAGATAAATTGTACTGGGTACCGGAACACGTTTGATATAGACCGATTATACCATAAATGAAGAGCATTTTTTTGGGGTGGTTAAGATCTGCTTCGAAAAATCGACCCCCTCCAAGATACTCGAGTTTATCATCGAAATTTGCCACTTTTTCACATAAATCAGAAGCATTCCAAGACCGCAATCAAGAAATTTTTAAATTTCATGTTAAAAGCAACTTAATCGGTTTTACCCTATACTGCATCTTAAGTAACTGTAACGGCAAATTAGCCAAATCTTGATTTTACGCTCATTGAATAATTCTCCGGTTAATAAGAAATTAAAGGGAAGAACTTATTTATTCGAATTCAGTGTTAACGAATAAAAAAGTTAAATTACAAAAATTTTAAAAAATATTGCATATATTTAGGAGAAAATCTTCAAATTTTAGAAATTGTTGTGAATTTTAAATAAAATCTTCATTTCTTTCCCATTTTTAGTACGTTTTTTTTCATAAACATATTCAAAATCACAATTGGTTTATTTCCTGTTTATCCTATTTGTCATGATCATCTTCAATATCTTGTTCCTCTACAACTACTTGAGTAGCACCTTTTGCAATTTCTCTAATTAAATCGATATGTTTTAAAATACCTTTTTTAATACAATATTGTAAATTAATATTCGGTGAATATTTTATTTCTAACTTCCCTTTTATATTCAATTCCATCCAATTAGTCATTGACCATTGATCATTTTTTAATAATTCAAGAATTTCTAATTTATCCGAAAAATTATTAATTTTTTCAATAAATACCATAATAATATTTTTAATTTCGAATTGTTCATTAAATATAATATTCAATTTTTTTAATACATTCATAAATAATTCAAATTTATTTTTAATTTCTATTATATTTAATTTTTGCATTGGATTAACAATACAATATTCTTGTAATTTTAATATTAATAAAAATGTTGTCCATAAATCATAATATGGTTGAAAATTTAATTTAATTGTATTTATTTGTTCCAATGAAAATTCATTTAATTCAAATATCTTTTGTCTTTTCCATAATAATTCACCTAAAATTTCCATTTCACCTATGGATTTCATTAATTTTTTTACATTTAATTCATTTTCTTCAATTTTATTTAAATCGAAAATATTATTATTTTGAAATTCTATTATTTTTCCATTAAGAATTTCAATATTTTCTTTATATTTAATTAAATCATTTATTTGAACTTTTTTAAATATTTCTATATCAATTTTATATTGTTCATTTTTTTCATTAATTTTATTTTTAATATGTAAAGGGTAAGCGTATGTTTGCCATTTTAAATTAAATTGTTCATTTGTTAAATTATATAAAAAATAATCTAAAATATTATATTCAAAATTCATAATTTTAATTTTTTCATTTAAAATATCCAATTCATTTGGTATTATATTATCGTACCATATTTTAATTTCTAATAAATGTTCAACGGAATTTGATTTTTCAGTTAATTTATTAAAAATTAAATTAAGATTTTCATAGAGATTTTCATTAATTTCTTTCATTCTTTCAGTATAATAAATTAAAATTGCATTAATTATATCATCATATTTTTGAATTAAATAATTTTTTAAATATTGTATATCAATAAAAAATGGACCAATTATAATATTTTCTGGTAAAATTTCAATTAAATTTTCTTTTAAATTTTTATAATTAATTATAAATTGTTTCAAATTATTTGCATTTTGATTTTGATTTTTTAATTTAGTGATAAAATTTGGAATATTAAAATTGTATAAATCACAAAATTGATTATATTTCTTGGTATATGATATTAATGGTATTATTGCTTTTGTATAAGATTCAATTAAAATTTTCTTATTAAGATGAAATAATTCTTCAATATGATCACCACAATATAAATATAAATTTTTGGCAAATATTAAATTTTTCATAATTTTTGGATTTATTAATGGTATTGTGGTACATTGTACCAATGATCTAAATATTAATAAAAGAAAAAAAAAATTAACACTGTATAGAATTCATGAAACAATAGAAAAGAAATTTTAATTGACCTAGTTAGAAAATTTAGAAAGAGTTCTTATTTAATAAAAAAATGGTTTTTGTTCTTAGAATGTGCTTAAGCTTCAAATTGAATTCATACTTATGAAATTTCTCCTAAATGTATACCGTTTCTCAACTGTAATTCTATTCATAAATTTCTTTTTAACATGAAAAGTAAATGACAGGAATCATTCTATAATCCCAGAAATTCGACATAGAAATGCTTGGAATTTAATAAAATTTTTCTAATTCTAAAAATGTTATCTTTCAGATTTAAATTTTACATCAGTGATGCCACCCTGTAATATTTAAAGGTGGTTACTAAGATAAAGTAAAATAATATACATAACAAGCTGTCTACAACTGTCTGTTGTCTGCAAGTGACTTTTGCTTATATTGGTGGTTTAGCCAAGGCGCGTCAAGGCGGTTGCATATGCAAACGACATTGCTATCCTGGTTTCAAGGTTAGATCTTACAACGATTGGTAATGTATTGGGTGAATTGCTGACTAAGGTGAGCCTTTAGACCAAGGAATGTGGACTAAACCTAGTACTTTTTACGACAAAAGCCGAAATTCGGGAATTCCGGCTTCCCAGACTGGGTGGTCTTTCTCTCAATATTAGTTTGTTACAACTATTTATTTGGGTATTGTATTGCACCTACAAGAAAATGGTTGGAGTATCTACACCTACAAGAAAATGGTTGGAGTTGGTGGGAATTGAAATCAAGCATGGTTATGTGGTTATGCACCAATGTTGTGTGACAACTATAACAAGATATAGGTAGCTTTCAAAGTGCTGGGTGTATTAATGTTACTGAAGCATTGAGCTTATGGCCCACGTATACCTTAAATACCCTTTTCCATTTCTCATACAATACAGACACTGGTCATGTAAATCAAAAATCCTGAAAATTTGAATGGGCGGTCTTCAGTTTTCAGTTGGTATTTATTGAGAGCAAATTATATAATTAATCCGAATATAATTCAATTATTTTTATGTCTAACCCGGAACAGAAATTATTTTTTATAACATGTGGAAACTGAAGACCTATATAAGTATAAGATTTTCGATTCTAAAATTTAAAAATGTTAACTACATATACATATCTAATTACAATAAATTTTAAAATTTCTTTAACAGAGATTTTTTAAAATGTTTTGAATTTTAAAAATGTACTTACGTTTCATAAAAATTTAATAGAGCTGGTAAAAAATCATTTGGATTTGTTGATAAATGAGCACCAAATTCATCATTTATATTTAAAATAACATAAAATATTGTTGAATGTTGTTCACTTTGAAATTCACTTTTAATAAAATCATTTTTCCAAGTAAAATCATTTGAAATATTTTTCATTAGATTGCAAGGATTACATAAAATATTTATAAAACTTGTTATTGAATTTTCAATAAAAAATTGTAATGAATTTTCCATTCTTAATTGAATTTGTTTTAAAAATTTAAATATTTTTGAATTTTTATAAATATACCAATCTTTTATTTCAATATCAAAAGAACAACCTTTATGATTATGTTGGAAATTATGGTGATTTTTTGAATTTAGTATATTATAAACTTGTTTTGTAATATTTTCAATCCAATAATTTTTAATATATAAAATTGTATTATTAACAAAATGTAATTCATTATTTAAGAACTCATTTAATGTCTTTGATTTTTTGAACTTAAATGAAAATAAGCTCATATTTTTTAAATTAAAACATTCTTCATTAACTTTAATTATAGCATTTATAGATTTTGGACAATTATATATTGTTAAAAATAATAAATTTTCTTTTTTAATATTAAAATTATTAATTAATTCTTTTATTAATTTATTAAATTTTATTTTGTTTGAATTTATTTTAATTTCTGATCGTTGTATTTTTCTAATATTATTTAAAAATTTAAATTCTAATTGTTTTTCTAAATATTTTTCAAAACCATAACTTAAATTATGCCTGATAATTTGTATTTTAATTTGTTCTCTTAAAAATTCTAAAAAATTTTCATTAAAATATTGCAATTTTCTTTGTAATAATAATTTTGATGATGGTAATACTAAACTAAATATATTTTTAATTAATTTTTCAATAATTAGTCTCTCAAAATTTTTATATTGAAATCTAAATTCTTCTGATTGATTTAAATATAAAAATGTATCCAAAATTAATTCAAATTTTATTGAATTTTGATATTCATCGCGTAGTTGAAGGGCTTCCTTTAAACGTTTAACAAAATTTTTAGGATTTTCTGCTATAAATTTAATATAAATTCGATTTATATTATATAATTTATAAGTTTCCAGATCAGTAATTAGCCATACATCCGAATTTTCATTGTAATTCCAGACTGCAATTGAACGCCATTCATATAAATTTGAATGAAATGTTGTTGGTATTGTTGTTGCCGTTGTCGTTTTCGTTGTCATTGTATTTTCTTCATTAATATTAAAATATTTAATTAATTTTTCTGGAATATTTTCAATTAATTTAATTTCATCATTTTCATATGGTATATTTGGTATGAAACCTAATGCAGGCAAAGGATAATTTTCATTACCAATTTTACCTAAATTAATCCAATCAATTTCATTATATTCATCGAAATCTTTATTATCAAACCAATGTAAAGGTAAAAAATTTTCTAAATTATAAATATTTTCTGATTTAAAATAACTTGAATAGATTTTTTCAATTATTTCAATCGGATACAATTGAATATTATCAATTTTCGCATCTTTTAATAATTGATAAAAATTTATGTTTGAATATTTTTTACGTTTACGATATATGGCAACATCTTTTGGGATTGTTGATTTTTTTACAACACGGGATTGCTGAATTTTCGGAGCTATTGTTTGTAATGGAAATTTTATATTGTAACGAGTTTGAAATGTTATCCATTTTTGTGCTTTTTCCAATTTATCAGATAGGACAATTGATTTTAAGTTTGTATTAAAATTAAAATATTTGTCAGTTTTAATTTGCCATGAATATTTTGGATAAATTATTGGTGATTCACAATTATTCATATGGGTTTTTTCATCTTCAAATTGCTCTGACATTCCTATACGTATTTTATAATATTTATAATTTTTATTTTGATTGACAATATTTTGAAAATATAATACAAAATTAATTATGATGAAAAAAAAAATAATTTTATTCATAGCATGAAACTAAAATTTCCACACTCGGATATGTCGTAGCAGCCAAAAATATTTAGATCAAATTCTAGATTAAAACTTCAAAAGGTTCAAAAAAATATTAACTAAATTTCATAATGAAAATCCGGATATACGAATTCATATTCTTGAAAACAGTGAAAAGAGCTGAAACTAATTTTTGAACTAAATCAAGACTTCCCACTTTAAAGATATTTTAATTTCTTTAAAAATTTTTTTTACAAAACTAAAATTTTGTTAAATAATTCTTGATTTTTACATAAATCATTAGGGGCCCAAAACCGCACTGTCACCTCCTAGTGGTGGGTCGCGTTAATGGCAGAGGATAAGGGGATGATTGAAACGATCAAAATTACGTGTCGTGATCATGTCTCGCGGCGAGCCTCTTGCTTTGTGAGTTTTAGCCCTATATCTATACGTCAGTTGACGACAGGCGTCCCAAGTCAAGGTGGAACAGCATATGCCGATGACAGCGTGGCTAAGGGGGAGCTTAGTCGTTAGTATGCGGACTCTGGATACCAGGCGCTCTCCAGTTTAAACGAGCCTTCTCATGGTATGCCAGGCTCTGCCATGGGCGACTATACTTTCCCGCGTTACTCGTGGGAACAAAATGGAGAACATAAACAATAACAACAACAGCAACAACAAGACCAACAACTGTGACAAATACAAGAGCTGCAACAACAACAAGAATAACAACAGTGACTATTACAACAACAACAACAATACTAAGGACAACATTAATACAAACACAGCTAGTACTCAAGGGTCTGTGGAACCAGAGCTTCTCTCGAATGACGCAGAGGAGGAACTCCCTCTCACGCCAGTAGAGGAAATGGCGGCGCCTCCGATGGAGACGGATAATCAGGATCCTCTTTGACCTGATGCAGGGCCCTCAAAAAAGAGGTCGATGAAGGGCAATGTTGAGGGAAAGATCCCTGGGAACATTCCTCAACAAAATCCGAAAATTACTTCTTAACGGGATGCAGTAGAACAGGTCATGGTGGCCATCACTCATAAACTGCTTCCAGAGGAAAGGCTATCCGAAGTCCAGATGGGGAAAATCAAAGTAGCCATCATGGATGAAATGGATAAAGTTGTGGACTCTCATCCACAATTCACTGCAGCGTTGCAAAGGGATGGATGGATATCCGTAACATGCAACAATCAAAACACCAGGGAGTGTATAACCAGTGTCTGCAGGAAGATAAAGTCTTGGGACGGTTGCAACGTCGTGGTACTGGATGGCGACGACATGCCCAAACAGCATGTCTGCGTCACCTACGTGCCAAAGGACGAGACAACCGTCAGTCTCTCCAGGGACAAATTTCTAAGTAGGATAGGGAAGCAAAATCCCAGCCTCAAGATGAGTTCCTGGAGGGTGCTGAGGATGGATAAGGAAAAGGACGGGGGCTGCTCCATCACTTTTTCCGTGGATGATTCCGGATTGGAAGATCTACGGAAAGAAGAATTTCGACTTTTCCTGAACTTCTTCCGTGTTACCGTTCGGGTTAAAGGAAGAAAATCCTCTCAAGGTGCTGGCAGCAGGGCAGGACAAAATAAAAAACCAACGCCCACCGCGACAACGACAAGCACTTCAGGCCAATCACAAGAGCCAAAACTCATTGGAAAGTCTGAAGTCACTACGAAAACGGCGGACACGGAAAGACCATCGACCAGCGCGCCGGACACAAGCGTCCCGGGTGAACCAAAAGGGCCCAAGCTCATTGGGAAGCCCGATACTGCTTCGGTATTTGCTGTTGGAGGGACTAGTGTGGTACCTAGGACGGCAAAAGAGGATGTGGCAGGGCAGGCGCCCACCAAGATGCGTAAAAAGGCGGCAATGGGAAGCAAGGCCCATGTAAAGCCTTTATCTAAAGGACAACAGCCCATAGACAAGAGCCGGAGGAAATGATACGGCTGTGAGGTGCATCCAAATAAATCTACAGCATGCTAGGGCATCTACTGATGTTCTAGCTCATAGATTTATGAAGGATCACCTCGATATCGCCCTTATTTAAGAGCCTTACATAGTGAAGGATCAGGTTGAGGGCCTAACAGGTGAGCTATTGTATGATTATACAATTGGGGGCAGGCCTAGGGCTTGCATTTTGTTTAGTAAAAGGCTAACGTATTTTCCCATTCCAGATTACTGTTCTAAGGATCAGGTAGCTGCGATGGCGAAGGTGATCGCAGTAGGGTTAGTGGATGGCATGTCTCACATGAGACATCCATGTCCGTCATCCTGGTCCAGGAGGGATGACTGCCAACGATCCCGTCTGGTCTTCACGATGGGCAGGATTAGATGGGCTGTTTTCTCTTTCAGGCCCTTCAAATCTCCAGGTGATGACGGGATATATCCTGCATTTTTGCCGAGGGGTTTCCAACATATCGCCAGAGCACTGATGGAAATTTTTCGTGCCAGCTATGCGTGGGGTTACATCCCTCAGGCATGGCTAAAGTGATGTATATTCCGAAGGCGAGTAAGCGACCAAGCAGCCACCCTAGGTCTTTCCGTCCAATCAGCCTTACTTCTTTTCTATTGAAAGCAATGGAAAAAGTGATTGATAGATTTATACGGGACGATGCACTGGGAAGCAATCCCTTGCATGAATCTCAGTACGCCTATCAGTCGGGGTGGTCTACTGTACTCGCTCTGCAGAGTCTGGTGGGGGTCCTTGAGAACTCACTGGAAGTGCGGAAGGTGGCAGTTGGCTGCTTCCTTGATATAGAGGGAGCTTTTGACAACACCCCATATCATGTCATCTGTGAGTCGTTGCGCAAACGAGGGATTGATGCGACGACTAGCAGATGGGTTAATCGAATGTTACAGGATAGGATTATTAAGTCCACCATAGCTGACGATATATTCTTCATCTCCGTGGCAAAAGGGTGTCCGCAAGGGGGGGTCTTTCGCCACTCCTGTGATCCATTGTAGTGGTTGATCTAATCGCTGCTCTCAAGGGCTCCGGGGCACACGTCTGGCGATACGCCGACGATGTGGCCTTCGTCGTACCCGGAAAATTTGAGAAAACTATTTCTGATCTTCTACAGCAAAATTTACATATTGCGGAGAGCATTTTGGTCGCCTTCACCAGACGCAGAAGCAGGCATAGATTAACGAGCCCAATTCTGTTTGGTGAACGTATTAGTTACTCTAGGGAGGTGAAGTATCTGGGGGTAACCCTGGATGATCGTCTCTCCTGGAATACCCATATAGGAACAGTTATCGAGAGGCTACGGCGGCCTTGTGGACGTGTAGAAGCTTCATCGGGGGGACCTGGGGAATTAGTCCCAGAATAGCATTGTGGCTATATACGGCCCTTGCTAGGCCCATCGTCACCTATGCGTCGATTGTATGGTGCCGTAAGGCTCAGCAGGCGGGTGTGCGGGCCAAGCTGGAAAAGGTACGGAGGCTGGTCTGCCTCGGAGTGACCGGGGCAATGCGGACGGCTCCTACCGCTGCATTGGAGGTGATGATCGGGTTGTCGCCACTACACCTCAATATATTGAAGCAAGCTCGACTAGTGACTTACCGACTTCTCTCTAGCGAGGACAGGGCAGGGCCAAAGTTGGCCCACAGGACTCACAGAGACTTCATTGAGAGCGATCCGATTCTAAGAATAACCATGTACTGTCTGCCGCGGTAAAACATCGATCGCAGGTACAGGGTTCTGTTTCCCGATCGATGGACGTGAGATCGAGGTGGCCCGGTACTTGAGTCGGGCTCGAGCGTGTGGTATGCGGATGGGTCCAAAACGGAGTCGGGTGTGGGTTCGGGTGTATACGATTTCCGCCCGGACACGCGTGTATATGCAGCCCTTGACCCGTATTGCACAGTGTTCCAGGCTAAAATACATGTAATAGAGATCTGTCTGAGAATCAATTTAGAAAGGGGGTATAGAAACCGCACCATCTATGTGTTCTCGGATAGCAGGGCTGCACTGCTGGCGCTTTGTTCAGCTCAGGTTACATCCAAGCTGGTCTGGGGCTGCCTTGCTGCACTTATGGAATTGGCATCGGAGAACAAAGTCACGCTCATTTGGGTGCCGGCCAATACAACGATATTGCCGATGGGTTGGCACGGAGGGGATCTGGGGCTGACTTTGTGCAGCCGCTGCCTTTCTGCGGTCTGGCCGCTTCCGCCGTGGGGGCCAGGCTTTCCTGCCTGCTCGCGGCGGAATGCGGACGTCACTGGTGGGGTACAAAAGGGTGCCGTCATGCGAAAGTCTTTCTTTCGGCGTGCTCCAACGGATTCGCCGCAGAGTTCGCACTATTGCGAATTTCTTCGCGGGGCACTGCCCAGTGAAATACCACCTGCATAGGCTGGGGAAGTCGGGCTCCCCCCTGTTCAAATTTTGTGGGGGTGGCGATGAGACCGCCGTGCACATTCTTTGCGACTGTCCGGCACTGGCTGTTCGGCGCCGCAATTGTCTTGGACGTGGGTCCCTTAGTGTTCGGGAATTGTTGTCCAACTCCCTTAGAGATATCTCCGACTTTGTGGTTGGGACGAGGATATTATAGGCGGGAGCGTGGGAAGGCTACAATAAGTCAAGAATGGTTGCGGTGGCTTGGGGGGTTACTCCTGTCCCACTCGGTTCCTTTAAAATCTACAATCTACATAAATCATTAAATGAATAATAAAAGAAAAACTGTAAAACTTTTATAAAATTTATAGAGAAATAAAATTTATCTCTAAACATTACAAAGAAATTAAAATTAAATTAAGACCACGTCATAAAATAAATTATTACATATTGTAGCTTCATTTATGCATTCCATAAATGAAATTTATTAAAAATGGTTCAAAGGAATTCATTTTCTTGAACCATCTTATAGAAATGTTCATTTTTCATGTTGAAAATCATCTATATTAAAATTTATAAACGAAAAATATAACGGTTAACCATTACAAAGCAACCTAGTTTTTATAATGACATGAAATATAACGTGATCTACTTATATAATATGGAATCAATAAATTCAAGATAGAAAAGTTTAAAAATTGAAAAAATGAGAATGAAAAAAAAAATATATAATTTATTAAGGTTAATGCAAAATTAAAGACTTTTCAGCTTATGATCTCCTCAGAATCCTTTGGAGCGATAAAATGTAGTCATATATATATACATACATACAAATTTAATGAGCTAATATTTTATTTCTGGTGAAAAATATTCATTCAATTCCAAAATGAATTCAAATATAAAATTTTTACATAACTATTGGAGCGTTACGCTTCTATGGGTAGATATAGGAAAATGAGCTTGTGGATGAGTTGACTAATTGCGGCTCGGGCATGGACATTTTCGGGTTTTTGTTGACATCAACACTCTTAGAATGTTAAAGTAAAAAAAAAAGCCAAAGAAGAAGTAATTCTTTTGCTCTTCTTTAAAATCTATTAATTTTTTAAAAAAAATCTAAAACAATTTACCTCCAATATTCATTTGTTCCTTAAAGAACAAAGTATTATTCAAGTTAAATATTACAAAAACTATTCAAGTTAAATATTGCAAAAATTTAAAACACATTATGTTCACTAATCTTCCTCACTAGCCTACAAACCACCCCACAATATGCATAATACGCAAGAATACTAATATAATATTGTAGAACAGTTTACTATAATTTTCATCGTATCAGAAGTGTTAAAATTCCCTTGATATTCAAATTGTTGAAACTACATACAAATTTTTAAACTTTATTGCTGTTTTTATATATTTTTCTCCTTCTTAAATTTTTATAATACATTAAATATTCCTTAATTAGTTTGCTTCTAGTTCTCTATTAAATAATAAGAAAAGAATTGAATATAGAATTAGTCTCTTACGAATTTTGCCTATAACATTTGGCTCCTATAAATATAATATAAATGGATAGTAAAATAATAATAAAAACTTGGATCATGTGGTGAATAGTTTGCTATGTAGCACATTTTCTTTGATCGAACTCTGTCGAACTCACCGATATCCGCCGAACTCAGTTATTCGTCGATACTCTAATTTTTGCTCATGTTTTTCCACTAGCTGTAACTTTTTTTCCATTGTTCTTCGTTATGTTGCTCAAAGTTTTCCTACCCTTAGATTCCCCTGTGGATCCCATTCGAGTGCTTTCCAGGCAATCGCCTCAGTTGATTGTCACAGAATATAGCCCAACCAACGTTAATTTTTTTAGGTCAAAAAATCTTGTATATAATTCTTAGGCACTTATTGATGAATAGCTAGACTTTATTAATGATTTTCAGATTTATGTTCAGATTTCGCTAATTATAGTGGTACAAATTTAATGGAAGAATTGACTATTCTAATTTTAGCGTTTCTATCCATCAGGTGCGATTCAAAAAACGTCTCAAGTTCCGCGAGCGTTATTCTAGGCAATCTAATTCCGTTAGTTATGTGCTCTTTAACCGCTTCATCTATATCAGAAAATAAAATGGAGCATCCATTTAGGATAACTAGGAAAACCAATTTTTAACTAGGAAACTTTCTACATATTTTGCGAAAAGGCGGACAGGCAGATAGATAAACAAACAGAGTGAGGCTAATTCTTTACAACTTCGTTTGAAATATACTAAAAAATAGATGATGATAATGCACTCTACAACGAACGACTGCTTAACTTATAACTTTAACTTTTATCAGTTATTTATAATTGTCTGCGTATGCATGTGTTTGTGTATATGACAACACGTTATTAATTTTGCATAAGAAAATGCATAGTAACCGCATAAAAACATGCTATCAAAGTTGTTTATAAAATAAAAATATTCCATATCTATTGCATTTAATATATATAAAATCTTTTTTTAAAGGATAATAAGAAAATGTGAGGAGAAATTCTCTTATATTTTTATATGTGAACGTACAAAATAAGGATATTGAATTTCTTCATTTTATTTTTTATTCTTAATATCGGTCGATGCACATCTTTGTCTACAACTTAATAATGTGTTTTATGTAAAAATGAGATCAACATGGAAAACAAGAACTATAAAATATGATATTCAAAATGAAATTATCTATTATATTATGCACTTTACATTATAATATTTGTACTGTATCTTAAAGTTCCTTGACTATGATTGCTTTACTTAAGACAACATGAACTTAATACACACCTACATAATGTTTATGGAATCACAATAAGGTATTCCAATTTTAAGGGCACAAATTATAATAACAAAAGTATTTGAATCAAGCAATTTAATAAAAAGAATATTACAAATTATCGATGAAAATTAGTTGGAATTTTTTATTCGTACAAACGTTAGCAAACAAACGTTTTCGTTCTCTTTGCTCCGCATCAGAGTCATCTAGTTTTCTCGAGAAATCGTCTTCTTGATTGTCTACATTTTTGCATAAACCTTTTCAGAACATATACATATATATTCCTAACAAACTATATTCGACTCCACTAAGTCGCATAGAAGCATTTTGAAATTTGTTTAAGACTAATTTTCCCACAGAACCAGAAAATTTTGAAAATATTGCAATACACTCGAACACTATAACTGCACCATCTTGTAAAATAATGTAAGATCACATCGTCTTCAACTAGGTTTACAATTTTCACAGTACATGAGTAGAAGTGCACTTGTACTTATATTCAAATCTTCTATATAAATACGAGTATGTATGTATCATATGAAAAAAGTCGCGTAAAATCTTTACCCCCATAAATAATAATATCTTTTAAGCTATTTATAGTGATTATCGCTTGATTCTTCAAGTTTAAGGATTTTCTATAAATATGTTTTATACTTTCATATATTTTCAATAAAAGGCAAAAATTATATACATGCTTGCTTGCTCCAGTTATATAATATAGTAAACAAAGATTTACTTATTTAATATTTAATAAATTTTAGTTTGCGGTTACTTTTTTCCGTTCCTTATGCTTTACTCACAGTGTTATTATGTGTGCCTTAAAGATTGTCAAACAGTATAATATTGTACACTATATACATGAAGGATGGGAAATTACGCGGTTTATAAGAAATTTAAAGAAGATAATATTTATATATACATATACGTATAAATAAATAATTATATTAAATACAAGAAAGTGCACTCTAAATAAAATGGAATATACACAATACCACAGACATATATATAGACATATGTGATGATATAGATATTAAGTGAGTAAGTAAGGAGGAGAAAGAATAAATGGATTCGAAGTTTTCTGATCAATTTTCCTTTTGTATAGAATTATATGTAAAAGCAAAAATCCTTAAGGATTTGAAATTTTTACTACATTCACGCATATATTTACATTATGTGCTTATATAAGTAGGTATATTGCAAGATATATATATTTATTGTATATTAATTAATAAATTTATTTGAAGCTGTAAGTTCTATGTTCCTACTCAAACACACAGTTACATGCATAGGTATGTACATGCTATAAACATTTTATATCAAAAAGTTTTCATGTTACTTGAAATAATTCGAAAATTAATTTTTAAATTAATAAATTTTTTTTTGTTATAAGATAAGAGTAATGCCGCCGCCATTTCAATAAAATTTTTACTTAAGAGATTTAAATAATAATAATTAAAAAATTATATTTTTGAAATGAAGTGAATGAGAATGAATTGGAAAAGTGCTTCTATAGATACTCACAGATATACTTCTACAATTGGATATAATAGTGTAAATTTTATCTGTAAAGGAATCGTAATTCGACTATTAACTTATTTAAAGAATGTCAAATCAAATCAAATAAGATAGTTGCGACAATGCCTTTTTAATTATCGCTAGACTGGGGATCGATCAGAAGATTATACTGACTGATATAGCTAAATCGATCGAATCTATGTACATCTAAGACTTGTAGGCTGTATTTACCTCCCCTAATAGATGTTCTTCGTTGATAAGCTAGTATGAGTTCTTTCAAAAAAAAAATTGATAATTATTTAGTACCCACTGAGAATTCAGTAGCCTATCACTTACACCCCTATCGCAGAGTGGTCTATGCTAAATAGATATTTATTTCGACAGGTAAATAAAACTCCACTTTCGCTTAGTGCTTTCCATATTGCATCACGCTTGATGTGTCGAAAACCTTTCTGAAGTCGATGAAGAGCATATATAGAGGTGTTCTGTTAAATTTATGTTCCATTTTGGATAATTGTTACCAAGACCTTGTCAAACACGTTTACCATTGTAATGCCTTTTCAATTATCGCAATAAGTCAAGTTATCTTTCTTTGCTACCTTCATGATAAGACCTTTTTCAATCTCAGCGCAACACTTTCTTCACTCCATATTAGTGATATATGTAGTTCTAACAGCTGGGACATGGTTACATATTTTCAAAGTATTGTTTCCACCTTTCCAGCTGGGCTGGTATTTGTTGATATATTGTCATTGGTCATCATCATCTCATCATCACAGTCCTGGATGGACCAAAACCTCTGCAAAGTGCGAGACATGCCCTACAACATACACTCGAGACCCACCCTCCTGATGAACTCAAACAACTTGTGAGGACTAGAAGGACGTAACTCCGCCACCGTTAGAGCAAAGCCCCCAGCACCTCTTTCCTCCTACGAGCAAGAGCATCACACTCTCCCAGGAGGTGCACCGAGATCTCTCCGTACTCCCCACAGAATCTGCAAGTATCCTCCTTTTCCAGGCCCAGCAGACTGAGGTGTCCCCTAAGCCTGCAGGGACCCGTCAAAAATGCCGGTAAGGACTCTCACCTGGTTCTTGCCCAACCCTATAATTTTCTTAAATTGCTTCTGATCATAATCTCCCAGGAGCTCTATGGCTTGCCGCAGTCCCTGAAGACTTCTCCAGCGCTCCGACCGCCTTCTTTTTGATTCCTTTCTTAATTCCCAACGAATAGTATGTGGTCCGATCCCGCAGAAGGCTCGGGCCCAAGAAGAGGTGTGTTTGCCCCCTTCCTTACAAGTGCATCAGCGGCCTCATTTCCTTCCACGCCCACATAGCCCGGCACCCAACACAGTGTGGCCCGGTTGCATTTGACTAACTCATTGAGCTTTTCAAGACAACCCCATACTGCCGCGGAGGATACAGAAAACGAGTTCAGCGCTCCGATCGCAGCCCGGCTATACGACATAATCATTATCTCCTGTCCCCGATACCCCCTTTCCAGGCTGAACCCCACACAGATTTCAATGGCGTGCAACTCAGCCCGAAACACACTCGGAAAAATTCCCATAGGTTCGGAGAATTTGGTTCTCGGCCCAAATACCAACGACAGCGTTTATTCTTTTGTAGAATATATTGGAAAATGCTTTGTAGCCAACATTTAGAAGTGATATACCCCTGTAGTTGTTACATATTGTTTTATCGCTCTTTTTATGAATCGGTACAATTATACTTGTCAGCCACTAAACGAGCATGTTATATTTTTTCTTTTCTCGTTTATTTGGTTAATTATTCGGTCCAAGTCACGCATAATTTTCAGGTCGATGTGTTGCTTTTTACTTATGGATCTGCAAACCTATCGCATAATAGTCTTTACCAAATGCATACTTAATTTCGACTTGAGTGTTTTCCCTCCGACTTGGATGACCTGCAAGAAAAAAATTTTCTTTATTTAGAAGGAAATTCTTATATTTTTATGTTACTTAATTGCAATTGCATTAAATTTTAGATTTTTATTTTGTTTTGCTGTTAAATTTTATTATTAAATTTTCTCCACATACATATACCACATTTTTTGTGTTTTAATTTAAATTATTTTTAAATTATTTTCATTATTTCCTTAGAAGAAAAAATTCAAAGAAAATAACGAAATCCACTAATTTCCGACATAAAGGAAATATTTTAATAAATTCTCATATTTCTTTTTTTCTTTTCTCATATATCTCTCTGGTTTCCCTTCATAATCCAACTTCCTTACAGTTTTCAAAATAAAAGTATATTTTTTTAGAATGTATAAAGATAACGTATATAAAAGTATTCTACATCTTAGTATTTCATTAGTATACAATATCGACCGGAAGCCTTAAACAAATCTTTCATTATTTAAATTATTTTACTTATAACATTTTGATTTTACTCTTCCTTTTATAATATTATATACAAAGCTCCGCAATATTCAGGAAAATGGCAAAATAATCAATTTTTCCCATCACAAAATATTTTATGGTAACCAAAAAAATATAATATAAGATAATAAGTATGTAAGACTAAAATATAAAATATCGACATAATTTACCATAAAATTTCAACGAAATAATTTTTAAATACATAATATACAAACATACACAAACATTCATATCCTGGTATTACACGTGTGAACATAAAAACATTCTAATTTCAATCAACAACTCAACTGAATTCAAGAGAACTAAATTTGAAAATATTGAGAAAATTCGAAAAAAAAAAATTAAACAAAAAAAAGAGAATTTGCGTTAATAAAAACAAATCGTCACCGTACAAGAAATATTTGAGAAATAGAAAATTTATAACAATAACCAGATGTTAATTCGTTTCAATTTAAGTACACAATTTATATATATATAGTATTATATATTATATGAAATATATGAAAATACCAAGAATTACAATACAATGTTTTGGTGGTAATTTCACACCATTCACAGAAAATATTTACATTTTGCACTATGTTAGATGAGTTTTCACAAGTTACCACCATATAAGAATGAAATACTGTCAATGGACTTGCAGTCGTACATATGGACTGGTGCCAGATACAACATTCGCCCATAATTTCTTCAACAAGTTTCGTTTGAGACTGACCCGAACAGATCCAGATCTCAGATCAAATTCTTTAATGGACTTTACTACACTACGGATTATGAAGAGATTTTTAAGATAATTCTTATTAGTTCGAGAATAACATTAATAGGACTATTACCGTTAGAAAATATTATCAGCTTATAAAAAGTCAGCTTAACTGATCAAATAATGTGATCAATTTACTCTCCATAATTGGAATAGCAGTATTTTATGGTACAAATGTACATAGGCAGAGAAACAGCAAACACCAAAACAGTGCAAGGCAGAAAACACCAAATATAAACTTCAACACTTATTGTTTCTTTATTTCGGCTGATTTCTGCTTCTTTTGTTATATAAAATGAATATTAAGAGTGGGGAAGAGAAAAAACTGTTATTCTTTGTTAAATTATTACCAAGGATTTTCCCTGTTTATTGCTTTATTTTTCTTCTTTAGTTGTGCTTGTTCTTCATTTTTTTCGTTCATTCATTGTTTCTCATTTTCATTTAATTTTTGTTCTTATTTTTTTTAAATTATTTATGCAAGAATTCACGCATAAACACTAATACATTTGTAATCTAACCTTGTAAAATAAATGAGAATTTTTTTTTATTTTATTTTTTTTTGCTTTTATTTAGTTTTTCTTGATATTCAAAAGAAAACTCTCCATTCTAATATATGATCCTAACAAAAAAGAGAAAAAAAAACAAAAAATAATATCCTTTTAAGAAGAATTCCGGGAAAGTTTATAAAATTAAATAAAGGTCGAAGGAGAGAAAAAAGAAAATTAATTTTTAATTAAATATCTATATATACACGTTAAATATTCTCAATTACATTTCTAATCATATATATATATATAAAAAATATTCATATATATATATATAAAAATTGCAGGACTATAAATGAAATTTCCTTCCTTATAAAATATTAAGATTCCTTTTAAAAGTTGAAAAGTTTCTCATAGAATTATAGAAATGCCATCATAGCTCAGTCACAAGTAACATTTCTATGCATGCATATTGCGGATATAATTAATAAAAACCTACATCACAAGAGACTTCCAAACACAAAAAAACTCCCTACACATACTCTTGTACATTGGTGAATTTTTCTTAGAACTATTTGTATAATTCGTCTTTTTTGTAAATTTCATATGATCATTAATCATTTTAAGCTAAAGAAATGTCTAATCTTATTTTATTTTTATATTTTATTTATTTTTTTTCCAGGTGACGTATGAAAAACTGTACTGGTGCAGGATTTTTTAATCATGATCATGTTAATCTAAAATCAATCAATGTAGAATCGTCAACTACCACAAAACAAAGTTCTATACCTGACAAAATAATATTGATAGCTGAAAAAACACCCATTTCACATACCGGAAAGCCCTATTAGCATTTTCGGAGATCTTAGCGTGGCAATTATGCGTAGGATTACATTCTTCTACCGGGGGGAGGGAAACATTGAAGCAACCACCCAAGCTCTTTTCGTCCAATTAGTCTCTTCTTTTCTATTAAAGGAAAAAGGAGTGAGATAGCTTCCCGTCCACACTATATGTCCGTGTAAATAATTATCGTCTTTTTGAGGGGGAATAAAATCTTCGCTTGGCGGCTACTGTCATCATGCTAAATTCTTCCCTCCATCTTGATCCAGAAATTTTTCTGCAAAGCTGTAGTGATAGATTAAAATCGGGCTCAGACCATCACTGGGCATTATCCGACGAAAAATTTACTTCACAAACTGGGAAAATTGAATTCCATTTTGTGTAAATTCTGCCGACGTGGTGAGGAGACAGCCATACATATTCTGTGCAACTGTCCTTTTCTGGCCGTCAGAAGACACGCATAGTTTGGGCGAGGTTTTCTCAGTGTTGGAACCTTGCAAACAAATATTACAAATATACAGGGATATTACAAATTTGATATTGAGGGAATGCAATAGCTTCATTGGCCAGAAGGGTGAGACGTCTCTTTGCTCACATCTTTCTTCAGTAATCTAAAATCTACAATGACGGACAATCGGTGTGGTATTAATAAGTACATTTTATTTTTGTAACTGAAATTATACTAGCTACTTATTGATCAATTGTGGCCATTAATAATTTTTGCTATATAATATTTTATATTTATTAGATTTGCATGCTTCTAGGCTGTTTACCCATACTTCATTTAAATTCATTTAAATTACTAAATTCAATATAAAACTACATTGTAATTAAAATATTCGGGACAAAATATAAGCAATTTTTTAATAACACTTCATTGCCGGTTTTAATATTAAATAAATTGAAATAATACTGAAAATATTCTCAAATTTTACTTCCAACAATAATCCTTTCTTAAATGTTTATTAAAAATATAGAAAATCTATTTGAAATTTGTTAGTTTTTTTTTTTATTTCTTAATTCTGATAAAAAGTTCTACAACAATCGGCACAATATTTTCAAGAAAACAACAACTTTTTGTTGCTTTTTTTTTGCACATTCATATTTATCTATGCGAATTTAAAAAAAACCAGGAACGCTTTATTTGATCAAATATAAATGTAAATGATTTCGTTTTCGCGTTCAATCCCATTTCTATCTATATTTTTTGCACAACACACATTTTATTTTTTTGTTTTCTATATTAATTTTTTAAGGTTAATATAATCTTAACCATAACCTTTATTTTCTACTATGGAAAATTCTTTTCTTTCCGCTCTATGTCTTTTTAAAATTATTTTTTTTGTTTTAAATTTATACCAGATGTAAAATATTATAGAAACTTTGAAAATTTTTTTGTTTTCTGTTTTTATATTAAAGGAGCAAATATCAAAATTGGGCCATCACAACTTATAAAATAAACACATAAATGGTTTAATAAAGGAAGATAGGAAGAAAAAATATTGAAATATAAAGTACACTGTACTAGATATAAGTATACTAAAAATATGTATATGTATTATCTAGAAAATTATATGGTAATTTTAGAAAAAAAAAAATTTTGAGGGAAAAAATTGATTATTTTCTTATGGTTTTCTTATATCGTAAAATTCATTTCTTGCTTTTTTGCCCTAAGTTTCTGATTATTGTTTAATATTTTTCTAAATAGGCATTTTTTTTTTTTTGAAAGATATTATAAATTTTACCTTTATTGTCAACACAGCAAAAATATTGCTTAAAACTATATCTATTCTTGTCAAGACATCAGTCTGTACATGATTGCCAGTTAACATATGATTGACATTTGTTTTGTCACAACTAACCGGATCTTTATAGATTGTTAAATTCTTAAACTTCCAATTTTGAGGTTTGTAAATTTAATAGGGCTTGTTTGTAACAAATATATGTATACAATTAAATGACAGACGAAAATTGCAGTATAATTCGAAATGAGGAAAATCGTAATTATATTGAACATAAAAATAATATGTACTACAACCAATGAAGGTTAATATCATAAAAACTTCATAAAAATTTGTCACCTCTCATCAACCATCTACTTATAAAATTCTTAAACTAAAATTTACATTAATACCTTTGCATGCCACTACATCGCATTCTCCTACAAATTTCAAATTCATATTAAATCGAAAATTTGTAACATATCCTAGAATCTGTCAGAATGAAATTTTTTTATCATTGTTTTTCAATCTCCTTGAAGAATTAAGAAAGAAAAAAAATCCTAGTAATTGATGTAAATTTTCTAAAAGACAATGGCATGACATTTCTATATTATAATATACATACATATACATATACGTATACGTGCATATACATATTTACTTTTTCATTAATATAACACTTTGCTTCATAAAGTTTTTTATTTGTCAATAAAAAATTTAAATTATATTCTTGCGTATACAAACATTATTTTTTATACATGTACATACGTACGTACTTCTAGGTATAATTTGAATGTAAACACACACCACACACATACTTTGCAATATTTTGAAAGGTCCATAACCTTAGATCTTTTAAACTATATTATTATATAGAATTGTAAAAATATTTTATATAATAGAAAATATTTTCTTAACTTTTAGCTTTTTCAAAAAATAATTTGCATAAAATTCACGACTTTTAATTTTATTTTATATTTGTTTTATTTTTATAATATGTATGTAATGTGTTATATTCCTGAATAATAGCATCTTAAGTGTTATAAAATTATAGCTATAAATATTATGGTTATTAATTTGGCTTTGGTTACAACTTAATATAAAAATTTTTTAATAAAATATTCGAAAATTTTTATACCTCATGAACATAACAAAAAATAAATTTTTTAAAATTTTCAATAAATAAATATAACAAATATAAATTCAAGTAAATTTATGAATGTATGACAAAAAACCTGTTATTAATTTAAAATGCATTAAATTAAAACCATGGCATATTTTATTAAAGTTATTTGTTATATTAAATTTCATAGATACGAAATAATTTTCTTAAACATTTTTATAAAACTAAAATAAATGTCCTCTTAAAGAGTCAAAAATCAAATCGGGAAGATTTCTGATCCGATAAAAATGATTTTGTATTCAGCGATTTATTAATATAGCAAATCTCATATGTACCTAAATAAAGAGTTAATTCTGAGAATTACGAATAAAGTTACTGTTACGGAATGAGAACTATTTGTCCAATAGTGTATGAGAGCGAAAGAAAATGAGTACTGACTACTGAGAGTATACCAAAAAACTTTAATTTTTCCCAGGACTTTTTGATTTGTTTTTTTATATTAAAAGAAATATTTTTATTTGGGGAGAAAAAATACTTTTTATAATAACAAAAATAGTTTGTTGCCAGTTTATGGGAAGAAGTATAGGTGAAATGCTCGCTGGCATATTTATATTCTGATGGAACCACTATAATTGAACGAAATCCACCTACTTAATAATTTACCAAATATTTCAAAATTTTTCCGGAAAGTTGAAAGTTATATACCAAAATTTTGTTCTTAAAGTTAATAATAGAAATTTAGAGTACAAACATATTAAAGTAGGACTACACATTTTTGATTTTATTCTTTCTAACTTCAAAACGCTCTTTGTGGTTAGTAGAAGAATTATTTAAAGCAAACAAAAATCCTTTTGAAGGAAATTTTCTTTTACCTTTTTAGATTATTTCTCTTTCATTTAAAATTCACCATACTTATACTTTTTAAAAGAGAAACACCAAAAAAGAGAAAATTCATTTTGAATTTAAAAAGAAAATAATCCAAAATAAATCCAATAAATGCAAAAAAATCTAAAAATATTATAAATTTACAAAAATTTATTTCTAATAATAGACATTGTTTATAATATTTACTACTACACATATTACAAAATTACTGGTCAAAAAAAAGTTTTTGCATAAACATAGTCTCACTCTTGCAGAACCCTTTTATATTACGCATTTTTTTTAAATATAATTTTGCTCTTGGTATCTTTTTCCAATAAAGTTAAAATTATATAAATTTAATATTAGTGGAAAATATTTTAAAAAAATGTTGTTTTTCCTCCTTACACAAACGTTGAAAAATAAAATGAAAATTCATTTTTCGTATACACGTTTGATTTAATCATTTCATTTATTTTCTTGCATAATAATTTTTTTTTATTTTTTATATAATTTCAATTTAATTCAGAAATGAATTTCATTAATGAATTTTGATTAATTATCATTATACGCTGTTCACTTTATGCATATTGGACGCTTCTTCACTATACGATTGTGTTCGTTTTAGAATCGTATGATATTCCCCACACTTTTTAACTATAATATTCTAAGTAAACTAGTTCTACAAGGAAACCGGCAGATGTCTTTTGTAATTTTATATTCAAAAATCAATTGTCAAATTCAAATTCACAATATTCAAATTTGAGTACTGTATAGTTTTTACTCCTGTAATAACAAATTTTCAAACAGCCCCTAATAAAATAACAAAAAAGCATTTCAATCTCGATTAACTTTGTACTCCCAATACTTCCAGTTAGCCCCTATTATTTCTAGTTAGTCCCAATTATTTTCAGTTTCTACCAATTATTGAAGTAACTATACTTCCAACTACTATCAGTCACTCTCTCTTACCTCCATCTATATTCTTAATTACGCTCAACAACTTTCAATTTCTCTTTTTATGCCAAATGGAACGCATATAATATGAAAAGGTTTTAATACACAAAAAAAAATTCAATTATTTGCTTGCCCTTTTTTTTTGCTTTTTTAAAAATCACTTCACGTTTTACAATTTTTAATGAGTTTATTGGCGACAATTTTTCGTGCAATATATATACGTATAGTAATTTTGTAATAATAAAATTATTAATAAAATAATTATTTACAAAAAAAATTTTTTTACAGCATTATAATTCTTGTATTTTCTTTCATGACTTGGGAAGGCATCTTTTTTACCTCTCAATAACAGCGCGCCATCTATATAATCATCTTTCACTTGTATTTTTATTACGTCTTTTTCTTCTCAGTGAAAATTTTTATCCCTTTATAAAACTTCAAAACATTTTAAATGAAAATGTGAAAATTCGTATATTTTTTTATTTCTATTAAAATAAGAAATCAATATCCCAGTTAACTATAAACTTGAGACGACTAAAACATAGATAGAAACAATAATATATAAAACATGAAAAAAAACCTACTGGAATAAAAAAGTATAATGTTGGAAAAACAGAAAAAACAAATATAAAAATAACATTGTATTTTTATAACTAAATTTCGACATGAAGTTCGCGGAAAATTGAGAAAATTAATTGTGTATTGTTGATGGGTACTGTAAATTTAATTTTTTTTTTCGGTTTTGCTCCTGTTTTCTACACTTGCATATTCTTTTTCACTTTCTTTATGTTCATTAACGCAAAAGCAGGGCTTAATAAGCTATTAATTAAAAAACAACAAAACATAAGAAGAGAGAGCAAATAAAAGCAAAAAACATGACATTAAAAAAAAGGACACAAGCACAAGAACAGAAAAGCATAAAGAAGAGAAAAAAATTTTAACAAATTAATAATAAAAAAGAGAATAATAAAAACAATAAATTAACAAAGTAAAATGCAAAAATAAAAAATGTGATATTGGCTACCAATTTAAAATTAAAAAAAAAAATTTTGATATCATGGTTATATAAGTAGGGCTCATTTTCTCTTCTCTTCTGTTTTGACGGCAACCAATACATATAGAAATGGTCAAATTTATTTTCCTTTCTAATTAATGATGACACTCAATTTAATTGGTGGTAAATTATATTGCCATCAACAAAAAAAAAAAAACAAAAACGAGAAGAACTCAAGAATAAAAAAAAAATTTAAAAATCCTCATAAAATTAAATTGAAGTGTAATCAATAAAAAATAAAATAAACCGAAATTTGTGTGCGTGTATGTGATATATTAGATTTAGAGAAGACGTGATATTTGAAAAATAAATTAATAAAATGAAAATTTTACTTGTATTATTTTTGTAGAGAAAGACCGACCAACGCTCACCGCAATTATAAATAATTGAATTTCCTAATAAAATTTGTCTCACACTTCTTTCCTGTTTTCTGCTGAAGAGAGCATAAGAAAAATGGAGATTTATATGGTTATATAATATACTGCAATGCATAAGATAATTTGAATAATTTTTATTGAAAATTAATGAAAAATTTTTAATTATATTATATTAAGTTTTAGGAGTGAAACTACAAATTTTTATTACTGAATTGTCCACTTAAGAGGTCGTCACCATTTAAGCATTACCAAATCAAATTTATCACATTTTTGTTTTACACGATCGCGCTATCTTTTTGAACTTGTGCTCATTACATGCCACCTATTGTTTTTGCCGTACATACATATATGCATTAAGGCTTTAATATCTTTTATATAGGCAACTCAACGTCCAGATTATGAAATGCAAAATACACAATATAATTCATAAAAAAGTTGAAATACTTAAAAACACATACTTATGTATATGCAACAAATTTATTAAAATGCGTATATGTATATTATATATATTGAAATTTTAATTAGTATGACTGTTCTAATTATATAAATTGGACATAAATGATGAAAAAATATTAATGCCCTACTGCTGATCTCGTATATAATATATTTAATTTTTTGTTATTTCTACCCCATTCTTTTTGTTTTTTATTCTTCATACAATTTTTTTATTTCGTAGAGGACATTAATAATTTTGTGAGTACAATAAATGATTTCTGTCGCTGAAATGCAAATATTTATCATATATAATATAAAATTAAAAAAAAAAATGCACGCGAAATTACAAAAAAAAAGGAAAGAAAATAAAATCCAGACTTCATCATCATCATTACCATAATATTAACCAAATAGGTTATAGGTATTCACATATTACAGGCACTTGTATCAAGCCCACAACGTATACATTTTTATATGAAAACATAATTATTGTATAATCATAATAAACATTTAAAACAGGAAGACAAAAAGTGAATATACACGTAACGAATTATACGTATATAACGTAATACAATGTACATGACAATAAAAATGAAAATATAATAATAATAATTTAATAATAACAATAAAATTTTAATTTAATGATAAATTTAATTTACATTGTTATTTTTGTTATTGCCATCCCATTGGATGCCATAATTTTTATATATTTTAAAAATTATTTTTTATACATATATCATATTTTTAATTAAATCGTCAAACACGTTGCATCGTCTTACATTAAAAATATACATGAAAATATATCATTACATTGTAGTTATTTAAAAAATTGATGAAATAAATGGCCGAAATTTATGTACTAAAATTCGGACTTCAAATCATAATAAATTAAGCAATTACCACAAATAGCTAAAATTCCGTTGACAAAAAAAAATCTATTTAAAATTTTTGACACTTACTTAACTCTTTTATTTTAGAATCCTGCAGAACTACAATATTGCTCCTACAGAACTATAATATTAATGAGAACCACATAAGCGTACCACATCAAATGCTTATAAAATCTACACTATCATACAATAGTAATAATTTTTAATTGTAATTTTTGAAAATTGTAAGTATTTTGGTTATAATAATTTTAATATCGTTATAGAAATATGTACATACATCTATACATATACATAATTTCAAATTTACTGCTTCAACAAAATAATAAACTAGCCTATAGTTAAGATTTCACATATGCATAAAAATTCCAAATTTCTTTTATAATTAAAAATTCGTACATTTCGCTTGTTCAAGGTATATATATTATACATATATGTATGTAGAGCTATTACATATTTACATAAAACCAACCTACATACACAATATATATAAAATACTTCAAATGAAATTTCAGTTTTCTTTTATTTTTAAACATTTTTAAAAATTATTTTCATACAATATATAATTTATGTAATAAATAAATAAATAAAAATTAAATTGCTAGAAAGTTGAATCTTAAAATAACCATTATCGCTCTTACGTCTGAATCTTTTTGTCTTTAGCATAATTTAATGCTTATTATTATATTTAACTTCATGTATATTTTATGCATACCGTAGCTCTGCTCATGTTATATATGTATGTATACAATGTGTTTCAACGCGTGTAACAAAAAATAATTTTATAATTTAATAATAATATGAAATTTGTGTAAATATATAAAGGATACAGAAATGAGTAATTAAAAATAATAAAAAAAAATTCAGAATTTTTAAATGAGTACATAATATATGTATGTATTTAAATTTTAAGAATAATAAATATACATACACAATACTTACGTAATATAAATGTATGCGAATCTTATACAAAATGCGCACTCAACTCAATACATGCATGAATTATTATATGTATTTGTGTGTTAAAATATTTTGGAGTATTAATAAAAATGTATGAATGCATATTGTATAACGGTATAATTTCGATTTTTCGTTTTAAGTAAAATTTGATATCATTGCATTTCTTTAAATATTATTATATAATAAGAATTATATTTGATTATAATTAGATTAATTTTTCAATTCAAATATGAATATTATAGCCATTAACCACTTGAAAAAAAAATGAAAAAAAATTTTAAAATCACTTTGATTTATAATTATTATAGTATAAGAACTAAATTTTCATCTTCAATTTCTAAAGTTTTTTTATATTTAACTTTAAATTCAATTATTATTATTGTTATACATTGGTATAACTATTATCTATTAAATAATTTCAATTATTTTTGAAAAATAATTTAAAAAATATGAATTTTTGAATACTATGACGAACTTGAAAATAAATTTACCGAACCGTTCACTGCTAAAGTTAAACTGATCACTGCTACAATAAAATACTTCAGCTTAGGTTATTTTTTCTCTCCAAATTAACTGCTAGCAATTAGATTAGCGCTTTATTACATTTTTTTCTAGTATGTCTTATTCAATTAAATATGAGTACAAATGTGTAGTATTTATGTATGTATGTTTAATAAATTATAAAAACTCATAATTTATCTATTAATTTATTTCATATACATATACAATATATAGAGCATTGCCAGAATTTCATAAATTATTTCGAGACATTTTAAATTGTTAAATGTACTTTGAATTGTTGAATTACATAAATGTGTACATATTATTGCTTTCTGAAATATTTTTACAAATTTACATATTAAAATTATATAAATAACGAATATATTAAATCCAATTAAATCCAACACTTTAAAATTTATATTTGAAAATTTTGAGTTTTGTCAGTGTTGCAGCAAACCAGCTTACTTTTCTAGTTAATTAATAGTCTTACTTTAATAATTAAAGTTATAATAATCTTAATTTATTGTTTCTTCTAATATAAAATTATTGGTATTACCAATTTGGAGACATATACATACATTACATACATTTATGAAAGCTATTTATAAAATTTATAAAATTAAAAAAATTTATGTTTAAATTTTGTAATTTTATAAATTTTTTATAAATACACAAATATTATATAAATGGATTGGTTTACAAAAGAGGTCCAAAATTTACGTAAAGAAAAAAAGCAATATTTACTATTTTTAAATATTTAATTTGGTGCGCTATAAATAAACATTTTAATCATAATAAATTTTTAATGGTATAAAAATAAAAAAAAAATTGCTAAAAAAAATTTCAAAATCCCTATAAATTTTTATTTTTAAATTGAAACAAATAAATCTGAAATCTATCAAAATTTCAACATCCATAACAATAAAAATGCTAATCTTTCTAACCTTGACCTTTCTCCATTTCAATCTATCTCCATTTCTAATTTGCATCATTTTTGCACTAAAAAAACAGCAACTTTTTCCACTCCATATACACACTTGTATATTTCAATATTTTTATTGCATAATTTTTCTTTTTTTAAATTTAAACTGTTCGCTATTCGTTTAAATACAATCATATATTTACAAAAATAATGGAAAGTCAATAAATTTCCAAAATGACAAAAAAACAGAAAACAGTACAATAAATATAGCGCATCATAAAAAAATTAAACCAGAGATGATATTTTGTTTTTTTGTGGTAACATCAAGCCCCCAGTCCAAAACTGGTTCCGTAAAAATGAAAATAAAATAAAATTGACAGTTATAAGCAACAAAAAAAAATGTACACAACTTTTTTTTTATTTTGTTTACTTTTGTTTTTTGTTGTGTTATCAATATATCGCCCGAAATGGAATTCTTCTGCCAAAGAGTCAATTTACATATGATGACCGATAGTGTGGATGATACCATTTTGGATTTTATATGCAAAAATTTTAATATTAAAAAAAAAGTCGAAGTAGAGATGAAATTGAAAATTTAAAAAAAGCACATATTAGCTTTAATTAGGCATAATTTAAAACAGAATGTGTTGTGTACTTTTATTTTCGCCCATAGAATTTAGAACATGTTATACAGTGATAGGGCGTTTGTCCATTTGTATTCTTTGGCCATTTGTTTACATATTGTTAAACAAAGAATGACAAAATATTTAGTGTTTCCCTTGACATAACAAAAATATTTAAATATAGCCGTGCTATGTTCTGTTGTTAATCCACTAATGTGTACAAACATTTAGAACATTTGCTGTCAAAATTTTGACAATGTAATTCTAAATTATTTTGTTTTAAATTTGGTTTAATTTTTAGCTCACATTCTAAGCGACAACTGATGCTAAATTCTCGTGTACATTTTAGCTGTTGTGTTTAGAGCTTTTGCAGCGTTGTAAAAAATAAGGCTTAATTTGAGTAATTCACTCAACTGCTCCCTATAAATATATTATAAATACTCTCTATAAATATATACATATGTACATATGTAACTTTTGCTGCTCTCTATAATGATATTATTTGAAACTGTACAAGACTACGGGCCGCGAATATTGAAAATTAATTTACATTAATTCTAAACTTAGTAATTTTATAATTTATTATTACATAACTAAGAAATTTTATGACAAATAATATGAAAAATTAAAAATCTGACAATTGAACTGACAATTGAATTTGAAATTTATTTCATTGTTAGCATATTATTTCATGATATTGCGTATATGTACGTAAAAAAGAAATAAAAGTTGAGGAAAAAAAATTGCACTGAATTTTCTTTTATTTATCCTTTCCTTTTTTTCGGTTTTATTTTTTCGGATATGTGCCAAATATGAATTTGCACACAAAAAAAAATAAATTAATGGAAACCTTTTGTAAAAATATTTGTTAAGCTTTAAATTGATTCAAAAGAAAAAAAATGCAATGAAGGAATGCCAACAATAACAAAAAAAAGAAGGCAACACACATTTTTATTTTTATTATTTAATTTTTACACCTAATTTTTTTTCTTTATATGTTTTAAGCAAATTAAATTGTTAACAGAAAAATTATTGGATATTCACTATCAAAATATTTGCAATTTCCTGAAGAGAACCTAAAAAAAAATTTAATTTATATTTCTTAAATTTTTAAGACACTTCTTAGAAACTTGTATACTTTATGAAGACTGACTTAAGAAAAAGTTATAAAATTATTAAAAATTGATATTTATTGTTATTTGATACAAAACTAATTCCTTTCAATATTACTTTATATACTTAAGTGATACGTGATACGATAACGATATAATAAATTTTTTGACATTGATTGTTAGGTAAATGTGTAGTCAAAGGCACAAGATAAGGCTGTTTGAAAAAAATCAAAAAAAAACTTGTAATCTGAATTTTTGTCACTTTATTACCGTTCACTTTTTTACCAAAATTTTCGAGAACTTAATACTGTTGTTCATTTGTCAGAATGTACCGAACATAAACATCAAAATATGACCATAATATAAAAATTAATTTGACAGTTAACATGTCCTTTAAAAATGATATTTAATGTATTGTAAACTTCTGACAGATAGTTTTCATTTATAAATTTAGTTGAAATTAAATCTAAAAAAAATACCTTTAAAATATTTTTTACAAAATTCACTTTTCCTCAACTTTTATTAGCTTCAATTTTAAAAATTTGTTTTCCTATATAAATAAAATGTTGTAAAATTTAATAAAAATTTTTTTACTCAGTTTTAACAATTTCTTATCTCCATTGACCATTACCAAAAGAAAGAACATTTAATGTAATTAGGTTATAAATCTTAAAACATATTATTAAAACAAACAACCTGTGTGTTCATAAACGCAGGTAATAATTATCAAGTTTTTTTTTGTTTCAGTTTTACATTTACTTTTAACACTAATGACCTACATTTCATTTAAGAAACAAATTTCTTTCCTCTTACACTTATATATGTATTTATATTATGTGTATGTGTGTATCAAATATATGTAATATCGATCAAAAAATCTGCATCCTGATTTACCTTTCACCCATTTCTTTCACATACGTTTTATTAAAATGATAGCAATCAAGATTCAATTAAAGCTTGCATAAGGTGTACATAAAACAGCGATTAATTATAAGCGTACACTTTTATGGACAGTGTGAACATGCTACTTTTACGGATATTTATACTAAAAGTAATGATAAAATATCGTATAAGTATGGATAATTAGTTGTACATGTGCGATATTATAAATTAGAATAAAAATTAATGTTTCCGTTTTAATACATAAGTATATAGAATTTTAACGTTTATAAAATGATAAACTAAACATTTCTTTTAAAATGAATAAACCCCCTGTCAAATACATAACCTCTACAAAAAAAATATTTACTACCAGTTTCTTATTTAAAATAAAAATTTTACATTTTCATTAATTGCGTTACTTTTGAGCCAGTATCTTGTAAATGGAACATTGTTTTATTAATTTGGAAATCCAGGAACATACTAGAAATATAACTAACCGGTTACATAAAGTATTATATTTAGTTTATGGCTGTAGTATTGAATATTAAGGATTTGACTTTTATTATCCACATAAAACAATAAAGTCATCTACCGGAATGAATGTTAGTTACTATATACTTGCCGAATATTATATCCTTAAATGAAACGCAGAGGATATTATCATCTTCACAATCATTATCATCCAAGTAATCATAATCATCACAATATTTTAATAGCATCATATAACAACAACAACATTATTATAAGCTTTATAATTTTCGATACATTTTGAGTTAAATCGAAAATTGGTTTTAATTGCACTTACAAACCAAAAAAACAAAAATGTCATGGCTATAAACAAACCAGAGGAAAAATTAAAAATAAACACGAAAAGGCAATTCTTCGTTATTAATATTTTTATTACATGTTTTCTGTTTTTGGTAAAAATGGTCGAGATTGTAAGGCGCCTTTTCCATTTTCATTTCAGTAGCAATAAAATTTTTTTGCAATAATATAGTGGTTGCATTAAAAAATGACGCGCGCGCGAAAATTCGTAAAAATAAAGAAAAAACATAAGGCATAAAGATAAAAATCGAAAAATTTTTTAGTATAGAACAAGAATAATGAGAATATGTAGTATTGACCTGCACTCATGCAGCAATCGGCATACGTCTGCAGAAGTGAATTTTTCTATGAACCAAATAAGATATGAATGTCAGATGGATTTAAATAAATTTGGCTATAATAGCGTCTTGAATTTTACCGATGTATAGCTTGATTATTTTGTGGAATACGTAATTGAAATTTAATTCTACATTTTATGATACATACATACATAATGATATGTGACTACGAAAAAAATTTTTGAAATTAGTTGTCGCATTACTCACTTACTTTGGGCAACACTATAGCTTTATTAATCAATTAAGGCGACTTAGAATTGAATGCTGAACAAAAATAAGCCATTATTATATCAATATTTTTTAAATTAATTTGAATGACTACGAAACAACTCGAAACAGAATGGTAAATTTATAACATCATACGTCATACGATAAAACAGTAACCACATCTTTAATATTTGTTTGCAGCTACTGATTAGTCAAATAAATTTCATAAGAACCCTTTTTATAACATAAAATTAAATGAAAATTTATATATATGTATATATGAATGTGTGCAGTATGGAACATATACACGCGTATTTGAACATACGCTATACATACTTGCAAATTCTGTCTTTTCATTTTTGGATGCTTATCACTCGTATTTTAATTAATTAGTTTATGCAAAAAAAAAGAAAAAAAGGTTTAAATTTTAATGTGGTGTTAATATAGTTTTACTTTTATTTTTTGATTTCAATATGTAACTAGGCTCCAAAAATAACATTATGTAGAAACAAACCCATATTGTGCTAATTTTTGTTCCGCAGTCCGTTTCTGTTACTATATTCAAAAACAGTCTGTTTAAGTTTATAAGTACAAAAGTAATTCCACAAATAGGTTTTTCTATGGGCCTATTTGCCAATAAAATGAAATAGAATAAGGTTTTTAGTTCTATCCCTGTGTAATTCTAAGTATTTCAAATCTGAATTAGAGAAGCCTGCAAACACAAAGTTAGCCCGCTTTTTGTCTTAATGTTACATAAATTTAATAACGACAATTTCTTCTTTGTTAACCCAACTTACAGCTTCTATAAATAATTTTATTAAAATCTTAATAATTTTAAATTACTCTTATATAAAAATGAGAAAGATATAACAATAAACTTTATAATAATTGTCATCATTTCTTTAAAAAAAAGAGAGAAAAAAAATCCGAAAGTTATCAGTTGATTTTTGATAATAAAATTTTTTATTTTTTTGTTTATCATCTCATCCCTTCTCACTCTTTATTCATGATTTTTAATTTTCTTTTACGCTTCATCTGTTTTATTACAACCTTTATGCATCCACCTATACTTATGAAATTTTATAGAAAAGAAGAAAAAAATTTAATAATTTTAAAATTTTTGCTTTGAATGTTTTATATATATATTTTTTTTAATTTTGATGGTATAAAAGTGAATGCATTTTTGAAATCAACTTTTTTATATTTTAAAATTTTCCGGTGGAATGTATACCGTTAAAAAAACGTTAAAATTTAATTCGTGTTGGAAATATAAAAGAACATTTTTTTTTTTATAAAAATTTAAAAATTTTTATTTATTTTTATGTTAATATTTTTTATATTTTTAATTATTATTTCATATGTAAAAAATTATTCTGTTTACAAAAATAAATATGAAATTTGGACATTTTAAAAACAAGATTAATTTAAACATGTGCACATAAACAACTTTTAACACTAATGCAGATTACATTTAAAGCAAAATAACGGTAAACAACACGTATAACACATTACAATTACAACTGTTCATTATAATAATAATCGTTAAGCGCATATAACAATAGAAAAATGATTTCTCATTAAAATAATTAATGAAAATTTTTTTATTTTTAACATTAAGTTTAATTTTACTGTTATGCAAACACGAGGAATTAATAAAAAATTCAACAGAGTAATTAAACAAAGTCAACTCATCTTAGAAAATACAGTGTTATACTAATGAAAATCGTTAAAATATTAAAAACAAAAATTATAAACGTAATTTGTTATATTTATTTAAACCGATTCAATAAAAAATTAAAAAAATATTAAAATAATTTTCAAAAATTTTAATTTAGAAATAAATAAAAAAGAGACTAAACTTGTGACATTTATGAAAAATTTATGACAATAATATACCTACCTACCATAAATTTTATGACAATATACCATAAAAAGCTGTTTATTATTTATTTCTTATTTATTGTATTATTTGTTTTTTAAAGTTTATGGTAAGTTTTTTAAAAACGATAAGTTAGAAATATATGTAACTCAAAAAATACAAATATTGTTTATGAAATTAAGAAAATGTTACAAATTAAATAGTTATAAAATATAATATGTATTTCGGATTATACACAATAGTTTTGTTATAGTAGAAAGTAGAGATTTACTTTAATTTTTTGTATTTTTTTTATTATAATAACTGAAAAGTTTAATACTCTTGCGTATGCAGAAGCTACAAGTGACGAAATATATGTCAAAAGTGACAACGTAATATCAGTGCGATTTAATTTCATACGATTAATAATATCTTTTGTGAATTGTAATAGAAATAGAAATGGTTTAGCAATTATATCGTTTATATGGTGGATCTAGTACTTTACTTGAAATTTCAATCTGCGTATATACTGTACAGATTAAGGGCCTGATCATCTGTCTCGCAATTTTACTCGGCAAGTGAGAAGAAAGTGAGTAACTATCATATATTTGTATAATGCAAATTTCGAGTGAAAATTCGGTATTACGTATCTCGCTTCTATATTTCAAAAGACAAAAATTCAATTGAAAAAAGAAATATACATTAGAAAAACAGAGAATTCTAAATTGTGAGTGAAGAAAAAATGGGAAGAAAGTGGAGATACACGATTAGACTGTAAATAATATTATTTACCTGAAATCGACTTGATTTAATGTTAACTGATAAGTATTATACATTAATTTGTCATTTTCAAACTTTCTATGTAGACCGACTTGATTTGAATATTTGTAGTCGAGTAGCGGTTATCTCAATTCGAAATCTGCTCAAAGTCGGCTTCAAGCTGCGTAATAAAAGCAGTAAATGAGAACTTCAAAGATCTAATGGATGAACGTTATTTTGATTCTTCACTTTTTTTTCTTCCCATAGACGACGAAAAACCTTCGATCCTTCACACGTCCACTCATGGGATCTTTTGTTATTCCCATCTCCACCTAGCAGTATAGCAGCCACTTCAAGCTGCGAGATTTTCATCGGAGTCACAAAGTCCCTTCCTAAATGCCGTAGTCGTATAAGCCATTTATCGCCTCGCAATCACACAGATAGTGCTCCACCGTTTACGGGCGCAAACTAGGCAGGGACGATTGATCAAACAATCATTCTAACAGTCAAAACCAAGTAATCAAGCAGTCGCTGACTATTCACTTCTTTAAATTTTTATTTACTTCAAATACTAACTGCTGCAACAATTTTTATTTTAAAGCCAAATAGTACAAATTTTGGAAATAACAAACAATTCAACTTACAAAATTATAATTGCTGAATGGTTCAATAATACAGTATCCATGGCTTACACTCTATAAAAAGAACGTTTTCGCTGCATTGTTTCATGTTCTATATTGTATCTCAAAAGGTTTCGACGAGTTAGAAAGTTCTAAATTGTTTAGAAACTGTGTTGAATACGCCGAAAAAGCAAATTTTTTTTTTCAATAAAAATTTTTTTAATTTCAGGTAACTTTACAAAAATATAAAATTATGTATAAGAAATTAATTAATTATAATTTTCCGATGCTTTTTATAAAATTTTGAATGTAAAATTTATTAAAATCTTCCTACTAAAAGCTCAAGTTTAAAGGCGGTTCGAAAACGGTTTAATGACAGCTTTTTTATGGAAGACATTTTATTTTATATACATATTATTTATACATTTAAAATTTTTAGAAATTTTTAATTGAAATTAAAAATTGTACGTAACTTATATTATGCATAACTTTTGTTATATTTTTATCCTATTATTCCTACATTCCTTACATAAAGTTCAATTTTTTCTTTCTCTCTCTTTCTATTCAAATGAACTTTTACTTTTTTTTTCAAATCCTCAGAAACATTACATTTATATAACACATATGTACATTATACTCAGTGGATAACTCATATTTTCGGGTTATTCGTCGCGATTCTAGATTTTAATTAAAAAAGTTTACCATTTTCAAGAAGATTATATCATGCAAAATGGTTTTAACAAAGAAAAATATTAATCAAAAAGTGAAGTCACATTCATTTTAGTTTTTTCCCTTAAAAAAAAGAAACAATTTTTATAGTCATGCTTAATCAAAACTTGTATGGGCTTCATATTTTATATATAATAGAGTAATAGAGCAACATCATCAAAATTATTATAAAATTACATAAATCTTATAACAGTTTAATTTAAATAAATTTTCACACTTTTTAATCAACATAATAAACTATAATCAATAAACTCAACCATGTGATGTAATAATGAGCACATTTAATGAGTATGCTCATTACTTAATCTCTTTATATAATTAGATGTTTGCCCACCCATACATAAATGAAATCTATATATTATGATATAATAATCATAATTATTAATAATAAATAACAAAATAAAGAAAATTCAGTGGATAATTTAAAATTTTCTTTTGAAAATGAAGATGATGTTAAATTTGAGGATGGTATTTTTGCTTGAACGCGGATTTGCCTGATCGATTACTAACGGGTTGTCCGTTAATCCACGTAAATCAAATGCTTTATTAAGACCCGCTTCACACACCAATCCGTATTGGAGAATTATGTCTTTCCTTCGAAAAACCAGTAAAAAATTTGGATATGATTTTTAATGATACGTTGGATGATCAATTTTGTCTAAATATACAATTTCCGGGACAGAGTTGAAGTCTTGTCTTCTATTCCATAGTGATATTTTGATATGTTTTGATTTTCAACCGTTATTCTTTTGTGTAAAAATAATGAAAACTCACTTCCCCAGTTACTTATACGACAACTTCAGATTTTTTAAATCAAGAAAGACGAAATGCGTTGTTTTTCCCAGAAATAATTACCTTTCCACGCATCCAGTAAGACTCTTAAATATTTTGCCGGCTCCAATCCGCGGTTTTTTTGGATTCCACCTCTGTTAGCGAAATGTCCAGTCCTTTCTTTTGGTATGTCCAGTTAGCATAATGTATTCGGTGTCTTTATTTTTAATTTTTTTTATTTTTCTTGCTCATAACATGCGATTAATGTTAGTGTGATAAGTTTGAATGAGTTAAGATGATAACTAGTGCTGTATACTGCAGATACGATTGAGTTGGTCCAAATGAATGAAAAATTATTTTAAATATTTTTACTACTGTTATATCGAAATTATTGCTTATTGCAATTGCTGCCCCTGAATATTTTAAATTTTCCGATTCTTGTTAAGTATAAAAGCCTTGTTTTTGCTTACTCGGTTTAATTCCTCATTTACTGCAGGTGGCGTTTGCTTTTCCTCTAGTAGATTATTGACATTCCATGCATTTAGGATATTATTCGTTTTATTTATCACTACAAAGTTTAGAAATATTAAATTAATTAAAAAATTCCATATGAATACTTAGATACATACATCTATATATGTATATAATAATTAATTAAATTTCTTGTTTTTTTTTTTTTTGTTAATATTTTTAGTACACCTGTATGAAAAATTATGCAGCTATCTCATACTAATATAATATTATTTCAAATCTTCATGTCAACTTTACAATTTCGGATGATTTTAGGCAGTTCTTTCGAATTTCCTAATTTTGAGACACAATCGTCTCAAATACTTCGTTCATTATTTAAAATAAAATCAAAAAATCCATCTCCAATTAATCCAAAAATAAATTTTTTCGATATAGTTGATCAAAATTTCCAATCAATAGATGATACAAATTCGTTTCATTCACTTAGTAATCTTGATGGTTTACAATGTGGAATTCGGGAAATAAATTATGTACCTCCAAGACAATTTCGTTCTAGTAGAATTATAGGTGGCCATGAAGTTCCTTATGGTGCTTTCCCTTGGCAAGTAGATATACAAATTTATAATTATCGAGCAAGAAGATTTCAACATCATTGCGGTGGCGCTTTAATCGATGATCAAATTGTTATAACTGCTGCCCATTGTCTTCAAGTTCCGAAAATACAATATTTAAGAATTGTTTTCGGAAATCATTTTTTGATGCAACGAAATCTTTTTGAACATGGTTATCGGGTCGAAGATATAATCATTCATCCAAATTACAGAAAAGGTAATTCTTTAATAGTGTATTTTTTATAAAAAAAAAATAATTTACTTTCATTTAAAATATAAGATGGACCATATAGTAATGATATTGGACTACTACGTATTAGAACTCCTCATTCAATTGGGATTGGTTTTAATTCACATATAAGATCAGTTTGTTTACCAGATGTCAATAATTCACCAAAAGTAGGTTCTTGGTGTACAGTAACTGGATGGGGAGCTTATAATGGTAATACATAAAAATTAAAAATTTTTTAATTTACTCACGCATAAAATATGTACATATGTATATTATTTTATTATTTTGCAATTACTTCCAAGATAAATAATATTATGTATAAAACAAATATCCGTAAAACAAAATTTCATATTTTGGAAAGAAAATCAACTATATAAACAAAATTAATGTTATACGTGGCTATATGTTTAAGGTGTTAAAAAAATTGGAAATTGTTTGATTCTAAAAACATATAAAAATAATTATTAACTAATATAAAATATTTTATACATCTTCTTACATTTTTAGCTGATAATTTACAAGAAATCGCCAGTTCTTTACGTGCGGCATCAGTTCCGATTTTGGATTTGGACATATGTAAACAAAAAACAGTAAATGGAAATCGTGCTCAAAAAGTTTTAGATTCTATGTTATGCGCTGGATTCATACAGGGAGGCGTAGATGCTTGCTCTGGAGATAGTGGTGGTCCCTTAACCTGTGAAGTAAATGGAAAATTTGTTATAAGTGGAATAGTATCATGGGGAGATGGCTGTGCGAGAAAAAACCGTCCTGGAATTTATACTAAAGTAGATGCTTACACGAATTGGATCAGAGAAACAATTGAAAAATTAAAAATTTAAAACGATTTTTATGGTATAAACAAGCGCCAATTTAGAATAAACAAATTCAAAAATAGGTTTCTAAAATTAAAAAGACTGTTAGTTTTTAGTAAAAATAAAATAAAAAAACAATTTTTATTTTTTTAAATTTATACAGTATGCAATCTAATCCTGATTATTGTATATGCTTAAAAATATATCAATTTCACCGTTTTGTTACTATTGCATTATTAATACTTATTAATAATTTTAATTAAAAGCCAAAAATAATAAAAATATTCAAACTGGTGAATTTCAATACAACCAAGTGTGTATACGTTTTACGTTCTCATCAATACATACCACTTGCTTATTAAAAAATATTCATGTGGAAAATTACAAAAACTTTATCATAGACACGAATTATTTGTATAAATTGGTTTATGTTTACAATAGTAATATAAAACTTTGTACGATCAATTATTGATTTGACATTCAAAATGCCTTCAGAGTAATGCAATTTTGAATTTTTCTAACCACAGATAACTACATTACCTGTGCGACTATTGCCGTCGAGCGGCTAGTGTATTGTGTATCTATTTCTATCTAGTCCTTAGATGACTCAAACGTCAATACAAAATCTATACATAATGATACTAAAATGACAAAGAGTTTTTGACAAATTTTTCAAAAGTCAACAATTGACAACCTCAGTATTTTTTACATTCGAATCTTGTACTTTTATTTTGTTTTAATTTATTTGTGATTTGAAATCTGAATTGGAAAAACTAAGGAAACATGGACGAAGAAAACTCTGACGATGGCCTTTTGATAGAAGAAAATTATTACAGTTTTTTAAACGTAGCAAGAGATGTAAGTTCTTCTTAATATGATGAAATTAGGAATTAAGGTCGAACTGTATAAATAGTATGTGACATAACCTCTTGAATTATATCTATTAACCTTTAAAAATAGTTAAAATTTGTGTTATAACTTATAACAAATTAAGTAACCACTAAGCTTATTTAAATTTTTAGGCTACTATTGAAGATATAAATGCATCATACAGAAATCTAAGTCGGATTTACCATCCAGATAAACATATGAGTGCAGAAAGTAAACAGAAAGCCGAATTGTTGTTTAATAGAACGAAAACAGCATATGAAGTTTTATCTGATCCACATAAGCGCGCGATATATGATTCATTAGGTATTCGAGGACTTCAAACAGAGGGATGGGAAATAGTTCATAAACAACGAACTCCAGCTGAAATTAGGGAAGAATATGAAAGATTAGCTAGAGAAAGGGAGGAAAGAAAGCTTCAACAACGTACGAACCCTAAAGGGAATTTAACTGTTAATATAAATGCCACTGATGTTTTCAGCTATTATGATGAATTTGAGTAATTTTGATTTATTTTATTGAAATTTTAAATATTTTTGTTGAATTTATAGTGAACCTGGAGGTTTTCCAATTATTGAAGTGTCCGGAATGAGTATTTCTCAATCAATTGAAGCACCTATAACATTACGCGACACTGTTATTATGTCTGGCAGTTTACAATCATCTAATGGAAATGGTTCTGGCGGTTTTGTCATATCAGGTAGACGATTAATTAACAAAGGATGGCTCGAAATGGACGTTGGAGCTGGGAATGGCCCTATTATAGGTTTCAAAGGTTCTAGAAATCTAACTCAAAAAGTTTATTTAAATGGTGGTGCTACGCTGAATTTTAGGCGAAATGGCATAATACCTGGCCTGGTCGGAACTTTAGCAGTACAACTAGACAAACATACTGTTGGTTATTTGACTTATAATGCTGGGCAAACTTCTATGTCAACTGTTATTGAACATAATGATGAAAAAAATGCATGGAATACATCAATTGTAATAGGTATACCGCATTGCTATATAACTGCAAGTTACACAAGAAAACTTTTAGAGAGTGAGTTAAAACTAAAGCTTGCAGGAAGGTAAAATTTTTTTTTTCAAAAATTCGTTATCTCTTATATTTTGATTTTTCGTAGAGTTGGAACCTTTGGTTATTATGCGGAATATGGTGCTGAAAAGAAAGTGTCGAAATATAGCTCAGTTTTAGCATCAGTTTCTATTGGAGTACCAACTGGTGTAACCTTAAAACTGAAGTAACTAACATTTTTTTCAAAAAAAAAAAATAAATATAACAAAAAAGATAATGGATACCTTCCCCTTTTCAGAATCATAAGATCATCACAAACGTACACATTTCCAATTCACTTAAGCGAAGAAATAGTTCCAGCTGCCGTTTTTTATGCAACTGTAACACCATTAATTGCTTGGTTTGTTCTAAAAAAAACTATTATTGAACCAATGAATGCGGCACAAAAAAAAATTGAAATTGACAAAGCGAAAGAAACAAACAGACAAAGATTGGCCGAAAAAAAGAAGGAGGCTGAAGCAGCTGTCGATTTAATGAAAGCTCAATGTGAAAGAATAATTACTGATGAAGCTAAAAAAAGTGGCCTTTTAATAGTTAGCGCCATTTATGGAAAACTAAATATTGATTCAGATTCTAGCCAAGAAAGTGAAATTATTCTTGATGTAACAATTCCCGTACAATGTTTAGTTAGAGATAGTAAATTAATTTTATATAGTGCAAGCAAAGTAATTGTCCTATAATTTTTCAATAACAATATAATGTAATATCCTGCATACATTTTCAGAGTGAACTGCCTGGATTTTATGATCCTTGTGTTGGTGAAGAAAAACACTTAAAAATAGAGTATTCTTACCGTGAAGTAGTCCAAACAATTATTATTGCTGATAATGAACCCTTACGTTTACCACGATTAGTAAGCAGTAACACTAATAGTAGTTCAACAATATCGCCAACAAGAGCAAATGCTAATAACAACCAGAATACATAAATATAGTTTAAATATAATATAGAGAAATAGAAAATTAGAAGAAAACTCAAAGAGAAGAAAAATAAACTGTTAATTCATTCATATTGTTTTTAGAATTTTTCAATTTTAGTATGTAGTAGACAAACAATTTGGAACTAAAAATGATATAAAAAATTGTAAAAATGCTTTAAAAACAAAAATTTTTATTTTTATTTTGAAATCTACATATATATACATATATAGGAACTTTGACTGATAATGAAAACGAAAGTAGACTCGCCTAATGCTGATATTGGTTTCACTGTGATACAGATAGAAGCAAAGCTTTTTGGCTGAACTCAAAGTTCAATTTTAATTAATTTATGATTAAACAATTCATTAAATAAAAATAAACGAAGATGTATGTAAATTTCAAAATTTGAAGAGCGATGCAGAGTAATAGTCCAATCATAAAAGTATATCACCATTTGCAACAACGGTCTTGCTTTTCTTTAGTTTAATTACTAACTTAAATATCTTTACTATTGACTGGATACCTGCATATACATATGTATATACATTTTCTTCTCTTATTAATAAAGTTTATTCAACTATTTATACATAACCAATCTAGTGCTATGTTTGAGCTGTCCATTTGGTTTATTTATCAATGACAATGACACTAATTAAACCACAGGACCTGTGTTAAAACCACGGCTGACAGAGTTTCAAAAAAGTTTGCTGAAATCCGTAAACAATAGTTAGACGTTTCAAGTTGGATATGGCAACGCCACTCAAAAACTTTTAGCTTCAATTAACATATGAAATTAGCATCAAAATATTTGGCGTATTAATTTTGTGGTTGTAGCCGACAAAAAAAATAAGCCGACATGAATTGTTGTTGCAGCCGATATGAATCGTTTCACTTGTCAATGAAATCAACAAAATAACGTGCTTATTTCTCAATGCTTGTTTTCTATAATTGCATATTTAAGAAGAATTTTCGTACAAATATATTTTAACAATTTGTATCGTGTGTAAAATTTATAATAATACAATAAAATGATGTCTACAAATACTATTAGTGAATATTCTTCAGATGGAAAATTATTCGCTTTAATTAATGAGCATGGGATTCTCAAAATTTGGGATACAGAAACTAATGTTCTAAAGCAAGAATATGCACCAAACTTTCATCTATCAGGACCTTCTACATGCTTAAAGTGGCTTAGTATAAGTCAAAATGTAAAAACTAAGAAATCCAAAAAGCTGAAGACTACAGCAAATGAAAATCTTGAAAAATCTGATGAGTCGTTATATATTGCTTTCGGTACAATTAATGGAGGTGTTGTATTATATTCGTATTCCTTAGGAGAAGTAATTATTTTAATATTATTAAATACATAGTTTTAGTTTTATTTCTTAACTTACACAGGTAGAACGCTCTTTAATAGGTGAAGGACACACTGGAAAAGTAACATGTATAGCATTTGATAATCACGACATATTATATACTGGTGGTGAAGATTGCCATATAATTTGTTGGAGTTTATCAAATGAAAAACGTATTGCATCCTGGAAAGTTGGTAATGAGAAATTAAATAGTTTAGCATACCTATCAGAATCGAAGAACATCGTAATTGGAACCAGGCAATTAAAAATATTTTCTCCTGAAAAACAAGAAATAATTTACACGCATATTGGTCACACATCTGACATTCTTTTATTAGAAACATTTACTTACGGACTTACAGATTTTTGCTTGAGTGCCGCAAAAACCGAGAGAATTATAAATTTATGGACCTTGAAATCAAAAAATAAGTATCGTAACTCTACTGCAACTCTTTTAATGGAAGATATTGCATATTGTTTAAGCTATAAGTTTGAAAACGAACAAACATTAAAAGTTTCTGTTGTAACAAGAAGCGGTGTTATCCACATTTATTGTATAGACATGGAAAAGTAAGTTTCAAATAATTTTCTGGAAATTCAATTATTAAAATTTTCATATAATTTAGTTTAAAACCCGATAAGCCAATTAAACCAAGTACTACTATACAAATAGCCTCTGACAGTCAAACGAATATCGAACCAATAATGGCTATTACTGCTTCATTAAAATTTGGAAGTAAGAAAAAGGAGTTACTTTTTGGTTATGGAGATAAACAATTTTTGCAATTCGAGAAGATAGTAACGGAAATTAATGATATTATACTAAAAGCAATAATCTACAATTCTAATAATGTTTTTTAGACCATAAATTTCGCAGAACATATACAAGTCCTAATTAGATCCCAACCTAAAAAGCCATCCAAAACCAACAAACAAGCAACTGAAGCAGTTTCTAAAACAGTTATTCCGAAAGTTGGTACAGCATCTTATCAAACTGCATCTACACCCATTATCAGGAAAAAAAGGGATGATGTTCAAATACCTTTAGAAACACGTTTACAAAATCTGCATGTAACAAATGGTGAAATGCCAAATGCTCAAAGTAAAGTTCAATTGTTAATCCAAGCTCTTCATAGTAAAGACTCGAAGTACATATGATATTCACTTGGTATCACTTGGTATAAGTTAATTACCACTCATTTTTCATTTCAGTTTGTTATACTCCGTTCTTTCTACAGAAGATCAGAAAGTCATTAATTTAACATTACAGAAACTTCCAGTACAATATGTATCATCATTAGTTAACGAATTAACTCTTTTAATGGAAAAGAAACATGTCAAGTACAAATTTAAAAATAACCTTTAAAATATATTTTAAGCTAAACCCGTTTATATTTTTCCAGCGTCCAAATATCATCAAATTGGTTGAAAGCATTAATTAAAATTCACTCGAGTCAGTTAATGGCTCTTGGATCAGAAGACTTGTTGGCAAAATTTGGACCATGCATTGGAATCATTGAACATAGAGCAAGTTGCTTAAACGATCTTTCGAAGTATTTTTCTTTCATTAACAAAGTTATAATTTATTAATAAAATTTTACGTATCCAGATTAAATGGAAGATTGCAATTGTTGGTAAGCCAGATTAAACGTAATGTTGAAGAGGATGTACTAACAAACGAAAATTGCTTAGTTTATGAAGATGGTAAGCTTTCAAACCCATCTACATATTTTATATTCATTTTCATAATTAATTTTATTAGAATCAGATGAAAGTTTAGACTTAGAAAATAATATTCCCGACAATAATACATCCCTCTCAGATGATGGTGATTGGGAGGCAAATGAAAATGATCAAATGCATCAAAGCGAAAATGAGCAAGACGATAATGAAGATGAAGATATGAGCAGTAGCTAAAAAAAACTCCGACATAAATGCAAATTAGAAAACTTTTTCAAATTTATTTTTTTAAGTATATATGTATGTATGTAGAATTTAAAAAAAAACCAATAATAATACAATTACGGAATGACTTCAAAAAAAAGATTTATGAATTTTCAAGTAGGTTTATATAGAAATTTACATTTCAGTTGCCAATTTTACTTGTCTGACAACGCTTTTTCCCTCTGCATTCCTTGAAACTTTATGATAATTTCGAATTTTACCTAAAGCTGATATAAACTCTTCATCATGTGTAATTATAATAAGCATAAAATTGCATTGACTTTGACGATCTTCTATGATACGACTTAATGTTTCACATAAAGAAATTATATTATTACGATCTAGATTGGTGGTTGGTTCATCCAATGCTAAAACGCCACAATTTGAACTAAATGTTTCAGCTAATGCCATACGAATTATTAATGAGGCTAAAACTCTTTGTCCAGCGCTACAGCGGCCACGCATTTCTAATTTAGTGTTGTTCTTGCTTTGCACAACGCTGTAATTAAATGTACGCCTTTTAGCCGCTGATGATTTTGTATCTTCGCTTTCAGTTTTTATTTCAATATAATCTATATCATTTCCACGATATATCTGACGCCAAAATTCACGTATAAGACGGTTGATTTTTTGCATTTTTTCTTTATGATATTGGCTTAATGCTCTATCTAAAGCAAAATGATATTCGTTTAAATCATGAACTACTTGTTCCAATATTTCAACTTCATAAAATAATCTTCGATAATTTTTTAATGCATCTTTAAACTTCGGATCTTTTAATTCAGCATCAAGTTTTTTGATTTGACTCTCAATTTCGCCGATTTGCCCTCGTAATTGTCCACGTTTTGTCACTATTGCGTCTCTTTTTTTTATTAGTTCAGCACGTTCTTTTGATGCAGTGTCCATACTCAAATCACCCATTTGTTTTAAAACAGCTTCCAATTGATCTTTCAGTCGAATATTTTTCTTCTGCAAAACTTTCAATTCTCGATTGTCTTTTAGGTCTCTTTCCGCTAATTCTTGATTTGATATTATGGACTTAAGATTTTCAATTTTTTCTGTTGCTTGAGTATTCTCTTTTCCCTATAACAAAGATGAAAACAATATAAGAAAAATAAAAATGTTGGCGTTTTAAAAAAAAATTTTATTAATATTACATTTTCGGCTTGTTCGTTCATATTACGTCTAAATAATTCCTTCAAATTTTCTATTTCTTCCTCTAAATTTTCTTCCGCCAAATTTTTCAGTTCCTTATTCAGACTTTTTAAAAAAAAATAATTAATGAGTATCATTAACGACTAGTTAAGTCATACCTTTCAACTTCGTGATTAATTTTTTTCAAACCATCTAGTTTGCTCTTAGATTTATTCAATATAGTACGATTTTCAGTTTTTAAGTTTTCTTTTTCCTTAATTAAATTATCAAGTTTTGACTTCAAGGGGTTCAATTCTTCTTCCAAAGTTTCTATTTCCTTAGAAAGTAAATCTAAATTTTTAGAAATTTCATCGTAACGAGATTTGAGTTGAGGTAATGCTTGTATTCCTTCTTGTAATTTGATTTGATTATCTTTTAATCTATAATTGAAAAGTGGTTACAAAACATCTAGTAAAAATATAATATGTAAAGGATATGTAAACTTCCACATGAACAAAAATTAAAGAAAAGTTTTATAATATAGGTGTGAACGCTCTAATCTAAAATCTACTGATAAGAGACAAAAATTAAAACTGGTCTTTTATGCTAATGCAATCAAGTTCCAGAAAAATTACATTTAACTTAATATTCGACCATAAAAATTTTGTATGAGAGTTTACATACAGATTTTTACACTATATTTTGTTAATAAATTAGTAAATTACGCCAATTTTGTTTCTTTTAATCTTGTTATATCACTTTTTTGTGTACGATAATCATTTTCCAATTTTTCTAATTCTTTTCTGTTTGTGTCTAGCTCCGTAGATACTGTATCCTTTTCAGTTTGAATATCATCGATATTTAAATTTTCTGCTTCTTTTGGTAATTTTTCCTAAAAAATAAAATTTTTTATAACCTGTATCAATAAGAGCGAAAACAAATAAAATAACCTTTAAACTTTGCAAGTCATCCTTAATTCTAGAAGCATCTTTCAATGCTTCATCTAGCAAAGCCATATCGCCTAACATTGAATTAACCAAATCTAAATTAGAAGATGGTTCAGCAATTAACAACTGACATGATTCAATATCTTTCGATAGCTCAGATAATTGATCTTCTAACTTCTTCAAATCCTCTTTTCTTTTTGGTATATCCTCTTCAAGTTTTGTGTTTTTGTCGATAATAGACCTTAATCCCATTAAAGACTCGTAATTGTGTTGCTCCTTTTTTAAGGATTGCTCTGTTTTTTTAATATTGGCAGGAACTCTGCGTATTTCTTCTGCCATCTCAGCAGTTAAATCGGTTGCCTATAAAAATCTGTAATTATTACCAATAAAAATACAATGCCAAATATGTTTTTACCTCATCATTTGATAAATTTTTATGACATAATGGGCAACATGGATCGTCATTAATATTTTTCATATATCTAAAATATAGAATCATATATTATCTTCTAAATAATAAACTTTTAATTTTTTTTCCTTTACTTTTTAAACATTGATTCTGAAGATTTCAAGGCGCCGAGCTCCAATTGATATTTTTCCACATTTTCTTTGGAACGTTGCAATATCTCCTCATATGGAGTACCATGACATTTGTCAAATATTTTATCAGAATTTTGTTGATGATCGTTTTCCCATTTGGACAATTCTTCTCTTTTATTTTTGCGCTCTACTTCTAAACTGTTCAATTTCAACCGATTTTCATTTTCTTTTTCTTGTAAATCTTTAATTTGTTTTTGGATTTCTTCATTAATATTTTGAAATTGTTTTTTGTAATTTGATTCAATTTCTTTATCAGGAAATATAGTTTTAATATTACTTCCGTGTTTGTTTTTCACTTTTCGAATTTCCTGTTCTTTTTTTTCAAGTTGTTGCTCTTTTAAATTAACCTCAATCACTTTCTTGGAAATTGAGTTTAAGAACGTCAATTTTTTATCCAACTCGCGATATTGCTCTTCTTTTGTTTTAATATCAGATTTTTTATCGTTTATTTCACGTTCCTTATCTTCAAAATTTACCTTTTCCTCAAAAGTTTTTAATAATTTGTCAGCCTTTTCTACCTCGGCAGTTATAGATGCCAACTTTTTAGCGCTTGCTTCGTTTTGGTTTATTTCGTCTTCGACTTTTTTTAAATCTTGTTGCAGTTTTGATTTTTGTCCCCGCTTAGATTGTATGTCACTTTCAATTGTAACTTTATTTTCCCGACATTTATCAATTTCAGTTTGTTTTTCATTTTCAGTTTTGTCGTGCTTTTCGGATAATTCCGAGATCTTTTTATCTTCCAATACAAAAGCTTTACCAATTTGCTCATAAATATTTAAAACTTCGTCTTCCTTAGCATTTTCAATATCGATGGATACGGGTATTTCTAGTTTTTCACAAAGATCAGAAATTTTTTTTGCTCTTTTACCCACATATTCCTGTTCTAATTGACGTTTACTTAACAGAGTAGAACGTTTGTGCTCCAAGTCAGTTAAACTAGATCGAAGTTTCCGTTCTTGGTTTTTAATACGATTAAGCAAATCTTCCAAGCTTTTCAATTCTGATTTTTTTTCTTCCATGTTTTCGTGAAAATTACGAATTTCTATGTCTATTTGATCAACACTGCCATCAAATTCTTTTTTGATTTTTGACGTAAGAGATTTAATATGCTCTTCGCAACTTTTTATACTGAAAGATCAAATTAAAATTAGATAGAATAACGAAACATACAATGAAATTTACTCTGCTTTTAATTTGATTCTCTCTCCATTATAACTTCCTATTTCTATTTCTATTTTCTGAACAGCTTTTATTCGTTCTTCAACTGGTATCAGATCATTATCAAATTGGTCACTTTGTTTCAGCAAATCTTCTTTTTTTTGTCTTGAATTAGCCAAATCTAAATTTTTAGTATCTGCCTCCTTTTTTCTGACTTCAGCATATCTTAAATCATTCCCTGTAATATAGACATATGATTATAAAATAAACAAATACGTATATGTTTATATATAACTTATGATAAAAAATATATTATCTAATTTCAAATGTTCACTAATCACTATTTCAATACTAACGCTTTAATTTCAGCGAATCTTGTTGTAGTTTCTTTATTTTAATCATTTTTTCTATAGCTTTGTCATAATTACTGGTACCAAAAATTGCGTCAAATTTTTCTTTTAATTTTTTAGGCTCATCTAAAGGCCAGCAGGCGTTCTCTTGATGGCAAAATATAACGTTGTTTATTATAGCTTTTGAAACTCCTGAAAATAAAATTTTTAAAATATTATTCATTTTATAATCTATATTTTAACTACAAACCCATAAACCGTTCTAACTCATTATCAACATCAATTGCTCTTTTACTTATGCTTTGACCTTCATTATTACCGTAGGTAATTGTAGAATCCAAAGCCATAAAATTTGGACCAGCACGCCCACGTTTCTGAGTTATCTTAACTGCCCTGGTTACCGTGAGAGTTTGTCCACGAATATTTTTGACCTATATGATTTTATATACATAAGTGAGGGTAACGTTATATAGTTTTTTTCAAATATATATAAATAAAAGTCACTTTGTATTCAAATGTGAAAAAGAATTTTAAACTGTTCCCAAGTTACATCACTTCTTCAACCGAAAAATTAAAAATCCCTAGATTTTACATATCATTTACCTGTAACTTTACTTGCCCAATACATTCCATTGCATCAAAAATTTTGGGATCATGAACAAAACTTTTGCCATGATCACTGCCGGGTGGTAATTCTCCTGTTAATGCATATTTCAAACATTCTATTACAGTTGTTTTGCCACAACCATTAGCTCCAAGAATTAAGGTTACCGGAGAAGAAAATGTTATACTCTACAATAAAAAACTTTACCAATTAGGGAACCGTAAATTAGTCAATTTTTACCTGTTTATCTTCAGCTTTCGTTCCAAAACTCCTTATTCCTTGTATCGTTAACTGCACAATAGATGACATATTTTTTTAACTTTTATTGCCGTAGCTTTTATTCCCAAGAACGCTTAAAAAAATTAAAATAAAATTTACAATTTTAAAGCAACTGACATTTGCGCGTCCCCTTGTTGAACAGTGTTAGTACCATAAAAAAAATACAATGAGTATCAATCAAACACAGCCTTAAAAAGAGCAGTCAAAAATTTGTTACATACTATGAATAATGAATATGAAAGAAGCAATAGGCACATGAAATATATGCAATCTTCAGAAAATTGGTGAGAGGATCACTTTCATTAAGACATATAATATTCTTTTAAAAATTATAGAAAAAATATTTATTTTTTAAATTTAAATATTTACTTTTGAAATTAATTATAGAGATTGGTGAATATGGTGAAAAAATTATTGCTTGTGATAAATCGCATTAGTAACTTATGCCGTCATTTTTACAAAAAATAGTTGCATACTTTTAGTTGCGTGTTTTTTTCATCGAAAATTATTTTCTAATTTTTTGAAAAGTTGTATAAATCTTAATGCTTTTATATTCATGTTCGAGACATGTACGTTAAAAACACGTTAAAAAAATCAAACTTGATGCTTAATATTTATTAACATTTACCTGAGATGTTTTTTAATTGTTCACTCGGAAAGAAACCTTGTAGATATGCACAGAAAATAATGTGACCAATAAAATGAATCAGTGCAAAAATGTATCAAAATGAAACACTTCTTCATATTAATTTCGCTTTTGCGGTTAAACCGATTTTTTTATGTATTGTTAACTCTATCACCAAAAATGAAAATAAATCAATAAAAAAAATGCCGCTAATCAATCATTAAGGTGCTCCTGCATGGGTTTATATAAGGATCAACTTGCTTGTGTCAAACATAAAGTTAAATGATGTTTGATTGACAGTTTGAATCAACCATTGATGTTTGAATATTGTTTGAAATATCTACAAGTTGTCAGATAATAGGCGGGAAGAAAATGATATGTTAATATCATGCAATGACTTTAATGGACCTGAGTCCGATAAAAGTCATATTTAACATCAGACTTTGTCGGACGGAAAATAATAAAAATTACTATATTATCAGCATAATTTTTGTTAAACATGTATTTTAAAAGTGAACTGGTATAATTAATTTCTTGTGGTAGCTAGAAGTAGCTATCAGCTAATTTTTTTATGGTTATATTTTCCTTAGTTTAATAGAATTAGTAAATTTGGACGCAAAATTTGAGCGCCATGAAATATTTTCAATCTCACATATCATCATCAAATTATATTTATAATTTATCAAAAAATGCCTTAATTAAAAACTATATCTTAGTTGAGCAAAGCACTAGTATTGGATTCCGCATATTCTTTTCAATTTTAAAAAATACAGGAAACAGAAAATAATAAAGCCACCGCCAAAGACTATTTTGGTACTTTAACATTTTTTAAAAATTATATTAATATGGTTAAATGTAAAACATAAATTTATTTTAATAACTGTGAATGTTCTACAACCTTTGTTGAATAAAATGTTAAAACGTGTTTGGCAAGAACTTTTATCGTGTAAACCTTTCTTAATTGTCAATTAACTTGTGCCGTGTCGATCGATAAAGTGTTCTGGTCTTTAAGCGGCTTGGAAAATTTTAATCAACATCAATAATATACTTATTTGGTGAACAATATAATTATATTTGAATTTTAAAAAAGCATTTCAGAAAAATTCGAAAACCATGAGTAAAAATAGAAATAATTCGAGACAGGTATTTTACAAAAAAGTTGTTTTAATCTATACGAATATGGCGTCCATTAATTTTTTCCAATTTGTATTTGCTAGAATTTTAAGATAAATTTACAATACAATTGCTAAATTTAAAATTTTCTTCTTTTTTAAAGTTTAATAATACAATATTTAACCGTGTTGTTTTATATACAAATAGGAAAATGATGATTTCGATGTCGAAGAAGAATTGCAGAAAAAAATCAAATTAAATGATGAGACTGAAGAATATCTATACGCTCGCGGGCCAAAATATGATGAAAATTTATGGCCAATACAATGCTTTTTGTGTCGTTGGACGTATATTATAAATGAGCGAAAGTTTAAAACTCATTTGAAAAGTGATAGGCATTTAGAAAATTTGAAAAAGGCTGAAACAGAACCGCCGAATGCTGAAGAATATCGAAAAATTCATGAACAAGTTTATTCGGATAGAAATAATTTGAAAAATCCTATCAAAATATATCCAGGCGATGATATAGCAGAAAGTATTTATAATTTCTTTTTTCTAATAAGAAATAAAAACGATTTAAATTTTAGTTACTCCGGAATATGGTGATAGACTTCTCCCAATAAAAGTATACAAGTGGGATAATCCACCGTCTGAAAAAGTTACCGAAGAATTAACTCCTGATATTATCATGGATTATAACCGCAGATGCCCCATATTAGGGCTTTGTTATGGCTTCAAAATGGCAAAAAATGATAAAGTTCGTTATTTCTGTGCATTGTGTATTCAAGATTTGAATGAGACCAATGCTTATCAGCACTTTATATCGAAGGAACACTCAATTGCATATGCTGTAATTTATAATATTAAAGAAATGTTATATAATATTGTTTTCATAAAAATTGTCTTTTCGTTTTTCAATTTTTTAGGAAGCACATTATCCGGAAACCTTAAAATTATTGCCGTCTGATATGACTCAAGAACAAAAAATTGATGTTATAAGATATTTTTATCATAAAATTGAAGAGTGGAAAGGATATCGCCCATTTTATTTGGTTAATGCCAACTACTTCGATACATTAAAAGATCGATTTCTACCAAGAGTCATGAAAATTTATCATTACAACGAAAATACTGTAAAATTTCCGGATGATGATATAAAAAAAATAGCTGCATTAGTGAAGTCTGGCAAAGTAATGGTAACAAAATATTTAAATAAATTGCCTAAGCAACCAGAAAAAGAAGAGGATTGTTTAAAAATAGACACATCTTCCGAAGCTGTACCACAAGAGGACGAATGTGATATAGAGAAAAATCGAAGAAAACGTGATCGAAGCAGTTCATTAAAACGATCAAGTAACGCAAAAGAAAGTGAACGTGCTAAGCGTCTGGGTTTGGATGATAGTCCATCCAACTGGCAAAAATACCGCATTTATTGCGATAAGGCATTAAGAAATCTAAATGCTGAATATGCAAACTTTTTCGATATCTCTGAAAGACACCCAAAATACCAAGAAGAATGGAGAAAATTTTATAGAATGAGAACAGATCAACTAAGAAGAGGTAAGAATTTTATTTTAATAAATTATTCAACATAACAATCATTGAAATATGTTATAAGTATATTATAATAAGCATTATTATTTAAGATAAGCTTGAGTTTATTATATGTATGTTAGACATAAACAAAATTTTAACTTTTAACTTATATTTAAATTATAAAATGCTAAATAATTATACCTTAAAAGTAACAAACTGAAAGACAAAACTAAAATTTTTAGATCGTATCAATCCAAATAACTATAACTTTATGCCAGACTGGAATCGCTATTGGATGCGATATTTGGAAGATTGCTATAATGAAGACGCTGAAAAATGTCGTTTTGAAATTCGAAAGTCATTAAAATTACCATTCCGAACCAGGACACCACCCCCAATTGATAACATTGTTGGCAACAACTCTGCTGCTTCTTCTAGTAATTCCAATAAAGGACCCGTACCATTAATGGAACTTGCAATTAGCAATCCTCTTATGATCGATTATCAAAGCGGTAACGTTAACGACGACTTTGAACCATTTAATCGTGGTGGTTCACGTGAAGATGGCGGTGACGACGGTTCCAATAACTTAAATAATAACAATAACAGTAAAAATAATAACGTTAATAATATTAATAACGCAACAACTCAACAACCACAACCATTAATCAGTGATGAACAACTACAACGTATACAACAACAGCAAAAAGCTGAAAGCTCTGATATAATAAGCGTATTATCAGTCTTAAGATTGCTAGCAGCATTAGAAAATGAATTGGGTAGCCTTGGACCCGTTGTTAATCAACTTTTGGGTAAAGCTGTTCTGTATGAAAAGGTATTTTGCATATTTTTGATGTAAAAATATCATTTACCAAGAATTCCTTTAATTGTATTTTCTATTCCTAAAGAAAAAACAAACTATTATTTTTTTTTATCGTTTTTAATTTTACACATTAATTAAACGGGGAATAAGATAAAATATCCACCAGCAAAATGATTATGACTACGTAAAACCATCGATAGAAAACTTGAGAACTTGCTTTACAAAAACGCCTAAATTAAATTCATGCACCTCATTGCTATGATAATTGCTAATAAAATTTAATAGCAATAGGACAATTTAAATCATTGTAACTCTGTAAAAAATCATTTACTTATTATTTGGGGATTAAATTTCTGTTCCATTGATCAGAAATTTTAAAGTGCAAAAACGAAGTATTGGAAAATAAAATCATTCAGCATTTTTCAATACAACTGTGAGCATTGCAAAAAGATTACGATTCCCATCTACAAAATATTTCTTTTTAACATTATTTTAATATATTAAAATTCAAAATTTGCAATATTATTTTAACCAATTTTAAAATATTTGTATTTTCTATAACTAATAAAATTAATACCATATATTATATAAAATAACTTTTATGGAAAAATATTTAAAATTGGCTTCCAATGACGAAGTAACTAATATAATTTATTGAAAATATTATAAAATTGCATTTATACTATCATTTTTTCTTTGTAATTAGGAATCTAAAATGAGTGCAAATGAACTTTTACATGAAAATGAATACTTTACATTATTTGTCACTTCATTGGAAAAACTGAAGGGTATTGTTCTAGCTGGTATAATTCCGGAATCAAAAACTTTCGCAGCCAACAAATGTATAAATGATCTTGAAACAATACTTAATTTATTCGATGAATATTTACGTCGAAATCCAAATGCTGCACAGAAACATATAACATCCAATGAAATATTGGACGGTAAACCAATCGGAGATGAAACATTGAAGAATGATTCAATTAAAATGCAACAATCCTCTGGTCAACGAGGAGGTAACACTATTTCAGGCAATGGAAACAGTGTAAAAATGAATTCGAGTGCAATAAATGCAAATGATTCTCACTTTGCATATGATACAACTATGGATGATATAAAGAATGAATCACTTTCTAAAGGAGGAGGCGGATCAATGGGACTTTCAGGAAAGAGAACAAATAATGATGATATTCCAAGTTTAATGGGAAACAATTTTCGTAGAGGAAATCCTTTTAGCAATTGGTAAAACAATAAAATTATAAAAAATATAAGAAATAAATATAAAAAAGATAAGGCATACATTATGATACACATTATTAATTTCAAAAAGAAATTTTATTAAAATTATAATTAAGATTTAACAGAAACTCCATAAGTACAGTAATTCTGATTTAAAATAATAGAGGAGAAAAAATTCAACATCATGTTTTTAATAATATGAATGTAATGATTATTGTCAATAAAAATAATTACGTATTTCTTTTAGCCTTTTAAACTACCATTCTTTTAATTATTTTAAATAAATTTTAGGCAAATATTGTTATTAATTCCAAATAAAGTTATAAATAAAAAACATTGACAAATGCATTGGTTATCATCGGACCCCCATTATGAAAAGGACAATCACGCATATTCTTATATGCAGTCGTATCGCATGAATACCAGCAAAAAATTATTTGCAAAAATCTATTGAAAATCAAAGTCGAAAACGTAGTTTTCAGAAAAAACCCTTGGTGCTAAATGAATCTGCATTTGGAAGCACCTATTACAAATTACAATATTACCTAGAAAATCGAAGTAAGCAAAATAAAAAAAAACCAGCTTTTTGTTTTTTACATTAATTTATTTTTGTGGGCTTTTAATAGTCAAATAAGTCTTTTTTTTTTTGTTTAAGTGGAAAACATATTGACTATAAGTTTTAAACTTCCAGCATATAATACTAATTATTTTGTATTTAAATTTTAATTATAGGTATTAATTTTTATAATCTTATTTTCTTGAAATTTTATTTAATATGATTTTAATAGATTATTAAAACTTTTTATTCTGTTTTGTGCTACATTAAGTTTTAATTTTCCAAAAAATTCAGGAAATTATTTTAAATTTATAATTTATGGAAATCGTAGAATTATTCATAAAATCTCTTATTTTACTTAATTCCATCTATTACCCCCACCCATCATTTGACTGGTATTATATCCTGAATTTCCTCCACCAACGCCAGTATTGTGAAAACCATTATTTGAATTTGAAGTAGACGAATATCCAGTAGAATAACCGTAACTTTGATTCCCGCCGAATCCACCGCCACGATTATCGTTATTACTACTGCCAGTATTATTTCCACCACTGTTATAATAAGAGTTATTACCACCAAGTTGACCTACTCATTAATTAAAAGAATTTCCGTCAAGAAATTTAAGTTGAAATATTAATATTAAAATTTATAAATTACCACTTTGTTCACCTTTCCACATAACATTGGAACCACTATTATTTCCTGCAGCACCCATATTACTATGGCCATCCATATTCATATCTGGTAAACTTTTACCTGTACGTTTACAATAATCTTCAAACATTTCCATCAATGTTGTTGAGTCTTGAATAATTTTTTTTGCAGCACTCATTAGATTTGTTGGAATTGTATTAGCAATATATTGACCTTTAAGCTTTTCACGTGCAGTAGCAAAGAATATATAAAAGTCCTTCTCCATCATTAAATCGTTCGGGTTTTGTCCATTCTATAAAAATGTTTAATAATCGAAAACAAAAAAGAATTAGACCCAAAAAACAACATTAATTACGAAATAGACATATTATTAAGTTTCGATTTTCCTGCTTTTGTGCACAGTAAGAAAAATAAAAAATTTTTATATAGAAAAAATTTAGTACATACATACATACATACTCGTGATCTCAGCCTAAAAACTTTTTTTTTATAAAAGCGAAGACACAATAATCTTTTTAAGGAAAACAAAATAAAACCACATATTCTATTTTTCTATCCTTAAAAGTTCAAGTTTCAAATGATGCTTTACCTATAGTTTCTAGAGTTTCGTACCAAAGAAGGTCATTAATAAAGAATTCTCTTTAAGGTTAGTATATTATTACTCTCATATCATAACTTCGAAAGTAAACATGTTCAAAATTTTTTATATTTCTTTCTGTCGTTTCAATTTCAGCATTTTTAGCTTTGAATGTTACAAAAATTTCTTACTCTTCACATATGTCAATACTTTTCCTATTTTATTTTTGTAACTTGTCCACTTTTTGTTTTTTATTTCATTATTACCTTTTCAACGATAACTGCTCGGCTCAACAGCTGAACAGCCTGTGGGCCCAAACTTCCTAATTGATTTTCAACAGCTGTAAATAATCTCAAAACGGAAATAACACCTAATGGTTCATTTTGCTGTATTTGTGGTGGTTCTGGTACTGTGCTGTTTAGATTACCACCCATATCCATTCCATAGTTTCCACCACCACCACTTTGCTGATTCATCATGTTCATTAATTCCCTTAACCCAGGAACACTACCATGATTTCCATAATTATCATTACCGCCGTAACCAAGATTTCCTCCTGATGGCCCATAACCACCTCTTTGCATATTATCTCCACCATAATTATCTCTTCTTGGGGGACTTGGTGTACGAGCATTCAAACGCAAACCAAGTTGTCTCTTAACACGTTGCTTACGTTTTTCTAAATCAATACCATATAAAATATGCAAACGTCGTTTCCAATAAGTAGAGAATGGGACATTGAATTCTCTTTTATCTGTTACAATTTAACGAGAAAATAAAGAAGTAAATTATGCTTTTTTTGTTTTTTAAAAAAAAGTTTCATCTTTACAAAATAAAGGATTTTTTTTAATTAAACTAAGATTTCTAGGAAAAATAAATTTGATGATTATACCCCAGTTCCCAAAAAGGTTCACTTTTTTTTTTAAATAATACAAAATAATATCCTTATTTGCTGAGAAAAAAGAAATTACTTAAATGCTTACTAAAATATTTTCTCAACAATAAGGGGCAAACTAAAAATTTTAATTAAAATTTAAAAACGAAAATAGTTTTTTAGCCATTTAAGTGTTTAATATATTAAACTAATCAAGCATACCTTTCCGTTTTTTTCCATTTCTGTACCTTTGGAATTCAATTTCACACTTTGGATGTGATCTGGGTAATCTTTCATAACTGCGGTACTGATGATTTAAATCGTCTACTTCACGATCCAATATTTGAAAATATTTATACCACGAACCGTCTTCTCGTCCACCTCCTCTCATATTATAATCATCATCTCTTCGATCACGATCATTATCACTAAACCAATATATTTTTTGAATAAATTTGAATTTATATTTTTTTCTTAATGTCTTACCGATCTCTGTCAGATACCTGTCTCCCTGCTTTTTCATCCCTAAAAGATAAGCGATACCCCCAACTTGGATTTTCCAATGAAATTAAGTCTGGTTTTAAGAACGGAATATAATTTCCGCATTTCCGGACTAATACATCAATTTCTTGATCAGTTATCAATATTGAACTTTCATCATAATGTTCATCAAATCGAGTTTTAAGTAAGTACCGTTTTTTATGTTTGAAAAAGTCATCGTCATCACAGATAGTGATTTTCTTTTGTCCCTTAATATTTTCAATTTTTCGATACAATTTACGGAATATATTTCTTTCGCAAAACAAAATGTCCAAATCATCAGCATTCCGCAGTTCTTTTAATTTTCTATGAACGTCATTGGAAAGAGTTGGAAAGTGTCGTTTCTGAAACGGAATAAGTACATTTAAGATATGATAAAAATTTTTTTTTCATTTAAACTTAATTATGCAGGTACTTACAATATATTTAAACTGATGATCACTTGAAACAATATGCTTAAAAGCTTCTCCTTTTAAATTTGCATCGCAAAGTGTACAGTAATATGTTAATCCGCGGAATCCCATCATTTTATAAATGTAGCAAAGTCCCAATAAAGGAAGTTTAGCATTATAATCATGCATTTTTTCTTTTGAAAGAGTTTCTATTAATTTCTCGTCCTGTGGTAATTTAACGGCAAAATCTTCCGGTGTTAAAATACGGTCTTGATATTCTTCAGACACTAACAAATAAAAAAATTTTTAATTTTTACTATAATTTTCTTTCAAGAATTAGAGATGTACCTTCTTCAATAAATTCTCCCGGATAAATTTTTATAGATTTTTCTTTTGGAAATTCTTTAGGTACCGATGTCAAAAAAGGTTCATTGTAATATTTTGGGGTAGGTAAACGGAATCTAAGCTTATTTTTATGACCACTACCTTTTAAATGATGTCGAATATGTTCTTCAGTAAATAAATTTCCAAGACGGCATAAATGACAATTTACCGGCCACTTATTTTCTTCATATTTTGGGCCACGCGAAAAAATAAAATTTTCGGACCCATCATTTAATTTCATTTTCAATTTTAAGATATCATCAATACTCATTTTATCAATATCCATTTCGGATATAGCTTTATTAGATTCTTTAGCTTCAGCTTTGGCTTCTTCGGAAAGTTTTGGTCCCTCATCGCCATTTTCAGCATTTTCACCTTCATTGCCTTCTACTTCTTCATTTTCTCCACCCTCTTCTTCGACACCATCGTCTTCATTCTCCTGACCCTCTGCGTCATCATCTTCATATTCTTCTTCAACCTCTTCATTTTCTTCGTCCCCGTTGGCCTCCTCAACTTCTTTCATTTCAACTTTTGGATCTTCTTTTTTCTATAAAAAAAAATTATATTCATTGCAATTCTTTAATCTATAATTGATTATTTTTGTATCGCGTTCTTTATTAAAAAGGAAGCCATGATGATTTTTTTTTTCTTTATTTAATTCTTAAGTTTTGCTTACCTCTTCAGTTTTTTTTATTCTTGCACTAGCTCTTGTCATTTTTAAAATTTACTTTTTTAATTAATTTACAAAGACTTTAGAAATGTAAAAAATATTTTTATTATGAAAACGATACTACACGCTTTACTTTCGGTACAGCAAGCCAGCCAGCGCCAGGTATTGAAATTGAATATTGATTTGATTTTGATTGATGTTGAGAGAAACAAAAATGGCGAAATATTTTATTGGTGTGCTCCGCTCTTTAGCATCAGTGTTGTCACATTTGCTTTGAGAAAATTCCCAAAAACTGCGACAATTTTCCCATTTTTATTTGTTCACTTTTTACACTTTTTGCATTCAAAGATTTATTCAGTGTTTATCTTCGTTTCAGTTTTTAGACAAAATTTAAGTTTTTTTTAAATAAAAAAAATTAATAAACGAACTCTCCAGTTATTTCAGTTTAGTATATTCGTTAATAAGGATAAAATTTTTGATTGGTAAATAATTTTGGCTGAAAGCCCTGACATGAAGCGGAAACCAATCAAAATTTCATTTTAATTCTTCAAATTATTTTTTTTAGAAATTGAAAATTTCAGTAGATTCGTAAAGTTCTAATTTTTATACTTATGTTGCAACTCCCTAAAAATAATTGACAAAATTGACATAAAAAGGGAAATTTGTTACGTTTTGAATACGCTGTGGTTTACTACCTTTACTCAAAATACTCAAAAATTGACAAGTTCAACAATAACATTTTGTGTGGAATAAAATAAATTAATTAAAACTTATTTAAAATTAATTTAATTCATAAAATTAAACAAAATAACGCTGAAAATACTACTGACACCTAACCTTATACATAATATAATATTAAATGTATTATTGACATGCGCACTCAACTAACCACATTATGTCATTTTGTCAAAAATTTTTGAAACAGGTTACCCTGTTCATTGTGTACTTCGTTTGATTCCCGAATTAGTGTTACCATACAGTATAAATTTGTCAGAGTATGATATTTTTCCTAAAGATTTTCATGCACAACACAGTTCTACCTCGGTGTAAAATTAAATTGAAAAATGTTTCCTTACATGAACGACCTAATCCAAAATTTAAAATGCAGTAAAAAGTGACAGCTGCCGATTGCAGCCATGTTAAAGGACCTAATCGTCTATTTTGCTATTGTCAGAAGAAAGTTGGTAACTATCCTATTATTGAGTGAGTGCAAAATTCCAATAGAAATGAGATTGGAAAAATGAAATATCCGTCAAAAAACGCAAAATTCTGATTTGAGAATTAATAAACCAAGTTAAAATACACGATTAGGATGTAAATGTTCAGTTTAGCGCTCTACACTAAGTTAGAGCAAATCTGATACTTAATTATCGCACGTAGTTTTAATGGGTTATATTTGAATATGTAAAAATGCCATTTTCAGTTTTTTGAAGTGTTTTACGATTCCTGCTGCTATCTAAATCAAAAATTATTTCATATGTACATACATATATACTTTAACATTTACATAGGTTGACTTGCAGCCCTTCAAAAAAGGTTAATGCTTGCACCATTTATCAACCCAGATCTTATAGTGATTACTATCTAGGAAAATTTGGGTACCTGTAGAGTGTTTTTTTTAAATAGTAGATTAGGCAGACAATTTTACTGATTTATTTTAAAATGCAACATATTACATTTTACTTAAAAGTTGCTTGTTTATTAAAAAGTACTTAATTTAAAATATTAATATTTTTTTACCAGGCTGAGAACTGCAATTTTCCTAAATTTGTATTCAGTAAGAAAACATCAAATTGAATTTAGCGTCTTGAGAAATTTCTTCCTCCAAAATTTTGGGGTGAGAAATCATTAGCTCCACCAAAGTTGTTATTTAACAAACTTGGCAAATTTTTTTGCTGATTCTGGTTGTTAGCGTTCCAATTTTGTTCATTCAAATTTCTTTGACCATAGCCTCCAGAATTGTTTTGACCACCAAAATTAGAATTATTTCGCTGATACAAATTATCTGCAGCACTGTTTCTATTAAAATTATCTCTGTTATTTATATTTCTGTTAAAATCATCTTTGTTATTATTTCCTCCTCGATTAATAAAATTTCCTAAATCTCTTTGATTATAGCCTGAATCAAAAGAATTGTTTTGATTATATCCTGAACCTCTTTGATTTGTATTGAATCTGTCGTTATCATTCCTTTGATTATTATTTTGATAATCTCTTTGATTGTTATTCTGACTGTTTTTATTGGAAAAGTCTCTTTCATATCGATCATTTCCTTTCATGTTATTATCGGTGTTATTGTTATTATAATTATCTCTGGAATATCTTTGATTATTATTTCCATTATCCCATTGATCGTTGTTTCTTTGATTTAGCTGAAAATCATTTCTTGCGTTGCTGGAACGATTGTCGTTATAATTATTAGATGTATTATTTCCACGACCTTGCATATTTCTATTGCTGTTATCATAGTTTCCTCTTCTATCTGACTGACCACCATTTGAACGATCATAATTGTTGCTTCCAATACGATTCATATTTCCGGAATAGCCGCCCATATCATTGTTATTGTTCCATTTATCATTGAAATTCGATTGATCCTGATTTCCTGACCACCTGCCAGCATTAGAATTATCGTTTTTCTGTTCATTCCTTAGCGGTATTTTTGTACTACTGTCACTTAATGAAATAGGTCCACCGGATAAAGCAGAATTATTAGATTCAGAATTTGGGAATTGACGTTTACGTAGAATAATAGATGATTGCATATGATTTTTGCCAGCCTCCGGATTTCGACGTAAATACTCTTCGAATAAGTTAAGAATTTTTTCCAAATCATTGACACAACTTCTTGTTGCATTAACTTTAATATCCGGAATTAGGCCCGCCGACAGTAAACCTCTTAATTTTTCCAATGATGTTGCAAATAAGGAAAAATATTCAGTTTCATGTAATAACTCGTTTGCACTCTGTTTTGCCTCCTGAATAATAAAAGAAAACAAATATTAGAATTCAAATAAAAATTATTTTAATATTCAGCTTTTCTGTGTCATGCTTTAGCTGAATAGTTAAATATCATTTTCAATGTTTATGATATTGTATGTTTTTTCATAAAACTTTATATTAAATATACAATTTTTCCTATATTTTAATGTGATGCGGGAAAAATATGTTTTTCTTTTAATTGCTTATTCAGATTTGCTAAGTCAAATTTTCATAGAAATTCATATTTACGTTTATATCCAAAATTTTCAAATGGGTATAATTTACTATATGAACTATACCATAATAAATAAAATTGCTAATGATTCAGATTCATATAATTTTTAGACGTTAAATGAAATAATAAAAGATTGATGAAAAAATCTCGAATGTTGAGAATTGCCTTTCAAATAATTCTCAACAGATATACTAAACAGGTACAACGTTATTATCAATTTTCATGCGATTATAAATCCGACGAGGCCTTGATTAACCTTGTACGCATCGAAATTTCATTCAATGCGTAAAATATAGAAGTAGATAAAACATATTTTAAAACTTTAAAATGTTTAAAATTTAAGTTTTAAAATTTTTAAGATGAATTGCAAAAAATATTACTCATGTCGCCAAAACTAGTCTTAAAATTTTCGGTGTAGTACGACATTACTTGCATAATCCGAAAAAATGTTCTTTTTAAGAAAAAATCTCTATTTTTTTCTTAAATTAAAATTAATTTTATAAGGGTTCTGCAACTCTCTACAAACATACATGTATATTTGTTGTCGATTTTAAAATTTTATTTAAAATTCTTCATTTTACTTTTATTGAATAAAGTCTGTAAAGAGGTGATTTTAGTTCATTTTCATTTAATACATGTTTTTCAGAACGACTTCTTGCTTCTGAAATTCGTATTTGTTAAGTCGAGATTTAATAATTAACATATTTTATTATGCAGTGAATGTTCCAAAAGGTGATGGCAAGTATCAGAAATCATCATTGCGCTAATTATGGACATAAACTCATAGTTTAATTTAAACTATTATTATTTATGTAATTTGCAATAAACACTTAAAATTTTCTACATAATTTTAATACTAAAAGCAATTATTTAAAATATTTTGGTTGGAATTCACTTACTTTTTCCCTCTTTCAAAATTATTTTGGATTTTTTTTTTACTTACATAATATAGATGTTTATGTCAAAGGTAAACATTAAATATAATTAAAAAATAAATACTAACACTTAGAAATCACTTTAGATAAAAATAGTGATTTTAATTCGTTTTCATTAATTCATAATAGTGTATACCTTTTCATATAATATAGCTTTTCCTAAAAGCTGATTAGCAGTAGGTCCCAAGCTACCTAATTCATTTTCAAGTGCTGTTAAAATTCTCAAAACTGACATTACACTCGTTGGAGTATTATCCTTATTATTAGCAACATTATGTTGCATCTGTTGACGTTGTTGTGGTTGCTGCTGTTGTTGTTGGTGTTGCTGTTGTTGCTGATGCGATTGTTGTGATTGATGTGCTTTTGATTGTAACGAGGTTTGTTGCATCGATTGTTGTTGAAATAATTGTTGTGCGGGTAATGATGGTGGTTGATTTTGATATTTATTACCACCATCAAAACTACCAAAAATGGAACCGACACTCATCAGTGGAACAGGTCCACTTTGTACTTTATTAGTATCATTATTTTGCGAACCAATATCAGTACCTGAACTAAACTTACAACCTTCAAAAACATTTGGAGGTTCTGGAGTTTCGTCACGAAAAGGTAATCTTAAATTTTTTCTAAATTCAAATTTACATTTAGTAGCATCTTTTTTAAAACATTGTTTCAAATAGTGCATCCAGTATTCATTCCATTCCGGCATAAAATTATAATTATTTGGATTGATTCTATCTAAAGTATATAATTAAAATATTCATGGAATAAAATCAAAAAATTTTACTACATAATTAAACAAACGTTACGTAAAGCAGAATATAGAAAATAAGATAGTAGTACATTTTTTACTTCTGTTTCTTTTAACAAAAATTAATAAAAAGATTTTATCGGAAAACGATATTATAAAGAAATAGAAACGTAAGTGCCGTTCAGATATTTTGAATAAAACCCTTCCACTTTTTATAACAGAAAGGTTTCACCTGCCTTTATTGATGCATTGAAGCTTTGTATCTCAAATTAAATTAAGTTTTCATTTTTGTTGATCACAATTTAAATCAACTTTGGAATGAACAAATTTCAAATATTTATAAAAATTTATTCTTAAATGAAAACTTTCATATTTTTTTACACTTGTTAGGATGTTTTATATACATTCATTCCTTTTTAACAAATTAAGGAACTTTCACAATCTCTAATTCATGAATTCTTAAATTTTTAAAGAATCTACAACTGAGTTTTATCCGTTCCTAAATGTAACTGATTTCTCATCTAAGTGAAAAATTTCTTATATACATATATAACGAGGGTCTTCTTAATTTTACTTAAGAATCGTCAAAATTTCTAAAGATTCATAAGTACAAAATACTATTATAAAATAAATTCACATTTTATAACAGAAATACAGAATATCTTACATTGTATTAAAAACAAAAATGCATGATTAAATTAATAAATGCATTTAAAGACGTTTCAATCATTCTAGGTACTAACTACCTAAATTGATTTACTACCATTTTAGATAACTATAATGTAACAAATCTATAATAATCCTTCAAAAAGTGTTTGGATGATAAACTTATACTTATTTACGTATTAATTCAAAAAACAATATTTAAATATTTTAATTTAAAAAAGATACAATAAAATTTTACCTCTTCGCAATTCTCTTGTTTTCATTGTCCAAAAATTTGTCCATTCTTCTCTATATTTTGGATGTCTCTCAGAAACCATTGAAAATCTTTCATATTCATTGTTTAAACTTTGTATTGCACGGTGACACAAATCACGGTATCTTTGCCAATTAGCTGGACTATCATCCAATCTTAGTCTCTTGTTTCTTCTTTCTTGTTCACTTTCCATTCTTGCTTTTTTCTCTGGTTCCTCTTTTTTATTTCTTCTATTCTTATTTCTTCGTTTTCTTGATTTTGGAATTTTATTTTGTTTATTTGCATTGTCTTTTTTCAAGATTTCATCAATATTAGGTAGCTCTTCTTCAACATCTGCTGGTAATTGTGTAAATTCATTTTCAGATTTTGGCTGCTTTGATAAACGTTCTGGATTTGTAGGAACAATCATTTGCCGTTTTTTAATTTTCTCAAACATATCCTTCAGTTCACTTTCAGAAAATATAATAGTTGTATCGCAATAATGATAAATTCTGTTAGCTCTCTGTATAAAACGATCCTTCACTGCAGCAAAACCTTTTCCGTTAACAAGATAAAATGGTCGATGCCCTTTCCAATTTTCAAGTTTCTGATAAATTGACCGAATAATTGTAGCTTTTTGATCTTCAGTAATTCCATTAATTTCAGAAAGTTTTTTCATTGTTTCTGGAAAATGCTTATCCTAAAACAAGAGTAATTCAATTTGAATAACAGCAAAATGTATTACACATTCGAATTTACTTACTACATAAACTTTGAAATGTTCTTTCCCGTTGAAATGCTGATAAGCATCAAGTTCTGTATGCTCCGTATCACAAATTCCACAATGATAAATAATCTTTTTATCTTTTACCATTTTAAATCCGTAGCATAAACCCAATATTGGAGATTTTTGATTAAAATCCATTATAATATCAGATTTAAGAGTTTCAATATAACCTTCAGCTGGTGGCATATCCCAAAGAAACTCTTTCATTTTTATTAAACGATCAGCGTAATCGGTGGTAACTAATTTTTTGTACGAAAATGATATTTAAAATTTACAATGGTGAAAAAATTTAGAATGAATTAAATAAATTTTTTTTCAAATCTTACGTTCGGCAATAGTTTCTCCAGGATAAATTTTTATTGGGTTTTTAAACATATTCATTCGATCGGAGTACACTTGTTCATACGGTTGACGAAATTCTTCAGCATTTGGTGGTTCTTTAGTAGCTTTCTCCAAATTTTCCAAATGTTTTGGATTTTTGGTATGAGATTGAAATTTTTTTTCATTTACTATGCGACCTATTCGGCATAGAAAACATTGTATTGGCCAAAATTCTTCTGAGTACTTCGGACCTCTGGAATATATATACTCCTCACTGTCATCACTTAACTTGATTTTCTTTTCAAACTCAGCATTAAAATCAAAAGTTTCGTCTGATTCATTTGCCTTATTATCAACTTTCTGAAAAAAAATACATTTTTTTTTTTTATTTTTAAACCCCACTAATTTTTTTTGTGTTAAGTCTTTTTTTGTTAAGTGAAAGAAAATTTTTATTCTTAAAATTTATTTTTATTTTGCGATATTTATTCAATATAAATACATTAAAATGTGCGTATTGTAAATTAAAATTACAAAAATGAAAATTTTTATTTAACATAAAGAAAATTAACGTAAAACTTGATTAATTATTTCGTAGTTGTGTTTAGCTGTAGTAACACTCCCACTAGAATTAATATTGGATACTGTTTGCGCAACTTTAGAATTATCAGATTGTGTTGTATCTAAAAATATAGCGTCTTGATAAACAAGATTACGATCCGGTTTAATCGTTTCTCTATGTTTATGTAAATATAATGTTAAAGGCTCAACGTAATTGTCAAAACCCAGAGCGTTAAAAGCATATATTAAATCATCACCATTTACGGTTTTTCTATTTTCGCTATGACTGCGATCAATTGCTTCTGATGTTATAAAAGATATAAATTCTGAAACACATTCTTGTATACATTCTCTTGCATCTTTTGCTATTTTTCCATTTTCAGGGACAGCAGTTTTCATTATTTTGATAATATTGCAAATTGGTAAGAAACGATCTTGTTCACGTAACATAAAACCAGAAGTTGTATCTGTAGTTGAATCTTCCCCTGAGATATCATCATCTTCATCGTCATCATCAAAGAGATCAGTTTCAAAATTATCTGTTATATCCATTATAAAAAGGTTTGTAGGTATTTTTTCTCACAATTCAATTATTTTCGTTCACTAAGATTTTGGAAAAAGTAGAGAAACAAAATAAAAATGTTTTAATAAAAACAAATCTAATTATTTAGTTAGGTAGGTAAGTAATATTTTACAATGAATTTACAATTTATCAACTGATACTCTTTGAAAAGACGATGAGATGATGATACTTTCCAATTACCCCAAAATCAAATTTTCTTCAACTTAAATACTTTATAACCATATACATACATATTAAAATTATTGCACATAATATTATGTAGGTATTTTTGAAAAATCAGTTTTTTATATAATTACGAACTCAACTTAAAAAAAATCATTCAACTTACCTTGTCCTAAACAGAACCTAGAACAAAATCCAAACGCGTATGCATTTGCTATCTGTACCAAGCACATTAAATGTATACGAAAAAGCGAAAAGGCACAATAATTAACACTTTTCTTAACTTAGAAAATTTATTAATGGATTTACTTATACAGATACGTACATGCATGTATGTACGTATGTAAATACATTTATAAGCATTATAAGAGGCATTATCTCTAATTTTTAGAATTTTTATAATTCTTCCTTTTTCTGGAAAAATATACTGCTACATTTTTTATAAAGGTGCTATTTGAAAATTTTCACTAAGAAAAATCTATATAATATTAAACTATAATGAAAGTACATAAATTTCATACAAAAACTAAAAACCATTAATCATCTCACCGCCATCTTTGTACTCATATTTATTTTTGAAAAATTTGAAATGAAATCTTTACCTTAATTTCGGTATCTTTGTTTGCCATTTTAAAATATTTCCAACAATTTCTTTTAAAAATTTAATTTTGCTCTGTTAGTTTTATAGTTTTAAAATAACAATATCCAGAAATTTATTTAAAAAAAAAATTACACTAAAACTTAATTCAAAGTCAAACTAAAGCCAAGCACTCAAACAGCTATGCTGATGCTCTTATGCTAAGCAATGTAATGTAATGTAAAGTAAAATGTAATAAAATGATAGAATAATAGAGCATCTTTGAATATGAAACGAAATGGATTTTCAAAAAAGTGTTTACATCTCGCTCGACTCGACTGACAATGTACAAAATGGAAACATGATATTATTACTCCATTATCAGGTTGCCTTACCAGTAATGGATCATACGTTTTGCTACACCAAACCAATAATCAAAAACAAATCGATAATAAGTTGAAAACAGAAGTTGAAATTTTTGAATCAAGTCGATCTGATAAAACTATTATCTCGGCTTTAAAGTCGACTGCCTATACAGTAATTGAAAAATTGAAAAGAACAGATATGTTATAATGTTTGTCACCTAATGTCAAACTTACGTCGATTACAAATAATATTATTTCAACCTGACTATATATACACATATTGAAATTTCAAGTCTCTGATTCGCCATATAAAAGAAGTTTTTTTTTTTTTTTTTTTTTTTTTCCTTTGTTCACTCCTAGAAGGAGCATAGGGCTAGTGCATGATTTCTCATGCACTAGTTTCATAGCGTCATAGGGTTTATGAAAGTAGGTGACTAGCCTGCCGTAGTTTTTATTTATATATTAATTATTTGAAGTTATTAATATTTACTATTTATTTTTCTTAGTTTTTTTTAATATCGAATATTAGGAATATTTGAAAATTACTTGTATAATACTTTTATTAGTATTGTATTAAGTTATAATAATATTGAATATAATTTTTATAGTGACCTGACCGGGGTTTGAACCCGAGACCCTTCGGTTAAAGGACCGGTGCCATAACCACTACACCAATGGTCAGATATATAAAAGAAGTAATAGAATGCATATATTTAAAAGGGACTAAATCAAGCGAATTTGATCGCCTATAGTTCCCTTTTTTTGGCATCATCTGTTTCTATGTGTGTGTGACATTGTATGCAAAACAATGAACAGTGCATTTTCCCATTCCACTGTTGTTCTGGGTGAACAACAAAAATTGTCCGCTCACCGCTATGTTTTTAGAATAAAGGTGGATTGACTTAATGATAGGTCGTGTGGCCAGAATTTTTAAGCAATCAAAAATTTTAATTTGACTTCCACGAACAAACAAATTACCATTTCTGTGAACAAAAAATTACATATGATATTATTTCTGTTTACTCGTAATTTTCTGAATTGTTTAAAAATTCTGCGGGCGTCCGGCCATTGAATTGAAGTCCACTTTTCTTTTAAATGAGGCATCTACGAAAATTAGAAATTAGAAGATTCTGATGATCGCTTTTATACTATTAAATATGTAACTCTTTTTGTTTTTAGTAACTGATAGGGAAGATAGTGATAAACCTTCGCGTTATTTTAATAATAATGCTTAGGGAACTTAGGAAAGGGAACGAGCGGCGCTACAGAAACAATTTTGAATAACTTGAACAAAACACCACTTAAAGTTAGGGTTGCAGTACAGTCCGTCTCTATATAATATTACTCAACGAATTAGAATACTAAAAGAAGGAGCATCTTGAAAAAACAATGAAACCAAATTTTGTCTAGTTGTCTCTTTCTTTGCTCCGGTGATTGTCAAAGTAGTATTTCTAATTCGTTGATACTACTCATAATGTTATTTTTTAGAAAACGTACCATTTTTAAGATCTTTAATTAAAAAGAGATCTTAACATTTTTAAATTAAAGTATCTGGCAGTTCTTTTTGCAATCAACTTTAAAATAATATTAAAAGGAACATGAAGTTTATGTAGTACAGTAGAAAGAAGCAGAAATAAATATTATACCCATAATTATATCAGCTGATTAAAAGAAAAAAAACTGTAGAAAATATTTAATTTTTCTCAAATTGAAATGAGTAACGATCCAATTTTGTTTAATACAGACAGTTATTCTCAGGATGCATTTTCCTTAAATTATCAAGATCCATATTCCTTAAATAATGCTGCAATCAAAGAAAAATTAAATTTACATGTTAAACGTCGTTTACTTGAAACAATTCCTCTTGGGACTGTTTACAGTTCAGGAAATGTAGATAATAATAATATTGCTCCGAATTCGAATGATGATACTGCTTGTGGTCCATCAAAACCAAAAAATAAAAGAGGAAGAAGATCAAAGAAAACTAGTACTATAACTAGCGGAATCCTGAATACTGAAAAAGTGTCAAGTACTAGTAGCCAAAGCGATTATAACGCCGCAATTACTGGGTTTGCAAGCACTCATATGAGCCCTCCTTCAGTAATATCAACAAACAATCACCAAATGAAAAGTAATAAAATTAAAGATAAAGATAAAAATCAAGAAATGGATCAATTGGTTAAAATCTTAAACGAAAAGAAATTGCTTCTAATGCAGGATCCAGCCATAATAACTTTACTAGATGACTTAACAATGAAATTACGCGCAAAAAAAATTAATTCCAATCAATAATTTGCATTCACAAAACTGTACCTGTTTTAAAAACACAATATCAGATAGACAGACTGATGAGATTTATTACAAATTTATAATTTTTATAATCAAAACGAATTTTTCACTTTGCAAAGTTTATTGAAATATATTATGTTAAAAATATGTAAGTTTTTCAAATTTAATAACTAAAAATAAGATTACGTGTTTTCATTTCTCGACATATTACTTTGAATTGCTAATCTTATCGAATCAGCAAGATATCTAATTGCAGAAGATATTTGCTTTGTCATGTCACCGATCGCCTTAATTTTGTCCTTTTCTAAAGCTATTTTCATTGCCTTAAAATCATCTTGGTCATCACTTTCTTCATAATTATTTAACTTCCGTTTTTTGGGGATATTTTTTATAACTACGGGATCTACACGGATTTCTTGAGCTTCAACTTAAAATAAAAACAAATCTTATTTTATGAATTAAAAATGTGATAATAATACTTTTTATCTGTTCCTGTTCGAAATCTCCAATGCTCGATTTATCTATATTATCTTCGTTTTCTGAAAAATATTTATCTTCTTTGTCGTTTTTATAATCACCTTCCTTGTATCTCCTTTCAGCTCTTAAATGTCTTTGTGAATAAGAATGTGATTTCAAACTTGAAAATTTTACGTTTAGTAATTTATTACAGAACCGACATTTAACTTGATCTCTATCAATTATTATCCAATCTCTTAGATGTGGATCGGAACACCATGCTTTTCTTGGTTTTTGTTTATAAGTCTTTTTAGTTGATGCCCCAGTAGTTTTAACAGTTTCTTCGACGTCAGCTTCTTCTCCATCAAGATCAGATTCAAACATGCTTTCCTCACTATTTCCATCAAACGAATTTAAATCATTCCTAAAATTTTTATTTACAATAAAAAAATTCATAAAATTCGGAGTTTAATTATGCATTTAAAATATTAATTTTATTTACCTTTTCATTTCTATATTTTTATTATAATCTAATGCTTCAACTTTAATTTCAATTATTTTGAGCTTGGCAGAGTTTTAAATTGACAACTGCATCAATTGACAGGGATGCTCAATATATTATAATTTAAAAAGAGTAAAGATGAATTCGACTCTTTATGTTCGATCATATTGGTACCTAAACAAAAACGCATACAGATTGCAAACACTGCACTTAAAAACTGCAAAACTTGGCAGCTGCGAAAATGTGAGCTTTAACGTAAGATAAAACACAATATAGGCGTACTGCTGCAACGACAAGGAAGTTTGTGTTGTAAAAAATAATAAAATTTTCGAAGAAATTATTAAATAATCTATCAAAAATAAAATATGACCGATAGTTACCGTGTTGTAACCACAGTTTCTGTGTTTCAGCGTTTCTTGTGATTTACTCATAAATGAGGCGCTCAGCGCATTAGCGTATATGAATCCAATTTGTTTTTTCTGACATCCGAATGCTTAATTTTGCCTTCATTCAAATTATTTATAGCGCAATATTTTTAAAAGTTTAAAAACCTCAAATAAACTTATTTTTATAAGGTTTAACAACTTTATACGAAGTTTTATATTGGATGAACAGCATAACGAAAAACATAATGAAACATAAATTGATACTCTAGCCAATATAGATAAAAAACTACTTTTATATAAAAAAGGAAAATTTTAATTTGGAGTGATATTAAAAGAATCTTAAATTCTTATAGCACGATTATGCGTATTATATACATATTATGATTTGAATAACCTCTAGAAATAAAATTGCAGAAATACGATATTAACACGTTATTTAGCATTCTCGTAAATTACTTAAAATTTTAATAAAAAGAAAATTGAGTATGGGATGAAATGAAATTTATTTAAACGTCAAAATCAGATTACCAATATTGTTTATATACATATATCGAATTGTTAAAATTTTTTAAAAACCGCTGCTAATGCTACCTCTTTTTGCTCTTTGCAGAATTGCCAACAATCTTTGTAAGATCTTTTTTTTATCCTTCTTGTTGAGATTTGATTGAAGGAAGCGGCCCAAATCGTGGTAATAAATAGGTATAAAAATAATTTTTATAATTAATTGAATAAAAAAAATTAAAAATAAAGAATATGAAATAACACAAAATATATTTACTGTCTTTAGAAAATAATAAAATTTGCAAAGCACGATTTTTAAAAAAAGATTTTTTTTAAAATGGTGAAACACGTGTTTTCATTAAATAAAAATTTTTCATCCATGTTTTTTCAAGTATTAAAGAGAAAAAAAAATGCGCATTTACTTTTGCAAAAAATCATAAATAATTTAGAGCATATTTGAAAGAAAATGTACATTTGCTTGAAAAAATAAAACTAATGAATTTATTTTAGCTTTATGAATTAACTGCCATGCTAAATAGGTACCTAAGGAAAAAATTTTTTTTTTCAGAAGCAACAAACTGGTGTGATACTACTTAGAAAATGAGTGGAAAAAAGAAAGAACAAGCAATTGTAGCTAAGAATACTAGCGAAAGCCATGAGGGAAATAGTGATTCTGATATGGATGAAGGCCGTGCTTCGTCATTTTTTTATAGCACGTAAGTATGGAATATGTGAACTCACCTAAAGTAGACTTAAATTTTCAAAAAAAAATTTTATATTTTATCTACATACATAAATCTTTCATAAATTGAAAATAAATATCAATTTATAGTATAAATGTTGTGTTAACCTCTGAAAGAAAAGATTTAGATAGATATACAACTTATACGTCACAAATTGTATATAATATGTATGTAATTGTAAAAATTATTTAGTTTTCCAAAAGTATTTCATTGTGTACCAGGAAATATCTTTCAATTATTAAATATTTCCTTTGCGTGTTAAAAATAATAAGTTAGATAATTAAACAAAAAGGGCTTAATAACTAACTGTTAGATATTTGCCACATGTTACAGAAAAGCGGTACACGTTTTTATAAAATTTCGTTTGAAAATTTTTGTTAATGGCTAAAAAATTAAATAATTTATTTTTTTTTTTTATATATGTATATAATTAGTCCAGGTTTTATGAGCGCTGTAATGCGCCGTCAAGTATTGCAAGAAATGGTAAAAATGTTACCATCAAAAGTTCAGCATCGTATTCGAGCATTGAAAAATATCCAATTGGAGCAATTAAAATTGGAAGCTGAATTTTATGAAGAAGTTTACCAATTAGAAAAGAAATATCATTTAAAATATCAACCATTATTTGATAAAAGAAAAGAAATTATTGGCGGCGATACTGAACCAAACGAGAATGAAGAACAAAATTGGAAATCAGAAGATGAAGAAGTGGAAATGTCTGAAAAATTAAAGGAAATTTCATTAAAAATGCAGAAAAATTTAAAATCAAATTATACAGATGATGTTAAAGGTGTACCAGATTTCTGGTTAACGATATTTCGTAGTACAGAAATTTTATCTGAAATGGTGCAAGAACATGATGAACCAGTCTTAAAAAAATTAAGAGACATTAAAATTGTTTATGGTGATGATGTAAGTCAAGTCAGTAATAAACTTAAAACAAATCTATTATTTTTTAATTTAAAGCGTCATAATCTAATCAAGATTAGCAAAATTATAACGCTCCTATAACGTTAGAGATTTCATAAATGACGCTATAATAAAATTATTTTCAATTTGCAACCATTTCCTACATAATATTTACTAGGAAATTTACGTACGAAAATTACATTAATTTAAAATGTTAAACTATCGTAAAAGTTATTCCAAATTTTCTTTCCCAGTAAATCTATATTTTGAATATTTTTTTTATTTTTGATTAAAAATATTTTAAATATTATTTGGGATAAATAAAAGCTTAGTATTGTTGAATTAAAATGAATTTTACATTTAGATTCTAACTCCCTAAGCCATATCAAATTCATCATTTAAATTTAAGAATTGGTTATATATATATATGCATATTATATCTATGTACAAACCTATATTATTATTCCTTTCTTTCAAATAGCAATCATATACATTGGAATTCCACTTCGATAAAAATGAATATTTCTCGAACCCAGTTTTAACGAAACAATATTTCTTAAAATTGTCGCTTGATGATGATTATCCATTTGCTTTTGAAGGACCAGAAATTTACAAATGCAAGGTATAATAATATCGAATGAACTAAGAAATACCACTCCAAATATTTACTCTTTATTTTAATTTAATTTTTCAAGGGTTGCACAATCAATTGGGAAAAATCTCAAAATTTAACAATTAAAACAATACGAAAAAAACAAAAGCATAAGGAACGTGGTGCTGTTCGTACAATAACGAAACAAGTTCCAAATGATTCATTTTTCAATTTTTTCAATCCTCCAGAAATGCCAGAGGATAAAAATGCTATTGACGAGGAATCTCAATCGGTAAATAAAATAATTTAATTCCATTTTCATTTCGATAAATCAAAATTGAAAAAAACAAAATTTATTTTTTACAGATATTAGCAACTGATTTCGAAATTGGTCATTTCTTACGTTCAAGAATTATTCCAAAAGCTGTCCTCTATTATACTGGTGATATAGTTGATGATGACGATGATGATGATTATGATGAGGTAATTTAAAATTATTTTATAAAAATAAATAACCTGTAATTGCAGTTCTATACCATATGTCAGTAAAGAATATTATTTTAATAAAATAATATACTTAATTATTGACTATAAGTGGCTGCAATAATAAATTAGTTTAAACTTTACCAATATTAGATGATTATATTTTATACTCTATTATTTGATAAATTAAACTTACAAATTAAATTAGAAAAATTATGTTTTGTTTTAAAAATAATGAAATCTAATTTTTGAAAAATTTTTATTTTAAAATTAAAGGAAGAAGAGGAAGAGGATGAAGAAGAAGAAGACACTGAGGATGATGATAATCCACAGCATAAAACCGGTGGTGGAAATAAAGTTAAGAAACCAACACCGAATGATTGTCCAAACCAGTGAGGAAGGGCTAAAACTAGGGAAGAGAAATTTTCTAAATAATGTATTTTTTTTTTTTCTATAAAAATAAAAAACCCCGCCCAAAAATCGTCAGCAGGAAACTATATAGTAATACATATTTAAAAAAAAATAATAAAAAAAAAATTTGAAAACTCATTTTTTAAGATAAATTTAATCTACGAGGAAAAGAAAAGTGATCCAAAATTTTACTCATCTTTCATTATACATAAAAAATAAAATGCAAAGAAATTTTCCATTTTTTTTTTTAAATAGAATTTTATGTTTTAATTTATAAAATGCATGGTGTTCAACAGGAAGAATTTTTTTTTTATATAAATACCTAAATACATACTATATATATATATATAGAGGAACACATTGGATGTAATTATTATTAATTTTTATTTTATTCTTATTTTAAATTTCTATTTCAATTTCATAAATTGATCATCACTCTCGTTATTAAATTTTAAAAAAGAAAATCAAGAAAGTCATATGCTTCTTATTCAAAATTATGAAAGGAAAAACAGATTAATTATAAAAATAAATAAAATATAATAATATAGAATAAAAAAATTTGATTTTTTTTTTAATTTATTTATTTTAAGGATTTATTTATAAAAACTTTGAATGTTTTCAACTTCTGAGGTGTATTAATTTATGCATACATATAAAAAATATTTTGTTAACCTTTTAAATTGTAATATTGAGTAAGAGAAAACAAATTTTAAAAATTATTGTAACTTAACAGTTTTATAGATTCGATATTAATAGCAAATACCTATTTCCGAATTTGTAGTAAGATTTTTTTGAATAGTTTCTGTTTTTTACTCTTAATTTTTCCTCAGATTTAGAATAAAAGTGTATTTTAACAAGTAAATTAATTTAAAGTAAAGAAAAATGTAATATTTTAATTAATTATTGCAAACAATTTAAAATGTTGGAAAACTGGTTTAGTGTACCTACATGTTATGTGAGAAAGTAATAAATAGCTTTACTTATTCTGAAAATTTTATTGATTTGTATATAATTGAAATTATTACTTTTATTAAACATTTTAAATTGTTTTCGATTTAAATTGCGATTAAATGCAATTAGTTAAGTTAAACAAAAATAATTTTTTGGAGATATAGTTGAAACCTAAACTAATACGCATTTTCTCGATCAACCCAAAAATTTGTAATGATGTCAATTAATTTTTAATCCTCTACTGTTTTTTTTTTATAAAAAATTAATATGTAAAAAGATATTTGCAAAATTCATCTCTTGAATTATTTTAAAATTTCTATTCTTATTCATATAATTTTTATATTATAAAAATAAAAGCATGTAATTAAAAGAAAAAACAAAAAAAAAAAAACAAGAACTTCACAAGAAATTTTTATTTTTCATATAATTGAATCCTTTTAATAAATTGGAAATAAAAATTAAAAACAAATTACTATTATATATTTTTAAACTTAACAATTGGTTTGTTAAATTACATTCCTTAAAAAATAGAATATTATTTTCTTTTACAACTTACCTTGATTTTGGATTTTTGTTTATTGCATTTACACCATCTTTTAATAAAATTAATTTTGTATAATGTTAATTTGGAATATTTTTTTGAATGCTTTTGATAATAAGTAATTGAAAGTTATTTAAAAGAAACAATTGAGGGAATTATATAATAAAATAATAAATAAAAGAAAAAACAAAAGTCTGGAGTGTTTATGAAACACAATAAAGAAAAAAATAATTAAAAATATAAAACAAAAAAATATGTGTGAATTGCTGCTTTAAATGTTTAATTCTATTTTTTTTTTAGTAAAATATTTTTTCTGTAATCTGGTTATGTAATTCGAAAGCAGCAAAATAATATTAATTTGTTCTGTAGGGCTTCAGAATATAAGCACACGTTAATTATATAAAAAGAAATGTTATAAACAATTATTAGAAAAAAAAAAAAAGAATCAAATTAGGGGTTGAAACCGAAGAAATTTCCGTATTTTGTTAACTACATAATTATAAAATGGTATTAATTTTAGAACATAGTAAGAATTTTATAATTTCGAAATTCAATTACATACAAGAAGAGAATATTTAAAATTAAAATAAATTCAAGAATATTAAATCTATTCAAATTTGCGTTAAAATATTAAGATTTTTAAGTTATTCAAGTATTGAAAGTTTTTAAAAATCCAGTTTTACAATTTAAGGACTTCATAGTCTATTCAAACCTTGTGTCATTAAATATACCTATATTTATTTAGTCTTAATCAAATACATACTCATATTCTGTTAGGTCGCATCACTTGAGCTGATGCGATATTGTATTGAAGATTTTACATAATATTCGGAAAAAATAAAAATTTTTTAATAACAACCCACCACGTCAATTGGTGCGACTAACAGAATCTAAGTAAAAATTGTTATTTTAAAATATTCTTGAATTCATTTCATTCGTTCTTTTGTGAAATGAGTTTGTTGTAAATTGAATTTATTTCAAATGAAATTTTTCAGTAAAGTGAACACTAATATTTACCTAATTTTGATTCAATTAACTTCTAAAGTTTTATGTGTCTATTTTTTTTTAATTGGAAATAATAAAATACAATACCTAAATAAATATTTAATTTTTATTAAAAAAAAAAATTCAAACCAGCCAAATTTGAAATATGTAATTAAAAATAAACGTACGTACATAAATAAATACAAAAATATTTCAAAAATTACATAAAATTTTCATTTTAACTTTTCGTAATTGGAAAAAAACAGATGAAATTCTATGCTTTCAAATATAAAATAAATAAAAATAGACATTTTTTGTGTAAAATATTAAAAAAATTATAAAATTATAAATACTTACATACATATATACATATATTTTATTGAAATTATTTTAAAAACAAAAAAAAATATAAAAAATAAAAAGCTCCAAGTAAATTCAATTTCTAATTAGATGTTTTTTTTATTAATTTTGTTTTAATAGTAGGTTTGTTTTAATTCTCATGGTGTACAAGATATTTCGGTGACGATATAAATGATTCATTACATTTTCTGTAATTCCAAGAAAATATATCAATGCTCAGGCTCCTCTGATATAGAATTCATGAAATTCTCTTGCAAAAAAATGCTATTCACTTAGCAATTTTAAATTTTTTGTTGCAAGCGATACAAGAGTAATCCAAATTATGCGAAACTGCGAAAAAACTATATCCGTTCTTACTGAGTATTAAAGTGAGTACACAATCTAAGATTGACAAAATTTTGAAACTTTTATTACCATTTTAATTAATTTGATTTTTTCAATGTATTTTTTTCTTTTGAATAACTTTTATTGTATTTTTTTCAATTTTAAAAGTAAATTTTGCATTATGTACCAACTAACTTTAAAATGAGAATTCTAAGTTAACATTTTATTAGAGTCTTTCTTTTCAATAAAAAGATTTTAATTATCCTATTCTTGAACTTGTTCAGCTTCTTTTCTCATTAAAGATGTTAAACTTTTAATACTATCTAATAACTAAAATTAAAAACAACAATTTGATGATTATGTACATTTTAGATGATGTGAGAAATTTACATACTTTTCCAATTCCAATATTTGATTGATCTATAGCTTGCTGGCATTTTTCTTTTTTCTTATATTTTTCATCCAAATTTTTATTAATTATTGATAATTCTTTTTCTAAAGCAATGATTTTGTCAGTTACCTAAAATAAAATTGTTTTAAGATTCATATTTCAATATTACCAATAAACAAATAAGATTAGTAAATAGACAAATACATAATTGTTTAAAGCAAAATACTTGAATGCATCCTATTATTTTTATTATTAAATGGTATCCATGTTTTTGATTGACTTACACCATTCCAATTTTGTTTAGGATTAGGAGAGTGAAGTAACATCCCCGTACATACATATATAAGTACTCATGCTGGCACTTACTATGTAAGTTTAGATACATACCTGCTTTTTCTCTTCTTCTAATTCTTTGATTTCTAAACTAATCTGCTCGTTTCGATCTCTGATAAATTCGGTATCTAATTAAAGAAATGAAAATCAAAACTTTTATACCCATAATTGTGTGAACAATTGTTTATGCAGGAAGGTAAACCTTACATTTAACTAATTCTATATTAAAACTTTGTAAAACCGCTCCATTTTTAGACATTCTTAATAAGTACAGTATAATATTCTTCTAATTTTAATAATTTTTGTTTATTTTTATTAAAATAATAAATGCAATACAAAAAAAAACTGTTTTGGTTTTCCTAGTTTAAAATGAATCAACAAAAATGTCAAAAAATCTGCAAAAACAATAAAGTAAATAATGTAAGTTAATAAAACTCATCACATATGTCGCTACTTACCTAGGAGTCATTGTAGGAGTCAATATGAGGAGTCAAGTCGCTATCAGAAGTTGCATTGAGATTTTTATAGTAGTGTGTGTATTAAACGTTTGTTTGTAAAATTGGTTAACCGTAAAATTAGCATGAGTTTTAAATAAGAAAGTTACTTTCTTGCAGATTCCGTTTTTTTAAGATTATGTTAATAGCAAGTTACAACAAAAAGCAAGACCAGTATTATAGGAATATTTATTTTATTGGATGAAAAAAAAATTTAAGCATGCATGCATATGTTGAAATATGTAGAGTTTACAGGTATTAGGCAAAAAGAAAAAGGAAGACGTTCCAGTCCTAGTGGACATACTTAGTCTCTCACAACACATAACACATTGAAATAAACATGAAAAACAAAACAAGTTTTAAGTTTTTCATATATTTTGGCTTTTAAGAATTAAATATCATAAGGTAGGTATAAAGTACTATAATTTGTTATACATAATTTTTAAAATTTCTATTGTATATATAATCAAAATTTAAAATGAATATATTGAAAAATTAAGCATAACCAGCAGCTCTTACTTCCGACCACACTTGATTTAATTCTTCTGGATCTGTATAACCATGTGAGGCTATAACATATCTATAGCTAGGCGGTCCCCTATAGGTCGCTTTATAAAAGTAAAACTCTTCATTATGAAGTGGTTGTATTTTAGCTTTGTAAGCTACAATTCCCAAATATATATCATCAAATCGAAAATGCTTCGTAAACATACTAACAAAGAACATTTCTAATAAAGCTTCACGTGATAAGATGAATGCACCAGCTGTTACATACGGTGGCCATAAATGATATGGATATTCTTCCAAACTAACATACCATTTACTTGACTTATGACGATGTGGTGATGATGAAAATACAAAACCTGAGAATAATTTTGCATTTTTAGGCAACTCCATATCCATTAAATTGCGTTTTCTTCTAACTTTCTCTTTTGAATTTTCTTCAATTTTTCCTTTGATAACAAATTCTTCAATTTTATGATAATGCTTTTTATTATCAACTGAATTCATTCCTTGAGCCAATAATTTATTAGCTTCCTTATATAATTCAGATTTTAGTGTTTCATTTTTTAAATCTGATTGCTTTAAACGTCGTGCCAGTTTTCTTAAAGCTTCATCTGCGGCTTCTAAATATTCTGGATACTTTGTTGGATATCTAATAAATCTTAAAACATTTTTTGTTGAAACATAATAATCATCGTCAACGAACATGAAAAATTCACTTCGTAAACAGTATTTAACTGCCCACTGAAAACCCATCATTGTTTTAATAGTATTGTTAAAATAAGTATCAATAAAATCAGCTTGTACAATATCTTGATATTGTTCCGATTCTATATCAATATGTTTTTGTAATTCTCGATTATCATTAATACCAAGTACAAAAACAGTTTTTATCACAATATCTGAAAAACGTCTTTCATAGCCCCAAGTCTTACGTATTGCTAGTCTTTGATTAAAATTTTTCATTGATGATTTAACTATGAAGGTAACTTTTGGTGCTACTGTATGACCTAAAAAAATATATTTTTTTTTATATAAAGTTTTTCATATATGTATACACATATGCATACTTACCATCTTCTAAACATTTGTTTTCGCATTTTTTAAGAAATGTATAATTATAAAAATTTATTGGTTCAACATCACGTTCTTGATTATATCGAATTTGATGAGCATAACGTAATACTTGAAATATGTGTGTACAAAATAACAGAATGTTAGTATTGTAGTTGATTTCATGAAAATCTCGGCATATTTGAACTTACCATCACCATCTAATGGGTAACTAAATGAAGTTTCAAAATTTAATTCAAAAAGATGTGTAAATATACCGAAAAAATCTATTAAAAATACGCATATTATACCAAACAAAAAATATTTTATTTTGAAACGATAAAAACAAGATCTCCATGTTCTAAACATTTTCTAGATTTTATTCTATTTTTATTAAATTTATTTTTTTTTATTAAATTTATGACATGACTAAAAGCTTTAAATTAAAATTATATATTTATCACATTATTTGAATACAAAATTTTGCTTCTTTAATTTAATTAATCAAATAAACAAAAGCATATAATAGTAAATGAGTCTTAAATGCCTTCTTATGGAATGTAAACATTTAAATGTCAAAACAACATCGAAAATTTTCTGATTTTTTTTTTGAGCATCAGGGTCTTTCTGTGTATTTCAGGGTTGACCGTAAAACCATTTCATTCGTTATTTTACACCATATGCAACAATTTTTGGAATGAAAATATTACGTGTTAAAGAATATTGCAGGTCTAAAAATCAAAAAAAATCTCACACAAATTTATTAAATAAAAAGCTAGCTGAAAAAAAAACTTGATTAAAAAAATAATTTAGTTGTCAAAATATATGTTAAAATTAATATAACTTTTCAAAAAATGATCAACCTGATCGTGTATCTCACTCACTTTTTACTCACTTTCAAATCAGGATTCTCAGTTTTTTCTAATGGATATTTCCAATAAGATTATGTATTTATTCTCAAATTATCGACTAAACTTCTCGCTTTCAAAAACAAAATGACTAAATTTTGTGTACATTTTAGACAAAAAAACGAGAAAACCAAAACCAAATAATTCTCACAAGCTCACTAAATCATTAATAAATTTGTAATATTTTTCTTGAATCTAAATGCTTAAAATTATTGAATTGTTTAATATTATGTGGTCATATAAGTGTTATACAGTTGAAGTTCTTTGAAAAATAAGTTTTTTTAAATACATGTTTTTTTCACTACATTAAGTCTTTAATTTTCATTATACATAGTACGCCTACAGAGAGTTTTTTTTACATTACGTTATGTTGAATTACTTTCAATCAGTTCTATTTTAAATCAGAAAAGTGTATTTAAATTTATTTTCTGCCTTATATTGTGCCAATCTACGACATCACTTGTTTATAAGTTTTCTTAATATTTATTAAAAAAAGTAATTGAAACCCATTATTCATATTTATTAGTAATTTTTAAACACGTTTCAAGTTGAAGCAATGATAATATAATATAAAATGATGACCCATGTTGTTTGTTAAACTGATTGTTGTTTATTTGCGAGTTTATGATGTTTTTTGTGCTTTTATTGGTGAAATATTTAATGTTTAATCTTAGCAACAGTTGTCTGACGTAAACGTTGAGCATATTGTTGTATTATTGATTTTACGTCAAATCAACATTTTTCCAAACATGCACGTTTCAATTATAATATTAAATAATTTTAACAAAAGCGCCATGACAGTCTATTTTATCTCCATATAAATGTTAATTGACTTGAAAAAATTTTGCATATCTGACTTAAAATCATGAAGTAAAAACTCCAGTAGAAAGCTTAAAAACTAGAAAATGAGAGAACATTATTGTATTTTTCCATAAATTATATTTATATAATTATATACATAAATATTTTTTTTTATTTTTAAACTTTTTATTATGTATTATCTTATTTAATTAGCGCCATTTTTCTAAAGTGAAAAAAAGTTGTACTAATAAAAAAAAAGGGAATTTTTTTTGACAACCCTGACATAAATGTCTTCAAATGAAAAGTAAAAGGAAATTTTATATTTTTGATTGAATTTATGTTTTTTTTTTTTGAGCATAGTGTAAAAAAAAACAACAAAAAAAAAATTCCTCTGAAGGTATACAATTAAAATGTTGAGAATTTTAACTGAATTTTTATTAATAAAATCATAAATATTTTATTGTAAAAACATTATGTAAGAATTTTATTTTATAAATTTTATAATAAACAGTTTAAATTATTGAAAATTTTAATTAAAATTTGGTATTTTACTAAATTGAAAGGAAAGGAGGTTCATTGACCTCGATAAGTCAGTGACAGCTTTTTCAATTTAATATTTTTCTTGTTTTTTTTAGTTAAATAAAAGTTTTAATTGTTTAATTTTTATAAAAATTAAAATATTTAATCAATTGCACATTTATTTAAAATCATATAAAGTTATTTTTAAAGGAAATAAGGAAAATTTAAGTAAATTGTAAACTTAGAAAATTTTTTACGCTAAAAAATCGATTTGTAATGTGTAAAAAGTGAATTGACCTCGCCAACAAATAAAATATTCGTCGTGTAAATTGTTTAGTTTTTAGTTTTTTTTTTGGTTTTTCTATTTTTTGTTTTGTTTTTTTGGAAAGTGAATAGAAGTGGCTTTTCATTTATAAAATTATCAAAATATTTATTTTAAGACAAAAATAGTGCGTATTTAAAAAAATAATTTTTGTGTAAAAATAAGAAGAAAAAGAGAAATTTTTTAATATCATATAAAAATATAGGTAAAAAAATTTTGCTTTCAATACTTATCTTTGCTATAACAAAACTATTCAGGAAGTTTTCTCTCTGGATAGCTATAAAATAAGGAAAAAAAAAATAAACAGTTGCTATCGATATAAAAAAAAAAAATTGGAATAATTAAGGTTCCTACCCAAGCTACACAACATAAGAATATAATGGACACAAATGATAGAGGTAAATAAATTTTATTTTTTATGAAATTTTCGAAAAAAAATATGAATATTGGTTTATTTATTATTTAAGGTTTATGTTTTGATTTATTTGGAATGAATGCACTATTATTTACAAAACTAAATCCCGTCTTAAATTATTGGAAGATTATTTTTTTTGGAAAAAATTTTGCAATTATGAAAAAAGTGAAAGTCATAAGAAGGTAGCAGGGATCTACCTTAATGATTATTATTGAAACTAAGATTAAAATTAAGTACTTAAGCACCTACTGTTTACAGTGATATATGTAGCTACAATTAATGATAATTTAACAATTTTTTTTTAATCAAAGAAAAGTGCTCGTAATTCTTTTATGTACTTATATATATATTTTGTAAATTTTCCACCTAATTTGTTTGGAAAACGTTTGTTGTTTGTATATTTTACTACGCATCTAATTATAACTAAATATCATAGATATGGTACATACATACATACAGAATACTACGTTTCAAAGAACTCGTTTCAAAATGGGAAAAATATATTTTCATTCAATTTTCTTGAGTTTTCCACTATACATATGTACATAAATATATATATTATATTTTGTTTTAAGCGCAACATGAACAAAAATATTTTTGCTAAATTGTAATATTTACGTAGGAAGACGATAACCTTTTTATATATAAATGTTTTGTGTTATGTGGGTAAGTGGGTAGGGTATACTTACATAATATAGGTAAGAATAGGTAGATAAGTAGGTACTACCTATATCTACTTTGTATCCTGGATATATATTTTTTATTTTGTTAAAAAGTTGAAGGTCAATTAAATGTCATTTCGGTTTATTCTGATTTTAATTATTTTTGATTTTCATTAATTTATTTAAACATATACCACGGTTGTATCTAATGTAAAAATTATTAAAAATTTTAAAAACCATTAATTATAAGTATAGGTAATTAAGTCACAATTTTTCCATGTTTAATAGGATATCATGTAATTATGACGAAGACAGTAAAATTGAAAAGGAAGTGGATCAATTTGTTGTATTTATTTGAATTAAGATCATAGTTTATGTATGCTTTTAAATTATAATATTATACTTACATCTTATTGAGTGTTTATAAAAATTTCCTATTTTACAATTTTAAGTTTTCCAATTTCAATATATCTATAATAATATTATTTAATTTTAAATTCTTTTTAGAACTTGTCAATTTTTTTATTCAAGTTTAGACCTTTATATAAATGGGGTAGCAGGTGGGTTCGGAAATGTGGTAGTGGCAGGATTTGAATTTTTGCATTAGATTTTTTAATTCTTGATATTAAGTATTGCAAATTTTTAACATTCTATAAAATTTTTTTTCTAAATTAATATTAATTAAAAGCACTTGATATAGTTTAACTTTTGAGTTATTGCTTTTGAAGCTAAAAACTACAGATTTCTAATTGGTTCTAATTTTCGTTTAATATTGAAAAAATCAATTTTCTCGTTCTTAATCAAAATTTATATCATTACATTGATACTAATCAATAAGTGAACGTTTTTTTTTTTCAGATAGTTTCTTCATTCTGATTGATTATATGAATTTCCTGTCAAATGTCTCTAAAATCTAATCATCTTCATCGGAATAAGTATTATTCTGAGAATGAGAAAAAAAATGATTCAAAAAAATCACATACCTTATACCAGATGTAAAAGTATGCTCACATCTGCTTTGATTAAATTTTAAACAAGAAGTATAAATACACACAAGAGAAGAACTTTAACATGGGCTTCCAATTAACTACGATTTTTTGTACAGTTTGTAACATAGAAACATTTTCATTGGAAAAATATCCAAAACAAATTTATTGGTTGGTAGCTTATAAGTTGATTTATATAGAGCTAAATGCTTAATACAATGTTTTGTTTAAAATCCCATTTGGGTGAAAGAAATGTATATACGTATATATATATATATATATTATATAAAAAATAATGAATATTTTGCAAGCCAAGGAATTATTAAAGTAAGAACAAAAAAAATCTATCTAATCGAAAATTTAGGACCGAAAAAAAAGCATATGAAAGAATGAAATTTGCTTTTTTCTTCCATTTCATTTTTATAAGCATAAATTTTTATTTTGTTTGTATATGTATGTAAAGTTATAGATATTTTGTTAATAACCTTGAAATTTGGTTAGTTTTCGATTCATGTACATATGTACGTTCTTATTGTATGGTTTTAAATTTTCAATACGAGAATATTTTGCTGAAGATATGATGTAAGTGGTAGCAAATGAAGTTTTTAGTGAGGCGATATTGAAGTAGTTCAATTGGAATTTTTAGTTATTAAAATCGTAGTTTGTGATTTTCTTACTGCCTTTTTGTTTTGTTCGTCGCTGAAAACTAAAAATGTTCTGATGTTGCGCTAAAAGATACACGTGTGTCGTGTGAACGATTACAGTGTTTTTATATTTCCATTTTTGAAGTGAAATTTTAATCAAATCAAATCAAAGACAACTTCAACTCTAAATGTGGCTAAAGAGTGTTAAAGAAAAAACAAAGTTTTTCGCATCTTATTTTTGTATAAATTTATTAAAATAGCATAAAATATATAATTGCTTGAATTTTCGATAATTCACTTCTAACATGAGCACGTTCGATAAAGCAAAACCGAAAAATTTGCAATAATACCATGTTCAAAAAAGATAGATCTGTATATTAAAGAATTACTCGAGTATGTTATAAATTTGCAAAAGTAAAATATTCAATTTCTACAGATTTATAAGTATGTGTATGTGTGAAAATACTTTTAAGATTTAATTTAAAATTTTGAGGGCAGGTCTGAATTATCAAAAATCCCATGTGTAATAAATATTAATCTATTTGACTATGAAAATACGAACTCTTATCTTTATCAATAGAAAAGTCTTAAATATTTTAACATTTAATTTAAATAAGTTTATTATTTATTTAAATATTTTTATGTTTCATTAATTTTCTTTTATTCAAATGCTTTTCAATCCAATTTCGATAAAATTTAATACTTGCATACACATTAATATTATTTTTAGTACATTCAAAATCAACAAAATTTGATATACCAATTAATTCATTTTCATAAATTGCCGGTCCACCACTATCACCAATACAATATAAATTTTCATTATTTGATGTTTTAATTTCTATTAAATTGTTATTATTTTTTAAACATAAAATTCCATTAAAATTATTTTCAATTAAATTTTTTTTGCATTCAATATCAGATAATAATATTAATTTATTTATTTTTAATTTATTATATAAATTTTCATCATATTGATTAAATTTCCAACCGATAATATCAATTTCTGTATTAGGTTTTAAAACTCTCTCAGATAATTTAATTGGATGAATTTTTGATGAAAATTTTAATTTATCATCTAATTTTAATATTGCAATATCATTAAAATAATAATTATAATTTTCATGTAAAATAATTTCATCAATATCATAACGTTTACCATTTGTTGAATTTAAATTATTAATACCAATTAAAACAGTGAAATATTGGGTAGGATATCTGAAAAACAAAAAAGTATGTTAGCAATTTCAAATAGAGAAAAATTAAAGAATATGGTTATGACTCAGGTTTTATACCACTTTTAGGCGAAATGATAAATTATATTTAAATTTATGATAAAAGAGTATGTCACACCTTATGGTTTATTCTAAATAAATATCTTGAATAATTTTGAATAAGTCTAAAAAATTTTAAATTTTATCTGATTCATAAATATATCATTATCAGTATTCCAGGAATAATTGTGTAATTAATGTCATTGTGTTACTTGCAAATACCGCATTCAAGGAGTTTTTGAAAATAGCATTTCTAATAATTTGAGAATTTTAACTTTCTAGGATTTTAGAATTTTACGGTATCCGGAAAAAAAAACTTAATATCCCGTTTTGATAAAAAATTCGTAACTAAAATATGATATATAAAATGTCCGGAATTAGTGAATTATTCAAAATTCTGTTTATAATTAGTTAAATAATAGTGAACTATTTAAGTATATCCAATTCTTGTATTGTAAGCAGTGTTGCGATATTTAATTTTCCAAACTTCCCACAACAAAATTCAATAAAATTAAAATTTTTAATTAAATTAAATTTTTTTTTTCGTTCAAATTCGCATAATATGATAAAAAATCCCTCAATATCGTAAACACTGATTCTAAGTTACTTAATTATGTTATTCGAACAATAAATTTTGTACGTAACATATTTATAAATATTTGTAAAAATTTAAATAAATATGCTTACTTTTTACTTGTATAAAAATTTGCAATACAATGACCAGCTGTTAAAATATAATTGTCATTTAAAATAACACCAGAGCACCAATGTTTTGCTAGACGTTGTATAGAAACAATATATGGATATTTGATTTGATTATCATTTAATTGATATTTTAAATTTTCATTATAATTTCTAACTAAATTTGGTAATAGCATAAAAAAAAAAATTATAGAAAAATTAAAAAATTTATAAATTTTTAACATATTTGATTTTTTTCTTAAATTATTTTTAATTTAAATTACTTTTCAACAATTTTTTATTTTAACTGATCTTTTATGTACAACTTTTTGAAATTAACTAAATTGATTTCAAATTAATAAATTGATTACTGTTTTCAAAATTCAGTTATCAAAAAATCATTGCCATTCCTATTGAAATGCCTCTCAAAGGAAAAATTACTAAAATTGTTAAATTCTCATACTGAGTAGTTACCTAAGTTTCCGTGCTTTTAATTTTAGATTAGACAAATAGAAAATCAACATTGAACCCTCTTTTTGAAAATTATTTAAAAACCTGTTTATATTTGACGAACTTACATCCATTTTCTTAACGTATATTGGATATTGGATCTTTTACTGCACTTAAGTATAGTCCTCATTGCTTTATTTTTTAGAGCTTGTAGTCTTTTTTTTTCCTTTCGCTGTAACGAAATAAAATACATAGGTGCCTAATTGAGTTTGTTTTATTGTGTTGTCACACATTTTACCGCTAGTTGATTTGTTTTGTGTGATTTTTTATTTCGTTAACTTTTGACATTTATTTTTATTAAGAATAAAATTAATGGCTACTCTGTTACGAAAATTTGGTGAAGAACTTTTGTAATTCGGAATTGATAATATGTCATTTGTAATTTTTCGAATTTCAACTGGCTTCGAACAAAATTCATGTTGTAGAGTTAAATGAATTAATTACTAATAGTTAAGTACATTTTCTAATAATATTTAATAAGTATTTAAATCTGGCAATAACGTGAATTTAATTTGTTTATTTTTGCTTGTTTTTATTATATTATTCAACTTATTTGCTTGAATCGAGTCGGGCTTATCTTATCTTTAATAAAAAGAAAGAGAGAGAGAAAGAAAGAAAGAGAGAAAGAAAAGATCGTCATATCATATCAATACCATTGTATATATAAAACTTCTAGTTTTTAATTTTTATTTGATAAAATATTTCTAAAAAAAATCAACAGTTGCATATAAATAAATCCATAATTTTAATTACAATTAAAATCGTGGTGCTTTCAAATGTAAGATATTTTAACATTTAACCATTTTATAAATTTAATTCTTATTAGTGTTAAAATGTTATTAATAATAATAATAATTAATGTTGATGTAAATTTTTTCAAGAATTCAATAAAATCGTATTGAAATGCATAGAATATAATTTAATATGCACGTAGATTGTGAGAATATATCGATTTAGGATATCTTTTGTGTGATAATATAAGTATCTAGTAAATATAAATATAAATGATAGTAGTTCAATAAAATTATTAGAATTGAATAGCATTTTAAATAAAAATTAATAAAAATTAAGTATAATAAGGAAAAATTCTTGCGTTCGTATATTCTAGCAAAATTAGATATGTGCTATCAGAAAAATTATTAATGAAAATAAACAATAATGAGTGTATAAAAATAAAGTTGAAAACTTGTTCAGTTCAATATACTATTATAAATATACAATAGTAAAAGTTATGGTACAGTGTTACCAAATGGTTATTATCCTCTGATTAATATTCGAATCTTTGTTCGAAAATGTATTTATATGTAAATGATTTTATTTATATTCTCGAAAAACTAGTGAATATTAAGCAAAAAATTTTCCTCTTTAGATATTTTTGTAAGGTTAGTATAACAGGAAATATGTAGAAATATGTAGTTCTCGCTTACAGTTCTACGATTCAAAATCAAATTTATGTTATACATGCAAAAGAAATAAATTGCTTTCACTAAAAAATTTAATTATAATTTAAAAATGATAAAATACTTTATTAATAAAATTATTTTTATTTTTTATTTCAGGTAAGCCGTCCTTTAATAATTAATGCAATTTTAAAATTTTAAAAGGTAAGATTAAATTTATTATTTAAAAAAAATTGTTTCATAATTTGCTTAAATTTTTGTTTAAAAAAAAGACAAATGTGAAAATGCAACGTCATTATTAAGAAAATTTAAAATTTTTTTATTGCGTTAGCGCTTTACGTCTACATTTTGCAATAAAATATTCTAGAAATATTATTGAATCTTTAGTTAAAAGCATTAAATATCGCTAAAATAAAGCTAAACATACAATATGACGTTTTGATTTTCAAATAGTAAGACGAAACTAATCAAAAGCATGAAAATTTTCTATTATAAATAAAAATAATTCAAAAATTCTTTGATTCATACAACATACCTAAGTATTTACAAATTTATGCATATGTATATTTATGTATATGTATATTTCGCGTGCCAAATCGTAAATACATTTTTATGGTGTCGTCTACAATTACAATTCATTTCATTTTTAAAATATAATTTTGTAATAGAAATTGAAAGTTTGTATAGGTAACACTTACATGTACTGTAGATTGGAAGTAGTACAGCAATATATTTGCTGCCAATTTATTTGTGTGAAAGCTGCTGCCAAATTATTGTCAAATAATCTAAATACGTCATACGAGTACTATGTTTGCTTATGAATTGAGAATTTAATAACAACTTATGTATTTGTTTTAATTAAATTTTCGTATTTTTTGAATATTCTAGAATTTTATTCTTCTTGATAATGAATATTTCAATTTTTTTGGAACCTTAAATATTTTTTTTTATGTTCAATTTAAAATTAAATCCTCGAATAATTTTTCTTAGGGTTTTTTCAAAATCCATTGGACCCTTTAAATTGTTTATTTAGTGCAATTATTAAATGCTATTCATTCTTTTACGGTTCTCCCTTTATGCGTTCTTTACCTATATAACATAATAGTAACTTATATGAAAACTTATAATGTTTATATGTATATATTTTTAAATCCATATGCCTTATTTATCCACGAATAGTGCAGATACCTACAATGGTATTTATTATATTCTTTTTAAATTCATTACATTACTTAGACTTCTTTCGAATATAAATACAAAATTAAGTGTATTTAATAATGTGAATAAAATGAATATGTATTATGTGTATATACATACATATTGTAATTATACTAAAATATTTATAAGAAAACATTATTGGTCTACATTAACTTTATTTGTGTTGTGGAGAAATTCTACACAATATACATGCATACTTATAAATATACTCTTAAACACAACTACAACAAAATGAAAATGAAAAACACCATGTGTCTCTTGCTCTTTTAAAATAAGTAAGTACACATATAAAATTTTTATATTTTCATATACATCCAAACATAAAATAAGTATCTATAAAAATTCTCTACTTAAAGACTGTGAATAAAATCTCAATTAAGATAGGTACAACATTTCAAGTATGTATATATGTACATATAGTCTCTATACAAAAGCTATGTAGAGTTCTATTTCTATGTATCTATTTTTGGTAAATTTATGTTTGTGAGTATTAAAAATGAACGTGTATAAGGTGACCTTGTAAAAATTTTTTTTCTCTTCTTTGTTTATTTTGTTTCTCTAAAAATTCTCCTCAGATTTTTTATTTAACAAAATTAGTATATTAAAATACCTACAAATGTATATGTGTAATTTTGTTGAGTATATATCTAAAATTAAAGAAGTATAAGTGGCTGTGTGTCTGGCAGAAAAATGAATATGTAAAACTTGGAATGTAACGGAAGAATGTTGGGAAATAATGTTGATACGAATGTATTATAAATGTAAAAATTTTGATATACATAGATTGTGTCGTGTTGTCGGGTATTACTAGTGTGTAATTGCTGAAGCATTGACAATGTAAATCGGTTTTTTTAAAGCAATTGCTCTTAGTTTTTTAAATATCTTTGCACGCAAAAGGAAAAATGAACAGCCTCTATAATATAATAACAGCTTTTTCCAATTAAATATTATAATACTTTATTAAAAAAAGCAAATAAAAATATGCGACTTGTACGGAATATAAGGCGACATCTCAATTTGTAAGGAAAACACTCTTCTGATATGTGTTTGGAATGGTTTTCAATGCGAAGAAAAAGTCGTGGGGGGCGGCGCCATTTGAAAAATGTCAAGCGTTCTATTTCACAAACGTGATTTTACAAAATTCGCTTTTGCCAAATTTTCTTTCAAAGTTAGAAGTAATTTAATAAATAATTTGGAACAATTGCAGACGTCTGGTTGCTCCGTGTAATATGCAATAACTTTATGTGATTTGCAATTGCCCCTTACAATATGCAATTTTTTCTTAGCGGAATTATGTTTAAAAAACAAAGATCCATTCCTTTTTTTATTAATATTAAGGGTTTCCAATTCTACGAAAATTTCTCATTAATTTTAAAATGTAAATATGTACAAACGTATTATATTTACCTTTCTTCTATTAATTTTTTTAAATAATTGAGTTTATTGTCATAACAGTAATATTCAATAAAAAATACTTATTGAAAACATTTCAGTGCTAGCATCCATTTATAATAATAAAAACAAGTTTCCATAATTAAAGTAATATACATATGTAGGTACTAGTATGTTCACATGATAATTAATTACATTTTATTTTTTACTGTTGAATACAAAATATTTATGACAGCAACATCCATACGAATGCATTACTATTGTAAACAAATTTTATATAAAAGTGCCTAAGCTTTTATGTTTATAAACAAATGTTCTTTTTATTAATTTTTTGTATATCAAAAATATTAAAAATTATATTTAGGTATATGTATATGCTTATGTTTAGGTACATAAAAAAAATTCTGGGCTTTTTTTTTTATTTTCTATAAATATAAGAAATAAAAAAAAAAACAGTTGTGTTTATGGCTGGCTGACTGATTTGTCTGGTTTGATGATTTCAGATTGTTATATTTTTATTTTTATATACAATTTACTATGTATATAAACATTATAATTATTAAAAGAAATATACAGTGGTAGATTTTCAAATAAATTTCAAACGGTTCCCCCATTGTTGAAAAACGAAAGTATGTATAGTTGTAAAAAGTGAAATATACATATATACTTGTGTGCATATTTATATGCATATGTACTTTTATTAAGTATAGCACTTTTTATTTAACAGTTTCATAAAAATTGTATAACAGTTTCATGAAAGATTAACTTTAAACATTTTTATTTTTGGAGAAGAATGTGTCATGACAGTGTTTTCAATGTTGACAATTAAGTAGTTTTATAATTTTGTATTTAAAATTTATTAAACTGTTCTTGCGAACCGATATAAACCGGCTCGATATAATCACTGTATTTGTACATATTATGACATACATATATATATTATATTATATTCTTTTTTTAAATAGATATTTGTGCATAGAGCTACTATATAATTTTCAATATAGGTACTTTATTAAACATATTTTATTATACATAATGTACATATGACTATATGAGAGACGAACACCCAACTAAAAAACAAAAAATGAGCATAAAAAGTGCCGAATGTTAAAAAAATAACAAAAAAAAAAACAAAATTCGCAAGAAATAAAAATAACAATAACAATAATAAATAAATAAATAATATAGGTACATTGAATATATTTTAAATATATGAATGTATATAATAAATATATGTATAACGTGTATATAAGTAGGTGTGCATTTATAAAAACCATATGTACTGCACATAGAGCTGCTTGCCTTATTTACTATAGGCAATGTAGTATACCATATTTAAGTATTATATTTAAAGATATTTAATATAAGTTTGTATGTATGCATGATTAATATAAAATATGTGTCTATGTATATATTCGAGCGTATGTCGGTTTTGTTTCCTTTTTTTTTCTTTTCTTCGTTTTTGTTTTTTGCTTTTCTTTTATTATTTTCTTTTTAGAATCAGAAGCTTTAGTTGAACTTGAGATGCTTGCAGTGTCGGTTGAATTAAATTCGCGTTATTGTCATCGCATCGGTATCGCTATACATATTATAACAAAATAGTGTCATCACACACAAACCGTCATTTATTGTTGCTTTTATTTCTCTTTTTTGTTTTTGCTTCCTTTTACTTATATTAAAAGTTTTAGTTTAATTTTTTTTCCGTGTCTTTGTTTTTTTTTTTTGTTGATTTTCGGTTTATTGAGAAGAAATTTCGCTATTTTAATGGTACAAGAATATTTAAAAATTACAAAAATTGAAAAAAAATTTTAGTAAAATTTATTTAAAAAATAAATTTTTTTTTTAATAAAAAAAATACAATAAAATTTGTGTGACTTTCAGAGTGCCGATTTGAAAAATTGAAAAAGTGATTTTAAATAATAAAAATAAAAGAAAAATATTTTCTGTTTTCTTAGAAATAATTTGTAATTTTATCTAATAAATAGAAATTTTTAATTTTATAATTAACATGGTGTATTGCGCATAAAATTAATATTTTAACAAAATTTAATTATTTTACAAAAAAATGCAAAACAATTTGTTTAATAAACGCCAAATAAATGAAAAAGTGCTGAATTAATCAAGAAAATTTTTTGTTTAATTGATTGTGTTTAAAGTTCATCTGGCATTAAAAATAATTTTTAAATAATAATTATTAGAACACTGTCAATTTTATTATAAGTACTTAGTGGGAATTTTCACTTTTTTTTGTTAATTAAATTGTAGTTATTTGTAATTGTCATTATTATTGAATAGAAGAAATGCGAAACAAAAAAATTAAAATCAAACAGTTTTGCATGAAATTTTATTCATCTACCCACTTAATAAATAATTTTTATTCAATTACTTAATTATTATATCTTTGTGATTACATAGACAGTTAGATAGTTCCCTTTAAGTAATCGTTGAAATTATTGCAGCAATCGTCATAAAAAAAATCATTGTACCTATTTAATATAAGTATAAATTACAAAATATAATGTAATTGTTATGTTACCTCTATGTCTAATAATTACTTTGGTATTGGCATTCTAGATTACATATGGGAAAAATAAATAAGAAAAAGTAATAATAATAAGAAGAAGAGAAGAGGAAAAAAAAACAAAAACAATTTAATTTGAAAATTGAAAATGAAAAAAATCTTTGCAACAATTTTCAAGCGAAATCGATTTCATCGCGGAATAATTGCATTTTTACTTTCTGAATAAATATGTATGTGTATATGGTATTGTTTATGCATATATGTATATAAAATGTGTTATTTATTGATGTTGGAATGTATGAAAACATAATAATTTTGTTTTATTTACAATTTTCTTTTAAAAAAATTTTATTTTACAATTTTCTATTGTTACATTTTTTCTTTTCTATAGCTTTTACATTTCTATTACTATGAAATTTTTATGATTTTTATTATTTTTTTTTTGAGGTGACCATTTTCCAATTTGTAAAATAAGAAATTTTGTCACTTTAATTTTAATGGAACAATGTAAATTTCTGAAAAAAATAATGTTTTTAGTGTTTAAAATGTGTAAAAATTGCAGTATGACTTATTTGAATTGCATATTTCACATTATGTTGTTCTTTCATTTCATTTTTTATCTGATTTCAAAAAAATTTTAGATGTGAAATAGAAAATATTTATTTAGTTGCGATTCTTGTAACGATTAGAAATGAAAAATAATAATAATAGGTTAAGGATTTAAAATTTAGGCTCATTAAATTTATTGTACCCGTATAATATTACTTAATTACTTTTTCTTTTTTTCGAAAATCCTAAAATTATCGCTTATATTACAATATAATTAAATTTTTCTGAAAAATTAAGGTAATTCTTTCTTTTTTATTCTCATATTGAGCTTGACATGTTTGACATTTATATTTGCGATAGTGAAAAATTCTGTAAAATGAAAAAATCTAAAAAATTTTTATTGGAGTTTGGGGGGTTTCATGAATTTCTTTAAAATTTTTAACTAAAAAGTTTTAAAAACTTCATGTACAGCATAAATGTAGAGCTTTTAAACTTTTGCACTTCTATTATTTAACAGTAGAAAGCAGCACCCATGACTTTATTCATTTGATTCTATTGAGCATGATTCTATTGAGCATACTCAATGCTCTTTTCTTTGCAAATAGCTATTTTAAATGTCACTTTTATTAAGCCATTCTCAATTTATGTCGCTTTTTGTTTTTGCCAAAGAAGCAGATGAAATGGTTACTTTTTTTTCACTTTAATTTCGCATATAATGTATCTATGTACACATATAATTCATGTAAGTAATATTGTTTATTATAATATTGTTATTTGATTATTATGTGAAATTTTTAATTTCAATGTCGAGAATATTAAAACATTATTATTGTTCGTAATTAGTTTCGAATTTTCAAAATATTTTTTTTTTCTTTTTTTATTTGTTTTCTTTTGTTTGTATGTTGTGATGGCTTTAAATATTTTATTTAACTGAAACATTTGCGAAAAAATTGTAATATTAGAATTGAAAAAAAGCAAAAAAAAAAGTTTTGCTATGCGGTTTTATGGTAAATGTAGCCATATTTAGTTATATTTGTATATATATATACATATGCATAAGTACAATTTACACTAATGTCATTTATAAGTATAATTTATTGTTCTGGAATTGCGGTTTCAAATTATTTTTCCAATTTTGTCTAACTAAAATGGCTGTGTGGCTACGTGTATACTTAAAATTTTATTTGAAATTATTTATATACATAATTTGTAATTAAATATGTAATTTACTGAAGTATAAGTGACAAGATAAAATAAATACTTGTGTATATGTAAATGTCAGAATCGTTTATGAATTCGTATTGATTTCGACGATTAGAAAACTGACTGGCAAACTTCAACATTCAGTCCCAGAACTAACCAAAATAACTTTTCCAAAAACCTCTATTACTTATCTATGTATGTATGTACATGTACATATAGAGCAAATCGACAACAAAACCAATCGACAATGACATAGTGCCCAGTTATAATCCCTCCGTACAGCTCTGATGTCATCCCGAAGGAGAGATATCAGATTCTGTTTTCTAGTTTTCATATTCAAAATAATATTTCATGAAAATTTAATTAGTGTTGAATATATTGTTGAAATCAAATTTAAAAATCAGAAATTTTAAATTATTAAAATACTTTGACATCTTTTATTAATACCTAAATATTTTAAAGAAAAATATGATTTATTTATGAAAAATTAAAATGTCAAACATGTGTATTTACATAAAAGCGGATAACTATCAGCTAATATGTTTATAAACATAATAATTCCTATATAAATGTTAAACATAAATAAATAAAACAAAATATAATTAAAAAAGAAATTTGCCCGCCCGTCTTTACTTAAGAAAATATTTGCAAATATTTCACAAATTTTTTGTTTATTTATTTTCTCTTTTTTCTGAAATGTTTAATGTATCTTGTCTCTTTTTTTTTTACTTTTGTTTTGAAGTTGACATTTCAGGGTTAAATATTATGTAGGATATATTAATTATAATAGTATAAAAGCATAATTTATTATTGAAAATTTAAGATTTTGTTGGTATAAAAAATGTTTTTAGTTTATTGTACTTCAATTAAATATTATAAATTTTATTTGTTTTAAAGAATATATATGAATAAAATTAGAATAGAAAATGTGTTAAAAAATATCAAAACCCCTTATCTATATTCGATTCAATGATAATGAAGCATAATTTAATATCGTGTCTCGAACTAATTGAATAAAGTATGTACTGAAATCTCGCAAACCTGAATTGTACGTCATTTTTTTAAATTTTTATGATAATATTTTCTCACAATAAATCTATAGTTTTAGCAACAATTAAGTAAGAGAATAGAAAAACTAGATGAAAACTCACTACCGGTTCTGAAAAATTTTGTAATTTTCTATTATAATTTTGTTCTAAACTCTTAATAATAATTAATTTGTAATGCTGTTATACAATAATTTGTTAAATTATTAAAATTAAAAATTATGATTTTTCATATTTTTTATCATAATAATTATTTTCATTCCATTATTATGATTTTAACTATTGTTCATCAATTTATGGTAAAACTTTTTCTATTTTTAAAATAAATAATCTACATTTAGTTAGAAGTCAAATTTCAAATACAATTTAATTGTTATATTATTTAATAGAGTCAAACTCGCATACATACAATCAAGTATGGATGTTTTGCGATTTTCATATTTAAAAGTTAAAATATTTTCTGTTTTTGTGGTTATACTCGTAACAGTTTGAATTTTATTGTCAAAAGTTTTTTTTTTTTATAATGACACATAAATTCTGAAATTAAGACTTGCCGTTGTTTATCCATTTAAATTAATGTTTGGAATTTTCCGAACGCATGTACATTTAGGCAACATATTTTTGAACAGGATTATTGTTAAATTTAACTGTAAATAAATAATTTTTATTACGTTATTGTCTTCTACATAAGTATAATCAAAATAATGATTATTATATTAATAAAAATTTCTTAATGATCAATATGAAATTCTGCAATCAGCTTAAAATTTCAAAATGAATACAAATTAAAACTGATAAAATAAATTGTTTATGGCATTTTCTAATTAATTTGTTAAACGAAAGTGGCTTTCATTTTATTGTAAATTTTTAATTCTTAAATCTTTTATCCGCTTCATGAATACTTTATTAATTAGGAAACCTATACTATTATACTATTATTACAATGTTGTACTGCAGCAGCTATTCATTTACTGAACAAGTTCATTTTATAGACCAATAAATATAAAAAATAAATTGACCAGTTTATATAAATAAAATTTCTAAAAATGTAAATTATTAAAGACATTGTAATCATATTATAAGTGTAGTAAAATGTAAGTAATAATTAAAATGTATATATACAATAATTATTATTATAGTTTAATTAATAAAATTGCTAATTAATTGAAACAAGTTTTTTTCAGATTTCTGAATTTCTATTTCTAATCTAATTCAATTACATGTACTCAATGTTTTTCGTTATTATATTGTTTCTATCTTCTGTTCCACCGCTAGCTCGATCGTTAGTAACAAGCAAATAATAATTTGAGAAAGATTGAGCGAGCAGAAGCAAGAAAACAAACAAAATATGTGAAAATATTTAAAATTTGTTTTTGTTTTCAATTGATCAGGCGATCATAATAGCAAAACTCATCAAAAAAAAGCTCATCATCATTATTATTGTAATATGATTATGATAATCAATATTATTTGTTTTGTGTTGAGAAAATTTTATAAAAATATAAATACCTAAATTAAATGTTATTAATTATTTTGTTAGAAAAATTGCAAAAATTTCTCATATTTTTTTTTTGTTTCACAAGGAACTTGAGCATTATGATTTATATGCTTTAAGTTCTATTATAATAATGAATGTACTTACATCTTAATTATCATGCACCATGTGGAAATGTAGGAACAGCGATGCTATTCGTACACAAGTATACCATTTCTCTTCTTTCTTAATCTTCAATTTATTTCTGATTCTGAATCAATCATAAGTAAGAAAATGAATAAGTCAACTGTCAGATTGTATGCCTTGAGATCGTCGCCTCCCTGTCAACATTTTAGTAGATTTCATTCAACAGTTTCGTAGGTTGTTTAACAATTTACTCTTAAATACTTAGACATCAGTTTATTGAAAAATATAAAAATATTTTCTTATTTATTTGAAAAATGCAATTTTTGAAAATTTTAAACATTTTTCAACTTTTTATTTAAATATAATAATAAAGTAGCGTGATTATTAATTGTGTGAGAATTTAATTATGTATTCCTATAAATTAAATAAAATAATAATGAAAAGTCTTAAAAAATGCAGTAAAACAAGCATCAGAAAACATTAATGGAAAATTAAAGAAAAAATAAAAACAATAATGAAATGGCGAAAATAAATTTTATAAGAAATTATAAAAAATATAGTATTGGAAATTAGAAAACTTTTGTGCTTTGAATAATAAAATTATGAATAATAATAATAATTTATATGCAGCCTATGTTTGTATATGTATGCAAGTACATGCTAAATTAAAATTAAAAGTAGAAAAACATGAAAATTAATTTAACAAGAAAATGAAAATTAATTTAAAAAACAAAAATCATAAAATAATAATGAATTTATTTAATCATTATGTGTGTATGTATTTTAGGTTATATACTCGATAATTATATATTTAAATTAAAATTTATGATAATGTTCTAGTGAAATTAATTTTTTATTTCAACTTTAGTACAAAATTTGCTAAATTTAATGAGAGTCCAAATCGAATAGTCGAAGTTAAAAAAATCTGAGTCGCCAATTCTTGATAATAATCGATGATTCGGAGTTTTGGTTGTAGCTGGAGATTCGGAGTCATAATGGCCGAAAATTTTGAATCGAAATGTTGAATTAAACGAATGGAACTCGAGTACTGGAATTGAAGCTTCGAGTTTGAAATCGGTTTCTCAACCATGTGTTTTAATTACCAATTAGAAATGTATTTTTTGAATTTTCGGAGTTTGAGACGGTCGAAAGTTAAATCTAAAAAGTATTAAAGTGGAGATTGCAGTAGTAAGGGTCTCATATTATAAAGGATACTTGATTTAGTGACCGATCATTAGACTCATTATAATATAAAATAAAGAGAGTTATCTTATTATTGATAGAAAAAGTGCTCTCCTTAAAAACTTCTCATTAATTTCGTTTTGTTCGTCCCACCATCCGTGTTTCTGTATATGAAACTTTTACATCAACTAAAATAGAAAAAAAAATTATTATTAATACTTATTCTATAGGTAACAGTGCTACTTTACAAGCCATTTGTTTGATTTGGTAGTTGTAAGTACTTATTGTACATAATACAAGTATAACATTAAAAAGAATTTAGAAAACTTGAGTTAATTGAATATTAAAATCAACTAAATTGAAATAATGGTATAAAAGCATTATTCTACACAAATTTAATAATAAAAATATTGGAAATAATTGTAAATTATTCTTCAAAAAGTTTTTGTTTTATAGAAGAAAAATAAATATTTTTAAGGGAATCGCAGCAGTGGTACATAGGCGATCTGACTTTATATGACTTTGAAAATTAAGGCGTTTTCATTTAAATTTTCTTTTTGTTTTTTTGTTGTTCTTATTTAATTTATAATATTTTAATATATGGGTACTTATACAACTATACATATATATGTATGTGAGTATATTGTAAAAATATTTTATATACCTATATGAAGATTTATATGAAAGAAAAGTAAATTTTCAAATTTTTTATGGATATTTATTATCCGTACGTCAGCCAATTTATTATGATGCGCTTTAAAAAAAAATGAATAATAAGAATAAAATAAGCTTATAAAAAATTATATAGAAATTTATATTGGATCGCTTTAAATCAGAATTGTTCTAAGTCCACTTTTGAGCAAAACTGTTTTTTTTTTGGTCATTCATTAGGTTTTGCTGTTATTTTTGCTGCATTATGAGTAAAAATTTTTTTAATGCAGAACTGTTCTGGAGAAAAAAAATTCAATTTCAACGCAAAATTAAAGTTTTTAATTTTGTGCTGCAGAAGAGAGTAATCATATACGCCATATTAATTACTCTCTCTGGAAAGATGCTCAAAATGCGACTTAGAATGCTTCTGATCTAAGGAGAGGATATACAGGAGTATGTGCAAGTATATATTCATGTAAATTAATATATAAAACCATCCTAATTTTATTTTATTTTTATTACTGTTGTTTTCTTACCTGTCTATATTTTATTTGCAAAACAAAAAAGTCATGGGGGTTAACTCATAATTTAACAAATATAAATTTTATATTTAAGATTATAAATTTCTGTTTGACATACATACATACATCTAAAAATTTATTTTTTGTTTTATTAAAATTTATTTCAATTTTACAAAAACAAGAAAGCAGAAGAACAAGAATAAGAAACAAACTCAAAAAATAAGCGTTTTGTTTTTTATAATTTCATGAGGTGATGAGGTTGAATGAGTATGAATTACTCATAAGATGCGATGAATCTAAAACTTTAGATACACAAAAATTTAATTACCATACCTATTTGTAATTAAAAAATCTACTTACGCCAAATCTTTTAAATCTGAGTCAAATTTATCAATTTCGATCTCTAGATTGGTGGGCTTTGGTTAATTTAAATTAACAGGAGGGCTTTAATATTTCTAGTGAATTTTTGTTTTTTTAACAGAAATATTATAATTTTAAAGGAAATCGCAATATTTAAGTTCGAAGAATTTTTATTCAAAAACTGAGATATATGTATATTGGAGCTTTTTCTGCGTGATTTTCTGGCTTTAACATTTTTGTAGCTTAAAGTAAAATAAATTTTAAAATCAGATTCGCGTGTTGTAGATTAAATATTCAGTTGGTTAAAATTGCACTGAAACCTTTGTTACTTAATACAAAAAGTAAACAGTGTTAGGTCAAACGAGTAGGTATAACACTTGTTTTTTTATATCTCGCTGTACATTTAATACCTCAACGGTTAGTTTTTTTTCATTATATTTACCTTCACTAAAATCACTAAAATTATAAATTTATGTTAAATTATTTCGCCTTTTATATTAATAAATTTAATTATATTTGTAATGTATACACACAAAAAGGTTGTAAGTACTTAATTATTTTAATGACATTATGAAATCTGTTTAAAATTTTTTTTGTAATTAAAATTTTTATTTAAAATACTATAGTGCTTGTGACTCTTTTGTGTTTAAGTCGTTATAAAAAATACTTACACTTTGTTATTAATACACAGACTTTCCTTCGTTCCTAGAAGTTTTGATGTTTTTTCATTGGTTTCTTTCTGTTCTCATAGGTTGTTGCATAATAAAAAACTAGTTCTTTTTTGTTTTTTCCATCACAACAATTATTATTAATTGTAATTAACAGAAAAATGAAAAGCTGAAATAAATAAAATAGTTATATACTCGTAATATGCTCAAATTACGTTTTTGATAATTAAATTTTACCTTTCAGCAAAAATATTTGGTTTACTGTAAAATTGAAGCTAAAAAAACTTTTTTTTTAGAGGAAGGATACTAAAGGGCGAATAAATTATAATGAGTAGCTGAATTTCTTTTTGCAATTTTAACTGTTTATTATCGTAATTGTAGGATGTGCTTATACTTTACTTTATCAGTGCGTATTTTAAGTGCAGGAAATTTTTTTTATTTTAAGAATTGAGTATAGAATAAATAAAAAATTTTTTTATATCGGTCGGATTCGCGTTTGGTATTGAATTCAATAGGTTGGAGTCTCAAGTCTCAAGGTTTGAAAACGAAATCAGATAAGTAAGTGTCAGTTCTGAATTTGGTCTCAGAATTCAGAATTAGAGTTAGTTAGAGTCAGTCAAAGGCAGAACGGTGGTCGTAGTCAGAATCAGAGTTAGATTCGGAGTCGGAGTCAGAATCAGAGTCAGAGCCAGAGCCAGAGTTATAGTCAGAGTCAGAGTTAGAGTTAGACTCGGAGTCGTAGCCAAGATTAGAGTCCGAGTCAGAGTCAGAATCAGAGTCAGAGTCGGAGTCGGAATCAGAATCAGAGTCAAAGCGAGAGAAATAGTCAGAGTCAGAGTTAGAGTCAGAGTCGGAGTCGGAGCCGGAGTCAGGGTCAGAGTCAGAGTCAAAGTCAGAGTCAGGAATCAGAGTCAGAATTTGAGTTAGAATCAGAGTTGAAGTCGCAATGAGAATCAAAGTATGATTTATAATTACAAACGTAGTTGGCTGGACGCCGTCCTCTGCAAATCAACAGGAATTTGTATATAAATGAAACGGAGAGAATCAGGTGAATTATTTTCTTAAATAAGTGAATTAGTTAGTTTTATTTTGAACTCGAACCTAACGTTTAAGCAAATCAAGAGAAATAGTTCTTGCAAAATCTATGCAAAATCTTATTGTTAACAAGTATTTACGTTGTTTTCGTATATATTGTAAATATATGTAAGTACGTACGCACAAGTAAATTCATATTTTTTTCAAAAACTTTATAATTGGTTCTTTTTGTCATGATCATTTTCCGTGAATTGAATTAACATTAATAAGCGCTTTTTGTTTTTTCTCAATTTTATTTTACTTTCAATTCAAAATATAACATTAACGTGTATAAAAAGTAGTTGTGGCGAGAGTATCAAATTTTTTATTCTATTTTTGTGAAATATTTTTCAAGAGTGTCATTTTAAATATATAGAAGAAATATTATACTTTTATGCTATAATTAAATAAAATTAAAGTGAAATTTAAATTTAAGTGAAACTGATTTAAATGAATTTCATGAAAATTGAAATTAAATACAACTTGTTTCGAAATTTATAGTTTACTTTTTGTTTAATATAAATAGATAATTATTTGTAATATAAAAGTTTTTGCTATAAAATCTTAAGAGCTCAGAGTTGAACTTCTTTTCTATTGTAATTTGACAAATACTAATAAATATTTAAAATTTCAATGAAAATTTTGAAAATGAAATGTGTTTGAAATCTTTTCATCAAAAAATTATGTATTTAAAATCGGCATTATAGAAAATTAGTTTTGTATTAATTGCGCGGTTAATAAAAAATAAATAAAAATTTTAGTTAACAATGCAAAATTTAATTGATAAGAATATTCTGTACATTTTATATGTACAATGTATGTAGGATTACACTATGTTGCTATATGCAGGAAGAAAATATCATCAATATGCGCCTGTCACTCTTAAAACAAATTTAATTCGAATTGCAATAGAAAATTTTGAAATAGAAAATGTTAACTGTAGGGGTTAAAAGTTTGTTCAGTTATGAGTGAATACGTAAAAATGAAATAAAAAAACGAACATGTTCGAAAGAATATACGGCGAACATGTTTGATACGAAACTTTAATTTTGTGGGTTCCCAAGTTTTAAATCACGCATCTTAGTATAGTTATGACAAATTCGAGACAATATTTTGGGTTTAAACTAAAATTTTTTCCTGATTCGGATTAAAATTATAAATAAGTGCAGATTGTCGGCCTTTCTAATTTTGCAATTGTTTATTGTCATAACTTGTATCTCTTTTTCTTAATATGTTTTAAAGGCTAGTAATTGCACTCAATACCAGTATAGTAATAGAGGAACACTTTGAACAATTAAGATAATATTTTAAACTTTATATAAATTTATTAATATTCTTTTGAGTTGGAGTTATTTACACGTAGATATTATGAGTAAATAAGATATCAAGAATTTTTTTTTTGTTATTTATCTTTAAAATTTTACCATAATAATCGGTCAAAAAATTATTAATAAAGCTTTTATCGTTAAATATTAAACATTGTTACATTGTATGCATGCGTATGTCTGTATATGTATAAGGTATCGGTATAAATGACATAAAAGTTCAAGGTTACTTTGTTCTGAATTTTTACTTTTTATATTAAAATTTACTCATTTTTGTGTTTTTGGTTTGTTTTTCTTGTTCATGCCATATTACTCGTATATTGTTCTTCAAATATTTAATAAACGTAATAAATAAATTGCGAATAATTATTCTCTGTTTTTGCTTTTATATGTCACTTATGTTATCTTGCAATGATAATAAAATGCAGAATTGAATGTTATTAAATTTATTTTTGTTCTTTTGTTTTTTGGTTCTATAAAAATTGCGAAAAAATTTAAGTAATTTTCATTTTGTTGTTAATTTTAATGAAAATAAAATAAAATGTATTAGGTATTATGAATATAAAAATATTGATTAGATAGATAAGGTGCTTGAACTTTTGCAAAATAAATGCTAAAATTATTCTTATACTAAGGTTAAAATGTTATCAAAAATAAATTTGGTGTTTGTTTTTATTTTTAATTAAAATAAGTATTAAAAGTATTTTTTTTTTGCAAAAATGCACTATTACAATTTTATATTGTTATTGACTTTCTATATAATTCTATGACTATAAAATTTTTATGAAGGAAAATTAAATATTTTTTTAATAATTTTGCTAATAATTAATTAATTTTAAAACAATTTTAATTAATTTTTTTTATATGTCCCAATATATTTTTAATACCCATTAAAAATTTATCAAATGAAAGAAGATAAAATTTCTTCTTCGAATTTTGAAATCAATTCCCTTACTAAACCTGCAAGATTCATCAATCCCTGAGCCCAGTTACATTATGCCTTTAATGTTCCGTCAAAAGCCATGACAATTCTCACATGATTCTTCGGCATCGTTATGACCGCCTCAAAGCGCTAGTAATAGTAATTGGCCAAAAGACCTTTTGTTTGTCGAAATCTAGGACGAACTCTTTATAGCTTCAACCATTTCTCCTCCATTTCTTGTTTCTTAACACGTCACAGATTTTACTTGATCCAATCCCGCAAAAAAGCTCCGGCCCTTAGATATATAAGTTATTCTCACATTAATGCATTTTAAAATATTATGTACAATGAAATCAAAAAATGCTTATTATGTGCTAATATAATTATCGTAAAATGAAATATTTATATGAATATTTTTGTAATTACATATTATTATTTTATTTTTTATCTTTTTTTATTTTTTTTGAAAAAATGCTTATAAAACTGCAAATTCATAACTTTTAATTAATAATTTTGATCAAAATATGTAAGTATAAAAAAAATCTCGTGTATAATAACAGATTTTTGCATATACTAAAATTGCAAAAACAAATTTACAATTTATTGTTAAGCAAATGCATGTACCACTGAAGGTATTGTAAAACTAGCATTTAATATTTATACACATGTTGTAAGTACATAACAATGTACATATTTGCATCGTAAATTTTTATTAATGATTATCAAAAATGATAATAATTGTGTAAGTATACATATATATTAACATGAAAGTGCATTCAAGTGTAAAACACCGCTGATATCGCCAAATTAATAACAATAAAAAGCAAATTCGGAAATGAAAAAAAAAATAAAAGAAAACACAAATAAAATGTGAAAAGAAAAATAACACGGCTACAATAAAAATATACTTAAGTGTGTAATACTGTTGAGCTGCCCTTATGTAATTTTACATAATTTATGTCAACTTTTTATTATTTTTTTTTATTTTTATTTCTTTAATTTTCTCTCTGCGTTTTTTTTTTGTTTTGTAAATTTTATAGGTCATGGTCTCTTTGTGTAATTTCTTTGTTATCAACAACAATGTTTTATTTTTGTTTTAGTTGTTGTGCTCTTTCCTATATCTACTCAATTCACTGTTGCTGTACTCTTTTAATGCTTGCGTTTTGTTTTTTTTTTTTTAATTTTACACATTGCATATTCACAATAATAAGTAATTGACAGACAAAATACATATTTATAGAAAAAGTGAAAAAAAAAACGAGAAGATAAGCAAAAATAAATAAAAATAACAAGAACAGTAAAAGTATAATAAATAAAAAATCAAAGAAAAAAAATAAATAGCAAATAAAAAATTTCAACTACTGAAAAATGCCCTCATCATCATCAATATTTAGCAAAAACGGAACGAAAACAAAAAAGTGAAATGTGCAATGACAAAATTTTTACTTGAATTTCTCACTAATTAGGTTAAATTTAATGTTAAAAAAAAGAATATGATAATTGAAAATTAAAATCAGGAAAAAAGAAAAACAGTAATTGAGTTAAAAAATGTAGGCGCACATTTTATACATACATGCACAACCTTACCAATTTCATTATTACATCACAATTCACAATTTATTTCGAGAAATTTTTATGAAAAAAAAAATTTTTTTGACATGCAAAATGAAATTATACAGGTAGATTATATTGTTAAAGAATACACGATAAGTATTGTGAAGGACATCTGAGAGATTCTTTTGTTTTTTTACTAGACTAATTGTTAATAATTATTTGCTATGGGCATAAATAGCAATAACACTGTAGGAAACAACTTTCTAATACTCTTAACTCTGAGATTTGATAAAGAAAATCAATTTTAATTTATGTGTTTGAAAATGTATTTATCTGTTTTGGAAAAATAAAATATTATTATTAACGTAATCTGTGTTTAGTCGAATGTTATTATTTTTTGTTTGTTCGGACACAAGAAAAAGTACTACACAAAAAAAGTAAGAAATTGAAATATAACAATAGGACCTTAGTTACTAGAATATTCGATATTTTAAAATCTCCTTAAAAATAGTTAGATAAGAGTGGATAGAATATTCATTTTCTCATGATCGTTAGAAAAATTACAAAAAAAAAAAATACTTAATAAATTTTTCATAAATTATTTTCACTAATCATTGAGGACAATATCAGTTTAATTTTTAGATGCCAAGTGGCTTTATGAGATTCATTAATACATTTTTTTAAAGTACGGAGTACTTTAAAAAAAAAAAATTTATTGGCTTTCTCTTAAGCAATTTCTTAAGAAATGTTTTGTTTTCAAAAAAATAAAATTGAAATTAAAATTAGGTTGAATGAACTGATCGACAACATCTTAGAGAATTAAGATTACAATTTTAACACTACGATCACATTATCCTGGTTGTATTTTGCTTTTTAATGTACTTTATTGCTCTTTTAGCTTTGATTTTTTTTTGTTTTTTTTAAATAATAAGAATGAGTAAGAAAAGAAAAAAAGGTCGGGCAGGATCAAAATTAAATTTCTTGGAATGTCTCCGAATTTTTTTTTTACTTCTGATATTTTATTTGTGTCTTGTTATTTGTAATATTTGGGATCGTTTGTGATATATTTATGCACATAAAATACTTGTATAAACTCTTATATTTATAATTATTTTAAATTTGATATGAAACATTCGTTTTGTTTTAAATTAAATTGCGCGGCAATGAGCTTTATTTTTTTTACCTTGTTTTTTTTTCATTTTGCAGTTGAGAGCATGAAATTAAAATTTGAAAATTTTTTAAATATTTTTGAGCCGCACAGCCGAAAAAAAAAATAAGTTTTTGTTTTTGTTTCTGCTCCGCTCTGCTCTGCAACAACTTTATTTGAACTTAGTATGAAAATTTTTAACACGCGCAATATTAAATAAACATACAAAAAAAATGAATTAAATTTTTGTTTCTCTGTCATTTTTATTGTTGTTTTTTTTTTCTTATAAAATAATGCAAATTAAGTTCATTTTTATGTTTTTTTCTTGTTTTTTTTTTTTTTTGGTAGACGGTTTTGTTTTGGAATATTTTTTTAATGGATTATTTATGTACACATACATCGTATATTATACAATGTATGTAAGAAAATTGAATAAAAGTATGTTATTGATAACCACTGCTACAGACAGCTATTAATTCATTTTGTGTCGGATATTCCCAAATGTTTTTCGAAAAATTAAAAAATATTGAATGAAATAAAAAAAGAAAGGAAAATATATGCCTTTTTAATTTAAATTTTAGTTTAAAATAAGATTCCCCGAGATGTCGCATGCCTTCAGTATGTTGAAAACTTCTGCCTAAAAGATACTCCACTTGTTAACAAACCGATATGATTTAGCCACGCATGTGGAAAGGGGGAGACTCCAAAGTCGTCATCTGAGTCGTCTCAAAATTCTCATCCTGAGAGCCATTGGTGAATAAAGAAGCCATTAAAGAAGCCATTTAAGTTTTGCACTAACAGCGAATGAAATACCATCCAATATAGGCAGTCAGAATTTTAGTTTTTGTCGTATAGAGTAATAGCTCCTAATATTATAAGTATTGCTATTATTTCTCTTGCGGGAATTTGATTTCTTATAAAATTTATTCTTACTTAAAGATTTTAATTTCAAATAATTTTAAAACTGTATTTTTTCTCTACTCACCAATTATTAGTCAATTATAATATTTGCTGAAGGTGAGGAGCTGTTAGCGCATTATTCATAATATGATCTTTATATATATAAGCCAGATTTTACTTGCTGCTTTCGAATATTTATGATAAATAGTGATCCAATTTGGCAATTATTTCAAATTTATTAAGATGATTTAAGATAAAATCATTATTTTTAGAGAATTTTAGTGAAAATAATTTTTTAAGTTTTTGTGAAAAAGGTTAAACTTTTTATACGTTCCAATGAGTAAAATATTTTCCGTGCTTATAAAAGTTTACTGATAAAAAAAATATCGTATTGTATGCAAAGATTAAAATTTATTTAATATTTTAATTTTTTTTTAAATTAGATGTTTATTCATCTGCATAAATACTGAAAATGAATTTTTTATTGTTTTTTCTCCTGCTTTCGTATTTTTTTTATTTACTTAGTGTGACAACCTGCCAAAAATTGAATTGAAAATTAATTTTTTTTTCGAATAATTTTTGTTTTACTCTTATAAAAAAACGTCAAATTTTTCAATTTAAAAGCGTAAATAAAAAAAAATTTAAATAAAAAATTCTATATCCGCAATCATTAAAAAATTTTTTCGAAGAATCTTAGTCTTAAATGAGAAATAGTTCCAGTGAAAAATTCGGAGAGTATGTGCTTCACAGTTTCCTTAAGGCGAAGCGGACATTAGAACCAATTTTTCGTCAACAATCTTAGAATGAACATCAAAATATAGCAATGCCTCTTCGAGTGTCTGCCTATATTTTTTATCTTTGAATGTAATTAACACAGCATCCACTATCAGAGCTGTTTGCCATGTCGTTAAAGCAACCGTTTAATACATTTACCGTTCAATAAAAAATTTTGATTCCGGAAAAGCAAAACATTATTTTCTAAGTATGTTATAAGCCCGTAATCATGTTAAATTGGAATGAGGAAAAAAAATTGGGGCATCATAGCTTAAATTTGCTTGTACAACAGTATGTATAAATCACATGGTTGCCTGTTTTTATTATATTTCTTCTTCTTTCCTTCATTAATTTATTTGATTTTAAAATATTTCCATATAAGCACCATGATCATTAACTATGTATAAGTAGCTGGTATGGTAAGAAACCATAAGTGTATATTAGCAAAATTACCTGTTTATATATGTAATTATCTTATTGCATTTTCAATTTAACATTTTTTTTAATCTTTCCGATAAATGCATTATTTAAAGAAAACAGAAAAAATTGTTTTTGGTCATAATAGTGAACAGAAACTTAATTCTCACTAAGTAAAGAAAACGTTTTTTTTCTTAGTATTTAACGTTTAAAATTAAAATTACCATACAATTGCATTTTTGCAGTGCAGTGCATCAATATGCTGACTCTTTATGTTTGTATTTATATTTTATTTACATATTACGCGGTCGCAACTCTTATAGGGTGGTTTTTCGAAATAGAATTATTTATACTTATAAAAATCAAAAATTAAGTGAAGAAAGTAAAAAATGTTTATTGGAAATGTTGATATTTTCCCAAAATATTTTTCCAAAAATTTTTGGAATTTGACATGAATAATTTGTTGATGCCGCACTCTTCGCAAAATTAAGACACATACTAGCAAGGCTTTGCAAGGAAGAGAACTGATTTAAATTTAGAAACAAGATGTACAGAACAACGTCGGGGTTTTCAGATGGGCAACCCACTTTCATCATTTATTGCCGAAATATATTTATGTCGAAATTGGAAAGAAGATGAACGAGGACTGTCTGATACCTAGAGTGTAGTTGCGGTATGTGCACTATTTTTGCAATAGTGGACAAGTAGAAATTAGAAAATTTCAGTATAAATATATCTATAAATTACATTGAAATGTTGAATTTACGTACGGAATGGAGAAAAATGCTGTCTTTCCTCTCTTGGATATATTCTGCAAAATAAAATCTGAAAAAATTTTATTCAACATCTTCAGGAAGAAAATAACTACACAAAGATGCAACTCAAAAAAATCGAATCGTTTAACGAAACAGAAGATGGTAGCGTTTAACTCTATGATCAGAATGCTAACTGCACTGATGGAAAAGGTGGACTTTAAAGCAGAAGAAAATTTCATACTGGTCACAGGAGTCAAAAATGGTTATTCTCCTGAAACTATTAAAAAACTCATTAGGAAAAAAAAATTAAAAATTGAAGGCGATAACATGATAACGTTGTATAAAAAGAACAGGTTATTGAAGGAAAAAGAAGTAACATTTGCATCTTTGTTTCATGATCATCGTTCGACGAATTTGATAAGTAAGCAACTAAAAAATATATCTGGTTATCTGAAACTAGCAGTAAGTATCAACTAAGGAGCTTATCAAATTCGGGCAATGATAAATTGAAATTACATGACATAAAATAAAATGCAATAATTACGACAAATTTTACATAGGATAAACGAGGAAACCTCTTACAATAAGGCTAAAGGAACATTTAAGTGAGGTTAAACGTGGAGGTTAGCTAAGAATTGAAAGAAATTTCGATTTAATGGTTGCGGAACATATTTGCGAAACGGATTACAATATTACTATATTAATAGGAGAGAAGAGAGAAGAGTATATTCCTAACAATATTACATTAATTAATATTTATAGGTTTTTTTAAACAAATAATATAGCAATTAGTATTTAAAAAATTGTTGTGGGCATAAAGAAAATCAATTAATCAATCCGATAAACGGGTAAGAAACAAAAAAATCTATTCAAATTCAATATTCAAATTATTATTGAGTTTTTTTTTCAATGGATTATACAAATTCATCATCTTATTACATAAAGATGTTCTGATTACTTCATCATCCTGTATAAACAATTTGCTAAAACTATCACACATACATCTACAACTAAATACATAATTTGTAGCTCAAAAATTATCTACGCAAAAATTTCTAATGTACGCACTTTTTTTATGAATTCATACACATGAATGTGAGTATATCTAAATTAAAATGAATATAGTAAAGAAGAAAAAACAAGGCAAATAAAATAAATAGAAAAGAAGTAAAAATTTAAGTATAAAAAAAATTAAAAAAAAAAAAAAACCCGCGAATTATCTCGCGGCAAAGCACGATCACAATTTATTCACAATACAACACAATGTGTGATAAAAAAAAATAAATATAAACATAACCTATAGACATAGTTTACTCTCTTAGGAAGAAAAAAACATCAACAAAAAAAACGCAAAAATAGACGCATGATGTGAGATTTGTTTTTTCATTATGTATTAATTTGGCGCTGATTTCACCTCTTTAATTGTATCATTATGTATGTGTATGGAAAAATTACTATTTTCGTTATATTTTTATTATTTATATATATACATATGTATGTATGTGCATAATGTTTGTTTATGCTGAAAAAAATGATGCTTTGAAAGTCGTGACAGTAGGCTAAATATAGAAATTATTTCTTTTTTTAATATTTGGATGAGGGGTAATGGTGGTAAGTGGCAAGCGTATGCAAAAAAAAAAAGAAAAAAATCAATACCCGGAAACAAAAACTTTTTATGTTTTCTAAAAAAAACTATTAAGCAAGCAACTTATAGAAAATAAAAGTGAAATTGCAGGTAAAACTTGTAAGAAATTTATAATATGAAATTATCAACAAAAAACCGACGAATGCAAAGTAATTTTGCGCAACGTACGCGTCAATATTTTATTCATCCCATAGTTCAATATTGACGCGAAGGATTGAAAAGCACCACAAACTTTAAGTTACAAGGACTCTCTATTAAACCAATTCGACCCAATAATACCAAGTTACTAACAATAAATTAAATTGTATGAAAACTATATCAGAAGCCTACTATATTACGAAAAGGAGACCGGACGTTAAATGCGTACTCTAAAGCAGGCCCCATAAAGGAATTCAGAAAGAACCCTTAATCAATCATAAGTACCAACAAAGGCTAAATAGTCTATTGTAAATGAGATCTCGAGACCGTGTAGGTCTTTTTGTTAAATTTTTTTTGAGTATAAGTAGTCAACAATATCAGGTTTTAGTTTGATCCAATTTAAACTTTACTGCAAAAAATCTGCATATCACATAATACATATGTATTGTAGATTGTAGATTTGTATGACGGGGGCAACAGTGCACCGCGACCACGTGTAAGGATCTATTGTGCGCTCCCATCCGAGTGCGGGCCATGTCCTACAACACACGCTCGAGACCCACCCTCCTGATGAACTCAAGCAACTTGTAAGGACCAGAAAACCGTAACTCCGCCACCGTTAGAACAAAGCCTCCTAGCACCTCCCCCCTCCTACGAGCAAGAGCATCACACTCCCCCAGGAGGTGCACCGAGGTCTTTCCATACTCCCTATAGAATGTGCAAGCATTCTCATTTTCCAGGCCCAGCCGACTGAGGTGTCCCCTAAGCCTGCAGTGACCCGTCAAAATGCCGGTGAGGACTCTCACCTGGTTCTTGCCCATCCTTATAATTTTCTTAAATCGCTTCTGGTCATAAACGCCTAGGAGCTCTTTGGTTCCGACCGCCTTCTTTCTGATTCTTTCCTTAATTCCCAACGAATAGTATGTGGTCCGATTCCGCAGAAGGGCTCCGGCCCAAGAAGAGGTGTGTTTGCCTCCTTCCTTGCAAGCGCATCAACGGCCTCATTTCCTTCCACGCCCTCATGGCCCGGCACCCAACACAGTATGACCCGGTTGCATTTGCATATCTCATTGGGCTTCTCAAGACAGCTCCATACTGCCGCGGAGGATACTGAAAACGAGTACTGCGCTCCAATCGCAGCCCGGCTATATGACATAATCATTATTTCTTGTCCCCGATACCCCCTTTCCAGACTGAACCGCACGCACATTTCAATTGCGTACAACTCAGTTCGAAACACACTCGGAAAAGTTCCCATAGGCTCGGAGAATTTGGTCCTTGGCCCAAATACACCCGCACCCGTCTCAATACTGGTCTTTAAACCATCTGCGTACCATCTAATAACGTGTGTTCTAACTGGGAGGCCCGAAAAGTCACGCTCCCAGCCCCTTCTGTTACTCAGCAACGAGGCAAAATTTTACTCGAAGCTGTTCCTCCTTACAATGTCGTCCCTAGGCATCGATTGGAGCGGAACCTCCCCGACAAGGTGACTCCGATCTCTCACACCGATTATTCCGGCTCCATTTTTCCCCAACCTGAAAATGGCAGCCTTCGCTGCCATCTCCACAACAAGGTGCAAGGAGATTAGTCCCAAAATCACCTCCATTGCCGCCGTTGGGCAAGTTCTCGTAGCCCCTGTAATGCAGACGCATGCGAGTCTCTGTAATCGTTCCAGGTTCCTTCTAGCCTTACCAAAAGCCACCCTTCTTGCCCATGAGACTGCTCCATAAGTTAGGAGCGGCACGACCATCATGGTATACACCCACCACATGACAGACGGGGAGCAGCCCACGACCTGCCCGAGATGGCCCTGCAAACCATAAGTGCCCGGGTCGCCAAAGAAGCTTGGAATCAAACACCACTCCTAAGTATTTGACCTCCGATTTTCTCTCTACAGCCGCTCCGCACACGTATATTGTGCGCAGATGCTCCAGCTTCCTTCTCTTAGTGAAAGGCACCAGGGCCGCCTTGTTAGGGTTAAGCCTGAGGCCCACAGTATCGCACCAGGCCCGGGCTACCCGTAACCCCTTTGAGCTATATCACAAAGAGTTCCCTCGAACTTACATCTAGCGATGATGACAACATCATCGGCATAAGCCTTAGGGTACTCTGCCCCACAGCAATCTCTGCTACTCTCGTAGCTAACATATTGGACATCCATAGAGAGGTGCCATAATCCACGTCCCTACGCCTCAGGGCGCCCGCAATCGCCTCATGAGATTGTGTGGTCGAAGGCCCCCTCGATATCCAGGAACGTGCTGGCAAGGCGAAACAGAGCGGTCTCTGTTGACCTCCCTGCCCGATACGCATGCTGTCAATCGCTCAGCGGCCTCCCCACCAGCACCCCCACCCGGACATGGTTATCAATTATTTTCTCCATCGTTTTCAATACGAACGAAGTGAGGCTAATTTGTCTGAATGACTTGGTCACCATGTCCCTTCTTCCCACTTTGGGAATAAAAATAACCCCAGCCACCCGCCAGGACTCGGGAATGTATCCGAAAGCCAAGCTTCTCCTGAATATTCTTATTAAGAAAGGCATAATTGGCTCCAGCCCCCGTTGCAGAAGTGCTGGCAAAATCCCATCCACTCATGACGCCTTGAAGGGGGCTGTCCTTGCTGTAGGCTGTCAAGTTCATCTTGTACTCTTCCCAAGAACCTTCTCTCTTAGCTTTATTGAAAAGCCTGCGAACCCCGACCCTCAGGTTTTCCAATCGCGGGGTCCACCAAGGTGCATCTGTGAAATCCCTTGGCACACTAATGGGGCAGTTCGATTCAAAAGCCTCGACCATAATTTCCCCGAGCTGCTCCACAGTACCAGAGGATGCCCTTTCCAACACCAGAGGATGTCTGGCCACAGTTCTAACCGAGGCCCCCAACAGTTTTGCCTCCAGGTCCCTTATGTATCCCTCCCAGTTTGTCCGCCTCGGATTTCTGAAGGAAGATTTCTCCTCCATCAACCCACCCAGACAAAACCGGATGATTCTATGATCTGACATAGAAACTGGATATCACATTCGGACTGCCGAATGTGATATCCAGTACCTCCTCTTTACTCTAGTTACAAAAGTTGGGGCATTCCCTACATTAAATATTTCTAGGTTTTCTTTAACTACAAATTCTAATAAGGACTCACCTCTAGTATTGGTGTCGCTGCTCCACAAGCCTCCGTACTAAGGTGGCGGAGGGGATGCTCCATCCCCCGGAATGTACGCTGATGCGAGCACTATCTCCAAGTCCGTCCCCCAACATTAATGCGGGCCCTGACAGGTGTGAGGTCCCTTGTCATATACTCTGAAAGTAAAATAAAGTTAATATTTTTTTTAATTAGAATGCAGGTCCTGGGTCAGTCCTGCCCATAATCCCATACTACATTCACCTGGGCGACCCTGGTGCCTTCGTCCCTCATTTATTGAGTTGACTGGCAGGGTGATCTTCCCCTGCCTTCGGGACGTCATTTTCTGGGAAGGACTCCCTAAGACTTAGAAGGGTTAGCTCCAGGTTCTCCACCATCTCCTTCGTCGGTAATGAAGGGGGACGCCCCTCATCCGGGGTTTCATATCTCTCAGAAAGACCCCCCTCGTCCGCCGATTCCTTTTTGGAATCATATGACTCCCGTGGCGATTCTACCCGGCCCGCCGAGGATTCCACCAACCCCGTTCTTTCGGGCTGCCCCATTCGGAGCCCGTGTACAGGGATTTTCCCGAACCGGTACCGCAGAATGTGACCGCCTCGCCTGATGGCTTCCACGGAAGAGTTATCGATCCCTATTCGGAGAACCTTTCCGCCGCCGTCCTATCGCTGCCCCATCTGCTTCTAGACCCGGGTGTGTATTTTCCCGTTTTGGGCCTGGAAGATGGCCAGCGTTTTTTCCCAGGCTTGGCCCCCGCTCTTTGGGACGAAGACAGTGATCACACAAGGCTTAGGGATGTCATCTCCCTTCCTTGCCATCAATTCTGGTCCGCTCCATGTACCCAGAACTGGCGCTCGCTTGATCAGCCATTCAGCTGTCTCCTCATCTGCACAATCGACGAATACCATCGCGGGCCTGAAGTGTATTCCTTCAAATTGGATTATGTTATCCCAGCCCTTGGCTATCTCGTCGATTATCGTCTCCTCCAGCTGAGTGAGCTCCTGCTGGATCAGCATGATGGAGGGGTATTCCCTCGACAGAACTGCCACCTTTACAATTTTGGCGGCCGTGGCATATGCCCGGTTCCGAGGTGGAGGGTATGGGGTGAATTCCCATATTTCTTCTTTCAGAAGTCTTCCTTCTTTTGGCCTGCTCTTCTTGGGGTGTCAAGGACTCACGTCCACGCTTGCCCCCGGAGCCAGTGGAGGTACGTCTCCAATAGGCCTCTTCCTTTCTTCCACCAGTTTCCTAGCCTCATCAGGTGGTTTTCCCTGCTTCAGGAAGCGCAGGTACCATCTGACACCTGCACCGCTGAGTCCTCGTCTCCTCGGATCATCCAAGCCTCCAGGCTGACCCAGTGATGGCAGATAGGAGGACTTCCTCCTTCTGCCCCCACGGTGCATCCCGGAAGGCTTGCCCCCCACATCGATAGCCTGCGAGGATGCGGAGGGCTTGTTCCGACTTTCCGACTTTCCTCCATGCCATTCCTCCCTTTTTCGTTATTGCAAGGGGTATCACGGAGGTTAGTCTCCATTTCCCTTGCAACCTTCTCCTTTTTTGTTAATAATACATATGTATAATACATATATATGTATTACATATTATATAATACATATATATGTAATTGCTTAAACATATTTTTTTTTATTTTTTTATTATTTTAATAGTTTGAAGCTCGGTTTTATAAGTAATAAAATTAAAACAAGAATGTGCACATATCTATGTTACGTAAAAGATGGGTGAGAGCAACAATTTATTAATATTGGCAACAATATTTATGAGCAACATTTTTGTTTTTGATTTATAAACATTCCAATATTGCTCTTACATTTATTATGTGTGTACGGGCATAAAAATAAAAATTTTAATAACTCGCTTTGAAGTTTTGTTTGTCATTGGGATATTTTAAGAAAATTATTAGTTTTTTTTTTGCAAAATTTTATTACCCGGCATTTTTCTTGTAAACAAAATTTTTTCTTTTTTGTATGTATGTAGGCATTTGCAATTGTGTATAACATATAAGTGGATGTGTGTGTGTCTAGTCGAAAATTCTTTATCAATAAAAATTTTTATGCTTGACAAAAAATAAAAACAAAAATGAAAAATTGACGTTTCGATTTTTTTCTTTTTTTTTGTGTTCTTTTTATTTGATTTTTACATTTTAAATTGAAAAATTTTTTACAATTTTAATATTGCCGGGTTGTTTATCTTTATTTTTATGTTAATGAAATTTGAATAAGTAATAAATAATGAACAAATTCTTAAAATATTTTTTTTGATTATCATCTGAGCAAAAACATTTTAACATACATATAAGAAATATTAATATTATATAATGTGTACATATTTAAAGTATATTTTATTGCGAATACATTATAAAAAAAATTTAAATTGTATTTTTTTTTGAAAAATATTTGAAATATTAATTTTTTGAACATATACATCAACAAAAATCTTAAATAAAAGTATTTATCTACATATCCATCCGTGTAAATAAAACTATTAAATTCGGAAACAACAAAAATTGAAGACATTGCAAATTATATTCAATATTGTTTATTTCAATTAAAAAAAATATATAAAAACATATAAAAAAATTTACTTATGTAAAATCATGTTAATTTTTAAATTGTGATAAACTCTTACTTAAACCAAAAATAATATTAAGATCGTTTTCACAAGCCGATTAAAGTTTCTAAATTTTCACTAATTATAACAGCTAAAAAAAATGTAAACTTGATGTAAGATTTCTTACGAATTTCCAAAACTCGACTTTAATTAAAAGTTCAACGAAAACAAAAAATAGATTAAACCTTCTAAGTAAGTTATATTGATGGCGAGTAATGGTATAACAGCAGAGCCTCTTGTGGCGAACACTCTGACTTTTCCGCTGTTGTTAGAACCACATTTATCACAAACACTAATAAAGCATACAAAGTGTTGACAACAATTATCTCAAATCGCCTAAGAGAAAAATTAGAAAGACAGGGTAACCCCAAACAAAGCAATCCTCAGCTCAGTGATTACTTTGTTTAGAGAGCTCAGTAAGTTGAGCTCGCCAATAGTACACAGAGGAAAAATATGCGCTTTTCACCGTTCAATCAGAAGCCAAACAGGGTTGCCCACTTTTCCCGTTACTCTTTACAATCGTGCTAGCAAAAGATTTAAATTATGCAGATGACATTTATCTTCTCTCCAACAAGCGACATACGGAACAAATCAAAACACCTTGAATACCTTGCCAGAGAGATGAGTCTAGAAAAAAACATAGACAAAACTTGCACAATAAAGATAAACTGCATTAGCACAGCCGGTCAACCAGCTCAACAGCCCAAAAATCAGCTTTTGCTGCTTGAACTGCATTATAATACCCGATGTTGGGGCCCATATAGATGTAGACAACAGATTGAAGAAAGCAACTGCAGTGTTTAATAGACCACAACCGATATGAGGAAGCGGCCTAATATTTAAACAGACTAAGCTTCGGATATTCCGGTGCTGTGTAAAATTGGTTCCGTCAAAATCCGTTCACGACAAATTGCAGGAATTTATCAATAGATGACTCAAAATAATATGCACAATATTCGAATAAGCGACTGAGACCCTTGGATAATATCAAGCGAGGAGTCTATCGGTAGACAAATAAGGAGAAGAAAGTGGAAATGTACTGGACACACCCTTACAAACCCCCAAATAATATCGCAATAATCTTGGAATGAGACCCACAATATTCAAAAAGATCCAGACGCCACAGGAACGCTTGGTATATATCTGTAAATTCAGAACTAAAAAAATCAGATCTAACATATAGGGTCAAGCAAAAAATAGAACGAGGTGAAGATGTAAAGTAGAAGTCCTATGCTCGCAAGAGGAGCAAAGAAAAAGAAATTGCAAATGGTTAATTTGAGATTAAAAACAAAAAGAGCTTGGGAATTGTATTGGAGACTTTCCTAGAACATACATGCATAGTCAAATTTTTGACAATTGTTCCAAAATATTGTAACTACTTTGGATATAAACACTGTCATCAGCTTTTTATGAAACACTTAATACAACTTCCAAAAAAAAAACTAAATAAATTACATATTTGTTGTTCATCTCTTAAGCAAAATATGAGAAAAGAGGAAAGTAAGAAGTGGAAAAAAAGGAAGAAAAAATAATAATTCTTAAGACTACAACTTAGACTGGAAAAGAACAAAATAAAAAAAAAACGAAAAAAGAGCAAAGCATGAAATTGAAAGTGACATTGAAAGAACGTTGTTTTTAATTTTGTGCTGTTTTTAGAAAATTTGAGTAGAAAAAAAGAAAAAAAATAGAAAAAATAAAATAAATAAATAATTTTTTTTTTGATTAAATGCGACACGCACATTTTAATATTTTTTTTTGTTTCATTTTTAAAATTTTTCTACTGTCATACTGTTGTCATATTTAATGATTATCAATTAAAAAATAAACATAGAACATTTTCATTATGACAATCGTTGATCGTATTAATGTATATGTGTGTATATATATATGTATATAATATTAGTAAATCTTAACAATCTCAAATCTTTGATTTTCGTTTAATTACAAGCTTAAAAAAAAATTAAATTTTAAACATCCGTGATAAATATAAATAAGGGCTTAGTTTAAGTACACACATTTTTATTTAAGTATACCTAGTTACACACGATTACATAACGTACCTGTAGCATGGATATGAATATAAAAATTCGAACTAAATAATTCAAGATTTTAATTGAAACTTAAGAAGATTTAAGAATTCTCAAATTAAATTGCTTAAAAAAAATAAAAATATGTATTGTAAGAAGAAGCAGAGAATAATACACATATAATCTCATTAAAAATCTATTTGATTACTTTGAAATTTATAGTTATGTATGTATGTTGCATTATAATCCGATATTGAGACAATCAACGATTTCGGGGATGTGAATAAATTTTTGCTTATTTCGAGATCCCCTCTTATGAAATGATGCTGAAAAATTTTATTTTGCTCGTTAGTTTGGTTAAAAATTTTAATATTTTTCTTCTTTGAATTTAAAATCTAAGGTAAAATAATTAAAATTTTGTCAATTATTACAGAATTAAATTTGATAACTAATATAATAATTGTGGAAATTGTAAAAACTAAGGTACAAAAAATAATCGTACCTTTTTTAATTAGAAATATAAAATTTTATCGATTTAAATTCTAACTAAAATTAAATTATTAATAATTACTTAAATGACCTATGTTTAATTCAAATTACCATAATTACTATGCTACCTTCCACAAAAGTTTGATGAACTTTCCTTGAATTAATTTTAATTTTGTATTTTTTTCTAATTACAGATTTTTATATTGCTTTTTTTCTATCAAATATTTGAAAATAAGTCAATATCCTTTTAATATACTGTGAAGGACATTCAAGAAATTGTTCTTGTTTTGTTTATAAATTCGTTTTTGTATAAAATTAGTAGTGGTAAAAATGCAATAATTTTATATTACGAAATTGATATAAAAAAGTGTATGGCTTTGGAAATTATGGTAAAAAGTAATTTCGTATTTGAAATTGACAATATTTTCTTTACGCATAATTTCGTTCACTTGTTGATTCAATTAATCTCTTTTATGATTAGGTAATTCAAAAATTTTTAAATTTTAATGAGAAAGTTTCCAAAAATTAATATGCCAAAAATCTAAATTTAAATCAATTTAAATTGATGATGCTTATAATAGGCGGTAAAATTTCAGTTACTTAAATATCATTAAATGACATTTAATGACAATTATTTTATATTTATGTCATTTCGTACATTTAAAATGCTACTTTTATTTGGTTGTCCAAATAAAAGTAGCATTTGATCCTATGATTTTTAAAGGCAGTATTAATTTTTTTTACAATGCAAGTATTTTGGTTATTTATTTCTTTTTAATACACATGTCATATTGAATAGGCGCCTAAAATTATGCATTTTTTTCTAGTTTTCTTATAATTAAGCAATGATTTTTACTCAAATTATATTTTATTTGTAAATATTTCTACTCTAATTTCATAATAGACGAACACAATTAACAATATTTACAATTCATTTTATATTTTTTATAAAATTTCATTAAAAAGATATTTTGACATGTATATATATATTTATACAACAGAGCTTTTTTTTTATAACATAGAAAACGTAGGTAGTTATCCTTTTTTCTATTTTTGTATTTTATTCAAACTGGATTTTCATGTTTTCGTACAGAATATGTCAAAAAATTGTCACAAAAATTTGTTTTTATCATTTCATATATATTCAAAGAGTAACTGTATATGTCCATGAATGTACATACATGTATTTATATTATGTACATGAGCATTACGGTTTTGTATGTTTGTACACATTTGTAACATCAATAATTTTTTGTGTAAATTGAAAAGTGTGTATCTTAAATCGATAAATAATATAGACTGTATTGTAAATTTATTTTATTATACATTTTATGGGAATGGTTTTTGTTAAATAATAATATAAAGGATTTTAACATTTAGAGTAGAGGATAAATATTTTATACATTTAATGTACACGTGTAATAAATATTGCTGTGTAAATCTTTTTATCCCATGGGAAAAAAATAATAAAAAAAGATAAGTATAATTAAATATTGCGTCTATCAAATTACTTATTATGAGTGTATATGTACGTAGGCATATATTTGTATTTTCTGTAATTTATTTGTAATTTAAGTAACTAATTACATATGTATTTGGTTGTAAATAATTATTTTGATATTTTGTATTATATTGCTTCTTTTAAAATATATAAAGCTTAGGAGATCTCTTTTGAATTTGTCGTAACTTTGTACTGAAATAATAAGAGTTGGAGCAAATTGTTGTTTAGAATAGATTTGCGTCTTTATAATTAACACGAGTTTGAAGTTTGAATTAGAAGAACAAGAGGTTTGGTACGAAATTAATAAGTTCTTTTTACTTTTTCCATTTTCTATTTGGGAGCATTTGACGTTAGTCAAGCGTCAGTCTCAAGTCATATTGACAGTTAACGAGGCCGTGACCAACCTGCCGGGGTTTTTTCCCTTTATATTATATGTTGACGATTATTGATATTTATTGTTTATTTTTGTTACTATACAATATTTGTTACTTTTTGATTAAAGGACCAATGCTGTAACCACTGCGCCATTGCTCAGATAAGTTCTTTTTATATCTAGTAAAAATTTCACTGATCTCATTAGTAATCTTTCAAACTAAATTTAAAATAGTAATCGAAACGTGATCTATTTGTTTTGTTATAATTTTTTAAAAATTTTGAATATAAGCTGTTTGACAGCAAGTGGATTTGCAACCCATTGTAAATGAGGGCCGGATGCGAGTTATTTTGTGCCCACTGCTATAAAACGGCGAATGGTTTTTTTAATTCGGCCCATAATTCTCCGGCGATTGCATTTGCCTTATACGGAGCGATATTAGTTGTTCTTATTTCGAAAGTAAAATTTTTTATAGCACAAACAATTTAATTTTAAATAATATTAAAATTGAATTAGTAAAAAAGATCAATAATTTTCCCATTATTTTTTTAATTATTTTAAAATGAAAACACCATACATGTGTATGTCTATGAAATTGTTAGGTTAGGTTTACTTTCATATATATTGTGTCCGTTCTATTATGAGTATGTGTTGTGTATTACTGTCATTTATGATTAATTATATGACAAGTTATGAATAATATATTTAATCAAATACATATAAATATCCTAGAAAATTTGATACTTATAAAATGAAAATTAAAATTGAAAAAGAAACATTTCAGTTAGGATTTTATTGCTTAATAAAATTGTGAACCTTAAAAATGTAAATTTAATTATAAAATTAAAAAAAAATAATAATAAAAACCTTTAGAAGAAATCGGCATTTTTGAGAGCACAAATTTTTCAAACTATAACAATAATGGGAATGAAATCTTTAAAAATTAACAATAAATTTATTAATCCAAAAATTTATTTTTTGATTTTTCAGTATTAAATATATTTAAATTTTAAATTTAAATCAAAATGTGACATTTTAAAACGAAAAAAATTCAAAATAAAATTAAAAAAATTTTTAAAATATCCTGTGCTTTCTTTTAAAGAGACACGATATTTTTTTTATAAACAAACAACAAGAAGAATTGTAGAATTAAGAAAAAGAATTATTAAAAATTTGATTAATAGGGGGGAAAAATTAATAAAAGAAAAAAATTTTGAAAAAGAAAAAATAAAAATTTTCTTTTTCTTTAAATTGTGATTAAAAATTTTATGCTTTGGAAACGGAAATAAATTGTGATAATTTTTTTTTTGACAAAATTTCGAATATTTTTAGAAAATTTTTTTATTTAATTTAAATCTTTATTATTTCTAAAAAAAATTTAAAAAAAAAAATCTAAACAAAATTTTAAAAATAAAATTGAAATTGAAAAAAAAACGAGAGGAACTTTAAACGTTACAAAAATGTTGAAAAAAGAGAAACCGATGTTATCAGTTGATGCCTTAATTCAGGCACAAAATAAAACACCATGGTTGCAAAATCAAAGAGCTTATATGGGTAAGAAATTATTTTTTTTTGAAAAATTTATTTTATTTTGAATAAAATTGGAAAACTATTTAAAAACGAAGTTGTAAGAATGCTTTATATTGCAAAGAAATGAAAAATATAAATTACAAAAAAATTAAAATCCAGGTTTTCGAGGTACTCGTAGACCGTCAAATGTAAAATCTTTTCCAGTTTTTTTTTAAATTGGGAATTTGATTCTTATCCGATTGCGAATGAATACATAAAAAGAAATTATATTTTCGAGTTCGACTCTGTCTTCAACTTTTAAATTTGGTTAAATTTGCTTTATGGACTAATTTTATTTAAACCCGGATCAGGTGTGCCAATTTTTTAAAGATTGTATCAAAATTTCAAATCTGTTTTAATTTTTATGCTACCCTAACGTAGTTTAGAATTCATTTAGGAAGTATCGAACTGCGAGAATTCATTGCAAAATAATACAAAATTTTGTGATTTCTTTACAAGATAATTTGAAATATTTAAGTTATCGCACTATTCTGCAAATGCCTGTGCTATTAACTATTATTTTTAATGAAAAAAATTAATAGTTCGTTTAATAATATGAAAATTAAGCAAGAGTCCAAAATCGTACACATAAACTTTCGATTCTTGTTTAAAAATTTAAACCTTAATTAAATTAAACTTTAAAATTATTATTTAATGATCTATAAAAAAATTATAGAGATCTCAATTCTCATGATCTTCACAATTCACATCTTAAAGAAACGAAAAGAAAAACAAAACAAAAAAATTATTAAAACTCAAGGTCTTTTTTCGCAGTCTTTGTTTCTCTCTATTTTTCCAAAAAAAAAAAAAAAAAAAACAAAAAAAGGTCGAAAAAGTGCCAATTCTCAACGTATATAGGAAAAAAAATATATAGGTATAATAATAACAAGCAAAAGTGTTTCAGTCGATCTCAACCGACAGAAGTATGTATACCCTACAGGAAAGGCCTATGCGATGAAAAACTTATTATAGAAACTAGTTTTTGAAATATTTAAAATTATATTTTAGGTATAAAACAACAAGATCTCAACCATAACTGAACACATAATTGCCAAACTTCGTTCAACTAGATTTATTTTTCTTTCGAAATTGTTCAACTACAATAGCAGCTCCCGTTGCCAAAAAAAAACAATTACTGAAAGCTTTAGCGGTCTTTTCTCTTTTCGTTTTATATTATCGTACGATCGAACATCTTGTGTAAATGTCAGCGCAGATAAGCAATATGTACATGTTCAGGCTGTATGTGACTGCATCAAGTAGGCTGAAACTACGTATCTACAAAATAGAAAAGGTTATGTAGGGTATAAAAATTGTAACTCTTTACGCACTTCTTTTTTCTCTTTGTTCTTATTTTTATTTAACTTTTTGAACTTTTAGGTTAATGGTGAATTTTGTTTTGCAAGAGAACACATTTTTTTTTCCAAAAATGAAATAATCACAACACAAACACAACAATAGAAAATTTTGTATAATTGAACAATAACAAAAAAAGTAGAACTATAATGAGTGTGAGGGGTAAGAATGTAACTAGAAAGAGTCAAGTATGAATATCAAAAGTAAAAAAAGCTAAAGTTAAAAAGTTGAAGAGTAAATTATCAAAAAAAAAAACACAAAAAACCGGTAACCAGTTTTCTATATTTTTTTTTGTTATTCACTATTTTTTCTTTTTTTTTTATGACGAACTCATAAAATACGGCAAACCTATGTAAAAAATTTCTTAAGTAGCTTTTAATAGAAATTCCCCGTGACTCCGTGTTTTATTCATTATGAATTGCTAAATTTAACCAGTTTTTTTTTTTTTCTTAGAGACGAGTTTACAAAGCAATAAGAAAACCAAAAACAAAATATTAAAAAGCCAAAAGCGAGGAAACTAAGAAAGAAGAAAAGAAAATGAAAATTTAAAAATATTTTAAAAATTTTTTAAACGATTATTATTTTTGTTATTACTTACTTAGCCTTATATATTAAATATGCGTACACTTACTATACTTACAGTTCACGTAATACACATTCATGCATATAATTTAATATAATTAAATTTTTTTATGACCGGTATTTAATTAACAATTATCAAACTAGGAGAGAAAACGCAAAGAAAGAAATACTCAAATAATTATTAAAACTAGATTGATAGATTCGAAATTGCACGAAAGCGAATTATAACTTTCCACTGCATTTTTAGATTTAAGAAAAAGATCCGTAAAAGACGACAGTTGAATACATACTGAGAAAAGCTTTCTTACAAATCTATATAGTTTTAGGTAGTGAACCGTAAGTCTGCCCATCTCCTCTTGTGGAAATGAATTAATTTCGTCCACCAGATATTCTACTTTGAATTGGATGGAACACGCAATTGGACGTTACTTGACAGAGCTCTGTTTCTCTCATTATAATGTATTTCCCCTTTTTGCAATTCCTTTTCCCTCCACATTCAATGGTTTTGTATTGTTTTACCATATCAATGAGAGTGATGACTTAGGGGAATTAGGGTAATCTCACTGTTCAGCTGAAAATTAGATTTTCTTCATTTCAGTGCTCGAGGTGTCTACTATTATTGATTATAAGTATTTTTGCCTTGGAAAAGGTTAATCTACGGACTCCCTGATCTATGCAAATCGAACAAATATTCTTACTTTCAGTACATTTTCTCTGCATGGTCTGGTAGGGAACTCATTGGATGCAAGGGAAGTGTCAGCTGGATGCTTCTTTTAGATCGAGGGGCATTAACTAACACACCACATAATGTCATCTACGGCTCACTGCGTCGACGTTATGTCGATGTGACGCCGAGTGGGTGCTTTGGTCGTATTTTACAGGATAGGCTCCGCCATAGCTGATAACACGCTCTATATCTCCGCTGTAAAAAGCTGTCCGCGAGGCGGGGTTTTTTCACCCCTTCTGTGGTCTGTTAAGGAGGATGATTTGACTGTTGTCCTCAGAGCCTCTGGGATCGAAGTGAGCGAGCCACACTGATGATGTGATGGCCTTTGTCCTTGGAAAATTCGGGAGCATGACCCCTGAATATTCTACAACAAAATTTAAAGATTGTGTAGCAAAGCAGTGCAGCTAAATATGAATCCTAGCAAGAGCACTTTGATTGCCTTCACAAAACGAGTCCCACTCTGTTTGGCAAATACGTTGCGTATTCCAGGATGGTTAAGAATTCAACAGTTGAAAATTCAATTTAGACAGGACAATCGAAAGAGCAATCGAAGGCCTTGTGGACGTGTAAAAGTTTCGTTGAAAATACATGGGCATTAGTTCTAGTCAACTTCGATCGTGGATACGACGTAGTGTTTTCTAATCGACGTGTATGGAGGGAGCGTGGTTCAATTTTTAAGATTAGTTCTGGTGTATGGTACATTGATGGGTCCAAAGCAGATGTGGGCGTGTACGGAGTACGGCCGTACGGTGTTTCAGCCTGAAATACATGCAATAGAGATCTGCCTGAAAGTGGGCTTAGAAAAGGTTTAAAAAAAATCAGGCCAACCTGGTTTGGTGCTGTGTGGTCGTACTGGTGGAACTGACGTCAATACACACTAAACATTTATTTAGGTGCTGGAATACAGTGTACATGGGGGTAATGTGATTGCGGAGGAAATCTGAGATAACCTTCGTTACGTCCGTCCCTTCTGTTAACAGTCAATGTCTGGTATAAGGGGCAGACTTGCTGTTCTGCTTGAGAAGAGGTCGAATTTCATGTGGGGTCGAGTCATCATGTCCTTCCATCTTGTACAAGAAAATTCTATTCCTTTACTGGCTTCTTTACTGGGTAATTGTTCGGTGAAGTATCACTTGCAGAAATTGGACAAATAGAACTCCCCCCTGTGTAGATTCTTCCAGGACAATAAGGGGACGGCCATGCATATTCCTCAACTCCATGGGGGCTATCTGTGTATTTACTTGGGACCGCTGTAGTATAAGTGATATGTGGGACGGCTGCAATAAGTCATGGCTGTATGTGGTAATCGGATGGGAGATGCTCCTTTCTCTCTCTCTTCAACATATCTCTCTTATATCTCTCTTCAACAATCTATAAGTATGTATTAAGCAACCATTATAACTGCAATATTTTCATAGTATTGCCAACTTCTGCAATACTTTGAAATTTAACGTACTTCGATTTTAGTTTTTTCTTCTTGGTATAAAAATAAATTTTCAATAATTTTTTCAATAAAATTTAATATCAGGGGGTTGTTACAATAATTACACCGCTTTGATATTTCTTCTTATAGGCAACACGTTAATAAATTATGGCGTTAAAATAAAAATAGCGATTGATAAGACCCCCAAAGGCATAAGATATGCAAGGAAAGTAAAAAGAGTGTTGAAATTGTACTTCTCTTTCAAATTTAAATAAAATTTAAAATTCTTTTTAAGATGCAGAAATTGTCTTTCAGAAATTTTGCTACTAAATATTTTATTAAACAAAATAATTTAAGAATAAATTTTTTACTCCTTTTTTTTGTATTGCCTTCTTCATACATTTATATTTTATGAATTTTTAAAAATTCTGCGCATTCTTCATAAAATTTTTTATTTTTTGTATAATGTTAAAAATACAAAAGTATTAATGTATGCAGAGTGATAAGAATATAAAAAAAATTTTGTTCAAATTCTAAGCATGAAATCCCATTTTTATTTAATGACATTCTAATTTAACATTCTTTGCAAGTACATTAAAAAAGTACATTGGCGAAAGAAAAACAGGTTTTAAATTTTTATTATGTAAAAAAATATAAAAATGAATGACAGCAAACACCTCATTAGAAAAATTAATTTTAAAGATCAAAAATTAAACTTTATGACAAACTGAAACAATTTTTTAGTAGTAAGAAGAATGAGGTTGTCATTTGTTAAAAACACCCATTTATTTTATATGGTGATAAATGGTAAACTTTAGAATTGATTAAAACTTTTTATACAAAATTAATTGAGCCTAAATTTTGATTTTTTAGAAGTTCATATATTTAAATGTTGTGCAAATTTATATATTTAGAACAAATATGTCGAAATACTTGTTCCAGTTGTTTTACATGTAATCAACTGTATACAAATTGTTTTAAATGTATTTAACAGTTTGATTTACTGCCGTTCAGGGCTGCTGAAAGAGCAAAGCAACGTCAGTTGAAACAAAATATTTTAATATCATGGAATTTTTAAAAAACGGAAATATTAAAATTGTTAAATTTTAAGATATAGCTTTGGATTTCTTAATTTAATGAGATTTTCTTTATAGTGAACAAAAGTGTTTTAAACATTTCTTTGTTTATATGGCGATAAGCGGTGGAAGGTCACACGAAATGTGTTTGCCAGGTTTGTCACCGTCCTATCGCAAAATCTACATAAAAAGATTATTCCAAATTTTACCAATTTGCGATTTTTTATATGATATTTCCCTGGACTTTCTTTATTTCTAACTGCCTTCAAAAAACTTCCTCGATTATGATATTACAAACAACTTCGCGTCGACGCAGTAATTTAAGTAATTTTTTTCTAAAATACCTCAAAAAATTTGGTATTTTGTATCTAAATTGTAAGTTAAACTTGAGGAATTATTCAACACATGAAGTTTTCCACAGAAATTTAAGTTCGAACTGAAATAATTCTTACAGGATTTATGAAACCGAATCTCATTCCATTACGTATAGGTGATTGCAGATGATAGCAGTAGATTTTAAAAAAATTTCCTTACGAAAGTATAAAATCACCAATTTTTTTATAAATAATAAAACTATAACTAATTAGGTAAACATTTTTATAATAATACGAAACGAGCTAAAACGTTTTTTTTATTTACTTTTAGACCATCTTAAAAAAGATTTATCTACGTATACAAACAATTAATAATTATAAAATTTTATTATGTCTGATGTTTTTGTGGTAAATGTCAGAACTAAATATTAAAAACTACTTTTTTTAAAAGCTTTAATTATAGGAAGGTAACTATAAACTTTTACCTATAATGTTTATACTTCGGTACCTAATACGTTGTATAAAATAAGTATGAAACTATTAATATAAATGTATTAATAAAGGGATGCCACATAACTTAAAATATTACGTAATTAAGAAAAATAACTAAGTTTTCACGAACGAGCTTTCAATGAGGAGATTGAAAAATCCCCAAAGGGTAGGCTCGTCACCTACCTAGTAAACTCAATGACGTAAGAAACTGGTGTTCATGGTTATCTACAATATCGTGTACTAGCTCAATGCTCTTCCCAGGAGTGATGTAGGAATAAAAATAAAAAAAGCCATCTGCACTTTCTAAGGTTACCCTAAATCTTTATTGAATGTGTTTCAACTATACGGGTCGCGACTCATTCTTAAACGTGTGTCTGGCAGCATTCCGAATATGCCCAAGCCGACCCCTGAATCTGCTTTTAACCCATTAATTTATGGTACCAGAGCAAAGACTGGGTCACCATACAATAATTCGTATTCACAATCGAGGTTATACCGCGGGATCGCTCGCAACTAAAGTCCCTTGAGTGTTCTGTTTCAATCTTTACCCCGCGACCTTATCATAAGTAAGTAGGCGATAAGTTGTTATCCCAACAAAAGCCTGTTGTGGGTGTCCTCATAGACATCTGGCAACTGGTGTGGGGGTGTCCTCATGAGACATCTGGCAACACTGGATGAGATGTCTTCTAGTAATATAAATATATAAATGTATAAACATGCATAAACGTATATAATGTAAATTAATAATCTGTTTGGAATGTTTTGAGGGTAGTGTAAGTAGGAGGATGATCGTGTTTTTTCTCTCTTTCTTTTTTTACAATAATAATAGTATACATACATATATATATAATTATATATTATTTAAGAGAATTATAGAGATAATATGATTTATTAGTGAATATTAGTTAATTGACAGGTAACATTTTATATGTATGTAAGTGTGGATACATACATACATATGTAAAAAAAATGAATATGTGGTACATACGTATGTATATAAGTGCGAAATGAAATATTTTTTTTAAATTACGCATAAAATATTAAATGAAAAAAAAATGATTGATGTTAAGTCAAATTTGTTTAGAAAAAAAAAAGAAAGAATAAAATTGAGTTTTTTTTTTATTTTTTATGCGTGACATTGAAAATTGCAAATCATTTTCATTTCGTTTTGTTATTTTTTTCGGAATTTTGTAATACATACTCGTATTGATTTCTCGCCTTTGCGATATTATGTTTGGCAACGTCTTGCATACATAATTTTATTCATATACTAATATAATATAGTAACATTTCAATAAGAGCAACTGAAATATGATAAAGTAGGTCTCCTTCTAATATTTTTTTCCGTATTTTGTCTTCTCCCCATAAATACATATGGAGAGTACTTTCGTTCATTAGTTGAGCGAGTTTTTGTGACATAGTATATGTAAAACTCCAAATATGTAGTTTTGATGTAAATGCGAAATGGAGATGCCGTGATAAAAAAAGTGCGTATATAAAATTAGAATTATCATAACAAATTCTTTAAATTTATACGTATATAATTTGTATAGAATAGTAGCAAGGTCATTCTAATTTGACATTTTGCTTTCTTGAAGAGCTAACTTATTGTGATTATTTCAAATAACCTGACAAATTTCAAATAACCTTCATATTTCAACATTTTAAAACTATATCTATTGAATATAATTTAATGAAAATTATGAAACTTTGGATAATTAAAACAACATTTTTTTTTCTAATTTTAGGTAAGTTGCAGTTCTGTTACTGAAACAGCATTTCATACAATTCTCACCATACTTTCATACTCACCACGAATAGGTCATCATATTTGTAAGTGAAAAACTAGAATTATAATTTGAAGTTCTTGGATTTGATATTTTCAATGCCAAAATACATACCTTGAATTCGTAAGTCGATTGTGTAGAGTTTAATGGCACTATGTTTACTGTATATATATGGCTTTTTTAAGTATAACGTATATGTATATATGTATATAATACATATGTAATATATTTTCAATTAAAAAATTTCCTGCGGTGTATCATTATTAAATGTACATTAAATTCAATAAGTCACAAATATCATGACAAAACAATTTTCTGTATATTTTGATGGAAACCTGAAAAAATTTCCCATGAAAGTTATGAAAAATTTGAAGCATTTTTATTTTAATAAATCATAGGAGGCGTTGGCTCTATATAAGCAATTTTTTTTTTCTAATAATTTTATATATTTTTTTTTTTTTTTTTGCTTTGTTGTAAACATTATTGCATTTATGTGTTTGAGTTTAATAAACGAGTGTAGTATTTTTACTACCTTTTTTGAAAATTAAATTATTTTCGTTCATTAGAATTATACATATTTTAGCCTATGTATATTTGTAAAAATGGAAAGTGATTTATGTATTTCCAAAGCATGATGTAAAATGATTGCTTTCGGATTAATTCAATTATATCTTCAGTAATTGTAAATCTTGAACTTCGGAGATAACGATATTAAACGGATACTAAATAGCTGTAACGTTACTGCTATAGAATGTAACATGTAGGAGAATAAGTTGATTTGTATATCTACTACGTTTTTAAATTTCATAACGTAGTTACTTTTTCTGTTTTCTTACATTAAACATACAAAGTGTTCAGGCCTTGGTCAACTTAAATAATTTTAAGTCTTTTAGGTTTTTTTACGAAAACATCCTATTCTTATATCACATATTGATCGTATTCAAGTAAAAGCCAGTGAGGTAAAGAGGACGTTCAACCAAGAATCAAACTTGTGCAAATTTAGTACAAAACTCACATAAGGTAGCTCGAATCTTTAAAAGGATATTTAAGTTTAAATATCTTATATAAAAGCCTCTTAAACTACAATTGGCTCGAAGAAACCGAAATTTTTCAAAGAAAAAATGAAATTCTTTTGATCTATGATTTGGTAAAAATTAAATGTACGTTACTCATTCACAAATTTTTTAACCTAGAAATCATACCTCGACTGTGTTGCCCAAAGGGGTGAAATACAATTCATAAATACCTGGAATCGGAACTTTGGATAATATTGAACATACTAGCCATAAAAATACAGCATACCATGGAAATTCAACATCAACGCATTTATCAATCCACTTCAATAACTGTCTTAATCATGGTCGGAAGCTTCTTAATGTCCTACAGCTGACAAGAAAGTTAATCAACGATAAATATTGAGTAATTACAATGACATTTCATAATTAATTATTAAACTTTTGTTTATCTTATGTTTACTATTTTTCTCTGTTATAAAAAGAACGCTCGGTGCACACTTGCACACTTTGTGTTCTATTGAATGTATAACCTTAAACGTGTATATAGCTTGTATATAGCTTTAGATAAATTTTCGTTCTTGAGTCTTTTTCGTGTCCTTTTTATTCACTATCAAAATAAAAATTTCTTTGAAAGGAAAACACTGTTCATATTAGAAACAGTTTCAACTTCAAAAAAGGACTAAAAGTTGTTGTAGGTCTAGTTGTATATGATTGAGTGGAATTTTTTTTTCATGCTTCTTTTTTGTTTTTTGTGGGATTGTGGGCTTTTTTTTATTTTTTTAAGTGTTTTTTTTTTTGATATATTTTATTCAACTTTTTTGTTTTTCGTTTTTGAAGGATGAAACCACAAAAATGATTACATTTTTTTACCATGCTTTGCTACTATCCGCATATATGCAAAATAAAACATCATTTTCATTACAAAATGGAAAAAATAACCAAAATGAAGCGTCTGGCAAGGGACCGCATAACTGAATCCCTGTTGTTATAAAAAAAAATATTTCTAAATATTTTAATTTTTGTTTTTTTTTTACTAAGAAAACAACATTTTCATTTTCGAAAGTGGGCGAATATTTTGATGATATTAAATTTTTGATATTAAAATAATTGAAATTTTTTTCTTTGAAATAAATTATAAAATTTGAAATAATTTTCATAAGTTGCAGTGTTCTTTTTATATAAATTTGGGGGGTTTTTCGTGAAGAAAAGTACATCAGTTTCTAATTTGAACTTAATTTTTCTCTCATACATATAGTATAGGATTTTGATTATCCAATGGTATTTAAAGTTCTTATTTAAATTTTTTTAATAAATTTGAATTGTTTTAGTGTGATTAAAAAGTGTAATGCCGAAAAATGTTGTGATAGGGGGGACGGTCTGGGGTAGAGTTTCTGTCTCAAGAATTCTGTCTCGGGAAATCTCGAGAAAAACACTGAAAAAATTGTGATTTTTTCTCGAGAACTTATTTTAAAGAATTTTCGGGAATTCTCATTTCTCGAGAATTTGTCGAGAAAATTCTCAAGCAGTTTTATTACCATGCAGCTTGCAGATGAAGTTGCAGCTAAACTTTTAAAATTTTTGATTTTGCCGCTTTGTGAAGCGCTACTTGTTATTAGGTATTCATTGGTTGACTGTCAGTAGGCTGTCAGTTATAAAATTGAAAAGTGAATAAAACCTTTCATTTTAAGAACTTTTTCTAAATTGAATTTTTAGGTTTTTTAAAATAAATTGATATTATATGAAAAAATAACAAGAAAATGAATGAGTAGGAAAACGATGATGTTTGGAAAAATTTCGCCAGAAATTGGGACTTGGCAATTTGCAAGTTTTGTGCTAAAACAATTTCATGTAAATCATCATCAACAACTGGTTTACACCGACATCTCACTGGACTTCACAAAATGAAGAGAAAATTTAAAGACGACTTATCTTTAGCACCATCACCAAGTGCATCTAAAATATTTAAAACGAACGGAAAAGGTAATCTCGATTTCTCGAGAATTCTCTTGATTAATTTCTCGAGAATTCTCGAATCTCGAGAATGAAAATTTTTAGAAAATTGAGAATTCTTGAATCTCGAGAAATAAAAAACATCGAGAAATCAGAAACTCTAGTCTGGGGCTTGTTTATGAAAATTTTTATAAATAAAAAGAATTTTATTGAAAATAATTGACTTGGATAAATTTTGACCAAAATTGTTGTGTTTTTCACAAACTTCATTCCGAAAAATGTTCAATTCACATAAAATTAGTTAGAAATTTTAATTATTTTATTCAAAGTTTATTGCAAAGATTATGGCTTCGTGAAAATTTAAAGTTGAATAACTGTAAATCAAGTTTAAATAAGATCTCCTTTTATTTCGATTTTTTATTCACTTGTTTTGGTGAGAACAAAATGAAAAGATATGAGAATTAATTGATAAAAATGAGTAATTTTACTGGAGTAGGTTCAACATAAGAGCGCACGTTTAAATTATGTTTGTTCGAAAAATTCTCAAATTTTCACAAAATTTTAACATTTTAGAATACACAACGTTTAAATGTCAAATTTTATTGTGTGTACTGCTTGATAATTTCAATTCACTTTAATTAATGCCTTATTAATTGCAATAAAAATTGTTCAATCTCCAATTTCTGTCTGTTGGATAACCTTCTATATAAATATAAATAACACAAATACATACATTCACACTAATTTATATAAAAATATCAAAAACTATTTGAACTTGAAAATTTTCCTTTGCTATACACATAAGTGTACCTACCACTAACAAATTCACTTGGATTTTTTTCATACACAAAATTGCACGGTTTGTCTGTGTAGCTTCTAAAAGCATTACGAAGGATTTCGCACACGAATACAAAATTTCCTTCAATGTCAAATTATTTAAAAATTGCATTTTACAAGGATAACTAAATACTTTTATAATTAAAACAAGAAAACAGAAAAATGCAATTATTGTCCTTGAATATTAAAAAAAAATTTGTTGTTTTCCCTTCTATTTTTGTTTTTTTTTTCATTTTTTTAAATGGTGCGAATATTTTCTTTTTTTAATCCTTTCTAAAATTCTATGTATTTATTGCAATTTATATAGAATTTTCTATTTATTATGCGGTTCGCATAACCATTTAATGTGCTTGTATGCGCAAAAATACAGTTGTGTGTGTGTGTGTATTTACAAATGTATAAGTTTGCAGTATAATGGTTTGCATTTCGTGTATTCTGATTGCACATACATATAAATGTATGGAATATAACGTGTGCAATTTTTGTTATACGTTCTTCAGTGTTTTACTAAATTTCTTGTTTTCCTCTCTTCGTTTGAGTTGTGTACATTAGATATGTGCATAACTTTGTCATATATGTAGGTATTTTTGTGCATATAAAGAACGTGTAAAGTTAATATTTTATTTCTGTGTTAGTTTACCAAAACCATTTTTAACCAACTTTAGTTAATAATTAGTAAATTTCATGCAAACTATTTTTAAAAGTCGTGAAACCTTCTTAAATAAAAAATTGTAAATTTAGTATGGTAACATGCAGGATTATTCATCTATACTAATGGTTCTAGGACTATAAAATGTTTTCCGACGAATTGGAGTTAAAGGTGCCGATAAGGCTGTCTGATGGCTGTGGACTTTTCCAGGCAGAGGTTTTGGCGGTGCATTTTTGGAATTAGTAGCAACTAGACCGTCAGTTTTGTTAGGTTACTCTTAGTGAGGGAACCCTCCTTCACAACTGCTACTGCTACTATACTCGAACTTTTCCAGTGAAAGTAAATAAAATAATATTAATTTAATTTTTTAAAAGCTATTCACAATAATAAAATTTACCTTAAATTTTATGCTATTTACAGTAAAATTTTCAAAATTTTCAAAATTATTTATAATTATTTAAAATATGTTCTAAAAATTCATTTCTGACAGCATTGTAATGGTGTCTACATAAAAAAATATGATTTATGCATGTACGTATGTGTGTAAGAGTAAAGCTTACTGCAGCATTTATTGTCTTGGTCAAGGGAATATTTTTGCCTTGGAATTTTGTTGTTCTTTTTGTGTTCTTTTTTTCCGTTCTGATAGTTTTGCATTTTTTTTCGTTTCGGTTTTCAATATTTCTGTTTTCTATTAATATAAAAATTTCAATGTCGTCCTTGATATTAAAAACGGAAAAATGAGAGAAAAAAAAAGAAACACAGAAAATGCTAAAAGGAACACAAGGGGAATGAAAAGAACTTGAGAATAAAAAAAAAATATCCTTTGTCTGCAAAATTTTCTGTTGTTTTTTTTTTTTTGATAGTTTGCTATTTTTTGTGCTGTCATTTATATAGCGTTTTGTTATAATTTTTTTCTCTTATTTTAGTATTTTTTCTTTTTTGTTCGAGTTTTTTTTCAGTATATTTGTATATATGTAGATAAATAAGCACTTTATATACAATATTGATTCTAACTGTATATATTTACATATTGTGTACGTACATATGTATATATACAGAGATATGGAGTAGGTATACATACTTTGTATTTGTATAATTTAAGTAACATTAATTTTAGCACACCCTTTAAATGTTTTATTTGTCTTCCATATTCGGTCTTCATAATTTTTTTTTTTATTTGGGTTTGTTTGACGTTAACAAATTACTTCAGAAAAGGAAAGAGCATAATATAAAGGATCTATATAATAAATTATCTCAAGCATTGAGATGATTGTTTATTTGCGTAATATGCATATACTCGTATGTATGTGTGCATAATACATGTTTATTTAAAGCCGGATACTTAAGATTATTGAAAGAAATTAATTAGGGGAAATGAAATGAAAAAAAAATATTCATCACTTAAAGTAAATTTGAATTCGAATTTTTAAAATTGTTTTATATTTTTTTATTGCAATATTCCAATGTACGCAGAATAAAAAATCTTTGCGAGCAAGGAGGCATATCAGAAACCCTCAAATTAACACTCGACAAATCCCCAAGTGATGGAAATCTCAAAAAGCTGTGTCAAATAGGTTCCGCAAGTAATCGAATAAGAAGGTCTCCAGGATGCGCTTCATCTTCCTCATTAGAAACGGACAGGCACAAAGAACAAGTTCCTCGTGCTCTACGATACGCTTTGGTTATCTCGCATGCGCGAGCTCCGGCTCACAAGTTCTCGTCTTTTGTTTTGGTTTCCTTATCTATGATAGTAATGAATTCCTTCAACAACAGACGCATCGGTCCATCCATTAGGTTAGCACCCCCGGATCAGTTCAAATAAAGTTTACTTCTGAAATGTTAATTTAGTTTTAGAACTGGCATATGTGTGTATAGGAAAACCGCTCAAAAATTTGCTCAATTGCAGCTCTCAATTTATTAAACTGGGAATTTTTTCCATTCAAAAAAGAATTTTCACGATATTTTTATAAAGCTCTGTTGAAAAAGAGGTTAAGAATGAAAAATATTCAAAGAATTAATAAAATATCCTAAAAATATGCAATTTTTTTCACTTTTAATATTTTTTTGTTTCCATCAAATATTTTTATTGTTATACGGGTAATAATAATAAAAATTATTATTTTATTATTTATAAATTAATTAATTATTATGATAATAGAAAATTATTATGTTTGTTTGCTAATATATTTTACATATATATTTATATATATCAATTTTCAAATTTATAATAAATATTTATTATTTTCATTTATAAAAGATTAAAATATACTGCAGACAGGTGAGAAATAAATATAAATCTATTCAATTTAATCAATATAAAAGAATAATATCAAAGTTCATATTGGTATAAATTTCAACTTATATGTATATATACAAATGTATTTGCTGTCAGGATTTCTTAAGACATTTTCTCTTTTTCTCTCCATTTTCTTTTACTCGTCCTCTCTCTAGTTATCTAAACAATATAAATTCCCTTTCTATAACAATTTATTGTGGTATTATAATTTATATAACAATATAATTTTATATATGTAGCTTCAATCAAAAAGGACGATTTAACACAATATTATAATACAGTTTAGTTATATTGTAATTTCAACACGTGTCGAAAATTTTTTTATTGTTATTGTTTTCAACATACATATATATAATTCATTTATATACTTATACATACATTTTGTAATAAATCACTTGAAGCCTACACATGGTAGGTATTGTATTTTTATGTATAACTGTTATACGTAGATATTTGTTGTACGCCATGTACATATGTAGTTAACATATATGTAGATATCTAAGTATAAATACAAGTGTTTGCTGCGTGATATTTGGGTTTTTATGTATGTATATGGTTGTCAAACTAGACTTTAATAAAATTAAAATTAAAAATAAAAGCAAATGAATGAAAACAAAAATATAAAAAAATAAGGATCGATAAAAACTTGTAAAATGATGACCTCCTATTAATTCGAACCATAAATCATGATGTTTTACATTTGTATCGTCCCTCTAATTTCCTGTTCATGTTAAGAATTTTTTTGTGTTTTTTTTTCCACTTTTATTCTCATTTGCTCCATTTTTAGAATATAAACGCATCTTAATTTCCCATTTAATCTTTATTCTTGTATACTTTTGTAGTTTTTGTTAAAATTAACAGTAGCGTACAAAATAACTGTTCTGTATTGTTAACTACAAAAGAACGGTTCATTGTTAAATCCTCCGTATTGAAGAAATAAATTACAATTTAATTATTTTGGGCAGACGATGTGATATAAAAAGAAAAATTAAAATTGAGAATTTTGTTTCTAATTGTATGCTTTTATTTTTTATGACTAACAGTAATGTTAGATTGTAATGTTATGTCTTATTTTATTGCAAGATAATTGCATTTGTGTGTATTTATTTATGAGATAACCTCTATAGAGATGTAACTGGTTAGAGAGACTGTTGTATAATATATGGGAGTAATTTCGATAAAATTAAAAATTGAACAAGGATTTCTTTTACATTTGTGTTATACAAACATAAGTTTTATTAGTTTCAGTTAATGGAACTTTTATATATCTTTTACGAGTATTAAAATGGCAGAAATGAAGAGAAAGTGAAATTGACTTTTTCAAAATTCGTTAGACAGAGTAACTCAAAAGGGAGAGTGAGAGGAAGTTGAAAGGAATATTCTTCTACAATAACAAAGCAATTTATCGATAAAACTGCGTTACTTGGAATGCAGAATTTACTAGTTTTTTCTGTTTTAAGTACCGTAAAAATTGGTGAAAGCTTATACACGAGTTATCATACAGTTTACACGACCTTAAAGAGAACGGAATTTTTTATTCTAATTTTTCTTGAATAAATATAAAAGGTACGCATTCTAACAGTTTTAAGATGCTGTACTACTCAGTACATCAAAAATTCTATAAAAATTATTATAACTTAAAGATGCGCTTTTAATATAATTCTATACTGTAATATTTTGTGATAACTCTTGTTTTAAGGACATTTTTTTTTGCTTTTCATTATTTTCAGTTATTTTCCATTGACAGCTGAAATATTATACTGTTTTCTCTTTCATTTTTCATCTCTTTTCTTTTATATTTCTATTAATTTTTTTTTTTTCATTTTACGTTATATAAATTCAAACATATACATATGTATATATTATTTTTTGGAGGTTTCTTTTTATGTTATATGGTTTAGTTGTCTGGTCTTTATGGTGCCATAAATTTTTATTTTTGCGTTCTCTTAAAAATCAAATTACATATGTACATACATATACTCGTATGTAGATACTTATATTTATTATTATATCGTTAATATTGCGGTATTGGTTTCGTCTTAGCCCTCTGGCGGCTTGAAATTTATACTAAATTTTTCCTATTTCTTTTGTACATATGCGATGTTTTATGTTTTTCTCAACTTGCTATATAGCGGTTCAATAAAAGATAATGTATGAATGTGTTAAGAAGGTGAATAAAATGAATGTTCGAAATTAAAGAAGAAGACGAAAAATTTGCCTATGGGATCAAAATTATTTTTAATTTGTTTTGGAAATCCTATAATTATTGTAAATTTTTTTTATCCATTTCGTTTGAGAAATCATTGTTAAGCCTTTTTATTTATTTAGTTTTAAAGTAATTAAAATTCGGAGAAACAAGGGTAAAAATTCTTGTTAAAAATTTAAAACTGTTAAGCATTTCCTCCATAACCTTATACAAATTAAATTTTGAAATTTCAGCCTTAAAAATTAATGAGGTCGAAATTTGAATTCTGCTTGTCATACACGAAGCATATATGCGAAAAATTAGAAATTGGAGAAGCATCAAAAACAGAAACGCAACATTTACGGATCGTGTTTTATTAGTGTATCTTTCTTTTATTGAAATAAAATTTTTTCCAATGTACTAGAATCAATTCTAGTTCAAATTTTTAGTTATGTATTTCGAATAAATATTTTTTGAAAATCGAAAATTGTATTCAAGAGTCCGAATTTTGTTCGATGCAAAGGTTTTGCTGTGACAGTTTTGATACACTAAGAAAAAAATTTGTTTAATTTATATTTTTAATTATTTTATTTTGGAGATTAGACATTTTTTTTAAATTTGCTAAACGTAATCTGCAATATTTTTTAATTTTCCAACTTATTTAATTTGCAAGTGATTTTGCCACTGGTTTTCCACACTCGAATTCTAAAATTGAGTATTGTTTTAATTTTTGTTCTATTTTCTTGTTTTTGAATTTTTTGGGGGAATTTCAAACACAATGAAATTTTTTGTGGCCATCATTTGAGCAAATTTTTCACTTAAGTACTATTTTTGCTGATTTATTTTGCTTCTGCAATTTTTTATTATTACTTTTAATGTACGTGTATGAATTTTGTTTTATATTTTTCTGTTCTGCTAAATTGATAAATTGATTGTAATTTATTTATTTACTTTATATATTTTGATTTCATTTCATGTCTTTGTTGTTATTGTTATTCTCTTGAATGTTTTTTATTTAGAAAAATGCGCTTTTTATTATCATTAACACCGTTAATGTTTTTTTCTCGTTTATATTCATTTTATACACTTTACTTATTAAAATTATTATTATTATTTATTTTGATTGGAAGAAAGTTGATAAATTTCATGAAAATTGGGTGGTAAAACGAATGAAACATGAAAATTTTTTTTTTATTATTAAATTTTGTTGGCAATTTCTTAAATGCAATCAAGGGTATTTTTTTTTTTAGTTTTTATTTTTTGAATTTTTAGTGCAAATATTGCTCAAGAGAAATTTATTTAAAAAAATATTTTTTCAGACTTATTGTATACGGTTTTATATAAGTATAAGTAATTGTTTATTTGAATTTAAAATTAAAGAATTGAGATGAAAGGTGAATTAATTGATACGTCGCATAAAAATGATCTACTTTCAAAGACGCTCTCATTTTTCTTATAAAGGTTCATCGCCTTGTTTGAAAGTGCTGAAATTATTTTGTTTTTTTTTTTCTTTTTTTGTATTTATTCCATTTTAAATAATATTTTACGTCACTTTTTTAAAGTATAAAATGACAAAACCTCCATGCTAAAATTGAATTTTTTCAGAGAGAGAGAGAGAGAGAGAGAGAGAAAGAGAAAAAAAAGCGAAACTTTTCGAGAAATCAAAATTTTCATATAAAATAGAAATTCATCAAAATGATCACGCATTGCTTGGTATACATAAGACTGAGCCGATCAAATTAAATAGTTTTTAATCTATAGAAAAATTGAAAAACTCACACTTTTAGAGCTCTAATTAATTTCTTATTTTTTTTTTTTAGATCTTTAAGTACTATACTAGCACTCCATTGAATACAAGAAAGTGGACTATGATCAATTTAATCTTTACGTTCAAACCAATTTTAAATATTCAAAACCTATATTCTATTTAAATAAAGGAAGCATATTCAATATAGTATAATTGCTGTAAAGTATAACAGTTAAGAATATTGTTTTTATTAAAATTACTGTCATACTTTATAATTATTTTCATAAATATATGCATTACACTTTTCATTATAGCATGTTATTATTTTTAATGAAAGTTAATAAAAAAAAAATTCAATTAAAATCTAATTGTAAATTTTCACACACATTAATTATAAAAATTAAAAAAAAAATAATAATTTGTAAATAAAAGAAAAAAAATAACTTTTCCCATTAAAAAATGTGAAAATTATATTTAATATACTCGTATAATTATAATTTCAAATAAATAATTTAGAAATGAATAATAGGAGAGACACAATAAACCACATATTTTTTTTTTACTCAGTAATTGAGTATGAATTTATATTTATAATTTATTCATTAAAAAATAATTAATGGGTTCGGATTAATAAAAATTCTGTTTTTTTTTCTATTATTAATTCATTAATGTTTTTTTTTAGTTCAATTTCGATATGAATTGGAATTAAAGATGGAAAAAAATTAATTTATGTTAAGTATGAAAAGAAATAAATTTCAAGTTGTATTAAAATCTATATGTTTAGTTAGTTGGCCACCTGTTCAGACAGATATTTTCGATAAAAGTGAGCTTGGAAAATATGTAATAAACAAATCAAATTTTATTAAGGTTGGAAGAGCTTAAATTTTAAATATTTATAAAAAATTGCATATTTTTAGGTGATAATGTTGAAACTTTACTTTAGCATGTAAATAAACATATTTTTTATTTTTAAATTGGTGTAACAATTATGTATATGTTTTATTACGATATACAGAAGACAATTTGTGAAATTACACAGTGGAAACCATTTTTTTGTTGAGGGGCCTCAAAAAAAACCTATAACTCAATAGCGCTTCTAAAAAATAATAGTTCGTTGTGTAATTACAAAAATTGTCTTCTGTGTATTGCTATAAACCGTATTCACAATGGTATAATGTATAACTTAAGTGCTTCAGTCTGTGCTTAATTTCAATATATGCTCTCTTGAATTTCTCTTTCATTTTATTTTGCTTAATTCTTCTCAAATCTTGTTACAACTGGGGCCTTACTATCTAATTTGATTTTCGTAAAACGATTTTCGTATTTGCAGAAATGAGAAGTAGTACTATGCAAATTGTTTGATACTACCTTACCATTTTTGGAAATACGAATCGTTTTACGAAAATCAAATTACGTAGTAAGGCCCCTGGTGTTGTGGTTTACCTAAAATAATAGTTGTAATATTGTATGCACGCTCTCTTGTTTCTTTATCTCTCTCTTGTTTCTTAAATTTGGTTTTGGTAGACTTCAATAAATTCCTTAGTTTTTGTTAACAGCTTTTCCGTAAATGCCCAGATATCATATTTTCAAATGTCCGGATGTCATACCTTCAAATTGGTTTGAACGATTCTCCTAAGCTAAAAGTGATTTTGTCACTAAAATGATGGTTACAATTATTTATTGTTTTATATTAAGAAAGATTTTTTTTTTCAAATTAATAGCAAAAAAATTTTCAATTATTTCATTTCTTGTTATGTAATTGTTATGAGTGTTTACACATGTGTACGTAAAATACGTTTTGGGATGCCCCAAAACTATGTATACATTTAATGTAAAATTATCACAAATATATATATGTAACCATGTGTATGTATACATATTAAGAAAAATCAGAGTAAACATTAAATCTATTATATTTACATATATTTTTTTTAGTGTGTAGTAAACATGCAAAAATTCACGGCTGATGGTTATACTGATTGAGATATAATTAAATAAACTATAACAATATAATCTAAAATTTTTGATCTTATATTTATCATCTTTCTTTCAAAATATACTCATAGATATACCTACATCGGTTGCGAGTATAACTTATAAAATACAAACCTAATTCATTAAAAATAAAAAATAAAAAAAAAATAAGAAAAAAATATTTCCATATACATATACATGTACATACACATACGTATATATAATGATAAATTATATTAACTTCCCCTTATGAAGGCAAAATATTTAAAAAGAAAAAAAAAGCATATCAAAAACAATTATAGAATAATTTTGTTGCCTTAAAATCGAGTTAATAATTCTGTCCCCCATACTATATACCTGTATATTACTATAATATATGTGTGGATGATATTTAAGTGCTTATAACATCACATATACAAGTAAAGTTATATTCTATATATACGTATATATTTATAGTTGTGATATTCTAAATGTACAGACCATATTCATATACATGCACAAACATTTACAATGGATTATCAAGGTCAAATTTGATTATATGAGACAAGGCAAGGCAAAGCAATACCAAAAACCAATTATATTTCATTATCAACATTTTTCATATATTAAAAAAAAATATTCTCTTTCTCTCTCTTTAGTATATTGTTCTCTACATTTTTTCATTTTGTGTAAACTACATAAAGTACTTTACCTTTAGCAATCAATTCGAATAAAGTACAAAATGTTTAGAAACAATGTTGCAAACTATTTATTAAAATATTATGACATAAGATATTGTTGTAATGTAAATAGTCGTTTTTGCTGCCAGGTTCTGTTTTTATACACAGTTTTATCAGAAAATATTTATATAAATTTTATGAGCTTGATGTGATCAGTACGTTCAGCGTATAAATTTTAGGTATTTAACTAAATTAAAGTTTTAAATTTAGCTTTTAATTTATTGCGGATGCAAATTTTTACTGAAGTCAGAATTATAGTACTAAAATGTCAAATCATGAACAATTTGTCAAAATAAGTACACAATAAATGTACCATTAAAATTTTAGTCTCTGTACTTCAAAACTTTGGAAACATTTCATCTAAACACTTAATATGAGGAACTCGTTCAATTATAATTATCATAAAGCGATCGAATAATTTTAAAACGTTTTAGTCATTTTAACGCATTCTTTATAATTACTGATATAAAATATTTCAAATCTTAATCTTCACGACATTTTGTATAACAAAAATGTAAAAATTGTTTATTAAATTTTTTACTGTCATGAATGTATCTTTTACTTAATGAATACAAATATTTATTATACTCGTACATATTAGGGAAAAAATAATTTTTCCATACATTTTTTGTTTAGCTACTTTTCTATTTTTGTTATACAATTTTCTATTTTTTTTAATATACTTCTCTTTATGTATAGGTACATATGTACCTATAGTGTTATAATTCGTACATATATTGTTTTTTTTATTTTACTCTATTTTCCCTTATTATTGCCGCTTGAATATTTATAAATGTTATATAAAAATATAACAAAAACAATTTTTGTTTGAAGGTAATATAGTGTTAATGAAAATCTAACATAATCAACATTTTATTGTCGTAGACATTCAAAATATAATAAAGTATAAGAAACAGAGGAAGAAAAAAAGAAATAGGAAAAAATTAAATAAAAACAAATCAGACGCATGCGTTTCTCTTTGGGTCTGAATATGCGATGGTGCATCATAGAAATCGCATTCAAGGACGCACACGTTTTATATTTTGTTATACTATTTATATACAAAATTTATTAATGTATTAGGGTATTTATTCGCTATCCATATACATACATACGTACAAAATTAATATTTTTGTATAAATTGAATGTACATTCAAATATAATGTAAGTATGCACAAAATTAATCTGACTGGAATCTAGAATTTAAAATTTATCCCAAGGATATAAACGTTTTCTCTTGTTTTTTTTTTATTTTTTCATTTTCTATTTTACAAGTTTATAAGGTAAATATGGACGTTTGTTACATATGTATATGAGAATGTAGGTTCAAATATTTTATATATGTATGTATGCACATGAGTACAATACTAATTTTGTTCTTTAAAATCTTCTATGCTGTGTGTTTGTTCATATTATATTAAGGTAAATATTAACTGTAAAATTTGTTCTCTATAGAAAATTATGAGAAAAAAATAATGGAGCGTAGGCTGATAATATTTATAGTATGTATGCTATCTAGTACTTATCTAGATATATTGCATATGTATATTTTTTTATGTATAGTGTGAGATTTAAGCATAATAACGACATTTTTCATTTGATTCGGCCTCTTTAAGTGTAATTCGTTGCCACGTGTTACAGGCTCTATTCTCTTTTCTCTTTAATACCTATCTGGCTATCTTATTATTTGGCTTCCGAAAAGTTTATAGAGTTCTGGTTCGCAATTTCCCATAGTTCAGTGTTTGTTATCGTTCTGGACCAGGACATTCTACATATTATTCTTATGTATACCTACGTGATGTATTATTGTGATGTATACTTACGCCTTGTTGATATACGCTGCATTCACCAACGATGTCTCACAGCCGTACAGGAGTACTGATTTAACACTAAATATTTTGATCTGGATATTTTTTGCCAAGTTGATCGACTTCTATACCGGCCATATCCTGCCAAAAACTTTCGACAATCTTTTGTCTATGTGTTTTTTCGGTTGTCCATCGCCTGCCACAATCTTGTGTAGGAAGTTGAATTTTGGCTTGTCCTCAATTTTGCTGTGGCCTACTTGAAAGGAAATTATTATTCATTGTATTTAATCTCAGGTATTTAATTTTATTGGTGTTTATCTTAAGGCTGACTACCGCAACTTCCCTTTCGAAAATATTTATTTTGTTCTGCATATTCCATATCTATGAGGTAAGAGGCAGATATCGTCTTCATAGTTAATTTTCGCAAATTTTTTCAATGGTATACACCCGCATGACTGAATTTTTTAAAGGCTCCTTAATTTTAAACCGGAAATTTTTAAAGACTCCTTAATTTTAAACGGGATATTTTTCAAAGTTAAATAGGAACATAAAAATGAACTTCTATATCAAGACTCAAATATCTTCTTATTGTTAAACGAGCACACATACACGCAGATTGTTCCAGAATGGAATTTATGGAAAGAATAACCATGTCATTTACTTATAACTTAACGAAAATTTTTTACCATTAACAAAATAATTAAAGTTAAAATGATTAGTTCTTTTTTCTTGAAGCCTATTCTATGATCTAAAATAATTCAACAGAAAGTTGAAAGGCTAAAGTTGATTTATTTTTTTATCATGCGAGTTATAAAATTTATGCCTTTTTCAATGTATTTGTGCTTATTATAAAATTTAACAAAGGTTTTGAGAAAATTTTGACATTTTTGAATTTACAATATTTTTTTAACCTGCTGATAATAAGTTTTATAAATTGAGGTAAGTGGGAGAAGAAATCTTTGTAACCAATGGAAAATTTTAAAAATTTATTTTATTCCTTTTTTTAAAATGAAAAGGGGTAAAATTAATGTACATATAAAGGTGGTGAATCGTGAATCATCTAACCTTTCGGCTAGAATTTGATTCTAAATTTAAAAAACAAAATAAACTGTTAAAAAAGTGAAGTGTGTATAATATTTTTTACCAGGTATAATTAGAAAATATGTATGTATGTATTATATGTATGTAATATCTATGAAACCCACTCACTTGTACTGAAATTAATTCAGTATAGAAATCTAGATATAGACCTTTATTAAATTGAAAATTTTCATAAGAAATTTAATATATGGTTTCCATTGGAAGAATCCTTTATAATATGTAATTAATTATTTTTACTTATGAAATTTTAAAATTTTTTATATTAATATCAACTGTATACTTCTATTAATTAAATTAAGTTATTATAATCAATTATTGAAAAAGGTCAACTCTTTAATTAATATAACACATGTACTTTATTTTTATTTTTATTTTAGAACAAGCATTTGGGCATATGTCACCGATATCACCACAGGAAATGAAACCAGAAATGAAACCTGATATATCATTATTAAATGGTAACAGTATTGAAAGTTTTTCACCAGGTCCTGGTAGTCCAAATTCATTTGCAACAATAAATAGTACATTACAATCATTGAATTCATCATGTGCAGCATCACCAACTGGTGCTGGTGGTAATGGTGGAAATCAAATTGGCGGTAATGGTGGTAATAATATACCATCACAATATCCACCAAATCATCCATTAAGCGGTTCAAAACATTTATGTTCGATTTGTGGTGATCGTGCTAGTGGAAAACATTATGGTGTTTATAGGTAAATAATTTTTTTAAAAAATAGAATTTCTGCAAAAGAAAGAAGAAAAGATTAAATTTAATTTTGATTTTATAAAAATTATAAAATTTGTATGAGAGTGTCCAATTTTTTTTTTCTCGGAAACTTTCTCACTATAATGGCACATTTTAAATTTAAAAGGATGAAAGAAAGAAAGCATGATAGAAATTGGAAAACGTTTTAATAAAATTGAAGAAAAAAAATTAATTTTTAAATGATTTTTCCCTTTTTTTTTGTAATTTATAAAGAAAATTGAATAAATAATCTCTTAGACAATTTTTATTATAAACATAAATGACACATTGTTTAAAAATTGCAAAAAATTTCTTTGTTTTCAAATCATTCGATTCGATTCGATTTTACAATATGCCACTTCTAAAAATACAAATCGAATAAAAGTAACAAAAAAAGTACTTGTAATATAAATGTTTGGAATAATTAAACAAAAAATTTCCAATTTTTATTGAAAAAGAAAAAAAAATTCTTAGAATATTAAAAATGCAAAGAAAGAAAATTCATTTTCTTCTTTATTTTCTTCTCTTAGAGTGAACAGAAGTCCCAATTTTGAAGATTTTGTAGAGTAACAGAAAATATGTGTTGAGAATGCTCGAGTGCTTTGATTTTTAATTTAATTGGGTATTTTCTTTCTGAAGAGTGACAATGTCTTTCAGCAAGAAAAATTTGAGTGAGGTTAAGGTATAGATTTCACTTTAAAATTCAAAACTTTTTAGGTTTTTTTGCCAAAGTTTCCACACAAAATTCTAGAATACTTATTATATTTGATTGCCCTTTATATTTTTACTGAAAATAAGACTGATGTTGGGAAATAAGTAATATATTTTTTTAAAATGAAAATTTTTTTTAAATATTTTTGAATTATATAAGTGAATCCGTGATAAAAAATGTTTTAATTTAAATTATTAAAGTAATGTGTATTCCGAAATATTTTCGGGAAGTGTAAAAATAAAATTCTTTTATATAATTATTCAAAATAATGATTTAGAATGCCAATTTAGAGATATGTGAGTAAATTCGAATGGCAAGCAATGAATATTTATTGTACGTACACCCGACAGCAAAATATTAATGGCCACTCTACTTTTGAATAATGTTTTTTTTTTTTAATTTCATTTACGTAAATATTTTATATTATGTACAGATATTATTTAAAAAAGAAAAAATTTACATAAATTTCAATTTTTGCATCTTCTGAAGGTCACTAATAATTAGCGTATACCCAACTGATTACAATAATGCTGTTAAATAAAAATGTTTACATACAAAATGTGAATTTTAAATTTAAAAACTATAAAAGAATGAAAGAAGAAAATACAGTCTTGCTATTCAAAAATTGGCATGTGATCATAAATTTCATAAATGTGTAAAACACACATTATTTGATCAAGTCAAAATTTTATGACAGGTCTACAATTAGTAACTGCATTCAATTTTCTTTTTTTCTTTAAAATCGTGTTGTATCAACAATGAATTTTAATTTTTCAAGAGAAAAAAATTAAATAAATAAAAATAAAGACAAGTAAATTTAAAATGCGTCTGATGTGAAAAAAATGGATAAAAAAGAAATTGAAATTTTTTTTATGCATTTTGCGTACCTTAAGATCGCATAGACATTTTATAGGTTATAAATATAAGGTATACAATGGTGTTACTTGTTAATTTCGATGCAATATGTGCATTTTAATACTTGATCTTCGAATATAAATTATGATATTCGCATTTTAATTTTAGTTTATTTTAGAATAATTGGCTGTAGCGCTTTTTCAATATGAATTTTTCATTAGTCCAAGAAGCAATAAATGATTTAGCATCACCATAGAGAGTGTTTAGGGAGATACAAAAACAAATTCAGCAAGATTTAAATCCACTTTTATGGATGATTAGTTTATTTGCAACTTGCATAATTTTATATTAATCAGACTTCAATTAAGATTGGAAGGAAAATTGAATGTCAAAGAGTCACTTGCAATAAACTTTACTTCAAATATAACGTCTGACATACTGACAGTAACATGAAAAGAGTAAATGGCTTTTCATGCCTTCATCATGAATGTCAAATTTCATAATAATTTTGTGACAGCTTTGTTTTTACTCATTCAAAAAATTTTGAATTCGTAAATTTCTTAAATAAATTTTCTTTTCAAACCATTTTTTGCTAATTTATAAAAAAGAGTTTAACTAATTTTGTTTTTTTCTTAATTTTAATTATAGTTGTGAAGGCTGTAAAGGTTTTTTCAAACGAACAGTACGTAAAGATTTGACCTATGCATGCAGGGAAGATAAAAATTGTATAATTGATAAAAGACAACGTAATCGTTGTCAATATTGTCGTTATCAAAAATGTTTAGCTATGGGTATGAAACGTGAAGCTGTACAAGAAGAAAGACAACGTGCCGCTAAAGTACCACAAATAAAAACTGAAGATATTAATAGTATAACAAGTTCTGTACGTGATTTAACAATTGAACGAATTATTGATGCTGAACAACAAGCTGAAATTATTAGTGGAGATAATGCGATACCATTTTTAAGAGTTGGACCAAATTCAATGGTACAAAATGAGTTTCGTGTAAGTAATTTACAGTTAGTAGGGGTTATCAATGCCCTAATTTTATTTAAATTAATTTAAAAAAATGGACTATGATATTTACATTTACTATGATTTTTATTTTTTTAAGGGTGCCGTTTCACATTTATGCCAAATGGTTAATAAACAATTATATCAAATGGTCGAATATGCTCGTAGAATGCCGTATTTTTCAAAATTACAATTGGATGATCAAGTATTATTATTAAAGGCTGGATGGAATGAATTATTAATTGCAAATGTTGCATGGCGTAGTATAGAGGTTTGTATATTTTCATTTCTACATACATATCTATGTCTATAATTTTATTAATTCGAATTTTTCATTTTATTTTTTTTAGTATTTAGATTTAGAGTGTTTACCTGATGGTTCTTCAGATCGTCGAGTACCATTACGTCAACCACAACAAATGTGCTTAGCACAAAATTTTACATACCATCGTAATAGTGCGTTACAGGCTGGTGTTGCACCAATATTTGATAGGATTTTAGGGGAATTAAGTGTTAAAATGAAACGTTTAAATATTGATCGTTCAGAATTATCATGTTTAATGGCAATTATATTATTTAATCCAGGTATTTTGTTATTATTATTTGATTTTTTTTCAAATTTGAAAATAAAAATTTTAAATTCTTTTTAGATATAAGAGGTCTTAAATGTCGACAAGAAGTTGAAGTTTGTAGAGAAAAGGTAAAAATAAAAATTAAATTATACTTTTTATATGTATGTAAAATGTGAAAAAATTGATATTCTCTTAAAATTTCCTTTTTAATTAATTTTTAATACAATTTTTTTTTTTTAGATTTACGCCTGTCTTGATGAACATTGTCGCAATGAACATCCAGGTGATGATAGTCGTTTTGCTCAATTATTGTTACGATTACCAGCATTACGTTCGATTAGTTTAAAATGTTTGGATCATTTATTCTTCTTTCGTTTGATGGGCGATAAATCATTAGAACAGTCAATAGTTGAGTTACTGGAACAAGATTTCAAACATAATCAACAGCCAATATGTTAATACAAAAAAAAATAATATATGCATATATACGTATACATAATATTTATACTATATAATGTACTTAATTAAGACACAAAAATAATATTAATCTTTTATTATTATTTTGAAGAAGAATAAAAGAATTAAAAAATATAAACTAGATAATTATAAATAGACCAAATTTATTTTAACAATATTAATAATTTTCTAAACTTTGGCTTTTATTCCATTAAGTTTATTTTTATCAAAATTTTGTGTTAAATTGCATTCTTGCAAATCGAAAAAAAAATAAAATTTTAATAATTTTTATTTACATTATGTTTATGTAATTACATTTATGTTAAATAACAAATAATTTCATGTAAATCTCAAGTTCAATTGTAATTTAATTTTAAAAGTAAATTATTATTCCGAATTCGAATTTTAAACTAAAGCAATAAAAAAATTTTTTTATTAAATATAGTTTAAAAATCATATATTCATTAAATACAATTTATCGACTCTAAAATTAATTTAACAATGTTTTTTTTTTAAATATTTGCCAAAAAAAAAACATTTATAAAATTTAATTTTTTTTTCGAAATATTTTAAAAACAGGTTCATTTAAATAGATAATATCCTTATGTATTTAAAAATAATTATATAAATTTTCTATTTGTACGATAGAGAAACTATTATCAAATTATTTTAAAGGAAAATTTAGCTCAAAAATAAAAATTTAATATAATTTACAAAAAATATATTGAGTCAAAAGATCATCTTTTAATGTTCTTCTTTATAAAATATTTTTATATTAGAATTATACAAAAAATTTCAAAAAAACACATATAAATAAATATATTATGAATTTGTTTTATATACTAGTTGATTTTAATTAATATTAATTTTGCATAGTAATCAAAATTTTATAAATAATTGTTTTTTGTTTTTTATATTTAAAAATTTCTTGATATTTCTTTTTTTTTTATTTTGTATTATAAATAAATTCAAAAGATAATATATAATATTGCATTAATCAAAATTTTTATTCCATAAGAATTCACATACAAATTAAAAAGATTAAAAAAACATTTAGTGATAAATTTGAATATAAAATAAAAAAAAAAAAATAAAAAAATTATATAAATATATACTTGAAAAGTATACATATTTCTATATAAAAATTATATATACACATTAATATAAATAAAATATAAATTTTATTGAAATCTTTAACATAATTAACTATTAATTATTATATTAAGAATATATATATATATATGTTTATAAAAAAAATGTTATAATCGTTAAGATTTTAATAATAATTAAAAAAAACAAATACAAGAAAAGAAAGTAATCTGTGAAATAAATATCTAATTTAATTTCTTTTATTAAAATTCAATATTTAAAACTTTTAATTTTAAAAATAAAATTTTAATAATTTCTATATATGTATATAAAATATGAGTACGAAAATTTGTAATAATTTAAAAATTTTCAATATGTTATATAAATTATCCTATTGTATTTAATAAAATATATAATAAAAACATTATAATTTTAGGACGTCAATTAAATTTTTGAATTTGTTTTTATAAAAACTATTAAAAAATTTTGTAAATTTTAAATATTAAATTTATTTTGACTATTTCTTTTAACATATGTATCAAATTTTTCTTCTTTTAAATGTATTTATGTTAAAATACAAATCTTTCTTAATCTAAATAAAATTGATTATTTTTTTAATTAAATTATATAATTATGCAATAATTTTCAAGCAAATTAATTATTTTTGGCTTAGTTTCTTTAAATTGAATAATTGATGTCTTAAAATATTTACATGTTTTTTTTTCAAATTATACACACCATTATATCGTAATTTTTAAAACACAAATTAGTGTGTAAAACAATCAATAATAATTTAAATAGTATAATTTAAAATTTTAAATACATATATTATTATTATATAATATATAATTTATGAGTTAAGATTAATATATGTGTAATGCATGTATATTAATTTTAAGTAAAAATAAAAAAAAATATTAAAATATGTATGGAAAAGTAAAAATAAGTAAAAATATAAATTTATTACTTCTAACCAGACAAAATAAAATATAAATACTTCATAAATTTTACTTTTTCAAATTTCTTTCAAAATAGAAATTAATTATTTTTTCAATTGAAATTTAATTTACATATATTTGTACAAAAATGTTAAAAAATTGTCAATAGAATTAAAATATAAAAATTATAAAATTGCAATTGATGAAACGCATTAAAAAAAAAAATAAATAATTTATATTATATAAATTTCTTTTCTGAATTGTTTAATATTGTATTTTTATTTTTCAAATTAAAATATTATTAAATTTTGATAATAAATCTATATTGATATAAGATTACAAAAATATTATTATAATTGGATTGTACTGTTTATAATTTTTATATATTTAAAATAATAATTTTCAATTTTAAGAATAAATAGTTTTAATTGAATTTAAAAATGTTAAGGAAATAAGAAAATAATAATACGTAAATTTACAAATAAAACATTTAAAAAAAATTATTTTTATTAATTAAAAAACAAAAACAATATACTAATTCTAATTGAAAAGTACATGCGTACAATAAAAAAAAAATATTTAATTATACATTTAATTTTTATTATATAAATAAATATTGTATAGTTTTTTTTTTTGTTTTATTGTATGTTTTTAGTTTTTATTTTACATTTATATTATATTTTTGCAAATTTTCATTTGGAATAAATTATAAATTTTTATTTTTCCAATTTTAAAAAAAATTGAGTTTTAATTTTTATCATATTTTTTAATTTTTTTTATTTTTAGGTGGGTTAATAAAGGACAAAATTTAATATTGTATGAAACATAACTTTTTTACACGATTAATTCATTTAGTTAAGTTCTTATTTTAAAATAAATTAGAAACCAAGCAAAGGAAACATTATTTCAAAAATATTTAAGAGATTATAGTTGCTTGTAACTTGATATGAAATAATTAAGAAACATGAATTTAGTTGCAGATAGCTCAACCAGTTACTAAACATTGAAATTTTATTATAGAATTTCTTTCATAGAACTGGAAAATTTTACTATTACGAACGTCGAAATTTATGTGAATGCTAATAATATTGGCATTAATATGTAAGTCATATTATAATTTTAATTCACAATTGCTTGTTCGAAAAACATTAATATTTTTTTTTTTTGAAATTAAAGTTAGTATATTTTTAAATCTGTTAAGTATTCATAAATTAAATTGTATAGGATTAAGTCCTAATATGTAATATAAAAAATTATGGTGTAGATTATACTCCAATTGTGAAATGGAGCTGTAATTAAAAAAAAAAATGAAAAGTCTGGGAATCTTGATACATTTAAAATGTATTAAAGATTCTTAAAATTGTAAAATTAATTAGTAAGCATGCAGAATTGAATTTTTAATTTAATATTGTAAATATTTTTATTTAATTATATTATTTTCTTTTTATTTTATTAAGATTTTGTTTCATTAAAAATTTCAGTCTTGTAAATTTAAAATTAATTTTTTTTTATTTTTTTTAAGATTTTTATTAAAATGAAATAATTGATTTATTGAAATATATAAAATTTTCAATTACAAATAAAAATATAAAAAATTATTAAGCTCTAGAGTGTAAGTAAGTCTCAATATTATTAAAATTAAATTCACAAAAAAATGTGTAGAATTTTAAAGGTAACATTTTAAAATATCTATGAAAATGAATATTTTGCTTTTAAATTTGGTTATTAAAATTAAATTAACCAAAAATAATCAATTAAATTTGAAATTTTAAAAGTATTTTTTTTATTTTAGAAAACTTTTCAAAGATAATTAATTAATTATACTAAAAATATTGAAGATTTTCGATAATTCAGTTCTAACATAGATCTTAATATAAAGCACGCTCGATAAACCCAAATTGCAAATCTACAGAAAGAGCATGTTCTAAAATGAATTTTCTGCTTAAAGTTTTAAGGGAATTTTTTATTTTATTTATAACTACTACAAAAATTAAAAGAGATTAGCAGAAGAGTATAATAGAAAAATGTTGGATATTGAAGAATTACTCAAATGTACAAATTTGCAAAAGTAAAATACTTAGTTTCTGCAGATTTGTAAGTTTTTGTAAAAAGACTTTTAAAATTTAATTAAATGATCGAAAATCCACATTTTCTTTCACAATATTTTTTTTTGTAATATTGTTTTGTGATTAGATACGGTAATAATTTATAAACGAACATCATAATAAACAATAAATTAAAAAAAGGAAAGATCACTGGCCGTCCGAATAAGCAAGTCTGATATGAAATTTTCTAATTTCATTATTTCAAGAAAAAAATTTACAGCACTCTCATTGAAAAGAATATTTTGCATTTAGCAATTTTATTCAAATTCAAAATTTATGGAAAATAAAATTCATGTAATAGAGGAGCTTCTTTCTGTGTTAAAAATTTATAAATTTTTTGAATAATTTTGGATATAAAGAATCTTACAGGGTAAATGTAATATAATTGTCTTTTAAATATATGAAAATTAGCTTAAGTTAATTTAAATAATTAAAAAATTGAAATAAAATTCTATTGATATTTTGTAAATAAACGTAACAAATTAAATTTTAACATTTGATTTAATAAAATTAGCATATTTTCATTTAATTCGACTTACTTTATTATTATTGATATTAATTATTTTAACTTGTATTAAAATTGAATATAAGAAAAAAACAATTAATAGGTTTCTCATTAAAAACATGTTAATAATTTAATAAAACAATGAAAATTATTAATATTTTTTAATCGGAATACTTTTTATGTTTTATAAAATATTTGATAAAATTAAAACATTGCGATATTTTTTATTAGAAATTTAGTGCAAGAATTAAAAACGCTAAAAGTTTGAACCCTTTTTGTACTTTTTAGGTTTCGTTTTTGCAATTAAAAACAATTTTTTCTACTAATTAACAAAAAATTTTTAATCTAAGTGAAAAATCCTTAAAAAGGATTTAAAAAATCTTAAAATTGTATATCTGTGTTAAAAACACTTTATAATAAGAAAAAGAAAATTAAAAAAAAAATAAAATAAAAAATATTTTTATATTTAATGTATATTTCACATATTAAAATTCAAATTAAAAAGCAAAATTGAGAAAAATTTCTATATTAGATAAGCACTATTTATTCAATAAAATTTAAATTTAAAAATAAATATTTATATAAGAGGAATATAATAAAGGTAGCTCTATATAAGAGGAGTGGTAGTGTCCTTTCTGTTGAAACAAATTAAATTTTCTTATAAATTGTTCTTATTAAATAATAAGATTTTCCTTTTTTTTGACAAATTTTCTAGTATTTAAATTAAATAAACCTTAATCTAACGCCTTAGAAATTCATTAAAATTATTAAAATATTTCTTAATTTCTTTCATCAGATTTTGGTTTTAAATTTTTTATACCTTATTATTTAATGAGTATTTTGTTTTAATAATTAATTGTAGCGTATATATCGACGATGAAGCGCAAAGTTATGCTAAATAATAAATTTTTCAAAATCATGCGTTCTTTTTGCACCAATACTAATTTTGAATGGTCCTCTTCAGGGTCTTTCAGAGAAAATACGAGGCCTGAGGCAACTGACATTTACAAGCCCAGAAATTATTTTAAACAATATTATTTTTTATTATTGCACAGAAGTTTTACGCGCTTTCATTAGTTTGCGTAATTGGTTTAGTTAAATTAGAACAAAACAAAGAATATTAATTAAAATTATGTAGCGTCATTCCAATTAATTGGTTTTTCTTCGCAAATTTGTAAACTTTCAAAACACTCTCCTGTAAATTTTTAAATTTGCTCCTTAGCATATCATTGCCCTTCACTGTCAATATGCAATATGATTACCAAATCCAACCCTTATTTAATTCATATTTTCATTATTTTTTTAATTGAGTTAAGCAAAACTAATTTTAAAACATTTAAACTTTAATTTATTTGAAATATTTCTTAAAAAAATAATGCAAATAACGCTAAATATGTGTAATTACATTTAATAATCACAATAATATTGTTTTGAAATAATTTTAGTTTTAAGAATTCAAATTTAATTATAATAAAATAAAAAATTCTTTAAAATAAAATTAAATAACAAAAAAAAAAATTATTATGTATGGCATAGTACCCATTGTATTATTCTCTATAATAAAAATGAAATTTAATTAATTAATTAATTCAAAATTCAATATGATTATTAATGTTATATAATGAAAAAACAAATTATAAAGCAAATAAAAAAAAAATACAATAAAAAGGAAGTTCATGTAAAAGAAAGATGTTTGTTTTTAAATATTTCACTTGGAAGTAGATCATGGATTAAACTTTGTAACACTAACATTGCTTTGGAATTTTTATACACCACATAAAAAGAGCGAGTATACTATGGCCGTAAGTTAATATAGAACGTAATTAATGGCTATAAGTTAATAGAGACTGAGGGTCCCGGATTATGTGTATAAGGTCATCACTTTCGAAAAGTTCGGAGCTCACTATTCATCTGAATATTGAGTCTATCAGTGGTTCGGAGTGGATCTTACAGGTGTGGACCTGTAAGATCTACTCCGAAGCACTGATAAAACACGAATAAAAGCATAAATTCCGACATAAAAAGTATCCAATTGACTGAAAACTATTTTTCTTTTTCCAACATTACCCTGCAGTTTACGATTCTATTATTAACGGAGTACAAAAATAGTCAATTTGCAAAATCGTCCTTTAATAACATTATCAGATTTATTTTAAATAAAATACACATTAATTTAAGTGAGAAAAGTAAACGAATTTTAAACTCTAAGCTAAAAACAGAGGTAAATTGATTTCTATTGAAAAATAGGAACACAGTTCTTGATGAAAGCATGGTACCAGAAATTTGCTTCTCGAAAAAAGTTTACAATATGGATTTGAATCCTCGATGAGCTTAATTCTCATTTAAGTTTTCGTTTAGTTCATATAAGGCGTTAATAAAACAAAATTTTAGTACCAATATTCTCATGTTGTCTTCTGCTCGTAAGAGCTCATGCACGAAAAGCTATAAACAAACCATATTTCTCATGTATATCAATAGATGTCAGTCAAATATTCATATTAGAGAAATTAGTTAATAATAAAATATTCAACACATTTTCTCTCTTTATCAACAAAATATTTTCACCATTCAATCTATAATTATCCAAAAAAAAGAAAATTAAGGTGATGACAGAAAATATTATCCTTAAAAATCAAAGAATCAAAATTTGTTGGCAGTCATAACAAAAAATAAAAAAAAAAAACAAAAATATTAATTATTCCGCTTGTATGCACGCATGTAGGTACTAGACGAGACAAAGAGACGTCCAAATATTCTTGTCGTATAATTGTACACTCATACTTAAGCACATTATAAAAATATTCTCCTTCTCGTACCGCGAAAAGTGCCTATTCATTTCTATAATCCGATTCAAATATGAAACGAATAGAAAAATTAAGTTGATGGTAAGAGAAAAATGATAACCAAATCATATGGAATATGCATGACTGCCTCAAGTATTGCCTTTGTCTACAAAAATGATTTTGTCGATTAATGTGTATAAATGCAACGATATAATAAGAATGTATTCATAATCAACTAATACATACATAAATTATAGACGTGATAGGGAATCCTTTGATTTCATATTGGGGATAAAAGCTTTTTTAAATTTTAATATTCAAAGTTTTCATGTTGAAATTTCACTGTTTACTTTTAAATTCAACTTTATATTGTTAGTAGGGAAATTTTTAACTTTCGAAAATACAACCACAAAATTTTAGTTGTATTGTAAATACAAAAAAAATAAACAACAAGTTTTTTTTTCCCCATTTGTCGGTCTTTTATAGTAAATATTTTAATTTAAAACAAGAATATATATGGGATGGGGAAAATTAAATTTTTCATTCTCATTTTATTTTTTGTTGTATAAGGGGGTAAAAAAAAAATATGGGGTGGTATAAAATGAATAGAACAAAAATGAATTATAAATGAATCCTTTCAAATTTCCTTGGCCTTCTTGAGTTTTAAGCGTGCAGAATGTTATAATGAAAAATCATGTCGGCGTACTTAAGTGAATTTTCATTTTATTTTAAATATTTTCTGTTTGAATTGCTTTAAATCCCAATAAACATTTCTACTTTTTTTTATTTTAGAATACAATTGGATACACGTACATATATAGAGAATTGAGTTACGAAGTTTTCATTTTAATTGTGAGAAAATTGTTGGGCACTGATCACACGTAGCTTTTTGTATTGAGAACATTGATGAATTTGCCCATTTTTTTGCCCAAGGGCCGTATTGTGTAATATTGACAGTATTTTAAACTTTAATCCACATATACAATTTTGACAAATTTGCTTAATTGTCACATCATATTCTATTTCGTTAGATTTTTTTGTTCGAATTCGCAAAGAAATCTTCTGAAATTGCTATAAATAATACAAAACTATCATATTTATTAAATATATTTTAAGAACTGACTATTCATAAAAAAAACTTTTTTAATTATTTTGAAAAATTCACGAAGCTGTCACATTACATTTTCATTAATCAGATTTTTTTGTGGAATTCTTAAAGACAAAGCAAATTTGCCATACATATCCTTAAACTGTTATATTTGCCGAAATTTTTAAAGAATTATCCACGTAAATTAAGTCTATTGACCTGTTCTTTAATTTTCTACATGAGGAGTAGGTACACAATGAAATTTCGAATGATTATGCTGAAATTTCGAAAGTTTACAGTAAATTTTCGTAATTAACTAAAATTGCTTACAGTTATGTAGCAAATTCGATATGACTGACTTCGTTTTATACAAATTCAATTTTATTACAAAAAAAACATGCTATATGGGATATAATACTCGTATTTATTGTAGCAAAGAGCAAAAAAGAAAAATTTAATTTTTCAATTCATTTATGTGCATAAAAGAAAAAAAATAAAAAAAAAAAAAGAAACGAAAAAAAGTAATAATCATAATAATAAACAAATCCTTTTATTTCAAATGTCTTATTCATACGGGTAAGTATATTTCATATAATTATGTTCGTATACATATACACACAAACATGTATAATTATTTTTACCGTAAGGATACCATATTTATATCTTCTATCTAACTCTAAAAATAAAACATTTGTAATTTTTTTCATTTCTATTTTTTTTTTTTTATTTTTATTACCCATTTTTTTTTTCTACTTGCAATTATACATAATTTCCTTTTCATGAGAAAAACACAAAGAAATTTTTATAACTGTGCATAGATATCCTTTTATTTTACGGTACAATAATGTACTCGTATAGTAGCTACATAATATATTATGTATAAGTATATGTATACACCACTACTACCACTCATACTATTTCTGTACACCTGTAAATGTCATTCTGAGTATAGTATATGCTCATGTTAAAAAAGCTTTTCTTAATACACACTTAAAAACACAAACATACACACGAATACAATTTTAATCGAAAGCGCGTATACATGCGATTGTGTTAATATAGAAAAATTTTAAAAATGTATTTGTGTATAATTTTCAATTTGTATTTTTCTCTTAGTATCCAATATGAATCGGATTTAACCTCAAAAATAAAAAAATATATGAAATTTTTGTTTGAAATTGAAAAAGAAAGGAACTATTATATTGTATATATACCATACACCCGTGTGTGTTTTCGTTTTTCTCTTTTGTTTGTTATTCTATTTCATAAAAAAATGAATAGAAAAAAATTTTTTTAAATTTCATAAAATAATTTTATTATAAATTTAAAAAAAAATCCAATTCTTTTTCAATATTATTGTATTTTAGTATTAAAAAACATTAAAAATGTTGTGAAAATCTATAAAATTATAATTTTTTAGTATAAGTAAATTCATATATTGTTATCATCGAAGAAAACAAGAAGAAAAAAGGATAAAAAGGACGAGCAGAAAAAAGAAAAGAACGAGAAAAAGTAAAACAAAAATAAAATCTAAAAAAATTAAAATAAATCAAAAACGGTGCTACACTTTTCTTATTATAATTAAAAATTTTATATGAAAATTTCTAGTAAATTTTAATAAAATTACTAAATAATTTTAGAAAATATACTATATAAATATATAAATTTGAAATTAAATTAAAAATTTTACAAAATATAGAAAAATAATTGTGTTTTTAGTGTTAATTTTGTTTGAATTTTCATTTAAAATACGAAAAAAAATATTATTTATTCTAATAATTCAGAATAAATTTTGAAAATTCAAAAAAAAAAAAAAAAAAAAAACAACAATAATTTATGACAAGCGGCTTAATATTATACAATATATATATATATATACAGATGTATGTCTACTGACGTAAATTAAATATATGAAGGTATGTATAAAAATGAATTTATTAATTTCAAATCTAAAATATTTATGTATGTATAATAAAAAAATAATGATATTATAAATGCTTTCAAATTAAGTATATTTGAAGTAGACAGAAACAAAGTACTAGTGCTATAAATACATTGCATACTCATAGGCTACTATTACTTACGTATATTTCTCAATTTATTAATGATAATTGCTTGTGTATAACAATATTATTATTGAATAACTATTTAATATTATAATATTGCAATATATGTATGTATGGCTATATAACAGATAACAGATAGGCTTTTAATTTCTTTCAAATACATAATATATAATTATATTTAAATATGTATACATAAATATATTACATTTTTTGTAATGCAAAATTATTGAAAAAGAAAATAACTATTATACAAAATAGTAATAAAATTAATCATAAATTATACGAATTTAAATTTTTTAGAACAAAAAGGAGTATAAAATTTTACAAATATGTATATATATATACAAAGCTATATGTATAGAATAAGATATAACTATATTATATTGCATATGTACATATATCATAAAATTTTGCCAAAGAAAAATCTACCTTTTATGCGAATTGCATCAGAAATTTTTTACAAGTACTATTTATAGTATAAATGTATTTATTATAATTATAACAAATTTATGATTTGTACATATACATATATTATGCATCCTATATATACTTATATATACATTTATAGCCATATAAACTGTATATGAATGAGTATATTATTATAGTAATGATATACATGCATGCAGAGAATTGGATATACTATTTTTAGGTACACGTATAGCAATATATATACATTTTATGGCTGTTATACAATATCCATACATGAGATATAATTATAATGCAAAAAGGATTAAATGCAATTTAATAAATTAAATTAAAAAAATTCAATTTCATAATTATGTTAATGAAAAAAATTCATTATGAAATAATAATACAAAATTTAATAAATATACTTATACAAAAATTTATCTATTATACAATCTACAAATATTTCTATATATTTCAACGTCATGTAGATAAATAAAATATGAAATCTATTGTATGCATATGTACATATAAAATTTTTAAAAGTTCATTGATGATTAATTTGCAGTTATATATATATTTTGAGCGTATGCCTCCTTTTGGTATAAAATAAAAGATTATATAGATAAAAATAATTACATATATACTATTTATTATTAATAGTGTTCATTTAATTTATTTATCACTTAAATTTTTGATATTGACAGACAAAAATTATGATGCTTCATGCATGCATATACAAATTTTGACAGTCAATGCACAACTGAAAAATCATTACTTATGGTTGATGGGTATTTTGTTCAAATGCCGGATTATGTAGCAAGAAATAAATCAGTGGTTTATTATACCCCAGGACTATAAAAATTATAGTAACACTCCTGGAGCATTACTGTATAATTCGATTTTCGTGAAGCGATTTTTGGATTCGGAAAAATGATAAGGTAGCACCAATCAATTTTTATGGTTGCAAAAATTTTTTCACAATACCATTCGAAAGAACGGGCTGCATTCATTTATTCCGGTAAGAGCTTTAAATTTTCATGTGGGATTCCCCAAATCAGTTCAAAATTTTTGAAAATTTAAAAATTAAATACAAAAAGAAAAGCAGAATTAAATTCTTTTGAATTCTCACTTATGCTTACATACATACGTTTAAACTTTTAAATATTACTTAAAATAGTAAAAACAAAAATAAAAGACGAAAACGAAAAATGAAAGAGAGAGTCAATTTTTTAATTTCCTGATTTTGAAATAAAGTAAAAAAACAAAAAAAATATTAAAAAAGCAATTAAAATAGAAAAAAAATTAATTATTATTTTTAATAGAAAGCAAAAAAAAAAAGAAGATAAAAAATGTTAAAGCTCTACCCTCATAATGGAAAGGCTTCATTTTATATTTACATTATGAAAATGACAATAAAATAAGCAAAATAAGTGGAGTTTAGAACGAGCCGCTCAAAAATGGAATTCGGACTTTGCGTTCGGACAGATTGCGTCGAAATTATTGCGCATTTTTACGACTACTGTGTAAGTTCCTGGCATTTGTGGAATGTATTTCACCTCTTCCAACTAAAATAATTGAAGTATGAAACCCTTGGTTACAAAATTCGTGAATATGTACCTTTAATTTAGTTTTTATCAAATCATAGATCAAAAAAATTCCACTTTATCTGCAAATAATTCTTGTTTTTTTAAGCCAATTATAGTTGAAAAGGTTTTTTGTAGTCTTGTTTTGTATGGTTTGAAGCATGTTAATAGTATCTTTGGCAACTTTACCCCATATTTTGATTCCATAATTTATGTGACAATAACACAGTGAATATAACACAGATTACTTCATGTTGTCTGGAACAATTTTAGATAGTCATTTGCAGCAAAAATACCCAGTGTTAGAGTCCCTAAAAAAAAATTTTAAATTATGAATGTTATTTTAAACTGGGCGGTCATATACATACCTAAGTGTATGAAATCATCCATAAGAACACTTTATGTTGGTATATGTACACATTTTATTGGACATCCTGTATGTTACCGGCGGCAGTAATGAACAAATCGTTTTTCATAATTTTTTGCTCTTCTTTTTTAAACTTTTTTTAATTGAAAACAATTTTTGTTATTTCTTCTTTCTATTTTTCTATCGCATGCTTTATTGAAAAAATTTCGTTATCACTTTTTTTTTTGAATTAAAAATATAGAAATTGGAACATATCCTTTTTCTATTATCCTTTCTTTTTTTTTTGTTTTTTGCCCGAATGAGACTTGTTTGTCTATACTGAAAATAAATTAATAAAAAGTAGAATTGAATTATTTTTATATGAAAGTGTTTTTATTTAAAAATAGAAACAATAACGAAATGTATAACACAAAAATAGAATAAAAAAAAATCAAACGAAGAAAGAAAAGAGAAAAAAAACAAAGGCGGAAATTCATTAATAAAAGACAATTTCTTTGTACCTATAAATAACAGAGTGTGTGTTTGCGGCAAAATTTACATAGAAAACTTGATAAGAAATTTGAAATAGAAAATTTCATGTCCTTGTATACGATTTTGAATTAAAAACAAAATCAGTTAGCTATTTTTAAAGGTGCGAGTAGATTGAAATACTTGCAAAATTGGTTTAATTGAAATTTTATTTTTTGCTTTTATTAAAATTCAATTAAATATGGGATATAGATGGGATTTATGTATGAATTTATAAAGGCAATTATAAAATCAAAAATTTTCATTAAAATTAAGGAGTTAAGGAGTACAACAATTTTTGTTTTTTTAAGAATTTTAAATTAAATTACAAATTGTAGATAAAATAGAATTCTATTTAAATCCAAAATAGAATTTTCAAGAAGATTTTCAAAAAATTTGAAATTTTTTAAAAAGTTTTAATAAATTCAAAATCTAATTTAAGCAAATTTTTGAAAACTTTATTAAATAAAATCAATGTGTCATCCCTAAATATGATAAAACTTCTTCGGCATGAAATTCTTTTTATTCAGAAACGCTCCTTTTACTAAAAATTAGACAATTAGACGACTGATGTGTCATTTACTCAACAACTTCCTAGTGTAATAAACGCAAATATTTCACATAAATTTAAAATTATTCAAATTTTTCCAATTTTCCACATTATTTAAATATGTAAATGACTAATATTATGTCTATAAAACTGGCCAGTCTAAACAATTGCTGCGCCGGGTATTAGCTTAATTTTTCAATAATATTTTAATAAAAAAAAATTAATTTTGAAAAGCGACAAAATAAAAAGTAAAATAACATTATTAATTCATAAAATTTTTCTTTTAATGTCTAGACAGTAATCGTCGCTTCAACCATATGACAATTTTCTTTTTCAAAACAGAGAGAAAAAAAACCAAACTATAAAAATATTTTTTATATACAATAATAAATTTATAGATAAAATTTTTAAATAAAATTTCCTTTCCAATAAATTTAATTTTTAATAATCCTTATGTTTAGCCTCCTTTCATCTTTATACATACATATATATAATATATAAAAATTGTGAATAAATTGAATGAATCATCAAGTTCATTTAAGAGTAATATAGTGTAAATGTATGTATAGACGGATAAACTGTTATATTATTCATCAATATTTTATATATATTTAAATGAATTGGTCTGAAAAGCTTAAGGGCTCAATTCAAAATATATAATTAAATACTAGTTACTTATATATTAATGTACATGCAATATACATATATTTTATTCACAATAATAGTACTACTCAAGAGCAGGTATAATTTAAAATCATTTTAACACGATTTGGCAAAATAAAAAAACGCTTATTGCGTGTCACAAATCAATTAATTGAAAAATTCATTTAATTTTCGAGAGAGATTTTCTCCGTATAGTCTCGATATATGGGTACTCTTTTGCACTGAAAAGAAAAAAAAAATGTATTTGTTTTTTTTTTTATCACTTTATTTTTAAATTGACGGTATTTGAATAATAAAATTTTACATTTTGTTTTTCTTTTCCAAATTCTAAACACTAGGATTTCAAAGAGATTAAAAATAAAGGAAAACAAGAATAAATAAAAATGGAGAAAAAATAAAATTCACATCTGTCACCTACTTACACACACATTTTGGAGCAGCGAGATCATATACTTTCTATATACTACTAAAAAACAGGGAAATCAATAAAAAAAGCAACAACAAAAAAAAAAGAGAAAAAAAAATTATTGAAAAAAGGAGAAAAACTTCACACGATTTGAATTTTTTTCTGGTTTTACACCCCAGCGATATTTTATTTTTTGTATCGAGGCGCACATTAAAAACGAACTGCATGGGGGGGAAATAAAAAAACCCATAATTTAAGGAATTAAAATCACAACTATAACAAACAAGAAAAAGAAAGACAAATAATCAAATGTCATTTTAGATGAGAGAGGATTGATTTTTACCTCCTGTTTATAATCTTTAATTGGATTAAAGTGCTTAAGAAAATTTTCGTTTTTTTTTTGGATTTTGATTGACCGCAAAATGGTAAGTGACAAAATATTTTATGGTTCTATTTTTATTTTTTATTTTCTTTATTATATTTATTGATTTATATTGATTACTTTCAAACAGTGATTCTCAATCTTAATATTTTTGAATGTTTTTTATGTTTTTGAATGAAGTTTCTCAATTACATAAATATTTCTAAAAGTGGTTATATAATTAATACGAAAAGTACAAATGGCTGAAATTTTTATTTATAATTTAATTTTTTTTCGAAAATGTTTCCGAAAAAATTATGGTTTACTAATTTCCGTTACTAATCATCAATTTAAAAATAGTTTAAAAAAAAATTTGAAATTTTGAAAAGGTTCCTTTCCGAATTATGCGTATATTCTCTTTATACGGTAGAGTTCGAGATTAAATTTGCCTTAGTATACAGGAATCCGAGAAGAATGAAAAAGAGTTAAATTTACAGCTAACGGCTGGATCAAACTCACGACTAATCCTAATGCAGAAAACAATATCCACGATGTCGAAGAGCTAGAGACCCAAATCAAAAGGTTTGAGAAGATCATAGATATGATCTTCGGGGTCTTTTGCCGTTGAATGAAAATTTAACAAATCTCAGGAAGATAACCAGAAATATCTTTAATGTCTGTTACAAAACTTACAAAGCATATTTACAAGGAATGCTTATTAAATATAAAAGGGTGCTCTGCTCCACAAAATGCCAAAGTTGAAAGGATTTTTGTAGAAACGTGGAGTGTACCAAGAACTCTTCAAGGCTTAACATATTACTGTCTAACGAGTCCTGTGCTAGATAATAATATTACAATAGTGATGGTTCTGTAAATTTAAATAGTTACAATCAATGCGTCTTGTCTTTCATTGAATCAAGCATCAAAATATTCACACATCACTTATGTATTTAGTTCCCAATTCAAGCTATAAATACGAATAAATTTTTTTTCTCATCATATTGGAATTGAGAACTTCTGGTATTTTATCCTTAATTGTACACATATTTTAAATTTCCCCCTTTAATCAAAAATAACAAAAAAAAAAAAAGAATATTTTTAGCAAATTCATCGATTTTGATTTTATTGTTTTTCTTTTTTTTTTATTTTCTTGAGAATTTTATTATTATAGCATTTTTCTGATGGTTCATTTTCCTCTTGTATTTTTTACCTTTTTCACATTTATAGTTTTGTTTTTTGTTTCCCTACTGGAATTCCAAAACAAATATTTAATGTATTCCTTTTCAAAAACACAACAAAACAGAAAATTACACAATAAAATTTCTTCATTTTTATCCTTTTATATCATTTTACCATATACTTTGAATTTGATAATAAATTAAATAGTTTCCTTTCCACAGAAGAAGATACAAAAGCAACAAAAAACTAAAAGTAGAAAACGAAATGAGAAAACAATAAATTCTTTGACAATATTATCCTTTTTAACTATAAACTAAATCAAATTGCATATATACAGGCGAATGTCCATTCTTATGTACATATAAAAAATATATATGTAGCAATTCGTAAATGAGAAATTACCGAATAAAATACGAAAAAATAAAGAAAAAAAATAAACGGGTTACCTTTTAGTTTTGTTTTTTATCCTCATTTTTGTTATTCTTATATTTTCTTTTAATATATGACATAAAAAAGTCTTAAGTTGGTGGTCAGTGAATTGTGGTTTGATATATTGTATATTATATTTGTTTCTATATATATATATATGTTTGGATATATGCTAATATATTCACATTTCTTCTTATACGGGTACTCAATTCAGCGGATATAAAATGAAAAGAAAAAAAAAAGCAATTTTTATGTTGATAGCACAGCAGTGGATGCTAAAACTCTCTACAATATATTATGTAAATAGTTTTAAGTACACGTATATACCTACTTGGATAATTTTTAGAGAAGAAAATTATAAGAGTAAATAAACGGCAGGCATAGTGTTATGTTAGTAATTTATGAGTTTTTAAGTTGTTGTATACTGGTAGGTGGATAGAGAAATTATAAAAAAAAAAAATCTGATGGGAATAGTAGGAATAGTATAGAGCGTATATAACTAAGAGAATTTAAGTAAACGTAAACAAACACGTATTTATACGCCACATTTTATAGTAATAATCCGTTGTAGTACCTCTCTTGCTTCTCCTTTTTTCTCGCAGACATTCTTAACAAAAACAAAAAAAAAATTAGAGAAAAAAAATTAAAACAGAAGATGTAAAAGTTTTTCTCATCTGTCGTTGGAATTGTTATTGTTGTTGCTTTTGTTGCTGTTTTATATTAAAGATAAGTTTTGTTATTTTAATTTTGTTTAGGAAATTCTCTTTTCCAAAAAAAAAATAAAATGAAAGTTTTACTGCTATATTATTTTTGCTGTTCTCTCTATAATTTTCGCTACGTTTAAAGTTTTGATAACTTTAAATATATTTTTTGTTTTTGTTTTATTTTTACTTTTTACTAAAATACAAAATAAAATAAAATTGAATTCTTTTGAAATTAAATAGGTCAAAAATAGGTTACAAACTAAAAATTAACTATAGAAATTGTAAAAGTAAAAAAAAAAATTATTTACCATACAAAATTAAAGGTTCGCTTTTTAATATTCTCATAATATGCGAATATAGTTTGGGTAGCAGTTAATTAAAAGTTAGTTAAATTTATATTTTGATATTTCAACTACTTTATATGTACAATCTTTTAAAAATTGAAATAAAAACATTTTTTTTTTCAATTAAAATTACTCAGAGGATAAATTACTAGTTAAAAATTTTGCATAAATTTAGGTGCAGCAGTAATTTTTAATGCAGGTATGTGATATTGAAAAGTATTTTTTGAGAGCATTGTAAAAAAAATACTTTGTAACAATTACATTATGGCAGAGAGTGTGGTTAGAGCAAATGCGAATTTTACGATATGGAAATAAATACGATATGGAAGATTTGAGCTAATGAAAGTGATGATCATTGATACGACTTCAGTCTGAATGAAAATACTCTTATTTTTTGAAATTACCTCACATACAATTGTAAGCTCTTTTTTAAAATTTTAATACCAAATAAAAAAAAAAAATAAATATGCGTTAATTAACCCTCAACTACTCTTCCATCTAACTTTGTGAACACATTAAACCAAAAATTCATATGAGTTAAATTTTATTTCTGTTATACAATAATTAGAAATTAATTTTAATAATATTATATTAAGAAATAAATTTGTATAACAAATTATTTTCTACAAAACTCAAATCAAAGACTAATACATTAAAATCTTTTCATATAAAACTGTGCATAAATAGTTAAATTAATCGAGAGAAACGAATTTTAAAATTAAAGCAAAAATAAAAATTTAAAAATTAAATTGAGAAAATTGAGTCAAGGTTTTAAAATATTTTCGTTTGTGTGAGGTGAACTTTGAGCAAAAATTCTGTGAATTGAACTGTATAAAATAGGTTTTTTTTTTTGTTTTTTTTATTGAAGAAAACATTTTCATTTTATATACAATAAGTATAACGAAGTCAATCAGCCTATAGTCATTATGGCCTACATTTTATTTTTTAAAAAATGAAAAATAAATAGAACAACAATATTAAATATACGCATGAAAATTAACCATCAACCACCACCACTATAATATTAAACCCATAAATGTTAAAATTTATCAATATCTTTTTTTTAAATTTCACTAAATATTTTGTCTTCATTTTTATATACCCAAAAGCCCAAATACCGAACATAACAAAACAAAAAAAAAATTATACACGTGCCTTCATCATTATATGCGGTTACCCGAGGTAAACAACCCCTTTTGTATATTTATATGGTTATTGAAAATTTATTCAAATATTTGATTAACCTTTATCTATTAAATGAAACATTTAGGAAGATTAGTTTTTTTTTTACACGAAAAGCGGGCAAAGGTATATGTACGTTATTATGTTGAATTATAAAACTAAATTTATTACACTTAATCATTCCTCATTTAGTTAAGATTTTTTTTTATATTTAAAATATTGGAAAATACGATAGAGTAAAAGGATATAACGTATGTACAAGTACCTGCAAAAACCGTTTTCTTCTTTGATTTTTTTTTCTTTACATAAAATTTGAAATAAATTACACGCTATTAATAATAAGCCTCTTGATATTGAAATATAACAGAAACTGATATAGATTTTCCCACTTTCCTCCACTTTGACATAGAATTTAGGTAGAAAATTTTAACCCAATTCAAATTTAATACAAAATTTTTTAAATGTCTCAATTTATTTGACCCAAATATTAAATTAGGTGAATTTGAATTGGGTTAAAAGAAAATCCAGAATTTTTCTCAATGACTTTACCATTGATATTTTGCCCATATTTTCTTAGTGCAAATACAAAAACAAATTCGATTTTTCAATTAATTTAAAATGCTCAAAGCCTCAAATGCTTAAAACTTTAAACTTAAACAAGAAAATAAAGAGTTTTGATTTGTAATAATTAACGACCTGATGTCACAGTCATTTAAAAATTCTCAAACTGGAAAAATTACCAATATTTTTTTTATTGAAAAAAAAGGAATTAAATTTTAATTAGGATAAAATGAACTTCAAGTTGAATTTTGTTTTTACTATGGCTTTTTGGGCAAGCAGTTGAATAGTTTATGAAAATTTTCAATAAAAAGTAAAATTCTATGAAATAATTTTTAATAAAATTTGCAATTCATAAGTACAAAAAATATTGGCTATGTTAGTTCAATTTTGCTTAATATTATGAAATATAACCGTAATGCGTACTTTTAGGAGAAGAATGAAAATTAAAATAAACGATAATATAATAATGAAGGTATACAGTGAATTACATCGCTCAAATGGTGAGCATGAGGTGAGTTACACTGTTACAAAAAAAATAATTTGAATAAAAGAGACGGTAACTTTAGAGGCCATGAAGATATGAAATGGAAAATTTCAAAGTCGTATTGAAAAATTTCTATTACATTTTATAATGTTTTGGCTAATAAAATAAGGTTACATATTAATTTAAAATATTGAAGTTTCAAATATTTTGAATTTTTAATATTCACCACAGTGATGATAGGTGAATAATATTTTTATAACTTGATTTTAATCACATACTCGTATTCCAATAAGTTTTCAAAAAGATCAACTTAAAATAAATTAATGAAGACTTTTTAACCATTTCTACATAAATTTTTGTACGTACTTATATTAAAGATCAATATCTCCTCAATTTACTCTTAATTTTATGGAATTCAGAAAAGTTTAACATTCTCTCTTACCTATTCATATAAGTCAATTTTAAAGAGAAAATTTATAAGAAAACAAATATATTCCTCATTAAATCTTAAATTTTATTCAAATCAATAAATTTCAAAATTGAAATATTTAAAAATAATCAGAGAAAACTGATGACATAAAAAAAGAAAAATATTAAATTTAAGGTTCAAAATTTAATCGTAAATGACCTAGAATTAAATTTTTCTCCTGTGACTATAAAAAGTAACTAGTCACTTTAAATTTTTTCCCTTTGAATTCGCACGTTTTAAAAAATTAGATTTTTTTTTATGAAATTATTCTATTTTACTTTGGTTTTTTGTGAAAAAAAATAAGTAAAAGAATTATTCATCACTCTAATTCACAATATGGCTGCCAGCATTCACGCTCTACATACCTCTTTTTTTCTTGCTTTAATCCTAAATCCTTTTATACTTTTTATATAGTATATACCATATAGTGATAATATAAGGTGAATCGCTGTAAAATATAAACTTAATATGAAATTATATTTATTGAAGAATGTGATATGGTATTGTTGAATTTACTCTGTAAAAGCTCCTAATTGTATGTAGTTTCAAAAGAGGATTGAAGTTCATATCACCTGCAGTGCAATTCTTCTTGTTATATGTTATACGCGAAAAAACAATCGCAAATCTTAACTTTCATTTAAAATTCTCTCTTGATTTTCATTTAAACTTCTCTGAGTGATGGATTTATTGTCTCCGTTTTGAAGGATTGAGTTTATTTTTCTCTAATGTTCTTAATAATTTTGAAAATCTTAAGACCGGAAACTATATTACAAAATAAAAGAGAAAACTCTCTACTATAGTTTTTCTTAGTTTTCGGTTTAAACATCAAATATAATAAATTTTATCAAACAAAAAAACAGTAATTGTTAATATGTAATTGCAACATTGTCATATATTACTGGCACTGCCTACTTTTTATAACACTAATTTTAGACTAACTAGTTTAAAATATAACACTAAAAATCCTCAAACAATCAAATTTATTACATAGCAACAAGTAATCGTACATACTATCAGGAGACACACTCTGTATAAAATTTTCATTTATTATTAAGTGTTAAATTTTATTTTTTTTTATCGAATTTTCACTCATCATATTCAATACCATATTTTATGAATACCGGGATATCATTTTATATATCAGATAAATTTTTTTTTCCCTTTTATGAAACCTTAAGTCATGACATGGAACCTATTAAAGATTTTTTTACTACAAAAATGTAAAAATAGGAAAACAAAAAATACTTTAAAAAATATTTTAACCACTCTATCTTTAACCGTTATCCTTTTTTTTCCCCAATATTTTTATCATACACTTGTAATACCTATATGGTATAGATATTTTATTGAATAAAGGGAAAAAAATCCAAACAAAAACTATAACGTTACATTGGCGTTATGACTTAAAGAATATTCGATTATAATGTAAACTGTGAGATATTACAATATTTCAGGGAGTATTTCCAATGAAACATCGAATAATTGTTACTAATAAACTTTTTCCGTCCAAGAATCAATTTAATAACTGGAAATTCCTATATTTAATTAATTTCCACGTTGATATATAAATTTATTAAAGTCAAATTTTTTAGTCTTTCAATTTATTATGATTTAATTGATCATTTTATTATGACTCAATTGATATTCCACTAAAACAAAATAAATCAAAATTAGCTCTCAGTTCTCATCAACGTGAAACGTGGTGTCGTGATCCATTTTAATATTTCATTTTAAAAGAGATTCAAAATTACTCTCATTGAATGAATATAATGTTGAACAATAATATCTCATGTCATATGTTTCGATTCTTAATATTAATCAAAATATTCTCACACTACTGTTGCATTATACACATGTTGGGTACACTTCTTCTGTTGTCATGTCAGTATTATAAACTTAATTTACTTACTATGAATATTTTATTAAATTTCTTCACAAATGTTATGCAATGAAATACAACAATAAAGCAAAAACAAAAAAAAATTGTTTTAAAAAATGTTCTTTTTTATCTAGGTTTTCACACCTTTTAAGTTTCCGAATTAAAAAGGTAAAAAACTAACAAAAAATTGAAAAAAAAACTAAAAAAACACTAGCAGTGTCCTGGTTACACACTTTTCCGTTTTTTTTTCTCTCACTCTCTCTCAAATAAGAATTGAAGCTACAAAAAATATAGGGATACAAAAGTAAAATATCAAAAAATAAATTGCAGTGAATGCATATGTACAATCTACTCTACTATACCATACTACACAAATTGATACGCATAACTACATTCAAACAGATTCCCATGTAAAATTTAATATTGTATACCCGAAGTGTGTTTATGTGTGTTAATATTAAAAATCAATATGGGAATTTAATGGACATTCACATCTAGATCACTAGATTTTAAACTTGAATTTCTAGTGCCTTTCATATATACAAATGTATATGTATACATATTTTAATATGGTAAGGATTTATATTAAAAGATAATAATAAAAAAAATAAAAATGAAATTGATTTTCTTGGAAATTACCATACATGTTTACATTTTGCTTATACCAAGGATTCAATAATCGATTTGTATATACCAAGGATAAGGCAATGGAAAAAACAGAAGCAAAATAATAAAAACAAAACAGATGAAAAATTGAAATTGTGTGCTTTGTCTTTTTCCTTTTTCTACAATTCAACTACAAAAAGAAAAAAAGCCGCAAAAAACCCAGATAGCCCCAAACGTCATGTTTTTTCTGTTCCGATATTTTTATTTTGTTACTATACTTGTGTACTGTTTGTGTTTTTCAGTGTTTGCTTGAAATGTTTTTGAGAATTGACAAACATCTCAAAATATCTCAAATATTTTTTTGGTTAAAAAAGTAAAACCAACAATAATGAAAAAAATATAAAAACATTTTTCAGGTATAACGAACAATTCATCCAAGGATATCCAATAATTGAGAGATAAAGTTCTCCCTCTCTTTCTATGTATAAAAATGATATCAGTTAATATTTTTCCTTTTATCTCTTTTTTTTTGTTTTTTCTATTGTAAGTTTTTTTTTAGTAAAATTGGAACAGGAACTTCAGATTTTCAGTTTGATAACAAAAAAAAAAAGGAATTAATAATAAATGTTTTTTTCATTTTCAATTCAAAAATTTTTCAAAATATTAGAAAGATTTAAAGAGTTGTGCGGTGTATGTAGTGCAGTAGAGTTTAAGTGTGTTGAATGAAAAAAGTTGAATTTTCTATTGTTAAAGAATTGGAAGAGAATTTTAGGAAATAATAATACGGAAAATCATTTCTTTATTCAACAAAAAAAATGGAAATATGTGAAATATGGTAAATTTTGAAAAAACTTCAATGACTGTAAGTTTTTGAAATAAATTCCATGATTTTCAAATAATATTCTCACATAATATCACAAATTATGAATTGGATTGTTTTAGTATGAATAATATTACGCGATCAATTTGAAAATATTAATTTAAAGAGTTTTTAAATATTACAAACTAAAATAATACCTGTTTTACACCTTAAAACTGATCAAGAAGTTAATTTAAACAGACAGGTAGCCCCATTTCCTTAATCTGGTCCTTGTTAGATTTGGATATTCCATGCTCTCATAAATTTCTCACTTGTACCTTCCTTTTGCCTCGTTTATAATCTTTAAATTCTCCTCTGTAATTTTGTGATCTGTTTCGTCAATGTGTTTCGCAACCATTGAATCAAAATTTCTTTTAGTTCCTAGTCTCCTTTCAGGTTTTACATCAGTTAAATGTGCCTTTAGCTTTCTTATAACTTGTCTCCTCGTTTGTGCTATGTAAAATTTGTTGTAAACATTGAATTTGATTTTATATTTTTTATGTATTTTCGATTTATGCTTGGTGTTTATATTTTTTTCAGCTATTTACTTTAAATTCGCTGAACAATAATCATAAGTCAAAGATGCACATGTTGTTCCTTGTCTTTCCTTATAAAATTTAAGGATATTTTTTGTATCAAAATTGTTAGTAATATCACAGGAAATTCAGCGAATTCAGTAATTTTACAGTCAGTTTAATCAATTTGGCTCTGATCTTATAAAGCTCTGATTGAACTTCAAATCCGATTCCAATTTTTGTATGTAGGGAGATGATATGTAGAAAGCATTTGAAGTTATAATCGGAGTGCCTACCCTTCGGACTTGATTCCAACTCTTTAACTTTGCATCCTTAACACATACTCTTTGACACGGAATTTGATTCTTTGATTCCAACTCCTCAGTTTTGACTTCAATTCTTCATTCTGAATCTAACTCCGAAAAGTTAAATATGTAACTGAAAAAAAGATATTACGTTTCTTGACTCTAGTTAAACTGGTTACATCTAAATAAATGCAAATTTTCAGCACATCTACAAAAAAAATAAATAAATTTTGTTTGCTTAAATTTATTAACAAAAAAAAAAATACGTGTTTTCTGATATTTTTGTGTTTTTCCCACATTTTTTTTTCTACACTCTTTTTTTTATTTCACTCTTAACAACTTCTAGAGCTATATGATTTGGTATAAATCTAAAAAAAAAAAAAGAGGACCAAAATAAAAATGTTTATGAATGTTTTATGAATCCACATTTGATTTGTGTTTGAGTTGATTGAAAAATTGAATTTATTTTTTGTTTTTTGATGTTTTTGAAATGTTTGAGACATGTGTTAAAAAAAAAATTCACAAGAATTTTGTAAATATTTTGTTACTGACAGCATAAAAATAAGATTTTTTTTTATTGCAGAAGAAAATGACATTGAATGCCCTAAAAGTATGCAATTCAGTTTTTATAGACTGGGTTAAAGATAAGATTTTTTATAGCTATTATTTTTGATTTTTCTGTTTAAAAATATTGTTTAAAAACGAAATAAAGCAAAAAAAAAAAGAAAATCTTAGTTGAAAATTCAAATTATTTTTTAATAAAATTGCCCTTAAGCTATACAAGAGCAAGCACTTGCATGTACGTATTTGTTACAGATGAGATGTCAAAAAAGATGTGAATTTGATGACGTACTTGATGTTATTGAAACAAAAAAAAGACATTTTTTTCATGTTTTTCAATTAAAATCAATTTAATTTGTGATAATTGGATTTGTCACGTTGGGATTATAAAAATTTTAAAATTGAGAGCACTTTTACAACAATTTAACATTGAGTAAAGGGAGACTTAGATTTGTATTTGTATATACAAGACATTTTATGTATTTTTGAGTAAAATCCTTAAACAAATAGTTTAGAAGTCATTCAATTTTAGTTTAAGGGTTGAATGAATCTTTATTAGGTGCCATAAAAATGTTTACTATTTTTTTATATTAGCTATATTTAAAATTTTCTTTCCATAAATACATTTATTATCTTATTTAAGATTCAATATTCTACACTTATATGTTATATTATACGATTTTAAATTTTTATAGAGAAATCATAACGCAAGACCCTTCTTGTTATTTTATCAATAGTTTTTTAAAACCATATTTTTTTTAATATACGAGGCTATATCGCATTCAGCTTCTTTATGTAAATTTCAATGTATATGATTTAAGATTTGAGAAAAAAGGAATTCTACAAAATTTCTACTATAAAAACTCTCAATGAAATGTTTATTTACATTTTGTTTTTTTTATATTGAGTCCAAATCTGCTATGGGGTACTATTTCACAAACATACATAGGGTTTTTGTCTATATTTTATATCCAACGTATTTGATAGCTATTGATATTTGATAGCTAGATATTCAAAGATTTTGATAGCTTTGAAGAATTTATGCATTTTCTTTTATTTAAGGAATGGAGAGATAACAATATATAAAACAATTATCCTGGACAAGGTCAAAATGAATTTACAATTTATACATACAAATTATACAATCATAATATAACGCTTTTGTGTTATAAAACAGAAATTAAGGACAGACAAAAACAAATTCATTCCATTAATTATTCCTAAATGGTTTACATTTTTATTGTATTTTTGAATGATTCAAAATTTAAGAGTTTGTCTTATGTTTAATTTGTGTTTTTAATTCAAAGAAAATCCTAAAAACCAAAAAAATAATTATAATTGCGTTAATAAGTTAATTTTATCGTTGAAAATTCACTTGAATTGAATCAACAATTAACTAGAATTCAAATTTTTCGCAAGCTGAACGAAAAATACAAGTTGTTCTAAATTTAAGCTGGAATAAGATGCTGTTTTGATTTTTAAATTAAACTAATCAGCTTTTAATGTGCTAATATAGAATGATGAGCAAAATTACTGCATGAAAATATGTATAGGTATATTTCAAATTGTCTATTTAGCTTAGGTCTATTTCAAATTGTAATTTTATTAAAATTTACTAGAATTTCATTGAAAATTGCCGTTGTCTTAAAATTAACAAGCAATTATAGAAACATATACAATATTTTAAAGTCATTTTTCCTGTGGTAATTTGATTTTAGAAAAGTTTTTATTTAAAAAACAAAATTAATTCCCTTCACTACTTGACTAAAAAATTCTTTTTCATGTGATTTTATATAGTATTCAATGATGGGTTAGGAGATAATAATTGGATTCGTAAAGTGTTTAAAAAGGGTTCAAGTTTAATAGGCGTATACCATGCTTTCTCCTAATTGTAAATAATAATAGAATCATTAAGGAAAAATTTCCCATTATAACAAAAAAAAAACAAAAATTTTGAAAAAATGAAGGTGAATAGCAAATATTGTTTACGTAATAGAAATTTAATAATTTTAGCTTGAAAATATCCAATGAATTGGAATGTATTCGTATTCAGTTTTCTTGATTCTCTTGAATTTTTTCTTTTTGGAAGAATTTTTTTCCATTAATCCTTCTTAATATACAGTAATAGTACAGTGAATAGCTGTTAAATGAGAAAATTTTAAAAAATTAATGAAAACTCTGCTTACTTTATAAAATAAATTTGGTTGACAGTACATTACTAACTGAGAATCAGGATTTTTTTTCCTAAGAAAAATTTGATTTGTAGAGATTTTTGAACAAAATGATAAAATACCTCAGGAACACTCAGAGATTCGCAATATATTTATATATACACGAAACCTAACTTAAATGTACCCTAAGTGGGTTTCTATCAAAATTAATTAATTATAAGCTGAACGGCAATACTTTTAAAATTGTATTTTTGTCCAGATCAATATTAAATGAGCTTAGGGAAAATACAAAATTTATTAAATTTTCACATGAAATATTTTTCTTCTTTTTTGCTACTCCTACTTGAATAATCTATGCTTTTTATAATTTTTTTTTGTTATTTACAATTCTATAAATACATTCTTGATTCCTTACAGCACAGTATGGCAAAAAAAACATTTGAATAAAAAATTAATCCTTAAAAAATTTTATTACATTTTTTTTTACTTTCGAAAATCCATTTTTTGATATATTTTTTCCTTATAATCGCGGATAAATTCGCCATCTTGAATTCTATTATTATTAGAAATAAATTTTTTTTTTTGAAAGTGTGAAAAAAGTGAGTATATGGTAAAATGTAATTAAAAATAAAAAAAAGCAAAGTAAAAGAGAAACGGTAAAATTAAATTTTCCGGAATGTTAAAAAAAACGAACTGGGCTATAGAGCAAGATTTTTTTCTTTTGTTTTTCTTGTCCTTAATGCAAAACAAGAAAAAAATAAAACGGTATCATATCCATATGTTCACTAAAATTAAAAAACAAAAAAAATACTAGAAAAAATATTTAAGTTGCAATTATGAACATTTTTACCGTTAGTTAGGAAGATTTTTAGGTGACTAGATGTACTGGTCTAGACCAGACAAGATTTAGTTTTAATACACAGATATATTGATTCAGTCGCAATTATTGGCGACTTAAATTTCTTAAAATTTGAGGGATATAGTTATAATTCTTACCATCTTCAGTATATGAAAGGTCACAATTTCATGCAAATTCAATTGGTAACAATTTTAGCGTTAGCTCCAATCAGTTCAAAATTGCAAAAATTTAAGCTCTATTTGCAATTTTTGTAGCCATACAATTTTAAGAATATAAAATCTTCCAAAGGTCCATTTTTGTTCTTGAAATTCTGGAATAACCAAAGAAATACAATGAGAAAAATAACTTAAATTTTCAGCAATACAAGATGAAAACTGTGTCGCACACACTTTCGAGTATAACGATTGTAATGCACACACTTATAACGATTAAATATACAAATAAACGAAAAGAAAAATTAATATTAACTTTTAATTAAAAAGAAATGGAAAATGTAAGAGAAAATTAATTTTTTTTATTTTATAATTCACTTTGACAATTATTATTATCAGCATTCTTTTCTTTTAATTTAAATACAATGTGGATTTTAATTTCATATTCACGCAATATCCTTTTTTTTATCCTTTTAATACTATTTAAATTTGTGGATTATCATTGTTGTACGTTTGAAATAGCAAAATTACACAATTTTTTTTTTGTTCATTTGCCCTAGAAATTTTTTTGCTTGTCCTAGAAAATATATTTATTACTTTATTTTAGAATGGAACCAACCAGCCACATACGTTCGTTCACTTATGTCCTTAAATTTTATAAGTTTCACCTGTAGCAACAAATTTTATACATATTTACACTTAAGCTCTGCTGTGCTTTTGGATGCAATATACATAGCAATATACATAGCCATAACGTTTCTCTACAGGTAGAAAAAACATTGACCAAAAATTGGGTAAACAAAAAACAAAGACAAAAAAAAATATATTGTTAAAATTTAAAAGGTCTAAAAGGATCAACAATTTGAATTCATTTGAATTGTAATCTCAAGGTTATTTCAATTAAAAATTGTAGAAAAATCGTCATGAATGAATTATATTAAATAATATTTTTTTGAAATAGAAAGTATGTAGGCAAGCCAATAGACATGGTAAATATGCATGTATGTATATACATAAATGGAAGGTGATAGTTCCTGTTTTTTTGTCTTTGGTATTATTATGTTATTATTGCGTTAATATATTATGCATGTATACATTTGTATAGTAATTATGAACAAATATTAAAATGGTTGAAATAATAACTATGATAATTTTGCTTTATGTAGGTATCTACCCACCTATTCGTTGGCAGAAGTTATTTTGTTAATAATACTGAATACTTACATAAGTAAAAAACGAAATTTTTGGTTTATTCTACGGAAAATTACCTTTTAATTAAAATATTCTCGTACTTTCGTAATGCTCCAGATAGGATCGTGCTGTTATTTTTCATCATAAAATTCATCTTTTGCTGAAATCTCATTTTTACATTACTTTAACCTCTTCTTGGCATTCCCGATTCTTCTTACCGTGTAACACCTTGTATGTTTAATATAATCTCAAAATCATCAACGGTTTTTGTTCAAAGGATGTTCTTCTTTGTTCTTTAATTTCAATTTTTTGCATTTGTAGTTCCTTTTCTTAAAATTTTGAATTCAGAAATTTTTTAACAAAATCTTTTGTTAACTTTGAGTTACACCAAATACCAATGATAATTAGTTGTATCTCTTACTCTCCTATTCTCATTAGACTCATTTCTTTTGAAAGATTAATTTTGAATCTTATTTTCCATTAAAATATGTTTTGCTCCAATTGAAATAAATTTAAATAGCACAAATTTCCCTACGCGCTTCATAGAAATCCAAATTACGTATTGCGCTTTAGTTAGAATATTTAGTTTAAAAATTTTCCGCAAGAGTGTGTATGCAGACTCATATGAAAGTTCAGATTATATGCCTAACACAAAATCATAGTGTGCGGACAATCTTAAAATTTTCCCTTCTCTTAAATTTAGGAATAGTTTTTTTTAATGCTTTTGATTTGAAACCTTCCTGCTTTATAATTAAAAGTTCTTTTTTGTAATTCAAAAAAATTCAAATTTCAATAAAATTTTCATTCATTCCAGTTGTAAGACCAATATGTAACTATCGTATTTATGGACATTTTTCTATTTCAAATTTAATAATAATAAAAATTTTTTAACATTTATTAAAAAAATATTTCATGTAAATAAAAAGATGTAAAATTTTGGTTTAAAATGTAAGTCGCATATTCATAGATGGTTGCGAAAAGTCAAATATATAATTTGAAATCTATGCTTTTCACTTTTTCAAATGTCGTATGCCTTGCTACATAATACACATACGTACACAAATGTTATATTTCTTCATAGGACACACAAATTTCCGGCGGATGGTAGATGAAAAAGAATTTATGAAAAAAAAATTTATTTTTAAAGCACAGGAACTTTATATTATACCAACAACACCTATAATTTTTATTGCAACACATGAAATCCATATAAAATTTTTACAATGAGTGCTTGTACAATTCATAAAAATAATTAAAAATGATTTTTTTATTCTTTTTTTTTTATTTTTTGTTATAGTTCTTTTTATTTTTTATAAGAATTGCAACTAAGCTATTCTCTAAGATCACGTCTTTCAATTGTAAATATTTTTTATAGAGGTTTTTCATTATTATTTTTTGTAATTTCTCATTCTTTTTTGCGGCCAAGTTTAGAATTTTAAAATTAATAAAAAAAAATAAAATATTAACCGCAGTAACAAAATTAAGTAATTTTCTCGATCTTTCGAAAGCTCTACAAAAATCCAGCAGTTTTGACTGGATGACATAATTTTCGACACATTGTTTCGTATTTTGATAAATTCTTATGAAGTTCTCATATTTGTGCCATATTAACACTTCCATCTGGCATGTCCACTAAATTACACATGCATTGCTCAATAACTTTCACCTTTTTAAAAATTATGAGCACATCATTATTTATAAATTTTCTTTGTTACACAAAATTTATATCAAAAATTTCTTTTTTTAGCTTATAATATGTTATTAATTGTTTCATACTACATAAACCCAGACCATTATGGCTGTTGTCAGATTTTAGTCTGGTTAAGTTTTAAAGTTTATTTGTAATTAGAAGCAACTTTTTGGCTATCCGATACTCGTATGTATGAAATTTTCTACACATTTGCAACACTTTTAATTTGTATTTTTGCGGATATTAATAAAATGATTCTATTTCAAAAAATATACAAGGAAATTTATTCAATTTTTTGATTCTTTTTTTTTTGTTAGTTTCTAATTTCACATTTTTTGCCTCACCCCTTTCATTTTTCCTTTTACCAAAATGTCACGCAATAATGTCTTAGTTCTAGAGAGAAATAAAAAAAAAGATTAGAGAGGAAGAAAGAAAATAATTTTTTTGGACATGTTACAGATTTTATTTATTTTTCCGATTATAACTATACAAAAAAAGAAAGAGATGAAACAGGAATAAAAAATAGTCTGAAATATATGAAGCAAAAGAAGACCAGCAAGAAGAAGAAGAATAATAGAAACAAATTGAAAATTTAGGTCAATGAACAGACCATGCATGTTTTTACTGTGCACAGAGCAGATTTTATTTTTTTAGGTACATATGTGATTATTTCAAATTATTTCAATGATATTCGAGGATAAGCGGACACAAGGCACTTCATGTTTGTATTATAAATTCAAATAACGATTATTTATTATTCTATTTGCGAAATGTTATGTACTTATGTTACAAGTGCCATTTTTCAACATAAAATTAATACATTAGAATAATTTTAAATTTACAAAAAAAATTATTATGATTCCAGTAGATTCTGATGATAAAAAAATTTTTGGTAGTTCCAAATGAGTACCTATTTGTTTTATGATGCTTTTGAATTTTGATTATTAGTACGTTTTAAGTGAAATTTTAATTTATTGTCGTTAAAAATTTCATGATGAACAAAATTTGACGTAAAGCAGAAATTTTGTTTATTCGTTTTGCAAATTTCATTAATAAGTCAAAGAAGTAATCCTAATTTGAAAATGGCTTCTTTTCATCGACTGAAATTGAAGAAATGTGAATCTATACTTAAGAAATTCAAGTGAATCTAAACATGCTTTAGGAAAATCTCAAATTAGCTCACATTTTTTAAGTGAGCTAATTTGAAAATAAGTTCCTTTCTTTCTTATCAATTTTGAATATTTGATGGTTGATTGCGTTAATCAGTATACCCCTGTTAAGTAACTGTCAAATAAGACGTCTGAAACTACGTTAAATTCAATCAAGAACTAAGAAATTGTTTGAGTGCTTTTTTAAAAATGACAAAATTTAAAAATAATTTTAATAGACAAACAAAAATATTGACAAATTTTTATTAGCAGACATAGGAAAAATGTTTTAAGTACCTTTAAATTATTAAGAATACAATCTCAATGACAAAAGTATCTGCAGCCTTTTAGCCACGTTTGGTTGCTGAATTTATACTTCATTCATCGAAATATTTCGGGCCTAAAATGGAAAAATACAAAAATAATAACGATTTGTGAAAATCAAAATTTAGAAATATTTTTTTGTATTTTACTTCACTTCTGTTGTATGTTTTTTTTTTAAAGAAGCCTTCAATTCTATTGAATTTCTTTGCCAATATTAAGAGAAAAAAATAAAAATTGGAAAAATAGTAATAAGCTTTAAAAATTCTATTTAGAAGTAAAAAATATTGTGGGATGAATTTTTTCATTATTAGATCCTTAAGAAATAAGCAACAAAAAAGTAAAGGACTTGAAAAAGAATATTTGTAAAATTTTAAACTCTTGAACTCGTACTGACATTTATAAAAGTTCAAAACTCTAATATTATTATCACATCTGGAATAAAAGAGAAAGAGAAAGGGACATAAGACATAGGAAAGCTATTGCAGTATACAAGAGTTTATGTTATTGATATGTCCAATATACCGTTATGAAAGTGTGTATATTACGTTATAGTTTATTGACCTTATTTAAAAATAATCTTTTCATTTTATTTATAATATATGAATGTATAATTGTAATATGCACTTTAATACTTAAAATAGTATATGTATGTAGAAATAAAGTTCTGAAAACATAGATGGAGTAAGTGAGATTTAAAGCAGGATAAATTCACAATTTATTAACTTCACAATATTTTTATTGTTTTTTTTGTGTTCATCTAAAATAATTTTCAAAATTTTCTATACAAATAATTATTTTGTTAGTTTATTGGAAAATTAATAACGGAATTAAAATTTAGGTATGAGATAGCAGTATTTTTAAAATATTTTATTTGAAAACTTAGTTTTATATTTAAGCACTTCAATATTTTATATTTGATTATCGAAAATGATTTTAATTTTACAAATTTATAATTTTAATTTTAGCCAACTAATTCAATTTGTTCACAAAAAATGCAAATCCAATTAAAAGGGATGTTTAGTTTTGGAAAATATTAAAATTACTTTATGAGCTTTTAGGAGTAATTCAAAACTTATTGTGAATATAGAAATTAAATAAATACGTTTACTTAATTTCTATATTCACAATAAATATTAAGTAAGATAAGTTGTTACCCTTTTCAGTTATCATTAATGTTTTCTCGACATGACAAAATTTTAATGTTAATTGATTGGTAGCTCAGAAATGTGATTTTCAAAATTCGAAATTATATATTTTACAAGTAGGTGTTCAAGTTATGATTCGAAACTCAAAGTAGTTAATTTTCCAAAATTATTCTGCAACGTTTTCGATGTTTTTTAAAAATGAAACGAAATTTAAAATAATTGAATTTAATTTATGCAAAATTTATTTACTTGATTGTTTTTCTTATTATTATTCAAATAGAATTTTATACTAAAATCAAAACAAATTGAATTTATTTTAAATCGAAATAAAAATTAAAATTCTAAGATAAAACTTAAATTTTATTTTATTCTTGTTTCCTTTTTTTACCACTTGAAATCCTTTTCCTGTATGAAAATAAGAAACATGCATAATGTATTAGAAAATAATTTTAGAAACATGCAAACATTGCATATATTGTATATGTACACATATTTATAAAAAAATAAAGGATTTACTTTAAAAATAAAAGGAAATACAGAAATTCTGACAATTTTCTCTTCCCTTCATTTCCTTATTCGTTTTGTTTTCTTTTTAATTTTAACCGCATTTTTTCTTTTAAAGTACAAAAAGTAATTTTCAATTATTGACATTAAGATATTGTGAATTTTGTTTATTATACGCATTTGAATATTTTTGATTCGAATTTGTATTTGTACAATTGTACTCCTTATTTCTGATTATACTGTACTTGTATATTCATTTGTAACTGCATTTGACCGACAATAGATAGTGCTGTGCGCAAAATGCTTTATAAATTTATAAATTGCAATTTGACATCTTTTTTCTTATGGCGGAAAAAATGACAAAAAAAAATTTATCAATAGTGCAGTGCAATTTTAAAAATTTTTGCTCAAAGTAATTTCAAATTCTTTTGTAACATATTTAGTAGCGCTCTATATGCATGTCTCATAAAATAACAAATCGAATTCTATACACATACATAAACCATATCAAATGACTATTATCTCCGATATGTCAAAATATTTTTTAAACAATTTCATGTATCACTATCGCCAGAAGAATGAAATAGAAATTAATGGTGAATAATGCGTAGTATTGATTTTTTTTTCATTTTAAGTGAAATTTTAATAATATGTTGTGCATATTATGCGATTTCCTTCTAAATATTTAATAAAAAATAAAATGTTAATAAAAGTAATTGCAAAATATTTTTGTAATTTTGTGCAATTTGATTTGCGATCAAAAGGATTACAAATTATTTCAAATACATACTTAAAATATTTTATCAAAATTAAGTAAGATTATGAAACTCAGACCTATTTACAAAATTATCATACAGATTTATTTACAAAACTATTGCAAATAAAAAAAATTTGGGCAATTGTCAATTTATTAAGGTTTTTTTAACACTTTGCAACATCTGTTCATATTTTTAGGTTACAAGTATTTAAATAATTTAATTAAAAATATTAGAGAAAGTCTCAAAAAAATTAAAATTAAAGAAGTTAATTGAACGCATATAGGGTACGTTTGATTATTTTCAATAATTTAATTAAATTATAATATAGCTTTTATTAGGATTTTAAAATACAAAAAATGTTAACATTGTATGAAGGAGACTAACACACACATATATAGTTTTTCAGGGTACTCAATACTCTCATTTTAAGTCAATATAATTTTCTGTTTATTCAAGGAACCTTATATTTTACAAAATTTAATTTTTGTGTATAAGTATAAGCATATAAAATAAAATCTGTATAAAAATTTTAAATTATTATAACATTTATGTGGTCGCCTTCATTCTATAGGGCCCAATAATTATTAATAATTATTATTATAATAATAAGTATGTACGCCATATTGTATAAAATATTGTTCTTATTTTGTATGTGTTATAATTAATATTATTAGTTTAGAAAATTTTTCGAAAATTCTTTTTTCAATAATTTCATAATTTACTATTAGGGCTTATGGAATTTTATATAATATAAAGTTTTATTGTACACTCTCCCATGTATACTCAAATTAAATTTTGTATATGTATTGTGAGACCATAAAGAGAGTACTTTGTATACGATCTTCAAATTTCCTATTTTAATTTTTCAATAATACTGAAAACTTCATAATAATAATAAAATAATATTTTTTGAAAAGTGGTTAGAAAATTTCTGATAATTTCAAAATGAAGAAGGCAAATAATAAATTTTTTTAATAATTTTAATAATATTGTTTTCATGGAATGTTTTTTTTTTTTTATAAAAAAAATGCTATTTTTTAGAATATTGTTAAAAATATATCTAATCTTTCGAGTAGATACAAGAAATTATTTGAAAATGAAAATTCTTAAAATTATTATTTTTATATTTTACAAGTAATATGCAAAATTTAAGGTTAATTTGTTTAATTTTTATAATATGAAAGTTTGAAAAATTAGGTCAAAGATTACATAACAATATGAAGTTGGTGTTCTTAAATAATATGTTTTTGAAAATAACAAGTATGTAAGTGTATGTGGAAAATGATTTTGATAATTAAAAATAAATATTTATTTTAATAGAGTATAAATTTTTACTCATACGACTTCCATTATTATTCTAAATTTAAATTTAATTATTGTAAATTTCAAGTTAATTAAGAGAATTTTATAATTGACATAATTTATTTATCATTTTATTATATTATAGTTCACTGAAGAAATAAAGGCAAATATTTGTTAAATTTGTTTTGTTTGCACACAGGGTTACTCTGAAAGAAATATTATAGCTCTTTTGAAAAGAGTTAGATCACACATTATGTCGTAAGGTACCATTTTTTTATATTACATGTCAAATTTTATACAAGAAAACTTGACATTTGATATAAGTACAAAAAACCGTTAGTATTAATTTTAATCCCTTCAATACCTATGACGAAAAGTTTACACGATGACTTTTGCATTAATATTTGACATACGTTTTCTTCGCTTTACAGACACGTTTTTTGGCAAGGGGAATAAACGGTTGTCAACCAAATCAAAGATTTATTAACATACATACTGAAGTGATAAGAAAGAAATACACATACATGTCAAAATTCGATTTCTGCAAAATAAATTTTAATGAAATTGATAATGAAACTAGAACTTTTAAGTGACAGAATAATGAAACTGGAACAGTGCTAAAAAAATCATCTTAATTCTTTATACTATTGTGAATATGATGATTATAATAATTATGGCTTCTAAAAACTTATGAATTCGGTTAAATTTTTGACCGATTCTCACCTTAAATATTAAAATTGTCTACTTCAAATTAAAGTTTTAGTCTACAAATGAAAGATTTTCGATTTTTAATTTCTTTTTTTTTTTATTTTTCGAATAATTTACAGTATTTATTTTTATTCTAAATACCTAAACAAGACATGAATATCGTGGTGAACTTTTATAGATTTACATAAATATTCGAACATAACCTCTTAAAAATATTTTTGAACTTTTGAGCTGATTTTTAGGGACCTAAATTAAAAAATATACTTCTTTTTTCACTGCATAAAATGGAGAAATGTAAAATAAAGCAAGAATTGAACAAAAATGCAAAAAACAAGTACTGAAATAAAAGACAAATTTCCTTTCACGTCCACCACAATTTTAGAATTGAAAGAAAAATACCTTAGTTATTCAGTGTAAAAAAATACTTTTGGTATCAAGAGGTGGAAAAATTCAAATGATTATTGAAAAAAAAAGAGTTCAAAAATTTAAATCCAATTAGGTAATTTTTTCACGAAAACTTTTTAAAGTCTCTTTTTATTTGAAGTTTGACATATCAGTATCATATAGACATTTGCAATATTCTTCATAAAGAAACAGATACGAAACTATTTGAACGTGTTTAGATATGAATATGCTTCTTCTCAATATATATGCTTCTGCTTGTTAGACAAAAGTGATTTTAGATAACTTAAGCTTACACTAAGTTGAAGACAGAATTAGAGCGATTTCCCGCCGCGAAATGACAAAAATCATATAGAACACACATATTTAAAAGTAAAAGAGATCAAACAAAATAACCGCCGTAAATTTAACCATAGGCATTGAAATTGCCTAAACAACGGAAATTGTCCACAGTTCTCGTTCAGTGGTTTGGCTATGTTTTTACAATTATTTTTTTGATACTTTGTCATCTTAACATTTACTTTGTCCGGTTTTGACGAAGCTAACATTTGTTAATAAATTCATTTAATAAAATATTGTACGTGAATACAATAAAATATAGGTTTGTAATATCGCATATAACACTTTCATAATTTTCAATATTTTTTCAATTCTTCTACGAAAAAATTGAAATTGTTCTTATGTAAGCACTTAAATAGAAAATTGTATTCTTAAAGAGCATTATTAAAACAACTATTCAAAATTCGTTACCTTATAGAAATTTTAATATTTCCTGATATTGATAAAGCAAAAAATAAGTTTTCATTTGCGGCAGATGTGTGTATAATAAATATTAACGTATACGAAAGTAGATAACCACAAAAGTAACTAAAGTAACTATTTAGTTACCTATAATATTTTTAATATTGCCCCTATTTAACCTCTCTTTAATAGTAATTTGGATTTAAAATGGGGTATGCACCCTAAAAATATCTGTTTTTATCTTTGTAATATAAATAATGTTAACATGAAGAATATAAGACATAATAAATCTTAAATTCATAATAATTCTCGATTAGTAAGAAAAATATTTCAAATATAATTTAATTAAAAATATTTAATTTGTCAAATTTTAAAATGTTCAAACTAATCTTATGGGGCTAACCATTTTTTTCTAATTCAGTTTTTTTTAATTTTGAAATTTCAATTTGTTAAAGACGTTTCAAATATTGTAATTAAATACCAAAATAACTGCAAAAACATACGATCAGTCTGTTCTAAATCAAAAATACGGTTTCCATCTGCCGGAAAAAAAATGACGTAGCACCTACACATGTTTGAAGTTCGACTTTTTTTAGAGTGGTATAGTTGTACTCATGGTTTTGGCTACTCAAGAATAGTGAACACGTAAATGGAGCGAAAATAATAATAAATGCAGTTATATAAAAAACAGTAATGCAAATTTTCTTTATTTTATTAAGAACCCATGTGGATACAAAAAAAAAGGGGGAAAATAAACATTATGAATTTCATATATTAGAATTGCATTCAAAAATTTAATGCAAGGGAAACTTTTAACCTTTCATATAATGTAAGTATAAATGTATAAAATTATTAAGAATATGTACATATTTTATATACATACATAATTCATGTGTGTGAGTATACATAAGAATATAACTATCTGTTTAATGCTACAGCCCTTGATATAAAAATTTAATATTTGTGTACTTTGTACCGTAATAACTAACCCGTTAACTTAAAAGTAGTGCAATATGATATTTCTGTAAGACGAACAGATATTCATTCATAATTCACATGTAATATGCATTTTAATACGGAATATATATTGCAGAAAATAACTGTAATTCTATGATTACATTAAGCTAAACCATTAAATTTGGTTTTAGCTACACAAAATTGAAAACTGTCCACAAGATCTGATGTGCAAGGAAAATTTTAATCGGTTTTTAAAAAGATGGCAGCACGGAGTATTTAATTTCAAGAAAAAAATAATGACTTATGCGTGTTCACACTTCTGTGACACTGCGACAGTAGGAGTTGTATAACATATTCTATTTAAATGAGTGGGTTGAATAATATTTTGACACTTTGTGCGATTGGCGCTGTCATAGTAATGTGAACAGCTCATTATTGCAATAATATTACGAAGTAAGTAATATTAAAGTAAATATAAGAAAGACTAATCAGCAAAGTTTATTTATTCAAATTTAATATTATTTAATTTAAAAATCGTCAATATTTGAAGGGAGAACTGACTTTGATTTCAGCGGATTTGAAGGGAGAACTGACTTTGATTTCAGCGGATTGCAACTTTACCAAAATTACTTCTGTGGTAAACTGATAAGAGTTCTAAAAATTTATTTTTTGAAATGTGAAAGTGAAGAGTTTGAAATTTAAATATGTATATGACCGAATAAGTTCAAATAGAATCGGATTAAATAGATTGCATTTCACGAATTTTTTTACTATATTCGACTTGAATTCACATATTATGGTAAGAAAAAATGTTTTTAATATTAGAAGAATTTTAAAAATATCGAATTTCATTTAACATTATCCTTTTTAGTTTACAACTCTAATAGTTATCCTTGCTTATTCGTTACTTCAAATGCAACTCGGGGATTTTATACAATGGAATTTGTTAGTAGAACTCGCTGAATTTTTATTTTAATGGAAAAATAATTAATGGAATTTCTAAAATTTATAATTTAATTGCTGTATATAAAAGAAATTGGAGTCTTGAATGCTTTTTATTGCTTTTTATGTATGAAATAACGAATTCAATGGCACTTTGAAATAACGAGTCCAATGTCAATTGAAAACATGAATATTAAACTTTTCAATAGACTCTATTGTTGGAGATAATTCATATAACGCAAGAGTTTGTAGAATAAAAAGGTTAATACATCAAAATGTTTGACTAGATTTATTGGTAAGTGAAAATATTTGAATTAAAGCCACCATAATATAACAATTTTTAATAAAAATTACATATTTGTAGGTTTTTTTTTTACAACATACAGAGAGAAGTTAAAAAAAATTTGCAAATACGTTTGGTGAACCAAAAATTACTTCAATATAGATCATATCAATAAAAGTATGCATTTTGTTTAATTGAAAGTCACACTTTTAGACTGAAACCGGTTTTTTATTAAGAAAGAGAGATTCCTATAATTAAATATAATTAATATTACAATTAGAAAACAAAATGTCTTATACTGGCGATGTTAAAAATCCATTATTCAGAAGCAATAGAAAAAACAAATTAGGTCATTTTTGTAGTATTTCTAAACATGCTCGCAAAATAAAGCATTTTGTTGTGTTCTTAAAAATTAGTTAAATGTTCTTTAAACTGCTACCTTTCAAAATTAACATAGTTAAGTATAAAATTCTTAAATAATTAATTTTTTATTATTAATTTGTATTAAAACATAATTAAAAGAAAATTTTTTACTACAAAAAAAAAGCTAAAACGAAGTTCTTTAAAGATACATTGTAAGGTCAAAAAGAAATTTTTTATTCACTTTATTTCATATACCAACTCAAGTTTTAAACGAAAGGATGTTATTAAAGGAAACTGCATTTACAATTTAATTAGAATTTATAATTTTTCAGTCATAAGCCATCAAAAGTTTTTTATTTTTTTTTTGTATTTAAATTGTTTTTAATTCAATTGGTTTGCGCTTTTTACATTATTGTGTGAAGATGTTAAGGATGTTAAGGAAGAGAAGGATAGTAAAATAAAAAACAGCAGCCGATGTAGCCACTAAAAACTTTAACTTGATAAAATTGGTGAGAAAAAAAATAGTTCTCAAACTATAAAAGAACTCAAAAGCAAAAAAAGGCTTAAATAAAAACAATAAAAAAACTAATTTCTTTTAAAGGGTAAAATTTTTTGCTGGAAATTTTCTTTAATAAATAAAAATTATAGAAAATTTAATAAAAATAAAAATTTCTTTTTAAAAACTACATTGTTTGGACGTCTGTTTAAATTCTAGTCACTTACGAAATATTTTTTGCAAGTCTTCCTCGCTTTATAGAGAAATGCATACAGATCCATACGAAGTTTTCAATGGCAATGGAAGTGCTTAATGGCTCAAAATACTCTTAGTTATTTTGTCTTATATTAATATTCAGTCCCAAACTTTCAAATTCAATGTCATATTCCAAAAAAACTAAGTAAAAGTTGGCATTATCACATAAGTTTGAAAATGGTAGCAAAAGAATTGAACATATTCCAAAGTTGATGAACATGTAGTGACATTTGAAGATTTTCTTTACTTGGCAATGGAAAGCTGCACATTTTTCTGTTTTTTCACTTCTGGCAAGCGAACCGTCTTTTTTATAACATTGTATGGATTTGTTTCAAATCTGTAATATTAAAAAAGTTATTTACCACAGAATATTAAGAGCATCCTATTCAAAAATTAAGTTGAATTAGAAGAGTTTATTTTTAAGCACTTTCAATAAATTTGATGTTGAAACTTTAAACACTACAATATTTTTTTTACAATTTCTTTTATAAAATTAGACTCCAAGTTAAAAGAGGTCTGAAATCTATTTTCTAGTTCTTTAAATGAGGAAACAATTGAAGAAAATTATGTCAATCTAATTATTTGAAAAAGAAAATGAAAATCTTGTAATAGGTGTAAGTTGGGTTGGACGCAAAGAAAAAACAAATTGGCAAAAAAAACTGAAACTTTCATTCGTTTTATAAAGTAGCACATTTCCTGCAAACAAAGGGTTTTTTTGTTTCACAGAAATGTGATGTCAGAAATTTTAATTTTAAAGAACTATAAATTTTAGACGGGGTCCATAAATTTCAGAGGTAGGCAAAATTTTTCTTCTGTGATAATAAGTTTAGTAGAAGAAGATCCATTTGTTTTTAAAATTTCAAATTTCTATCTTAAAAAATGTAGACAAATATGTCGACGAACGGTTAGTTTAACTATAAGCTTATTTTGTTATTCTTCTAGAAATGTGCTTCAAAAGATAAAAATTAAAAAAAAAAATATCCAAACTTTGGTAAAATTTCATAATTTTTCCTCCTTTCCGCCGTTTTTTCTAATTTTTTTTATATTTTTTAACCTTTTCCAATATTAATGCATTTAATCTACATGTATATGTGAGTGTATATTTTATAAATGGAAAGCTTTTATTTATTTTTCTTTCGTTTAAAAATTATGTTAAGCTTATGGCATAAAATTAAAATGTTAAAAGCTTTTTAATAGCAAAAAAAAAACTGTGGGTTAATTTATTGTACATAAAAATTTATTATTATTTTTATCAGAAAAATTGTTGCTGTACCACTAATTTTGCAGTATGAATATCATATTTTAGTGGCAGGTACTTCTGATCAGTAAAAAAATATTTTATATTATATTGCCATAATAGTTTATATTGAGTTTGAGTTTATTACTTTTGTTAGAAAATTGGCACTTACTATAATTCTGGCATTCTGAGTAATTTGTTTTATAATCGTGTATAACACGGGGTGAGTTTTGCTATTTCCGTTTTTATTTTTGACATTTCATTATAAATTCGTTACAGTTATCGATGTCAAATAAACACAGTTAGACTATCGAATTTACTAAGTATGTAAAATATTAAAAAGAATTGGTAACCGAGAATGTTTCCAATTACATGTTATTATTTGACAAAATATTAATTAAAATGCATTCAATGGGGAATCAATTTCGGATTTTAGAAATTCACGCATCTGGATTTTGTTTGACACGTGGCCAATATAAGCCAAATTATTTTAATTAAAGACGTATGGAAAAGATTGAAAATGAAGACATGCCGATTAAAATGAAAATTACATACACATCAGCAGTGTTTTCATTAAATTACAAATCCTAACACTTAAAAAATCACCCATTATATAGATTAACTATGTAAATATAAAATCCATTATCAAGATTTTTAAAAGAATAAAATTTAGTTGAGAAATTTTACAGGAATTTATTTGAATTTTATTATAGAGAACAAAGTTTTTCTTATAGATTTAATTATCTATTAAATCGGAAGCATTATATTGAAAGTTCAATGTTTTCAAACTTTTTAATGAGGGAAGTGAATTCATTTCTATGAAAATCATTAATAGAAACCATTTTTTTTTATGTTTGCTTCTTTAAATTCAAAAAAGGGAGTCTCAGCTTATCAGTTTTTAATAATTTTATATATGATTGTAGTTTTTCTTATATGTAAAATGAATTGTATTACAGTTATGTGTCTTATATATTTTTGCTTATTATAGGCTATTAGTAATAATTTAAAATCTATTATTTAGGCTTAATATAAAATAGTTATATTTAGTAATATGGGCATAGGTATTAGATATATATACATAGATATTGTTTAAAAATGTAAATGAAAAATTAGCAGTTCCTGAAGCAGTTCAGAATTTTTTTTTGAAAATCTATTGTTTGATTAAAAATTTTTGTTATTGACAGGAATTTATAACTTCTATTATATTTGATATTCATTCCAAATTATATGTCATACTCTATAATTATATGTACATAGTTTTATTGGAATGATAATTGAGAATGGTATGTTATGGTCTATCTAGTATGCAATATAATTTGATATGTTGCTATATAGGAAATCTTTTATACTTACAAATGTAAGTTGGAACTTGAAACTGTGTGTGCAATGGATATGTGTAATATATAATAGTTTTATGTATAGATTTTAAAATGCGGATCCATCAATAATTATGATTGAAATTCCAAAATAATTTTCACTTATTATGTGTTTGTATAATTGCTGCATATTATGTATTTGTATATTTCACGATATAATATCTACTCGGAAAACAAAACCACTTTTTGTAACAACGAAAAAACTAGAATGTAATTCAGAATAACTATAATTCTTCTTCAATTTTGTTCCCGTACGAGCATTGTGCCTTTATTGTTTTAAATTTTCAAATATCATCTTGAAAGAACTTGCTTTTGCTTGATCAATCACTGTTTATAAATTGTTTTTTGGGATAGTTCCTGAATCTCTGCAAATACATTTGAAAAAATGGGCTTTTTAATTTAGTTTTAAATCAATATTCTTTTATATTTCTTTAAATGTTAAAATTCTATTTTTTTTTTAATTCAATGAAATTTCGTTCGAATAATTTTCGGAACATTAATCAAATAGATGTCAAAATTAATAAGTAAATAAAAAACCTTTCGGCAATTTTTAACATCAACAAAATTAGAAATGACAATTTTTCTAACATTAAAATCGAATTCCAAATTTTAAAATTTTTCAAATCTAATAATATAAAAAATTTTATTTAAATTTTGCATTATTTTAGTGCATGACAACAAGTTATTATTATTTAACAATTTCTAATTTGAAATTGAATTGATTGTTCTCAATTAAAAGTTGAAAAAGTTAAATAAAAAAAAGTTTTTCTCTCTGATATGTGAATGCAAAAAGTATAAAAAGATGTTTGTTTGTTGATTTTTCTTGATTTTACTATAGTTTAATAATTGTGAAGATAATATAAATATGATTATTAGTCTGTAATACCCAAATATAATATTGCATGTTGAAAATTCTTATAAATGTGAATTTTAATGGGTAAGTATCATATGGAAGCTTACTTGAATATGAACGGTGAAAATTTTGCCATTATCAAGATATATACAAGTTTAATTCTAGAAATTCTCAGTTGAAAGGTTTGTGATTCTAAAACTTTCTTATTTTTGAGACGTTTGTCAATTGACTCACTATACATGAAGTTCGTTAAATAACTTAAAATACTTATGTAGCTTGTTTGTAAAATGATACCTTGACGTACCCTACAATAAGCCAAGATAAAGCAAAAAAATTTTTCGCTACCTGCTCCATTTTTGTTTTATAATTCTACATTCTATTTTTTCTTTGCTGCATTTTTGATAGAATAAAACTAAAAATAAAGGCAAAAACAATATAAAAAAAGCCATAAATAAAAACTTTTAATGGTTTTTTATATTATCACATATAAAAAAAACAAGAATATTTTTATTGTGCCTATAAGACTCACTCGTTTCTTTGTTTGATAATTGGAATTTAAAAATTTTACACTATCTTTTCATAAAACAAAAAAAAATGTTTGTTCTTTTATCCTTTTTTAATATGTTGTTTTCCTTTTTATTTATTTCTTTCTTCTGTCATATACTTATTATTATACAACAGGCTTCAACAACTCACTTCCCTCTCGGTAGAATTTCGAACGAAATGCACAAGTAGTGTACGTATAAACACTCAAGTATATTGTTAGTAGGTATACTGTTGAGTGTTGTTGTCTATAGTGTATTATAAATGGCACCTAGAATCACCACCAGTTGAAAAAAAAATATAACAGTTTGCTTTTTGCTTGTCTTCTTGTTTCAAATATGAAATACCATATGTTTTGTTGATAGAGAAAAACAAACAGAAGGTACACACAATACAGGCAAAGGCAAAGAAAAAAAAATAGTCTGCGAATATAAGCAACAACCAATTGGTTAAGAAAGATAAAAAGTTATAACCATCCCCATATACACAAATGTTTTTTAATAAAGAGAAGAAAAATTGGAATGAATTTAAAAAAAAAAATCAAAATAAGTTCTGAAACAAAAAAAAAGAAAACCGTTTGGAACTTGACTGTTAGACCAACAAAAACAGAATCGTATTAATTCTCTACTCAAAATGAAGAAGGAGAAGTTCATTAAAAAGGATAAAAGCTTAAATTCATAATATAAAAGTAAAAAATTTAATAATTTTGTTTTGTTTATTGTGAATGAATTTCACATATGTGTTTAATGGTATATTTGGAAGTCATGTAAACTTCTTCGACACGGGACAGTGTGCCTGGATGAATTTTTTTTTGTCATCATCACATGAAAAACACATTAAAAACACATTCATGATTTGGCATAATTTCGTTTTTTGAAAATAATTTGGAAATAACGGTACGAATAATTATTCAAGTTTATATTATATTTTTGTGGAATCTTTACTCTTACGAGTATATATATGATTGGATTTTATAAAGAATGAATGATGGCTACATCATTTGGTCTATAAATAGCTAAATTTGTCTAATATTTTGATTATGAATTTTTAAATTTTTGAAAATTTTTATTGTAATATTTATTAAGTAATCATATTGAATTCAATTTATTATAAATTAATTTTATTTCATGATACTATTTTTATTTGACATTTGACTTGTTTCCTTTTGACAATATACTTGAACGTTAATCGTAAACATATCGTATCATAAATTTTTTATATATTTTAGACTATATATGACGTGTAGGAAATGCTTATGTTAATAATGAGTTAATAAGATAATAAAGTAACTTTAGCATTTAATGAAAATTAAGAATAATTTTAATAAGCATTCAAATTTACACAAGCTTTTTATTTAAAAAAATATCAAAAATATCGGCTCGAATACAAAATTACGGTATAATAAAATGCAATACAACGGTTGTTATTGTCAATTCATTGGCACATTTTAATTTAAAAAACTTTAACTAGTTTTGGATAATTTTAGGTATTCCAATAAAACTTTGTGTTTAACTTTAACTTAAGATTCGTGACATTTCGTGTCACACAAATTGTTTCGTGCTTGCAGTAAATTTGTTTGACATAAGAGCTTTAACTTTATTGAAAACTCCCTGTACATGTTATACATATATTTTATCGTAAATATTTGTATAAATATTATATTATTATATTTCATGTTTTAATGATTGAAAAAATAAAAATAACAAAAAAAACAACAAAATTGTTTTTTGCAATTTTCATTTTCGCTTTTAATTTTTTCTTTTTATTTCTCTTTTGTTTTTGTTTATTTAACGTGCAATTTTTAATAGTTTTTCTTGTTCATAAAAAATGATATACGAAATATTCACTCATAAAACTGTTATATAGGCAGTAAACAACCAAAATGAATATCCTTTTAACTGCATGTCAAAGTATTAGTATATGGTCAAATGAAATTGAAAAGAAAAGTATAAAAACTTGCAATAAAGCGATACTTTTATGATATGCAAGATAAATTTATATAATATGTATGTGTGTGTGTACTTCAAATATAGAATGGTATTGGTTATACAATTATAGAAATCTATGTATTACAAAAAGAATTTATTGAAATATAATGAAAGTAAATAAAACTAGTGTTTTGTAGAGTAGCACATTTCATTTAAGCAATTTTAATTCTTCAAAAACTGTCTTTAAGAATAATTGCATACGTTCTTTGGCACTATTCACTCAATATAACAATGTGTTCTCTTATTGCATACTTTTAGGGATAAACAAAAATTGAAAAACATATAAGACAACAATTGAACAATTTTTCAATATATGTATAGACCGAGAAAAACTGATAAGAACATTATTTTTTCTAATTTCATTGGAAATGTTTCAAAAAATGAATATCGAAATATGTACATACAAAATAAATAAAAATAAAATTCAATATTAAAAAACTTATGTACATATGTAACATGAAATACGTACATAAATATGTAGATTCCAACATGAATTTGTTAATAATATAGGTTATGTCCAATCAATTTTTTCTTTTTATTTTAGTATATTCAAAGTCATATACATATAACATTTAAATACATTTTTTAAATTAGAAACCATTATACAGAATTGTAGAATGAATTGAGATATGAAAAATTTATTATTTATACGTGAAATAGAATCCGTTTTCAATCATATTAAATTTTTGATTTTTAAGAATAATTCCGAAATTCTCGTATAATTTCATACATACAATATAGACGTCTACGATTTAAGTTGTACATTTTGTGAATTTGAATAATTCAAAGTAACTTGCATGTATGTACATAATTAACTTTAATAATACATATAGCTAAACTTAAATTGAATCATAATGTGCAATTTTGAAATAAAGATCGCAAAATATTCATTTTAGACAACATTTAAGATATAAGTGTAATCAATTTTAGAATTTGAGAGCGATTAATTGCAAAGACTACCAATTTTGAGAAATAAACTGTAATTACGTATACAAAAATTTTGAAACTAGAAAATTGTCTCAAATATTTTTGAAGAGAGAGGCATGAGAAAAATTAAAAAAATTTTAGAAAATTAAATTGAATTATTTTAATAAAATTTTTATTATTTTTGCTATTTACAAATATTGAATTCCAATTTAAGTAGCAAAATATCTTTAAAGCTATATTCTCTTTCAAGATGTTTGAAATTCTTTGATAATTATACATCTCTTCCATTTGTGCGGACTCTATTCAAAATATTATTTAGTTAGTTTCTATATAATTGCTAAATAGATAAAGTGTGTTATACCACATATCAAGAATTAATTAATTTAAAAAAATATATATATACAAATTTATATATTCCAAAACCAAATTATCTTATATAGATTCTTATGAGAATTCTTTAGTTTTTGTTTTTGCATATTTGAAATCTCTTATGAATTAATGTTGCTTATTCTCTTATAGTATGTTTTCTTTGTTTTATGCAAATTTTCAAATAAAATATTTAAAAATAATAATTATACATATATGCAGCATAGTTTAATATTAAATAAAATTCTTAAAAATTATTGAAATAAATATTCTTGTGTTTATATTTAAAAAATACAAGAAAATTTTTGAAATACACAAAGTAAATAAAAAAAAATTAATATGAAAATAGTAAGACTAATTTAAAAATAGAATTTTTTTCAAAAAATTAATATTTATTCTATTTATCAATAAATAAAAAAAAAAAAAAATTTTTAATAAAAACAATTGGAAATACACATTTTAAAATTAAATTTCAACTAAATTTAAAATTAAATTTAAGTTTAATTATGGAAAATTTGATATGTTTAAAATAAAAAATTCCTTAAATAACTTTCTATAAAATTATTTTCGGTCTTCTGTAATTACAATTCAATTAATTTATTTTGGACAATTTGGAAGTTTCATTATCTGAAGAATAATCCGAACAAATTTCCATTTCTATTATCAGTAAATGTATATAAACTTAAAAAAGCTGAAACTGTTCAACATAGCTTTAACGTTAAAGAACCTAAAAACCTAAAAGAAAATTGATAATATTAACACATTGTATCATAACAAAAATAGAAGTATATGTGCTTGCATGTGAAACAATTGTTTAAATTTCAAATTCAAAACCATGCTGTTAAGGTTATACAAATCTCAAATTAATCAAAAAGTTTCGGCGGTTTTGTATTTGTTATAAGTATGTGAATATTACCCAAAAGAATTCTCAAATTAGAGACGGAAAGACTCAAAGAACATGTTCCACGTCCTCCACCTTTGTGATGACCATGCGGGACCCCCACCCCCCTCCCTACCACCCGCATGCCAACTCATGTACATTCTTAAATTTCATAAACACTTGAAAAAATTTAAAGGTTTATGAAGTGAAAAAAGAAACACTTAATAATTTTTTTTTCTTGTCTTCTTTATAAAATTAGGCAAACATTTAACTTTTTTCATTCGTATTTGTAAAATCCCTAACCTAACATCATCTATTTTTTATTAGATAAATTTAAGTAAGTGTTTAAAGAAAAGAAACCAAATTTATTTTTTTTTTCTTTTTGTTTTTTTGCAAGTCTATCGATCTTTTATATCGCCTTTTTTGTCTTAAGTTATTTATCCTTGTTAAAGATTTTCTTATGCTTAATAAAATAAGCCCAGGTCTCTAATTTCTCTTTCTATTTCTCGTTTTTTTTTAGATGCTTTTTATCACATTAAATTTTTGATTTTTATTTTTTTTTGCCCCCAAAATACACGGTACATACACGCAAAACTTTAATCCCCCTTGGAGTATCAAAGTAATATGAAATCAAAAAATTTGTTTTTTTTTTTTAACCCTTTTCTGCTCCTAAATTTAAGAAAGTTCATATGTACATGAAAAACCGTTCAATATGCGAAAATGAGCCAGAAAACACAAAAAAAAAGGAACAAGTAGAGTCAAATAAACTCAATATGTAAATAAAATATTTAAAACAAAAATAAAAAAAGTCAAAATAAAAAGAAAAGAGGAATAAAAATGTAAATCGGACCGTTCTTACTTCACCTGTTTTGTTTTTGTTTTTACTCTTTTATCTCTCATTTTTTATATTTTTGTTTCTCTTCTGTTCTCATCATTTTTCTTATTTTTTTTTTCTTCTTTTCTATCTGTCGACTGTCATATTTTACTTTTCATTTTCAATATCAATAAAACTAACGGTATATTTACATATTATCGTACATATATATACATAGCAAGCATATATACATTATATATACCTAATATCAGCACATATACACACAAATATATTCATATATTATGAAATAATTTTCATTGAATAAAATAAGAAAATCTTAACTTCATTATGCAATATACTTACATACACAGATATTCATTTATTTATTTACACCTAAAATATCGTATACACTTATAAATGTACGATATACGATATACGATATCACACAAAAAAGTAATATGTACATGTATATTTATATAGGTAGTATAGTATATTCACATTATAATAACGGTAATATACTGTTGTGTACATGTAAACATAACAGAGAAGAACAATATTTTTCAGTATGATTTTCAGATATGAGGATAATTTTGTTTTTTGTTGTTTTTCCTTTTTTTGTTTATTTTCTTTTTATATGGTAACAAAATCTTCTTCTTCTTCAGTTATTATTTAGCCACGTGCTGACAACGATGTCGTTTATATTATACGGATTCCAGTGTTAATTTTTTCTGGTATTTGTAAATGTTTATTATTAAGAAAAGAAAATCTAATTAAATTTTCGAAATAATAAACCGTTATAATAAACTAATTAAATAATATAAATTGTGTATGTACTTATATGTTGTTGTGTGTAAAAAGAGAAGAAAAAAAGCAGAATTTTACTTTCATTTAAATAAACAAAATTAATAAAAATAAATTATAAGAAAAAAAAATTATAATTAAATTTTGTAATTTTTGTATAATTTTTTTTAACCAGTTTTTTAATATTTAATAAAATTTAAAATTAATTGCACGCTTATAATGTTTTTTTTCTGGTTTCTTGTCGTGGTTTCGAGTTCGATAAAGAAATGCTTATTTTATAAAAGTGATTATTATTAAATGTCAAAAAAATTAAAATTAATTTAAAGGTTTTGACAGTAAAAATTTTAGTATTAATGAATGTAATTATAATAATAATGAAATTATATTACTGTAGTTATGATAAATAATGTTTTTTTTTAAAAAATAAACCTTTTTTCATAACTGGGTTTCAAAAATTTTAATGTTGAAATTTATAAAATTATTTGAGAGATGATCGTGAATAAATTAAGTTAAATAAAATTACAATATAGAAATTATACTAAAATTACAATAAAGAAATTATACTAATTAATATTAAAATATTGTTAATTTTAGCATTCGTGCAGTATGCCTTAAAATATATGAACACGGTAATAAAATATTAAGTATAAAATTTTTAAAAATTAACAAAATGATATAATTAATAGTTTGTAAATTAAAAAGTTGAACATATAAGTTTAAATATTTTGTTTTTAATTTAAATAAAATTAACATTTAAGAAAAAAATAGACAACATTAATTTATTTTGCATAAAATCTGGTTATGATTTTGTTGTTTTATAATCATAATTAATTAAAAGTGTTATTAAAATTAAAATTGTTATGCAAAAACAAAAAAATGCTATGGTTAATAATAATGAAAAAGGATGATAATTAATTTCATTGAAAGAGGATAATAATTAACAAAAAAAGTTTACAATAAATAAAACAAGAAAAACTAGATTACGGAACAAACATTTTTAAAATATTTTTATTTTTTTTTGTTAAATTAATAATAACACTTATAATTATGATAATGGATTTATTAAATAATCAAAATCAAAAATTTTTTTTTAATAATACTTAAACCAAAACAAAATAGTAATTTTAATTAATTAAGGAATTTTAAATTTAATGTGATTATAAAAATTAAATGTTAATAAATTTGTGTGTATTTAAAGTTAATGTTCAATAAATATATATATATAGTTAAAATTACATGGTCAAAGAGTTAATGATCATTGCGTATTATGATAAGTAGGCATATATAGTATGTAAGCAAATATTGAAATGATAAATTTCAATGTTAAATTTTGAATTTAAATTAATTTTTATAATTTTCAATTATATTCATTTTCATTGGATTCTGATATGAAATATTTAAAGAATTTTTTTTCCTACTAGAACGTGCATTCGAAGGCTGGTGCACGATATCCAAAGCACTGGGGGTCTTGTCCCAAAGTCTTGGGGGTCTCGGTCCCTAAATATAACACTTATAATTATAATTATAGTCAATATCAATCATTTCTTGCGGTACTCTAAAATTTATAGCCAAAATTTCCTCCGAAAATTTTCTTCCCAAAGACATGGAGTTGAAATTTATAGAGGTAATTCTTATACTCGTAAGAATTGTCGATTTTAATTCCGATTAATACAATTACATAATTAAAGAGAGTCGCGGACTATATACATATATAATTACTTAATTGCTACTAGATAAAACCGAAGTCATAATTGGAGTCGGAGTCATAGTCGGAGTTGAGGTCATAACTCATAGTCAAATTCGGAGTCAGGCTCGGAGAATTAAAATAAAAATTAGAATCAACATCAGAGTTAAATTCAAACTCTTAGTTAAAGACGGTTATCCTATACTGTAACGTTTTTGAATATGAATTTACAAATAGATAAAAATTCGAGTAGAAATTTCTTTAAAACTCAAACAAATTTTCTTTGCATTTCGAAAAATTTCCCAATTTCTATTGAAAGTCAAAATTATTATTTAAGGAAATCATCATTTTAAAGAAACTTCTTGTATATTTTTAGTACCATTTCGTAATTTTTATCATCTACTCCAAATTATATGCTTATTTATATTTCTTCATTTTGTAAACCTAGATAATAAAAAATAATGGCATCAAAACATTATTTAGTTAAAATCACAACACTAAGTATAACCATGACGGTAATTTCAACTGACATAATAATACTAGTGAACTTTTTATATTTTCAACTTTTTTATTTTCCTGTTTTATTTTTCTTTTTTTAACTTTGAAACTTTTATTTACTATAAACTTTCGTATATGAATGAGAGTACTGTAGAAGAATTGTACAAAAATTTATTTTAATTTTTTGTGAATAAATTCAGGTATAAAAGTTGAAATTTTCAATTTTGTTTCTTGAAAATACGAAAATTCTCATATTTTATTTTAAGAATTATTAATTTGAATTTGAAAACGTATATAGTAATGTATACGCATTTGGCATCGTACAAGTGTGCTTACATTGCTCTGGTATTTTTATATTATATAGTTATATACGATCCTTATATACCTAATTGATTTTTAAAAGAAAATAAAATTAACCGCACTATGTAAGTAGTTCTCTTTCTTTACAAAAAGAGGATAAAAGATGTACACAAAAAAATTAACAGATCAGAATAAGATTTTTTTCTTTTGCTGTACGAATTGAAAAAATTATAATTTTTTGCACGTATTTTCAAAACCTTAAATCTCCCATAAGTACTTGTATTTTTTATTATTTCATTTTAACAGCAAAGTACATTCATATTAAATTTTAACTTTATTTGACTTTATTTAAATTTAATTAGCTCAGACGGAATTGGTTTATTTTATTTGGCAATGGTATAGAAAATTTCATCATTTTGATTTATTCAAGGCAAATAAATATTTTCAAATACGATTGTAAGATTTTGGTTACCTTAAGATTTTAATATCTTTTTTTTTTAAATTATTTGAGTACAATGTGAATTGTCTATTTCGTCTGCTTAATAATATTGAATAAGAAAAAGGGATATGAAAGAATTTAATTATTTTAATTTTTTACGGATGGGAGAATTTTTAATTTCTTGTTTGGCCTTGGCATTTTTTTTTGAAATTATTTAAAATTCTCTCTTAGATGCTATTATTTATGCTGAGATTTTGCATATTTGTCTACTTAATCTAGTACGTAGACCAAATTTTGGCTAATAATGTAACCTTCCAAATGAGTCAGTTTTGTAAGAGAAGTGCAGAGACGCGTTAAGGACGTTTTGAAGTTTATGCAGGGTTATCGTGTTTTGGGTTCTTGAACGTATGGGGATACAGGGAAATGAGATGTTGAACGGGATACAGGGAAATAAGATGGTGTGGTGTCTTTCTAAAGTTGAGACAGCCATCAATGCTTGTTCTTGCAGGTATGAGAGTAAAATGAAAAGGTTATTGGTTATTACAGATGAGCCATAGGTTTTCTTTGTATATTAGTGATGGTGTTGACGGGCACTGTCTCTTAGGGAAGATGGCCAAGAGATGGAGAGCCAGAATTGCGATGCCTGTCAAACATATCAGAATATTGTAAAGGTTGGAGCACGTGAAATATTTGGACGTGAAGTTTCTTATTTTATATTGGAATCGACTTAGTATATGACTGAATGTCCATGCGGGGTCCCTCACTTGCTAAAGCCATGGCCAACCTTGAAAAGATTTTAACACTGCGAAAAAATTGTTTTTAAAAATATTTTAATACAAACAAAAGGTGAATTATTGTAAATGCACAATATTTTGCGATCTATAGAAAATAAAAAATTGCATATATGTTGGCGCACGAAAATTTTTTAATAATGTATGTATACACATTATAACTGAGATGTATAAAAACAAATATGTAAACCAAAAAAAAATATAATAAAAATCACCGTCCTTTAATAATTTTTGACTTAAATGAGGCTTAATACTAAAATGTTCAATCTACATAAAAATTATAACATATTTTGTGTGTAATAGAATATTATAATGCGTGAAAATTTTCTGACACACATAAAACATATCGTTAGTTTATTTAATGACATTAACAATGATGTCACAATAAGTTTACAATTTTAGTTTGACATAATTTTATTTGCAATTTACACACACTTATATAAAATCCTTAAAATTTTTTTTTGTGAATTGTCAAAATAAAAGTATATAATATGTAAAATGTGTTAAAATACATTCGATGGATGATTATAAGGCGGTAAAAGAATGAGAAAGGAACAGTAAGCAAGGGAAAGAGAGAGTGAAATTTTATTTCAAAATAAAATTACAAAAGAAAAATTTTTAGTCAAGTTTATGATTATGTGTATGTAGGTACATATGTGTATTCTCATGTGAATTGTGACCTTTTCACTTAATTCAGTTACAACATTCTATGTGTGGAATAATATAATTTAATAAAAAAATTAATAAAGCAAAACAGAAAAAAAGAAAGAGAATGAGCAACTATATTTTACAATTCTCTCGGTAGTTATTCAAATGAGAATTGCATTGAAAAATTTTTGATGTGACAAAAGTGGTAACCAAAATGAACATGTTGGGACTGGGACGTTGGAATATAATTCGTAGTGAATAATACTTTACAATAACAAATATATTGAAACGTATGTTACCTAACAAAACAATATGAGTGCGTTTATTTTGCTCAGTATTAAGTTTGATAAAACAGAAATTGAAATTGGGAAAACGTTGTTTTAAATCTTTTCGATTGGTAGAATCGGATTAACGCCAAAGTAGATTTTTAAGAATTTTGTTTTCAAAACTTTATGTTCTTACTCGTATATATTAAAAAATATTGTACATTCTAATTTATTAGATGCATATTGCATACATTCAACCCGGTCGTTTAAATTTCTCTTATTATATCGAGAAATCCACTAAATTTCAGATTGTATTCCCTTTAGGGATTAGTTTACCGTTTGATTCAATAAAATTTATATGAATATATTTGGATTTTTCTATATATACACGCACCAGCTTTACACAATTATAAATTTTATTATGTTAAAAATCAAATTTTATTAGACTTATGTTTAATTTTGAGTTTTAATGAATAGAATTTTATTATGTTTTTTTTCTCTTTATTGTTAATTGTTTTAATTCAATTTTAAACTTTGGTATATTGAAATGGTTTAATTTTATTATAATTAAAATTTAATAGAATTAAAATTACATATACATATATGTATGTGCATATGTTCGAATGATGTGTGCTTTGTGTTTTGGGTGTTGAAGTAAAAAGTGCATTTTATGGAATTTTAATAAAATATTATAAAAGTGCGAGTTTTTCTTTTTTATAAAAAACTAATTCAAAATGGATTTTCGTGTAATTTGATAACGTAAATAAGATTTTATTAAGGGCTTTATATGGTCATATATTAGTCAAATAATTTGTAGTTGTAATATACAAAGTAATACATGATTAATTTTTTTTTAAATTTGAAATTACAATAAGTATCGCTCTAAAAATGTGTTATTTCTAGTATCAGGGATATCTGAAATATATGAAATACTCGCGTCATTTGTTAAGATCCAGTTTTACCGCCACTTGATGTTCCATATTGCACATAACAATATTTACTTATAATAACAATATTTAATAATAATTTTTTAAATTATTAAAATTGAAAAATAAAATTTATTCCCGGAATAGAACTGATGCTTTTATAATTAGGCCTCAAACATATTTAAATTATTTTTATTTATATGTTTGAATTTGTAGCACTTATTTAATTACTAGGATTAGAAATATGGGTTTTCGTTAAATATATTTAATTATAAGCAATTAAATTTTAACAGTTTGCAAGGTGTGCCTTAACATAGCTATATGAGATAACACTCATTTATAACAAAGTTTGTAGAAGACAACCACCGGCCTCTCGACTTAGAGCAGAAAGAAAAGAAAGATTGAAATCGAAATATTTCCTTTTCGAAAATCGAGTACAACTACTTTTGTGTATTCGATTATACATTTTTCTTACTATGTATTTCTACCTTGGTGTAATATTTGACATTTTTTATTCGAGTGCTATAACGTTGTCGGAAAGTATAATACAATTTCAAGGAAAATGTTAAAATGTAAGTATTTCAAAAATTATTTAGGTTAAAAATATTTAACATTTAATGTTTTATTTGCTATTATACTTTTGCCATGAAATTTTTTATGCAGAACTAAACACGCAACAAGTCCTCCCAATTTAAAATTTTAAAATAATGGAGGAATTTCTGAACAACTACAAGGAAATTGCAAAGGGTACCATCGAAACATTGGAATATGTGATCCATCTATGACACCTATGACTCCTGGAAATTTCATTTTTTGACAGAAATATTGTTCGCTTCCCTTCGTTCAGCTTCTAACATTTTTAGTTTTATTTATATTGGGCATAATTTTTCTTCTATAGTCATGCATGGTTCTGTGATACTCGTAATATTGAACATCATATTTAGTGCAAGTACTATGTTTATATCTTACTCTATTCCATATGATAGCCTACTTCTACCAGAACTCTTAGTGTTCCCGCTAGTTTTAAAATTTCCGGTATAAAATAATATATATCCGGTATATTTGATGTCTTTAACTCGATTTTGATAGAATTCAAAACGTATACAAAAGCTTCTTTTGATAGCCGGTAGTTTTTAATAATTCTAAAAAAGAAATTTATCAGAAATAAACATTAACTCTTGTTAAAAATTTTTTTAAAGCTTATTTGATTTGTCTCTTAGTACCTTCCGTTGAACGGCATTGTAAAACCGATTTTTCTCCTCGCTATCGGTAATACTGAAGAACAGCCACGGTATCCATTACAAAATTATTTTTTTTTTTCAAATAAAAAATACAAATAAATTATTTCAACTTTGTTACAATAAACTTCAGTTGAACGAAAACAAAAAAATATGAAAATGGCAGCTGAACTTTCGAAATGTTTACTACAACAATTAAAGTGACATCTCGACTTCGATAGATGGTACCAATCAATTTCACATTCGGATATAGTATACTATTGACGACGATTTGAGTCCGACTATTTTTCTGTGTCGATGATTTTAAACACCTGTACAGAAGAAAAAAAAATTAAATTCAGAAGAGAAAAATATTTTAAAAAAAATTTTAACTGTGGTTTTAATTTTAAAATTTAATAATATTTCTTCAATGTTGGTATTATGTTAATGAAACTTAAAACAATCTTGTATATGCCTTATATTATGTTTATGTAAGATATATACATGATTCTAACCTATATACCGAAATATAAATAAATATTTTGTAAGTCACGTTGATATACGACTCAAGACATTAAAACTAAATTAACTATAAAGTCGTTGATATACGACTGTATACTTAATTTAGTATTTGAGTTTTTTGACAGAAAATAATTTATGTACAAATAATAGTTATAATAATATTATTCTAATTAAAGTAATTTATTCATTAAAATACTAGCTTTATAATAAAACAGCATATTATTACACATAATATTTTAAAATTTAAATATTAAAAATAAAAAATTTCAGAGAATCTATACAATTTTGTAAATATAATTAATATTCACATATTTATTGCAAGTATGTAAGTTTGTATATTCCTGTTTATTAAATTTTAAAGATATAGTCGTAGGATCTTAATGTGCCATTTTATAATATACATATATATAGAAAACATAAAATACTTACATGCAAAAAATTTTGAATTTAAAATTTTTAATATTAAAATAAAATCAGATGTGTGTGATTTATGAAGAGTACATTTATCAGAAAACTGAAAAATGTGCTCCTATAAGAGTATTATAGTCAAAATATATTACTATTGGAAGAATATGGGGAATACAGTTTATGGAGTTGTAGATGAACAATGCGAGTTCTATTGTATTTTTCATATTGGTTTCCAATTAAATTCGATTTTATATTGTAGAACAGTGAAAATTTCAAAAATTTTGGAAGTTATAAAATAATGAACAATAAATATTTTCTTAGAACAAAATATTTGATTTAAATTTTGAAAGCTGATTTTATTTATTTATTTAATTGACGATTATTTAATTAAAAAATGAGTTCAGTTGCTCCTAACACAAATAATTAATCAATTTTCAAGACAATTAATATTTTATGACACATTGTGCTCGTCCGATTTCGATTATAATTGAAATCGAATTTTATTAAAATGTTAACTTTTTCACATTCATCTCCTATACACACACCATGTTTTACGTGCTCGAGTACACATGTAGTTGTTATGTATTAATTTGACGGCTTACTAGTACTTACATAAATTTATATCATGTAAAATACCAAACCACCCGTAATTTATGGCAGTACATTTAAATATTACGTGTGGGTATGAGATACAGAAATAAAAACTATATGTATGTAACTTAACTTTAAAAGTGTTTACCTTAAAAAAAATGTTTTTTTCTGTTTGCTACATGCAAAAATTACAAAAAAATTTTAAGTAAAAAATGAAAAGCAAAAAAAAAATTCAGCTAAAAAACAGACGTGGTTGTTTCTTTTTTATATGTATATTAGTCTTTAGATTTACATAGAATTCCTTAAGGATATTTGACGGTATACGTATATTGTAAAATATACGAAAGGTGCACAGACACATTATATTATGAATATTTTATTATAAATAAGGGAATATTAGATTGTCTATTTTTTTATGTATTAAATGTTTTATATTACTTTAAATTTTCTATAAGGATTAAAATAATTGTCCTTGAATTCAGCTGAGTAATACCGTTTTTTAACGATAAATTGCTGAATTCGGTTTAAACATATTCAGTTTCTGAACTAATTTAAAGAACCGTTTTAAGTATGGTGCGTTATCGGACTTAAAAATGTCAAGTTTCCTTATTTGAAGGAAGAAAGCTCATTTACAAGTCATATTTTTTTAGTCGAACCAACATGTCCTCCCTTATGGTATGCAATATGGTCGATAAAGATTCAATAAAAATAAATATTAATTGATGACTGCTAAAACTGAAAATATCAAGTGAAAATGTACTCATGTATTTTATACTTATCATGTATGCTTTTTTCTTTTTCTAATTTAATACGACTGGTGATATAATTTAGAAAACAGAAAAGTTGTGGTGCTTAAGCTTTTAAAAAATTAAATTTTCGATTGATCTATATATTATGTACTTTGACAACGCATATAAGAACAATTTTTAAAAATGGCACATAATCTACATATTATGCGCAATCTATATGGTATATAATTTAAATGGAATCTGTATCGTGCATAATCCTTGAAAATGATAATTGTATTTAGTATGTATATACAATGTGCATGTGAGAAAAATTTAAATAAAATCTTCTAATCCTTACGATGTACAACAAAAAAGTAGAAAGTGTTTTATTCATTTTTGCGTAGGTACATAAAATTTTCAAGAGCAGCATTCAGAAAATCTATTTGACATTGGAAATTTCTTATTTGAATATAATACTGAATCTATATAATCTACGAACACATACGTATGGATTTCAAAATACATATTATGTATAAATATTGTAAATACGTTAATCTGTAGTTTATAAATAGCTCGAATTTCATACATAAGTGTGATTGAATTGGAAGATCAAAAAATTGCAACTTTAATATAATATTTGGATTGGATTAAGATCGAAAAATTATACAAATTACTTGAATAATACAGTACTTGCTAATTTTTTGAACGTTTGTCCGTCGCAAAATATCTGTCATTTTTATAGACATGAAAAACTACTTATACATTATTTAAAAATTAAAAACCAAAATTATATAACAAATTAAAGTCTTGTATGTTATATTTTTACACAGAAACTAGTCATGTGTGCTTACGCTGCAAACATTACTGGATTGTTGTCTTCAGTTTTGAGATTTTATTAGGCATTCTGCAGTGTTTGTAAAATTACCAAATGCGCAAAACTTAAGAGAAAATCAAAATTTGATCATTATTTTCTACTTTTTAAAACTTTAATCTTTCTCGGAAAATAACTTAAGTTATATAGCAACACTGCAGATCAAAATTTTAATCGCAATATTTTTTACCTAACGTAAAATTGTTGTTTAAACCTTATGAATTCTAAAAAACTTAAGTTCTACATTAGATGTCACCACTTACTTAAATAACTTGATATTTTTAAAATAACTGAGAAATATTCATATTTAAATCAATTTTAATTTAGTAAATTTTAGGTTTTTTAATGAAGTGAAAAATCACTTTAAATTTTTAATTGATATTTTCATAATATGTAAGGTTTCAGCTAAATATTCAATTGTATTTTTAATGATTATATGTATGTTTTGTATAGTGTTCGTAAATGTTAGTGCAATTAATTACATATTTATAAAATATAAATATTATTATATATATTTCAAATTATTCATAAAGCTAATAATGCTATTATTTTAAGGCTTATATCCTTTTAACAATAAATACAATTGGAATTACATGAATATGAATATACATAAGTATTTATAAAATAACAATACAAATTTTTAATGCTATAAATATTGAATTTATCATGCAAAAATATTTACAAGAGATTTTCTAGTTTTATTAATTTATTTAATTATATAATCGTAAATTTTATATGGTCGATTAGAAATTTTTTTGTAAAATTTTCAATTTTTAATTTTAATTTTATAACTTAATACGGATGCTCATTTATTTCTATTCTCTACATATACATACATATATGTATATAGTGAAATGTGTAAATTATAGAAAATGGAAATAGATATGTATAAGAATTATTGGCATTATAATTATTTTAAAAATCATATTTTATTTTATAAAATAGAATAACTATGTGGCATACATAAAAAATAAATTTATTTAAATAAGCATTAAAAACTATCAAAGAATTTCTGTGCGTTTTTCCAATATATTTTATCATAAAAAATTAAATACTTTATAAATTTTTTCGAAATTATTGATTTTAATTTTTGGTTACGATATTTTATCAAATTTTGATTAAATTGAATTTAAATTAAAAAAAAAATATGCTAAATAAAATTTTTTTTATGAATAATTACCATAAATTATTTAAAATTATCTGCATATTGTTAAAAATAAAATATGTTCAATACAAAAATTAATATTATTTTACAATTTAAATAAAGATAATATGGTTAAATAACTTTAAGAACAAAGCAACTAAATAATAAATTTAAAAATTAAATTACTTTATAAAATTTTTAAAAGTTGTTAAATTGAAATTTGGTTTAAAGTAGAACACTTAGCACAAGCATGGATGTATAAAATTGTACACAATTAATAAAAGCAAGCACCCAGTTCTTGACCAAATGAACTCTACCTTTAACTTTAAATTAACAATTGCAAAAAAAAATACTTATATCAGAACAATTTTAACTTATATATGTAAGTGAAATTTGTAATTTAACTTATATAATTATGTGAAATACTTTACTTTCATGAAAATCCAATATTTTAAGTTCTTACAAAGCCAAGAGAATTGAGATTAATTTTACATTGTCAATTATAATTCTTGTACAAGGCACTATTTTTAAATTTTAAATGTACATAAATGTATTACATTCGAATATTTTATAAAAATGAACTTATCCAAAGAAATTTATATTATGAAAATATTAATTGAATTGCTTTAAATTGAAGGCAAATGAAAAAGCACATTGAAAATTAACCATAAGCAAGTGCGGTTTACTTGATATTAAAGTACATAATATACATTAAAAATTTTAATACTGTAGAAGTCCGTTTTGTTCTTCTTTACTCCAATTAATTACTATTTTATGCCAACTTCTGGATATGAATTGAATATAACAATGAAGTCCATGAATTCCTAAAACTAAAAATGAATTTTAATGAGCTGAAAAGTCGTTAAATACAGTTAATGTTTAAAGTAAAAAACTTCTCAGCCACAATACTCTCGACTCTTCATTGATATCAGCTAATAAATTCCAAACTCCCGTTTTTAATTGATTTTTACACATTTCTCATAGACCAAATCGAGCGTTGTTGTAAATCACTTTATTATGTCTGCAAATTTAACTATAGTTATTCTCGCAAAATAAGTAGTTATTTAAATTTACTTAATTGAAAATCAACCTGAAAGAAAAGTGAATTAATTTTTCACACTTTTTTACACGATTTCATCTTAAATTATACTTATATATATAAAATTAATGCAGGTGTATAAAAATAATTGTATTGTACAAACAAAAAATAATTTTAGGGTATCGTCCATTATCCATGCTTTTATACAATGCATTATATTGTGTCAAGTTAATGGAAAATCAAAAATATAAAAAAAAAATAAAACAAAGTTGTTATCAGTAGAGCATCAACAAAAAAAAGATAAAATATTCGATACTTTTATTCTGAAATCGATTTTGTAATTTTGATACTTTTGGTTTTTTATTGTTTTGTTGATGTGAAATGGTAGTATAATGATGACAAGTCTGTAAGGTACTTAAAGCTAGGTGTAGAAATCAGAAAAACGATTTCACGTGAAAACAAAATCTTTTTGAAAACATTCCACATAAAGAATCTACAGTACTAAATTTTAAATAAAAAAATTTGAATTATTTTTGAATTTTAATGAGCTGTGAATTATTTTACGATGTTTGTTAACATATAAGGAACAATAACCGATAAATTTTCTTAATTTTATTCTTAATTCGTTCCTTACACTAAATTTATTGAATATTTTTTTGAAAATATTTCCGATATTTTAGAATTATGTATATTAAAATCAAGAAAATCTTTGAAATATTTTTATATAATATGATAAATAAATATTTTCATGCACAATTTTTAGCTTTCTCCGCAAATGCAAAAACAAAAACAATGAATATAATACATACACACAAAAAGTTTAAAAAACATGACATTCACTAATTGTTTAATTTGTAGAAAATTCGATTAGCACGCGTCAAAACAACAAAAATTTCCTTTTCTTATTATTCCCGTTTGATCTACAATTACTCTTTTGGAACTCCTTTTTTTTTTGTTTGATTTTCGAAATATTGCTCTTTTATACTGATTAAATAAAAATGTACTTTCTGCAAAAAAATATTAGAAAACTAAAAATAAATTTCAAAATAAAGGTATGAGTAGAAAACTTAATAAGAAATTTATTATTTTATGAATGAATTCCGTTGAGATACACAAAATATGTTACTAAAAATATAAAAAGACGAAAGAACATTTTCTATGGAAAATTATGTATACACAAAATATTAGAAAAAATAAAAGTTGTATTGAAAAAAATGTATATATTTTATATACACACACACCATAATAGTTTTTGATTGAGCTTCTTATTTTCTTAAAGTTCTTTAAAGAAAATCAGTTAAATTTACTGTAGCATTTTGATTTTAAATTTTTGATTTTGATATTTACGAAAGTGTAAAAGATATATTGTGCATAATACAAAAGAGCAAAAAGAAAGAGAGAACAATATTTATGATTTTGAATCGATTATAATTTATAACTGCATTAATATGTTAACACGTTGACGGACAGTAGAAACAAGTGAAATTCGAAAATTGACACTATATGTTTTTGTAATTTTTAGAATATTAGAAGTATAGTTTTACTCTTTCTGCTTAAATACACTTAATTTTGATTAATCCAGCAGCCTAGCCTGCTCTTTTTCCCAACTGGCCATTTTCTATAAATATTGAATAAAACATTCAATTTTATTTTATATTATTATTTATTGTATATTATTTATACATTTATTATTTACATTATTGTTTTTATATTTCAAATGTAATATCATAAAAAACAAAAAGTAAACAGTATAACTATAAATATCGCTAAATGAATGAAAAAATGCTAAATTTAAATTTTTTTATTTCTATTTAAAGTGTAAAATCAATCATAAACAAATACTTACCAGTATAAACAAAAAATATCGTTAAATGTATCAATAGCAACTGTAAATTGAAGAGAAAACAAGATCGCACTACTCCGTTCACAACCACGTGCATACTCAATGTATAACCTTGCATACTAAATTTTTTTTCGAAAACATGACACTAGGCTTCTACTTGTACGCTGGTAAATGCACATTTGTGCTGCTACAGCCGCAGTGTCTAAAAACGACCGTTTCGTATTGGACGGCTATTACCGTCATGTCACATAGTGAACTTGAACTTGACGGCTATAGACGCAACTGTCCGTCAACGTGTTAAACTAAATATTTCTGGGCTATAACCGAAATATACTCACTCCTAACTAAAGTTAAAAAAAATCGTTATAGCATTTAAACGGGAAAATTGCATAAACGATGACTTTTCAATATTAACGAAACATTGTTTGATATGATTGTAAACACAATTTTAATTTCATTTTTACTAGGAGAAGAATTAAATTCAATGTTACGGACCTAACTTTTGTATTTAAATATTAACGAAGGAGGTAATTAAAATACCTTTTGTCTTCTTCCCCTTTATGTGAAAATATCGCCAATCGCTTTATTTATTTATTCACATTTAGCAAGAACGAACTTAAAAAACTTGTAGAACAGTACGATTCTGTTTAAAAAAAATGTTAAATAAAATACATATTAATAACGTTGGTTAAAGGTAAAAGAGAATTTTCATTTTCAATAATAATTGAATTTAAAATAAAGTAGTCGATAAATATATTTTATTTATAATAAGAGTTAATGATGATGATAACTTATAAAATATATAAAATTTCAATAATTCTTTTGAACATTAATTCTTAAAAAGAAAAATTTATTTTAATAAGTTATGGAAAATATTCATTATAATAAAATCAATCAACTACTTGTTCTATATAATTTTCTGATTGAAAATTAAATTGGTCAGCTTTATTTCAATGTTAGTAAGTCCTATACCAAAAATTTTGTGCTCTATTTATAGAAAAGAAGATAAAAGTTTTTGTTACTTGAATGAAATGTCAGTTGAACTAGTAAATTTTTTTTATTTTAAATATTTTACATAAAATTTATAAAAAAATTGATAAAAAATCTCAAATTTAATTTAACAATTTGAGAATTTTTTCATTAAATTCCCATATTAAGTTTTAAACATCATTTCGATTAAAATTTAACGTTTTATTATACCAAATAATTAATGACACTGATATTATCTAGTTCATTTTAAATTGACAGGTTAAAATTTTTGCGTGATTTACTTTTTTTCCCCGTTTCTGTTGCAATTGGACTTTCTTATATAAAATTTTATAAATCCAATTTATCAGACATAAATATCTGCACCAACAACATCGTTTATAAACATTATATTGCACCTAGTAAACATGTGTATCAGTTGATCATTAATTAAATTCATTTTTTAATAAATTTTATAGTATGTATATTATCAAGTATTTTTCGCGTCAATTATTAAATTAAAATTTAATTTTTTGTGTACTTTTACTCTCCTTTTTCTGCTTATTTTAATTTATTTATATGTTATTTTCGTTGGATAATTTAGAAGGAACATATTAATATTCTATTATGATTACATGTCAAACTCTTTCTATTTTATTGTTTACATTGAAGTTTTTGATGGCACGTTGTGGAGGTAGCAAAACAACACTTTTGCATTATTTTGGATACGGGAAACTTGACTTGGTAACTTGCAGTGGTTAGGACACCGGTCCTTTAACCGAAGAGACTCGGGTTCAAACCCTGATCAGGTCACTACAAAATAAAATATTAATATAAAAGTAATTGTCCATATATCCATGGTATTCCCTATATACATAGTATTAAAGTAATAAATTCAAAACGGCTTTCTTGCTGAATAGTTATTTTGAAGGATATAGTAACTTAATTTCCCATCCTCTCATTATATTTTCGGTTATTAATGCATTCAATGCAATTAGGTTAACTGGAAATTTTATTTTAAACACAAATTTGCTTTTATTTCTGAAAAACCCTGTACTTTTGAAAAATGACTATTTTTCATTTAAAAAAGAAAGCAATTAAGTTGAGTGAAAATAGCGGATGAGCTATTAAATATTTTATTTCAGGTCACAAAATTTATTAACTATATATTTTGATATAGTATTAATTTTGCAATATTATAAAATTTATCCAAAATAAATTATAGAACTTAAAATAATTTATAAAACATAAGTAATAATTTTCGCATTTTACACTAGGATTTTGTAAATAAATTATTGAAATATTTTTTAAAGCTATTTAAACTCTTTTGATAGATTGGTGCAAGTAAAGTACGTATAAATACTCGTAATAAGCGCGTTATTCGCTGTCAATAATTTTAAATCTGTTATATACAAGTAGTATAACTTTATTTGTATGCTATTATTATAAATCCCATATTAAATAATTTATTTGGAAAAAATTATTGGTAATATTTAAAATGTATATATGTATGAAATTTAATGCCATCTCTCAAATGTTTAATATTGGGTTTATATAAATTGTAAGAGGGAAATTCTTAAATACCTAATAACACGAAATGGGAATAAATGTTTTAGATTACTTGTGTACTTTTTTAATATACATACAACTTTGTGTTATCTCTACCGCTATACAATATTTTCACAAATCTAATCTTTAAACAATTTAATTTAATTTATATGCTCTATAAATTTTTATTAGACTTTTCTATTTAACACTTTCATTTGGTAATAGAACACTTAATTTCAGTATGACACATAAATTATGATGACATTAATACGATTATGACATATTGTCGCAATGCTTCTAAAATTATTGTATTTTGACATTACTTGACTTATTACAATGTTATTTAATTTTAAAGCCATTTCTACTTTATTATATATTTTTAAGATATTCAAGAAGCTATTGAATTGAAATTTTTAAAAAATAAATGGAGGAAAAACACTTTCCTTATCTTTTGTTTTTCTTTCATCACTTTCTATTGTGAATCGATTAAATTTTCTTGTTCGATATTTTAATCTAATTACTTTTGTTTCTATCAATGACATCAGTTATGCATATAATTTTAGTTACACAACTTATTATTAAAAAAATTTTTTTCTACTTCCGGCTCATAAAAACTTTTGTTTTGCTATTTGTGATTGAAAGCATGTGCATAATACGATTAAGTGTAATGTAAACATATATTCTATTTATTTATAATTTTTTTACTCTTATTAAGTTCGTTGTTTTAATGTATTTTTATACATTGTGTTTCAAAAATTAGAATCTCAATTACTTACACATGTAAAATGTAAAGAAGCAGCCCCTTCACTTCAAAGCGGCAGCGATGTTAGATTGCCTTAGCAATTATAATTTACAAGCTGAACTGTGTATTAATATTGTATTACTACAGTTTTACAACGGATTTATTGGAAAACCATGTTTTGTAATTTATAAAAGTTGGAATTTATTATGGAATGATATTGCGATGACTCCCAAAGTTCTAGGTTATTCTTGGCCAGAATATGCTGCATATAGTATGTCTTAGGCATTGGTTTATGAAAACTTGCATTTTGTTTGTACAGTTTCTCTTTAGTAGCCGGGTCTCACTTCCATATAAGGACATCGAAGGTTTTGTGCCCCTAGTCGTCCTTGAGAAAGAAGACATCCTTGCTTGATTCCGACTTCAATCTTATTGACCTGCTTAATTGGTTTTAATAAAGTACCCTTAGCTCCGCATCTTCATGTAGTAACTTTATTATGTTGCTTATTTTGTTTCGAATGCCTTTATTTACTGAAGATTGCCATATTGCCTCGCGGTCGATCGTATCAAACAGCCTTTCAAAAACCATTATGTTATTTAACCTGCCGCTCCTCTCAAAGGCCTGCTTCTATTTTAAATGAAAAAATAAATGAAAAAAGAAATATTATAAAAAACATATTTATCAATTATGGAGTTTAAAAACATCCTGTTGCTTTATAGAGAAAATAAACATAGCAATGATGAGCCAACATTAATTTCATTATTATTTTTTTTTCTCATAATTGAATATATTTTGACAATATTCGTTTAATTGTATATTTTAATTGCATTTTATTGCGTTTTATCGCATTTTCTATACATAGATACATAATGTATATATTTGTAGTGCCATAAAATAACATTTAATTTATAATTAATTATTTGTATACAATTATATTTTATAATATAATAAAATAATAAAAATCGGAATATTATTTTTATTATTTTGCCGTAATTTTCATAACGTATATTGTAAAAATAAATATTTTGATTTTAACTTGAGGCAATATAATATCGAATTACATGCAATTATAAAAGTTAATTGATTTTATTAATTTGAACATAGTGATAGCCCGTGTCCGCCTCCCATCCCTATTTAATACAAACGGCGGCTATATTTGCTTCAACGTTATAAAATGCATTATTATTGACTAGAAGAGCATTTTAATTTTGACTTCCCTGTCTTTAAAAAAAAAAAACCTTTAAAAATTTAGTTCTTAATTATTGCCATCACACGAACTATTTAACCACTTTAATTATATTTTCAAAAAAAATTTACTTCAAATAATTATTGAAAAAAATTTCGGGTAATCATTTATTTTTTTACACTATTATGAAAATAATTTAAATTATTTAGGTGTTAAATTCAAAATTAAAAGGAAAAATTAATTAAAAAACTTTATTGCAGGATTTTACCAAAACAAATAAAAACAATAATTGTTTTGTTATTCTTTTCTTTTATATAGAATATTATTATTATTATTGTATTATTAGAATTTATTTTTATTTCATAGGAATCTAATATATTGTACATGCATACCTTTAGGTAAAGTTCATAATTTTTTCCAACTAATAAAGGTAGATAGATAATAAGAATAAAAGTTTTGTAACCACATTCAATTTTTGAATTATTGAATACAATTCGTATGTAGAGGACTCATTCATATTATTATGTTTTTTTTTTAACAATGAATTACTGCCTAAAGCTTGGTCCGAATTAATATTTTATTTTGTAATGTGAATTTTATATGTACAAGGAATTAAATAATATTCATTTATTCTTTATTAAATGAACAATATATGTATGCATAGTATAAAAAAATAAAAAATACTTGAAATTATTTAAATATTAAAATACAAATTTAAAAGGAAAAAAAATTAATTAAAAATTTTTGTTTTTGTAAATTATTTTGTTTTTAAAAACATAGCTACATAACAAAATATTTATATTGTTATTTATAATATTATTAAAATAAATTGGATATTTTCTATTATTTAATAAAATAAGATTTGCATTTATAAAATCATAAATTATACCTATTTAATATTTACATTTTTAGGCTAAAATCAGAGCTTTCCATAAATGACACTCAAAATTAAGATATTAAAATTACATTTTTATTGAACATTCGAAAATAACTATTATGAAAATAAAGATTCAAATTCCATTTGCATTATTATTAAGTTGTTTATTTCTCACTGATTTCGACGGTAAACAGCAGGAAATAAAAATTTCGATACCTTATCTTGATTTCAATTCATAGCTGTGTTCAAGTATTTAACTCGCTATAGTTATCTCATGTGAACCACTGTAATGGCCACACTACAGTCAGTGTATTGTTATAAAATCATTGTATAACATTTTATTTATTTAATTTAAATGAAAATCTATTTTTTTCTGCAGAGAAAATATATCAAATGTAAATATAAAAATGCCCTACATTCTTTTAATATTAACTTTTAATTTAAATAATTTTTTTTTAAATAAGTATGTAAATTATTTTACAAATATCCGCATTTTAATTTAATTCCAATATAGCAAATGTAATAAATTTTTTTAATGAAGATATAATAATAGTCATTAAAAAACCAAATTATTTTTTGATGTTCCCGTATATAATCATTTTAAATGATTGTGATTGGCAAACAATGTACTTAAGTTGTATAACAATGCAAATATGTTATATTGTACATATAGTGTTCATTGAGGAGAATATATAAAAGTTATTCTTAGTATAAAAGCTTCTAAAGCACTGAGTTTTCTATTATACGACTCAACTTTTTTTAACTTATATGGAGTCTTCATTTTGTTGTGTGATATATGCACAACAATAAACTGATCTTCCGAATTTAAGTTCTACTAACGGGTTCACATGGTGGTTTTTCTGGAGAAAATTTGTAGAAGATTAAATTGCTCTGATTATTTTTCTAATATTTTATGCTCTTTTTCTGATATTTATTTTGCGAAATATTTTCGTTATATATTTATAAAATGATCTTATGTGAAAATAATCATAAACAGACCGCTTGTAACCTTTTTCTCTTCTGCAATGTACCATTCTATAAGTGCTTATGTGACATGATCGGTTGCCTGTCATATGCTTCTGTTAGGTGGGATACAAATTTTTTTTTATTGAGAGATTTCATCACGTAAGATACATAGACTTCTATCTAAATATGGGCTTCTTCCTGGAGTATGTCAGGGAATTTCTAGCTTGGAGCTTGATTTTTATATATCTCATCGATTGATTTACCCATTCTCTGATTAATACGACAAAATTATGTTGCCCACATTCACATATTGAAATTTCTTTCTAAAGTTTCACTGTAAACGCAACCTCTATTTAATTCTACCTTATGTTTAAAGTATTCTAGAAATATATTAACTTTATTACTAGCATGATTATTTTATCTTTTTTAAATTAACATCGATGGTAAATTATTCATTTAATTAATAAAATTTTAATTACATGTTAATTACATACTTATATTTTAATTGTAATCACTTTATAATATATAGGAATTAAATATCCAATTATATGGTTACAAAAAACATATTGACAATGTAATTGAAACCACTGAAATCAAAAAGAAAAAAAATAATATGTAATTTACTGAAGTTAATTTACTAAAAATTCATTTATTAATTTATTTATTTTTTTTTAATTAAAATAATGATTTTTTTTTAATATGGGTGTTTTATACAAAATTAAAAGTCAGTTTGTGAGCTATCAAAGAGAGAGAAATAAAAAAAAATTAAAAAGAAAAAAAATAGTATATTCCCGACTAATTCAGTTTTTGTTTTGAACATGCAATTAAACAAGAATTTAAACATTGGACCGTAATACGTTATGTATAACGACTAAACAGTGAAAACTGTTCTGGAATTTTCGAAACAATCTCATATATGTTCAAGTACTAACTTGTAATGAATAATATTATTTTTTCTTTTTCTATCATATTACGAATCTTTTTCCGAATGGAATACTTTTATTGAAGAATCGTATTCCGAACGTTTGCGATAATATTAAAATTTGTGGAATTTGTACATTGTGCGCATATTTTTCGTTTCCAGCACGAATTTGCGAAAATAAATTTCGTACAACTACTCGTATTTTCAGAAATTAGGTAAAATTTATTAAATGTACTAGTTTTCAAATATGACTTAAAGTTTTTATCAGATTACGAGTACAACTATATATTTATAATATTGTTTTTTATATTTAATTAATATTTTATTCCTTTTAAATTTTTTGACCGAAATTTAATTAATTATTTCATTAGTTATAGAATCCAAAAAAAAAAACAAGAATAAAAAGACAACTGAATCTCGGAAAAATTTTACTTTAAAATATTTTTAATTATACAACATCAACTATTCATGCATATACTTACAAATATTTATATATGTACGAATAAAAATACAGTAGGAGTGAACGAGCTTTGATTGCATGTGTGCATCTACTTGATTTTTTTTTACTAAAGTAAACATTGAATAGCAAGAATAAAAAAATTGTCCTCTTTTTTTACGAAATAATTAAATGAAATTAAATATTTTATTTAATTTTATTTTTATTTCTCCTTCATGTTCGATGAAAAAAAGTGTTAATTGGTACTATCATAGAAGTTTTTATCTCCACATCGCTCGTAGTACAGATGAACAGTAGTATCAATAGAAAATATTGTATATTTCAAATTGATTTTCAGGGCAAAAAAAAAAATATAAAAATTTTAACAGCATATTTATTTCATATAAAATAAACTCGAATAAGTGCAAGTGATAACAAGCCATTTGTTGGACAGGAATGAGGAGGATAGGAATTAGAAAGTCAATATACTATTGAGCGATACCAAAATATTTAAAAGATCTAGTACTGCATGAACTTATTGCTTTTAAGATTATCTGAACATAGTTTATGTTATTAAAAAATCCCTACATTCAGAACCAAAATTAAATTTTTTTTTAACAATTTCAATTTTTTACTCGAATTTTCTTTGTTTTACAGTTGCATTTTCTGATTTTCATCAGAATAGTTAAAAATACTTCATATAAATTTGATTAGCAACTTATCTTTCGTTTCAAAAGGATTTCCTATAGGATCGAAAATATACAAAATCCGGAATAGTTTACGCGAAATGTATATAATACACAAATTCTGTAATTGAAACTTTGTAATAAAATATTTGCGAAAATTTTAAATAATTTGCGATTTATTTTTATAACTGTAAACTTTTAGACCGTAAAACGACCCTTATGCAAATATTATATAAATTAACGCTCCGAAAAAAACCAAAAATTTACAAAATTAATTTCAGTTTTTTATTAAAAACAAGAAAAACTAAAAAAAAATTGCTGAAATTCGGATGAGAAAAATTTTAAAAATCATCATATATATAGGAAATTATTTAAAAAATTCTCTATAATCTGTTTTGGCAAAAATTATTGTTGAATTTCTACTGATTTCAAATTTATTAAAAAAAAAACCTTCAAAATATCAAAAAGCAAGCAAAAATATGTCAAAAATTAAACGCAATAAAATAAAAAAAATATAAAAAAAAGTAGCATACGCAAATATGCACGGACCCACATACATTCTGATATGGCATCACTCAGCATGTTCCAATAAACTCATATGTCCTTGATGAATGAGGGAACAAAAAACAAATAAAAAAAAACCATTATAAATGAAATGAAAAAAACGTTTAGCAAAACCTAATCAGGAGAAAGGAATAAAAAAAAAATACAAATCGAAATTAAACGGAAGCTACAATTTTATTAATATAAGGATATTGAAACGATTTCTAGTTAATTTTACATCATGTTTTTCTTTTCATATTTGATTAGAACGCAGTAGTAAGGGTTATACACAACATTAGCGCTATTACACAACTAATGCTGGGGCAGAAATTCGAAAAACATAATACAAAATGGTTTATCATTTATTGTTCTTGGCGTTGTAGAATGTAGCGACCTCAAATCTACAAATTTAATAACAATAGGCATCCGAAACACCGCTGCACTGGAAGACGCAAGATGCCGGCTTGTAAACAAACGCTTAGTGTGTCTTCTAGCATTAGTTATCTGAAGGTGGTCCTTAATTTAAGGCTGAGCTCGAGGCTGAACATAGAGCACACAAACAAGAAGCCCTCTGTTCTCCGAGAGTTTCGGAAAGAAATGAAAAAGAAATAAGAAATCTTCCTGACGCGACTAGCTATGGCGTTCGATATTAAGTTGGAATTTTGCATTAAGAACGTCTCCAGAGTCGTTGGCCGTTGGGTAATCATGTAGCTAGAAGTGATATCTCTTAATTATACGCTACAAAAGTGAAGAAAGATAGCCTTCAAAATTTTCTTTGTGAATGACCGGCCTTAACTAGGACAAGGGTTGGGGTATTAGGATTCTCGTTTTTTGCACATTTGAGGCAGCTTTTGAGAGGTATAATTACAGAGTTGGTCTCATTCTTCTTAGGGGATATGGCATCAAAATAGCATCTTGCTATGCTTCTTGAGTTTTCTGAGAGGATCGCGGAGATCATCCATGTAAACCAAACTAACCAACCAATGGTCGTTACATTTTCTTGAAGAGTGGTGTTCCTCTATTGTTGTATAGCGCGAATTACTGTGTCTACTGTAATCTGTCATATTTAAACGTATATAGAAATTAAAGGCATCTGAATATTAACAAACATAAGTGGATATATACTACCTAATACGATTATGTAGATAAATGCAACAAGGACACAACTAAAAAATGAGAGTCCCGTTAAAAATCAATTATCATTGTTATCATTTAAAAATTCAAAGCTATTAATATTATGCTTTTATGTCGCATTAATGTCATATTAAGCTTCATCATCATCAGTGTTTCCATTACCATCACCAAACATTATCATGATAATTATTATTACCATCAGAATTCATTAATTTTTATTGAGTTAAATGTCATTTATTGAGAAAAAAAATCAATTTAACTAAACAATGAATTTTGATTACAAATATTTTCATTTTTTTGCATAAGGCAACAAAAGAAAATGAGAATAATATGAGAATTTTTTTTTTCTTCTAACTATTCTTAAAATATCATTTGAACTTATTTCAAAGCGCTTTTATTGAAAGCAATTACCTTTTTCTCATTGTATTTTTTTATTGTAATTTCACTTACTTTCTCTTTCTCATTTTACTGTTGCCGTTTTTATTTATATATTTTGTTAGAAATTGAATATTAAACAAATCAAGAAGAGCAAAATTACATAACCTTCAAAAATATCCAAGTTTTTATATTTTTTGTTATCTTAAACAAAATCATCAATTATTGTGAATCAAGTATTTATACCTTATGCCTATGTATTCTTTATTTTAGTATTTTTACTATATTTATTAACATTTCTTCTCACGATTGTCTTAATTTTCTATATTTTCGTATGGAAACTTTTAATTTTGAGCGTCTTATATCACTTTAACCTTAAATAAATGGATAAACTGAAATAACTGTTGAATTTTGTAGACAGAAATGAAAATTTATATGTATATTTTGTTTTCTAAAATAATTGAGAGTTCACAATAGAATTGATAAATTTATTGTTCATATTTTGCTTTTGAGGTTATACACTCTTTGTGTTGGAGCTTTCACATATTAATACTTAAAATGCGTAACAGCTAGAGTATATTGTGTGTTATTGTACCCACATAAACTTACATACACATTTGATAAATAAAAATCTTAATAGTATGAGTTTGCTACTTATAAGTCTATTTGGCTGAATAATAAGCATTGGATTGGTGTCATATTTATTATCATTAATTGGTATCATGCCTAAAATTAATAATAAAGGAACTTGCAACAAGGGACGAGGTTTCATTTCACAAACGACAGTTTGAGATCTTACTTTATTTGATTTGTTTGCAGTGATGAGAACTGTTCAAACTACTTTTGCTACATAAAAATTTATTTAATTTTTGTAGTTCCAGTTCGATACATTTTTTGTAAACACTATATTAGAACAAATGGTTCGAAAATCCAAATTAACATATGTATACACATTATAATTAATAGTATAAATTTAGTGTGATATCAATAACAATTAAATCTACTCTATATATACATGTCCATGCTTACTATGGTTGTACACGTACATACATGTACATATGTATTTATGCATGTATTAGAAAGGCGTTTTATGAAAATAATTTAATTGTCCTTTTATAAGAATATTACCTTAATATCTTGATGTCTGCTTCATAAATTACAAGTTTTATATGTATACATTTAATCGAAGGGGAAAAAAATATAATTTGGGAGGGAATATACGATGTTGTCAAATTTGACAAATGAATCTTTCAAATTATTTTGAAAATTGTCAATTTATGTTTCGCTTTTATTTTTATTCTTTATTTTTTGTCAATTTTACTTGTCAAGATGAAAATATTGAAGAATAATGAAAATACTATGTGTGGTGATTGATTTATTAATAGTGAAATTTTTGTTATATTTTCTTTACAATATTTCTTTTACGTATAGGTCTGAGAATTTATGTTATTAAACTTTATATAAATTTTTATATAATAATGTTTTGGAAAAATTTATTGTTTTTTAGGTAATTTAATTGTCCAATAAATTATTTCAAGGCAAAAAATTCTTTATCATTGTATTTCATCATTTAATAAAATTCGATAGTCTAAGATATACGATATTAAAATTTTGTTACAATATGTACACATATACAAAAATAATTTTTAATTAGCTTTTTGGTCATTAAAATTGATTTTTTGATCAATTTTCTATTAATAATTCACTTGTTATAGAAATTACTGTCGACTAGATTTTCTAAGAATATTTTTTGATAATCAAAAATTTTTGCTGATTTTGTGTATTAGCCCCACTTGAAAGTTGACAAAAAAATATTAAGCTGCGACTATATTTAATATACATATATATATTTTCTAAAAGAACTTCGAAAAGCTGGACCATACTTTTATATACTAGCTTGTAAGAAATGACAGTCCCATAACGTGAACAGTTTCTGATTCAACCACTTTCTCGACCGAACTTCTGTTTTACTATTATGATTTATTTTTGAAAATTTGCCAATCTTTTTCTAATTTTTTCTTGAACATTTAGTTTGGAATTCTAAGAATTCTACGTTCGGTTTATTCGATATATTAAACAATATTGTTCTTGGAAAATATGGACTCTGCCTTTCTAAATTCTACTTTTGCGAATGAAAAAGTGAATAGTTTAAAAAATTAAATTAGAAAATGTGCTTGACGTGAGCTTTAAATTAAAAGCTAAGAATTTTTTAATTGCATTTTATGTAAAATACAATGAATATATTTTCTATGTCAAGAAGCAAATTATTGCATGCGATAAAAATTTTTTTTTTATTATTTTACGAAAATATTCTTCATATTTTATGACGTAAAACAACTAAAATATTAATTTTCAGAATTCATCATAAATTTCTCAATACACAACATGTATGGATATGTATAATATAATATACAATATATAAGTACTATACAGTGTATATGTTTAATACCTAAACTATTATAAAAACTGTTATACATAGAATCAAAACGCATTATTCATCAGTTTTGATGGAAATTTTCAAAAGTGTTATTTTTTTTTGGATTTTTAAAATGTTTAAAATTGAAAATATTTTGCATACTTCACACATACTTTATATGTATTTATTAATATACATATGTATGATCTATAATCGAGTAGAGAGAAAAATATGTAAGCTTGTTATATTACGTAAGTGTTTAACGTAAACTATTACTTCAACACCATTTGTAAATTCAAAAAAACTTTTATGTGGACCACATGCATACAAATATAATGTAATGTATGTAAACGTTTTCTTTTTGTGACTGTATTTTATAGTGCATATGGGTGCAATATAAATATTGTAGTCGATTCAATTCATACTTTCATCAGAATTTGCTCTAATTTTAAGAGAATTATGAAAAAAATTGATGTTGGTTAATTTTAGTTGAGTTATACCAACCACATAATTGTTCTTAAAAATTTCTGCATAATTTTTAAGGAAAATTTAGTCAAATTATGCTGGAATACAATTTAATTCTGGACTAGAAAGGTGAAAATAAACAAGGAGTTCTGAAAGACTTATGTCTCTCGAAACTTTCTAATGAAGAAAATAAAATGTGAAAGAAATTTTCTGGTAATTATACTGTGAAAAAATTCGTTGAGTTAATAATAACCTATTTGTACGTTTTAGATATGTGTGCGGTGAAAAACTATCCCGATTGTTAATCTATTTGGCTCAACACTACAAATATCAAGAATACCATAACAAGTTTCTTTAACAATTTAAACCAAGAGAGAGACCCATCAATAACTAAACTTCAATTTTGATATTCATCAAGACATGATAAGTTTGATACAACTTCAAGATATGATACTCATAGGAAATCTGAGAAAAGTAATCAAGGATCAAGAAATTTATAATTCAATTCGGAAATATTTACTTTGAACTGAATCAAATCTTAACGTACTACATTATTATTTGGTTTAAGAACATACTTTATACTGGCTAATTAAAATTAGTTAGTATTAGTACAGAAAAATAACAATTTACATTTTTGGGTAATCCATATTTCATTAAATTAATTATTAACTTTAGTTATGTGTTCTCGGATAAGAAAATGTGTTCGAGCATTTTCATACATTTTTCTATGTCACGAATTAAACAGGAAATTTGTAATAGTTCATTTGAAAAATACACTATCAAAGTACTAGTATAAAAGAGAAATTATATTTAAATGTTCAATACCAAAAAATTTATATAAATTTTTCAAATATTTCAAATGAAAAATCAAAGTTTAGCAAATTAAATTTAATTGAATGAAAATTTCATAATAAACACAAAGAGAAATTGCTTGATTAACGTATATGCTATGATCAAATCAATAAACTATATAAGGAATAAAATAAATGAAATTTCAAGTTTATTTCAAAATTTTACAAACAATTTAATTTTCAATGAACCAGAGCTATAAAATAGAGTTATGATTAAAAATGAATTTCGAAATGTTTTTGAAAATTTTCTATTTAATTTATAAAATTAAAGAGAATCAAAAGTAATTTTAAAACTTTATCGCAAATACTTTTAAGAAATTTTAAGTTTTTTTTTATGATTTTCATTAAATTTATTCAATCTTAAAAGGATAAGGCTCGAAAAGAATTTTTTACATTAAATTATATTTTTACTTAATCAAAATTTATTCAAATAAAATTATTGAATAACACAAATTTTTTGTTTTTTTACCTTGGAGATAAAAAAAAATTTAAACATAAAATATAAACTGGTTGTTTTTAATTTAATAATTTTTGGTTTTTATGAATAAATTTCAATAAAATTTAATATTAAGAATCTTCAAGGTCAATAACACAAATTTATTTAATGTTTTTAAATTTTATTACAATTATTTATAAATTAACACAAAAAAATATAAGCTCCCTTAGTATATAACAAATTCATTTAAAACTCTAAGACAATTTTTAGAATTTAAATAGCCAGAAAAATTTGTAATATATGTTAAATTGATATTATTATAAGGTACAGATGTATATGCGTACACCAGCTCTATTCTAAATGAATTGTTACTCAGCTTTGCGCAGATAGACATTGGTTAAAAATTATTTTTCAATTAAGCTCTGTTAATTACTTTTTAAGAATTAAAACATTTAAATTCAGCAATTTTCAAAAAATACTCTTGGCTCATATTTAAAAATTATTTAGGGCTATTCACTGTTAACAATCAACGGAACTCAAGAACTAAATTATTTATACTTGAAATCAAAAGTATTAACATTTGATTTTGTTCTATGCCAAAGCTGCATTAAATTTAATATTTCCAAAAAAGAAATTATTTCTGAAATATTGCAAATTTTAAAAAATACTTGGACTTTCTCATCAATCTGGGAAATTAATTTTAATAAATAAATTGGAAATTTTCTAAATCCACGTATATTATTAGAAAATGCCAGTATATTTTTTTTGATGTCTTAAAAATTTCTAGTACTTTTACAAATTTAGAATTAAAATTAAAATAAGTTTAACCTTAAAAATTTTGAAAATTACACTTAAAACGTGTGCACCTTTCCTTTATTTTAGAATACACGAAATATTTTACACCTACATAAGGTAAAATTCTAAAAAAAAATACGATATCCTTACACACAGGTACACGTATACGTAGATTGTATGGAAATTATTATAACTTGAAATATGAAATATTATTAAATTCCAGGACCTTTTCTTTTATTTATACAACAAAATGTAAAGAATTATTTTATTTTTTCTTATAAATTTTTAATATTTGTGTTTTAAATTTTTAAATTTACAATTTTGCTCTAAACTTAAAGTTTTTTTTGTTTTTTCGCACCCTTTTACCATTCACATATATATACATGTATATGTAATTCGTATATATGTACAAAAATTATAATATTTAAATAATTTCTCTATTAAATTAAAAATCATTATTCAATTTATTTACAAAAGAAAAGAAAAGAAACAAAAAGGAAAAACTTTTTTATTTTTAATACTTTTAAAAAGGATTAAAATTTATTTAGCTCTCAATAACCTTTTAACTTTTTTATAATAAAAATAAAATAACAAAAAATTAAAATAAAATAAAATGAAATATTCGAAAAACTCTCATAAAAGTTATATAAAATAAAAATAAAAATTAAGAAAATAATAAAAAAACAAGAAAAAATAGAAAAAAAAGGACAAATCAAAATACTAAAATTTATTTCCTCATAATTTAACCTTCATTTACTTACAAAAAGGACTTTTACTTTTGTCACACTTTAAATAAACCACCATAAATTTTTATGTATATTAAAACAAAAAAAAAAGAAAAAACAAAAAATCAAAATAAAAATAATAAGAACAATAGAAAGAGAAAGAAAAAAACAAAAATATTATCCCTTTTGTTTTTATTTAATTTTGTTTTTTTTTGTTTTGTTTAGTTAAATTATTTTAAATAAGACAGAAAGATTCCTTTATATAGATAAAGACAAAAAAAATGTTTCTATTTTTGTTGTTTTTATTGTGAATCCTTCTTCTTATTGTGAATGATTTTAATTTATATTATTATTTGTAAAAAAAACCTTATTCACCTAAATATTTAGTTTTGACTTTAACAATATAATAGTAAGAAGAGAAGAATTGCCTCAATTGTAATCTCCCTCTCTCTCTCTCTCCTCCTTTCTTCGTTCTTTTCCTTTCACCTAAATTTAATATCTTTATTCATTCATTCATATATAAGGTCCCACATATTTTCTTATATATTAGTTTTTTTTGGAAATGACTCAAATTAACATCCCATACTTAATTCTCAAAAAACAGACCGAAACAAATAATAAAAAGAAAAGAGAAAAACAAAAAAATAATAGAATAGAAAATATAGAGTAGAAACTGATACGACAAATCCAATAATTCTCATCATATAAGTACATGTTATATGTTTTATACACATGCATAAACATATGAAATTTTGATAATGTGTATAGAGAAATTGTCTGTACATAAAATTACAATAGTAATGTATATTATATTCCTATATGATTATAACTGCTATATGCATATATAAATTTGAATAAAAAGTATAACAATATATAAAATAGAAAACCGAAAATTAAGAAAAACCAAAATAAATTAAGAAAAATCGAAAAGCAAAAATCATTGTTGTTATTTTTTTAGTTTTGTATTTTCCTTTCTTTCTTTTTTTTTTTTTGTTGCCTTTTGTTATTGAAATTTTCTTTGCTATACTGACTGACTGATAAGAAAATTAGAGAAGAAAAAAAAAACGTTACTGGCATAATAGTATTACTGTAAAATAAAGATGTAAGAAGAGAAAGTACAATAGTGTAGTTGTCATCATAATAAAAGCTCTACGGCAATATTAAAATATCCCTTAAAGGATATTAAATCTAATATTGTAGTATTTTTTTTGTTGCTTATATTGTTTTCTTTTTTTGTTAAAAAAGGGTATTTCAGCTTTTTGTCGAACATAATTAAGTATACAAATCAAATATTACTCTGAATATGATTGGGAATGGAAGGGATGTTTTGAATTTTATACAAAACAATATAAAATTTTCTATATTATTGTAGAATAATAGCACATAAAATAAGTATGTTGGTAATTGTACGTTATATAGATTATATAATGAAGCATATGATCGGACAAAATATTGTGCCATTATAAATCGTGTAGTTTATGAGAATTTAATGGGATAATATTAAAATTTTTATTTCACTTTTTTGTGGTTATCATTAAATTAAATAATATTTGGTATAGGAAGAATTATGTAATTATAAAACATGGATACAATGTCTGATAGAAAAATGACAGAAAAAAAAACTTTCCAAAAGTTTTCCTTTATTATACAAAAGTTTTTCTATATTATTTATAATTCTTTTTTTATATTCCTTAAGCAGGATCCCAGGCTGTAAACTTCATGTATAATATCTTAATGCCAAATTCGAAGTACTCGTATGTATCACGTATATTTTATCTTGCAAAATTTTGAGCTCTTAGTCAAAAATTTTGAAAAAGATTTTTTAAACTTTGCTTTGGTCATAGCACGGATCAAGAGCTTACTATAAAGCCTTCGAAAAGAAACTTAATCATAAGACACATATTCAAATTCGCCGCAAACTCAAGTTGAAACGAAACTCGAAAGTTTTTCTCTGAAATTGTCTTCTATATCATCTGATTTTCTATGTAGTACGGTGCCGTGAATGCAAATTTTAAGATTATTAGTAAATTTTTTAGAAAACAGGCCATTCGAATGAGGGAGAAAAAGAAGAGATCCGACGGGTCTAATATAGCTTGGTCGTCGTTAACCTAACCTAACATAATACTTTGGTATATTTTTTATTACACTGTATGTACGTATAAAAATATTCCATTATTATTAACGCATTTAGAATTTTTTTTATAAAGAATTTTAATATTTTTTCCTTAATTTTCTTTTTCACTTCTTTTCTTTTCATTTTTCGAAAAAGCAATTACATAGAAAATTATTTCTTATATATGTATGTATGTGTGCGAATTTTGTATATGATTACATTATATTCTCTCATCATATACAATATACATATATATTGTATATGATATACATATAGTGCTTTTACTACTTTTCTATACATAATGTTCAATTTAAATTTTTATCATCGTTCTATGCGACATATACTAGTATGTTTACATATTATATATGTATGTATGCGTAAAATTTGAATGAAATTTCTATATTATTATATTAAATCAAATTCATTAAATAATATATGTATAAAAAAATTCCTTGATCCTGAATATGCTTTTTTTATATTTATCCAACTTTGTTCTACAAAATAATTGTGTATTATTTAACATATACGATTATGTTATATACAATTTTCTTACTATACACATGCTTTTTTGTATTAATCGAATGTGTAAATGTTGTATATACATACTTGTAAAATATTTGCAGGAATTATTTATAAAAGCACAGCAAGATATCATGTAACTCTATTTATTATTAGCCAATATTATTGTGTATACATATATATATTTATATTAATATAGTTGTTGTATTTTTTACATAATATACAAGGTTTCCCTTACCTGATGCCTGCTGTTGTTGGAACCTGGCTCGACATGTCATTTTGAAGTTACTCTCCGTCGTACTTAATCATTTCATTTAAAATTTAATCTATATCCGGGGATTTTGTATTTTTCAACTTATTAACAATAGTTTTCACTATAGCAGTTGTAAACAGGAACAGTTTTCCACCTTGATTACCTTCATGGTTGCTTACATTGATGCTTACATGATTATTGCACAAATTGCAAAAATATTCTTCATAATTATGTTTTGATTGGTATGTTTAAGAATAACAGATATTCGTTGATCTGATTTTTCACGTTCCAGATAATACCACTTCTTCTTTGGAGCACCATAAGGATCATGTGCCACTTCATTAGAAAAATTTTTCCAATAAGCTTTTTTATGCCCTAAATATTTTATACTCGTTGCTTGACATCTAAACTTAAGGTATGCTTTAGGTTTTTCGGACGCAAGATTTTTTACCTCCACGCAGAACCACGGCTTTTATTAGAACGTTTACCAATAGATTCTGCAAATGCCTCGAATATATTTGTCTTAAATTTGTTCCATGCGATACCCACCCCATCTTAGTTATTTTGTTTCTTTAATTTTTGTTACGAGCCGGCTTTCATATAAAGTGATATTTTTTTCCATTTTCTCACAAATGAGAAGACCAACGGCTTATAATGCTGTTTCTCTCTTATCCTTGCCTCTAAAAATAAAGATAAAATTGTTATATTTTCTACAATATTTACCTTTACTTTTGGTTTCTGACTGGGCACACATGTCTTCATTATGTTTGCTTAGTTCAATTAAGATTTCTTGATCTCTTTTGAAGAAAGACGTAATATTCTAGCACTGGATTCTGATTTTGTTTTTTTTCTTATATTGTTTTCTAACTTAGTTCTTTAAACGTTCCTGGTCCTTACCATTAATTCCATCATAACTGTTATCCAAGACTTTTGTTGTTCTATGAGCGTACATAAGTAATAGATCAAGCAGGTGGCTGGCCTTATCTAATTGTATTGTTTATCGAACTTCTCTAGTCTAGACAATTATGTTCTGCATAAACTGGCGTGCTTCGCAAAATTATCTTGAATAGGTGATCAGCTTTGGTCCACTGGCTTCACATTTTTGAACTAAACCACTCGTCTTCCCAAAAAAAAAACTGCCCCATTTTCTATTTACGGCAACTCGTGAATGCAGGATTAAATGTCCCCTATATTTTGTTTATATATAGATGCATTTTGTTATTTTACTTCGGGAGTGCGATCGGTCGTTGAACACCTTGTATCCAGTTAATATAATTGTGATGTGACAAAATCGTTAAAGGATAAAAATGTAAAAATTTTAAAGAGAATACGACAAATAATAAAAATAAAAAAAGCAAAAATTGATTCATTCAAAAAACCCAAAAAAAAAAAAAAACTTTTTTTGGACGTTTTCATTTTCAGGACATCTACCGTGTGCTTTACATAATATTATTTATATATACACAAGAAGCATACAATTGAAACGTGTGTAACTATGTACATATTTTAAGGAAATGTGTCATATGTACACACTCATACACATTTATTATGCATATATGGGCATTTGTATACAAAAAATTTTGTTATTATTCTTAACTATTTTTGTTTAAAAAACAAAAGAAAAAGAAAAAAAGTGTAAGTTCTGACTTAAAGGACATTTATGTCATTATAACATTTGGTAATAATAATTTTGATGACTCCTTTGTGTGTATTTGAAGTAATTTTAACGTCGTTTTCATTTTATCTTGTTTGCTTTTTGATTTTTTTTGTTAGTTTAGTTTAACTTCGTCCTTTAATTTTTGTTCTTGCGTGTGTATGTACACTGTACAGTAAAATCGTGATAACCTAAATCACGTAATAAATTGATGTTTTACAAATTATTTATATTTGTAAAGAGCGGTATGTGACATTTTCCGGATATATGTATGTTTGCATGTATGAAATTGTACTTTTATATTTAAAAAGGATTTATAGAAGATTTTTAATTTTTATTATTTAATTTCTTTGATTTCTTATATAAATAGTAATTTCTTTTAAACAAATAAAGTAGATTCAGTAAGAGGGAATTCAAAGTAATTTATTCTAATGTTTAAAAAAATAATCGGTTTGTTTTGAAATTATGATGGCAGTGAGTGTTTTATGACGGAGTACGAATAGTATTTCGATATTGCTAAATACAAAATTTGAAACAAAATTGCATTTTACACGGATACACTAAAACATTTATGATAATTTTATATTTTAGCGAAATTCTATAAATTATAGATGATTTTTCAATTTCATGGATTATTGTTCTAAGTTTTGTTCTTGGATTTAGTATAAATTCAATTTTAGTTATTCTGCAAAGCATATTATTTTATAGAAGAATGGACTTTCTAAAACTCTCACGAGAAACGGAAATAAGGATAATCTGTTCCAGAACAATTAATTTTTTGCCCTCAAAAAAAACTTAATGTTATTAACTGATTCTAGTTCAAATTATGAAGATTTTACTGTGACTAACTTGATTTCATATATTACTTATTGTCGTACAACATAATAATACTACATACTTATGCATGTCTCACATATCTAACTTAATTCAAATAGGAATTAAGCAAATATTTTCTTAATTTTTAAACCAACATACATCCGTGTATATCTACTTTTCTATATGTATCGTATACCTTATAGGTTTTCCTCTTTTTGCATTTTATATTTTTTAATTTCTTCATCTTTTTAAACGTTTTAATATTTTAATTCTTAAATATAATATACTTAAATTTCTTAGCTTTTTTTGTATATTTAAAATCAAATATCTAGAAACGAATTTAAAAATGTTGTTGAGATTTTACAAAATTTATAAAAATGTCCCCTTAAGGAAATAAAAATTGTATAAAAAGAATTGAACACAAAATCAAAATGTATTCTAAGAAAGAGAAAGTATGCAAAGTGAAAAGCGAAAAATTAAACACGTATAATAATAAAAAATTAAGGTCACAATTAAAATAAGGATTTTAAAAAAGTAATAAAGTTTTAAGAAATTGAATAGTTAAAATTTTTTTTGTGAAAAAGGGAATTTGGAATCACTTTTACAAGTAATTTTTAAAAATGTGATATTGTTAAAGTGATTACATTTCAAGGTGTTCGGAATTTTAGAGTTACATATTAGAATTGACCTACATTTTTGGGTTTATATATTTTACAATTCCAAATACTGCCAAAAAACACAATTCCAAATACGTATACCCAAAAACATAATTTAATCTTAATGCTTTTACTCTAGACATATTAAAATTAATTTGAAAAAAATTAAAATCATCTAGTTTTTCTATTATTCGCAGTGTTAGAAACCGACGAATAATTTGTATATCTTACGGCCCGGAGTAAAATTAGCACAAAATTAACATATTCGCCTCTATAAAACTTGACACAAATTAAAAAATCTTGAGAAAGATGGCATATATGGCATCTCCGACAGAAAGCGTAGAAACCAGTTATATTTTGATTCCTTCTCTCTATTTTTTTTAAATTAAAAAGGAAACATTCGAATCGACCTTCAATATCTACATTTATACCTATTATGGGAATTGTGCTTTGATTATTTTATTAAGGAGGTAAAAAATAAATACAAACAAAAACGAAATAAAATGGGTTAAAAAAAAATAAAGATTTTAGCATACCCAAAATTGATGAAACGTTGCATACTTTTAGGAGTAGAGAGGGAATAAAAAACAGAAATGAGGAAAGTTTTCGATACGGTACCGCTTTTAAAAGTAAAACAAAAAAAAAACAAACTGATATTAAATTAAACTTTTAATTAAATTTCTTTTTTCTAATTATAAGTTGTTTTTTATCTAATTTAAATTAAAGTTTTGCTTTTTAAATTTGAATCATTAATGAAATGGACATTTCCCGAATATTTGAAAATATTAAAATTATAAAAAGGTAAAAGCTTCCTTTTCCTTTTTCTTTTTGTTTTTTGTTTTTTTTTGAAGAAAAAACCAAAACAATTTTATTTACACTAATTAAAAAGTTTTTAAATTTTTTCTTAAAGGACAAAATATAAAAATATTAAATACTTTAATTTTTAAAATGATAATTATGAACTATAAATGTCAGGAGAATATTAAAGATAGCAGACTACTGATACCGTATATGAGATTTTAATATAAAATAAAATGTAAATGTGAGTAAATATTTAAAGATGGGAAAACTTTTATAATCTTATAGTTTAACTATTTCGTATTTTTATAATAGTTTTTGTAATTTCGAAATTTTTTTTTATGTTAAAATTAGTAATTTTCTTAGAAAAGAAATTAAATTAAGCTTACCTACTCTCGTGACTACAGTCAATACTTTCCAAAATAATTGGGTGAAGGTTCTTCAATACTGCCTCCACTGTTGAAGATCTTTAGGTCTGCGCAGTGATAAAGAGTGAAAATATGGCCATTTCCTCATCTACGAAACCAAATTTCAAAAATAATAAGCCTACAATGAAAATAATTATAAAATTTTCAATATCTATAAACATATTACATTTTTAACTTAAAATAATTTAATTTTTATCAATTATTTTTATTTTCTAATAAAAGTTTTTTACATTTTTCTCATTTTTTCATTTTAATTCACTTTGAATACGAAACGATTAAACGCATTAATTCGCAATTTTATAGTATATTATTTTTTTTCTAAATCTAAATTTTATAGAAATTTAATTAAAATTTCAGATACGACTTAAAAATAGGATTCTATCAAATATGTCAAAATTACTCATGTGTACAAGTACTAGATTTACCGTTTAAAGGAATTTTCATGTAAAACTCCTCTTTTCGTATGAAAAAATCCATTTTTTATTTACAAAAATGTTTTCGTTTAAAAACCTTTTGATAACAAACGTTCCAAATCCAAATTTCAACTAATAGAATATAGAAAAAAAAACAGAACAAAATCAAATTTTGTAAATTCGTAAATTTTTTATAAAATCCATGAAATGTGTTCCTCAAATAAAAATACTGTTTATAACGAAATATTGAAAAGCATTAGAACAATTTCACATCTAATAAACAAATAATAGAAAGAAAAATTTGTTATTGACAACTGCAGGTATAATTTAGGCGTGACGTGAATTAAATTGATTTTACAATCATCTTAACTTAATTAACGTTTAGAAATTATACGTAAAACAATTTGTAGTAGTATCAAGCTATTTTTGGGAATTCTTAGAATTGAACACTAAATTAGTTCTGAGTAACTCTTCCAATCCATGCAATTTATAATTATTCTCGTAACGTTGAGTTTGGTTTATTCGAAAATTGTCAAGAATAGATTTACCTGAAATATAGAGAAAAAAAGAGATAACCATAAATTGTCATATACAAGATTTTTATCGCCATTATGAATTTAAAAGCAAATTCTAGATACACCTTAATGTGATATTTTTTTTTTATAAAAGTGCAGACATCCTTTTATAAATTTTTTTCGTGTATCATAAAGTATCATGGGTATGCCTCTCGCACATATATCAAAAATTTCTAAAAGAAAAAAAATGAGAGCATATAATAAAAATGATATCATGAAATTTCTTTGACAACCTTTTGCTGATAAAAATAGTCGGGGAAAATGTACATTTTTTTTTTATCTTTTCCGCTTTAATCTAAATTTAAAACATTCTCTCTATTAATGTACCAATAATCTTTTAATATTAGAAATTATTTGTTCAGTTTCCGAAATTCCAATTTAAATCCTTTCTATTAAAAAATTTTTAAATAAAAATTTAAAATTCTAGCAGGGTTCTAACATAAAATTAAAATAAAAATTCAAATTTTTTTTTTTAATTTTGTAAGAATTTGACAGTTTTTTGCCGTTAAGATGGCAATTTTGATTTGATATTATACTTTACTTAAATAATTTTTAATATTTGGTCATGTATAAAAGATATTTGGTTTTGAAGAGCCATAACTACAGAATTTTGGAAATTTTGTACTCAAATTACTTATTAATGACTTTTTAAAATAACTTATAATAATTGTCAGTTTATTGTAAATCATAGATTAAGATATTTCAAAAAGGCTTCTGACATATTAAAATTTTAAAACTTATTTAAAGCAGTTTTAAAATAACAAACACCTAAATCCTGAAATTTCCTTTTATTTATTCTTGTAATTGTAAGCAATAGCTTGAAAGGAAGATCTACTAATTTTTAAATAAATCCTTGAGCATTTGAATTAAAACACTTAACTTTCTTATAAATCAGTTATAAAACCTGTAATAAATCACTGATATTTCATGTGAAAAAAAAATCCTTTGTCAAATATGATTTTTAACCCATTTCATGTGATTTTTTCTGCTGTTATTTTTGTTTTGCTTGGGAAGAAATCGTCAACTATATTACAATATATGTACTATGTTTGTTCTTTAACAAAAACCTTAAATTTCTTTATATTTTTATAAAATGATATTATATAATTAAATTAAATTTGACTTTGATATTGCTCTTATAAAACTTATTATATCCTTTATTGTTCAATGTCTTGTTATAAAAATTTTGATAATTTATCAGTTTATATCTAAATTTGACATCAATAAACGTTTTAATAAAAACTATTTTATATTATTATTATATTGGTTTTAAATCAAGCAACATTTTTATATTGTAATATGCTGGAAAAAACTTATAAAGCCTGAACAAAAATATTTTTTTAGTGTGTAGGATATTCAAAGCCATCCATATAAAATTGGAAAATTGTTCACTTACTTAACTGCGGAGGAAATTAATACGTAAATAACCTTAAATGAGAGGCGTATTACATTGCTCATACATTGCTAAAATTCAGCAGGAAAAATTCCTTGCACTTAAGAAAGGAGCACAGTAGATCACCTTGGGTTTCGATGTATCCACACTCCGCAATACAATCTACAATACAATATTCAATTAAATTTCTTGTAAAATAAAATATAATTAATAAACGAATAAAATTTTTTCATAATTCTATAATATTTTACTAAAAATGGGAGATTAAGCGTCTGAATTATATATACAACTTAAAACCAATAAAGAAATTATTTCTCTTAAATTTCATTCAAAAATAAAGAATGCCTTCTCTCCACAATACACAATTCTAATTCTATACATAAATGCGCTAAATAATAATCACCTACAATTCTATTAAATTTTATTTCTATAATATTTTAATTTTCAATTTAAAAATTTTCTATACAAAAATATATTTCAGAATAAAATATTAGAAAAGGTTTACATAATATTCAAATTCATTTCTTTCCTATCAAAAAATTGTATATTATTAACGTTCATACAATATTCATATACATATATTATATTATAAAAAGAATAAAGAGATTAAAAAGATAAATACAAAAAATATTCTAGTCCATGTCTACAATGTCTAGGAATTTTTTTCGGCTTTACTATATAAAATACACAATTGGATAATATTTTAACCGAAAAAAGAACAAGAACAAGCAAACAAAGAAAAAAGGGAACTAAAATTTCACGAATGAAAAGATCTATTGTGAAAGACTTTAAATATTTTATTTTCTAACAAAAGAATTAAGGGAAGCGCTATAATAATGGTAACAACAAGGAATTCTTCAAACCTATACAACAACACTAAACGATTGAAGAATTCTTTTATATTTTTATACAAATAAATAAAAAAATATTCTTGTATAACAAGTTGAAGAAGTACAAGTGCGGATCCTTTCTTATATTATTGAAACAATTATTTATTTTTACTTTTCTTTTCTTATTTCTTTTCTTATACAACCCAATAAACGCACATTCAGACCGACATTAATTTTATTTATATTGTGTGCATAAATATTTTGTTACAATTTTGTATTTAACAAAAGGATTTAAAGGAAATTTACAACACATATGCGAATAAAATTTAAATTTATTTTCATTTATTTGTTCTTTTCATTTGTGTATAAATGTAGATTTTAAGATTTAACATGTAGAACTATGCGAAATCATTTGTAAAGTATTTATGTATTTATTATTATTATATAAATAATAAATTATTGAAAATATTTCAATTGAAAATATATTCATATGTACATATTTATTATTACTTACATTTATAGAATAATATTCAGAACACATTCATGAGCACAAAAAAATAATTCAAGGACATTCGTTTATTTCAAATCAGAATTACAATGTTGTACTTTTGCGTTAGGAAGAAAATTTTACAATACAATCTCTTCTTTTGAAAGGATGCAACTTTTTATTTCCTACATTTTGTCCGAAAATATTTCAAGTTTTCGAATTTTTTGCCACAAAATCAGAAAATAATTCTACTAAATGAATTACGGCATTATTTTGGATATTCAAATGTTGAAATTCAAAAGTTCAAATTGTTTATCTTTCAGAAGAATTTATCAAGAGAATATAGAGTTTTATAATTAAAGTTCAATTTAATAACATTAAATAGAGTTTTAAAAATAAGAATCTAGTTCTTACCATTCATTTGCCTCTGCGATCATTATTCCACAGCATTGCTTTCATATTTCGAACATATTCTCACTTCTGACGGTACAACAAGAGCATGCGGACTTTCAGTTTCCTCTGCATTGCACTAAGTGTAATATAAAGCATTTTCAGCCAAAAATTCTTATCGTGAGTGTCTTTGTACACTTCCATTCCATAAAACATTTTTTGAACAAAAACAAACACTTAAAAATATTAATTATTAATATCAAAAATCTTCTAAAATATTATAAAATCATTTCAAAAAACTGAAATATATTCAATTTAATTCAATACATATAGTGAAATGTTACAACACAACAGGTGTATAATAGCAAAATCATTAAAATTACAAAGTTAAATAAACAAATTTTGAATTGTAACTAGAATAAGGGCCTACCTACCTGCGTATACAAACTGAATGCATATACATAGCTACTTATGAGCGGAAACAAACTTGTGATATACGTTGTCCTCTTAGACAAATTCTGTATATATATAGTTTAACTTAATTAACTAATTGTATAATTTACGTACATACAATATTTTTAATTTTATCTCAATCATTAGAAAAATAATGAATCAAAATTGTACAACAAAATGACAGCCACGCGGTGGCCTTTAGAGATTGTAAAAAATTCAAATATAAATTGAAATCTGTATTTAAATAAGCATTATTCAAATAAAATTAAATTAAATGTTTAAACAGTTTTCAATTTCAATTGATTTTCGTAAAGGAATTTTATTTGTATTTTAAATAATTTAATTATTACTATTAACATTACATTGTTATAACTGATTGTATTTAAATTAATTCAAATTACCATGAGTATTTTATTCATTTAATCAAATATAAATGGATTAGAAAATGTTAATTTTATTCATTCAATTAATTTTATGCCGCCTGGAACGAACATTAAATAAATCGAATTCGAAAATTATAACACTGTGGAACAGTATTTATGAACTCAGAATATAGACAAATTCTATTGAAATAGGAATATTTTAAGCTTGTTTTCGCAAACTGAACTATGTACATAACTTGTATTACTTGATTTACAGGTGCCTCTAAGCCTCTTAAAAGAAAGCTTTTTATTCTAATTACGAACATTTTTGATGTACCACTCAGTTTCTTCTTTTTGCAAAGTTCTTATACTTATACATATAAATACATTTAAGTATGTTGAAGAATGTTATTGTTGAACACAAAATTTGCAAATTTATACGTACGTATATATATACATATATACTTACATAATTAAACACTTTGGCGTCTGACTAAGTAACATGTAATTAAGTGCCCACTTACATTTGCTTACACAAACGTAAGCTCTAACTGCAGCAGCTTCATTCGAACGGGTGCGTTTATGGTTTCGAATTGGAATCTTTTTGACTCCCTTTTACTTTTTTACTAGCTAAACTACCCACATTCAAAAGCGAATCCAATACCAATAATTAGCGTCTCGTTAAATTATAACTGTAAAATAATTAAACATAATTTTACCAAACTAGTGTATGTACATATGTATTTAAAATAATAAATTTTATTATTATTTATCATAAGGTTTTCATGGTCTTTTATAAAAAAAAAATTAAGTAATTGTAATTTAATACCAAAATATAAAACCAGCGTTTAAATACAAATTTTATTTGGAAACCAAATTTTGCGTTTAATGCGACCATTTTTTACTATAAATTTTGTACATTTTTTCAATAAATTATATTTGCTGATAAACATTCTATAAATAAACAATATATACTTTTTAAAACATTAAATAAAATTCCAATTTATCCCCAAAAATCTCATATCTTTTAATTTAAAGCACATTTGAAAAAAAAAACTACGCGTTACTAAATGTTTAAACAATTTTGACATCAACATGCTATAGTCACGCCACCACAAGAGCAATAAAGAACTTAATATAAAATAATCTACTGTGAAATGAAATTTGATAGAAGCTGTGGTGGACACACATATCTTATCCCTTATTTTGATAATTCACCTGTATAGAAAAATTTCAATCATCTAAATTGATATAAATCTAATTTTATCCATTTGATATTAAAATAAGCATAAATTATATAAAAGGAAAAAAATTAATTTCAATTCTTTTCATGCATTAAATTAACTATTATTATATTCTTGTTGATATGATTGAATAAATATAAAAGTACAGCTTATATCACACAAAATTTATATAAAAATTGACATGATAAATTTTTTTTTACATAACCCAGCATTTACACATACAAGTTACTTGCATGCAAGTTTGTATAATATTAATTGTCAATTAGTTGTTCGAAATGTCAAATTACTTGCTATTATGACGTAGGCGTTTAGCAAGTTAAATTTTGAAAATGTCTTTGAGAAGAAAACAACTAGCAATATATATAATTGTTTATAAATTTTAGAAACCATAAGTTTGCTAAGTTTAATTTTTTCAAAACAAAATTCAAAAATTTTAAATTAAAAAAAAAAAAAATCAAAACAACAAATTTTTTTTTGTGAATTTCTCAATATGTCAAATTACTTGCTCAAATTACTGGCAGCAAAATTTTCTTGCAAGTTGAACTGCAAGTAAACAAGCAAGTAGAAATATTTCAATGTGTTAGTAAAATTTTTGTATGTATTGCAACTTTCTTGCAAGTAACTTGTACGTGTAAATGCTGGGTTATACAAAAGTTTTCAAGAGTTGGAAATATCTGCTATATATTGCTCTCAATCTTTCTACCGCTATCAGTGTTGAATGCAATAACAGAGAACGAAAGCAAAATGGCAAAATAATTGCTTTCAAAAGGTGTTAAAAGAGTCAGCGGTAAAATATGAATTAACAAGGCTAGGCCTGAAATATGTATATTCTGTATGAATTTTGACATGTCGCAGCGGAAAATCGATCTGATTTTGTTTTCACTTTAAAATATGTTCTGAGCTGCCATTGTGTTTTAACATATAGTAACGTCGTATAAAAGTAAAGAATCATATTAAAATTAACTTTTGTTTTTAGTTCCGAAAATCTGCGTTAAAATTGGAAATCCAAACGAGCTGGTGTTGGCGATCGACTATTAAAATTTATATAAAATACATAAAGAAACTTTGTTCGACAACCATATTCGGCCTCTTGTAAATTTTTTTTATTTGTCAAATTTTGTCTTCTGCAAAAGAGAGCTTAATAATTCTGCAATAGCTGCAAATTTTTTGACATTAAAATAACAGATCTAATTATGAGCTTCTCTCCTAACTTAACTGAGTTTAAATTTAAAAAAGCACAATTTTGTAAAAAATTAAAGTTTATGTGTATTTCATAAAGTATTTTTTTAAAAGAATCTTCTGAGCTCTACAGCAACAGTGAAACAAAGAAAGAGAATGAGAGCAATATTGTAAATAGAGATCGAATTTAGTCAAAAGTAGTATATTTTGATGTGATAGAAACAAATCTTTTGTGTGTACATATTTATATACATGTAAAATAATACGTAAACAAATAACAATATACATAAGAATAAAAGTGAAAGATTTTATTTTAGACTTGCAAGTTCTTGTTTTAGTGTATCGAAAACAAAAAACTTATGTACGTATAGCACCTATAATTTGTATGTGTATATTTATTGATAATTAAACAATATATGTACATATTCAGGAAGGATAAAAGTAAATAAAAATTTGATAAAGGATATGTGCAATATGTCAAGAAGAGTAATTGAAAATAGTATGTGTGTCCTTCTTTATTATAAAGCGGTTCAACATTTTCATATATAAATATATTTTTTATATTTTTAATGTTTACATTTTGTTTTTTATTATTTTTTTCTGATAAAACTCTGACATACTTATGTAGTAAAGATTATAGAATTAATACTGAGTTGTATTTTGTTATAAAATATGATGCGCTTAGTTTTTGAATTTTTGATTATTTCTTCATACATTAATAAATTCACAAATTCACATAAAAAAAATTTGTTTAAATATCGAAAAAACTGGGAAAAAATATAGCAAAAAATAAAGTAGAATAAGGCATTCAGGATGAAAACAATTTAATGTACTAAGTTAAAAAATTTACAAAATATGAAATATCTCTTTCTCTTTGTTTCAAAGTCTAATTGTATTTGATCACATGCAAATTTTGTTGTCATAATGTATTTTATTGCATATATGATTTGTTTGCCTTTTATGCAAAGTAAAATTTCAAATAACTATTATTTTGTCAAAAAAAAATGAATTTGTTGAACTAAATTTTAAAAAAAGGAAATAATAACAATACACATTTAAAATATTTATTAAAAAATGACGTATATTCAACAGTAATATAAGTCATCTTTACATAATATGTAACGTAACGTAACCTCAGCTCAATAACACTATTGTTGAAAAATGAAAAGTTAATTAAGAAAGGGGAAAGAAAATTAAGCATGACCATAATTAACTTTTATAATTGTGCAAGTTTATGATTTATATAGCTGATTCATTACTAAATCGACTGCTATTTTTACATACGTTGACAGTATTATTTAATTAAATGGTACTTTAAAAAATTTTTGCATATTTTACTTTCATACAGCAACTTCAAGTATAGGCGTTCGTTATGCACTAGTATAAAACTTTTTATTCATGTTAAAAGCTACAGTTTATTCTTTTAAGTTTAGAACAGAAAGTTTCTTATCTCTGATTAAGAATATTAAATGCATATTCTTTTTTAATAGTAATGCAATTCTCTGAATAAACATTATATAAATTCCACCCTACATATGGTATGTTACATACGTTAACGTTTGCATCTATGACGCTATAACGCATATAGAAATATTCCACGTATGCGATAAAATAAAAATTTTGAATATTTTTCTCGTTCTCTCGCTCTCTGCTTCCTTGATCCAAATTTATTGCAAACACTGAAACACAACAACGGGAACAACAACACCAATTTTAAATTATATTTTACTTTTACATTTTCACAGTGGAACATTTAAAAAAGTCCTCTCAAAACTCTCAGGATAGGGAAAAAGGATAGATAATTTTGAAAAATTTTTTGTTATAAATCATGATTAAAACGAGGTCACAAAATGAAATCATTTTTAAACGCATATATAGAAAAAAAAAACGCAGATAAAAAAACTTCATGATTTGTATACGAAATTTATTTATCGCAGTTAATGGAAATTCATTTTTTTTCTCACTATAAACTTGGAAATTATTATTTTTTTTTGTTTTTTTTCTAATGTATTTAGACAATTATTATGAAATATAGGTTAAAGTTAAAGACAAAATGTTAGATATCTATATTTTCCAAAAAAAAAAAAAGAAAACCATTTTTAATCTTATGTACATATTTAAGTATGTTATATATGTGTTATGTATATCAAAAAAGTAAGGTTAAAAATGAATTTTAAATGAATATTTTTGCCCTATATAATTCTTCTTGTGTTTGTTGTTTCTTTTTTACCCCCACTTTTTTATTAATATTGAAAGAAAAACAAGTATTAATGATTGCTCTTTTAAGTAATATCGAAAATGTTAAATGATTCTCATATATTTATTGATACTAGATGACCATAAATATTGCTCTGAATTTTTTTTTAAATAATGACAATGAACAGTGCAAATATAGCGTAGGTGTAATTCGAATTTATGAGTTGGATTAGAATCTATATGAAAGTATTATTGTTATTTTATAAAAGTAGCATATTGTATATTTAGGTACTTTTACGTTTTTGACATACCAAGTGCATATCGTCGGCAAAACTGTGATACCACGTAAGTGCAAATATTTCCAAAAGTACTTTACCAATTTTCTGTTTAGGAAATGTCAAACAATCCATCTTTTAAATTTATGAAAGTATGAAAATTATTTAAAGAATATGTAATTATTTATTAGTTTTTACTGTTTCGTAAATTTTAAAGATGGACTGTTTGAGATTTCATAAACAGAAAATTGATAAAGTACTTTTGGAAATATTTGCACTTACGTGGTATCACAGTTTTGCCAGCGATATATCAAAAATGTTAAAGTAATTTAAATAGGATTTAAAATGAGTTTGAAAATTAAATAAATTACTTTTTATGTACTAGTCGCGTCTGATTAATTCAATTCGCCAATTCACTCTGTTGCGACGCGACAGAGTGAATTGGTGAAGTTATATTCCTCTCATCCTCTCATATATGAAGTAGAAAGAGAAAAACCTAATATTGCATTAATTTTTTCAATATTGTCTTTAATTATTTTAACATACAATGTTGTTAAAAGATGTTTACACGCGTACATACGTATATAAATTATATATAAGAGATATTAAGCGAATTTTATTTATAAAATGTTCGTATAGTTCGGGTTTTAAAAGTAAAATAATATTAAAAACTATTTTTAAATATTTGAAAGGATTAATAATTTTCATTCCTGGTATATTATACATAATATTTTGAATATCTACAATGGTATTTAATTGGAATTTACACATTTTGGTATGTCAAACATTTCGGTTATATAATATATTGCATACATAGTTTTAGCAAAGAATTTTAAAATGTTTCTATTATACATATAGTTCATTATACTATTATTTAGCAAACTATATGATATATATATATATTTATATATAACTAATATTCATAAAACAAATTGAAATAATATACTTTTCAAGCTAAATGGTATGCGGTTGATATACAAGAACATATCAAATTAGAATCAACAAAATTTTTATGACCATTGAAATATGGTGTGGTATGCGTAAGGAATTCGTGGTATAGTAAGTTGAAAGTTCAAGAGAATTTAATTTTAAAATGAAATTTTGAAATCATATTGTGTTACATAAAGCTATACCAAAAAAAGGTATACAGTATCTAAATTGATTTTCTTGTACAACTTTAATTCGAACAAAATTAAAGTATTTATATACATACACATGTACATATGTTTTAGTCTTAAGATTCCAAAAACCATTAATTTTATAAGGAATTTTTGTTTAAAATTTCCTTTTATTTTATTTCCCTATTTTTTGTTCTTTTTTAAATATTATTGACATGATTGTGAGAAATGAATGAAATCCAGTATATGATTTTTAATTGACTGCTTTTCTCCCGTACTCTACGCACAGTTCAGATTTGTTTTTTTTTTAACCCCCGTAATATTACGGGGTTAAAAAAAAAGTTTACATAATTGAATTATTAATTTACAAATTGAATACTTGATGTTTTTTTTTAGATTAAATGGAAGTCAAAAATTATAATTTTTTATTGAAATACTCCATTTTATTAAAAAACACGTTCAATATTATTTATGTATGTAAGTATTTTTTTTTGAAGTACGTGATTAATAAATGATTTGATAATATTTATAATTAAATTATTTATTTCTAGTTTTTCTACATAGACATCACATTTTTTTTTAAATTATGATAAAATTTAATAAATTTTAAAAATTTTATCAAAATCGATTCAGTCGAACTTGAAATAAACGCATCGACACACAGACCGACATCTCCCTAAAAATAGTTTGTTTACGATTGCCTATACCATAGAGAAGTAAGTGCCTTTCCACCGAAAACTTAAAAGAGAGTTAAAATTGTTTTCTGGAAAATACTTGAATATCACACAATTTCCTCAATCTAAATAAATTTTGTAATCTGATTTCCAATCTATACTGATTGATGTTAAACAAAGTGTATAATTAATATCATGTTTGTTAAAATCAGACGACTATATTAATACGAATTCTAAAATTTTAATTGAAAATAATAGGAAAAAATATCTCAGCTTAACACAAAAACCTCATTTATGCAAATATTTATTTAATAATTGGAATAAATTTCCAATTCCTTTGAAGTTTAAAAATTCACTTTTAAAATATATACATATGTATGTATATGTATAGACAAAATTAATTTCCTCGAAAAACTTTCATGAATTCTTATTATTGTGTGTAAAAATTCCTTTGTATTATGTAAACAACCTTATTATAACTCCTAGTTACGAAATTTTCAATTTGCATATACGCAATATTGCGTTTACTCATTATATTTTTTGAATTGTTTATTATTAAGGGATTTATATTTCATTCCCAAATAACGAATCCGTTGCATTATCTACTTTCAGTTTTTGAAATTTAGTAAAGAATTTTATTAAATTTTTTTCAAATCTAATGAGTTTATCAAAAATACAGAAAAGAATTTTTTTTGAATCCAGAAAAGAATTTTTTTTTAATCCCGAACAGAATTTTCTACGTTGGTTGATATTATTTCTCTGAAATGTTTGTGAATTGTTGGCAAAGGCACCAGTTTCGGGACCAAAGGGTTATCGTCAAATTGTTTATATTAAATTCCAAGAACCTACACTACTTAAATGTTCTGTTAACTTTTGTTACTGATTCCTTCAATTGGTTGCTTCTGATTTTCCTAAAGTTTCTGCTTTTAAGTTTATCCAAGATTTTTTCATCATAGTTCTCCTTGTGCATTTTTTTTTTCTCATTTGTTCATTCCCGGGGCGAACATAGAGCTTCCACAAATCCTCTAAACCGCATTTGTTTTATGAGAGATGCTTTATTTCTAACCAGCACTATTAATGGATTCGGCCTCCTTAAGTGTGGTTCGCCGCCATGTATTTCGGGCCCAACCCAATCTTTTTTTCCCTGTGGGTTCCAATCTAAGGTCTGCCTGGCTATTGTGTTATTTGCTTTCCAAAGCGTGTGTCCCAGCCATCTCCATTTTCCCTTTTTATGGCCACATTTATAGGTTTCTGGTTCGTTGTTCGTAATCGTTCTTGGCCAGAATATTCCTTCATATTGTTCTTAGACACTTATTGATGTATGCCTGAGTCTTAATGATATGCGCTGTGCCCACCATCCACGTCTCACAGCCGTACAGTAGTACCGATTTAACAAATGCGTTTCTAATCTTATTAGTTCTTCGCCAAGTGGGACAACTTCCATTATGTTTTATTTTGTTCCTCCATGAGCCGCCACGATGCTGCCCAGGTAGTTGAATTGTGGCACGCCCTTAATTTGCTTGTCGCCTAGATGAAGGAGCTTGTTATTCATAGTGTTTATCCTCAGGCATTTAGTTTTGTTGGTGTCGATCCTGAGGCCGACTTCCGCAGCTTCCTCTTGCAGTATGTTTATTTTGGACTGCATCTCTGTATACAGAGATTCTGCATTTCACATATACAGAAAGAATAGGTTAAGAAGCAGATGTCGTCTGGGCTTTCAACCCACTGGTCAACTCCCAGTTGATGCTTCTGGGTGTCGTATTGACTCTTCTCATAACATTAAAAATCTTATATCTTCGCCTACAAATTTCTTGTCTTAATTTCCAAAAACCGTTTATCAAAATTTCGTAGTTGGTAAAATGTTTATTGAAAATTTTAATTTTCACTCGAATAATCAGAGTCTAAGAATCATAGTGAAAGAGTTGAAATCGAAAAGTCGGAATCTAGTAGTCAAAATTTAGTAGTTGAACAATCTGAGTGGAGGTGTTGACTCAAGTGTTAGTCCAGAAGTCAGAATTGACTTCTAGATTTTTTTATCGGAGGAGTCGGAGTTTTGGATCAAATTTGACAAATTTAAAAAAAGTTAAATTTTAAGACTTACATACTTACTCCAATATAAAATATATCACTATAACACAGAACCTTGCAATATTTTCAATGTTAATTTCTTCAATTAAATTTTTAAAATAAATATAATAAATGAAGTATGCCCATATTGTAATTACTTTTCTTTTACACCACCATATACATAAATGGAAAATTTGAAAATTGTAAACAAGCTATTGTAATAAAAGCAAAACAAATGAGAGAATAACAAGCTTGAAACGAAGATATAATTATTATGATGAAAGTTAGAAATACTTGATAACTAAAGTATTAAATTGTTTCTTTCCCTTTTTTATGTACATTATTTACTTACACATTTATATATGAAATATATTTTGCATGTTCATTTAATTTTATAATACTTTAAATTAATTAGAGCAGAAATTGAAAATCTTTTTTTTTTTAATTTATTTTTCATCAGAAGTTTGTGGTAAAATTTAAATATTCTAATATTATGTTTTAGTTGTTAAAATATAAAAAAAAAAACATTTTAAGTATTTTACGAGTATTTTGTTTAAAAAAATGAATATTATAATTCTTATATTGCTTTATTATTATTTCGTTCTTCATTATATGAATAATTTGTAAAATAATATTTTAAAAAAGTTCAAATCTACACAAAAAAAGTATTACCGTTATTATATTTTATTATGAGTACTAAATTCAATTGCCATAGACATAAAATATGTTGTAGTCTTTAATAATAAGGTAAACGTGTTAAGAACACGAACAAGAAGTTAGAGAAATAAAGAATTTAAATGACTTCAAATACAGTTAAGATAGTTGATGAAAGTTTTTGAATAACGTAAACGCAAATAGTAACCAAATTTGTTGGTAATACTAAAGTAGAGGTATTTTCAATGTTGTTAATATTCTAGATGATTATTTTGCAAGTCTAATTTATTACATTTAATTATCCCAATTTTTCATCACTTCCTAATATTAGGACAATTTCTTGAATTTTTTGGAAGAAATATTTTTCGATACAATCTCAATGTTCCTGAAAAACTTGAAATAAAATTGCAATTGAAAATGGGCTACAATAATATGGTTTACGATAAATTACAATTTACTAAAAGCTAATTAATAAATTAATTTATATTTTTTTTTGAATATTAAAAATTTTATTATTATGAAATTTTTCATATAATTCAAAAATCTGGTAACACTTACGCTTTCAATTGTAATTCTATTGTAAAATTTTAATATTGTCGTACATTATGCTTAAAAAATAAATTAAGAATTCTTGTTGTAACTGAAGAATATTAAGTATACATATGTAGTATGTGTATACATGAATATATTTTTAAATTTCCGGTTAAAAATGCATTTGAATGAATGCTTAAATTTTTATGTATATATGTATGTAATATTCGAGTAAATAGAAAAAGGTATTATGCTTGTTATCTTTTTAATATTATTAAAAATATGTCAAAATATTTTTTTAAAAAATATAAAAACTTTAAAAATAATATGAAAAATTCTTTCGAATTTTATAATTTCCTTAAAAGTAACATTTTGTATTTCTACATACATACACATATATGTATACATATATGAGGAAGAGTGCATAAGAAAAGAAACTACTCGTAAGAGTATTATTGTAATATCATCTAAAAATTTACCAAATAAATGCCATGTCATGTTGAGATTTCCCCATTTTTTCCTATTATTTAAGTTTGAGAAATCTACAAGGTTATGTATGCAAGCAGGATTATATTACAGATGTGGTTTGGTATGATTGCATTTATATTTGCGTATTTTTATTATATTAAAGAAAAACTTATAAAAATTAAGATATTAAAATTGAATTTATTGTTTTTGTTTCACAAAAATTGCGTTTCAATTACTTTAATATTAAAAAAAGAACATAGTTGCCACATTGGAAATTCAAAATGTCAGGAGTGAGCTATAATTCTGACAGTATATAAAAATGTTAAAAAACTTTATTTAAATTCAATTAATTGAAATTGTTATTCTTGTTATCAAATCAAACTTAAATTATAATTATATTCAAAACTAAAGAAAATTAATTAAAAAAAAACATGTCGTTCATTAATTCTCTTTCAGTTATAGGGCATTAAGAAGTTTTCGATCATTCTTAAAACCGTTATAAAAGTTGATTGTTAAATGCATTGATATTGAACTTCAATAGTGCGCTGTATGAAATCTATGAATAATTTCGTTTTTTTTTCGAGCCAATTGAAATAGCCTTGTACTTTATCTATTATCAGACCTATTTTGTATTGTTTGAGGAATTCCTTTAGATATTATTTTGAGTACTACAGCTATCTCTGCGAGTTTTGTACTTAATTTGCAAGTGAGAACTATCAATTTCCAGTTTCAATGAAAATCATTTTCGGTTACTTGTACATAATATTTTCATTAAAATTTTTTAATAAAATGTTATGGCTTATGACTTATGCTGCAATTACACTGCAATTGAAAAAATTGAACATCATTTACGAAAATAAATCAAGAATAAATCAACAAGTGTAGTCAACTGGCAAGAACTAGACCGGGAAATTGAATTTTCTCTTTTCATTTATTTAAAAGATTATTTTCACTTTTTTTTTTATTTTTCTAGTGATAATTTTAAAAAAAATTCAATTTTTAATTGAATTTTTATCTCGTTTGAAATTGTTAATTAAATCAATATTTAGTTATTCAATTTATTTTACAGATAAATTCTTTTAATTGAAGAATTTTTTTGATTTAGCTTTTTGATTACTTGTGTTATGTTGGTTGATTTTCCCTGTTGGACATGTTGGGTAGTACACATATGAAGAAATGAGCAAATATATGTATGATAGATTTGATCTATATAAATAAAATAATTTATTGAAACTTAAATAGAAAAAACAAAGATTTATAAGTAATATGCACAGGATTCATATTGAATTGCAAAAATATATCAAAATATTAAAAACATGTCAATAAATTCAAATACACATACATATATGGAGTTGATTTAATTAACTTCACATAAATTAACATATGTACATATATAGCAAAGAGTGCTCTAATTTCTTGGTCAGAAAAAGCCATTGAAAAGTTCTTACAATGATTTAATATGCTGTAAAAGTAAATATTTTAAGGATCTTATATGAAATCAAAGTTATAAAGGAAATCAGAGCAAGTTTTATAATATAAAAATGCAAATGTTAAAGCACTTTAACTAGATTTTAGCATGTTGAAATATTTTTTCAAAATTAGTTTGATTGAAAAATGTAAGAAAATTACAAAATTTTCTTTTGTATTAATTTGACATTATAACATTTTCAAAAATTGCATATGCCTAGCTGATAATTAAAAAAAAAATGTAAAAGTTATAAATTAAATTTTTATTACGTAAAAATTTAATTAAATAAAAGAATAAAATATTCCGAATTACTCTGGTTAGTCAAGTAGACAGGAAAAGCTTGAAAATTTCGTAAATATTCCGATATATTGAGTTCGAGTTTTTCCAAGATTTTTTTAGTTTATATACCATGTTGAACAGTTTGTTGACCAAATACCGTAAAAATTAAAGTAAATAATTATTCAAATTTTATATTTAACCACGCTTAACTTATTTTTATATTAACCTAAATCTTATAATAAATTTCTAAATTAAAATTATTGTGAATTTTCAAATATTAAAATATTGTGAATTTTCATAATTAAAAAAAATTTTCTGTAATAAAATGTTTGAAGCTTTACATTTTTATTTTATAGTATTAGGTTGTTCATATTCATATTCTTAATTTCGATTCAAAAATGAGGTTAAGTAACAAAATAAAAAATTCAGAGATCTGGAGATCTTTCCACATTTTTATTTTATTCAATATCAATTACGTTATTAATGTGCTCTAATTAACTAATGATACTATAATTAATAGCCCTTCATTAAATTTTGATATATGTATGTTTCGAACTTTAAACTCATAATAGCAAAAATTTAATAAAAATATCAAAATATTTGTACTAAAACAAAAAAATTAATTTGTTGTACAAAAATATAAAAGACTTTAAAAAAAAATGACATTTTTCGATAATAAAAATAAAAATCTGTCTCACAGTCGGTAATACTTATATATTGTGTACACGCTTTATGCTTAATTTTAAATAATTTTAACAGCTTAATTCAAAGTTACCGCTATTAACACCACAAATTACTTAAGTTAATTCCTTAAAATTAACCCTATATTTATACTAATGATTACTTATAATTAAAACTACATGTATTTGCGTTCTCATGCAGATTGTAGACGCTGACTTGACGCGCCGATAACTTATTTAATAACATAAGTAGTGTCATATATTTGTCAATATATTTTCTCTTCTATAATACATACGTTATATAACTAAATTAGCTTTTCAGAAACTAATTTATTTTTAAATTTTCGTGAACAAATAGATCCAGCTTCAAAACATATACAATTAGGGAATCTCACAAGAACTACAACAAAGACTTATTATTTTAAACTATTGAAATTTTCATAAAATTAAAAACATCCTAGTCTGCTAGCGATTAAATTCATGTTAATTGAGTACTTTTACATTTTTTTAAAGAATAATTTAAACTTATTTTCAATAGTTTGTGTTTAACATAAAAACTTAAATATATAGAAATTATATATTGTTTAAATAATATGAGTGAGTAATTGTATAAATGCATATATGGGTGTTCCCCTAGAATTTGTAAATCGCAAAATTTGTACCTTACCACCACAGACAACTTTCTCTTTTTTTTCCTTTAACAAATTTCTTAACCTTTATCTTAAAAATATTACAAAAAAAATTCTGTTTTTCAAAGAAACTTTTTACTAGATTTTGTGGCTGTGTTTCCTCTTTTTTCCAATTTAAAAAACACACTGATAACCTAAATTACAATTTCAACTTAACCTACTCTAAATTTCCCACAATATTTTTAAATTATTCTATGCATTCTGAACATTTTAAATAATTTTTCATTAATATATGCGAATTTATAAAAGTTAAAAGGAAAAAAACGTAAAAACAAAAAAAATTAGAAATGATTTTCTTATCGAATTCCGTAAAAATTTCTTATACTAATTATAATGTACGAACTTTTTATATAAGTATTGGTAGGTACTCATATAGTACTCGTAGATACAAAAAGATTTCTTAATATTTTTGCAAACAATTTTTTAATCGTTGTACTTAGATTTTTTTGCCTATTTTAGCCTCTTTTCAATCTCAATAGAAAAAAATTCAAACCAAATAAAATTAAAAAATGCGTTTATTAGTTTCGCTCTAACCGTCCGGCCGCCCAAGTTTCCGTGCTTCCTTTATAAAATTTCGACAATCTTTAAGATAAAGAAATGAATTTTAATTATGAATGAATTTTTAATAGAAAGCTATTTTCTAATCACAAATAATTAACCTATAAAAATATTTCCCACTGTCTTGGGCCAATATCTTTATAGGTTAACTATACGTCCTATGGGAAAACTCTGGAGATTTCAAAAACTTTTGCAGAATGACTATCGACAAATTTGAAGCTCTTCTTGTTTTCGTAAATAAAAAATTATTTTAATTTTTCTTAAATCATTCCTTTTATAACAAGGACTTTTATAATTCCATAGGCATTTTTGTTCTTTATATAAGTTTATTAATAATATTATTTTTTTCTTAAACTTGGTGTTGACAGAAGTCAAGGTATGACTAGAGCCTAAACGTGATCTAAACATGAAAACATTAATTTCTCTTCGGGAAACGCAATAAAAGTTTCTTGAAAAAAAATTTTTTTTTTAGTTTTCCAAGGCGAATGTGCTACTTTAAAAACCATTGCTTTTACTCAAATATATTTTCTTAATTTTAAACTATCTTATATTGTCATGTACATAGGATGTATGTGTGTATGTATGTACTACAATTTCCATATACACTTAATTAATAGAGGAAAAAATACGAAAAAAAGAACATTTATTAATATTTTATACAGTCGGCTTTTTTGTTTTTCCTTATTATATACAGTTTTCATAAAGGATGCACATCCTTTAAGAATTTTTTTTTTTGAAAGATTGCAATCGTATATAAAGATTTTTTAAGTAAGTAATTTTGTTGTTTTCTCTCCGTTTTTTTATTATTATTATTAAAAAACGTAGACATATAGTTTTTGCTTACATTATGTGAACTATATTTTAGTTATATAAAGTGCAAGTGTTCTTAATTAAGGACATAAGAATACTATAATGAGTATATTGGGTTAAGTGTATTTTAATTTTTAATTTATATTTTGTATAAGAAATATGAGTACTTGAGGAATTTTTCTTCTTTGTTTAACCATTTAGTCCTGCATAATAAACTTTATGCTCTTTAACAGATTGTTATAGCTATACACATACATACTAAAAAGATTATGTTCAGGGAGGGGATGTAGATGGAATTTATCAGTTTAATTTTATAAAGCTGTTTGTATTTTAATTTTTTTTTTTAATTATTTATAAAAATTAAATACTTATCTTGTTTTTATGTACAGTTTAATATTCAATGAAATTATACAAATAAATGGAGCGTTTAAAGGAATTTATGATTAAGTTGGAGTAGCGTATATTTACGTATAAATTAAGTAAATTTAAATTCATATTTATTTGTGTATGAAATTTTAATTTACCTATAACAAGAATAGGTAATATGCGAACAATAATTCATAACAAATAGTAGAAATTTTAAACGTAGTCATATTTCTCTTCAAATTCAAATTATCTCCGCTTCCTGTTAATTTTATTAAATTAAATTATTAGGATTTTAAACTTTATATATTGTATGATGAAAAGTCGAATAATGTAACTATATTCTTACTATCGTATTCGTGCCGAGAAGTGCGGGTCAGGAGTGGAGCAAGACCTTGGCGATTTTCCATTCTCAAAATGTGTGAATATGCACCCGAGTCAGGAAAATGGTTGACCAGAAGGAAGACGGAGGAGGCCAGGTGCTGAATGTTGGCATCGATTACGCATTAGCAAGCGCCATTGAAAAGGAGGGCCACGTTCTAAGGTGTAGCTTCGGAGATCCCCGCACACGGAGCCAGAATGAGCAAAACGAATGGCAGTGGACCAGGTACACTCGACGGAGAACGCCCTCCTTCAGGTCGATAGCGGAGATAGTCGATGAGCTGGAGCTAATCCTCTTTAGCCTCAAGGAGCCATCTCAAGAGAAGGTGATTCTTGGGATAGGGGAAACAATAAAACTCTAGATGAGGAGTGAAGAAGAAACTGGAGGTAAATTTCCATCATGTCAGGGCAGCTTCGGCTATCTTGGCAAAGACGTTTGCCAAAAAATATTTGGGCATTGCGATTATACAGGAACCCTGGACTTGCAGAGGACAGATCAAAAGGCTACCAGTTAGAGGTGCGCAGGTAGTATGGCATTGCGGGCAGGACGTGTCCCGTTACTGCGGTATTGAATGTAGTTTTGTAGATGACTCCAAAAATGGGAACTGCTGAAAATGACGTTTGTAGAGTTCAAAGAACTTTCCAAAGTAACCTCAATCTACTATGGCCTAGTTAACTCAAAAAAAAAACCCAAAAATTTAAAATGAAAAAAATCGTAACAGGTAAAATAAACTCTTTAATTTCCAAATTAAAGTAAAAACATTAACACTTCCTTGAATTTGGAAGCATTATCAAATCACCAGGACTCTTTAAATTTTAACTTTCATATTAAAACAAGTGTATATTAAATTTACTCAAATATAAAAACTCTTACACATCTACTGAAATACAAATCATTTTAATTTAGACGAATTGATAATTTTTCCTTAACTTCTCTTTAATGATATATCGTTTAATAGAATACTAATGAGTTTAGTTATTTCTCTTTATGACTGTATGTGTATATAGTTTGTTCTCCCTAAAATTAATAGAAAATTTGGCAAAAAAAAAATTCCTTTACGAATTTGTTATAACAATGAGAAATGGCAAAATATTCTTTAATAATATAAATAAGCTAAACAACAGTGAAGGAAAAGAGGATATTTTTAATAAAAAAATGAAAATCATTATAGAAAACATTTTAATTGACATTTAGATAATAATATGATAAAATAAAATAATGACTAGATATAAGATTCCTACAACTAAAATTTTCATGCACGCACATAAAAAATTGTCATTCAAAGAGAAGAAGAAGAATGTGTACAATGCAATCAAAATAATTGTTATGTCAACAGGAACTTGTAATGTTGTTTTTATAAATAAATACAAGAGAGGAATGGAAAGAGAAGGAAAATTTTCTTTCAGTTTTTCTTTTCCTGACTTATAACAAATAATTTTTTACTTTTTACGTGAATTAGATTTATGCGTTGATATAGCGGTAAATATTTAATAGAGATTGTACACACTATATGTTTTGAAATTCGCAATTAATTTGAATGTAAGTCTTTTTTTAACTTAAAGTCTTAATAAGTCAATAAGTCAATCTATCTGTCAACAAGTCTCTGTAATTGTTGTCCTAACGTGGTCCTCATATATGTATTACGTATATTCCGATTTCTGCTGGAACTTTTTTTTTGTTAATATCCAAATTTCTGCTATGTATACTGTACTCACAATTTCCATTTCCCTAGACGAAGAAAACACCTTATGCACAAGAAAATCAAATTTTTCTGAAACACAATTTTATTGTACCTAGTTTCAACAGTACATTTTCTTTTATTGGAAAAAATTTTTTTACTAAATAAATGAGAACATGAAATTTGTTTGCTCATTCTTTAAAATAATTTTCTAAAACAACGAATTCTTTGTTATAGAGAAAACATAAATCTTAATTGTAAAACATTTTTTATACTAAAGAAGAATCCCTTAATAAATGCACTTTTACCATATGAAAATGGAATCCCCCCCCCCGGCCCCGGGTGCGGGGCATGCCCTGCAGCACACGCTCGAGACCCACCCTCCTGATGAACTCAAGGAACTTGTAAGGACCGGAAGACCGTAACTCCGCCCGTTAGAGCCAAGCCCCCAAGCACCTCCCCCCTCCTATGAGCAACAGCATTACACTCCACAGGAGGTGCACAGAGGTCTCCCTATACTCCCCACCGGATCTGCAAGCATCCTCATTTTCCAGGCCTAGCCGACTGAGGTGCCTCCCAAGCCTACAGTAACCCTTCAAAATGCCGTTGAGGACTCTCACCTGATTCTTGTTCATCCCTATATTGAGGAAGCTCAATGAGTTGACCTGGTGACTTCTCAAAACAGCTCCATACTGCCGCGGAGAATACTGAAAACAAGTTCAGTGCTCCGATTGCAGCTGACATAATCATTATCTCCTGTCCCCGACACCCCGAGGAAGAGTCCAGGTTGAACCGCACGTACAATTCGATGGCGTGCAACTCGGCCCAAAACACATTCGGAAAAGTTCCCATAGGTTCGGAGAATTTGGTTCTTGGCCCAAACATCCCCGCACCCGTCCCCATACTGGTTTTTAACCCATCTGTGTACCATCTGATAACGTGTGTTCCTATTGGGTGACCTGTAAAGTCACGCTCCCAGTCCCTCCTGTTACTCAGCAACGAGGCAAAATTTTTCTCGAAGCTGTACCTCCTTACAATGTCGTCCCTAAGCATCGACAGGAGCGCTACCTCCCCGACAAGCCGACCTCGATCCCTCACTTCAACTCCATTTCCCCCCAACCTGAAAATGGCAGCCTTCACTGCCATCTCTACAGCGAGGTGCAAAGGGAGTCTCAAAAGGTTGGAGGTTAGTCTCAAAATCACCTCCATCCCTGCCGTTGGACAAGTTCTCATACCCCTTATGATGCAGAGGCATGCGAGTTTCTGATATCGCTCCAGGCTCTTTTTAGCCCTACTAAGAGTCACCCTTCTTGCCAATGCCACTGCTCCATAAGTTAGGAGCAGCACGACCATCATGGTATACATCCATAACATGACAGAGGCTCACGGGGAGCAGCTGCTCGAAATGGCCCTGCAAACCATAAGTTCCCTGGTTGCCCGTGTACATACAGCTTCCTCGTGAATTAGCCGAAGAAGCTTGGAATCAAATACCACCCCCAGGTATTCGACCTCCGATTTTCTCTCTACAGACGCTCCGCACACGTGAATTCTGCGCAGATGCTCCAGCTTTCTTCTCCTAGTGAAAGGCACAAATCGTCTCTTTAGGGTTAAGCCGGAGGTCCACAGCATTACACCAGGCCCAGGCCACCCGTAATCTCGCTTGGACTATATCACAAACAGTCCCCTCAAACTTACCCCTAGCGATGATGACAATATCATCGGCATAAGCCTGGACATCAATTCCTTGACGAAACAGCTCATCCAGGAGTCCATCCACCACCAAACTACACATTAGCGGAGACAGAACCCCACCCTATGGGCATCCCCGGCCACGCGCATTCTTAGGGTACTCTGCCCACAGCAGTCTCATCCATAGAGAGGTGGTATCATCCACGTCCCTACGCCTCAGAGCGCTCGCAATGGCCTCATGAGAAGTGTTGTCGAGAGTCCCTTCGATATCCAAGAACGCGAATAGCGCCACCTCTCCCTGTTCTATTGTGCTTTCCAGGGTACTAGCAAGGTGAAACAAACCGGTTTCTGTCGACCTCCCCACTCGATACGCATGCTGACAGTCGCTAAGCGACCTCCTCGGAAGCACCTCCGGCCGGACATAACTATCAACTATTTTCTCTATTGTCTTCAATAAGAACGATATGAGGCTAATCGGCCTGAATGACTTGGGCACTATGTCCCTCCTTCCCACCTTGGGAATAAAGATAGCCCTAGCCACCCGTCAGGACTCGAGAATGTATCCAAGGGCCAAGCGACTCCTAAATATTCTTATTAAGAAAGGCATAATTGGCTCCAGCCCCTCTTGCAGAAGTGCTGGGGAAATCCCATGCACTCCCCACGCCTTGAAGGGCTGGAAAGTGCCATTGCATATGTGAAACATTACTTACTTTTATGTTTCTTCTTCTACTCTTACAAAATAAACATATTTTTTGAAAAAGATAAGAAAGAAATTTTAAATTTTCATGCTTAGGGTAATCACAAAATGTTTCTAATGTTATACAATAAAAATATACAACACAGTTTTACCTGGTTGTGTGATCATCCCGGCTGCTCGATCCTTCTCCGGCCGGATAGCTTTTATCTCTTATATCAGAGAATGACTGCTTTGGCACCAACCCGCATGACAATATTCAATCGTTTAAGTTTGACAATAACGTCAATTGAAGCAGTTGCCAATCGAAATTACTTTCTTTCAATTCGAGTGCAGCTGCAGTATCACACGCGTGGATAAATTGACTTCCTTTTGAGTAGATATTGTGGCGGAAGTGATGAAATAAGATTTATACACATTTTGTTGCATGTATACCATAAATGAATTTTTCTCACAAACCAATAACACATAATATTTTACACATACATATATATCAACTCATATCAAAATAACTGGCCAATACATTAATTCCACATTTTTATTTAACAACTATTTTTTAACATTAAATTGGTCAACTGACTAGAATTTCATTAAAATTCTAAAGGTTCTCGTGCCTATATGCTTATATGTAAATATGTATATTTGTAAATGCGGCTTACCTTATTTTTATTTATAACTTTAACCCTTATACTCGTATACATATAAATAAATTTAAATCTCTGCTAGCATATAAAAAGTTAATCCTTTTTTTGAAATTCTTATTTTCTTCTTCTCTATACTTTTAAGGAAATTTCTTTAAAAAAGTTGGCTTTTCAAACTGGATCATAGGTACAATCGTAGTATGAATTTAAAAGATAAGAGAATGCAAAAATAGACAAAAGAGAAAAAACCTTCCGTGAAAATTTCTTGAAAAGAAATAATAAGGTACCCGAATACGAACACACACATTCACTATTACAAAAGTATAGAAAAGTTTTCTATTGAAAAGTTTTTGTTAAAAGTCTCCTTAGATTGTTGTAAAATTGAAAGCTCAATAAATTCTTTCATATTATGTGCATATGAGTTTAATTCCTTTAATTTTTTTTATACATTTTTGCCTTTCCCTTCCTCTGTTTCTCCATTCAATTGTTATTTTGTCAAAAGAGATAAGAAAAAAAAAATATTTTTATGGAGAAAAAAAAATTATCTTCTCTCGCTTTGGTTTGAGAAGTTGAAAAGTTATCTTTAAGGAAAAATGGTATTTTTTGCCATTTGTTGTTCTTATTTTGGGCGCTTTGATTAGTTTTGGTTTTTTTTTTCTTTATTTCGGGCACATTTTTAAAAATGAAATAAAAAGCCTGTCTATTAGGTCCATATTTTCTGGTCGCCTGCTAACAATCCTTTCTTTTTCGTCTTTCAGTTATTTTTATATCAAAATTGTGTAAATGGGTGTTTATAACAAACTATTGCGTCCAAACAGAAACAATTTATTCGAGAATCACATCATTTATTATAAAAAACTGTCTTTCAAATTAACCGTTATCCTAAATCTCACTAATTTTTGAATTAATTTTTCTCTTACACGGAAAATAGGATTAATCAAAAATTTTATATCCTTCTCTTTGAATTATTTTTTCTTAAAGTTTTCGCAGGAATGCAAAATTGTGGAGAATTGTCATATTCATCTCCACAAACTTGATTGTCACACTACTGTCTTTGATTTTGACACCAGAATATGCAACAGAATCATCTCAGCTAAGATCTTCCGACGAAAACTCATCCCAAGAGTCTTCCGAATCAAAACAATCTCGTCCATTAAAACAAAAAGAAAATCTGCCGGTCAAATATGACTGACACCCGATTTTTTTTTGCAAATTTACCTTGTCACCGAAAGCGACTGTCACTGAATTACAGCACCGAAGGTCACCTACGCAAATGTTAAAACAGAACTGAATTTTTTTATCGTTCGATATCGGCAACTAAAAAAATTCGTCGCGAAGCCGGGAACCATTGTAATAATTTTATTTGCGGCCGTTGTTGATAGTGACGTGTTAGGTCTTTTTAACAGACGTGGCATTGAGAGTGCTAAGCTAAATATGTTAAATACAAGCTCTTAGCTTAAATTTTTACATGCTAAATATGCTATAATACAAACCAAATTTTTGGCAATTTATTTTGTTAAAAAACACAATAAAATAAGAGCGAAGAGAGACTGTTGAATACTGTAGATGATTTTCTATCATTTTTTTATTCCCTATTATATTGAAAAGTAAAAAAGGATATATGATTCGGAACTTATTTAAATGGTGAAATAAAACAAAAGCAAAGTCTTAAGATTTATTAAAAAGTAAACAAAAAAGGTAATGAAAAAAAGGGATAATTTTAAAAATTAAATGAGAAAAAAACAATAACAATCAATAGAAAATCCCTTCCTTCAAAATAAAGTTTATTATATAAGATAATTATAATTCCTTTCAAAACTCTTTAACATAATTAATAAATTATATTATAATGAATATTGGTTTTTAATTAAAAATTCAAAATAGAAAAAATAACAAAAATTTTCAAAGAAAATATAGGAAGAATATGATTTTATCGTTTTAAAAATAAATGAAAATAAAGTAGTAAATTTCACTTTAATTATAGGTAAAGGTTAAATAAATTATTAAATGCCGATATTTTATTAGGATTAGCTATTAGAATTTAAATTAGCATTCAAACATAATTTTATTGATCCTGTTCTTTTTCATTAAGTTTTTGATTCAAATTCTTTAATAAATTGAGAAAGAAGGAAATTGTCATGGGTCGCAAATATTTCATAATTGTTATAATTAAAATTGCAATGCAGCGGTGGGAGCCGTCCGCATCACCCCGGTCACTCCCAGGCAGGCCAGCCTCTGTAGCTTTTCCCGCTTGGCCCGCACACCCGCCTGCTGAGCCTTACGGCACCATACAATCGACGCATAGGTGACGATGGGCCTAGCAAGGGCCGTATATAGCCACAGTGCTATTCTGGGACTAATTCCCCAGGTCCCCCCGATGAAGCACCTACACGTCCACAAGGCCGCCGTAGCTCTCCCGATAACTCTATCGATATGGGTATTCCAAGAGAGACGATCATCCGGGGTTACCCCCAGATACTTCACCTCCCTCGAGTAACTAATACGTTCACCAAACAGAATTGGGCTCGTTAATCTGTCCCTGCTTCTGCGTCTGGTGAAGGCGACCAAAGTGCTCTTGCTTGGATTTATATTTAACTCAACGCCTTTGCACCACCTTTCCACAACACTTAAATTTTGCTGTAGAAGATCAGAAATAGTGCTCTCAAATTTTCCCCGCACGACGAAGGCCACATCGTCAGCGTATCCCCAGACACGCGCCCCGGAGCCCCTGAGAGCAGCGATTAGATCATCCACTACAATGGACCACAGGAGGGGCGAAAGAACCCCGCCCTGCGGACATCCTTTTGCAGCGGAGATGAAGAGTATATCGTCAGCTATGGTGGACTTAATCCTATCCTGTAGCATCCGATTGACCCATCTGCTAGTCGTCGCATCAATCCCTCGTTTGTGCAACGACTCACAGATGACATGATATGGGGTGTTGTCAAAAGCTCCCTCTATATCAAGGAAGCAGCCAACTGCTACCTCCCGCACTTCCAGTGAGTTTTCAAGGACCCCCACCAGACTCTGCAGAGCGAGTACAGTAGACCTTCCCGACTGATAGGCGTACTGAGATTCATACAAGGGATTGCTTCCCAGTGCACCGTCCCGTATAAATCTATCAATCACTTTTTCCATTGCTTTCAATAGAAAAGAAGTAAGGCTGATTGGACGGAAAGACCTTGGGTGGTTGCTTGGTCGCTTACCCACCTTCGGAATATACGTCACTTTAGCCACACTCCATGCCTGAGGGATTTAACCCCACGCATAGCTGGCACGAAAAATTCCCAACAGTGCTCTGGCGATATGTTGGAACCCCTCTGCAAAAATGTAGGATATATCCCGTCATCACCTGGAGATTTGAAGGGCCTGAAAGAGAAAACAGCCCATCTAATCCTGCCCATCCTGAAGACCAGACGGGATCGTTGCCAGTCATCCCTCCTGGGCCAGGATGCCCTTGGTTCAATGACCGCATTTGAGTGATTCCGAAAAATCTGCGAGTCAGGAAAGTGCGTTGACGCCATAAGCTCCAACGTCTGCTTTCCGTTCTCAGCCATGGAACCATCAGGCCGTTCCATTAGGCCCAACCCGTTGGCATACTTTGTGAAGACGCGCACTGCTGGAGAGTTCGTCAATGCCCTTACGGAACGCCCTCCACGAAATTCTCTTCGCTTTCCTAATTTCTTTATTGTATTTTGTGAGTGAGTCTTTATACTCTTCCCACGAACCCAACGCCTTGGTCCTATTGAATAGCTTTCTGGTCTTTAGTCTAAGCCATGAAAGGTCTTCATTTCACCACGGGCACTTCCTATTGCTCCGCCTCGGCTTAGCGCGGCAGCTCCCATGGTAGGCACTAGTAATAACCGCCGTCAGAGCCTCGCTGGCCAGTTCGATATCCATCACCGGTTTAGCAGCAGTAGGAATGGATCCAATCCCATCCATGAGGAGTGCTTCGAATTGACTCCAATCTGTGGATCGGGGTACCCGATACATTTCTTCTGCCAGGCCCCGGAGACCATGATATCAAACCTAATCTGCCTATGATCGGACATGGATGTCTCATTTGAGATATGCCATCCACCAACCCTACTGCCGATAAATTCAGTGCAAAGGGTCATGTTAAGGACCTCTTCCCTAATTGCATTTATGAATGTCGGCCTATTGCCCTCATTCGTAACCATTAATTTATTGCTATATATAAATTCAAGTAGGCACTCACCTCTTTTGTTTATATTACTGCTTCCCCACACGGTGTGGTGGGCATTGGCATCACTTCCTGTTATAAGTTGGAAGTTCCTCCTTCCACAAAAGTCCACTAGATCCTACAGTTGCTCGTCCGGGTGAGCACAGTCTCCTGGGAGGTAGGATGAGCACACAATGAACTCTGTCCAGCCCCCGGAGGACTTCACCTTCACCAACGCAGCTACCTGATCCTTAGAACAGTAATCTGAAATGGGAAAATACGTTAGCCTTTTACTAAACAACATGCAAGCCGTAGTCCTGCCCCCAATTGTATTTTCATACAATAGCTCAACTGTTGGACCCTTAACCTGATCCTTCACTATGTAAGGCTCTTGGATAAGGGCTATATCGAGGTGATCCTTCATAAATCTATGAGTTAGAATATCAGTAGATGCCCTAGCATGCTGTAGATTTATTTGGATGCACCTCACAGCCATATCATTTCCTCCGGCTCTTGTCTATGGCCTTTGGCCCTTTAGGCAAAGGCTTTGCATGTGCCTTGCTTCCCATTGCCGCCTTTCTACGCACCTTGGTGGGCGCCTGCCTTGCCACAGCCTCTTTTTACCGTCCCAGGTGCCACGCTAGCTCCTCCAATAGCAAATACCGAAGCAGTAGCAGGCTTCCCAATGGGCTTGGGCCCTTTTGGTTCACCCGGGACGCTTGTATTCGGCGCGATCGTCCATGGTCCTTCCGTTTCCGCCGTTTTCGGAGTGACTTCAGACTTTCCAATGAGTTTTGGCTCTTTTGGTTGGCCTGAAGTGCTCGTCGTTGTCGCGGTGGGCATTGTTTTTTTATTTTGTCCTGCCCTGCCGCCAGCACCTTGAGAGGATTTTCTTCCTTTAACCCGAACGGTAACACGGAAGAAATTCAGGACAAGTCGGAACTCCGCTTTCCGTAGATCTTCCAATCCGGAATCATCCACGGAAAAGGTGATGGAGCAGCCCCCGTCCTTTTCCTTACCCATCTTCAGCACTCTCCAGGAACTTATCTTGAGGGTGGGATTTTGCTTCTCTATCCTACTTAGAAATTTGTCCCTGGAGAAACTGACGGTTGTCTCGTCCTTTGGTATGTAGGTGACGCAGACATGCTGTTTGGGCATGTCGTCGCCATCCAGTACCACGACGTTGCAACCGTCCCAAAGCTTTTTCTTCCTGCAGATACTGGTTATCCACTCCCTGGTGTTTTGATTGTTGCATGTTACAGATATCCATCCGTCCCTTTGCAACGCTGCAGTGAATTGTGGATGAGATTTCACAACTTTATCCATTTCATCCATGATGTCTACTTTGATTTTCCCCATCTGAACTTCGAATAGCCTTTCCTCTGGATGCAGTCTATGAGTGATGGCCACCTTGACCTGTGCTACTGCATCCCGATAAGAAGTCATTTTCGGGTTTTGTTGAGGACCTTTCCCTCTTCTGGGGATGGTCGGCCACAACACCCGGTCCGCAGGCCCTCAGCTTTTCAGTTAAGGGACCCTTCAATGTAGTGTATCAAGGAGTGTAGGGCCGTTTCCGTTGACCTACTCTTCCGATACGCATGTTGTGCCGGAGACATCCACCTCGGGTTAAGGTTGCTCCTTATATGCGTCTATCAATTTTTCTAATATTTTTAGTAGAAACGATGTTAGACTAATTGGTCTAAAATCCTTTGGGCAGCTGTGAGAGCTCCTTCCAGTTTTAGGAATGAAGACGACCCTGGCAACATTCCACGATTTTGGAATGTGAGCTAGGTCTATACAGCATTCGTGGATAATTTTCAGCCAAGGCAGGGTGACCTCTGCCGCATTATGTAATTCCGCAGGCACTATATCGTCCGGGCCCGCTGACTTGAAAGGCTGGAAGCTGCGGATAGCCCAATGAATTCCTCCCTCGATGACCACTTCCGAGGAACAAGATTCGCTGTCGTAGACATTCAAAGCAGACTCCCTCCGAAGCGGAGCTGGTCCAGGAGCCTTCAGCTGCCAGCAGATAACTCGGCACCACTGGTCACCTGCCAGGACCCCCCTTAGTCTAGATGGCTCCGCAACCCCGCCAATTCTTCCGCAAAACTCCCTCCAGGAGGATCGCTACGCCCTCCTCAGCTGAAGCTTGTATTTTCTGAGGTCATCGTTATATGCGTTCCAATCAAATGATGCCCTGCTGAACTTTGCTCTGTTGAATTGAGTTCTACATTTTTTCCGAAGAGCATTCAACTCCTCGGACCACCATTGCGGCTTTCTTTTGCCTCTTAACTGAGTTAGTGGACACGCCACCCTAGAGGCGTCATTTATTGCGTCGGTGAGGGTGCAGGCCATACTATCAAGGCCCTCACTTATCTTAGGACGAGGGGGGACCCCACTACCCAAAAGGTCGCTTAGCGAGTCTCTGAACTTTGACCAATCAGTGCTTTTGCGGTTTCTGAAGATCAAGGGAGCGTTTCGGTTGGTTACCAAGTCGAATTCTATATAACGGTGGTCAGAAAAGGAATGGTCTTTTGACACTTTCCAATTCCTGACCAGAGCAGCAAGAACGTTTGACGCAAGGGTTATATCTATAACCTCCTGCCGATTTTTATTAATAAAATTAGTGCTTAAAATAAATTCAAAAAGTGACTCACCTCTCATGTTGGTGTCCGAGTTTCCCCATATTACATGATGTGCATTGGCATCGCTCCCAATAATAAGGCCGGTTCGGAGAGACTGAGCCTTCCCCACCATGTCCTTCAAATTCTCAGCACCCCCTGGAAGTCGAAGGGCAGGTATACTGATGCCCACCGAGAAACAGTGTCAACAGCTTCCAGACTGACTACAGTCAAGTCGTCTTTACTGTAAAGAGGTAATAGAAAAGCATTTAAGTTACTTTTAATAAGTATGCATGATCTTACCTTCCAACTGCCGTCGCTATAAAAGAGCTTGTATCCTGGCGCCCTCAGTGCGCAGATCTTTCTCCCTGCTATCCAGCGCTCCTGGACCAGGACTATATCTTCTCCACCCCTTTGTAAGCGGAGAAGAAGCGCAGCTGAAGCTGCTTTAGAGTGGTGGAGGTTGATCTGAATTGCACAAAGCATTACTGCTTTCGTTAACCTCCACCAGCGTCTTATCTGCATCCTCGTCCAGATCCAAGTCCAATAAAAGCCCCTCCAGATCCAGATCAAGATGCATTACGTCATCGTCTGTCAGCCCCGCTTCATCCAGCATCTCTGCTTCTGATGAGAGCGGGGACTGACCAGACGATTTCTCCGGAGCCCTGTTGGCGACATTGACGACCGATGGCATACCTTCAGGATGTTCCCGTCGGTCACTCTGCTTTTGGGTCCCCTCAACCTTCGTGTCTGTTTTAGACACTTTAAGGGTTATGGAGGAGAACCCATAGTTAAGGACAAATCTCTGACTCTCCAGAGGTGCCAAAGATTCCCTATTCATTATTATGAGGGTTAAATTCTAAACAATTTAGTCCACGAGGTTAAAAGAGGACAATTAAATTGTTTAGAAATATTACAATTAATTACTGGTAAATCATAATTTTGCACATTATCTCTCTAACAACCTGCGAAAAAATCATACTTGAATATAAAAAATAAAATTTAAGCTATTAAATATTTGTAAAATTTATGTGGATTTTGAATAATTAAAATCTAAAATGCACTTAATTTCTGTTAACCTAATTTTAAATTTTTGTTTTAAAATTTTTACAAGCAAAATAAGTATGTATACTTCCTTTCTGCAATGTAATTTTTCTTTTTTGCTCTGTGTTTTCTATTTCATCTTCATGTTTTCTTTTTATCAATCTGAATGAACGAACATTAAGGCTATATAGCAATTCATTTTCTATTATACAGTAGGAGAGATATATAATTTAGCATGTATTATAAGAAAAAGAGAGTTTTAAAGAAAGAGTGGACCAAATAGACAATTTTATGCCTTTAGGCTTTTTGATTCCCATATTCAATTTATACTACCCCGGTCCCAAGTATAAATACATGGAGATGTCGAAAACTTTTACTTTTGTAGTAATAATATTTTATGTATTCCACTGTATATAGGCAGAGAGACTTAATATATCTGCATGCCTCAAATATATAGAGGTTAAATATTTAATTTTGATATTCCAACATATTTACATAAACTGTGCATTTTTGTTTTATAAAAATTATTTATATAATTATTTAATATTTTCATTTTCATGTATTTTCTTCTTCTATTCCGTTCCTTTGTTGTTAAATTATGCTTCATTCTCTATCATTTTCAATTATGTGCATCGAAATTTTTTAACATTTTGTATATATATGTACATACATGCGTATATAATATACAAACTTATTTATATTATATTTAATTATATAAACATAGGCTGAACATATACGTGCATGAATATAACATTTATAACCTTAACTCTACAATTTCCTTTTATATTTTTGCTTTATTTAGCCCCCTATTTAATTATTTATGTTTTTCAAATCTCCCACAGGAAGTAATTAAAAAATTGTAAAATTGAAAATAATATATGTATATGAGTGTTTGTACATACATATGCAATATGTATTAATTTATGTACACTAAAATGCATTAAACATACATACATATATAACATATAAATTATATTGAATCATACATTAATATTTTACACAAAGTAGACATAGATTTGCAAAAATGAATTAAATAAATCTTACAAAAATATTTTTATGGCAATGATTTTTATTTCTTTCTTTAATTTTTAAGGGGACAATTAAGTTAATTATTTTTTAATATTTTTATTTGCATATTTTAAATCGGAAATAATTTCACCCTATTTACATAATAGAAATTTTATATGAGAAATTTGGACTCAAATATGGATAAACAAATGAAATTGCCATTGAATCTGATTATTTTTATGCTATAATGACCTTTTTATTAAGAAAAATATCTCCGCCTGAAAACCTTATTAGATAATCCTGTAAAATAATTCAGTATTAGTAACCAATATTTTTATTTAAATTAAATTTAAGTTTGTCTAAACAGATCCGTGTATCTGAACAATGTGGGTATATAAGTGTGTCCAGTAATATCTAAAATATAATTGGCCAATCTCTTCAAGTTAGGTGGCAGCTACCGGAACCCGCTGTGCGAATTGATCCAATCACAAGAGTGATCGTCCTTGGAAGAAGGAAAACAATTTGTGAAAGTTTGGTGTCGTTCCATTTATTTGTTTTTAAAGTTATTATGCGATCGGACGGTCGGGCATGTCTAAATTAACACAAAGCTTTAAACTGAGTGAAAATATACATATACACATGCTCATTAAGGAGAGGACTCCTTCAAGCGATTTCAAACTCCATATCAAAGTTAGTATATCTTCTACTAAAGTACAGTATTATGAACAATTATGGTTACACCTATAGTTGCAAATAGCTTGAAGAGTATTACTTTATGTTTCGTACAATATTCTGTGCGTGTGTGTGTTTTTCTCAAAGAAAAATTACAAAATATGTAAATATTGCCTTTCAAATTAACAAAGCTATAAAAAATAATTTTTATAATTGATAAAATAAATAAAAATTAAAATAATTTAAGAAGATGAGATTTTCAAAAAGAATCTATATCTACATACATATACAAAACTTATTAAAATTTATTTTTAATTGAATTTCTAATTTTTTTCTTTTTAGGAAGGTTTAAATTTTTAAAAGAATTTTTATGCCTTATTTACAAATTTCGAAATTAATTTTTTTTCTATACAGGTGTTAAAAATTATAGACAAAAAAGATAGGCGGACTCAAATCATCGTCAAATTTATCAATTATGGGGGATTTTAACCCAACCTAAAATGCACTCGATCTAGTCATAACTTCCTAAAACTGTAACTATAACTTCCTAAAGAAGGCGTGGAAGTGCTGTCTCAGCATTTTAAGCTAAATCGATATTTCGTTCTTTTCAGTCTTTCTCTTCTAAACCTCTCCTCATTTATTCGAAAGACTTTAATATATACGCTGCTCCAAATAAAAAAATGTATTCTATGTTTCAAGCCACGGTTCCTAATTTCTTCACTGCCGTAGAAAGCACCCAATTCTCTATATGAATGTCACTATTGCGATCATACCAGGAAGCACCCATCATATTACGAAAAACTTGTTCTGGAAAGTGTGTATTTGCTTGATATGTTTTTAATTGGTATAACCCATTAAATGCATACCATTCGTTTATATAGGCTTTACTATTTGCTTATAAATCAACACTTTGTTGTATGCAGCCAATTTAGAACCACAACCTAAGAGCCAATAGTTTTCTTATATTTGTTTTCCAATTCTATTTTTTTTTTCTTCTTTCCATCTGAGCTTGACATTCCGCAAATATTTTACTGTGTTTTGGATTGATACTCTAGCACCATTCAAATACAATTATTGAAAAAAATTTTATTATACTGAATTAAACAACAAACCTGAGGGTTCCGCTTGTATAAATTTCACATGCTGTATGAAGAAGTTGGTTTAACTCTATGTACTGCTATCATTTTGAAAATATTTGAGTGCGATCTTTTATAATTTGTTAAATAATTATTGTAATAATTACCTGTAAAATTTACTAACATCTCGGTTTTAATAACTACTAATATATGTGATGTAAATTCGCGAAAATAAAATATTCATCCTAAAATAACATAAGAGGAGGTTTAATTAATGAATAAATGTGTTGTACTCCATTAAAATTCATATTTTAAATGATATAAAAATTTAACCTTAAAATAGGAATGCATAACGTTAATCCCGTCAAAAAATTAAGTTTACGTGCAAAGTAAAAATCCTTAAAATTATTATAAATTCGAAAACTTCTTTAAATTTTCATAACTTTTTAAATTAGAAAATAATTTTTGATTCTTGGATGCAATTTAGAAAATCTTGAAAATCGATTTTGAATTTTACTATACAATTCCAAACCAAATACTTAGATCCATATTAAAGTATTTTATAAGTTGCTCAGTTGGAGATCAAAAATTTTATTTAAGATAAAAAAGAAAAAAAAGAAAAATAAGAATAAGAAAATTTCAAATGTACAATCTTTAATCTTATATGCTTTTACTTCAAAATTATGAATATTTTACTCATGTGTTTTATGCAAATAATATATTTGAAAAAAATAAAAATAAAAACCCCTCTCAACACATTATTTTATCACTCTTAAATTATACTATCAAATAAAATAAATTTTTATAGTCTGTATAAGCTAAAAAAAGAAGGATAGCAAAATAAAAAGGGAATCCTGTTTATGACATTAATTTGTTACCCCCTATAAAGTTCTCTCTCTCTCTCAATAAAAGCCATAACTACAATATAATATATTTTCATAACCATTTACTTCTTATATATGCACATGTTTATACATATGTGTATAAACATGTATTTATTGAACTGACGTATAACAGTATGTTTTGCTTTTCTGCACTTGCATATACTGCCGTAAAAATAAATTTTCTTGTTTGTTTTTCTCAATGGCACTTAAAAGAAATCTTCAAAGGTAGGTAGTCATATACAACAACAATGTCTCTCCTCTCTTCAACAAATCTTCTTTCTATCTACTATCTGCTTCTAATAATTGGTATTTAAAGGTAAGGGAAAACTTTTCTGTCGCCATTCACAAAAAAAAAATACAGAAATAAAAATAACAAACAAAAAAAACCAAATGAAATAAAATTTAAAAAGGAAACAGAAAAAAAACCAAAACGAAAGAAAGCTTTTCACTCTATTCAAATTGCGGCATAAGCGAGCGCCACCTCCAAGGTATATAAGCAAGTGTGCAAAGAATGAATATTTTTGTCTTTTGTTAAAAAGTTAAGTAGAAGAAAAAACCAAGTTATGATTTTTGTTTTCATAAAAAAAATAAGTTTTTTATTTTTAAAAATTTTGAAAAAAAGCAAAAAATTTGCTTAGATCTTTTATTTTGTTTGTTTGATCTGCTGCACTTATCATTAATCGTATATGCAACATAAATATTTTGTTATATAAAGTTTTTTCAAACAAGAATTGAATAGAACCTTTAAAGGAAAGAAACACTTTAAGACAAAAACAAGCAATTTTAAGCAAAAAGCATTCATGCAAATTTTAAGAATATTATAGTTCTTCGCATTTTTCGCTCACTTTTCGCTGAAATTTAAATTCACCAATTAGAGAAATTTTGACAAAAATTTGGTACATTTAAGCATGCAATTACAGATATTAGTCGAAATCTTTTTTAAAATTTCGAATACTCGTATTTTATGAATTTCCATTTTACGTCGAAAAATATGCAATTTTTTGTAAAAAACTTTCCTTGCTTTAGGTAAAACATTTTCATTTTTAACAAACATTCAGCTATTTTATTTAATAAACTAAATAAATTTTTTTTTGCAGAAAATGTGCTCTTTACTAAACACTAATTATCTGGTTTTTAGAAATTAACATGTAAATTTTAACTTTCAACAAGTTTTGCAGACGCCATCTCTTTTTACAACATAATTCTTGTCATTGGTTACACTTTAAATATTTTAATTTTTTTTTCATTTTTTTTTATTTTTGTATTTTTTACACGGTTACTGAAGGTGAAATATTTCTTCATTTTGTTTTTTCTAGTGAAAAATATAAAGAAAAGATTAAAATAAAATGGAATATAAGATCCTCAAGATTATAAAAAAAACTGTTTTCACATACAGGGTGAAACAAGGTAGGGACTTTTATCTCTCATTATACTGCATCAAAAAAAATAATAAGGAAAAATTTAGAAAAAGAAATCCAATATTCTCACTTTGGGTTTTTCTCACACTTTTCTTGACAACTAAACGTGTGATATAATTGATTATAGAGCAAGGATCAAAATAAAGATCTATCGATTATTTTTAAAAGAGTGCTGTTGGTTATTCTATGATCCATGATTTCGAGGTTAATTGCATTTATTGAAATGAAGGAAAAATTTGGGGCCAATTTTTTTCAACAGGCTGTAGCTCTTAAACGTATATTTCCACCAATTTGCGAAATTATTTGCAATCATATGGGAATCAACCTGTACATATACATATATATGGACACATAATATTATATAAAAGTTTATTATATATATAAATTAATGTTAACTTTTATGGAAAAATGTTCACATTATTTTAAAAGAAATTTCATTTCAAGAGAGTGAAGGAGCATTAAAATTGAAGGACATTCAAAATTAGTGAAGAGAAAACATGTATATATATGTAGTATGTACGTATATATTTATTTAAAAGATATAATAATGATGATGGTGATGGTACTTGAATTTGAATCAACTAAAGACAATTTTTTTTTAATAATCTTAACTAACCTATCTCAACAATTTAAATTATTGATTAAACCAAAAATCATTCAATTCATGTGCTTATTTTTTCTTTTTCTCTTTTTGAAAAATTCTTAAAGTTATTATAATAATAGAACTTTGAGGATAGAGTTGTTGAATAGACCATATTTCTATCAATAGCAAGTATTTGAAAGGATTTAAATAAAAAATACAAAAAATTGAACGCGATTAAATAGAAAATTTTCAAGATGGCAAAATAATGGCTTGTAATTGTAAAAATTTTACAATTTTGAAAATGATAAGTTAAATAATAAGATTTCATGAAAAATTCATTCAATTTAATTTTTATTTTGACTTTTTCAGAAGAACCAATAACCATTCAAATAGAACAAATAATAATCATATTAATTTGGAATTATTGAATCGACTTCCATTTAAGTGTGTTCAAATATGAACATATGTCCATCTGGAACGTATAGTTTAATGGAAAAATCGTTAAAATATGAAACTGTTTCTGTCTTTTTCTGAACGCATTTTTTTTTTAATTGTTAAAATGTTAAAATACGAGTATGTCTGTCTGGAACTCAATTTTTTTTAAAACTCAAAATATGAAATTTATTCTGCCGCCCGAATTTCCCGAAAAAGCAAATTTTGCTCATCATATTTAATCTAATCCAATCAAAATTATTATACGTAATAAGACCCCCTTTCAATTTTATTACGTTTAAACGCACATTTAAGTAAAAAATACTGAAATCAATTGAATGCAAAATTCTTAATTTCAAATTAAATTTATCAATTCCATTTAACTGTTTTCATTCCACTATTTTTTTTTTTGCAATATTAAAACCGAATATACGTTTTGTTGTGACCAATAACCTGTGTAAGTATATACATACACACAAAAATATATTTTTATTTATTTAATTTTATCTCTTTCATTGTGATATCTGTTCAATAATCTTTGAATAATAATCGTAAAAGAATTCAATTTTTTTCTCCTACTATTTATGCCATTATAATGTTTGTACGGTACATATAGAAAAGGTGTGTGTAGTTTTGTATATTAATAACTAATATCATAGAAAAATAAGTAATTGAAGAATATTCAAGCCGAACAAATGGAAAAAATTCAAACATGAAAACTAGGTACCAGAATCTTGGTGTATATGAAAAAATATGAACGTAGAAAAAAGAAAAAACGAAATACAAAGAATATCGTTTCTCAATTGAACAATGATTTTATTTACGATATCTTGATTTTTTTTGTATGATCATTTAAATGTATGTACGTAGGTATACAATACAAATAAAGATCAAACAAAATATTATGAACATAGAAGTGGGTATGTATGTATGTATAAACATACTGAATGCATAATTTCTTTCTTAATATTATATGGTGTTTGATATTATAAGTTTATGAATAAAATAAAATTTTTGATTTGAAATTTTAAAAAGACAAAAATTTGTGCCATTATAGAAATATGTATATATTATAATTATATATGTATGTATTAATGTATATTATATGAATATGATATTACGAAAATTATGTAAATTTTTATTACAATAATTATCATTTACGTGAAACGTTTATAATGTGAACTGTAATATATAAAATAGTAGAATCTTTCGACAGTTTTCATGAAATCGAAAGTGGTACAAAGTTAGATATTTCTTTGGATTGTATAGATTAAGTAAGGGTACAGCTTTTTTTTCTAAGTTTTTGCTTTAAAATATCTGTTATTTTAAAATGTTTGGAGCATATATATTTATTTTGAGTGGAAAAACTTGATTTAAATCCACAGATTCACTTTAAATCTAACCAAGTTTGCTTTAAAGTGAAATCGGTGGGGAATTAAAATATTTTATGGGTCCTATTAGAGCTAGTACATTCCTTGGCACAACATTTTTTTAATTTAGTGTTAGGAAAACTCAATAAATTTTCAGGAATCTCCCTATATTTAGGCTCCCAGTCAAAAATAGTTGGAATTGCATTTTTTTTCAAATATTTAGTTCCAATGCAATCTGAATTAAAATGCTTATTACATATGAATTTATTTTTTATTTTTTCTTGTTTCAGGTTACAATTAGAAAGCCAAATATTCAAAATATTTTTTCGCTTAGGAAATTTAAAAAGTTTAAAATTATTATTGGAATCTCTTTTTTGAAAGCAATTCGAAATAACACACTTTTCTAATCTTTCTTTTAAATTAAATTTATATTTATATGTTTTGCATGCCATTTTAATTATGCGTGTTTATTACAGCATAAGAACTTTAAATTCAAGCGATTAAATATCTACAGCCTTCGCTATTGTACGAACGCAATTATAATGTACATATAAAGTTCCAAAATTTTACAATTTCAATTATTTCAAACGAAAAAATATCGAAAAGCAGCAGTACGTATAAATACATATAATAATCTTATTAATATTTCGAATTTATGAATGTAGATATGTATTATGTATACCTGTACATATACATACATATGTATAACTTGAAAAAATGCAAAGAAGTAATGAAAAAACAAGAGAATAACGTAAAAAACTTTTATCTATTTGGTATACAAAAAATTTACGATAAAATATTGTTTGTATACCAAATTTTTGTGTTCTTTTTGTTGTTTTTATTCATAGTAATTTTTTCATATACACCAAGATTCTGGTATCCCATTTCAGCAAGACAAAATGGAAAAAATTAATGTTGAGACCTCTTGGATTACTTATTTCTCTATGCTAATATATATAACAAGTTAGTGACCTAACAATGGAAAGAAAAACCTGCAAGAGAAAAAAAATCTGATTTTATTACAAAAGATTTTTTTTATCTTTATCTTTCTCGCAAAATTTTAATATAGCGATATATGGAATGGAATATTACATAAAAAGTATTCTCCTGACCTTTCACAATTATCAAGGCATCATAAACTTATGTACAAAATATAAGTACATTATATGTATGTACATATGTATATGCGAAAATACCATAAAAATATAAATAGGATGCCTTTTAACAAGTTACATTAGATTAAGGCATCTGTTATTGAATTTTTATCCCAATTTTATCCTAATTTTTGTTGCTCTCAATTTTACGATGAAGGTAAAAGAGAAAAAAAATCAAATAACGGTTATGTATTCTATAACTGCATATGTACAAATATATAAATATCTATACATTACATATAATATTGCCAAAATTATAATCACATAAGGGTATACACATACAATATATAAATCACCTTATTTACTATATATGTATACGTTCCCATAATAAATGCTATAACTGTTATCATATATTATGTTTATATGAAGCATGTATATACAACCTACGGTCCGAAGGCCAAATCCAGTTCCTGTGATCATTTTATACAATACACGAAAACTTAAAAAACGAAAAAAATAGTGGGCCCAGTAACGTTATAATTCTCGACATATAGCATGTTCCGTGTAAAGTATGAGAGCATTCGTATGTTACTATAGAGTGCTTGCACATTATTGAGTTCTACTGCCTTTTGGTCGTATTAATTAAATAGTGGGTGATACCAGTAGCTTCTCTCTGAGTTTTTTTTCTTTAAAGTCTTCTCCATTTTGCATCTGAAATTCACTCTATTCTTTCTCTTATGGTAGCGCATAAGACCTTTAACCCACTTGTCTAAATATGTTTTGCATGTCTTCTTCAATAACAATTGTTAGGTTTCTCATTTTTTCGTCAAGTTTCAATATAAATTCTGTTTTTGTATTCTCACTTTTAAGCTTTTGAGTGTCAATTTTCCTTTTTCATTACGCACTATTGCGTGTTATGGATGGACGGATATCTGCTGTGGGGAGCATATTGTCGAAGATAATGTCATTTGAGAAGTCTTCCCGCCAGACATATATATACATACATACATAAACGTTCTTGAGTATTTCAACTTGCCAAAATTTGCTTTCTTTTAAACGTCTCATCCCTCAAAGTTTTAAAAGCCTGATATAAAGTAAAAACAAAAAGAGTAAGCAAAAACTTTTGAAATCCTTTTTGATATATTATGAATGTTTTGGTATTTTCGAAAACTAATTGTACAAGAAAAAAAGTTAAAGTAAAAATAAATAAATAATAATAAGTGTACATTAGTGTCCTGCTTTATTGTTGCTCAGCTTATTAATCAGTAAATTAACCAAATTTCATTATACTTTTTTAAAATTATCCCTGTTGTTTTTTTTTTCTTCTTAGATTATAAAATTAATTTATTCAAATTATAGTAGTTATTATAAATTATAGATTAAGATTTTATCCGATACTATATGTAAGTTATATATGTATGTAGAGATTGATTTGATTAGATTTGTAAAATCACCTTTTTTGATATACTTGTACTTAATTATATCATTTTATAATTGAGATTGAGGGTATAATATTATTAAAAGATTTTTTTTAAAAGTTCCTTTATATAAAGCAATAGTTTAAATGGTAATGTTTTGCTGAGATTTTGGTTTCACAAAAAAAAATAATTACGAGATGACCTTTTTTATATTTTAGGCTACTGGTACGTTACGTTATATATTTTAATATAACAGTTCCTTACTGTTCAAGCGCTTTACTCAAACTGAATTTAATGACTTAATTACAAAAATATTATACAACCAGTGTTACGTAGCTTATTCGGAACAAAAATCGTAAAACTACAGGACTCTTAGACAACAGAGTACAAACAATTACAGAACACTACAGAGTACATGCAAATTGTAAAATGAAGTGAAAAAATAAAAATTTGTTATTATTGCTGTATATGTAATGTAGATTATGTAAAATCAAAAATTGCTTTTACTTTACTTATTATAATATTTCGAAAAATTGAAATTCACCTCAAGGAAAAGAAATCCACCTCAAAAAATTAAAATTCACCTCAAAACATTTAAATTCATCTCAATTAATTGAAATCTACCAAAAAAAAAAAAATTTATATATAGAAATTGAAATCCACCTCAATTAATTGAAATCCACCTCACCACTGTAAATCAACATTCACCCTTATAAAATCTTTAAAACATTAAATTACTATTTAGTTAGTTTATAAATTGATTATATTAATTTTGATGGCATATGTTAATAAAAATGTTGACAATTTGTATAAATATTAACAAAGGTTTCAAATAAAGTGCAAATTTAAAGTGTGTGTGTGGATCGCAACTTTGGCCAGTAAGTCAATAGATCAATCGATCCTCATTAATACAAAACAATCTATGTATTGTGTGAACAAAAAATAAATGTGTAAACAAATCACACCTATAAATATGTGACTTCTTAATTTTGGGTTTATAAGACGGTTGGTTAACTTAAAAATAATTCAAAATTATTTTCATCCTTTCTTTATATGTATGTATACATATACACATAGTTCTTGGCGAATATTTGGTTTGCCAGTTTTAAATAAAGTTTTCATTTTTGGTTTTTTGTTTTTAATAAAAAATAACTTGTGTATTATATGGTATCTAAATACTTAAGTATATTATTTAATAAAATTTTGTAAAGTTTTACATTTTTACTATACATTATTTTTCTCTTTTTTGGGGCTACAAATCCCTTTGAATGTAAATTAAAAAAAAAAAAAAACTTTTCTTTTTGGTTGCTTTTAACATCAATGATTACTTACCATGACCTTTTTTCTTGTATCCTTTTTGAAACGAAAAAAAACAGGAATTAGATTCTAAAAAAAAAACAACTTTAGAGGTTGCTTTATTTGGAAAAAGGGGGAAAAAACCAAAATTCTTTTATAAGATTTCACCCAATTTCCAATAAAATAATTGAATTATTTAAAGTATTAATTTTTAAGAAAAAAAAAATTAAAATATTTATTTCAAAATTTAAAAGTTTTCTTTTTTTTAATTTTTCAATTACAAAATTTCGAACAGTATTTAGAAATACTTTGGAAAAATAAAATAAAATTAAAAAACAATAAATTAAATTATCATTAACCTACAAATTAGTATACAAATCCTAAGGTACTCTTAAAATATACGACAAAATCTAAGATTAAATTGTAGATAAAATCTAATAACTATCTATATATAGACTGTCTGCTATAGTAGTGCCCAGACTTCATCTACAATTTAATCTTAGTACATTAATTCGAAAATATAATAATGCCCAGACTATTATAACAAAAGTCATCTATAGGCTGCTCCAAACTAACAAAAAATTGATTGTCATGATTTTATTTTAAAAAAATGTTGCCAAACATCTGATGGGAATTAAATATTTCCTATTATTTTCCGACAGACAAAGACTGATGTCAAACCGTGTTTACATAATATACGACCACTGAAATATTATTTTCACTCACTGTTTTTTATTTCATCTGGTATATTATTATTGCACTGTACTTTAAACTATTAGATGCCATCTGTGTCTAGTGTTGTAGCTATGCACGGCTGCCTTTGTTGTAATTATTATCGTCGATTTCATTTTTTTGTTCATAATCTTGAACACATATTATTTGCATTTTTCGATATTCATTATTATTATATAGTCCGCATATTATTAACATCGACTTCATTACAATTTAATCGATTCAATAATAACTATTTAAAATATAAATAGTTTTTACTATTTTCTAATCATATACGATAAATGAAAAAAAAGGTTTAATCTCATTTTCATTTAAAATGTCCTTAAGGAATTTATTATATATTTATCAATAATGATTATTTTACAATTTATTATTTTAATATTTATTAAAAAATTTAATATTTAATAAATTATAATTTCTATACAAGATACTACTATAATGTTGTGTCAATAATCTCGATATTTATTTGATTTCTAAACCTTTTGATGGGATTAATTTAATATATAACTATTTTAGTATAAGTATATAAAGAAAAAAAATATTGTATTTTATATAATATATACATATATTATATTAAACCATCACATTTATTATAAGTATTATTGGTTCTAATTTTTCTATATTTTTAATCGAAAAATGGTCCGAAATGCCATTTAAATATCTAACTTTAATATCACTTTTTCATATAATCTTTATAATTAATATTTGAATAAATAATTCTACTAACAATCTTACATTACAATATTTAAGAAAATGTTGTATATTTCTTTAAAGTACATTAATACGAAGAGAGGGGAACAGCAATTATATAAGATATTATAAAAATCAAAAGGAAATTTTTCTTTTAAAAATAACTTTCTCACATAATTTGCAAATTTTAAACTTCACACAATTTTATGAATAATATCAAGTGCAATTATTGTTAAAATGTTAATTGAAAAAATTAAATTATAAAGCAGTTTCCTTTAGCAATTCATGTTTTTAATTAAATTTAAAATGGGTGTATATTTATAGCGTCTGTTTTATGAGTAGCTAAAAGTATACTTTTTCAACTTCTCTTCTTCATTAAAGTGTTAAGGCATTTGATATAATCATAACTTCTAATTTTTATAGTATACTGTGAGTAAAAAACGAAGATTATTAAAATAAGTTGGCCACTTTGAAATAAATTATTGTGAATTATTTCATATTAATGTAAATCGATGGATTGTAAAAAAATAGTTCAACGTCAGAGACTGTAATGTTGCAAGAAGTCATAGTATATAATGTCACAACACCTTTTGTTTTTGATATGAAGTATTATTAAAACGATAAAATTCTACTTAGGCTATAACCGGGTTATTTGGAAGCATATATCTTAGCACAATTGCTTTCTAAAATATCCAAATCTTGTCATATTTCATACATCATATTTCATACAGCTCATGTATTTTCAATTTTTCCTTGCCCGAATTTAACAAGTTCCTTAGTTGATATTTACTATCAGATGTCCGGATATTATGCTTTTTAAGTGATTATTTATCAAATTCGATGAACGATGATCATAAGTCAAAGTTTAATAACATACAATTTTTTCTTTCTAATGAGTTTATTAATAGCTTCAAACGAATAACCATTCTTGACTGCTGTGTCCAGTATGAAGTTTTCTTCTTTTTTTGAGACCTCTTTTTCCTTGAATGTAGTTGGCATTTCATGGATCATAGAATTAAGCCAGTGTCATTTTCTGCTTCATTAAATGGTTTGAATCTTTTGGGATGCATCTCTCGGTATTGTTATTTCTTTTCGTAATTCAATAATAGACGAAACTAATTTTATAATTATTATAATATAAAAAATATTATAATTAGCTCATGAAATTTAAATGAAAAATTTTAATTTATTAAATTTCAAAATTTTTTAATAAATTTAACAAATTTGTATCGTGTGTAAAACCATCCCAATATTTATTATAATCATTAGATATGACAATTGAAACGATTTGAAGTGAATTGTTTGTTCTATATAAAATTATAAAAAATTTAGTGACACTTTATGATTAATTATACCAATATTTTGATGGAAATTATATTTTATTGAATGTCATCTAATTACATTTTTTAGTAATTAACGTCAAAATAATATAGAAGTATTCAAATGTTGCAAATGTGCCTAAAAAATTTTTAATATATTTGATTTACGTTGATTTCACTTAGATTAAATAAATATTACAGTTTAATTATAAAATCACACCTATTTATATGGTTTTGTTCTTTTGTCTTGCCTATGTTTCGAAAAACTGATTTTTAACCAATTTAGTACTATTGGCGATCACTACGCCATAATTGTGTTTATGATACAACCATGATGATTTAACGTAAAACAGAATTAATTACACATATTCGGTAGTAGGCGAATATCTTATCTTGACAACCATAAATCGGTTATGTCCTTTGGAAGAATATTACAGATAAGTCAATATCTGTAAAAATTTTATAATATTATAAAATTTTATTAATCCAAAAGAAAAAAATTTTCGTACCTCAACTCCAACAATTCAAAAGTTTATGGAGCAATTACTCCGTGCCTTTTCGAACAATATTTCTAAAGTCTTCCTTTTAAAGTATAATATAATGACATATTAATTACTTTTTAATTTGTTATTTGTTAATAAATACTTTTTTATTTGTTACATAGATACGTTATGTATAATATTGTGACATTAATTTCTTTCGCACAATTTAAATTCAATGTATTTATAGATAAATAATTACAATAATTAAAATAAATATATTTTGAAAATAGACTGAAATTTATTATTACCTTCAAATTCTGACATTATTTACATTTTTTATTAATATAAATAATTACAAAAAAAAACTTTATGGAAAATAGGAGAAAAAAATGATTTTGGATAAATTTGGTCTAAAAAAAATGTCAATTAATAAAATTAAATGTGTTTTTTTTTACCCTATATAACTGTTAAATTTGCAAAAAAAATTCTTAAATCTACTCGTATTTAATTAAAAAAAAATAAAAAAATAATAATTATTTATAAAATGTTTTAATATTAAATATAGTTAATATAAAAATTTAATTAAAATATTAAAAAAAAAAGAGGAAAATTTTAAATTGTGGCGGAAACTGAGCCATGGCAATCATACAGTGGTGGAAATCTATCTATATCAACCAAAAATATTTCTATATCTTCTTTAAATACTACCACCACCACCACTGTAATAGCCATTTCTACAAAAATGTCATCCTCCGAACCACAACAGATAAATACAAATTTAATACCATCAACATTAACAGCTACAACTGCAGTAAAAACAAAAACAGCATCATTATCCACAACACAAAAAACAACAACAGCAGCAGCAATAAAAATTGCTACCCCAATAATACCAACGATAGCCACAACTATTCCAACAAAATTATTAGATGATATAAATTTAAACAGCGTTGTTATATCATCAAGCGAGGAATTTATTGTTGTACCAGGTAAGAGAATTTATTATATACCACAAATTAATGTTATCGCAACAACAGGCTTATTTGTGTATACGATATGATGGTAAAAAATGATTGACAAAAAAATTTTTTTAATGTTTTATTTTACAAAATGAGTACAAAACACATAGAACATAAAATATAATATCGTATTATGTCAAAATGTTGTAGAATGTAGTGGAAACCCCAATTTCCTGCACATTTTCACTGTAATAACACAAAAACCATTTATAGGTTTCTGAAAACAGGAATACCATTTGAACAGCATAAATGAAACTGTGGAAATTATTATTCAAGCTATTCAATTTATTGTTTTTTTTTGAAGAAAAAAATTTGCATATTTATGCATTTCTTTTTAATCGAAGCTATTTAAGTAAATATTGTTAAGTAATAAACATAATAAAAATATTTACATGAAGTTTAAAAAGTTCCAATAGAATATTATTATACGTAGGACAATGTTTATTTTTCATGAATGAAAAAGTTTGCAGCGCAAAAAGTTTCCTAAATTATGTGTTATCAAAATGATCAGTTAATAATTGATTGTGATAATTATAACGTATAATTGAATGCAATACCAAATATTTTAAAAAACGAAAGCAAAACTTTTAAAATATCAAATAATATAGAAAAAGAAGAAATAAAATAAGAAATATTTCCTCAGGCTTATTTCTAATCTTCTGTATAACACTTAGAAAATTTGAATTACTTATAATATTTATACAAATACACATACATATAGTATATTTTGAACAGTGTTTATGAATTCGTATTTTGAAATACTCTCTCACTTTTTAATAGAAAATTATAAGAAAAAATGAAATTTACTTTTGCATTATTAATAATGTAGAATCAAATTAGAATAAAAGATAATATTCCAAAGATTTTTAGAAAGGACATTAAATAAAATAGCATAAACGAAAAGTTTTCATTTTTGAACAATAGAAAAATGATTTTTAAAGAAAAATGAAGAAAAAAACAATTTCTTTTACTAAAAAGCATTTTAATCAAGAAATCTATTATGTATTATACAGCAGTCTATTATTTTATACTTTATAATTTTAATATATTATAACGTGTTATATAAATGTTTCTATTAAATCTTTTGTAAACCTAAATCAACAATATTATTTCAATTATTTCGTATAATTGTTAGTGTTTGTCTTTAATTATCGTCAATTGTACTTTTGTTATACATATTTAAGTGTCTATATAACAATTTTCAAAATTAATATTCCTGTACTAATAGGAATTTCGTATATGACTTCTTATGACATTCCTTATTAAGGATGTTTTCGTGGGATACCGTATTGTTAGCAATACGCTCTGCTCTAATTGCTATAAATACAACCATTTCCAGATATGTGATAGATGAGATAAATTTTACTAAAAGATATTGTTGATACATTCATAATTAATCCGATTCAATGAAATATTAAAATTACAGTCAAAATTTGACAATCAAATTTACAGTCAAAATTCTTAACTAAAATTATAATGAACTGAAGAGATCAATTTAATTTACGATAATAGATTATTGTGAATTACAATATTACTAATATTGTAATTGATTCATCGAAATTACTAATTGAATCGAAATTCATTCCAATAATTGTATATACCAATTTTGAAATACTTTCTTAGTAATTGTCATTGCACTCAGAACGTTAATTGTGTTTTAATATTATTAAATTTTATTTAACTTTTTCAAATTTTATTAAAACAAAATTTCATTAAAAAACATTCTTTTCAAATATTTTAATTAATTTCATTAAAAACAATGTGAAAATGATTGAGAATCACAAAATTTAATAAAAAAAATTCAATATAATTTTTCCAAACAAATTTTTAAATGCTGAATAAAAGTTCATAAATTTATTGTGTTTTTTTTTTATTTTTAGGACCAGATGATATTCTTATTTATAATTCATCAGATGGACTGTATCAGCAATCAGTTACATTAACGGCTCGAATGTGGCCACCAGTAGAACAAGGCCCCCCTACAACATTATTTTGGGGCTTACCACCAATTATCTGGGGAATAATTATTGGTTTTTTAATAATAGTTTTAGTAATATTAGCTGGAGTATTTATTTGCTTCTGGTTATTGCCACGAAAACATAAATTTTTAAGCCCAACAAGATTTTGTGTAACAAGTCCAGGTTTGTTTAATTATTTATTTTTAAATGAATATTATTATTTATTAAGTGAACTTTTAATCTTAAAAAAATTCTCTTTTTCTGTTAATTTTTTTTATGCACAGCGAGCGGAACAGATACAAGTTAGTAATAAGGAAATTATATATAACTTTCAAAATAATTAAATTTTTATAATATTTTTTTTTTCTAATTGTATTCTAATTTTTTTAATACTAAATGTAAAAATGCAGTGGCACATCGTTCTTCAATTGTTTCAAAACCATGGACAGATGCAAATGGCCGTATGATAATACCAATTGGATTAGTACCACCACAATATAGTGCACCACCGCCTCCACCACCACAAGTTCGACTACATTCAAACAATAATCAAGCACAGCAACAACAACAATACCAATCACAAATTCAACAACAGCATATTCATCAACAACAAACTCATCAATCAATTTATCAACAGCAGCATCATCAACAATCACAGCAACATCATCAACAGTATCAACAGCAACAACAACAAAAAATGATTCAAAGTCAACAGCAACAGCAACCGCAATATCAATATCAACAACAAACACATTATCAACAACGTATTATAGAATATCCGATGAGCCCCGGAGGGTCAATAAGTCCAGCTGACTCTAAATACAGTATTATACCAGATACACATAAATCAATGTGGGCTCTTAACCCATTATGCGGATCAAATTCAAGTAAATTTTTCATCATTTCAAATTTCTTTTCTATAGTGTGCGACTAACAAATAAATAATGTTTTTTTTTTTTAGTTTTGTATGAAAATGATCCTGCTTATAAGTCACGTTCACTGCCATCTTGGGGTAAGAAGCAACGGCCAGTATCAACTGCTGACGACTTGGATGAATTATATGCTAAAGTAAAATATACAAAATATAGTATTATTTTTCATGTTCGAATACACAATCTCTTTTATTCTGTTTCATGCGAAAAACAAAACAGCTTTGAAGCAATACACATACTTATTATAAAAATCAGTTTATTTTATTTTTAGGTAAACTTCAGTAAAAAACGTCGAAATCGTATGCGTAATGGTGAAGCAGCAATTATAGCATTATGTCGATCCAGATCGCAAAATCTTCAAGGTTTAGCATTGGAGCGTGATGGTGTCGTTATATATGATGAAAGAACTGCTCTTTAAAATCAGCACTTTATATTTTAAAACATCAACATTAAATATTGAAGAAATCATCAAAATATTCATTTAAGTTTATAATATCATCCATCGAATACATATGACTTTTTGAATTATTATGAAAGTAATTCGATTTCATGACTTTATATTTCCAATAGAATGATATTACGAGTATAAAATTATATGAACACAACATTTTAGACATTTATGTACTCGTATTATTAATTATAATATAAAAAATAATTTAAAAATCATATAAAACTAAATGTACTCAATTATATAAAATAAATAAAATGTAACGTAATTATATCGAACATATAGGAATATAAGAATAATAGTAATATATCTTAAAATTCTATTTATAATACCTTATTATAAATTATATAAAGAGCTCAAAAAAATGAAAATAAATTCATATTATTAAATTTCATGAGAAAAATATTAATACTTGATATGTAATTGAAATAAATTAAAAAAAAAATGTTCAGTATTCTAGGGTTTAAATTGAAATCGTCTATAAAATGAAATTTTCTTAAAGTGTACTTTATAAAGAAAAAAAAAAATTAAATTTTATACAAATTTAGACCTATGATTAGATTAAAATTAAATTAATATGTTTATTTTTTCTCAAATGCAAAAGGATAAAGTTTAATGCAAATATATATACTTTTCCGCAATATTTCAAAAATTAATTGAGCATTATTAATTATGCATGTATATACATACCTATGTAATAAACAAACGAACGAATTTTAGAATGATGAAAATATCAAAACATTTTTAAAAATTTAAAAATAAATAACAAATCAATTAAAGTTAGTATAAATGCATAATTAAAATTTTAATAATGAAGGACATTCGTGTAAAATTCAACCAATTTTTCAATTATAATTTTAACATTTTTCAAATAAATTCATGTATTCTTTTAATTCACATAAATGTTCAATAGCATATTTCACATAATTTTCTTCAAACTTAAATTCAAATTGAAATTTTTATATTAAAGAAATTCAAATTCAATTTTGAAATATAATCGATAATGTCATTGTTGACGGTCGACAACAATATTGCTAAATATTTCATTAAATAAAACTGATTTATCGTCTTTAAAATTGCCCATTTTGCACAAAAAACAAAATCAGTGCAGTTGAAATATTTTAATTACAAAATCTTAAAATTATAAGATTTTAAACTTGTTTTTCCAATCATTTTAATGACATCTTAAATATAAAATTTAAAAACCTATATATTCTTAAGAAAAAAAGTATAGGGCTGAAGTTCTCTTGTACTATCAGTCCTTTTTTTAAAGTCTACATCTAATATACATATACATATAATACAAATGCATATTTAAGAAAATAAAAAAAATATGAAGGTGCTGATACTTTGTACATATACATATGTGCTTATATATGTATGTATGTAGAAAAAGAAAAAAATATGTATTATTGATTAACACATACGTATACATAATAATATATTCATACTTTAAAATTTATACCTATACATGAGAAATTAATTTAGATTGGATTTAATTAAAAAAATTAATATTAAAATTAAAAAAAGAGAAAAGAAAATCTTTTACATGTAGTAGGAAGTTAAAAATTTTTAGATTTAATTGTTTATATATATAGTATTATAATATATGTATACATATAAGACCATATCAATTATTATTAAATAAATAATCATAGATAAAATATAAAACTTAAAAAAAAATTAATTTAATATAGAATTTTTTAAAATAATCATAAATATTATGAATATTTCATATTAAAATACAAAGAACCATATTATACACAATAATATAATATAATTAAAATAAAAATAATATTTATTATAATAATATAGAATTTAGAATTCAAGATGAAGAATTTCATTATAATTTAATGAGCAATTTAAATATACATGGTGCAATTGTATTTTATTATTGATATTATTTTTTATTAATTTGTAATTACTTTTTCAATACTAATCTTTACAAATAATTTTAAAATATTATTAACTATAATGGAATGAAATTAAAAAAATATATAAAACAAGACAATGAGTTATTATCTTAGCAGCTATACTATTCGAAACATCAAAAGACGTATATTTGATTTTTGTAGTTTAATAATATTAAACCTTAGTCTTATGTTTATTATAACAGGATTTGTAACAGCAATTATAATCTGATAATTATAACAGCAATTGTAACTGAATTGCAAAAACATAATATTAAAATAAATAAAATATAAATAAAACAAAATAGGTTCTTTGTTATCAATTTTAACCTGTGAGGTCCAATAATTAAGAACCTATCAAATATCAACCGCGCGAGTTTATCAGAATTGTTAATCTCGCGTAGGTGTTTTTAGGGCATTCCCCTAACTCAAAGGGGGCCGGGAGGAAAAATAGATCCTTATACGCGGTCAGGGTGCACTGTTACCCCGCTTGTACAAATTTACTAAACTATCAATTTGAACAAATCACTGTTGTTTTGATGAAAATAATATATATAATATGTATATGATAAATATTGTACCGTGTAAAAATCTTGCTTTAAAAAAAAAAGAACTCTTGTTTTAAATGAATTGAAAAAAATTAGTAATTTTTGGAATTTATTACTTAATTAAATTGATCTTATAAAGAAAGTGTTAAGAAAAAAAATATTAGCATAATTTTTAGGCCTTCAATTGTTTCTAAATTCAAAATTTTTTTGTTACTCTAAATTCATTTTAAAAGTAAAAATTTAAAATTTGTTGATTTATAGAGAAATTTTTTAAATTATATACCTATGTAAAGTATGTTGAATAAATTCTAAACAAAAATTTTTTGGTCAAAAGATTTTCTTTTTCACCTTTTATATTTTACCTTTTATTAAAGTGAAAATCGCTTTGAAAAGGTTATTATAATTATATAATATATATAATAAATATTCATAAATATAATTTACAAATTTAGATATTAAAATATTATAAAATAAAAAAAAAAACCAAAAAGAAAATAAATTCAAAATTTAAGTATTAGAAAATTCAATTTTAGATTTTTGTAGAGAAAAAAAAATCAAAACCGATTTAAAATTTTATTAAAAACATTATAGCTTTTAAGTGATTCATATAACAAATGTAATAAAATCTTATAATATTAGTTATTATAAATTAACAAAAAAAAGTAATTTTAAAAATAATAAAAATCGATTCAACATTAAAGAAAAATAAAGGTAGTTTCAATTAAAATCATAGGCAAGTAATTTGCAGTAAAGGAACCGATTACATACAATATTTCTGTCGTCTTTTCGAAACCATGAAACAAGAAAGTTCTGACAAGACAGACGCGTATATTAATTTTAAAATTTATTTAGATAACAATATTTGAGAAATTGCAATACGGTAAATTCAATCCCTTCTGAGATATGGCCAAATTTTTTTGAAGTTGTGTACTTTAACGATACATTTGAAGTAAATACTTTATTTATAATAATTTAAAATATTTATTTTTAATTTTTGTCATGTATATGTTAAATTTGAAATTGAAAAATACAATTATATACTGTAAAATATATATAAATGAAAATAATGTTGCATAATATATTTTTAAATATATTAGAAAATTATTTTGAATTTAAAAATTCTTCAATTACTTTTGAAATAATTGAAATTTCTGGTTCATCAACGATTTCTTCCCAACTAGTCTTTCCAAATTTATTTAATTCTTTATATACTTTTTTCATAAGTTCTTTAAATCGTTCTGCATTCATTTCTTTTAAAATTTGTTGAATTTCCTTGACTTTTGCATCAGAGTTTTCATTGTTCTCACAATGTGCTAAAATATTAAAAATTTTTACAATATTAGCCATACAACGTATTTAAAAAAATATTGAATTTCTTACCTTTATAATAAAGTGTTAAAATATTTGTTAAATGAGAAATTTCACCTATAAGTATATAAAAATGTTTATGCAAATCAATTGATTATTAATTCTTCATTTTTGTATAATTATTGTATAAAATCTAATTTTCTTATTAATTAATGACTTGTTGAATTTTAATGAAATATAATGACACGCATATTAATAAATGTCATTGGTTCCATCGCATACGTACAATGTATTTATACAATTTTTTTTACAGTATTGCATATTTTTATTAATTCAGACATTAAATCAGACATTCCAATTATATTTAACCTAAAATGCATATTATTATAATTTTTAATATTAATTTTGATTAAATTTTTAATGATTTTTAAAAGTTTATAGTTATAGAGAGACCTTTTATATATATACAAATGCGCATGCAAAAAATATTTACATGCGTGAATCTGTATGTAGAACGTCTTATAAGATACGAAGCGCTACTCCATCTCAAATGGAAATATAGGTATAGGGCTCTGGTATTCTTGCCAGAAGCAAACTCGACCGATTTGGTCAGGGCAACTGGGTTATGCTGTACTGGCCGCCAGGACACCTTGAATTAGGAGCAAATGAGCAAGCAGATATGCTGGGGAAGCATAGGATCACTTCGTTTTGTTGGGCCGGAGTCCTTTTGCGGACCAAGCAAAATCCAAAAGGTGCTAAGAAGCGCAGTTAAAGAGAAAACCTGGAGCTATGGAGCTATCTGGGCCCTCGGTAAACAAAAAGGCATTTGGGCAGTTACAATTGGCAGCACATTTAAGCGATCATAAGGATATTGAAGAATCATTTGAAAATTCTAATATGTTTTTTGACGCGAAACTGTAGGCTTAAGGAACACGTATGCAAACTGAAGGCTTGGTGGTATTTCTAACGCTATTTCTAATGAGAATTTCTTTAAAAATGTAGTAAAATCTATTGATTAATAATGTCGTAATTAATTTTAGCTATTTAAAAGTGTCCTGGGTCTATTTTTACTGTATAATTTACCAACTTCATTTTTCAAATTTAATAGGAGCATAACTTTCTTAAATTTTTTTGTGTAGTTAATTTATTTCTTTATTTATTATATACTGTATACCTATTATTGTATTTATTTTGTTATTATTTTATATTCTTGAATCATTTTCAATTGCAATTAAATTTTTATTAAAAAATCTATCTCTATATAAAATTATCAGTATTAATTAAAAACAAAGAAACATCGAACTAAAATTGCACAATTATCGTTGAAACACATAAGCGCAGTTTCATTTAATTATTTTTCCTCGTATATCTGAATCATTTTTAAATTAACGTTCAAATACATACATATATGTTCATATAAAAGTATATATACGTACATATACATATTTAATATTTATATTAAGGAAAGAATTTAATTAATATTTGTCAAATATTTCATATCTAATCAATAAATAATTCCTATATACGTGTGTATGTATAAATAAGTTTGTTTATAATAATATGTACTCTCTTATAATTAAAATTCAATTTAACCCTTTAATTTATTGATACACAGATATATATTAATAACAACACACGATCTACTATCATTTTCAAAAGGTTCAATTCCAATATGGTTTTCATATAACATTGCAAATTAACAATAGTATAACACTTATTTTTTTTATAAAATATAAAAAAACACTATATACATACTGGAAAATACCATAATTCGCTTCTTTCTACATCAAAATTCAACGATTAACTAAAATAGAGAAACAATAATAAGAAATGTTTCACATATGAGCTACTTTGATATTCACCTATCTTTGATATTTTATTAGTCAGCTTGATAAAATTCCTTTTTTTTTTAATTTTTCTTTATTTCTAAAATTTTTTTTATTATTGCTACTTATATTTTAATTTGCATATCAATTGATTTTGTTCAAGATAAAAAGCTTGCAAAAAATTGATTACGGTTTAGATATGCGGCTCTTCACAATTAATATGTAAAATAATGTACAATATGTGTACACATAATATGTGTGTATGTTATAAAAATAACGTCATAGTTCATACAGAATGCAATGTTCTCATTGTACACATATGTGTATACATATTTGGAATATTTTATAAAATACTTATGTAATTAATTTGATGATGTAATTATTAGAAGAAGTTCACTAAAACCTGATCTTATAAAGCTTTTAATATTTTAACAATTAAAAAACTACATTTCATACACACATATATTATATAGAATGTTCCTATCTATATGTTCTTTTTTATTTAAATCAATGCTATATTAGTATATTGTATATATGTACATATGTATGTAATGTAAACAACAGTACAAATATGTAAAAATTTTTTATTATTAAATATGATTTTTATATAGCATTCCATTTTTAAATCAACACAAAAAGAATGTAGAAGACGATCAGTTTTTTTGTTAACTCTAAATAATAATATCATTATTATCTAAAATACTACGTGCTTTTTTTGTCGTTATTATTATTTTAACACCCACGCTATATAGAATTCTATTTTTAATATTAAATTTAAATTGGACACTGATTATACTCTTATAAATTTTATTGACTTATGTTTGCTAAAAAATTTACAATGTAATTATTCTGCGATAAAAATAACATACATACTACTACAATTTCGTACCCTTAACTAACGGAACGGACATAATTTTACTACATGATTATAATTAGTAAATGCTTCACAAAATTTTCAAAATAAAAAAACGTTTTGATTTAATGGTAAAAAAAATCTTAATTACTAAAAAAAGAAAATAATACTTCTTATATTGTTACCAAATTATGTAATAACTGAAATAAATTAAATGATTACATTTTACTACATTTTTCATTTAAAAATTACACTTTGTAAACACTGGTTTGCAGCAGCTACTAAAGAGTTAAAGAAGTTAACTACATACAAATTTTGACAACTGCCGGCTTTTGTTTACAATTTTACAACAATATTATCAATTAAATACATTGTGGAGTGAATTATTAAAATAAAAATAAACAAATTTTGTATTTAACTTTTTATAAATTTTACATAAGTGTATCAATTTTTTTTTTATAAAATGGACAATCCATTAAAACCCAAATCTGTTCCCTTATCTGCGGAAACTGTGCTATGGTTTGAATTTTTATTGAATCCAAATTTGTTGAATTCGCATTTGAAAAAATTAAATCCAGGTGAAATAGAAAATTAAAATATTATTTAAACATTTTTCCTTTAATCTTATTTCAAATAATTTATTTTAAAAGATCCTTCTCCAATTGAATTGATTTCTCAATTTATTCAAATGGCGCCTGAAAATCAAATGATACCTCAATACGATTTAACAGGGGCAACAAATCCTGAAACTGAAGGTAATATACCTATACAAAATCCACCAACACCTACCCCAGAAGGACTTAAAATGCCAAGAAAATCAATTGCTTTGAAAATATTAACATTAAAAATTGCAACTCATATTAAATGGAATTTGGGTAGGTAACAATCAAGCTTGGCATATGTATAATTTTATTCTAATATGGCTTATTTACATACATTTCAGATATAATTGAGAAAAATTTACCCGTACAAAAGCAGATTCATTTATTAAAAGATCTATGTACTTTATCATTTGGAAAAACCATAAATATTCCAATCTCAGAAGATTTTGCAGAAAAAACTTGTAAGTTTGCACAAAACTTCTGCTTCTTTATATAAAAATTGATTTTTATTGTTTTCAGCTGCAGAAGGTTCTGAAAATGCCGCCAAATTTGCACTTACTCTTTATCATCGCTGGGTATTACGCCTTCAAATTTTAAAAGACATGGCATTAAAAGCTTGTAGACCCCCTGCACCAAGTTTGTAAGTATATAATAATTTAAGAATAACTAATTTTAATTGCAAAATTTTTCACAGACCAGTTCCAGCAGAACCCGTGCATCCATTTGCCCCAGAAATACCACCGCAGCCGAGTATTGATTATTTGAAAAATGTTGTTGCTTCAAATGAACAGTTCCACATACTAACTTATGAGACATTTATACCCGTTCTAGCAAACACTGAAAAAATTGTACAAAATTACGACGCTATGAAGGTTATATCAAATAGTGAGATAAGAGCTCAAATTTATTACGATTTAGTAGGTTACTATTTGTTTGCTAAAGATTATAAAGCGGCGCATGATGCCGTTATTGAATGTCGGCGTTATTTGCTTGAACTAAAATTGGAATATAAAATAAGTGGTGATGAAAATAATTTTCATTATTGTCATATTGAAGATGATGAATTGGAGGGGGTGTTGCTAGCATGTGGTGTAAGTGAAACTCCTGTTAAATTGACTGAAAAACTCAATAGGTCTTTGCTTAATCAATACGAAGGTATAACAGATTTATTAAAAATGGACAATCATCAGCGTGAGATTCCTTTGAGTACTAGAAGAATTATTGAGTTGGATATTGAAGGAGCAATAAGCCGTGGTACACTAAAAGAATCTAAAGATTTTGAAATGGAGATAGCAGCGTTAAATGTTATAAGAAGTATATTTGAAGATGGAAATATTTTTTCGAACATTGATTTCTTTGAAAAATACAAAAACTATGACTGCTTTTCTATGATAATTAATGGTATTCAAGATATATTACTACACTGCAATATAAATGAAAAGAACAAAATAAAAGATTTTTTAATTGATTGTATTTTAAAATCAAACAATGTAAGCGGAAAAAAATTTATAGAACAACTTCGTACATTTAATGAGCTATTTAGTCAAAGTGAACTGGATAATTTGACCAAAGAAATTACAGAGGAAGAAATTTTTGTACCTCAGTTAGCATGTCAGGATGATTGGAAAACTTCATCGAAGAGTAAGTATTTACTTTTTACTTAAATATTTGGCTTTAATACTTATTGACTTTCAAGTACCGCGAATTGAGATTGGTAACATTGAAAGACAATTAATTTCCTGCTCAGGAGCTAATGCTGTAAGAAAACTTTTGGTAAAGTTAGCATCAACAAATCCAACAAGGCCTCTATGGACAGTAAATCCTAGTTGGCAAATTCCACAACCCATAAATCAGATTCTAAGTTCACTACAACGTGGATTTTTACAAGACTTTTCTTATGTTTTGATGGGAAAAGCTAGAGAGATGGCTGTTAAAAGTGTAAATTTTTTTTTTTGATATTTTTTTTTTATTTTGTTTTATATATCGTAGGACTATTATGGAGCAATATCAATGTTAACTGTATTAAAACAAGAGACTCAACGACCAGACCTAGTGAACACAGCAGCCATAACAAAATTAGGCAAATTGGTTACATGGGAAATTCTCTTAGTACAAATAACACAAGCATTAGAAAAGTGGAACAAAAAATCCGTAGACCAAATTCTCATTAATAAATGTAAACAATGTCTCAATACATTACAAGGCAATGAAAACATAATTCCAAGAATAGAGGTAAAGTATTTCCGCTTTTATGTTTATTATTAAAATAATCTATAATATTGCCATTCGATATTATGAAAAATGTTTTATAGATAATCGAGCATTGCACAATTCTACTATTAAATTGTAATGAATGGAACGCTATAATGTTCTTAGAAAAAAAACTACCTTGTGTAGAATTACATGTTGCATTTGCATCTACATTTTTAGAATTGGAAAAATTGAAAGGTAGTAAAAAAATATGTCGAGATGCTTGGGACATAGTTTTAAATATATTTTCTTCCGGATCGAATAAGCGAGGAAACAATATTTCTGCTCCAAATACTGGTGGCAATAACAATTCTAATCCTCAAAGTGGAAATAACAGTGCTCGTAACTCTCCAGGCCTGCAAATATCAACAAGTTTATATCCATTCTTAAAGAAGATAAGAGATCAGTTAGTATTTTCTTTAGCTATTTCGTTATTGTCTAAAATTCATAACATTTTGAAAGATGATTCAAATTTTGATATTAATGGCGAATACATGTTTTTATGGCCCACAAATATTATAAAGTAAAAAATATTAAGAATTAAATTATTCACCTTTAAAAACATAATTTTCTTTTAGTCCTATGGGATATAACGTCAGATCAGTTTCAGAAACATTAAATTGGTTATTAAAAGAAGCTTTGAAATATTATCCCCAAAACACAGGATGGTTAAAATTAAGGGGGGATTTAGAATTATGTAAATTAGATAGAAATAGTAAATTTCATTTACTTTCAAATTTTTTTTAGCTATCGGAAACAATGAAGCAGCTATGAGATGTTATATTAATGCCATAATTACAGCTTCGGAATATTGTAGCTTACCATTGCAGAGATCGGTAATTGATGATTACATTGTAAGGAAAATGATAAAATGTTGCACGAATTTGGGATGCTATATGCAAGCTGCTGTTTTATGTCAAGTAAAAAATCTTAAGCTTGAAATAAAAATTCTTCATTAACGATGGAAATTTAGTTTTTAGATGAAATTGATTATGGCTTAGCTTTTAAAAATATATCTGAAAAAACCTCAAACTCTGATTCTATGGATGCTTATTATAGTTGTATTTGGGACTCAACACTTTTGGAATTCATAATAAATCATCATTATAAAAAAGGAGAACATAATAAGAAACTAGAAGCTGTAATAAAAATTTATGCTAAACACGATCTATCATTATATATATATATGTATACGTATTTTCAGATTGCCGTAATTAGCCAATTAGAGCTAAATGCAAATAACAATGAAGAAATAAAACGAGAAGCAGCAACAGTTAGAAAAACTAGATTTTTGAGGGCGTTGGCAAAGCAATATCTTTATTAAAATACATATTAAGGGCAAATAAAATTTTCTTTGATTTTTTCATTATTTTGGTTTTCTTCCTCGGTTTGCAGAACCACTTTTGAGCTTTTTGTTAACATTTTTTTTGGAATCCTCTGCTTTTCGTTTTGGAGAAGGTGCAGAAGACGGTAATACCTAAAATATTCTTTATAATAACATGTAACATTGTTTTTACGATTGCTTACTTTAAAAAAACTATCAAGTCGTCCTTGCGTTGAAGAATTTTTTGATTTTAATAATTTTCTTGCCCCGTTTCGAACTCGTTCTTCATTAAATTGGCGGTCACCGCATAAAAATTTAACTAAGCCTTCTTCATCAGGATCTGTCCATTTTAACTAAAATTAAAAAATATTTATCAAAAAAAAAGAACAAGTTGTATCTTTTGATAAAATAACCTCTATTTCTTCCGCATTTTTTACTTCTGGATTAATAAATAAATCTCTTGCAACTTGATAATTCCAATCATCTGGAATTGTATATTTTTTTGTATCAATATTTTCCACTATTGTTTCTATATTTTTGTATTGCGTTATTAATTCAATAGCCCTCTTTGGACCAATTCCTTTTATGCTATCGCAATAATCGCAACCCAACAATATGCATAGATCTATAAACTAGAAACAAGAACATACATTAATTTGCGTTGAGTGAAACAAAAATTTTTGTACCTCTTCTTTCGATAACTCGAATCCTTTTAAGATTTTCTCATAATTATATTCTTTAACTGGCATTTTTCTTGCTTCACTAAATGTCAAATGCCGAAGCATTAAGGAAGAGCCAAATGTTAAAGCATCCATATCTTCCGTAGCTGTTGCATAGACTTTTCCAGCTTTTACCATTGCTGCACATTGTGCTTCAGCTTCACATGGTGCATCAACATATGGAACTCCCATTAGTTTTAGCAGTTCTTTAGCTTCATTTGAATGTTCTTTTGTTACACGCACAAGACGTCTATTGAATTTCTCCATTTCAGCTTCATCTCCCGCTTCTGTAGCTTTCTCTAATGCTTTTTTAGCTTCTTCACGTCTTTCGGCACGTTTTGCCAATTCACCTGATTTCAAATCTGGTGGTTTTCCATCAAATACATAAACAGGTTTAATACCATTTTCAAGTAAACGAATAGTTCTATAAAATACGCCCATTAAATGAGAAGTTGGCTCACCATCAACTGTTGTTAACTGAGCCCCTAAATTTAATAAAAAAATATATGAAAGCAGGGAATAAGGAATACTTAAGCTGCGTGAACCTTCGCTCCGCACTGCAATCAGGAACTGATACAAGCACATTGAAGCATCAACTGCAACTTTACGCCCTAAGGTATATTTTAAATAGTTATGGTAAGGTATATTTTTAATATTTATTTTCGACAGTTTTACAAAAAAATTTTTTACCGAAAAATGTTTTAATATCAGCTTCTTTTATTGCGAAAGGAGCAACATCGGCAATTAACTTGGATAAACCTAGAATTCCCATTGATTATATGTATAAGTTGAAAAAAATAACGAAATTTATATTTTCTAAATTGATTTTATTATTTCGCCACCCTAATTTTGAAAAATTGAATGAGTTATGGGCTTTATGGAATACAAACACAAAACATAAAAAAATTTTTCAAACATACTGTTCAGCCCGCCTAATATATTGACGTTTATATTTTTGTTTACATTTTTGTTTACTTATGATTTATTACAATTTAATAACATATATTGCAGTTTCTTATACTTTCAAAACAGTACTGCCGTCGCAGTTTGCTAATAGAACATTTAGTTAGTGAGAGGATTATTAAAGAAAATAATTGCATTTTGCACTTAAAATCTTAAATATTTTGCTGAAACATTATTTAAAAATTAATTTGCAGTATTTTCTAGCATTCTGTTTGCTGTTTAATGTTAACAAAACATAATTATTATTTTAGAAATAATATTTTGATCAATTTTAATTAATAAAAATTTTATATAAAACTTTATGTTTCTTAAAAATATCTTAAATTTTAAGCTCAATCATTTTGTTTGGAATAGCTTTTCACACGTTCGTATAGTATAGAATTTTTAAAATGACATTCCTCATGAAATAATTCATATATTACTGAAAAAAAAATATTACATCGATTTATTGAAATTAAAGCCAAAATAGGATATATGTATATCTGTTGCATTACAAATATGATTGTTTTTCTGGTACCGAAGACGAAGTTTATTATTTGATGTAGAAACACATATTACTTAATACTTTCACTTTTAGAATAAAAGTTCACTACCCAAGTATATTTTTTGTTTTTATATCTACTCTATACTGCCACGTTGGCAGTTTAAGTTGCTTGGAGATTCTACTTTATGCGTCACTTTTGACATATTCGTTCTGGATAAATTAAATTTTGAAAGATCTTCATCGGTCGCCATTGAAATAAAAAGCGTGGAAAATTTAAGCGTTTTTAATTTAAAAATAAGGCGAAAGATATTATTTCTTTTTTATTTATTTTGAAGAAAATGAGTGATTATTCTTCTGTTGCTCCACCTCAATCGCAGTTAAATCAATCTCAAGCTTTCGCAGCAGCTCTCCAAAGAGCTAAAGCCGTAAGTAAAATGGCATTAATTTTCGCAAAGAAAAAAAAATGTCTGCTCTAAAAGTGTACATATATATATAGAGTTATATATACTTTTATAAAAAAAATCGATACCGCAAAATTATTTAAGTAGTATGCTATTAAAATGCAAATGCAAAAAAATAAAAAAAATCTACTTTAATTTTGTGCCTAAAGTATATTGGTTCTATTAAAGCAATATTAATTAATGCTTTTACGAATGACGTATTAAACTTTGCTGAGGCGGGGCTAAAATTCAACCCCCAGTGATATGAAATAAAAATAGTTTTCTTTTTTTATAAGTATAAAAATATAATTTTATAGTAAATTTGGACTTTTTTTTAAGATCGCAGCAAAAATTCAACCGGGCAGTCAACAACAACAAAGTACTGGAGGAATAAAAAGAAGTTTTGACGAGGACGGAGGACCAGATGCTAAAAAGTTTAACAATCAATCAGAAAATCATCATCCTTCGGGTGGGATGAACAATAACGGTCCTCAGAATATGTCACAGGCTATAGCACAGGCAGCTGCAGGTGAGTTTTGGTTATTCTTGAAATATTTGTGAAGCGTTTCAAGTTATTAACTCTTCTAGTTGCAGCACGTTTAGCAGCTACAGCTGGAAATACTATTGAAGAACAAATTCGTTTTCCTGATAATATATTAAGTTTTATGACTGGTCGCAATGGTAATGATAATTTGTCACACATTCAAGTTGAATCGGGCTGCAAAATTCAAATGTCAAATGAGTCTGGTATGTACTTTGAATGTTTTTTTTGTTATTATTAAATTTTATTATATTTAAAACATAAAAATTCTATTTTTCTTTTCAAATTTTATATTTGTTTTATTGAACATACATATTTGAATTTTTGATCAAATCATTTTGAAATTAAAATAAATAAAATATAAAATGTATATATAAACGCGTTTGGTAATTAAAAAATATAAAAACAAATAAAGATTGTATATGTACATTAAGAGGGGGACGGGATTCAGTCACTAAGGCCAAGGAAATGATACAACAATTGGCCACTCAGAATGGGAATGGTATGATTGAAATAGTTACTTCGATAACTATACCTCCTCCTGGGGCAAATGGATATCCTCCATACCAAGAAATAATGGTTCCTGGACCAAAGGTGGGTCTAGTGATTGGTAAAGGTGGCGAAACCATTAAACAACTTCAAGAGAAAACTGGTGCAAAAATGGTCATTATTCAAGATGGACCCAACCAAGAAGCAATTGTAATAAACTAAATACTACTTTCTAATTCAGAATTTGAACTTAATTAGAAAAACAAAAATATTTTTTTATATTCCTTTTTTTTTTGTCGAAAAATATTTGTTTTGCATTTGAATGTTAAACACAATTAACACAACATATTTAGGAAAAACCGTTACGAATATCCGGCGACCCACAAAAAATTGAACATGCAAAAAGTTTGGTATTTGATTTAATCGTTGAAAAGGAACCGCAATTTAGAACTGGTTTCAGTGCCGGAGGTGAGCAAGCTGAGGTTTTTGTACCTAAAATAGCGGTAGGAGTTGTTATTGGTAAAGGTGGCGATATGATTAAAAAAATTCAAGGAGAAACTGGATGTAAATTACAATTCATACAAGGCAAAAATGATGCTCCTGGTGATCGAAGATGTATTATACAAGGAACAAGGCAGCAAGTTGATGATGCCAAAAGAATGATTGAAGATCTAATTGAAAGTGTTATGGTAATGATTATCATTACAAAATTCTTTTAATCACTTATATGAAATTTTAACGTTTCATATTACAGAAAAGTAATCAAATGTCAGGTGGGCAAATGAATCGGAATACTAATCAAGATAACGGAAATTCGGCCTACGGTTATGGCTATGGAGTGAATCATACTCAACAACCTCAAAGAGAAGAAGTAACATTTTCTGTTCCAGCTTCAAAGTGTGGAGTATGTTATTTTTTCTTATGTAAATTCATTTGTTTTCTCATAATTATCTTAATTTTTAGATCGTTATTGGACGTGGTGGTGAAACAATAAAATTGATTAACCAACAATCTGGGGCTTATTGTGAAATGGATCGAGCGGCAGTAAACCCTCCATCAGAGAAAATGTTTAAATGCAAAGGAACTGCAGAACAAATTGAGACCGCAAGGCAAATGATTTCAGAAAAAATTAATGTGGATATTGTAATATTATCAAGAAAACCAATCGGAAACACGATTCCAAATCATGCGGGAAACGCTGCTGCTGGCTATGGCAACATGCAAGCAGATACTACAGCAGCTGCATACCAACAACAGTGGGGCTATCAGCAAGGCTGGGATGCAACACAGCAAGCTGCTATGCAAATGACAACCGCTGCGGCAGCGGGAGGCGCTCCAGACTACTCACAGCAATGGATTGAATATTACAAGTAGGAATTACGAAATATATTTTTTAGAAAAAAATTAGCAATCTTTGCAATCAAATTTTTCGTATCTTTCGATTTTTCTTTTTTTTTTTTGTTCCCTTAATTTTTCGTAGATCAATGGGAATGACTAGGGAAGCAGAAATGATCGAACAGCAATTAAAAGCTAAACAAGCGGCTGGTCAAAATGGTGCAGTCAGTGCTGCTGTTGCGGGAATGGCTGCGGCTCAAATGATGCAACCTACACCAGCTGCTCCAGCAGCGCCTGCTGCGGCAACAGCAGCTGGTGTCCAAGATTATAGTCAACAATGGATAGAATATTATAGAAGGATCGGTAAAATAGAAGAAGCTGAACAAATAGAGAAACAAGTGGCTGCTGCAAAAGTACGATTTTATTTTTATTTTTACAATTTCTAAAAAGTACGATATTTTTTTTATTTCATTTATGTTACATGCTTTGAAAATTGTAGGTTGCCTCTGGTACAAATGCAAATCCATCTGGTAACCCAAGCAGTAGTAACAATCCAGCAGGTGGTGTGCCGGGTAGCGCTGCCGGTCCAGGTAACCCTAACGGTCCTGGTAATCCTAATGCTCCTGGTGGACCAGCACCCGGAGCTGGTCCAGCAGGATACCCTCAGAGTATGGCACAATATGCACAGTATTCACAATATGCACAATATGCTGCAGCTGCAGCAGCTGCTGCAGGTCAGGGTTATCCAGGTTATCAAGGTGGTTACCCCGGCGGTGGTTATCCTGCTGGACCACAACCTCCTCAACCAAATCAGCAAACCAATCAGAATGACAAAAATTAAATGTAAGTAGATGACACTTTGAAAAATTATTTTGTTTTAAAACAAAGTTTTTTAAAAATCAAAAATGTATTCCTTTTTAATTTATTACCTTTTTTTTTTTTTAAATAATTTTTTGTAATATTTTTATATTACAAAAAAATTTTAACTTATTTTTTTTATATTTTCGCATTTGACATTTGTATATTCCTTAAACTTTTAATTTAAAAATATCTTTCTAACTTTTTTGTAAAAAATTTTTAGAATTTTTTTTTCTGCTTTTAATTTAATAATAAATTTTTATTATATAATATTCCATCCAATATAAATGATTCTTTCCAGATAGTATGATGTGTCCGTTTAAAAGTGATTGAATAATTTAAAATATTTTAAAATAATATATGAAAATCATATAGTCTTCGTTTATTATTTGAAAATATTTCTTTTTTGGTACGCAAATTGAGGAAAACACATTTTTGTGTTTTAGTTTATAGTTATTTTTTAAATAAATACATTTTAGAATTTAGCAAAATATATTTGTTTCAAATATATATAAAAAAAAAAAAGAAAAAGAAAAAAAAATTAAATACAAAATATTAAGTAATAATAAAAACTTAGCAATTACAAATATAATTTATGCTAAAAAAAATTCAATATAAAATATGTGTATGAAATTTTAATCAATAGGAAATTAAATATAGGTGTACGTACTATTTAAAAATAAAATTCGATTAATTTTATGGAAAGTCATAGTAGAAAGAACAGCAGCCAAAACGTATGAAAAATGAAATTATAGCGTTATCAGATGGCGATGGATGAAGGAGAGGAAGAAATAAATGGCATTTTACAATAATGTGGTAAAATGGTAACAAAAAAAAAAACAAATAAAATTTTACTATTATATAATTGTTATTAATATTAAAGTCTTCGAAATCCAAAATAATATTTTGTAATTCTTGATTTAAAGTTAATGTATAACTGTTGTAAGAAATTAATTATTTTTTTTTTTATAAAACCCGGAAAAAATTATTGTTTTAAAAAATATATGCTTAATATTTAATTAAAAAACAATGAAACTTTAAATAAAATATAGATATTGAGTTAAATGTTTTTTTAAATGATGTAAAATAATTAATAAAAATATTAAAAAGTATTCGAATTCTAGTTTTTCAATATTAATTTTCGAATTATAAATTAAAAAAAATTTTGTAATAAATAGTAATTGCTGCATTTTGCTGATAATTGAATTTTTTAAAGTCTTACAATACGACACATACTTTAAATCAAAATAAAAGAAAACATTAACAAATTTTTATGAAAATAATTAAATAAATATATTTAAGGGAAACATATTGAAAAATTTTATCTTTAATTTTTTTTATACGTTATAATTTCATTGTAAATTAGTTTTTTTTTTTTTTGTAAAAGTTTAAGATATTGATCAATAATAACAAATTATAAAAATCTTTATAATAAATATTTATGTAAAACTACATTCTTCCTCCAATTCTATTTAGAAACATATAATATCAAATCAGCATTTATTATATTAATCATATAATTTTTGATTCAAGTATATTCCCTTCGCATTATCTAAACTTAAAATAAAATATACATTATTGTTTGTATATTTTACTTTGTAATTAAAAAGATTTTAAAATATTTTATAAAAGTTTTATAAATCTTACATTAAACTTTAAAGCTATTTAAATAGAGTGTTAATTACTTCCATCTTGTCTTTAACAGTACCACGCGAAATTAATATTGTATTATAAAGAAAATATTAATTGAAAATATTTATTGTATCAATTCTTAAACTTAATTCATATGAATAACAATAATATTAAAAAAAAAAAAAAACAAAATGCAAACTAATATTTTTATATCAAAACAATTGATTATTGTACAACTATCAATATATAATTACACTTTGCATTTATAAAAAATTAATATCTACTTAATATTTCGTTTTTATTCAATATTAAAATTCAAAATTCCGTTTAATGTTTTATAAACATAAAAGTATTAAAGTTTTTCTTTTTCTTATTAAATAAACAATATGAACGCTATAAATGATGATTGTAACAGAATCAACAAATCTTACGTTATTTTCAAAAACTAGAAAAAGATTTTCAAGTAAATAATTATTATTAGTAACAATCTTGAATTTGTCAAATTTCCAAAAATTTTAATTCAAAACAACAAGCGTAAAATTGTAGGGAATAACGCATAATATTTTTTGCAATTAATATATTTCTTTCATCATATTCAAAAGATTTCATTTAATCTTGGTTATTAGAGGTAATCATGAAATTAACTCAATTTTTATATTAATATTAATTAATATAAATTATTTTAGAATTAAAATTTGATATTATTTGTGCACCTACAGGTTAATTATTACGGTTGATTACAGAAATATATTGGAATTTAAGAAAATTATAAAAAATCATATATGGGGTTACAAAATTATCAAAATTTTTGTGAACAAAAAAAAAATTTTTTTTTTTATTTTTCAGATTTTTTTTGCAAACTTATAAAAAATTTTAAATAAAATTTTGAATTTTGGTAGTTTATAACAAAATCCTGCCATTGTGAATGAACAAATTTTTAAATATCGTTGAATTTGTAATAAAATTCTTTATTTTTAATAATCGATTCATATTTTGTTATCGATTTTCAAAACAAAAACAAAAAAAGGTTTATTAAGCGTTTGACACCACATACTTTAGAAAGTTTAATAAAATTTATAAAATAGTTAATTTAATTATAATTTAGTTCAAAAAATAAAAAAAGAGTCTCTGTTACAAAATTCCATGTAAGAACAGCTCGTATTAACGTCCATGGAAAAGAGTAGTGGTAATTTGGACTTCATATATAAGGATCTGGAAATGAAAGAATGAATTGCAGATTCACGCATTAGGAGGCGTTTTGCATTGAGTTTAATACACTCTTTAGATATATTCCATCATATAGTTTTTCATCGAATTTTTATTGCATCCAATTTATTGATTATTATATTCAATATAATTATTTTCGAGAACTTCAGGATCATTGGTCTTGGAGAATCTCTCTGCTTTACTCTTTACACATTGATTATAGATTTTATATATATCAATAGCTACGCAATCAATGAAATTCCCAATATCAGTAGTTATTCGAGATCTGGGTGTAAATAACATTTTTTTTCCTTGTATTCATTTTCTTATTTAATATATTTCAATATCAATATAAAAATGCAATTTAAATAGCATAATCAGGTGGAATTGATTTAATGTAATTTATATGATGTAAAATTAAAAACTAGGGGTATAAAATGGCAAATATATACAATTAATTTTGATATTCCCACTTATTTTCATATTATAAGGGGGTTAATTCCTTTCAAATACGAACGAACTGTAAAATTTCAAAAAAAAAAATAGTAAGAGATGGAGTTCACGATTATGAAAACTTAACAAAATGAAATATATTATTTTTTACATATTGATGTATAAACATATTAAACATGATTGATACAATTTATAATTATTTAACTTCTATAAAAAATTAAAATATTAAAATTTCAGGTATTTTAACTTTTTACAAACTTAATTAATTCATTTACTTATTTATCATTTTACATTTTATCATTTTGTCATTTTATTTTTCTTACATTTTGTATAACTATTATATTGAATATTTTGAAATTATATACAAATTCCATAATTTAAAAATTTGTATATTATTAAAAAATAACATTATATACGCAAAAAGTCCCTCTTATACACAAAAAAATATATAAACACTTTATAATTAATTTTATTATTTTAGATGAATTGACATGGTAAGATTGTTTTAAATAATCATTGAGAAAAATTTATATTATATTATAAATTAAATTTTGCAAATTTCATTTAAAATCTTAAAAGTTTATATTAAAAATAGAAAAAAAAGAAAAAAACAAAAATTAAATTTTAATTATATTGCTAACAAAAACTTACAAAATAAATTTATGTTTCCACCTCTTTTTTATATAAATTAATAATTTAAAATTTATAACCAGTATATGTGTATGTATATGTATATAATTATTATAAAATAAATATTTCTTGAATATATTGAAAAAATTAAAAATATAAAATTTTTCAAAAAATTGAATCAATTGAATTATAAACTTTATGTAATTTTTTCAGGATTAAAAAAAAATTAAAAAAAATATTCAAAAAAAAAAAATCAAAATATAATATTGATAGAATAATAAACAAATAAATAGAATACGTATAAGTATAAAAAAAAATTTTTTTTTGTTTTCGATCCTAGATCCGGCGGAGTGTATAAAAAATCCGAAAGATTCAAAATATGCTTTGTGTAATATTTGTACTCCTCCTAAATCCAATATATATGAGAACTCATTATTTCAATGCTACTACTACTACACTACTACTACTACTACAACTACAGCAGTATGTTGTTGCGTAAAATGTGTTATCTAAAATCATTTACAAAATAAATATAATTAAATATTAAAAAGTGGTATGTATAAATTTCAAAATCAGAAACAAAAAAGAAATAAAATATATTGAAAAATTTTTGAAATATAAAACAAAAAATTTTTTTAAAAAATATATACTATTCTTATTACTATATTTATATTGAAATTATATTAAATACAAATTATATAAAAACAAAAATTAATTCGGCTTTTACATGGCATCAATATACTTATGTATAATAAATAGTACAGGCTTACAAATTATACATTATTATTTAAAAAAAAAAATTTGTTTTAAATATCGATATACGTACTTGTAGTATACATTATGTAATAATTAAAATATATAAATTTTCATTTGTTATTGATCTATGTAATTGCCAAATAATAGAATTTATTTTATATATATTTTTATATTTTTATGTATATAAATTTATTCTTCACTATTATTAATAGTATTGAAATAAAATTTTTAATTCTGAATCAATTATGGTTAACGACGCTCTTAAATAATTTTTATAATTAATTTTCTTTAAATTTCTTTATTAAATATTTTAATTAAATTAATAATTTGATTACGTTCGAATATTTTTTTATGAATTCATGAACAAAACAATATTTTTGTTTAATTTTAAAGAAATAATGCAAATAGCATTGTTTTCAAGATCTAAATTGTTCATTTTCCTGTTGATTACATACCGTTATAATTATTTACATACATAACAGTTTATATTTAGTGAATTTAATTCACAATTGTTTAATATCTGGTTGTTAACCATAATAGTACGAATCTTTCAAATTATTTCAAAATTATTCAAAATAACAAAACTGATATAAAATTTTTTTAAAAATATATTTGTTTTTAAATGATCACAAAACAAAAAATGAAAGAAAGAAAAAAAAAAGACGAACTAAATTAAAATATACTTAAATATATTTTTTTTATTTTACATACGTCCGTAATTTTTACTATAAGAATTATTACATAACCACTTTTTTTAAAATTTTAAAACAAATCATATTATGCCTTTTCATTTTTTTTAATTTAGATTTTTCGGATAATCCTGTTGTTTACGAATAGATTGATTGGGTTTCTCATATTGTGAAAAAAACATGATGTGTTTGAATTTCATATTTAATTAAACATAATGTAAATATACGTTCAATATTATATAGTACATTTAAAAAAGTATATTTAGTATTTTAAGATTTACATTCTATATAATTATATTTTATATAACATCATATATAATACGTATAATTACACATTATCAAGCTCTGATATATATTTACATTTATTTAAAAATTTTTATATTTTTATAATATTTATATATTTTACAAAATTATATGTTATATTTAAATTCATAATCAATGGGAGGCATCTAACTTTAATGGAAATCAATTATTTATTGTGACTTGTTGAAAAATATTTCAATTATATCAAGCGTCTTAAGTTGAAAATCGAACTTGTCTTTCCTTTCTAAGTTATCTCTTTTAGTCACAATATGAAGATATGAATTGTTTTTTTTTTTGGGAAAAAAATATACAAATTTTTCATTAAGACTGGATTGGACTAAAATTTATTTTTCTAAAAACTACATTGCTTTTTTAATTTCTAAAATTTTTTAACGTACTTTTTTAAACTACTTTTGATTATCCATTATTGTGTTAAATATCCTTGTTTCACTGCACTTCAGTCCTTTCAATTCCATAGATAAAGATGGATTCCATAGTTCCATTAGATGCCCTCTCTGTCTTGTATTTTAATTATGTACCGTATCTCTTGTTTGAATTGATAACGATGATTTCATCTTTTTACTTGGTATGAGTTGGTTTATACCTAGTTCATTCGTCTATGTATATGATTCTTAAGTGCCCATTCTTCCGTTGAACTTGTACATATAATGTTTTTAAGCTTTTGTTCATGACCAATACCCTTTTTGAATATTATGGAAATTTGAAGAATGACTCTACTTGCTAGACAAAATGTGGCCGTTGTGTATTCATTTCGTTGCGTTGGTCGGAACATCATCTTTTCTTTTAATATTATTTGTTTTATGGCAATTGGAATAATGCACTTTTTCAACCACTTCCCCATTTCTTTTTTGATCGTTTATCTCATTTTAAATAATCATCTATACACACTGTGATGTCTTTATTTAAGTTTTGTTTAATTCACTCAAAGTTGTTTTTCCTTTTGCTATGAGGTTACAATTTCATGTTACAATTTAAAAGATTTATAATACATATGTAATAAATACACCATGTGTATAAGTATTGTAGCGTTTGTCTCGTTTTTAATTCGCACTATGCATAATCACATAAAATGCTTTACTTTAAATCAATAAAAACAACCACAACGCAATAACCTGCATTTAAAGCATCATAAATATGATGTAGTGTTCCTTCTGTGAAGTCGCATTAATTTTTTGTCAGAAGATTGCTGTTTGAAGAAAGCTGCGAATTCGTTTGTTAATAGCTTTCTCATGATTTTACTTAAAATTGGCATTGATATTGATTTATAATTACCGCAGTCAGTTTTTTATGCATCTTTATGAATGGGTACAATTGCAGCCTTTTTCAAGTATTCAGGGTAAGTTCCATAATTGAGACATAAATTTACCATGTCACATAACGGTATTTTAATAATATGTATTATATTATAATAATAATATATATAATATATGTGATGCATGCTGACTGTTCATATTTGTAGCAATAATTTATTTTCCTGTTACTGGTACTAGAAATGCAGACTTTTATTTCATTAAATTACGTACTGTGTTCAAAGCACTACTAGTGTTGTTATTATTTAAAAAATTTTATCCAATTACATTAAAATGTTTGGCATTAAGTAAATTACAAATGCTTTTGTTGCTTTCATCATTATCATATTTTATTGTATATTTTTAATTGTCTTTGCGTTCCAAACTTTTCGGCTGTCATTTTCAGTCTTTTCTATGTTATTATTGGCAACGTTACTTTTTTCTTCAAGAATAAATTTGTCTACTTTCTTTTTCACTTCCCGGCACTAATTTTTTTTTTTTATTGTACTACCAAGATCCTTTTTACGTGCTTGATATAAGGAGCGGCTTATCTTAATAATTAATAATTGTAGGAGTAATCCACGCATTACTTCTTGACCTTGTAGTGTTTATTGTACTAGTTTCTCTTGCCTTTGTATAATATGAATTAATTTATCTATTTCAGCAATATTTATTTATGTCAGCTCATTCTTGACTATTTCACACATTTAAACATAATATTTTCGAGAATGTGAGAGCCTTGAGTAAGGTTTTGTCACAGGGTTTATTAATTCAAAACTCGAAATAACAGTTTTATGATCAGATATGTCATTATCTCCAATTTTATATGTAATTTTGTGTTCGTTCTTTATACTTAATACAATATATTCAATTGAGTAGGTACTGGTATTTAAAGTTATTATGCTTTGAAAATATTTTTGAAGTATTCGTAGATTAATCAAAATTATTTCTGTATTTAGCTTAATGCCACTTTAAAAATCTAACGTTAGTTTGACTTATTCAGCAATTAAAATTGTATGTAATTAAATTTTAAATATTTTTTTTCATTTTATTTTTTACAAAAGGTAAGTAATTTTTTAGTTTTGTATATTTAGAATTTTATAAAGAATATTTGAAAAATTGTATCAGCAAACAATTTTTAATGTATAACGTAATTTTAAATTATTTTTCAAAGTATTTTATAATTTTTGTCTCTTATAAAATTGTTTTAATGAAAATTATCGTTCTGTTATATATACATACATACAGTTTTGTTTTTATTTTATTCGATTTTATTATTTTTTTATGTATATATAAGTACCATATTTTATTGGATCATTTCATTCATCAATATTACTTTTCTTTTTTGAATTAATATATTTCAATAAATTTAATTTATATATTTTCAGGCAAAAATATATATTATCTACTTACATATATTAAATTTTTTAAAATATATTAGCAAATTTTGATATTATTAATTTATTTTTAATTTATTTTTACAAAATTTTATTTTAATGTTTTTGATTTTATTATTTATTATTTGCTTTTTTTGGAAAACATATTATATATTCGTATAATTACATATTAATTGAAATAAATAATATTTAAACAAAAACTTATAATAATTTACATAATTATATATCTAATACATAAAATGAAAAAAGAATTTCTACTTATTTGTTTTTTTTTGTTTTTTGAGTTAAATAAACATTTTTTAGTTAAATTTCAGAACAAGAGTAAAATAAATAGAGCTAAATGCAATGTCTAGTCGAAAATGAAAGAAAAAAAAAATGAAACACATAAAAAACTAGGGCTTTCCTGCCTTATAAACATTATTCGTGCCTCTAACTAACAAAAAAATGCAATAAAAATAGATTTTAAAAAAAAAAAATTAAATGTCTAATAACAAAGGTAATTTTTATTGTACTTATAATTATATTTATGTATATATACATACATACATATATATATATATATATTATATTTATATACATATATATATATTTAAAAATATTTGCAAAAAAAAACGTTATAAATATATATAAGTAGTAGAATCGCAGTTATATGAATCTTTATTTGTGTCTAACGACCAGGTCAAGTGAGCAAAATCTCACTTAAGTAAATTTATTACTAAATTTAGTTAAAGAAAATTTATTTCTATATTTAAAAAAGTCAGCAAATTAACAATTTTTGAGGTAATGAACAAATGGCCGTTTTCTGGTATGCCATATTTTTGACAATCATGTTAATTACGTCATTCGATTGATTTTGCAAATGACAATTATGTGCAATTAAGCAGTTTTTGCAATTGATATTTTTAAAAATTATTTTTTAATTATGCATGATACTTTGAAGAAATTAAAAACTAAAATAATAATCATTTGCGTTGCTGACGTCTATTGGAATTTATAAAGTGTACGTCAGGTCGCATATTATTTTTGCGAAAAAGCATATTATTCTTAAAAAAATCCCCTTAAAATTGGAATTAATTTTTAATTAGCGGAGTTGCTCTAAAAAAGCCTCATCTATTTTTATACCGTTCACATAACTGAGATTCTATTCCTATATAATTTACATACATGTATATACAATTATACAGTATATATATATATATATATATATACGTAATACAATAAACATATTATTTTTTTTTTAACTTTTTTTTTCCTTTAAATTTCTTAATACATTAATCTGTATAATATGTTTTATATTTACATATACATGTATATTATATTACATAATACATACTTTTTAGTTTTTATTTAAAATAAAATTATTATATCAAAAAATTTTTATTATATGACCTTAAATATATTTAAATATTTTTTATTAAAATTCAAAATTAAATTGATAAAATATCGTCTTAATTATAAAATTTCTTACACATAGACATATATAAATTTATACATATATCGTATATATATTATTATTATTATATAAATATAGTAAATTTTTGGTGTTATAAATAAAAAATTTTATTAAACTAAAAATGAAAAATTTTTACTTTATTTTTACTAATCAAAGTTATTTACTTAAGGTAATTTTAATAAATTAAAAAAGATTTATGATTTTTCGAACTTAATAAAATTTTTGCCAAAAGCATTGATTCCTTTAAATTAAAACGCGATATAACGACGGGTTCTAATTGTTATTTCTAATTATTTCTTATTGTTTGTGCCTTTATACTCGCCCCCTTATAATCTCCATTTTCTTCCAACTTGTTTGTTAATCCAGTCCTTTACAAATCCGCTAGAAGTATAAGAATTCTAAAATGAAAAAATGAAAATATTTTAGATTGTATATGAAATTCGAAAAATTTAATGTTTTTTTATAAATAATTTTTAAATAAAATTTGAAAAATCTTCTTTTGAAATGAACAAAACTTTACACAAATGGTAAGTATCGAAAATACATTGATGTGCAATGAACCTAGGCTTGACAATCCTTTAAAATGGCACTAAACCTTGTTTTTCTACACTAATTTATGAGTAAGTTTTTGAATTTTAAAAATTAAAATTTGAAGATAGAGCTGTACCTTGTATTACTTATTTTATGTTATGGTTTTGGGTCACAACTGATATAAATATAGCCCCGCGTATTTAGAAAAGTTGATTTCAATGGAAAAAGGCAATTTTATAAGTACATATTCTTATGAAAGTCGGGGAATTTTTAAATATCACTTATCCGCAATATAATAAATATTTTCTAAATTTTTTAATCAAAAGCCTTACATTAAATCTTACATCCAAAACATTTAAGACCCGATAGCTTAATCAACAATGATATATATATACATACACCGTAAGCAAAATCTAATGAATAATTATTAAATTCCATTTGCCAATCGGTAAGTAAACTTCATTTTTAAATTAGTTTTAAAAATCTTATCACTTAATCGGCAAAGCGAATGACTTCTTAATAGTGAATATAAATTTCTGATTCTATGACTGACGAATTCGCCTTGAGTTTACCAATGAAACTCTTTACTATCTATGTATGTGATTATATAGCGTGCAAGATCTTGAAATAAAAATGCAAAATTGTTTTCTTAATATATAATTTTTCTTTTTTTTATTTTTAATTTTAATATAGAAACAGAAAAAAAAACTTATCCATTACTATCGCCTATTTATCTAAATTAATTTTATAAAACAATTAAAATAAAAATTTTTTTTATATTCAAATGAGCTGAACATATTCTCAATTATTTTTATTCTTCAATTAAACATTTGTTTTTTTTTTTTTGAAAAATTCTTTAATTTTTTTATAATTTTAAAAATTCTTACAATACTATTTTTTTTTTGTTTTTGTTGTTACTAAGTTTTTCAAATTTCATCCCTTTTTTCAAAATTGATAACACATGAAATTACAGATAAAATACATAAGAGTAATTGAAATGAAATTTCGGAAATAATATTTGTATGTTATTTATATTTATGTATGTATTTACATACATATAATTTTCAAAAAATTAAATGGTTACTCCACTTTATCTTCTCTATTATAGAAATGCTTTCTAAATATAAACGTAATTTATACAAAAACGATCCTAAATTTTTCCTAAACAACTTTTTGCGAATAAATACTGCTAGGGGTGGGGCGGGGTTTGAATTAAGAGCGCATGAAATATGTTAAATGATTACAGAGGCAATTAATTACTCAGATTAATTTTAGAAGATTTTTAGACGAAGCTTTTAAGTTTTAAACTGCCGAACCATGTTATATCATTTTATTTAAACAAATTCAAAATTTTTTAAACAATAAAAAAACTGTGAAAAAAAGGATTTTCTAAAATATTAGAATAATGATTACATAGCTAAAGATTAATACAAAATGTGATTTCTATTGTAAGGTAAAACAGCGTCGTCTATTCTACTTTATTTATATATACGTACAAGTGCGTTAAGATTCCAAGTCATTCAAAAACTTATGGCATACCTATACAAAATGTTGGATATTTTGCTTTTATCGCGGCGTTCGATGAGTAAAATTTTCTACGACAAATTTGAGTATGTATTTTAAATTTATATTATCTATTAAACAAAATTGTAATGAAAATTTATCAAGTCCGTCATATGAATACAATTAAAAATTTGAACAAAAATAAAATTCTAAATACATTTAGAAAATTACAAAATTGCAAAAAATTAAGGTTCCTTTTATTTTTGCATACTATAATAGAGGGTTTTTTTTTTAATATTTTCGTTTTTTAAATTAATTTGCAGATAAATTGTAAGTAAGTCCTTTTTTATTTATTTTTTTACTTATTTACTTATTATATTTACTTTTGTTTCTTTTGATTTTTTGACATGCAATTTGAAATTGTTAAAAATTATAATATCTTAATTATAATTTAAAATTTTTGCATTTTTTTGTATTTTAATTAGAAATGATTAATTTTAAATTAAATAAACAGAAAAATTAAACAAAAAAAAAAATATAGAACTAGAAACATTTTACTTTTAATTAGTAAGTTTTTAAAGTTTTATTCTATTTAATTTTTTTTAAATTTTATTCATTATATTTAAATGTTTATTTATTTTTTTATCAATTACATAAATAATATTAGAAAAAAAATATGTATATATATATATTTAATATATTATATATGCATGTATAAATTAAAAATGTGTAATCTTTTTTTTTCTTTTTCAAATCCAAAGTTTCAATTATACAAATTTTTTAATTTCTTTTCAATTTTAAATATTGTATTATAATAATTATAATGATATTATATTTAAAGATTGTTGTTTTATGTTTTTGAAGAAAATAAACACTTTTACAATAAAAACACTATTTAGTTTTGAGTAAATTTAAAATTTTTTGCAAGTAAAATATTGGAGCAATTTTATATGATTTGTTGTTTTGATTTATTTTTATTGTATAAAAAAAAAGCTATAAATGATTTCTTAGACCCATATTAGCATGTTATTATTATTTGATTGACAATATTTAATATTCCATTAAATACATTTTGTTCTCTAATACTCGTAAATATAAATCTTGTAATATATAAAATACAAAAATTAATAATTTTTTTAATATTTAAAATGTTCAATAATATTAAGGTGTTAATTTGAATCAATTAATTCAATTATAAATTATAAAATTTTTTTCAAACTAATACAGTTAATTTTATAATTCCAAGATCTTTTCTAAATAATTTTATATTTATATTTAATACAATTTGTAGAAATGCATTTACACGAAATTTATCAGTTTAAAAAAAAATTAAATATAATTTTTAAATTTTCATTTTTCAATTTTTGAATTTAGTAAAATTCTACAATATTCTGTTTTTGTTACGATATAAAAATAAAATGTCAGTATTATAAATTAATTAAATTTTACTGTTATTTCGCGAAAAATTGGAATATAGAACATTGTAGATTACTACAAAATTCTATGTATAAATATTAAATTAAATATTAATTAAATATTATAATTAATATTTAATATTATAACAGCATTTGACAAAAAGTTCTGCTTAAATTTCGCAAAAGAAATTTAAAATTTGATTAATTTTTGGTAAATGAGTACAATAACCGGTTTGGAATAGTTATTCATGCTGTAATATAATTTTTAAATCTAATACCATGACATATGGGTCTAACAAATCTTATAGTTTACAGTATATTTATTAAAATAAATTTTAAATAAAATAAAAAATAAGTGGGTACATAGGAAAAATTTTTATATTAAATGAAATATTTTAATTTCGTATCAAAATTTTATCATATGGATAAAATTATTATTTTTATACAATTTAGTTTTTTTTTTATGTAAATAAAAATAATTTCCGTCAAACTTTGTTGCACTGAGTTAAGAAATTTTGTACTGACCAGAAAAGTTCTTTTATATATTTATAGTATATATATTTTTATTTTGACAAATTCATATTTTAAATTAAAATAAAAAAGAAAACATAAATGTTACATATTTAATTAGAATAATAATAAAGAGTTTTTTATTTATTTTTGATTATAATAAAATTTTTGTGTCCGAAAAAATTTTATGCAAATTGTTCCTTTATTTTCATTTTTTTGGGTTTTTGATTTATTAAAATTTTTTTTGTTTTTCTTTTGTAAAAAAATAATCATTATTCAAAGAGAATACCTATTAATTTTTGTTTTTAGTTCTTAATTATAATTCACGAAATTTTTTAATTTTTTTATTTTCCTTTACTCATTTCAATTTTATTACAACAATTACTTTGATTTTTAATTGAATGTTTTTTTTAATTTAAATTAAATTTTACAAATAATAGTATGACAAAAAAAAAAAAATACAATTTTTTATGCTGCGATTAGCTAAAAATTTACAAAAACAAAAACTGCAATTAGAATATTATACAAAGATTATTAAATTTAAATAAATATATATTTAATAAAAATATAATATATTTATAGAATAAAACTTTACTTACAGATTTTACAGTTGCTTTAATAAAATCTTTTTTATCAGTTAAATCAAATTCTGGATATTTTGCATATACTTGCTTACAAACCGTTTTCATTGTAATTTCTTCAAGATTAGCTTCATCTAAAATTTCTTTCACATAAGACTTAATTTCGTCGTCCTAAATAATAAAAAAATATATATAAATAACATAGGTATTAGTAAAAAAAAATTAAATTTCAAATTATTTTGCCAAAAAAAAGTTACAAAATATTATAATAAAAATGCATACTGAAGGGAATGAATTTTTTCCTTTTTTATTTAATGGTTCATCTTCTGAATCACTTTTTTCTTCTTCATCTTCCTCTTCTTCTTCTTCTTCTGAAGATGCTTTTCTAGATTTTTTCCGTGGTGGTGCTATTAAGAAATAAATGTATATTTTGTGAAATTTGTTATATGTATTTAAAATTATCGACATACGTTTAGCTCTTCCTCTACTTGCTGTAGCTTTATTATTTTTAGCTGCTTTTCCGCCTCCTGCTCTTCGCTTTTTAGGTTGCTCCTAAAAACAATAAAATTAGGGTAATAATTTCTTGCATTTTTTTTTATGAGAACTAACCTCTTCACTTTCATTTTCAGCTTCTGATTCTTCATCAACTTCCTCTTCACTTTCGGTTTCATTGCGCTTTCGTGCTCTTGGCCGTGCAGGAGCTCGCGCTCTACCACCTGATCTAGGTTTGGAACGTCCTTTTTTCTTCGGTTCCTCCTTTAACATTCAAATTTATTTACGACTGTTAAAAACAAAAAAAAAAACAAAACTAGAAAATAACTTACTTCACTTTCGTCTTCGCTTATTTCTGATTCTTCATCTTCTTCTTCTTCATCTTCTTCATCTGAATCTGATTTTCTTCTAGCTACCTTACGTCCGCTCACTCTAGAACCACGTCCACCACCACCACCTCTATTTTTCTTACGTCCTTCTGAATCAGATCCACCTGATGGGTTGTACTAAATAAAATATAATTTTAATATAGAAGTTTTCACATTTAAAACTTATATTTACATCTGATCCACTATCCGAGTCATCTTTACGTCTTTGACGTTTAGATCTAACAACTTTTGCTTCTTCATCTGAGCTGGAATATTCCACGTAGCTCGATACATCTGCAATCAAAATAAGAAAAAAAAAATAAATTATCTTGAATAATTACAAGTCACAATATTTAAGCTGTTTTAAGCTTACCACGATTACTTTTACCAGCAGTAACTCGCCTTGGTCTACCACCTCTGCCAGTTTTTTCAGGCCGTTTTTGTTTTTTCTCCTCTTCGCTTGGTGCTTCCTCCTCTTCTTCCTCTCCTTCTTCATCTTCATCTTCAGGGATGTCTTGTTCTTCAGGGGAAAATAAAAATTTGCATATTCTCTGTGAAACTTCTTCCCTCGAACCTGAAAATTTTTAAACATAGGTAGGTTCTCAAATATCAGTATGTAATTTGTTCTACAATAAGAAACCCTTACCTTTCTTAGCCAACGCTAATATATTGCATATTGATTTGAGACTTTTCAAATCATGTTTTTGAATAAATTCTAATTTTTTTTTATGCTCTGTTGAATCCGGTTCAAACTCAAATCCGGCAAATGTCCTTAAATTCTTCTTTACAACATTGAATTTACCTGGAGCATCAAAACAAATCTAAAGAAAAAATAAATTTTACTTCAAAATTTTGATAAAATGCAAGGTAGGTAAACTTAGTATACCTCATAGAGAAGTTGCAAATTTTCAACTCTGTTTTTGTTAATATTTTCATTTATTTTGCTAATTTCTCCTAGTGAAACCAAATCCTCTTCTTTTAAATCATCAGATTTTTTATCTTCCTCTTCTTCTTCTTCTTCTTCTTCCTTTTCTTCGTCTCCACTTTCCGTTGTGCCATTATTAGCGGATTTAATGGGTTTAGTGTCAGTCTTCTTTTTGCTACCGTTCTCTTCATTTTTCTTCTTAGGTTTATTCTTTTCATCATCTTTTTCATCATGATCCTCTTCTTCTTCGCCTTCTTCGCCATCTTCGTCAGCTAGCTCATTTTCACTTTCTTCTAATTTTGAGTTTTTCTTTTTAGAGTTTTCATCTTTTGATGTTTTCTTTGATTTTGTATCTAAAAAATTTTAAATAATAGGTACTTTTAGTAAATTTTCACAAAAATTTTATTTTGTATTATATTTTGTTTTTCAGTTTGGAATATCTCATATATCTAATTAGAAGATAGAGAGATAATGGATAACTGAGAATTTTATTATACCTTGGCCATTACTAAATAAAACCTAATGTTAACTGGTTTAATATGAACAAACCAAGGATATAAAATTAAACCTAATATTTAAATTAAACGTATCCTTTGTTTATATACTGAATTTCACATAATTTTTTTCGAATTTGTCGAAGGGTGGTTTCGAACTCAAACTGTTTACATTCAACAATATTTTGTATAGGCATTTGCATTATACACTACACTAATAAACTGTCTTTTGAAAGCATGTTTAAATTTCAATAAATCTTACCTCCGTCCCCTTCAACAGAATTTTTATCCTTTGAAACGTCATTTTTGAGTTTCTCTTCGGATTCTTCTTTTTCGTCTTTTACCTTAAATATTTAAAAAAATATATTTTTTAAACTTTTCATTTCTAATCGATTCATAACAAAATAAAATTTAACAAGGTTTTTGGGATACTATTATTTCATCCTTAAAATTTTGAATACACTAACAAACCGACGCCATATTTTATGTGACGCGCACAAATTTTAGCGGAAATTTAATCATGTTTTTTCGAATAATTTATATTTTTAATCGAATTATATTTTAATTTTATTTGTAGTACCACTTTAGTTTTTAATGTTTCAACTGTTTTTTACGAATTTCTTACCATATCTTCAGTAGATTTCTCCTTTTCTTCTCCCGACATTATTTTTCTGTTCTTTACTAATAAGTGTTGCCTCTAAATTTAGCATTTGAAGTTTTTGAAATGTCTTTCGTTTTTTGAGAAAAAAAATGCTGCCAGTGCGTTGCAATTTGTCAACTTACAAGTTACATTAATTTATTTACCCAACAAACATATGTTTTTTTATTTTATGAGTACAAACTGGAAAAATTCCGGAGATTTATTTGTAGCGTTTAATTACGAAACGGAACGTTAAGTTCATTTTCAGGAAGTTTCAAACTAATATCAATTCAAATCTATGTACTTAATAATACTAACTGAAACATATTAGTTGAAGAAATATCTAAGTATTGGAAAAAATATTGAATAAACTTCAAAGGTAGGTTTTCTGAATTCTCAAGTTTCCAAATTTTACATTTTTCAAATTTTCCAAATTTTACATTTTTCTTCCAAATCATGAAATATGACAGATAGTAATAAACTTGGTTAATTTATTTCATTAGATCATCATGCATGCTTCAATAGGGAGACGAATTTAAGACAACCATCTTAATACTTCTTAATACTTAATAGTATTTTTCTGTCATTAATGTTTAATCCAAATAGAATTAAAACCTAATTATATAAAGTGAAATAAGATAATCACATCGTTATTTTGATGTCAAATATTTGATTAAAATTTTAAGAGCATAATACGTTTGTTCAAATCTCAATTTCATAAAAAAGGATATTTCAAGTATTACAATTAAATCAAAACCCAAAATAACATCAAAAGCACAAGATCCATATGTTGCGAAACAGAAATACTATTTCTACGCTACGCATTTGTTTGAGATTAGTAGTTGTTCTTAATGTAGGCTATCATGAGTAGTATGAGCAAGTAAATGAAACGCAAATATTGTCATTTGCAAGTTTTTGAAGCAAAAATTTAAGTTAATTCAATATAATATGTTGAACTAAATCAACCTTTTTATTTTAATTATAGCAAAACAAAATTACTTTTAATTTGTGAGGCACAAATCGAACACTACTTGTGACTTTTAAAAACGCTTACTTGACGTTGACATAATGTTTACTATTTTACTATGATCAATTCTACTAATTTAAATTAATTTCTGCATAAGTCGAAGAAGGCTTGTAAAAACCTAATTTTCGTTAAATACAAAAGGAAAAATATTTTAATTTAAATTTTTAGAAGTCTTGCTGCCTACATACTTTATTTTTATTCTGTACGATTACTTTTATATGGATATGGATGATAATTTGTCAATTCTGTTGTATGTTGCCGAAGGTAAACAAAATAAATTTATACTAGTTTTTATTTAATCTTAAAACTATTTTTTTAGGAACGGGATTCGATTTGAAGATAGGAAATATCGTAATAGTAGCTACCTTAGGAGGAAAATCTCTTGAAACAAAACCAGTTCAGTCATCTTCAAAAATTGAATTTGATAATAATTTAATATGGGAAACAAATAAAAAGTCTGTGAAAAGGTATTGCAACTTATTTTGTGCATAACACAAAGCATTTTATAATTTTAAATTTTTTTTTTTAGAATGAAAACAGAAAATTTACCAATTAAGATAGAATGTTTCCTATCAAGTTTTGCTAATGGACAAGAAACTTTCAGTTTAATTGGATATGTGTTAATACCACTTAAAAGTATTCCTGTAACATTGTCTAAAAACAGAACGATGGTAAGATTAGATATAATTAATTTAAATTATTTGGTAAACACTTTAAAATACTACCACTACACATTTTTAAGAGTAAACCACACTGGCACAAATTATTTGGACTAAATTCAGAATGGAAAATTAAGAAACCTGAGGTGTGCTTACAAGTTTTAATCAGCGATGACGTTCCTCAGCGTTCTCTCGGCTTATATGGACAGGTGAAATAAAGCATTAATTTTGCTTCTATATCAATCTGAGTTTTTTATGTAGAAAAATCAAACCAGCAACAACAATTTTGCATTAGATTCTATTGAAACGAGTGCAATGCTCTGTAGTCAAAAAGGATTATATATAGAATTACTAAACGAAGAGGAACTTTTGCAAGTGGGTGATAAGAAAACAAACTGTGATATATTTACTCTTAATTTGAAGTTTTTAAATGCCAATAATTTAGATTACGTGAGTACATCAAATATTTTATTTAAATCTTACTGAAATTTCATAAATTTTGTTTTTTTTTTGATAAGGCAATGAACCTTGGAGAAAATAAGAATCAACATTTTAAACTTAAATATAATTTACTTGGAACTTCAGCATATTGCTCTTTAGTATCAACTGAAAAAAATATTTTAAGTATACAGGAGGAAATCGGTATTAACTTTAGAACATCTTTACAAAGTTTACAAGAATACCTTTCCAAGGTATTTTATATTCCAGTAGAGTTCTTTTATGGCGATTCTCTAGTTGGTAATTATTTTTTAACAATCTTAAAGAATCACCTAAATAATAATATCACACTATTTCTGTTTCTTGTAGGAACTGCACTTTTTAATTTGAAAAATATTTTGCAAGTCGATAGTTTAAATGAATTTTTAGCTAAATATGGTTTTACTGACAGAACATTCAGCTTTAAGGGGACATTCCCCATCCAAACTGTATCAAATACACCCAAGTCGGCGTTAGTACCGTATATGGAATTTATTTTTAATTTGAAACTTTTATCCACAAATGAAGTAAGCGACCGTGAAATTGAAATACATAATATGCAAAAAAGCGAATTTGTAGATAATGTTTTCGATGATAAAAAAGTGTCTGAAGAAAACACAAATGAAGAAGCGACAAATAATGTTGTTGAAGTTATTTCAAAAAGTCTTTTGAACGACCAAGACAACTTTTATGACGCGAACAATAACTCTCAAGTAGTAAATGATGAAAAAATAACAGAGACAAAATCAGAGATCGCTTTACTAGAAAATCTTTCTCTTAATAAGGAGAGCATTTTATTTGGTACTTCAAAAAGCTTTTTAGATGTGCAAGAAAATTTTAATGACACCAATAATAATTCACATGTTGTTGTTGATAGTAAAACAATAGACACGAGATTAGAAACCACTATTCAAGAAAATTCTCCTCTTAATAAGAATACTTTATTTGGTAAAAATGAAATCTTAATAAAAGAAAAACTCAAGAAAGAAAGTCCGAAAAATATTCCAAGGACTTTTAGTTTTAATTTGATTTTACAAACAGTTAAATTTAATCGATTTGTTGATACTGGAATTTGGCAGATTAGTTTGCAACATCAAAATGCCGATACTACATATACCGTAGCAAATATAGAATTAACAGAAATATCTTCAAATTTGATAGAATTTAAAAATTTCATGTTGCAATTATTTTTTTCTTCACGTGCGGATACCGTTTTGGAAGTTGTTTCATCTGAATCCTGTGTTTTAAAAATTTGTGGGCCTAGAGGAATTTTTGCTGTTGCAGAATTAAACAATGAAATATTGCTTACCAGTAACAAAGAAAAACATTCAGGTAAATTCTTACTATAAATTTTTTTTTGCTTAAATAAAAATTAAATTAATCAAAACTTAAGCATGAGAAAAAGAATATTTTATTCATTTAATTTTTTAAGTAATGCATAATTTCATTTCCAAAAATATACTTTAAATAATTGAATTTAATTTTTGTATAGAATTGCTTAAAATTTGTCAAAAAAAAAACGTTTTCTAGTTTTCTACAGAAATACCACTGCATAGGCAAAAGCATTTGAATTTTCTATTATTACGTACTCTTAATTCTAACCACCTTTTTTGATTTGGTACAAACATTTCGGGAGGTAATTGCGTATTTTCATCTGCATTATCATCATCTTGTTTTCTAAATTTAGGTGAAGGCAAGATTGACATTATTTCTTCTGGTTTTCTCAATAATATTTTACCAACACCTTCACACATTTTGAGCACTTCATGTCGGCTTAATCGGTCAACATGTTCATTTAAAATAGATGGACATGTTATAATCCATTCGGATACACCATCAAAATCCTTTAGTAAATTTACAGCGCCACACGTAGAAAAGCGTATTCTTTTCCTATAAATATGGTCTAGCCAGGCTTCGCATATTAATTTTAAAGTTAACTGGAGTATTTCAAGATCCTTACAAGCTTTGCAAATGGGTAAAAAAACTTTATTTAAAAAATAAGTAACATATTCATCGCATTCGCTTTGTAATACTTCAGTTTGCCAATGACGTGTTGATGGGAAACATAATGTTAGTGTAGCTAAAGAATATGTCTTGCATACATGAGATAATATTTCAACACATGCACCTGCTGCTTCTTTTAATTTTTGTATATTTACTTTTATTTCAGATACTAATTTCCATCTTAATGCTACACAAACTTGTATCAAAACTTCTAGTAAATCAGCGGCAGCTAATTGTGGTACTCGAAGTTCTTGCAAATTATCTAAGCAATTTTTTACATCACCATGTAAAAGAAAAAACATTGTCATATTCCATTCAGAACATAAAAATTTCGCTCTGCCCAACACCCATATCCTAACACTGTGAACGGTATGATCCAATCTATGTAAAATTGGTATTTGTTCAACGATTGGAAGTTGATTTGGGATTGTACCGTTACTATCACAACTATTACATAAAGATGTTAATGAATTTAATACTTCACACCATAAGTTTCCTGAAATTGTTCCAGGTGTGTACACTTTGAAATTAGCAAATTTCTCAAATTCCACGTCGTTTGTTAGTGACGATGCTACCAATGCTAGTCGAAACTGTTGGTCCCATATGGTATTTGTAACATGTGTTGTTAAAGTTTCTCCAAGACCCTTTAGAGTAGAAAGCACGGGCTCAGGTGCATCTTGTGGTTGTAACAGTAAAAGCCAGTCACGAAGTTGTTTTGTACATTCTGCTGGTCTGCAGGCTAACGCTGCATTGCTCCACCATAATACAATATGGTCTAAAGTTGAACCAATTTGAGTCCAGAGACTTCTGACTCCGCGACTTATCCATTTCCGGTAGTCAAGATTAGTTCTAGATAACTCATCAATAGCTAACGGGCATGTTTTACAACATTTTGATATAACATAAGCAATGAAAGCCTCTTCATCTGTAATTAAATGTTGTAGTATATCACATTTAATAACACATCGTTCTTCGTCTGTTCCACGTTTAGTTTTTTCAAGAAGTTCTTTTGCCATTTCATCAAAGAATTTAATGGCTGGATCATTCTCAATGGCAGTTTGTTCACACTTATTCGAATCATTACTTTCATTCTGTTTCTCAGTATAGTTTTCAGAGGTAGTTGCTTCCTGGTTTTGATCTATCTCATTCGAAACTGCATTTGTGAAATTTTCTTGTTTATCGTTCTTTGTATTATTTGTAGTGTTATTTTCTACATCTTTACTTTGATTCGGCGATAAGTGATAATGAAATGGATCCTTATATTTTTCAACAGCAATACTTAAATGTGATGTTAAAGTTTTTAAAACTTCAACACTTGAATTGCAAGATTCAGTATCTTCTGTTGTCATAAATAATTCAATTTTTGAAGTTTCTAACAAACAGGATATCAAAGCCATACTACAGTGTTCAGCTCGACTTTTACATAAAATTTGTAATATCAAACCAATTTCAATTTTTTTCGGCAAGAGTAATAAAACTGGGAACGTATTACTGCATATTTTCGAACCAGAGGAACTTGTTCCATTAGATGTTTGAAGACACGTTTCAATTGTTTCATTAAGTAAGGTACTTAAATTTAAGGCAGCTTCCATTGTAATATCAGACTGTGTTGATATATCGAGTAAATATTTAATAGTTTTATTTATAACAAACATTAATTGATAGTGTCTTCTTTGTAAACCTTCTACCATTAAAATTGCTTTTTTTTGTAATAAACTTTTATAAGCACTTCGTTGCAGTTTTTTACTCGTAGCTGGTACTATTTGATTTCTTAAACTTTCCTGTATTGTTTCACTAAGTATTAAAGCTCTACGGCATTCTTCAATTATTTGAGAAAATTCATAGAAGTCCAGAAGATCTAAATTTATATCTGTGGAAAACTTTTTAGCTAAAAATTTCAATTCAAATTCAATTTCCTTTGTTTTTCCAAATAATTTGATTATGTCATTGCTATGTTTTGGTGCCCATTTTGGTGTTGTGTTATTCATATTGATGAAATAAAAAAAATCAATATGAATCCTTCGAAAATTAAGTAAAAAAATGAATTTTCCCACTATTGATTTTCGTTTTAATTTCTTTTTTTAAAATTCATAATTTTTTTTATTTAGAACTTTAATTAAATCTTATTAATTTAAAGGATCGCAGAACAAAAAAGAAACTCCTTCCTTTGGTGGTTTTTTTAACTGAAACTTTTTATTGAAAATCGAATAGAATTATTTACAATGTCAGTAAATAACTTCCGTATCGTAATCATGGTTACAAAACCCCTTTCAACCTTGGTCTAGTTTGTTTATTTCTTGATAAAAGGAAAAGTATGTATATTTTATTAAATGTTAAATATCAACAACCTTGAAAAATATCTGCCTGTTTTATTGACCTTAACAATTTTTCTTTCCACTTCTTAGTCTCATAATCGCTTGATTCCTTTTAAAGAATTATTAAAAGCATACCTTAAGAGATATTGAATTATGATGTACAATCAAGTTAATAGATCGAATCACAGTGTTGTGATTCTAGTTTTTGTGAGTAAAACACCAAAACTATTTAAGCATGTATAAACGTTTCATCTTTGTATGAATCAAGCATATAGCATGTCAAGATAAAGTTATGTTATACTGAAGCACTTGGGCAATAAAATATAGTTATAAAATATTTATTGACTATTAGATATAGAAATGTGCAAAGATATTATGAGTTTTCTATATTTAATTTTAAAAATTCGGAATGTATGAATGTGGGGAAAATAAGTGCATATAAAACATGAACATACTTATAAATCAATATAAATAAATTTACGTTATTAGTTTTACTTAATTTTTTTTATTTTTCAGGAGTTGTTCTTATGGAAAATCAAAATGGTGAAAAGTGTGCACTTGCTTATATTTCTGTTTATATGGAAGATTTAGGAATATCATTCAACAGTCAAATAAAAAAACATGTAAATAATGACAATAATCCACCAACAATAGCTGCCTATTTTGATGAAAACTTGGCGTACAAAGTAGTTGAAGAATTAGAAGATTGGAAAAAAAAGCAATTAGAAAATTTTCTTGTTGAATTAAAACGTAAAGAAGTTAATCATTTAGCAATGCTTTCATTAGAATGGCAAAAGCGTAAAAGTGAATTAGAAAATTCATTGAGTAAAAAATTGGAAGAATGTTCCCAGTTATATGATACTTTAGAGAAAGCGCATTTGACTTTAAAAGAAAAAGGATTAAGTTATTCTGAGCATGAAAAATTAGTTGAAAAGATCCGGAAAGATACTGAAGAAAAATTTTCTAAAATAATTACCGGACTGAATGAAAAAATTAAAAGAATTGAATACGATATGGAACATAAAATTAAATTAGAGCAATTGAAATATAAGGAACTAGAATTAGAAAATATAAATATGGAAAAAGAAAAATTTTCTTTGAAAAAAGATTTGGATGAATTACACAAAATTTGCAATGAAATGAAGGAAAATTATGTGCCCAAAGAGCAATTAATTGCATTATTACAAGATATGGTATAAAAAATATCACCAATACTAACAAAATATAAATATAAAAATTTTTTTTTAGAGTGTACTTCATGAACGCTTAGAGGAAGTCCAAAAATCACAACAATTTTATAAATGTCAATGGGCTAAGCTTATCAGAGAGCTTCATAAAATGAAAATTGAAAATTTGCAAACTATTGAAGAACAAACAACTTTCTGCGGAGCCGTTCAGTAAGTATAACACATTTCTAAGTGGAACACGTAATAAAATTTTAATTGCTTTATGTAAAATAGATTACATAATTTGCTTCAAAATGAGAAGAATGAGTTTTACAATGAAAGAGACCAATTAAATGAAATTAAAGCAGCTTTAGAAAATTCATCTGACGATGATTGTGAATCATGTTACGAATCTGACCGGTAAATAAGCTGATAAATCAAACAAAAATTTTTTAGTTGTAATAAAAAAAATATGTATATGAAATCTTTTCACTGCCTTGCAAAATATTATCTATAGCTTGTATTTTGAATTATAATTTTATCAAAAATTAAACGATCATATCCTAAATTTCGTGATTTTAAGAAAAATATATATATATTTTATTATTTTGCATTCATTTAAGTGCTTATATACAATATCCTAAATTTTGTTTCGTAGTATAAAAATAAAAAATGTTTAGATAATTAATTTTAGATCTCATTAATATTTTTTGTTATGAAGTTTCTTTACGGACTAAATTATTAAATCAATTTTTTCTTAAAAAAAAAAAAACAATTTTTTATTAAAATTTTATGAAATTTATAATACGTAGTAATATTTATTATACAATCTAAAATAATCTTCTTGGAAAATGAAGTTGCTGTTGTTGTAGTTGTGCTTGGTTGTTTGGTGGACGACTCGTTTGAAAAACTCCAGGTTTTGCAGTCTAAAAGTGAATACAGGAATATTTTTAATTTCATATAATATTAGAAAACATTACGTCTAATTTTTAAGAAATTGTAACGACAATGTCTTAAAAAGTCACATTAAATAAACTCTATAAATAGAACAAAAATTTCTACGCATAATAATAAATTACTTGTTGCATCATATTTTGATGGAGCAGTGGAGCATATACAACACTTTCAGTTGGCTGAGAAGGAGGCCGCTCAATTTTAACTTCGACGTGGTAGCGATCTGGAATCTTTTCCATAGTTATTATCGGTGGCTTATGTTGTTGAGGTTGCGGTACATGTCCCATTTGATTAACGTCAGCTTTTTGTTGTGCATGTTGTTGGAGTGCTTGTGCTGGAATATCTAAATAAGTTTGACGTAAAGGTATTGGTGTGTATGCAGGATATATAATTTGTTGTGTTCTTCCATCATTTGGTGGTGGATTTGCTGTTGTTTGATAAAACAATGTTCCAGGAGGGTTTTGATACTGTCCGGGAGGTTCTGCCAATAGCAAAAATTTTTGGTCAACATTAATGCAAAGCTAAAAAAATATAAAAAAAATTCTTTACGTTTCCATAGCACCCTAGATACATCAGGAGCCCTACGGCCATCATCAATTTCTGTAAAATTAAAACATATATCAAAACTTATCAATAGATAGAAGAAAAAAAAAATTTTGCATTACTTGGCGAATATTGTGTTCCCTTATAGTATGCATTTTGTGGTCCTTGTGGCGGTGAAGGACTTCTAGCACGTTTTATACCAGTTTTCACAATATTTTGTTGTCTTGGAGGCAAGAATACCTGAGCATGCGGTGCGTTATGCATTTGCGCAAACATTTCACTACAAAATTCAATTTGAAGAATCATTAATGAAATGATCATATATCTACAAGTTTGTGCTTTTACCTATCTTTTTGTTGTTGTTGTTTTTTGCGATTTTCATCCTCATTAAGTACTTTTTTCAATTGCAAAAATAACGACTGCTTTTCATTTTTGAGATCATTCAATTTAATTTCTAATTTGCTAATTTGTTCTCTTGTTTCACCCAGAGTCATAACATCCTAAAAAAAGGTTAAGAAATGAATTCGAAATTGGAATTTTTAAAAAAATGCAATATTCGTTTTGTGCAAAGTTTAAGGATTATTACTTGTCTTTCACGAGCTTCACGTTCTTTTCTCAATCGCTCTTCTTCTATTTCTGCCTCATGTTCTACGGTTATTCATTTGGTTTTATTTAAAAAAAGTAAATTAGAAAATAAAATCAATTACCTTCCTTTTTACGCTGTCTTTCTTTTAATACATGAGCTTTAAGAGCTGCATTTAAATTGAGCTAAAATTTATTCAAAAAATAATTAAATTGACTGGAGATGAAAATAAGACCTTATATTACTTTGGCTCTCGCCTCACGTTCTAGCTTTTCTGCCTGCGTTGTTGCTGCAGGCATTTTACTAGATTTATTTTTTTCACCAATTTTCAATATTTATATTAAATCTTTTATAAAAACTTCGTTTATGCAACGTTTCTGAGTCTACTCAAGTTTTGTAGTTTTATAAAAACAAATTGAAAAGTCTTTTAAATTAGCAAAAATTTATTTTATTTTCATTAAAGTTCTTAATTTAATATTATTCTTTTCACATTATAAAAATCACAATAAACAAATAAAGTCTTCTAAACTGTCTCTTTTATGAAATGTCAAAAACGTTTCAGGGTCTTGTAAAATTTTATTTGACATTAATGAAATAGATATGATGTAGGAACTTGCTATTAAGATTATGGGGATAGTTAAACTCAAAATTCTTTTCATATTTTTGTAGAGATTACGGCAGTGGTATTATTATAAGTTTTTAAGTATTTTTTAATTTGAAAACCGAACAAAAAGAATTTTCCGTGGCGAAATGTCAAAATTCACATAGAATATAAATTTTTAAATGGGACTGATCAGCATAAATTGAAATAACCGCACGAATTTAACGGCGGTAAAGTATACCAAAATTCTATTTCACCGCTAGCGGTTTTTGACATTATCCGTTTCCAGTAGATTTTGTCGTTTCGTTGTTTCTGGGTTCATAACGGAAATCGCACGCCATTTCCGTTCACCGTTTTAGTTTCGTTTTTCCTAATTAACTGATTTATGTCAGTTCTTTATTTCCGTTTATTATTTCTTACCAATTCCTCATGGTTGTTATTTAAGATAAGAATATTTTTATATGATAGGTGTTTGTTAAAAGAAATCTTATTTAATATTTTTTTTAATAGCCAAGTTTTTTCGGTAATCTATTGAAAGGGTGAAAGAATCATAAATGCATGATATTGTTCCGATAGCTCATATTATATTAGTTGCAAAAATGTTTTTAATTTAAAAAGAATAAAATAAAAGTTATTAACCATAATAAAATCAAAAAGTACAAAAAAAAGAAAAGGATTATTTACGAGTTTTTTTTATAAAAATGTCAAATTGAATAATTAATATGATGTTTTGTATATTTACGTATATATAATGCAAGTAAATAGTCTGATTAAAATCCATGAAAACATTTTAGAGAAGTACACCAACTTTTTTTTTATCCAAATCACGATTATAAAAGCTTCTTCAGAGTTTTAATTCCAATTCTTGTAAAATCAAAATATCAATTTTAATAATACTTTTTTAAAATTGTAAAATTTTCCTAAAGTAGATGAAATCTGCAATGCATTTAATCAGCAATTAAAATTGCATTGCTGAAAAAGCCAAGTTTGGCAGTAGATTAGTATTATACAATTTATTCGCATTAGAATATCGTGCCACATGCGATTTCAAAATTATCTTATTTTTAAAATAAAGTAAAATAATTGGAATTGGAGCTATAATGTTACCGGTTAGGAAAACAAATATCACTTAACCGAATCAATATCACTTAACTGAATTTTTGGCTACTTTAAATCCAAGCTGAGCAATATTTTATTTTTAATTGAAATGGACTTAGGTCACTTTGAAAATAAACGATCCATTTAAAATTTATTCATAAAAGAGAATTGTTTTTTTTTTCAAAATTTATTGTGTTATTAAAATGTCATCGTTCTGGTTGTTTTCATTATTAAAATAATTTTTTAATTTAATTATAATTAAAATATAGCTAATGCGTTTCAGCTTGCCTTTTATTAATTTATCACTGTTTTTTTATTTTATTAAAATCAATAATAATTTAAAAATATATGTAAATGAAGAAAAAATTCTAAAAAAAAGCAATTTTCAACTTTCTGGGTTTCTTCCAAAATTTCAGATTATTTTGAAGTTACAATTTCATTTTATAATATCATAATTATGTATGTATGCATGTATATCGCAAGAATTATTAATAAATATGAATTTTGAGGTGTTGATTTAAACTACAATTTATTCTTTGTTGCAATTTTATAGCAATTAATTAAGTTTTATTGCAAAATTTCAATGGAAATGTAAAATTGAATTTATTACAATAAATTTTTTAAATAACATTTACAATAAAACATATTTGTATAATATTCATATCAATTGGGTTTCCGAAAATTTCATTTATTAATTAGAAATAATTTTTTCAATTCGTTTTATGAAGTTCAAACATGGTTGATGTTGCTACTATCAATTTTATTTTATTATAAAAAGAAAAATAAGGCTTTGTTTACATCTACATATGAGTAAATTTTTTATTTTAATTCATTTTTTTAATATTAAATGTTTAAAAAATTTAAATGTATTTTTTCATGTTAAATGACAAAATGTAACAAAATCTCCACCCATTTTTAATATTCATGCGATTTAGAATAAGTAATTAAATTATTTATTCTATAAACTAACAAAATAAAAAAAAAAATAATAAAAATTTAATAAAATTTTGTTAAAAAATTATTGAAAAAAAAAAATATTTCATTTTTATTTAATAATAATTATTTATGACTAGAAACATTATTTCATAGTGTCAATTTTTATGTTGTAAAAATTTAATGTTCAATTCCATACTCGTGTAAATATGTACACGTAGTTAATTTCGTATACAATTGAAGGTTTTTAATTACAATTTCGGTTAATTATATAGGTATACGTATGTATAACAAAATTAATGTACAATACACCCCTGCGACAAAAGTGAATTATCTAAAAAAAAATATAAATTTTCAGATTCCAACACAATTTGCTTTTATAATTTATATCTATGTATAATTTGTTCAAATTTGTTTAAAAGTTTTAACATCGTGCTTGATTTGTATTTGAATTGCCATTATATAGCTCAGTTATATTTTACCCTTTTTGTTTGTTTTAATTCTTTATCTAGCAAATTAAGATTGTTTTCTATTTTTAACTCTAAAGGTATAGATTATTGTACATATTTAAGCCTCCATCCTTGGTTTTTTATTTCCTAAAATATTTTAAACGAAAATTAAATATATTTCTTAAATTTTAGTTATGTATATCACCAGCATAACCTTATCTACTGGATAGGTACTCTGGACACATGTCATTTTAAATACTATATAATGAGCCCAATCATAACAATTTTTCTCTGATCAGATAACCAGATCAGAGTTTCGATTATGATGTTGATAGGACTGAGTCGAGGCAGCTTCAATATTATTCTCATTGCACGGCTTTGGATTATCTGCAAACTATTAAGATCTTCTTGACATCTCGAAGTCAATTATATGATGGACCTATATAATATCTAAAAATACAGCATATTAAATTTAATTTACTATATTAAAATTATTGTGGAATGAAATGTGCTCCAATTGAAGTGATGTCATATAATATAATACGTATAAGACATTATTTTATATAAGTATATGATTGAGTTTTCTATTTGATAAAATATTATTAAATTAAAAAACTAGAATAAACTTAAAATCAACCTAAATTTATTATTGCTATTTTGTTCTTATTAAAATTACTTTAATAACAATAAATTCAAACAATTTAATTTTTATGTACGTACATATATATGTAAGTACATATTTGAATTGAATAATTTTAAATATTACATTAAGATTAAAATATGTTGTTATATTGTTATATAGAATATGTGTACATACACACACAAATATAATTATATAAACAAGTTCAAATTGCAAAAATTGAATCAAAGAATTTTTCAATAATCAATTATTATACCATTTGTGGGCAAAAAGAAAAAAAAATGTCAAAACAGATATAAAAATTAAATTTTAAGTTAAATTTTAAATAATATTATTGTGTATCTGCTTAATTATTATATAACGAGAGGTGTAGCGCTAAATGCAGAAGTAACTTACAATATAAATTGCTGAACAAGGCCGCTGGCTAAAGGCTAAGTTTAATATTTGAAAGCACAAGTTCTTAATATGTTTATTCACAAGAAAAATATATGTAGTGCAACGTTTTAACAAAAGAAGGAATAAGTATGGTATAGGTTGTTAGGTTCATCAAATGATGCTATGCATATCATGATGCATACATAATGAAATCCAGTATCATGCATCGGTTTCCTTTAAGTAAAACCATTTGAATAGAACTATATGTATGTATATAGAACATATTTTATAGTCGTCACTCGTCCTTATAATCAAAGTACAAGGTGTATTGTGTGGTAACTGTTTATTATACAGGACACCTTATATTTACATAAATATTATTATAAATTTTTACAGCTTCGAGTTTAAATCAAGGTTATCGCATTGAAATACATATTCCATTCTTGTTTTAACATTTAGTTTCTTTAACTTTTCTAGATTTCATTCACATTTTAGTTTTTCTTTTTTATAATTTTTATTTTTTGAATTCAATAATGCTGAATATACCAATAATATAAAGCTGAAGAGCTTTAATTTTTACATATTTTGAATTTTCAGTAGTAAATGAAAAAAACTTTAATAAATTTATTTTTTGTTTTTATGTTTTGTGGCGTCAATAGTTATAATTGTTACTTTGCAATTTTTTTTCAATTAATTTCACTTTTGGCAAATAAATCACGAAAAATAAATTATTTATTTAATTTTTTTTGTTTTCACCTTAACGAAATTAAGAGTACAAAAATAATTTAAAAATAAAATATCTTTTCAGTTTTTTTTTTACCAAATTTTTGTCTGTCTATATTGGCAAGAAGGCAGAGAATAAGTATAGAGAAAAGTGTTAATTCATGCATAACCAAAATCTTGGAAGTACTTCTTATTATCAGGACTATTTGCTAAAAATAAAGTTTTACATTATTTTTTTTTATCATTATAAATACTTAAATGTTTTTTCTTACCCTTGTTCAAATTTCTCTAAGCCAATATATAACATTCATACTTAATATGTATTGAAATATTTAGTGGACAAATGTCCCCATAGTACAAAACTACTCAGCCTAGAATGATTTCCATAAGTTTACACATTCAAACAAACAATTTCTTCTTTTTAAACTATTAAGAAGGTTTTAGATTAGCCAATTATAAAAAAAAAATGAAATAATTGAACAAACCTTTCAATAATCTGTTAATTCACAAATTTAAAGTTATAAATAGATTCCCGTTGAATCAACTCAAGCCGTAGTAATATTACTTTCCACTCATAATGGTTAATAGCCGTAGTAATATTACTTTCCGCTCTTTGGTTAATAATTTTAAATGAATTTAAAAAAACTCTTTCCGCTAAATAAAAATGATAAAGAAATATTCCATTATTACAATACCCTTTATTTCTGACTAACTTATATTTAATTTTCAAATAATTTCGCACGTTTAATTATTATTATTAAAAATAAAATTATTAAATAAAAATGTAAATATCAGCAAAAAAATAACTACGCTGTGTAATAATGTAAACAAATAATTTTTGGTACTTTTACCCTTTAATGTCATTCACAATAAAAATTTTTTAGTTCTATGAACTTGAAAATTACACATTTTATTGTAAATATTTTTAGTGTATATATTAAAAATGCATATATACATATATATTTTTGCGTAAGTTAAATACACATTTTGACACGTAAACGCACGAATTATTTTCATATTACATAATATTATAAAAAACTTGATCATATACGTCTAAATATTGGCAACTTTGAGAAATTTTATTAGAAACATTTTTTGAAAAATATGCAAAATTTTAAAAATTTTATTTTAAATATGTGTAAAAATTTGTCATGGTTGCTTTTAATACGTCAAATTACCTTTAATAATTTACGGTAATTTTCGCATGTTCTCTGATAATGTCATCGAATTTGCTGAATCATATTTTGCTTTTTCGAATTAAGTATTTTGTGTTTTTTTTACAATTGTACTTAATTAAGCACTAAAAATTTATTTTAGATGACATCTTTTATTTTTTATGAGCTATGCGTAAATATGCAAAATTTGCAATATTAAATTAAATGTGCATTTTATAACTCTAATAAAATTTCCAATGTTAATTTTTATTAATAAAAATTATTTCCGAATAATCAGTTTTCATTATTTATATTATTTACTGTTTTTTTTCAACATATAATTATACGATGTTAAACATCAGCAAAGCAAAAATTTGATTTTGCTATCCTTTCTCACTGTTTTCAAGAAATCTTACAGATGGAAAAATTTTCATAATAAATTACAATTTAACTAAACTTATATAAAAAATTAATCGAACTTATTGTGATTAATAAAATATTTGACATTAGATTTCCGATAATTGGCAAGACAGCTTTAGTTTTCAAATTAAGGTAAACTTCTTTCAGTCGAATAGGCAAATGACACAAAAAGTTTAACAATTGATATTTAATTGTTTGGCAGATAATATGATTATCGAATGAATACTCTGAACTTTTCGATAACGATTTCATGCGCTGTTTTCAAGAGTACTTTTACGTTTTAAATGCCTCTACAGTACGAATAAAAATTTACAATAAAAATATTTTTGTCTTAAATTTTAACATTAGAATATAATTTTGTATTAAATATCAATACAACAATTTTGCATCTAAGAATTTACATTACATATTGAATTATATTTGCATGCAGATAACGGTATAACAGAACTTGGATTGTCATTAGAGAAAAATATAATGCAAAACAAATGTTTATACGTGCGTGAGCACATATATTTGTATTTTTATATGAATGATTTTGTATTTTACTTATGCAGTGTGTAAACCACATTATAAAACATTTGAATATAATGAGAGCGAATACCTGTAGCTAATATCATATAATATTTTGTGAGTTAGAGTATGACGTTTTGATTTGACAAATGAATTTATCATATGTATATATATACGAACATGAATAAAACATGAATATAACAATAAATGCTTTTTATTTGATTTTTTGTTTTCTATTAATTTAAAAAGGGTGTTCCAATTTGTGTGAGAACGTAGTTAAACAATCGCGATTGTTAATATATAATATATTTATATATGCATATGTACATAATATGTACGTACAACTAATTTTGTACAGTTTTTTTCTAAAGGTTAAACTATGTTTTACGATAGACAGCAACTAAATATTTTGCAAGTGTATATTTTTGCGTTAATTAATTAATTACAAAAAAAATAATAAATCTAGGTCATTTTTTTATAATAATATTTTATTTAATATTCAGACCGATTCATTAAATTATGGAATATACCATTGAAAATATTATAGAAAACATTTATGTATATTTGATTGGATTTAGAAATTTATCGTATGTCAAATTACAAATAATGGGCAATAATTCATAATTCTGGTTAAACTGAAATGATTTTGATACGAAATTTAAACTAATCAGTGTAAACTAAAATCCCTTGTATTATTTTAGCTTTATACTAAAGGTTGCCATATTAAACATTGTTCATTTTTTGTTAGATAGGAGTTGGATGACATTTTTAGCCATCAATTTAATTATATTAAAATAATTTTTATTTATTAAGTATGTAAAGTGTTCATTAAATAAAATAAAATATGCTAGGTGAGCATATTTAATAATAATAATAAACTAATATGGCATAATTATAATGTGTATATGGTAATTATGAAGTCTTCATAAACTTTGTCCGCTCGTAATTGTGTGTGTATTCACTACTCTATTCACTATAATGTGCACCTTTATTTTTTTTTTTATGTTTATTTGCATTAGCAAGTGTGTACATTGTTATTGTATTTTATTTTGTTATTTTTGTAAATATTGTCAGTGTTGCAAAACATAATTTAATGCCATTGTATGGGTCAAATATTTATTTTCATATTCCAATTTTAATGTTTACCTTTGTTATTATTATTGTAATGTTTTTTTATTTTCTTTTAATGAATTCAATGTCAGGTTTACTCGACGAATATATTATGCATCATAAGCATTTTTGTATTCTATAATGACTTAACAGTGAATTCCGAATGATTAATTGTCTTAGAAATGAAAATTAAATGATTTGCTTAATTTTAAAACCACAAACCTTAAATTTTCTTGAAAATATATTACTAATTATAAATAAATATCGAGTATTGTAGATTGTAGAATCTAATTGTATGCTCTATATTATTATTGAGAAATAATGAAATGGATTAATCTAAACTCGACATTATAGAGCATTTGATATAGTTCATAATAAAAAAATCTGTTTTCGCTTGATTTCGCCTTAAAAATTATACGATTACGAATTACGATTCGTATTTTAGCGAAAACTTAATTTTATAATCAGAAGAACAAAAGCAAAAATGGAAGCAATTACATGGATTTTACTGTTTATTATAAAAATTATATAACAACAATAGAATTTTATTGTTGTGTTTTTTCTATGTGGAATTTGTGAAATGAATTTGTAACCATTCAGTAATTTTTATTGTGACATTATTGAAATTTCTCAACATTAAAATTATATGTACACATGTCAAATACTCGACTTTCTTATTATCAAATGGTTTTTTGTAATAATTTTAATTAAAAATATTTAAATATAAATGTTATATAGTACACCACAATGCAAAAATTTTTAAATTTCTTGTACGTTGCGTAAAACTTTTCGATGATACTCGTATTCTTAATCTAAAGAAATCTGGTAATTCGCCGCATTTAATACCAAACTGTCACATTCGTCAGATTCTAGTGAATTCGGCATGCATAATAAATCGAGCGAAAGCGCGTACTTATGTCGCAATATTATTTTTATTCTCTATATTATTTTTAATTAAGAGATGCATACAAAAACTTCATGCGATTGAAATTTTTATGAAATTTCAAAAAATAAAATAAGTTTTTATCATATTTCCTTCAAAATTGTCTCATCGTTTTTTATCTTAAATTTTATATTAATATCAAAATTTTTCAATTGCAATAAATTTAATCATTATTTAAATATTTAATTTATTTAAAACGTAATAAAAATAACTTAATTAATTTTTGTTTATTTAGCAATCGTCTGGATGTTAATATTGTCATCTTAAAATGTTAATAAAAATCTTAATGATAAAAATTAAAAATCCACTTTATAATTATCGTTCATATGTCAAATGTCAATTTAATTTTTTAATGTAATTTAATATGTTTTAATATATGCATTTTTCTTTTGTTAAAAGTTATTAATGACCATATTTAGAAATTTTTAAAAATTAATCGACTTTTGAAAGATTTTTTGATTGTTATCCTTAAAATATATTATACATTTTAATATTTGTTAGATGATTCACAAGTTATAACTTAAATATAATAATTTAAAGCATCACAGAAAAATTTTAAAATGAATTTTTTGAATTGAGCTTATTTGAAATTGAATTAGTTTTTTTAAAATTATACCAAAAAATTAATAAATGAATTAAAATTTTATTTGAATTATATTAATTGAAAACCTCATTCTAATTTTTCACTGTTATACTGTACAAATTAAAATTTTAGGTTATGATTTCAATGAAATACTTTTAGTATTGTTTTTTAATTTTTGCTATTTGCATGATTTTATCTCATGTTCAATCTGATTTTTCTAGTTGTAACTTGACAGATCTATGCCAAGTGCTCTTGGGGTGTCCGGATATTTTTGAACTTTGTAAGCCACGGATGTAAAATACCCTCAAATCCTTTTTTATCACTGGTGGTTTTTTTTTGACTTTATCTGTTTCCTGTATGTGAAAATATGCAAAATAATGAATAGTTGATTTTGTCGTTTCGCTGTTGTTCTAGGTTAACATCGGAAATCGTCCACCGTTCCCATTCTCCGCTTTTATTCTGTTTTTTTACAATTAGGTTGAAACTTTGGAACAATAAGGTTTTCGAAAAAAAGTGAACACAACCTATATTGCTTTCAAGCAATTTTTTATTTATCATCGGTTCCAGTTAAATTTATTTTTTCTGTAAGTTTCAGGTTCTTTTTAAAATTATTTTTGTGTTTTTAAATTTTATGTTAAATTTTAAGAAATCAAATTAATTATTAGCGAATTTCTTTCTTAAAAAAAGACCCTAAAAATTTTCTAAATTTAGTAAGTTTTCTAATCGAATGGAATATATGCACATTTGTATGCACATATTTATGTACATGCATTTAAATACATACGTAAATCTTGTGTATATGGTGTGCATTTATTCGAATCTTTAAAATGACTCTTCCTATGTATATATTTACGGAATATCAGAAAAAAGGCAAATTCAAAGTTCATTCATTTAACTTTAACTTGATTGGTTTTTGAATATAAAAAAAACGAATAAAACTTGAATGAAAATAAAGTCTGCAATTTCAAATTCTTATGTTTGTTTTAGTTGTTTACATTATACAAAATTCTTCTTTGTTTTCTTTTTATTTTGATTATTTTTAGTCAATTGGTCGGTCAATGCAAGCGAAAGTTTGAGTTCTTGAAACTGATATAGCCTTAAATACACACGAGATATTTGAAACGCACCTTTAATTTTGAATATATATATATAAATTTATGAGCGTATGCAACGTTCATTTAGACTGTAGGTGTACAATGTGGTCCGTTTAAATGCATATTGATTTGTAATAAAAAGAATTTTCCTTATGTCATGTTAATAATTTTCGGAAACAAAAGAAAATTGACGATTCATTTAACCTGGAATTGTTCAAACAACAAAACTACAAAAGAATTATTAAAGGTATTAATGAGCTAACACCCTGAAACGAAAGATATTTGATGAAGTATGTAAACAAAATTTTGACATTGACATTTTCCAGAAGTTACTCTTTTATGTAATTTATAGATCAAGTCCTTTTTGGTTACCGTTGTTAAAATTTTTAATTGTAAATTGTCACTTAAGTAGTTAAAACCAAAAGGATAAATTTGAAAAGCGAATATTTTATTTAAAAAATATTTTATTTAACCAGAAAAATGTTTGGAGTTTACACTTTTACAATGAGACACCTTGTACATCAATTAATGACGATGACTTTTCTTTAAACTCAAAAAGTTCATATTGAGAATTTTTGAAGTTCAAGGTTAAAAGGGATATTTTAATATTCACTTGATTTTTATTTATGTTGAATGGCTTCATATAGAGTTGATACTGATTTGAAAGTTATTTTGCATATTTACCGGCTTTGACGCATCTTTATTTTCATTTGCTTTGTTCTTTGTTGTTTGTTTTTTTTTGAAAGATGTCATTGTATCTTATATGTATGAATATCCACAAATATTTTTGCGTTTACAACATAATATTTTATTTTAAGATAAAAGTCATAAATTAAGCAGATATTTTGGAATATCTTGCAAAAAAAAATTATTAATATTTTATCAAAGAAATTTTTTTTCTTAAATGAAATTAAAATTTATGTAATAAAATTAAAACAATATTGACAACATAAAGGCATTGGGTTGTGGCAATTTTTGTTATTTAAAAATAAATTTTGTCATTTTTGAACTGAGATGTGTGGACAGTATTTTAATAAAGAATGAAAAAACCTGATAAAAAGCTACAAAAAAAATTATTAATAGAATTTTTGTCAAGAGATTTTAATTAATGTTTTCAACTCGCTATATGAACTTAAATGGACTATGGTTTATGTATGTAAATTTTGGTGTTAAATTTAAAATGAATAAAAATATTAGATTACAATTTTCAATTAATCAAATTTTCCCTAAAATAATGTCATAACTAAAAAAATTTTTTTGTGAATTTCTAAATTCGAATCTCTTAATATTACAGCTCAATTTCTCGGTTATAACTTTAAAAGTATTCGCCTTAATTGACCTTAAGAAGAAGGTTCACTTGTGCTGATAATACCACCAAGGTAATTGAAGTGAGTGACATGCTATATTGGGTTCAAGTTAGCTTAGTTGATTTTTAGACCTATTCTTCGGCCTGTTCGCCAAGTTTGGTCAGTTTTATACTTATGTCTATGAATGTATGGAATAACAGTACTATGTCGCCTGCGAAGTGAAGATCTTTTAGGCAACATCAGCTCTTAGTGATGTTAACCCTTTCATTGCTCCATACTCCGTTTATCACGGTTAGCTCTAAAAAGCTGTGGGAGTAATCCATCAGAGTGCTCACCGGCGTTTTTCTTTATTTTGGCTATGGATTCCGTTATTTCTCTTTTTGACGGAGGGATCTGGTTAACTCTGCGGACTCATCTCCTCGATTATTCACTATATTCTTGCTGTGCTTGGCTCATGGGGGTGGGCATATTCCCCAATGGCTGAAAAATTTTCAATGCTAAAATGCTGCTTTCTCAATACAAGTAAAATAAAATCAGCATTTTAATAAAAATGATGATTCTACTAGCACTAGCTGATTGCTGAGCTTTTGAATAAATTAGATTAGACTCGAAAATTTTATATTTCTTAAATGAACTCGAAAATTTCCTACTTAGTACAGTGCTCTTTAAATGATTTCAACTTTTTTCCGTAATTATATGACTTCCCATCATTCATCTTTCAAAATTTTGATGAATATGAAATAAATCAGAGGTTAAAGAATTCAATATAAATATGTGAGACCGGAAAGAATAATGCTTGCTAAAATTATATAAGTTTACCAAAATGTTAAGTTATAATGCGAGCTCACATTTTATATATTTATTATATATATTGTACTGTGTATTTTAAGAGCAAAGTTGGTTAAACTTAATGGTGTATTCAAATTGCGTATTGTTTAATTTACTAATAGGTATTCAAAATTTTATTCAAAAATTTTCTTATTTATATTATTTAAAATAATTTTCTATTGAGGTTTTGAAATTAAATCAAATGCAGTTATGCGCTTGGTTAACAAATATCTCAGAAATATATGTATATGTAAATTTAAATTTCCAAATAATTTAGTAGATCTTGAAATTTTTTCAACCCGAGCAAAGAAACCACATTTTTCTTTTCTTTTACAAAATTTTATTACACAATATTTTTTTCACCATTATATTTTCAACCATGAATTTTCCTTATACACATTATAGCTTTAATGTACATACATATACATTCATGTATATAAAATTACATTATTTTCTGTTATTTAAAATAAAACTTCCTTATTTACATAATGTTATATGTTAAATTAACACAATTGGATTTAATTCTTTCTTTATTTTTTATTTCATTTTTGTGTGCTACCCATTTAAATTAACAATTTAACAATTTTCATATAATGGTTACTATGTTTCAGTTATTATACATAAAAATTTGTTATATTATTATAAAAAAAATCATGCACTATTTATTGTTACCAACGTTTTGTTTTTATGTTGTCTCTTTCTATTTTATTCACATTTTTAGTGTGTACTAAATGGCTATATGGGTAGCTAAATGAAAGGCAACAAATTACATGTTATTTGTAAGTTTTATAAATGATACTGCCGTCAAAGTTACATACATATTTTACAATTTTTATTATAAGAGATTAAATAAAAGATACTTTAAAATAAATAAAAATTAAATATTTTTTTATTGTATTAAATTAAATTATAAAAGTAAAAGGGTAAAATATAGAGAAGAGATTGTAAAATGGGTAAGAAAAAAGGTGGATCTAAAAATAAATTAGCACGAATGTCTGAAGAAGAGCGTGCAAGATATCTTCAGCATAGAGCTGAACTTGAAGAAGAAGCGAGAAGAAGAAAACAACAATTGATTGCTCTATATATGAAGGTTTGTATATTAACTAAATTTGAAATATTAAAGATTTAATTTTTTCTCAAACTTTGAGTGGCATATTCTCTTCCTTATTTTGACAATTATGCCCTTTATATCTATATTATTATGTGGAAGAGGCGCATAGAACAATTGACTCTAATCGATTTATAATATTGAAAAATTAAAATTTTTAGCCAAATTTTCTATTCGAAATATTGAAACCTCGGTTGGGGTTTCGAAATATTGAGCCAACAATAAACTGTTTTATTTTGATGAAAAATTAAAAGAGAAAAAAAAAGACTATGTATGTGCAGGGAATACGCAGGATACACTTCAATTAAAAAAATTTTTTAGAAATGATATTTTTACAGCTCTTTAAAATTTTTGTTTCTACAAATTTTTCTGTCTCTGATTATAAAAAGAATACCTTGTATTGATAATTCAATCTAGACCATTTTATCTAATACACCTTTGGCCTTTTAATTGATTTCCTGATCTGGTGTTGTGACCATGAATGTTGCAGTTGTTTAGTATTTTTAGCAAAAGTTTTTCTTCACACTTCAATACCATACGTTACTACGCCATATGAAACAGACTGAAATCTGCTGACAACTTAACATTATTCAGTACTCTACAACCTATTTTTTTAAATAATCGCTCTGGTTTCATTGACTAGATCATTCACATGGTAGTTTCAATTCAACTCAATATCTACATATATTGTAACTCCCAGGTATTTTTATTTGTCTACTGATACTATTCTCTTGTCACCATAAACTACAAATAGGTTAACGTTTTTAGTTTTTATTAACATTAGTTTTGTTTTGTAAAAGAATGTGTTTAGGAATATTTAAAATAATATACATTAAAATGTGCCTCTCAAATCAAATCCATTCTTCAAAAATTTTAATTTGTAATTAAATTTTTATTAATTTGTTTTTGCTTTTCTTTCACAGAATAAATTAAAACGTGAAGAAGCATTTACACGTTTAAATTTAGCAAAAATAAATCAAGAATGGCGTTCAATTTTACGACAGGTTAAATGTCAATCATTGAAAAGAGAAATAAATGATGTTGAAAATTTATTTCAAGATGCATTCGAACAAAAGAATCGTATTATTCAACAATTACTTAGTGATTTGGATGAAGCTGAAGATATGTATTCAAATTTACAACAAAGTCATATGGAAAGTATTGATAAAATAATGTGTAAGTTTTTGAATTTACAATTTGAAGTTACTAAAACTTGTAATAAATAATATGCGATTTTTTTAGCAATACAATTTGAACGAATGGATTATTTCAAAAGTTCTTATATCGAACAGAGAAATGAAATTATATTTGAAGCTGATCAGGATTTTAAGGAGTACCGTGAGCAACGTGATAAAGCTCACCATTCCTTAGAAGCATCATATTTTACTTTAGAGAAAAGTGGTGAAAATCAATTTAAAGCATTGCATGATGATTACTTACAAAAATTGGATGATATTAAAAGTGAGGTGTGTGACAAATTTTGGTCTTCCTTTTTTAATAAATATAGTATTATGTTTGAATTCATTTTGGTAGGACATACATCTGATATATTTGAAGTGTGGTGAATATTGATACAGTATGGCGAATATACATAATATATGATGTCATATATTTACAAAGATTTATGTAGTTTTAACAACACTGAGGCTGAATGCCTTTATACTTTCATAATTTAAGTTAGAATGTTCAAAATAGAATGATGTTATATCGAAGGTTCACAGAAGTATCGATAATCGAAAATGGACATTATAATTATTTTCTTAAAGTATGTGAAATTTCGGAACAGTCAGTTTGCTTTAAATTATTTCTTGATTGCATTCCACGTTATCTGAATAACAAAAAATACATACTTATATATTTTTATAATATTTTATTAACACAATATTTTACATATAGATTATTAAAATGTAGTAATTTTAATATATAGATTTATTATTAAAATGGTGTAACATTGGCATAACATACATATATATATTTTGGTTAAAGTACAATTGTACTTTCATCCCAATCATCACAATTAGCTTTTGCATAATCTGTCATACAGTTGATTAATTTTTTAGAAAATTCACATTTATCCTTGTGTTGTTTTTCAATTTCAATTAAATGGAAACAATCCTTAACCGATTCTGTGTAAAATTCTCTTAAATCATTATTTTTAACATCTTTTGTTAATGTTTGTATAACTTTACGTTTATCTGGATATTCATCATTATTTAACTGAAAAATTATACAAAAATATTAATAAAATAATTAACAGTATTTGTTTAAATGAATAAAATGCTAGTATAGATAAGAAGAATTAGGCAAAATACATTCGCAGACACCTACATTGGAATTTTATAAAATACATAGATTGACAATAGATTGTTTATAAATTTGACATAGATTGTATATATGAATTGTGCCAATCATAATCTATATCAAGTAGATTTTTTTGAATAAACGTAATTGTAATAAAATACTCAGGAATTATAATACGAATGAACTATCAACATTTTTATTTGTTATGAATTAAGATATGATCTGATATTTTAATCTTATATTAATTAATTTAGCTGCTTATAAACGCTATATTTAAAAGACGTCAAAGTACATTCTATTAAAAATACGTCATTCTAGTTTAATTTATTATTGACATTTATTATTTGTGCACAGTCAAAACTTTGTTATTTTTTTTAAATTTCAAAACACTGATGACATTTTTGAGTAACTCGTAATGTAAGACAATTTCGAGAGGTTTATTTTTTTTATTTCGAAAAATCTATAACAAAATTACATAAGGTCGATGGATCAATATATACTTAATTAATTTAATTTTATATTAAAGTTGAGAAAGACAAAAAGAAAAACCCTTGACATTTTTATGATGATTCGGTAATTTTCTTATTGGTAAAGTGAACTTCCTCTTTCATTTTATACAATACACTTTTTCCTTTTTGTTGCAATCCATTGTAAGTACCTACATATATACTAATTTCTTGTATCGTAATAAAGTATATAGGTATACAAAAAGGTAACAAAACTTTTTTTTATTTATATATTTGCTATTACTTAATAATGAAATTGTTAAGCCACAAAAAACATAATAAAATGTAAAGTCTAAATAATTTATCAACCGGAAAAAATAACCATGAAAAGTTTTTACAACATCTAAGATATTTACACAAAAATATTCACTGTCGTACTTGCTTTTAAGGTAATTACAAAAAAATTTACTAAAGTACCTTTAGGGTGAATAAAAATTTAGTAAGAAAATAGTATTGATACTTTATTTTTCTCCTATAAATATTCTAATAGCGATACGGGTGAATTAATGATAAAAAATATTTGCACCGTTGTGACTTCAAAAATTAATTATACAAATCTGCCTTCCAAATCTTCCTTTTTATATGAAGATTCATTATGAAAATGCCCTATTCGGGTAGTATTCGGGCAATATTAAAAGCTAAAAATCAAGATAAATATTAATGTGCATAATATGTACATATATGAGAATTTTATAATAATATTTGAAAAATTTTTAATTAAATATTGAATAATGAGTTTGAAGGAAGATTCCGTGCTAGCTTTATATAATAATTGAAGGTTGAACTGCAAGATGACATTTAATAAATATAATTTCATAAAACGTTGAAGTGCTTTTCTGTTGTGTTTTCTTTGTTGAAATTTCGGTCATTCTATTCAGTTAATGAAAAACACAACAGTCGCACCAACAGGGTAACCAGAGCCCGTCAAGTAAAAGAGAAATAAGTGATACCATACATAAATTGAAAAACAACAAGGCAGAAGGCAAAAATTTGTATTTTGTCTAAACCCTCTTCAAAGCGGGCTTAGACAAAATAGTTGACATTATGCATAATGAACAAGATTTGTTACACAGAACGAATACCAAAAAGCTGAAAAATGGTATCATAACAAAATTGCCGAAAAAGGGGGATCAATTTGATTGTCACAACTGGTGGGGTATTACAATACTAAACTCTGTAGTGAAGGTGTTAGCACTCAGAATTAAAAGTAAAATAATGGCTGAACTTAGAGAAGAACAAGCCAGTTTTAGGAGTGGACGAAGTTGCGTCGACCCGGATATCACGCAAAGAATAATTATAGAACAATCAGTTATGTGGCTGCTGTATTCATCTCGCCGCTGTATATCACCTCCGGCGCTGTATATCATCTCCGCCGCTGTATATCATCTTTGTTGACTTCGATACAATTGACCGAAATACACTATGGCGCTCCTTAAGAAATAAAGGAATTTTTCAGAAAATAATCAGTAACATTAAGGCATTATATGAGAACGCGGAACTGGCAATATTTCATTATGGGCGCTTGAGCGATCCAATAGAACTGCGGACGGGTGTAAAACAGAGTTGTCCAGTCTCTCCCATTTTGTTCAATGTGGTGCTTGATGAGGTTATGAAGAAAGCGACAAGTTCTGCTAGAAGAATAAAATAGACCCTAACAAATAGATTAGAAGATCTAGAATGCGCAGACGACGTAGCCCTGCTTGCGCACACACATAGTGATATGCAGAAAAAGATGAAAACCTAAAACAAAGTGCTACAGGAGTCGTTCTTCGAATATATGTGAATAAAACAAAATTCCTGAGAATAAAAACAAGTAACATCGCTCCTCTAAAAATAAACAACAACATCATAGAGGATATCTCAGAGTTCTGCTAGGTGGGTGGTATAGAATGGCATTTGGAAGACTAAGGTCGGTTTAGAGGCAGCAACACCTCGAAAGAGGTACCAAAATCAGAAAATCCGTACCGCTATATGGAAGTCTGCTATAGTCAAATCCGTAGTGCTATATGGAAGTGATAAAGAAGATGAGGATAAAGAAGAGCTATATAGATAAGGTGCAGATCGTCATTAATAAATGCCTACGAAGAATATGCGGAATATTCTCGCCAGAATAATCAACAACAAGGATCTCTGGGAACTGACGGGACAGGAACCCGTACATGCTAAAATTAGGAGAAGACAGTGGAGCTGGATTGCCCACACCCTCCGAAGGCCAATATATAATATCCCACGAAAAGCCCTTGAATGGAATCCGTAAGGTAAAAGAAAAGTAGCTAGATCTAAGGAAACATGGCGCAGATCAGTGGAAAAAGAAATAAGAGTTGCCCAAAGACATGGTCCGAAATAAAACAGCTAGTGCAAAACCGGGTCAGATGGCGAAGCTTTGTAGATGACCTATGCTCCCAAATTGAGTAGAAAAAGAGGGGGAAAAATTCAGTTAATGGAATACAAAAATACTAGCGATCCAACAATGGGGATGCTTTCACTATCACTCATATATATCAGTTTAATGTTTATCTTGTTTTTCGGTTTTTTTTTGTTTTGAAAACATATATACTTACCATATTTAATTCGCCGAAAAAACAATGAATTATACAAGCACCATCATGAAGCTGTTTTTGTTTATCTTGCTGTTTTGAATTTGATCTGGTATTGGTATTATTATGATGATAATTCCAATTATTATTATTATTATTGTTATTTCTAAAATTATTTTGTTCATTTTGTTCATTATTACCATAAATGTTGTACGTATTACTATCAAAATCTCGATTTACATTATTGTTATTATTATTATCATTATTTCTTCGATTCATATCATAGTATAATGAAGCGGGATTACCATTATTATTACCACCAGTATTACTACTACTACTACTATCACTATTGACAACTCTACCATCATTCATATTATAATCTAATGGAATACCATTATTATCATATCTATGATAATAGTTATAATTATTATTATTTTCATTATTATATGATAGTTGGTGTTGCTGTTGTGCTTGTTGCATTAGATGCTGTTGTTGCTGTTGTTGTTGATAATACTGTTGTTGTTGGTGTTGTAATTGTTGTTGATGTCTATTATTATTGTTGTTGTTATTATTGTTATTGTTATTATTATATTGATCATAATTGTTAGCAAAATATTTTTGTAAATTATTTTTTTTAAACATTTTATTATGATAATTTGTTCTTATTTGTAAATGCTCACGATTTTTTATACGATCATTATCTTCATTGTTAAATCCATCATTATTATTATTGTTATTTAAATTTTTCCATGATGGATTACCATCATTATTATTACCGTTATTATTATTATTGTTATTACTGTTGATATTATCATCGCGTACATTAAAGTATAAATTTTCAATACTTTGATTTCCAATCGTTTTTCTCACACATAAATGAATAATTTTACGTAATTCATCATCAGACGGCTCATCTTCCATACGACATTTTAATGCTGTTATTGAAAATTCTTTTATAATAATAATTAAAACAAGAATTAAATTTGTAAGAAATTTAAAAAATTTGGTATTCATTTTTTTAGTTTATTTCGTTTTATTTTAATAAAAATATTGTTAGAAATTCTAAAATAAACTAAAATTTTCAGTGGATTATAAGGGCTTATTTATACGCGTGTATTTCCTAATTATTTCAAATCTGAATTGATTTCAGGATATGCCAATCATATTATTTAATATATTTGGTTTTGTATTTCAAAATAATATAATGCAATTTTAATATGACATTTAAATATGTCTAATTATCATTTTAAAATTTGAAATATAAATTGTAAAATATATTTGTAAAAGCCCTATTTGAATTTATATAAGTCGTTTTATAAACATTTAATTTGAAGTTTTTAACTGTCAAAATATATTGTGTAATAATTGAAATGTGATATTGAAAAATAATTCACAATAGAGCCTAAAGTTAAAGTTTTTAAATTGACCTTGAATATTTTAACTTGATGCTTCGAAGATTTAAAATTAAAATAAATTTTTTGGAAACTAATTTTAATTGTCCGTTTTAATTTTAAGTGCCGCATTTACAAAATTGTTGTATAATTTATGTATAAATTTTATTCATCGTTTGAATTATAATTGAACCAATTTGTTTATTGTATTAGGTAGAAATTATTCAATTAAATTATATATACCTTTACGTAATCAGATTTATTTTAGTAACGTAACCAACTTCTTTGTTATTTTCTTTCTAATTTTTCTGTCAAAAGCAATTCTTGCGGTTATATAATTAAATTGACTAATTTTCCATTCTTATCGTTACTAAATTCGTCTCAGTGTAGTGCATACCCTACAGCACCTTCTGGAAATGAACTATGTCAAACGCACCTCGGGCTGAAACACGTCCAAAAACGTTCCCATAGTTTCGAGGAATTTAATTCTTGGCCCAAAAAGAAAAAATTACCTCCATTGTCACAGTTGGGCACATCTTCATGGCCCTTATGGCACAAATGCATGCGAGCCACTGCAAACCCGGTTTTTCGTAGACGTTCTAAGGGCCAGTGCTACATATGTAAGGAGCGGCACCACTATCATGGTATATACATCCACCACATGGCAGACAGGAAACAGCCCCATAATTTCATTCAAATACCATGTTATATTTATATGTATAAATATTAAATCGATTTTCTTTTTAAAATATAAAAATATGGCATATATGAAACTATTTGGATTTTTTGCTTTTTGTATTATTTTTGTATAGATGGCAATTAAATTGGAACACATAACCAGTACTCGTGAGGAAGAAATCGAAAATTTATGGAGTGAGCATCGCAAAATCCTAAATGATTATGTTGCTTATATGGATGAATTTTATGCTGAATATTCAGATCTGAGAGAAAAAGATGAAGAAAATACAGCAAAAATTAGAGCCTATTGTCAAGAGGTAACCAAATTAACAAATCAATTGACTGATTTAAAAATCGAAGCCGATAATACAATCGAAGAAGGTGAATCACAAGTTACCTATATGCAATCGCATCGTGACAATTTAAATAAAAAATATTTGCACTTAAAAAGGAAACTAGAAATGTCTTTGAAAAATCATGAAGATCAGTTTCGTGAATTAGGTGTTTGTGGTCATGAATCATTGACAGTAAGTTGTTTTTCCTATTTTTCAAAATTTTCACCAAAACAATTTGTTATTTTGTTATAGACTTTAAAAAAATATTACAAAAAAGGTGAACAATTAATGCAACTTGCAGCTGTTTGTCGACGTTTAGAATCAGAGCGTGAAAAAGTCATTCCATTTGACTTTGCTAAGAGGCCGGCTTTTGAAAAAAGTGCAGATGAAATGAAACAACCCCCTGAAGATTTTAAAGAAGTATGTGTCTACAAATTTCTTTTTTATTCTTATTTATTCCCACATTTTTAGCTTTTAATTTTTCTCTTTTTTCAATGTAGAAAGCCTTAGAGAATTGGTATAGCATGGAGTTATTTTGGGAACGAGTTAATCGTGTTAAGTTAGATAATGCATGTTTAAAAGAAGAAAAATTCGGATTGGAAAATGAAAATGAAATGTTAAAAGCTCAACTTAAAGATTATTTAACAGCAGTAACTATAGCATCTGGTCCAAATGGTAATATTCATGATAGAATGTTTAGTCGTCCAAGTAGCATGAAAGTTCAAAAAGTTGTACGAATTGATATGAATGATTTTAAAAAACCTGGATCTTCACCAGCTGGCGGTGTTCATCCAATGAGTTATAAAAAATTAGGTATTAAAATTAAAAGAAGACCATACACTTGTGTTGAAGCGAATTTATCAAATGCTGTACGTTCACAGAAACTAATTGCTAATAAAATGACTACTGCTAAACTGGGTGCAATAGTTTGGTAAAATAAAAATATTTTTTTTTTGGTTTTTTATATATTCCCAAAAGTATTGAGAGGAATAAAAATCAGTATTTCTAAAATAACCAATTTTTTTTTATGTTTTAAGTTGAAATGCCCAAAAATTATGTATGAACCACAAATGGATTTTTGGTTTAAGCATATTGTGTAATAAAGCATATATTATTGAGCTCTGTTTGAGTTTTTTATCTTTTCAAAAGCAAGCAAATAAAATTGGAGCGGCACGTTTAAGTAAGGCAACTCAGTAGTCGCGAGAGCAAAGTCCCTTTTCCCGCCAGCGAGAATAACTTATTAAAAATTTTTAAGTCGCTACTATCTTTAATATTTACACACATTGCCCTAGACACTTTTGCATAATTAGTGAAAATTATGATTTAATTCGGTTAATTATATTAAATTATTAATAAAATATTTCATATGTATATATACTAATCTGAACTTAATATGATATAAAACAACAATAAAATCTCGAATTTTATAGCATAATTTTAAAAAAAGAAATAAAAAATTAAGGTGGACGCACATTCAATGCACACATATTAACGTATATTTTTTATGCTTAAAATAAATTGTTAGTCTAAATCCAAATGGCAGCCGCGTTACATCTGCGCATATCATAAAACGTCATGCATAATTTTTAAAAGATATACAGAGTATTTTGAACATTTAAACTAGACATGTTGAGAATGAAAGAGATAAAAACATTTATTAAACATCTTCGGGCGAAATTTTCTATATTATATAGACCAGTGAAGTAAAAATAAAAAAAAAACTAAATTAAAAATAAAAAACATTAAAATCGTTAACTGTATATTAAGTTGCGTAAAAATTATGATAATTTCATTAAAGCGATATGATTTTGTTTTTCTTTTTTTTTCTTAACTAAATTTGCGTTTATAATTTTGTTCGCCTATAAGTTAAAATTATAAAATTTTAATAAAAATTTGATATAATACAGTATGTATCACTTTGGTACTACTGTGACAGATGACCTACTTTTGACGTTACTAAACAGTTATTCTCAACTTTATGAGTTTACAATTATATAAGAGGCTGTGTATAGTAGATGAAAGATGCAAGACATTTTGTACGGAATCAGATATAATGAGCATATAGTTTTACCTATTTCTCCATATCTTAAACTAATGACATTGCGTCTATACCAAAATGCATGTCTAACTTTAACTTTACATAATTAACTAAACAGTTTTAATTTCTGAATAAATTAATTTGACATTAGATATGCATTTTGGTAGAATCACACCGGCTAATTGATTTGTGTCTGTAGAGATTTTCTCAAAGGTTGTCAAATTATTGGGCTCTTTTGGAAGCGACTAAATGACTGACATCCTGTTATCCGAGTACTGTAATTTACCAAATCATGAAGCACGAAAAACGTTCAGTACTGTAATTTACCAAATCATGAGGTAGAAGTCAATTCGAATTCTATAGGTTCAAGCAATTAATCAGGTATGTAGTCAGTTTCTTGCAACATTTAATATTGTTGTATGGTATGAAACACATTGTATTACTATTTATTACATTATTTAATTTTTACATAAATATTTTAATATTATACAGTAGTAGCGCGCGATCCAATTAAAATAAATATAATATTTTTTATTAACATTAGGTACAAATCTGGATTAGAAAAGCCCGAAAAAAAATTATATCTGTGTATTAAAAAGAGAGTTAAGTGATGTTACGTAAATAACAGTTTTATATGATTAGTATATGGATGTGTTTGTGTCAAATATAGACGATATGGTTTCAAATGAAAATTATTAACAGGCATGGTATATCAAACAAAATCGTTGTCCATTAAAATGTTTAACTATGTATATGAATGTTAATTTGTTTTTTTCTTAATTTTTTTCTTCTTTGCTTTCTTAAAAATATTTTAAAAATCTCGTCTATTTTTATATTGGAATTTGTTATTACATTCATACATAATATATATGTACATATACTTTGAGGTAATTAGTCGAGATTTTGTAGGTGGATGGATATTATAGTCATAAATGACTGTCGAAAATTTTTAATGGGCTAATTAAGCTGATGCATGACATGCAAGTAATTTTATTAATTTATTGAATATTTGGATGATGAATGATTTTCAATTGAAATTTTATTCTAAAAATATTTCATTATTTTATTAGTAATATTACGTTCAAATATCTGTCAAAAATCAATTATATAAACATAGAAAAAGTTTAAACGTCAAAGATTTGTTCCTATTTAATGAGAACATACATACATATATGTATGGTATTGGGTTTTTAATTGAGACATACATCAATTCTTATGCATCACTTTAATGAGTCAAAAATATTTCAAAATAAAATTTTTTGCAAAACAATGAAAAGGAAGTTCTGATTTTAAAAATTTTGTTTTTTGTTTTGTTATACTGGAAATTTTTGTATACTAGAGTAAAGACATATAAAAACTTTTATACATCTAAAGTTTTATTTATACGTTTTAAGTGTTATAAAACGTACTTAAAGTAAAACGCTTTAATTTTGACGTTGGTTTTTAGTTTCTATGTTATAAAATATTATCTGATATATGGAAGTACTGTTATACAGAAGTAAAGGTTATCCTATAAAACTGTTATACTTAAGTAAAATACCGTCGTATAAATATATTGATCGGAATATCGATAATCTATTGGAATAAATCTGTATTTATATGCTACCTTATATAGACCAGCGCATAGGCGGGAGTTTTATTAACTTGGAGTGATATCATTAACTTGGATACTTGATTTGCAGCATATTTTGATTCTTGTACATGGTGTACCATACATGTGTATGTATTTGTTTTTCTCTGCTTTATACACGATCAAAAGTATTTACGAGTATTAAAAGAGACGTGTAACATTTTTACAAAAATTTATTCTCTTTTCATACTTTTCGTTTTTATAATAATTATTCATAATTTTGTGTGATAATAAACATAAAGTAAAAGTTTAATATCACATCAAATATTTTTATTACTATACTTAAATTAAAAAATAATAAGGAATTCCCTTGTTTAATGAAAAAATAATTTTACTAATTTCCCTATTTACAAAAAAAATTACTACGTACATATATGATATAAATCTACAAGACAATGAAATGTATGAATAATAAAATTATGAAAAAAAAAATTAAAAAAAAAAAGAAAAAAAAAATGTCAGCTTGAGTCTTATAACAAGCGTCCCATAAAAATATGGCGGAAATAATTTTATATCATTTTATATGATTACTGATCACTATGAAAAATAAAGAAAATTAAAACAGAAAAGAAACAAAGCATTTTCATTTTTCATTTTGGTTCCTTATTGTGTTTTATTCCAATATAGCAAAAAATATTATCATAAATTTGGTTGTTGCATTTTCAAGGATACCGTTATTACCATAACTTATTCATACCGTCACAATGAGCATAAATTCAATTCGATTCTCTCCTTTTATGTATTTTTTTTGTTTTTCTATATAATTTAAATGAAGAATTTAAAAATTAAATTATCATATAAACAAATTGTATGCATGTACGTATGTATGTAATATGAATGTGATGATATTTTTATAATTTATTAAAAAAAATATTATTTGACATTGTCACATTAAATTGAGTATTAAATGTTTACTCATTAACAGTAAATCAACACTAAATTCTACTCAGTTATTGTATTTATTCTTTTGCTACTGCATTGCTAAATATTAATATAGAGTGTTTCAAAATTCTAGGAAAGGAATTCTAAAATCTTAGTAAATACGAATGTATAAATTAATGAGTCCAAGTAAAATTGTTTAGCGACAGACGTTTTCTTATATACAGATCAATTACCAACTTAATTTACTCGAACATACAATTGAATTAATTTTGTTAATTGCCATTAAATATATACATATTTAATAAGTGTTTGACATATGCATCATGCCGAATGTATTTGACATATACATCACATCGAAGGGCTCAGGAACAATTGCAATTTTTGTACTAGCAAATATTACATTTGCTGCAAATGTATAAAACTATATCAACCTGTTATTGTCAAAATATAATTCTTGCAGCACTTTACATACGTATAGTGAGAACGATGTAAAATTAAAATTTTTAGTTTAATTTTGGTACACCTTTTATATATTTACATATTTATTTGCTGTTTTCGTAATTACTGTATAATAATAATGTAAATGTATTTATTTATGGAAAAAAATTAAAAGAGACAACAATAAGATCATTCTTTTGTAATATTGTGATAAAAATTGATTTGACTTTGAGTAGAAATAAAATGACGTTGTTTGTCTATTGACATTGTCAGTTTTTTTAAATTTTAAAGCATTTTTCACATAATATTATGCGTGAGTGTCTAGAATTCTAATAATAATTTTTGTTAATTTTTTTATTTATTTAAAAATTCAGAATAAAGTTTTTTAATATTGGCACAATTCAAATTACAAATGACAGGGATTTGAATGACAAAAAGAATTGATAGTAATTTGACAAATCTATAAAAATTTGAGTTCAAACTGTAATTGAAGGAACATAGAGAGAATTTTAATTATAATTTAAAATAAATCATAATTAACTTTGAGAGAGATTAATTTGCATTTTAAGAAAAAATATTAATTGCTAATTTAATAATCAATTTTTTTTTCTCCCCCTACTTTTTCTCATCTCTAATCTTAAATTAAATGAACTGATAATACGAACTTATAGTTATTGAATTTTCATTATAAATTTTTAAATGTTAATTAATTTCCTCGAAATTCTGATAAATGTTTTTTTATCATTTTGAGAAAAAAAATAACAAAGAGAACAGTTAAGTTTAAAAAAAAACTATAAATAAATAAAAATAAAGTTGAGCTTCCAGGTTCTTGGACTTTGAATTAAAACATATTATGAGTATAATACAAGAATATTTACGCTATTAATTGTTAACTGTTTAATACTTATACGTACATACATACATATTAATTTCTATTTTCTATATATATATGTATATACCTAAATTTAGAAAAATATTTTTAATAATTAATAAATTAGAAAATTAAAAAATATGCTAAGTAATTAAATTTTTCCTATCGGTTACCTTCCGTTTAAAAAAGTTAAATTAAAGTTAGAAAGTTTGCTTTATCTGTTAAATCCCGCTATTTATTTAAAAGAATGTATGTGCATTTATTAAAATATTATTAAAATATTTAAAATGATTTTAATTCTGGAGCAATATTTTCTGGAGATAATAATTTAAAAAAAAACTCCTTGGAGTAAGTATAAAAATTTTAAAAGAAGTCTATGTAGAATTTTGCAATTTGTCTTTATTCTTTGAATTTAAATTAGTAAAGAACATTTGATTAATAATATGTAAAATTTAGTTTTTGTATTTGTCAGCAGTTAGAAGTTTTATGTTTAAGCTCTAGGCTTAACTGACGAACCTTGGCGGTTCCTGGGGGGGGGGGGCGAGCAGCTTGGGAGCAGCTCTAGGCAAGACGTTGAACGTTCATTTGGGAGGGCTCATGCAATAGATTTTATAAGTGGCGGTGCATCATCGCCCAATTCTGTAATCTACGATCTACACATAATGTGCTATTTATAATACATTGGTTAAAAGTACGAACTTGTATATTTTTTTTTGCCTTTATTAATCTCTTATTTTTTTTGTGCCTCTGTGTTTTTGTTGACTTTGTTTTGCATTCAGAATGGTCATCGACATTATCAATAAGGTTTTTCAACCGAATTTGATTTGGAGTTTATGCAAAAAGATTAAAAAGATTTTCTAAATTTGTAGTTATTTTAATCTTTTTCTTATTCTTTAACTCTCTGCTTTTTTTTTGTTGCTTTCCTTTCTTGAGGTCCATTCATCCATTGTATTTCTAAGAAAACTTTATAATATATACGTATATATTTGAAGTTTTAATAATTAATCGTCATCAAATATAAAAATTTGTCTGAAAATATTCTAAAGAATTTCAGACTTTTTTTAGCTCTATAATCAATTTTTACGAAATATACGAATTAATCAAAATGAAATAAATTATTAATTTTTTTTTTGGAATTAGAATAAAATAAAATTAAAAACCGCGGAAAAAAAATGTGATTTTTGTAAGAAAATTTATTTTGTAAACAAATTAATAAATTTTGCATTTAAGTAAAATTAATCTTTTCTCCCATAATAATTGTGTTGTGTGTTCTCCACTTGTATATGGGATCATTATAATAAATTGGGAATCTAAAATAATTTAAATATTAAAAATAAAAAAAATATTTATTTTTTTTTTTATTTTTATTGTGTTATTAATTGTTAATCTTTTAAGGATTTAAGAAAGAAAATTATATTTATTTGTTTTTTTTATTTGTTTTTATTTTAAATCAATTATTTTGGAAATTTAAAGAGGTTGTTTTTTGAGTTACGATATTAAATTTAAAAATTGAAATTTGCATATTGTCTTCTGTTCAAATTTTAAAAAATAAAAGAATTATTCACACTGTTGGTTTTAAAATAATTTCAGAATATTGCAATAATTATTTATTTTAATTGAAAAATTGATATTTTGTGCAAATAATTATATTTAATCTTATCACAATAACGCAAGCACTGTTGTATTCTTAATATTATTAGTGATGGTAAATCTACACACGGTTTTTAAATTTGTTTCACTAATAATTTGTTTGTACTAATATTTAAACTATTACAACCAACGGAGTTTGAGAAGCCACATCTATACAGCATTATCATTAATCACTTCCATCAGCTTGAAACTAATTGTCAATATGATTAAGGGCATTGCTTTGGATTAACGCTGTCATGATTCTAAAGGTTTTAAACTTAGGTTTCATAATATTTCAAAACTTCTTGTTTTTCCTATTAGTTGTATTACAAATATTTTCAGGAACACCTGGAACATTTTGCCTCGGTATATCTTTTTTCTTTAAATGCTTTTCTTTTCAATATGTTTAATAAAATGTTGTTTAAATAATAATCAGATTCTATAAAAATGATTTGAACACACATTTACAGCATTTATAGAATACAATGTTTAATTATAGCACAAGCTTCCAAGCACTTTGCACACAATATTCCATCTCCGGAAACCGTGAAAAATCTAATTTGTTTTTCTGCCTTACAGTTTTTGCTTTACATTTACCCATTTTTAAATTTTTATAAAAAAGTGTCACTTATCAATTTTTGATAACTTTTAACACTTGTGTTTTCACTGAATTCTGTGCTTTTTTCAACTTAAGACTATTTTTCTTTTGATCACAGTTAATATAACAAAATATTATGCAAAAAAATATTTTCTTATATTGCACATAAATTTGTTTATTTTTTCATTTTTTTTTGCACGTTTAAATACACATAATATGTATGTTTGTATATATATTCTGTACATTAAACATAATTATAATATGAATACAGACCAATATAAAAATTATTACGAAATAAAGGTTGTTAAACCATTAAAAATGTAGTTAAGATCTAGACTATAAGCACACACATATTTCCCATAGCACACACATAATCAAATTACACACGCGTCGCTTAAAATTTTTATGTCTTTTTAATTATATTTATCATAATATTTAATTGGTTATGTAGTACCATACTTGTGTACATAGAGGCTAAATATTATAAAATAATTAAAAATTTCTCGCTTAAATTTTATAACGCAGTACATTCTCGATATAATTGCATGTATCCTAGTGTATTTAACCTTTTGAATATTTGTTTCAGTATGTTTTGTGTGCTTTGGATTTTAAGTCTGTTTGCTATAAGGATGGTTGATTTACGGGATCGTGTCAGTTAAGTTAAACAATATGTAATGCAAATGTAATAAACTTTTTCTGAATTATACATTTTGAAACAAATCAAACGACATTAATTTCAAAATGTATGAATTGTCGAAATGTTTATCGTCGAATGTGGCTGTGAGGTCTCGAAATATATCAAGTATATAAATATATCATGATGTGATGATTTCGAATAATTTTTTTTTCAGATTTCACTGTAAACGTTAATCCAAAATATTAAATTACAATTTAAATTAAAAGAAAAGGTAAAAACCAAAAATATGAATGGAGAATGAATTTTTTATTTTAACAAAAAAAAAAAATAGTTATACAAAAGCCACGCGCTTTCAAATTTTACATTTTTTTTTAAATGTTTTGGGGTTCCTCCAAATATACACCATGATTTTTATAATTTTTAGTCAAACGAATTTTTTTTCTGTTCTTTTTATTTGTTTTCTTTAGAACTTTTTACCAAATCACCATATAGAATAGTTTTAACTAAAGTGTTATACCTGAATGGAAAATGTGTAAAATTTAAATTTAAAAAATTCTTAATACTTACAAAAAAGTTATTAAAAAAAAAAAATAAATAAATTAAATAACAAATAAAGCATAAATGAATAAAAAATGAATTTAGAAGTGGGGTAAATAGCAAAAATTAAAAAAAAAAAGAGAAATCGTGAATTTTGAATTCAAATTTTTATTATTTTTGCAGCCAATCTAGATCTATAAAAATATTGGTCTTTTCCGATATAAAAATTTTATGGTTTAATTTTATCTTTTGTGTTTCGTTTTTATTTGGTTTTTTATTTTTCCATTCAGAAATCGATATAAGTAGGAAGTAATATCTAAAATTTTTTATTAAAATCTGAAAATTTGAATTAAGTAAAAAACAAAAGATATTAGCAGAAAATAGAAGAAAAAAGACCGAACGTTAGAATAAGAAATATGTGAAATGTCTTTAACAATAAAATTTTTTATCAAAAATGAATTGCAAATAATAGCCAAAATAGTGCAATAATGTGGAAGTAATTTCTTAAGAATAAAGTCGCATCAATAGGAGAAGATCACACGACAGAGCATCTATTGTGGCAGTATGACGCTAGGGCTAAGGTGCTTCTTGTGGGGTTTTGTGGCCATTTCGAAGATCCCACGATCCACAACATACGTAACACTGGGACTCGTCAAGGGCCGTGAAATAGTGCTCGAAAAGATAAGTACCGTATGGCACCGGTCGCCCAAAAATAGAAAAAAAATACAGCAATTATTTGCAAAATAATATTGCATTATTAAAACCCTATGCTAGATTCGGATTTAAAGAGAAGATACACTACATATAAAGACAGGCCTAGAACACGCAAATGGTTTTTTTTAAACATTTCCAAAAAGATTTTTGATTCAGCTTATTATCATATATTGGCGGATTCTGTGAGTTTCTAGTGATCATTAAATGTATACTTAGAGTCTAGTTTAGCCAACTAGATTCACTCAGTATACAGAAAACAGTGAATCTTTTTGACAAAAGCTAGTGTATTGAATGAATTTAAAAGTGAATCGGCAGCCAAATATCGTATTGTTTTAAAACAATAGATTATACTTATTCCATATGAAAGCATTCCTCGAAAAAAAAATGCCTAAATTAATTATGATTTAAAAAACAACATGACAACAAACCGACATGCTACACTAATGTCATTTGTTCATTTGTTTTCAGGACTCGTTACCTTGAAAAGCTGAAATTCGATAATATTAAGGTAGGTGATAGTTTGCATCATCAATTCGAAGCCAAAAAAAAGTTTCATCTATTCGATATTTTTTTTTGACATTAGATTTGTAGATTTGCAGATTTTAAGGGAACCGTATGGGACAAGAGTAACCCCCCAAGCCACCGTAGTCATTCTTGACTTATTGTAGCCTCCCCACGCTCCCGCCTATAATATCCCCGTCCCAACCACAAAGCCGGAGATATCCCCAAGGGAGTTGGACAACAGTTCTCGAACACTTAGGGACCCATGTCCAACACAATTGGTGCCGAACAGCCAGTGCCGGACAGTCGCAGAGAATGTGCACGGCGGCCTCATCGCCACCCCCACAAAATCTGCACAGAGGGGAGCCCGACTTCCCCAGACAATGCAGGTGGTACTTCACTGGGCAATGCCCCGTGAAGAAATTCGCAAAAGTGCGAACCCGGCTCCTGTTCATCCCCAGCAACACTGCGGTGAATCCGCTGGAACACGCCGAAAGAAACACCTTCGCATGACGGCACGCTTTCGTGTCCCGCCAGTGACGGCGGCATTCCGCCGGGAGCAGGCAGGCAACCACATAAAGGCAGCGGCTGCACAAAGTCATCTCCAGATCCCCTCCGCGCCAGCCCATCGGCAATTTCGTTGCCCGCATGGTCACTACGGCCCGGCACCCAAATGAGTGTGACTCTGTTCTCCGATGCCAATTCTATAAGTGCAGCAAGGCAGTCGCAGACCAGCTTGGATGTAACCTGAGCTGAACGAAGCGCCAGCAGTGCAGCCCTGCTGTCCGAGAACACATAGGTGGTGCAGTTTCTATACCCCCTTTCTAAATTGATTCTCAGACTCCCAGGCAGGCCAGCCTCTGCAGCTTTTCAAGCTTGGCCCGCACACCCGCCTGCTGAGCCTTAGGGCACCATACAATCGACGCATAGGTGACGATGGGCCTAGCAAGGTCCGTATATAGCCACAGTGCTATCCTCGGACTGATTTCCCAGGTCCCCCCGATTAAGCTCCTACACGTCCACAAGGCCGCCGTAGCCCTCTCGATAACTCTATCTATATGGGTATTCCAAGAGAGACGATCATCCAGGGTTACCCCCAGATACTTCACCTCTCTAGAGTAACTAATACGTTCACCAAACAGAATTGGGCTCGTTAATCTGTCCTTGCTTCTCGGCGTATCTCCAGACACGTGCCCCGGAATCCCTGAGAGCAGCGATTAGATCATCCACTACAACGGGCCACAGGGGGGCGAAAGAACTCCGCCCTGCGGACACCCTTTTGCAGCGGAGATGAAGAGTATATCGTCAGCTATGGTGGATTTAATAATCCTATCCTGTAGCATCCGATTAATCAATCTGCTGGTCGTCGCATCAATCCCTCGTTTGTGCAACGACTCACAGATGACATGTTATGGGGTGTTTTCAAAAGTTCCCTCTATATCAAGGAAGCAGCCAACTGCCACCTCCTGCACTTCCAGTGAGTTTTCAAGGACCTCACCAGTCATTCCTCCTGGGGCAGGATGCCCTCGGTTCAATGACCGCATTTGAGTGATCCCGAAGAATCAGGAAAGTGCGTTAACACCATAAGCTCCAACGTCTGCCTTCCGTTCTCAGTCATGGAGCCATCAGGCCGTTCCATTAGGCCCAACCCGCTAGCATACTTTTTGGAAAGCACCCTGTGAAGACGCGCACTGCTGGAGAGTTCATCAATGCCCTTGCAGAACGCCCTCCACGAAATTCTCTTCGCTTTCCTAATTTCTATATTGTATTTAGTGAGTGAGTTTTTATACTCTTCCCACGAACCCGACGCCTTGTCCTTATTGAATAGCTTTCTGGTCTTTAGTCTAAGCCTTGAAAGCTCTTCATTTCACCACGGGCACTTCCTATTGCTAAGCCTCGGCTTAACGCGGCACCTCCCATGGTAGGCACTAGTAATAGCCGCCGTCAGAGCTTCGCTGGCCACTTCGATATCCATCACCGTTCTGACAGAAGCAGGAATGGATCCAATCCCATCCATGAGAAGTGTTTCGAATTTACTCCAATTTGTGGATTGGAGTACCCTACACATTTCTTCTGTCAGGCCCTGGAGACCATGATATGAAACCTAATCTGCCTATGATCGGACATGGATGCCTCATTTGAGACATGCCATCCACCAACCCTACTGCCGATAAACTCAGTACAAAGGGTGATGTCAAGGACCTCTTCCCTAATTGCATTTATGAATGTCGGCCTATTGCCTTCATTCATAATCATTAATTTATTGCTATATATAAATTCAAGTAGGCACTCAACTCTTTTGTTTATATTACTGCTTCCCCAGACGGTGTGGTGGGCATTGGCATCACTTCCTATTATTAGTTGGAAGTTCCTTCTTCCACAAAAGTCCATCAGATCTTTCAGTTGTTCGTCTGGGTGAGCACAGTCTCTCGGGAGGTAGGATGAGCACACAATGAACTCTGTTCAACCCCCGGAAGAGTTCACCTTCACCAACGCAGCTACCTGATCCTTAGAACAGTAATCTGGAATGGAAAAATATTTTAGCCTTTTACTAAACAAAATGCAAGCTCTAGGCCTGCCCCCAATTGTATGATCATACAATAGCTCACCTGTTAGGCCCTTAACCTGATCCTTCACTTTAATTTAAGGCTCTTGGATAAGGGCGATATCGAGGTGATCCTTCATAAATCTATGAGCTAGAACATCAGCAGATGCCCTAGCATGCTGTAGATTTATTTGGATCACCTCACAGCCATATCATTTCCTCCGGCTCTTGTCTATGGGCTTTGGCCCTTTAGACAAATGCTTTACATGAGCTTTGCTTCCCATTGCCGCCTTTTTACGCATCTTGGTGGGCGCCTGCCCTGCCGCAGCCTCTTTTGCCGTCCTAGGTGCCACACTAGTCCCTCCAACAGCAAATACTGAAGCAGTATCGGGCTTCACAATGGGCTTGGGCATTTTTGGTTCACCCGGAACGCTTGTATCTGGCGCGCCGGTTGATGGTCCTTCCGTTTCCGCCGTTTTCGGAGTGACTTCAGACTTTCCAATAAATTTGGCTCTTTTGATTGGCCTGAAGTGCTCGTCGTTGTCGCGGTGGGCGTTGGTTTTTTATTTTGTCCTGCCCTGCCCCCAGCACCTTGATAGGATTTTCTTCTTTTAACCCGAACGATAACACGGAAGAAGTTCAGGAAAAGTCGGAACTCCGCTTTCCGTAGATCTTCCAATCCGGAGTCATCCACGGAAAAGGTGATGGAGCAGCCCCCGTCCTTTTCCTTATCGATCCTCAGCACCCTCCAGGAACTCATCTTGAGGCTGGGATTTTACTTCCCTATCCTACTTAGAAATTTGTCCCTGGAGAGACTGACGGTTGTCTCGTCCTTTGCTATGTAGGTGACGCAGACATGCTGTTCGGGCATGTCGTCGCCATCCAGTACCACGACGTTGCAACCGTCGCAAGGCTTTCTCTTCTTGCAGACACTGGTTATCCACTCCCTGGTGTTTTGATTGTTGCATGTTACGGATATCCATCCATCCCTTTGCAACGCTGCAGTGAATTTTGGATGAGAATCTACAACTTTATTCATTTCATCCATAATGACTACTTTGATTTTCCCAATTTGGACTTCGGATAGCCTTTCCTCTGGATGCAGTTTATGAGTGATTGCCACCTTGACCTGTGTCATTGCATCCCGATAAGAAGTCATTTTCGGGTTTTGTTGAGGAATGTTCCCAGGGACCTTTCCTCAACATTGCCCTTCACCGACCTCTTTTTTGAGGGCCCTACATCAGGGGTGTTGCTTTCTGACCTTTCCCTCTTCTGAGGTCCAAGAGGATCCTGATTATCCGTCTCCATCGGAGGCGTCGTCTTTTCCTCTACTGGCGTGAGAAGGATTTCCTCCTCTGCGTCAGTCGAGAGAAGCTCTGGTTCCGCAGACCCTTGAGCACTAACTCAAGTGTCTGCGGAACTAACTGTTTGTATTAATGTTGTCCTTAGTATTGTTGTTGTTGTTGTAATTGTCACTGTTGTTATTGTTGTTGTTGTTGCAGTTGTTGTATTTGTCACCGTTGTTGTTCTTGTTGTTGCTGTTGTTCTTATTGTTTACGTTCTCCATCTTCTTCCCACGAGTAGTGCGGGAAAGTATAGTCACCCATGGCAGGGCCCGGAATACCATGGGAAGGTTCGTTTAAACTGGAGGGCACCTGGTATCCAGAGTCATCGGCATATGCTGTTCCACCTTGACTTGCGACGCCTTTCGTCAGCTGACGTATAGATATTGGGCTGAAACTCACAAAGCAAGAGGCTCGCCGCGAGACATGACCACGACACGAACGTAACTTTGATCGTTTCAATCACCCCACTAGGAGGTGACAGTGCGGTTTTGGGCCCCTTTTTTGACGACACCAAAATTCAAAGTTAACAAATCAAATATGAATTCTAATTTTATAAATTTCTTTATTTTCGAATTTTGTGCAGAATTAATTTTAATATTTTACTAATTCTTTCTTTTTTTTTGACAAAATTTCGCGTTATTTTACTTTCGTTTTGTTTGAAGCTAAAATTAGTTTGCAAAATTTAAGCTTACCTTTTTTTTCAACATCGTTCTATTACAGATATTTGTGAAAAATTGGAAGACCAATTGAGAAAGTCGGTAAAAAATTTATTGTCGACATGTAAGGGACAATAATTTTAGTTTCCTCTGACTGGCTAAAAACACGAAACAACCTCTGTTGGAATTTAGAAGAACTTTGTGTTCGATATTGATTAAGAGGGTGGTGATTATGAAAGTGAATTTTTCAAAATTAAAATGTAACACGTTTTGTTAGACTCAATTACAATATTCCTTCATAAAATTATTAACATTCAGCCATATTTTTACCGACCGTATTGTGTAAACAATAGGTAGGTTATGTGATGGCAACAAATTTTGCATGTCGAGTTTTCGGTGAGAACGTTCTTCTCCATAGTAGGGAAGTGTAAATAAACTATTTTTAGCAACCTGTCGGTCTGTGTGTGCACGCGTTTATCTCAAGTTCGGCTGAACCGATTTTGATGAAATTTTATATGGAAGTTTATTTCCACCATGGCACGGATTGATCAACTTTTGGTATATATCAGGCCTCGGGAACTGCACTTTTTAGCGGGCCTGTTTTACATTTTTGAACATTTTGAAGAAAATAGTCAACCGATTTACTTGAAATTTCATATATAAGCTTTGCTCGGCCGCCCGTGAAAATTCCTATGTTTTGGAAGAGATCAGACATCGGCAACTAGACGTTTACTACGGGCCAAATATACATTTTTGTGTATATAAAGAGAAATAATCAACCGATTTCATTGAAATTTAATATTCAAATTTTTCGTATTAAAACAATGAACATATAAATTTTTTGGAAAGATCAGGGCTCGAAAACTGATTTGCAGGCCGTTTTTACATTTTTCACCATTTTTAAGAAAATATTCAACCGATTTACTTGAAATTACATATTTGAGCTTTGCTCGACCTTCCGCGAAAATTCCTAGCTTTTGGAACAAATCAGGCATCGGCAACTAGACGTTTACTACGGGCCAAACATACATTTTTGTGTATATAAAGAGAAATAATCAACCGATTTCATTGAAATTTAATGTATGAATTCCTCATATTAAAGCAATGAACATATAAATTTTTTGGAAAGATCAGGGCTCGAAAACTGATCTGCGGGCCGATTTTACATTTTTCACCATATCTACGGAACGAATTGATGGAATTTTTTGAAATTTGATATTTGAGTCTGGTTGTTACCGAAACTAACTGGCGAGCATTTCAGGGAATTCGGGTAGCGAAGCGAAACTCTACTAAGAGCCAAATTTACATTTCTCTAGGTATGTTAACTATAAGCTTACTAATGTCCTAAAAATTGGAAAGAAGTATTTAACAGACATTTTTATAATATTCTGTAACACTTTCATTTAACTAGACAACACACAATGCGGTCGGTTATGTGCTGACCATATCAGATTTTTTTTTCTGAAATTCGTACAGAATTTTAAAGGAGTTTCACCTAGAAATAAAATAAAATATTCGTTAATATACAAAAAATTATAAATAATTTATGAATGTTAAATAAAAAATTTAGAATTTTTTTTTCTTATCCTGTCCTAAATTCAAGCACTTGGAGATTATTCCAAGTGTGACTCATTTTCGTTACGTTAGTGACTGTATTGGCTTCGTGTTTGTTTTTCTGTATTTGAAATATTTTATGAACTTTTAATATTATTTCATTAATATTTTATAAGTTAAATGTTTTGTGGTATAAAGATTAATTGAATGAAATTAATTCATTGCAAAAAAAAATTATTCTTTATATTTAATTATTGATTAATTAATTAATTAATAAGGTAAAATTTTTAGGTTAAAATTCAATGAATATACATATGAAAAATGTTTGAGCTTTAAATTCTTCGGTTATTGCTCTTTACTTAATTAATTGAAATTTTTAAAATTTTTGTTTTTCAAATTAATTTTAATATTTTTATATTCAATGAATATTAAAGTGATTGTTTGTAATACAATTAAATTTGAAATTCTTGGAATTTGTTTTTATTTATTTGTTTTTTAAACTTAAAATGATATTCAAAAATTTTTAATTTTTTTTAAATATTTGGAATGGAAACTCTACATCCCATATATAAGGCAGAAAATGTGCAATAGCTAAAGGATCAGACAATGCACATATAGAAGCAATGTTGGAACAATGATTATTAAAGAATAGGTATGGACGGCGAAATTTATACACGATTTTGACATCTTCGTCTAGCATGGAAATGAATATTTTCGTGTCTACTTAAATAAAATGGGAAAAGCGAGGTTCCTCAATGTCAACATACTGTTTCAAAGCGAGGAAACCATCTTACATACTTCTTTTAAGTACAATATGCGAGGAAAAGAACATATAAATTTGAAGTTACAAAGGGTATAGTAACAGTAGAGAATAACACAAATTGCAGGCGAAATTAAAAGAAAAACACGAAAATATAATTAAAAAAAAAAGCAGATTTCAAAATGAAAAATTGTTGTACAATTCGATCTGAACTAATTCGAAAAATGATTCCAGGTGGAGTTCACCAAGATGGAATCAAAAATAATAAAGAGTCTGCGGAGAGTCTCGCAGTGTTCAGTTGTAGTTTCCATTATCGAAAATATTGTGTGCTCAAAATATTTCTAATAAAATGATAGAAATAAAGCCTCCGAGTTATTTATTATAGAAAAAAATAATGTTTATCACATGACTTAACAAGTTTTCTTAAATTTCGTTTTGTCAGAGTTCGCATAAACGCACGACTGGTAAAACAAATTTAATTATTTTCAATTTTACGAAATTAAATGTTTAAATTAGTAAACAAATATTTGAGAAAAAAACAAGAAATAATTTAGAAAAATTTTCGAAATTATTTTTATCAAAAAATTCGAATTTCATTTAAAATTATAAAAAAATAATCTTTAAAAACTCTGGAACAAATAAAAAGAAAATACGGAAATTTAATTTTTATTTTTTATGCCCACAATTTATTTTTTTTTAGTATTGCCAAACTAAATTGCTCTGTTTTTCATTTTTGTTTTTCTTAATTTTCTACTTATTGAAATGTTGGAAATTAACTAATATTTTTGTGTAGCAGCTACTGTTTATTGCTCTAATAATTTTTCTTAAATGACATTTTTGCACTTTTTTATTTATTTCATAATTTTTGTTTTTTTTTTGTTGTATATTTTCTTTTCTTGTTTATTTTATGAAATAAGTTACAGAGTGTTCCGAAAATGATACCAATATAGCCTGAAGTGCTTGCTTTAAATCAATCTCTCTAATTTGAGTGTCTTTTGGGGATTGATTCTACGAGAAATCGCTGCGTGGATGTAATTACCGAGCGACTTCCTCTTTCTATAGATTAACGCTCCACATTGTCGAAAAAGTGCAATGTGATCTCCTCCATTTTTCCACGGAACCTGAAAACGCCCTTGTCTTCCAGGGCTAACCCCTTCATAACTTCGATTTTGTCCTTTCTTCCTCATTCCTAAGTTCCTCCTGAATTCTTTGGAGTGCAAGTCCAAAAGGGTGTATTACACCCTTTTGCAAATCGACATCTATATTACACTGTACAAATCAACGTGTTCCGGCAACTTGTACAAACGCATAACATTGGAGGTAACTAAATATGAGCTCAACGCTCCAGTAGCAGTGCGCCCGTTCGACATGATTGCTTTATTTGTCCTCGCGATAATCCCTTTCAAGACTGAAACAAATGCATATACCAATTGCATACACCTCCGCCAGAAAGACACTCTGATACGTTCCAATTGACTCGAAGTACATGGTTCTTGGCCCATATACTCCAGTGCCATTGACATAGTTCTCGCCAATTTATGGTGTATGATCGAAACAGCTACTTTAACAGCGGAAGTAAACCTAAACCTAAAAGCCCAATTCAACTAATGAGAATAAAGCTTGAGATTCTACCATGATGTCAAAACCTTTTAATAAACTTTAATGTTTGAAATACATTTCTTTTTTGGGAGAATATGTAAATACTAAATTTCACTATTTTTCGAACAGCAATTCATTGAATCCTTCAATAAATTAATAAACAAATTTTTTTCTTAGTAAATTATAGAGTAAAATGAATAGAGTAATTTTTCTCAAAAAGTTTCTCACTTGAGTTTTTTGTTCAACCATTTATTCAAATAGTACAATTCGTGCAGTGCAGTATAAGAATTTTAATTTGCAAGTATTTGTTATACTTTTTACGTTTTTATTTTATTATTTTTCCATTTTATTTTTGCGTTTTTTATTTTGGTGTGAATTTAAAATAAAAGAAAAATCTAATGCTTAAGTATGGCTTAAATGGAGTTATTAAAATATTTTCATAAAATTAATTTTACTATTATTTAATTTTTAATTTGATTATATTAATATTTCCCTCCCTTTTTGAAAATATTTTCTCTTATAATACTTTTATAATCGGTAACAACAAGTTGATACTAAGTGTGTATTAGTTTTATAAAATTTTATAAAACTAGCCTCTAAGAAATTTGAGAGAGTGTTAAAATAAAATTTTTAACATATTAGGTTTTTTCTTCTCTATTACTTTTAATTTTTAACTAAAAAGAAAAGCTTTAAAAATTTAATTAATTAATAATAGAGCTTTAAAAATCTTTTACTAGTTTACCTTCATTTCTATTATGGCTGTTCTCGTACCGTACCTATATTAGTAATATATAGAGAGGGAGAAGCATTTGTTTTGGTTTTTTGCCTGAGAATTAAAATATGAAGCTTTCGAAAAATTTTTATATCTTACTGTTGTTGTTGCTATTGTCAAATTGCTTAAAGAAACATTATTTGTTTTTACCTCGCAATGCAAGTATTTTAATTAGGTCTTCAGACCATCATTGATTAACTGAAAATAAAGGGTGTAAGTTTTTAATCGAAAATGATTTATTAACCTATATATATGCAAAATTTTTGTTGTGCCGAATAATTCTTTAACCATATTATATTAATACTTTTGAGAGATAACGTTAGAGATATTGAGTAACATATGACTCTATCGTGAGTTTGGAATATTCGAATTCATTGGAAAATTACTTTAATATATGACACATTAAAAGAATATTTCATATAATTATTTAAATTTTCTTTTGAAAAGGTTGGTAACCCTTTAATATTTACATTACTAAAGCTGTTATATACATGTGCATATATATCTGTTATATGATTTTCCAATGAAATCATATAAAAGTTGAGTGACATACCGTTTATAAAATATTGAATAGTGTTATGTGTGTGTATATTGTTATAATTTTTTTCTCCTTTTTTGCTTTTTATTCTCTTTATTATATTAAGCTAAACTAAATAGATTCCTATGAAATAGTTACAAACTTTAAAGTTAATAACCCAATAGAGCAATACACAGTTAACATATAAAAGAAGTATAACAGAAAAAGTTAAATAAATGAGCAGGCGAAAAGAAACAAAAAACAGCATAAGAAATGTAATGTACTCAAAAATTTTTAAGAGACGAACAGAAGAGCGGGAAGTAGAGAGTAAGAGAGGGTGGGCGAACGATAAACGGATACCAAAACGCAAGAAATTCAGTCAATGCTCGTTTTTCTTTTTTCTTTTTTTCTTTTAAATATTTTATTTTTTATTATGATTATCTTGCATTTTATAAGATGAAAAATATCTATTTGTAATTGTACAACTTGAATACTAATTTTTGCTTAAACTTTTATATTAAAAAAAAAATCAAAATAATTTTTTAATGATTTTTCTATTGAGATTTTATTTTAAATCTTGTTAAGGAGTGGTTGATATAAAGGAGAATATTTTTAAGCGTGTAAGATAAAAATATTATATAGAGTGTATTACAGCTGAGTATAAGAAAAAAAAAAAGATTTATTATTCAAGCAAGAGTGTTGATAATTTAATGAGTGTATAATAATATTGTGTTGTGTATAAAAGAAAAGAGAAATAATAAAAATATAGCGAGTTTAGAAAATTTGAGTATATTTAAATGTTATATACTGCTAAAGTCTATTTTACTCCCTCATTATATTTAGATTTGTATTTGCTATTTTATACGTTTATAAAAATAACTTGAATTTTATGATTTTGTAACATTATGTACATATGTATGTTAGTGCAGTACTCTCAATGATAACAAGTACCAGATTCTCATAATTTATTTAAAAATAATTTTTGTTTTTAAGAATTTGCTGTACGTACCTATAAAATTTTCATTAACAGATTCAGTTATAATTTATTGTTATGCAAGTATTAAGTAAGTATTTAAAAAATAAATATTTCTGTTCGATAATGACAATGACAACATGATTGAGGAATTTATATTTTTATTACTTAACTGAAACTTTAGTTAATATAGTGTTATTATACTGTCAGTGTCTTTCGAATATACTATAATTAAAATAACTTAATTAAGAATTTTCAAAAATAAATTAAAATAATTTCTATGTAAGCTAAAATTACTAATATACGACTAGGTCTTGTTTTTGTCAATATTCATCTTTAACATATTTGACTTAAAAAATTGGTTTTGTTCATAGTCTACCAAAAATCCAATAATCTCGAATGATGCTTAAACAAAAATGTCGACGTTACATATTTTACTTCCATGCTAGTGTATGCAAACTTTCTGATATTTTTAAAAGACTTTATTAAAATTATTAGTTTCAGCTTATTGGGTTTTTATTGAACTTTCCACAGTTACATTAAATTTTCTGCCTTAAATTATAATTTAATTGCTTTATATATTTTTATTTTAATAAAATTTAATTTATATTATTGACAACATTTTGTTAAATGTCATAATATAAATTATATGATTGTGTGTATTATAATCAAATTCAGTCGTTTTCTTTTGAGTTAAAATTTAAATATAAAAATTAAACATTTTGAGTATTTTGCAGAAAATTTCAAAAAAACTTAAAACAAACTTATTTGTAATGTTTCTTTCACGATTTCCAACTTGACTCCTAATTCAATCACTCTTACCTGACATGAAACTAATATTTCATATTAATTTCAACTTTGACAATATAAAAAAATTTTTCGTTTTTGTAATCTTTCTTTGAACTCTCATTTGATATTGTAAAATATTTAAGGTAAAAGAGTTGAGTTAAGTATTAAAAATTTGAATTGAAAAAAAAAAATAAAAAGAAAAAAAAATTAACTGAGTATTTTTATTTTTGTATAAGCAATTTTTGCTAAAAATTTAATTTTTTGCTCAAAAAATCAAAAAAGAAAAAAACAAAAAAAAACCTCCCTTCTCCCAATCGTCCATTAACACTATTATCACAAACACAAACATAATCACAAAGAAATATTTTATTATACGATTAAAGAAAAACAAAAAAAAAAAAAACAAAATTAAAATTTAAACTTTTTGTCTCGTATTCAAAAGAAATAAAATGCAACAAAAAAAAAGAACCGAAAAATCTAAATTAAAATAAAAATATTTTTTAATATTACCTGCCAGTTATAGGATTAATATTTTCAAAAATTATTCGGTTTTCGAAAAAATATGAAATATAACAGAATATTATATAAATAATGTACTGAATAATATGTTTATTTACCCGACGACTTTTGCATCAATGATTGACACACGTTTCATTCCCCTTGTCAACTCAGCATTGTCGGTAGGAATCGGCAGGAATCGGCTGGAATCAATCATTGCTGCAAAAATCGTCGTGTTAAACACACCTAATAATAGTTAAGACAAATTTATAATAGTCATAAATAAAAATTATAAAATTATATACAAGCATACCATAGTATAACATTTTAAAAATTTTAAATAATGATAATAATAAAAAAAATATAAAAATAATATAAAAATGACAATATAAGCAATAGCTTTAACCTCACAAAGTAATCAAACAAAAGAAATCAAAACAGCAGCAACAACAAAAAAATAAAAGTACGTGTGTGTATTTAGTTAGGTATATGAACATATTCTAAATATGTGTGTTTACTTGTGTGTATATTCATGATGATCGTAAGTTTTTGTAAAAAAAAAAGAAAAACAAAATAAAAGTCAAAGAAGAAAAAAACAAACGAAGAAAAAAAAACTTTAAAAGTTAAAAGAAAAAATGAATTGACTTGCGATTTTAAAGATTTTCAAATTTAGTGTGTGCCGACCAGCTAAAGTAGTAAGACACAAAATATTCATATAAGAACTATAAACACTCTTATAAATATATAATTAGTTTTACTCTGTTGCAACTCCCAACTCTTTAAATTTTACAGAATTTTTGGGAAAAAAAAACTTTTTTTTTTTCAAATTTTCTTAAACTTTTACACGCCGACAATTCCAAATTAAATTTTGTTTTTTTTTTTTGTGTTTCGTTACATTTGAAAATTGGAAGTTCTCTGGTCGTTTTAACTTTTTTTTTGGTCGCCGTTTTTATTTTATTTTTCTTTGTTTGCTTGTACATTTTGTGTTTCGTGCGCTCGCAACGTAAGAGTTCATTTTTTTTAGCAGCTTAACTTAGACTTTGTGTTTTTTTTGCGTTTTTTAACTTATAATTTTTAGTTCATTAAAACTCCCCAAGAAGAAGAAAAAAATAAAAAAGCTTTTTTTATATACACTCAAAGAAAAAAAATAAAGAAGAAAAAAGAAGAAAATTTAAAGTTTTTTTGTGCTGTGCTGTTGTTTTTTTTGGTGTGTTTCTTGTGTAACATTAAATTTTTAATGTATTCAATAAAAAATAAAAAATTAAGGGAAGGAGAAATGAACTAAGAAATGACAAAGTAATCGTGCGCGAATTAAAAATATTTTTTTTTGAATTTATTGAAAAATATAAAAAAAAATTTTAAATAAAAATTTACTTCATAAAAAATAAGAAATAAATTACAAAATAATTTTTAAAAATTAAAAAATTTTCCTATATGAAAAATAATTAAATAACAAAGAATCAAAACAAAAAAATGTGAATTATAACGGTATAGTGCTTTTTATAAAATAATTTTGAATAAAATTTAACAACAATTTAAAAAACTTGCAAAAATATTTTTTTAAAAAAATTGTGTTTAAAAAAAGTGCAATTACTTTTTTTTGGGTTTTTTTTTTTCAATTTCAATTTCAAAATTGCGAATTTTTTATGAAAAACTCAAACTGCAATTTTACGTACTAAATGCAAAAGGAAAGGATTAAAAATATTATAATTAAGAAGATAACGGTAATATATAATTTTATTAAAATTGTTTTTAGCATAAGTTATTTTAAATTTACTGTTTTATGATGTTGTAAAAGATTTTACCTATTTTACTCTAGTTTAGTTTTAATTGTTGGTTGGGTAGTGGTGAATTATAATTAGTGAATCCCAATTTATGAATTCTGTCAAATTTTGAGCAAAGAAAGTGTAAGTCGAAGGTGAGACGGTTGTTTATACTCCTGTTTTTTAAAGAAATTTGAAAGTCTATTGACTCATACATATATAAACACAATAATAAGGGCCAAAAAATTTAAGTTAATTTTAAAAGCTGGCATTAAAGTACTGTACATATTCACAGGGAAAATAAAGTCATGATATTTTTCATGATATTATTAACTCTCATATACATATGTATATACCACAATAACTTTGTTTCGACGCCGAAACCATCATAAATTTATGATCAAAGAATAAAGATTTTATTCACTTAAATTTAAAAAAAAACATTACATTTTGGATTAGCTATACAACACTATATCGAGGAATCAAATTATGTATGAATTTACTGAGCCCCTTGAAACTGCTTAGTATAGAGCACAACTCAAAAATCAATTAATTAATAATTAAATTGAGCTATATATAAGTATTCGGACATTAAAAGACGACCTGTAATAGTTACGAACATTTCTGATAATTTGGGGTGCAGCTAACCTGTCACATAAGCCACATTAGCCTAACAAACAAACTAACCAACCAAAAATAAAATTGAATTATTTTGTATTGTCTTGACCACATCTTTATTAGATCTAATTTAAATGTAAATTCCCCCTTCCCCCGTCCACATAATTATTGTTCATTAGTGTTAAAATTAAAAAAAAAATTATATTCAATTGTGTACACAAACTTTACTTACACAAACACTACAATTGTGGCAAAAAAATTTTATTTTTTGGAAATTTTTCAATAAAACCTGATTAAATATATTTTTAGACGCCGGCTTATTTAAGAATTAAGTATGTACATATGTCCCAATTGTAGAAAAATAAATAGGTATACAAAAATTAGTTTTCAAACAAGTTTTTTGTGTCTCTGGACAAAGATTTATGCAAAAATTTTTAAATATTTAAAATAGACAAGTTTATTAAAAATAAATTAATTTTTTTCTGTTTTTATTTATAATTAGAACTATTAGTGTATACTAAATGTTAGAGTAAATACGAGTATTTATTAAGTTATTAAATTGCATATCAACTGTGCTTATTGTACATACTTAATTGTTTGAATAATGATTAATCTAGTTAAGAATTTTAAGTATAAAATTTGTTTAGTAAAATACAAAATGAATAATTATGTTATTTATTTTATTAATGGGTTTGTAACATTAGTCATTATCCATTAAGTGAATTATTTACTTAATTTATTAGTACTTTTTAAAAGCTATGTAGTTTACTATATGATATCCGACTAATTCGGGAATCTATAGAGAGACTTATATTAAAATAGGAAAATTTTATTGAATTTTTGAAAATAAGTGATTGAAGTCAAATAGAATGAGGTTAATTTGGTGCATGAAAATTTTAATTGGTTTTAAACTTAACTAAATTTTGACTTTAAACATAATCTAAGTCTAAATTTAAATCTAAAATTCGGTATGATAGTATAAACATCCACGTATGTATATAAAATTTAATAATTATTATAATTTTTTTTCTTTTATACATGCATACTCAATACCTTGCATTTGACATTTGGAAATTTTATAATTGTATTGACAGTTTGATGTTGCCGACGTTTTGTAAATTTACCTCTAAATTCATCTTATACGAATAAAAAGAATTTTTTATTTTAATTAAATATTTTAAATCATACCATAATTGATTCTAATCATCTCTTTATAAAAAAAGGAGTATGTGCGTATATAAGTTTATTTTGTATATTTAATCAGACACGTATGATATTTTCTGTGCCGACAAGGTATTACATTTTCATTTTAGTTAAATTTGTTATAACAAATACTCGTAACATTTCTTCTTTAAGTTAGTTTATTCTTTTTTAAACTATTGCACACATATATATAAAATAATAAAAAATATTTAAGAAAAATATGCTTGAGACTTTATATTGATCAAAATCTAAACTAATGAGTGAAGTCAATTGTAAGTAGTTGTACAGTATTCATGAAATTTAATTCAAGGGACAATAATAAAAATGGAGTCAGGAGTGCTATTGAGATCGGTATGGCACTCATCAAAATATTTTCCTTAAATTGATATAAGACATTTTTCCTTGTAGGTAGAGAATCATATTAGTATATTATGTATATGATTATATTGTGTTATATGTACGTTTTGTATATAAAAATATTCAATCAAGGTATTGTGCAATAATGTTAATTTTCTAGTTTTTACTCTCTTAAATTTTTATGTATAACAATATAAAATTTTTACATACATCAATACTTGTATGTTTCGCTGCTTAATACTTGTTTACATTTTTAAGAGTTTGTTCATTTGTGTTTGTGGATTGCAATGTTTATATTGTAAATAAACTTACATATAAACATTAAAAAGTGATAGTTATAATTTTTTCTGCTTTATTTTTTAATGAAAGTCTCATTTTTTTTATAACTGATTTTTTTTTTATTTTGTTATATTAATGATTTTAAATTTACCACAATTTTTATATGTATGCGTGTGTATGTATACCCCAAGTTTCGTATTATTATTATTTAATTTAGATAATTAATAAAAACATTCAAATAAATTTGAACGAAAAATATTAAAAATAAATTAATGTTTTGTGTAATATTCTGTGTATGTACGTAATTTAAATGTGCATACATATCTTTATTTTACAATAATAATGTAGACTAATTGATATAAAACGTATGATAATAATAATGAGTATATAAAATAATGGGAATTGTTATATTAGGAGCAGTTTAATGAACTAGAATGAATTTTTATAATTAAAGAACATAATGAGAAATTTGAGGAATTTTCAATTAAGATTGAAGTACCGAATAAGAAAATATTGGGCTATAAGATTCGATTTTTATAAAAAATATGAATTTTAAGATCGCAGATGAAAAATCTAAAGTAAGATTTTACAAAATTATATTTTGACAAATGAAAAGTTTGGAAATTTTTGCTATCACTCTAGTTTCAATCGAATTCAATCAAGTTGTTTCAGCAGAAATCACTTGTTTACACTTTTGTTCAAAATTAAATTAAGAAGTTTTGAAACGTTGTCAGTTACTGTTTTCGCTTTTTGTTTTAGATAATGTCAAAAAAACTTATTTTTGTTGCAAATTCATTTTGTTGTTAATTTAAGTAAATAACAACAAAACTGAAGTTCTCTAAGAATTCGCAATTGATTTCTTGCGTTTATAGTAGGCAACGTCAATATTTTCTACTGAAATCAATAATGATTTCTTAAGAAATTTTAATTAGGAAAAATATTGAAAGCGTCATTTTAGTTAGTCCAAATTAATTTACAAATTGTTGATAATTGAAATTAAATATTTGTATCAAAATTTGTACAAATTATATATGTATCAAAATTAGCAATATTTTTTAATATGTCGAATTACGTACATGTATACATAGCTAAAACTTTAAAAATATAAAAAAATATTGTGTGAAAAATATTTTTTATTCAAATTGGTATTTGTGCAATAGTGACAATACTGCATTGCTATGTAATTTCTGTCTAAATAGAATGAAAGTGGTGAAACAAAACAGAAAAATGCGGGCAGACGATTTTCTTTATTGATCTAAAACAACAGCGAAACGGCAAAATCAACTGTTATATGTGACATTATATGCAAAGTATTGTACATATTGATTTCAAGAGAAACCGCCAGGGCTAAAATAGGATCTTAGGATAATGCCGTCTGTTAAGTTCGCGGATGCAATTTTGCTTCATTCTGGCAAGTCCCTTTAATATTTTCTATTTGTTAATGTATTCTATATGAATTTTGAAAAGTAAATTTTAAAAATTTGACATTTTTCTCAACGCACATTTGTTGACATTTCACTCAACTCAACACAATTTTTCACAGAATTCGAAAAGATTAATAAATAAAATAGTTGATTGCTAAGTATTTAAATGATATTACATTGAAATAGCTTTTATGCTAGATGCAGAATAATGTAGTCACATTGTTCTTTAGTTGCACAAGAATTTCATAGACACTTCATTCTAATAAAACCCCACGCAATTTTTAATTGAAAAATTTCTTTAACAAATTTTACGTCAATAAAATTTTTACATTTCAATTATTTATTCATTTCGATTCCCTTTTTAAATATTAAAAGTGTAAGTATTTTTTATTAAATTAGTAAATTAAATTTCAATTTAGGAAAATTAAAGTCAATTTTTATTCATCAATTATCGACAAAATGTTAATTTGAATATAAAAATGACTTGAATTTGATATTATTTTTTAATTTAATATGAAAATCACACAAAAATTTAAATTTTGATTGTTTTATTAAAATAAAAAAAAAGTGTTTGTAGACTTGTAGAGAATTTAAAAACGAAACAAATATAGGTGTAACTTACTAAAATGAAGATTATAAGAAACAAAAATAGAAAGTTTAAGCCTTTTTCATACGAAATTAAATTAAAATTCAAATTCCTAGCGTTTGCAATCTTTTAAATTAATATTTTGCGAGGGAAAAAGTATACAGTAAAAAATCATGCTAAGGTACACGTGTTTGTATGAACATTTTATTTGTTTTACCTCTTTTTTATTGTCTGAATTTAATTTAAATGTGTTGGGAATTTTAATATTAGTTTTAAGAAGAGAAGAGGAAACAACAAACAATTAATATGTGAAATTAATAATAAATGTGTTCAATAAACATAATTAAAATGTTGAAACCGAATTTTTATATAAAACTTATAAATTTTCAACCGCAGGTATTCGTGTTAATACTGATAACAATTCCCACAGTATAAAAAGAGGTCTGGAAGTTTCCCATTTCGTCGCTATAAATATCCAAATACGCAATAGTAAATCTTAGCCATCTTGCCTCAAAGACAGTATTTCGTCCTACTCAGTGCAATGTTAAGATTTCCTGTCTGTATTGTCAGATAGATCATTCAAATCTTGATTCTTTTTATATTCCGCACATTCTAAATTCTTGTGTTCTATAAAATAATATTCCAATTTATTATTGTGTCACATGAATAACATGAACACAGTGTTATTATTAAAATATTGAAGCCTTGTCCAAAAACATACAAGTAAAAACATAAATTTTTAAAATGAATTCTTGTACCTAAATATTGAGCTTTACTTGGTATTCAATTGGTGTACTTAATTGCCTGTATATGTATAACCAAGTATATAATTAAAATTCGGAATCATAAAAAATGTTACATTTTAATTAAAAACGAAAAATGTTTGATTAAACTTACTTGTAATTAAATTAAAAATTTATTAATTAATTTTCAAAATCATTTTATTAATATAGAATAAATCAAGGTATTCGAAGTATTTTAATAGTATCGTATTTTTATAATAGTTATTCGTACTTGAATTATGTATGAATGAGTATATGTTTACTATTGCACATGCCTTTAATAGAAAATGTATATACATATAAATAGATAGATAATAACGTTTACATTAGAGAAACGGCATAAAATTTTGTTTTTAAAATGAAAAACTCAAGTATCTTAATGAGTATAAAATAACAGATATTAGAGTAAAAATTTTAATTTACATCTAATTTAAAGTGTAATAAGTATTTTAAAAAGTAAGATATGAAAAAATTAAATTTGACATAGAGAAAAATTTAAAGTCAATCAAACCCAACGAAAATGTTAAAAACACTCTAATTTATATCCTACGTGTTTGAACGTTTTAAAAGCTTACGGTTATTTGAAGGAATTCAACACATTCTCTCAGCCTTTTATAATATTTACAACTTCATTTTGTATTCCTTGTATGACAGGCAAACACGTTCGGCTTTGAAAGAGTAAATGAAGAATTACGATTAAAAAAACGTTTAAGTTTCAAATGACCTTCGTTCGAAGTGGTCAAAATTCATCAAATGAAATTTGTTATAAAATCCCAAAACGAATGTGTTATAAAATCCCAAATAATTTCCTAAAATAATATTTGCTTTCCGTTGGTACGGTGAACTTATGTCCTATAGTTTACCATACCAACGCGATAAAAATTTCCTCATTTTTTATTTTGTTTTTAATTACAACTTCTTTGAGTAATCAATTTTGCTATTACATAATAGAAAAGCAACAAAAAAGAAAATAAAAAAAATGTAAATAGTAACATTTTTTAAAGTAATAATTTTTTATACGTATAACAGTTTTTTATTTATTTTATTTTTTTTTTTTGTTGTAGACAAAATGTAATAAAAATATGCTTGTTAAGAAAAAATTAAAAAAAAAAAAAAAAGAACAAAGAAAAAGAAAAGCAACTAAAATTTAATCAAGGTGCATACGAGCAAACATGCAAAGCTAAGGCAAAAATTACGAGCATATGAAAATTACTACTAGTAATATTTAATAGATTATTACCTTTAAACAGATTACAGAGTGTTATAAAATTTATATGACACTAATTTCTAGCATAATTATTATGCATATTTTTATGAAGTAATTTGAAAGAATAAAGAATAAAGGGCGCCAATCACACAAGAATTTCAAAATTCAGTTAAATATAGTCGAAATATAACAGTGAGCCATTAATATATTCACAATATCAAATATTTGGATTGTCTTAAATTTTAAAATTTAAATAGTTAAAATGAGTCTTAAACTATTTTTATTTTAATTTTTTAACAGGGAAAATTTGGTATATTCCTGGAAACAAAGCATTTATTAATTTAATAGAGTATTAGTTTTTGTATAACACTTTCTATGCATTGAATGCTGATTCTGTTGCCTGTTATTTTTCAAGAAATTAGCATCATTGTTTTACAAACTGTGTATGTACTTTATGAAGATTGAGCACCCTATATTTGTGCAAAATCATTCCAATGGGAATACGAATAGAATATATCATAAATACCTATGTGAAAAAGTACATTTGTATATATGGGTTTAACATTCGCATTTCTTCATTGAAATTGAGACCACAACGCAACAATGAAACAAAAAACTCTAAAGAATTTCATTAGTCCATTTACTTATAAGATTTTATTATTCATAAAACTTAATAATAGTGAAAGAGTAATATTTGTGTCTAACATAATAGTTTTAATTATGTATCTATGAATGTATATGTATTTTTCGAACATCATTATGAAAATTTAAGCCAGAAATAATATAAGTTTGTAGAAAAAGAAACTTGGAAAGAAAGGGAGAAGAATATCGCATAAGAGGGATTGAAATTATGAAAATTTGTATGATTTTGCGAATTCTTAAAAGAAAACTTCGATTTATAAAGAACTGTTAAAATGTTAAACTTTTCAAATTCAACATAGCATTTTAAGAGCATCCATTCATTTTTAAAATTGATTTGCTTTTGTTTAAACATTTATATTGTGTTGTATTTATGGACTTAAATATTGATTGTATTTGTAAATTTGCAATTTTATTATTGATATTACATGACATACATGCGTATAAAAATACATAACGTACATATTATTTTGTATACATATACACATGAACGTGAACAAAGATCGTAAAAATACGTTTATGTTGCAAAGAAGAGAAAGTGATCGATTTTAATTCCTCTTCATATACTTTTGCAATTTCGTTATGTCCCCTGCTTAAATTATAACATTTAAAAATTTTTTAAAATTTTTATAAGTATTACAAAGTTAGTGTTACAATTTATGTATGAGTATAGTTAATCGATATATTTATTTTATAGACACAGGGTGGAAAACAAAAGTGAAAAGAGTGAGGTTATGTTTTTGAAGGTTCGATTTTCAGAGTTACTCAAAAAGCCTATATGGTTTGCTTCAAATCTATACATATATCTCTTAATGGAATCTATTTTTTAATTTAAAATCTTGAATTTTCGATGGTTCTCACTCAGTGGTGGATTGTACGATTAGCGAACTAAGCGGTCGCGTGGGCCTCGAGCTTTTAGGAGCCCGAAAAAATGGTGTGAATTTTTCCAGTACCAAAGTTTTTGTTTTAAAACAAATTTCTTAAATTTTTTGAATTTGCATAACAGGCCTATTTGTGTATTTTGTTTTTTGCATGTTTTTTTATAACATTTGTAATTTTGCATATTTAATCCTGATTCACGAAGACTTCTTTATTTTTTGTGTAATTTGATTTTAAAGGCCCAGATATTTTTACCGCTTAGGATCCCACTTCATTTGATCCGCCGCTGTTTTCACTTACACATTTATGTATGTGCATCTTACTATTATTTTTTCTTTAATTTTAATTTTCCAAATTAGAACCAAGTAAATAAAATATAAGGATTTAATTAAATTTTAAATAATTCTTATTTTTCTTTTTATTTTGCAGGACAAACAGTTTTTAAAAAATTTTTAATATTTGCATGTGTTAAACGAACATTCACATGTTAAACGATAACAGGAGTGTTAAAGCGGGATTGCAACAAAATATTTGAAATATTACATAAAATCTTTGTATAACAGATAACTGTATATACATATGCACATACACATATGTATATGATTACGGCCATCTAACGTGATTAAAAAAATGAAAATTCGTATAACAGAAAATAACACAAATTTTTAAATAAAAATATTACAAAAGTGTTATACCCTTAAAGTAATATTATTGAATTGAAAATATTAAAAAGAAAAATTAGTATAATAGAAAAAAAAATTATTACAGTATAAAATTTTTAAATTTAATAATTTTATTTTTTTTTATTTCTTTTTTTTTCCTTTTTCATAATTTTATTAATTGTGTGTGTTAAAATTTGAATATGTATAGCTTATAATCATATTTTAAATAATTACATATAAAAAAAATAATTTGTTATACATATTAAATTTTTTTTTTGCAAATTAATTAAGAACGTTTTAAAGTTGTATAAAAATTATATAAGAATATTGCATAAGAGTTTTGAATATTATAAAAATTTTTTATATTGAAGAATTTTTAATTTTAAAAAAGCACTTTCGGTTTTCTTTTCGAACATCTACACATATGTTATACTCCGTTATATGAAATTAAATTAATAATATAAAAATATTTTATTTGGATACTATAACTGTTCTGGATTAAGTATTTCTTCATTTTTTTATGTAAAGGTGAGTTTTTATACATATATATATGTCATTGATTATTTTTATATGAAAAAATTGCAATATTTCTAAAATTGATGGCTATTAGAAAATATTGTTAAAGTTTTATTATAAATGGGAGTATCATTTAAGTACATAGGTATTGAATTTATACAGTTATATTTGAAATTACCTACATTACTCTTATACAAGCGTATAATTTATTATAGGGCTGTTTATTATTAATAAGTCTGTTTCTTTTCAACAAAATTTTGACTAAAAATAGCAAAAAATTTTTACTTACATGCTGATAGGAATGAATGAATGCAATTAATACTTTCCACATTAATAAATTTCTAAATTATTGATTAAAAACACTTATAAATATATAAATTACAGGATAATAAAATATAATAATTTGTTTTACTATAAGAATGGTGCATAAGAGTTCTTTTTTGTCTATTACAATTAAAGAAACGAAAATCAAATTAACAACAAACTTCTTGTTTTACAATATTAATTATGTACTTACATATCCACTGAATACTAAATTGAATTTTTATTAATTGACAATATTTTTTGTTTAATAAATTTAATAAATTTATTCACCATATTTTAGAATGTAATTGATTAATATACTTGTAGTTGTAAATTTAATCACTTCAAATAAGCTATCAAATTTCAAAAAGAATTCTGACTGTAGGTGGTTGCATAATTAGTTAAAATAACATTAAATTTTTCTATGTAATTACAAGAATGCTTAGGTTAATGATTATTTTTTTATATACTTATATAATTATGCATGTACCTACTATAAAACGTTTATTAATGTAATTACTTGGTTTTAAATTTCAGGTGTGGTAATTTTTTTTTATTTAGTTAATAGCAAATTAATTGATTCGATGATATATTATTGATGATATGAAATTTAAATAAGTATAATAAAATATTATAGAAGCAAAAAAAAATTTGAGATTCATATATAGAAATATTTCTTACTTCTATATATAAAGGTAGATTTAGACTTTAAAAAAATCCTGAAATTCCAATTTTTTTTTATGTCTAACTTTGTAGTCTTTCTCGCATGATATCATCTTGATACATTCATCCGTGATATAGTATTGTAGTTCCAGGTATAATTACCATGAGGCTTGAAAATTTATGGTAACTTTTTCGAAAATTTCTACATACTGAGGCTGAAATTTTTAAAATTTATATTAATTGTATTTTGATTTAAAAATATTATTTTTCGCTGGGTTCGGAAAACCCAGGCGGACATTATCGGCCCTTATTTTTTTCCTACTTCACCTGTGGAGTATAGTGCTGGTGCATGATATCGTAGATGGATTTCTACTTAGATGGCATAGTTATGTCCCAGTTTCTTGGGTGGGTTTTTCTTTTATATTAAATATTAAAGGTTATTAATAACTTGTATTTAATATTATATGGTAGGCAAATATGGCGATTGGTTAATATTAATTTTTTATTTTATATGTAATGTACATATATTAAGTTATATAATATTAAGTACAACTTCAATCTGAGATCCTTCGGTTAAAGGACCGGTCAATAATTACTGCATCATTGCTCAAGTTCGGCTCTTATTAACACTGTTTCAAATTTAATCTGCTATTCGTAATTTCAAATCTTAACCTAATTTGATCAAATACTTATATTTTGAAAGGCGATTTGATTTTGATTTGACAACCTTAGAATTGCGTAAATTTCATAATAAATTTCCTGCACAGTCTATACGAAAATTTCAAATATTGTAATATTTCGATTTTGTATTAAACTAACTCATGTAGTTTTTACCATAGATATATTATCATAAAAAAAAAGTTAATTTTTTTTTCTTCTTTTTTCATTTATTATTCAAATTTAATTAATTTTTATAGTCTTCTTTTAGCTAAATTAATTAAGTGGTATATTAGTTAGTTAACTTTGTTAATAAATCTAATGATTTCTACTGATTACTTATTTCTTTTTGATTTAATTCTATTTGAATTTAAATAATTTTATAAGTAGTTAATTAAATTCAAATAATAGTTATTAATATTAAATATTAATTCTTTTACCTTATTAATTAAATGCAATTAATTTAGAGGTATTTGCATACACAAATATTATGCTTCTGTTTAGATCTAAAACAAAATTATAAAATCATAAGTATACTTAAAGTTTAAATTATGTAATTTATTAAATTTGCATTTTAGGGTGAAAATTTAAAAGTTAGCACATTTGCGTCACAAAAAAGTAAGCTTAAATAAATACTTTTTTAGAAAATAAATCAAATTTTAATTAATAAAATAAAAATTATAAAATCTTTAATTTTAAATAAAAAAAATTTTTAGATTGCAAAAGTAAGTATTTTTGGAAAATTTTGGAAAATTGTCGGAGCGCGTTTTCTGTTTTCATATAAATGAAACTTGTCACAGACCACATTTTTAATTTTCAATTTAAATTTTCATGAACTTCCCCCACAGAAGGATATATTTTAAATTACATTGCAAGATTATTTCATTATTTTTAAATAAAAATCAAAAATTAGTTTTTAAGTTTTAATTTATTTTAATGTAATTTTAACAGAAAAAAAGTGTGTCACTAGAATTGTTCAACTGCGTTACTTCAACTATGTTACATCATAAAATTTTTTAAAATTAATCATTTTTTTAAATATTTTGGCATCATTATTTGTTTTAAAGAATACGCAATAAGTCTGTTCGGGCTAGTGGTGAATGTTGTTCCAAACACATCGCTGGAGATAGTTTGAATTTTTTTTGCCGTGAATGTAAAACGCTTTTTTCAACTGTGTTACGTGGTTTTTGTTTAAATATTTTTTTTTTAAATTCAAAAAAGTGGCATATTATTAAGCAAACCAAGTAAACTAACCAACTGTATACTTTAAAATGCAAAAATATGTTGTAGTTTTATGTTAATATACTTTTTATTTTAAAATATTCTACTGCGTTACTGTTCAACTGTGTTACTAAATTTAAGTAACACTACTGAAGACATGGTAAGAAAGTTGATTTTTAAGGCAGTTTACTCTAAGTTGGTGAATAAATTCTTAATAATTTTACATACAAATAGGCGATAACATATTTTATTGATTATTATACAAAATGCCACTATCTATTTATATTTTAAATATGTATATTGTTAAAAATGCAAATGAAAAACTTAACCGAATATATACAACTTCATCGAGAGGAAAAAAGTTAATATCTTAGCATATTAAACAACAGCATGAAATTTACTGTTTTTGTTTTAATTTTTTTTGTTAATATACTGAAGACTGAATCAAATTTTTCAACAGTGTTACTATATTTTCCACTGCGTTACTGTTTTGTCACAAAAAAAATCAAAAAAAAATATTGTTTTAAACTTTTTTCTTCAAATTTAAGCTCTTAATTTTTTTGTTATGGACATTTTTAGAATAAAAAATTAATTTCTAAAGCAGTTATGTAAAAATTCCTGCAAGAAAAAAACTATTAAATAGTTTTATTTTAAAAATAAAAACTTTAAATTTAAAATTAGTAACACAGTTGAAATAACTTATAATTTATTTTTTTATAAAAATGATTTTTCAATATTACAGAATAAATTTATTTATAACTTTAATTACAAATGAGAGTAAAATATGAAAATAATAATTTCCATTGAAGAGATCGAAAAATTTAAGATATTTTTATCGGTAACGTAGTTGAACTAAATTCAAACCTGAGCTTACTTTTTTGGTTATAATTTCTAAAATATTTACAAAACCTCCGGACCACTTGAGGAGATTGTACATTATATATTAGGCAACTATAAAAAAATTATTTTAATAAAAAATTCTAAAAAAATAATTTGGAAAAAAAAAAATTCATTTGTGCAAACTTTTAAATTTTGACCCTTTAAATGATAATTATATGCGCATATATGAATGAAACGAAGATGTTATTAAAAATATATTGATGACGTGTATGTACAATAGGTATTGAATTCAATATTCTGAATTGTGTAATTTATAATGGATGTTTGTTTAAATAATTTCTAAATTATTTGTTAATTAGTTTTTTGAAATAATTGAGTTCAAAGCTTTTAAATTTACATACATTTATTGTTCTAGTTGATATAATTTTCACAATTTTGAATCTACGTAGTAATTAATATAAAGTGAAACTTAAATTAGTGTCAAATAATTATTTGCTTCATTGAGAATAAAGAAAAAATAAAAGTGAAAATATAATACAGAATTTGTGAGTTTCTTATTAGTGTCGTCAAACAATAAAATCGTTAAACTTTTCAAATTATTTGATTTCACTACTAAACTACAAAGAATGTGAACTAACAGTGTAATGTTAGGTATAATTAAAATTCTATCACCCCTTATGGTATTCATTTTCAAAAATAATTCAACAATATTTCAGCAAATATTCAAGTTGTAACAGAAATTATTTTAATAATACAGTTGTTATTTATTAACAACATGTTCAGATGGCATGAATCTCAATGGAATTTTTAGTATTAATACTAGAGGAAGTTTCGTAGACTTTCATGGCGAATTATATTCACTTCAATATTTACTTGCTAGATTTCTTTAAAGCACAACAATATTTTTACCACTTTATAATTTTTATTACTACCTACATGTTCGGTTTATTAAGTTCTCATATTGAAACTCATTTTTTATTATCTTATTAAAATATTATTTTCATCGTCTTAACATAATCTACAATTCCGTACCTGAATTTTATTTTCCATGCAAATTAATTTTGCAAACAAGTACAATAAACTTTATACATAAGTTCCCATATTTCCAAACTTGCAGTTGTAGCAAAAATTTTTACGAATTTTTCAAATAAATTTTATTATTTCCTCATAAAACTATCACGTTTCTTTTGAGTTTTCTGGGGAAATTGATAAACCACATTCTGGCAGCAAAACTTTTTCAAAAATATCAATAAAAATTTGAGTTTGTATCATCTTCCTATCAATCGGTATTTTCCGATCAACCGGCTCATTTCCAACCAATTATTAATCGTACTATAATATTATTAATCGTAGTAATTTTGCACTAAAAACCAAAAGAAAATATATAATTACTTTAACAAGATTACCTTGAATAACTTAACAAAAAAGCTGAACTGTTGAACGTACATATTGTTAGCCCAATAATGTGAACTGCTTGCTATTTGAAAAAAATACAAACAAATGAATTTATTGTATAAAATGAAAAAAATTTTAATTTCAATAAATAATTTGACAAATTTAATTAAATGTCATTATAATTAAGAACTCATTTCCATCAACACAAAAATAAAATATTTCTAATAAAAATATTTATTTCATTTTGATTTTGAACAAGAAAAAACAAGAACAGAACTTTTAAAAGTCAAGAAAAAAATGAAAAGAAAAAAAACAAGGCCTATCAAAATATGCTTGGATGTTTTCAATGTTGCCATATGCAAATCATAACCAGAATTATCGCTAACCTGATTTATAATAGCTACACTGCTAAGAGAGCACTGTTATTGTGACGAAATTTTTATTTTTTTCTCCTATATAACACTTATATATTTAATATATTAGTGTTATATAGTATATAATTAAAATATTATTATTAATAATAAAAAATAACTTGTTCTACTCATAGTATACTCTAGCAAATATGTATTTAAATTATTTTGTGAAATATAGAGGGTAACAAGTTAGCTAGAATCTTTATAGTATTAATAACACACAATAATGTAAGTTTTTTCTTGAATTAATAATGAAAACGTTCTCACGCACAAATATAATAAATAATATAATATTTATTTATGTAAAATTATAACTAAATTATTTATATTTTTTCTCTTATGATATAAACTAACATTACCAGTTTGTATGTTTTTACATTTGTACAAATTTTTGTTTTTTCTCTTCTTGTATATGATTTTTATTATTATTTTTCCATTTTGCTTTTTTTGGTACAAAAAAAAATTTAACATTTTTTGGTAATTTTTAGGTCATTGTCAATCATAAATTTATCATAAAATTAAATTAGATTGAAATTTCAAGGTTATATTTTATACATACTCGTACATATTATTTGCTTTACAAAGCGCAGAAAAATAATATAGACGCGTGATATTTTTTTTTTATTTCCAGATGCAATTCTTTTAAAAATTTATTAAAATATTTTAACTAAATATGCAATTTTATAGTATTTTCTTAGATTTATGGTATGTAGTTAGTGTTATACAAATGTAAAAATAAAAAATACAGTCGAAGATGTTTGTAAAGTAGATTTGCAACATGCATATTTGCAAATCTACTTTATTCGCGTTATATATTTTACCCTCTTGTAATTTTTCTAATCTTTCATATTATTCAAATCACATAACTCACATAACACAAAATTTTCTTTTCGCTTATAACCGCTTATAAACACAAAATTTTTTGACAGCATTATTGATTTGATAAAAATTTGCTGAGCCATCTGACGCGAATTATAAGAATTATAATATATATTCAACGTATTAATTAATTACACATCCATAACATTATATTCTTGAATTGTCATGAAATAAAAATTTAATGTTGGAATTACACAATATTGATATGTGCACAAAAAATTCTGTCCAAGATAGTCTGCATATAAGTGTGTTCGACTGTAACAATAATTTGTCATTAAATTCATTAAAATCTAAATTAGAATATTTCAATTAGCAGTAAAGGTGAATAAACCAGTATTTTTGGAAAATACAATAGCTAGTATTTAAACCGTAATCGATTTCAATAATCGATAATGGTCAATTAGATAGATATATTGATGGCGCTTCAAACGTTTTGTTTTTAAAATTTTATAATAAACGCACTCTTCAGGCAATTTTAGAAATTTTAATATTGATTATTATTTATTTTAAAAATGACAATTTTAATTATTGCTTTGTATATAAATAGGAGCAGTAAATATTCAGTTTTTGTTAATTATAATTTATATTATATATACATATGTATATAAAAACGCCATAATTTATAATAGTATATGAAAATTGTTAAAATTTCGTTTCCACCTATGATTTTAAATTTAAAATTTCAAAAGAAACAATTAATCAAGCAAAATTTTATTTTTTATTCGTACTTTTGTTATAAACGTATATAAAATGAACCAATTTATTAATTCAAAATTTTCTCTTTAAAAATTAATCTAAATTCGTTAATTTAAAATTAACAAAAAGAAATTACTTTCTTAACATGTCAAAACTCTTTTTTATATAAATGATTACTATAGTTCAAGTTTTTTTTATTTTTTTAAATTTCTCCAAAGAGTTCATCTACCATAACAAAATAAAATGAAAGAAAAATAAAACATCAAAACTGTTTTGTTTCCTCCCAATAAAAATCCCTTTAAACCATAAAAATTTAATTGTCTATTATACATGCGCCTTCATCAACATAGTTAACATGTGAAAACATCAACTAGATTCTCTAAACTTTTAACATTATAACGATCATCACCGTGAGTGATCATTATTACAACAATCATCAAAAATATAATTTCTTTATAAATCATTTTTGTTTCTTTTTTTAACAATTTAAAATAAGAAATTTAGGAAGAAAAATGTTAAGTAATAAACCCTTTTAGAGCTTTGTATTTAAAAACTTTGTAAATCCATAGATTTATTTATGCTTAATACCTAATCAGCTTGTGATATTTCTTAACTCACTGATTAATATTTCATCTAACATGTATATTTGTTTCTTAAAATATCAAGAATGTACATACAATTTATTCAAGTAACTTATACTATTACTGGGCTTTCAAGAGTTAAACAAAATGTCTACTCAAAGGCATATTTAATGTTTTGAGTGATTTCATTTGACTATTTTTTAACTACGTATCTCCTAATGTTTTTTTTCTATTTTCAATTTCTAAGCTTTTTGATTGCTTTGAAAATAATTTTGAAAATTTTTTGGTAGAAATGGATTGAAAGAAAATTAACGAATGAAAAGAAAAAAACAAAAATTTCGAGTAAAAAGCATTTCACTTCCGAAAATTCAAACCTTGTTTCTTGAAATTAAAACATGACACCCAAATTAGCAGGTTTTCAAATTTGAAAATTTCCTTAATTTTTTTCGCTAGATATTTTTTATTTGGTTGTGCTTTTCTGTTTTTTCATCATATCGCTGTGTAAAATGAATAATAAAGTTGACTAGGATTTATTTAAGAAGCCTAAAATGGATTTTGAAAATAAGAAGAAAAGAAAAAAAAAATTATTATCTTGATAATTTAAATATATTTTCCATGCTTTCGCTTAAAAAAGCTTAACTATAATAAATTAGAGATTTATACCATATACAAGTATTAAAATTTTATTGACACTCAAGTATAGGAAGATTGATTATGAAAACATAATTTATTTTACTCTTCATATTAGCTCTTTAATGCGTTAATTGTATAAGAAGGTTCTTTATAAAATATATTTTCTTAAAATATATTGAAAACTTACCGGAAAATTAGTGATAACTGACATATGTATGAATTTGTAATTTGAATTGTCATTGATATTTAGTATAAACTGTCAATCAGTTTTAATTATGGTTTTATAAAGTCATTTTAGCATAAAATTTCTATTTCAATAGATACAAATCAAAAATTTTTTTCTTCTTCTCCCTTTCTTCGTCTTTCGCAACAACAAAAAATAAATGCTACTTGCTATTTAAAATTTTGTAAAATATCAAATAATAAAAATAATCAATTTTTATTTTAATTGACACAATCAACTAAATAGTTTCCTTGTATAGAATATTATGGACGAAACCTTAGAGTAGTAACTAAAACTTAGTTTCGATTTAGTTAAGATTATGACGCGTGGGGTAGATATTTTTAAACATAAACAAAATTTATGAAATTTATAAGTTTCAGCAGAAATTTTAAATTTAGTTTTAAGTGAGTAACCAAAAACTTGGATGAATTTACAAAAAAAAAAAATAAAGATAAATTCAAAAAATATTAAAAAAATTTCATTTCCGCTTTTAAAATTTAAATTTATATATATATGAAAATCAATTTTTTTCTTTACGGGATCCATTTAAATTAGATCACCGGAATTAATTTTTGTTGAATTGTTTGTGAACTGTTATACTACACTGATTATCTATTATATCGAAATATACAACATCTATGTATAGATATATGTATAAAGATATAGTTCAGTTATATTGTATTTAAAATTTAGTCATAAAATTAATTACAGGTATATCGTATATCATAAATTATCACTACTGTCACCACCTGGTAGACCGAGTGTATTTGATTTTGGCGTTAATGACTTTTGATTTATTTGCAAATTATAATTTTTTTTTAATTACTAATATTTTTTATTTTAAATTGATATTGTTGTATATTTGAAAAATTGCTTTTGAATTGTATGAAAATTGGCAGAGGCAGCTCTAACCATTTCCAATATCTGAACATATCTTCATTTCAAATTTTTATTTCACAAATTCTCTCATAAATTGAAATGGAGAAAATTTTCCTCATGTTTTATAAAAATTTTTCACAAAGGTTGTGGGTAAAAATGACATGAAATGTAGAAAAACTTTATCTAAAAGATAAAGTTCTACATTTATTCTATCAATATTCTATCGATATTTGTTTTTTATTTTTTTTTATAGAAATTGCATTTTTATTATATTTGTATATCTCGCAACTAACCATATTTAGTGTGAAAAGACAATCAATAATATTTTTTTAAAATTTTCAATATATTAAGATTTTTTTTATTTATATACAATAATGTCAAAAAATTCTTTAAAATTAATTGGCATTCTTGTATACAAAGATGGTGTATTTCCGCAATATAATCAAAAATTAATCATTATTAAATATAACCATTAAAATATTATTATTATTATAATAAATAACTTAAAAATTATCTTGAAGATTTTAAGAAGACCAATAATATAATCAATTTCCTCATAATGAAAATATTTGCAATATTTTATAGAGTACACTTAATATGATTATATTGCCAAAAAAAAAAATAAGAAAAAGAATGTTGGAATAAATTTTAATAAATTGGCATCATAAATTCAACTTTAATAATCGACTTATATAATATAAACTTTTTTTCTACGATATTTTAAAATGTACAAAATATTTATTATTAAAAACTCCCACACTATTTGTAGTATATTAGCTACATTTGATTGTACTTAAGAGTAAGGCAACAACACTGTAGCCAAACAAGGAAAGTTTTTTGCATATCATTACTGATTTCTTATCAAAATTGTTTTACAACAGTAAAACCAATTGTACCATAATTCACCGCCAGTCATAATCATAATTCACTGCCAGTTAAAATCATAATTCACTGCAATAGCAGGATCAATTCAACACTCTTGAATTGATAATTGACTGTAGTTTTTTTGTATAATTCTTAAAAATAATTGAAGAGAAGACAGTATGAGGAAGATTGGCTAGTTATTTTTGTTTGACCTTACGGCGAATAACTATTTTGAAAGAACATCAACGAAACCTATAATAATATTATGTAATAAAATAGATTCAATTAAAATATTCAATATAATGTAAAAATTCAAAAAAACAAAAAATATATTAAACGTTTTAAAACAATGCTCAAATAATTAAACCATAGGTGATCTCCAAAATTTAATTTTATATTATAAATATAGCAAAAAATCCATTTGGATTCGTAAATTACCAATCCATAATATCCAAAAATTAAAAATTTTCACTGTATCTATACACCTATTATTTTAAAATATTGCGGAAAAAAGTGAGTCAATTAGATCAATTCAATATAATGTATAGAGAAAGAGAAGCATAAAAATGATGATAAAATTTTTTTCAATTTGCGAAGAAATTATCAGTTATGACATAATAAAATATGCTAATTAAGTCATATAGGAATCACTAAAACATTAAAAAAAGCACTGAATACGAAATTGGAATATCTGCGCGAGTATATAAAATTAAATTTTAAAGCTATTCAAGGTAAAATCAAAAATAATACAATTTTTTTTAAGACTAAAAATTTTTGTATACAAAAATTTAAACTGGTTTCTACACATTTCATATAAGTTCACGTATATGTACATATAGAATGTAGATCTACATACATTAGTATGTATTTATGGTTTAGAAAAATAGGTAATAACTCTTCTTAATTATATAAAGGTGACATTTTAAATTAAAATTCTCAAAAACGTAAATATTATGAATAAAAATAAAATGTTTTTTCGGAGCCAACAAAATGTAGGCTCGTCACCTACATAGTAAACTCAATGACGTAAGAAACTGGTTCATGGTTATCTACAATATCATGCACCAGCTCTATGCTCCTCCCAGGAGCGAAGTAGGAAAAAAATTTCTAGCCATACATAAAACATTAAAATATTTAAGACCTATATAGTTGATCAGTTATTAAAATAGACAGTATAATATATACATATTTTTATATATACATTTTCGGCCCAATGAAAGAAGTTGTCATTCCTCTCCGGGAGAGACCATCAGTTTTCTCATTTCCGTTAATGCCGTATTGTTTTGTTCGGTTTAAAGTCTACGCGCAACTTTATGTCCTGAATTCTGTTGACCTCTCTTACAATACTAAGATGTCCCCTAAGGCAGCCTCCTTTTTAAAGTGAATATCAGGCGGACCGTTTCCAAGACAGCCTTCATCGAGGCTTTGCTTAGAATTCCTAAATTTTATCTTGTGAAAAAATATAACGTTATATTTACTAATTATTAAATACCAAAATTAAGCATGGTTTGAAATGGGTTAATGATATTCAAATGTTTGTTTTCTTTTAAATTTTTATATTGAATATAGTATTTATTTTTATTTCATCTGGCTGCGAATTTTGCAATATTATTCAAAATTTATATTGTATAACAAAAATATACACACATATATGAATAAAATATTTTATATAATAAATATTTATTACCGTCTTTTTATATTACTAAAAAATTTTTTATTTTATTTCAATAAAAGATGAGTAAATATTAATGAAATAAACTACTCACTACATCTATACAAGTTAAAATTTATACGATAATTTAATGCTAGAAAACTTAAGTTAGAAAAACGCAAGAGCATGAATGTCTCTGATTGCTTCTGGTCATATCGTTAATTTTAGTATTCCATGACAGTACCATATGACCATAAACTATTTAAATTAAACATTTTGTTTCTACATTCATTATTATGCGGTGTCTTTTGAAATTATAGGTAGGAAGTGAGTTTTTTATACAGCTAGATAGAATAAATTGAGTTTGCTGCGAGTAAAAAAAGAGACAAAAAAACAGAAAATTTATAAAATTGTTTTTTTTTTGGAATATCTAATTTTCAATTAATTTACAACTCTTCTAAAATCAATATTTAAACAAAAACTTAACTATAAAGTAAAAATAAAAATTTAAAATCTCTAAGAATAGTTTTTTCATTTTATTTTTATTTATGTGAATGTTATTTTTATAATATATAAAACCAGACAAAAAAAATTTTTGCATTTCTAAACGATTATATTTAATTGCATTGTATTTCAAATAATTTATTTTAAATGAAAAGTGTTTTTTAAAATTGATTTTTTTTTTTGCTGTATTAAAATTAAAATTAAAGTATAAAATGCATATATTAGCAACCTATCTTTCTATATAAAATGGCGTTAAAGTGATCGGAAATAATATGGTTATTTATTTCTGTGGGAAATAATTCCAAATATAATCATATATCTGTTGTGACTCTATATTACTTGCGTTCATACAAATGTTATACAGTAAAATATTAATGGTTAAATGTCGGATTTAAATTGAGTAGTAACACTTTAAATTAGATTTTGGAATTGGTTTATATAGTGTCCACATCTCGAAGATTGTAATTTGATATAGTCCGCAATATAAACATTTTTCTGTGTTTGGTCGTAGGGTTAATGAAATAATTGTTGTGGATTGAATAAATCACACTGATTGGAGTACACTTAAATTTACTTCATTTAGTTCGAATAGCAGCAATTTTTTTCTTCTTTTTGACACTTGTATTTTTCTTCAGTGACTACTTTGCTTAATGTTTAGCTTTGTTATTCATGGCAATGTTATATGATTCAATTTACCGAACGCTTACTGTAAGTATAATCGGATTGTTATGATATCCAACATAGTTGTACCAACAAAATATGAAAATTTCACATTACTATGCGTGTTTTCTTTAACATATTAAAATTAAATATTATAATTAATTGAATATGAAAATTATTGAGAAAAATTATACAAAATTTAAAATTAAAACATTCTGTATATAACATATTATACAGAAATGGCCGGAACGAATTTTAATATACATATAATTACATTTGTATATATAAAAATGCATACATTACTCGGAAATATTATTAACAATAAATTATTAATAAAATATAATTTTTATTGTTTGTTATGAGAGCAATTTCTAAAAAATTAATTTAAAATATAATTTGATAATTTTAATCAATATTTTATATACATATATATATATATATATATATATTATATTGTAAAAGAATAAATTATTGTTGATACAAAATTATATAAGATATAAACATATTGACAAGGTTATGAAAATTAAAAATTTTGAAAATATAACCTACATATTATACATTTATATATGCAATTCAAATAATTTTTGTTTTCATTTAAATATAAACATATTTTAAATATATATTCAGAAGAATTGTTTATAAATAAATATTGGAAAAAACACTTAGAGGAAATGCTCAATAAATTACATACTTACTGATTCTAATATTTGTTTTAATGTTCAATTAATTATATATGCATTTTCCGCTTATACAATATGATTGTGGATAATTTAAGTTTTTATTTAAATAATGTTGTATATTACCTAAATGAAAACATTTAATACAAAGTTCTCGATGAGAACATAGCTTCAATAAATCCTATGAATCGCACTTTCTTTTGGATTAGACATTTTATTTCTCACTGGCATTTTCTATTCGTACTCTCCCTTAATTATGTTTACAATATATCTGGGGCCGCCTTTATAGTGGAATGTATTCCAGGTGGCTTCATGTTTAATAAGCATGGTCGCTCGAAAGGTGCTGTAGAATGGATTTTTTCACTCATTCGATTGTTTTGTAATAGCCCTGAGTGTGTTAAGAGTGTTATATATAGGTTTTGTTCTTTCGGAATCCGGCCTGATCTTCTCCCAGTACTTTGTTTATTTTACTTCTATTCATGACAGTCATCGCTAGTACCTTATGTATCGTATTGAGTTTTATAAGTATTCCATCATTCCATTTCATATCTACTTTTGTTTCTTGTCAAATCTTTTCTATTATGGGACAGAGAAGTGTAGCTGCCGGACGACGGTCAGTCCCAAGCAGTTGGCAATCCATTAGCACCTGCGGTCTTGTTGTCGTTCAATCTCATGATTGCGTCTTTTAGTTCTGCTTAAGGCTAACCCTCGTCAACGACCTTGTTGTCTTTCAATTTCATGTCTTTCAATTCTTAGTACTTTTTATGATGCAGGCACCTGTTGTTGAAGTGGTCGATATTGTTACAATCAGTTGTTTCATTGAAATGCTCATTCCGTCTTAGTAGTTATTCTTGTATGTTTATGATCAAGTCATCTTTCTTGTCTTTTATTTGATCTTTTAATGTTCCCATTTGCAAGCCCATTAATGTAAGCGTTTTTCGTTCTGCTGTCTGGTGATATCCATGTGTATTTATATATTTCATAATGTGGGAAGATCTTTTCGCCGACTATCATGTCATGTTCTTCATACATTTCTGCCAGTCTAGGTGATGATTTTTCAAAAATTTTTCAAACGAAGTAGAAAAAATTAACATTTTCTGCCAAATAAAAGTTTTTGTGTGAGATAGCGATAGTTTTTGTTTTAGGTCTTTGGAAAGTTTTATTCCTTTTACATGTTTCATATTGACGGAACAGCATAGGTTTATAGCTGTATATCGCATACCATAACGTTTTTTTGGTCACATACAAGAAAAAGCTTTTCTTCAAATTTATCTAAAATTAAAAATTAAAAACATCTTCATTAAGTTAGAAGAAATTTTACACCATTTCAACGTTATTTAAAATAATTAAACAACATGTTTTTACGCTATAAATATATTTTATGCTATAAATATATAAAATACTTTGAATTTATAAAAATATATTATCAGATGTTTTCTGTCATCATTATACCTATTTAACTAAAATAAATTATTTAATTATTTTTTAATAACTTTTAATGGCCTATAACCATATTATATAAAATTATAATAATCAATCTAAAAATAGTAAGATTACCTTTAAAAATACATTAATTTTATTAATCAAATGTGATTACAATAAACTTAAACTACACTTTTATGTTTTATAGTATAAATGAATTGGCAATTTTAAATTTTGTTAATTAAATTTAAGTACTAAAATATTGAAAAATAATCTATTTATTATGGGGTATTCTCATTAAAATTTTATTTATTGGTCATATTAATCAACTTGAAATGAAAATCTATATATATTTGGTTCAATCAACTTAAAATATAATCGTAAGACTTCCTATATTAATAAAGAACCCGATAAATATAATGTATAAAAATAAATTCTTAGAATTAATAATATGAAGTAGCTATATATATGATTTTCATATCTAGTATGTATATATGAAAATCTTTTCATATGTAGTATGTATAGCTATAAAGAGCTAAACTGATTTTACTAATTACGTAAACTTGTTCTAAAGAACTTGAAGAATAGAAAATATGAAAAAATTCAATTTTAAATAAAGGTATCCATAGGCCAAATTAGATAGATCAACTTGTAGATAAAACTGGTTAGAATTAATTTATTTACTATAACTAACTATAATTAAAATCTTTGAATATAAAATCCATAATGCAAATACACTTACCTAATTAAAATTTAATATTGTTTAGTAATTTCTTTTTGATTTTATTGGTCAATACACAATAAATAATGTTAGTAAAATTCAAAATTATTTAAAAATTAATTTTATTATCGCTACTGTTTTTTATTTAAATTAAACTTAAAAATTGATTGAAATGCGTAGAAAAAAATTATATCTTGCGCTTAATTGTTATTGTTTTGTTAAGGAGAATTTTTAGTTCTTGTATTTTGGAGTAATGAAAGTGTTCCATTTAATTATATAAAAGTTAACTTTGAATGTCTCATTCCTCTAATTATATCAACCAATATGAAGATGTGCAGAACATTCATCTGAGTGATGATTTTTTAATTTTCAAATATAAAATTTTTAATGATTAAATTTAAGTATAAGCTAGTTTTTATTCGTATGCTCTTAATTTTAATGAGTAATTTGCAGTGTTATATATTTCAAAAAGAAATGCACCAAATGTAAAACAAGCAATATTTAAATGTCAAATCATATTAAGCAGGTTACTATTTTTTTGTATTTCTCTTACCGATTTTACATCCATAATAATAATCAATATCCTTTCCGAAGTTGCAATCGGAACTACGAGTAGAATCAGAAAACTATTATTAAATCTGCATTTCACAATGATTTTGTATAATAATATTGAGTATGCTGCATGTAAATACTTAATGGCTATTACGTTATTATAGGCAATTAAAAAATTACTATAAAAAAAAACAATTAAACAAAAAAAAACAGAACTAAAATGAGTTTGTTCAATTACTTTTGATCACCTAATGATCATCTATGTTCACTAATAAGATATTTTAATCAAAAAGAATAATAATCGATTATTGTGGAGCTTATGGTTAACTCACATAACACACTTATGTATCAAATAAATTAATCGATTATGCGGTCAATTATATCAGACCTTATGTATTCATTAACGTTAATAACCTTTCAGTATTGTAATTTGTTCGATCATTTAGCATATACGGAAATTCAAATAATGTTCATTTTTACGTACACGAAACACTTGGAGGATTATGTTCCTTTAATTGTATTTTAAATCATTGTAATGTAGAGAAAGTTTTTTTTTGGAAACCTCTACTTAAAAAATAAATTATCATTTTATGAGTGGACAAACATTTTTTTTATTTTTAATTAAAAAACACTCAATAATCTTAAATGAATAAAATTATTTTGTTAAAATTTAACAAAGTAACAGAAAGAAATATCAAAAACAAATATAACAAATTTTTAATTTATAAAAATTGTAAATGAAAATTAACAAAATAAAATAAAAAGTCAAGAAGCTTAAGTATCATCAATATGTCATTTGATGACACCGTAAAAATAAAGTAAAAATAATATTTTGCCGCCTCTAATATGACATTAATGCTGTCACTTAATTAATTTGTTTTCTGTTTTTTACTTATTCTTTTTATTACATTTATTCCGTACATACGTATTTTGTCTACTTAATTTTTGTATAGTATTTAATTATGTTTGTGTGTGCATAAATAAATGCATGAGAAAAGTAACATTTTGTTTTAATGGCAATCTAAATCTTTAACTGTCATAATGATTAAGAGATCTCTCCTTAATTCATCTTACGTCAGCATTATATTTGAATTTTATATGATATGGAGATAGAGAAGAGTTAAAATAATAGAAATTTTGTAAAATAACGGAGGTGTAATTAAAACAATAACGTTTTTTCTTCAAAATTTACTACATCATTATCAGAGTAAGCAAAATGTTAATTCCGCTTCTGTAAAATTGTTTTTTTTTTTCATTTACATACATCTACATATCTGGATATAGGATAGGATAGATGACGTTTTTTTTTAAATAGCGATTTTTGGAGATTATTTTTCTACAGCAACACTTTAAATTTATTATAATGTTTGTATATTATAATAAATTAACAAAGTTCAAATTAATGTTATGTCATTTATGACATTAACAATGCAAAAAGGAAAAGAAAATTTTGACAAGTAAAGTTTTTCTATATATACATATATAGATATGTATGTTTACATACATATACATACATTATATAATTTTTAGCTGATATTAATTAATTTTTATTTCAATTTCAATATCTGATGGGAATGTGAAATTTAAAAAGTTCTCATACAAAAATATTTCTTTCATCATAACAGCTTATTTTGCAATTTAATTTTTAAAATTATTATGTCATTTTATAGGTTTTTACATGTGTAGATTGCAGATCTTTGAAGCTGGTCTCGTTGCCCTACTACTCCTTTTTTGCAATTTACAGATTTTTACATAATATAGATTTTATTTAATATTTATAGTAGTATTTTTATGGAATACCTTGCGAAAAAACTTTTTATAAACATATGCATACCACGTCATAAACTAGTATATAAGAAACGCCTGCATATATGCAACATTTTTAAAATTTTCCACGGTTTTATTAAAATGTCTAACGTAGTATATTGTTTACACTTTATGTTAAGGAGTAATTTTATATTCAACGTTCTAATATAGAACGTTCTATATTATTCTAATTTTTCGGAAAGCGCTTTAATACATACATACATATCTATATTACGTTTGATTCATTGCGTACTTGTCGAGTTTTTATATAAAATTGCAAGTTTTCAAAAAATCAATCAATTAAAGGATAACTAAATATATTAAGTGTCATAATAGCAACTGGTCAAAAGAAGTTGTCATAATTATTATGTTTGCGTGAATTCCACTATACGTAACGATTATAACACCCCATCTCTATAATATGAAAATGTTGTTGCTGATAGATCTGTAGTATATTGGCTTATAACATAACTTTTCTACTTTTATTTTTTCTAATATATTATTATGCAATATTTATATTTAAATATAAAATATAACACTTACATAAATTTGCTTTAAAAGTGAAAAAAAAATGTTTTTAATTGAAATTTTTTTAACATTTTCTTTTTTCTTCTTTAATTTAAGATTATTCACCTGATTTGATTTACACCATCACACCTGGTGAAGAAAAAAAACACTTTTTTGATCACGATTTTTCAATTAATTTTCAATTCTCTTCTGCTTTTATTCTTGTTTTTTTTTTGCTATTTTTTTCGTCTTCTATTTGCCTGTTCTGATGAAATATTTGATTTGCAATAAAAAGTGTTCGAATATAAAAAAATTCACAACCAACCTTTAAAATGTGTTAATCCACTTTTTGACGTTCACAATATAAAATAATAATTTTATGTAGAAATAATATTTGTATAGAGTAGCATTGCTTATATTATGGAAACTCGTAAAAGAAATAAAGAAGGTGTTAACGCACGCGATTGAAAAAATTTATGTTTGAATTTTAATTTTGTTACTTATGTGTTCTCTGCATTGAACTATAATATTGCTCCGTGTAATATATTTTGATTGTTAATATGAGTTTGAATTCAGTGCAGCCAATCTCTTACAAATAGAGTACGTTTAAATTTACCATTATGGTGGCAGAAAATAAGAAGCGAAATTTATGAAAAATTCTTAAAAATAAATAAAATTTTTTATTTTAGAGGTGCTTCTTCTTGTATATTGTTGTATATTTTTAAGAAACAGTGAATGTAATTTCTTCAATAAATATAGAAGTAATGTACAATTTTTGATAATATGTGTTTTCTCCCCCCTCTAATTACATAGGTATTAGGAAGTTCAGCTAGGAGTGCTAACACAAAATATGGACATTTTGTTGTAAGACACCTATATACATTTTTGGAATTAGAACGTAATAAACGAAGACAGTAATTTGACATATAATGACAGTATTTTTATAATGTCTTATTAAAATGCCTAGTTCATATTAAGCTCGTAAAAAAATGTGTCACTTTTACAGTCTTTTACTGAAAATATTGTATGTTCCATCCGTGGACCCATATTTTTTTTATTTTTCAATTTATTTATTTTTTTTTTTTGAGTTTTGTGAACTTTGGGATATAAAGGAATAAAAAAATTCTATCATAACATAACACTAATTACCTGAATTGTTACCACATTATGATTTTATTTATGTACGCATAATATCATTTATAAAATATAAAAATGGTGTGTTGATTAGTGAAATTTTAAATTAATCAACTTCTTCTATAATATTGCATTTCTTTTTTTATGTTTATGACGTGACTTATTCAATATAAATATTTGGTTTTATTTAATATACTTATAATTTTGTTTTCCTCGTAATAAAATACTTGTATTATTTGTTATTGTATAGTGCGGCTTCTGTTATATAAAAGATTATTGAGTTTAAATTCTTAAATCTGCAATAAATCTTGTAAACTCCAATAAATAAATTATTGAACGATTGACAATTTAATACCTAAATTGAGAGTCATCTGTGTACATGAAGAGAAGGAAACGTTTCAAATCGGAATTAAAATATGTCATTTTCAAGTAGAAACTCAAAAGTCGTCATATGTTTCGGGAGCTGATCCGCTTTGAAGTTTCCTTAAATTACGCTGTGTTCCGAAACACAAATCAGGTCAATTTCGAACTGATTTGTCATTTCGTTGAGAAGTCTTTTATATGATAAATGCTATACTAACATTTAATTTCACTGATTTCAATTTTGATATTTCATAACATTTTGACAAGAAACGTAGTTTTAAAATTTTTTGTGCGACATTTCATAATCTTATTTTAAAATATATGAACAATATTTTAATTCAATTCTCGAGCTTTATCGACAATATTAAAAGAAAATGTGCTCCACTCATAACTTTAATTTTTTTCCAATTCCTTGTAGTCTTTACTTTAAATATGTTCCTTAACAATTACTTTTTGATATTAAGGAGAGTGGGGTTAAAATCTAAAAACAAAAACGTATTTTTTTGTGTGGGTGGAATGTGGAGTCGCCTTTCTTTTATAATTTTCATACAACAAATTAAAAAAAAAAATTATAAATTCTGTCATAAAAACATTAAAGCCCTACAGTTTTTTTCCTCCACTTTTTTATATTTATCAAGCAAAATGTACAAAAGTTATAAAATTATATTATGTCTGGAATTTCAATCTATTTTTTTTCTGTTTTTATTTTTCTCTATTTGAAACTTGTTAGCATAGAGTCATGTCAGCCACCATGAAACAAAAATGAACTGAAATGAACTGAAATATTATGTTGCAACTAAAAAAATTTAAGCAAAATATAAAAAGAAAAAAAATACAGCCATGCAAAATGTAAAATTGAACACAAAACCAATAACAAAAAACAAAAAAAAGATATAATATGTAATATTTTAGAAGCACAAGCAAAGCATTATAAAATAAGAGAAAGAAGTAAAGAGAAGGAGATAGAAAAAGCTGAAAAATTCACTCTAATAACATAATAAATAAAAAAACATATCGTGAATGTTTTTTTTATAGGTAGGCAAGGTATGTCTAAATTTTTTGATGCAGTAATAATGCATTCACCGTATTTCTACAGCTATCCTTTTCTAACATTTTTAATAACAGTAAATTATATATTGTCTCTTTCTATTATTAGTTTGTACTGTTTTCTTTTCGTCTTTTGTTTTGTTTTGTCTTACAGTATAAATTTCTGTTTTTTTTTTATTTTAGATAGAAACTTGAATAATTATCATTCCAATGAAAGTGAAATTTTGTATAAAAGTAAACGAAATTAAGAAAAAGTAACGATCATTATGAAAGCCATGTGACTTTAAGCCGATTTTATCTAACTATTATATATGTGTTAACTATATATGTATGTAAAACTTTTAAAAATTTCAAAGATAATTGAAAAGAAATGTAGGTACATTTAATTTTAGAATAGACAGATAACTATTTCAATATTGAGATAGTTGAGGCTATAGTGCAGATATGCTTAAAGGTATGCAGTTATGGTTGAAAATATTGACAAATTTTCTGCGTTATGAATAAATTACAGAGTTGACGTTTTTATATGACTTATATATACAAAAGTGACATTTAAAGATATTAAATACCCTGCTTTAAAGAAAATTGTGTTGTTGCAACTATTATACTTTGTTATACAACTGCTATACAATTTTTTTTTTAAATAATATTTGATGCGTTCCTTTTGCAGTAATATCACACTTGAAACCATTCCAAATTAGTTGAGGATATCTTCTAAAAAGAACACTATTATTTTGCGAAATTCTTGTTATGCAGAAGTAAAAATTACCTATAATTTGATGTATATTTTCCATATAAAAATACGAAGCGATTTGCCATAATAAAAAGGCAATTTATTATGGCAAATCTTAATAAACGCCAAGTGTATTTAAGTCGAGGTATGTCCCTACATAGAACGCTGTATATAGCTAGTTAAAACTATTATATACTAATACATAAGCATAAAATAGTGACCTACTTTTAAACATTCACAATGGACTGTCAAGTCTATAATCATAAACAAAAATATGTAAAGCAAATTAAACTATTATATAGTAACCGACTGTGAATTTTAAAAAATCATTTTTGCTGTATTACATATGTACATAATACAGTAAATATGATTTTACATGTTTGTGTATATAAATAATAACACAATAAAATTAGTGAATGCATTTTTTCTTTTAACAAAATTCATTTAATTGTAATCATTTTAAATTTTTTCTATTCATAATAATAATAATAATTTTTTTTTTTTCTAAATTTTATAATAATTTTTGTATAAAAGTATTACGAGTATATTTGTACTTATATACTTACATACATAATTCATTATTATTTTACTTAAATATTTTATTTGATAATATTGTTTGAGAGTGTAATTTTATATGTGTATACGGAATCGGAAGAACTATTACGTTATTATTACTCTTATGTGTATATTAATAATGTTTAAAGGTCGTTTATAAATCATAGGATATGCATAAATGAAAGTATTTTTAACTATATCAAGTCCATATTCTTGGGTTGTATAATAATTTAAGAAAATATTATTAATTATAAAAATTTTTAAGTGATCAGATTATGAATCAGATTTTTTTTCAACAATATTTTTGACAATAGTTCAAAAATTTTGCATAACATTCAATCAAAAACATCTAACTTTAACATTTTGATTAGTTGTAATGCTTGTTACTATTTTCATGCTTCACTACGTCATAAAAAAATTATTTTCTTTCTATTTCTTTTACAAATCTAAATATAGAGCAATACTAATAAGCATAAATTTTTATTTTACTGTTTTATTATGCTTGTTTACTCTTTTACTCTTAAGCCTGAAATCATGTTATGGCACCAAATGTTAAAATTAGACAATTAAGGAAATCGCGAAATTTTGTTTGGTTTGCCTTTTTTTTCGTTTTTGTTGTTACTTTATTTTCATTTATAGCGATTTTAATTTTCTAACGCTTTCAAAAACTGAAACCTTTTTTTTTTTTTTAAATTTAAAACTTTATTTCTGTAAGACATTTTTTGTTTTTGGGAATGTTGTAGGAGAGTTTTTATTTTTTATATTGGCTTGTTTTAACAAAAGAAAAGAAAATCGGACTAAGAAAGAGAGAGAAAAATAAAAATATTTCATACATCCATTAGAGATTAGCTGCTTAGCCGCTTATAGTTGCTTTATTCATATTATTACTGTTATACAAATAACAGCACGAATTATATAATTTACAAGTTAAAATGTGTGATACTCATATTTTAAATTTTTATTTTATTATTTTTCAGCGAAAATTTCATATTATTTAAAGATGTTTATTAATTTCTCTCAGTATAATTTTTGTGATTTTTGAGTTAATTTAAAAATGATGGCTTCAAAAAGATGATTTCCGTGAGGAGCATTCTGAAGTAAAATAGCTCAATTGTATATCGGTGTTTTCGTTCATGTATTGTGACATATTTATGTTCATTTTATTATAATCTTAATTAGTTTCATACCTTTTAGGTGTGTGTTGTGGTTTAATATGTGCAAGGAGAAAAATCTTTATACTATTAAGGTGTTTTATAATTGTGAAAGTATAAATTTTAAAATTTATGATGCGAAATTAATTTGATGCTTTTTTTTGGATGTTTTTACACGGCTCAAAAGATGATTTTTGTTTACTCCAAAAAATTATTATTTTAATTTAATTACACAAAATTTAAAAATTTATTATACAATTTTGAAAAGAATATAAATTAAAAAAATAAAATTTTCGTAGTTGAGATTGCTAAGTAGGATGAGTTATATATTGTTTTTCCTGCAATTATATGATCGTCGAGGCAACCATGTGAATGAAATTATATATTTTATAAATTTACGGAAGCGTAACTCCTTAAGATACGAATGACCATTGAGTTATATCAAAAATTTTAATATCAAAGATGTACCAACAAGATAAATTTCTGCTTAAAAAATCAATTCTGGGATACCAAACATTGGCAGAACATACGTACATTTTTAGTCTTTTGTGTTTATTTTGTTATTTCCACTCTCTTTCTTTTCTCATGGGCAGATAGCAATTTCTGGCCAAAATAAGGCATGTCATCATTTTTGAACTAAAAAATCTTAAAATGTTGTATAAGTAGCTCAGTCATTATTGGAAAAAATCTCAAGATAATTCATAATATCACATTTATGAAATTATGGAATATACGGCAAGACTTGATGTCTGCCTCGCAAATTATAGACATACCTCACTACAGAATTAAATGCCATCGAAATTTTCCTAACGTTCGCAGAGTCCAATTTACTCAAAACTTTACAACGTTTTGTATAATGTTAGAAATGAAATTAGCATAGATGTTGCCAGCAAACTTCGGGTCGAGGTAGGCAAGAAATCTGTTTTTGTGGGTGATAACAAATAAGTTTTCTTAATTATTAGAGGAGCTTGATGATGCCATGTAAACATATGATTAAAATTCATGCCCAAGTTTTTTATTAATTTAACAAAAGGTATAACACTGCAAAAAACGCCACCTTTCATCTATATCAAGAAGTTATTTGGCGGGAATGGTTACTACAGTTAATTTAATTACAATTTAGAAAATAAGTAGTTTTGTATGAAGATATAAATTGAGTATATTTTTTAACTGCTGAATAAAATAAGAAAGTACATTGAAGTTGCAAGTAGCAACATCTATCCGTATCCTAGTACATTTTCGGTAGATTATGATTGAATGTGAATCAACCGAATGACGGAGAACTAATATAACGATTACTTAAGTGTTATAGTTAAAAATCATCACAAAATCTTTTATTTAAGGAAGTCCTTGTGTTAATAAATACATAATCTTACTTTTTACTTTTTTGTGTAAGAAAAATTAATTTTTTAATCAGGGATAGTTTATTTTTTTCCAAAGATTATCTTAAAAAACAGTACACAAAGATATTTTCTTATCATGATAATTAAATGCATGAAGCACTCAGAAAGTAAGAGGAAAAAATAATAATATGATTTTAAACATTTAAAAAAAATATGTGACACAAAAGTACATTCATACATACAACGTAAATGCACACCAACACATATTCACATTGACTCTGCGATGCACAATGAAGAGTGAAAGTGTTTTGTGATTTTTCTTTTTTATATGGTTTTTTTTTTTTTTTTTGTGTTGTCTTTTAAAGATGAGAATCCCAGTTACGGTTGCTTGAATGAACGTTAATGTTTTTTTTGGTATTGTTTTTTTTCTTTACTGGTTTTATTTCATATTTTCCTTCTTATATGCTTCTCATCGGTTTTAAATAACTTTGCAGTCGTCGTGAATTATAAATTATAATAAAACAAATTTAATGTTAAAGTTTGCGAGGGTATAATAAAAAAAGAGACAGAAACAAAACGAAGAATATTGTTGTGTTTAATAAGAAGCATAAAATTGAAAAAAAAAAAATTAAGAAAAATAAAAGTGATTCACTTGAGGTCAGGAAGTAAGTAAGGTTGATTTTTTAACGATTGGTTATGTAATAGGTTTTGTGTTTTTTTTTTTTTATTTCTCTACATCTCTATTATTTTTAATATGATGCTTCGATTAGATTTGTTTTTGTTTATTATTGCTGTTTCAGTGGTTGTTCGGTTTCCTTTATTGAATTTTTCTGAACAATACTTGAAAAAGAGTTCAAGTCTTCTTCACATTATATGATTTTGTGCTATAAAGATTGTTTTTACATATATTTTGAAGAAGATGTTTTTAATGAATTTATGAAATTTTAATTCAAGTGATTTTAATGAAAAACTTTGATATTAAGTTGAAAATGTTTTCCAAAACATTTTGTTGTTTTTATAGATACAAATCTATTTAAGGGTATTGGCATACACTTATTGTTACTTTTGAAATTTGAACTAATCTATGTATATATTGTATTTGATATTAGTCAACTATTTTAATTTTGATTTTTTAATATTGTATCAGTATGTGTGATAATTACAAAAAAATTAAGTTTTTGTAGTTTCCTAAAATAAGTGACTTATTATAGTTTTATACATTTTATATTGACCCTTATTATGATCGGCGAAGCCAATGAAATTTTTGGCATATATGAAATTTTGGTATTATGATTAGAGAATTCGCCTAAACTTTAGACGAATGAGGTGTCATCTGTCGGGTGATATAGTTGAAAAATCAAAACTGTAAAGCAAGTTCATAAAATTCTACAAATTATTGTAAGCAATATTGATTGTTTAATATTAATTCAAGCGTGAGAAAACGAACCAAAAACAAATCGAGCAGTTAATTAAATTAATAGAAAACAACCCCGACATTTCTAAAGGGATATGAAAATTCAATTCCAGAAGAGTGAATCAATTTGCAATTAAACTAAATAGTCTTGGGTCGGAGTGGAATAAGGTATATTCAACAAAAAAAGCAAAAACAATACACATATGCATGCGTGGTGTTTTGATTCTATGATTTTGATTCTATTGTACATATTGTTTCTTAAAGAATGACTGAAACAGTTGGCATTTAGGACTGAAACAAACACATTTAGGACTGGCTGGGCAAGTCCTAAATTGACATCGTTGCCTACGCCCGTTTGGTAGCTGCTCCCGCTACAAACCGTAAAGCACAAACTAATTTTATTATTGGAGATCCTGACGTTGTTTTTGGTGCTGCGATTTTTTCTTCTAATTAAGACATACAGAAACGCTTCTTTGCTTAACCGGAAATATGATTTAAATCTGAAATGAAATGGTGCTTACAAAAAATCTGGTAATTCCAAAGTGTTAGAGTTATCCCTTATTATACGCCGCATTCTATAACTTTCTCTTCTTCCTACATTTTCCTCCTCGTCTGCATAAAATAGATTTACAGAGCTAAACATTTTAACACGATTTAAAACAAAAATATTTATTAATAATAAAGTATAAATTATATAAAACACAAAAAGGCAAACTGTAAATAAACTATTTTGGGATTGTTCTGCGGTAGCAACATTTTGGATCTGGCGAATGAAAGCTTTCACCGAACATAATTTAAAATGTCATTAAATGCTGCCATTGGGAAGGCTCTGCTTCTATGCTGGCTTAGCGGTAATGTGATATCCGTGGGCTATGTCAGTATCTTTAGACAGCCAAGCCGCGATAAGGATGCTAGATTCGAGGACCTCCACATCCAGGACGGTCCTAAATTGTAGGTTGTCTCTTAACGAGATGTAAAGCGGGCTAATTGCGATTTTCCCTGATAAAGAAAACCTGGCCACGCTTCTCAGCATCCACACACTGCGCAACGCAGTAGAGCGACCCAACCTCAAATGGAACAACATACAACGCAGCAAGGAAGTTTTGGCCAAAATCAAACTTGCGTTACGCAAGGGATTTGATGCCTCTTCTATTTGATGGGGGAGATATCGGCACAGTGCTCTAACTGAACACTGCCTGTATCGCAAACAATCTCTGTTGAGGCTGTGACAAAGAGCCGCGCCAACCGAACCAGCCTATTCAACAGCTACAGTATCCATACACTAATTATGTTATATATAGTAATATTCATATTTTTGTTTACAGTTATAATTTTGTTGCAATATTTTAAAATTATACAGCAGTGCTGAAAGTTCCAATTTCATTCGACTTACTGATGGCGATCATTTTCCAAAACTAGCGCAACGTTGTTCTGGACTCTAAATTTTATTTTCTGTCGTCGTATCTAAGTCTGTTGATTTGTCTAAAACACGAAGTTTAATTCTACAATGCAAATTTCAACATTGTTTGTTCTATTTTTTTTGTATAAAAAAAAATAGTATTTTGTATCAAAGTGTAAAGTATCATATATAGATATTTAAATTGATAATGTGTAAAAATAAATCGATTTTTATGATTATGTGATAAATTGATGTTATTCCATTGTATAACAGTTAATTTTTTAACAGATTTATTTTTTATTTTTCTTAAACATTTATGAATTTTATTAATTCATTTATAAAAAAAGAAAAACATTTTTTTATACATTCGATAATAATCTATGTGTGTCACGAAATTATTATGGCGACCGATATTTAAAGGAATAAAAGAAAAAAAAAAAAAAACACATACATACATACATTTTTTTTGTTCAATAATCTATTTTAATTTTTTAAAATATATTTTTTCTTATGATATTTGACTTGTCTTCTGGTTACTGCATTGTTAACACATAAATGGTGAATAAAAAATCGTTATAATCGATTAAATAATTAAATGATGAAATAATCGAAAAATTTGCTATAAAAATAGTCTGGGTATAAATTTATAAAAGCCGAAATATTCGTGTGTATTGTGTTTTCATTGTTAAAAATTATTTAATTTAAATTTTATAATCACAAATTTGCATTATTATTGAATTTTATACACAAATGCATAATAAATGAAATAAAATTTACATATAAAATGATTTCTATATTAGTTTTTGATTTAAAATTTTATGTTTCCATTAAAATTATATAAACAACAATAATTAATATAATTTTAACAACTTAAATGTTTATGTTGAAAAATTTAATTATGTAATTGACTTGGAGTTCCTTGATTTTCTCCAAGTTTTATCGCCATCGTTATACCAACTTTTACATTAGAATTTCATACAACAGTATTGGTTTAATGCAATGGTTGAACGTTCTTAGTCTCTCTCTTTGCCTAAATTGGATAACCTCTGAGCCGTTTCCTGCTCTTTCATTTGTAAATTATGCAGACTGATTTAAAATTTGGTCGACAATTTATTTTGAATTGGATTGCATTGGAACTATTTAATTTTACAAATTCAATTTTACCGCATTTCCAAAATTTAGATCATCTTAAACTATCGCACAGTAAATTGAGTTTCAATCTTATTATCATTTCAGAATCTCTTATTGTTGCATGAGAAACTTATGTTTTGCGATTTGGTTGTTCTGCCAGGCAAGTGCTTTTTACCCAATAGTTTGTAGAAATATTGAAAGTTGTTCCCAGCCATTCGTGTATTAGGAATATGTGTATGTAATATGATAATTAGTTTTTTTTTAATTTTAGATATCAAGTCCTCCTTGTTTAATTTTCCATTTTCTTGATGTCTGCTGCGAACCGTAGCTGATGTTTTTTTTTGAATGTATCTGCGAATTCTTGTGTTCACTACAAGACGTTGCTCCCGGCTGCTTATGTAGATGTGTTTGATTTGATTTCTTGTTAAACCGTTTACTATGCATACACTTATTACAATAGAATCACAAATGCATAAAGAAAAAAAATAAACTGATGGCGTGTTAATTTGCTTTAAGTAAATATAAAGAGCATATTAAATAAAGTTTATTGACTTTACATTATCTTTGAAAAAATTAAGATATCGGTCATCATCCATTAATTTTTTTTAAGTTTTTTGTAATCCATTTAAAAGTTGAAATAATCGAGTGATTTTTGTGTTAAATTTTTTATTATTTTTTATATTGCGTAGAAAATAATTTAAGTATGGTCAACTGACTTAAATTTTCTCTTCTTGTATATACATAATTTTTTTTTGTTTCTCTTAAAATTCACAATAGATTAACTAGCTATATATGTATATTAAATAATTAATTATTTCTTAATTTAATTAAAAATTCATTTTTGATTTTCAAAAATACAATGAACAGAAAAAAAATATCTTTAATTTAACATCAGATTTAATGAAGTATAAAATATTGACATGCAAGTAAAAATTACATGAAAACCATATGCATACATGTTACTCGTATATATTCGCATACTCGCATTTAATTTACACTCAATACTCATATTAAACTCTTGTACATGTTTGAAGTTTTAAGGTATATGTTTGAAGTTAATAATTTACACATATGTATGTGTGATATTGTTAAAATGCGGCGAATATATTAACAAATACTTTACGTACTTTTTGTTTTATGTGAAAAAATATTAAGTATGTTAAGTTATAAAAAAAACTCCAAAAAATTCTTCTTCATTTTTATGTTTGCAACATTTTTGATAATGATGTTGTCTACATACATACATGCACATATATTAAGCTATCATCATCATCATTAATAAGTATGATGATTATTAAGTAAAAATATTTTGCAAAAATAAAATGTTAAGGTAATTTCTCATACATACTTATATGTATATAAACTCATAATATACAATGAATAAAATTGCTATGCTAGTAATGTTCAAAAACAGAAAATAATGAGAAGAACAAGTATTATGAAAAAAAAAATGGTACAACTTAAAATCAATTGCATAATATTTTGAGTATTTTTTGTTTTCCAAGTTATTTTACAACAAAAAAATTTTGGCTATTCACAATATAAATATAAATAAATAATACTAACAATAAGGTAATATATTAGTGAGCGCCACATAGAGAGTATTGTAAACATGCAATCTGACAATGTCAAAACATTTCATAATTAAGTTTTATTTTTTTTTGTGTTTTTTGTGAGGGTTTGCAAATAAAAATTATATGCTCATCAAAATTAACAAATGCATATATTGTACATGCATAAGTATTTGTACATAATATTTACAGAGTGTCCAGCAAAGTTTTAGTATAAATTTGCTTCAGTTCAGTTTTAAAACAAATATATTTACCATGGTTGGTTGGTTGACTGATGTGGTCATGAGAAGAACAAGTATATGCGACAAGTCTATCGTACTCCAATTGGCACAAATGTGTTGTTTTTCTACCAGCAACCCGTGATCCGAATATGTCTAAATCCCCGATGCAAATGTTGGATATCTCGTCTATCGTTACGCTTGCTCTGCCCTATGTGACCAGTTTGTCCCCGCTCAGGGAGGGACGCTTGCAGAGATAGTCAAAAAGAATCTCGTTCCTGCTAAATGGATATTGGCTGTTGGGGCTTGTTAGACGTTTTGCAGCTTTCAGGCCGACAAAGGCTAATATCCCGTGTAGATTACCGTCAGACCGGCAATGCCCCTTGTGACATCATCAGGAGCAGACTCTATTTCCTAAGGTTGCATCTTGGCCACATGTAGTCAGTGCTATATTATCTGCCTTCGGTCGGCCCACGGTATTCATCTTCACGGTGTTAATGGGAATCAAAGACCTGTTTCGCCCAGGAAAGTTCACGTCTGAGCCACACTTAGTTAGCTTATGCGCCCGGTCATTTGAAGCTATATTTTGGTGGCCCGCGAACTAAACGAGCATGACACTATTGCGAGCTCACACATATATATAGTTCCGTCTGTGGAAGGTAGTTAAGTGTACAAAGAAAAATCAAGGAAAAATGTATACGTAAATATAAAAAAAAACTCTTTGCTTAAATCGTGAATACTTTTAATTTATTTATCTAATTTACATAACCATATGTACTTACATACGTATGTAAAAATGAGTTTACTTGCAATTGTCGAAGTGCAGCAGGCGGGGGGTAAATTTCAATACAATTTCGAAAATGAATTGTACGCATTTTGATTGACCAGATTTATACTTACACTTAAAATTTTTTGATTTCTTAAATTAATTAAATGTAGATGTGTGTGCGAAATTGTTTTGATTTTTTGTTTCTTCATTTTATTAAACTGGTTTTGTAAATTATAGGCTGCAGGGTATTTTTCTTCTTCTTTTTTTGTAAATCAGTACTCTATAGTAGGCAAAATTAAAATAAATAGCTTTAAGTTTCATATATTAAGTTTTTGGTTGTTTTTTCATGTTATTTTACATATGTGTACATAAATTATCTTCTTGTATTTTTAGTGAATGCATCATTTTGTAGGTCAATCTTAATCTTCTGCTTTTTTTTCTCTTGTAAATTAATAAAGATAAAGTTTTGTCATCTTCATTATTATCACATATATAATGTATGCATGTATATACAGATGTGTTGTACATATTAATTATGCCTACTCATTTGTATATAAGTTTGGATTAGTACGTAAAGCTTACATGTTGCAATCATTAATATTCTAAATCAACAAATGTCAATAGTGTCTTAAAAAAATTAACTAAAAATTAATAAGGAATCAATTATTTAATTGCGCAGTATTTTAATAAATTCTTAATCTTATTGTTATATATACTTGATTGTGTGTGATTTGTATACTTCACATATGTTACTATACTGTAAAAATATTAAAACTTGAGTAAGACATTAATTGCATATTAATCACAAACCAAAACCTTAAACGAACTAAAGCCCATAAAGTGAGAGACTACAACTTTTGAGAATTATTTTGGAACTAGGCGATTTCCGACATCGATATGGGAGTATTTTATGGCTGTTAATTCCTACCGAACCTTTTCACCTGCCAATATGAGAATATTATTGACATTTTTTGCTTTTGGAACCATTTTTGAAACCTATGTTCTCGCAAAGTCAAATTTCTAAAAAAAAAATTATTGAGCTGTTAAATTACCACATTTCAAGATTATCAAGTCGAACAGTAATTTTTATTTTAAATGTTGGATGATATAGTAAATTTATTAATTTTTAGTCATGAGTGATTGTTTTTTTCATATGCTTACTTATTTTACCCAAAATAACTAATTTTTTTAGTATCTCATTATTTTATTCACTCATTTTCTTCCTTTTTATTAAAGTTTTTTTTCTATTATACATCTAGAGATTAAGTAATAATTTCAGAAGAGCTGTCATAATAATGTGATCATATTGTGTTCAAAAACTAAATGCATACATAAGTATTTAAAAATACCTTGATGGTAATTACTGATTATGACAAGTGATTTTAAGAGAAGAGTATTTTTTTTTTTTACTTTTATAAAAAGTTTTGTTCATAATTAAGTTATATACTTTAATAATTATTGCATATACATATGTATTATAGTAATTATAATACAATAACGGCAAATTTATTTTTCATTTGTTTTTATTTGTAATTCCATATTTTTTTTTTACACTATTCTGTAATTTAATATTGGAATTTTTAATATTTTAGCTTCGCATAATTATCAGTTCAATATGGTATATACGCAACATTGTAAATTTGGAAATTAATTACATATATATATTAAGTTTTTTTTTATTATTTCAAGGGATCATCGTTTTCAATTACTTATATACATTAATTAAAAGATCATTATCACACAACGACAAAAACTTATTAATGGTATAATTTTGATAATAATACCGAAATTAATTGAAATACACACTTACTTTTCACGCATAATTATAATTTTTATTAAAAATAAAGTGAAATTGTACCTTAAACTGTATATCTTTATATAAGTTGATTGATTTGTCTAATTATTTTAGTCTTTTTAAGTTAGACAATTTAATTTTGTACTAAATTTTGAAACAATTCGAATATTAATATTCAAATCTTTTTGTTTTGCTTTTGAAAAACGAAATTTATACTTGTTTAAAGCAATAGTATATTTCGAACACTATGACACTTTCGAATAATATAACACGTAATCATTTTTTCAAACACTATTTATGTACATGTGGTAATTATGATACTGTACTATTATAGCTTTGTATACTGTACTATTATACTGTACTATTATACCTTTGTATACTGTACTATTATACTGTAGATTGTAGATTTTAAGGGAACCGAGTGGGGCAGGAGTAACCCCCCAAGCCACCGCAGCCATTCTTGACTTGTTGTAGCCTCCCCACGCTCCAGCCTATAATATCCCCATCCCAACCACAAAGCCGGAGATATCCCTAAGGGAGTTGGACAACAGTTCCCGAACACAGGTGTCATGGTTATTCTTAGAATCGGATCGCTCTCAACTTTAGCCCTGCCCTGTCCTCGCCAGAGAGAAGTCGGTAAGTCAGTAGCCGAGCTTCCTTCAATGTATGGAGGTGCAGCGGCGGCAACCCGATCATCACCTCCAATGCAGCGGTAGGAGTCGTCCGCATTGCTCCGGTCACTCCCAGGCAGGCCAGCCTCTGTAGCTTTTCCAGCTTGGCCCACACCCGCCTGCTGAGCTTTACGGCACCACAAAATCGACGCATATGGAGGTACAGCGGCGACGATGGGCCTAGCAAGGGCCGTATATAGCCACAGTGCTTTCCTGGGACTGATCCCCCGGGTCCCCCCGCTGAAGCCCCTACACTTCCACAAGGCCGCCGTAGCCCTCTCGATAACTCTATCTGGGGTTACCCTCAGATACTTCACCTCCCTAGAGTAATTAATACGTTCACCAAACAGAATTGAGCTCGTTAATCTGTCCGTGCTTCTGCATCTGGTGCAGGATTAAATCATCAACTACAATGGACCACAGGAGGGGCGAAAGAACCCCGCCCTGAGGCCGCCCTTTTGCAGCGGAGATGAAGAGTATATCGTCAGCTATGGTGGACTTAATAATCCTATCCTGTAGCATCCGATTAATCCATCTGCTAGTCGTCGCATCAATCCCTCGTTTGTGCAACGACTCACAGATGATATGATATGGGGTGTTGTCAAAAACTCCTTCTATATCAAGGAAGGAGCCAACTGCCATCTCCCGCACTTCCAGTGAGTTTTCAAGGACCCCCACCAGACTCTGCAGAGCGAGTACAGTAGACCTTCCCGTATAAATCCCGTAGAGTTCATCAATACCCTTGCAGAACGCTCTCCACGAAATTCTCTTCGCTTTCCTAATTTCTTTATTGTATTTCGTGAGTCCACAAACCCGACGCCTTGGCCTTATTGAATAGCTTTCTGGTCTCTAGTCTAAGCCTTGAAAGCTCTTCATTTCACCACGGGCACTTTCTATTGCTCCGCCGCGGCTTAGCGCGCAGCTCCCATGGTAGGCACTAGTAATAGCCGCCGTCAAAGCCTCGTTGGCCAGTTCGATATCCATCACCGGTTTGGCAGCAGTAGGAATGGATCCAATCCCATACATGAGGAGTGTTTCGAATTGACTCCAATCTGTGGATTGGGGTACCAGATACATTTCTTCTGCCAGGCCCCCGGATCGGACATGGATGTCTCATTTGAGGCATGCCATCCACTAACCCTACTGCCGATAAACTCAGTGTAAAGGGTGATGTCAAGGACCTCTTCCCTAATTGCATTTATGAATGTCGGCCTATTGCCCTCATTCATAACCATTAATTTATTGCTATATATAAATTCAAGTAGGCACTCACCTCTTTTATTTATATTACTTCTTCCCCAGACGGTGTGGTGGGCATTGGCATCACTTCCTATTATTAGTTGGAAGTTCCTCCTTCCACAAAAGTCTGAAGAATAGCTCCTGTCGGAGCGACTTCAGACTTTCCAATGAGTTTTGGCTCTTTTGGTTGGCCTGAAGCGCTCGTCGTTGTCGCGGTGGGCGTTGGTTTTTTATTTTGTCCTGTCTTACCGCCAGCAGCTTGAGAGGATTTTGTTTAACCCGAACGGTAACCCGGAAGAAGTTCAGGAAAAGTCGGAACTCCGCTTTCCGTTGATCTTCCAATCCGGAATCATCCACGGAAAAAGTGATGGAGCAGCCCCTGCCCTTTTCCTTATCCGTCCTGAGCACCCTCCAGGAACTCATCGTGAGGCTGGGATTTTGCTTCCCTATCCTACTTAGAAATTTGTCCCTGGAGAGACTGACGGTTATCTCGTCCTTTGGCACGTAGGTGACGCAGACATCCTGATTATCCGTCTCCATCGGAGGCGTCGCCTTTTCCTCTACTGGCGTGAGAAGGAGTTCCTCCTCTGCGTCAATCGAGAGAAGCTCTGGTTCCGCAGACCCTTGAGCACTAACTGTGTTTGTATTAATGTTATCCTTAGTATTGTTGTTGTTGTTGTAATTTTCACTGTTGTTATTGTTGTTGTTGTTGTTGCAGTTTTTGTATTTGTCACAGTTGTTGCTCTTGTTGTTGCTGTTGTTGTTATTGTTTACGTTCTCCATCTAGCTGTTTCACCTTGACTTGGGACGCCTGTCGTCAGCTGACGTGTAGATATAGGGCTGAAACTCACAAAGCAGGAGGCTCGCCGCGAGACATGACCACGACACGAACGTAACTTTGATCGTTTCAATCACCCCTTTATCCTCCGCCATTACCGGGGCCCACCACTAGGAGGTGACAGTGCGGTTTTGGGCCCCACTATTATACTGTACTATTATACCTTTATATACTGCACTATTATACTGTGCTATTTTATAAACTTTTATAAGAAACTGCTAAGAAAATCTTCATATTTAATTTTAAGATTTTAATGAATTGTGAAAAGTCAGAAATTCTCAATCTCGCGTTAAGTCAAAATGAGCAATATTACTTTTTAAATTTTAATTGATAAAATCTTCTTTTATACAACATATAAGAATTTTAAAACTCATATACTCAAGCATACTTTTTTGTTATTTGATACAAAATTTGAATTATGTAAATTTAATAATACGAGTAATTTAATAAATCAAATTTTTGTTTCCAGTTTTTGATTTTATTCATAGTAGGTAGCAGACGTCTCCATTCTTCTTCTTTACGGATTTTAATTTTTACTGAAAGAAATGATGTTCATACAATCATTTTATATAAAGAAATTTTGGTAAAAAAGTATTTTGGAATTTTCTTAAAAATAAATCGAATCAAATGAATAATAATGTATGCAAATTTTTGATGTAGCTATAAAAGAAAAAACAAAAAGAGTCAAATGGTCAATTCAAAAATTAAAGTGTTTCATAAAAAAATAAAATATTATTAATATTAATTTTATTTTCCATTAAATAAACAATAGAATAATAAAATAGAATTAAAAAAAAAATATGCATATATTTTTATTTTTGAAATTTTTTTTTATAGTTTTTTATCATTTTAATTTATTTCTATAGCGTAAATTTTAAATAAATCAATATGTCTGATTTAAAATTATGTAAATTAAATAGAAATAAATAAAAAAAAATTTGAGTTGACTTGCAAATATATGAAATAAAAATCAGCCAAACAATAACGAATAACAGGTGATTAAAGCATACTTTACTTATATTGAGGTCAAAAAAATAATTAATAAAAGTTCTTCGGAAATTGTTCAACGCATAACTATTATATAAAATCGCATTCATTTAAAATTCAAAAATTAAATCTTTAGTCAGTTATTATGTTATAAAGTCGCCATCTTTTATGCATTTTGTTGAATGATCATTTTAAAATTTATTTACACATATATTTTCAAATAATTAAATTAAATTTTAAAAATCTAATTTTAAATTAATTTGTTTATATACGCAAAAATAACAATAGGAATTTGATAATTAATGTTAATTGAATAGCTTTTGGTATTCTTGATATATCGAATGTTCCACTGATTTAATTCTGCACTTTATAGGGAAATACAATAACTATTACGTGTATAGCTTTAAAATTTAAAACTATTATACAATTATAAATTTTTCTGGATATTTAACTTTATATTAATATTACAGTATTTATTAAATTTCTATAATAATTATATTTTATTATTTTAAAAATTTATTTTCGAATTGTGCTTGAATGACATAATAATGTTGCAATATTTTAAAATGAAAAATTAATGAGTGACACTAATATGGGTACAATTTGTATAAAAGCTTCAGCTTTAAAACTTATACATATTAGGTTAAATGTTATATAATGTAAAATTACAATAGTGTTTATAGGAATATTAAACATTGTTGTGTTTTTTCAAATATATTACAGCTAATTTATAAAATTATTTTCATTCTTTTATTTTTTTCTTTTTTTGTTTACTTTCAAACAGATTTATCATCATCATTGCAACATGACATTTATTTTTGGTATATTATTAACAACATGGACAGTATGCTTTGCATTGCCAGATGTAAGTTTTAAATATTAATTTTTTAAATTTATAATAAATTTCTTTTTATATATACAAATTATTTGATATTTAAAATATAATTTATTATAGTTCTCTACCTATACATATATTGTTGTTTAAATAAAATTAATTTTAGTTGAAAATTTTGAAATAAATATTTTAATAATTCAATAAATAATATTTGACAATAGTGACATTTTGAATAATGCTCTAATACTCGTATATTAAATAATAATATATTGCATAATTGAAATGCTATTATACATGTATTTTTTGTTATAGTTATAACATTGACGACTTAGAGTTAGTATTTATGTATGTATAAATATTTGACAACAAAACTATCGAAATAAAAATTAATTAATGTTGACTGGTCATTATTGGTATATTAAAAAAATGTAATTGTAATTAACATAATTGAACAAAATTCATGTCGAAAAATTTTCAATTTCTCTAATAATTTCGAAAAAATTAAACAACTACAAATAAAATTTGGTAACATGATTTTACCAAATATAATTAATTATTTGATTATAAAACTAACTGACATTGACAATTGCATGACACGTCACATATAAAGTGGAGTCTAATTTTGAATAGCAAGTCTATTAAGAAAAAGGGTTAAATTTGGTAATAAAAAATTTAATTTATAATACTTTTTTTTTTAATATTTTATTTTTTTTCTTTTGTGATTTATTATTAAAAATTAATTTTACACTCACAACCTGTTAAAATTTTTCTAAAATTTTTTTTTATAGAGGAAATTTAAATTTATGAAGTGTTTGTTAATTTCTGTTATAATTAAGTTTAGTTTGCTGGCAAACCATTACTGTGCTACATAAGCAGTATAATAAAAACCAAAAAAAAAAAAAATAAAAAAATATATATCTACAATTTTATTTCCGTTTTGATTTGTTTTTAGTGCCTTTTTTTCTGAAATTCAATAATTATAAGCAATTAAAAATTTTAATAAAAAAAATTAAAAAAAAAAAACATAAATATCACGTCAAAAGAAACCGTTTAAAATAAAAATGAAACAATAATTATAATTGTTGTTATTGCAATAAAATCAATTTTGCAACCTTCTCTCATGCGAGAAAACACCTAAAGCAAATTATTGACTTCATTTATATGTTCTAGTTTCGAGCTATAATGAAAACAATAAGATTAAAAATTACACAAAAAAACAATTCAATATTAAAAAAATTTATTACAATTGTGCAAATCAACTGTAAGATGGCGTTGTTTAAATAAAATTTTTTAAAAAATATTTCTCATGTTTAAATCTAATAGTTTAGCACTGAAAACGAGTTACATTTAATACATTTTTGACGAGTTACTACTTGTGTCAATTTAGTGTCATATTTCGTGCTTGTTCATTTGGTTTTTGATATTCCATAATTATCCCCTTTAGAGCTCACGGATGAATTCATATTTTTGATATTAATCTTAAAAGTTTATCTCATTCAATGAAAGAAGTTGATTTCCATACTTATGAATCGACTCTTTGACTCACTTCGATTTCGCTTGGTTGCAAGCACTTAAAATAGTATGTTAAATCTAAGCACTTATTTGTTTAGTGTTATAAACTTACAAAGAAAAATGATGTGCTTTAGTGTTAAATTTTTACACTTCATAAATTTTTTGCTCTATAATTTACGTCCATTCAAAAGTTCGGATATAAATATATTAAAGTTAAATTTTTATATGCATAAATTTTTTGTTTTTTATACATGTCTGTATGTATGTAAGCTTAGTATACTATGTACATAATTATAATTATAACAATTTCAACAATATAGAGATTTGTTATAATTTTTAATTTCTTTGTTATACTTACTTGTACATAAATCTATTCCATATATGTATACATATGTATGAATCCACGTGATATCACATATTTAAAGTAAAGATAATATCTACTTGAAACAATCAATTACGAATAAAAAAAACTTCACCTTTGTTATTTTATATTTAAAATTTACCATTTTTAAAATTGTCTTTCGTATAGGTAATTCTGTTCTTGTTAATCGAGCCGCCTATATTAGTATACCTACATGGTGTCTTTTATAATGTTATATTTATAAATTGTACTAATTTTATAAAAGACATGTTAATTATTATATGTGAATTAAGTAACATTTAGCAACTGACATTTTGTATTAATATTGAAGGAAATTTTCAATGAATTTATTTTTTGATTGTTTTTTCTTAAATGTGAAGTATTTGAGAATCATTTGGAATAATTTTCATTATGTTGACAACTTGTTAAAATCATTTTATAATTTAATGACCATAAAATCATGAATAAGATTATAGAATACATTCAACATATAGTTAGGTGAAAGAATGTTCGAATTATCCACTAAAGAAGATATGTATTCCATCGTCTCTCTTTCATCTTGCGGATATTGTCGTAAACGGTCAGTAAACAGTGCTCGAATTTATGCATATGATTATAAATGCCTTAAAACTAACAGCAGCCATGCCTTAAAACTAACAGATATTTACTTAGCCTATAAATTTTGAAAACAGCACTTTAGTTGATTCAGGTTACATCCAAGCTGGCCTGAAACTGCCTTACTGCACTTGTGGAATTGGCATCGGCAAACAGAATCACAGTCATTAGAAATCGAATTCTCCCTTTTGTGGGAACTTAGACGAGACCGCCGTGCCCCTTGCATATTTTTTGCGACTACCCAGTATTGGGGGGCTGGTATTTTAATTGTTTTGGGAGGAAGGAGTTCATGAACTTTGGGGAAATATTATCCCATTCTATTGGGATATATCCAGCTGGTGAGGGCTTACATTAAGCCGTGAATGGCTGCGGTGGGAAGATATCTTGCCTCATTCGGCTCCCTAAAAAATCTACGATCTATAATCTAGGGGTATTCAGAAGATCGATTACCATTCTTGCCTCCTGTCTGTCGGAATCTAAGACTGCCGTTATGCTTTCATGCATATTTCGGTATAATTATGCATATGTTCGGTTCTTAATGAAATTTGTACTCACCCAAAGTCAGAGGCAATATAGACTTAGATGTGAGCCTCCCCACGCTCCAGTCTACAATATTCCCGTCCCAACCACAAAGCCGGAGATATCCCTAAGGGAGTTGGACAACAGTTCCCGAACACTTAGGGACCCATGTCCAACACAATTGCGGCGCCGAACAGCCAGTGCCGAACAGTCGCAGAGAAAGTGCATGGCGGCCTCATCGCCACCCCCACTAAATCTACACAGGGGGGAGCCCGACTTCCCCAGCCTATGCAGGTGGTACTACACTGGACAGTGCCCCGTGAAGAAATTCGCAATAGTGCGAATCCGGCTTCTGCTCATCCCCAGCAACTCTGCGGTGAATCCGCTGGAGCACGCCGAAAGAAACACCTTCACATGACGGCACCCTTTCATGTTCCGCCAGTGACGGCCGTATTCCGCCGGGAGCAGGCAGGCAAGCCCGGCCCCCACGGCGGAACAAGGCAGACCGCAGAAAGGCAGCGACTGCACTAAGTCAGCCTCAGATCCCTTCCGCGCCAGCCCATCGGCAATTTCGTTACTCGCATGGCCACTATGGCCCGGCACCCAAATGAGCGTGACTCTGTTCTCCGATGCCAATTCCATTAGTCCAGCAAGGCAGCCCCAGACCAGCTTGGATGTAACCTGAGCTGAACGAAGCGCCAGCAGTGCAGCCCTGCTGTCCGAGAACACATAGATGGTGCGGTTTCTATACCGCCTTTCTAAATTGATTCTCAGACAGATCTCTATTGCATGTATTTCGGCCTGGAACATCGTGCAATATGGGTCGAGGGTTGCATATACACGCGTGTCCGGGCGGACACCGTATACACCCGAACCCACACCCGACTCTGTTTCGGACCCGTCCGCATACCACGCGCTCGAACCCGACTCAAGTACCGGGCCACCCCGATCCCACGTCCATCGATCGGGAAATAGAACCCTGTACTTGTGGTCGAAGTTGTACCGCGGTAGACAGGTATCCGACATGGTTATTCTTAGAATCGGATCGCTCTCAATGAAGTCTCTGTGAGTCCTGTGCAACCCGATCATCACCTCCAATGCAGCGATAGGAGCCGTCCGCATTGACCCGGTCACTCCCAAGCAGGCTAGCCTCTGTAGATTTTCCAGCTTGGCCCGCACATCCACCTGCTGAGCCTTACGGCATCATACAATCGACGCGTATGTGACGATGGGCCTAGCATGGGCCGTATATAGCCACAGTGCTATCCTGGGACTAATTCCCCAGGTCCCCCCGATGAAGCTCCTACACGTGCACAAGGCCGCCGTAGCCCTCTCGATAACTCTATCTATATGAATATTCCAGAAGATACGATCATCCAGGATTACCCTCAGATACTTCACCTCCCAAGAGTAACTAATATGTTCACCAAACAGAATTGGGCTCGTTAATCTATCCTTGCTTCTGCGTCTGGTGAAGGCGACCAAAGTACTCTTGCTTGGATTTATATTTAAGCCAACGCCTTCGCACCACCTCTCCACAATACGTAAATTTTGCTGTAGAAGATCAGAAATAGTGCTCTCAAATTTTCCCCGTACGACGAAGGCCACATCGTCGGCGTATCCCCAGACACGTACCCCGGAGTCCCTGAGAGCAGCGATTAGATCCACTACACCCACTACAATGCACCACAGGAGGGCCGAAAGAACACCGCCCTGCAGACAACCTTTTGCAGCGGAGATGAAGAGTACATCGTCAGCTATGGTGGACTTAATAATCCTATCCTGCAGCATCCGATTAACCCATCTGCTAGTCGTCGCATCAATCCCTCGTTTGCGCAACGATTCACAGATGACATGATATGGCGTGTTGTCAAAAGCTCCCTCTATATCAAGGAGCAGCCAACTGCCATCTCCCGCACTTCCAGTGAGTTTTCAAGAACCCCCACCAGACTCTGCAGAGCGAGTACAGTAGACCTTCCTGACTGATAGGCGTACTGAGATTCATGCAAGGGATTGCTTCCCAGTGCATCGTCCCGTATAAATCTAACAATCACTTTTTCCATTGCTTTCAATAGAAAAGAAGTAAGGCTGATTGGACGGAAAGACCTTGAGTGGTTGTTTGGTCGCATACCCGCCTTCGAAATATACGTCAATTTAGCCACCCTCCTTGCCTGAGGGATGTAACCCCACGTATAGCTGGCACGAAAAATTTCCAACAGTGCTCTGGCGATATGTTGGAAACCCCTCTGCAAAAATGTAGGATATATCCCGCCATAACCTGGAGATTTGAAGGGCCTGAAAGAGAAAACAGCCCATCAAATCCTGCCCATCGTGAAGACCAGACGGAATCGTTGCCAGTCATCCCTCGCAATAAGCTTCAACGTTCGCTTTCCGTTCTCGGTCATAGAGCCATCAGGCCGTTCCATTAGGGCCAACCCGCTAGCATACTTTTTGGAAAGCAACCTGTGAAGACGCGCACTGCTGGAGAGTTCATCAATGCCCTTGCAAAACGCCCCCCACGAAATTCTCTTCGCTTTCCTAATTTCTTTATTTTATTTCGTGAGTGAGTTTTTACACTCTTCCCACGAACCCGAATAAGCCTTTTCCTTATTGAATAGCTTTATGGTCTTTAGTCTAAGCCTTGAAAGCTCTTCATTCCACCACGGGCACTTCCTATTGCTCAGCCTCGGCTTAGCGCAGCAGCTCCCATGGTAGGCAGTAGTAATAGCCGCCGTTAGAGCCTCGCAGGCCAGTTCAATATCCATCACCGTTCTGACAGAAGCACGAATCGATCCAATCCCATCCATGAGGACTGTTTCGACTTGACTCCAATCTGTGGATGGGGGTACCCAATACATTTCTTCTGCCACGTCCCCAGAGACCATGATATAAAACCTAATCTGTCTATAATGGGACATGGATGTCTCATTTGTGACATGCCATCCACTAACCCTACTACCGATAAACTCAGTGCAAAGGATGATGTCAAGAACCTCTTCCCTAATTGCATTTAGGAATATCGACCTATTGCCCTCATTCATAACCATTAATTTATTGCTATATATAAATTCAAGTAGGCACTCACCTCTTTTGTTTATATTACTGCTTGCCCAGGCGGTGTGGTGGGCATTGTCATCACTTCCTATTATTAGTTAGAAGTTCCTTCTTCCACAAAAGCCCACAAGATCTTTCAGTTGTTCGTCTGGATGGGCACAGTCTCCCGGGAGGTAGGATGAGCAAACAATGAACTCTGTCCAACCCCTGGAAGACTTCACCTTCACCAACGCAGCTACCTGATCCTTAGAACAGTAATCTGGAATGGGAAAATACGTTAGCCTTTTACTAAACAAAATTCAAGCCCTAGGCCTGCCCCCTAATTATATGATCATACAATAGCTCACCTGTTAGGCCCTTAACCTGATCCTTCACTAGGGCTTTGGCCCTTTAGACAAAAGCTTTACAAGAGCCTTGCTTCCCATTTCCGCCTTTTGACGCATTTTGGTGGGCGCCTGCCCTGCCACAGCCTCTTTTGCCGTCCTAGGTGCCACACTAGCCTCTCCAACAGCAAATACCGAAGCAGTACCGGGCTTCCCAATGGGCTTGGGCCCTTTTGGTTCACCCGGGATGCTTGTATTCGGCGCGCTGGTCGATGATTCTTCCGTTTGCGCCATTTTCGGAGCGACTTCAGACTTTCCCATGAGTTTTGGCTCTTTTGGTTGGCCTGAAGTGCTCGTCGTTGTCGCGGTGGGCGTTGGTTTTTTATTTTGTCCTGCCCTGCCGCCAGCACCTTGATAGGATTTTCTTCTTTTAACCCGAACGATAACACGGAAGAAGTTCAGGAAAAGTCGGAACTCCGCTTTCCGTAGATCTTCCAATCCGGAGTCATCCACAGAAAAGGTGATGGAGCAGCCCCCGTCCTTTTCCTTATCCATCCTCAGCATCCTCCAGGAACTCATCTTGAGGGTGGGATTTTGCTTCTCTATCCTACTTAGAAATTTGTCCCTGGAGAGACTGACGGTTGTCTCGTCCTTTGGCACGTAGGTGACGCAGACATGCTGTTTGGGCATGTCGTCGCCATCCAGTACCACGACGTTGCAACCGTCCCAAGGTTTTGTCTTCCTACAGACACTGTTTATCCACTCCCTAGTGTTTTAATTGTTGCATGTTACGGATATCCATCCAACCCCTTGCAACGCTGCAGTGAATTGTGGATGAGAATCCACAACTTTATCCATTTCATCCATGATGGCTACTTTGATTTTCCCCATCTGAACTTCGGATAGCCTTTCCTCTGGATGCAGTTTATGAGTGATGGCCACCTTGACCTGTGCTACTTCATCCCGATAAAAAGTCATTTTCGGGTTTTGTTGAGGAATGTTCCCAGGGACCTTTCCCTCAACATTGCCATTCATCGACCTCTTTTTTGAGGGCCCTGTTCAGGGGTGTTGTTTTCTGACCTTTCCCTCTTCTGTAGCTATAGGGCTAAAACTCCCAAAGCAAGAGGCTCGCCGCGAGATATGACCACGACACGAACGTAACTTTGGTCGTTTTAATCACCCCTTTATCTTCCGCCATTACCGGGGTCCACCACTAGGAGGTGACAGTGCGGTTTTGGGCCCCGTCTTATGTGCAGACTTTATGTTGTTTTTCGTAAATCGCCAATGTTGCCGTCTACAGAATGCTTAGCGGGCTAGTTGTTTCACAATGCATAAGTATAACAAAATTTTATCATACATATAAAACATTTGATAGCAAATGGTCTCAATAGGCACAATTAGACACAAAAATATTCAGTATTTTTTTTGTTATTTCTGTCCATATTCTGGAAATCAGTGCATGAATAGTACACTTAAAATTATGATTGTATAAAGTTCTCAGCTGAAATATACAAATATTGGGTTTTTCTTTGTTGAATTAATGCAACTGAATAGTGTAACATCTAGAGTTTGTACTATCATGTAATTCTTGGTCACAACTCGCAAGTATAAATTGTTTTTATGCCTTTATTCCATTCCAATTATGTTGTTGTGCTTTATTCATTTTATTTATAGTGATTTAATTAAACGAAATAATCTGTTATATTTAGCCGGTTTTTTTCTATACCAACATCATAAAAGATCATTTTATAGTTATAAAACATTATTTCTTTGTAAGTAAATTATATTTAAAGTAGATTTTTATAAATATTTAAGAGCTAATTATGTTAATTTTGTACATATAATATTAACGGTTCTTAATAAAATCACCCTATTTAAGACGGCCTCTCTCATTATAATGTTTCTTTATATAATACTTTTGAATTAATTCCCACCGAGAATTCTTTGTTTTAAGAAAAATAACTTTTTTTATACTCGTAGTATAATAATTAAGAGGCCAAGTTTATATTTTTCTAGTCTGGAGACTTGTATTTGATATTTATTTTTTATTTTAAAGCGTACATAATTATAACGACTATCGCGTATTTTAACGCTTAGGTAAGCATTTTTTTTGTTTTGTATTTTTTTGCCACCTGTTTAACTAAACTAAGTTTTTTTCTCTTATAGTACGTATAAAAATATTAATGACAAAATATTAATTTTTTCCCGACCGCATTGCATACAATAAGGAACGTTATGTGATGACACCATTTGCATGTCGAGTTTGTGGTGGAAACTATTCTGTCTATAAAAGAGTCTGCCTGGTTCACAGAATTTGTATTAAATATTTAATGAAAATTTTCATAATATTGTATTACACTTTAGAAATGCGATCGATTATGTGCTGTTCACATCAGTTTTTTCTAAATTTTGTGTTTGTGGTTATGTTAAAACTTTGTGTTTGTACGAATGCACAAAAACAAAATTTCAAACAAATTCTCAAAAGTTTAACTAAAAACGATAACTTAAAAATTTTTATAGTGGAGAAAAAAAAAGCATTTATTGCAAAATATTGGAAAATGTTGAATGAGATGACAAAAAACAAAATTTTTTTTTTGCTTTTAAGAAAAAATTTGACATTCTTGCTACAAAAAAAAAAAATTTCCAATTTAATGAGTGAAGTTGGCCTTTATTCAAAAATATTATGTAAGCACGTCAATAGTATCATTGTTTATGACCGTAATTACATATGTATGCGAGTCCACAAATACTGACTTACATGGTATGTACATGTATGTAACGTTTAGGTAATGCTCACACACTATTTTTAAATAAGTTGAATCGCGTTCATTAATTTTTGGTCGCCTTCAATTTTAATATACAATAAATTCTTTATTATTTAAGTATAACAATTTATTATGACAGTAAATTTTCAAGATCAATATTTTTTTTCCGTTGTATATAAAAAATTAACTTGTAAATTGTGTAAATTGTGTTTAATGAATTTCTTTATTTGGGAAATGGAATGATAAATGAAGTGCCAAATTAAGAACTTATTACATTCTTTTTTGTACACTAAAACGATTTCTGTAATAAAATTTATTAAAATTTTTAAAACTATGATTTTTTCCTATAAAAATGTGGGTTCCTTTATATAAAAATTTAAAAATATTATGATTGAATTAAAATCCGAGTCTAATGAAAGTCGTGTATGTACATGTATGTAGACCTTGTTTGACATTAGACTTTGTATGTAGACCTTATTTGACATTAGGCTCCCGCTCATGAGCGGGAGCAGCGGCTTCTTTTTTGGCTCGGAGAAATTCTTAAAGTGCCGAAGAAAACGGTCTGCGCGCCTTGCATGATTGAGAGGAACGGTCAATGGTTGATCATTGGAACAATTTTATGGGCTTATCTCACTCCAAAAAATACGTGTCTCCCTACGTGTCACCAAGGAACCGAAACTGGCCACACTTTTCTACCAGAGTTAAGGCTATTGGTGGGATGGGCTATTGATAGGATGAGGTCTGCGTGTCTGCCTGCAAGAGGACAAGACGTCGGAGCACCTATTTTATGAATGTGAGGCGGTGGCTCTCCTGTGACTGAGGTGCATCTGAAGAGGATTTGTGACCTCGATGAGAGTTTCGCGGTTTGAGGTGGCTGCTGTATTGCAATTCGTCAGGGACTTAGATGTAGTGCTAAAAGAAATTACTCTATTCAATTCTCATCACACTTACTGTCAGATTTTGTTAAAGTAAAATTTTTATGTTAGGGCTGAGCGTCTTCAGATAATTTTAGTCTGATATGAATATAGTCATCATACTTTATCGTAGAATAATAAATTTTGTTGTATAGATGATTAAATTAAAATTAAAATTACTAAATTAAATTAAAATTACTACCAAATGAATTAAAAGCAATTTTGTGTTATATTATACTGTCTTATGTTCTGAACGTGAATTTATAAAGAAATAAAATGTAATTAGATTCAATTACTAAATCTTGTAACACGTTCTTGTTAACAAGTGTAGCTCAGTCATCATTTAAAATCTTTTATTACTATAAAAGATTTGCGGTTCTCTCTTACAGGAATATTAATAATAAAAATTTATTAAATTCTTAATTTTAAATAAATATATATTTTTATAAAAATTATTAATCAACTATGGTTTTATATAAAATTGAACTAAAAATGTAAAAAATAATAAAAAAAGTAAAAAATATTTAAAATTTTACGGCCAAGGTTAAGTTTTTCTTTATTCTATAAAAAAATTTCTATGTGTTTAAAATTTAATTGTGGTTAGATTTTCTTTGTGAAGTCAGAGTTTTTAAATGCGGTTATATGGAATGTAATATATTATACAAGTATTTAAAGAATAACAATTTATTGGAATTTGGAACAATTCTAGATTAAAATTCATTTATTTAAGTACAAATGGAAAATAATAAAACATTTTATTTGGAATCACGGCCTTATATTGACCATTGAATAATTATAGTTATTTTTTCTTACTGCTCCCGCTGCTCTTTTAATGTATTGATTTTTAAGAGTTTGTATATAGTATGCACATTACGTTGATTCCATTTTTTAATAAAAAAATATTAGATACAAGTTCTTTATAAGAATTGTTATTGATTTGTATTGTAAAAAAGCCGCAAGCAATAAAGATAATTATTAATTTTATTATATTTCTTGTACACATCAGGTATTTAGTAAGTTTATGTATGTGTACATATGATACTATGGTTAATCATTGTCTTTAAAAATAATTCTCCTTCTAAAAAATTTAGTTTTTCCAATTTATAATTTATGAATAAATCATTTATAATGTTGTATTTTATTTAAAATAAACTGCATTTCATGCTTAAAATTATGTTTTCAATAATTTTTAGAATTTAATTGAAATTTATTCTCATATCAAATTAAATTGTTGAATAGAATTTAATTTTGAAATATTTGCATGAATAATAATTATTAAATTGAACTATAAAAAATTTTGACGTACAAAAAAATTGTGGTATTTTACATGAAAAGCGAATGATACTGTGTAAACTAACTCGAATAGTAGTGTTTACGCGACCGCTCTTAGGAGTAGTCATGTAAACATGTATGTGCATATGTCGATCAACATTATAACTAAAATAATAATTACGTTTATCATTAAATCGTATTCTCTACAATATATAAAAGGTGTTCACTAACACTAAGTGAAAATTTTGAAAAAGTAGAAACTAATTGGATTACTCTACAATTTTATTCTTTCAGTATGAAAGCTCTAGAAAAATTTAACAATGTTTCACCACGTTTTAAGGCACACTAAAGTATGACGACTAAACTAATGTGTGAAAACACAATATTTATGTACACACATTTATAAAAGAAAGTCAATGCTAAAACTCTATATGTCAAAAATTTTGTTTTAATTCTTTGATATATGTATGTATGTATTTTTTGAATTTTATTTTTATTTTTTGTAATAATTTTTTTAATGTGAATAGAATATTAAAATTTGAATACTCATTGTTTTTTACTGTGTCAACTCTTTTTTTTGTTTTGTTATCAAAAGAGATTTTTTTGGCGTTTTTTTGTAAAAATAAAATAACGGATCTAATCCTGACTTTCTTATAAAAATTATAGTAGAACAGAATACAGACATATGTACAATCACTATGAATACATTTTTATTATATGGAATATTTTTTTACAATAAAAATATGCAAATATTTTTTCCCGAAAAAAACCCAAAGCCTACTTGTTTACATACATACATAAAGTATATGTTTTTCAAATCATTAAATTATACTTAATATAAATTTTAGTTTTTTGCGTTTGCAAAAACAAAGGAGAAACACAAAGTTGACTCTTTTATTATAAAGTTTTTCATTCTGCTTCGTCCATTTCTGGTGGAAACGTGGGGCTTTAACAACTCTTCGGAATCGCACTATTTTGGGCTAAGCACTTTATTTCCGGTCAGCATTTTCCTTTTGATTTGGCCTCCTTGAGCGTGGCTAATCTTCCTCAACAAGCCCATCTCCACTTTCTTTTTTTTATAGCAACTTTTATAAGCTTCTGGTTCGTAACCTCCCCTTTTCATTGTTCTGGACCAGAATTTTTTTGAAAATATTGCCTTGAAAATTTTGCACCAATCTTTTGATAATTTGGTCCGAATTCGATGAACATATCCCAATTTTGATTCAAGTTAAGGTTTAGAACTCTCGTTGAAAAGTGGATATTTGACAGGAATGAGTAATTTGTTAACAAAATTGGTAACTGTATATTACGACAACTTATACTCCGAAATTCAACTATAAAAAAGTAAAATGTTAATTTAAATGTGACGTAATTAAATATAGTATGAATTGATTTTGGCTCATTGCGCATATTAAATTGGGAAACCATATGCGCAGATTTACGGAATTATGTAATAGGCATTATAATATTGTGAATTTTTAATATTTTTGCAATAAAGATTTAACGTAATTCACATATTTAATTTTTATGCCTCAAAATTACCATTGATTTTTATTGTATAAAAATTATTATTAAGTTTATTATTTTTTTCTGAAATATGTGCTATATAAAGTGTGCAAATTAATTTTTATATTTGCCAATATTGGATTTTTAATATTAATTTTTTTATACCTACTTTTACAAATTAGGTTATTTACGTTTACGGACGGACATATTTTATGTGACAAGATCAATAAAAATTATGTATAATAAATCTTCCTTTATATAATAACTGTATAATTTCGTAAACTATTTTAGGTCATAAAATCGTAGGAATAAATGACAGATTTATATTGTTATACAGTTTGTTTTTTAATTTGGGGAAAATATTATTGGCAGCGCCCTTATAATGATCTTCTTACTATTATAAATGAATGTATACAATTAAATAAAATTTCGTTTTATTAAGATTATTAATCAAGAATCAAGTTAAAAAAAATTCATAACTAAAATTAAAATACCGTTAACTCAATTTTATAAAGTTATGTATATACACACATACATACATTTCTATATTTTCAAGGTAGACAACAATAAAAATATTATAAGTATGTGACGGGGTCAATAAATTTTTCTGATGAGTTATACAAAATATAAGATATATAGAAATTGTATTACAGAATGTAAAATATAAAGTATGATGTATATGAATGTGTATATATGAATGTGTATGGGTCTATGGATTATACTATTATACGTCACAAATTAAATAACAAATAATAAAGCAAATTAAAATGTACATAAATTATTTTGGACTACCTATTGACCAATAAATATCAAAAAAAAAAAATTATATATACATATACATATAAGAGAAAAAATAAAATTTCTTTTTCTTTTGTAATGAAAATGGGCATAAATTGTAGGAGTTTTATATTATAATTAGTAAAACAAAAATAATATTCAATGGCATTAAAAATTTTAATAAAGTAAAAAAATTAAAAAAAAATTTTTTTTGTTGGTTAAGTGCCATCAATTTGTTATTCAAACAATGTTTGAGAAAATCTTTTATAAAAAAATAGTACAATAGGACTTAAAAATTAAGATAAAATATAACAGATTAGATATTTATATAATATACAGGCTGATTTAACGCACGTTAAATACCGTAACACCTATTATGCAATCTTTATTTAATGCATTGCTTACAATTTGCTTTTTGGATCATAATTTTCATATCAAGTGATTCGACGTCATAGAATTGATTAAAATTGTCAAACACTTTGACACTTTGACTTATTTTTGGTATATTTGATGCAATTATACCAAAAATTTATTAGCGTTATGAACATTCTACAAAACATTCTCCAGCTTATTTCAGAGTTTTTTTGTTTATGATTAACACTTCAAACTTAAAATAAATATATTCATACTGAATTAGTAGTTCAAATGATAATCAATTTATTTATGTATTTTTTTACCCATTTATTGTAATTTTGTACTGAAAGACTTCGCTTTCTTCCAAGATGTGTCCATTTTAGTTATTTCATTTACATATTTTTAATATATTTTTGTCATCATTAAAGAAACGTCATCATTAACGAAAGTTGTGCTTCGCTATACTAAAAACTTCTCTAAAAAGAAATTTTTTTTTTATAATTTAAATTTATCAAATGAAGCAAAAAATTTATTCTTGGATCTAGATATTATCCAGTTTAAATTAAGCAATCCTGTGGCATATTTTAAATTTTTTAAGAATTAACATGTATAGAAAATTTGGAGTGCAAAATGAAAACTACAATATTTTTAGGCATTTTAATCTCATTTTGTAATCTTATTTTAATTGTATCATAATTGACTCCTACTGTGTATCACGATATTTTAAGGTGCACCCTGTAAATTTGAATTTTATATTAAATAATAACTATATGTATATACAAACATATTTTTTTAACTGATGATTCATTTTGATCATAAGTGATTACGAAGTAAAAATTTACTCAAATTTTTTTTTTGCTTTTAATAAAGAAAAATGTTTATAAATAAAAATATTGTTGGCATAAGTATTTTTTTTTTTAGAAGAAAAGAAAAAAAAAATTAATTTAGGTCAGGGTTTGATTTTTTTGAAAATTTTTATGAAAATTTGGAATGAGCTTTTATTTTAAAACTTTAAAAATGAACAGGACGGAGTTTACCGGTATAGAAAAGGCATAAAACTTTAAGAGTTTTGATTAAATGAAGTGCCCGAATTGATATCTAGTGTAGATTGCCATATAAAGTGCAAAAGTTCAAATACATAAATTGTTTTAAATACCCCAAAAAAGCCGTAAAGCTTCATATTCAGGAAGAGAGTCCTGTAAAGCAAAATTTTTTAACCAAAGCTTTTTAACCAAATGCAATCTCAAATACCTTAACGAGTTCATCCATATTTCACCTCAACATTATCATCTCCGCTTTCTACTAAAATAGCACGCATGAATTTTAGATACATCTATCCTTACTTTCTCTTTATGGTTATAATTTTTAATATACTTTTATAATCCATTTCCAGATTGTAGGTGTACTAAATATCACTTTAAAAAAGAAATCCTTAACTAAATAATTTCTTATAAAATTTTACATTTTAATATAAGCAATGAAATGAATTTAAAGCTACGAACAAATATTCTTAAATCAATGTTAAAACAATTATAAATAATTTTCATTGTGCTTATAGATAATGTAGATTAACCTTAAAAATTTTATTTTGATAATTAATCGTAATTATTCTACTTTAGATATGATATAAAATCAGACGAACTTTGCTACATTTGATTGTTAATATATACGAAAAATTTGCTTTATTTTAAAAGAAATAATTTTAATTATTGCTGTTAATTTTTTCTTTATGATTTTAATCTATAACACTTTCAAGTAAACAGTGCCTTAATAGAAGTTTACGATATAAGAAATCGACATTTATTCTGATTTAATTTAAAGTAGCTACAGTAGAAGATTAGTAAACTGACTCTTTATTTATTTATAAATAAGCATTAAAATTATATATTTATCATTGTTACGTTATGATTATTCAGCTCAGAAAAAATATTTCCAATTACTTAGTTGACGTAGGTGATCAGGACATTAGGAGTGATTTTTTGTCATAAGTTGTTAGGCCTGTTAAACTCCGAATTTTTTATTCCCTTAGGGTGTAAACTGAAAAAAAAGGCTACAATTATTAACGCCTACACAATATTACACTCAATTAATAAATTTTGGTTTTAATGAAATTATTTTGCATTTCTAATCGATTTCTACTGTTTTCTTGTTAGTCTAACAATATAGCAATACATAATTTTTGGCATAATCTTAAAACAGCAAGCACATCAACTGTTACTGGTCACGTATTAAGATATACATATGTCAAATTATACAATTTTTACTGTACGACGTTTTATCACTTTACTTGCTTTTTTCTTTTAATGAAAACTTATTACCTTGTTTAAGGTTAATAAAAACCCAAAAAAGAAAAAATTAAAAAGTGAAGGTTTTTAAATTATCTTCCAAAATAGCAATCGAATTCTTAAATTTTTTTCGTTCTTTTTATTGAATTACGTGAACAACATTATTTCCCATCTATATATAACACTTTTAATGAGACTTTTTAATGTTATATAGAGAAACTGAAATTTCGTTATAAAAAATTTAATCCAATTTTATTTTTTTTGTTTCTTTTTTAAGAAAAAGCATTATAGGTTTACAATTTCAAAGTATGTTTTTATTTTAAAGTGTCAAATTTTAGAGGGCAAATTATTGAAAATAATTTAAATTTACCTTGCTGGCAGTAATTTTGATTTTAATGTATGTAATATAAATGTAGGTATAAACATATGTAAATATGCCACAATATGTTAACCAAGTGCAGTATGTTACAATAATTTATTGTATTGTATTACAGATACTTATTGAAAGGTGTTATATTTGTTAATTGCTCGGAATTAATGATTTTGTATGGATTGTCTTTGTTTTTACGTCTTAGCTGTTTCGTACGTACATTTTGACTGGTATGATAATTTTTTATTTTTATTATCTAAAGTTTGATAATTTTGGAACATGTGAACATCTACAACATTAATTATTTGCGGAATATGAATGAGGTTTAATGTACTTTGATCGTTAAACGATTACTAGAATATTGAGACTTGCTTTGAACTCAGAGCAAAATCTCACACCTACCTTTCTATCAAATTTGGTTCCGACCCTCTAAAAATGGATGGTTCCGCTCCTGACACCATTTTCGTGCCTTCAGGATTGCCTCGGCAAAATCAAAGTTCCAAAATTCTTCACAAATGAAAGTACAAGAGTAACAAAATCAATCGTACTCCGCAACTATCGATGCAAAAGTATCTCAAGTGGCTTAGTAGGGGTGGGCTGCAACACCGCATCAATACATACTGTTGCCATTTTTTGAATTTTGCTTATCAATTTGAGTTTTGCAGCTGTAAGGTCCGCCGGCTATTGCACTAGAATACCTTACGTCAAAACCGGTCTCACCACTGCGACTTGCAGATAATAAAACGTCTTTGGTTTTACGCTCCATCTGTTTTCACCGTCTTTCTCACAAGATTAAATTTCAGATTGGATTAGCACTCTAGATTTCTTGCACGATTCTTGCACGTGCTTGCACACAATAGTTACTTTATTTACTCTTCTCGTAATGTTAGAGTTCTAGTTCAGCTTTGAATGAAGAATGAGGTCCAAGAATCTAGTTTTCTTGCTGTAGGATAGGTAGGTTTCGTTGAATTTTGGCCAAGTTTTATTTGACATTTTATATCTCTTGCAGAAAATAACTAGCTCTGGCTTCTCGCATCTTACTTACTTGTTATTTTACAAAATGTCCTCAATTTTCCATTCTGCCAAACTAATTCTTATGATTTAAATAAAATAATAGTGTGACACATGCAATATGAGCTAATATCGTAACAAGCTCATAGCATCGAATTGTGATCACATCATATAAATTTCGGTTTTTGAGTTTTTATTTCTTCCTCTCTGAAAAATTTAAAGTGCTTACACTAAAATCAAATAATTTGACGTTTTTTTTAAAGAGTAAATACATATGTAGATAACAATTTTTATTTTCAATGATTTTTCTTTGCAATTTTGCAATTTATAACAATTTTAATCATTTTAGATATGTTGCTAACTTAAATATGTATGTTATGATTTTCATGTCTAGTCACAAATTAATGGCTTAAAGTGTTATTTTTGAAAAAAAAACAAGCTGAAAAAAATTTCCAATTAAATTCTTGCGTTATAATATCGCGTTTGTGTTCAATTATAAATCGATAAAAATAAAAATGTGTTCGAACAACATATGAAAAATTTGGGTGTTTAACATTTCAACTGTTACATACAAATAACGCGTGTAGTCTATAATAATTTTATATAGTCATTATGAAGGAAAATTAATATTTCTTTAAATGTACCTACATATTTTATATTTTTATTACATGAAATCAAAGTTAATCATTTTTTCTCTTAATTTTTGAAAAATTAAATTATAAGAGGAGCGGAGACGAAAATGAAATGCTCATAAATCTTTTAAATTTTTTCTTCGAGCTTCAAAATTATTATTAAATGTCGTAATTATATTTTATTTGTAGGAAGTTAAGTAAACCAATGTTACTCTCTACCTCTCTTTCTCACTTTCTTATTTTATAATTAAGTATAGACATTATGGAGTTGGTAAAATTATAATCGAATATAAAAATTAAAAGTGAAAATGTATGAGAAAATGTAATTGGTATATAAAAATAATAATTGGTGTGTACTTAAACTTTATATTAAGTATTAAGAAATAAAATTACTAAGGCTATTCCATAAGTTGAAGCACTGTTTCTCAATATATTTTTAGTATGAGTGCCAGATATTGTAAAACTTTAAAATTTTTAAATGGCTCTTTAAAGATTTAAAGAAATTTTGAAAATTTTGGTAATTAAAGTCATAATTACCAAATAATTCGAAAATGTAAATCATATTACCAAATAATTCAAAAGAAAGAAATCTACTCTAGAGAAGAAAGAAATCTACTTCTAGAGAAGAAAATCAGTTTTGATAAAGTGCGTATGTAGCGCACGAAATATATTAGATAAAAATAAAAAAGTATTTTATTCCTAATAAAAGGGAGTTTTCTTTTCATACCAACAAAAAAAAAACTACATTTTCTTCAATATGTTAACACCTTCACCTTAAATTATAAATAACGATATCGATTCTTTTAACAATCGAATTCTTTTTAATTATCATTGATGCGATGATTCAAAAGTGTTTAATTTTATAGTTAAATTTTTATTTTGTAAATTCTTTAATTCTGTGTTCGGGTAGTAAATTCAACACATGCATGTATAAACGTTAATTCATTTAATATGATCACGTATTACATTTTTAGTATTGAAAATTAAAATTAAAATTTCTCATAATATTTTTAGTTGTAATGTAATCATTTATGATATTAAAGAAAATTAAATCGATTGCAGAATTTTATTTTTGAAATTTGCTCTACAGAGGAGGTTACCGCTGAATTATCGTTAATTTCTTTTATTTATATTTAAGTTTCGTAATTTGTTTTTTATATATTTTAATTTTGATAATTTAAAAAGAAAAGATTCGTTTTTTATATGCCATTAATTCAATTAATTTAACATGAAATTTTTTTCGAAATGAAGATGAGTTTTCAAAATTTCAGGAGTTTTGCTTGTTTTTTTTTTTATTTATTTAAGTTGACTTTTAATATTCACTTTTCTATTTTAGGATTAAGATGGTTTAATGTAGAAAAATTGAGGGGAAAAATTTCTTTGAATTTACGATCGTATTACGGGAAGCGATTAGTGAAATGGAAAAATTAATTTTAGTTCTTCAACATGAGAAAATTTTAAATTTGAAATAAATAAATTGTAAATTTTATAAAATTTTTATTATATATTTACTTGTAAAATTTTGTTAGAAAAGAAATTGGCTATTCGAGGGTTTCCTCTTTGGTCTAGTGTTTGATGTCATGTGGAAAAGCATCAGACATCCCTTCGCCGACTAAGACTAAGACTAATATATTCAAAGTGAATTTAGTGACGCAGATATACTACATAATTCTCTACTAACGTTTTTGAAAGCAAATTTCTATAAATAACATAGGATCTACAATATAACAATAAATTTTAATGTAAAATTAAAAAAAATAATTAAGAGATTATCATACTTATGTCGCGATTATAATTTTCAATTTTATTTAATTTCCTTTCTTATTTCTGGGAAAGTAAAATACGGTTTAAATAATTTTCAAGCAGTAAAAAACTTTTCATTATTTCAATATGAGAAATTATGAAATCAATAATGGTCTTATAACATATAATTATTCATATTAAATTAAAAATGCAAAAATTGGAATAAAGAAAAAAATGAAATTAATAATTAACAGTTTTAATGTAAAGCTCTTGCAAAATTCACATTGCATTTTATTGAATTGAGTTGGTTAACGATTTGTTTCGTACAAAAATCACATATGATAAATTAATTAAATCATAAAATATATTTCAAATAATATAAAATAGATTTTGATATATAAAATACATTTTGTAAACATTTTTTAATAGAATCGATTTGGTTTAAGTTTGTGTCAACAATGGTAAGGTTAGTGAATAATCTATCGTCTGTTATATGCAATAAATTCGCTAACGTAACGATAGCTAAGTTCTTTGTTACTCAAAATTTTATATTTATTTTTAAATTAGAATTGACATATTATTATTGTCAAATTCGAGTGATACAAAATTCTATGCTTGCTTAAGTGTTTACGTCGATGAGTACATAAGTACATTAACTTTTGTTAATACAATATAATATCGACACACATCAATTCGATTCATCGAAAAATAAAATGTATTTACATAAAATAAGTGGTTTTAATTAAAGTCAATCATTTTTATTTTTTAAAAAAACCTGTTTATTTATTTGTAAATTCTGAGAAAAATCGATTTCAGCCAGTGCATTGGCATTTTGAAGTTAACCACACGATTATATTCTTAAACTAATTAAAAAAAAAATTTTATGATAAACAGTAATGAAGACAAAAAGAGTCAAAAATTTAGTTTAATTTTTTTTTTGCTTTTTTGTGTATTGTCTTTTTGAATGAGGCTTTAACCTTGAATTCTTAAAAACACAAATAAAAAAAAATATATAATATCATTTTATGATTTTATTCTTATATAATTCAACTAAATCACTGAGAACTGTAACAACATGTTTAGGCTTTTGTTTCACTTTAATTTTCTTAAAAGAGAACCACTTATTTTTCATAAAATACAATACAGTGTATACAGAAAGAGATATTATGGTGCTCGCGGTCTGGGAATTTATTTTTAGTATTGAATAAAGATGCTTAAGTTTATATATATTGGGTTATAGGAAATAGCCTCTGCATATGCTCCAAAAAAACGTGTTACAAGAGATTTAAAAAAATAAAAGGACTTAAAAAAAGTACCATGAAATCAAAATAAAAGCGAGAAACGCCGTAATGTCATTTTATCATTTATGTAATTTTAAAACCTATTTAAGAATTACTTAAAGTGGCTGGGCCATTATATGATTCTGATGTAATAAAGTTGAAAATCGAGAGTTTCTTATTTCAGTCTTTCGTTTCTCAAGTCAAATGTTTCAATACAAATACAATATAAGAAAGTCTGAAAACAAGAACCGATGTGGAAAAAGAAATACTTAAATTAACCCTATAAAAGTCAGAACAATAAACAGAACAAATAATATGAAATCTGTCCAGTAATATTTTCTTTTGACTGTGTATTCCAAAACGTATCATATAGACTTTGTGTTTCTATATTGAGGCATGAATATGAATTTAAACAAAAATTTTTTTTGCAAAGAGTAAAAAATTAACAGTCTGATAACAAAACACCATTATAATCTTTGTTTAAGGAAAACCACACGAAAATATGAGAATGCTAAAAACAAAAAAAAAGAAAACCTAAAAAACTCTAGTTCAGTAGTGCTCCAGGGTCAATTTAAAATCATTAAAATTAAAAGTATTAATGCGATTGTTATTACTCGTATTTAATTTTTTATTTGCTTTTTGTTACTCGTATTTTTATAAAAACTGTATATAAGTTAAAATATATGTATGAAGTTAGTGTTAGCAGTTATGCTAGTGATTTTAAAATTTTTCGAAAAATTCACAAAATAAAAAATAAAAGATCTACTTTATATTATATAAATTAAATTTATAAATCATAAATGGGGGTGACGGGCATATGATGGCCCTAAGTAAATATACTATTGTAATCTAGATAATATCAGAATATTTTTAACTGTACATACATAATATTAATTCAGACATTCATTTTAATTTCATGCATGTATATATTAACGGACACTATGAAACCAAATATGAAATTCAGAACGTACATATTTTTAGCATAAAGTTCAAGACCTTATTTTTAAGTAAAATAATAAAAGATAAAAAAAAGTGCATTCGCGTGATTGTAATTGCCATAATAATAAGTGGTATCAAAATAATATAAGCGGTATCAAATATAATTTGAAATATACGGTAATATTCGGAATACTTCAATTTAATTGCCAAGATTTAGAGTTTTTAAATTTATAAAAAGCCAATATAATATTCAATATAAAATAGCTTAATACATAATATACCAAAACGAAGAAATTTCGATAATACAATATAGAAATAAATCAACTGACAGCTTTATGACGTAAACCATCCAACATCTAAACATACAACCAAAACCATTGAAAGCTGTGCCCACCTGCCACAACACTTAGTTGAGGAAATAATCTCTTCAAGTCTATATAAGACAAGTTTCATTATTTTATTTACAAATTCTAATAACATTGTCAGAGTAGATGTTTGTGAAAACTATTACAAATGTTCATTTGCAGAATTTTTATACACAGAATAGATACGAACGAATGGATAGAAGTTTTGGGGTATTTGTTTGTTTTGAGATCATTAATAGAAAAAAATCATATTAACATTATGACAGATAAAAAATAGTACGCGTGTAATCATTTCGAGCCATGCTGCGTATAAATTTAGTTGTGATATGCGATATGGGTTGATTTAGCCCAGGCTTTATTCAATATTATAGGAATATCTGAAAAGGCTTTTGATTGATTTTATTACCAAAATTACGTTTGTGAATATTTTTAAAAGACCAACGTTAACTCGAGGTTTATTCGCAATTTTATTTTATTTAATTTTAGTTTGTATAGTCAGGTTATTCAATTTATAATTTATCCATAACGAAAATTTAGTTTGATTGATTTCTTGAAAATTTTAAATTACCTCGATTTTTTTTTTATAAAGTTAATAAATAATGTGTAAAACCTCAAGTTTTATTTGAGCTTAAAATGAAAATCTTATTATTTAAAATTTTTAAAACTGTCCAATTAAAAAACTTGAAAATTAAAATCAAAATATAAGTAGAGCATTCCTAATTAATTAGTCTAGAAAATTTTGCTAATATATTTAAAATATATACATACATAGCAGGTTAATTGATGATTAAAACTGAATTCAAGTACAAATGCAAGATTTAAGGTTTTTAATTTTATGTTTTAAATTTTGAAATTGTTTTGAAACTTTGTGAATTTTGTGCATATTGTTTTGATTTTCAATTTAAGGTTTTCTTATTTTGGATATTAACAATTAAAGTTTTATATATTTATTTTGATCTCGTTAAAACATTGTAAAACGCTTTTGTCTGACTTCAAGTCTACTATGCTTGCTTTACTAATTTTAAATGCAAGGTTATAAGTTTAATGAATTTAAGCTTCATATTACATCATTAATAATATTTTTTAAAGTGAATGACATTTTAGAGTAGTTTTTTTTGTGTTTTTATTTTTTGTTAAATTGGTGATTGTGTTTTCTAGTGTAAATTACTAAATATTGGTTAAAATTAGCCATCATATAAAATTACTTAATTTAAGCAGTTCTATTAAGTCATTAAAATTGCATTGTTTTGATTTTTATTTTGTATTTGTACAATTTAAGACATGACTTTGTTTGATTTGTTAAATATGATTGTTAGTCTTGTTTTGTTGCTAAATACACAATTCTCTGACAGTGACAGAAATATAGTTTATTTATAGATGTTACGTGCAAAGTGCATATTATAGATATACGTGATTTTTTTAGTTTAGTAAGCACCAGAATACGAATGACACTTAAAAACATTGTTCCATCTTTCGGTGGAGCACTGTTTGTAAGTGTTTGCATTTTCCGTGATTTTCTTTTTGTGTCAAAAGTATATTAACACGATTGACTCTTCTGCGGTGGAGTGCCGTGTCTTCACTTATTGGCCTTATTTGACTAGATTTTTTTGACTTGCTGACACAATTACTATACGATGATATATGTATTAAAAAATAATCGGTGACAAAGTAAGTGGTGTTTCCTCTTTTTTAAAATCACCTAAAATACAGATGATTTTCAATGTTTTTAAAAATTTCAAATTTTATCCATTGAGCAGAATATGAGCCTATAATGAGTGCTCATTTAGGTTGTAAAATTTATTTTTCCTTGATTTTCCGTCATGATTTCCTATATTGATGCTTTATACACAATTTTATCCAATAAATGCTATGAATTATTTGTTTAAATATTAGAATTAAAGAATGCAATCAAAGAATGCATTTGATTTCAAACTTTGGAATTTTTCCAATGTTTTGATTTATTCTAAAGCAATTATGTATATATGTATGTATGTATGTATGCACCAAATTATCATATTGATTTTATTAACTCCCATTTTAAAATACCTATGTATATATAAAAAAAGAAAAAACGTTAATTATTATACCATTGATCATGCAAAATATCATGACTCTATAATTTGGTGCACATAATTAATCTCAGCATTATTCTTTTTATATATATGTATGTACACAAGTATAGTGTAGGTACCTTATATGATCGAATTCCATGATGAATTTCGAAGTCACTCCACACCTAAAAAACCATAATTTTGTAATGAAAATTTCTTGCTTATTTTCTTTGTTATTGTTATTATATTATACATTTATTTTTATAATATTTTTGGAACTGTCAAAAGCCCAACCTCTACAACATGTTAATTTCAAAACTTTAAAAAGAATGAATGAGTAACTATACATATAAATGTAAGATCAAATGACAGAGAGGGAAAAACTTTCGATTAACTACAAAAAAAAAGAAAAAAAAAATAAAGTTGAATTTAAACTAGATCACAATTTCCAATAATTCTTTTTTTTATGTAGTTTTTGTAATATGTATAACATATAGGTATGCAAAATGTGTTTGTGTGTGTTTGTATAATGTTTACCTGCATGAACTTTTGTACTTAGTACTATGGAACTATGGTTTTATATTGATGTTTCTCCGTTTATATTTATGTGTCATGGCAATACTTTAGGTTATGTTACTAGATGGCAGCGCAGTGTTGCTTTTGATTTTTTTCAAAATTTTTGCATAGAAAGTGTGTTGGAATTGTTCTTTTAAAAATGCCGTTCCATTTAAAAAAGCATTTTGAAATATCGTAAATATAATTCGGCACTAAACCACACTCTAATCACTGAAAATAATATTCTGGTTTAATCAAAAAAAATCAGGAATTTTTTATACATACATATATTGAAATTTGGTACCTATTTATTTTCTTTATTTGCCTTTAATATTTCCTTATGTTGGTGACCTCGATTTTTAAAAGATAAATGAAAAAAACGGGGTGATTAAAAACTTCCACTTTAAGTTTCATTTTATAAAAAGCAAAAAAAAACCTTTTTTTAAATTGTCGCAATTTTACCTAATTATAATTTTTTTCAAAATCAAAATTACAAAACTTTGAAAAAAATTGACATGGCGTTTCGGGTGGTAGTAATAAATAAATCAGAAAATCAAAAAGAAAAATAAACGAAAAATCTACCCAAACCAGAAAGGAAAATTGATTTTCAAAGTAGATTGCAACAAACAAAAAAACTTTTTTTTAAAAGGTATTTTTTTTCCAAAAGGTATTTCAATAAAAATTTTCTGTTTTAATTTCAAAATAAAAATTTAATGACACAAAACATTTTGACACATGAGATTTGACAATTAAAAATCGTCAAAACCAAATTTATTAGATAAAAATGTTTTTGGTCTTAGCAGCGTGCTTAAGTTAGTAACGTCCCGATATAAACAATGGCATAGACTCGGAAGTAAAGTAAGGTAGCTGATAACGCATCACACATTATTCGTGAATTTTGTTTCATGAGAATTAGATAGCATTCTATTTTTCAATACAATCTACAGCCGCTCTTAAATCATCAAACTATCATTAGATTTTAAACTAAAGAAAAACTATAAAAATGGTGCAAACTCTACAACGCTCTTATTCATTTACTCTACTATAAAATTGCGGCGTTCTCAGCCGCAGGAGAAGGGAAGCATAATGGATTTTTTATGCAAGTCGTAGTGCATTGTTAACCTCCAATTTGTACAATGTACAATCTGCAATTAGTTGTGATAGAATAATAAACCCATTATTAATGATTGACAACACAAAATGTCAAATGATATTAAAAATCATTCTCAAGTCGTCTTAAAATAATTACTAATTGTCACTATTGAAGAACTCTTTAACATATAAATTTATTTTATATATATGTATGTGTCCTGAATGAAATCCGGAAAAATTGAGTTTATCTATAAAATAATCCGCCAAGTAAAAAAAAGAAAAAAAAAATACATGTGAGTGATTTTGTCATAATTTTCAATCAGACAGGAAAGTTTTAGTATCGCATTTGTTTTATTTTTGACTTACAACAAAAAAAAACGTGGCGCTCCAAATTCAAATATTTTTTTTAAATTTATGATATTTAAGAATCGAATTTAGTTTGTGCTTAATATTAAAATGTGTGCTTATTTTGTTAGTAGTTTTACTTTTCCTATAATGCACCTATGGTAAGTCATAAGTGATATTTTTTTTGTAAAAGTTGCTTTTATCATTTGCACATTAGTAAATTTCAAAATACAATATTGCTGTCCTACATAGATACTAGATTTACAACTATTAAAAATTACATAATTGTAATATTGACTAATGACATTTAGATTTTTTTATGTAATCATATTGCAAATTTAAACTAGTTGGTCTCATTTATTTTTTTTCGTTAGTTACTGGTTTCAATAGAAATAGAAATTCTTATCTAAATAGAATAATGTTATAATGTGGATTGCGCAGTAGTCCATAAAATACACTAGTGTTCAGGAAGTTTCTCAATAATTTTAATAACAAACCCTTAATATTTGTAATTTATATTTTATAAATTTATTTTAAAAGTTGAAAACTAATTTTTTTTTTGAAAATCTTTTAATCAAAATAGTTTTAGTTAGCATCAAAGTGAGAAAAACTATGTAAAATTAGTCTTCTCTTAGAAGTCTTCCCGACAATTACCATTCTATAAGTAAAAGAACACCTACCTTCCGATTACCAGAGCCAGTCATAACTTATTGTAGTCTCCACATATCTCAATGACACTATCCCGATCCCAAGTGAATTTCACGAGATATCCCTCTCGGACTTCCATGCAAGCTCGAAAACACTAGGAATGGGCGCCCAAAACATCCGCGTTGCTAGTAATAAATAGTATGAATAGTAATGAACCTGATTTCGATTCGTCCCCAACAGTTTTGAGGAAAACTTGCTTGAGCAAGATGGAAGAAACAACTTCGCATGACGACATCCTTCAGTACCAGTCTTGATTTTCCGCAAGCGGAACGTTAAGAGCGACAGGGATGGCAGTCCATAAGGGTAAGTCCATAAGAAGGGACATTCCACAAGAGACAAATATAGAGACTTCAAAATATAGGGGTCATTAAACTCCCCTGACAAGCGTTAAATAAATCCCAACATAGAGCTTGTCTTGTCAACCACATAGTTGTAGTGATTGGAGAATGATAACTTATTATCAAAGCAAACCCCGAAGTTCATAATTGAATCAACCCTACAAAGAACTTGACCACTTAAAGTATAATCTTATATTATTGGCTGTCTCTACCTGGAATAACACATAAGCGCGCACTTGCTAACGTTGATTTTCAAGTTGTTGCTAATACACCACCTGCAAAAATTATCCAGATCACTCTGTAGAGAAATGCGTCATTTACAGAACTTTTGTCGAAACCAGTCCTAGCAATTCGAGCACTATCACCAAATCAGCTTGAATGTAACCTGAGACGATTGCAGCCCACACCGCCCAACGCAAATAAAGGGTGTGATTTTTATATCCCTTTATATGTGTTTCCGGTCATATTTCGTACAAGGCTGGACTCACATCCGAGTCCGCTTTGGACACATCAGTGTACCATCTATATGTATCCACAATCGAATACCATGGGTGACACAACGTCTTACACCTCTTTGAAGAAAATTTTCTATGTTATGACAAACTTCATTTTTAAAATTTTTAAATTCATTATGAATTTAGAGAATGAAATTTTAGGCTAAATTTTACTCATAAAATTAAAATATACTTTGGGAATCACCACGTGATGCTTAAAGTAATTTTTAAGTTATAAAATATAAGAAAATCAACAAGCCGTTATCACTAATCGTAAGTGTATTTTAGATTTTGCCATCAAAATCTGTACGAAAGAGTATGAAAAAGAAACCGTAGCTTGAATTAAACTATAATTTAGTTAACTTAAAACTTTGTCGTCTGTTATATAAGATTATGACTACAATAAAATATTTAGAACTATGCATAAAAATTGTGGATATTTTATAATTATGTATTTTAAAATTTCCATTTTTCAATAAGATGAAAAAAGTAAAGACATACTTATATATGTAAAAAAATAATTTTTATCTGGACATCTGTATCAATATACAATTTATAGATACATATATAAATAAGTACATGCATAAAAAGTTGACAAGGTAAACCACATTTTAATATTGTCTTTGCAAATAATTTAAAAGAAAATATTAAAAATAAATCATTCTGTTATTTAAAAAGAAAAAACAAAAGAAAAATAGAGGTCTTTCTTTGATTTCTTTTCCCTCTTGTTTATTCACGGCAACCACAACCCCGACTATATGTACTTTTTTTTTATATATTCACAATATGCATTTTTGCAAACCGTTGCGATTAAATGAATTTTAGAAAATATTTAAAGGTAAAAAGGTAATTACAACTTTTGCTTTATATTAGGTGACCTTCTTACTTTACACTATTTAGAGTGTTGTTGTAGGCGATATTTTAAATAATTTTTTACGAATGATGACAATCGCAGTTCAAAAACCGTATTCCTTAATAAATAATTTTGATATAATTAATGTTCTGCTTATGCATCCGGGAAATTCCGTTTTAATCAAGTTTATTTGCAAGCTAAGTATAAAGGATGTGGTGTTTTTCGTATATATTGGAAAGAAAACTTTTTATACCAGTTGGATTGTATAACAGTTGTATAACAATGGTATAACAGTTGTATAACAGTTCTTAAATAATAATTGGAAATATAATAAATGATAAGAGTTCCATTATAAGATCCACTTTTCATGATTTTATTAATCTAGCAATATAAATTACCCAATTATAGCCCTTTGATTTGATAGACTTGAAAAAAACAATGAAACTGTTACTATAAGGAAAATATTTGATGCTTTATTTTATATAGTAAAAAAGACATATTCAATTTGCATTGCACAGACCTTTAAAAGTTATAAGGACTTGTACTTATATACCTTAAATGTGTACTTAATTCAGCTAACCAGGCAACACTAAATCAACAACGAAATAATAATACAATAGTAGACATGCTTGACTTTATGATATGCATACATGTGCAAATAAAATTAAATTGTGCTTCTATTTAATAAAACAAAATGACTAAGTCAACGTCTTTCAAGTTAGTTGTGTTTCCAAATACATATTATACTCAATATGTGTGAATGCACATGAACATTTTTTTAGCATATCTACCTGCATACATACATTTGTACGATCTGTCTATTATTTTGTTTTTATACTGTTCTGTGCGCATAAGAGTTGTTCATTTATTTTGAATATAAAATTTAATAATATAGCGCAGGTGACGCCGTAAGCTAGAAAATATAAATATTTACTTAAAAAAATGTGAATACAAACATAAATATGTATATACAAATAGTTTTGCACATTTATATGAATTAAACGTAGGTATGTATGTATATTATATTAAATAATATTTGTGCTTAACCATAGGTGATTTTGTAACTTAAGAGGTAGTAAAAAGTGAAAAATATTTGACGGGAAAAACTAAACATGATTAAACATACATGTACATTATTTATATATATATGTATGTATGGTTGTATTTTGTATTTATAAATATTAAATCGATAATTAAATATAGTTGTAATTAATTAGGAGGTTTTTAAGCAATACTTCAATATAAAAAAAAAATATGTTACCGTTGAACTACAATAAAAGTATTTATACTATAACTATTTTCAGTTAATGTACGAGTGTATTCAATGTAGAAAAATAAATAAGAGAGGAAATTAGGTCAAATTTACTATTTGAATAAATTTAACTTCACATGTAGGCAAAGAAAAAACAAAAATCTAATTACATATTATGCACACACCCTTGTAGAAGAACGAGTAGAATTTGGTTCAGGCTATGCATATTCTTTTCTGAAATATACCAGAAAAGAATATGCATAGCCTGTTAATTTTCCTTATCGAAATTGAACTTAAATGGTCTGGCGCCGATCTCAATTATGCATGTGCCGTTTTTTGTGTTCAGAAAGAAAACTAACTGCCCCTTCGGCTACCTTTTTTGGATCATAACCGCTCACCTAGAATAGAAAAACCATATGTCGTCAACTATACTTATTATCACCGGTCCCACCAACCTTGACGTAACAACATGAAAGATGCCCACGCTCTCATTTAGGCAGATGAGGGTAACGTGAAATTCCAACTGAGTGTGACTGTAAGGTTTTAAATGCTCGAATAAACGGCAACACTAAATTTTTGTAAAATTCTAACATTTTCCATGTTACTCCACTATATATTTTAACAACAGAGAGGGACAAAATAAAAAAAAAACATTATTTTACCATTCAAATAACTCAGGAAGTTTAGTTTTAATTCTCCCCCTTAAATTACGCTAACATTACACGGAGTTAGCAAGTATTTTCATTAAGTAGAACTTAAATTATTATCACAAATCAAACATAATCTGATAACCTACGATGGTATCACTAAAAATTCTTATCAAATTTTCAATAAAATAAAATTTTATGAACAACATTTTCAAATCACATTGTACTTTTAATTTCATCATCAGTTTAATTGCGATTTCGTATTACTTTGCTTTTTACAACAAAAAAATATAAGCTTTTCTGACACATGTATGTATCACTCTCGCTTTCATTTTATAAACGAAAATAATATTAAAGAAAAAAAAAAATAAAACGAAAACGTAAAGTAAAACATGAAATTCCACAAAATTGTCTACTACACTGACTAGTGACTGATTCCACGATTCATGCAATATACTAAGTTGAACTTACTTAACTGGTAACTAGCTAACTATACAAGTTTTTTTTATTATTTTTATTTTTACTATTATTGTTATTATTCATTTTGTTTTTACCGCTTTGTCCGTTTTCACTGATTTGCTGTTATTTTATGTTTAATTTTTGTATGTGTGTATGTAGTACTTATACTATATACTCGTAGTTTCGTATTTAATTATATTTAAATGCAATATACTTATGGTTACATACAGGAAAAAGTGTTGATGGATGTAGTTGTATTGAACTATCAAGAAAAAAAAAATTAATTGAATTGCATTTTTATATTAAATTTGCTTGAAAATTTTAAAAAATATGATAAAACAGGTATTTACCTTCAACATGATGGTAGATATACAGCTGTTTATGTATTTGCTCTGCTTGTGTATTAAACAAATATTTTTTTACTTTCATTAATAAAAACTATGTCTACATATATAATAAGTTTGAGTATATAAAACGAATAATAATTTAAATCACTCATTCACTCTATTCTACTTGCTTACGAATAATATCATGTAAATTTACATGCTGAATTAAGGAAAAACAAAAGAATAGTGTTGCCATATTTCGGATTTTCTGATATCATTGTTATATTTTTCAGTTCTTTAGCTGTTTGTGTGCATGTTGAAAAGCTCTTCGCTGGTTTTAAAAATTTTTGTTATCCACAATCTTTAATTCCGTTAAGAATGATTTCCCTTCTTTTTTTTTTAAAGGGCAGACCTAAGAGAGACTTTTTACCTTGTTCATTCTTTTCTAAAACGCTTTGAAAAAATAGGATCTAGGGAGTAGTACTTCAAACAGCAATATCAAAGGTGAACAACATCAATTTTAGCTATTTATTGTTGGTATTTTTTTTATTGTTGGTATCCTCTTTCTAGGAGGAGGGCACGGTCGATTATTTTTTGTGATCATGCCCAGCTCCGCATATCTTCTTCTTCTTCTTTGGCTCTACAGCTCCTGGTAAGCTTTGGCCTTGTTTACTATTTGCCTCCATATTTCTCGATCTTTAGCCTCTGTTTTCCAGTTTCTGACTTGAAGTTTAATGGTGTCATTTTTAACATTGTCTTCCCATCTCGTTCTTGGCCTTCCTCTGTTGCGATTAAATGTAGGTCTGCTTTGTAAAATTCTATATTGTGGCAAATTTTCATTCATTCGCACAACATGTCCTGCCCACCTTAAACGTTGCGATTTACTAAAACGTATTATGTCTTCATTTTTAATAAGATCATTAATTTCGTTATTATTTCTACGTCTATATTCTCCGTTTTCTAATCTTATTGCACCAAATATTTTCCTCAGTATTTTTCGTTCGAAGATTCTTAGATGGTTTTCCTCCGCTGCATTCAATGTCCATATTTCGCATCCATATGTTACAACAGGACAAATTAGAGTTTTATATATTTGTATCTTAACATTTCTTTTTAAAAGTCTTTTTAAAAGTAAAAGTTGATTTTATAAGTTTTCTATTCGCAAAATATCACCTGTTACCTGCTTTAATTCGGTCCTGTATACATGTTTTTATGCTATTATCATTGGAAAAAACTACACCGAGATATTTAAAACTTTCCACTCCTTGGAATAAATAGTCCTGTATTTGTATATCTTGTGGTTGTCTTCGTCTTGCATTTCTGGACGTTTTCAAAAATTTAGTTTTATTTTCATTAATCTTAAGACCTACCCTTTTTACTTCCATGTCTAGCATTAAAAAGGCCTCTTTCATATCGCAAAATCTTCTCGCAACTATTGCAATGTCATCTGCATATGCAATGATTTGATATGCCCTTATAAAAATGTGGCCGCCTTTATCTAGTTTTCCAATTGCATATTGAAGTATCATATTAAATACCAGCGCTGATAGCGTATCCCTTTGTCTTACTCCGCTTGTTATATTAAATTCATCTGATACGCTGTCTTGTATTAAAACTTTTGCTTGTGGTTCATACATGGTCATATTTATTAATTCAACAAGTTTCTTTGGTACTCCCAGCTCTAACATGGCTTTAGGAATGTTCTTTCTGTTTATGCTGTCAAATGCCTGTTTAAAATCTATGAATAATATATGCAAATCAACATTATATTCATAGCATTTCTTCATGGCCTGCTTAATTATAAAAATTTGATCGATTGTGGATCTACCAGTTCTAAAACCACCTTGAAATTGTCCTAATATTTCTTCATAATATGGTCTTAATCTCTCACAGATGATGTTCGATAATATTTTATAAGCACAACTCAACAATGTTATTCCTCTTTAATTGTCACATATTAATTTATCACCCCTTTTATGAATGGGACATAATAATCCCAATTTCCATTTTCTTGGCATGTAATTGCTGTCCCATATTCTACATATTAAGCTATGTATTCTATTTGAGAGGTAGCTACCACCACATTTAAACAGCTCAGCTGTTAGTCCATCTTCTCCTGGTGATTTATTATTTTTTAGTTTTTCAACCGCCTTTTCGATTTCTTGAACCTCCGGTGCAGGGATTAATTGTGCAGGGATCTACTGTTTGTATCATATTTGCAATTTCACCGTCATCTTCTGTAATTGGTATATTCAGTAATTCCTCAAAATGCTGGGACCATCTTTTTACGACATCACTTTTATTTGATATTATATTATATTTTATCTTTACATGCTATTAGTCTAGGTTTAAATCCACTTTTCTCTTTTTTCATGTCATTATAAAACTTTCTTACGTTATGTGCGTCATATTCTGTCTGTATTTGTCTAATCTTATTTTTTAACATTTCCTTTTTCTTTTTTTGGCAGATTTTTGTTGCGATTCTTCTTTTTTCCTTATAATTTTCTCGGTTTAACCTAGTATTTCTTTGTAACATTTTGTATCTGGCTGCATTTTTAATAACAATTGCATCCTTGCACTCCCGATCAAACCACTCTATATTACGCTCTGTTTGTTTGTAGCCTACTATTTCTTCTGCTGTTCTCCTCATCGCATTTTCCATCTGATCCCATTCTTCATCGATACTTCTTGCGTTATTTATTTGTGATTATAAATGATTAGCTGCGCATATCATTTTGCGAAATACAGATCTAGCTAATGTAAATCTCAGGGATCTAGACGGTCTATAAAGGAATAGGGCTGGTTCGAATTACGATATTACAACAAGCCTACCTGACCTAATCCTTAGACAATCCGAACTATAATATTTTGAACTCAGCAGTGGTAGCGAGCTCATTAACAGTTTTTGCCTATATTGTATACGGATTTCATCTAACCAGCATCTTCTTCTGCTTTTCTGGAAATCAGATGTCTTTTAAAAATTCGTCGAGAAATTTCAATATATGGTTTTTGACGGAAATAGCTTACAAGGTTTACAAGTAAAACTTGAATTTCGTATCTTAATTTCTTGAATCCTTATATGAAAATAGAGAATGGTATAATGTAAAAAAAAAATCTTTAAAAAAATGCTCTTTAATGGAGCATCAGCATTATAGTTACTTAATTCCATTTTTCCTGCACAAAATCTATTATAAATTCCGTAATAAATTTTTTTTTGTACATAAAACTTGTGTGCGCCGGCATTAAGTCACTCCAAATCAAAAAATTCAAATTAAACTAGAATTATAATTGACACACGTACGTATAAAATTTTATTCTTTTTCTTATTTAAATTTTAATAAAACTCAATCAAAAGAAATAAAATTAATATTTAAGCTGCTACTGAAAATACCAAAAATTTTTTAACTTATCTTCATGAAAAATTATTAGAAATACCAGTATCCTTCCTTCTTCCGTCAACATCCGCATTCCATTATAGGATTTCCTTAAATCAACTGTAGCTGTTGACCTTAAATTACAACAAAATTCTATCTATTCGATCTTTTTTTAAAGATGATTCTCGTTTATTTTCCATACTTTTTTTTAATCAAATATAAAAAAAAAGTTTATTGTTTTAATTTTAAATGATGGAAAATATACGAAAGTCATTTTTTTAATGATTTCTTCCGGGTGCATTATTAAAAAGAAACTATTTATTATAACTACAAAATAATAGAAAATGATTCAAAAAATTTCTCAAAAGTTTAATTTGAAAAAAAAATACGTATATAAAAAATAAAAGTCTGTTTGTCTTCGATTTAAAGTATTAAGAAACTGCGATGCAAACCGGCTTCAGAATTATTACCTTCTCTAAAAAAGTTTTTAGCATCTTCGTGTTTAAAACAGAAAATAACCAGTCAAAACAATAAAAATTCTAGAAAAAAAAAAACAAACATAAATAAAATTTAAAATTTATTTTGTTGTATTTCAAATGACTGCAGGAAACTTGTCCACGATAGTGTATAAAAAGATTACGTAAAAAGAAACCATTTTTAAAATTGTCGCAATAATTGGTAGACTTCATCCTATAAGAAAAGTAATTCTGGTTAGTTAAAGAGAAATTAGGTACGAGTATTTCATTTACATATTGTATATCAAAACTCTTCTCATTGAGTAGCGAGTGCATCTTGAAAAGCTTGGTGAAATACGAGATGAATATAAAACTGCGTGGGCTTCCCGTGATGTCTCCCAGATTTATGTTCTTAGATTGATTTTCCTTTATCGGCATGTAAATAAAAAATATTACTTTTTTATATGCCGCGTACGTAGGGGAATGACACGTGGGGTTATGATGTCAAATTTAAATATCACCGTAGGCAGCTGTTGGGAAAGGGTAGAAACTGGCAAAAAATCCTTTTTTCTCTTTTAGGAAGACTTTATTGGGATAAGGTCAAAACCGCTATGCACATTAGTTGCGATGTCGAACAGCCAGTGTCGAACACTTCTAAGCATTCGGACGAGGTTTCCTAAGCATTCGTAAAGTGTTGTCCAATTTTTTTGGTGATGTCTTGAGCATAAGACTCCAAACATGGATAATGTAGGCGGGAGTGTGGGCTTTCATTTGGTTCTTTGAAAATCTAAAACCTACACTTTACATTTGATTGGAAATAATTGTTTTGGGCACTACCTATGTGGAATACTTTTCATGAAGCTCTAGAATAAATGGGATAAAAATTAAAAAAAAAAACAAAAAATTTTTTATTTTATTTTTTTTCAATTTTCGTAAATGATAAAAATCAAAAACGAGATGAATTTTAAAATTGACCTTCACAGCATTTATAAAATTAATCACAGTGTTTTTTTTTAATATTTAAAAAAAGGCAACCCATGTTGTTTACTTAACTGTTTATTACTTTTAAAACACTTATGCCACGCTACAATTCCGTTAAGTGTAGAAACAAAAAAAAATTTAACAAAGAATCTTTTTTTTTTCTGTGGTTTTTTTAAATTTATTTGTTCGCATATTCTTTTTTTTTTAATTTTTGTGAACATAGTTAGTTGATTTTCTATTTGTTTTTATTATGATTGATAGATGGTCGATGGTACTAAAAACAAATTAAATAAAAATGTAGTATTTTAGCATAATTACTTTTTAAAAGTTGTGACTTTATACCATGGTTATAATTATAATAAGCAGAAATACGATTGAAAATTTAATTAAATACTAGTTATTGTTTTTGTACGGAATTAACTTTTTGTTATAAATTAGTATTCAATTAAATAATGCTGGGAAATAGCAGTTCTATATTTGATGTATTAAGTAGATTTCTCGTTTCGCCGGTGCTCACATAAAATAAAGTGAGTTCAAGTTCAAATTAGCATATCTCTACTCCGGCTGCTATAAAGAACTAATGGAATTTATTTCGAAAAAACAAAATTATACCGCTTAATTACGCCTTACTATTGCAGGAAATCAGAGCAAATTTCAAAATATAAAATTTTTACTCTATTTTGGGAGAGGCTGAAAGGGAGACCTATTGTGAAAAAAAGCGAAAACGAGATTTGTTTTCACTGTTTTTATATACAAACTCATATCCTATGTTATTCACTTTTGCAATAAAATTCTCACTTACTAATTTTACCGGATAAATTTTCTATACATACACATGCAAATCAATGTCGGTTAAGGAGTTATTTGGAAATTTTGTTAAAAAGTCAACTCAATTGTCAATTTTATTTTACAAATTTCTCAAATTAAATCAACCGTCTTTACGGAACATACAAAATTATTTAAAAACGTATCCGTGTCACGTAAAATCAACGTAAGTGTACACTATGTTTTAATGTTTTAATTTTTAATTTATTCAAAATTCTCGAAAAATAATAATCCACATACCTACATAATATACATAGTTACATATATTGTATTTTTTTTGTAGAGGTTCTTAAACCCTTGAATACAGGAATTACTCGTATTCTAAGATATTTCTGCAAAAAAAAATTTGATTTATAACTTCATAAATATGTAGATATATTTAATATTTGAATAATATTTGCATGTCCATCAATATAAAATTTATGATTGTAAAAAATAAAAAAAAAATTTAAACTATTAAAACTAATAACGGTTCTTGACATAAAAAATCACTTGAACAAGACCACCAACATTTTTTTTTTTTAAAGACAAAAATATTTTTAGTGGTTTTTTAAATACTTTTCGTTCACATTTGTGATTATTTTTATACTGGTTATTAATAATTTTTTAGCTTTTTAGTTAAGCATTGATGCTATGCTCATCAATCATAATTTTTGTTATTTTCATCTGTCGATGATAAATTTTTAATAAAATTATTTAACACTTCCGAAATTTTTACTTTTTTTTTCTCATTTGAAATTTTTGACAAGATATTTTGACATAATGAATTAATATTTTTATATTAAAGAATAAAGCAACAAGAAGAAACCCACTATTATAGTGAAATATGAATAAAAATTTCTTTGCCGGAAGTTAAGAACTAGAGAATATAATGACATTAAGAAAGAAGACGAGGAATGATGCCAAATATTTATTACGGTGTTTAAATGTAAACAATTGCATATACATATGTACATTGTATGCTTGTGCATATACATACACTCATTCCCTTATAACTTTGATTTGACTATCCATCTATAGTGTTACAAGGAAAATTTAAATTAATTACGTAATTATATACAAATTATGCGAATGTTTATTTAATAAAAGCTGATATGCAATTAAATCTAGTATTGAATATATAATGGTGTGGTTATGATAAAATATAATTAAAATAATTTTGGTATTTTAATTGAAGCTAAATTTTACCCAAAACCAAAAATCATACAATCCTATGCATTTATACAATTATTTAGGTGCTCGTAGAATTGTTAATAATAAGTAATCAAAATAATTATGAAAAGTTAATAATAATTTTCCAATTACTAAAACCAACACAAATTCTTGAATTTCATTAGCATCAAAAAAATAGTTCGTAAATCGAATACTTTCATGAAAAAAGCATTATACATGCCTTTATGAAAACTGTCAATACTGGCATAAAAATTTTGAATTCGACTGACTTAATAAATCAAGTAGCTATATAACAATAAATGAAATAGACTCCAATACTAAAATGTTAAATATACAACCCACACTTCAACAATTAAATATTTTAAACCCAGCTTTTCAACGAAGCATAAATGTTTTTACCCTGTCAAAGCTTTTGTAAAAATATTCGCTACCATTTCATTAGTTGATAGATGTTCGATTTTAATTACATTTTTCGATACTAAACTCTTAATAAAATGATGTCATATATCAATATGTCGATTATTCGGACTAAATGTTTGAAATGAACGGATAAATTTTTCTTAAACGATGCCCAGCGAAGAACTATAAAATATTATTAACTAAATATTATAGTTATACGAGTAGTAGAAAAATAATGAAAATTAAAAATTTCACAAAAGTAATGTAAAATTTTCTTTTCTTTTTATATTTACAGGTACACAAACAGATGACAATAGGACAATTACAATCAGTATTTCATGTTGATAATATTGAATCTGTTCCAAAATATGAGCTAATACAATTGTTACATCAATTTGATGATGGTAATCAAAATGTATCACCATCTGAAGTTGTTGGTCATAGTGTAAGGAAAAGACGTAGTATTACAAATCATATGGAAATTAGTGGTAAAAATGTACATCATGTTAAAAAAGATTTAAGTAAATCACCATATTATAGTGAATTAAAACAATTAATTAAAGAACAAAATAATAAAAATAGTATAAGTGATAATAGTTATAGTGAGAAATTAAGAAATTTAGATTTAAGTGATTTAAAGGAGCATAATGTGTCATTTAGTGCATTTGGTGAACACTTAAATTTAACATTAAAAAAAACTGAAGGTTTATTTAAAGATGGTCCAAATTCATTACGTATGTGGACTGTACGTAGTGAACCAAATTCAACACAAGGTGTTGAGTATGAAGAAATTGTAGATGAGGTAAGTGTTTTTTTATTAAATAATTATTAAAATGTTTATGGGTATGTTTAATTCGGATTTACACAAACTTTTCTTTTAGAAAGGAAATGTTAAAAACTGACAATAAATTCAGTCAGGAAAAAAAAATTCAATCAATTTAAAAAAATTGGAGTACCTACATATATACCTACTTAGATTCTTTGGGATGAAATCCTGTTTAGTTGCTGTTATTTCTCACATTTATAGTGTTACTCCATTGGTACTCGACATCCATGGCCTCATCTGTTGTGTCCAATAATACGAATATTTTTTCACAACTTTTGTTTATTGCAATTCCTTTTATTTGTAAATAAAGCAATTTCTTGTTATTCAATTTCATTTTATAAATTTTGAATTTAAAAACAAAAAGTATTTTCCCATTTTTCAAATGTCATTCCATTACGGTTTTAAAAGTAAATAATTTAAAATTTACGCCAACGTTCGCGCAATAATCGTGTTTTTAGTAATATAAAAAAATTACTTAAATTTTTATTCCAAACGTTTGATGTTCTCTTTTGTTTTTCTTTAAATTTAACACCAGATTGTCTAATATCGAGTTTGCTCGATTGAAAATTTGTAAATGTGCATTAATATAATAAAAAGTATGTACCTAACTAATTGTAAAAAATAAAAACAAAAGTTACCAATTTTCAAAATTGAAAAAATTTTTTAAAATGTTGAATTATTTTATTGTGCAAACAAATACAATAAAGTAATAACAAAGAAAAAATTAAACACAGGAATAAATAGAGTTAATATTGCTAACTGTGAGATACCGTTTAATAAATATTTAAAACTAGTTTAAAACATTTTTGAAAAGAGTTCACAAAGCGGAAGCCAAGGCACATGTTAGGAATAACAAAAAATTTAACAAAATGCCGAAGATTTGGGACGTTTCTTTTAAAGTACTTTGATAGATATGAGCCAGTCACTAGGATGGTTCATACTGTAAACTTGAATGCGAACTTATTTGACCTACTAACATGTGTAGACCTATGTAGGTTTCAGCTGCAACCTCGAAAAAGGAATTGCAAACTACGAAATTTGTGAAAAATGGGAAGAAAAGTTGTATCTGAGAACTTACCAAAACATCATTATCCGAAAGAAAAAGGATAAAAACGCGGAGTTTGTTTGCGCTGAGTTTAAAAATTTATATGCATTCTATTGGTACTATTTCGTCAAGTAAAAAACACAAGCCTGAAAGGAGGGAGAGGGAGCATTTGTTTAAATTTCAATTTGATGAATTATTGAAGCTTGGATTGTTTTAACAGGTACCATGTGTTCCAGAGAGTTGCCAATTAGCTCCCTTCTGTATTACTACTTGAACATATCTTTCAAAGCGGTGTTCTTTTTTCCTAAAAACTATTAAGCCAGCCACAAAAAACATAAACAAATAATTTTCGGTCGCTAAAATTGACTAAGGCAGGTAAATTATCAAAGCAGACAAGTATAGAAGAAATTCATATTAGTTATACTAGCAAGTATATGATACCTGTTCTTTATAAATTAAGATTTCATGAAGGTAACAAAAAAATTGGAGTAAATAAGAAAAAGAAATATAAAAATCACGATCTCATTGTTTTTAAAGCGACATTTATCCATTTTTGTTGTTACTCCTTGCAAAATTTTAAAAAAATATTACGAAATTATTGTTTTGTTGCTCTATTATTTTTTAAAACAAATGGTTCATTTTTAACTTACATTTTATTTATTATTAGTATTTCTTTTTTCACTAAACACGTATGAGAGCCTACTTTTTAACTGGGCAATACTATATTTATACTTTTATTTCCTGGGCAAAATAAAATTTCGTGCAATTAGGTTTGTTTCTTATAATTAATTTCAAATTTTAATTGTAGGTTTTAGGCCTTTTTATTTTATTTCATTCAGTTTTGATGTCATTATTATAGGCTTTCAAATACTACCATTTTTATCCTCTAAGTTTTCTTTACGAATTAATTTGTTTTTTAATTAGTAATTTGAATTTAAAATTTAAAAACGTCGTTGAGATAACGGGAAATCTATAACTCATATAAAGAGAAAAATATCGTGGTATTTGTCAGTTTTAAGATGGGAACAGATAAATTACAAAAGCAATTAAAAATAATGTTAAATAATATGAATTTCTTAATTACATACTGAGTGAAAGAGAGAAAAGAAGGAAAAAATAAAAAAAGAATTGGGCAGTATTTTTGTATTTTGCCTTATTTTTGTATTTAATATAAATTTCAATATATAGATGGCGATGTGTATTACTCCAGTTAATTCATAATAAATTTGAAAATTACTAATTGATCTGAGCAGAAAATTTTCCATTCCATTTGAAAAACAAAATCACTATATTAAAATTTAAACCAATTCTAGAAGTTACGAGCAAATGTACATAAGTCAACTTAAGGATTTAATAAACCTACTTTATTTGACCATAAGTAATTTTTTGAATCGATATCAAGAAATTTATTAATTAAACCTTTAACAATGGTGGAAATATTGAGAACTAGAGTCTTTATTTTAATATTTATTTATAGTGTTGTCAAATAATTTCAACGCTTTAGTGTTGCAATTCGATTATTATCTCTTTTAATATTCAACACTAAATTATCGACTATAATAAAATTATAGAATCATTATTATTCAAGAAATTCACAATAGAAAAATAATAGAATCTTTAATTTGCTGTAAAAAACAAAAGTAATTAAAAATTGTTATAATTTTTTTTCTACTTTTATCTACATTTAACAGCAATTTAAGTAATTTGCCCCTGATTTGAAGTTAATTTATCCTAAAAAAATTACAAAAATTTTTAAAATTTCAAATTTTTCGAAAGAAAAATTTTTTTAATGCTTTATAAAAAACTTATTTTGAAATTTGAAACTTCAAAAAAAAAAAAATTATGCTATAGGAAAAAGCGAAAAAACTTTTTAAAGTTTAAATGTTAAATACTAAGACTCTACAACAGTCTAAAGTAAGAAAAGAAACGCGCAAAAAACATAAAATATAAAGAAAAAAAAAATGCAAAAAATCCAGTTTAGTAGAACGGAAAACGCGACTTTGTAGAATTGCTTAACTTTTGCTTATACATAATTACATGCCACTGTTATGTCTGATGCGGGAAAATAAACTATATGTAAGTGTAATATCAAAATATTGAATGAATGTATATGTTAAGTTGTGTTTTGCGTTGAATTTAAGACAGTGTTTTATACAAGTATCTAAGCAAGCATTAAAACACATAATAAAAATACATTTATTACGTGTACTCCAGCATAGTAATAATAATGTAGACAAGTGAACCATACCAGGTTAAAATGTTTATTAATTGTGAGGATAATTAGTTCAAAATTGTAATGAATATTATATAAGTATGTGCTTTGTTTTTAATTTTAAAATTTGCTGTGCTTTTTAAAAATGCCCTTTGTTGTTTTATAAGGTGACCCTATACTCTGTTGATGAGTGAAACAAATTTGCAGTTGTAAAAAACAATTCCAATTTGCAAGATCTACAGAAATGATAACAAAGCCAATTCTTTTCCAAGGTAAACATTCTGAACAAAATTTAATTAAAATGCGTGAAAAAGGATTGAAAAATGCCAGCGCCATTAACTAACAGTAGAGTAAAAAAGATAAATGCTTATATTTTAAAGCAATTAAGTGCGCCACTAAATTGTATATAATAAAAACAAAATCCAATTCTTCGAAGCATAGCGGAAAATTGCTTTGATCAAATAATTTTCATTGTTTGAAATATTCTATAATCATGAATGAAAAACTGCCTCATTTTCAGAATCATCCATAAGAGAAAATTTTTATTTTATTAAGTACTTCTAAATTGAATGTCTACCAAAAATTTTATTAATTTCTATTGTTTTACTTTAAAACCTTTTTAGTTTTTTATAAAAGTATAGTGAACTCAAACTGATAATTGAAAACCGCAGTAATCGATTTAAATTTATTAATTTCGGTATGTGAAAAAAGATTTCAATTTCTTTAGGAAGTCGACTGAAAAATCATCCCAAAAATTAAAAAAAAATGTAATAAATATTTTTTAAAAAATGCGATTTCTTTCAATATGAAATATTAAAATTATTACTTCTTTCGAAAATTTAATTTTTGAAATTGAACCGGGATAATATTAAGGAAGATCAAATTCTATTTTTATTATTTACATATTCAGTGTCTTTGCCAATGTCGAAGTTGTAATGTCATTACAGTTGTAATTGAAAAAATTTGGCATTGACCTTGACCTAATTTATGTAAATTCATTATAAATTTTATGTCAAAAAATTAAAAAAAAAATGTTCAAAAAATTTTTTTTATAATTGTATCACAATGTGACAATTTTAATAAATGCATACAGTAAATGAGAGCAGTTGAACTTAAAAAGAAAATATTAAAAGTATTGTTATTATACAAAATTCAGTTATTGCAAGAATTTACATAAACGTTTGAAGCTGATTTTAACTTTCCTAAACATTTGGCATCTGATTCACAATTAAAACCCAAATAATAAGATTTTATAGAATTTCTGTGATTGTTTCCTGTTTGTGCTTTATGAAAGTCGTCCAACTCGAATATATTTCGCTATAACATACAATTTATACTTAGACATCAGCTAAATACCGACAGCATTGTGCTATTTAAGAAATTTCACTACTTATCGTTTTTTAACATAACTTCTACGATGCTCTCAGGCTTTGTGATTTCTACTATTTTAATTTTTTTTTTAATTTTCTACTCACTTAGGAGTAGAAAATTAAAAAAAAAGTCTTTAAACTTACGTCTTTAAAGCTATACATTTAACTCGATTGTGTGTTAGTAGCTTTATTTTGAGCTATGTTCTGCAGTTCTCTTATATTGCTTTATTACCTAATCCTCGTATGACATCGTCTAATACCACATTAAACAAGAATTGAACGAGAGAACATCTTCAATCTCGCCGAGAGAACTCGGGTCTTCAATCTTATTGAATTGCTTAATTGGCTTTGTTAAGCGCTCCGCATCTTCATATAGTCATTTTATTACGTTGATTAATTTATTCAGAATGCTTTATTTTCTAAGGGTTGCCATATTGCTTTCGGTTGGTCGTACCAAAGGGGCTTCGAAATCCACGAGAGTGATATACAGTGGTGAATTCCATTCGACTGACTGTTCTGCGATTATTCGAAGTGTGGTCGATGCAATCATGACTCCTCCCGAATCCCACATTCCCCCTGTTCTTTTATTTTACTCTTAATTCTATAGTATATTATAAGTACCTTTACAGCTGCGTTAAATATTGTTGTACTCCTAAAGTTTTTGCAATTCTTTAAATCTCCTATTTTAGGTAGCTTTATTAAAATGCTCTTCCTCCATATGCAGCATAGTATTTGTTCTATTTGCCAGATTCTGTTAATTATTGGGTGCAGTATGTCTGTAATTCTATCGGGGTTTATTTTTAGTAACTCTGCCGGGATGTCATGGGCGGTTTCTACTTTGTTGTTTTTAAGTTTATTTTAATTATTTTATTAATTAAGGTTTAAACTCTTTCTGCTGCTGTAAATACTGTCGCTGACTGTGTAATGTTGGTTCTGGATAATGTTTCTGTTTATCCATTCAAAATGCTATTGCCACCTTTGAAACTGCTCTTGTGTAGACGACACTGGTTGGTACTGTCTGGTTTTTATTGATTGATTCCGATTCTTCGTCTTTTTTGATAGTATTCGCATGTTACTGTACAGTACGAGCATGTATTGTTGAGTTTTACTGCTTTTTGAGCTTCTGTGGTTACTTTGTAATAATAGTTTCTCTAATCTTTTCTTGCTGCTTCCTTGCTTCTTCTTTGTGGTTCTTGCTGCTGCTTCTAAATTTCTTCTTCAGCGATTTTTCGTATACATCCCACCACGATTACTAAGGTTTTTGTTTCCGCGATCATGCTATTGATACATGCTACCCGCAAAGTTATCTGCTCCATTTTTTCTTTCTAAGCCTCTGTTGTATATATTGAGCATGATGTGCGAACAGGCGACTAGGAAGTAAATAATTTCTTCCATAACAACTTCGAATTAAAAAAAATATATATAATTTAAATAACTTAATCTATTTTATACAATTAGCTTAATTGAACAAAATTCTAAATAAGTTTTTTAATAATTTCAGGAACCTAGTGCAAGTGAAGAGAGTCAAGTGGGTGAAGTATATCAAGATGAAAATAACATGGCAGCAATTTTAATGCGGCGACATTTACAAACTGGCGATTTAATTATGGTAAGAATTGTTTTATTGAGAAAAAGCTTTTTAGCTCAAATTATTAAGTTTAAAATTATTTTTGAATTGAACTTTTATTAGCTTAATATCAGAAAATTACAATAAAATATAAAAAGTAATTATGATTGTATTGTTATTCGAAAACTAATAAATTAAAAAAAAATTATTATTACAAGGCCAGTCCTTTGTGGTTTATACAAACCTATATATAAAAATTTTATTTATAATAAAAATTTTATATGCATTAGTGTCACGTGTTAAGACAACATTGCCTTTCAGTTATTTGGTGTCACCTAAAATAAGAAATTATATTTATAAAGTTATAATTTCTATTTAAATTTGAATCTTGCTCATGGCCGAAGTTTTCTTTTTAGAGAGTAAGTAAATGTAAGCCTGGAATAATTATATTCTTTGGCTGTTGTCATAATTACAACGTCTAGATTAATCAAATATAATGTCAAAAATATTAACTTTTTCAACACATTTCTCCATGCTAAAACTATCAATATTTGATAATCTCTTGACAAATTTGGTAGAACGCCTTCGAGAGCTCCTCTAATCCATTAAACCGAATCCATAAAGTTTATCAACTCCTCCCACGGCAGAAGCAGCGAACAGTAAATTGTCGTCGTCATGTTATCCATATATCCTAGAGTCCCATTTCCATGCAGAATACTGTAGTATGAACTGAATTAAGAATGGATTCAAGTAGATTGAAAATTTATTAGATTACATCTAGTAACATACCGTTTATTTCATTTTTAATAAACAAGTAGCAGGTAGCTATATCGGTATATCTTATGCCTGTTAGAAAAATAATTATAACAAATATAAGCATTGACGTATGCAATAAGTGATTCGAGAAAATTTGCGAATTGAAATAAATTCTTTTCGGAAAATTTCACAACTCAAAAATCTAAGGTCCGATCATGAAATTAATTTCTTAATTTCATGTATGGCTTCAACTCTGAATTATTTTTAAATTTTATATTGTCTATTTACTTCAAACGCAATAAAACGTGTATGTTGATTTTATTTTCAGAAAAACAAAAATATTAATGTCAAAATCGTGATTAATCAACATGAAACAAGTAATTTGTTCTAATTATAAAATTAATTCGATATCGAAAGTATGGCCTATTGCAGTTATGATTGTTACCAATTTATGAAAATTTTACTATAGGTACTTACCATTTTTATTGTAGAATTTCAATTTATTTCGTTAACAAGCCTGATATCTTTTATATTATGACCTTCAAATATATTAAACAAACAAAGTTAATAAATAATGTACCATAAGTCACGGAAATATTATGGTTTGTATAACTGATAGTAATTATATTAAGCAAACTTTTAAAATATTGCTATATTAAAAAAATTGTAATGCTACTTTAACAGTAGTTTGTGTACAAAATTTATAACTAGTGAATTATTCATTTTTACTAAAGTTAGCATCATCAGTAGCTTTACAGCCCGGTATGAGCCCTAGCTTGATTAACAATTCTCCTCCACCCTTCTCGATCCGTTGTTAGTTGCTGCCAATTTGTTATATTCATTTTACGCAAATCTTCTGCTACGTCGTCCTTCCATCTCAACCTTGGTCTTCCAATGTTTCTTTGAAAAAGTGGTCTTGCTTCGAAAATTCTTTTTGGAGCCCTTGATTCATCCATTCGATTGAGATGTCCCAGCCACCTTAATCTTTGAGATTTGGTGAATCTTACTATATCCTCATTTTTTATAAGGTCCATTAGTTCTTGATTTGATCTTATTTCATACTCATTATATTCGTTCAATCTTGGTCCAAAAATTTTCCGCAGTATCTTTCTTTTAAAGTTTCTCAGATTATTTATATCATATTGCGTTAATGACCACGTTTCAGCACTGTAGCTGAATAGGGCGTAATGTTGTTTTATATAGTTGTGTTTTGCACGATTTTGATAGAATTTTGGATTTAAATAAATGTGCAATGGAGTAGTAAGCCCTGTTAGCTGTTAATATCTTTTGTTTTATGTCTTTTTGTATGTCATTACTAGCATTTATTTGCGCACCAAGGTATGTAAAATTTTCAACTATTTCAAAATTGTATCCCATCATGCTTATAGTTTGGTCACTTCTTCGTAGTTGGGATCTTGATATCAACATATATTTGGTTTTTCCTTCATTAATCTTCAAACCCACAATTGCAGCGTTTTCGGCAAGTTTGGCAAAAGCTTCAATTAGATGTCTTTTATTTCTGGACATCAAGACTATATCATCTGCGTAGGCACACATTTGATAGGAACGTGTAAATATAGTGCCACCATTATTTAATTGTTTTATTGAATGATGCAACATCAGATTGAATATTATTGAAGAGATTTCATCTCCTTGTTTAACTCCAGACTTAATTTCAAAGGCGCTTGTATATTTATTTTGGATACGAACTTTCGCTGTTGTGTTTCTTAGAGTCATTTCAACAAGGAGTATAAGTTTTTTCGGTATACCAAGTTGTTCAAAGATTTGTCGAATTTTATTTCTTTTGATTGAGTCAAACGCTTGTTTGAAATCTATGAAAACCATGTGTAGATCGATGTTGTATTCTGCACATTTTTCCATTGTCTGTCTGACGTAAAAAATTTGGTCAACAGTTGATTTTTGTTCTCTGAAACCACATTGATAATCGGTTAGGATTCCTTCTGAATAAACTTTTAGTCTTCTAGCAATTATAGCAGCTAGAACCTTATATGTGACGTTTAGCAGCGTTATTCCCCTACAGTTAGACAATCCTTCTTTTTGCTTGTATTTATTATGCGCCAATCTCGTTTTTCTTTGCATCCACATAATTCTAGCATCGTTCCTCTCTTTTATTGCATCCTCACATTCTTCATCAAACCACTCTTGCCCAGCGCGAACTCTTTTAACTCCTAGACATTCTTCAGCAGCCCGAATTAAATCATTCTTTGTATTATTCCACATTTCTTCAATATTCACTTCTTGCTACTAAAGTTAGCAAATTGTTAAATTAGCAAAGGCTCAAACACAATCATAGGAAACTAATATTTGAAATATAGTATCTCTTTTGGATTGTTAACTTAATTGATTCGAGTGTAAAAATCCTCAATTTTCTTCTCAATTAAAAAAAAAATTTAATATAATTACAAATTGAATTTTAAACTACGATAAGCGGAAAATCAATGAGTTGAGCTACTTTATTATCTGCTATATTGTAGTACACAAAAATCAGCTTAAAATCTGCTCATGTAAAAGAAATTTGTGTATTCATCACATTTTACGGAATTCATATAAATTGCAAATATTCTTGCATAATTTTTGATACAAATTACTTATATATCTATATATACCTAATTTGTTGGGTTAAAATGTAATCATTAATTATATGTACACGGTATACCAGATTATTTCGTAATTTTAATCTTAATTTTTATAACAAGTTCTAAATATGTTGACCAAAAATAATTTAAAATTTAATTATAAAAAACGACAAATTCTTTTAGTTAAAGTTTATATGCATCGGTATTTCAATAGAATATTTGCCAATTTTCGTGTCCATTAATTAAACCATATATGGTATGGCCACCACCATCCTTGTATCAATCACTTTTCATTTTAAAATCTTGTAAAATTTTTAAACATTGTAAATTTTCATGTTATTTATAGGTTAGGTTTTAAATAATATAATTATTATTTTGTGTTAATATTAAAAAAACCAATCATCTTTCAAAAAGTCGCAAAATAAATTGATTCCCATCATAAAAAATTCAAAGAAGAAGAACTTGTTTTAATTAATTGTGTATAACATTACTATCAAGGCTATTACCATCTCTATACCATCTCTAACTTTTAATAATTTTAAATTGAAGAAGCAAGTAATTTTTGAATTCTTTTTGTATTTTTTTTGTATTTTTACAAACAAAGTTTATTTTATCATTGTACTACTTGTAATAAATATTTATACGAAAAATGTAATTGTTTAATTTTAACTGGTCTCGCCGACTATTTGATTAGTTAAACGCAACTTTCACCTCTCTTAATTTAATTTTATTTTTATTCAAGTGTTGTCGTTTTAATATCGTACATATTGCCAGAATAACGATATGTGCCGCAATATCTTTATTTCTTTTTGGTTAGTAGAGGTAGTATGTGTTACAACTATATTTCACGATAATAAGGTACTGACGCTTTAACAAGGAAATTGTTTTGAATTCTACGGAAAGCTTAAAAATTTCTGTAACGAAGGTTCAATCTGAATGCCATTACAATAAGGTAACTGGGAACACCCAACTGGATTCGTAACTTGGATAACTGTCTTGCTGGGGCTGGCGGGGCGCCCGGGGTGCTGGTTTGGTGAATGTATCGGTGCGTCTGAAGCTGAGGGAATTCATTAATATCATATATAAGAAAACTAAAAGGAGAAGCGAAATTTTCTGGGCGGCGGCCTACACATGCGGAGCCGCCGGAGTGCTGTGGCCTTTCAAGAATGAGAAAATTGCGAAGGTCTTTTTGATTTAATTTGGGGGCAGAGCTTTCTTGTTGGCACAGCGCATGGGCTTCGAGTCGTTGTGAGGTGGGATTCTCGTCTTTTATTAAGAACTAAGAATGCAACTTGGAAAGAAAGTGTGAACAATCTTCCAAGGGTGGAAAAAGAAGGGTGTAGAAATCTTTCCAGTGATCTTATGTGCTAATATTGTAGAAAGAGTAAAAATCAATCAAATGCGGATTCAAGACGACAAAAACAAGCTAGTAAAAAAACTAAAAGTGTTATTTAAATATTTTGGCTTCCTATTACACTTCTATTATATTATATTAGAAACGAATGTTGTTGTGAAGTTTTGAGTGATTTATACTTAGAGCTTAATAATTTTTTAACATTTGCCAATGTTTGATTTTTTTTGCATGTGCGAATATTAATGCACATGCAATATAATCTAATGAAAATTTGAAAAAAAAAATATACACCAATATTGGCTTTATACTATTAGAAGATTCATCAGTAAATTTTTTTTTTTAATTTAATGGAGGTGATTTTTTATTATCCCCGTTAAAAACTTCAATAACAGCAACTTTTCTTTTTTTTATGCAATTGTGCAGATTGTTATTTAATTTTTTTTGCTTTCTGCTATATTTTTATATTTTTCTTTGGTTGCATTAATATTAAACATAAAATGAACAGTTATCTGGATGTTGTATTTAACAATAACGAATATAGTTTTTTTTTTAAATTTTTTATCTAATAAATGAATAAATTAAATTTGTTTGGTATACAGTGGATTTCAAAATTATTAAATTACTTACATTATTGGCTTAAACTTCATCTAAACTTAACTGAAATTCTTATTTAATGAACAGATGATTTCAAAATGCTTGCAAGTACCTTATCAAGGTTAAACTAGATCTATACTAATTTAAATATGAAATTTTCGATGATTCAATATAGGTATAAAAATTGCTTCAATTACATACGCCATCTTATTATCCATTTTGAAAATAAATACAGGAACCCTCTGGTTTTTAATTGTGAAATTATGAAATTTTCGTATTTGACAAGTTGACTTCAGTGATAAACAATACATTTTATTAGAATATAATAAAAACCTTTTTTAAAAGAAAAAATGTAGTTTAAACTTTGTTCATGTATAGAATTATAGTGTCACCTTTTTGTGACTCCTCTTGGCTCTAAAAATTTAGGTTGTTTTAGTTCTTGGTCTTAAATAAGGTTCAAATAAGCTTCTCAATTTACTCTAAAAATAATATTTTTTAACTAATTTAATATTTTTCACCGACAATATTAGCCTGATGCAAATTTCAATTTAAATTTTTTTTTGGGTATCGCAAATTTATAACCAGATTTTACTGTTTTTATTAAAAAAATTAAATCACTTGATTAACAGCATTTAATTGGAATGTGGTTATTTTTGATGTACAGAAAGGGTATAAATAATATAATAAATGAAGAAAAAAAAAAGATGCTTTAACGGCATTATAATACAAAAGAAAAAAAAATAGTTTTTTGATTTTTCTGATGAATAATGCAATTATAGCTGTACTCTAGACACATAACAAGCTGCAATAAACGAAATATTTGAACCTTTTTACATAATATAAATAATTTAAAAAGAAAAAACACACACGCATCAAACAATTTTAAGATTAGGCGATAAAATCGTTTTGAATTTCTGTTGTTTTGTATAATCATAGGTTTAGGTATAAAAATTTGCCTCACCTATAAATTAATTTATGTACAACTGTTAGACAGCATCAAACTGCTTGAAAAATAAATTTAAGTTTTGTTCTAATCAAAAAAAATCTTTTTTTTAATTTCAATCGATTGCACTCATCAGATTTTTAAGCGTAAGTTTGTCAAAATCGTTAAATAAATATTTAATATGTCCAATTTATTGCAAAATTTTAATTATAGATCTAATAAATAATCTCATTATGACTAAAATAAGTGAATAAATAACGATCCATATATCATACTTGATAATACTTGCTTTCTGCAAATTTTTTTTTACAAAATGGCGTAACAACAGAAATTTAACTCTCTTGGTTATTTTAAATGTAAACAAATATTCAATTTAAATGAATGAAATCGATTAAAATCGAAAATTCATTGAAATCGAAAACATTAAAAATTGGTCAGATGAGATTATTTAGATTATTAAATCGATTATTTGTACCGATTAATTTGATTTAACTATTTGTTATATTTTTTAAGTATCAAATGCCATTTAAACCTCAAATTTACTTGCCTTATGTTTTGCTTGTTATTATAAATTATTCAAAATTGTCATATAATAATAATTTTTTTTGTAAATATCATTTTTTAGGAAGGAAGTATTGGACATGAATTAGTAATAAAACCTTTACCACATGAATTAAGTCCTAATAAAGATAAAGCACATCATGTTATATATAAGAGATCTTTAGCAGAAAATGATCAATTAAGTGATTTTGGTAAGTACCGGTACCGACATTTACAACGATTAAAAAAGAAACAAATTGCATATAAAACTTCATTGATTGCCTAATCAATTTGCCAACATTAATGTAAAATCAACTAAAATTAATGAAGTTTATAGAATTCATTATTAAATGATCTCCGTTTTTTTTCTAGTTGAATAATTTCAATCATATTTATGCATGTATATTTTTAATCGAATTTTTAATAAAATTATTTTAGCTTATATGGAACCAGATCAATTTGAACAACGTTACCGAAAGAAGAGATCATCAAAATCATCACAATCAAAATGGTCAGATAGTGATGATGATTTGATAGCATCCGAAACAAATTTAGATAATTCAGAAATACAAGGAAATTTAGAAAATGATAAAACATCATCATTAAATGCAGAACAGGATGATGCAGAAACAGCAGAATCACGTAGAAATAAACGCGCAGCGCCATATATTATCTATCCAGAAATTTTAGTCATCGTGGATTATGATGGTTACAGATTACACGGTGGAGACAATGTTCAAGTAAGCGAAATATTCTTTTTGTATTTATTCATATTAACAAATTATTACATAATGTAAAGGTTAAGATTAATTAAATATTAAATTCAAATTATTATTTGTTAAAAATTCAATAATTTTTTGGAAATTTTATATTCTCTTGTAGTTAATTAATATTACTATTATTTTAATTTTTAGGTTAAAAGATATTTTGTATCATTCTGGAATGGCGTTGATCTTAGATACAGATTATTGAAAGGTCCAAGAATACGTATCAGTATAGCTGGAATTATCATTTCAAGGGTAATTAAATAAATAACACGTCAAGTTTCATATATCCCATTTCCACCTCATTGACTTGAACTACCAAATAAAGCAAATAATATGAACTTAATCTTTTTATAAAAAAAATTTTCTTTTACTTTTATTTGAAATACGATAAATTGTCAGCAATATTAATTATACATATAGCGTTTTACACCTCATTTACACTTACCATTTTTGAGTAAATTTTTTCACAATTAATTTGTATCATTTATTTCTATAAAATATTTTATTTATTAATTTTTTATTTATGTACGTATTTTAGGGTAGAGATGCGACACCATATCTTGAAAGAAATCGTGTAGGAAGAGATGCGATTGATTCTGCTGCAGCTTTAACGGATATGGGAAAATATTTATTCCGTGAAAGGAGATTACCTGTTTATGATATTGCTGTTGCTATTACAAAGTAAGTTCATAGAACTTTAACATTTACAAATTATGATTTTGTTGAAAAGTTAAATTCTTTTTAAACTTTTCAAATATTAAAAGGAATATTTTACATACATATGTATAAACACGTATATATAATATGAAATAAGGAACGATTTGTAAGTATATTATACTAAATATATAAATCCCATTAAATAAAAATAAAAACTATATTATGTAGTAATGCAGAGCAACAAAAATATTCTTTTAAATTGACTGCGGATTTGGATTATTTAAAACCAAAAATATTAAATAAAATCAAGTATATTTTTTTAAGTAGTCTACTACTTCAGTATTGTAGGTTTTCTTAAAAATTATTGTATTTCCGAGGAATAATTGTTTAAAATCTACTATTATGCATATATATGAGGATTTATAATATTTTATTAAACCCAATGAATTTTTAAAATTTTTAAAGTCTTTCCCTCTAAGCGAGATATGAATTGCTTTACAATTACCAAGATCCTTCATGAATTGTCAAAATAATTTTTAGTCTATGGTTGTTATTTTTGCAAACATTTTGAGTTGATTCTAGTGTCGTTCATTTCAATTCGCAATTATTGAAGTATATTTTTCAAAATAAAGTATAAAAACGGAATATATCAAATTAGATTGGAATAAAATATATTTCAATTTTCGGAAAACTTTATTTGGCTTTCATATTACCATTGTGTATACACTATACACTAATAGTGATATAAACAATGATATTACCAAATACCAGTCCTTTATTAAAAAACGATTGGTTTTTAATACAGAGATTTTACCCTATCATAAAGTATGCATCCGAAACTTATGCAATTTTTCTAAGTTTCTTAAACATTGTATGATTATTTCAGTTTATAAATAAATTAAAATTAATTAAGTTAATAGAAAAATTAAAAAAACAAAAAAAAATTAACATACAAGCAAAAGCAAAAAACAAAAATTTATTAAATAATTCACAGGTATGATATGTGCCGAAGGCGAAAAGGTGGACGCTGTACAAAAGGCACTGCCGGTAATTTTATTGAAAAAAAAATTTGTTTTTTTTTTTTTAATTCTTGTAAAGAACTGAAATTTAAAATGAAAATTTCTCCCCAAAAAAAAAACAAACTTTTTTTTTATTAATAGAAAACCCCATTTCCATTCCGCCATTTTGAATTCACATTTTCCACAAAATTATGAGTTTTATTCGTATATTTTGTTGTTTCATTTTTTTTTTAAATATGGTAATTGGTTTATGCATACATCTAGAGTTTATTAGTTTTTGGTTTTTTGCAATTTTACAACATTAATTATAAAAATATATATTTTAAATAAACATAATATATTTTACATATAAATGACATGTAAAATGACATTTTAATTTAACATAACACACATCACAATGAAAACATTATTGTAGCAAAATTACATTGCAAATATATACATTTATTATAATTTTTGAGACTTCACACATAAACAATAGTACACTTAATACATAATATACTCGATTAATGTTGTTTAATAATAATTTAATTCTCGGAGCTTTTTGATTCTGGTCAAAGTGAAAGTTGTAATGTTTTTGTAGAACTGAGATGGATTCCAAACCCTCAAATAACATTATTTTACTTGCATCATAATAATATAATATACATTTATACATATATCAAAATATTTATATACTAAATATTAATATATAAATAAATATACTAATTTAGAAATTTTTAATTTGATGAATTTAGTGCAACAACATTTCTTATTATTAAAATATAATTTTTAGATTTTATTATAATATTATTATTTCCATTTATAGTAGATTTTTTTTACATATTAATAAACTAACTTATACATATACATATATATATTTACTATAATATGAAATATTTATAAGATATAAAAATCGAATAAAATTTGAATTATAAATTTGCAGACTTGATATGTGCAGAAGAAATTATGACTACGGTGAATGTAAAAGAGGGACTGCAGGTAAAAAAATAGTGAAAAAAAGGATTTCTTATTCTTTTCAACTCTTGTTTTCATGATTGTTTTTTCTTAAATGTCCTTTCTATATAGTGTTTTTTATATTTTTTCCTATATGTTTGAGAAATATTTTTATTATATTTCTCTTTATTATTTTTCTACCTTTTTAATTTACTTTTATAAAATTTTCTTTTATGATTATTATTGTCTGTAAATGTCTGCTTTTCTATATATGAAGTGCAATATATATAAATACAATAAAGTGTGATGATATTTTAACCCTTTCGAGGCTATCAGATCCAATCCTTGGATAGATAATTTGATCTAGTAATCAATATTGTGTGAAAAGAGATTGGGCACGAAAATTGCAAAGATAGCAAAAACTGTCATATATAGTTCTTGTCGTGCAGATCAAACGGTAAAATCAGAATTTTCTTTTCATAAAGTAAAATTTAATTTTGTGTAATAATTTTTTAGTTTTAATATAATTTTGAATTAGTAAAAACGTGTTTCTTTTCAAATTAATTTTATAATATTTAATTTTTAGTAGTATTGATTTCTTTATACATATTATAAAATACATTATAAAATATTCTAAAAATAATTAATACATAAAATGTCAACGTATAAACTTTGAGCTCGAAAGGGTTAAAAAACAATGTAGGATTATGTAAAAATTATTGAATAAAACGCACAAAAACGAAAAATAAATAAATTAATTGGACGACTTTTCTGTTTTACAACTATAAATTTTATAAATAAAATTTCTTTTGTGAAAGGTGTAGTCATTTTCTATATGTACATATATATGACGTGTGGTATGTAATTAATATTCTACAAACTGTCTGATAAATTTCTTATTAAATTTCATCTATATTTATTTCTGTGATAACGAAACTTAATATAATTAAGTTCAAAATCATTAAGTTCGCATTGAAAATCGAAAAATCGTGATTTTTATTGGAGTATCCCTTAAATAATGCCAGAATCACAAGTATAAATATTAAGTTAAATATTTCGATTACCTATCACATTTAAGCTAAATGTGGGAACTCCTATATCAAATCATTTATCCTGTCAATATATTTCGTATTTCATGATTGTTATAAATATTTTCATTATATGAAATATCAAAATATTGAAGGATTTTTTTTTCATGAATTTTATTTTAAATATTCTAAATAATGTTCAGAATGAAAATTTATATTAAATCTTATACTTGTATTCAAATTTATTTCAGAACTTCGAATTTTTGTTCGAAATTATGAAAATGAAAATTTGTTATGTCAATAGATAAGTAATTTAATAAAATTCCGATATGAGTCACTTATATCAAAAACCAATAATATATCAAAGAACTTGACATAATTATAGTGATTCATAAGCTTTCAACTAGTGTTTTGGCCCCCTATAAATATTTAAGGTACTATAAAAGAAAATAATTTAAATTGTAATCATTAAATTCACCATAAATCATTGATGAGGGGCAGTATTATTTTGTTTATTATAAAAAATGATGTTTAATCACTTTGATCTTTATTTTTTTTTTGGGAAAATTATTTAAAAAAAAGTAAATATTTATTTCATTATTTGCTACTAACATACATGTATATTAAGGTTTACTAATTATTTATATTTTGCATTTTCTCATCCTAAATTTCACACATTTTCTTATACATTTGGTTCTATAAGGTTTCTTTTCTTTAAATGGTGTTAAAAGTTCAAATTAAAATGTAAGTTTTAGATTTAACACGTAAAACTCTTAACTTCTACTTTACAAAATCAAGAATTGTATATTGAAAAAATAAATTATTTACATTTTATACAAATGTTAAACTATTTATTAAATTGGCCATTGTAACGCATAAAGTTGTCATACCACAAACCTTTTGTCAGTTAAATATTTAAAATAAACAAAAATTGTCTCCACCTAGCAAGGTGCAATACAATTTTTGTTAACTTTTCAAGTTTTAAAAGGTTGGCGTCCATGGTATAAAAGTAGAATACGTAATTAAAAATTAATTCAGTTAAATTGAAGTGTCAATGAATTTGTAAACAAACATGGCTGATTTAATATTGTTTTCCAAAATCAAATAAAATAATAAAAAAAAATTCTTAATAAAAAATAAAATATTTAATTTTTTTATTTAAAAAAAAATATACAAAATTAAGGATTTGCTTATGTTGGAGGTGCATGTGTTGTAAACAAACGTCTTGAAAAAGTCAATAGTGTTGCTATCATTGAAGATACTGGTGGTTTCAGTGGAATTATTGTAGCAGCACATGAAGTTGGTCATCTGTAAGTGCTACACAAATAAATAAAAGTAACTTTTTGATATTAATTAAATTTTCATAATGTTTAATTTATAATATAGTTTGGGAGCTGTTCATGATGGCTCACCACCACCAAGTTATTTGGGTGGACCAGGTGCTGAAAGATGTCGATGGGAAGATGGTTATATTATGTCAGATTTAAGGCATACAGAAAGAGGATTCAGATGGTCACCATGTACAATACAAAGTTTTCATCATTTTTTAAAGTATATACAAGAAAAGTTAAAACAATAAACTGTAGTTCAATTTTTTTTGAAGAAAAACAAAATAAAATAAAATTTAATTATTAAAAATTTAATTATATATTTATTGTAGTGGTGATACAGCAAGTTGTTTACATAATGCTCCACATGAAGATAGTGCTTTAGGACGTTCACTACCAGGAACATTGTTATCTTTAGATGCACAATGTCGAAGAGATCGTGGAACATATGCTTGTTTTAAAGATGATCGTGTTTGTGCACAATTATTTTGTTTTGATTCACAAACTGGTTATTGTGTAGCATATAGACCAGCAGCTGAAGGTTCATCATGTGGCAACGGAGTGGTATATTGAATATGATTATTTAAATTTTAATAATTTTATTTCTACACACACTTATTCTTCTTTATAGAACATACATACATATTATATACAATTTTCATATTTGATAAATTAATATTATGTTTTTATAAAATTTTATTTTTTAGTATTGTTTGGATGGCAGATGTGTAGCACAACAACCGAATACAATACCAGATTATTCGTCACAATTTGCATATAGGACTTATAAGTAAGTTTAAAATTTTTATTAATTTATAATTTATTATCTGTGTTTTATTTTATTATATTTATTAAATTTATTGTAATGTTTATATTAATTTTGTTAAAAAACAAAAAAAAAAATTACATAATATTGGGATTTATTATTTCGATAATTTATTAAAGTGAAATTTTTTTCAAAGTTTTTGGAAATGGTTTAATATGTGACACAATTGACGTATTATGTAGGTAGTGTTATTATTGTACCATATAATATTGTGTGACTAACAAGAAAATTTTTTAATACTTTTAATATTTAATAATAACATTTTTATATAATTATTAAATTATGTATTATATATTTGAAATAAACTTTCTGGAGATCTCAAATTTAAATTTGATTAAATATATCTTAATGGAAAATGAAAATTTTTTTATAGTTAAATGAAGACTGACATCTAGACCTAGAAAGACTGACATATCAACATATAGTATTAAAATAGTCAAAATATTTGGTACTTTCATAGTAGACTTTAAAACTAAAAATGAAATGACTGATTATGGCGTAGTATAACTGATTTTAAGAAAGATGGTTTTTTAAAGTTTAAAGTTACTTATAATATTGAATTTTTACTTCTAAATCATAAAGCACAGGCTATTAGAGATTTCTTTAATTTTTAAGTACTGACACAATAATTGCGCGTTTTCACATTATCCTGTAAGATCTCATTGTATACAGAGTAATTTTAAATTGCTTCGTATTATAATACATAATAATTATAAATTTGTTATAGAATTTTTCATTTCGGAAAATTAAATGATCTAACACTGAAATTAAATTCACTTAGTTTACAATATGACTTAGGCACAGTAACAAAAACAGAAAACAATACAATTATACCATAAATACAAACGTTATATAGAACGAAATTGTAGATAATCATGTATGTACATAACTTAATATATAGAAATTCATAAAAAACCTACTGTAAAATTAAAAACAAAAAAACAACAACTTGTTACTAAAAACTGATAAAAAATTTTATTAGAATTTTTCATTTTCAAAAACAATTTTGAAAAAAATTTTATATATACCAACATAAAATAAAATAAAAACGAGAATTAGATAATAAATCGAAATATTTCAAAAGTTGTAAGTAATTTAAAATTTTACAAAATAATTTTAAAACATTTTCAAATATTTTATATAAATTTTCTTTCAAATTTGACAAAAAAAAAACACACTTTAACACTAAAATATTATTTGAAACAACAACAACAAAAAAAAAACAATGTTTTTTTTCCTCTTAAATCCAAATCAAATATAAAACACCAAATATATATATTTATAACTTATTAATACCAACTACAACAACAACACCATTATAAATCATCGACGCGAATTTGTAATCAACTCTTTACAACAAATCAAATAAACATAAAAAACAGATACAATAATAATAATAATGATAAAACCGATGATGATAACGATGATGAAAATGATGACGATGATGATGACGATGATGACGATGATGATGAAATTATTGAAAAAATTAATATTGATAATAAAAGTAACAACGAAAATAATGATCAAATTGATTTACAAAATTTACAAACAGCCAGTCCAATTTATAAATCATATTTAACAACATCATCGTTAATCAAAATTCCATATAATAATGAAATCACAACTACAACAGCAAAAACGATCATTGATACGAAAATAATAACAGGAACTGAAATTCCATTTAGAATTTCTTATACACCTGATATTGAAAATAATTCTTATACAAAATTTCATATATTAGCACCGCATACAAATAGAATGCATCCATTAACATTAGTACAACATAAGAAAACGACATCAGATGATGTTATAACTGCAAGGGATATAACGACAACTATAGCAACAGCAACAATAACAACTACAACATCTAAACCCACAGATATATTAATTACACAAAAACGTCCTACAATACACCAAACACACACGCCATTACATTATAATTTTTCGAAAATATTTAATAAATCATTTCATTCAAATACAAATATCTCTAATCATTATTATTATAATAATGATAATGATAGTAACAATAACACAAAAAAACTATCAATAATATCACAACACAATCACACATTAAATACATTAATTAATAATGATAATAATAATAATAAGAAAAATAATAGAACAACATCAATTAATAATTTTAAATCATTATCGCTAAAACCAATACGTTTGCGTAAACCATTTGATTATTATTTAAATTTATATAATATTAAAAATCGTAATATTCATAATAATGGTCATTATTATAATAATAGTTCAACAACATCATCATCATCCTCCTCAATTAATTCTTCTATACATAGTTCAGCAACAACTACACCAACAATAACTACATTATTAGCTACAACAACAACAGCAACAACTACAACTAATACGGATGATAATAATAATAATAATAATAATAATCACAATAATTTTAATATACCAACACCAAAATATTCAAAATTTACAAAATTAATTCGAAAACAGCATTTTGAAAAATATAATTATGAAACAGAAAACAATAATAATAAAGACAATATAAATATAAATATACATAATAATGATAATAATAATAAACAACAAAATAATGATAATGATAATAATAATAATAATGATAATTCTGATGATATTATTGATCCTGAAACAATATTGGAATTAAAAAAAGAAATAAATTTGAATTTAAACAATAATGGCAATAATAATAATAATAATAATAACAATAATAATGATAATAATCCATTAAATACAAATTCACATCATACATCAACATCACCAACACATAGAAGTTATATATTTGGTGGTCGCTCAACAACACGTAGCCTATATTTTGATCAATATTATCGTAAATTAACAACAACAACAAAAACCCCAACATATTATATTGAAAGTATTGGTCAATATTTTAAAAAAACAAGTATAAGCTCTAGTACAAGCAGTAGTACTGGTAATACTAATAATAATAATAATAGTAATAATAATAATAACAATAATAATAATGATCATAATACTACTATATTACCACAAAGACAAAATAGGCAACAACAACAACATCATCAAGAATTAATATCTGATTTACATGTGATACCAGCTACACAACATCAGAATCATCCATCAATATCAACAAATTATCTTGGTGATAATACAAATAATTTACCAGTTAATATATCAGTTCCAGATCGAAGGATAGAATAAAAAAAATAATAAGCACATAAAATATTTTTCATTTTATTATCGTATATATATAGAGATTTGAACATGGAGAAGAAGAATAAGAAGGAGAAAAAGAAAATCACATACAATTTCATATGTCATTAATTATTTTATTACTATTATTATATTCTTTATCGTAATTATGTTTAATTTAATTTAATTTAAAATATTTTAATTTTTTTTTACAATTTTTAAATTATTATCATATAACAAAAAAGAAAGAAAAAAGCCAACAAAAAAAAGGACAACAATAATATCAACTAAAATTTATTGATTAATTAAAAATTAATAATTAATTATATTTTTTTAATTATTATTTTCATTATGTGTGCTCTACAAATTCATTATATATTGAAAACTGTTAAACGTATTTAAATATATACATATATATATATATAAATATATATATATATATATATATATAACTTTACTTGTTCTTGTTTTTCAACAATATGTGTGTAAAACAAAAATAAATGTATATAAAAAAAAATAATAATAATTATAATTTCAAAATTGTTTTTTCATCGAATCGAGTACAAAAAATTAAAAATGTATAACATCTACAAAAAAATCTCCCGCCTAAAAACAAAACACAACTACTACATATTCAAAAAAAAAATTATATTTTATAATAATCAAATATTGCGCGCTAAAATAAAATCGGGTAAGAAAATTTCTACAAATTTAAATTATTAAAATTAAATTTTTTTTAGAAAAAAAAATTTTAATAAATAAATAATTAAGCAATATTATTAATTTAAAATCAATAAAACATTTTAAATAAGTTAATTATGCATTTATAGCTAAAATAATTATTAATTTGTAATTGGCCATTAGCGCTCGCAAATATCACACACACAAAAATTGAACAAAAAAATACACATTTTTTACATAAACCAAAACACACATACATCTACACAAAATGTTGATTATTAAATAGTTTTGTAATTTATTCTTTGAAAACTAACATTTTAATGTAAAATTAGAATATTTTTTTGGTTAAACTTTCTTAAAAGTATATAAGAAAACAGAACAAAAATTAAAAGAAGCTACTCGTATTCAGGATACTCGTATATATTCGACAGTAAATCGGATATGTCAAAAGTGTCGCACAGTTATAGTACAATAATAGTACGAAAATTGGCAAAAATGGTGATTTTACGATATTTGTTTATGGATTTTTATAAAACGATTTTTTCAAACAAATTTGAAATTCAACTCACCATAACATTACTGCTTCATATCGAAATATTGCAGTACTTCGAGATTTACTTTAATGTATGAACCAAATTACATTCAATGTGTTTTGCTAAAGATTGTTAAGATGAAGCTATATCTATACTTAGATACAACGGGTTCGCTATTTATTGTAGCAAGTATCGTTTTTCAAAACAAATTTTTCTATAAAAAGAAAAAAATTCTTTGTTAATCTTTTCTAATCGTAATCTTCTAATATCGTAAAAATATGAGCAATTTTTGAAATCAAGAATAGCGAAACAAATACTTCTGATACAATCCACTGCAAATCGATATTTTTATTTACGATATTGCATTACGATATTTACGATATTGCGATTTTATGAAGTTCTATGAAAGTTTTCCCAAAGAAAATATTATATTTTCAGTTATTTTAATGGAAATTTGTTTTTTTTTTCATATTTCAATAGTAAATAGTTAAATTTCATCATAATTTGTTTTATTAATGATTTATGGGCTTTCATTTAAAAGTACATTGATATGTATATTTGTTTTTAATAGTTGAAAACAAAAAAGAAACAATAAATAAAATAATATTTGATTTAAAAATGTAATACGCACACACACGTTTAACATAATTCGATTATACAAAATTTAAAATATAGAAATTCATCGCATTTTAAAATAAGAAATGTATAAATTTGGTGTAAAGTTATAAATAATAATAAAAATAGAAAATAAAGGAAAAAAAGGATAAGAAGGATTAAGGATGTGGTAAAAGAAAAACTTCATTTCAAAAAAAGTATAAAATGAATTCAGAAAATAAAATAATAATAATAATAAAAAAAAAACACACTAAACTCCTCATGTCTACCATTTGAAAAAAAAATATAATGGAGATTCACACTCTACAGACAGAAAATTCTCCAAAATATCGAAAAAAAAAAAAAAAAACAAAATTAATTCATTTTGTTCACCATTTTGTAAAATTTTAAGTTTTTATTTTATTTTTTTTATTTTATTTGCAGCATTCAATTTTTATTTGTTTCATTTAATTTTATTTATTTTTTAAATCATTATATTCATTATTAATACATTTTATATTTATTTTCAGAGTTAACGTTAAGATTTTTAGTAAATAATATTTTTAAAATTTTATAAATGCTATTAAAAATACTCAAAAGAAGTTAGTTTCTTAATAGATGCGATATTAATTAGGCTAAGTTGGTTCAATTTTGTAGGAGAATAATGGGTCCTCTTCTGAGTATCGAATCACTAAGTGATAGTGATAATTATCGTAAAAAGTTCGATATTATTATTGTAAACACAAACCAATTTATACAAATGTTTTGTGTTTATAATAAAGTTTTTCAAATTTTCACGATAAATATCATCATCACTTAATTATTCGATACTCAGAATAAGCACCAATAGATAGGTATGACATTAATAGATCAAATGTATTTAGATTCTGTAAACGTTTACCCTTAGTAGCTTTCATTTATTGTAGTATTTGTGGACCATGAAATATGAAATGTTAGGAGGTTATATTTAATCTTAATTCAAGGATTTGTATATTAACTGCAAATTATTTGTATAACCAAATAAATAATAATTGACGTACAGGTGTAAAATTTTTGTTAACTTTTCAATAAAAATGTGCAGTTTATTTTTCTTACGTTATTTATTTTTAATAAACAACAATTAAATTTAATTATTTTTTCTTAATTTTTAATTTAGTTTTATTTCTTGAATATATGCAAAAAATTGAATATCCCATAATTTATACAATATATATTTTAGATTTCGACAGCCAGACTAATGTCATATATCTACCGTTTTCTTACAGTTTCATTAATATTTTTGTATGAGTATAGGATTTTTATATTTCTTTAAAATTTTTCTTATTCTACGTTATGATGCTGTTTTATTAATACTATTTTAGGAAGAAACAATTAAAAATTTATAAAATTTGCTCTTTTACTAGTAGTTTTTTGGTTCAAGTAAAATTTTTTGAATTTATTAAATTAGTATATGTAGGTATGTATTGCATTAAGTTGCTCTTAAAGACACAATTTGCTTTCATTTGCCAAAATTATTTAGGCTATATATATAGTAGGACATCATTTTTGCCATTTATTTAAAAAAAAAAAGTTATTTTAATTTATTTTTATTTAAATTATTTTGTTTTTTATTTAAAAGCCGTAGTTAATGCTTCATTTAAATTTTTATTTTACTTTTTAGTATATTATTTTCATAATAGAAAATTTAAATTATTCATTGTTTTATTAATTAATTCTATTGTATACGCTACTCTGTTTTTTAAAATTTTTACTAAATTTTTATTTTAATTAGAAATGCTACTGTTTTTGTTTTTTTTTGCTCTTAGTTTAATTTTAAATTAAACATGAACTGAGAAAATAAATAATTTTATTTTTAAATAATTTCATAAAAAATCATCAATTCATTTACATAATTAATTTTGAATGTAATAATTTAGTAAAATAATTACAATAATAAAACCATATGAATTTTATATAGTAAAACAACTGCATTTTTCGTTTCAGTAACAACATTTTTTTTTTTAATATATTTTACATTTAATTAAATTTTAAAATTACAAAATTATTAATAATGCTTCTTTTTTATTTTTTTTCTTTTCTTTCAATTACAGCGGGAAGTAGCAAAAATGACAAACAGCCTAAAAAAGAAAAAAATTATTTTTAAATATTAATTTTATTGAATGAAAATGTTAATTAATTGAAAAATTAAAAAAACAAAAATTAAATGAAAATTTTACCAACGAAATTTAATGTTTGCCATTATTTTAAAAATAATAGGTAGATTTTTATATTTATATAAAAATAATATTTTTTTTTTCTAAAACGAATATTTTATATATGTATGCAGAGTGATTCATTATCAAAATAAAAAAATATTTAATTAGATTTCATATAAAAACCTTTGTATATAAAACGGTTTATTTTGTGTTACAAATACTAAAACATTAAAATTGGGGCTTACTCTCAGTGTGGAGTCACTAAGTGTTAGTGATATTTAATCACAATAATAATATTAAATTTTTTACGATCATTATCCCTATAACTTAATAATTCGATACTCAGAATAAGCCCCATTACTTTCTTAATTAATTTTGAAAATCAGAGTAATTTCAAAATTCTGGGGGCATATGTAAATTTATTTAATATTGGAAAAACATTCTAGTTCCTACTTTGCAGACATTAATGTGCTGTTGCTAATCTTTTTTTTTTTTTTGAAAGAATTTTAAATACGCTACCTTGTTATTCGCTACATTTTTATCACTACTTTGCGGAAATATAACAAAATTTAATTCTGAAATATCATTGCAAATGAAAATTATTTCACTAATTCGTAATTTTTCACAAACAAACGAAAAGAAAGAAAAACGAAAAATAGGAAAAATGCTCATACTTTGAATTAACGAAAACTAGAATCATTTGTGAATCATTTCATATGAATCATTCTGTAAAAATATATTTATAAAAAATGTTATATATTTCTTATAACCTTAATATATATATTTCTAAATATAATGTAAAAATGGAAAGGAAAATTTAATTTTTTTTAAATATGTTTTTAATAATAAAAAAATTATGTATTTTAAATACTTTATGTATTTGCATAAAATTTTAATTATTTTAGTATTTTTTGATAATGACTGTAATTTGAACGAAAACTAAATAGGGCAAGCAAGAGATATGGTATATATACATATATATATATATATATATATATACACAGTGTTTTAAATTAATTAAATAAATTAAAAAAAAGTAGAAAACTAACTGAAATTAAAAAAGAATCAAAACACAAATATAAAATGATATGCATATAATTCTAATATAACAGAGCTAAATTTGCAAATAAAATTATTGCTCAGAGCTAATTATCTAGTAGATTAATAAACTGATATACAAGTGGCAATCACAAGTTAAAGTTTGTTATCGCTTTATTATCAAATATGATCTGATAGGTTTTCCTGCAACTAATTCAAAACTGAATCTATTAAATTTTAAATTTTAATATTTATATTGTATTTAGTTATTCTAAATCTCCTGCTTAATATATAATTTACATTTTGCAAAAATAATTAATAAATTTTAAATTTTCTAATATTGCTAATAGAATATTTTCCTCCATGTTAATGTCTTAGAAATTATAGTAAAAATTGTTATATTAGAATTATTTGCATTTTATTTATTTTTTTTTAAATATATGTGATAAAAAAGTTTTTTTATATATATAAATCTAATGTAAAAAAGAAGATATCTTAATAAATACAGAATTCTTAAATAAAAAAAAAACAAAAATAAAATATGTGAAATTTTAATAATTATTTAACAAGTTATATAGAGGATTTTGAATGAGCATAATAGAAGAATGAGCATAAAGAATGTACATTAAAATTAATTATTAAATTTAAAATTTTTAAAATATGTAATAGTAATGCAAAATATTGAAATTAAAATCATGAATTGACATATTAACAAATTATACAATTTATTCATTAAATCTAAATAAAAGAGAAATCATCTTAATGGCATTTAAAGACAAAAATTTATGAAGTTCGGCTTATTATTGCTCATTAAAAATTAATATCACAAATTAAATCACGTATACACCCATATTTTATTAGTCGCATTACCCGACGTGATAGGTAATTGTTGTTTAAAAATTTTAGAATAAAATAAATTTCGAAATTCGAAATTCTATATTAAAAAGCGCAATTCTTACCATCAAGACAATCACTTTCCCGACAAGTGAATGCGACTGACAGAATATGTGTGATATATTTTATTTAAAAATGATGTATCCTATATAATATAAATAGCTTAAAATTTATTCAAAATATGTACATATAATTTTAAATTTTGTATACAAAAAAACAAAAAAAAAAAATAGAAATCAAGAATTTTTTTTCATATTTTATACATCTAATGTATTTTTTTTTTTACGTAAATAGTTTTTAATAATTAATTTTTAGAAGATTTGCAATTATGATAAAATAATTATAATATTGAAATGTGCATAAAATATAACTATATACATTACAAATTTATAAAATGTTACTTAAACTATATGAATTTTAGGTAAGTACATACAATACAAACAAATAGTATGTACAAATTATATTACATTATATAACATAAACTAGCATTAATATTTACATACATAGGGTAATTGAAACTTTTAAGGCCATTATCAAAATTGCATAAGAAATCTCTAATATTTAGTTTTAAATACTTAAAACGTAATTTCTTTGAAATTCAGTTGTAATTGCCATTTCTATTTAGCTGTATTTGTTCTCAAAATCCATCGTAGCAAATAGAATCCAAATTTTGTCCCTATCCTTTATGTACATCCTCTTACAAATTTTATAATTAAATATTTTGTTATTTGTGAATCTAAAAAGTTTTTAAATTTAAATGTTAATAAATTTTTATATAAATTTCTTCAAAATATTTATTTGTATTGATAATTTAGAAAATTGTCTCAGTTTTTTATACCAATTTAGAATGTTTTTATGCTCAATTGTTCCGCTAGGACTGCTTTATGGCAGTTTCTTCAAATCCGGTAATTGTTGATACCTTAAAATGAATTGAATAAAATTTTATTATTTCTAAATTTGCCAAGGTTAATCTTAAAAAAAATCGAAAATTATTTTGACAAAATTATAATACTCTAGAGCAGAGTGGGGGAACTTTTCACCATAATAACTTTGGCAAAGTTATTGATCTTAAAATTCGATTTTTTTTTATTTTAAATTCAGTTTTGTTTTTTTTCTAATTCAATTTTTTATTTAGAGTTCAGCCCCAATTGCTGCTCTAGAGTTGTAGACTGTTCAATTTTAAGTCGAATATCTGCAATTATTTAAAATTCACAATTATATGAACATTGTCTTAATGAATTTCTAGTATTTTTAATGAATTTCTACAGATATACTTTTTGTTTTAATACCATTATGTATGTAAATATGTTCTTATACTTATAAATTAAAATTTGTATTAATATATAAATATGTACATAATATTTGATACAATGTACATACTGAAAATATATGCACAAAATATTATTTTATATTATGTAGGTTTAATATTGCAATAAACAAAACAAAAAAAATTAAATATTTAGTTATATAGTAAATTTAATAGGTATTCATAGATAATATTAAATTAATTAGATTGTATACAAGAAATAGAATTTAAAAAATAGTTTGTAATATGTTTTTAAACATTTCCTAAAAAAAAATACTCTTTTATCATTGACTTCACTTTTAACTCAATAAAAATTTTAATAAGATTTTAAAAGAAAAATTCATAATTAATTTGAAGCTACTGGCGTTTGTATGCTGTGGAATTTATAGGGAAAATGCTTATGCATCATTCGATTCTAAAAATAAATTAAATATTAATATTATTATTATATTTTAAAATGTGTTTTTTTTTTGCATACTACAGAATCTAGAAAACAAATAACTAACTATTCTAGCTCTAATATTTAAAATATACTTAATGTTAATTTCGATACTGCCTCTCCATTTCAGTAATTTTTCAATATTTTATTTTCAGTATTGTTTTAATTTTTATATTTGTATTTTAACAAATATTTTTATTTTATAGTAATTGAATTTTAATTTTAAATAATATTTTTTTTTGCCATACATTTTAATAATTATTCAATTTTCTTTAATATTTTTTTTTTATACTGCCTTAATATTTCTTAAGTTTTTGTCTATTGTAATTTCATTTATTTTTTAAATATAAATTCACATTTTATTCTTTTTTAATAAAGAAATGTTTAAGAATACATTATAAATGTTAGAAATTAATATTTTTTTTGAGTATGTATGTGTACTTATGCAATAATTATTAATATATTAAATATAGTTATTAAATTGTAAACTCATTATATACTATAGAATTTGTAAACTGGAATATAAAAGAAAATTTATATTATCTGATATTATAAATAATTTAAGTAAATAAATAATGATAAAAAAAATAGAAAATAAATAAACAAAAATTGAAAGAAAGGACGGCATGTGCTTTATAATAAAAATATTTTTTTAAAGAAAACACTCTACTTTAATTATTTTATACTTATAACAATTACCAATTTCAGGAAATCTGCATGATATTATGTATTATATTCATCCTAGAGGTTTAAAGCTGTAGTCTCTAAATGGAAAATGTGGAGCTTGAAAATAGAAGAATCTCTGATTTATTGTTCTTGAAATCTAGAATTTCAACAATTCAGACTGCACTTAAAGTTTTACTTCAAATCTCAAAAATCTTTTTCCATTATTATAGAACTACAGGAGTTAACTAACATTAGAACTTTAAGAATGCTGCGATATATAATCATGCTTGTTTTGTACAAAAGATTTATCGAACACGTTTTGTATTAGGTTCCAAGTCAGAATTAAATTTTCGAAAACCCCAAAACTTAACTTAATTTTTTATCTCAACATCAAGAAGATTGTTTGTGAAATTTTCTTTTTAAAGGGCTTAAAATAAATTTGACTTCTGTGAGTTGTTTTGATGTTAATATGAGAACTCTTGTATCTTACATTTCGTTTTTAATGTATGTATTTTTATTAATATGTGTAATATTCAAAAGCATTATACTTTCAGTTCAAAAATTTCTGGATATCTCACATCTAGTAAACGAAATTAAATTTATTTTACCTCAAATAAAGGAGCATTTTCAATAAACTTACCTACACATACATATGTGCATTAATAAGCTTCTGTGGTATATACATACATACTTTCCCTCTTTCAGAAAACTTTCCAAACTTCATCCTGTTTCAAATAATTGCATTTATATTTTAACTCCTAGACTTGGATTTATCATTCAAATAAGAAACGATTTCACGGTTTTCATACTAATGAAAAAAAATCTGATTTCCGTTTTTTTTACTACATAAACATACTTTTATTTTTTTCCTTAACCAAAAATCAATAAAAAAATATTCACTTATAACATCTATATACCAATATGCATGTATGTATATACTAATTTCAACATTTTATCATTATATTATTTTACAGCAAAATATATGTAAGCAATTTTACTGTTTTAATTTAATCAGCTTTGCTACCAATTAATGGAAGATACTGATTATATGTGATAAGATTGCGTACTAGAGCACCGCATGATATTATGCATATTAAACCAGCTGGCATAAATTTTCCACTGTTTGCAAATCTTGATCCCATTATACCAGCCAAAACTAAAGATGTACCCAATTGTAAAAGAGGTCTGGGTGGTTCTTGTGAATTCAAATGAGCACCATAGCCTAAAATACTACCGAAAATAAGACCGGCTCCTAAAGATGGTATAGAACCTAAAATTTTATATTTATAATGTGCAATTCATTGCTATAAGATTGTAATTTTTAAACTATACCAGCTTTAGTGTAACCTATTATTCCACCTGCAGCAACCGTAGCTGCATATAAATATCCAATTAAATCAGCAGGCATTTTTTTAAAAATATTATTTTGTTAAACTGAGAATTGCAAGTGTCACCCTTTCACAAAATATTTAGTAATTTGAAATGAAATTGATTGACAGAACTAATTGTGTTGCCGTTTTAAGAATTTTTTTCGAGACAATTATTTTAATTTCGTGTACAACACTTACACATATAAAAATTGAATCAATATATATTAAAGTCGAACAACGATACAATATCAATTACAGGTAATAACGGTAATAATGCGCATTATCAAATTTTTTGGCGGCAGTATTTGTATAAGTATGCTAATATTATTAAAATTAGCTGTTGAATCAAGTGTTTCATATGAAAATATGGATATTTTACCAGTGATTAGGAAATGCAGCGTAGATTTACCTTTACTGCATCTTTTAACGACTATGACAGTACTAACATTAAAAAATTGTACTATAATTTTGTATTCAGCCAGTACTTGACATTTGAAATGTCTATTGTCAAACTAAATGTCAATTATATGTTGTACAAAATCAGATTTGTTTACAAAATCAGATGGTTTTTAGAGAATTTTTAAATTATTTATTATATGTAGATTTTCAAAAATTTAAAAATAAGTGGAATTGTATTAATAACATTGTAATTTCAAAGTTATCCAAAAGTATTTAATTTATTTATAAACTGTAAATTGAGGAAGAAGAATAATTGTCATTTCAAGAAGCTACAAACAAGAGAAAAATATTTATTTTCTGGAATTGAGATATAAATAATTTCATAAAATAGCTAAAATGGCATCAGCTTCAAGCAGCAGTGCTAGGTAAATATTATTAGATAGCGATACTTCATGCGTAAAGTGGACTTTTTTTCGAAAGAAAATTTTCTGAAGTTACTTTTCATTAAATTATTTTATAATAATATTTCAAGTTTATTTCCGCTTTTATTTTAAGTAAATGTGGAACCATTAGTCATAATGCTTAAGAAGTTATATATTTACCAAGAAACCGAATTCATCGAGTGTTATGCTTCTTACACGATTTGCTTCTGCTCTAAAATCTTTAATATTGAGAAAAAGTATATCGTATGCTTGTTAAATTCCTAAAAGATTGCGTAAAGTCTAATAAATAACCAGTATTTTAAATAATGTTTACCAATATAAAATTAATTATTATTAATAAGTAATGACAATAATAAAAAATTTGGGTCATTTCAATTCTAGACATTTATTTGCTGATAGCAAAAAAAGGTTGGCGGACAGGGTAGCTGTCAATGTAAATAATATTGGTTCTGTTTCAAGGTTTGTTTCTTGACTAAAATGAATTAAAATTTTTTTCAATGTTTAACTAAAGCCTTTTTATTTAATATAATATATTCAAGGCAAATTGTTCGTGGTTCTAAAACTAACGAGGTAAGATTTCAAATTTCAATTTTAATGAAGCTAAAAGAAAATCATAATTTTAGATTTTATCACAAACAATTCGAGATTTTGCTCAATGTGAATCAGCTATGGATAACTCAAGTGAGAATCTCCATAAAATGGAATTAATTCGTCAACATATGGGCTATCAATATGAATCAATTAGTCAAAATGCAATTAATTTGGAATATATTCATGAGCAAGTGACAGCGATGGAAAGATGATTTGAAATCAGTTTATAAATTATTGTGCTTTATGTTCTTGAATTTTAAATTGGTTTTATTTTTAATCTTATTGTAAAAGTATTCCCAATTTCATTATTATAGAAGTTTATCAAAATTTTGTATTAAAATTGGTCGTCTTGTTATTAGTATGTTCTTAAATACTTTGTATTGAATTATATTAAAATATATTAAAATGTTTAATATAACATATGTATATTAAAAATTGTATAGAAATAATTCCTCAAATAATAGAATTAATGTGAAAACTGTTTATTTTGCTTAATTCAATTTAAAATAATTATTTTAAGCTACTTCCAGATATCTGATCGAATGTTTAAAATTTCTTAATAAATTTTAATTAGGTATATAAGTATATGTATAATATGTATTAAAAATATGTATTATTAATCAAAATTAAAAATTTATATTAAAAATAAAGTTTTAGTTATGTATGTATGTATATCTACCCGTATATCTACTACATTGTGTTTTGTTTTCGGTCATAATTTAAAATTTAGTGGTTTATATGCAAACATTAATGTAAATTAAATACAAGGTGAAATATAATATTTGAGATGATTTTAAGCAATAAATTTTCTACTTTTATTTTTTTTTGTAGAAAATTTCAAAAATGAATATAAAAAAACTAAATAAAATCCCAACAATCCAAATTAATATTATTCCGATTAAATTTTGTATATTGAGTGTTCTTATACTACCGTCGTCCAGACTCTTATTTTCTCTTAGGACATCTTGTATGTAATTATCTAGGTATTTCCTGGTATTCTAAAATAAAAATTAAAATTTGAAATTTTTGTATTGTATCACAAAGTAAATTAATAAAATAAACTGCTTCAAACAAAAATATAAGCGTATGTATGTAATTACATCCCATTCCCAATATTCGAGTAACCCACTTGCATGAAGTGCTAAAATTAATTTATCAAAATTCTCCAAATATGGCCATAATTTCGGCACAAAAGCGACGCAATATTCATAATATAAGTCCTCTTTCATGACGTGATAACGTTGTGCTGCTTCTCTCGATATATATTCAGGTATTGAGTAATGACCTTAAATTTTAATATGAAACGGTAGAAATTGTATGTTATAACAATAATTAATAAATATAAGTAAACTGTTTCTACCAAAAGGTAATCTTTCAATCACAAAACCAATATTTTCGTTCAACGAACGTTTTTTTAAATTTTCCATTGAATCGATTTCATAGAGTTGAATTACTTTTCGTATCAAGGGCTAAAAACATTTACATATATAATTCAAATCTAAAATTAAATCAGATTTTATTTAGCTATTACATCTTCAGATTTTTCCATTGAAAATATCCAATTTTCAGCTGTTCCAGTCCATATCATATTATGTTGTGCTAACCGTTCAATTGTGTCTGTGGGATCTTGAAAACTTTCAAAATATAAAATATAAAAATACAAGATACAAGTTAAGTAAAGTAGGTTGCCGGATAACAGGTAAACAATATTTTATTATAGTTTAAGTATTTTAATAAAATTATAGAAGTAGAAATAAGATTTTCTTACATTGGTAAGGTTAAAATGCTTGCCAAACCACCTTCATAAACAGCATCAATTACTAAGTTGATAATTAAACATGAAAATAAAATAGTTCTTGAAATTAAATCTGTATGAGTTTCATTGAATCCTTGAGATAAAAATATTCTTAATGTAACACTAAATCCATATATAAAACTTTCCTTCTTTATTTGATTACTTCTCTCATTAGACTGATGCGAATAACTTAAAAACAATGACAAAAATTCAATTATTAAACAAAAAAGTAAAGCTATCCATAACTGCCATGAAAATGGTTGCAATGGTAAGAAAAATGGTATTTTTTGTCTGAAAAAAGTTATATCCCGTAACTTAAGGTAAGGTTAATATCGGACAAAAAAATCTAACACTTACAATGGTACTGGTACAATATTTGTCACACCTGATCTAGATAATGGCATGCTAATATCAAAATGCAAATATTCTCGATGCCTAAAATAAAAAATAGGTAAGGTTATTATTTAATTAATATATTTAAATATTTTCGATTATCTTATGATATTATAATATTTTAAGTCCTCTTTCTGTTTACCATAAATACAAAGCATCAATTGCTATTTCACATTTGCCTTTATTTAAAGCACCCAACAAACCTACGCCGCTCATATTCCAATATGCTGTACCCCAATCTTTACTTTCTTCTACAAAATGAAAATATTATTTTAAAAGAAAATTAATTTATAAATTTACGTACCTATATACACTTCAACTGTACAATTATGTCTTCCACAAAAATAAAGTAGGAATCTAGCTTCAGTGCCATCCAAAAATAAAGGTTGTCTCTCAGTTGCATTTATTATTTCAAGTACATTAGCTGAATTGTTCTGAAAAGATTTAATTGTTTTCATAACAAGTAACAGAGTTAAATTTTAAGTTTAATATTGAAAGCTTAATAAAATATGTAAGTAAAAGTATATTAAAATGAATATATGTACTTTTGTTGCAACAATGAAGGGTCTATAATCAAAAGTTCCCAATTTTATAATTTTACCCATTAAATTGTATAGTTTATCTGGATACAAGTTAATATTATATTGAAATGTTCGATTTAAAATAAAATATGTATTTAAATGTATTATTTTTTTTGAATCACTGATTGTTGGACCAATGAAATTTTTTGTCCAAAATTCAATTTTTGTTTCATCAATAATATGAGCGATTAAAAAATCTGGCAGAACTGTAAAAATAAAACTCAATATAATTTTTGTTTTATATTAATTATTATTCAATTATTAAAAAGTTTTCTATTAAACTGAATTATTTCTTGCTCTGCAATATAAAATCCGCAATATTTCATGGGTATTTAAGGACAAGGCATTAAAAAATCAAAAATTTGCCTTAAATTTCGAAAAATGTAGCAAAATGAGCAAGATATAATTGAAGAATTCTATGTAAAAGCTAAATATTTACAATTTATAAGATGATGGTCCATATCAGGATGACTTGTTATATCATTAATTTCAGTATTATAAATTAATAAAAATTTATAAAATTTAAATCGTTTTTGTAATCCATAACTAATATTAGTGAATCCATTCATAAAAATTGGTATATTTTCTTCAAAAACAATGAAATGCTAAAAATATTAAGCAAAATTTTAAGAAAATTTTTATAAATAATAAATAATTTAATAAAATATGTACCTCGCAGTTGCAATTTTCTATTAAATTATTTAATTCAGTAATAAAATTTTCATAGATTTTTAAATTTCTTGTTATTTTCAAATTAACTATTTGAATTTCATTTTTTGAATTGATGTTGAAAAATAAATTTTGATAATTATTTTGAAGTTTATTTTTGTCATCCCACAAAATACATATGCTGTTATTTGATAAAAGATATTTTTGAACTAAATAGAAATTTTTATGTTAATAATTTTTTAATGAAAATTTTAAATTTTATTTAAATAAATATTACTTATAATTCCGAATATGGTTATGAATGGTAATTGTGGAATTATAACCATATTTTAAATTTCAAAACTTGAATTTATGATTTTTAAGAGTTTTGCTTAACTGCGTACAGTTTTGATTAAATGCGATTTATATAATATTTTGTCCACAAACTTAAATACGTGAGGTAATAGTAAAGAAATTGAAGCGACATCTTTTGTTTGCATGTTAAAATATTCATGATTACCTTATTCTGTTTTATGTTGTGAGAGTAGGTATGTATACACTTTTACTTTAAAAAATTTAATAATTATGTTGACTTTTACAAATTTTTAATAATAATTTTAAAATTACTTAATTATATTTATCGAAATTTGCAATATTTACTTATATTTAACTTGTTCATTCAATTTATATATTTTGAAATTACGTTAATTATGTAAGGTTGTGAATGGTTATGAGATATATAACGCAAATTTCAATTATATACTCGTATTATATGTATTTATCTCTTTTTTATGAAAGACTTATTTGGATTGAAATTTAAGGTTTTTGACGTAAATAAGACAATAAATTTTGTTCGAGTTTAATTCATAAAATCATGATTTTAAGCCATTTTGATTGTTTTCAAGAGCAATTTGCTACAGTTTTAAATAACATTTTTACACTATTGTATATCACAATATCCTCTTGTATTGTTAGTTCAATTAACTTTAAGTTGATTTTAGTAATCAAGTTTTCAAGTAAAAATTACATAAAATGATGCACAAATAATTTATTAATATTAAACATAAATTATCAGATGATTTTATGAATTTTATATTTTTTTTATAATAATTTTAAAATATGTATAATTTAACATACATATATAAGTATATGTATGTGAATGTAAAAATTTGCATTTAACCTATAATTACACTTTTATTACGAAAATACATTACAAAAGGTTATGTTGAAAGCCTTACTTAAAAGTGTTACAATTATGCTTGTTCATATTACATTTACACAAATATATGTAAAAATGGTGTATATTTGGTAAAAGTTACCACAAAATTGCTTTTAATTTCGTGAAAAATTAAAATTTTAAAATAAAAACGAAAAATGTTTTTGTTTTAAACATTTCCTTTTTTTTCTGTTTTGGAACACTATGAAATCATAAAAATATTTATGCAGTTGTGTAAACGCGAACAGAGCCATATTTGATTTTTATAAAGGCTCTAATTAAGGCTATAAATTTTATATACCAAAATTCAATTTAAGTGAGTTTAAATAAAGATATGCAAAGTAATAATGAAATGTCAGACTATATGCAGGATGTAATATGCAGGAGATTTCACTCAAGGTTGTAAGTAATTTCAGGGGGAAATTTATTTTTTTGATTAATTCCCTGATAAAATTCGTTTGGAAGGTGTAGGTGAGAGAAGAAAATTGACAGATTTTTATTTTTGTTCTTAAAGCTATTCAAAGTGGATCATGTCAATAGAATTTATATTAATAAAGGTACAGTTATAATAGTTATATTAGTCAATTCAGCTCCCAAAATTTTTCAGATTGTAATGAGCAATGTATTAATCCTCTGATTCCGATTCTGTTTAATTTCTATATTTATCAATATACGAGTATACATAAATACAAAATTGTTTACGAACACGCACCTTCACATATACAGTTATAAAAATATATTTTTGCATTTAATGGTGTTTTAATTATATTAAAAATATGCATCCATTAAAAATTAATAGAGAGAGTAATTAAAAAAGAAAAAACAAATGAGTAGAAACAGAAGCAAAAAACGAAAAACGAGGCTAAAAAAAATATTTTTTCCTCAAAAATTTTCAATCAGGATAATTTTTAAAACATAATATTACGAACAAATTTTACCTGAATATCTCATTCTGATTATATAATATAAAAATATATGTAAAAAATATTATTGTGAAGCCATAATATACATGATATAATATATATAATATATATGTAGCATGTATGATAAAAAACAAAAAAATATATACGGAAAACTTGTTTAAAATTTAGCTGATTTTATTTTTCAAAAATTTTTTACATTTTTTTTGTTATATAACCATCAATTCACCGTAATAAATGTTTTATTGTATGAAAATTATTGCTTTTAACGGTAACTAAATGAAACTTTTACAAATATAATTAATACTGTTTTATTCTTATTTTTTTTGTTTTTTGAAAAAGTTATAAAAATAAAAATTAAATTTTGAGATTTTATACTTCAAAATAATTAACAAAAATAGATTGGAAAAAAATTATTAATAATAATGAGTAATGAAGTTTAAATTATTTTTTTTATGGTTTTGCTAATAGCTCTGGCACAATTGTTTTCAAAATAAGTGAAAAAAAATCTACATCTGCTTAAAAAATGTTGCCATGGAGCCGTAATTTGAGTAAATTCTGAAATTGCATATTTATAGGAGTATGAGGTAAAATTTTGTTTCCGTGAATATTTTTTTTTATTATGACATTTATTATATAAAAATATTAATTTATAAATTTAATTATAATTACATTATGTTTTCAATGTATAATAATTAATTATGAAAATTAAATGGATTTTAAATGATCAAATTTCGTGCCAATTAATAAATTAGTATTTATATTGTGACATTTTTCTTTTTACGTTAAATGTTTTTATGCAAACATTCTCTCTAATTTTAATCAAGTTTGGAATTTTAGAATGTCGCACAATAATGCAGGCATTATACTACATTTTTCAGTTACGACGACCCTCTTTTTTGCTATGCTTTTTGGTAAGATCTCTTAACAATGGAATACGTAAAATTATTAAAATATATCATTAAAGTATAACGCTCATTTACAGCAATAATGACATAATTAAAAAAATACGATTTCTGAGTTATTTTGTAATGTAGTAAAGCGAATATATATTTGATTTGTGTATCTTACCTTCACTTCCTAAATGTGAATGTTGATAAAGGTGCATTTTTCAATTGTAAATACTATATAAAACTCCTAGGCATATAAACAAATAGTATATATTTGACTATATTCAAATTATATTTATTTTAACTTTGCATATAATTATATTTTATTTAATGAAATCGCCTCAAGAAGAGAATTTTGAAATTTAGTATAAAATTTATGCGTTTATGCAACGGATAACCAGATTGATATATTATTTGCACAGTTATAAAATTGAACTATTGAAAATTTATTATTTGTTTTTATTTTTGGCATAAAGTCATTTTAATATCATCCTAAAGACAAAAACTCAATGCGTAAAACATTAAAATTTTATATATGCATGTACCTATACTTAAATGTTTGTACATGTGTTAACTTCTAATTCAATTACATTTAATATTCATGCTACAAATCATTACCAAAAGCTAAAAATTTATTACTTTACGAAAAGTAAAACTAAATCAATAAATATTTGTACATGAATGGTGAACATTAAAAAAGAGTACATAATATGTGTGTATATCAAACGTATACAATGCATACAAAATTCACGAATTTGCATGAAAGAATGCATATAGCAGTTATTAGTAAATTATTTTCGACAGGCATTGTATTCCTTAATAGCATAGTATATATAGAAGTGTGTTCTGTCATTTGCCAAATCATTTATACATCAAAAAGAGATAAAAATAATAAAAATTGAGCGAGAAAAATAACAATGGAATTTTTAAATGGTTCTGATCTTGTATATTGTGAGAATAATTTAGTTTACGTAGGTTAATAGAAATGGGAAATTTGGGATACAATATTGTTTAAAGAATGATTGGGTGTATTCTGAGTATCGAATTACTAAGTGATAGTGATAATTATTTTAAAATGTTCAATATGATTAATGTAAACGCAAACCAATTCATACAAATGCTTCGTGTTTATAATAACGATCTTGGGATTTTTACGATAAATGTCCCTATCACATAGTGATTCAACACTCAAAATAAGCCCGAATATTTGTTTTCGAATACAAATTCTCTCCCTTCCAACACTTGGAGTTTTTGAAAATGCAGTTCCTAAGGTTAGAATTGAAATGCTTTTAAAGCTTCATGTATAAATTAAATGTAGAGGTTTTAAGGCTTTGCAGTTCTGACTTTAAGAACTGCATTTTCAAAAACACCCACTCCTATAATAAATTTTTTATTCAATCAGGCTTAAATTTTAAATAATTTGAAGAAGCGAAATTTTATCTCTATAATTTAAATATTTGAAACGAAATTACAATTTAATAATACAATAAAATTTTGCAATTTTTTTTTTAGTGTATAATTGCAAAATGAAATATAAAAACTGAAATGAATGACCTGAACTACGTTTTTCTCTTATAAAAAAAAACTGGTCAAAACAAAACAGAAGGCATAAAAAAGCCTTCTGCAGGCTTCTCGCTAAATTTTTTCTTTTTTGTTTTAAAAATAAAATTTTCGGAGGAAAATTCATATTTTTCCACTTAAATTTGTATGAATACTTGTGAAGTTCGTTATAAAATTGACGTTCCAATTATAAAATAGATTTTGTGTTTTATTGATAGGTTTTCATTTTGGGCTAGAATAAAATTCTTTTAACAACTAAATTTGACAATTCCATTTTTATTCAATTCCATTCATTAGCGAATCTAACAAGTTTGTTTTTAACATTAGCAAGAATGCACTGCACGAAATGAATATTATGTACCGCAATAGGAGACTTCCCTAATAATCATTGAATTGTCATAATGTCATTATAACTAAAGCATTAAAAAATAGTTGTCACTTTTTTGTTATTTTATGTACATATGGCGATGAAACGGTGGCATGTAAATCATTTTTATGTGTGGTCTTATTTAAAAATCATTGATATGGTGACTATGACAGAAAAATAACATAATATTCAAAAATGCAAAAAATATAGATGACTTCAAAATTGTGTGTGTACCTATACTTGTATATTGTATATGTGGGTATAATTCATACTTTTATAATTTTTGAATATTTTATGCTTTTACAGTTTATATATTTTGGCATTTGCCATAAGTACTTTATTTTCAATTTTCAAAATCATTTCTATATACATATTTGTGACAAAAATAATGTGAGTTGATATACACAAAAGGCTATCAGAAAAACGTCATGCACATAAGTTTCATTCATATTTTACAAAATTTGTTCACATTTTCACCATTATAGATCCTTATGAAATAAAATGTTTTGAATAATTTGCTTTTAAAATTCACCTACTGTAAATTTTTTGTTTTTTTTTACCCATTATGGTGCTAAAACAATAAATAATAGTGACTACATACATATACATACGTATATTCAAGTAATAAAGAAAAATAAAGAAACCGAATAAAGTAATTCAATAATTTTGAGAACATGGGCAGTGTGGTGAATTTGATGTAGAAAAAGAGAATCTTAACAAATAAGATAAAATTGAATACATGTTGAAAGTTTCGATGGGTTGAGGATATTTTATTCATTTGTGCGAAAAGTCTGCTTACAAATTCCATAAAAAGAAATGTGTGAATTCATTAAAATTAACACGTTTCCTTTAATAGCTGTTAAAATAGTAAATCAATATAAATATTTCTTAATTTTAAATAAAGGGTTCGGCGTGCTTCTTTTATAACCAAAGAAATTTTTACTTTTTTTTCTATATACCCTGTAAATTTTTTATTATTCATTTATAAAAACGGTAATTTATCTATCAATGTGTACATTTGCCTTTCTCTCTCACTTTTCTTTGGTTGTTGTTTTCTTTATTCTTTTTGGTTAAGTTCAATTCGATGTTTTGGGTTTTAGGAAAAAATTTATTCCTTTTATTGAATTTAAACTATGGTTATTGTGTGTACGGACTTTTAAAAAGCAGATACGAGCGAAGAACACCTGTTGAAAATCAATTTGTTGACTTTCTTTATTACCTAGCAACTCGTTTATATTCTATTCAATATTAATATTGCAAACAAAGAGTACGAGGGAATTTCTTTGCAATTCTCTCTCTTTTTTTGTTGTTTTGTAATAAAAAGGTTTCATTTATAAAGGACAGAAATTTTTCTTTGGTTTGTTGCTGTTATTCTGTTGATTTATTGTTCTCAAAAGGTTACATGTTTTACTTTTTCTTTTCTATTGCTTTTTTTCTATAATTTTTTTTTTCTTTTTAATATTATGGAAAGCATATTTGAAGATAGTAAATTTTATATTTGAATTTTAAAGAAATTTAAAAGAATAGTTAACGACACACAAATATGTACATACATACATATGTGTATATATATGTGTGATTATTGTAAGCTCAATTAAAATTTGAATACTTTATTATTTTAAAAAGAGAGAACAATCGCTTAAGGGGGAAAGCGGTATTAGCGATTTCGCATTAAAATTATTTGTAATTCAATAATTTTCGTAAGAGTCCTTTTTTTGTACTCGTAAGTGAGTCCTTTTTCTCTAAAAAATTCTTAAGTAACCTACCAATTTTATATTGTTATTAATCTTCCATAAATATTAATCAGCTATTAATTTTTATAAAGTAATGCGAGGGTTTTATCAATAGCACACTGCAACTCAACGAAATGTTGTTTGATTCAAAAACCAGCCTGGCCACTGCAAATTATGGTTTAATGATTTAATATCCAAACCTAAAAACAATATGCAATTAATGTCTAATATATAAGATTAAAATTGTAATATAAAAATAATGATACATATATCAGCTATATATGTATGTATATATAGCTGATATATGTATCAGCTGGGTTACATATTACTCACTGTCACAATTATTTCAGAACGGCACAATTTTCGAAAGACATCTTACGACAAAAATTATTTCGGGAAAATTATACAAGCTACAGAAAACTTATTATCAGGTAAAAAATCAATTGTTGTGTTTCTTTTATGGGACATAACACCCTAAATCATTTCGAAATAGTTGTAAGTCTTTTCATATAAATTGTTCTTTATCTTTAAACCCTGAAAAGTTAATATAGAAATTAATTGAAAGTGTTATATTCTTGCAGTATTACATCTGAACTAAATGAAAACACTGTGTGCGGCGGCGTTGCAGTGGCAGTATACTCCCTTAAAGAATTCAAAGAATAAAATTTACAAATTATTCAATTGAATCAATTTAAGAAAAATTAAAAAATATTGAATGTTTTTCGTGTTTCCTAGCAAAATAAATTTAATGAAATTCAAAAGAAAATTCAATATACGAGTAACTTACCTTTGTCCTTATGATTACAGGCATTACAGGTTCAAAATAGCAAATTAAGTCAATCGAAATTCCATATCATAGTTTTAATTGTTTTACATTATATTTTGTAAGTTGAGGTTGAGATCAATTCATAAAATATTCGTCTAATAAATTTTTCAATGTAAGTTGAGATTTTTCAAATGAAATAAATACTCATAAAATACATCAAATTAAAATCGTAAATTAAATTAGATATAAGAGGGAGAACTTTTCTTCTATTTAGTTAATTAATAATTGATGATAATAAAACGATTTAGGTCAATATTCATTATAGACACACAATGACATTAATTTGTAAAATATTTTACATTCTTATACAATAATTACATAAAATATGCAGGGAGTATTTTATATACTGATTAATAAAAAATTTGTTTTAACGTCATTTTCTATATAATTCCAAATACTTACATATACATATGCATTATATATTATGTTAAAGTGTGTGTATGTTACATCAGTTTATTAAAAGTTCATTATGATAAGATTGATTACAAGTCATTACTTCACCATTTTCTTCTATATTCCATTTAAATAAATATTGTATTTTGTATTTGTATAATAATAAATTTAAATCATTATTATTTTACCAGCTTCATTTTAATATACTTACGAGTATGTATAACAATTGAATTAGAAATATGCTTATGGTTTGTGTCAAATCAATTGTCATTGCAAAATAATGCTATGCAAATTTTTGATTTTAAATTTTTCCACAAAATGAGATTAATTTAATTTTATTATATAAATAGAATATCATGTAAATATACAGTGATAAAATAAAATTTTTGGGCACATTGTTGTAAGTTTACTCTAGAACTTATAAACGTATATTTAGATGTGTTTTTTTAGCAAATTTTAAAGTTCATTGGATTTTCCCGAAGGGAACCAAAGCGCTTGGCCCTTCTCACGCCGACCCGTAGGATCTAGATATCTATATCTAGTCCCCTGACAAATTGCAGTATAGAAGACACCTCAAGCCGTGAGAAGAGACAGAACAATTCTAAGGGTTTTTTGTGATCACAGATTTTGCAGCAAAAATATTTTTGGGGATATTTAAAAAAACCTTTTGTAAAATTTTAATCGCGTTTTCTGGCTAAACTAGAAGAGATAGAGCGATTCTAACTGTTTTTTGTGATCACTGGGAATTCACAGATTCGGCCAATATATGATGATAGGGTGTAGCAAAAATATTTTTGGAAATATTTAAATAAACATTTTGCAAAAATTTAAACGCGTTTTCTGGCTAAACTAGAAGAGATAGAGCGATATTAACTGTTTTTTGTGATCACTGGGAATTCACAGATTCTGCCAATATATGATAATAGGGCGTAGCAAAAATATTTTTCGAGATATTTAAAAAACCATTTTGCAAAATTTTAAACGCATTTTCTGGCTAAACTAGAAGAGATAGAGCGATTCTAACTGTTTTTTGTGATCACTGGAAATTCACAGATTCGGCGAATATATGATAATAGGGCGTAGCAAAAATATTTTTGGAGATACTTAAAAAAACATTTTGCAAAACTTTAAACGCGTTTTCTGGCTAAACTAGAAGAGATAGACCGATTTTAACTGTTTTTTGTGATCACTGGGAATTCACAGATTCGGCGAATATATGATAATAGGGCGTAGCAAAAATGTTTTTGGAGATACTTAAAAAAACATTTTGCAAAACTTTAAACGCGTTTTCTGGCTAAACAAGAAGAGGTAGAGCGATTCTAACTGTTTTTTGTGATAACTGGGAATTCAGAGATTCGGCGAATATATGATAATAAGGCGTAGCAAAAATATTTTTGGAGATATTTAAAAAAACATTTTGCAAAACTTTAATGGCGCTTTCTGGCTAAACTAGAAGAGATAGAGCGATTCTAACTGTTTTTTGTGATCACTGGGAATTCACAGATTCTGCCAATATATGATAATAGGGCGTAGCAAAAATATTTTTGGAGATATTTAAAAAAACATTTTGCAAAACTTTAAACGCGTTTTCTGGCTAAACTAGAAGAGATAGACCGATTTTAACTGTTTTTTGTGATCACTGGGAATTCACAGATTCGGCGAATATATGATAATAGGGCGTAGCAAAAATGTTTTTGGAGATACTTAAAAAAACATTTTGCAAAACTTTAAACGCGTTTTCTGGCTAAACAAGAAGAGATAAACCGATTTTAACTGTTTTTTGTGATCACTGGGAATTCACAGATTCTGCCAATATCTGATGATAGGGTGCAGCAAAAATATTTTTGGAGATATTTAAAAAAACATTTTGCAAAACTTTAATCACGTTTTCTGGCTAATGTGAAGAGATAGACCGATTTTAACTGTTTTTTGTGATCACTGGGAATTCACAGATTCTGCCAATATATGATAATAGGGCGTAGCAAAAATATTTTTGGAGATATTTAAAAAAACATTTTGCAAAACTTTAAACGCGTTTTCTGGCTAAACAAGAAGAGGTAGAGCGATTCTAACTGTTTTTTGTGATAACTGGGAATTCAGAGATTCGGCGAATATATGATAATAAGGCGTAGCAAAAATATTTTTGGAGATATTTAAAAAAACATTTTGCAAAACTTTAAACGTGTTTTCTGGCTAAACTAGAAGAGATAGACCGATTTTAACTGTTTTTTGTGATCACTGGGAATTCACAGATTCGGCAAATATATGATAATAGGGCGTGGCAAAAATATTTTTGGAGATATTTAAAAAAACATTTTGCAAAACTTTAAACGCGTTTTCTGGCTAAACTAGAAGAGAAAGACCGATTTTAACTGTTTTTTGTGATCACTGGGAATTCACAGATTCTGCCAATATATGATAATAGGGCGTAGCAAAAATATTTTTGGAGATATTTAAAAAAACATTTCGCAAAACTTTAATGGCGTGTTCTGGCTAAACTAGAAGAAATAGAGCGATACTAACTGTTTTTTGTAATCAATGGGAATTCACAGATTCTGCCAATATATGATAATAGGGTGTGGCAAAAATATTTTTGGATATATTTCAAAAAGCATTTTGCAAAATTTAAACGCGTTTTCTGGCTAAACTAGAAGAGATAGACCGATTTTAACGGTTTTTTGTGATCACTGGGAATTCACAGATTCTCCCAATATATGATAATAGGGCGCAGCAAAAATATTTTTGGAGATATTTAAAAAAACATTTTGCAAAACTTTAAACGCGTTTTCTGGCTAAACAAGAAGAGATAAACCGATTTTAACTGTTTTTTGTGATCACTGGGAATTCACAGATTCTGCCAATATCTGATGATAGGGTGCAGCAAAAATATTTTTGGAGATATTTAAAAAAACATTTTGCAAAACTTTAATCACGTTTTCTGGCTAATGTGAAGAGATAGACCGATTTTAACTGTTTTTTGTGATCACTGGAAATTCACAGATTCGGCAAATATATGATAATAGGGCGTGGCAAAAATATTTTTGGAGATATTTAAAAAAACATTTTGCAAAACTTTAATGGCGTTTTCTGGCTAAACTAGAAGAGATAGAGCGATTCTAAATGTTTTTTGTGATCACTGGGAATTCGCAGATTCGGCAAATATATGATAATAGGGCGTAGCAAAAATATTTTTGGAGATATTTAAAAAAACATTTTGCAAAACTTTAAACGTGTTTTCTGGCTAAACTAGAAGAGATAAACCGATTCCAACTGTTTTTTGTGATCACTGGAAATTCACAGATTCGGCGCATATATGATAATAGGGTGTAGCAAAAATATTTTTGGAGATATTTAAAAAAACATTTTGTAAAACTTTAAACGCGTGTTCTGGCTAAACTAGAAGAGATAGAGCGATTCTCACTGTTTTTTGTGATCACTGGGAATTCACAGATTCGGCGAATATATGATAATAGGGCGTAGCAAAAATATTTTTGGAGATATTTAAAAAAACATTTTGCAAAACTTTAATCACGTTTTCTGGCTAAACTAGAAGAAATAGAGCGATTTTAACTGTTTTTTGTGATCACTGGGAATTCACAGATTCTGCCAATATCTGATAATAGGGTGTAGCAAAAATCTTTTTGGAGATATTTAAAAAAACATTTTGCAAAACTTTAATCACGTTTTCTGGCTAATGTAGAAGAGATAGACCGATTTTAACTGTTTTTTGTGATCACTGGGAATTCACAAATTCTGGCAATATATGATAATAGGGTGTAGCAAAAATATTTTTGGAGATATTTAAAAAAACATTTTGCAAAACTTTAAACGCGTTTTCTGGCTAAACTAGAAGAGATAGAGCGATTCTAACTGTCTTTTGTGATCACTGGGAATTCACAGATTCGGTGCATATATGATAATAGGCTGTAGCAAAAATATTTTTGGACATATTTAAAAAAACATTTTGCAAAACTTTAATCACGTTTTCTGGCTAATGTAGAAGAGATAGACCGATTTTAACTGTTTTTTGTGATCACTGGAAATTCACAGATTCGGCGAATATATGATAATAGGGCGTAGCAAAAATATTTTTGGAGATTTTTAAAAAAAAGAAGATGTTTTTTGTGATCACTGGGAATTTACAGATTCGCATAATATATTATAATAGGGTGTAGCAAAAATATTTTTGGAGATATTTAAAAAAACATTTTGCAAAACTTTAATGGCGTTTTCTGGCTAAACTAGAAGAAATAGAGCGATTTTAATTGTTTTTTGTGATCACTGGAAATTCACAGATTCGGCGAATATATGATAATAGGGCGTAGCAAAAATATTTTTGGAGATTTTTAAAAAAAAGAAGATGTTTTTTGTGATCACTGGGAATTTACAGATTCGCATAATATATTATAATAGGGTGTAGCAAAAATATTTTTGGAGATATTTAAAAAAACATTTTGCAAAACTTTAATGGCGTTTTCTGGCTAAACTAGAAGAGATAGAGCGATTCCAACTGTTTTTTGTGATCACTGGGAATTCACAGATTCTGCCAATATCTGATAATAGGGTGGAGTAAAAATATTTTTTGAGATATTTAAAAAAACATTTTGCAAAACTTTAATCACGTTTTCTGGCTAATGTAGAAGAGATAGACCGATTTTAGCTGTTTTTTGTGATCACTGGGAGTTCACAGATTCCGCCAATATATAATAATAGGGTGTAGCAAAAATATTTTTTGAGATATTTAAAAAATCTTTTGCAAAACTTTAAACGCGTTTTCTAGCTAAACTAGAAGAGATAGAGCAATTCTAACTGTTTTTTGTGATCACTGGGAGTTCACAGATTCCGCCAATATATGATAATAGGCTGTAGCAAAAATATTTTTGGAGATATTTAAAAAAACATTTTGCAAAACTTTAAACGCGTTTTCTGGCTAAACTAGAAGAGATAGAGCAATTCTAACTGTTTTTTGTTATCACTGGGAATTCACAGATTCAGCGAATATATTATAATAGGCTGTAGCAAAAATATTTTTGGAGATATTTAAAAAATCTTTTGCAAAACTTTAAACGCGTTTTCTAGCTAAACTAGAAGAGATAGAGCAATTCTAACTGTTTTTTGTGATCACTGGGAGTTCAAAGATTCCGCCAACATATGATAATAGGCTGTAGCAAAAATATTTTTGGAGATATTTAAAAAAATCTTTTGCAAAACTTTAAATGCGTTTTCTGGCTAAACTAGAAGAGATAGAGTGTTTTTAACTGTTTTTTGTGATTACTGGAGCGATTCTAACTGTTTTTTGTTATTACTGGGAATTCACAGATTCGTCGAATATATGATAATAGGCTATAGCAAAAATATTTTTCGAGATATTTAAAAAAACATTTTGTAAAACTTTAAACGCGTTTTCTACCTAAACTAGAAGAGATAGAGCGATTTTAACTGTTTTTTGTGATCACTGGGAGTTCACAGATTCCGCCAATATATAATAATAGGGTGTAGCAAAAATATTTTTTGAGATATTTAAAAAATCTTTTGCAAAACTTTAAACGCGTTTTCTAGCTAAACTAGAAGAGATAGAGCAATTCTAACTGTTTTTTGTGATCACTGGGAGTTCACAGATTCCGCCAATATATGATAATAGGCTGTAGCAAAAATATTTTTGGAGATATTTAAAAAAACATTTTGCAAAACTTTAAACGCGTTTTCTGGCTAAACTAGAAGAGATAGGCCGATTTTAACTGTTTTTTGTTATCACTGGGAATTCACAGATTCAGCGAATATATTATAATAGGCTGTAGCAAAAATATTTTTGGAGATATTTAAAAAATCTTTTGCAAAACTTTAAACGCGTTTTCTAGCTAAACTAGAAGAGATAGAGCAATTCTAACTGTTTTTTGTGATCACTGGGAGTTCACAGATTCCGCCAATATATGATAATAGGCTGTAGCAAAAATATTTTTAGAGATATTTAAAAAAACATTTTGCAAAACTTTAAACGCGTTTTATGGCTAAACTAGAAGAGATAGAGCGATTTTAACCGTTTTTTGTGATCACTGGGAGTTCACAGATTCGGCGAATATATTATAATAGGGTGTAACAAAAATATTTTTGGAGATATTTAAAAAAACATTTTGCAAAACTTTAAACGCGTTTTCTTGGTTAACTAGAAGAGATACAACGATTTTAAGTGTTTTTTGTTATCACTGGGAATTCACAGATTCGGCGAATATATTATAATAGGCTGTAGCAAAAATATTTTTGGAGATATTTATAAAAATCTTTTGCAAAACTTTAAACGCGTTTTCTAGCTAAATTAGAAGAGATAGAGCGATTCTAACTGTTTTTTGTGATCACTGGGAGTTCACAGATTCCGCCAATATATGATAATAGGCTGTAGCAAAAATATTTTTAGAGATATTTAAAAAAACATTTTGCAAAACTTTAAACGCGTTTTCTGGCTAAACTAGAAGAGATAGAGCGATTCTAACTGTTTTTTGTGATCACTGGAAATTCACAGATTCGGCGAATATATGATAATAGGGCGTAGCAAAAATATTTTTGGAGATACTTAAAAAAACATTTTGCAAAACTTTAAACGCGTTTTCTGGCTAAACTAGAAGAGATAGACCGATTTTAACTGTTTTTTGTGATCACTGGGAATTCACAGATTCGGCGAATATATGATAATAGGGCGTAGCAAAAATGTTTTTGGAGATACTTAAAAAAACATTTTGCAAAACTTGAAATGCGTTTTCTGGCTAAACTAGAAGAGAAAGAGCGATTCTAACTGTTTTTTGTGATCACTGGGAGTTCAAAGATTCCGCCAACATATGATAATAGGCTGTAGCAAAAATATTTTTGGAGATATTTAAAAAAATCTTTTGCAAAACTTTAAACGCGTTTTCTGGCTAAACTAGAAGAGATAGGCCGATTTTAACTGTTTTTTGTTATCACTGGGAATTCACAGATTCAGCGAATATATTATAATAGGCTGTAGCAAAAATATTTTTGGAGATATTTAAAAAATCTTTTGCAAAACTTTAAACGCGTTTTCTAGCTAAACTAGAAGAGATAGAGCAATTCTAACTGTTTTTTGTGATCACTGGAAATTCACAGATTCGGCCAATATATGATGATAGGGTGTAGCAAAAATATTTTTGGAAATATTTAAATAAACATTTTGCAAAAATTTAAACGCGTTTTCTGGCTAAACTAGAAGAGATAGAGCGATATTAACTGTTTTTTGTGATCACTGGGAATTCACAAATTCTGCCAATATATGATAATAGGGTGTAGCACAAATATTTTTGGAGATATTTAAAAAAACATTTTGCAAAACTTTAAACGCGTTTTCTGGCTAAACTAGAAGAAATAGAGCGATTTTAATTGTTTTTTGTGATCACTGGAAATTCACAGATTCGGCGAATATATGATAATAGGGCGTAGCAAAAATATTTTTGGAGATTTTTAAAAAAAAGAAGATGTTTTTTGTGATCACTGGGAATTTACAGATTCGCATAATATATTATAATAGGGTGTAGCAAAAATATTTTTGGAGATATTTAAAAAAACATTTTGCAAAACTTTAATGGCGTTTTCTGGCTAAACTAGAAGAGATAGAGCGATTCCAACTGTTTTTTGTGATCACTGGGAATTCACAGATTCTGCCAATATCTGATAATAGGGAGCAAAAATATTTTTTGAGATATTTAAAAAAACATTTTGCAAAAATTTAAACGCGTTTTCTGGCTAAACTAGAAGAGATAGAGCGATATTAACTGTTTTTTGTGATCACTGGGAATTCACAAATTCTGCCAATATATGATAATAGGGTGTAGCACAAATATTTTTGGAGATATTTAAAAAACATTTTGCAAAACTTTAAACGCGTTTTCTGGCTGAACTAGAAGAGATACACCGACATTAACTGTTTTTTGTGATCACTGGGAATTCACAGATTCTGCCAATATATGATAATAGGGCGTAGCAAAAATATTTTTCGAGATATTTAAAAAACCATTTTGCAAAATTTTAAACGCATTTTCTGGCTAAACTAGAAGAGATAGAGCGATTCTAACTGTTTTTTGTGATCACTGGAAATTCACAGATTCGGCGAATATATGATAATAGGGCGTAGCAAAAATATTTTTGGAGATACTTAAAAAAACATTTTGCAAAACTTTAAACGCGTTTTCTGGCTAAACTAGAAGAGATAGACCGATTTTAACTGTTTTTTGTGATCACTGGGAATTCACAGATTCGGCGAATATATGATAATAGGGCGTAGCAAAAATGTTTTTGGAGATACTTAAAAAAACATTTTGCAAAACTTTAAACGCGTTTTCTGGCTAAACTAGAAGAGATAGACCGATTTTAACTGTTTTTTGTGATCACTGGGAATTCACAGATTCTGCCAATATATAATAATAGGGCGTAGCAAAAATATTTTTGGAGATATTTAAAAAAACATTTTGCAAAACTTTAATGGCGCTTTCTGGCTAAACTAGAGGAGATAGACCGATTCTAACTGTTTTTTGTGATCACTGGGAATTCACAGATTCTGCCAATATATGATAATAGGGCGTAGCAAAAATATTTTTGGAGATATTTAAAAAAACATTTTGCAAAACTTTAAATGCGTTTTCTGGCTAAACTAGAAGAGATAGAGCGATTCTAACTGTTTTTTGTGATCACTGGGAGTTCACAGATTCCGCCAATATATGATAATAGGCTGTAGCAAAAATATTTTTAGAGATATTTAAAAAAACATTTTGCAAAACTTTAAACGCGTTTTCTGGCTAAACTAGAAGAGATAGAGCGATTCTAACTGTTTTTTGTGATCACTGGAAATTCACAGATTCGGCCAATATATGATAATAGGGCGTAGCAAAAATATTTTTGGAGATACTTAAAAAAACATTTTGCAAAACTTTAAACGCGTTTTCTGGCTAAACTAGAAGAGATAGACCGATTTTAACTGTTTTTTGTTATCACTGGGAATTCACAGATTCAGCGAATATATTATAATAGGCTGTAGCAAAAATATTTTTGGAGATATTTAAAAAATCTTTTGCAAAACTTTAAACGCGTTTTCTAGCTAAACTAGAAGAGATAGAGCAATTCTAACTGTTTTTTGTGATCACTGGGAGTTCAAAGATTCCGCCAACATATGATAATAGGCTGTAGCAAAAATATTTTTGGAGATATTTAAAAAAATCTTTTGCAAAACTTTAAATGCGTTTTCTGGCTAAACTAGAAGAGATAGAGTGTTTTTAACTGTTTTTTGTGATCACTGGAGCGATTCTAACTGTTTTTTGTTATTACTGGGAATTCACAGATTCGTCGAATATATGATAATAGGCTATAGCAAAAATATTTTTCGAGATATTTAAAAAAACATTTTGTAAAACTTTAAACGCGTTTTCTACCTAAACTAGAAGAGATAGAGCGATTTTAACTGTTTTTTGTGATCACTGGGAGTTCACAGATTCCGCCAATATATAATAATAGGGTGTAGCAAAAATATTTTTTGAGATATTTAAAAAATCTTTTGCAAAACTTTAAACGCGTTTTCTAGCTAAACTAGAAGAGATAGAGCAATTCTAACTGTTTTTTGTGATCACTGGGAGTTCACAGATTCCGCCAATATATGATAATAGGCTGTAGCAAAAATATTTTTGGAGATATTTAAAAAAACATTTTGCAAAACTTTAAACGCGTTTTCTGGCTAAACTAGAAGAGATAGGCCGATTTTAACTGTTTTTTGTTATCACTGGGAATTCACAGATTCAGCGAATATATTATAATAGGCTGTAGCAAAAATATTTTTGGAGATATTTAAAAAATCTTTTGCAAAACTTTAAACGCGTTTTCTAGCTAAACTAGAAGAGATAGAGCAATTCTAACTGTTTTATGTGATCACTGGGAGTTCACAGATTCCGCCAATATATGATAATAGGCTGTAGCAAAAATATTTTTAGAGATATTTAAAAAAACATTTTGCAAAACTTTAAACGCGTTTTATGGCTAAACTAGAAGAGATAGAGCGATTTTAACCGTTTTTTGTGATCACTGGGAGTTCACAGATTCGGCGAATATATTATAATAGGGTGTAACAAAAATATTTTTGGAGATATTTAAAAAAACATTTTGCAAAACTTTAAACGCGTTTTCTTGGTTAACTAGAAGAGATACAACGATTTTAAGTGTTTTTTGTTATCACTGGGAATTCACAGATTCGGCGAATATATTATAATAGGCTGTAGCAAAAATATTTTTGGAGATATTTATAAAAATCTTTTGCAAAACTTTAAACGCGTTTTCTAGCTAAATTAGAAGAGATAGAGCGATTCTAACTGTTTTTTGTGATCACTGGGAGTTCACAGATTCCGCCAATATATGATAATAGGCTGTAGCAAAAATATTTTTGGAGATACTTAAAAAAACATTTTGCAAAACTTTAAACGCGTTTTCTGGCTAAACTAGAAGAGATAGACCGATTTTAACTGTTTTTTGTGATCACTGGGAATTCACAGATTCGGCGAATATATGATAATAAGGCGTAGCAAAAATGTTTTTCTAGATACTTAAAAAAACATTTTGCAAAACTTGAAATGCGTTTTCTGGCTAAACTAGAAGAGAAAGAGCGATTCTAACTGTTTTTTGTGATCACTGGGAGTTCAAAGATTCCGCCAACATATGATAATAGGCTGTAGCAAAAATATTTTTGGAGATATTTAAAAAAATCTTTTGCAAAACTTTAAATGCGTTTTCTGGCTAAACTAGAAGAGATAGAGCGATTCTAACTGTTTTTTGTGATCACTGGGAGTTCACAGATTCCGCCAATATATGATAATAGGCTGTAGCAAAAATATTTTTAGAGATATTTAAAAAAACATTTTGCAAAACTTTAAACGCGTTTTCTGGCTAAACTAGAAGAGATAGAGCGATTCTAACTGTTTTTTGTGATCACTGGAAATTCACAGATTCGGCCAATATATGATGATAGGGTGTAGCAAAAATATTTTTGGAAATATTTAAATAAACATTTTGCAAAAATTTAAACGCGTTTTCTGGCTAAACTAGAAGAGATAGAGCGATATTAACTGTTTTTTGTGATCACTGGGAATTCACAAATTCTGCCAATATATGATAATAGGGTGTAGCACAAATATTTTTGGAGATATTTAAAAAAACATTTTGCAAAACTTTAAACGCGTTTTCTGGCTAAACTAGAAGAAATAGAGCGATTTTAATTGTTTTTTGTGATCACTGGAAATTCACAGATTCGGCGAATATATGATAATAGGGCGTAGCAAAAATATTTTTGGAGATTTTTAAAAAAAAGAAGATGTTTTTTGTGATCACTGGGAATTTACAGATTCGCATAATATATTATAATAGGGTGTAGCAAAAATATTTTTGGAGATATTTAAAAAAACATTTTGCAAAACTTTAATGGTGTTTTCTGGCTAAACTAGAAGAGATAGAGCGATTCCAACTGTTTTTTGTGATCACTGGGAATTCACAGATTCTGCCAATATCTGATAATAGGGTGGAGCAAAAATATTTTTTGAGATATTTAAAAAAACATTTTGCAAAAATTTAAACGCGTTTTCTGGCTAAACTAGAAGAGATAGAGCGATATTAACTGTTTTTTGTGATCACTGGGAATTCACAAATTCTGCCAATATATGATAATAGGGTGTAGCACAAATATTTTTGGAGATATTTAAAAAAACATTTTGCAAAACTTTAAACGCGTTTTCTGGCTGAACTAGAAGAGATACACCGATATTAACTGTTTTTTGTGATCACTGGGAATTCACAGATTCTGCCAATATATGATAATAGGGCGTAGCAAAAATATTTTTCGAGATATTTAAAAAACCATTTTGCAAAATTTTAAACGCATTTTCTGGCTAAACTAGAAGAGATAGAGCGATTCTAACTGTTTTTTGTGATCACTGGAAATTCACAGATTCGGCGAATATATGATAATAGGGCGTAGCAAAAATATTTTTGGAGATACTTAAAAAAACATTTTGCAAAACTTTAAACGCGTTTTCTGGCTAAACTAGAAGAGATAGACCGATTTTAACTGTTTTTTGTGATCACTGGGAATTCACAGATTCGGCGAATATATGATAATAGGGCGTAGCAAAAATGTTTTTGGAGATACTTAAAAAAACATTTTGCAAAACTTTAAACGCGTTTTCTGGCTAAACTAGAAGAGATAGACCGATTTTAACTGTTTTTTGTGATCACTGGGAATTCACAGATTCTGCCAATATATAATAATAGGGCGTAGCAAAAATATTTTTGCAGATATTTAAAAAAACATTTTGCAAAACTTTAATGGCGCTTTCTGGCTAAACTAGAAGAGATAGAGCGATTCTAACTGTTTTTTGTGATCACTGGGAATTCACAGATTCTGCCAATATATGATAATAGGGCGTAGCAAAAATATTTTTGGAGATATTTAAAAAAACATTTTGCAAAACTTTAAAAGCGTTTTCTGGCTAAACAAGAAGAGGTAGAGCGATTCTAACTGTTTTTTGTGATAACTGGGAATTCAGAGATTCGGCGAATATATGATAATAAGGCGTAGCAAAAATATTTTTGGAGATATTTAAAAAAACATTTTGCAAAACTTTAAACGTGTTTTCTGGCTAAACTAGAAGAGATAGACCGATTTTAACTGTTTTTTGTGATCACTGGGAATTCACAGATTCGGCAAATATATGATAATAGGGCGTGGCAAAAATATTTTTGGAGATATTTAAAAAAACATTTTGCAAAACTTTAAACGCGTTTTCTGGCTAAACTAGAAGAGAAATACCGATTTTAACTGTTTTTTGTGATCACTGGGAATTCACAGATTCTGCCAATATATGATAGTAGGGCGTAGCAAAAATATTTTTGGAGATATTTAAAAAAACATTTCGCAAAACTTTAATGGCGTGTTCTGGCTAAACTAGAAGAAATAGAGCGATACTAACTGTTTTTTGTAATCAATGGGAATTCACAGATTCTGCCAATATATGATAATAGGGTGTAGCAAAAATATTTTTGGATATATTTCAAAAAGCATTTTGCAAAATTTAAACGCGTTTTCTGGCTAAACTAGAAGAGATAGACCGATTTTAACTGTTTTTTGTGATCACTGGGAATTCACAGATTCTCCCAATATATGATAATAGGGCGTAGCAAAAATATTTTTGGAGATATTTAAAAAAACATTTTGCAAAACTTTAAACGCGTTTTCTGGCTAAACAAGAAGAGATAAACCGATTTTAACTGTTTTTTGTGATCACTGGGAATTCACAGATTCTGCCAATATCTGATGATAGGGTGCAGCAAAAATATTTTTGGAGATATTTAAAAAAACATTTTGCAAAACTTTAATCACGTTTTCTGGCTAATGTGAAGAGATAGACCGATTTTAACTGTTTTTTGTGATCACTGGAAATTCACAGATTCGGCGAATATATGATAATAGGGCGTAGCAAAAATATTTTTGGAGATATTTAAAAAAACATTTTGCAAAACTTTAATGGCGTTTTCTGGCTAAACTAGAAGAGATAGAGCGATTCTAAATGTTTTTTGTGATCACTGGGAATTCACAGATTCGGCAAATATATGATAATAGGGCGTAGCAAAAATATTTTTGGAGATATTTAAAAAAACATTTTGCAAAACTTTAAACGTGTTTTCTGGCTAAACTAGAAGAGATAAACCGATTCCAACTGTTTTTTGTGATCACTGGAAATTCACAGATTCGGCGCATATATGATAATAGGGTGTAGCAAAAATCTTTTTGGAGATATTTAAAAAAACATTTTGTAAAACTTTAAACGCGTGTTCTGGCTAAACTAGAAGAGATAGAGCGATTCTCACTGTTTTTTGTGATCACTGGGAATTCACAGATTCGGCGAATATATGATAATATGGCGTAGCAAAAATATTTTTGGAGATATTTAAAAAAACATTTTGCAAAACTTTAATCACGTTTTCTGGCTAAACTAGAAGAAATAGAGCGATTTTAACTGTTTTTTGTGATCACTGGGAATTCACAGATTCTGCCAATATCTGATAATAGGGTGTAGCAAAAATCTTTTTGGAGATATTTAAAAAAACATTTTGCAAAACTTTAATCACGTTTTCTGGCTAATGTAGAAGAGATAGACCGATTTTAACTGTTTTTTGTGATCACTGGGAATTCACAAATTCTGGCAATATATGATAATAGGGTGTAGCAAAAATATTTTTGGAGATATTTAAAAAAACATTTTGCAAAACTTTAAACGCGTTTTCTGGCTAAACTAGAAGAGATAGAGCGATTCTAACTGTCTTTTGTGATCACTGGGAATTCACAGATTCGGTGCATATATGATAATAGGCTGTATCAAAAATATTTTTGGACATATTTAAAAAAACATTTTGCAAAACTTTAATCACGTTTTCTGGCTAATGTAGAAGAGATAGACCGATTTTAACTGTTTTTTGTGATCACTGGAAATTCACAGATTCGGCGAATATATGATAATAGGGCGTAGCAAAAATATTTTTGGAGATTTTTAAAAAAAAGAAGATGTTTTTTGTGATCACTGGGAATTTACAGATTCGCATAATATATTATAATAGGGTGTAGCAAAAATATTTTTGGAGATATTTAAAAAAACATTTTGCAAAACTTTAATGGCGTTTTCTGGCTAAACTAGAAGAAATAGAGCGATTTTAATTGTTTTTTGTGATCACTGGAAATTCACAGATTCGGCGAATATATGATAATAGGGCGTAGCAAAAATATTTTTGGAGATTTTTAAAAAAAAGAAGATGTTTTTTGTGATCACTGGGAATTTACAGATTCGCATAATATATTATAATAGGGTGTAGCAAAAATATTTTTGGAGATATTTAAAAAAACATTTTGCAAAACTTTAATGGCGTTTTCTGGCTAAACTAGAAGAGATAGAGCGATTCCAACTGTTTTTTGTGATCACTGGGAATTCACAGATTCTGCCAATATCTGATAATAGGGTGGAGCAAAAATATTTTTTGAGATATTTAAAAAAACATTTTGCAAAACTTTAATCACGTTTTCTGGCTAATGTAGAAGAGATAGACCGATTTTAACTGTTTTTTGTGATCACTGGGAGTTCACAGATTCCGCCAATATATAATAATAGGGTGTAGCAAAAATATTTTTTGAGATATTTAAAAAATCTTTTGCAAAACTTTAAACGCGTTTTCTAGCTAAACTAGAAGAGATAGAGCAATTCTAACTGTTTTTTGTGATCACTGGGAGTTCACAGATTCCGCCAATATATGATAATAGGCTGTAGCAAAAAATATTTTTGGAGATATTTAAAAAAACATTTTGCAAAACTTTAAACGCGTTTTCTGGCTAAACTAGAAGAGATAGAGCAATTCTAACTGTTTTTTGTTATCACTGGGAATTCACAGATTCAGCGAATATATTATAATAGGCTGTAGCAAAAATATTTTTGGAGATATTTAAAAAATCTTTTGCAAAACTTTAAACGCGTTTTCTAGCTAAACTAGAAGAGATAGAGCAATTCTAACTGTTTTTTGTGATCACTGGGAGTTCACAGATTCCGCCAATATATGATAATAGGCTGTAGCAAAAATATTTTTGGAGATATTTAAAAAAATCTTTTGCAAAACTTTAAATGCGTTTTCTGGCTAAACTAGAAGAGAAATAGCGATTCTAACTGTTTTTTGTGATCACTGGGAGTTCACAGATTCCGCCAATATATGATAATAGGCTGTAGCAAAAATATTTTTAGAGATATTTAAAAAAACATTTTGCAAAACTTTAAACGCGTTTTCTGGCTAAACTAGAAGAGATAGAGCGATTCTAACTGTTTTTTGTGATCACTGGAAATTCACAGATTCGGCGAATATATGATAATAGGGCGTAGCAAAAATATTTTTGGAGATACTTAAAAAAACATTTTGCAAAACTTTAAACGCGTTTTCTGGCTAAACTAGAAGAGATAGACCGATTTTAACTGTTTTTTGTGATCACTGGGAATTCACAGATTCGGCGAATATATGATAATAGGGCGTAGCAAAAATGTTTTAGGAGATACTTAAAAAAACATTTTGCAAAACTTGAAATGCGTTTTCTGGCTAAACTAGAAGAGAAAGAGCGATTCTAACTGTTTTTTGTGATCACTGGGAGTTCAAAGATTCCGCCAACATATGATAATAGGCTGTAGCAAAAATATTTTTGGAGATATTTAAAAAAATCTTTTGCAAAACTTTAAATGCGTTTTCTGGCTAAACTAGAAGAGATAGAGCGATTCTAACTGTTTTTTGTGATCACTGGGAGTTCACAGATTCCGCCAATATATGATAATAGGCTGTAGCAAAAATATTTTTAGAGATATTTAAAAAAACATTTTGCAAAACTTTAAACGCGTTTTATGGCTAAACTAGAAGAGATAGAGCGATTTTAACCGTTTTTTGTGATCACTGGGAGTTCACAGATTCGGCGAATATATTATAATAGGGTGTAGCAATAATATTTTTGGAGATATTTATAAAAATCTTTTGCAAAATTTTAAACGCGTTTTCTTGCTAAACTAGAAGAGATAGAGCAATTCTAACTGTTTTTTGTGATCACTGGGAGTTCACAGATTCCGCCAATATATGATAATAGGCTGTAGCAAAAATATTTTTAGAGATATTTAAAAAAACATTTTGCAAAACTTTAAACGCGTTTTCTGGCTAAACTAGAAGGGATAGAGCGATTTTAAACCGTTTTTTGTGATCACTGGGAGTTCACAGATTCCGCCAATATATGATAATAGGCTGTAGCAAAAATATTTTTAGAGATATTTAAAAAAACATTTTGCAAAACTTTAAACGCGTTTTCTGGCTAAACTAGAAGGGATAGAGCGATTTTAACCGTTTTTTGTGATCACTGGGAGTTCACAGATTCCGCCAATACATGATAATAGGCTGTAGCAAAAATATCTTTTGCAAAACTTTAAATGCGTTTTCTGGCTAAACTAGAAGAGATAGAGCGATTTTAACTGTTTTTTGTGATCACTGGGAGTTCACAGATTCCGCCAATATATGATAATAGGGCGTAGCAAAAATATTTTTGGAGATATTTAAAAAAATTTTTTTGCAAAATTTTAAATGCGTTTTCTGGCTAAACTAGAAGAAATAGAGCGATTCTAGCTTTTTTTTGTGATCACTGGGAATTTACAGATTCGCCCAATATTAAATAAGCAAAAATATTTTTCGAGATATTTAAAAAAACATTTTGTAAAACTTTAAACGCGTTTTATAGCTAAACTAGAAGAGATAGAACGATTATAACTGTTTTTTGTGATCACTGGGAGTTCACAGATTCCGCCAATATATGATAATAGGCTGTAGCAAAAATATTTTTGGAGATATTTAAAAAAATCTTTTGCAAAATTTTAAATGCTTTTTCTGGCTAAACTAGAAGAGATAGAGCGATTTTAACCGTTTTTTGTGATCACTGGGAGTTCACAGATTCCGCCAATATATGATAATAGGCTGTAGCAAAAATATTTTTAGAGATATTTAAAAAAACATTTTGCAAAACTTTAAACGCGTTTTCTGGCTAAACTAGAAGGGATAGAGCGATTTTAACCGTTTTTTGTGATCACTGGGAGTTCACAGATTCCGCCAATACATGATAATAGGCTGTAGCAAAAATATCTTTTGCAAAACTTTAAATGCGTTTTCTGGCTAAACTAGAAGAGATAGAGCGATTTTAACTGTTTTTTGTGATCACTGGGAGTTCACAGATTCCGCCAATATATGATAATAGGGCGTAGCAAAAATATTTTTGGAGATATTTAAAAAAATTTTTTTGCAAAATTTTAAATGCGTTTTCTGGCTAAACTAGAAGAAATAGAGCGATTCCAACTATTTTTTGTGATCACTGGGAGTTCACAGATTCCGCCAATATATGATAATAGGCTGTAGCAAAAATATTTTTGGAGATTTATAAAAATCTTTTGCAAAATTTTAAATGCGTTTTCTGGCTAAACTAGAAGAGATAGAGCGATTTTAACTGTTTTTTGTGATCACTGGGAATTCACAGATTCCGCCAATATATGATAATAGGCTGTGGCAAAAATATTTTTGGAGATATTTATAAATATCTTTTGCAAAATTTTAAATGCGTTTTCTGGCTAAACTAGAAGAAATAGAGCGATTCCAACTGTTTTTTGTGATCACTGGGAGTTCACAGATTCCGCCAATATATGATAATAGGCTGTAGCAAAAATATTTTTGGAGATATTTATAAAAATCTTTTGCAAAATTTTAAATGCGTTTTCTGGCTAAACTAGAAGAGATAGAGCGATTTTAACTGTTTTTTGTGATCACTGGGAATTCACAGATTCCGCCAATATATGATAATAGGCTGTGGCAAAAATATTTTTGGAGATATTTATAAAAATCTTTTGCAAAATTTTAAATGCGTTTTCTGGCTAAACTAGAAGAGATAGAGCGATTTTAACTGTTTTTTTGTGATCACTGGGAATTTACAGATTCGCATAATATATTATAATAGGGTGTAGCAAAAATATTTTTGGAGATATTTAAAAAAAATCTTTTGCAAAACTTTAAACGCGTTTTCTGGCTGAACTAGTAGAAATAGAACGATTTTAAGTGTTTTTTGTGATCACTGGGAGTTCACAGATTCCGCCGATATATGATAATAGGCTGTAGCAAAAATATTTTTGGAGATATTTATAAAATCTTTTGCAAAACTTTAAACGCGTTTTCTAGCTAAACTAGAAGAGATAGAGCGATTCGAACTGTTTTTTGTGATCACTGGGAGTTCACAGATTCCGCCAATATATGATAATAGGCTGTAGCAAAAATATTTTTGGAGATATTTATAAAAATCTTTTGCAAAATTTTAAATGCGTTTTCTGGCTAAACTAGAAGAGATAGAGCGATTTTAACTGTTTTTTTGTGATCACTGGGAATTTACAGATTCGCATAATATATTATAATAGGGTGTAGCAAAAATATTTTTGGAGATATTTAAAAAAAATCTTTTGCAAAACTTTAAACGCGTTTTCTGGCTGAACTAGTAGAAATAGAACAATTTTAAGTGTTTTTTGTGATCACTGGGAGTTCACAGATTCCGCCGATATATGATAATAGGCTGTAGCAAAAATATTTTTGGAGATATTTATAAAATCTTTTGCAAAACTTTAAACGCGTTTTCTAGCTAAACTAGAAGAGATAGAGCGATTCGAACTGTTTTTTGTGATCACTGGGAATTTACAGATTCGCATAATATATTATAATAGGGTGTAGCAAAAATATTTTTGGAGATATTTAAAAAAAATCTTTTGCAAAACTTTAAACGCGTTTTCTTTCTGAAATAGTAGAGATAGAACGATTTTAAGTGTTTTTTGGGATCACTGGGAGTTCACAGATTCCGCCAATATATGATAATAGGCTGTAGCAAAAATATTTTTGGAGACGTTTTCTGGCTAAACTAGAAGAGATAGACCGATTTTAACTGTTTTTTGTGATCAGTGGGAATTCACAGATTCGGCGAATATATGATAATAGGGCGTGGCAAGGATATTTTTGGAGATATTTAAAAAAACATTTTGCAAAACTTTAAACGCGTTTTCTTTCTGAAATAGTAGAGATAGAACGATTTTAAGTGTTTTTTGGGATCACTGGGAGTTCACAGATTCCGCCAATATATGATAATAGGCTTTAGCAAAAATATTTTTGGAGACGTTTTCTGGCTAAACTAGAAGAGATGGAGCGATTTTAACTGTTTTTTGTGATCACTGGGAGTTCACAGATTCGGCGAATATATGATAATAGGGCGTAGCAAAAATATTTTTGGAGATATTTAAAAAAACATTTTGCAAAACTTTAAACGCGCTTTCTGGCAAAACTAGAAGAGATAGACCGATTTTAACTGTTTTTTGTGATCACTGGGAATTCACAGATTCGGCGAATATATGATAATAGGGCGTGGCAAGAATATTTTTGGAGATATTTAAAAAAACATTTTGCAAAACTTTAAACGCGTTTTCTTTCTGAAATAGTAGAGATAGAACGATTTTAAGTGTTTTTTGGAATCACTGGGAGTTCACAGATTCCGCCAATATATGATAATAGGCTGTAGCAAAAATATTTTTGGAGACGTTTTCTGGCTAAACTAGAAGAGATGGAGCGATTTTAACTGTTTTTTGTGATCACTGGGAGTTCACAGATTCCGCCAATATATGATAATAGGCTGTAGAGAAAATATTTTTGGAGATATTTAAAAAAACATTTTGCAAAACTTTAAACGCGTTTTCTGGCTAAACTAGAAGAGATAGACCGATTTTAACTGTTTTTTGTGATCACTGGGAATTCACAGATTCGGCCAATATCTGATAATAGGGTGTAGCAAAAATATTTTTGGAGATATTTAAAAAAACATTTTGCAAAACTTTAAACGCGTTTTCTGGCTAAACTAGAAGAGATAGAGCGATTTTAACTGTTTTTTGTGATCACTGGGAATTCACAGATTCGGCGAATATATGATAATAGGGCGTAGCAAAAATATTTTTGGAGATATTTAAAAAAACATTTTGAAAACTTTAAACGCGTTTTCTGGCAAAACTAGAAGAGATAGACCGATTTTAACTGTTTTTTGTGATCACTGGGAATTCACAGATTCGGCGAATATATGATAATAGGGCGTGGCAAAAATATTTTTGGAGATATTTAAAGAAACATTTTGCAAAACTTTAAACGCGTTTTCTGGCTAAACTAGAAGAGATAAACCGATTTTAACTGTTTTTTGTGATCACTGGGAATTCACAGATTCGGCGAATATATGATAATAGGGCGTGGCAAGAATATTTTTGGAGATATTGAAAAAAACATTTTGCAAAACTTTAAACGCGTTTTCTGGCTAAACTACAAGAGATAGACCGATTCCAACTGTTTTTTGTGATCACTAGGAATTCACAGATTCGGCGAATATATGATAATAGGGCGTAGCAAAAATATTTTTGGAGATATTTAAAAAAACATTTTGCAAAACTTTAAACGCGTTTTCTGGCAAAACTAGAAGAGATAGACCGATTTTAACTGTTTTTTGTGATCACTGGGAATTCACAGATTCGGCGAATATATGATAATAGGGCGTGGCAAAAATATTTTTGGAGATATTTAAAAAAACATTTTGCAAAACTTTAAACGCGTTTTCTGGCAAAACTAGAAGAGATAGACCGATTTTAACTGTTTTTTGTGATCACTGGGAATTCACAGATTCGGCGAATATATGATAATAGGGCGTGGCAAAAATATTTTTGGAGATATTTAAAGAAACATTTTGCAAAACTTTAAACGCGTTTTCTGGCTAAACTAGAAGAGATAGAGCGATTTTAACTGTTTTTTGTGATCACTGAGAATTCACAGATTCGGCGAATATATGATAATAGGGCGTAGCAAAAATATTTTTGGAGATATTTAAAGAAACATTTTGCAAAACTTTAAACGCGTTTTCTGGCTAAACTAGAAGAGATAAACCGATTTTAACTGTTTTTTGTGATCACTGGGAATTCACAGATTCGGCGAATATATGATAATAGGGCGTGGCAAGAATATTTTTGGAGATATTGAAAAAAAACATTTTGCGAAACTTTAAACGCGTTTTCTGGCTAAACTAGAAGAGATAAACCGATTTTAACTGTTTTTTGTGTTCACTGGGAATTCACAGATTCGGCGAATATATGATAATAGGGCGTGGCAAGAATATTTTTGGAGATATTGAAAAAAACATTTTGCAAAACTTTAAACGCGTTTTCTGGCAAAACTAGAAGAGATAGACCGATTTTAACTGTTTTTTGTGATCACTGGGAATTCACAGATTCGGCGAATATATGATAATAGGGCGTAGCAAAAATATTTTTGGAGATATTTAAAAAAACATTTTGCAAAACTTTAAACGCGTTTTCTGGCAAAACTAGAAGAGATAGAGCGATTCTAGCTTTTTTTTGTGATCACTGGGAATTTACAGATTCGCCCAATATATTATAATAGGGTGTAGCAAAAATATTTTTGGAGATTTTTAAAAAAAATCTTTTGCCAAACTTTAAACGCGTTTTCTGGCTTAACTAGTAGAGATAGAACGATTTTAAGTGTTTTTTGTGATCACTGGGATTTCACAGATTCCGCCAATATATGATAATAGGCTGTAGCAAAAATATTTTTGGAGATATTTAAAAAAATCTTTTGCAAAACTTTAAATGCGTTTTCTGGGTAAACTAGAAGAAATAGAGAGATTTTAACTTTTTTTTGTGATCACTGGGAGTTCACAGATTCCGCCAATTTATGATAATAGGCTGTAGCAAAAATATTTTTGGAGATATTTGAAAAAACATTTTGCAAAACATTAATCGCGTTTTCTGGCTAAGCTAGAAGAGATAGAGCGATTCCAACTGTTTTTTGTGATCACTGGGAATTCATAGATTCGGCGAATATATGATAATAGGCTGTAGAGAAAATATTTTTGGAGATATTTAAAAAAATCTTTTGCAAAACTTTAAATGCGTTTTCTGGCTAAACTAGAAGAGATAGAGCGATTCTGACTTTTTTTTGCGATCACTGGGAATTCACAGATTCTGCCAATATATGATAATAGGGCGTAGGAAAAATATTTTTAGAGATATTGAAAAAAACATTTTGCAAAACATTAATTGCGTTTTCTGGCTAAACTAGAAGAGATAGAGCGATTCCAACTGTTTTTGTGATCACTGGGAATTCATAGATTCGGCGAATATATGATAATAGGCTGTAGAGAAAATATTTTTGGAGATATTTAAAAAAATCTTTTGCAAAACTTTAAATGCGTTTTCTGGCTAAACTAGAAGAGATAGAGCGATTCTGACTTTTTTTTGCGATCACTGGGAATTCACAGATTCTGCCAATATATGATAATAGGGCGTAGGAAAAATATTTTTAGAGATATTGAAAAAAACATTTTGCAAAACATTAATCGCGTTTTCTGGCTAAACTAGAAGAGATAGAGCGATTCCAACTGTTTTTTGTGATCACTGGGAATTCATAGATTCGGCGAATATATGATAATAGGCTGTAGCAAAAATATTTTTGGAGATATTTAAAAAAACATTTTGCAAAACATTAATCGCGTTTTCTGGCTAAACTAGAAGAGATAGAGCGATTCTGACTTTTTTAGCGATCACTGGGAATTCACAGATTCTGCCAATATATGATAATAGGGTGTAGGAAAAATATTTTTAGAGATATTGAAAAAAACATTTTGCAAAACTTTAAACGCGTTTTCTGGCTAAACTAGAAGAGATAGAGCGATTTTAACTGTTTTTTGTGATCACTGGGAGTTCACAGATTCCGCCAATATATGATAATAGGCTGTAGAGAAAATATTTTTGAGATATTTAAAAAAATCTTTTGCAAAACTTTAAATGCGTTTTCTGGCTAAACTAGAAGAGATAGAGCGATTTTAACTGTTTTTTGTGATCACTGGGAGTTCACAGATTCCGCCAATATATGATAATAGGCTGTAGAGAAAATATTTTTGGAGATATTTAAAAAAATCTTTTGCAAAACTTTAAATGCGTTTTCTGGCTAAACTAGAAGAGATAGAGCGATTCTAACTGTTTTTTGTGATCACTGGGAATTCACAGATTCGGCGAATATATGATAATAGGGCGTAGCAAAAATATTTTTGGAGATATTTAAAAAAACATTTTGCAAAACTTTAAACGCGTTTTCTGGCTAAACTAGAAGAGATAGACCGATTTTAACTGTTTTTTGTGATCACTGGGAATTCACAGATTCGGCGAATATATGATAATAGGGCGTGACAAAAATATTTTTGGAGATATTTAAAAAAACATTTTGCAAAACTTTAAACGCGTTTTCTGGCTAAACTAGAAGAGATAGGCCGATTTTAACTGTTTTTTGTGATCACTGGGAATTCACAGATTCGGCCAATATCTGATAATAGGGTGTAGCAAAAATATTTTTCGAGATATTTAAAAAACTTTTTGTAACACTTTAAACGCGTTGTCTACCTAAACTAGAAGAGATAGAGCGATTCTAACTGTTTTTTGTGATCACTGGGAATTCACAGATTCGGCCGATGTATGATAATAGGATGTAGCAAAAATATTTTTGGAGATATTTAAAAAAAATCTTTTGCAAAACTTTAAACGCGTTTTCTGGCTGAACTAGTAGAGATAGAACGATTTTAAGCGTTTTTTGTGATCACTGGGAGTTCACAGATTCCGCCAATATATGATAATAGGGCGTAGCAAAAATATTTTTGGAGATATTTAAAAAAATCTTTTGCAAAACTTTAAATGCGTTTTCTGGCTAAACTAGAAGAGATAGAGCGATTTTAACTGTTTTTTGTGATCTCTGGGAATTCACGGATTCTGCCAATATATGATAATAGGGTGTAGCAAAAATATTTTTGGAGATATTTAAAAAAACATTTTGCAAAACTTTAAACGCGTTTTCTGGCTAAACTAGAAGAGATAGAGCGATTCTGACTGTTTTTGCGATCACTGGGAATTCACAGATTCTCCAGCATCGGGGCCACAAAGCCCTTGTGACTCGATCGACTCGAGGGTAGCAATGACGCTATATTGAAGACTTTTATTTGACAGTATATTCCGAGGGGTCCAGATTTATCTGAAATTACTTTTATATTAATATATTTTAATACCAATATATAACAGTGATGACAGCATATGTAATGACAATATATATAATTTGTTTGTTCAATTTATTCCTCCACTGTTTATCCATAAGTGCTGATAATTTTATATTTAAAATAATGTTCTAAGTTAAATATTTGATCCTTTTTATCGTGGCTTCTCTAATGAATTGTATAATTAATTTTAATTACCTACTTCTGACATAAATTTTATGCATTTTGGTATGTGTATTCGCTGAATACACATTTACAGTCTATTTATATAAGGCATTAAATTGACGCTTCTCATTACAATTTATGAAATTATGTATATGTGCAAAATAGAATTAATTTTTGGGAATTTCTTATTACAAAATAAAGTTAGTAAATTTTATTAAGAAGTCGTTACAATGTCATAAAAGTCAAAATGGTAGTTTCAATTGTTTAGTAAAGAATATACACGGAAAAAAATAAATACATGGAAATTATTTTTCTTTGTTTAATTAATTATGAATTTAGCTCTTATTTAAAAGGAATCCAGTGGTTTTTTTTAGTATTAGTGATTATTATTAATATTTTAAATAATTGAAAATAATTAAGTGCAAAAGAGTGTACACTACATTTTAGAGTCTGCAAATCATGATATGGTTTTAAGTCAAGTAATAACTTCAAAGTTAATGATATTTGAAATAATTAAATTTGAATATTCATTTATTAATATAGAGAATATTTTAGTTACTTTTGATTAATATTTGTTTTGTGCTAGCACTACCATTAAATTCTTTTCAATTCTTATCAGACCATATTTAATAAGTTTTTTTGGGGGTAATCTTTGACTGATAATTAAAAATTTTTATTTTTTCAAAAATGTAATATTAAAATTTAAACTTATTTCATTTTATTTATTTTATTTTTATCTCATTATATTTAAAACATTGAAAAAAAAATTATTTTCTAGTTATCTTAAGTTTGAAAACGCGATGAAAATTAATTTTGCTTTATTTTTGTTTCACATTTCTATCCAAAAATATCCAACTTCTATCCAAATACAATGAATTCTATCCAAAAATAAGTTAACATCAAATTTAGGTTTTATTTAAGAGCACGTTATTATTGAGCAAATCTGGTAACAGTAGAGTGGCATACAGTTCGTCCAAAAAGGGCATACACCAAAGTGCACAAAAATGTACATTTTGCACTGGAAAAATGCCTCTCACAACCACCAAATGTGCACATTCCAAGAGTAACGACCTCTTTCCAAAATAAGGCAATTTTCATACAAAAAAAAACAACACTCATGACTTTTCAACAAAATAAGTCCTTAATATTCCAATTCTCTCATTTTTTCCCCTTTCATGTTATTAAATTAGAAAATGGAATAAAAAAATATATATGTAATTCGTAACTGTATAGTACATTATTTTGATTACGATATTTGAAATAAACTGTAATAATAGAATAATAAAATGCAACAGAACTTTTCCGTATCTGGGAATGCATAACATAATATATAGATAAACAATAGACATACAGACTGTAATTTTCAATAACTCAGAACAAAAATATTAACAACAAACTTCTATATTTTTTTTGGCATCAAATGCTATAGCAAAAAAAAATTATGATCCTTAAAAAAAATTTTGATTTCAAGTGTAGGTATTTTTTATGTTTTTATTTTCTATTTTTATCTTTTATATTCTATATTTTGACGATTTTTAATATTATAAAATAAAATATGAAAAAAATAAAATAAATAATTTAGGTTTTCCCAAGTGACTTTAGGTATCCCTATCAAAAAAAAAACAAACAAATAAAAATAATAATAAAAAGAAACACGGGGAAAAAAATAAGGGCTAAGGACGAACATGAAATCAAAATAAAACAATGAAATTAAAGCAAAAAAAATAAACTGTTTTATTGCTGCAGGCATTGTTATCATAACATTATTTTAATACTCTCCAACCGGATCTTATGTTACTCGTTGGAATGAAAATGTTTTTTTTTTGCTTTTCTTACGTTCCTCTTATCTTGTCTTGTTATTTTCTTGGTTATGCATCCGTAAATTATTGATTTCTTAAGGTATTTTAAATTTCATTTTCTACTTATCATTAAAATAATTTTAGTTTTAAAAAAATGTCCACTATATACGTAGAAAAACGTTGACTTTTAATTTTATTTGGAAAAAACACTTGAAATGAAATTGAAAACTAAGAGTTTCATGAATGTAAAATTTCAATAATTAGAATGCACGAAACAATACGATTCCTGACATCGGAATTTGCAACAATATTGTAATACAGCACAATTCAGCAATTATTACTTATTAGTACTAATTCAGGTTAATTACATAGTAGCTCAGTAGCAGTTGAGTCGGAGATTAATAGTGCAATATTTAGCATAGATTCGCTGTAATCATGCACTTTAAGTGAATAAGTACATGAAATTGTTTTTAACATATTTTTTATAATAATTTATATAATAAGTAGATGACCGGCAACCAATTACGGGTAAATAACTGAATTCACATCTAATGTTAACTTTATCTATTCAGCTATTAAAATTATATAGGTGAATAAGTCATCATATAGTTGAATAAATCTCCATTATCGTTCTTGTTTTATTTTTTAAGAGTTTTATTTTATTGGTGTATAGAGAGTATTTACTTCAGTTTTTTCTCCCCATCACTAAAGATTATTTAATTATATTGGAATGGCAATCAATATCATATTAAAAGTAGAAAAAAAACACATGTAAAGGAATGTTAAACTTCTTTCAGGTAAATTTTTTAAAATTCAAGCATTGATATTTTTAAAATATTTTCTCATAAAATCAAAGTTCTCTCTTTGAATTTTCTAGACATTTAAATCCGGCGTACCTTTAAAATACTCTTTACGAAATCAAAATTTTATGTTTTTTTTGTTTTTGGACTGAGAGTGGTCGAGAATGACCTTTTTCACTGTATCTTTCCTTTAAATTCTCAATTTTTTTATTTTTCTCGTTCCTTTGCTATTTTTCTCATTATTATTTTGTCATTTATGACTTTTTATCATAATAATTTCTAACCGAATCAAATAAAAATATTTTTATTTTATTTCAATACTTTTTTTCTCTCTTTTATTTTGATTTTATTATTTTTTTTTTCGTCATTATATTCATCTCTAGGCAGTGTTGAGAAAATGTCCTTTTTTTTTATTTGAGTTCCCAGGATTTTGTTTTATATTTATTTTTTTTTTGGTTTGTTTTTTTTTTTTTTTTTGGTAAATTATCGTTTTTATACATTTTGAAGGGTTGAATAAATTATTATCATTTGTTTCAACGAAAAAAAAATAAAAATAAATTAATGGGTTTTCATATTTTAAGAATTTGATTTTTTTTACTGTTATTATTTTTTCTTAATTTTTTTCGCAGCATTTGAAATATCAGATATAAAACTCGTCAAAGATTTTTGGAAATATTCGGTAATTTATTTAAAATTTTCATAAAATTTTAAATATAATTGCAGATTTTCAAATAATTAGTAGAATTAAGGCAGGGTTAAGACTCTGAGGAGAGGAAATTTTCAATGAGAATAAACGCAATGGGATCAAATTGTGGTTGTAGTAAATTTTTTAATTCTTGGAATTAAATTCATACAAATCATTTCTAATTCATTATTATATTAAATTTATGGTAATAGTTGACGATTCGGTTTATGACAAAAATTTCTGGAATGTCGTATCTCGGGGACATTTTACAAGACTTTGCACTCAATTTAATTTCATTTGTATGTAACAAGAAACTTAATACACCTAATATTGCAAGTTGTCGAACTCTCCCTCATTGATAAAAATAATAATTGTTTTCCGCACTCGACTTTCTCAAATTGCTTAATTATAACAAATAAGATCGCTTCCATAATCAGTTCTTTGAAAAATTGATTAAATTTCCAATTTTTTTTTTTAAATATTTTTTTATATATAAATTTCATAAGTAATTTTCACTTTATTCCATTTTTGAAATAATAATTAACATTTATATTTCGTATTCAATATAATAAACTGTCATTTTTTGTAATTAACTCCTTTCAGCAACTTTAGAAATTTAAAATTTTTAACATAATTAATATTCTATTAATATTTTTTAATTGAATTTAATCATAATTATTATATAGTTAATTGAAAATAAGGTAGTAAACTTTATTAATTAAAAAGTTTATTTTTTAAAAATTTAACAATATTTTAATTGGAAATAAAATGTTTTAAAAATAGAATTTTAAATAAATAAAACCAACATTCTTAGTAAAATTTTTATTAAAAATGGTTAATTAGTAATTATATTTAAGTGCTTTTAATAATATTTTATCCCTAAAATTATGCAATGAAATTTGTTACACCACAAAATGGCTGACAATGTATGTATGCAGTAGATTCTTACATAATATTATGTAAGGATTTCAGTATTATAAATTTTATAAATAGGTTGGGGTTACATTAAATTTTCTGCAGTCAATATATTGTGATGTTCAGAAGAAAATTATTAAATATGAAAAAATTTAATTATAAATTTTGTAGTTAAAAGCAAAAACTGTTTAAGTTGAGTTTAATCAACTAATCATGTGTGCCAATAAATTTATTGCGGACCGTGTTCTGCAGTACTCTTCTATTTCTTTTTAAACTGCCTCTGCACCACACTTCTTTCGGTGTACCTACTATCTTCTTTCCCTTGGAATTTTATTTTGGGGACTTCCCTTGAATGTTATTCTCTAGCCTTATGAGGATATAACTGATCCATTTCTATTTTCTCTTCTTTATTTGGATTTCTAGGAGTTCCTGTCCTGTCGCTTCTCAGAGCTCTGAGTTCCAGATTATTCTCGAACAGAATGCCTCGTATATAAGTCTTAAGCATTTGTTTATGAAGACTTACATTTTGTTTGTGCAGTTTTTCTTTATACTTCCATATAAGAGCACCGATTTTAGGCAGGTGTTTAATATTCGTATTTTGAGCCACTAGTCAAGTTGCGTTGTCTCCAGCCAGACCGTTCAGAGCCTTCTAAACCTTATTATCGTAAGTTTTATACGGTTCTTCATGTCTTTTTCAGTACCTCAGTAATTAAATCAGAAAATAGGGAGGATTTTTTGAAAATTTTCAATTTGAAGCTCATAGTTTACTAGACCGAGAATTTTATCTGAATTTGATGAATGATCTAGTCAATTCACATTACTGACTTCACAGTTACTCAATTGTCAATGGAATTTTAAAAAGCTGTATGTTTTTTTCCTATTAAATCCATCTTGTAACTTGATTTATTCGAAATCTATTTTATTTGACTTTACATGTTTTTTCTTCTAAATCTTAATTGAGAATTTTCTTACTAGATTGTGCTGTAAATTGTAATAAGCGCCATAAATGTTCATTTTTTCTTTAAAAATAAACTTAATCTTAATAAAATAAATATAAAATATAAATTAGGAAGATAAATTAAATTACAAGAATTAGCACTCTTGTTAGTTTAAAATGTTTGTGCTTATGTATTAATGTTTACGAACAAGTATTTAATGACATACCGCCACGTAGGCTTTTAAGACCAACAAGGTGCTCTACTGTAATTTTATATAAATATATTTTGTAATCATTAAAATTTTCCTATAAAATTAAAGATTATCTCTATAATTTTTACCTATTTTTAAATATAAATTTTACTATTATTATTACCTATGTTGTTGTTTTTTTTAGATATTTTCCTATCCCATACTGTTCTAAAAGGATACATGAAACACAGGATTTTTTATGGCGTTTTACATCATAATTTTTCCTTAAGAATTTTTTTTATACTTTTTGATTTTTATTTGTTTGTTATTTATATTTTTCCAATAAAGTTATCCGCCAGTTTGTCACCATATATTTTATAGTTCTTCTTTTCTCTCCCTATAAAAAAAGAAATGAGCCACCAAATGCCAAGTACAAAATACAGCTGGGTTGTTATGAATTGGTGTAGCAAAAATAAAAATCTCTTAACATAAATATGGTGTAATTTATGTTCATATATCATAAAAGCACCTTTAAGTCATTTTCACTTTGCTTGTGATATGTTCATTATAATGTACATACACACAAATAACCAAACCAATAATATTCTACGTACATGTACAGCGTTAAATAGTATGAAAGAAAATGGTATATATAAAGCTAACAAGGTGCTAACCATAAAAATCTGAAGTGGCAAAAAATATATCAGAAAAAATATCAAAAATATTATAATAATAAAGTACCTATATTATACAGGTACACATACAAATTCACCGAAGGTATGACAATGTAAAATGATTATTTAGCTGAATGAATGGATCATCGCAGAATTTATAAAGCGAATAATATTTTTGTATGAACGTAATTTTTCATTTGCATGTATGTAATATTGTGAATATATCTATATTTATAGTGAGACAAAGTCATACATGCAAAGCAACATAAAAACAGAATATTATTTTTACTCACGTTGTCATCATTCACGAGCAATAATAAAATAATGATAACTGGATTGTCAGCTGGCAAGAATATTACTGTCTATGGGCAGTAGTACTTCCATCCCATATCAAATGAAAGAAACTATATTGAAGCTATTGACTAAATAATTAATGTAACATATAGTTACCTGTCTAACGTCATAGAAGTTGAAATCCGCCTTAATTATGTCCTGGTATGGTTGACAGTTCTAATGTACTGTTCCATTTGTTGCCGCCATTCTGAACTGAAAAATTTTCAACTTTTTTATCACCCATTCAAAAACTTACAATTTTGAAAACGTTGAACTAAGGCTCGTTTACAAGAGGGTTCTAACATGTGAATAGCACGCTCGCAATGCTATAAAAATGTGTTCGAACTTAATGACTATAAGCTATGATGTAACTTCATACTCTTCTGACAAAAACGTTTCCCACACCAGGACCTACTTTGATAGCTGCTAAAGCTGTTTTTGTGCGATATATTTAGGGCGTTCGTACATTTTTACTATTCTTAAAATTTTGTTTTAATAAAATGTTAACCCCAATTTAATTTTAATAAAATGTTAACCCCAATGAAGATATGGAGGAAAGCTAGATTGATGCCTGACCTCGACAGGTGGGTTGGGCGTGGGCATGACAAAGGTAATTTTTACATCACGCAGTTTTTGTCGGGCATAGATATTTTCGGGCCTACCTTCACGGGATGGGAAGGTTGAATGCAGGCACTGCGGCGGAGCGGAAGAAACCGTCTTCCACACTTCTTTCGAACGTAGCGTTGAAGAAACGGAACGGCGAGCCTTAGAAACAGCCATCGGAATAATGATTCCGGGGAACATCGTGGGAAGAATGCTAGAGAGCGAGGATAATTGGGTCGTAATAGCGAAATACATAAAAATGTTGTTACGCAAGAAGAAGAGACTGAAATATCTAGAGGAGAAACAGCAAAATTTAGGATGCGTAAAAATCAAAAAGAGGAGAATTAAAAATAAATATAGGTTTCATCATAAAAGAGAGGGGTGCGGTCCAATCTGAAGTAATGCGAAAAGTTCTGGATTGGATCCACCGTGCGATAGTGGGTGTTTTTCTCGGTAGGAGTCCGACAGTATTGAGGTGTGCGAAACCATCTCATTATCCAGGAAGGGTTTCACCTACTTGTCCACGTAAACTAAAAAACAAAAAACCCCAATATACAAAATTTTCATTGAAAGAGAAAAGTGTATACGACGTTAACCTTAAGCCAAGAGCATGTTGAGTGGCACGCATATTACGGCTTTTTTTGTTTTTATTGTATTTGCCGTATAATATAATCTAAACCTACCTATGTATTTGTATAAGATTAATAGAAAAAAATTGAAATTTTTTACTAAAGTCATCAACGATTTCGTCAGCTTTTTGTTTCGTTTTTTTTTCTTTTAATCACAACATTACAAAAAAATGAGCAATGAATATCTATTGAAAAATCAATGGTGTATCATTAGAGATGCAATTCAAAGATGAGCTTATGTGGCGATAAAGTGAAAAAATATAAAAGTTTTTTTTTCATTTTTAAGCATTTTTAACTTTTCGTTTTAGTGCTTTTAAGCATAGAAAAAAAATTATGATGATTTAGTCTTTTTGTGGTGCATTTAAGTGGTCTAATAAAAGATATAACGAGTTTGCCAAGAAATTGGAAAAAAAAAGTCTTGAATTTCAAAAGTCTTTATATACGTAAGCGAAATTTTTAAGAATTTAATTAAAAATCCTTAACTAAGCAATAATGATTGAATGGTTTCAGTATTGACTCCAGCAATATGAAATTATAAAGCGTAAAATGTAATTACTTTAAAACTTTTACGCTTGTATAACAACGTAGTTCGTACTCTATGTAATAAAAATAGTTATTATAAATCTATAGGATTACCCAAAGCTAAATCAAAATTATTACTGAAATTTATTTTAAAGTTCTCATGTTTTTATAGGATTTCTGTCTTAAAAAAATTCTATTATGATTATCTCTTCTTCAATGGCTCTTCTTTAACTCGCTCCCCAATTATAATTGAAAATCCTAATCTCTTTTAATATACTATTTTCTCCTTTTGTAAATTCCTCACGTTTGTTTTTATTTTTTTTTTATATATTTTTTATTCTGGTATATCTCTTGTGAGAGGAAAATACTATTTTAATTTTAAATACTCTAACGATAGTGCAACACGACAAACACTACAACAAGAGAGAAAGAAAAAAGAATTGATTGTTTTATTTTTCCCAAACAACAATAATAACCATTATGATTATAATGACAGTAATATGATTTTCAGTATGACAACAAAATATAATGTATCCCTATGGAAAACTCTGACGGTGAATTCTAAAAGAAGTAAAGTTGCATAGCTGTCATTTTTAATATAATTTTTTGTTCAATTTTTGTTTTTTGTTTTTCCTATTATATGAACTTTTTTTGAATGATAAATTTTACTGATATCCCAAAGTTTTGTTAACGTTTTGAAAAACATTAGAGTTTTAATTGTATAAAAGAATGAATCGATTGGGAGAAAATTTTAAGTAGTTTCACTCTATCGGAATAAATGCAGATACTGAAGGAAGACATTCTGAATATGTGTGAGTCAGAAAAACATACTTCTCTTCAGAGTTACAAGCAAAGCTACACTATTTGTATAGTATGACAGCCGAGGCGGGACTCAAAGTGAATGGCAATAAAACCAAATTGATCAGCATAAACACGTCAATCTAGTCCCATTAAACGTCAGTTCAAGATCAGTAGAAGATATGCTAAGTTTCAACTATCCTGGTCACAAAAGAATATGTAGAAAACCGGTTAAAATTCACTAGAATGGTGTTTGGTAGACTATGAGCGATCTTAAGAAAGACAAAGTTGTAAATATGCGTCACAAATGTAAACTAGGTGTTTTTATATCTGGCCATAAACAAAAATATACATCGGCAGAAATAAAAAATAAGGTCAAAAACAATTTGCAATGGCGGAGCTTTGTACTGGCCCTATGCTCACACACTATCAAAGAAGGAAGTATAATCAGAAAAATTAAAAGCAATCAAAATATAAATGACAACACAGAGTTTAATCTAATTACTAACTATACATAAATTTGAGTCTTTGAAAACTATTTAGAGCAAAATGAGGCGATCTAGGCTTATTTTGAGCAATTTTTTTGATTATTAATGATTTGTTAAATTGAATGGAATAAAAGAATGGGAAAGAATTCTCTCTTGTATGGGAGAGAATAAATACTGATGGCGACATTAAATCTAATAATTTGCTGCTTTAATTAAAATTAATAAAGAAAGTCTAACTTTCACTCATGGGTTTTTAAAGTCTATAATTTATTTATCTGTTGAAGAAAGAGTTTAGTGAATTTTAAATAATAATTATTTACGTTTTAGGAAAACAGTATCTTAGAATTGCCTGAATCAACTACTAGTAAAATAATCTGGAATATAATACAATAGTACTGTTATTTTCCATAGTTATAGTTCTTGTTTACTTCATACTTATTTTTAAGGACAACTTTTATCCTTTTGATCTTTTAAATGTTTGAAGCCCATCTGAACTATACAAAACAATAAAAAATAACAAGAAAAACAAAACCAAAATTACAACAAAAAAACAAAAAAAATAACACATAACGTATAAAGAATTTCGCCTGCAGAAACAAAAAATTAATTGGATAAAGTATTATCCTGTAGAATAACAAAGATTCTATAAATTATATTGTTCACATAACATACGCGGTATGGTTTAAAAATAATGAGAAGCTAGCGAAATTCCACATACATATTTGTTTTGGTGTAGGTAGGTATAGACCAACACTATTCAAGAAGGAGAAAAGATCGTCATTTGTGCACTACATCAAATTAGACCACTTCGATCTACATCATCAAGAAATTTGTAATCCTCTTCAGTACTTGCGTTTGACGTTATTTTTGTATTATTTTTGCTTCTTCTCGGTTGTCTAAGTATTTGATCCTCTTCTTCTTTAGTGAAACTCTGTAATATTTGTATAAGATGAAACTGCGACATTAATTATTGCGATGCGCAGCTCCAATTATTTTGAGCGGAAAAGTTTTATGTCAATTTTTCGAAAGCAAAATTAAAACCCACAAGCAATTATGAATTTTTCCTCCTTGTGAAAATCTCAGTTATTTTTCATCATTCTTATGTCGTAAACTTCATTTTCAAAATGTATTTAGTAGCGAAGAAGGCATGTTATTCTTTATTCAACAAACTGCAAAATTGTAAACTTTAAAGTACAAGAAAAATTCCTAATAATAATTTTTTAGTTGTGTTGCAATAAGTTGTTTAAAAACTGCAATTTCTTTTTTTTTTTGTATTTTTATTAAAATCACATACCCTTTTCTTTATTTTTGAATTTTTTTTGTTTTTTCCCCTAGTATTATTAAAAATTATTTTTAAACAATTTCTATTCCCTGTTTATTTTTGTGTTTCGTTTTCTTGCAACAACAAGATTATAATATTTTCGTTTTTAATATGAAAAATAATAAATATTTAAAGAGGATTTGGGGGGAGGCCGAAGAGGAACACATAAAAACATTGAAATACCAATGTATAAATACGAATTAAAAGTTTAGATGTCCTGTGAGTATAGTAGAGAAAAAGGAACACACATGGAAGTTCGGAATATGTAAATAAAATTTAGGTTAATATGTTACATAAGGAAATTAAAATTTTAATTGGGTTGAAATTATTATTTTCGTTTTTTTTTCGCCTACAACGTGGGGGATTTTTTTTTCACGAAAACATGCTAACTCTTACATTTGTGTACAATTTTAATTTTAATTGGTTGAGCGTTTTGGATTTAATTTTTTTATTATTGGTGTGAAAAGAAAACTTCCTTTTATTCGGAATAAAATACTTTTATTTTTCGCTAATATATTTCGTGCGCTAAATACGCACTTTATCAAAGCTGATTTCGTTTTGGATTTAATCTAAAGTTTAGATTGAGTTTAAGAATATTTTTTTCACTGAGGGTTAGATTGATGCGCGAGGGACTTGTCGATTTAGACTAAATTGCTGATACAGCAGTTTCGTGCGTTTCTTCACGAAATATAAGCACAAGAACACGATAGAGCAAAACTAATGGTTAGTCATTTTGACTTGTTGAAACCAATATAACGAATCCCTTCCCCCTCTCTAAAAAAGGCACGTGAATCATGAGGAAAAGGCAACAGGAATAAAGCTGAACGATTTGCTGATCACTTCGAAGGAATTTTTCAATCAAATGAACTGAATTCTATAGTGTATGTTTAGTACAAAATCTTGATATGAATGAAAGCTTTATTTAATGAAAAAAAAATTGACAAGCAATAAAGTCGATGAAATCAAATAAGGTCCCAGGTTTTGATCTCATTACTGTTGAGATATTAAACCGGGGAAACCATTGAATGAGGTAAAGTCAATTCTTGAATTTACTTGAATCAAATTTATCTGACAGGCTTTTCCGAATTCAACAGGACGAGGAGTACTCTACCCTTAGAGATATTAGGGCTGGTGTGCCTGAAGACAGTATTCTACGTCCTATATTATACGTGCTTTAAACAAGCAATTTGCTAGATTTAGAAGGTGTAACTTTGGCTGGATTTGCCTATAATACAGAAATATTGGGAGTGGGATCAAATATTGAAGATTTGACAAAAAAATTACAGGAAGCAAGCAACAATATAAGTAAATGCACTAATGCATGGAAAATAAGACTAAATGAAAGTAAATCCGTATATGTAAATTTCACAAACAAAAATTTAGTTAGCCCACCAAAATTGAGTTTGAATGGTGCTTAAGTATCAATATAAAACGCAGCGAAATACCTCGGCATGATTTTGGATGTCAAGATCAGATGGAAAGAAAAGAATAGAATTAAAAAACAAATATAGAGAAAGCTATTGGCTCCTAGGTTGTAGCTTTTGTTTGTCAACATACAATAAGGTGTTGATATTTAACCAAATGATGAAGCCTATACAAGATCCTTCGTAATATGGTGGGTGCTCTCTGGTATGTGCGCAATAGTGATATTCATAGGGACCTGTGTGTCCCCCAAGTAAGTGAGGAAATTAGGAACTGTACACGAAACATAGAGCGCGTTAGGACCAACAGCTAAATGTCGCAGACCACAGACCACTTCCGTGCCTTCCTTCACGGAATATAAACACAAAAACACGATAGAACAAAACTAATGGTTAAGCAGTTTGAGTAGATTTTGGTATGTTACGATCGAATCATGTTTCACATTTCGAGTCTTAAACGAAAGGGTATCCCCCATATATCGCGAACATAATCCGAAAACGAATTGTTATCAAGTTTATACATTTGTTGGTCGTTTTGAACTAAAATTTATTTGTATATGAAATTTTATATATTAGTTTTAATTTTTTGGATGTGTTGGATAGCAATACATTGGATTTCAAAAATTAGGTTCTTAAATCCAAATTAAGAACACTATAATAAAGGGAATTGATTAAAATTTCATACGGTCTTAAAATTCTATCAAAAAATTCACGTAATTAAAGTTGGTATTTTATTCACTCCTTCCTTAGCTTTGATTTAAACAAAAAAAAATGTTTTTCTACTCTTGAAAATACAAAAATTTATCTTACTTGTTCTGCTATCTTTATAGTATTCTTCATCTCAACTCCAAATCCTAAATTTCAAAACATTCAAATCGAAATTTTTTCAACAATCAAACTATGTACGCTTAAGCATTCCTCACTTCAAATCCTTATTTCAAAAATGATCTGCAAAAAAAATATTAATTTAAAAAATAAAATTAAAATAAATTCAAAACTATGTAGAGCGTTACAAACCATAAATTAACTCCATATTTTAATAAGAAAAACAAGCAAGAAAAAAATTACAAATAATCTTATAAGAAAATGAATAAAAATGCAAAAGGATTACTAAAGTATGATCTCAGGTTACAAAGGATATTTTCACTTCTACATAATGAAAATTGCATTAATTTTTTTTCTATTCATTTTTGAAAAAAAGTCCTTTTGCACAAAAACGAAAATGGTTTGTTTAACTTAATTATGCACATTCTCCAACTTTATGATCCTGATAAAATTCTTTCAGTGCTATCTCACAAGGATTTTGGTTTCTTTCTATTTTCATAAAGGCAAAAAGGTAAATTTTCTTTTGAAATCATTACCTATAATTGACCATCTTATTTTCTATTACTGCACATCTGATTATGGTTTAAGAAATTCAAATTTTTTCTACAAAAGATTGTCATAGAATCCATTGTGAACTATTTTGTAAGGGGTGAATTGTTTTTTTTTTTTTTTTTCAAAATATTATTTTCTGTTTAGACGATTACATTTCTAAAATTATAGAAAAGAACTGCACATAGAATAATCATTTTAAATACGAAAAGACTTTTAATGTAAAAAGAAAATCAAATTAAAATTGGAAATGACAGAAAATTAAAGAGAAAAAAAAAATTGAATAAAGTTAATTTAAAAAAATAGAAAATTTAGAAACAGAAATACTTAAATTGTAGTGAGATAGTAGTGTTTACCCGTAGATTTACCCGTATTGCAGAGGTTTCTAACTGATCTGTTAGTTAACTGATATGGTCATCACGAGAATCGATATTTGATTCCTTTTGTGATATTATATCACCACTATAGCTTAAGAAATTGCAGTATTTCTGCCGCCTTAGGCCATGAGACATCCATCGGGGTCAAAAAGCCGCTTCGGAAGCATCTTAGTCGTAGTGGGGCCACGGTCTTACATTCATACAATTACTGCTCCAACGTTTCGTCGTTTTTCAAGCAGAGATGGAAAACTTTGCCCCCCGCCTTCCCTATCCCTTTCAGATGGATCATCGAGATGCAATATCCGGTGAGTACTCCCACCAATAGCCTCAATTCTATCAGAGTAAGACTAATTCTATCAATTCTATAAGACTAAGTGTGGACAGTTTCCGCCCCTTAATCATGACGCTTACTTCTTTACCTATTCTCTCATTTTTTCTTTTTGTTTAGACTCTCTTTCAGTCTCTTCGGGATCATGTAGATAATTTTATCTTTTTTCATCCGCCACATATCTATTATCTTAATTTTAAAGTATTATACCTACCATAAAGTATTATACCTTTTGATATTTCGGATGTGTCTTTTCATAGAAAATTAAAATGGGATATCAATTTTGCCCTTTACCTGTTTCTGCGATCACATGTTGAATTCTGCTTCAATAGTTCTATTGTCTCTTTCCTCACACCCGCTGCTAGAATTTCTCTGTTAGTGTCTGAATTTCTCCAAAACTATTTGTTGTTTTCATTATTACGGTCGATCATCAATTACAAAGACCGCTAGCTATCCACGGACCTCAAAAAAAAAAAAGGATATGACACAGAACGCGCCTCTCTGTTTTTTTGGTGCAAAGTGGTTCCTGCAGTATTCTTCCATCCTATTATGTTTTTCAGTCCGCAATTGAAATTATTAATCACCTTTTCTAATAGACCCTCCAAATTTTATTTAAATATTAATATACAAAATATCGCCGAGTTTCGGTGATACATGCGAAAATGAAACAAATGATGACAGTATTTAAGTAACTGATAATAGTTATTGATTACATTCTTAGTTACCAATTTTTTTCGTCCTTTTTCTTTCAACCATATTTCTTATGCATTTTATTCCAATAAAATTTTGTTCGCAGTTGATTCTCTTACAGTATGAAAGAATGCATTAGTAAATTTTTTCTTTTTGAAAAATTCTTAAAACAAGCTTAAGTTTATCTATTTTTTTTTTGTTGAATTTCTATTTGAAAAAGTATAAAATTGAATTATTAGAATTTTAGAAGAAGAAAAAATATATTTAAGTACATTCGCAAAGCTATCTATATAATTTTGGAAATATCCTTTAAAAAGGATATTGATATCTTCAATTTGGCTTTTAAGAAATACCATCCAAAAAAAAATTTATAAAATAAATTTTATAAAATCTTTTTAGCATTCGAGGAAATTCTACACATATACGAATTTACAAACTATTCTTTATAATTTTTGGACTTAAATTTACAATAAGGAGTTGCATTTCCGGTTTATCTTTACGGTCAGTCAACAAGTTCTCTTAAGCTCAAAATGTGAATTAGCGAATGATTAATAAATTTGTTAAGTTTCGTTTTATTAATGGAGATCGGTTAAAATCTCGTTAGGTAGGGTAGTAAGAAAGTACTGTACTAAAATCGTAGTGTCGTAACAATGGCACTTCATTTCACAAAAGGTTATGCAGTGATGGGCGTTGTTTTGAAGTGATAATAAAAAAAAAGACAAATAGGTTTGAAAGAGAATTGTTAAAAATTCAGCAGCAAAGAACTCTTCCTTCCACTTGCTAAGTGCCGGGCGAGGATACTAAATCTGTTCCAGCATGTCTTTTTCCTTCAAAGCGATTAAAGCTTCATAAGTATCTCATATCTGTTTTTTTAACTTGACGTATACTGCAGCATATCAAAAGAATCTAGTAAGAGAAAAACTTTATCATCTCTTGTTTTCCACAGTGGTTTTTCTTCATAATTTCCTAAATGTATAATCAACACACATTATTTTACTTTATCTACATGTATGTATTTATTTTAATTTAAGTGTTTCTGAAAAGACTTTAGAAATTCACTATTTTTAAATAATTACGGCAAATTTGTAGATCAAAGAATTTTTCACTTCTGTTAATTTTAATAAGTTAATCTTAAACAATATGAATAGATTAACAATTCCTTTGATATTTTCTAATGAAATTCTAGCATTATATGTAATTTGAGATTTTTAAAGTGAATTAAATTATTACGGACTTATTTGAAATCCTTATTTTGATTGCTACTTCTACATTGCAGTGGATACTTAACTTAATTATATTATATGAAAACTCTGTAAGATTTAAAAACGGTAGTATTTTTGTGCATCATATACGATAAAATCATTTTATTGGGATTTGTTTGGTAAAAGAAGGAATTTTTAGAAAAATCATTTTTTTCAAGAAAATGTTTTAGTGTTTTGGATATTGTTCAGTGAAATAGTATATGAACAAAAAATCAAAATTCATTTTGTGTACATTCTGTTGTGTTGAGTTGTGACGCTCACGAGACTAGCACACGCACTTTGTGTGATTGTTGATTGTTCGGACTATGGTCAGCGGGGTCAGGGGTGCAGGGGTGAGAAATTCACATCTAATTTCTAGCGTAATAACTCTAGCTGCTTACTTAAAGGTAAAGGTATGTTCACTGCGATTAGCAGGAGACGAACTATTCTCATCTAAATCCACAGTCACAGACTAAATCGACAGTCTCATTTTCTTTTTCATATACTCAATTTTTTAATAAAGTACAGTTCTAACCATTTTGTATATTCAGAACGTTCTATACATTTAGGTTTCACTGTTGTTGATGATTTTGAGTACAATACTTAAAAAAAAAATACCGCAATTTCCATTTTATATTTTTTGTACTTATTTTATAACTGTTTCAAGTCTAATTTTGAAGTTAAAGGAATTCACTTTAAAACAGAGGAGACATTCTCCTTATTTTATATTAAAAAAAAAAAACTGAATATTTTGTAAAGTAGAAGGATTTTTTATATGTGTAAGCAAGATGCTCCATTGTAGGAGCATCTTCCCATAATTTGAGTCTGTAGTTCTCAATTTGATTCTTACAATCTAAATATTTTCTCGGTTTCGCATTTATTTCTATCACTCTACTTAATTCAGTACTTTACAATTAGAAATTTTAAATTTGTTTGTATTATTTAAAGTAGTTTTCACTAATTGAATCGCAAGAAATATTTAAAATCACTTTAAATTTTTTAATCTGAAAGATATCACAAAATTAGAGTTCATCCTTCATAATAATTTAAGTATGTATGAAAGTAGATTAGTATATTATGAAAAGTTTTCCATTGGTGGTTGAATTTTCCGATTGATATGGGAGTAACATTAATAGAATCTTCATTGATCTATTATAAGGAAGTAACGTTGTCAAAGAACATCATAGTTCAAAGAAGTAATTCCGATACATTAGCAAATTAATGTAGTTATTTTAAATATAGCATGCAGGTTGAAAATCAAAACAATTTGATGACAAACTATTGATAACGTACGGTAAATTCAAGATGGATTCCGGAGAATACGGAAAAAATATGAACTTTTTTTATGGGTATCCAAGTATTATAATATCGTACATATCTATGTGATTACATAATGTATCTACTTAGGTTGAGTTATTTTTATTAAAAAAAATTAAAAAAGAAGAAATTCTGAGGTTTAAGAGCAAACAGAAACTGTAAAATGAAAAATGTAAAAGTGGTAGTGTTGCCATGTTAGATTTTTTGAAGTACTAAATTTTGTGTGTGGCTTGACTGTCTATGTGATAGTATTTCAGCGTTAAAGACTTTCCAGTTCTATTCAATTAAGTTAGCTTTGGTGGGCTAGCTCTGATGGGAGACTGACTTCGTTCCCGAACATAGCGGGATACAGAAAAATGGGATGGCAGTCTGTTTTACTTTGATTAGGATCTAATAGACGGATCTGTGCGTTTGAGGTGTCCCATCACCGTTCATATATGTTAGGTAGTTAGCGTATTCTGGTTGTGTGGTTTCAAGTAGGTATGAGAGGAGGAGAACGATGGCGCTATCGGAGTGTAGCAGAGTAGATCTCAGCGTATTGATGGGGGTACTAGCAGGTCACTATTGTCTTTCAGAAAATAACTATGAGAGAATAAAAGTGACTATGACGCATGTATTTCGGGGATGACAGGATGTTTCGAAGGTGTGGTTCTAACTACCGGTAGAATTGGCGTGATCCTTGAGATTCGTGAAGTTGGTTGATTAGATAATCGATATTCATACTTCTCCAATAGATTTCTTTAAAAAGTCCAGCAGTTGCAAAAAAAAATATAAACAGAAAAAGGGAAGTAAAAGAAAAAGGCAAACTTCATTTGGAGTGATTTTTATTACGTCGGGAACAGTCGTATTGTGTTGTACTCAACGCATAATGTATGGATTGTCTTAGCTGATAAATGCTTAAAAACTGTCTGGCAATGTGGATATACTGTTTAATTTTTCAAGTTTTTTTTAAAGAAGGTTTAACTGAATTTTAAATATAACGTTTAAAATACTCATGCATTGTAAGTATGGCAACACCAAACTATAAGAAACCGTAGAATATTATTGAGATTATAGAAGAGAGGTAAGAGGATTGTTTTATATACTCTTTTTTTTTTCTTTTTTTTTAAGAATTAAATAAATTGAAGATATTTCAAGTATTTTCATCAGCTATTAATACTCGGAAAAAGAAAAAAATAACAAAATGTAAAAAAAAACGTATATACCGTAAAGGATAAAATCCTGTTATAAAATCGGAGCCGCAATGACTTTTGAGTAAATTTTGTAATTTTTATAAATATTTGTTTTTTTTTGTTTTTATACTTTATAGTACAGGTACTGTTACAAGTAAGTGAATAATTTAAAAAAAAAAAGTTCGTTTTCAGAGATAATTTTGCTTGGAATGTCAATGACTACGATCAGAATTGCATTTTTTTACAATAACAAGAACAACAAATGAGGAGAAAAAAAAGAGAAAATAAATTTCGTATATTTTTACGTGAGAACAAAGTTATCAAGAGATGACAAAAAGAGAATTTTTTTTTATTTTAAAGGGCGTTTTTACTACGTAGTTGTAAATGATAAGCGGTTTGATTTTTTATTATTTTTTTTTTCTGCTTCTTCTTTTAATACTTCCTTTCGAATGAATTTTATTTAACTTTTTTAATTTTAAAAGTTTTACGTATTAAAAAAAAGAGGATTTTTATCTCTTTGTTCAGTTTTTAATATTAATTTTAAATTTTCATTTCAATTTTTATATTGTATTTGAAATGTGTTTAATGTTGTTTTGAGTATAGAAATTCTGAGTTGACGATTAAATTAAAAAATTCTTTAAATTAGTTGTATATAAAGAAAATAAAAGGATTCTCTTGCTTTTTCCCCCCTTTTTTTGTTTTTATTATTATTATTATTGTTGTCAACATGTCTTTGTGTGTACAAGAAAATATTTCTGTGAAATAAGATGGAAAATGCAAACGAAAAAAAAATGGAGAAAGAGAAGGATGAATATAAATTTATTTTCAAAATTTGAAAATGGAATGCCAAAAAAATTTCTCAATACTAAAGAAAATACAGAAAAAAAAAATTTTTTTTGGAAATTTGAAAAATTTCCTAAATTAAACTTTGATTTAATTGGTTTACGAATATTATTTATGTATAGTAATGTGAGTAATGTTACAAATTACATTATAAATATTTTATACATCAATTTAAAGGGATTTCGAGTCAATGACAAAGCTTTTGTGGCATATATTTTATTTAACCATAAAAAAAATTATATCTATAATAAGGCATCCTTACATTTTACTAAAGTATTGTTAATATAGCAAGTAATAATCTGCAACTGAATGCATTTCAAACAAAGAAATTTCTGGATAAACAGGAGCAAAGTAGAGGAAGCAATTAGGATACATCAGTCAAAATATATGGAGCCGTCATATAATGACATAAAGTCCATGATCAACAACTTACATTAATTAGAACTGAAACTGAAGTTTAAAAAGAGGAGCGTTTCAAAAAATCACTAATGCAACGCTGAAGTTGATAATTAATGAAGATAAATCAAATATTTAAACAAGTAGGTTACTAAGGAAGATTTGTCTCAAAACTTTTTTAGAATAGAGAACGCAAAGAGAAGTTGTTTCCCAAAAAAACTAGGTGTATAGAACTAGGTGTATTTGAAGGATCAATTTTGATGAATTATGAATGATTTTGAAGGATGAAGGAAATTTTGTAGAGCCATGCTGTTCGCTGACGATACGCTGTTTTATGGTTCCGGTTGTAATACCAAAGAATATCGTGGAAAAAGTGAAATCCGACTTAAAAAGGTAATATGAATGGCTTTATTTAAATAAATTGTGCTTAAATTTAGACAAAACTAAATTTATGGTTTTTATATTGGTGAAGGAGAAATTAGAAACGTGAATGTGATCAAGTGTCTAGGTATTAAAATTAAGAAAAATTAAGTATTAATGGTTTTGCAGAGTACATTTATTCAAAAATACCAAGACAAAATAGGTTACTTACCCAGAGTACGGAGCTTACTAAATCAGAAATGTTCACAATACCTTACGAAATAGGGCGTATAATAAAACATGCTATATATGGTTGAGCAATTAAAATAGATAAGTTCTATATGACTAAAAATAAACATACTTTTAGGGGCAACTTCAAGTCTTTAATTCAATTCAAGTTAATAATTTAATTCAAGTCTTCAATTTCAATTCTAATGATATTTGCCCAACTTGAATTTGTAAAGTAATTTAAGAAAACCACAGTCCAACTAACTAATTAATTTAAATATAGCACTATCCAAAGTGTACCAAGGAATTTTCCAAAATATATTCCAAACAATTTTTTTTTTTAAATAAATACCGCCATAATCAACTTCAACTGGAAAAATGATGGTACATTTTGTCAATTTTGTTTGTTATACCATTTTCCGTATTGTGACATTGTTATACAAGTACTACTACATTTTGTATACGTCATTCATCACATTATTAAAAAAATAATTACAAATTTTGATTAAACTTAAATTTACTGTCTTACAAAAAAAAATTAATTAAACCTGCGATAACGATGATTTAAAATCAATGTACAAAACTTATATAAGCACCTATTATTAGAAATATAAAATATGAGGTCAATTACAGATCACATTACATAATTATCATGTCAATAAATTTAAACAATTTCCATTTTTATTACATTTTCATTCATTCATTCATTCAAATAAAATTCATTATTATAAATTTTATTTTTTGAAATGAAAAGAAATTAAGATTTTTCAATTTGTATCAAAAGTAATCCTTGCAGTCTAATAAATTTTAATATTATTATACCGTTATAATAATAAAAAATATAGCAAAAATAGAAAAAAAGAAGGAAAATCTTCCCCAGTTTTTTATGGACTAATTTTATTTAATTTTTTTTTTCTCTTGTTTTCGTTCCTCTTTACGTCCTTCTTATACTTTGTTTATTTATTTGTTCCTTCACTTAAAAATTCCAATCGAAAAAAGCCATAAAAATAACATGTTGACAACCTGTTGCGTTCTCATCTTTCATATATAATAACCAATGGGTGGGTGGAATTGGGCTGTTTCGCTCTTTTTTATATCGGAATAACAATTTTTTATGAATCAATTTTTTTTATAGATAATATAAAATATTGGGTATGTGTGTATAGACATTCAATATTTTTGTTGGGATGAGTTAGTGTGTATGTACTGTTGTGCACATGTATGTATACAAAAATCTCGACCTGTTTGTTCACTAAACAAATTTTATAATTTCAAACCTGTTAAGTAACATAATGTGTGCGTAACTAAAATTCGGCGAATGTATGGAAAAAATTCGTGTTCTGAAAACCGTCACGGAAATTATCGACTGCCAATCAAAATAGACAAATAAGGAAACTGAGCCTTATTCCAAACGAAACAAACACAAATAATGGTAAATTATAAATTAGGAAAAAGTCAACGATTTTGAAGGTAGCTCTCTCTTATTCCATATTCGTAGGGAAAAATAATAAAATTTAATCAGCCTTACAACTACGATAGAGATTTCTTTCAAAAGAGTGTGGGTTAGAAAACAATTTTCTTGTAAAGGAATAAACAAAGACTCCTTTTATTGCATGGAACGTTGCTGAGGTTTTGTAAACGGACAGAAGGACGGACAAAATTTTTATTTTTATAAGCTCAATGTATAATAAACAATTTTTTTTACAGTTTTGAAAATTTGAAGGATGTCTATTTTCGGGCAAAAATTATTGGTATGCGACATTAAATTACGTGGAACAAAAATATATATTGAATTTCAAGATTAAAAACTTTAGTTATTTCCGAAAACACATATCTTCGATCGAATTACAATTCGATTCTTAGTCTAAGATTATTCATTACCATTATATGCTTTGTAGTTTTGGAAATGCTTCTTTCTTTCGATATAACATTATGCATATTGCGAGAAGGGGAGAAACCGCATCCAATTGCGGGATGACCCTGCCAACGGAGCGCTCAATGCATACACCCTCAAATTTAGTCTTGATGCCTCTGCTTCACAGCATTTTCCCTATCATAGCATTCAACGCCTGAGTGATGGTCCACGACTCGACATTCTCGAAGGGGTTTTCAATATCTAAAAATACAGAGGAAAGATTTGTCAATATAGTGTATCAAACGTTTCTGTTGACCTTTCTTTACGATTTAATGCCGGAGATATGAACTTCGGGTTAAGGCTACGCCTTATGTATACGTCTTTCAATGTTGACAATATCTTTAATAGAAATGATGTTAGACTGATGTACATCGTAGAAAATTGAATACTCCATCTAATTGAACTTATACGAATAAATAATTTGTAAATATTTATTTCCAATACTGTGGCGCTTCTCTGTGTATTTGACGTATAATAAAAATTATTTTCCTGTGTACCTCCTATAATACTGAAGAAGGATATCTAAAGGATACTTATTCATAATTCACACAAGTGTACATGTATACCGTATATATAAAAACAGTTTATTTATATTGAATTCTTGTTCATTTTCTATCATCGAATTTCTATCCTAATAATTTTTTTGGTAAGAGAATAAAATATTTTTTCATCATCCAATATTCTAAGAATTTTGATATTTTGTTTATTTTTATATTTCAATGCCACAAAATTGAATATTTTATAATAGTAAATAATTAATTTTTATATCCACACATATTTATAGAAAATGAAACTATATCTGTATAGGCCAGTAGGGCTATATAGTGAAGATTATGATAAATTGGAAGAATTTTGAATCATAAAATTTTTATGATATTTTTAAAGCATAATTACACTTTAATATTGTCTACAAGTAAGTCTGAGTGAGGAAATTATTAGTCTACATTAATTTGAGATTTCATTTCAGAATATTTTAAACGAACATTTTTATTTCAGAATGTAGTAAAATGAATCTATTGAGAAATCATGAAGATCTCTACAATGTTACTCAATTCAGGAAATATTTTTAAAAGCCATCTATAACTTTTGTTTTAGAAAATGTGTTTAAAATTTTATCAAAAATCATTTTTAATTTTCTACTTACCCAAATTTTTTTCAAATAGACCACTTAGTGAATCCCTAAAATACTTAAGAATCATCCAATCTCTGCCAGAAAACTTATATAAAATATTGTAATTCAGAAGAGTGGAGTGTTTTTCGTGCAGTACAACAATAACATTGCACAATAACTGCAACACAATAAAAGTTTTAAGGTTATACGAGTATGTGGTGATTCTGACATCTTACATTATTATTTTTAAGGTTGAGCTTAATGTTTACTCAATTTCTATTATTGTATTAAATATAAAATACAAAAATTAAATAAAATCATTAAATCATTTAATATTAAAAAATTCCATATACAAATCAAATTTTTATATTATTGTATTTTAAAAATTATAAGAATTTTAAAGTGATCAATTGAATCAATTGAATGAAATATACATAAGAATATTATTGCATTAATGTCATAATGTATGTGTATATTACATAGCATTTGGGATTGAAAAAATAAATTATAATATTTTTCTCTCTATGCTCAAATATCCTTTTTTGAAAATCTAATAAAATTCAGTATCTATTGGATTAATCAAAGGTCAAATTAAATTATTACTTATTGTATTTTGTTTTCATTCTAAATCTTCAGTATCAATAGTTTGAGTATATGAGGTTGGTATTTTTATTGATTTATAATGATAATAACGAGGTGTCCTATATTTGAATTGTTTGGGAACTCGAACAAAAGGCATACGGATATCTCGGCTTAAATATTCTGTCAACAAAGGCATTCATATCAGTGATATGTATATATGTCACTGGAAGAAGAATAACACGAACTTTCAAGTAAAGTAATATAACGAGTTAAAATGTCGTAGAATATTTCCCGTAATATTTTTAAGTATAAAAGCCACTTAATTTGAACTGAGGAGCAGAAAAATCAAAATATGCTTGAAGTTTTCTTTATTTATCTGGCAGTTTCCACCGCTTTTTAAGGCTTCAGGAGTACCAAACGTAAAATATTCACTTTTAAATAAAAAATCCACGTAATTTGAAAAGAGCTGCTAGAAAAACAAAAAAGGGTGCTTTTCCATTCTACCGACATTCACTGCTTCAAGAGCCCCATTGAGCATCACACACTCTGTATGTCATACAAAATATTTTCATTGAAAATAAACAAGGATTGTTTTTCGTGTTCTTTTAACATATTTTAATGTTAAAATAAATTTCATTGTCAAAAAATTTAATATAGTGTCAAGAAAACCACAATAATTTTATATAATATTTTTTTGCTTTTCTTCAAAATAAAAACATTTAAAAATAAATTATTTATAATCAAATATTTAATGTTATTGTCTTTAAAATTTTAAAAGAAAATAAAAAGGATTAAATAAATAATCAACTACAAAAATAATATAAACATGTAGAAGTGTGAACGATTAAGACAGAAACTTCAACAATGACGTCTTATTGAATTAAAATCAAACTGAATTGCAAAGTTTAACAGGTTTAGAGAAAATGTTGAATGTTCTCGAATGAAGGTAGGTAGGTACATGTATAGGGAAGGATCATTGAACCTGCAGACTTTTTAAATATTTAATTTTCTTTTTTTTTTTGTTCTCTTTGTACATGAGTAAATCAAATTTATTAAAGGATATTGATTTGAAGAATGAAATTAAATAAGGTGCTTTTCTTAAAAAATGTGGAAAATTTAATCATTCAGTTAACCTTTTTATAGAAGTTTTTAACCTTTTTTCTTTAAGTGTTGTAGCCTCTATTTTTGGAAGGAAATTTTATTTGAAAATCTATGGAAAACATAAACTTTTTGATTGTCTTTAGGGAATTGAATGGATTGTGATTCAAAAGAATTTTTTAATAGTTTCTTTTCGCAGCCGTTTGGTGTCGGCAAAAACGAAATGATTTCGATTGTCAGTATGTTGTCATTGATCAACTTCAGAATTTATGCTTAAATTGTGACTTTAAGTAGCAGTCGTTTTGCTTAAATTTCTTTCTTTAAAACCTTTAAACCGTTTTGAATTTATTTTAGAGTTTTTTTATGCTGTCAAACCATTTAAAAATAATTTAAAAAATAAAAGTGTTCCAAATTTTTCGGTTAAGTATTGAAAATAAAATTATTTTTTAATTTCAAGCAATATGCAAATTGGAGTTAAGTATATGAGCATAAATTTTAGTGGTTGAAAATTTTCACAAATTATTTTGGAAAAATCTTATGCATCTATGTCAATATAGACAAATTGTATTTTCGTTTACAATCATTATTTTGAATTAGTAAGTAAGTTTGTTGTAAAGTTGAAAACTGTGTTATACCATGTTACTTCAAAACCCAGTCGAATACGAAAAAACATTGAAGTTATTATGATAACAATCCAAGTTCATTGAATACGTAATTCTCTCACCGTAGACGAATTGGTATTTGATCGATAACCTCAGATTCTCTATGAAATCATTAACCATTAAACTGATAAATTTCATTAGAGTGTTCGTCCAAACTCGTATAGTGAGATAAATTCACGGACGGTGTTGTTTATACCGTACTTACCGTAGTAAGATAAGCAAACCCGTCCGCGGACCACACTATAAAACATTTTAATTTTGTCATCGATGTATAAGTGAGCACATTTGGGATGATCATAAAAAGACTTCTATGGTTGGTAAAAGGCGAGGTTATTCTCAATATATTGTAGTAATATACATGCTCCGTAACGGTAACCTACGCAAATGCAGTTGATCGAAGATACAATTCTGTAGATTATACTTTTCTATGATTTGATTTACCAGGAGATATAAAAGCCACTAACACAACAACCAATTGGATTATCGAAAAATATTTTAAACATACCTTAGAGTTGAGTGTTTTACATTAACTGTTAACACTTCTTTTATAGTATACTGAGAAATTGAAAAACAAGGATATTGCCTATAGGCACAATACCATTTTTTTTAAAAGTTTTTCATGCACAAGTTAAAAATTTGTAAAGACTTAATAATTTTGCATTTTATGTATGAATAAGTGTGTGCATATTGTGTAAATTTGAAATAGAAAAAGTTTTTTAAAGAATGTTTTGTTTTATTTACAATTTCATGAAAATTTTTCAATTTAAAAATGGAAAATAACGCGTCTTTAAATACACAACATTAACAGTTGAAATTTAATAGATGCATAAAAGTTGTGTTGCATTCTCATAAATTTTATTTCATGCATAAGTTAGAAATTTAATTTTTCTAAAGAGATTCAATTTTGGTTAAAATAAAATTTATAATTAAATAGGGTATGAAATTTGGTTGATTGGAAAGGCATACAAAGTTTCGTTTATGTCAGCAAAGAGAACGGAAATGTGTGAGTAAAGTGCCGTTTTGATACCATACCCCGTGTAATAAGGGTTAAATCTAAAGCACGGCTTACATTTAACGCACCCAATGGAGGAATGACAAAAACTCTTTAATCTTGCTCCACGAAAAATTGTCTGAGTCTATTAAAATCGTTGAAGAGTTTCCTATTTTCATCTTCATAAGTTCATCATCTTGATCAAAATTCATAGTCCAATGAAAAAATCCTTGACCTTCCAAGACTAGTTATCTATATCTTGACCTTCCAAGACTATTATAAAGTATCTGCATTTAGCACAAACAATCCTGGTGGTGTTGATCTATTTTATTGAATCTACCTAGACAGCTGCATACTACACAACAGCTATATAAAAGGTGACATTTTAATTGATCCAAAATATTTGGTTCTATGACCATCGACTATCTTGAACGTTGAACCAGTGGCCATATATCGGTCACAACATACCCATTTCTCTATTTTGGCATTCGTAGTCTTCTCTATTTTAATATTATATTTACTTAATGGGTGATATCTAGTGATGCTACACACTTATAAAGTAACTTTTTATGCATTAACCCTGTACGCAGTGAGATTTTGGTTGGCCTTCGCGTGCTTAAAATAAAATGATCTCTTTTATAAATAGAATAAGTGTATCGGTTCAGTTCTATTGTAATATCTATAAAACACTTTGTATTTAAAACTTTTAAAAAGTTAAACATTTTGTAGCGTTGTAGACAATATATTATCTAAATATAATAAGAAGTAAATATAGCCCAACAAAGGCATTCATAATATTTATGACGACATACAGAGTGTGCTATATTTTGTGATACTGTGTGAAGCCTATGGAATATAAAACCGAAGGGATTCCTAATTGGTGTTCAGCATTATAATAATTTGCCCTATTTAAGGTAAAGAAAGTTTAACAAGATTACGGTAGAGCACAAATTGCAAATTTAATATAGCCCTATACAATGTGATCTTGAATATCGCCTTGATTTCATTCGTTCTTTACTATTTCACTAACGTTAAAAATTACTATATTGGGACATACTCTGTTAAAGTGTAGATTTTAGAGAATATTTTGCTCATTTAACATTAAAATTGTATTCTCTTCTCCTTTTCTTTTTTTGGTTAGAAATTTTTTTCCTAAAGAACTATTACAAAAGTAAAATAACTTGTAATGTGTGTAAGAAAAGTTTTTTTCATTAAAATGTAAATATGTTGCCTAAAGGATTCAATATTCTCTACCATATTGTGTGTGTAATAATATATTTATGTACGTACGAGAAAGATATATACATATAAGTTAACTACAATATAAAGAATATTTATTAAAAATAATAAAAATGAATATTGTTAGACAAAAAATTTATTATTTTACAAAATATTACAAAAAAAGATTAACACTACTAAAAAATTTTGGAACATACAATGTGTATATGATGAATATATGAGTGTATGTGTATGCATGCACATATATGCATATAAGAATGCAATTTGGTACAATTTCCTCTCTTTTGAGGTTTTAAAATACACATTTTATTTAATAATTGCAATTAAAAACTTACTATAAAGAAAAAGTTATAATCGGTTTTTAATTTTTATAATATTTTATTGTACCATACTCAAATGGAAAATGGTGTATTATTTAATATTTAAAATTTAAGATTGTATTGGTATTGAAAGAGAAATTAAACAAGATTAAGAATTTTATTAGTTTTTTAGTTAGTTTATTGAAACTCTTCTAGCTATAAAAAGAACGTCCGTCTGTTGCCTAAAAAATAGAGTACTCGTAGTATGAAGGTAAAAAAATTAAAAAATCCGCTCTCTCCCTATTTATTTTGATAAAGTGTGTATTTATTAGTGCTTGTTTGTGTTGTGTGAAATGTCTTTTTTATTCCAAAAATGATTCAAAGTATTCTATACCTTGTCACATCAAAATGATCAGAACTTAAAATGGATTCAAAAGATTTTACAGTATAAACCGCCATCCCAGAGTAGGGCAAATCAACTATGTATATTTATTTTTTTCATAAAATCTTCAAATCTACATATGTACATATGTATATGGAAAATTTTTAGACAACTTTATGCAACAAAATTATTTATAAATTGAGATGAAACTAAAAAATTTAAATTTGAAAATTTTTAAAAAAGTAAGTGGAAAATATTTTTGGGTTCTTTCTTTGTACAAATTAAAGTTTTAAGTTTTAAAAATTTCTTTTTGATTTTCTGTTATACAGAGTGTAAAGAAATTAATAACGAAATTTTCAATGTAAAGTCATGAAGTTGTCCATACATAACTGTTGCATTAGATATGTATGTATAACCGGGGCCTAAAACATACTGTACCACAAAAACATTTTTATTTCTGTAACACAAGAAAGTTTTTTGGAATTCTGCCACCAATAAGCCTGAAAATCCCTGCGACTCTGCAGACTTTCTTGAATTACTCAATAATCTGTAATCGCTTATTTAAATTTTCATGAATATTATTTCCCAAGTACTTATAGCTTCCGAGCATTTCTAACTTTTTGATTCCTGGAATATTACATAATATTGTTTTCTCTTCATTTACAGTTTTTTTTAGTAAATTTAAGTTTAAGTTTTAGTAATTTTTTCGTTTTAATTTCAAGACACCTTGCATATTCAATCTAAATATTTATTTTAAAGTTTTATTCGAATAATATTTAAGTGAACTTGTGGGCAATTTTCACTCTATTATAAAAATATTCAATATTGTCTTAATTATTAAGTTAAATTTTTTGAATTTTTTAAAAATTTTTATAAATTTTTATCATATTAACTTTTAAATTTTAGTAATATTAAATTTTGTGTAGACTTTCAATGAATCAAAGAAGTTACTTAACATATTTCTATATTACTTTTTGCGTTTTGTGATGTGCATTGTGTATGCTCAATTTATTATACACTATGTTGCTGTGTAATAGCAGACTCTTCATGCCTTATTTTACTTAATTGTATAACGTTGATTGTGGTTCGGAACCAAAATAAAATTTTTACAAATGCGCAGTAGCACTAAACTAGTCAGTCATAAATGACGGATGAAGGCATTCGGTTTTATAGCATGGATGTGCATTGTTCGAATAAACAGTGCTTTTTAATTTTTATAATATCATTAATAGACATTACGATTAATTGCAATCAGAGTTTTAATTATCATAAAGGCTAATTAAACGTAAAGCTAACAATTGCAAATATAAATCCAGAAATTTTCCAATTGCTAACAAAATCGGAGTTAGTAATGTAATCAAATTTTGAAATCTAACAATTATGGAATTGAGAAAACGGATTATAAGAATGAATTTTAGAATATTTCACATTCATAAAGTTTCATTTTATTATTGAAAAATCTTAAGGGAAAGTTTTCATATTCCTTTGTTCAACTTTCTTAAGTTTTCTTTCTCTATAATTTTCTCAAATTTCCGCATATTTAATAATTGAATCTAAATATTTGTATTTTTCTTTAGAATATTAAATTTTGTATTTTTACTAAGCAAATTGTATTTATTGAATGAATAATAAAAATATTTTGAAAATCGTACATGAAAATCATATAAGTGTGTATGCGTGTATAAAAAAGAATAAATAATCGTTTCTTATTGTCCTTGTCGAAAAAAAAATAAGGACAGTAAAAAAAATTATTAAGGAAATTCAAAAGGATAGCATGTGTTCAAATAAATAAATTATTACTAGTATTTCATATAATTATGTACATATGTTTGTACGAATAGCTATTTACAAATACGGATTCGGGATTATTGGAATTTATGCTGATTTAATAAAAGTTAAAATGTTGAAAATAACTTAAAATGTGGTTAAATTGGTGGTGCATAAATCATTATTAAATTTTTAAGTTCAATATCGTTTATTTTCTCCTAATTTATTTTAAATAATTTGTAAAATTGTGCAATTTTGTGAATTCTAAATTACTGCAAATTAAAACATGACAATTTGAAAATTTTAAATTATTCTCTCAGAGATTACGCGTCAGCGCCAGACTTCTTAAAGTTCGTAGATAATTATATGAAGTACACTTCACCTATACCATTTCACGTAAGCCAAGAATCGCAACCCGTGGTTTACAGCTTTCTTTTTCTATTGATATGACATGGAGAAAAATTAAAAAAAAAGGAAAGAGCTGAGAGAAAAACTACTGGTTTAACACATTGTGGAGCGAACGCTTCAGGACAAAGAGAAGACCAAAGAAATAAACAAAGTGGCAAGGAAAGATGAGAGAAACTACAATAATAACAAAATAGATACAGGAGCATAAAAAGTAGTAGAACTCAATAATATACGCATACTGTACAGTAACACACGAATACTCTCAAATAAGTTCAAGAATCAGAACCAATCAATAAAGAACAGACAGGCCCAACCATTGTCGACTAAATAATAACATTTTGAGGGAATTAACAGCAATAGTATCCAGAACCAACAGTATTCAGAGCACTAGGTATAACAATACTGAACGCAGCTATAAACGTTGCGCTTACACTTTACGTAGGTATGAACGTTGCGCTTACACTTTACGTAGCTATGAACGTTGCGCTTCAGGGGGATGGGAGCGCAGTTATATCGACGAGTCTAACACACTCCAATAAATCGCATAGAATAGACATTTGAATAGAATTCACTGTATATCACTTTCGTGGATTACGAGAGAAAATTTCAAAAATATTCATAATATTTGAATTGCTAATAAAGGTTATAGAGGTAATAATGTGCTAATTAGTTCAGTGTGTAAAACGTGAAATGAATATTAATTGAGATAATTTATGTAATAAAAATTCAAAATGGACTCTTGAACTATTTTTTACAAAGTTGTGCCTTACAAAATTTAAAGAAATTCAATTTTTTTTACATACGAAATTTATTTTAGAAATTAAAGTAAATATTTTATTAGCAGCATAGCGTGTAGCATAAAACACTTCTGCTCTCACAATACTTTTTTGTCTTTTTTTCATTTTAAGAAAAAGTTGGTTAAACGCGCAATTGCTTGCTTTATTTTTAGTTAATTTTATTCTTAAAAAAACTGAAAATTAAATATTTTTTCACTTTTATTTTATTCGCGTAGTTCTTTTTTTATTTTCATTGCTTTTTATGATTTTTATTATTACTTTTTTTAAATTCCATAGCAATGAATTAAAATCTTTTTTTTTTTTCAATATAGTTTTTTACAAATTTAAAATTTGCAAAGTTTTCTTATCAATATTTTTTTTTTTTTGGAAAAGTGCCTTAAGGTGAATAACGTTGAAAGCATTTTGTAAAAAGTTAATGATTTTTATAATTTTTTAATGAGGTTTGTTAATAATTAAAAATAATTTCTTAAATAGTTTTGTAATAAGCAATTTGAAATTGAATTCTTGAACAAGGTTATTAACAAAGAAATAAGTTGGTTTTATAATATTCGAAACTAGTTAAATACACAATCATGTCTATCATGACCCTCACCACATCAACACACTCGAAACCGTAGAAATTAAAATAAAGAAGAGAAAAATGGAATTGGATTGGTCATACTTTCAAAAGGATAGAGAATAATATTTAAGGAAAGTCTCTAGAATGAAATCCTCAAGATAAGCGAAAATTGACCAGATCGAAGCCAACATGGTGCTGGTCATTTAAGAAGGAAATAGAAAAGAAAAAAAACCGTGGCAAGAAATTAAGTTACTAGCACACAACTTTGTAGAAGTCTATTCCCCTAAGGGAATAGAGAAGAAAACAAAAACATCAGCTGAGATGCACCTCTCTTTGAATGAATTTATTGTTAATATAGACATAAGTATTACTGTTGTACGTGTTTCTATTGCTTTAAAATTAAGGTAAATAAAATAATTTTTTTTTCTCAGCACTTCAGGAAGACAAAAGAAAATTTTCTCAATATTCTTTAGTTGTTAAAAATTTTTGTATAACAGTTTATTTTAAGCGAAAAACTAAATATTTTTTTTTTCATTTTCATTTTTATTTAAAGTTTTTTAATTACTTTAAATAAACATTTTTCCACAAAATTCACTTTAAAATTCATCTTGATTTTTTTTCGGTGGTTGTTATTTGCGTTATTTTGCAAAAATTTTTTTTTTTTACTTCCTGGCAACAAATTTACTCTTTATAGGTTTTAATTAAAAAGTTGAAAAAAAAAATTTTTTTTTTGTTATAACAAAAGAAACACTTTTCATTGTTAAACAATGAAATTTCTGTCGTTTTTGTTGTACTAAATGGAGAGAAAAAAAATTATTGAAAAACTATACCAAAGTTAAAGAAGTTAAATTAAACAAGAAGAAACTAAAATGCAAAATTTTTAACAAATAATTTGTAGAATATTGGTGTATTTTTGCTTCAGTTTAAATGCGTTTATGTAGGAAAAACCAGTTTTGATCCTGCCTTTTCGCAAAAAAATCAGTTAAATCAAATTAATATTTTAAACTTAGTTCAACAAAATTTGTTAAAAATTAATTCTCAGTGTTGTTGGAAACGGATATAAAGTTCCAACTCTCATTTACAAAGTAACAAGTGTGAAAAGAGTCATAATATGTGAGAAGAGTTTTTCTTTTTGTGTCTCTCTTTAATTGATTTATAACGTAAAGTATTGTGTTATGATGAGAGAGGTTTTTTAATTTTTTTTCTTTATTTTAGTTGTCAATATTTTGCCTTATTCTACTGTAGCTACTAATTTGTTTATTTGCAAGGTCTCTACAACCACAAATTTGTCAAATTTCGCAAAATAATGTTAAAATTTTCAAATAATTAATTATTACTTTTATTGACTTAAAATTATAAAATATTTTAATAATAAAAAACTTTGCGTACTTGCATTTAATTTAACTTCCGTAACTGGTAGTACACTCCGTATTATTGAATTGAATATACGCGAACACACACACACTCAAATAAGCTATTAATTTTCCAATACAATTCTAACCTAATATTTTCTAAAATTTTTACTATAGCAAATAAAATTTTGCCTTAAATTCATTGAAAACACTTAAAAATTTATGAAAAATTTTTTCATTTTTTCTCTCAAAATTTATTTTCAATTTCTAGAAATAAAAATTTTATATTTTTTATTAAATTTTATTTGAAAATTTTAATTTACTTATGTCTAGGTGAAAGCATAATAATTGTTTATTTGAACAAAAGCAAAAAAAAAAAAATATTTTTTATTGTCTCTATTAAATTTCTTCGAAAATATGATTGAATTTTTAGAAAATCAAAATTCATCATCAATTTTATTTAGTTATGTATATGTAGGTGTACATAATATACATAGGTGTGTACATGTAGCGTAACTAGAATTGTATATATAGCAAGCAATCATACAAGAATATTATTAAATTTTATTCCGAATTTATAAAAGGAATCCTTTTATAAACTTTCTCGGCATCTTAGAAATAAATTAAAAAAATTAATGGAGGTTTTTCGGAAATTCTCGTTCAATAAAATTCATATAAATTCAAAACATGAAAGTTTGACATATTTACAAAATTTTACTCAAACACATTTTTACAAGACTGTTTACTTTGATAAGTTAGAATTTCATGCCAGTAGTGTCGTATGGACAATTTGAAATTAAAATTAACTTAACCTTAACTTTGAATTATTTGATTATTAAAATAAAAATAGAATAAGCAATATAGCGAAAATTAAAGTTATAAATATGTACATGCACATAGGTCCAGTTACTAGACAAATTATTTCTAATTCATATTCTTGAATGATTTCCGTGGTTGACCCAGAACAATAGTACGACTGCAAAGTCAACCATTCAATATGTTGCATATAATATCACACACACATGGAAACAAATGATGTTTTAAAAACCGCTATCGATAAAATAGCAATTAAAGCTATTTGGTTAAATTCACAATAAAGTCAGTTGAAAATGTCATTTCTTCTTGTAAGTAGGTAATATAAGAAATTTGAGTGGCCTATACTCATACTCACATAAGACATACGTTATTTGCCCATAACCCACAAAAGTTTGCCGACGGTTGTTTTAGAGAATAACTTACGTATATTCTCATACCACATAATAATTTCCATTTTTACAATAATGTCAAATTTAAAAGTAAAAGCTCATATAAATTATTAAAAGTACTTAATTAAATACGTAACTAAATTATTTTCCTTAATTCAACAATTTTCCTATATTTTTTTATTTAAAAAATTATTACAAACTATAATTGAAACTATTACACAAAAATTTTTTTACAAAAAAAAAAAATATTTAAATTTTTTTCTATATTTAAATCATTTGGTTTTCTTTCTTTTTGAAAGAATCTCATAGGTTAGCCAACGAATCAAAACATAAACCAAAAATCTTTATCTATGTATACAAAACAATTTTACCTTTAAAATTTTAAATGAAATGAAATTATTACCACTCAAATTAATTTCTGTTTTGTATATATTTGACTCATACACTTACACACATATTATATAATATATTTCATAAACAGGAATACTAATTTCAAGAATTTCTAAAAAAAAAAGTTATTTCATATGCATATATACTTATGTACATTATGTACAAATATGTGTACAATGTGCATATAATACATGCAATTTTAAAAGATTTTTAAAAATGTTGGTCAATACTTTTATAATTTGTTATTTTCTTCTATATAATTTGTGTATAATGTTAGAAAAATTTGCTTAAGAAGACCTTTTTTTAAAGACAAAACAACTCCTATCCCGAAAACCTGTGCTTATCAACCTCAGAATGGAAATGGAAAGAAATCATCTCAACAACAAGATGCGAAGGGGTTAGTGCCAAAATCATCTCAATTTTCGTAGTTGGGCACATTCTTATAGCACACGTGATGTAGATGCATGCGAGTCTCTGCAATCGTTCAAGGTTTTTCCTAGCCGTTCCGAAGTTAGTCCCAAAATCATCTACATTGCCGTAGTTGGGCACATTCTTATAGCACACGTGATGTAGATGCATGCGAGTCTCTGCAATCGTTCAAGGTTTTTCCTAGCCGTTCCGAAGTTAGTCCCAAAATTATCTACATTGCCGTAGTTGGGCACATTCTTATAGCACATGTGATGCAGATGCATGCGAGTCTCTGCAACCGTTCCAGGTTCTTCTTAGTCGTTCCAAAAGTTCTCATTCTTGACAGTGCCATACCGTACCTTATGCCAAGAGGGCCACAATTATTATGTTGTAGATTCTCTCGTAGATTCTAAGGGAACCGAGTGGGACAGGAGTAACCCCCCAAGCTACCGCAGCCATTTTTGACTTATTGTAGCTCCCTCACTCTCCCGTCTATAATATCTCCGTCCCAACCACAAAACCGGAGATATCCCTAAGGGAGTTGGATAACAGTTCCCGAACACTTAGGGATCCACGTTCAAGACAATTGTTTGGGTGGTTGCATAGCTGGCACGAAAAATTTCCAACAGTGCTCTGGCGATATGTTGGAAACCCCTCTGTAAAAATGCAGGATATATCCCGTCATCACCTGGAGACCCATCTAATCCTGCCCATCGTGAAGACTAGACGGGATCGTTGCCAGTCATCCCTCCTGGGCCAGGATGCCCTCGGTTCAATGACCGCATTTGAGTGATTCCGAAGAATCTCCGAGTCAGGAAAGTGCGTTGACGCCATAAGCTCCAACGTCTGCTTTCCGTTCTCAGTCATGGAGTCATGAGGCCGTTCCATTAGGCCCAACCCGCTAGCATACTTTTTGGAAAGCACCCTGTGAAGACGCGCACTGCTGGAGAGTTCATCAATGCCCTTGCAGAACGCCCTCCACGAGATTCTCTTCGCTTTCCTAATTTCTTTATTGTATTTTGTGAGTGAGTCTTTATACTCTTCCCACGAACCCGACGCCTTAGCCTTATTGAATAGCTTTCTGGTCTTTAGTCTAAGCCTTGAAAGCTCTTCATTCCACCACGGGTACTTCCTGTTGCTCCGCCTCGGCTTAGCGATACCCATCACCGGCCAGTTCGATATCCATCACCGTTCTGACAGAAGCAGGAACGGATCCAATCCCATCCATGAGGAGCGTTTCGAATTGACTCCAATCTGTGGATTAGGGTATCCGATACATTTCTTCTGCCAGGCCCCCGGACACCATGATATCAAACCTAATCTGCCTATGGTCGGACATGGATGTCTCATTTGAGACATGCCATCCACTAACCCTACTGCCGATAAATTCAGTGCAAAGGGTGATGTCAAGGACCTCTTCCCTAATTGCATTTATGAATGTCGGCCTATTACCCTCATTCATAACCTTTAATTTATTGCTATATATAAATTCAAGTAGGCACTCACCTCTTTTGTTTATATTGCTGCTTCCCCAGATGGTGTGGTGAGCATTGGCATCACTTCCTATTATAAGTTGGAAGTTCCTCTTTCCACAAAAGTCAACTAGATGTTGTACTTCCGTCACATGATAGACGAGGAGCAATGTCATATAGCGCTCGAGATAGCAATGCAAAAACGAGGAGTTTGTAACGGCGTTCAGTGGAATAGCTTTTTAAATGAAGTGCAGCCCATAGCAAAGTATTGCGACAAAAATTTTTGGCAAATTTAAATATTTGAACACTCTTTATACCCGTACGAACGTATGTTCGAAGGGTATACTAAATTTGCCTTACCGTTTGTAACGCTAAGAAATAACGGTCTTAGATATAGATTCAAGTGTATGTTTTTGATCAGCGTCGAATTCTGAGTTGATTTAGATTTGTCTATCCGTCCGCCCGTCAATCCGTTTGTTCGTCCCAACGATAACTCGAAAACTAATAGAGCTAAGTTCACCAAATTTTCACAAAAGATTCGTTGTAGTAAGTGCCAGAACCCTATTTGAATTGGGACGCTACCCGAACCGGGGTACCGGTTAATTTGAATTTGTGTTAAACCGCTACCCGAACCGGGGTACCGGTTTCATACAAATTCAAAATTTATTTGGCTATTTCTCAGAAACTATAATAATATAACAAATTCGTACGGGTATCACAGAGTTGACAAGGTCAACTCTATTTTTTTCCTCGTTTTAATTCGAAACTGTAATTACTCAGCTTCCTTTCCTTCTTTCTACTACGTGCCTTTTAAAGTGTTTCAGTTTACAATTCATTGAGCCTTAGTGCGTAATATTCTGTTATTTCCGTATGCTATTTTTAGACTTAGTTTTCATATTTAGACTATTTCTTTTTAAGCTTTTCTTAACTCCCACCTTTAGGTCGAGTCATTTTCATCTAGCTTAAGTTGAGTTGAGCGTTGTTTATATTTAATTCTTCGATGACTGGAGGTTACACTTACACAATTGACTTTGTCTTCCTAAGTACATATCAATTTATCAAAAAAAGGAAATAGAAATCGGATTTCTGTATTCTTTCTAATCAATTCACATGGTGCAATAATTTCTTCCCCGTAGAATCGATACAGCCGAACTGTTTTGTGCCGAATTAGATTGTTTGGTTTCTTTTTCTTCACCATTAGGAGGGATATAACCTATATAGGGCTATTGCGTAGTATTATAAAAGTACATATTTCATCTTCGCTAATCAGTGATTTATTGCCTGCCGCTGGCAATTAGATTAACACCCTAAATTATAAATTGATTGTCAGAGATTTCGTTACTTCTGCTAGATTTAGCTACAGTGGACCTCTTATCCTAGATTACATGCTTCTATATAAACCACCCATAGCTTTCCTAATTAATGGACTGCTAGTTAATTCGCCAAATAGATCTAAAACAAAAATTTCTTTTTTTTTTTTAACATTTTGTTCAATTTACTTTCTATATATAATTTATTTTACAAAAATTGCAGATATAATTTTATTCAATCAGGTAAAGTGGTATCATTCTAAATGAAATTACTGTAAATTTCTCGAGGAGTCGCAAACGAAAAGAGTAAGAGAATTATTATTGAAATTATTATTAGTAGTAGTAGTAATAATAATCTCTTAGGTGACCTGAATCAATATGTAAGTATTTAAAGAAATTATTATGATTATCATCATTATTACTAAAATTTGGAAATATAAAAAAAGGATTGGCAAATAATAATAACTAATATAAAAGCTTATGTAGACACGTTCATAAATATAATACTATGTGGTATACTAGGTAGCTATTATACTTGTAAAGGAGTAGACGACATAAGATTGGATTGAAATAAAAAATACACTTAAATTGAATATCCAATAAATAACTAAGAGAGATATGATGAAATTGGAAATTAATGTCTTGCAATAAGTAAAGAGGTTTTCATTTTACAAGCATGTACAAACGTATGTACTCGTATATTCTTTCTTCTGTATATGAGACTACAAACTTACAAGTTTTTCATTTCTACATACACACATATTATGTAGATACATGTGTAATATACAAGATGATACTTCAAGATATTAAAAGGATAATCTTTTACAAAATTTATTACATGAAAATTAGACATTTTGAACAATTTCCAGTGTATGTACGAGTAGCTATGTAACATTATTTGAGATTGTATTAAATATTTGCTTATATACTTTATTGTTATTATATTTAGGTGTAGGTATAGTTCTGTGGTAAAGGGCAAATAATTCTTACTTGCATAATATAAAATATAAAATTTTATTAGAAAACGATAAAAGGGATAATTTTGAATCTTCATTGGGTAAACTATAAAACAAAATTAAGAAAATATTAAATTGTATAAAATATTATAAGAGTTTCAATTAAATTATGGAATAAATATTGGGACTAGACTTAATTTTTTTTTAGATAATATATTATCTATCTTCTCTAAATTACAAGTCCTTTTATAAGGAGAAAATAATTTTTATTTTTAAAATTCTAGAATTTAATATCCAGAAAATGTGTTTTCTTTCGAGAAACTCCCAATTAGTTTGTTTTAGGAAATTGACCAATGTGTTTGGTAAAATATTTCTGATAAAATAATATATGCGATACTTTTGCAAATAATAAAATTACAATAAAATCAATACAATAATAGTTGACGCTACATAAAGAAAAATTTAATTTTAGCGAGTCATTTTAGCAAAAAGCTTATTATCAACGAACACCTTTGAATTTCTAGTTGTGCTCAGCCTCTTTATTATGAAATATCCGTATTATAAACGAAATTTATTAGAGTTTGGTTTGTAGTTATATAGAAATTCGACTGGATCACAATACTCGCTTATTGATTTTCTTTCTTTCTTTTTCCTTTAAAGATCTTGAAGGCCTTATTGAAGCTGTTCAAACGTGGCTCTTTGATTTGCTTTTCATGACTTGAGTTGGTTGGTCGTATAAGAATACTTTTATTGTTCGATATTCACATTTCATTCCGTGTGAAAGCTACAGCTCGTCACAAAGCTTTGCCATCGCACTCGATTGTGGGCCATTTTTTTACTTCTGGCCGTATCTTGTTTGTACTTTTGTTTCTATGAGTGTTGGGGGTACCATTTTGTGTTTATCTGACAAATTGTTCCGGATAGCCAACTTAAGGTGTAGCCAATGCAAAACAATCTTCCGAGCTTTTACTTATTTATTTACTACTACTTATACGTAGGGATCTTATACACATTTATTTATAGTAATGTGGAATATATATTTTGCGTGACAATGAGGTCTAGTGTTAGTTATTGACTATTTGGCACATAACTTTTAATACATTCAATAGAATTTTGCTAATTTTATATTCACTTCTGTGACTTTACATAATGGTGTTATTAAAAACCAAATATATGAAAATATATAAACTTGTGTAAGAACTATGAAGTTATAGTGTTGTTGTATTGTAAAAACATAGATGGTGTTATGTTCCTTCTCCAGTTTTCTATATAAATTTTTCTCTATGTTTACGCATGTATATATGACAAAATTCAAATATATTCATATAACATTATGAATCTCTTTATACTGTGTGTGAGGGTTATAAAATTAAATATATATTATGTAAATATAACAATAACATAAGTATCATATATAAAATATATTCTTAATTTATTGTAAGAATATGTCAAAATCACTGTAAATTATACATAATATTTATGTAGTATTAATTATGAGATTTTCATAAGAAATTAATTTCTGAATAATCAATAAAATAATTTTGTGTATTATTAATACAGCCTTACACCTATAACCTATATATGTACCATAGTGTTAAATATACATGATATAATATTATGTATAATATTATTATGTGATATCTGTAAGCAATAATATGCCTATATACAAAATCTTAAATCAATGATAATTGATGAGGTTAATAAGGATTTGATTTTAACTATAAAGTGTAGATATGTAAATTTTTTTTTACATTATTTATTTTTTTTTTTTTGGGTGTACTTCGGGTGTAAATTTTTACATGTACCTATGAAGTGAGTGTAAACGTGCTTCTAAATTATTTATCAAATGTATTTTGCACAATATGTGTGTGTAGGATTGTTAATTATTTTAAGCATTTATGGTAATCGAATAAATTTGGATGAATGTTTAATCATGTGTTTAATAAACAAATTAATAATCACTTGTTTTGAACTGTTTACCGATCGATTGACAGATGTAATCGGAACGGTAAGACAGATGTATCTGGGGTGTAAATTTTTAAGTTGAAGTAGCTAAAATATCAATTCAGTGTTTTAGCTTCGTTCGAGTAACTAAAATATCACTAGATTGCTTCCTAGCTTGCGACAAATTTCCTAGCTTGTCATGGTATGGTATTTCAAGTTCGACTGAACCTATTTGGATGAAAATTTATATTTATATATATGAGCTTATTTCGGCTATGTCTCGGATTGATTAAGATCTGAGATATTTCACGTAAGTCGATTGAAAAATAATCTAATTACATATACATATGTAAAAAAATTAACCATGTATAAATTCAACAACATATTTTCAATATAATATTGTTGAGGTTGTTTGTGTCTTTGATGACAGTTCTCTTACATTTTTCAAAATCATTTAGAAAAACCCCACCTACCTTCCAATACCGCTACTATATTGAAATTTCTAACTTTATATTGTTTAATAACCCCTTTTTTCTTAAGTTCATATTTTTAGTAAAAGGGTTGTATATGCGTGTATTAATTTTGAAATTAATCTTTCTTTTTAATAAAAAGAAAATCTATTCATATATGAATTTATGATTAATTAATTTAATAATTATTAAATAGAGTGTAAATTATATGAATTACTAAATTTGATTTGGTATTTTTTTTGTTGTTCTTTTTCATGTTCTCATCACATTGTAATTAAATTTTAAAATTTATTATTAATTTTGATTAAATTAGAATTTTAACAAATTCTTAGAAAATCAAATCATGTACAGAATATTTTGATAAAAAAAGATAATTAAATATATTTGTTTTTATATACGTGTACGAGTATGTGTATTGAGTGTATAATTATTTTAATTAATTATAATTAAATAATGGCATTTTTTTATTAAAATAAAATATCATCAAATATGAAAATTAATAAGAGTATTATTGGAAGCTCATCCAATAATTTTATTAAAATATTTTTCAAAATTATATTGCGGTTCTATATTTATAATTAGATTTTTGAAAAATTTATTTAAAATTTATAAGGATGAGGTTAGTTTAGTAAATTTTTGTTAAATATTAGTGGAGTGCGGTTTATTTATTCTTTGTTGCAAAATTTTAAATTCTTAGATCATTGGTTTGTGTTCAATAATGTTTATTTGGTTTTCACGTTTCGTGTTTAGTCTCAGTCCCCCTGAGATCTCAAGGTGACAGAGCCGTTTTAGGGATGAAATTGTGACATTTGGGAAAAAATTTAGGTGTTACTATAAATTACAGTTATTAAGATTGAACTCTTTAGTTACACTACACGTTAATACTGCTACGATTTTTCTGAGTTTTATGAGAAAGCGAGGTCTTTAATTAGCACAGTACACTTGATTTACATGGAAAAAACATTAATTAGTTTGAGATACCTTCTAAAACTAGGATTGTTCCCCTAACTACGAGCAGGAAATCGGGCGCAATGCTGTCAGTCTCGCTTTTTGAACACGAGATTGTCTTCTTTCGTGTAGACGTATTTGTGGAAAGAGCTTCCTATGTTCGAGCTGGCAAGAATTATTGACGGTGAGATATTATTGTAACTATTATACTGACGATGACAATGACTTTTAACCATTTTGATTTAAGAAAAATTTTTTATATACGTGGATAAAATAGAAATCAAAACTAATTTATCAATTAGAAATTAATCTTTTTTACTCTGTAATACATTAGAAATAACTCCAACTAATTCTCAAAGGATTTAAAGGATACTTTAAATATCTCTATATAAAAACATTATCTTTTATTTTTCTACAAATAAAACTAAATTAGATTGTTTATAATTATATAATTATTTCAGATTAAAATTCTACATTCATATACATATATAGCTTAGAGGTGAGAAACAACAAACAGATATTAAAAAATCAGACTATAAGAAAAATAAAAAAAAACGGACTTAAAAAATTAAGACATTAAATCCATTGATTTTTTTATGGTTTTATTTAAAATAAAATTAAAAGTGAAATTTTCAACAAAATAAAAAAACAAAAAAGAAAATAAAAAAGTGTTTGGCATAAAAATAGCAGCAATAAAATATTTTTACCCTTATTGAAAAATATTATAATTTTCCTTTTCTATCCTATATAGTACAGAATACCGAACAAACAAACAGAATAATAAAATTTTTGTGGGACAATAGATAGAAGTATATTTTATAACAAACCTTATGCGGCATATTGGCTTTTTTTCTCTCTTTTTCAAAAAAAATATTAGATTGAAATACGATTGTAAATGGAGTTAAAAGAATTCTGAAAAAAAAAAAAATAAAAATGAGAATTACAAAAAAAGGATAAAATATAGTAAAATATTAGAAAAAAAAGAGAAGCGCTTTTAAAAATAATTATAAAAGACATTGAGCATCAGGTAGGTAAAACCATTATAATTTCTCAAAAGAGAATAACAGATTTACAATTACCATCAATTGAGGTGAAATCTTTGCATTATTTCAATTCTATTTTTGGATATTTATTATTTAAGGATTGGCTAGTTATAATAAAAGCTGAAAATATTAAATCAGGCTGAAGAAATAAGCACTTATACATATGGTTAGGTGGTTGCCTTGCAATATTGTGGATTCTCCAGCACAGCAAAAAATTGGAAACTATAATACTGAAACCGAACGAAACTAAACTGTTATACTAATCATCAAACTGTTATACTAATTATCTAACTGTTATATTAATCATCAAACTGTTATACTAATCATCAAACTGTTATTATTATCATATACTAATAATCAGACTGGAAAAATAACTGTTATATAATCGTAAACTGCTGCAATGTTAACTGTTATACTATTATATTATTCTGTTATAAATTAAACTGTTATATAATCATGCTGTTGTATAACAAACTGTTATATAATATACTTCCAAACTGTTATAACAAAATTATTTTCTCACATTGTAAATTTTCAAATCAGTTTATTATTACATTGCGTTGCAATTTAAATTAAATATTAAATTGATTCACTAATTAAATTATTCTCGTTTTGCACATACCATGTACACTTTTGAAACTTGAATGCGCGGTTTCCATTGTCAAGAAATATGCTTAACTTGTAACTGCATTTAAACTTTTAAGGATGCATAACTATCCAAACATACACAACACAACGTCTATAATTATAGAGTGGCGTATAATTTCCTACTCCTCTTTATATATTACACGTTATGTTGTCACAAAATGGTTCAATCCGATATACCCGCTACCTGTTCAGTATGATATGAGGATGAATACAAGAATTAAAAATGTAAAAAAAAAGAAATAGATCCTTGAATTTAAGATTTCGGTCTACCATAAAAGTATTAGTTTTCACTGTCATTGTCATTTTCATTTAGAATTCATTTACTTTCATGCTACATTATGTACGTGCTATATATATAAGTGCTCCCACTACACTTATGAATAGAGGAGGGATGTCTGTTGTTTTTTTTATTCACGACATTTTGTATCCTTAACTATTTTTTTATGTTATTAATTTTTCGACGAGGGTAATAAGTAAAATTACTATCTATGGTGACTAAAATGTCGTACACTCGTATATGTGGTATGTATGTTTGTAGAGCAGTAAATTAGTTATATTATGTAGCCTAATTTATAACAAACGATAAAAAAAATTGTTTTTTTTTCGGTTAAATGTAACGTTTTTCTCTTTTATATCTGATACGTGTATCATAATAAAAGTAAGGACGAAAAATATTAATAATGTTACTTAATTTTTTGTTCTGTACCTGTGCTCTCTATAAATTTAAATATAAAATAATATTAGAGCTATTACGTAATTTTTCGTCTTCTTTTTTTTCATTTTTGGTTTATTTGAGATTTTAAGGATTTTTTTTTGGTTCTTTTTAGCGTTAAAAATGAAATAAGAAGATAATCGCATGATAAGGATATTATAAAAGGATATAAAGAAATTTTATTAGATTTTGTCCTATGCAAAAAAAAAAATTATCGTTTTAACCTTTTTTTTTAAGTGAAAGAATAAAAGTAAAATTTTATCATTCATGTTATATGTGCTTGTCCAATTGTCAAGTTTAATTTAAATTTTTAAATTATATTTAATAACATATTTCTGCTTCCCGGGTTCAGTAAACTATTAATAATATTAGGAAATAGTAATATTAGGAAAGCGGGGAAGGTATGAGTATTTTGGAAGTTAAATTAAAAAATTCTTAAAAAAATAAAGTGACCCAAATAATTAAAGTTCAACACCAAATGAGCCAATGCACTTATTTTGGGCCGGAATTTTTAGTAGATTCATAGGTACTAGATTTTTTGTATACAAATATTAACAAAATTATTTACGTATACACTTAATCTGAAAATTCAGATCTTATGAAAATTCAGATCATGAATTGATATTCTTACAAAATTGAATTTCCTTACATTAAGTAGTTCAAACTGAACGTAATTATCTGGTACATATACTTGCAAAGACTACTGTCATTGTGGTAACGTTAAAGATTATATTCTTTTTTTACATTTTACATGAAACATAAATTTAATTTATCACATAACTTACATTCAAATATGAGCATTTACGGTATTATTTAAAAAAAAAAAAATTATTTTGTCCTTGATACCATTTATATAATATATTGGACGTATACCTTTGTATATATTAGAGTATTACAGCGAAAAATGAAATTAGATGATGCGGCCATTTTTAACATGATCATTATTATATGTGATATTTTATAGCTGGAACCATTAAAATGAGTAAGTTAAAACGGTTATAATATGTATTACGGTATTATATACAAGTACTAAATTTTTAACTAGAGTAAAAATAGCGGAGAAGCGTGAAATTGTTATTAAAAAGAACCTTTTTAACAAAAACAAAATTCATTATCATGCAAAATCTAATAGTTTTATATTACAGAATGAAAGAAAAGATGCTCTTATACAAACATGTATGTATTTGTAAATTTGCCACCCTATTGTTTAGTATAATTATTATGTATTAAAAAATTCAAAACAAAAAATTAATTTTGATAGCGAAAAACCAGTAAGATTATTGTAAGGTGATTGTAAAAGCTTTAATCAAATTTTATTATTTTACAGTTGGTCATAATACTTAAGATGTAATGATTTTGTTCTTATTACAATATCCTTTGTTTGTTTAATATTATAATAGAAATTGTTTACTACGTAAAAGGTGGGACCTCTGTCAACAGCATAATTGCGGCTTATATTTAAATTCAAATATTATAATTTTAGTTTTCAAGTTGTTAACGCAAACTGCTTTAATAAACTTTTTATACTATATTAATCCCTTAAAAACTTTACACAAGATATAAGAAAGCACATTTTTATTTTATTTATAATAATTTTATGTGCATTTCACGAATTTTTTTCATATATTTCCTAGGTGTTTACATTTTGGTTTGAGTGCAGCTAATATGCGTTTGTTTCATCGTGGGTTTATTATTAGCCTGTCTGGAAGTAATCGGGGCAATGCTAATAGTAGTGATAGGAGCCATCCGTAGTCAATACCCCGTCAGGACCACCACCAGTGCTGAGATCAGCCCTATCATACCTCAACAGCATCCTCGCCCTCCTTTTGTCTCTAATAGGCCACATTGTTTTGATCACCCTACACGTTTGAGCCTCCGCTCACAAGACCCACTCCTCCTCCTACACTCACCATCTATCACGTCAAGATAGGCTCCAAGCGGCAGACGCACCGGCCCAACCACAATGTCAGCATCCCCGCCCGCCCCAGCCCTCGCAAGACGATCTGTCATCTCATTACCCCGTATCCCGGTGTGATCGGGAACCCAGCACTCAGTCACCTTGCACATATTGCAAAGCGCCCCAAGTTCCTACGCAATCGCCGCCGTACTATCCACAAAAGTTGCCAGCTCGCATCACCTCACCGGTTTAGTGGCAGCCAATTCCGCTGCCCTGAGCTCCGCCAAAATCTCTGCCTGGAAAACCCCGCATCCATCAGGCAGCTCAATCGATAACTCTATTTCCAACTCCTCATAGAAGACCCCCGCCCCCGCCATATCCGTGGCACTAAAATCATGCATATAGATCGACAACCCCTCATGCATGTGTAGCCCTTTGGCAATCCAATCCACAAGCCTTTCCCTCTGTGGAATCAGAACCTCGTAATCAACCCTCCAGTCGGTATATGGCACCTAATATAGACCTAATGCCCATAGGCCACATTCTATATTCTCCCAGAATCCTAGTGTGTGCATATTCCCTCTTTTTTTTTTAGTATGCCTATCGCTTGTAGGCTCAAGGCACTTCTCGCAGTCACCGCTTTTACCTGCTCGCTCACCGCATTCAAATCGAGAATAACCACCAAATCCAAAGTAGGTGCAGTACGCAATGCACCAGTCACCCCAACACACGCTGCACCCTCTCCAACTTCCTTCTCTCCCTATCCCGAAGTATCGCTGGCCACCAGACTCATCCATACGTCAGAATAGGCCTAACCACACAATCTCCCATACGTCAGAACCAAATCTCCCATACGTCAGAATAGGCCTAACCACACAATCAAACAACCAGTAGACCAGTCGAGGACTCACTTCCTAACGCCTACTAGCCGCCCTCTTCAAGGCAAACAACGCATTCGTGGCCCTTCTTACCCTATTCTCTATGTTTTCCTTCCATAGCAGCTTACTATTCATAATCACGCCCAGGTATCACACACAACCCGCTAAACCCCTGGGCAGGGCAAACCCGAGCATCTTCCTTTTCCTCGCGAAAAATACCAGCTCGCGTGTTTCACAGAAAGACCGCATCCCCGCATCATCCGCATAGGCAGTAGCTCTGCACCCACTACCCCCGATGAGCCTTCCATAACCAAGACCCACAGTATGGCGATGGGACTCCCCTCCCGCCTGGTGGGTAAGACAACCCCACCAGTGTGACATCCTCTCTCCATTCCCTAGGAACATGCCCCATATACAGGCAGCTACGAAAGATTACCACCAACCAATAGATGATAACTCTCGATGCCCTACGCAGCATAATCGGCCGCACCCCATCCGTTCCCAGAGATTTCTTTACCCAAAACGCGTAGGACCTCCGTTCCTCTCCTCGGGACCCCTCTGGTTTTAGCTCTTCCTGCTCCGCCGAGAATTGATCACGGAAAGTGAACCCACATCAGCTTCTCCAGTGTTTCTACACTAGAGCCAGCCCAAGTGCCATCATCTCTTTTAACAAAACCAGGTACCAGGGGCTCCCCCGATAGTAGCTTCCTTAATCTTGCAACCGCATTGGTATTTTCCAATGACGCGCAATAGTTCCTCCAAGACCTCCGTTTGTCCTTCCATATTTTGTATTTAAATGCCCTCAGTTCCTTCTTATATTCATCCCACATGGATAGACTTCCTCCTGGATTTACCAATTTCGTTACATCACCATAGTGGTCGTACTACACTTTGCAGAACGGCTAATGGGGCAATTGACCCCGAAGGCCTCCCGCATGGCTCACTCAGACACTTAACCGCACTGTCAATCGACTTACCCCTTCTTATCAGTTCTTGCATCGGCCCGGCAATGGCAGATTTCAGGGCCGCCGCAAATTTGTCTTTCGGGGGTTCCTAAATGCCGCCCCCACCTCCAGTTGCAAATTTATCCTAAAACGAATCCAGCAATGGTTCGAAATGGAAGACTCCTCCGATACCAACCAGTTACTGACCATTAGGGTCCCAAAATTAGTAGCCAAAGTAAGGTCTAGCACCTCACTCTTATTCCTAATAACGAATGTACGGCGGCAACCCCTATTACATACACAAATGTTAGTACCACTAAGAAAATCTACTAAGGACTCACCTCGCTGATTAACATCCGAGCTTCCCCACAGAGTATGGTGCGCATTCGCATGACACTCAACCAGCACATCGTGTCTCCACATCTCGATAGCCTCCCTGAATTTTTCCGGCGGCGGCTTGGCCTCGCTGTCGTAGGCCATATAACATGAGATCACAAGAAGAGGCCAATCCTTCTTCTTCCTCTCCCACCTCACCACAGTCGCATCCCCGTCACAAAAGTTATCTAAAAGAAAAAGTTTTAGTTCCTTTCTATCCAAAATACAAAATCTTTGCCTATTTACTCCAACTTTGTAGTACAGGACATAGTTCTTAAGCCTCAGGTCCCGTATGCTCCCCTTTCCATCCCACCACGGCTTCTGAATGAGCGCAATCTGGATGCCATTGGCGCTCATATGCACCGCAAGATTGCCAGTAGCGGCCCTACTGTGATGGAGGTTGACTTGGATTACCTACGCTAAAAGTAATGATTTGGTTGCCGCCACTGCACCTCTACGTAAAGAAGGAAGCTCGTCTAACGACTTACGGACTTCTCTCTGGCGAGGATGGAACAGGGTGTAAGTTATTTCACAGAAATCTCAAAGACTTTATTGAGGATGATCTGATTCTGGGAATAATCACATAAAACTTCTGTATATAACGGTACAATTTCGACCCCAAGTACTAAGTTCTGTTTTTCGATTGAAGGACGTGGAATCGTGGTGACTCGGTACGTGAGTCAAGTTTAAGCGTGTGGTACGTGGACAAGTCCAAGACGAAATCGGGTGTGAGTTCGAGTGTGCATGGTGTATGCCAGAACATGCGTGTATAAGGTGAAATTTGAGCCATACTGTACAGTATTTCAAATCGAAATACGTGCAATAGAGATCTGTCTGATAAAGTCAATTTGCCAAATTATAAAGGGGGTTTAAAAATGGTAATATTTATACATTTTCGGATTGCATGGGAAGATATTCTTTTACCCCATTCAATTCCTTTAAAATCTACAATATAGAGTCTAAAACTGCAATGCGTACACACGCATTCTTTGTGATTATTCAATATCAATCGCTTTACAACTAAACGAGAATGACAGTCAAATCCTTCTCTTGCCTCTATTTGTAATTCTCAGATTCTGCAATCTACAATAATAAAAACTTACTTAATAAAATATTTGTTTTCAATTTTCTAATCACTGAAGTTTTTGAATTTAAAGCATTTTGATTTAACCTTTTGTAGTATCGTCGCAAACACAGCTGCTGTATGCGTCTAACAATATCCTTTAAGAAATAGTTAAATATAGAACCCAATCCTTTTACTACCAAAAAAAAATAATGCCATGCATTTTTGTGCGTTTTTTTTTTATTATCCAAATAAACAGCTTAAAATCTAAAAATAAATAAGGTTACTTTATTAATTCGACTATATGGAATACCATTTTGTCTTGTAAATTTTCTTTTTCAATAAAATACACAATAGTATTCAAAGTATGTATGTGTAGATGTTTGCTTTTGATAAAAAGGATATACGATTATTTTACTTCATTGAATTTCTAAACTCAGACAATAATTTGTTTAAATAAACTATTTCTGTGTTTTAAACACCATATAAGCATATAAGATATTGAAAGACACATATATAGAGATTCTCTTAGAATAATGTAAGATTATAGTTTAAGATCTTGTTTAAAAGTAATAACCGAAAACCTTTAATATAAACTGAAGACAGACATAAAGTGACAAAGCAGAGTAAACCATGAAACAGAAAAAATGTAATGAACAAAACTAAAATATTTATTTTTTCTATTAAAGAAAACCTTTTAAGTTCACTCATACATAAAACTGAATTTTATTCAACAAATTTTTATTCTTCATGTTTTTTTTCGCATTTTATTTTTTTTGTTTTAAGGATATTTACTTAAGAAATAGATAGAAATTGATAGAAAATTTTACGAAAGGAAAATTGCTCCTTTCTTCTTTTTGTTTTTGATTCTCTTGCTGTTGCTTTATGTTTTGCTGTTGTGTTTTGTTGATGCTGCCAGAAGAACAAAAGAATACACAAAACATTTCAGGTGTTCAAATCGTTTTCATGCACTAATATATTATTGGGAAGATGGAGGTCATATTCGAATATTGCAAGCCAGTATCTATTTGATATGCATGAATGTATTCATGAATTGTATATAGTATATTTGTAGAAAAAAATAAAATAAGTTGACTTTTAAAATTGGATTTGATGTCATGATGCCCGTAAGGATTTTCGAGTAATTGAATATTTATGATGTTGTTTTTTTTTTCAAATTTTAAAATAAGATTGTAAAAAAATTAAAGAATTTGTTGCTCTCTGGTCAACATGTCAGTCTTCATATTATTGTGTTTTTAATATTAAGATTATAGATTCAAGACTGTAAATGTTGTTTAGAAATTATAATTGAATTAATTTCCTTTTAAAAATAAAATTTCTGTGGTTTTTAATTAGCTTTGGTCTTAAACAAATCATTGTACTCCATTGTTTATTATTAACCTAATATATGCGAGTAGATGTACCTACTTCAAATAGAGAACAGGATCATGGGTATTTAATTATGTTAAGTGCTTGTCGTTGAATTAATGAATTCAATTTAACATAAATAGATTATAAAATTTAAGATCGTTATTTTAATACGTGTGTATGGTTATTTGAAAATTAAGAAAATTTGATTATAATGGCTACGCAAGAAAAAAATTGGTTAAATACTATTAATTATAGGAGTGACTACTAATAGGCTTCTAATAATCCTATAAGAATTTGAATCATATCTCATTTTTGCAAGTCGTATATAATCGGCTATTTCGATTTTTAATTTGAATCGATTACAATTCAATTTTTCTTTTTTTATGAATATGTGCTTATTGTTGTAAACTGTTATAAAGAGTAAACTTATTTCAAACGAAGTGAAAATAAAATTTATTTTAGATTTTAGATAATTTTTTAAACTAATGAAATTTTTCTTCTAAATTGAATGATTTTTTAAAAAAATATTCATAAAATGAAAATTTTTGTTTTTTTTTATTTTTATCATTTTAATGCACACATGTGTACGTGCATATACACACCAATTACTTAGCAAATGAAAAGACGACAGTTCTCATTTTATTTTAATATTTAAATTTTTTTACACTCATATACAATATTTATGCAAAATTGATAGCTTGATTTCAATTTGCTTAAAAACAAAACAATTTTTTAATAAAGATTAAGTTTGAAAAAATTTTTTTAAATGATCAATTTTGGAATTTATTTCGTATTTATGCATTCATTTTCAAGAATGTCAATATTTTGAATTAAATTTTTAATATTTTAAGATTATATGACATTTTGCAATTGGGGCAGTGGATCATATTCGTAATTACCTTATATTGCCTTATGTCCATACAGATTTTTGATTGAAAATTTTTTATTAAAGATTACATATACACCGTTCAGTCTTATTTAATCACTTTGATAGCGAATTATGCAAGTCATGTTTCTGAAAATGCCCCATATTTGAATAGAATACGCAATTATTTACTAGTATATTTATCTGGTCTTTCAACTTTAATTCATTATCTATTATAACACCGAGATATTTAAACAAATAATTAAAAATTTCGAATTTTGTATCAAAATTTCTACCAAATTAAAACTTGTCACTTTGAAAATTTATAGACAAGCATTAAGAAAGTATGCTTACACATTCTTAAAATTATTTTTAAAATTCTTATAAACCGGAAATGTGTACAAAAATTTTTCTTTTAAAAAAATTTTTAAAATAAATAAATGTTTCTTAAAGAAGTTTTGTTCTTTAATAAATAAAATGAAAATTTCAATCAGGTTTTGACAAATCAATTTTTTTTTCGCTCCGTTCACATTATCCGAAAATATTGTCTTCGATTTTTTATGCTATTTAATGAAATTTTTGTATTAAGAAAACATTTTAATCTTGAAACCTTCAAAAAAAGGAAATTACATCAAGTAATTGGAATCCTTTTATGAAATTTTTACATTAAAATTTTGTAAAAAAAAAAGTTTTCTTTTCTTTTTTCTTTTAAAAGCTTAACGAATTTGACAACCTTAAAATTGAAATATCATTCAAATTTATCTATCAATTACACGAATTCCTCGAAGTCTAGGAGTACAAAAGAATATTAAGAGCTATATAAAAATTTTTTTTTTTTTTTGGAAAATAAAAATATTATTTTGATTTTTATCTATATTTAGTAAAAAATATTGAAAATGTAATTTTAATATTTTTATAAAATATTATTAGATATTTGGAGAATGTTTACATTGAAAGGATTTATTGATGATTAATAAGTTATTTAAAAATTTAAAAAAAATAGAAAAGTGATCCAAAAAGTGATACATATTGGCAGGGATGATAAGAATTTATAAGGTACTTACATAATATCCAAGGATTCAGTTGAAAAAAAAAGTATCACCAGAGTAAGAAATGTAAAGTGTAGAAAATCAACCAGGGTTAGGCTGTGGGAATATTACAACGATAATTCGTTAATTTTCATCAAAGAATTCATATCAATTGTTAATATGTTTAATTGGCTCCATATAGTTGTGAACTTCAAATTGATAAGCAAAACTCAAAAATGTATTGGTGGGATATAATGTTCCACCCCTAGTCGGACTCATGAGATTCTCTTCTAACTGCGCCATTAGATATACTGGGCTGGCAATATAGTGAATGAAAGAAGAAAATTCATAAGTTTTGTACTTGGTTTTTTGGAATGAAAGCTGAAAATTTCGAAAGAAAACAACAAAGTTAATAGTGTTGTATTAGTCTGTTCGCTTAAAGATTATGAAAACTTGAGAAGATGCTAGAAATTTCAACCACCAGTCCATGCAAGGTAAAGAAGAGCTAGCACACTATACCAGTAAAGAAAACTTCAAACTTGTAAAATTTTAAATATTAAAAATGAAATCAATATTAAGTATCTATTATTTAGTTTTTGTTTAAATATTTCTAATTTTTCCAGCTATTCTTATTTCATAAATAAATCCCCATAATGTTTTATTACAATATCAATAGGTATAATACAAGGATATGGCTTACATATTAGCATGATTGTTGATTTTATTGTTCTTTTACATTTCTGTTCTTACATTCATAAAAAGCAATATTGTACTGCTTTGAATTAAAGTAGAGAACATTTTTCGTTTTATATAGAACACGATAGCTTTGTGCTTAATAGAATCAAAAAAAGTGATAAAAAAGAAAATTTCTTAATTTTTTTTTGTGTTGCCAATATGCGTTACTTACACCTTGGGAAATTAGCATATACTGATACATAATATGAGAGTATTCATACAGTATGAAATGATCGATTCCCAAAACAGGTTAGAATTCATAAATATTTTTTGTATTGGAAAATTTATAAAGAATGTTTATATAGGACATATATGTATATATATATGAACAATATAGAATTATGTGAGAAATTTTTAAAATATTTAACACACAAGACAAACAGTTAATGTTTTATGTAGTTTTTTTTTACATATTACATGCTTTCTTATCGATGAAGCATTTTTTGAATTCAAAAATGAAGTTACATTTTTGTAAAACGTGCTTAATAGGGTGAATTTTAAAAATTTTAAATTTTATTTTCGAATAAAAGAAACACTGCAAAAACTGATTATTCTGCAAAGTAAATTGCTGTGATTAGAGTGTGCAAACAGAAACTGACTGCAACAAAAATTTTTCTTTGGTCCATGCTCGGGCGCCATTCATCATAAAGCATGTGAAAAAGTTGAATCGGTTAGAATTTCTTCATCCGTATGGAGGATATAAAAAACTACGTGATAATTCGTTTCTGTTTTTAAAAATATATGTTAACAGTAAATAGTTGTTGTATTGTTTTATATAAACTTTATTTTCGAACTTACTTTTTTATTTAATTTAGCATTTAATTTTCATGCTTATATAATTCATTCCCAGTATTGACAGTTATTCAAATTGTTTTTTCTTTATTATATTCAATTTTATTCATACTTTTCCTGTATAATGTATATTAAATTTATATACATACTGCATTGATACCTATATATTATTGACAATGCAACTGTATATTTCAATACAACATTCATGTATGTATGCATTCGATTTCTATTCATATACACATTTCTCACCTGATGCCACGATTATTGAAATGACATGAAAAATGTTAAAATATAAATGATAGGTGTATAAAAATTTCTATATAGTATACAAGGCACAGAAATATTTATTAAAAAATTTACATACATACATACATATATATTTATAGTGTATTTGATTTTCTTTCGGGATTTAATCTAGATATTTCCTTTTTTATTATTGTCTATACATATATATTTCTGTGTGTTGGTGATTCCGTAGATATACTTTCATTTTTCTCATTTTCCTTTTAATGTGAACATATTAAATGTACTGATTTTCAAACAGTTTCCCTTTATTGAATTCTACTAGTTGAATAGTACAATATATATTGTATGCATAACATATACACACATGTATGACATACGTATCGTACAGAATGTGAAGCTTTAATGCTTATTTTTGTGCGTTTGTGTATATGCATTTTATTATACTTTACCAAAGATGAGAAAAAAAATACCAGAGAGTTTTATTCATTTTTTTTTTTCAATGTTGTTATTTTAAGCCATCTTTTCACTTCAAATGATAATTTATGAGTTAAATTTGATTGATAAATTTGCATAGCAAATATTTATATGTAAATACAAAATATAGGTAAGGTAAATAAAAGGTAAAGAAAAAGAAAAGAAGAAACATGAAAATAAAAATGTAGATAGGGAAATAAAGTTATATGGGTAAAAATATATAAAACAAAATGTCTATATGCAATCATACTTGTATAATGTATGATATAAATAGTGTAGGACAAATACCGTGTATGATATGGAAAATAATGTTATAATGACTTGCACACATTACATACTATCGTAGTATCAGAAAACTATCAAAAAGAATATGAAATAAATATAGAGGTAAGAAGTTATGTAAAATTTTATGGAATTTGAAACGTATTTGAATAAGTTATTTTTCAATTAAATGAATATTAACTATAATTTGGGTATAGGTATTGCATGTCAAATTATGACATCGGAACTATATTTACGATCTTTTGGGATTATAAAAATGATTATTCAGAGAGGAATGAGAGGAAATGTATGATGAGAGGAAATCATACAGTTCCACACTGTTAACACCCCCTACTGGTCCTCGTACCTAAAATGTTCCGCTCTAGGTCGACCCTCGTCGTTCTTATTTTTGGCATGCTTAATATCCATAACGGGGTGGTGACATCCAAATTCTTATCCTATATAAGGTCCAATTTATAGCATCGTGTTAAGCGTTATCAAAAGAATACACATTGTGCGATCTCCTCTTGCGAGAATGCGACCTCTCCCATATCGATTTGGTTGCTAATTATGTTTTTTAGAAGAAATGACGTGGCAGTAATTGATCTGAATTACTTGGGCATCAGGTTCATTCCACCGACCAGAGGAATAATAAAACCACTCTAACCACCCGGTACATTTCTGGGTTACACCTGTGCGCTCCAATTTTCTCTACAAACAAAAAGGAAAATGTTAATTCTTAATGGAAGTTACTCGGGTTTTGTGAGGTCTTTACGAGTTTATTGATACTTTCATACTAATGGCATACTTAACATTTTTTTAAATATAATTTTTTTAATCCAATTTCAATTAAATTCATAATATTATAATACAAGTATTTTACAGAACGAAAAACAAAAAACAATATTATTCTAACTAAAATAAGTACACATGCATCTTTAAATAGGAGTATAGTCTCTTAAAAGTGCAATGGATAATGTGGGCATTTAAGTGTAAATTGACACAGTACTTGTACTTATATGCATAATGCATGCATATAAAGCGGCATAATATGTGAATTTTAAAGATTATATTATACTTTAGGAGTTAAAAAACTTTTATGAAACAATATTTGTACACGTCTTTTTATGTCCCATTTTTCTTTTCAAAATAAAATCACAAAATATAGAACAAATAAGTTAAAGCTGAATTCTTCAAACAAAAGGTTTACATATATTCCATATATTTTCCTGTTCACGCATTTCTTCCATTATATTTCATATTTAATATAAGATTTTTTTTTGCTATAGCTGATATAATAAAATGTGCATGCATCTTTATGATGAAATATTTAAAAAAAAAAAATTACATGAGATTTTATGCAACACTTTGAATACGTGCATGAATAATAGATAAGGATAGTGGAAACCTTATTTTGTTTCGCTAATACTATAATGAAATAAGAAGAAAAAGAAGAAGAATCTAAAGAATGAATGAAACTTTCAAAAATAATATTTTAAAATGGTTGATCTAGTAAATTATAAGATTTTTAAGACTCGTGGAATTTTTCCTGGTTAGAAACTCGTTCATAATAAAGGCAATGCTTAACGCCAGCTCACTGCTTTACACTCTACATTAAGATAAATTGCGTATTTGAAATTTAGGAGATTGTTTGTGAAAGTACTTTGAATTAATCAGTTGAACATTGAAGATTCATGCAACCGAAATAAAATTACATTAGTGCGGTATTCAATTCAAAACACGGTGTAAATATACCCACCTACTAGTCCGCTGCCTACTTAGTTCCCACAAAAGAGTGATTCTATAGGTTGGATTAGGTTGAAGTAGGCCCCCGAAGCATACACTTTGGCATACTTTAGGCCTTTTCCTACCATTCGAACCACCCAGAAATCCGCCAAAGTTTTTACATTCGCTAACTTCGCAGACATGATCAGATGGATCCTCCTCCTCGTAACAGCAGCGCGTACAGAGGTCCTTTGCAGGACGGCCCATCCTCCAGGCTAGTTCGCCAAATAGATCCCACCCGAACAGACGCACCAACATCCCATCTTCGAAGACAAATCAAATCCCTTGTGCCCTTATGAAATTTATGCGGCGTAAAATACCTCAGCAACACTTAATATTAAAGCCCACAAAGTAATTGTTGTTCGAAATTTTCGAGAAGGCTAAAACGTAGGTAGTGTTTTCATATTTAGCGCAATTTTCGCTTAATTTACACTAAAACAATTTAGGTAAAGGTCAGTCTGTAAGCTTTCATGCTTACTTGCTTTCTTCCAAGTAAAAATAAGGAAATATTTTTAAATCTGACGAATTCTTTTGGTTTACGTTTCTTTTCACATTTTGAAGCATACCTCACACTAAAATGATTGGAATTAAGCCAAATTTGTATTTGTATATTTGAGAAACAAGTCTTTGTCTAACAATCAAAAACAGAGTTTTGTGTACCAGCGGAACTTTTGCCCTTTAAGTTCCTTAAAATATGCAATTTAATAGTGACACAAAAAATTCATTGAGGCATGATAAACGTAGAATGGAATTGTAGGAAAAAAAAAAAAAACCAAAATTTTCCTTCGGAATATTAAAAGAAGAAACAAACTTTTCATATATTTTTAGTAAGAAAATTTTAAGAGAATGTGGAAATTTTTTATGCTTTTTTGCTTCTTTTCGTCAATCCTTTTTATTATGTTTTTTTGTTCCTCTTTTTATAACAAAAACAGCGACAATGCATATTTATATTCGAGCAGATCAAGAGAAGAAGATGACTAAAATGTTGGAGGAAACATTCATCTCTAAAGAAACTTTTCTAATTTAAAAACTTTTCTTCCTTTTTTACTTGCTTTTAATGCAAAAGACAAATAGAATATGAAAAAAACAAAAAGTAAAAAAAATAATAAGTTAAAGGATGAAAATAAAAAAGAAAAATGTATAGTAAAACGATATTTAATAATAGGAGTTATAATCATACATACAGAACCCTTATATGTATGTTAGATCTTACAAAATTCAAATATGAAGTCACGAATTAAAGAAAAAAAAGGGAGTAAGAAAAAGTCAACGCAACTAAAATCCTATTTCAAAAACAAAAAAATCGTACCGTTTTAACAAAATACCATAGGATGCGTGTGTGAGCTCGTATACTCTTGCGTACATCGAATACATTCAACTGCTGTAGCTATAGGATAAGTTTGATGTAGCATAAAACCGCTGGAATAAGTCCGCTGCAGAATGAAGAAATTTTCGAATTTTTGGTTTTTATCTATTTTATCTACTAGAATAAGCTTTTTGTAATCAAACTTCTCTTATGTCATATTTATTATCCAATATAAAGATATGACATCTAATTGCTGACAAAATTCCTACTTTAATCTTTAATATAAAAAGGATGGACTACAAAAATTGTTCAATATTTATTTTATAAAATTAATTTTTTCTATTTAAAGGTCTCTTATGACTTTAAATCTTTATATTTTTTTTTTTTCCTCCACGGGGACCGAGGCTCCTAAGCCCCACTCACTTCGACCCATAGGATCTTTTGTGATTCCCATCTCCCTATATTAGCTCTATTTCCAGGCCCCTGACAAACCGCAGTATGGCAGCTACATCAAGCTGCGAGATCCTCCCCGGGGTCACAAAGCTCCCTCTCCCGAAGCACCTCAGTCGCAGGGGAGCAACCGCCTCCCTGTAAGTACTCCGTGGTTTCGTCCTCCTCCAGGGAGACGCCGCTCCCTCCCTGGCAAGACCATCACCTCTCTCGTTCCCGTCCACCCCGTAGTGTCCTGGCACCCACATTAAGGTTAATTTGTTGTGCCTGGCCAGGACGCCAAGGACGTCAATGCATTCTTTCAGCAGCCTCAACCTTTATAATTGAGTTACTCAAAAAATTATATTTCGTAACATACAATAACCGTTTAACCAACTGACGATATCTTGTATGTGTTTCTGAAAGAGTTTGTTAATGTAAATGATAAGATAAAAATTGAAATATAAAAAATGAAAAATATATTTACACTAATCCATTTTTATCGTGCGATATGCAACTCAAACCTAAGAAAATTGAGTTTAAGAAAGAAAAAGTGTTTAAGTGAAAAATATTTTGAAGACATCTAAGATATTTTTGATCGAGGAAAAATGAGACCCGAGCATTAGTTATTTCAGCATTAAGGTTTGTACTTTGGGGGACGCGTGTATTTTGAGTAAGATGACCGAAAGATGTCTTTTGAAGAGCATATCACAAGCATGCTATGCATATAGCCCCCGGCCTGAGACAAGACAGAAAATGAATTCCGGGAGGAACTTCATATTTTCGAGTTGATTTCAGAGGTGAGAGACTGCATGCCTGAGAGAGGAGTACGTTTGATTGATTTTTTCTCGACTTAGTGCTATGTGATCGTACTGGATGGCGTCCATTCTTTTACTAAGCAGTTAAGATATGCGTTTGCCACAATACTAAACTGTATTTTGGCCAATATATTTTTAAATTCTCAAATAATTACTTGTCTTTATTATGTTAGGGCTAGTTTGGTATATTTACTTATTTGGAAATTTTCCTTAATTGTTAATTTCAATCCATAATTTGTGATTGGTAAATCTTTCTAATTTTTAAGATGTGTTTTGTTTTAATTAGTTATAATATATGATTATTTAATTTTAATGAAAACTGCCAATTTTCTTATATTGTCATTCGAGCGGCTCAATCCCTTTTCAACAGAATTGTCGAATCAGACATACCCTTAGGATACTAGCAAGTAATTTAAACACTTTACAAGTAAAAAACAAAAATTACTTATATATTTTTTTAATATAAAAAAGAGAAAATATAACAATAAAATTCAGAAAAAAAAGGGTGAAAATAAAACAATAAACAGTTAAAAAATAGTTGAAAAGTTGATTTTTTCTATTTTTTTTTAATAACACGTTTATGTAAAAAAGAAAGAAACGACTGTATATCTCCTATATATAAGAACAACAATAACAATAAAATAAAACATTTAAAAACAAAAAAACTCATAATACAAAGAAACAGAAGCAAAATTAAAAGGATATTAAAAAGGATATGTTTTAAGCGATTCTTTTTGAATTTGTCATAAAAATAGAAAAGCAAAGGCAAAAAAAAATAGGAAGAAAAAATGATAGAAAAAAAATGGGTTCTTGAATTTTATATGTGAGTGTATTTAATCTCCTTGAATAATTTTCAATTTTGTTTTTTTATTATTATTTATGTAGTAGAAAGGATCAAAGTGAAATTTATATGTATTTACATAAAAAATTTATGTTTCTCATATAAATAATATGCTATATCTGCTTTTACACGTAATTATCTATGTGTGCATAAAACTGAGTGTGTCATTGCAATGCACATGAGGTATACGTACAGTTCGAATACAATGAAGTTGGATTTTAAATTCAAGTGAAATTTAAAATGTTCTAGAGTCGCTATAGCTACATAAAGTCGCTCCAAGATATTGCATCTCCTTAATATTGAACCCCAGAAGGTGAGGTATTGAATTTGTTATTGCTCCTTCGACTGGCAAAAAGTACAACTCTATACTCCTTAAATTCATCTGGAGAAAGATGGAATTATACTCCTTAAATGTCTTTTATCTAGGCCCCTGAAAAATTGCAGTTTAATGGGCACCACAAGTCGCAAGACTTCAATCGGAGTCATAATGCCCCTTCTGAAGCATCACAGTTTTGTAGGTGAGCCTATAGCCTCAGTTGTAAATGTATTACTACTACTACAACTTCTTCTTACGATCCGTATAGATTACTGGATTTGCATTTTTATCAATAGTACTAGATGGCAATAACTTGCTCTACTTCAAACGTTATTTCTCACTAAATTTCGTAAAACGACGGTTGCTGACTTTCTCGTTTAGCACGTATATTGACTCTTATGCAAAGAATCAAATAATTTGTTGTCTACTTTTAATAATGTGAACTTAATAGACATAGTCATTGCTTCCGGATGATTGCTTAGTCATTCGCCTGCCTTCGGTATGTACATCACTTCGCTTCAGTTACTTTCCACGCCTCAAGAATGTAATACAATGCGTGACTAGTCCGACAGATTTTTAATTACAAAGATGTTATGCTATATCAATGCCTTTCTGCAAATGAAGCAGTTAGATTCATTCCTCAGCCGGCGATTTATATCAAGTGAAATGTAACTTATCTATAATCATACACAAGATTAATTATTATAAAGCCTATCAGTATGCTTAATTGGCGAAGAAATTTTTCATTTCATTTTCCCGCGAATTTATCATTTCTCTTCATTTTCCCTCGAATTTATTTGCTATCGCTGTCTTACCCATTGACAGTAAAAACTTATTATGTAACATCAATCGTATACATACATAGTATTTTTTATGTTTAAAGTAGAATGAGATAAAATATGATTTAATGTCTATTTAACGCCAGTTTTATCTTAGCTAAAATATGCAAATATTTATAATATTTAATTTTTTTTATTTTTAAATTATATGTGAATTGCAAAGAAAATGTTAAATAAACAAAATAAAAAGTAATTAAAAATTATTTCATATAATTAAAGAAAACAAAAATTTTTATTTAATTAATTACATAATATGTTGTTGGGAGGTATTTTTTTTTTAAATCACATTAAAAGCCCTTTTTCGTTTTACAGTAATTTTGGTTGGCAGATTTGTTTATTTTAAAGGAAGAATTATGTCATATCAGGTTATTTTAAAATATTTTTAATTATATTAAATTTGCATTTAAAATTTTAAATTTAATCACAGAACGAACTTATTGATTTGGTGTGGACCTTTAAACTAATATTTATGAAACTAATGTTGACCACCGTATTAGTTCTAATGAATGTGCGTAGTAGTTGAACACATTTATTTCCACTGATTATTACAAGAAGGAAATTACTGTGCCACGTTGATTTTTTAACGCCTTGGCAACCGGATAATACAAGAAACTTATATTATTGTGTGTTGTTGATTTCAAAAAGCATAACTTTTTTCTTAGAAAATTTTAACAGAACCCCTTAATAGTGTCAAATCATTATGAGTTTTTAAAAATGAGGTCTACTGTCACTAATATGGTTGAATATAGTTATTAATTTTTAAATACGATAGAAGCTGGTTTCCAGACGGAAATTATTTATACTGATCTAGAAAACACCTTCGATTTGCTCCCTCATAAAATGATGGTTTTTAAAACATGGAAGTATTGCTCTCCGCCACTCTTCAATAATTGGATTAGTTCTTGTCTGTGTAGTAGAAAATATGGTGTTACTTTTCGATCTTGTATCTCCAATTTTTTTATTGCAAATTCCGGTGTGCCTCAGTGATTTGGAGAATAACCTTCGGAAGTATGTTACCAATTTTTCCTTCCAGTAATATTTGTTCTAAAGAGGGATAACAGTAAAATGATTGTTCTAAAGAGAAGTAACTTGATGCATTGCGTTACTACCTTTAAGAACAATCATCTTTCGAGTTTAAAAAAGTAAGAGCTTCGCTGAAAAATGGAAACCTTTATTATTTTCTATTTCAGTAATTTCTAAAATATAAAATCATTCATTAAATGTTTAAAATAAATTTTAATCAAATAAATGAATTTAAAATTAAAAAAAGGAAAAAATTTATTTATAGAAATTATAATTTAATTGAAAATTCATAATTAAATGAAAATGTGAAAATACAACAAAAATAATAAAAAAGGAAAGAAAACTGAACTATGCATAACAAAAAATAAAACTGAAACGGAACATTTAACTGAAAATGGAGACAAAAAATCAGGAAGAAGAAGGAAAAGAAGAAAAAACAATCCTAGTGGGGAAAGTCAAAAATGATGAATTTGTTGCCATGATAAATTTAAAAAATTGTTTTTTGTTTTTCTCCTTTTTTTGTTGCTTTTCTATACCAGTCTCTTATTATTTTTCTTGTTTCCTTTTTCTTTCATTTTATTTTTCAGCATATTTTGTTGTGTCACTTAAATTATGATAAGCAATTTTTTATCACCATGTCAAATTGAGTTTAAAATTGAGTTCTATTTATTTCATTTTCGAAAGGAATGAAAACAAAATTATTAAAAAAAAAGTAGTAAGCGATAAAATGGCAAGAAAAAAACAATAGCCATCTCATTCTTGTATATTTGTATTTTGAAAAGAGAAGAAACCGATAATAACATAAAATATTAAAAAAGAAAAGAATTGGATGCCTACAATCGAAGGTTACCATCCAATAAGGAATAAAATGTTTTAAAATAAATAAGCGTGAACGGGAGGGCTCTCAACATAATTTGACAAAAGTAAGAAATCTAAAGGAAAGGAACTCTTATTTTTTACTAATTTTATCGCTTTCCAATATCATTTACAGTTGATACTATCTGATACAAGCTAGTGTAATTGAGTTGCTGATTTTTGCTGTCGTACAACAGAACCAATTTTACACAGGGTCAGAATATTCTAAGATTAGTCGCTCTGAATATCTGGCTGTTTCTCCATATCTGTAGTAGTCTGCCAAACACTGCTCTTCAGTCTATTGTGTACATTTACCTGGGCCCCACCATCAGGTGTTATGATGCTGTTCGAGTAGCAGAAGCTGCTGACGAACTCTATTTGTTGGCTATTGCGTTTTAGACTGTGCTAGTGAAGTTTATTTTCGTTGTCTTAGTTTTGCTTATGTTTATTTCTAGACCCGCATGTCTCGTAAGTTGTTGATTTTTAATTTGCTTTGATATTGTGGGAGAGAAGGAGGATACCATCCGCGTAATCCCGATTTTCTAAATGTTGGGTGAGATTCCAGATTATGCCTCTTCTCTGTGATCAGACTACTTGTTGTCTAGCATGATTATAAAGAACAGAAGCGGAAGTAAACTATTGTATTAAGTGGGTAAGTTGTTATTTGATGCTTGATTGATTTGTGAATTGCTCGCTTTGTTTTCCCGTTGTATTATCGCGAACTCAGCTTGTTTGTACAGCGCTCAATTTATGCGGATTTTATTGTCTGGGCGTTCCCTGTCTTTTAGTGCTTTCCATATTACATCACGCCAAATGGTGTCGAAAGACTTCTTGAAGTCGATGAAGAGCATGTCGAATGGTATGCTATTGTCTATTGAAGGGTGCTCGCTTGGTCGATACAAATCCACTTCGGGCGGAGCACAGCCTATCATTCCCATACAATATCTTCCACTTTTGGATAATTGTTGTCAACAACTATGTTCGCACTACTAAATATAGTATATAAGGTGTGGATTGGCAATCTTAGTTCCTACATAAGGAAAACATAAGTAACAAACAATTTACCTTTTAATTCTGGCAGCAAGTAAACAATAAAAATAAAATGAACAACAAATAAAAGGGAAAACGGGAAAAGGGAAAAAGCTTTAAAAAGAAAAATGAGAAAGAAAAAAATAAAAATAAGATGGGGGAAGAACCAAAAAAAAAAATTAAATCACATTAAAAAGAGAAAATGTAATTTTTTTCTCTTCCATCTTTTTCTCTTTTGGTTATTTTTATTTTGGGAATTTCACGGTTAGTTTATTTTCATTACGTGAATAACGGACAATAAAATAAATATAAGAAAAAAAAACAAAAGTAATAACAAGAAAAAGGTCCTTTTCATTTCTTCCGCAAATCGTTCAACTAAAATATAAAATATATCCTTTGTTAAAGAAATGAAAAAGAAATACAATAGGAGGATTTTTGACAGCTAAGAAGAAGACACAATAATCTACAAAGACGAGGCAAATAAAATGAAATGAATTGTCTGATAAGAGTTCAATCTCAATACTAAAGTTAAATTGACTTTTTAAAGATAAGAGAGGAACAAAGCTTAGGGAGGACTAGACATGTTGTATGTCAAAGTGAAGAAGACTTTATGCATACATATGCGTAAGTATATATGTATATGCAAGTAGGTGTATGAATTTTAAAATTAAAACAATCAATCAAATATTTAGTTGTCATTATGTTTAATATAGAAAAATATAAGAAACTACATGTTTATTGCTGGATACTGATTCTTCTCGATTGTACTTCAAATGTCTAGCGATGAAATTTCCAAAGAATCCCAAACGAGATGTGGTTGCTTATAGTGATTGCAGCTAATAATTTTTTCTTGCTTATACAATGTTAACCTCACATTGTTTCTGTTATTTGTGGAATATTGCTATAGTGATGCTCACATATGCTGTTCAAATTTGAATGTCTCGTATTTTTAATTTTTTTTTTGTTTTTCCTACTTCTCTTGGGAACATTCCTACTTCTCTTGGGGCTTTCGTTTAGTATCTACATTAAATATTTTTGGAGCATCCGAGTGTTCTTGAACCTTATGGGTTTCCGGGGTCTTAGTATCAACATAATGAGTTAAGCTCATTATATAGATATTATTGGTAAGTTTTCTTTAAGTGTGTCTGATACATCTCTACTTTATTCTTCTTATTTATGTTAAAATAGTTTCTTCGCCTGTTATTATCCAAATGTCTTTGTTACTGACATAATATTGGCCAGGATATTCTGCATATTATTCTGAGACATCTATTGATGAATGTGGTGGTTGTATAAGTCCGAAATTATTTGTAAATGTTTGATTAAAATTCGTTTCATTGCGCTAGTCTTTACAATTCAAAGTGCTATCAAGCACACAAACATCTAATTTCAAGTACAATTTAGAATCAACCGTGGAATGTCCCAACAATAAATTGCCAAATGCATACTGCTGTATTCTACTCATTATTTCGACTTTTTTTTATTTTCAATCAATCAGTGTTGAATCAAAACATCATTTACTATACAGAAACCAATCAGATAAATCACCGCATTGCTCTCAAAAATATTTAAAAAAAATTTTCTTTTGTTAGTTTTTTGAACATTTTTTTTTTCGGAAATAATTTAAAAGGAGAGAAAAAAATAATCCAAAGAAGAATGTGAAAATTTATAATTTGAACTCTTTCCGCGGTCATCACAATTTTCATTTAATAACTTTTTAACTTTCTACACTTTATTTTTCTTGATTTTATAACTTTTTAACTTATATTTTCGTCCTGAACTATTGTCCTCTAAATTTTGTGACTTTAACAAAAAAATAAAAAAAGAAATTTTTTTTCTTGCGTTTCTCGGTAATTTCTGGTTTTTTTTTGCCATCATAAAATAATTATTGTTTTACATTGGGTTTGAATAAATCAAATTAGAATTTTTCCATCAAAATGTTATAATGGAAAAAGTTTTGGTTTTGCTCCTTGTTCTTATTCGTTGTGTTTCCTTCCTTGTAAAATAATTTGTCTTCTTATTTTAAACAAGTTTTCTTTTATTTTTTGTTTTTGCAAAATTCCTATTATTTCTTGTGTTTTTTCATAATTTTCCTTTAATAATTATGGCAATTTTAAGTTGTTCTTGTTTATATAGAGATTCTAAAATCAGAATGTGAATGGTACAATAATAATGTTTTTCTAATCGTCAAAATTAAATGGTAGAGCCTGGAGCGATTGCAGAGCCTCGTATTCATCTGCATCAAAAGGACTATAAGAATATGTCCAACTGCGGCAATGAAGGTGATTCTGGGATTAACCTTTGGTGAAAGACCAGTGCGGGGGCAGTATACAAAGGAAATTTAAGAATTTTCAACAAGAAGATTATAGAATTGTGCAGGAATGTTGACCCGGGTAGGGGGTATCTCGGGAGAATAGGCCTGGAATGGATGTATGTAATATAATCCTAAAAGAAATCCAATAATTAATTTAGATTTAGTTTGAAGAAAAATTCTGTCTTAAAATCTTGGTATTAGACACGATTGTAGAATCAAGCCGAACTTCTCACTGAAAGCTAGTATTAAGAAGGCACGTAGAATCAAATACTATTATCCGGTGGGGAAGTACAAAAATGTCATATAGGCAAAAATACATACAATTGTTATGTGAGTGCAATTAGTTTCCAGTGAATATATTGAATATTATACCCAGTCATCTTTGGAGTAGTGTGAAGCAACTTTAATTCTGATTAAACAGCTCAGAGAGGCAACAACTAGTGTACAGTATACTGAGAACCAGTGTGTGGAACGCAGTAAGCTCACTGATTTGCTAACGAAGAAGGGTATTAATTTTTCCCTTTTTAATTCTAAACTCATTAAGATTTAATTCAATAAATTTTGTTTTCAGGGTTCGTACCTTAAAATGATAATGAAAGGAACAACCCTATTATTTAATAGATCTGAGTTTTATTAATCTTAAAATTTGGTTGAACAACTACAAATTTTATAATCTCATTTTCTCTTTTTTTTTTAGCCTAAAGGGTTAAGGACATTGGACTGCGAAATATAAAATTAAATTCATAAAATAAAAAAATATATATCACATTTTTGTAATATTTTTAAAAAAGGGAAAAAAACAGAAAATAAAAAAATGTAACAGTAAAACAAAAATTCTTTCTTAAAATTACTATTATAGCCTAGTTGCCTTACGGGCAGACAAGTTTAGGCAAAAAAAAACAAGAAAAAGAATCAAAGAAATAAGGCTGCAAAGACCAAAGATTAAGCTTTAATTAAATATTTGAAAAGTTTTTCAATTAACGCAAAACCGCAGCTTCATGAGTAAAAAGAGAATAAAAAAAAGAGGAAATTTCTTTTGATTTTTCTTCTTTAATATGAAAAATAAAGCATAAAAATAAAATTGAATGCAAAAATGGAATTTTCTTTTAATAAAACAAGCCAAAAATAAACTATTTTTAGTCCTTTTCCTTTTAGTTTCACAGATTGCAATTTCAATTTTGCCCCTTTTCTTGATTTTTTTAAAAATCCAAAACCAATATTACAAATTATTTAAATTGAAATACATGTAACCAAAGATTTTATACTAAATTATTCAGAGGAATAATGTAGATTTCTTTAAAAATATTGCTTAAAAAATTTTTTTCTATACGTAATATGGACAATGGTTCAATTTTTTGATATAAAACTTTTGGATGTCAAATCTTTCATGAGTAAGGACGCTCCAGAGCTTCGTAATATGGTGATTGCTTCCTGATATGTGCGCAAAAGTGACATATATAACGAATTGGGCGTCCTTGAAGTAAGTGATGAAAGTGTGCCCTAAAGAATAGGGCGCGTTTGGAAAAGAATGTAAAATATACAATAGAACAAAACTAATGGTTAGTCAGTTTGAATAGTTTTAGGAAGTTATGGTCAACTACGAGTGCGGTACGCTAACATATTGCGGTACGTACAATTCCTCCATTCGGAAACAATCGATTGTTATACAAAAATATTGATTTTTTATCTAGAAATTTGTTTAAATGTGTTTTATTTGCTATTCGTAAAATTTGTTGCATGTACTCTATATGACTTTCTTTATTATATTTTGTTTATATGTATAGGTAAAATATGGCTTAGAATTTATCATTTATATCATTGATCCTTTTTAAATATTTGCCTTTTTAATTTATGTATTATACAGTATTACATTATATAATAGTTTATTAAATAAAATACGTGAAAGTCTAGATGGCTCAATATGATATTATTCTCGTTCATAGACAAGTTTTTAGTCTGTTGAACTCGCATTAGTCGCTAATATATAGCTTAAAATAATGTAGAGTAAGTTGATAAAGTATTTAATATAATATTTAAACGTGTACAGGGTGTATACCAACTATGTCATTATACTGAACATGAAAGTATTGTAGATTGTAGATTCCAAGGGAACCGCGTGGGACAGGAGTAACCCCCCAAGCCACCGCAGCCATTTTTGACTTATTATATCCCCCACGCCCCCGCCTATAATATCCCCGTCCCAACCACAAAGCCGGAGATATCCCTAAGGGAGTTGGACACCAGTTCCCGAACACTTAGGGACCCATGTCCAAGACAATTGCGGCGTCGAACAGCCAGTGCCGGACAGTCGCAGAGAAAGTGCACGGCGATCTCATCGCCACCAAAATCTGCACCCCCAAAAAATCTGCACAGGGGGGAGCCCCACTTCCCCAGCCTATGCAGGTGGTACTTCACTGGGCAGTGCCCCGTGAAAAAATTCGCAATAGTGCGAACCCGGCTCCTGCTCATCCCCAGCAACTCTGCGGTGAATCCGCTGGAGCAGAAAGGCAGTGGCTGCACAAAGTCAGCCCCAGATCCCCTCGCATGGCCACTATCCGACATGGTTATTTTTAGAATCGGATCGCTCTCAATGAAGTCTCTGTGAGTCCTGTGGACCAACTTTAGCCCTGCCCTGTCCTCGCCAGAGAGAAGTCGGTAAGTCACTAGCCGAGCTTCCTTCAATATATGGAGGTACAGTGGCGGTAATCCGATCATCACCACCAATGCAGCGGTGGGAGCCGTCCACATTGTCCCGGTCACACCCAGGCAGGCTAGCCTCTGTAGCTTTTCCAGCTTGGCCCGCCCGCTGAGCCTTACGGCACCATACAATCGACGCATAGGTGACGATGGGCCTAGCAAGGGTCGTATATAGCCACAGTGCTATCTTGGGACTGATTCCCCAGGTCGCCCCGATGAAGCTCCTACACGTCCACAAGGCCGCCGTAGCCCTCTCGATAACTCTATCTATATGGGTATTCCAGGGTTACCCCCAGATACTTCACCTCCCTAGAGTAGCTAATACGTTCACCAAACAGAATTGGTGAACTCGTTAATCTATCCCTGCTTATGAGTCTGGTGAAGGCGACCAAAGTGCTCTTGCTTGGATTTATATTTAACCCAACGCCTTTGCACCGTCCCTCCACAACACGTAAATTTTGCTGTAGAAGTTCAGGTATAGTGCTCTCAAATTTTCCCCGCACGACGAAGGCCACATCGTCGGCGTATCCATAGACACGTGCCCCGGAGCCCCTGAGAGCAGCGATTAGATCATCAAATACAATGGACCACAGGAGGGGCGAAAGAACCCCACCCTGCGGACACCCTTTTGCAGCGGAGATGAAGAGCATATCGTCAGCTATGGTGGACTTAATAATCCTATCCTGTAGCATCCGATTGACCCATCTGCTAGTTGTCGCATCAATCCCTCGTTTATGCAACAACTCACAGATGACATGATATGGGGGGTTGTCAAAAGCTCCCTCTATATCAAGGAAGCAGCCAACTGCCACCTCCCGCACCTCCAGTGAGTTTTCAAGGACCCCCACCAGACTCTGCAGAGCGAGTACAGTAGACCTTCCTGACTGATAGGCGTACTGAGATTCATGCAAGGGATTGCTTCCCAGTGCGTCGTCCCGAATAAATCTATCAATCACTTTTTCCATTGCTTTCAATAGAAAAGAAGTAAGGCTGACTGAACGAAAAGACCTTGGGTGGTTGCTTGGTCGCTCACCTGGATTAGGGTATCCGATACCCTAATCTGTGGATTAGGGTATCCGATATCCTAATCTGTGGATTAGGGTATCCGATACATTTCTTCTGCCAGGACCCGGAGACCATGATATCAAACCTAATCTGCCTATGGTCGGACATGGAAGTCTCATTTAAGACATGCCATCCACTAACCCCACTGCCAAAAAACTCAGTGCAAAGGGTGATGTCAAGGACCTCTTCCCTAATTGCATTTATGAATGTCGGCCTGTTGCCCTCATTCATAACCATTAATATATTGCTATATATAAATTCAAGTAGGCACTCACCTCTATTGTTTATATTACTGCTTCCCCAGACTGTGTGGTGGGTATTGGCATCACTTCCTATTATAAGTTGGAAGTTCCTCCTTCCACAAAAGTCCACCAGATCTTTCACTTGCTCGTCCGGGTGGGCACAATTTCCCGGGAGGCAGGATGAGCACACAATGAACTCTCTCCAGCCCCCGGAAGACTTCACCAACGCAGCTACCTGATCCTTAGAAGAGTAATCTGGAATGGGAAAATACGTTAGCCTTTTACTAAACAAAATGCAAGCCCTAGGCCTGCCTCCAGTTGTATTATCATACAATAACTCACCTGTTAGGCCCTTAATCTGATCCTTCACTATGTAAGGCTCTTGGATAAGGGCGATATTGAGGTGATCCTTCATAAATCTATGACCTAGAACATCAGTAGATGCCCTAGCATGCTGTAGATTTATTTGGATGCACCTCACAGCCATATCATTTCCTCCGGTTCTTGTCTACGGGCTTTGGCCCTTTAGACAAAGGCTTTGAATGAGCCTTGCTTCTCATTGCCGACTTTTTACGCATCTTGGTGGGCGCCTGCCCTGCCACAGCCTCCTTTACCTAGGTGCCGCGCTAGCCCCTCCAACAGCAGATACCGAAGCAGTTCCGGGCTTCCCAATGGGCTTGGGCCCTTTTGGTTCACCCGGGACGCTTGTATCCGGCACACTGGTCGACTTCAGTTTTCAGAGTGACTTCAGACTTTCCAACGAGTTTTGGTTCTTTTGGTTAGCCTGAAGTACTCGTCGTTGTCTCGGTGGGCGTTGGTTTTTTATTTTGTCCTGCCCTGCCGCCATCACCTTGAGAGGATTTTCTTCCTTTAACCCGAACGGTAAGACGGAAGAAATTCAGGAAAAGTCGGAACTCCGCTTTCCGTAGATCTTCCAATCCGAAATCATCCACGGAAAAGGTGATGGAGCAGCCCCGTCCTTCTCCTTATCCATCCTCAGCACCCTCCAGAAACTCATCATGAGGCTGGGATTTTGCTTCTCTATCCTACTTAGAAATTTGTTTCTGGAGAGACTAACGATTGTTTCGTCCTACCTACGTCAGGTAGGTGACGCAGACATGCTGTTTGGGAATGTCATCGCCATCCAGCACCACGACGTTGCAACAGTTCCAAGGCTTTATCTTCCTGCAGACACTGGTTATCCACTCCCTGATGTTTTGATTGTTGCATGTTACGGATATCCATTCATCCCTTTGCAACGCTGCAGTGAATTGTGAATGAGAATCCACAACTTTATCCATTTCATCCATGATGGCTACCTTGATTTTCCCCATCTGAACTTCGGATAGGCTTTCCTCTGGATGCAGTTTATAAGTGATGGCCACCGTGACCTGTGCTACTGCATCCCGATAAGAAGTCATTTTCGGGTTTTGTTGAGGAATGTTCACAGGGACCTTTCCCTCAACATTGCCCTTCATAGACCTCTTTTTTGAGGGCCCTGCATCAGGGGTGTTGCTTTCTGACTTTTCCCTCTTTTAGGGATGGTCGGCCACAACGCCCGATCCACAGGCCCTCAGCTTTTCTAGCCTTTCCTTCTCATATCTGCGAGCTTGCTCTAGGGACATGCCATCTCTGATATAAGCCGCGATACGCCGCTTGGATGCACCGGAGAAATGTTGTTTTTTTCCCCCGATGTCCAACCTTTTCAGGTCCTCCTCAGTTTGTTGGATAATAGGTCCTAGAGGACCCTGACTATCCTTCTCCATCGGAGGCGCCGCTTTTTCCTCTACTGGCGTGAGAAGGAGTTCCTTGAGCACTAACTGTGTTTTTATTAATGGTGTCCTCAGTATTGTTGTTGTTGTTGTTGTTGTTGTTGCAGTTGTTGTATTTGTCACAGTTGTTGTTCTAGTTGTTGCTGTTATTGTTGATATTGTTTATGTTTTCCATTTCTTGTTCCCACGAATAGCGCGGGAAAGTATAGTCACCCATGGCAGAGCCCGGCATGCCATGGGAAGGCTCGTTTAAACTGGAGGGTGCCTGGTATCCAGAGTCCGCATACTAACGACTAAGCTCCCCCTTAGCCACGCAGTCATTGGCATATGCTGTTCCACCTTGACTTGGGACGCCTGTCGTCAGCTGACGTATAGATATAGGGCTGAAACTCAGAAAGCAAGAGGCTCGCCGCGAGACATGACCACGACACGAACGTAACTTTGATCGTTTCAATCACCCCTTTTCCTCCGCCATTACCGGGGCCCACCACTAGGAGGTAACATTGCGGTTTTGGGCCCCAACACGAAAGTATGATTATGAACAGTACTCTTGACGTGCAAAAATTGTTGCTGGTTAAAACTAAAGTTTTATTAATATATTATTAATAGAGTTTATTTGGATATTTGGATCGACTGACAAATACATTTTTTTAGGGCGACATAAATATAGGCGAGTTAAAGCAACAAAAAGAAGGTTTTTCACCAAATCAGTAGTATTAGGACTGCTTCAACCGACTAAAGGCATCTTTTTCTGTCTGTTTCATGTTGACAATTTTTAAGTTCCAGTTACAAACCCCCTGTTTATATATAGTAAATAATATTCTGAACAATTTTTATTTAAAGGACATTTTTCTTATCATATTCTGATTAAATCTTTTAGTTCGACCCAAAACAAAATTAAAGGACAAATATATCAATCTTGAATTTCAATCTTTTATACTTTTATTTAACAATATGTCTATAACTAAAAGTGTAAATATTGTATCATATACACATCCATATATATACGTATGTACACATATAAAATCTATTGCTGAAAATTTATGTATGTAGCAATTGTGATATTAATATGTTTATGTGCCTCTATATTGTATAGGAAAAATATTGATTTTCGAATCAATTTGTTATCATATATTTTTCTGATAACTATAATAAAACGCCTATATATATACATATATACTTTTATGTACATATATATCATTGGGTTCATGCATTTGAGAAAAAAATTGTTGAATGTATCCTGTACGATATGTGAACGGTAAATCCGGTTAAAATTTTATGATACTTCTTAGCATAAAAAAAACGTAAAACCTTTATCGTTCTATCTCTGTATTGCACTCGTGCTTATGTGTACTGTTAAAAAGGAAACTAATACTTACATGCTGACGAATTCAATAAAATTATTATTCTGTGTAACAATAATAGTATTGTAAAAATGTAACTTACATTTATTTATATTATGTAGATTATCTAAATATAATCAGCACTGATAACTAGCAAGGATCGTTATTTTAGTGGAACAAAGAAATATACATATATTTTTGAGAAATATTCAGAATTTCCGGTTTTATTCCAGAATCAATTCTGAATTTCAAATTTCGAAATATTCTCAATGTTCACAATTATTCCGAATTCTACTTCGAAATTTTATATTAGATTTTTTTCGGAGTATTCCGAATTTTTATTCCGAAAAATTTTTACTGAATTTGGTGGAATAAATATATCGAATTAAGAAGATTAAACATATTTTTTGTTTTCTTTTTGTCTATTCTTACATGATCTTTTATTTTCTGAGATCAAAAAATAGGCCAGAGATCGATGCAAAATGTTTACAATGATTGCGGATTGCTTTTAACTTTTGATTATTTTAAAATTATTTCCGAGTTTACATTTATTAACATTTTTAGGTAGAGTTTACAATATTTTATATGTCAGCCGAAAAAAATTTGGTTAACTGTACTCGTATATTAAAGATCTTATACAATAAAATTTTAACTTTAATATTTCATAAATTCAAATAAAATAAAAACATAACGGTTTGTACTACATTAAATATTAAATTCACCTACATTATACCAATGTTGCAGAAAATTTTTTTTGTTATAATATTCATGATAATATAGTCGTGCTCTTATATTAAAAAAGGAAATTCAGTGAATATGATAGGATTACCTTTCATCTATAACGATTGATGACAGTTTTTTTTTTTTATATAAAATCTATTGCGTTGTATTGTGGTAGTAGAAGTATTGCGTTAAGCATTTGTTAGTTTTAGTGAAAAATTTACAGCTATACGAGGAATTTTTTATTAAGCGCTGAGTCAACTATTTGTTGGTAGGTTCCTACGTTTGTGAAATTTTTCATCCTGATTTCGAATTAGCTTTCATTAATTCGGAGATACAATACCCACTTCAATTTATTTTCGTTTTATATTTGAAATTTGTAAGAAACAATTATTTGATTCATTAAGGAACAAAATAATTACAAGTAGATTTCATGTGCTTCACGGTTTTTCCACTTTGCATTATTACAAAAAAATATTCATATTTTAGTAATAGACCCTTTTGTATCCGTTTTTCTTTCGAATAATATTGTATATGATATTTAATAAAAAAAGTTATATATGTGCAAACATTAATAACCAAATTCAATAAATCACATCAACAATTTTTTACTAAAAAAACGCTTCATTTTTTTTCATATAAGTAAAAGTTTTTTTATAAGAAAAATTTATTTAAACATAAATTGTTGAAAATGTAAGCAAAAAACATTTTTGTAATGCTAAACTTGCAAAAATAAATTAAAAATTTCACGGGGTATTACTTTGCTTACTTCATGTGTGTTTTAAACGGAAAGTCAATTTTATTCAGAATTACATCTAATTAAAAATTTATTGACTTTAAAAATAATAAGGTGAATGAAAGAACATAGTAATTAAATTCAAGTAATAAATTTTCACGAAAGCAATAAATATCGCAAAATTTATACCCTTTATTAGGCCGAGATGGTACTCACTTGGTAGTGTTAACTGGAACACACCTTGCACCTGCAAAAGATAATAAATAGTTCGATCATCACAATTTGGCGACCATCGATTGCGTTTAAAACGAGCTGAGGTAGCTTTTCTAGATCTGTAAAATTCTTGCGGGTCGATTTTCACGATAACTACAGCACATGACAAACTACACGCATTTTTGCACGGCTGACGGCATTAATTGTCAAAAAAAGAAGAGAAACTTGATGGCTATAGGCTTATATAACCCTCAATATTGATCATTTCTTTCTTGCAATTCCTTTCAATTTAATTGCTAAACTTAAAAGCAGAAAGTTATTTAATTAGGTGTCAAAGATACAAAATAAAAATAATTAATTTACTTTTGTAATTTAATTAAATAATTCTTTTCTATTATTTCTCATATATAAAAGGTGCTCATCCTGAATTAATAAAGATAATACAATATTAATTGAGGAAAATTAAAGTAAAACAAGAGTATAAAAAAATGGAAGGAAAAATAATAAAAATTTCTCTCTTTCATTTTTTTCCGTTCTCTTGTAATTTTTTTCGTTTAGGAAAAGGTGGAAAATATAAGTAAGGGGTAATTTAAGAATAATATTATAGCCTGATGGGTTAGTTATACGGCATTGCGTAGAAAAAAAAAAAGATTTGTTTTTCACATTTTCACGAGTCCTGGTTTAATAGGCAGGAATAGAGCGACTAATCTGGAGATGTCTACATAGTAATAGTCTCAACTATTACTTTGTACTTTGAGCGTTAAAGATTTAAACTACTGTACAGCAGAAAATAAAACGCAAACATTGTAGACGTATAACTTCTTAATGCTCTCAAGAACATCAGCCTGTATGAAGAAAGTTGATAAGAATAGTAGTATACCAAAATTATTCCGATAGATGGTGTGGTCCCGTAGATTACTGCGAATGTAAAGAGTTTTTGGTGGTTTTTTTGGTTATAGCATATACATAGTTCAAGTTTGTAGTTTTGCGAAAATTAGACAACACTTTCTGCAGACAGGAATTTTACTGCCGATTTGCCAATAATGGCATTTGTTTTATATGTAGTTGAATTTGAAATTAACAAAAAGAAAATATCAGTATTGAAGATTTTTGTTTTTTTTTCAGGAAAAATGGAAATATAGTTGTAATTATGTATTATTAAGAAATGATTAAGTTCTTATTTATTTAAACACTTATTTCTCTAAGGATAAAATGGACAAACGATGAACAAAGCTACTAATAGTTGAACATTTGAAATTGAAGTGTTGTTTTGAATAATATAAAAAAGTTTCACCCGATTTTAATTTCATTCGTGACGGAATTTTAAAAAAGTTCCAAAATATTACTACAAAAGTTTTCAATATTCAAAATAAATTTTTGTCATTTTTAGGTAACACACTATGTTGTGCAGTGCAGTTGCAATGCACCTGTTGGACTGATCTACCTGGAGAATGGGAAATTAGTTTTTGAAAATAGTATCAAAAATATTTGTGAAATCAAGTCTTGTTTAGGTTTTCTTGTATCTAAACCTGAAAAATATTTTAAAATGATAAGATCCTCTATACATATTTAGTTTTAATTTGAAATCAACTTGTCATACTTACAATTTTTTATAAAATTACAAGTATACATGACAAGTACGTAGGTACACATAAATTTTCTATGGAATTAAAATTTCATAAAAATATTTTCAATTCAATAGAAATTTTGATACACAAGGCAATACGACAAACTTTTCCATGTTAGTTTGTTGTAATTCTTTCTTTTCTTAAACAGAGTTTTCATTGTTGAGTGATTCATTTCATCAGAAGTCATCCTTAAATAATAAGAAAAAAATATCAAAACAGGAAAAAAAAATTTAAACCAAAGTAAAAAATTAAAAAGAAAAAAGAAACTTTTCTGGTTTTCTGATCATTATTTGCCATTTTCTGGCCCCTTCTCCTTTTCTCTCTTATCATATTTTGATAACATTTTATTGTTAAAAATTTTACCAACTATATTGCCTTCTCTTCGATACGGTGTTGTCTGTTAATGCCCTATGGCATAAACTTTTATATCCGTATTATGTTTATTTTTTCTTCTTTTCTTTGTTATTGTAATGTTTTCTGCGGCATTTTCTTTTAGAATAAAAAATTTATAAAGAAAATATTATGTATAGAGGAAGGTAGGTATAGGGATAGGTTAGGTATAGGTGTATATGTGTAGGTTTTGAACGAAGTGGTACAGCAAATCTATATAATGTATACATTATACATTGAAATCGAAGGGACAGTGTAATGAGGTTAAAGTTAAAAATAACTTTGGAAAATGTCTTGTACTTTATTTTTTCTTGAAGAAATTATTAAGTCAATTATCGTCACTTTTAAAGTTTCTTCGGTTGTTTAATTTTGTTTTGAATTGTTTAAGATTTTGTTATCTTTGTTTTTGTTTTTTGCCAACTTCTTTCATCATTAGATATTCAATTGAAAATAAAAGGATAAATTGGAGGTTAATTTAAAATAATTAAGAAAATATCAATAATTTTGTAATTAAACAAACCTGATAAATGCGATATTTTTAAATGAAGGATGGGCAAATTTCCAGCAATTTTAGAACACACTAAGAGAATCTTATTTCTTTTACGTAATGCTAGTGTAGGTAGAGAAGAGAATCAAAAAAGATCCAACGTGAGGTTAACCGCAGCCTCTATACTCCAAGGGGGAAAAAACATTACCAATATTAGTGGCTCATAACAATTAATTCTTAAAAATAATAATACCAATGGGAGGGTTCAATAGTTTTTCAACAATTTTATGGCAGTAGAACAATTATGATTGGTTTACTAAAGATGTAAGGTACTGCAATTACTGTAATACAATTGAAATAACATTTTCAAAATAACCGTACTTTTTAAAAATTTACATGATTTGTTACTTATTTAAAATTTCCGTATTCAAAACACCTTTTTTTATTGAGTTTCTACATATCATTAAATAATATTTACGCTATTAAAGAAAATTCGTACCTGTAATTTATAATCGTACCTGTAAGAATTTAAAAACAAAAAACTTAATTCCAATTCCAAACAGGCTTTACCTTTGTACACTTAATAAACATTAATTTTTTTTGCATATTCATATTCAGACATTCTTTACATTGCTGCAGTTATAATTTGCGTAATATATACGCAAATTATAACTGCAGCAACTTGCTTACATTATGCTAATAATAATTTTTTGATGAACTACTAGAAAAATTTTCTCTTTTATAAAAATTAAAATTCATAACAACACCAGCTGTAAGCTTACTATCATTATTAAAAAACTTAAAATCTGTTCAGAATTTAAAATTTAATTTTATTGACTTTTAGTGTATTTCCAAAAAAAAACTCGTTTATAGACAAGACAAGGTACTCAAATATTGTTTAATGAAAAAAAATTGTGTCTCAAAAACATGATAATCCAATTATAATTAATTTCTACAATAATAGCAACAAATTTTGTCTTATTTCTCAGAAGTATTTTATATTTAATTTGTTATTAAATGAGGATAAAAAAAAGGATAATATTGTAGTATCCTTTTTAAAGCACTAATGAAAATTTTATATAGATATATATATCTTTACATATATATATACACATAGAAAGAGATAAAAGACAAAAATAAAAATACTTGGTCTTTCATGTCTTCGTTTTTTCTGAGAATTTTTAAAAACACCTGTCAAATTGTACATAAATACCTTAAAGGTACAAAAAAAAAATAAAATATTTTGCCTTTGCCTTTTTTTTGGTTTTTTATTTTAATAAGGACAAAAATTTGTATATGTGTATATAGATAAGGTGTATATATAAGTACAAAAAGAAGGAATTATTGAAAAAGTTGAGTAATAATTTTTTTTATTATTTTTTACGCTTTCTGGTCATTCGTGTGCAATTAAAGATAATTTTTGGTAGTTTATTTTATAAACAATATTAACTATATTGACTATTAAAATTGTTAATCATTTTAATAGTCAATATTTTGTTTCTAATGAATATTTGCAAAAATTATTTGAATTAATTTAAATATACATATATACGTATATTTTAGTTTTCTATTATGAAAAGTGTCGCTTTTGGGTTCAACTTTTGAAGACAATGAAAGTTTAAGACAAAAACAGAGCGAGAATGTTTTCCGCGACGAAATGTCAAAATTCATAGAAATACACATATATAATTTGGACTGGCCAGAATTAAGCGAAATTATCGTTGCGTATTTAACCGTCGGCAATAAAATAGCCTAAATACCTTTTTCACCGCTGGCGGTTTTTTTGACATCGTCTGTTTCCACGTGTGTGTCACACTACGTATAAAATACTGAACAAAATGATTTTGCCGTTTTACTGTTCTAGGTCAACAACGGAAATATTTCCACCACTACCGTTGACCGCTTTAGTTTTATTTTTACAATGACTGAAAGAGAACCGATAATCGAAATTTTTTGATGCCAAAAAATTAAAAAATTGTTTTTAAATAAACTAGTGACAAACAAAAGTACAAATAAAAAATTAGAGAAAGAAACATATGCTCGAGCTTTTTTTGACTTTTTGGAAGTAAATGAGGAAAATGAATATTCTATTAATTTGATTAAAATTTGAAATTGCTGCCGATCAGTTATGTTTAAACTGAAATTAAAAACAGTATTTAATATTGAAAAAACATTATTTTAGATTAAAATATGGAATTATGTTTAGATTTTTTTCGTTTCCTTTAAGTTTAAGCAATTATTCCATAGCAACTTTTATATTTTTGTTGACAGCAAAATATACGCGATTAAATGTCACAAAAAAATGTGAACTACGTTAAAAGTCCGTCTAATACTCTAGTAGAATAACATTTAGTCACTTTTTTGACAAGTAGTGAGCTATTCTATTAGAATAGCACATCTGTCACAAAAAATTTTATGCGACCCGTCTGGTAGAATATGCTGTATATTTTGCGATGAAAATGAATTTGGAAATATTAAAATACAAACTGACTCGCTTCAAATAAGAAATTTGAAAGCAACGCTACAATACCAGCAGTAAATCGAAAATCGGATCATACATCAAATGACATTGTTAAATTTCAATTTTCGTTTTTTCATTTCAAAGAGAGTATAAAAGGGCTAGACTATTAAATGGAGCAGCTTCACTTCAGAATGTTGAATAAACGAAAGTAACCGACGAACGATTTTACACTAAAAAATTAATAACACCTTATTCCAAATACAGAGCTTATTTAATATTGTATCAACTTTGAAAAACTAGATGGTTTCGATATTTAAAAATTATCGATAGTATCGACAGTGCCATCGATAGTTCTCCACTACTATTTAAATTCTCAAGTAATACGCAATTACGCATTATTTAATGTAGACGAGTAAAAATTTTTAAAAGTAATAGCTATCAAGTTTATTAAAAAATTTTGAAATCAAAAGCGATCGATTAAAAAAAAATAAAAAAAAATAAAAATCCATTAAAACTTCAATTCATTTAAAAAAAAATTCTATAAAATTTTTTCTATTTGCTATCATTTAATTAACTTAACAAATACTTTTATTGAAATTAATTAATTAAAGCAACAAAAGGGAGAAATGACAATAAGCAACAACAAAATGCAAGTACTCCTTTGCACCTTTTTCATACAAAGTATCTGCAGAACAAACTGGCGTCAAAATAAATTCAATTTTTTTTCGAAACTAGTGATGACCAAAGAACAAACTTATTAATTAATAAGGTAAGTTTTTAGTTAATTTTCTAACAATTTCTTGAAAATATCTGGATGCATTCTTTCCACTTCAGTAAAATTTTCGATTTAAAATTCATATTTCATTATTGTTACGGTTTTCGTAAGTGGTAACCAATTATTATTATTCTTCTTTGAAAATTTATCTTCATAATTCAATTTATTTCCAGTTGCAAAACAAACTTAAATTAAAAAAAAAATTAAAACAAAAAGAAATTAAAACTTAGTTTGATTGGTGATTACATTATATAATGATGGTGCTATGTATCGGGTTCCCATTTTATACAAGGAGAACCTGCAAATAAAATATTTTATACAGCTTTTAGAAGTCATAAACCATAAAAGTTTTTTAAAGTCAACTGGAAGTCATATGTTAATAATATTCAAATTAGCTACACCTTATTATATTATGTGTTGGCATATTATAACAGCCTAGTTCCAAGATAATGTTTGAATATTTCAATAAAATAAGTACGTTATAATTTGATCGTAATTTTGAAAAAAAGTGTGAAAACTGTCAATTTTACCTGATATTTTCAGAAAAACTCACCTTCACAAGTATCATTTTAATTTAATATTCTCATTATTCTGAAAATAATTAAGGCATACATGAGTAAGGTATCCTGCTTTACTTACATTTTAGATATGCAGATATTGATTTAAACGTAAATGAGGAGCACTTTGAATTGTGAAGCATTTGATTTGCAACCCTTTGAGGTGCAATGCCTAAAAGTTTCGTGTTCTTTAATTTTTCCCGAAAGATTGCAATGACTTTATGCAATCGTACTTGATAGATCATTTTTTTCAAAAGAATCCTTAAATATCGAAAACTTTGAAATTTAATTATATGTTTTGCGAAAGCAATAGAAAAATCAATTTCTGTTCCGTTTTTTCGTAAATACTTACCAAATCAAAAAGAGATTTAATGAAAATGCTAAAAACTACTTAAAACTTGTTCTTGACTAAAATTTCAAGTTAAATTTTCGATTGTGGAATAGGTGTGAATTTATTCTTATTTTTTGAATTACAATTTTAAATCATATCCTTTCAATTTTTTTTTCACTTTCCAACAAGTTTTTTAATCCATTGACATTTTTACATTGTGATGTGATCTAAGCTTTGAATTACATAATCTGGCTATGGTTATTTGAAAATTGAATTGATTTTTGATTGTGTTTCATTTCAAGATAAGTAAAAATTTAGCAAGGATGAAAAAAACTTTTTAATTCTCATTCATTTTTCTTTCGCTAAAATCTCATAAATTGAAAGAAAAGAAAATATTTCACTCCTCTTTTAACAATAACAATGGGATAAAATCAAAAAATACAAAAAAGTTTAAAAAATAAATTTATAGCAATTGGGAATGCATTTGCAATCTGACTATGCAGTATTGATAACTTGTGTATTGGTGGATTATAAATAGTTGACTGCGTTACACGATCTAAGGATGTTAATTAAAAGTTTTCATCTATGAAAACAAAAATGTTTTATTTTGCGTTGATTTTTTGTTATTATGTAAAAAGTTTAATTATTATTATTAATATAATTAAGTTCTAAATTTAAGTTGATTAAGTGATAATAATAAAGTGACACGTAAAAATTCAATTTTAAGTTTAATCTTTTAAGATTTTTAATTAATTTTTGCGTTTTAAAAATGAAAAATGAAAAATGATTAGTTATTATTATTGAATGAATAATTATTATACTTGTCATTAATATAATGTTTATTAAGATAAAATTAGTGTTCTTTAATAATATACGCGATTCTATTTTGCAATAATTTAATTAAACACGGAAATTAATTATTTATACATGACAATAATGAATAAGTTTTTTAATAAATTTAACTAATATAATAGAATTGAAATAATTCATTATTAAACACTCTAGCATTCTCTATTTGTAGCCCAAGTTGATTTATATTTGTGCTTGAAAATTTATTTGTTTGTCACAAAGCTGTTCATACCTAAAAAAAAAGGAATAATTGTATTGGTTTATTCAAACTTTATTTTAAAATACTAAAGAAAAATACTTTAATATCAAATTCTGTAACAACTGCAACCCAATTTCACCATTTGTCATTTCTTATTATCTGAAAAATTGAAAAATGAAAAAATTTTATTGAATATTTATTTAATATTGATTCTTAATTTAAAATTAAAATTAAGAACAATAAAATTCCTAACATTTATTCAAGTATGTATAAACATTAATTACTCTAAGCCACATAAAATGTCTTCCTCAATGGATAATAATTTAATTAATAAGAAATTTAAAGGAGATTTTACAATAAAGTAGTAATAATTTCTTCCGCATTGTTATTTTGAATGGAAAATTATAATATTGAAGATTATATTTTTACTGCTTACAATTTCTATTTTCTAAATTCATTTATTATTCTCAATACAATTATAAATTATTATTGCCGTAGGAATATATGCTCGAAGGGTATCATAAATTTGCCTTCCCGTTTTACAACACTAAGAAATAATAGTTTGAGTAAATTTAATCATCCATCTGCCTCAACGATGACTCAAAAATTAAATGAGCTTAGCTTATAAAATTTTCAAAAATGATTTGTGAAAGAAAATTGCCGGACGAATCTCTTTTAAATTGCATGGATCGGGCTGTTATGTGTGATAAAGACATCGGGCTGTAATGTGTGACTATGTGAGCTTATTTATGGTAATTGCCATATATGTATAAAATGCCACTTGCACATACAAAAAATATAGTCATGTTACATGTGAAGCAGTGGGTGATTACAATACAACTATTAAAATCATTCATTCGTATGCGTGTTCCAAAGTTGACACGGTGAACTCTACTTATTCTCGTAGTTAATTAAATTTATACAATATGGTTATTAGTTCTTTTTTTTCTTTTTTTTTAAATATTTGATATTCTTTGTATAACAATATACAAAAGCATTTATTATTACAATAATGAAGCGATTATCATTATTATTTAAAGTATTATAAAGTATTTGTTAGTGGTGTATTTAATCTGTTTAATGCACTTTATAATAATTTGTGTAAATAATTATATTGTGTGTAGGCATTTTGATCTCAACTGATACCAATATTATAGTTTTTTTTTCGAACCTATATAATTATTTAAATATGTAGTATTATGGGGAAATTATCATAGAATTATCTTATAACTTAAATAATTTTTGAAATGTATTGAAAATATAGAGAATTAAATTAAATTAAATTTAATTAAAAACAATTAAAAACGAAAAAAAATATTAGAATTTTATTCAATAAAAATATTTAAATTTTAATTACATAAAATATGCCTATAGTTTTTTTGTTTTCTAAGTGATAATTAAATATATAATAAATTAGTGGAAAATCATTTAAATTTTATTTTGTTAATCTCATAATGAAAGTTAACTAAGCCATGATTATTACAATAATGTATTGTCAAAATGCAATTATTGTTCAATTATAATATTAGACCAGTTTACCTATATTAAAAACATATTTGAACATAACTTTGAATCATTTTAAAGAATTTCAAATTTCTATTCTATTTTTGAAAATAATTAGCCGATTCGGCCTTATATACTCAGTTGATTATTTTCTAAAATTCAATCAAAAATTCCAGTACAATTAGGTTTTTTCCCTTAATCAATTTGACATCATCAATTTGACAATCATTTCAACAACTAGTGTAAGTTCTTGTTTTCCTTTTCTACATCAAAATCAGTAATTTTTAACAATTGATTTTTCTAAATGCAGTAACAGATGAACAAATGCAAAAGAAACAAAAAATGACAAAAATTTGAGTTCGCAACAAAAACTGGATTTTTTTGAGACTAGCGTGATGGAATTCATGATTTTTGCAATTAGTATACTAATGTTCTAGGAGGCCGTACTTGTCAGATTCTAATTTAAATTAAATCAGTTTTACAATTAGAACTCAGGCCTTTTTCACCGATTTCGTAAATCTGTAAATTTGAACTGTCGTAAACATGTGACCGAAAGTGAATTAATTTAAATTGTCTCTTTTGTTTCTTTATAAATTTTATCATTAAAATTCTTCCACAAATAAAAAAAGCATGCGACATAATAAATATTTGTAAATTCTAAAATGATGACCAAGCAAAATTTTATCTTGGGACAAAAAATTAAACGTTCAGAAATGAAAAATATTTTTTTTTCAAATAAGATGGGACTCAAATAGAGACAGAAATAGAGAGTTCAAACAGAAAGCAGAAGAATTATTATAGTACAAAGGGCAAATTTCTTAGAATTTAAGCCAAACAAAGGAAAAACTAATATAGGTTAAACGAATTCCTTGTCAACTCCCTCTCCCTACCCTAAATTTTCTTTTTAAGTTATTTAGTTTAAGTGTGTCGTATTAGTGTTCTTCTTCTTTATACCGTTTTATTAAAATGGCGGAATTTATTTAATATACATGGTTAAATATCAACATATTCTGATTATATGCATTCAAATATCCTTTAAAATATTAGATTTTCAAAAATGAAGAAAAATACACAGGCACACAAAAATGGAGAGGGATCAACAAAACAAAAAAGGATTAGGCAAGGAACCTTAGATTTTCTCTCTTAATTTCTTTTTTTTTTTTGTTCTACAGAACAAAATAAACAAAAAGAAGTCTTTGTTTTCAATGAATGTAAACCGACTTTTCTTCTAAGCAATATACACAAACTATAAATTGAACAACCTCGAAACAGAAAAAAAGGAAAATAATAATTTTCCGTTATACTTTCATTTTGTTTTTGTTTAACATTCTCTCGTTCTCTCTCTCTCTCTCGTGCACATGTAAAATTGGCACACGAAAAAGTCCTCTTTAAAAATATGAATGAATATTCATGAATCTTATGAAGTGTACGTAATTTAAGTGTATATAATGAGAAAATGATAAAAAGAAAAAAAATGAGGAAAGGAAAAAATTTTCATTAAAGAGTAGATATGAGAATAGGAAAGAAATTTAATTCTTTTAACCTCATTTTAAAAACACTAAACGAAATAAATTTATAAAATTATCGAAATGAAAATGGGAATTTTAAATAAAAAATTTTATTTTTTTGGGGGGGGGGGGGGGGGGGGGGTCATATGCCTTTGTCATTATAACAGTGAAATAATTTAAATAGAAAGAAATATGCTTGAATACAGAGTTGATAAGTAATTAAGTATTTTCTAAATAATTAAGTTAAAACTTATACAAAATATAAAAAATTTCAGCTCCTTATTGACAAAGGTGATCTGGTCATACCATATAAAAACTTGTACCATATAAAAACTTGTAAATGATTGTGTTAAAGAAATATTAATTATTATAAATTTTCTATTGAAATTCCCACATTTCACAAATATTAAACAACGCAAGAATAATGTCAGAAAAATTCATCTTAATAGCATTTCATATTAAGTTTTGTTTTTGATTTCGTGCAGTTTTTCTTAAAGTGACACACATTAAACGTATTTTTTTTCCCCATTTAATTCATCTTTTCGTCTGTAAGTGAAAAATATATTGTATGAGTTCTCAATTTGTATGAGAAAATGAAATGTTTTCATTTTATATACAATTGAAATTAAATTGAAGTTACGACCTTCTTACAATCATTATCATTATCGACGTTATTCACAGTTTTTATAATCAACAATTTATCATCATCATCACCATCACTATATTGGAACATCATTATCAATATCTCGTATTATAAATATAAATGTAATGGTCTTTGCAATCATCACTTTTATTTTGGTGCCTTTAAAATTAAATTGAGGCTTCCTGTTTCTATCATCCATTATCAATCAACAATATTATTCTTCTTTTTTTAAAAATATGTATCTTTCATCTTAATATTAACATTGTTGCGAAGGGAAGGAGAGGCAGGAAAGAAATATTATAAGAAATAAATATGAAATAACGGGAACTGAACTTAACTGTTATCATAACTGTATTTTCCATTTTTTTCTCTCTTATTTTATGTTTTCTCTTTTCAATAAAACCTTAAAATATTAACGGTTTTTTCGCTCTGCTCATATCAAAGGACAAAAAAGAAAGTAAACAAAATTTTGCAATTTACAGTATTATTGTTGTTTTATTTTTTGTTGTCTTCCTCTCGGCTTTTGAAATTAAAATTTCATTTCAGTTTTCTTCAAATGAAAGCTAAAAAGAAAGTAAAGACAATTTTAAATTTTTAAATGAATTGATAAGAGAAAAATGAGAATGTGTGGTTGATTTAAATGTTACCGTGTTACTCAATTGAGTACACAATAACAATGACATTTTTTTTTCGTAAATTTTGCTTTCTGTTCTCGATTTTAAAATTTACTGAATTGCTTAAACATATTGGAATTCTTTTATTTTAAATTAAAATTTCTTTATTCTTTATTTCCTTACGTTGTTTCATAATATTCAATTTATAATTTTATTCAATCAAATATTAAAAATTATCAATTCAGGCTAAAATATTAAAAAATTAATATTTTTCCAATTAGTTTGAAATTTAATTAACCAATACTTTTTTTTCATAGCAGGACTACATTTTGGTATGAGCAAGAAAGTTATTTTTTGAAAATAAACATTTTATTGCAGAAATCTTCTAGTTTCTAAATATAAGGTTACTTATATTATGTTAGAGCAACGCAATAGTGTTTTAAATCAAACTCTGTTTCCCATATAGTCAAATTGATTAACTGAAAAGTTAACAAAAAAATTACTGATAATTATTGAAACTTTCCGCCCAACATGGCAAAATCACAACTGAATATGTGACAATTTGCAACATGGCATTGCAACATGACCAAATAGATTGTTACCGTCATTTGACGCTTCGATTTACGATCATTTTGACTATGCCGAAAGCAATTAAATTCTAATGACGAATAAATGAATGACGAATAATAAATGAATTTACATCTAAAATAGGCCGCCATAAACGTACCTAAATCTATACAGCGGTAAATATAGTTAAATAACAATATTATAGAAGAGTTATAATGGCTGCGTTTACTCAAAACTTAATATTATTTATTTCTCCTTTCAAATCAAAATGATCCTTATGTACATATGCATTTCCATAATATTATTTAAAATAATATAATTGTAGTAAGTTCACATATATATGTATATGTGTGTATAAAAAAGATATTCTTTCATCTGCTTGCGTTTGTAAATAACACAGTGAACTAAGAAGGAAAAAAAATAACAATTTTTTTTCTTTTTAATAAATTAAAAAATACAAAACAAAAAAATGAAACAAAAGACTACATTCCATGTTAAAGGAAATACTTCTCTTTTTCTATATATATATATAAATATATAGAAGGGTACTGTTACAATTAAACTGATACATGAATGAAGAAAGTAATGTTATAGTTATCTACCTATAATATTCAAAGGAAATAAAGGAATGACTGAAGATAAAAAAGGGATGGTGAGGTGAATATGGGGAAAGATAATAATAATATGTAAATAGAAACGAGTTCATTATTCTAATAATCAGGTTAAAAAGTGCATGTTGAATGAACCTTGAGGCATATAATATTATTTCAAGTAGAGAATATAGGAATTTTTTCTTTATTTTAAAAGAAATCAGAATAGATGTATGAGTAAATATTATGAGTATAAAGTACGTGTGTACACCTTAAATCTATAAATTTCTTTATTTATTTTCATTTTACTCATTTCGATATAGGTAGATAAGTAATAATAGAACTGGTATAGAGCTTCATGAGCATAAGCGAAAAGAAATAAAAAAAATTTTTGTTAAAATTTAGGTCTCTGAATGCAAATATAATGCTGTATACGAGTATAGTGTTCCATAATGGAATAATAAAAGTTGCATATTACGCATATTGTGTAGTGAGTTTTTTTACTGAGTTCAGTAGGTTAATTTGTTTTTACTTTGTAGGAATATTTTTTTTTAACTTTTAAAAAGTACTCTTTTCATTTTTATCCAGTTTACTTTAATAAAAGAACAATAATTAATGTTTTTTTTATAAATAAAGAAGTTAAAATTTATAATCTTTTTTTTACTTTTATTTAAAGAGATAAAAACCTTTTCGTTTGTTTCATAATTTTTATGCGTAATGTATATTTTAATTGTAAAAGAAATTTTCTAAAAAGTCCCTAAGTTTTTGTTTAGAATTATTTGGTTAAAATAATGCATACTTTTTGCAATATTTGAGTTTTCTCATCTACTATAAAACTTGTTTTATTTCTAAGTCTAAAAATTTACAGTTTGAATTTATTAGAATTTTGTTTTCAACATTTTGAAAACAAAATTGTAATAAATTCATAACATCTGCTTGACCTAAAGGGATAGTTCTGCGCTTAAAAAAGTGCTACACAATTCGCTGAAATGTCAAACTTTTTTGGTTTCTTTTATTGTCTTAATCACAATCCACAGTGCTGCTATTTGTTCTGTTATATTTTCTCGAGACACGTCATCTTATGTATTTTTAAAATTTAATTTTGTCTTGCTTGCTGTCACACAAGTTATCAAGCCTCCACTTCCAAATTTCTTTATATCTTCATATTGCGCCTGCACTTCTACCGTCGAGATAACTTTTTTTGCAGAAATTGACCTTCCGCAGAGATTTACTTCTGATGCTGATTTTAATATGGTAAAAAATATTATTTTCTTTTTAACTTCAAAATAATAAAAAGTAAAGTATATTGTTGGATATGGCTTGGTTTAGCCAGAAAGAGCTATCGCTTATTATTAATGAAAAGGCAATATAAAAGAAAATTGTGTATTGTATTGGTCTATTCATCCTAAAATAATTTTTAGTATGCTTTTTACCATTATTACAAATTTTTATTGTAAAATTAAAATCATAACGCTTTCAATATGAATTTGATTAACAATGCATCCGAAAATTGTTTCGAAAAATTGCGATTCGTACATGCTTGCAAAAAAAAGAAGAAAACGACAGTCTGTGTCAAAAAATTCTGTACTAATTTTGTGAGACTCATATAGGTAAGGTATATATGAACGTTATTTATTCCTGAATCAAGATAGTTCAAATGTAATTATATAAAGATTGTCAAGAGAAGAATTTTAATTCTTAGCGTATTTTTATTCGTACTTGTAATAAAATTGATTATGCTTCCTAGTACACCTCCCGTTCAGTTCGATAAATAATCTTAAATATCATAACAACTTATAATGACATCTTACCCGTCGTCTAGTTTACACGTGTAGAACCTGCGAATCTAAGAGAATTTATAAATTCTTAACTATAGCAAGACATTTTGTCTTGTAAATGTAAAATATAATCTCGTAAAACTGAGAAGAATTTTCCTTCTATTTAATTTTTATTGTCCCACTCTGTCCCTCATATTAAATATAAGTATAAAATTCCTATCAATTTCATATTCAGAATCAATTCATATTTATAGTTCAATGTTCAATAGAATCTGATATTGAATCTCAACTATATCCTTTAAATTCACACACATGTATGCGAACGAAATGAAACACAAAAAAAAAAAAAAAAAAAAAAAAAAACAATACAAGAAAAATAAAAGAAAAATGAACAGATTTGCACTACTGGCATTAACTACGACGCATTGTGACAATAACAATAGATGGCGTGACCAACCATCCGAAAAGTGAAAAAATATAAAAGAGAAAGATTTTCAATACAAAATATGAACAACAAAATATCAAAAACACTAAATAAAGGAATAACAAAAAATGAAATATAAAATGCGGTTCCTTCCTTTCAATCAAAAGCTTTCATATCTTTAACGTTCCGGAAATAGCTTTTTAATTCAAGCCATCGCACTCTGCTTGAATTTTCTTTTCCTTTCACCAATTTAAAATATAAAATATTGTTTTTTACTAGTATTCATCAACTTATTTTCCATTTTATAATGCTGAATTAAATATGATTTCGGGATGATTAATATTCAACTGAATAATCAGTTCCAGATTCAAAGAATCTGTAGAGGAACATAGGAGAATCAAATATGTAGAGGAAGGTTTCTATAAAAATCGAGAGAAAGATAAAGGCAGCGGAGACATTTTGACATGGATCATGTAATGATAATATTTTTTGTTATCTATATATGCAAATTAATAATATGTTATAAGAGACTTCTCACGCACCAACGATATATTTTCGATTAAATCAATATTTTATTTCAAATATCTTATAGTAAAGCAAATACAATTTTTCTATTGTAATAATTTTTCGACATTTATGTAATTTATTTTTTTTTTCTCCGCTCCTATGACAATAGCATTTCACGTATATTGTATGCAATCCGTATACTATGAAAAAAAAACAAAAATTGCAGCATTCAAAAGCAACACAAACATAAATGTAAGGCACGTTTATATTGTACACTTGCATGTTCTATATAGCGTGGTGGATAGTATACGGTGCTTTTGTATATGTCTATAGGGTTATCTATACAATATCTGCAGCTTACGAGGGCACATACATATTTAAATACGTACATTTAAATGTTGTATACTCATTTTATATTTTTTGTACCACTATGATTGATTTAAATGTTTCGAGTTTAATTTTTTTTACTTCTCTGAATGCAGGAACATGTTCTTGCTACATATTTAAAGAAAAAAAAAACATAGACAGAACAAAAAAATTAAAAATTTTAATGGGATTGTTAATAGTGTTTAAAATATTCACTTATTGATTTAAAAAAAATTGTAATGAAATTTAATGCAAAAATTTTCTGGTCTGATGTATTCTGTTCAGATAGAGTGACTGTTATGAATATCATTATAAGTGTTATTAATCATTTCTCAGGTAACCTTTAAGGTATTTTTAGCATTTTGGGAGAGACCAACAAGGTTCAGGACATACAGTTGCCTTGGCATTTTAGTTCGAAGTTAAGAAACATAGTGAGGCCTTATAATTTTGTGCCCATGAGTGCATCAGAAAAAATCTCAGGAAAAGTAGGATCTTCATTATGTCAGACAGTAGGGTTAAGAACCCCACTGTTTCATTTAGGGATCTTTTATCTTATTAATGAAGTGCAAATTGCTAACGGCTCCTTATGCGCTGGCTAAGCACAACAAGGTAACCTGATGTGAGTGGCCGAACATTACAGTATCGACGAAAACAAGATGGGTGATATCGTGCCCGAGACGGCGACTCCATTTAATTAGGCTGCACAATTGGAACGTATAGGACGTAAACTGGAACGGTTTCGCGGGCCTTTCACACTCCAAAAAATTTATGCCTCTGAAGATCGGGTTCGGCAACTGATCAAACTCGTTGGTCTAGGTTTAAGGTTGGTAGGTGTGCCAACTGAACACAGTCTCTTTATGGTTTATTTTATCAAAATGGGCAAGGTAGAGTGCAAGATCTGCTGTGCTTTTCTAGAAGGAGACGAGACGAGTGCGCGACGGTGGTTCGCCTGCAGCTGAGATATATCGGAAGAGGCTTTTGGACGGCGACTTGATGTAGTTGCATTGCTACAATATGTCATGGGTCTAGAGGTAAGAATCATAAAAGATTTAATGGGTGGAAACATCTATATTAATATTTTTCCATTTATTGTACTGCAATATAATTGAAAAAATTGTCGATCAAAATCAATATTGAGTTTTTTTTTAATATTCCGGTGACTAAAATCGATGACGAAAATAATCATTTGACAGTGCCATTTTTTTTTTCATTGTGGTACCTGATTACAATTTTAGTGGTAGAAAAAAAGCTATCGATTTCTCTGTTGAATGGTATTGATTAATATAAAACGTCAAATAAGAGATCAAGAATTCTACGGTTTTAAAAACAAAACTTATTTGAGTTAATTATGGTCAAAGTTTAGAATTAAAATATCAGAAACAAAAATTTTTTTTATTCATAACTTCTAAACTAATTGAAACTTGACGTACAAATTTTGACTTAGGCAGTGGTTGCTTGTAACAATAAAAAATAATTTAAATTTTGGAATTGAATTTAAGAATGAAATTTAACATCAGCAGAAAACAGCAAAAAGTTATTTAAGAGGCATAAAATGTTCACAATTTAATTTTTTCAAAATTTCTACTTTTAATTAATTTTATATTGCATATTTCACGTCATTTATTTAAACGCTAGACTGAATCAGTTCAATTTTAATTCGAATAACATTAACTTTAATAAAAACTTCATTAATGTAGGGAATATTCAGTACAATTAAAGATATTCACACGAAACTATACATGTACGGTTGAATAAATGGGATTATTGTAGCACAGGGAATTGTGAAATGCAATTGTTCGGAACATTAAAGGATAAAGGTTTAATTGCTATTATTTGTTTGTTGTGAGATAAAAATTATGTAATTATTGATAGAAAATTTTTTTTTCTACTTACGTGTATTACTGAAAATGACTACATAATATGAAACGCCAAATAAAAGTTGATATGAGCGCGAGTCTGTGATTTTAATTTTTATTTTAATTGAAAATATTTATTGGTAAAAATATGAAAGTTATTTTTAGATGGTTTTTTTTCTTTCTCGTTGAATATTTAATGACAAAAACTTTAGAAAATTATGTGCTCCGCATAGATTATTCAACATCATAAAAGTATGCATATTAAAAACATTATACCCGGAACGTAACTGCATTCCACGAACAAGAGCCAAAGAATAACTTCTCTCTTGAAGAAATGATAAGTGAGAGAATTTTATATAGTGTGCATCAGAAATCAAAATTCTGCTTTAATACTATAGATTAGGTAATATCAAGAACACTCAAAATAATTCTAAAAAGCATACTCGCCTAAAACAAAATCTTGATAATAAAAATTTACATTTTTTTTTTCTAATGGTTCAAATTTTACGCTTCATTACAAAAATAATATCAATTTAATATTGTAGTTTGAAATATTAATATTTCGCCTGAATGTAGGCAATTACTCACTTATCTAATCTTGGATGCCTTAATATTCATTACAATTCTTTTTCATTTTCATCGCTTAAATACTTAGTTAATATGAAAATTAAAAAAAAAAAAAAAAATCCTTGCCAAACAAACAATATGCATATTTTATTGAGCAAACAGGAATATTTTCAAGGACAACATCACAAGAACATGTTGAACTTTAAAAAAATTATACAAGTTTCAGGCTTTTATGTATTACGTATTTAATTATTTTGGATTCAAGGCGTTTTTTTTCTGTTATTTCTTTTATATTCAAAGCATATACGCGCGTATAGCCAATCCTGAATAATATGTTGATTTTTTTTTTAGTTATGAATTGAAAATTTATTAAAAAAAACCTTTTAATTTCAAATTTTTTTTTATTGCAATCTTATGAAAAAATAATTTATGAAAATGGCCGCCTTAAGGTCAAAATTAGAATTCTATTTGATGTTGAAGAATGAAAAAAACAAAAAATTAATCTCGATGAATATTAAAAAAAAACATTTGAATAATTATTTATTAAAAATTATGAATTCTTTGGTGTTTTTTATATTATAACTGAAAAATAAAATTAAGTAAAAAAAACTCAAAGGAAGAAATTAAAAAAAAATCTTGTGCATAATTAATAAAACAAAAATAAAATTATAATTGAGAAAAAAAATTATTTTGTTAAGAAATTTTTCAATAAAAAATTTAAAATTTAACTTTTAAAATTGCATATTTCAGGGTGCGACATTCGGTTTTCAAAATTTGAATATTTTTCGAACGACGAGTTGAGAATATTATGGTTACATCAGTGGTTGGCGTAAGCAGAAATCAGAATTAAAAATTTAATTACACCAAGACAAATTACTTACACCATGTATCAGCTATAATGCAAACAAATATTACACGAAAGCGAGTACACAGGCATCAATTCAGATTGGGTAACAACCAGATGAGATGACTATCAGATTGTTAAAAAAATCGGCATCATTCAAGAAGAAAGCAAAAGTAATGGTAAAGAGTTTAGGATGAGAGATATAATATTTTGGAGTTTACCTGTGTGAAAACAAATATAGAGAAAACTTTGAGAGTCTTCGGGTCGTAGTCCTAGTTTAGCAACATACAACAAGATTTTGATATATAACCAGATAATAAGGCCTATATGGACGTATAGTATACAGCTGTGGAGTTGTGGCAAGCAAACACATATAAAGCAAATACAAATTTTTCAAAACAAGGTGCTTTGTAATATAGCTGGTGCTGTCCTGTATGTGCGCAATAGTGACGTTCACAGAAATTTTGGGTGTCAACAAAATCAATAATGAAATAAGAAACTACGTGCCATGAAAGATGGGGCTTCCTTGAAGCACCGTGTAAATATTAAAACCTTTTGACCTATAGAATAGGGGGTTAGGACAGAAAGACCGAAAAGAACGGGACCTCTCGATATAGCCTAAAATACTGAAAAAGCACTTTCATGCCTTCCTTCATGGAATATAAACACTAAAAAACGATAGAGCAAAATTAATGCTTAGTCGATTTGACTAGTTTTAGGAAGACCGTTCAGAGATTCCAGATTAAAGTTTCCAACTAGTGATATATCTGACGACGAAATAAGTCCGCCTATTTTTGTCTGATAGAAAAAAATATTTTGAATTGAAATTGTTACTATTGAACAGAGTAAATACTGAAAACTAATTCTAATTTTTTATAGTAAAACTAGTTCCTAACAGAAATTGTGCTGGAATAATAATTTATGGTTTACAGCCTTTCAAAACTGCCCACCATTTTCGAATTTGCCAATTTCTGTCAAAATTGTAGGGAGTACTTTTCTTTTGTTCTCTTCAAAATAATAACAATACAGTATGTTGTTTGTTTTAATTGTATTTTTTAATTTCACTCCTATTTATTATATTTAATGTCCTCGTATTATGATTTACTATATTATTTACATTTTAACAATTTTATTTTAGAAACAAACATAAAAACAAATAAAAAAAGAAAATATAAATAAACGTCACTTGAAGTTAAAAATTACATTTCTTACTTATTTTATTGTTTTTTTTTCTTTTTTCTGTAACAAAAACGCCTTTATTTAATAATTTTTGTAGTTTAAACAAGAGTGAAAACAGCTATGAATAAAATATTTTCTTCCTCTTTGTGTTTTTAAGGAAAATCTTAAATTTTTTTTATTTTGATATGAAACAAAAAAACTTTAATTTTAAGAGAGGAAAATAAGAAAAAACAAAGAAAACAATTCAATTTTTTTGTAATTTTCCAGTTTTTCGTTGTTGAAGAAAATTTATTATTAAAAATTTTTTTCTTTTCTTATTGTCTTTTTGTTGAATTTCCTTCTATACTGTTTTATTATTGTAGAACAAGTACAATTCTTAATATTTACTGCAACGTAATTTTTTGAATGGTTTTTTTTTATATTCGCACATCCTGGGAAATAAAGTAGTACAAAAAACAGCAGAACGGAACAAAAAACAAAAAAAAAAGACGAAAATTTTTGATACAAAGAGAAAAAGGTCAAAAGCATACACAAGAGTTTAATCGTTGATATGAGAACCTTTAAGGTATTTCTCTTTTTTTAATTATTTTTTCCATAAATTTCTAAATTAAGAATTTTTTAGGCATGTGTCTCGGCAAACTACTTAATGTTAAGTGATAAATTAATTTATACAAGCAATATTATATTGAAAGATTTTGAATTTTACATAATTGATTTTAGGAGTAAAGGAGAAAAGGTCCTTGTATGTAACATTTACATATATGTATAAAGAAATGAGAGATCAATGAGAATTGTTAGCAAATTTGAAGAAATCTTAATTTTTGAACTACATATATATAGGAATGCAGTTCTTACATAGGCTATTTTTCAGAATTCAAATGCGTGCAACTGAAGCTAGTCATAAATACCAACGCGACATGACATAGACACCGTTAATTCGAACATACGTTTCCAATGCAACTGATTAATATTATTTTTTTCTTGTATATCTTTAAAGGTTGATGCATAAGTTATATTCATAATATGTGACAAAATGAATGACGAAGAAAATCTTTTAATTTTATTTTAAATTTTCCGTTTTATTGAAATAACTTTTAAAACGAAAATTATTAATTAAGCGAATATAATGATTGTCATATCCAAAACCAAGCGAATAATGTGTTTAACAAGAGGCTTATAAACGAATTTTTGAATTACATACAAAAATTTTAGTTACTTATATAATAATAATTTAAAAATTGAGAAAGAAAAAAAACTAGTTGTGTGTTTGTATAAAAATATAAACAATAGAATTTAAACGCCTTAATGTATGTTATGAGAGCACAATGAAATATTTTATTTGTGACTAAAATTAATTTTTTTATTGTTACAGAGCATTTCTTATTTTTTTTGTTTATTAAAATAAATGAAAGTAGATGCGGGTGTGTGTTTTGGTAATACAAAAAATATGTCAAGATTTAATTTACAGAAGTATGTAGGTAAGGCACTTGTGAAATTCTAAATTCATGCAGAAGAATAAGAAAGATTTTTTTAAATTTTCGTTTATTTTTACACACTTATAGGCACATGTTATTGACTTTTTGTGCGTGTCTGCATTGTATTGGTGTATTTTCCTAATTGAAAATATTTATTATAAAAAAAATGTTATTCACATAAGAGTTCATTTCTTCATTAAAAGCTAAGGTCTAATAAATTTTAAATAAGGAGTTTTATTTACAATAACATTTAATATTGGTTGATAAATTGTCAATAAATAAATTCGCTGTTAAACATTAATAAAAATATTAATCAAGTTCTTTTATTGCAGGTACGTATGTATATGGCTTTATTAAGGCATTGTCAAACTAATGACAGCATCATTCAAAGCGTCATTCTAAATATTGTTACTCTATATTGGTTTTATTAAATCGTGAGAGTGTTGAACGAATGCTAAAACTACAAAGTATGGTAATGAGATGGAATCCCATCAAATTTATTGTCTGCAGTGGTTTGTCAGTTCATCAATATACCCTGGTCAATGTTGCGATTATTGTGTTTAAATTGCAGAATAATGTGGATATCCAGCAAACTCATATATATTTTAGGAATATTCATCAGCAAACATTTTCAATTTTCGTCTTAATTTTTTAGAATTGAAAAAACAAAAATCATGTTTAGATATAAGGGATTAAATTTGTTTAACAGTATTCCGAATGATTTAAATTCAAAATTTCGATTATAATATATAATTTCCGGGATTTACTTATTTCTACAATTTGTAATACCTTTACAACAGTGATGCCTACACCTAAAATAAAATTCAATTTTTATTTTCTTTAAAATTGAGTAATTATTTCCTATATTTTAATTACTTTCCATATAATTAAAATTTCATTCTTATATATATTTAAAAAAAATAAATAAATTACTTTTTCTTTTAATTTAAAGAATGTCAATTTGGCTTCACAATTTTATTGATAACATAATAAATTCTCTGTATGTCTTGAATTTGTTGACCTGAGACAATAATTTAATTTTTATATAGATTGTTCAATTTTTTATTTATAATGAAAATTTAAAAGGACATGAAGGCTAAAACAATTAACCATAACTGAGCATCTCAATAAATTTTAATTATCAATTAAATTTTATTTTCCATTTTCATTTTCTTCTTGGTTTTCTCCGATATAGCTATATGTATGTGCTTTAACTTTTTGTCCTTAATTTCTTTTAACTTTATTATTGTTAAAATTTTACAATAGAACATTAATGATTTACCACAGATCTAGAAAATTGTTAAAGTTTATTAATATTATCGTATATATTTCATTAATATTATATACACAAGGTATACATATTATACATATTTATATCTGAGAACGTGTATAAAAATGATAAGGTATACCTATAAATTAATATATTTACACGTCAGTACACCCCGTATGTACGTATCTATTGTAGCCTTGAACGTAAAATATTTTATGATTATTGCTATTAATTTAGAAATCCTGCAGAAATAAAATGTGTTATTCTGGTAAACGTGTAAAAATTTTAAGATAATAAATTTTTTTTGTAAAGAAACCACACACAAAATGCCATTAGTCATGAAACCATAAAAATTAAAGTACATAATTTATATGTATATACTTTATATAATTTTATTTTGAAAATAATATTTATTTTGTATAGGTACACAAAATATTTGTGCGAGTTGTGGGCGAAAAACTATTTAAATAGTAAAACAAAAGCAATAAATTAAATAAAAAACATTATTTGTTGTAAAAGATTTTTTGTATATAAAATTTCAATTCATACTTAAGGTACAATTACATCAGTATGCGAATTATGATTAATGTGAAGTCGAATTTTGATTTCTAAATTTTTTGAAATACTGAAAAACACTTGGGTTTAAGTTGAACAAAGCCATACCATTTCTTGAATTCTAGTTTTTTGAAATACTATCAAAAATACTATGTCTCATTAACTGTAAATACTTATATAAAACACTAGTTAAAATACTAGTTTGATAGTATTTAAAATTTGACAGAAAATTCTTGACAAGCTCAAGTTAACAAAAAATATTTTTCGTTAATCAGTCTTCGTTTTCGAAGGCAGTCTATATACTCGTCCCAAAAATACATATACGATATACATATATCTAACCGTATTTTATATAATAATGATATTATTTCAGTGATATATAAAATTCTTTTGCAATTACATATCCTAAATCTCTGTCGCCACGTCTCTGTATTTTTATATTAGTCAAAATGTCGTACTAAAAAAAATTGACTTATAAAGAAATTAACACCAATAAATGCCAACTACATAAATTACATTTCAAGTAATTGTTGTTTCAAATTTAATCAAAGACTCATCAAGCCACTAGTGCTATGTTATTTTGAATTTTAGCTACTAATATGTATATCAATTTAATTGTACTTACATCTCTTATAACATGAATTATAACAGCTTAAAAATAACTCAGGATTCAAAGAGCTCTTAATTAAAATTATGATTCAAAAATTATTACAGGCACTTCATCATAAAAATTAATATTAAATTAAAATTTAATAATAAATTATAAAGCGTTAATTAAAAATTGAAATTGTATTTGAAGGTGTTTTTCTTGAAGTTTTTAAAAAATATTTTTAATAAATAATTAACAGTTCATTAAAAAATTCATTAAATTAATCGTTATATAATATCAAATAATTATTGTATATATAAAGTTACTAATTAATTCATAATTTAATTAATTGTAGTTAATTTATTAATTCTTTATATTATTAAGATTTAATTCTGTGCAGAATTTCAATATGCTTAACAAAGATTTATTATAATACTTAAAATATTTTTGTAGAGATAAAATAATGTGGAACAAAACAGAATTATTTATTTATTTCATTAATGTTGTACATAAAATAACAAAAAATATTATTAAAAACCGCATCCGTCCGTAATCTTATTTTACGGTGGTAAAATTTTTATATTACTATTTTATATTTGTAAATTTGCAATTTGTAAACAGAAAAATTGAACTAGTTTTTTTTTTGTTTTCCTTTCGTTAAAAATAACGTCATTTATTATTCTTTTTGCAGATTTTCTGTTCATTTGAAAGAAATAAAATTGTGTGCAGAAATCTATTTGTATACGGTATTAAAAATGAGAAGTTATACAATGTATGCAAAAATATTTTTCAGAAAAAATAACGGAGATTCTGTAATACCAAAATGTTATATGATGACACAGAAAATGTTATATGATTATTATTTATGAAAAGAACATTTTTGCTATAATTTATTTGCTCCTCGATTAGATTAAACAGTTTTGCAGAATTGTATCTGTAATTGTAAGATTTCAGTAGCAGTTCAATATTCATCAACATTGTGGCTACAATATTACAGTACAATAAATAGTCTGTAGCAATTCAATTAATTTTCTCTGCATTATAAATTGTTATACACAATATATGTAAGATTCTTCATAATTTTGTTAGAATAAGTAGCAAAGTTTTTACGTCTTGGAATTATTTAAGTATATTCATTGGAATTTACAAATAATATGTATTAGTATAACAGATTAGAAATATATTTACTTTAATGTTATACAAAAATTTAATTTAAAGAAAGAATAATATTCTTTATGCCCACTGATGGCATAAAGATTGATGGCAATTATGGGCGAAAATGTTTGTAAGTGAAATGTTTATAAACATTTTTACAGTTCAAAGTTTATACTTAAATACTTTTAACGTTGAATAGCCCCAAATGTTTATAAGTAACAATTTTGAAATGTGTATAAAGTCTTATATGAAATTTTTCTCTTAAAATTGTTTTTTTTGCTTTTAGATATCAAAAAAATATTAAATCTGTGCAGTAATTTTTTTAATTCGCAGAATTTTACAGAGTATGTGAATAATATTATTTCAAAATGAAGATTTTAATAGATTTTTTTTACATCGAGGGAGAATGTATAACAAACTAATTATAATAACGAATGGAATGTGGTCCTATTGGATAAATAGGTATTTAAGAGATACTCAAAGTAAGATAATACGCCGAGCAGTCCATATATCGGCTGAGGTTGTCATAATTTATGTGGATAACAGAGTCTTTGAGACTGGGTTCTTACATTATTAAATTTGGAGCGGTGTAGGGCGGTCTGGAGATTTTTTTGCGGTATACAGGGTAATTTTATGCTGGGCGAGATTGGAATTGGGAGCCGACGTTTTGCAATGGACTGGTCGGCACTTCCGCTCTTGCGGAATTTGAAAAACGTTGTAGATGAGCAAATTAAAAGAAGGGGAACTTGGGATGGTTGGCGAACTTGTGCAACGACAAGGGTCTGTGGCTAGTGCAAAAGCGAAAAATTTGCTGACTTTCAGCAGGAAGAATCTCAATATTACGGTTGGCATTTTGACGGGGTACTGTTTATTAGGAAGAAAGATGGCAAGGAGGCTGTTATACCACACATTGCAAGTATGCATATATCGCATCCCGAAAACCAAAGTGTATTTACTCAAAAAAATATAATTTCACAGGTTTTTGGGTAATTAAAAAGTTCAAGTTTTTCTTTTCAGCTCTACAAATCATGTTAACGTAGCATTAAAAATCAGCCATTTTTTTAAACAAATTCATTTTAAATCTTATCACTAATTTAAGATTCAATATACAATATTAACTCGAACATGGTAGTACATATATACTAAATTAACTCTTTTACACTTGACTATATTGTATATATAGTTAATAAAATTTATATTTAATAAAATTTTCAGTTATCCCCCATATTATCAGTTCTTAAATTTATTTCTTTTAATTCTTAAAATTTTCATGCAGCTACTATTGATTTAAAATATATAAAAAATGCAATGGATCATTCAAACATACTTCTATATGTACCTAAATGTAAACAAGCTCATTTATTTGAAAGTATATTATTAATTGTGTATGAATATAATAAAAAATTGAATTAAAAATGTCATAAACTGAATATAATTGTGGTTTGATTTTTTGCCTTTTATATTATATATAAAAAATAATTTACAATTCATTTATTACCTACAATAAAATATAATAAAATTTACTAGTGTATCCTGCGACCATCATATTATCTAGAATTTCAAATTTAAAAAAAAAATCAAAATCTCTACTCGTGTTTATTTGCAAATTTTTCATCGAATTTCTGCCATCTATCTATACTTACATATAGTTTGTCCATCAATAATTAATTTTCTATTTAAAACTATCATGCATAAAATGGCTGATTGGTTGATGTGGTTGATTTTATATTATAAAATTATAATTTCTATATACATAAGTAACGCGTAATTGTACTATATAGTTAGAATATAGGTTTGTGCATATTATTTTTTAATTTATAATAAAATATAACCATTATTTTGTTAAATAAAAATGTGGGACAATCATTTTGATTTTAAAAAATTTGTAGATAAATAAAAACTTCTCTTTTAAAAAACACACAAAGATTTTGATATTTGTGTGGTTTGATATTTATATGATGATATTAAGGACAGAGCATGGAAAATATATAACGAAGAAAAAAATATTTTCATTGTTGATACAGCGGAAAAACAGAAATTTCAAATTTTTATAGAATTTTAGCGTAAATAAAAAATGTTTATATAGAATTTAAAATATATATGGAGAAGCTATTCACTAATTTTTTACCATAAATGCTACTTTTAATAATTTATTTAAAATAATTGAAATGTGGATAATAATTTAGGTATTTTAATAAAGCAAAAAAGAAAAATCAAAATTATTCTAATTGATTATATATAGAGTAAAAATATTTTCTAATAAGTCATAAAAATTTTCGATATTTTGGTTTTTAGTGACGAATTGACAAAAAAAATATTCAATTAGGTTTATTGTAATTTTGAGCACAAATTTTGAAAATGAAATATTTGTATGCTGCTGATGAATTAAAAATATCAAGTTAATGGTACGAATTTATATACATAAATGACTTCAAACTAAAAATCATAAGCAATATATCAGGTGACCTGCTATCTGTTGCTTCTTTTGCTTAACAGTCTTCGCATTTAAAATTTGGACACTATGAAAATATATAGCGAATTTTCATATGCGAAAGAAGTTTGATTCCAGAGGGATGGCAGCGGGAGAGACTCTGGCTGGAATAACGACCATATAACTTATAAGCAAATATGAAATGTCCAATAATAAGGATATAAAAGCGGAAGAGATGTTTACCAAAGTGTCGGCAGAGGCTACAACTGTCGGTCAGGGCTTGGCAAAATGTTCAAGACGTTCAGAGAAATCAAGGTTGCAAGGTCCCCTCCTATGGGAGAAGTTAGAAGAAAAACCATTGAAGATTATAGAAAGAAGGTCTGAAGAAGAGAACAAAAGTAAAACTTCTGAAGGTAATGTAAAGAGAAATTACATCCGGGACCAACGATCGATTCGCGTATAAGAGACTTGGAGAACCTGTGTAAGGAGCTGAAAGAAAGGATCTGCAAACTTAAGGTAAAAAATTTATGATTATTGAGACAACAGAATGCAGTTTCAAATTGCAAAGAAAAAGACAAAATAGGTGTGATTCTGTATGACACAGATGAGGTAAGAGTGGGCTAGAGAGACCGATTGGATAAAACTAAAAGAAACTCAAAGAAGAGAAAAGCCAAGAGTTCGCCAGAAATGGAACCGGCATTAGAAATTCTCTACCGGGGTGGAGAAATCTCCACAAAAAAAGGATTCCCAACTTGAAAAACATAATCCTTCGTCGATAATAGTAAGTAATGTAACTAATTTCATGCAGCTAATAACGATCCTTAAAGAGGAAAGTATTAACGTGAATCGTGAAGGTAAAAGTGATGAACAACGATCGACTAAAAATAAACGTTGAAAATGAATATTGACCACTAACTAAAGTTGTTAATATGGTCAAATTGGAGTGGCATACTTATGAAAATAAATTAACGAGGCCAATTAAAGTAATGATCAGAAATCTACATCCATCATGTGAACCATAGAGTATTAAATGCAAATTTATCCAAAGGGGATGTAAATGCGTAGATGCTGTAAATAAAATTAAAAAAATAAAAAAAAATAACGTAAATACATACTATTAAAAGGGTGCCCCCTTTTTGTGTTGTCCTTCAATCACACTGAAGACAAAAAAAATATACAAAATAGAATACCTTCAGCACATGAGAGTAAAAATTGAGCCTCTTGGAAATAATAGATCCATCCCGCGATGCAATAGATACCAGAGATTCGGTCATACACAAAGATTTTGCCAAAGAGGTGGTAAAAGTGTTAAATGTGCTGGAAATCATATCACAGCCGAACATAATAAGAAAGATAACTTCAAGGCCAGGTGCGCAAACTGTAACGAGGGTGTTTGAGTCCAAGGAATTACAAAAAGGAGAATGAAAAGGAAACGGCTTAAACGGGTCTTGGGTAATCATGAAGATGCCCCAAAAACGATTAATGCTTTTACATCAAATAAGAAAAAAAATTGTGTTACATACTCACAAATGGCTTTAAAAAAAATTATTTATATAAAAGATCTAAGAAAAGCATGAATAATAAAGAAATTGACAAAAATACAATGCAAAAACCTAGAGGAATTGACGGTTGCATAATGCAAGACATGCTACAAAAAATTTACGAAATTTCAATGGGACTAACTACCATGGAGATAAAAACCCCGAAGCGGTTTCTGAAAAATGTCAGCAGATAAAATAAGAATTGGTACGTGGGACGCAAATGGCGTTCTAAGTAGAAGGCACGAACTGAAGGTTTTTCTTAGAGCTGTAAATATCGATGTATGTCTGTGTCAGAAAGGGACTTCGGGAAGGACTTGGATGTACTGGGTTATATATGCTATAGGACAACTCACCCTGGTAACCATTCAAGAGGAGGTAATGCTATTTTAATTAGACAAACCAAAAGACATGATGAGGAATCCGAAATCGAGGAGGTTCAACTTGTTGTTCTTAAAATTGAGTCTACCAAGCGGGACTTCAATGTTGGCACGTTAATGGCAAGCGTCGCGTCACGCAGAAAATAAAATTATTGTGAATAGACTTTTTCAAACACTTAAAAGAAAATTAGAAAATTTCAAATCAGTATCATGCGAATATTATATAAATGGATTATTGGCAACTAGAGAAAGAATCATTCGTTGTGGAAAGCAACGAAGAGTACCAAAAAGCAGGTAAAGCGCATCCCGCCACTGGAAAAAGCAGATGATCATTGACAAAAAGCAACAGTGATAAAGTTAAGGAAGGAATCACTTGGAAGGAATTTTTCAACCAAATGAACTGAATTCTAGTATTTCTTTTGTAGAAGAATATTTTGCTTGGCTTTATTTAATGAAAAAGAAATTTTCCAAGTGATAAAGTCGTTTAAGGCCCTAGGTTTCTCATTACTGCTGAGATATTAAGAGAGTTGCCGAGAGAGGCTATGTTATGTTTAAAAGATTGATAAATTCAGCAGTTAACCAGAGGTATGTTCGTAGTGCTTGGAAAGTAGCGGAAGTTATTATGATAGGAGAACCCTTGAATGACGTAAAGTCATATAGACGGATTTCCCTACTACCAATGATATCAAAACTTTTTGAAAAATTGTTGTTATTGAGGTTGATGCCTATAAAGAAAATAAATTGATTCCAAATCATCAATTTGGTTTTGGAACAAAGCATGCAACAACTGACCAAGTACATATATTAACAAATATTGTGGAAAAGGCGTTAGAGGAGAAGCAAATATGTTCGACAATATTTCTGGACGTGACCAGGGCCAAAAAAAAATTAACGCGATGGTTTATTATTTAAACTTGAAAAGTTGATACCTTTGCAATTCATAGAGTTACTTGCATCATATTTATCTAACAGCCTTTTCCGAATCAAACAGAATGACGAGTGGTCTACACTTAGGGAAATTAGGGCCCGTGTGCCTTAAGGCAGTATTCTGGGTATTATATTATACGTGCTTGATACAAGCGATTCGTCAGATTTAGGTTCTTACTTTGGCTACATTTGCTAATGACACAGCAATATTGGCAGATCAATTGTTGAAGAAACGACAAAAAATTACAGGAAGCAAGTAACAATATAAGTAAATGCACAAATACATGAAAAATGAGGCTAAATGAAAGTAAATCCGTACACGTAAATTTCACATACAAAAATTTAGTAAGCCAACCACAATTAAGTTTGAATGATGCTTAAGTGTCAATAAAATACACAGCGTAATACCTGGGTATAACTTTGGATGGCAACCTCAGATGGGAAGGGCATGTGAAGAAGGAAAGAATATAATTAGGAAACAAATATAGATAAAACTATTGACTCCTAGGTCGTAGGTCTGGATTGTCAACATGCAATAAGGTGTTGTTATATAACCAAATGATAAAGCCTGTATGTATGACTTGCAGTTATGGAGTTGTGCCAAGCAAACACACATCAAACAAATAATAGTGATATTCATAGCGATCTGGGTGTCCGCCAAGTAAGTGAGGAGATAAGAAAGTGTGCCATGAAACATAGGGCGTGTTTGGAACAGCATGTGAATGTCAAAGCCACCAGACTTATAGGGGAGAGGCTTTGGGCAAAAAAACTAACTCGAACGAAGCCACTAGAATTAGCCTAAAGTGCTGTGAAAGCACTTACGTGCCTTCCTTCACGGTATATAGACACAAAAATACGATAGAACAAAACTGACTAAATTGAAGTTAAAGTTTGACTAAATAAAAGTAAAAGTAACCGCCAAAACTGAACTTAGGTCACATCTATCTTTTCTTTCTGCAATCCGAATATTGTGAATTGAAATCATATTATTGTAAAAATGGAACTTCGAAAATGAAATTTAGTGTTCTAAAAAACGAAAAACCGTCAAAAATGTTAGTTTTCAATTCATTTCATTTTCTAGTAGTCGAATTCATGAGGACTTTTAAAAGTGTAAATGGCAATTTAAATTTATCAAGAAAGTATTATGTTGCAATTCATGAACAACAACAAGGATGTTGATGTTGGTATTGCTCTGAAACTATTTATAAAACAATAATTTTGAGTAAACAAAAATTATATTTGTGTATGTACATATGAGCTTACATTGGTTTTGAAACATCGTCCATAAATTTGGATTTCAGAGAAAGAAATTTAATCGGTTCGTGATTATGTGATTCCAATTAAGTGTTTCCAAATATGAAATCGAATGGAATTGAAACCAAATCCGAATCCATATTCAAATTTTATAATATTGAAGTTCACCCTATATTTTGCAAGTCATAAAAATTTTAACTAATTAAAATTATATAGATATGGTTTAAAAATATAGAAACAATATCATAATTACTGCCATATTGAAATTTTATCAATAAAAAAATTTTGACAAAAAAATTTAATATATTTTAATATAACAATATAGGTAATTTGGTATACATACATATATTAAGTAAATCATAAAAATATTTGTGATCAGAATTTATTTTCTAATATTAAATTCATTATGTTTATAATAAACATACATATTTGTATCTGCATAAATATAGAAATGTAAAACCAAATCCATTAGGTTATAAATTAAAAATTCAGGATTTAGTTTTTTTTTGGTAAATCATTGTTTTTGTTTTTTTTCCCTGGAAATTTTGCCAATATAATTTCGTTCTTTCAACTGACCATAATTTTATGATTGATTTAAAACTATAATGGTTTTCAAAATTTTTTTTACAAATATTAATAAAAATCATTGAAGTTAGAACTTGAAAACGAAATTATTTTACTATAATTTGGGTATTGTTCTTATTTCTAATCTTTCAAGATTTTTAAGTACCTATTTACAAGGTTTTTCTAGGTAAAATATTAAACTGTTAATGGACTGTGCACACAATAAATGCAGTTAATGCAACTGTGCAACAAAATTTTTGCTTTTCCAATGCCACCATTCTTCCACATGTTTTCGTATCAATTTGTAGTTTCGATTCGATAAATTTCTTGTGGTTTATATGGAAAGTAAATTCTAAATTTTTAAATTTTATAGGTTATTTTTTACTCGTTTTATAACAGGATTCCCACAGAGCTCCATTAAATAAATTATTCCTAACTGCTCTTGTAGTAATTTTGAGTGTAATATGTATTGCTATAGAACGAACTGAATAATTAACATATAATTTTTTGGCATCTCTGGAATCCGTTGATCTAATTTCCAAAACATATAGGCGTAGTAAGAAGTAAATTTATTAAATTTTCATTTAATGTACGTGTTTCCTACGTAAAAATACCAAAATTAAATTTATTTAAAAAACAGTATGCAATAATTTTCGTAAGCCAAATAATTTACAATTTCAAATTTTATTAAAAATTAAACCAAAAATAAATGGTGTTTTTTTTTTCTGTTATTTATGAATGAAAAGAAATAAATTAAATAAAACAAATGTAATATAATAATAATTATATTGAAATAATATTGAAAAATATAAGTTAAAAAAAAAAAACATAATTAGAGTTATAAAAATGAACTTATATTTTATTGAAAGCACATAAATTTCATTGAATTCCTGGTCAGAATAAATTTTAAAAAATTTTTCTTTTAATTTCGTTTTTATTTAATTTTTACGCCTTTTGATATTTTTCTGGTAATTAGTGGTTTTTTAATTTTTTTTTATTTTTATTTGAATAAATTTCTCATTTTCAATTAAATATTATTAAAAAAAATATAAAGCATAAATAATAATTTTTATATATAATATTAATAATTTGTTTTAATTTAAATTTCCTAAAAATTTTGTGGAAATGAAATTTGAATATTTTATGAAAGAAAATAGGGAGAAAATTTAAAAAAAAAAACAAAAAGAAATAAATAAATTAAAATATGAAATAGGATTTTTGGATGAAATGTTCTCATAAAAAAAACTTGGTAAAAATTTTCATTTGAAATTTTGATTGTATATGAAAACTTTCTCTAAATACGGAGTAGATTGAGCTCAAATTAAACAGTACAGCACGGGAAGAAATTAATTACATGTATATCACAGACAAAAAATTAGAAACGCTATTAGCATTGATTCGTGAACGTTCGTATAAATTACAAATATCGTATTGTCAGCCCCAAGTACCATGTAAATCATTTAATATTAGACCATTTTCGTATTTAAAATCAATTAAACTAATTTGAAACTTTTTGAATACAATCATATCACTTGTAGCTGCATCCACTTCTTATTCATTATTTTTAGTATTATAATATGAATCAGAAAAAAAAATTCAATATTCTAATTTTTAAGAATAGCTGTACGCTTCTCAAAAAACTATGAACAAATTCATATTATTTTTTATTATAAACCATTTTACTTTCATATTTCACCTCTAGGGGGAGCTTTTAAAGAATTTAAATAATAATAATACAGAAGAAAAGAGACAATGACAGTAACAACAACAGAAGAGTAACAATAAAAAAAAAACAAAAAAAAGAATATATATAAAAATTATATTAAATTCAAAAATTGTAACAACAGAGGGCGTCGAGTGATATGAGAGATGCATGATGTTAAAAATCTTTTTCAATTTGTAAGAACACGCAAACAAATTTTCTTGTTGAATAATCCTTTTAAGGATTTTATAATAATATTATAGGTGTCTATATCTACACAATATCAGATACATATATATATTATGCGTCTAGATATATTATCAGTATATTTACAATACATATGTGTGTTTTGACTTTAATATATATTTTGTAGTTTACTCTTATATTGTTGTGTTTATATATTTATTTATTTATTTTGTCATCATATTTTGTATATGATTTTAACTTGATATAAAAAATATCACATGAATATTTGCAATAACATTTTTATACATATATATTGTATATAATATATACAATAACAAAAGTAACATTTAGAACCAACAACAGTAAGTTCAAATGAAAAATAAAAGTAATAATCCAAGTATAACAACTAAGTACGTATGTAGATATTTGACAGTTCATATGTAGGTAAGGTAAAATAATTTTTAATAGTATGAGTTTATTTGGGTTTTATAAAATTAGAAACGTGATTCAAGGAAGTAATTGTTAGTTCATGAATGTATTAATTTAATTTGTGACGGGTTTGCTAAGTCTTATTCAAAAGTCTTATTCATTATTTAATTTTGACATTTGGCTTACGGTTGTATTTTTATTAGGGTTATTTTGAGAATCGTACTAATTTTGTCAATTTTAGAAAATTTTGATGTTTAAAAGTTAGTATTTAAAGCGATAATAAGAATTTCCAACACAAATTTATATAAAATTCTGTATTCTTGTATTCGTGATTTCTGATTTTGAACAAAATGATCGTGAAAGATCGTCCGAACTTTCGGTTCGCCTCAAACCTAGATACAAAACTCTATGCGTATTTTTGAATATAACTTAACCTTTTGAAGAAGAAAAGGCAAATTACTACATAATGGGCACATACTTCACCAGTTAGATATAAACTCTACTTTCTTCGGCTCCTTATTTTGTAATAGAAGTTCCTTAACTAAAACCGTTTTGTATACACTGATATTTATATTATTAGGAGCGTATGGCACCTATAGATTGCAGAATATATAAAATTTCATATGTACACTTTGGTAATAATCTTTTTATATTTGACAGGATTTGATATTTGGAACTCAATATTTTCTCTTTTGAAGTGGATAATATAAAACTTATATGCATATAATATCCATCCATGTGCTCAATATATATTCATATACATGAGTATGTCCATGTACAAGTATCATATAAAATTAAAATAAAATAAGAAAAATAAGCAGAAAGAACTTTCTAGGATAATAATTTTAATACTGTTTTGTTTATATAAGATCAAGGCTAAAATGAATACTATATACATATACAGAGTTGCGTATGTACGTACGTATGAGGATTACATATTTTATATATGTAACTGTGTGGATTTAGTTACAATACTCGTATACACAATCCCCAATACACACAGCTTGAGAAGAGATTGACAGAATGAAAACACTTTATATAATATAGAGTAGATTGAAATACTTATGTAAACCACGACTATTAATAAAAAGAACAATAAGAAAAATGAAAGAAATAAAAAGAATGCTATGAAAAAAATTTAAATTTCAAATGATCCCGAAAAATAAAAGGATAAAAGTGGCAAGTGATGTCAAAAGAATGAAAAAGTTACGGGAAAAAATTTTCGCTTCTGTTAAATTTTTTTTTATTTCAAATTTTGTGATATCTTGTACCCCCTTATTAAAATCTTTTATATATTTTTGAATTTGTAAGTAGATATATGATAAGTATCATGCAAAATCTCGTAGACAACAGGTGTTCTTTTCATTTCTTCCAATTGAATTACATGCAATAAGGATGGTATTGTAATCATATCAATTTGTTTTTGTATTTAATAAACTTTTCTAAATGGGAGATATGCAACATCGTATAATGGAATAGTTGTCCTTGTAAACTATTGTGCTTCCAGTTTGACCAATTTGATTTTTATGAAATTTCTGAGTTCTAATATTAGGATATGACAAATAGATTTGGTCTACGTTAGATGGTTATTTGCTAGAATACGTTAATCAGTAACCTTTGCTAGAAATAGCCCCTTAACCAGTGACCTATTTTGCATTGTTGACCAAAGCTAAGGAAGTGATTACTGGCATTTCTTAAGGTTGTAATATTTGAGGTATCAAAAATTTTTAAAAAATTCGAAAAACTCTAAAAAGTGAATGTGTACTAACAACTAACTTTTGAAAACTTTATGGGATGCAAACCAGAAAGTTTCTTAGAATTTGTAATAATACCATAAAATAAATTTTGAATATTCTCCAATCCTTTAGTTAAACTGATCAGATAAGATTTATTTGAATTTGGTAATATCATTTAGAAGAAAAAATAATGCGACCGATTATGTACTGCTCACGTCAGATTTTTTTTTACTTAAAGCTCTTTGCCTATGTATAAGCAAGTGTTATATACATACATATATGGAATTTATTTTATTAAAAATAATATTGGATTTGTCTTTGTTCTGAACAAAATTTGTCTGATTATTTTTACATATTATTTTTTCTTTATAAAAATAGCAAAATTCCTACGTACTTGGAATACTCATTTATTGTGTGCATACAACCGTGTACAATATATGTTGGTGTATTAATGGTGTGCTCTAGAAAATAATACACAGTTATATTGAATTACAATTTAAAATATTTTCAAGTATTATGGCTATATGTATTTAATATAATATCTAGGTATATAACCTATTTTGGTGTTACACTTGAAAATAACCAAAATTATATGGTATTCAAGTAGAGATGAAAGTAAGATTTTTGAATTTTTTCTTAATAACATTTATGGAAAATATTAGAGGATTATTTTTTATGAAATTTTATAGGCTTTTATTTATATTTAAAGATAACTCATTTTAAATCTAAAGAATAATTCAAAAATCAGATATTGTTCTATACTGTAATAATTTGAATAGGCTTATTTCACAGCCGTTGAAAACTTTACTTAAATGTGAAAACTCCCAGTCAAATTCTTTTTTTTTTTAAATGTGTTGGTCTTCGTTCGGAATTGCTTCCGAACCAGTTACAATCTCCAGGACCAGTTACAATCTATCCAAAAATTGTTAGCTGAGGTATTGGATGGTGAGATTTTCTTTTAATTATTCCAATAAGCTATAGTTCACGAATGACATCTGACCCTAATATAAGATTAATTTTCCCATATTTTTCAATTTACTCGTTTTCTTGTATTTGCGGCAGGGTTTTTGCAGGAAACTGCGGCAGTTTTTTGTATAATGCAGTTGCTTGATTTTCCACCGGGACTACTTGTGTATTATGCATTTTTATTTTGCTTTCATCCTGAAACGAAGAGTGCATGTCATGAACACATTTTGTACTACGCTTTACGCTGTGATAAATTTGGTTGCGTGGCTTGTTATGTTTTGTTGTTCTTGCTGAACCCCTTAAAATTTCTAACACCTGAAACCTTGTTTCTAAAAATTATAATACAGCTGTCAGTTATAGGATTTTCTTGGGGTTCGATGCCTGTTGTTCGTAAAACCTGGAAGTTTTCTTATCAGTTTTTTGTAAAATTAGAGAACTAATTACGAGTATATATCGATCGTAAGAACGTTATCAAATAGGCTATTTGCAATAAACTTCTTATCGAAAGAAAATTTAAGATTCTACCTGAAACCTTGTCGTGCACAATTTGCAGCTCTAGAATGGGAGACTGCAACAGCAACAATTATATTTATTTGTACCTTAAACGTATAAACTTTTTGTATACACATTTTAAAGTATAAAAGTAACTTGTAAAATTTTAATTTCATTCTTATAACTCACGGAAGAAATCCTTATTTTATAGTATAAAATCGCTTATAAAATGTCTTTGTTTGTTTGCGAAACTCGTCAATCTTACTAATATAAGCAAATACAGCGGATTGCTAATAGAACTAAATATAGTTATTGATAGGAGTTTGTAAGTAAAGTAAGCTGTTAAAACCTTGCAGTAGAATTTTAGTCTTTATTTTATGCAAAGCGATACATTGTATTTTTTATTGAGATTCTTGAACATCAATTCAAACTTAATTTTTCGAAAGAAATTTCCATTTCTATAAAAAGAAAAGCAAAAATTAATTAAAAATTCAATTAAAATAAAAATTTTCAAATATGTATACAATATTATATAATTTAATTGTAAAATATATGAAAGTACAAATAAAGCCCAAGAAATTCGCTTATTCTTTGTTATTTTTCATAAAAAATATAAAAATAAGAAGAAAGGAAGAACAAATTTTAACGCAATAACTTTTCCTTATTTGTACATAATTCATCCCCGTTATTACATAATTCACATCCTTAATTATATTTTAAGCACCTGATATTTATCTTTATATTCTGATTACATCGTAATTTAGTTTATTATACATTTTACTTATTAATAAAATTAAAATTGAATCTGATATCATTTTAAATTTTCCATTCCATAATTTGCATCTCATTTCTTCCTGTTTTTCTCAAAGAAAATTACAAAAAGAGCAACGAGACAAAATTGTATCGTTCTTAAATTTATTTTATTTTATTTTTCTTTTCTTTTTAAGGAAGAAAGTTATTAAATCGATTAGTAAATTTAAAAGGAAATGTGTGCAGGTGTTAGGTATACACATATATAGATGCATACACTCACATATCACAATGTCACTATAAAGGATGTATAATTTTGCAATAATAATTCATAAATTTGACGTTAATATCAAAAATATTAGTATATTTTACATCCTTTTTACATAATCCATCAGGATGTTTTATAATAAATATTCTTGCATTCTATATAATAATTTAAAACACGAATTATTTATAGATGTACGAACACATATTTTAAGTTATGTAATGCTATATACGAATAATTTCGTATATGAAGAGATGATGGCAATTGTTCTGGCAGCTTTAAGATATTCACTTTAAAAATTTAAGATGGGTGTCTAATATAGTGAGAAAGCAAAGAATAAAAATTGTCTCAGCTTTTTAATAGGTAAATCAGTAAGAACTTCGAAACTGTGGATTGAATTGAATATGATTAATTATTTCCAAAAACCTTGTATACGATCAGGATGACACAAAGCCTAAAATTTTTCGGATTTTCAATAGAATTTCTCCTTCCTAGGCAAGAGTAAATAGATTGATTTTGATACTCTCTTCAAAGGGATCAATTGACTCTCTTCATAAATTAATTACGAATACACACGGTGTAACATACTTTGAATTTCACGTTCGGTAAGATTCTTAATATTTTATATATTCATATGACATTCGAAGGGTATTATAAATTTAGTACTTTCTTTTTATTCGCTAAGAAATAATGACCTTAGACACATATGTATGTGTCCGTACTTCTGTCTCAATATTTGATCGGGGTAGAGGTTCGGGTAGCAGCTAGAGAGCTTCAAAATATCTTTTGTTTTGATATCCCGAAACTCATTTTAACTTTAATTCTGTAGCGCGGTTTCTCGAATCCTTTTGATATCATAGAATTGCCATGATCAACTCCATTCATTCTCAGTTTTTGTTTTTATTTTTTTCTTATAATGTGAGATAAAAATTCAAAAATTGTTGCATTGTTTATGTATGTATGTATGTAATAAAAATGTTTCAATTCACATTTCAGTGGTTTTTGATTAGATTCATTTGAATAATTTCACGTATATTAAATTTACATTCATACTCTTGTGATCTTAAATGTTATATTCTATGGATATCACAGCTGTGTTGGCTTCTGTTATATTATAATAGTTTATGTTTTTTTTATAGCTTTATCTAATCGTTGTAATCATTAGAATATATTTCATTTAAATGCTAGGTTAATTACAGTTTACGGGAGGAATTTTGCTTTTTTAAATAATATGCACACATGCATATACACAATATACGTATATGGTAGTATACGTGACAATAAAATCTCGGTTAAATTTTAAATTAGAAATTATTTCGAGAATAATTTAAGCTCATGAATTGATGATTTTGTTTTATTTTATATGAAAGATTAACCAATTCAATTTAAATTTATTGTTTAATTTTTTAATTAATTTATTTATATTTTGTTGTGAAAAGCAATACAGGGTTGCATTAATTTAACTTTATTAAATATAAAATTTTATTATACGTCAGGACTAAATCAGTGAATATATTGTTTGAACACTCCTATATAGTTAGGATAAAAATTGCCGTTGTACCTGCAGGGTAGAATAATCTTGGCCACTGATTTTTGAGCTTTGCCTTTGCACCAATTTGCCTTTTTATAGTACAGATTTTGTAAATATTCCAAAACATTCTTGATGGATTTTATAATAGCTTAAGAGAATTACTTTTTAAATGCATTTCATTGTTATGAACTATAAAAAAAATGCTTTCACTTACCAAAAATGTCGATTCACAGAAATTTCCCCATTCTTTATTTATTTTCAAATAAAATTAAAATTTATTTTGCATTCATTCTAAATTTGCAAAATATAAATTCAAATAATGGTGAATATTATCCTTATTAATACTATCCAAAATAACTTATTTTTTTTTCTTCCGTTCTTAAATTCTGTATGTACAAAAATGTTATGTGGCTTGGAATATTATAAATCTAAAATCAAGTATTTTCGTGACAAGCAAGTTAAAATAATATCCTTTTTGTCTGCTTAGATAAATCCTTTTAATCTTTCGAAAAAAATTGGAGTATGAAATTTATATATGTATGTATATATGAGTCGCATCTGAAAATAAGAGTATATAAGTACGTATGTTGTTTTATAGTAAGAGTTAATTTGTATAAAATGTAATTTGAAAAAAAAATGACAAAATTTTAAACTTTGTTGTTTGTGAAAATCACACTGTCAATATGGTTTATTCCTTGCTATTGTCCTGCAAATTTTCTGTTTTTTTCCTCGAATTTTGAAAAACTGGAAGCAAAATATTTTTGGATCTCCACAAATTTTTACTTATTTATTATATGTAATACAATGTATGGAATATGAGTAATGCCACATTGTATATTTGTGTCGTTTCTTATCATGTTTCACTCAGACATGTATACAATTTTGAATGAGCATACGATGAGTGTATGTCCAAATGTTAGTTAAAGCTTTGATTTTTATTTTTTAGTTTCTAAATAATTTTATTTATATATGTACATGTGAACATATATTTGGAGTTGAATATTGTAGAATGTAAAATTTGTGTATTAGCACTAAGTTTTCCAAAATGTGAAAATTATTTAAATTATGAAAAACATTGTAGTGTCATGCAAACTTTTAAGGGTTATGCATAATCTAAAGAAAAAGAAAGGAACCCAGGTGCAAGCAGGCACTGTTGATCGGTCGTTCTTGCAGGAAATGACCTACGAATACTACGTGTCTGTAGAGTGTTTGTTTCCTAATTCTAAATCCACAGCTGGCCAATATGTAATTTCACTGGAAGCAAATGCAAAAGCGTATTCAAGCCTCAGTATTACTAACCCATCTTATCCCAATCCATCTTGGTATGGTTGTTTGCTCTATCCATCGCCGGCTACCAGGAATGGTTGCACAAGAGCCGTGTACAGTCACATAATCATGCTATGTCCTAATCGATACCGCGTCATAACCCTTTTCTTGCAGATGCGGAGAGCCGTACAACCTCATCCTTTCCTCGACGTTAATTCTCCTTTTGAGCTTTGAATCCAACACAATTCCCAATTACTTAACCGTCGGACTGACAGTGAGGTAAGCCTCACCCAATTTGGCAGCCTGTAGTCGTAAAAATGACTAACTCCATTTTCTCTAAATATGTATTATCGGTCTACATACGTTTTGTTCTAGTTGACATTCCTAAGAATCCGGAAATTATAATAGGCAGGTCGTCTGCATATGCAACCGCCTTGACCCACCTTATATCATGTTCCACCAGAATTCCATCCATGATCATAAGTTATAGCAGATGAAAGAGAACGGGTCCCTATGCTTCAAGCCAGTTCCGAAAAAAGGATTCTAAACTGCAGCATCAAAACTATCCAGCGAAGGACCGGCATGTCTAAACTTGGCTAAAGACTCCCGAATTGCCTGCAAGGTAACATTATTGAAAGCTCCCTCCACATCAAGGCAGGTCACCAAAATATACCCTTTGCACCACCCGAACGACAACTACACAATAAAAAGGCTATGGAGGTTCTCAAACCATTATTTAAATGGTTTTATTTAAATCTTCACAAGGGTTTTACTTATCCGTTGTACATGTAATGGAGTACACACCAAAGCAGTTCTCTCATGATAAACTTATGATTGAAGTGTTATAGTTTTAGAAAAAGTAATTTATTTTATTTTTTTTTGGAACTATTGAAAAATCTTGTAGAAGTGTTATGATATATAATTCTAAATATATTCCAAATAATTATTCATCAAGACTTTTCTAATCGCTAGTAGAATAAATTATTGTCTATGCTATTATGCATACAAAAAATTTTCTAAATTTAAAGGGTTGAAAAATACAATATTAAATCTATAATTTATTGTGCTGTTGACTTTAGATGTGATGAAATTTTTATACTTAAATACACACATTAGTTATGTGTGTTACAATTTATTTTTTTTAACAATAAGTACTAAAAAATACAAAATTACTACGGTAGCATTGAAATAGTGACAGTCTCTTTTAAAATTATTCTCTCGAAACTTAAAATTACAACATTATTTGTGTTAATTATGATTGCAATTGAAAATGTGAATGAGGTAGACTAAAAAACTTTAAAATTAATTTGCACTAATTTAACAAGGATCATGAAACTAAAGTGATTAAACCATTTCAAATCTTTTTAAATATTATGCGATTATGAAAAGTACTACGTCTTAATATTCTACTAACTCGTACATTTATTAAACTTCAGTAGAATAACAATTAAAAGCTCAAAAATATTAACAAATCTAGTTCTCATAATTTTTTTATACTTTGTTTTTTCGCTAATTTTTCAGATTTAATATGACTTCATCTCTTTTGACAACGTGTGTTTAGGTACCTATACCTAAACAAAACCAATTAGTATTTACTAATTTAAATTTATGCACGACAATATAGCTAGGTATGGTGGGTATATTGTCGAGACCTTATAAATTATCCAACAACATCATATATTCTAATTTAGACTATCACATAAGTTCAATGTAAATTTAAAAATTTCATATACGTTCAGTATACAAAAAAAAAACCTGGGGGAAAAGTTTTTAAGTTGAATTTATTTGTCAAAAAATAACAAAAGCAAAAAAAAAAGACATGAATTATAAAGTTTTCGCAGAAAGTTTGTTCGTATATTCACAAGGATAAATAATTTAAAAGGACGATATAAGCATATGATAAGAAAAAATAAAAACAACGAAAAAATCATATAAAACCAACAATTTAGAGAATATTGTCTTAAGGGTCTAAACATGTTATTTATCGTAAAAACTTTCTGTCTTTATGATTTTTTTTGTTCTCTCTTTCAACTTCAAATTAGAATTATCGCGAATCTTTGTTTAAATTTAATATTATATAATGTAGTTTGAAATTTTTGTATGAATTATAAATGTTATTAAAGTAGCATGTAATATAAAATATGATTAATGTTTAGTTTATGTATAAATGTAAGTGTATAACATAATATTATAATAATTAAAGATTAAAGAGCAAAACGCTTTATTCAACTAATTTAGTGTTGGATACCCATTACTACTATTATACAAGATTTGATCATCAAGCCATCATTGCTTTTTATATTTAGAAGCCATAACATTTTAAAATGTTGAAAAAGTTTTTAAAATTAAACGAACAATAATTTCTAATTCGTTCTGTTGAGGAGAAAAATTTAATTTAAGGGCTCAGATCGACATGCAATTTTTAGTTTTGCAACTGTTTAATTACTTATTTGTATTCTATTAGTTCATATTCAAACGTGCGCACATGCGACTATATGATCGCATTCAATTAAACAATTAAAACGTTTTGTAATTTTTTGCAAACTATATGCAATATAGTAATTTTAAATAGTTTAGTTGCTTAAGTGTAAGCGAAATTATTTTGCAATCAAACTGTAATTGAAAAACTAAAAATTGCATGTCTAAATTGAAATTAATTTTAATCAAACTTCAATGCAACGTGTTGATATTGCACGAACATGTTTGAACTGTAAATTTTCATTTTATTTGATAATGTTTGACATACTTAAAATTTTTAATTAAAACTTTTATATATGGTAGCAAGAAGAGCGAATTATGCACCATAAACAATATTTTCCTTTTAACTTTTTTTCCAATTTATATGCAATATCTATATTTTATCCATCAATGGTACCCTAAAAATATAAAAGCTTAAATTCACAATTAATATATTTTAAAATATGAAACTCAGTATATTATTTTAAATTTCAAAAAAAGTATGAAATGTTTTCTATTCTTAATTTTAATTTTATGTTTTGTATACGATCTGAATATTGAAATTAACACGCTATAATATACTAATAATTAACATTCCACACAATAGTTGAATTTGGTTCGCTTATCAAATATTTAAAATGACATTCTCTGTACACTGGCACTGCATAAAATTAAAATAAGTGAAAAAAGAATGGTTGAAACTTATGATGTGTAACATTAAAACTTTTACCCCAAAAATAGGAAAAAAAAAATAAAAACAAAAAAAAAAATGTAAAAACGAACAAAATTTTGTTATATTTTGAAAGTTAATAAAAACCAAGGGTCTCATTTTTCATCAAATGCAATACAGTTATATATACAGTCTCTGTAATATACACGTTCCTGTAATATATATTAAAATATAGAAAAGAGAAGAAATGGCCAAATTTATAACAATAACAAAAAATTTATAGTATATAGTAAAAGTTAAAACCACAAATGGTGTGTTCAGATTTTTACAACATTTTTGTTATTATAACAATCATATTATTATTATTATTATTGTTATTATTATTGTTATACTATTATTTTGATTATTGCCACTACTATTATTACTCTCTCTTACTTTTTATTTTTTATTCTCATATTTTAATTTTTTTTTTCAATATTATTTTATTGTAGTTCGCTTTGTTGTCACGTTAACCACGAAACGATACACATTTGGGTTTGAATTTGAATATTATTTTGGATGACATTATATACTCGTAACACAGGAATACTATGTAGAATGGCAATTTTTAACATATGCGTCTTACTCAGAACAAAAGTTAAAAAAGCAATCAGAATTGCAATAAGTGTAGAATATATTTTAATATTATATTTTTATTCAAGTTCATGCTGTCTATGAAATTTCAGTTTATGTCCTGAATAAAAAGCTTGTTTAAATAGAAAGTTCTCTATATAAAATTCATTGCAGTTCCTGCTCGTCATGTTCACTATAGTTCGTACAATAATTCGTACAAAGTTCAATTTTATTACATATTTTATTAAACCTTGTTATTGCACCTTTGTCGCTTCTTTGAACATAAATTTAATGCCGTTCTTCGGGCTCCATTGTCCAGTAATCTTTCTTCTATTCCGAACATTAATATGTTTATGAACATACCCGGCATATGCCAGCAATATTTAAAAAATATATAAACATTGAAATGCAATGAACTAATGTACTCTGTACAATGAGTCAGAGACATGCATAACAATGAGCTTAGTGAGCCATTTCAAATATAAACTGATGTATAGTGGGGTGACTTCTATCCATTCTATTGTTCAATGTGGTTCTGGAAAAAGTTATGTGCAAAGTAACATCTACTCCCAAAGGTATACAACGGAACCTTACCAAGCGTCTTGAAACTCCAGAATATGCCGATGACATTGCCCTACTGACCCACATATATTCCAATATGCAAACAAAATTGAACAATTTCCACTGTATGGCGGCAGAGGATGTTGCAAACAGGGTAAAATTGTTTAGAATGGAATGAATTGGTTATGGAATTTTATAGACTATGAACATCTAGAAGTATTCTCGTATAACATAATAAGGAAGTGACCTGGCTGGCACAGAAAGACATAACAATTAATCTGTAGGTTTTTGTAAACAGGTGTTTAAGGGATATCTGCAAAATATACTGAAAATAATGTACAAGCAATGTTAACTTATTGCCTTAACCGAAGAAGAAAAAATATAGAAAAACAGGTCATTAAAGAAGGAAGTGGAATAGGATTGGATATAATTTGAGACATTCACGTGAAACAATCGCCACTACAGTGCTGTGGCACTACAATGGAACTATCAAGCAAAACGATGTGTTGGATACCCCAAAAATATATGCCACAGAACTATCAACAAAGAAGTCACCTACACGGGTAAAGAAATGAAAAATTTGCCCAAAACAAAATGTGACTGCGACGTTTTACATTTTTGTGGCAGTAATTATTTTATTAATTTATTGCATAATTTTAGGCATTATAAATAGAAAGTCAATTTTGTTACTTAATGCTTGCAATTTTTTAACCCAATCTGAAAAACAGAAAATCCCTATAATTAAAATTAAAATCTTCATTAAATTTTTATTACAAAATGTAGAAACGAAAAAAAAAGAGAAGAAAAAAAATCCAGGGATTAAATGTAAATTTGCATAACGCCAGATTTAAAATGATCCAAAAGCTATGATTAAATTGTGGTAGTGGTGAGATTTATATAACCATCACAGTAAAAGTTATTAAAAAAAAATTATTTTCGTTTTTATTCTTCGAATTTTGTATTTTCTGTCTTTGTTTATCAATTTTAACCGCGAAATTTTAATTTAAAAAATTTTTCCATTTTGCTGTGAATTTTTTTTTTTTTAATTTTTACTTTTTTTCTGTTTTGTTTTTATAGTTTTCTGTAATATGCGTATGTGACATCGTGTATGTTTACTTTACTTGAACAAATTTGTAATAAATTAAAATTAATCAGGAAATTTCAATCAGAATAATGTCATTTGTATAATTAAATATTATTATTTCCGGTTATCAGCTGTGATACATTTTAGTTATATAATTTATTTTTTACGTTTTTTTTTCATTTTATTCTCTTTTTTTTAATTTTTTGAAAAGTTCAATTCAAAATTAAGGAAATTAATTTAATTTGATATTTCGAGTCGTGATTTAAATCAAAGATAAAATAATAAATTGCATACAATTTGAATTGAAGTGGAATACGATGATATGTAAAATATTGAATTATTCTTAAAATACATAAATTGGATAATTGGAATAATATGTTTTTTAAACGCAAAAGAGATGTGTGAAATTTTATGTAATTAATTTCTTATATTTAAACATGAAAAGTGTTAAAAACAGCATTTTATTTAAAATACACGAATTTTTCTGTCTGGAACGCTAAATTTTCTGCCTGGATTTATACAAAAGATCGCCCAAATGAGGTAACGCGTTTGTCTGGAATGCAATCTGAAAAATTACCAAAATTTTAAAAATCTGTATATATGGAACCGGTTTTGCTTTATATAGATTTTAGATTGTAGATTAGGGCGATAATGCAGCGCCTTTCTTAGAGCACCCCTATAACACGCCCATTTTTGGTCAACCCGAGCAACTTTTCCGGCGATATGTCTCAGAACAACATGTCAACTAACGAGGATCCACCTATCCTGTCCTTTCTCTTATAAATCAACGCCGCTCATTCATTGAGAAAGTGCATCGGGATCTCTTCTTCTTCCCCACAGTACCTGGAAAATCCGTCACTCTCTAAGCCCAATTTGTTTAGATGTTTCTTAACCCTGCAGTGTCACGTCAAAAAACTCGTGAGAATTCTCACATGAAAATCTTCTCGGCATACTTATGATCGCCTTATGATTATGCAAAAGCTAAAAACATAGTTATTATTGAAGCAATCTTAACTAACGTCTTTAACAACAAAATTTCCGATGTCTCCCAATTAAAAGAGAATAAAAAAACCAAATTAAAGCACACTTTTTTTTTCTAAGTATATAATATATACATATATTTTAATGTTTTACTTGTTATCGAAGCTAAATAAAAAAACTTGTGTATTTGTTATGTCAATTTACACTATTGCAACTATACAAATAAATAAAATGAAAATTGACACATCTGTTGAGTCTGAATTTTTAATAATTTTCTTATTCTGTTTTTTTTTTTGTCGCATTTTTCTATAAATTGGAACATAAGAATGGGGAAAAAAGCAAACCAAAATAAACGAAACCAATGGAAGAATATATTAAACTAGTCTGCAACTGCTATCCTTTTACTTTAAATTTAATTTAATATTTTATGATAATAAAAATTGATGAAAGAATCATGACCATAAACTGCAAATATTTGTTTTTCTATTGTTGTTGGATTTATTTTTCACACTTCTTGTACACAGCTTAGAAGAAATTATTGCTGCAGTAACATAATAATAACGGTATTATAAATAATGCAACAATTGAGTTTGCTTTTAAAGTATATAAGAAACTTATGAAAAATTTGTGGAAGTTCCAAGAAAATCTAATAATAATGAAATTTAATGTAAAGTAGATTGTGAATAGAAAATGGGAAATTTAAGGGAGAGAAACTTAAAGAATTACGGTGGGAAATTTTAGGGCATTTAACAAGAGTTTTGGTAAAATTTGATTGCATTATAGAATTTGTTAATTTGAGTTTTGTCAATGAAACGCTGCCTTGTCATTGCGTGACACAATGTTTGGAGCTTATTTAATCTTTGGTTCTAGTAAATAAAGTGGATTTACCCTGTTTTTTAGCCGCTTCTTTAAAGTTCCACAGTGAGTGATCACATCCTTGTAAGAATCGATTGCCACCAGCACATAGGTGAAGAAAAGTATCTTTCTTTATATCTCGGTGAATAATATTCTGCAACAACATTAAAGTTCCACTTAGCAAATTAAGTTTTAACAATAATAAGTTGAGCCTCATCCGTCTCTTTTTTGGATTATTCATTATGTTTTAAGGTTTACTTAATCATTATCTGCTCGTGAATGATTATTACATACAGATCATTCCTTAAGTCTGTTCGCAACAATAAACACATCAATATTTTTATTTTCTATAAAACACTCTAAATCGGGCTTTCTACTTACATGACGTCATATGCGGTTCACTCAGCAATTTATATTTTATTTATTAACATTTTTTAGAAATCGATTGATATACATTTATATATCTTTTCATTATAGTAGTTAATCTCATGGAGATTTTGTCAATCATTGGCAGCATGTCTTGCATTCAACAATTAAAAAAATATCAATACGTAATCAAATTCTGCGATTGTTTTATTTGCTTAAAAATGCAATTTTCGTCTATTTAGCTATTTTAAATTTCCGTAAAATTGACTTCAATATCTTTGCTTAAAAGCATAATTAAACTTTAATACTTTCATAAAATTAAAATTAAATAAATTCCTGGAATTTCTTCTAGACTTTTCTAGGACAGAAGAAACAAAAGAAGCAAAACAAAAGTTCATATTAAAATTTTTCTCTATACTTTTGAAATTCTTCCTTTACATTTTTATTATTTCTTTAATAAGTTATGTAGTTACCTATTTGTTACCGCACAATCTAATCAAGACGAACATGTTTAATTTTATAAATGATGCGTTTTTATTACACCTGTCACCTATAAAAGTTCACCCCACTATAATTTTTAGTTAAGTAGAAGAAATTTTTAACATAAAGAGCAAATTAAAAACAACAAAAATTATAATAAAAAGCAAAATAAGTAAAGGAATAAAATATTTCTAAGGTGTTTCAATTCCACTTAACACTAATATATATAAAGGTGGATTGCGAACAATTTGAAACAATAATAGAAATTACAAAATGGTGGAAGAAAAAAAACAAACAAATAAGAGTAGAAAATAGGTAAAGGAAGAGAAGGAGTACAAAAAAATTATAGCAAAAATTTTTGTTTTCCATTTGACTCCCGTTATTGCTTGTAGTTATGCTGTTTTTTTATTGTTCTTTTCATGTTTTATTTTCTTATTTGTAAATATTTATTGCTTGTGATATAAAACTTCTTTTAACATCGCTAGTAGCTCCATACTAAATCTCAAAACGACACAATTATAACAATACACAGAAGAATTATAGTATTAAATTTGTAGAATGGCAATAAATATAAGGGATATGTCCAGTCAACTATAGGAAATTTAAATTAAAATTGTTTAAAAATGCTAAATTTTTATCAAAATTTTGGTAAATTTTAAGTTACACAGAATTTTCAATTCAATTTGACTGATATTAGTTGAAGAATTGGGCGCCCTCCGATGATATTCGAAAATTGATTCCTTAAAAACTATTTGAAGTCATAGAAGTTCAGTGAACTAATTTTAGCCGGTTTCTAATAATTTTTGTTAAGATCATGTAATGAGTAATTGTTATTGCAGTAATTTTTGACATTTATAACATTAATGTTTTATTTTATGATATTGTCACTTGATTTTTAAGGTTTTTGCTACAAATTCTCTAATATAAATGCATTTCAATCATCACACATAAAATTTGCTCAGTTGTGTAAACGAATATGTGCATCAATAACGGGATAATAATTTAATTATTGTCGTTTATGTAAACAAAAAAAATTTTGAAAGAAGTAAAAGAAGCAAAAAATTTTGTAGATATGTCAAAATCGTAAACATGTACTAGATTTTGTTATAGTATAGATACAAATCGTGCTACATTGTATGTTATGCGAATGTATGTAGATGAAAACAATGATATTTCGTATATAATTCTCTATCACTTTCATTAATTTTTATTTTTTATTTCTTTCGTATATAGTATTTATGTAAGTAATATGTATACGTACATACATGTGTACTACATATATATACACTTATTCACATCCATTCCGTCATTATACAAATGTTTAGATTGTCTATTTGCCACCCTTTTTAATTTTTTTTCTTTTTGTTTATTACATTCTATGATTTTGTATATATGTATTATGTATGTTCTCTATTTATGTATGTTTATATGTTTTGTATTGTAATAATTATTTGTCTTCGAGCAATTAAACGATAACCCTCAAAAGAGAAAAGGTATTAGAAAGCATAATAAAAAAAAGTAAGGAAAAACACACAAAAAAAGCAAAACAAACACAACAAGAGAGAATTAAAGAGAAAAAAAAATAAGGTAATAATGGTGTCGCTTGAAAATGTCACGAAATTTATTATGTAGTTACAAGTGCTGCCATCTATTATATTTTCTTTATTTTATTTTTAATTTTTTTATTTTGTTTGTTTTATTGTTTTTCTTACGTTTTCTCTCTATTTTGTTATTCTGTGTATTACTATGTGTTGTTTTCTTATTAATGGTCTTTTGTTTTTCTTTTGTATTGTTATTTTTATTTTCTGTTAATTCTACTTTGTATTGCGTTTGTTTTAATTTTGTGTGGAATGTGGCTAGGTAATGAAAATAAATATAAAAGAATTACATTATTAGGTTGTGATGCTATAATTACAGGTGAACTTATAATTGATATATATATTATAATTTAGCTATAATAGGAATATAAAATGCATATGTATATACTATTGTTTATATGTATTTACATGAAATGAGTATATAATAAAAATTTATTACAGCTTTTTAAAATTACAATGTGACATTATTATCTTTTTACATAATATTATATATAGAAGTGATTGAGGATAATAATAATATGAGAAAATATATAAGAAAATTAAAATTAATTATTTAATTGTCTAGTCTTGTTTACATATATACAAATATTAAATATATACTCATATATATTATATATACAGATGTAAAATAACTTGAAATATGTCTGTATAGCATTATATAAAATTTATATAATTTAAGATAAAACATGATGTATTTGATGTTTTTGTTATCATAATAGGGAAATAGAAATGATATGTGTTTGACAAAATACAGGGACAACATCTTAGATAATTTTATGATTAATTTAATTTTGAGGAACATACATATATTACACATAAGTAATATGTAATATATTTTGCAACCATTAAGAAATTAATTGCACACAATTAAAAATTTAAGGAACTTTAAATATTAAGGAGTAAAAATTATTAATGTAATTCATGTAAAATGTAATTTATGAAAATAGCGGTAGTAATAAAGAGTAACTTATATTTGGAAAACTTTAGAACTGGTGATTATCAACATAAATATGAAGTTTTATGGAAATTTAGTATTGTAGATTCCAAGGGAACCGAGTGAAACAGGAGTAACCCCCCAAGCCACCGCCACAGCGGCGAATCCGCTGCAGCACGCTGAAAGAAACACTTCCGCATGACGGCACTCTTTCGTGTCCCGCCAGTGACGGCCGCATTCCGCCGCGAGCAGGCAGGCAAGCCTGGCCCCCACGGCGGAAGAAGGCAGACCACAGAAAGACAGCGGCTGTACAAAGTCAGCCCCAGATCCCCTCCGCGCCAGCCCATCGGCAATTTCGTTGCCCGCATGGCCACTATGGCCCAGCACCCAAATGAGCGTGACTCTGTTCTCCGATTCCAATTCCATAAGTGCAGTAAGGCAGCCCCAGACCAGAGCTGAACGAAGCGCCAGCAGCGCAGCCCCGCTTTCCGAGAACACATAGATGATGTCCCCCTTATACCCCCTTTCTAAATTGATTCTCAGACAGATCTCTATTGCATGTATTTCGGCCTGGAACACCTCGCAATGCGGATCAAGGGTTGCATATACACGCATGTCCGGGCGGACACCGTATACACCCGAACACACTCCCGACTCCGTTTTGGACCCGTCCACATACCACACGCTCGAACCCGACTCAAGTACCGGGCCACCTCGATCCCACGTCCATCGATCGGGAAACAGAACCCTGTACCTGTGGTCGAAGTTGTACCGCAGCAGACAGGTATCCGACATGGTTATTCTTAGAATCGGATGGCTCTCAATGAAGTCTCTGTGAGTCTTGTGGGCCAACTTTAGCCCTGCCCTGTCCTCGCCAGAGAGAAGTCGGTCACTAGCCGAGCTTCCCTCAATATATGGAGGTGGCAACCCGATCATCACCCCCAATGCAGCGGTAGGAGCCGTCCGCATTGCCTCGGTCACACCCAGGCAGGCCAGCCTCTGTAGCTTTTCCAGCTTGGCCCGCACTCCCACCTGCTGAGCCTTACGGTACCATAAAATCGACGCATAGGTGACGACGGGACTAGCAAGGAATATATATAGCCACAGTGCTATTCTGGGACTGATTCCCCAGGTCCTTCCGATGAAGCTCCTATACGTCCACAAGGCCGCCGTTGCCCTCTCGATAACTCTATCTATATGGGTATTCCAGGAGAGACGATCATCCAGGGTTACCTCCAGATACATCATCTCCCTAGAGTAACTAATACGTTCACCAAGCAGAATTGGGCTTGTTAATTTATTCCTGCTTCAGCATCTGGTGAAGGCAACCAAAGTGTTCTTGCTGGGATTTATATTTAACCCAACGCCTTCGCACCACCTTTCCACAACACGTAAATTTGGCTGTAGAAGTTCAGAAATAGTGCCCTCAAATTTTCCCCGTATGACGAAGGCCACATCGTCGGCGCATCTCCAGACACGTGTCCCGGAGCCCCTGAGAGCAGCGATTGGATCATCCACTACAATGACCCATCTGCTAGTCGTCGCATCAATCCCTCGTTTGTGCAACGACTCACAGATGACATGATATGGGGTGTTGTCAAAAACTCCTTCTATATCAAGGAAGCAGACAACTGCCACCTCCCGCACTTCCAGTGAGTTTTCAAGGACCCCCACCAGACTCTGCAGAGCGAGTACAGTAGACCTTCCTGACTGATAGGCGTACTGAAATTCATGCAAGGGATTGCTTCCTAGTGCATCGTCCTGTATAAATGTATCAATCACTTTTTCCATTGCTTTCAATAGAAAAGAAGTAAGGCTGATTGGGAGGAAAGGCCTTGGGTGGTTGCTTGGTCGCTTATCCGCCTTCGGAATATACGTCACTTTAGCCACCCTCCATGCCTGAGGGATGTAACCACACGCATAGCTGGCACGAAAAATTTCCTACAGTGCTCTGGCGATATGTTGGAAACCTCTCTGTAAAAATGCAGGATATATCCCGTCATCACCTGGAGATTTGAAGCGCCTGAAAGAGAAAACAGCCCATCTAATCCTGCCCATCGTGAAGACCAGACGGGATCGTTGCCAGTCATCCCTCCTGGGCTAGGATTCCCTAGGTTCAATGACCGCATTTGAGTGATTCCGAAGAATCACTGAGTCAGGAAAGTGCGTTGACGCCATAAGCTCCAACGTCTGCTTTCCGTTCTCAGTCATGGAGCTATCAGGTCATTCCATTAGGCCCAACACGCCTGCACACTTTTTGGAAAGCACCCTGTGAAGACGCGCACTGCTGGAGAGTTCATCAATGCCCTTGCAGAACGCCCTACACGAAATTCTCTTCGCTTTCCTAATTTGTTTATTGTCTTTTGTGAGTGAGCCTTTATACTCTTCCCACGAATCCGACACCATGGCCTTATTGAATAGCTTTCTGGTCTTTAGTCTAAACCTTGAAAGCTCTTGATTCCACCACGGGCGCTTCCTATTGCTAAATTCAAGTAGGCACTCACCTCTTTTGTTCATATTACTGCTTCCCCAAACGGTGTGGTGGGCATTGGCATCACTTCCTATTATTAGTTGGAAGTTCCTCCTTCCACAAAAGTCCACTAGATCCTTCAGTTGCTCGTCCGGGTGGGCACAATCTCCCGGGAGGTAGGATGAGCACAAAATGAACTCTGTCCAGCCCCCGGAAGACTTCACCTTCACCAACGCAGCTACCTGATCCTTAGAACTGTAATCTGGAATGGGGAAATACGTTAGCCTTTTACTAAACCAAATACAAGCCCTAGGCCTGCCCCCAATTGTATTACCATACCATAGCTCACCTGTTAGGCCCTTAACCTGATCCTTCACTATGTAAGGCTCTTGGATAAGGGCGATATCGAGGTGATCCTTCATAAATCTATGAGCTACAACATCAGTAGATGCCTTAGCATGCTGTAGATTTATTTGGATGCACCCCAAAGCCATATCATTTCCTCCGGCTCTTGTCTATGGGCTTTGGCCCTTTAGACAAAGGCTTTACATGAGCCTTGCTTCCCATTGCCGCCTTTTTACGCATCTTGACGGACCACAATCTCCTTTGCCCTGCCACAACCTCCTTTGTCGTCCTAGGTGTCACGCTAGCCCCTCCAACAGCAGATACCGAAGCAGTACCGGGCTTTCCAATGGGCTTCCCAATGGGCTTGGGCCCTTTTGGTTCATCCGGGACGCTTGTATCCGGCGCGCTGGTCGATGGTCCTTCCGTTTCCGCCTTTTTCAGAGTGACTTCAGACTTTCCAATGAGTTTTCGCTCTTTTGGTTGGCCTGAAGCGCTCGTCGTTGTCGCGGTGGGCGTTGGTTTTTTATTTTGTCCTGCCCTGCCGCCAGCACCTTGAGAGGATTTTTTTCCTTTAACCCGAACGGTAACACGGAAGAAATTCAGGAAAAATCGGAACTTCGCTTTCCGTAGATCTTCCAATCCGAAATCATCCACGGAAAAGGTGATGGAGCAGCCCCCGTCCTTTTCCTTATCCATCCTCAGTACCCTCCAGAAACTCATCTTGAGGCTAGGATTTTGCTTCCCTATCCTAATTAAAGCTTTATCTTCCTGCAGACACTGGTTATCCACTCCCTGGTGTTTTGATTGTTGCATGTTACGGATATCCATGCATCCCTTTGCAACGCTGCAGTGAATTGTGGATGAGAATCTACAACTTTATCCATTTCATCCATGATGGCTACTTTGATTTTCGCCATCTGAACTTCGGATAGCCTTTCCTCTGGTTGCAGTTTATGAGTGATGGCCACCTTGACCTGTGCTACTCAGCTTTTCGAGTCTTTCCTTCTCTCTTCTAGCTTCCTCTGGGTACATGCCATTCCCGATATAAGCCGCGATACGCCGCTAGGATGCACCGGAGTAATGTTGTTTTTTTTTTTTTTTTTTTAGCAGTATTAGAAAGCCACTAGAAAAGTTAAAAGGAGACCCCTTGAACAGATGGCATGCTTGTCTCAGGACTTACTTTAAATAATCGATTATCTCACCGGGAAAAAAGAAAACACAACACGTTCTGTCAGAGATCGAAATGGCAACTTAGTATCAAATGTGGATTACCACCCGAAAATATGGAATCAACACTTTCAAGCAACTACCAACAAAAAATATGTGTCTAGGGAAGAAATACATTAGTATAAAGTAATTAGAAAACAAGAAAACTTAAGACTTTCTGAAGATCCCCCAAGTATGTAAAAAATAAAAACAGCCGTAAAAAATCTCGAATATAACTCGGCCGCAGGAAGAGGTATCAGCAGAGCTTTTCCAGTGAGACACTATGGCGCAGTTGTTAGAACCACCCTTAACTTGGGGTGCAAGATTGTTTGAGCAGTCACAAAACAGGAGTTTAATCATCAATCTTCCAAGAACTGTCAACTTGACTCATTGCAGTAATTAGAGATGCTTTAGACTACTAAAAACAAGGTGTTGCCAAAAATTAACAGTAACTTTACTGGGTATTAACAGTAATAGACTGGGTAGCACCCGCGTCGGATTTATGTCAGTCAAGCGAACTATCTTATTTAACACATTTTTTTTTCAATATTAAATTTATAGTAAATTTATTTTATCCCACTATGTATGTGAATACATTATGGCTATCTTGTGTTTAATCCTTAACAAGGATTTTAAAATTCAGTTAATCTTTTTATTACAATTATTCTCTTTCTATTAAAGCAAACATAAATTCTGGAAAAATGATTTTAAAACCGTCTTCTTGCATTATAGGACTGAAACAGGTTTCTATTTTCGTTTTTTATATAGAATCTACAGACAAAATTACATTTATAGTAAAGTACTTGAACTTATAATTTAAATTCACTCATAAATTGCAAAATATATCTATTTACACTAAAATATTTGAACTCACCACAACCAAATCTCAAATTAATCAAATTCTCAAGAGATATGGAGTGGTCAAATAAAATTAAATAGCGTAGAACTAATTGTAATTGCAAAAGAAAATGTTTTGAGTTCTTCATACTTCTCCTAATTAACAATAATTATTATTGGAAGAATATTAATTTTAACATAAAATTATCAGCTGATTGAACTTAAATTATTCATTATTGTTATACTGAATTTGAAACTAATAAAATAATTGAACTGGAATACTTAATTTATCTATAATGAACTCAAGTATAACACTCTTCCCCCATTAAAAACCTTTTAGGAGTTCAAGAAAATACCAAAAAAAAAGGATAACAAAATTGAAGAAATTTTATGAAAAAACCAAAAACAAAAAAAAATAATTTTACACAAAATTAATTTATACTCTTCAATAAACTGATTTTTGTCCTTAAAATGGAAACTTTAACAATTTTTCCATTTTTCTTGTCTTGTTTTTATCTTTTTTTTCTCATTTTAGAGGTGAAATGGAAGAAAGCAAAGAAAACCATTATGGAAATTTATTTTAACTGTAATATTTTCTATCAACGTAACCAACATAATATAAAAATAAATAAAATATTAAAAAAAAAAATAAGAAGAAAAAAGAAAAGTAAAAAAAAAATTTGAAAGTTTTTCCTTTTCTCGCACTTAAAAATAACTTTTACTCTTGGTTCATATACACTTGGAGTGGATTTCTTATTAAAAATTGAAAATCAATAACAGAAGTAAACAAACGGTAATAGGCCCATCTCTTTAGAACTAACTATAAGAAGTTGGAAACCAAGAAAAACACAATAGAAAATCAAAAGAAACATTAAATTTTTTTTTGTATTTCACTTCTATTTTGCGATACTTTTTGTTTAAATAGAAGAGGCGAAGAAGAAAAAAAAAAGTCATTCAAAGTTTTCGAAAAGAAAAATGTAAATTAAAAAACTTATACTCTTATTAAATAAATAAATACGAGTGTGTACAGATATGAAAAAAAAACACAAATAGAAAAAAAGGAAATAAAAGATAATTTTGAAAATTAATCTGGAAAACTCTAAGGATTTAGACAGACATGAAATTTTTAGTTTTGTAGCGGTTTGATTGCTTATTTGTATGATCGCACGCAGTTGAGCAATCAAATATTTTGTAATTTTTTACAAAATGATGACAATTTTTTAGTTAACGCCATTTTAGAACTGGGTGCAACTATTTTACAGTAATTACAGTAAAACTTGCATGCCTGGCAAAGCCGTAAGATATCACATTTGGTATCAGGAACAATTAATTTGATGGCCTTTAAATTTGGTAACGTTGAATTTTCAGTTCCGAATGGCAGTGAAATGTTTTGTAGCTATTCCTTCCCTTTTTAAATTAAACTCAATTAAAGCAAAGTTTTTGATCAGTTTTCCATCCAATCTGAAAAATGTGGCATTAACGTGTTAATTTGATGTAACAAAAGCGACCAAAATGATGAAAACTTATTATACATGTGCAAGTTATGAGTTCCAATAGTTTTTGTCGTGAATTTCAGTTTTTGCTGCTAACGCAAGTAATTGTCATTTAACTATTTTTTTTGCATCAGGTCATGTGTTACTGCATTTACAAAAACTTGTTGTTGAAAGTAACTCATTTTGATGTAGAAAAGGCAAACAGATAAGAAAAAAGATATTTTAATTTATAAATTATGAAACATCAATTGACACGAGTTGCTTTACATATTAACTGTCATTTCGCAATTGAAAATGATTGATGTGATCGACCTGTCACCGTAACAATATTACCCTACAGTGCATGGATCAGTACCGAATAATTCTTATAATTATTACAAACCAAAAGTCAAATTTATTATACAATTGAAATTGAAATTGTCAAAATATATAGTAGAAAGGAAGAACTTTTTTAGCTTCCGGTCAAACGTGCCCGGAATAATGAAAATAAATGAAACAAATACGAAAAAAATATCAATGATTTATTACAGGATTTTTAGGTTTTCGTTACTTTTCATCTTATCATAAAACAACAAAAACTTGAAAAATAAAAGCAAATAAAAATGAAGAAAACAAAAAGCAAAACCGACATCGCGCGCGATGTAACTGTGGTATTAAAGTTTTAAAGTATAAATGGATACAAAAAACAGTCGAGTGAAAAAGCTTATGAATAGGTGTGTTTTATAGGAGTTCAAGGAATTATAGAATTAATAAAAAAAAAAATGTGAAATGTTTATGGAGATTACTTTTTTGGATTTTTTTTTTTACATTTCTTTACCAATAACAAAAGCCTCCTATTTTGTTTTTGAATCTAATTTTTGTTTTCTTGGTATTTTTGTTTTTTTTTTTGGTTTTAATATTCGAAAGCTATAAATTGTATAAGAAGTGCTTTTTTTCCTATTTTAAATGATTATTTATGCTATTTTTTACTGTTCGCATTAAAAATGAATAAAAATTCTTTGTAATTTAAATGGGATTAATTAATGTCTTATGTATTTTGAATTTCAAAATTGAAAAATAAAAGTAAATTAAATACTAAATTAGGAATTCAAGAAAACTATGGTTTGAGTTCAAAAATTTTAAATTTTAATTCTTAATGGAAAGACAAGGCGCTTAAAGTAATTGTGGGCGAAAATTGTTAGGTTTTCGGTTTCTAAAATATTTTTATAATAAGGTAATGGTTTTGGTTGTTCTTATATATTAGAGTTTGTTACATTATATTTCGTTATGAACGCAGAATGTTAAAAACTTAAATATATGTTTGTTTATTTCATACTATTGGAAGGTCTACTACTTTTCAGTCTCAGTCTGAATATGCTTATAATTACCGTTTTATCATGTTCATGTGTATGCTATCCCTAAAATCTCTAGCGATACAATATCGTTTTTCAATTTTTTTTCAAAAATTCACGTTATTTTATAATAAAATACAATATTCTGAAAAGCAAAAGTAACTACAACAAAAAAAAAAACCGGAGCTGTCAGATGCATTAAAAAAAGAAGTTTAAAATGTAGTCAAGCTCACTTAGTTCTTGTAAAAATCTAAAAACTATATCATTACGGTAAATAAAAACTAAAAAATCTCATGTGAATTACAAAATGCTTTATGCATTCAATTTTTTTCTCTCTTATCTTCGGCAATATCGTTTTTCAAAAATTAAAGTTAGTAAAATGAGAGCTCTTTAGAATAAGTACATACGTGCCTCGTAGAACATTTTTATTTTGATTTAAAACAAAAGTATAAAAAGACTATTTTTATTATTTGAGTTTTTTTTTAATGTAAGTTTATGCATTTTGTTTTTCTGTAAATTTCAGTTTGATTTTCGGAATTTTTTAATAATATTTTAAATTTCATATTCTTTCGAATACAAAAGTGTATTAAGATAACTAGAGATTACGGTTGAAATCAATAAATTACAAAGCAATTATGATGCCTCGACCTGACCCCGGGTCATTGGAAAACGATTTACTTTTTAATGCAAATATAATAATTTTCTGTTTAAGGACAAAAACATTGAATTCTATTAAAAATATTGCAAATAAATCGTTGCTTCACAATAATACATAAAATTGCATACTTTCAGGGGCACGGAGAAAATTTATAAAAAATTGATTCCTTTTTTCATCCTTCTTTCACTCCTTTTAGGAGTTTTTGGGGTTCCACATTGCCTCTCATTGCACTCTATTGTTTATTAGCCTCACTTGTGCCCATGTTTTGGCAGTATCCTTGATCTCTTTTCTTCGTTCTTCACCATTTAGCGTTTTCCTTGTGAGTTCCATTATAAAGCCTGCCTAACAATCTGGTAGCCTCAGCGAAGTGTGCCCCGACAATTACCACCTCTTTCTTGTTATCTGCCCACTTACTGGCTCCACGCTGGTCAGTACTCAGAGATCAGTGTTACTAATTCTTCTATATCAGAAGATCTTGCATATAATTCGTAGCATCTATTGATGAATACCTACATTTTGTCAATATTTTTCTAGTTTATTTATCAGGTTTCACTGCCATATAGACGATCTGTTTTTATACAAGAATTGAAGATTTTTATTTTCGTGCTTCTGACCAGGTGTGGTAATTATCATTTTGCCCATATTATTCCGAAAGTTGCTCTACTCAATCAAATTCTGTTATCTAAGTATTCTTGAGCCTCTGATTTCGTAGTAATGATGCTAACTAGGTAGCTGAATTTTTTTATATCCCCAATTTGGGTTTCGTTATCCTTGAATTGCTCCTGAAATGAAAATTAAAAAATATGGAATTATTTTTAGAATATCAGTTTCTTCCAAATATATCCCGCGAACAGGTTTATACTACTTCCTAATAAAAAAGAATTGCCTTTAAAACTGAGTTCACGCGGGCATATACCTTCTCAGGAATAGCATTAAAGTCTTAATTTTCAATTGATATAAAAATCATGAAAATTTTTACTTTGTTCCTCTTTAACTTCATTTAAAATTATTTTGAAACTTTAAAATTTTGAACTTTTCAAATATGATTTAAAGTCAGATTTAAAATTCTTTAAGTAATTTTACCTTTCTCAAAAGTTTACAACCAAGTATTATTTTTACCTACATAATATAAAATTCCTCAATATTTTATTTTTGTTTGCTTTTCAGGGTCTACAGTTGTGCATTGCGGTATATACAGAAATATTGAAAGGTGAACTGAATCACAATAATCTTTAGAATATAAAGGAAAAGAAATGACAAGAAATAAAAACGTAATAAAAAATCTGCTTTTTCGTATATTCTCGTATTTATTTTTTTTTATTTTACTAAATATCCTTTTTCCCATTTAAGTATGGTCAAATCCGATTTTGGTGGTAATATAAAAATATGGTGGCCATTGTAATCAATATCGTAATAAGATGATTACTTAGTTTGTAAGAAATTCAGTTCTGGCATGCGAAATACTAGATCAATACAAATGTGAAAAAAAATATTAAAAGCACATACAAATATATTTATCATAAAATATTGAGCTCTTTTCAGGAAATTGACGACATATTACGGGGGTAGCGAGCGAGCAAACGATATTCTGAAAAATAAGGGGCTATACCCACAGTAGGATCTTGGGGGAGTTTAGGGTTCTAAAGACGTTATGTCTGACTTTATGGTAATATATACCAATGGGAAGTTGATTACGGGATTGTTATTTAACAAAAAGAGGAATGGAGTACTAGTGGCTGAGCATACGCATGCGGGATTTTTCATCCACACAGATGGTTCAAGGAGTACGGAAGATACTGGGTGGGAGCCTTTTCCGACGAACGGGGATTGGAGCTGCCCGATGGCTGTTGGTTTTTCAGGTGGATATTTTAAAGGTGCTCAGAGAGAAGGAATTAGCTACACCTAGTCTGGTGAGCGGTGTGATTTGGCTATGTTTGCGGATATTAGGGCATAAATGAGGACTACCGAGTCTTATTCAATTAGGTTAGCTATGGCGGGGCAGTGCAATGACGCACTGAGAGTACTTTGCGATATGTACAAAGTGATCGTTTGGTGCGTTCACGATCACAACAGGATACAGGGAAATGAGGTGGCGGACTGTCTTGAAAGGACTGAAGCATGCAGGAATGCTGACCTAATGGATGGATGGGTGCCATCAGAAAAGGAATCTAAAACCTCAGCATACTTCACTACATTATGTTTGTCAGGGATATCATACTTGGAGTCACTAACACGCTTTATCGGGGATGCCAGGATATTGCTAGGTAGAGGATGTTGAATTTTTTCTTTGTACCTGTCGTTCGCTGATGTGCCTTCTTTTACGATGGTCTTGGGGAACTGTCGAAGGAATTTTTGACATTCTTTCTGCTACTATTACGTAAGTAAACAAGCTGAAGTAAAATTAGCAGTGTTTGATTAAAATTCTGTATTGGTAAATTCATCAATACACTGAGAGCTCATCAATACTTCACTTATGAAGGATTGGTTACTCTATTTTATATCAAATAAACTGATAGATAACTGTGTCATAACTTCTATACGTAATGACATTTTAAAACTAAAGTAAAGGTTGTTAACTTCGATGGAATTTTTACCTCTCTATATATGATGAATCAAAATGTATAAAAATATTTGGAGAGGATAAAAAAAATAAAACAAGTAAAACAAAACAAACAAAAAAAAATAAAGAGAAAGAGAGAACAAAATATAAACTGACAAATGAAAAGGAAAGAAACCAAATAAGTGAAAATAGAAAAATAATACTGAATAAGAAGAATAGAGTGCTTACGTAGTGGTGAACGTGTCTTGAATAAAAAATTTTATAAATTGTGAAAGTATTTAAAGTTGAAAAGTAAGTATTATTCTTCAATGCTTGCTAAGATAATATTATAAGTACATTGTGATAATACTAGTATAATATTTTAATTGTTTATATATTGTTCAAAGAATATTTTGATAAATTTTATGAAAATTAAATATAAGTTTAATTTCTGTTATATTGTACTTTTGATTAGAGAGGAATTAACCTTGCTGTGTTGTGAAGACGTTAGGTTATTGGAGGATGTACCCACTGGACGTTGTGCTTCGATCTGAAAGACCGTAATGGGCCGAGATGGTAGATGTTTGTGAAATATCAGACTCGTTTACAGCTGAGATGTTTCTGGATATAGTGCTAATTCTAAAAAGCCTTTCAGTTAAATATGATTCAATTAACTCCATGAATCCTAAGATGTAAATCGCTTAAGTTTAAATAATAAGGTTTCATGTCAAACTATATCAAATGCCTGGGCCACCTCCAAAAATATTGTATTGATTCTTCTAACGCTCTTCTATAATATTTGTTATTCTGTAAACTTTGTCGAATGTTGCATGTTTTCTTTTTAAAAAAAAAAAATTAACAAAATGTCCACCTGTTTCAGTTCTTTTTTATAATTAAATATTTTTATAACAAATATAAGGAATAAAACTAATAGAAAAATTGCAATGCATTGTTACATAGTTTCGGATTTTCTACTCTCTTGAATTATTTTGTCATCTTACAAGATTGATCACCAATTTTTTTTTTTAATCCTTAATTTATTTTTTTTTTCGTTGATTTTGATGAATTCGTTGACATTTTTTTCTTTATAGTATTTTTAATTTTCTTCTGATTTTTCTTTCTAAAATAGCAATTTATTTCTAGCAAACTATAAAATGTTTCAGGTGCAGCAATTTAAAGGAAAATATATCTAAGAATTTGCAATATTAAGGATATTTGTGTTAATATACGGAAACGATAAAATTACAACAATAAACAAATTCAAACCGAATTAGTTCAATATTGCTTTTAAAAGGAAGCTAAGATTTTAGGAAGAAAATAGTTCCGAAATTCAATTAGAAAAGGTGAAACTGTTTTAGAAAGTGTTTTTATCTCTTAACACTAATTATGTTTTTTAAAGAAAAGTTTTAGTTAGCTGGAATTTAAAAGTAGAAATTAAATGATTGCATAAAAATTTCATAAATTTATGTATCGGAATTGCATACTTTTAGGGGGTAAATGCAAATTTGTTAATTTTAAATTTATTTCAGTAATAAGACTTTAAATTTTGCTTGATCAAAACCTAATTTTTAAAAAAAAATCAATTAAATTCACTTTCTTAAAAGAATTTATAACAATTTGGAGCTCAACTTTTTTAAATTCTTATAACACAAAAATGGTCATTTGAACATAGTCTTAAAATCCTTTTGTATGTAAAAAGGATATTCAGTTTAAATTCTTTAAAACTCCTAGAATAATATCAGTTTTTTTGTGTATTAATAAGTAAGGAAGTTTTCTAAATTTTCCATTGGATTTTTCTATTTTCCTATTTTGTTTTTGTTTTACTCTTTCAAATTTATTCATGAATTGTAAATTTCCTTTTTTATTTTTATTCCTTTTTCTTAATATTTCAGTAAAAATAAAAAAGAAAGTTAAATTTTTTTTTTGTTTCGGAAAAAGTATCCATTCTTTTTGGGTTCAAAAATTGTTGCATTTGCATGCATGAATTTTAACGAAAATAAGATGCTAAGGCAAAAAAAAAAAGACTAGAAACAAAAGAAAAAGAAAGAAAATATGAGAAAAGAGAAAGGAAAAGCGCATACTAAACAACTAACGATAGTCGTATTATTACTGTAAATTTGCTTGCAATTTTTTTGCTCCATCAAATTTTCTTAACTTGAAATTTTCTTTTCGGATATAGGAACTGGCAAAAAAAAATCATATAAAATGGCAAAAAGTTGTAAAGGGTTGAAAAGTATAAAAGTTTTGTTCAAATTTTTTTTTCTTTTTATTATTTTTTTTTTGCATTGGGAGAGTATTGGGAAGAAGAACGTGATGAAAATACTATAAAAATATTTTTAATATTTTTGCTGTAGCCCCGGTTTTTTTTTTTTTTGTTTTTTTAATCAAAAATTTCAAATACTTGAATAATTCAAAAGGACACACGAAAAATGGTTTTTTTTCTTTTTGATTTTTTTCTGTTTTTGGTTTTACACTCGAAAACCTTTGTTTAAATACATAAATTTAAAAAAAAAAAAACAAATTTCCAGGTCGAATGCAATTTTGAAAATTAAAGTTTGTTTTGTAAGCGATTCTCTTTTTGTCCAGAGTACTATTTTGACGCGTATCGGTGAACATCAAAAATAAAAATTCGCAAGTAATACATAATGTGAATTTGTGGCTAGTCACCATATGGCTTTGTTGATCAAAACTACGTTGTTCCATATTTCATTAGTATTTTAGCAGTTAAAGAGGCGCAGTCACGTTCTCTGCGAGTTTTCGTTTTTAATAAATTTGTATATTGACAAGGATCTTCCTTACTCTAGGTCATTGCAGCCAAAAGGACTTATTCTAATATTCCACCGTTTATAAAGTGTCAGCTAGGCGTATAATCCTCATGTAATTACAGATTAATCCAAGTGTCTTTTCTCACAAGTTCGAGGGTGTTTCTACATATCTCCCTAAGTGAACTAATAGCCTTCTGGCCAATGTCTCAAAAAAGCAGAAAATATGTTCAGTTCGGTCTCTACAATTGCAAATTCTACACAAACGATCCCGAGATTGTTCCAATTTATGCATATAATGAACTAGAAGAACTATTAAATTTTCCTTGAGCACAGCTCATTTAATTTGAAAGAAAATTGATTTGGTTTTAGGAATGCGGTAAACTTTCTGAACCCATTGCATTGCCGTATTCTGAAAAATATTGTTTCCACTGTTTTCCTATAGTGTTTGTTATTGCATCGCCTTAATGTTTCCGTAAACTGTACAAAATTAATATTTTGTGCACTTAAATCAATTGTAGTTGATTGTATTTTTTTAAAGGATAACCAGGATATCAAATGGAATTTATGAAGGAAAATAATGTAATTTAGTAACTCTTGCTTTTAACTTTAAGAAAAATAAAAAAAAAATTAAAAATATTTTTTCTGTCAGATCTATTTTGTGGAAATTGTAGAATGAATTTAGAAAGACATTTGAAGACAAAAATATTTTCAGTTTTGGTTTATTCTTTATGGTTATTTTCATTTTAACTCATAATTTTTTCATACCATATCAGAAATTCTTATTCATTTTCATGAAATATTCATTTTAAATGTCAATGCTTCTACAAAAAAATATATATGCATATACATATGTATGTATGTATATATGTATTCTAAAAAATTAAAATTTCAATACAAAATTTTGCTCATGTTTAACAAAGTTTTCAGTTTCTTTATCGGAAATTAAGATGAAAATAAAGACAACTAAAAAATTATATAAGAATTTTAGATAATTTGAATTCAAACCATACAGTTATTATGTTATGTAATTAGTTAAATTTGTAGTAGTAGTAGTAGTAGTAGTAGCAAGGGAGAAGAATCCCAACTGACCACCCACGCGAAGCCTATACACTAGGCTAACAAGCAGACTCCTCAAAGATTAAGGAAACTACTATGTGGGAGCTCCTGGTACCTGGTTTTGTTAAAAGAGATGATGGTACTTGGGCTGGCTCTAGTATAGAAACGCTGGAGAATCTGATGGGGGTTCAGTTTCCACGATCAATTCCCGAGGGAAAAGAAGAAGCAAAAGTCAGGGAGTTTCCGAGGAGAGGAACGGAGGCCATACGAGTTTTGGGTAAAGAAATTTTTACGGGGGAGAGGATATAGTGGGCTATTAAGTCTTTTGGCCCCTACAAGTCTCCGGGAACGGATGGGGTGTGGCCTATTATGCTGCGGAGGGCACCGAGAGTGATCATCTATAGGTTGGTGGTAATTTTTCGTAGCTGCCTGTATATGGGGTATGCCCCTAGAGAATGGGGAGATATAAAGACGGTTTTTGTGCCGAAGTCTGGTAGGAACGATCATGTCAGGGCGAGGGGTTTCCGGCCAATCAGCTTATCGTCTTTTGTGGTGAGGACCATGGAGAGGTTAGTGGAAAAATAAGGGATGAAAGGGAGTCGGGTCTGTCAAATGACCAGCATGCCTACAGAAGAGGGAGATCTGTGGAGACGTCGCTGACCGCGGTGGTCACGCAGGTGGAGGTGTTTCTGCAGTACAAGGAGTATACATTGGCCGCTTTCTTGGATGTTGATGGTGCTTTCAATAATGGCTATCGTAGGGGCTCTCGAGAATGTAGGGGTAGAGGAAAGAATAATCAGATGGACAGGGCCAATTCTTACTACTAGGGTGGTGGTGGCCGAGTGGAGCTCAAGTAGGATGAGGACGCTGTCGGAGGCACACCTCGTTGGGAGGGGGGGGGGGGGGGGGGGGGGGGGGGGGGTTGGGGTCCTGTCGCATATCTGTGGGTCCTGTTTATTGAAGGTTATCTTAGGCTCATGGGGGGTAGTGTTTACCTGGTCCCGGGTAAATATCCGGAAGTACTGAGTGCAATAATGCAGGGGAGTCTTGATAGACTGGGTGGCTTGGCGCAGGGATGCGGTCTTTCTGCGAACTCCGTAAAAACGGAGCTGGTATCCTCCTACACGGATGGTTCTAGGACCATGGATGGTACTGGGCGGGGGTCTTCACCGAGGAGTTGGGGATAGAGCTATCGATTAGGCTGCCTGATGGATGTGGGGTTTTCCAGGCAGAGATTTTGGCGGTGGTCAGGGCGGCGGAATTGGCTGACATTGAACCGGTGAGGGGATGCGAGCTGCCAATTTTTGTGGATAGTAGGGCGGCGATTCTGCTTTAAATCGCGTCCTATTCGGTAGGGCTGGCTTTGGTGAGCCGATGCAGTGGGAACTTAGGGCACTTTGTAATATGTGCAGGAAGATCGTGTGCTGGGTTCCCGGTCACAGCGGGATACGGGGTAACGAGATGGCAGATCGTCTTGTGAGGGCTGGGGCTGGCTAGGAACTTATCTTGCCGTCATAAATGGTGAGTGTAGGAGGAGCGGGGTCTTGTGGGCGGAGGCTCACACGTGTAGAGTGACCAAGGCAATGTGGCCTATCGGGGGCGAAATGCGGACGAGGATGCTGTTGAGGTATAATAAGGCTGATCTCAGCACACTGGTGTTCTGACGGGGCATTGCCTTTTGGGGAAAATGGCTAGGAGGCTTGGGGTTGCTATGACGGATGTATGGATGTGGCGGAGGTGAAGGATGTAGGGGCTTGGGGGCTTATTTTTACGATGGCCTGGGGGATTTGCCGGAGTGTCTCTTGCGCGGCTTTTCGACTTCGCCAGGGATATTGGCTGGTTTGATTAAGGGGTCTGGTGGGTCGGATTTCATGGGGGTTGTTGGGTGTTTGTTTAGCGCGGGCTATCACTCAGGCGCTGTCGGGGCTCTCGATTCATGGCTCTCTGATTGCTCTGATAGGCAACATGCTGTCAGATAGAACCGTTGGCTGGGGCACCCCGCAAGGAGGTGTGCTTTCTCCTCTTCTCTGGAACCTCGTAATTAATCAATTACTGGTATGCCTGGAGGGGGAGGGCTACAAGGTGATAGCTTACGCTGATGACTTGACTGTTGCGGTGTGTGGAAAACAGCTCATGCCCTTAGTGGGCTGATGCAGAGGGCCCTGGGCCTCGTGTCTGGCTAGGCTGTCGGCTGTGGGTTGGCTATCAACCCACAAAAGACGGAACTGGTTATTTTCAGTAGGAAATATAAGATACCAACAATAACTCCGCCGACACTCAACGGAATTCGCTAATCCTTTAGCAGAGAGGCTAGATTCCTGGGTCTAATTCTTGATTCAAAGTTGAACTGGAGGTACAACGTTATGGAGAGAGTAAGGAAGGCAACTATTGCGCTTTACTCATGTAAGAAGACCGTCGAGAAGAGGTGGGGCCTGAAACCAAGCATGGTTTATTGGCTATACACCGCAGTGGTGAGGCCGATCCTGATGTACGGCGTTCTGGTGTGGTAGCCAGCGCCCCACACAGCGGGGGGCCTCAGGCTGATAAGCAAGATTCAAAGAATGACGATGGTATGTATTGGTGGGGTATTACGCTCCACCCCTACTCCGGCTCTCGAGATTCTCTTCCATCTGCCGCCATTAGATGTGCTGGGTTGGCAGATGGCTGCGGGATCTGCGGTGCGCTTGCGGGCACATCTCAGTTGTATTGTGCCCCTTGGGGGCATGCTTCTGTTCTCGTGGATAGTGGACATGCCTGGGTCCCCGGACAAAGGGGGTTGCGGGTAACTGCAAGGCGGACGAGCTTGCGAGGCATGGAACTACTCTGGAGATTCCACCTAAAAAGGAGAAATTGGGCATGCCTCTAAGAGCCCTAGGGCTGCTGCTGCGCAATGCGGCAGTGGAGCGCACCAACCTTAGATGGGCTAATGGAGCAAGGGATCTAATCTCTCTCATTAGGGAGGATATCAGTGCTATGGTAGGGGTACTGACGGGCCATTGTCTGATCGGTGAACAGGCAAGAGGAATGGGCCGCCCCGCAAACTATCTTTGTAGGAGGTTCGGGCTAGTTCAGATACCTAACCTAACCTATTATCTTAAATTTTATTAACTGTAAAAATATTCAATAAAAAAAGCTATTGCGAGAAGAACATTATAAGGAGAAGTAGGGTGGTTTAAAAATGCTAACAATCATTTGACAAATCGAACCCTCAGATATGAACGTCTTGATTTGATTCATACTCTTCTGAGTTAGCCACTTAAGACTGAGTAAAATAAAATTTTCCCTAAATTCTACGCGGCCGTCGGACGTTTATTGTGTTTGTTACGTTAATTGTTTGATCATGAATTCTCGCTGGAATAATAATTTATTGTTTATTCGACAATCGAGTTCGATCCCCGACAAACTATCTGCATTATAAGATACAGACCGTTTCATATAAAAATTTTTTGCCATATTATAACAGTTGCCAGTGATTGGTTTTTTTTTCTCTCGTCGGAGAGTGAAGTCCTTGGGTCGTTCTCACGTTGGCTCTTTTGTAATTTCCATTCTAAGTCGCGAGATTTCCATCGGGGTCACAAAGCTCCTTCTGAAGTATCTTCGCCGTAGGCGAGCCACCGTTTTGCATTCACGCTATAAGTGTTCCTCGTTGAATTTTGTCCATATTTAAAATTTTTAACTTTTTCTGAATATTTGCTACACTAAATTGTTCAAGATTGATAACACGAATTTATCACAAATGACTTGACTTATAAGCTATAAAACAGCTGCTTTATAATTTTTAACAATCTTATGTAATAATATGAGAATAGTTCATAATATTCTAGTTTAAAAGTAATATGCACTTCATATTTTACTAAATTACTGCTATTAAATGAGGAGTAAAAAAAATTTATCTTAACAATAACAAAAAAAACCAAAATTAAAAAAAATAAAAATGCCCTTATACATTCCGTTAGGGCATCTCTCAATCTCTCTCTTTCAAATCGTTGCAACTATTATTAGAAAATATGAACTGAAAATGGAAAAAAAATAAGTGTAAGTAGGAAAATAGAAATTGAACAAAAATGAAAAATAACAAAGATTAAGATATCCAGCTGTTTTTCCTATCATTTTTCAAGATATCCCATCCATCCATCCATCTATCCCATTCAATTTCTATTCCTTTATAAATAGAAATATTTTCTTATTAAAATAATAACTGTAGATCATTGAACAAAGGAAAAGAAGAAGAAGAAAGAGAAGAAGAAGTGAAACCCTTTTTGATTCTCAGTTTTATTCTCTTACATTATTTCTTTTTGAATATCCTTTACTATTTGGTTTTATTACTTTAACACCCACATTAAACATCCTTCACGATTTATTAAAAAAAAAAATAAATTGTATTGTGTGTGTATAGATGTATATATCGAGACAGAGTGTGTGCGCTCGTGTAGATTTTAATATTATAAAAACACCGATGAAAAATATTAATAGGGAGTACAGGCGATAAAAACTATAGTGGAAAAGGTTTTTCTTGTTTTCTGTTTTGTTTTTTAGGGTCTTCTGCTTAAAAATTTGAATAGAAATGTTAGTAGATATTTTATTTGTTCCATTTAAATTCCAGAGCTATTCAATTTTCAGTTAGGGTTTCCAACTTATTATTCGCCTTAAAAAGAGAAATTTTGGCTGGAACACTGGCTGTTGAATTATATAAAGTTGCCTTTAAAGAAATACCATACATTTTTATACACGGGTGCTCCATTGCTTGGATGTTTCACAAATGTAACGATTGTAAGTTCGTATAAAGTGACGTTAGTTAGGATAAGTCATAATCTTACTGCAGCATTTAAATATTCCCGCTGTCATTCGAACAAATATAAGTTCTCCAAAAATCAATTAAAGTTCATTGAAACGATGTTCCCCAAAGAGCTAGGTTGCAGCCGGCTTTTCAGACTCCGAATGGGGGTGGAGAGGGTATTCTGACGCCTTCGGAGGCTGTATGGTATGAGACTTTGGCGCAACATAAGTTTTGTGCAGGCTACCAGTAATAATTAGGTCAGCACGGGTTGAAACTCAGATCTTTTCCAAATGTTTCCTAATCCCTTGTTATACAGTCTACTGGTACGCCTATTATACATAGTAGATGAGATTAGTCTGATAAAATATTTAACAGAAATTTCTATTTATTAATTTGACAAATAATTTGTTGCTGGTAATCTGGATTATCTCATATTGCCACGTGAAATTTTGTTTTTTTCTAACAAAAAGAACCATCATTATATTTTTATATTTAAGCATATTTTAACACAACAAAAATAGTTTTACATATTCTTCAGAAAAACAAAAAAAGTCTTTTGTATGAAATGATGATTTTGGAATGATTGCTGGATAATACAAGATTCCAAATCCCCGACAGTTAAAAAATAAAAAAACCAAGAGTAACAAAACTAAAAATGAAGCATAAATTTTTCTCTATAGAAATGAAAATAGAGGATGAGAAGATCTTTGATATGATGGGCAGTAATTTTGATTTTATTGCAATAAAAAAGAATAAAAACCAAGTCCCTTTTTTCTATTCAGTTGATTCTGCCCCTAAGTGGATAACCACACTGAGTGTAAATGAATGTACCCATGCATTTGTTGTTGTTGTTTTTTATTATTATGTACAAATAAAGGATTTTTTTTTATTCTGTCAGAAAATCCTTTTTTAAGTAAATAACATAAAGAAATACTACTATTTATTTAAATAGTATGTTAAATTTTATATTTGTGTTACAAAAATAATGTGTGTATATTTTTAATATTATGAATATGTGATTATATAGTTTGAGATTTGTTGAAATTTATTTTGGTTTTCCTAACTTAAAATATTGAGTCTATCAGATGGTTTGGTAAGGTAAGAAAACATTGTATAGTAAGAAGGATCAAGAGTATTATGCTTGCGCTACTAAAACTGCAAACATTTAGAGCATTAAAATTGAGTTTTCTTAAGTAACTTGCTTCATCTTATCGAATAAGTTGATTACCCAATTTGCTCTTCTTTCACAACTTTATTGTATAGGAATGTAATAAGCAATAATTATAAAAAACATAAATCAAGCATATTTATCACACATAGAGTAATAGAATTGAGAGAGAGAGCGAAACTCGAAAATTTTCTTTCATTATCATCAAATCAACTCACTTCAATATTCAATTCTCCAATAACATAATTTTTTGTTTATAAAATATTAATTAGTATCAATAAAATTAAATTAAATCTAGCACGTGTATAAGACAAAAAATTTGTTAATTTTATATTACAACATCAAATTACTGACCTTAATATTGTACAGAAACAAGAAAAAAAAACAAAGTTTGAGTCGAACTTTTAGACTTGTGTATAAAGTAGAATAATAATTATGTCAAAAGTTTTACAAGAAAAATTTGAGAGATAGGCAATATAAATTTTATTTACTCATTAATATGATCATTATATCCTATTTAATATTTTTCATTAACGGAATCGATAAAACTTTTATAAAATAATATAAAAATTCGTATCAAATAAATAGTATTCAAAGTAGCACATTTTCCGAAAATTAGTAAACACATTACATCTTATTTTCAAGACCCAACCCCCTAATGAATTAAAGTAACTTGATATAATCGCCGGAGTAAGTACATAGTTCCTCAGAATTTCGATTCTCCTGCGGGTAGGAGTTCAATAATCTCCCATAAGGTTCACTGTGATCTCCTCATCCTCTGAACAAAATCTGCAAATACTCTAACTTTCTAGACCCAGCCTCCTAAGATGACTCATAAGCCTGCAATGGCTCATCAAAATACTACTGAGAATTTTCACCTAGTTGTTACGCAACCCTATGATTTAGCTAAAGCACCCCTAGAAATTGTTGAAACCTCGAAAGATCCATCCAGTGCTCAAAACGCCGTTTCTCCATTTCTTTTCCACCAAGCGTGTGTGGTCCGATTCCGCAGAAGGATTCCGTGCCAAGGAGATTTGTAATATTCCCCTCTCTCGCCAGCGCATCAGTCATACACTCTTAGAAGGAAAACGAGAAAGTAAAAAAAGAATTAACGAGATGATAAATTCATACTTGAACAGTTAATTAAGAGGTGTTTTGAAAATAGCCGCACCACCGGCCAACTGGATGGACGATAGGCAAAGTGAACTTAGTAAGAAAATTCTATATTTGGTGAACGTGTGCTAAGAATCATGAAATATTTCCATTAATATTTCATTTCTAAATTACATGGTGTATTAAATTATCTGCTTTAATAATGAAGAATTCAATGGAAAATCAAAACAAATTTTCAAGTTGACTAACTTAAGCATTAACGGATTACAAAGTACACGAGTTTTTAAAATTCTTGTTACCATATTATGTACATTAAAGGATGAAGTCTGTGTTAGTGTTGTGTCCATATTGAAAAACTTATTCAAATTTTTTCTACCAGAATAGTTTTTGATTACATTTACATGTTATATTGTGTGTTTTATATATGTTATCTAGCTCGATATCATCATATTAAAAATAATATGAGAAAATATTGTTGTAAACAGGATAAAAAATGTACATATTATATCGTAATTTCCCTAAAATTTCATTTTTATTTTCTTGTATATGAAAAGGCGTACAAAGTACGGTTTTGTGTACATAAGTATGAGTAAAATATTAGGGAATATTAAATAAAAACTGAGCATATTTTTAATGACGTTTAAATTTATATGTTTTGTTTTCTCTTTTTTTGTTATAATTTAAGCTTGTATAGGATATTGTTGGAAGGGGCTTTAAAAATTAATAAGTTATTTTTCCTGTTTTTATTCTGTTAGAACAGTGATGACTAATTAAAAACTGGAATTAAATTTCAGTTACATATTTTAATTTAACTCAAATTTTCAATATTTTTGAGTGAAATTTTCTAAGGTAATGAATTAAATGCGAAGTTACTGTACACACAGAATTTTCTAGTTTCAAAAAACCGTTCTGAAAAGAGAGAAAATTATTTCTGTCAAAATTTAATTTAAAATTGCTCAAACAAATTTAAAATTGATTCTGTAATTTCACTCAAAATTATTTAGTCAATATTTGATCGATCATTATGTATATCAAGCATATATATCAAAGTAAATGTAAAAATTTATAACGACTATATTCATCGCGACGAGTTTAAATAAAGCTCGTTATTTATGAAAGGATTACTTGTATCTGACTCTAAATAAACCATCCACTCACTGAAAACTTCAATGTACAAAAAATTTTTCTATTTTTTGTTGATGATCTACTCATCAGATCACATTTATTTTCGCACTTAACAAATGCGCATGAGAACGGGACTAGTTTACTCGTTGTGAGATTGCGGGGTACTGAACACTGAATAGTAAAATTATTTTTTTATGTTTTACATTATTTAAATTTCTAATAGTCCACTAAACACGCACAAATAATTAAAACTCTTATTATACTTGACAAGTAGTCACATCATGATGTTTTGAGTGAAAAAAAAATTTTGACGAGTATATTCCTCATGATCCGGAATTGACTCTATTATCACGAGTATAACAACCCACTAATCGGTGGTAATATACAATTAATCCGACGGCATTTCCGTTTCAGTTTCAATTCAAATTTGATTAATTTTTCATGAGTGAAAATTTAAAATTTTGAAAGCCTTCATTTCAGAACCCAAATTTACCCTCTGTCTTTGAGTTCCTCACTTTTTCAGAACTATCATTAAAATATAATATCAAATTTTTTTCTCCAATTGTTATGATTTATGCGAATGACTCTACTTTTTTTATTATTTTCACCATTTTAAAAAGATAAGGAAAGGTTTTCTATTTTTTTAACAATGGGTCTTTAAATTATATTTTTTATTTATATAATTACTTAAACATATTGTTAAAAAATTTAATATTAGAGCAATAACAAGTAAAAAAACAATTAAATACATTTTGTATTTTTTTTTAGGAAAAAATTAAAAGGACATCACATTAAATATTTTGAACAGAAGACATTTCGGGTACCAAAAAAATATAAATAAAAAATTTTTGTTCTTAATTTTTAGATGATTTAAAGTTTCTCTCTATTGTGAAAAATATAAGTTTGTCATAAAAGTAATAAAACAGGAAAGGCACAATTATAGAAATACCAAATGGTCTAAGTCAATGAATATAAAAAAAAAAAACATAGTATAAGGGATGAGGCAAATCTGACAACAAAAGGAGAATTGGGAAGAATAAAATGAAAAGGTAAATTAAAATACAATAAAAACAATATTTTTACTTGTATAACAGTTTTAAAAGTTTTATTGTAAAAGTTCTAATTTAATGAAGAAACCATTTTGTTATATGAAAAAAAAATATATGTAATTGACATTCAAAATAAATATAATAGGATAATTCAACGTATATAATATGTAGGTCTCTGTACAAATATATACATATACATTCTTTTGTAAAAAAAAAAATTAATCTGTGGCAATAATGGTGTATAAGTTAAATCATGAGCTATTATACATTTTAATAAAAACAAAATTCTCCTGTTCCCGTACACTAAAGCAACTTTATTCATAATTATGTTAGGCCCAACTTGGAGTACGCGTGTCAGATTTTGGGCGCCTTAACCTACCGTTCTAGGTTCGCTAAGAGATCGAATTCATTCAGAGCAATTTTGCCGCTGTATGAATATTGACTATGATTGTTGTACTCTATTAGGATAAATGTTGACATTGCTTTTATGCACCAATTTCTTTCTGTAAATATTACTTCATCATTTTCGTTGAAGCATGTGTCTTTTATGAAAAATTCGAATTTGAGGTCAGTAGAGCTTTTCAATGTTCGTCATCATATGATGGGAATGAACCAATGACTATTCAATAGGATGTTGCATACCTCCAATTCTAATTCTAGTTATTTTGATCTTAATTATAATAAGTGTGCTTTGAGATCTGTACTTTCTGGGAACTTAAGTTATATTTAACAATAGGTCATATAACAGTGATATTGTAGCTCAAGTCTTTTTTGTTTCTCCGTAAAACTTAATCCAAAAATTTTTTTTTATCTCTCATACTAATAAACTCTAACAGTTAATTTCTCATCATTTTTTAGGAAAAGGCTTCCTCGTCAAATGATGACAATTTTTCTAGGCAATCTTACAGTCATATTTGTGCGGCTAAATGATGATTGTTTTGGCTTTTTCGTGTAGTATTAATTGTTATTGATATTTTTCTTCCCAAGTAATAATTTTATAATTATTTTTAGTTAATTTTGCTTTGATAGAATCAAATTTACAATTCCTTTCCAAAACAATACTGAATTTATTTCAAATATACACAAGTTCTATTATTATTTACAATCACATGCTAATTTTATTTATGTATGTAAACTTTAAAAACGAATTATAAAACACAACTTTAGATAATATTATTTTCATATTTACTTAATAATAAAATGTTGTCCTCTAAAAATACATATATGTGTCTATAAAGAAAATAAAAATTAATAAAGTTTTCCAATTTGCAACTTTTAAGATTTAAAGAATTGCTTTTGGTTGGGTTATTAAAAAAGAAACCCATATTTTGTTCAAGTGTGCCCAAAAATTTATTCTGTATTTAATTTTATTAAAAATTATTTGAATTTTGATTAAAAAAATTTTATTAGATAAAAAAATTGTTGTAATATTCCAACTTTACACATTGTTACTTTGTAAATAAAAAAGCACAATTAATTGTAATTCATAATTTTTTATATTAGTATCGAGGATTTTTTATAAAATACTTTGAACAAAAGAAGCAATTAGTTAACTTTAATATAATCATCTATAAAAATTAAATATTTTTGATAAAAAATTTGTTTTTCGCATAAATTGACAAATACAAAAGACTTTATTATTACCGAAATCTAAGTTTAAAAATGATAAAACTGATAACGATTGTATTTTTAACGACCAGGGAGGTGCTGTTGTCACACCAAATTTTACATAAGAGGGTCGAAAAGATTGCCAACATGTTAATCCTCTCTTGCACGCCAAATTCGTTACTTGAATGAATTTATAGGAACTAGACTTTTAGAACCGTCTGATTTTATATTTTTAAACATACTTAATGTAAGTAAAATAAAATTTTAGTTCGAAAACACTACTTATAAGCAAAGGTTTTAATCAAATCAAACAATGGAACTTCTACTAAAAAGATCTTTTATATTTATATTGGAAAATTATTAATTTTTAAAAGTTTACGATGTAAATAAAATTAATGATTGTGGCTAGTTAAGTGATGTTTTTTTTTTTAGTAAACATGGACAAGTAGGTGAAACCCTTCATGGAGAATGAGATGGTTCCGCACACCTCAATACTGTCGGACTCCTACCGAGAAAAACAACCCCCATCCCACGGTGCATCCAATCCGGAACCGCTCTTCGCATTATTCAGATTAGACCGCGCTGCTCTCTTTCATGATGAAACCTGTCTTTCTTTTTAATTCTCCTTAACGATGTTCTCTGGAATCATTATTTCTTTGAACGTTTCTAAGCCTCGACGTTCAGTTTCTGCAATGCTACATTCGAAAAAAGTGTGGAAGACAGTATCTTCCACCCAACGCAGTGCTTGCATTCAGAGCTCCTCAACCTCCCCATCCTGTGTAGGTAGGCCCGAAAATATCCATGACTCGATAAAAACTGCGTGATGTGAAAATTAACTTCGCCATGCCAACCCGCCTATCAAGGTCAGGTATCAATCTAGTTGTCGATCTACCTCTGTGATTGTTGCTCCAGCGTTCCTTCCACATTTCCATTGTCTGTGCTCTCGCTTCCGCTGCCGCTTCTTCTTTGGTGATGTTTTGATTTCTTGTGTAGATTCTCCTTCTTTCTAGCGCTAGCAAATCACTCGGAATTACGCTCGTGATTACCAGGACCAAGCTGCACGAGATAGGAGCACGCGACCCGTAAAGCTCCTCTACGTTGTACCGATGCTAAGCGCTTCCTGCAATATTCTTTGTTGAGTGTGTCTGCCCACACTTCCGCTCCATACATCATTACGAACTGGATAACGGACAAGTAAATCTGCCTCCTAAAAGGCGCCAGACCACCAATGTTGGCCATTAATCTGCTTAGTTGATTGGTTACTGCTGCGGCCCTGTTGGATATGCTGCCAGAAGCCTAATTTTGTATCCAAGTTTTTTCTCAAAAATTTAACTGCCCCTTTGTTTGAATAATTTCTGTCCCAGCCTGAAATGATATGTTGGTTGCTTTTCTCCTCCTGGTAATGACTACTATCTCCGTTTAAGCCACTGCCAGCTTCTCGATCTCTCATCCATGTGTTTACTCTTCACATTACCTGATTCAACTTGATTTGCGTCTCCTCTATTTCTCTCGCTGTTATTATTGCTGCAACATCATCCGCGCATCCTACTAGTCGAATGCCTTCGGGCATTTCCATTTTAACAGGCCATCGTACATGATATTCCAAAGATCCGATCCCAACACTGATCTCAGCGCCGCTCCTGCCGTTTTTTCCTTCACTCGTTTTCCGTTCTCTGTTTCATAAATCAGGCTACGATTCCTCAAGTAGTCGTCTATTATCTTCAGTAGGTATCCAGCACAATTAAATTCATGTTGAAGTGCGTTGACTATATCGATCCATCTTGCTGAGTTGAAAGCATTCCTGACATCGAGTGTTACTAATAGAGTTATCTTCCTGTTGCCAGTTGCTGCAGAGTCAATAATTTTGGTAACTGTGTCACCGCGTCGATAGTAGATCTCCTTGTTCTGTATCCAAACTGTATGTCTGCAACGCTCTCCACTGCCGAAATAGCTCTCAATTATTACTACTTATATATAATAATACTACTATATATATAATACTATACATATATATAATACTACTTATTTAAAATACTTAAATATGTAAATACTACTTATAGTAATATATAAATACTACTTAAATAGTATAAACACTACTTATATATAATACTTATATATAGTAATTACACTAGTCATCTTGCAGTACACTAGTCATCTTTTTGTTTTTGGCCTGCTGATGAGCCTTTCGAAATACTCCACAGCTTCATGATCCCGAGATATGATTGACCTGTCCCATTTTGGCTTCCCGACATAAAACGCATTTTAGCTCCTGTTTACAATTTTTAACTGTATGTCTCTTCTGCCCGCAACCTGGGCATCTATAACATCGGACCACCTCTGTTCTTTGACGAGTCCTGCAACTGATCCATAATGCAATTTTGATTCTTGCTACCTGAAGTAACTTTCTAGCATTCTTTTCTCCGAGCTCCACAATTGCCATCCTTTCCTCCCTCGCGTTAGGCTTGGTCAGCAAGGTCCTGCATTCTACAACCCCATCAAAAAAGTTTTTCAGCACAAATTGTATCTCTCATAAATTGTATCTCAATTGTATTTTTGTTTTATTTCTCGCGCATTGGCTATTTGTCCAAGTGCTTCCTTGAGCTTCTTGGTCAGTTCATCCTTGTTTTTGTTGCCCATCTCCAGCAATACATCTCCTTTCTGTGTTGTTCTTCGTATACCTTTGATAACAACATTCGCCTCACTGGGGTTAATTCGTCGTGTTGCGCTCTCGCGTTCGTTTCTTTAACGGGTGCTGAAAAATCTCAACCGCACTTTCGGTTTCCCGCCTGACTTCAACCTTCTTGGCATAATCTTTTCGGCATTGCCAGATAACCTCAACTGCCTCTTCTAACTTAAGGAGCCCACTCTTTATCTCAGTGCTCAATGTCTTCTGCCTTGCTGCCACCTGAATCATGGACTTCGTCCGCTCCTTTTTAGTCATATGATTCGCAGCTGCTTTTCTTTCATTCCCACGGGATCTTCCGTCGGCTTTGCTCGGAGAGCCTTAGTTCTCTATGCTCTGTTTTTTGCACTGGCATCCCTGTAGGCTGTCTGCGCTGTGTATTCGGCGTTTTGTCCGCCTGCAGTTGGTTTGTGGCGGAAACTGGTGATCTCAATACTACCTTGCTCCTCCTGAATCTGTCCATCTCTGTCTCTTCTCCTGTTGATTCTGCTCCTGTTTGCACTAACGTAGATGTCCGATATCCAACGATGTTCGACGACGATGACGCAATAAATGATCCCCTCCGAATTCGTGGGATCGGCCTCCGTAGAGGATGGATTCTTCAGCATAACCGAATTACCACCTGGGGTATACCTTTTGTTTTGTCCATTGCATATGACGTTAGAAAATGACCCTTTGTTGTGAAGTTTGTCCTCTTCGTCATTAATACGGCCGCCCCTATGGAGAACAGACGCCGACCAAATCGCCGTTCATTGTGAGTACAGACGCGTTTGGATTTCCCAGAGTAAAATGGACGATTTCCTGCATGATGGCAAACGCACCAATCCCACTCCCCCCGGGGGTTGGTTTTTACGCGCCAGCCAATCGCGTTTCACACAATCTCGTTAGCTCTACCGAAGTAAGTTCCCAGGAGGTGCCCGGCAGATAACTATGTTACCTACCTTCGAGGAGGTGAGACATAGTTATCTGCCACTCCTTGGCAGAGCTGCTCCCAACAGGCCGACATATCTTGGCATTTCCCAGAAGTGCGGAAGAGTACTCCTGGACCAAGACCGATACCAACATTTACCTCCCAGTTAAGTGATGTCGTTTAGGTGTCGGTTAGGTGATATTCAAGTTTTTTTAAAGGCAAAATACTAATTTTATTTTTAAATCAAGGTTAAGCTAGTAATTTGGATTAATTTTTTTTTTTTAAATATTTTTAATAAAATTGTTTAACCTTAAATTTTGATAAAAATCTAAAAAAAAGAATGAACATTAGACAATGATCTTTCCCTACTTATGGGAAATAGGGAAAGATCAATGTCCTCTATTTCTGCAGTCAGAGATACTGAATTTTTGTATCACTTTTCTCGACATTAAATTTTAAAAACATACATACATACTTTTGTGAATCAGTTTAATCGTCGTTAAATAAATATTTCATTTAACTTAAGCCATGAATTTTTTCCTATTTTTTTTTTTTGACCTTACCGCAATGCACTCAATTCCCATATTTTTTTTGGGATTTTAGTTTTACTGTATTTAATCTAAATGGTTAAAGGTTCTACAATTTCAAATCTTACATGTGGAATGACACAATTATCATTTAATGTTTCCTAAAAAAAAAATTTTTTTTTTTATTTTCAAATTGATTACAAAATTTATGTTTTAATTTCTTAACTTTTATCCACAGTTCGTTGAAAATTACAATAAAAATACAATAAAAATACAACCTTAACAGTTTGATATGCCGTAAAAAAGGAGCACCTATACATTTTTCGCACACAAACCCAGAATATATTTGAAACTCTTATAATATAATTTTATATAGTAATTTTAATCCTTAAAATAGTAATATTTTATACATTACATAATCTTCTTTTCCCGTAAGTATAAATGAGCTCTCCGTTATATACGAAGGATAAAAAAAAAGAAAGAAAATCTAATTGACAATTTTAACAATTTAATCTTTTATTTTATAGCTGGAAAAAGCCACAATTATCATTATTCTTTTTTTAACGTGTATTATAACGGTACATATTTTCACAAATCTTTAAATGAAGCTCACCTCTTCTGTTCTATTTTTTGGTTTTATTCTATTAACCGAGTATATCACAATATTTAAGAGAATTAAATTAAAAGAGAACCAGTACTGCTGAATTAATGTGTATAATGAATATATACGAACATAAGTGTAGCTTGAAATTTAGGTCATGTAAGATACACAATCAACAGATCAAGGGTTACATTCAATACTTTTGTTCAAAAGTATATAATATAATGTTAGTAATATTTATTACATAAGTGATAATAATATATTGGAATACCGTAATAAACTAAATTAAAAAGATTTCGAGTTCCTTTTTTTGTCGTTTTTTTCCATTTACCTTATTTTCCTTTATTCTTATAATAGAATTTAATTTGGTTTTGGATAGAAGATACCTTTATTGAAATAATCTTAAGTGCACGTCTTATATATAAGTATAATTCTATAATATAATCTAGAACGATTTTACACATTATTCTTATTTAATTTCCTCTGAAAATTTCAGTTTTCATTTTAATGTCTTAATTATATTGACCTGGTTTTTAATATAAAAATTTTCTTTAAATATTATTATTAAAATGGACATTATTATAATTATTTTTTAATTTGTTGTGATTTTTTTCGATACATTATGTTAATGCTTTTTTTAATTTTATAAACTTATGAAGTATAAAGATTCTATATTGTAGAACAAAATTCTCTGATTGAATCAAAAATTAACAATAGTATAATGAATTATTTTTAGAAAACGCGTTTTAAATACTTTTGAAATTTTCAATTGTTCCTTCAATTGTTTGTATGTTTTATTAATTAAAAATTGGAGAATCGTGGAATCCCATTTGTTTCCTCAAATCCTGTAATCTAGGGACACCGTAATCTTGATATAATGTTCTGCAATCAGTTTTGTTTTTTCGTTGACATCATATTATTGTGTGTAACTAAAAAATAAATAACAAAATTAAAATGAATTTTCAATACAGATTATTTCGGTTTATGTCTGATTCCAAATTATGGGAAATGTTAAACAATTTAATAGTTTAGTTTTGTTCTTGGAAAAATAACCTCTTAATATAATATAGAATTCTAAATTCACAATGAGTTTTATGTTAGACGTATCATATAATGTCAAAGAACATTTCAGAAATTATAGAACATTCTTTAAATATTTATATTCTGATATTAGAATGTGATCTCTTTTTAAATTATTAGAGTTCGTATAAATTTAAGTTCATAAAATAAATTTAAATTAATCAGAATTTTTATTTTGCAACGTGTGCTTATAAAATAACCATAAAATTTAATGCATTTATTTTTTTTATTCGTTCGTTGAGAACATAAAAAAAAATTAGAAACATAGAAGTGATTTAAGGAGAAAAGTCTAAAAATTTACTTCATATTTTTTCTATATATTTTTTTTTTTGCAAGAATAATGTTGAATAATTTCTGTATTTATTTACAAAAGAATTACTTTACATACATTTTTTCTTAACAACTTAATTTCGTACAAAAAAAAAAGAAATAGAAACAAAAAGAAAAATATAATCAAATAAATAAGACCAAAATATAAAAATAATTCTGTCTCTCACACTTCTTTTGTAATTTTATTATTTTACATATTACGTACATATGCATATGTAAATATAAGCGTGTTAAGGGCAAAGAAGACACAAAACATTATGAGAGGTCTTGCTGCCTATTGATATAAGAAAAAAAGTTCATATTTTAAATGAAAAATGTTTATATTTGTTACATTTTACCTTGACAATATTGGGCTATTTACGTTTTGGATTGCATTTTTTACGTTTAACGTAAATAATGTTTGATTATTTACGTTATATATAAAATATTGAGTTTTCTTACGTTTTATGTAAAAATATCACGTTTCTATAAATTTTAATAGAAATTTTTCGTTTTTCAAATGAAAGTTCAGATATTATTCAAGAGTTTAAGTATCTCTGACAATTTCTGATCGTCTATATTTATCTGGAAAGGGTGTGTTACATAAAATAAAGTTAAAACACAGAAATAATATAAATTGAAGGTATATACGTTTATCCCACATTTCTATACAAAATAACAATTGTGTGTGTTACCTTCTTAGTCGTAACAATGAAAATTATTTCTTTTTTGTTTGTAGTATATAGAAAAAAATAAATTTCCATATATTTTCTTTGTATTATTACTGTTATTATACGCTCCTATGAATAACATTTAATACAACCGCATGTACCTATTTATACGAACTTCGACAACAAAAAATAAAAAACAAAAATATAATATAGAGCAGGGGGGAGAATACATGACAAGAAAATTGTGTGGTACAAGCTATAAAATAAATAAAAATAACAAATTCAGAAATAAGGATAAGAAAAAAAAGTAAAATGAAAATTCCACCTAATTTTCCGCTTTTTAAATTTTCTTTAATTTTTTCTAATTTTTTCTATTTTTTCCTTCTTTGAATTTTTGTTTTAATACTAAAAAAATATATTGCAGAATTTTAAATCGGAAAGAAAAAAAATACTTCAATTCTTTTTCATTTTTTTTTAGTTGAATGTGGTAAATGAAAATAAAGACAAGCTAATTCAAAATTTTAGGAACCTATACATAATATAGAAATAGGATACGGCACATAACAGGAAGGTAAGTAAAAGCGATTAAATTTACGTATCTAAGAAGAGTTTTATTCTTATTTTATAGTAATTTGTTTTTAAAAATATTGTATAGTATTTTTGAGTATATGTGCAGGATAAAATTCAGAAATAATAATAATAATATGTAAGATTAATAATATATTATTATACTCCTACATACCATTCATATATAATAGATATAGATAGCTCTATTTTTAACATCCATATTTAAATAAATTTTATGAAAAATAAGAATACATATGTATATATATTAAAAGGAATTTTTCCTATTTAAATATATTTAAAATGAAATTCTACACAAATAACCTTGGATGATATTAAAATATTATAATAATCTTTTTGAATTTTTAAATGAAAGATCAGAAATAAAAATAAATAAAGTTATAAATTTGGCAAGTATTTTTGGTAAATTTTCCTTTTTTATAAATAGTAAACATAAAAGCATAGGAATGATTTGATTTCTGGAGAATTTCATATGATATGATATTCTTGATTTATATTATAAATATTACAAATAAATATGATAGATTTACAAAATTATCTGATTATGACTCTATTCATCTTTTATCTTAGATTTAATTGAATTTTAATAAAAGTTGTTGAAAAATGTTATTTTTTCATTATGAATAATTTGATTATTTGTTTTAAAATATATTAATTTTGTTGAGTCTTGCTGTATGCCACTCAATTTTAAATTATGAAACCGCAATACAATCACCTTTCCAAAATCCAATATCAATTTTAAATTTCGTTGCTATAAAGTTATTAAATTTATTTTTCTTCATTAAATTTCGTTTTTAAAGTTGTTTTTTTTTTTTTTAATTTGCTTCTTCTTGTATGAAATTTCTTCGCCTTTCTAAAATAGAATATAAATAATTTTTTATTATCATCATTATTATGTGCTTAAATATTTCGAAAAAAAAAACAAAACAAAAAGGATGGGAAATTGAAAATAAGAATTTTTTTTGTTTAGTTAATTTGTTTTACATACATACATAAATACAAAATTCTATAGCTTTAAATAAGAATTTCGCATTTTGTGTGTTTGTGTATTCGTTAATTTACCTATAACGTTTTTTTACCTGGTAAGTATAACAGTTTTTATCATATTGATTTTTTTTTTAAATTCATACATTGGATACTGTAAAAGTAGTATTTTTTAATTTTTTTTTTTGGGTAGATCAAAATACGAATACAAGACGATGGCAAGAAGTATGGAAGTACAAGTTGTATAAATAACCAGTTTATTAGGAGTTAAATATAAAAAAAGTGTCAATAAATTTGTTTTATAAGAGTGCCTTTTTTCATCTTATAACAAAAAAAACATTTTTTGCCTCCTGGTCTTCTGTTATATCAATTGATTTATACAATTTCTAATTTTTTTCTGGTTTAAGTTGAAGTTTTCAATTCTTTGCTTCATATGCAATCTGAATTTGAAACCGTTCCAATTTTTAACAAGAAATTGTAATTTTAATGAAATAATTTTTTTCAGTACAACCATGTACATTTGAATTTGATTAGTGAGGAACAAATAAAGTACATGTGTTTGAGTTATTCACTCCTCCCTAGGACATTGACGGTGCAATAACTAAAATAAAACAAGACATAATACCACATTATAGTAGCTATATAGTAAATTTTTCAACAAATTTGTGCTTCTAAAATTACAATAATATTACAAATTTTGTACATAAATAAGAATTTATGTCATATTACGAGGATGAAAATTATACAAGGGTAAATTAAAATCTGGCTCAAAAAATTTTTATTTAAATGAATTTTATTTTTTTCACTATAGGACAATTATTATTTTTTATGGTTTTATGTGTGTTAATTTGGAAAATCTTGGTGTTTACCATAATTAAAAATAGTCTCAATGATTCAGATTTTCGGTATTTCACCCTTATTGTAAAAGCATAAATTTATTAAAAATATACTGAAAAAAATTTTAAAAGCAAGGCAATCTGAAAAACTTATTAACTAAAATTTTTTATTAAATTTTACAAAAGAAAATTAACTATTTAAGTTTTATAGAAATTCAACGATTAAGAATTTTGTATTAAAAATTTAAAATTCTCAGTTATATTAGTTTTAAACAAACTAATTTATGTAATTTTTAATACGAAAAATCTTTTAATTTTTAAAGCGAAAACTATATTAATTAAATTCACAAAATTAAAATGGATTTTTATTTAAAATATTTTAAAATTCAAGCTACTTATAATAATATATTCATAAAACTTAAGGTAAAAATTAAAATTAATTCCATGTATGATAATTAGCTACTACCTTATTTTAAGTATAAAATGAACAAATTATAAACAAATATTAAGAAAATAACAAGATTTAAAACTATATATTTACTAAAAATTCTTTTTTTAAACTTTTTAATTAATTCTCAGAAATTTTTAATGAAAAATTTCAATATTTTTCATTTTATTTATATACATACACAATGTAAATATATGCTTGTATCAGTACATAAACATAACAATTTAATTTATATAAATTTTTGGTATGTATTATAAAAAAACTGTTAAAAAAAGAACCACTGTAAAGATAACCAAATATTGTAATTAACTAAAAAGAAGTTGAATGAAAGGAAATATTTTTAAATGCACATACGCATGATGATAAAAAAAAGAACTTATGTATGTTGAGAGCATATAAGAAGGTATACATGCATACTTAAACTGAATATTTCTTCAACGAACCGAATTATAAAAATATATAAAGTAGTACAATAGTAGTTGCTAAAATTTATAAAATAATTATATTTGCCTCAAAGTTATCTAGAGTACATGATATTTGAAAATATGCATATATACGTATGAATGCATGCATGAATAAATGCTTTTATTTTGTTTTTTCCTTAATCTAAATATTTATTTGCTGAAGCTAACATCTTCCATTTCAAAAATTCAAGTTATATATGCTATTGAATATCACATTCCTTCCACAATGAATTGCTTCCGCATGTTTTTGAAAAGTTTAGCTTGAAACGTATTTAAAAATTTAAACACGTTCTTTATTCTCTTTCTTTATTTCCTTTAAATTATTTGAGGGTGGATTATTTTATAACACAAAAATTACTTCTCTGTATGAATTCAAACTCGGATTGATCCAGATAACTCGCTTCTTTTGGGCTCAACTTTTACAGAGCATTTAATTAGAGTAAATAATTTGTTAAGGATAACAGCGATTCATCTTTTCATATCATCAATTATTAATTTTTTAATATTATTAATCAGATAATATTCACATTTCCTAAAACAAAAAACATTAAAGTTGTAAATATAATAATAATTGTGATAAAAAAAAAAAAATTTAATTTATTTATTTGTGCTACATTTAAGCTTACAATTTAAAAATACTTAAGATTTTCTAAACAATTTATGAAGAATTTTAAAATATGTACTAACAGATATGTAAAACCCTTGATATATGATAGTCGAAATTAAAATTTCCACTTACCATTGAATATTTTTTCCCCCTTTAGCTTTAAAATAGAAACCCTCTAGAGAAAAAAAAATTATTATTGTGCATAATTTTTTTTTTAATTTTTTGGTTTTTTACTATATATCAACTTTGAATTATTATGTAAGACCAATTATTTCCCATATCTACATTTTTTAAAATTAAAAACAAAAAAAATAGAAAATTACACTGAAAATCTGTGACTGGAAACCATTACAAAAAAAATATGTTCGTTGATAAATTTTTCATTTGTAGTCGTAAAACCTTGAATTTTTTAGTGAAATTGTTGTTCAAAAATTTAAAAAGAAAAAAATGGTTCTGCTTTCTTTTCCTTTTTTTTTAATAATACGCACAACCATATTTTTTGGTTTAGTTAAAACCTTGAGAAATAGCAAAGTAGAAACCTTGAAAAATCTTTTTTTATCCTTCCGTACCTTTTCTTTTTGTTCGCTTTCCTATATATTTTTAAGAATTTCAATTTTTGTTTTTTTTTTTCCGAAAACTTTAATAATAATTTTGATGTGTCTAGAATGCGGGTAAATGTGATTGCTCATGTCTGTAATCTTAATGTGTTTTCGAAAAAAATCCTGAATTTTAGATAAAATGGTAGAAAAAGCACATAGCTAGTAATCTATTTTTTCTGCTTCTGATCATTTTTTTTGTAAGAAAATATTTTCTTCAAGAAAAAAAAAGTTTGAATGTAAACTTAAATACCGTAATGGTAAAAATGGTGAATAATAATCTAGACATACAAGTGGTTTTAGTGGTTTTTTTCGATACTTTTTTTAGAGGTTCTCTCGACATTATTATGAAAATATAAATCATTACATGATAATCATAAGCATTACAATCATTATCATCACCACCATCATCGTCATCAGCATCGTTACTATTATCCTTAAAAGGAAAGCAAAATTTTTATTTTTAAAACCTTTTCTTCTTCTTCTTCTACTCCTTCTTCTTCAAGACTTTATTTCGGATAATGATTTTGTTTTTATCCTTTTCCCTTAAAAGAAAAAAAAATAGGAAAGTATTATATTATTTTTTTTTCATTTTATACTAAAAATTTTGTTATTTTCACTTAATTCGATCATTTTATGTGTATAAGTTGTGTGGTTATCGAAACAGACATAGGTACTCGTATAGTAGACTTAGAAAATAAGAAAATGCAAATATAAAGTAGATTTCTTGGTAAGAAATATCTAGAATATTGAAAAAACCTTATAGCCGTTGGAATAGAAATATTGAATTTTTTTGTTTTTTTTTTTCATGGGGTTTTTAATGAAATTCACTACACTATATTTTAAGTGGATATACGGAAAACTTTCAAATGTATTTAAATTAAAATTTTTAATTTTTCATACCTAAAAAGTATATAACATAATTGGAATAAATACATTAATGTTGATCCTAAAACTTATAATAATTTAAAATGTATCGAAAAACCATAAAACCAAAATTTTTGTTTTGAAAAAAAGAGGAAGAGATTTAAGTGAAAATAAATTTACATATACTATGAAATTCAATAGTGAGAATAGTTTTCATGTACTTATGATTATTTTAAATATTTTATAGTTTTGCAGCTCTGCTCATATAATTATGAAGAATTTAAAATGAATATGAATTTTCAATTTATTTTCTGGCATGTAAGAAATTTCAAAACCTTTAAATTCGTAATACATTTTGAGATTTTTGATGAAATTTTCAAATAATTCAGTTCTAACTTAGGTTAGAATATAGATTATATTTGATAAATCCAAAATAAGATAGTTGTGCTTAAAGTTCTAAAAGAATTTTTAATTTTTTTTTTTACTACTGCAAATTGGAAGAAAAAAGCGTTATAGAAAAATGTTGAATATTGAAGAATTACTCGAGTATACTACAAATTCGCGAAATAAACAATTCAGTGTGTGCAGACTTCTAAATTTATGTGATAAGACTTTTAAGTTTTATAGTTTGCTCAAATTTTATAATTAGTTTATTTGAAAGATTGTAATTTGAGTAAGAATATACACATAATAATCGTAATGTAATGCAATATTTTTTTATAAAAGTCTGAAAATTTAAGTAACAATTTTAAATATAAATTTTAATATTTACATACTCATACAAAACTGCTTTATATTTCTTAACAATACAACTCTTAGATATAATAACCAATAAACTAAAGCAAATGAATTTAAAACTAATGAGACTGCTTTTATAAGTGAAATAAAAATCCTACCGAATCCCCTAAAAGCATGCAATTTTTTATAAAATTATTTTTAGAATTCTATATTATTGTGTGTACACTAAAATATAACTAACATATTAAATAAAGAATACGTAGGTTGTTTTTTGACATAAAAAAAATTCCATTAAATCCTCTTAAAAAAATATGCAAAATTTCATAAAACAATCTTAAAATATTAATAATAATGCCAAACAATAATAATATTATCATTTTATTACAATGTTAAATAGCAAAAAAAAAATTAATAAAATATACAATAAATAGCTACCTAGATAAAAGAAGAAAATCTGAAGGAGAAATTAAATAGGTGGGAAAACTAAAAAAAAGAACACATAAAAAAAAGGAACAACCATTTAGCAAAAGTTTATCCAAAAAGCTATCCAAAAGCAATATCTGTTTTTTGTTTTCTTGCCCCTTTTTATTCCTTTTCTTGCTTAACAGTATTTAAGATTTTCTCCAATTTTTTATTTCCTTCATATATTTTACATGTTTTTTTTAACTATCAATCGGTAACAGATTGTCCTGCGGGAGAACATAACTATTTTCATGCCATATCGCATAATAGTTGGTGGTTTTGGTTTTTTCCTTTTTTTATTGCTTGACATTATAAAGATCTATCCTCATTTAATATGGTATGAGATTTTCTGTTTAATATTTTTGTGCTGTGTTTCTGGTCTGACCTCAAGAGAAGCATACTAAAAAGACAAAAAAAAAATATATAAATTTTTTTATTTCATATGTATAGGCAAATTTAACAAAAACAAGAAAAGAAAGAGAAAAACTAAAGAGTTTTTTTCAAGAAAGGATCCTGGTCTTTTTGTTGCTCGATTTTTATTATTAAAAATGTAAAATGAAAAAAGAAAAAAAAATATCAAAGGAATCTTTGAAAATCTCTTTTATATTATTATGTAATTTTTATTTTTATTATGATAAAAATTATTTTATAATAGTAGTAAAAGAAAATAAAAAAAAAACAATAATAAATATAGCTAGAGAAAAGAATAAATTTTATTTTATTCTTTTTTATTATTATTATATGAGAATATTACGAGTATACGGAGTGTTCGCAGATAATAATAATATTTGCATATTTTCAGGCATAAGTAACTTTATGAAAAAAAGAAGAGTCCTTTTTTGAGAGAAAGAACAAGAAAAGAAATGATAAATTTTCCAATGTCTGTTGGCTAGGGAATGTGTATTTTTTTGAGGGCACAACCAATATAAAAAAAATGGAAAAATGCTTATAGCGTTATTTATTTTTTGTTTTCCTTCTGTTTCTTTTACTCTATCCCACTCTCTATTCACTCCTCGACTCTGCCTTTATATTTTTTAATATGTTCGAAAAAGGATTAAATAAGATTAAAAAGAGAAGGCGGCTACAAAGGATGGTTTAGGTACATATTTAGAACGAATAAACAAATCGAAAGGATAAATGAGAATGAGATAAATTTTAAAGATTTAAAAATGCAGACAAATAATATTTTTATTAAACAACATGTTTTCTCTCTCTATGTATAAGTAGCTTGAGCCTTCATTCTTTTTTTGTGAATAAAAAATAATATTTTTGCAGATATAAATAAAATTATAAGAAAAAATGATAATAAAAGTAAAAATAAAATATTTTTTTGTTTTATATTTTGAAAAATAGCCCTTTTATGTGTGTGTAAATGAAATTTTTGCGGGACATAATTTTATTTTGTAATAATCTTAAAAAATTTATTAATTTGTAATTAAGTATTGTGTTTTAAGTGAATTGCTTGTTTTATAATGGCACGCTATTCTGCTTACTTTTATGTCCTTAGAATTTTTTCACTTATGTTTACCGAAAATATTTTGTCCTAAATCTCTAAGAGCCAAATTGACTTGGTTTTTTTTGTTTCTTGTTGGCTAGCTGAATTTAAAGAAAAATTAATATTTTAGTTATCAAACTATTGCTCATAGTTGTTAAAAACTTATAATTGATTACCGTTAAAAAAACTTGTAAATAGATTTACAAATTTTTGCGAAGAATTTTGTTTTATATTTTGCTAGTAATGAGTTCCAAAAAATTTTCCAACAAAATTTCTGAAAGACAAGGCGACATATTTCGCTTATTTTTTTAAACATGAAATGTCTACAATTGGTCGTTTTACTCTTATATAAATCCAATATTCCCGATCCCGTAAATGTGCGCACATCTTAGAGTTGGCTTGACCACATTTTTATTTTTTTAACATTTTTTGTACAATTTATTTTTGGTATTGTTCAACTGCTTATATTTGGAGATACATTACAAATTAAATTTACAAAGCAAAAAGAAAAAAACAAAAAAAAAAAGAACTGGTGATATTTGCAGTGTAAGACAAAAACAAAGACGAATCTTGATAGGGTCCTAACGATAAAAAAAAGTAATTTTATGTATTTTATTATTACTTATATTCTCTTCAAAAGCTACGTACGTAAAAAAGGTCCTCGATTTTCTTGAGAAAATATAAAAAAAAAAACAGAAAATCTGATGAATTATTAGATTTTTTCCAGAATCAGCTGCTTAAGCAAGTCTCTTTTTATGTGTTATGTTGTACATTTTTTATGAATTATGAGTGTGAAATTTATATGTTACCGTTTTCTGAAAATTTATTATTGTAGAATAGATTTTGTATCACATTCATATGTATATAGTAGATTTAAACTAATATTCTTATTTGATCGTGGTTGTATAGGCATAAAAAATAATGAAAATTATAATTTATTGTTCAAGTATAAAATTATTTTTAATATTTTTTATTGAGAATTCTGAAAGGTCGGTAGCAATATCTTCTAAAATTTTGTGAATTTTACATTAAAATATTATAATGTCAAAGTTTTATAAATAGAAGATCAAATTATGCCTATTTGATACCTGAACTAGGAGTACTTAATTGTAATTAATTAAATGTCATATTATTGTGAGAAATTCGAATAGGTAATTATAATAATTTTGAGAATAAAAAATTAGTTAAATAAAACGAAAAACCGCACTAGCGTAATTTAAATAGAGAAACTGAAAGAAAATTCACACGAATATTTCGCTCAGTAACCCGAATAAAGAAATATTCAAAAAAAAAAAATTCAAAGCTTTGAATTTTTGTAGTAATCTCAAGTACAATAATGTTAAAAATTTTGTTATCTTTACGCAGTTAATTAAAATAATTCAAATTTATTCGTAATTTAAAACAAAATAATAATAAATTGCAAAACATTGGAATTTTATCATATTTAGTCCTTTTTTCCTCATAAAAGAGCATTCTAAATTTTGAATAATTAACAATTTTTCATGTTTTTCAATTAATTTTCATAGCATGTCAGCACATTTAAAATTATTATCTGGTTTCTATTAATGGATGAGTGCTTTAAAACTTTTAATAATTTCATAAATTTAGATTTATTTTTGTTTAAGTTAGTGTTTATTTTTATGATGAAAATTTAATTATTGTTATGGAAATTTACCAAAAAATAAAATATGATTAATATTTTAATCAGACCATATTATAAGTTAACATTAAATAATAAAATTATAATTACAAAACTAGATATGAAATTAAGATAATTATGATTGTGGTAAATGCAATTATGATTCTTGTAGATCACTTTTAAATGATAATATACACCTTTTGAATTTTAATAAAAGTTAAATATCATAAAAGATAATGGATATAAGAATGTGACACATACAGAATATGTTATTATCAACTTATTCCAATTCAAATGTGAATAATTTCAGCTAAAAAGGAAGAAATTAATTTATTATATCTGTAACAAATATCATATAAGATCTGTAGTCCATTATGCATCAGATTCACCTCCGTTTTCTGACAAATTTAAGACTCTTGTAATACACGGATCATTTTGTGAGAAATAAATAAAGTTACAATTATTACTAAAAATTATGGTAAATTCATTACTACTATTTTGTCGAATATTTGAACATCTTACAATAGTATTTCGGTTATTTTTTAAACCGTTCCTCTTCTCATTTAAAATAAAGCACTTTACATTATTTAGTTTTCAGTACTTTTTCATTACATTGCCATAAAAAAGATCGGCTAATGTTACGGTTTATTGCGAGTCATGAGGTTTTTCTTTATTTTGTTTATACTAATCCTGCTTCTAAAATTCTTAAATTCTGCTTACATTTTACTGTCTACATCTCCATCTTCCTTTCCACTGTCTGTCTCTAAATATTTCGATATCACACTTCACTGATTTTCTTCTTACATTATTCCGAATATATTCTACGACGAATTCTCCATTCTCTTCCGTCTATCGTTATCTATAATAAATTTATTCTTTTAAAATTTATAGAATTCTCTTATTTTGATTTCAAATTATAAAATCGTATTGCTGTTTAAAATCAGTTCACACCTGAAATTTATAATCTCTCTGAAGTACCTTGGAAAATACTTTAAAAATTGTTAAGCAATACAAGAATCTTGCCAAAAAATTTTTTTTAAATTCTCAATTTGTTTTTCATAAATTTTCTTTGGTATACGATAAAAAGTAATTTTTGTTTTTCAAAATTTCCTTTCATTACTTTTATTTTTAATTTTTTTAATTCAAAAAATAAGCTTACTAGTTTCCAGTATATTTATAATATGTTGTGTAATTTTCTTTCATGATATTTGCCAAATGTCCTAAAAAAAATTTTTTCTAAGATGTTTTTTTTGTACTTTTCGAACATTCAGTCAGTCGGTCTAAATATTCTGATCTGAAATTTTCTAATGAAAGATAATATTTTGTTGAATAAATCCAATTCTGCTATTTTACAAGCCAAACACAAAATTTTTGTACATAAACCAACTTTGGAAATAAAACTTCGAACTTCAGGAAAAAAACCCGAACAAGGTCGTTTTAATTGCGATAAGAAACAAAATTGTTTCTCGTCACAACTGTCGTCTCTAGAGAGATTTATATTTATATTTTTATTTTGCTACGTTGTTTGTTTCAAAAATTTTTCATTATTTACTTTTATAATATCTTTTTACATTCAATAAAAGTTAAAAAAAAAACAAACAAAATTAAAAATCAAAAAAAAAAAATTCTATTTTCTTTTAATGGGAAAGTTAAGTACCAAGGAAAATACCTTATGATGCACATCATTTACTAATGGCGGTCTATGATGGTGTCCATAAAATAGAAAATTATTCAATATTGACACAAATAAAAGCAGAAAACCCAAAAATAATAATAAAAAGAAAAGGTTATAATAAAGAGAAAAATAACTGGTTTTTTAATGGTTGGTTATGTAAAGAGGTCATTAAGAAGTTGCAAAAAACAAAAAGACAAAGAAAACAAAAAACTATAAACGAATACAAAATATCAAAAAATAAAAAACAAATATAAAGGTGAAAGGTAAGAAAAGGCATTAGTCAGGATGTGCAAAAACGGAACAGAAAGGGGTTGCGGGATGAGAAAGGAGCAGACAACAAGCACTTTCTGAATTTGTTTTTAAAGAGAAAAATATTAAAAATGGGCTAAAAGTAGAAATTCTTAAAAAGGATAGAACACTGGTCTTTTTTTTGTTTTTGGGGTGATAAGAAAACAATTTTCAGTTGTCTTATGTTTAAGAAAGGGATTGTAGATATTTTAAAATCAAGACCTCGGCTAGGCAAGGAGGATCAGGGATGTTATAACCATTAAATTTAAGATAAAAACTTAGGTAAAGAAAGGAATTTTAAATTGCCAATGTCGTTTTCTCTTTGTTTTTTTTTTTTTTGTTTCTGAACGATGAAACTGAAAAATCTTTTGTGTACTTATTATAATTAAAAATGAAAAAAGGATTTTTTGGCAATTATTATGAACTCAAATTGTCCTGTAAAAGTTATGCCTGCACTTATTAATGTCAATGAATTGTGTCAAATCCTAGAAGAATTTAAAATTAACATTATAAGTTATAATTATTATTTGTCTAAGAATTGTACTTTGGTTTTTATATTTTTTGAATTAAGCAACAATGTTTTCGTACTATCAGTGACATTAGAAATGTTTTGGACTTGAATGAAAACTTTTATTTAGATTTTATTTTCATAAATACAAAATTTCCAGATTTGATAATCATTAGTGGATTGTCAATTTATGGAATTTCTAGGTCAGCTATTATATGCAGTATATTTAACACCTTAAGTTCGCAGTACATAGACTCAAATTCGATTTAGTCCTTCGTTCAATTCGACTTCCTTTTTCTGATCATCAGAACTTCCTACAATCAGTTATACGTCCATCCGACTGTTTGCCATCCTAATAAAACAAAAACAATAAGTTTTAACAAATTAAAAACGATATTTATAATCTATTTTAAAAGCAAATACCACCTATATTTAAAGAGAAACTTGGTGGTATGAGCCCGTACATTTTTATTCAAAATGCAATTAATAGAATTACTAAGTTCATGAAACTTCGTGTTTTTGTATTATTTTAATAATTATTATAATTATAAGTTATCAACCGAATTCCCATGAAGTTAATTTATGCATAAATTAAAAAATTTGTTCGCCTCTAATAGTTTAGTGTTATTATATTTTAACCATTCTATTATAAATTTATGTTATGACCAATTAAAAATTCCTTTTTTTAGAAACTAAATATTACAAAACAAAAATAATAACTACGTACTATGCAAAAAACCATTATTACCGACTAATTAAAAATTGTAACAATGAAATTATTTTAACCACTATAATTAAAACCACACGCACACCCAAAATAACTTTGTTGTCTTGCATATGCAATTATAAAAATTTAATTTTTTTTGTTACTTTTAATATTTTTTATACTATTGTATAAAAAAGGTAATTTATCAATTAATTAAATAAAATTCTATATAATTCATAAAATTCAAATAAATTCACAAATGTTATACAAAAAAATATTTGTTTTTGAAAAATGATCTCGGGTAAAATCTTGATTTTTGATTTCATTTCGGTTTAATATATTTTACATTTAAAGTAATTATGATTTTGCTTTTAATATTTTTCAATTTTGTTAATTATTTTAAAAGGTTTACATATTAAAATAGAGACAATCTGATTAAGTTTGGTTTTTGAATAATTTTAATTTAGATATTTTACGCTAGATAGTTTACCCTTGATTTATTTAAACTGCTTACGAATAAAACTTACACCCAATATAATTTTTATGTATTATGTGGTTGATTTGGATAATTAGAAATTTCTCCAAAACTCGGGTAATATTTATAAGAATATTCACTAGAAATCAAAGCTCGTTGATTTTTAATATTAAAATTCTTGCACAAATTTCTGGGATTAACTAAACGAAAAACTCAAAAATACGAAATGAATGACTTGTACAAGTTAATTTTTTCGGAATTGGGAGGGGATTTTATTAAACTTCAATTGATTGGTATTGTTTAGTTGGTATTTAATTATTAGAATATTTTAGTTGGTATTATTAGAATAATTATTAATAATTATTAGAATAATTTAGTTGGTATTAGATTGGTATTTAATTATTTTCATTAGAACAGCTTTAAGTTCCCTCAAAGCCTCACTTCAATAAATTTCATTAAATTTGTAGATTTTATTTTCTATTATGATGAATTGAAATTCACTAACATTCGAATATTATGTAACTTTATATTGAAAATAAAATTCTTAATTTGAGGTAAATCAAACGCATTCTCTTATATACAAATAAAAATGTCCTGAAACTATATTTTAAAAATGGAATAAGAAGAAAGAAGGTCTAAAGAGTATATAAAAACTGCTTTCTTAACCGTATTTTCTTTCTTTTATGATGAATTTGATTAAATTTTATGGTAAGCTTGTATTGCTATCTATTGCATTGTAGAGGGTTAATGAACGAAAAATTTATTTTGAAGAAAAATTTTATTCCAATTACATAATAAATTTTAAATTATTATAGATTTTTCTTCTGTCAATTGAATTCTGTCATTCTTTATTGTTTTGTTTTTTGCTGCATTGTTCTCATTTTATATTTCTTTTCATAAGAATTTTGCAGTATTCTCAATCTCGTCAAATGTTTTAAAGAAAATTCATTGGTTATTGTTTACTCTTTACTTTAATATTTCAAAAACTTTAAGGGCCAAAACATGAAATTTTTTCTTAAAAAAAAATTTCGTGTTTTTGTCTTTTTTCTAAATTTCGCCATAATGGAAATGGAAAGAAGTAAGGAGATTGCACGCTGTTAGTATCGACAATATTGTAGCTCATAATGTTCATACCAACAATTCGATACAACCTTTTTTACTATCCAAAAAAAGAAAATGAAGATTTTTATATAAGAAAAGTAAAAACAGAAAGAGAATGAAATATAAAAAAAAGCAATAAACTGCGAAACATTTTGAATGATTTTATGGTTCACTGACGCAAAAAAAAAAAATAATACAAAATGAAAACGCTGAAGATTGAAGATTACAAACAAAAAATATGTATAATGGAGAAAAAAGGACAAAACCCGATACCGATAAAGCCGATCGGCTTTAAGCAGATTTGTTAAAATGTGAACTATCGAGTTTAATAATTAAATCTCATCTGAATTTATTGATCTAAGCATTGAAATTTGAATATTATATAAAGAATCTATTAGCTACAATTGGTTTTAAAAACAGGTGTATAAAATGTCAATTTTCTTAGAGAAGGCTAAGAGACCATTCACATTCATTAATTGGTACAAGCACACAATATTTCAAAGAGTTCAATTACTTCAATTTCTATTTAAAATACTTTAATTCTTATTCAAATACATCAATTTTATTCATTAAATATTTTCTATACTTCAAAGAAATACCTTAATTTTGGTCAGAACCCTAATTATACATCCAATATCATTCTTTAAATGTTTTATAAACCTTAATTTCTATCTACATCGTTTAATAACCTCATCATATTGCGTTCTAGCTTCTGAAACAAGGTCTTGGACCGAATTTCTTCTAAATTAGAATTGAAAGATTTACTGTTGAATTTATCAAACAGAAATCACATCAAATCTTCATAAAATATTAATTAAATCAAACAAAATATGAATGTACATAAATAAATAATGTTTGACTTTGGGTTGTTCATAGCTGGGAATGTTGTAATATTAAAAGAAACGTATGATAATCTTCTATATCACCAACCCAATACCCAAATTTACCATATTGATACCGTGATCAATACTGAATATTTTGTTGTATTGTGATTTCGATTTTCTTGTGTTTCCAAAAAATGTTATTCCTGTGTTTCTATAGGAAAAAAACCAATGTTAATGTGATTTGGTCTCTTTTTTTTCGCTTTCTACAGAACTTGAATGTACATACACATTTGTTTTTATATTACTTGTTATTTTAGTTATTGTTTTGCTCCTTTTTGAAACAACCGCATATTATTTCGTTTTTTTTTCTTGTTTTTGGGAAATTGTCAAACAAAAAATAACAATCAAATTGTAAAGTTTTACGCTACAATACCCACGTATTCACTCGCTCATCAATGTAGAAATTTTCAAAATAAAAAAAAAAATTGTGATCATATTCATGTTTTGTGTCATTTCTCCTTTAGATTTATGTTTCTATTATGATGTTATTATTGTTTTGGTTCCGTTCAGAAAAAAAGAAAAGATAGAAACAAAAAACCCACAACGAAAAATCATGTCGAGACCAAAAAAAAAGCTGCGAATTTGTGTTTGACTTCTTTTTTTTTAAAAATTTCATGTAAAAGAAAGAAATTGTTAAAGTTTATTTCTTAAAGTGCGAAAAAAAACCAAATTTAAAGTAAGGTAAAAAGATATTTTGTTTTTTTTTTAATTAAATTGCTTTGAAACCCTGATTGGAAAAAATTATGATCGTTATACTTAACTTACACATTAAAGATTTCATTTCAGGCCTGAATTTTTACATCCAGCAGTACAATGACAGTTCAAAAACTAAAGAAGGGCTCAAATCAGTGAACTTTGAAGTAAGACCGATAATATTACTATCTGTTGTTCTATTAAACTATTATTCATTATGGAAAAACAATATGCTGACCGTATAATTTCAGATTAGTTTAACCATGTCTTTGTCAATAATTCTTTCCACGTTATCTTTCAATCCAATACACAAAATTTCTCAATTCAAATTTTTTAATAAGCTAAAAAACAAAAAGGTTAAATAGTTAAGATGAGCTTTTCTCACTTTATTCTTCTTGTCCTTAGTATTGTCGTTCTTGTTTTTTTTTTTTTCAATATCCGTTCCTTTAATTCTTTTACTGTTTTCTTTTTAAACAAACGTGGTGAACTTAATGGCAGAGTTTGCTTGTTTGTATCCCGTATGACTGTGATTTTTATTCGCTATTATTGGTTACTTTCATTGGTTAATTTTAATAATATTATTATACGTTTGAAGGTTTTTTTATATCCTTCAGATCTCATTTTTTCTTCGCTTTTTATTCCAATACCTAAAAATAGAAAAAAAACGCGAATTTAAAAATTTTGCTTTTTCTATTTGGTAAGGATGTATGTAAAATAAGTAAAAAAGTTACACAAATTTTCCATTATAATAATGAAAAAAAAATAAAAGACAAAAGCAAAACTGGGTGGAGATTCTTGAACTTATTGAGTTTTATGAAGTATTTAAAAAAAAAAACCTTTTCTTTTGTTCATGTTTGTTTTTTTTTTTGCGCTAATATTTGCCATTTTTTTGTTATTATTTTCATCTTAAGGAATCAAATCATTTGGGTATTTGATTTTCAATGAGATTTGATAGCATTTCAATAATAATAGCTGTGGCCCCCCATTATATTATGTATTAAAATGAGTGGTTATTTTAATGGTTAAAAGAAAATCAAAACAAAAAATAACATAACAAGAAAAACGAAATAGAAAAACTTTTCTTTAATAAAAGAGAAATGAATTGAATAAGAAAATTGAAATTTATTTTAGAAGAAAGTAAAATAAAAATAATCTTTTTAAATAAGAACCTTTCAAAAGGTCATTATAATCAAATTCGGTAAAGTTACTATAAAACGTGGTGGCGGTGGCAATGGAATGAGAGTTCTTGATTATTCGCGATATTTTCTCTTTTTATCTTTAAATTTTATGACAGATTGTAGAAATATACAAAAGTGTGGTAAATAAAAAATAGTTTTAAAATAAGGAGCACTTATAATTAAATAGTTAAATTGCAATTGATTAAGAATAAGTCTTAAAAGATTAAAAGATGAGGGATCCATACACTAGTTGAACAAGAAAGCTTATCGGCATCGCCCAAATTCTACTACTTCTGCTAAGTTGCAGTTTACTGCCATTTATTTGAAAACTGAGAATAAAAGGAGAAACACAACTCTCTTATTATTTTGTTTTTACCCCAAAAATAAATTTTAATTTTAAATTCTTAGAGTCCTTGTGTGTTAATGAGTCCTTGAGAGTTAATGAGAGTCCTTGAGAGTTAATGGTACAAATTGATGTAATTACTGCTGTTATTTTTTGTATTTTGTTTAAATAAACTTTTAGCAAAGAAGAAAGGAAGAACAATTGCTTTCTATTGCATATTATGTAGACTTTATTGTTATTTTTTGAATTTACACTTTTCGTTCTACATTAGAGAACGAAGGAACCTGTTCTGTCTGAAAATTGTTTTTCTGTCATGTTCCGTTTTATTTGTTTAATATGTTCATATATTTCTGTTAAATAAAATCTATTTCTTTTGTTTTATTGGTAGCCGAACATTTATAATCTTCATATCTATGTCAACTGTAAAATCCTCCTCCGCTTTTAATTCTTTTTTTTTTAAATCGGTATAATTAGCATTCAATTGATTATAGAACTGAAAACCATAATGTTATTTTTCGCAAAATTGATTTTTTTGGGATGAATCTTTTACAGAAGAAATATGTATAAAAAAATTCTATTTCATTTTCTCCTTCTAATTTTTATTAGATAACTAATTATGTGCTAATGCTATATCTCCTCAGAATGATGTAAATCCATCAATATTTTTCTGCATTTTAGATTTAACTGTGTAAAATTTTAAATATTTTGATATTTATATTGATTTTTTGCAAAGCTAACTTAGTCTGGTTCACCATATTATAGCAGCCGCAATCAGTATAAAAAGTGATCAAAGAGAACTAATAATGTAAAAATTTCAAAATTTTCTAAACAAGAAAATGATTCTCAAAAATTTTAAATTGATTTCAACAACAAAATACATTTAAATTAGTTTCTTTCATTTTAATTTTACTTAAAAATATAAATTTAATATTTTTCTTCATAAAAATTATTCAAATCAAAAAAAAAATTTGTTACATTTTTTTATACACACACAAAAAAATATCTTTATTCATTTCGATAAAAATTAAGATAAAATTTTAAATTAAAACAAAAATTATATATGTGCATATTCTTATCTCATTTAAATTAAAGTAAAAGAACCTTTAAGGCAACATAATGAAAGAAAAGAAAAAATAATTTGTAATCTTTCAAGTGTGTGACTTTTAACAAAAATTGTATTTTAAATCAAATGAATATTTTTGTTAAATCTTCATTGATGTTTAAATTTAAAAAAAACAAACTTCTTAGAAAAAAAAAATCTATCAAGAAATTTCATAATTTTATTACACATGCTCTGAACAGACGACCTTTTTCCTTAAAACTAAAATAACCCGAGGAAAATGTTCAAAGAATATTTTAACGCTTAAACGCCTTTTCAAAGATTTTCTTCATATTTCAATTTTATACTAAATATTTAAAAAAAAATTAAAATTAAGGCAAAAACCAAAATTAAAAGTTTTTTCCCAGAATAAAATGAATTTAGATTTTAAATATTTTTATGAAAATTTTTAATTATGTGTATTATACTTAGGATTTTGTAATTTAAAAATTGATAAGAAAAAGAGAAAATTTAATTTGATATCATTTTATTATTTATATGAATGAATATTAGTAAAATGGGAAATTACATGAAAATAATAAACAACGTATATTTAATATGCGCGTAATTTCAAGGATATTTTAAAATTTGTTTTCAGAAAGCTTTTTAATACCACGCAATAATAATCTACTTCAAGTAGATTTTTATTGTATTATTATGGAACAATAATTATTAAATTAAATTATATGTGTCAGAGGACAGTCTTAAAAGATAATAATTCGTAAGACATAATACTTGATTATCGTGTATTATGTCTTAAGAATTTATTATCATGATACTAGATAATAATGAGCTCGGATCAAACCAATAGTTTTGATTCAATTTTACCAATTTAATGGCCGCAATTTTCCTTAAACAATTATGGTAATGGTTTGTTTTTCAAACAAACTTATGTTTTGTTGACAACATTCTTTACTACTATTATACCATCTCGAAAAGGAGGAGAACACTAAAAAAGAAACAAGAATTAGATCAATTAAACATAAGAATATTTTTCATAAAAAATGATTTACCAGTAAATTCTTTGGTTTTTTAAAAGAATTTGAAAAAAATTTTTAATTTAAATTAAATCGTATATGTTGAAAATTTATTAATTTTTGAATTTAGAAAAGATTTCCTTTCAGAGTAATAGGGTCTCAGCAAGAAACTCGTTTTGTGTATAAAATTGCCGGTCAAATGTTTGCCTTAAAGAATATAAACCTTCTAGTAGGAGGTTCTAATTTTATAAGAACATGTACTAAAAAAATTTTTATTTTTTAACTACAGATAATTTAAAGAAATCAAGAATAGTTTGTGTTGTACTAACTAAAAAAAGAAAGAAATTAAAATAAAGTTCTTGCCTTGTGCTACTTTTTAAAAATTGCTAACTTACTATGTATTACATTTGAAGTAACTGTAAAGGTGCTACTTTTATTAAAATTTATCTTTTAAAATTTATTCCATTTGAAAAGAAAATCAATCAATTATTCCCAAAAAAATATTTAAAAACTTGTTTTTCCTCTTCCTTCTGTCTTTAATTGATATTGATTCCTTAAATTTTGTAAATGTGAGAAATTTAAAAAGGACAAACTTTTTTAGTTTTCAAAGTTTTTTGTTTTGCTGAGTTTAATTTTTGTGAATTAAATTACATAAGTAACTGTTTTACATTTAAAACAGAATGTCATTGAGGTTTTTGTTTTTTTTCTTTTTAGTTTAAAATTTTAATTTTTATTTTCCTTTTTTTTCAAATTAACATATAAAAAGAAAGCTTGTTAAAAATGCCAAGTTAAGAACCCGAAAGACATTTCCGCTCCAGAGAGCATTTTTACTTTTTGATGATCCTGAAATAACCGTTAATAATAATCTTCTTTTATCTTTTTATACTCATTTTACTCCTTATATACTACAGAGTTTACTTCTTATGCTATATAGATATTTTTTTTTTTTTCTCGGATTTTTTTTTAACTCTCTATCTTTTTAAAAGTAATTTACAAGGACAACAACTAAGAGAGAAAAAGAAAAAACAGAACAAAAAAAACTCTTCTTGAGGGAAAACTTTAAATCGTATCCACTTCAGAGAGCTATCCATTGCTGCAATACTGAAATAATAATATAATAAACTTCGTTTTTATTATTATACAAATAATGTGATATTCATTTTTTGCAAGGTATTATTGTACAGGTACGAAGATTTATGTGGTGGATATGGCGTTGACTCTCCTACGACTCTGATGCTTCGGAAGGGGTTTTGTAATATCGATAAAAGTCTCGCGGCGTCAGGTGGTTATATTGCAATTTGTCAGGGACCTAGATGCAGGAATGGGAAACTTACAAGGTAGGTCAAGGGATTAACTATGTGGGTAAGGAACTCACAAAAAGTCCTAGGTCGACGTGAGAAGGTCTTCGGTTCCAGACGATAAGAAAAATACCGATGTATGGTCTGAAAATAATAAAAATATTTGCCAAAATCTTGGCAAATTAGTAGATTTTTCCAATTCTATTAAGAGTAGATTTAGATTTCTCAATTATGGTACACTCAGATTTTCATAAAAATGCTAGATTTCTTCATTATTCCCTAAAATTATTTAGGGATCGATAAAGTTCTTAAAACTTAAAATACCCTTTATTAATCTTCCACTTTAAATATCTTTTAGTAGCAATGATTATAATCCAACTTAATTTTATTATATAAATTTGTGTTTTTCGTTTTTATACTATAGTTTTTACAGTTGTGAAACCCATTTTGAGTGGGTAACAACACAATCATTGAATAGAATGGATTACAAAGTTTTTTTTTTTTTTTGAAAATCTAAACTGCCCGTAAAGTGCTGCAAAAAACGAGACGAAAAAATAAAAACCCAACTATAAAACGAAAACTTTACTTCATTTTGTAAACACTTCTGATTTTCATTTCCAATTTTTTTCTTTTTGCATTTTCATTATGTACTTGAATTTTATTTCTTCTTTTTCTAAATCCTAGATGAACCATTAGCAATGTACTTTACAAATACTGTAGCTGCTGAAAAAAAAACAAAACGAAAAAGATGGGGAGAAAAAAATTCCAAAAATTTTAAAAATACTTTTACGAAACTTATTTTTCTCAAGTTTAAAAATTTTTGCTAACACTTTTTTAGATTTTATGAATTTTTTTTTGTTAGTGAATCCCTTAAAATCGTAGATAGTTTGACTTTCAATACTATTTTTTTTTTTTGAAATTCTATTTAAAATAATCTTATGAACTTATAAAAAAAGTTCCTTTTAAATAAGATTATAGATTGCCCTTGAAGTATACAAGTTCGGATTAAAAATATTGCCTCTATTTTTTTAGTAGATTTCAACAAAAAACTATATATATACAAAATTTTGCATTAAAACAAAAATTTTAAGAGATTTACGTCCTTGTAAGTTGTAAAAATTGAAAAATTAAATCTAAAAAAATTAAAATGAAATGGGAAATTGATATTGAGAAAATTGTGTTATTTTTATAGGTTTATTAGGCGTACATTTATATGATTTCGTGGGACTGCAAAAAAATAAAATTAAATTCAGAGGTTATGGGAAGTAGAGGCTGCGATTACGATAAATTTAAAGTTAAAATTGTGCAAATCGCAATTGTGAACAAAATAATAATTATTTAGAGAGCCATACAGTGGAAAAATTCAAAAAAATTTTTAAAAAAATTTGATCATTGAAATTGAAAAAATAATAAGATGCTCAACTGTATTAGCTACTGCTCCGGTTTTTATAATGCGGTGTCCTTATACTAACAACAGGGCAGTAATATAGCCATAAAAAATAAACACAGGTGTCTCAAAAAATTCTAACATAATAAAATTCGTTAAAAATTTTCTATCACAGAATAACTTTTAATCCTAACGCATATGAAAAAAATATGTAATATTGCAAAAATTAATAGTTTTTATACTGGAAATTTATGGAAATTATCGTCATTATTCAGTTGTTTTACTATATGTCAAATCTTGTATGTTGTATCTTTTAAATTTTATATTCATTTATTCATTCTTAAAAAAGATTCAACATAGAACAAATAATTTTTTTCAGAGCTGACATTATTTCTCAAATAATGGTTGACTGTTTATAGGTCAGATAAAAATTAATGCTTGAGCTTGTGCTGAACTTCTAATTATTATATAAATTTACCAAAAAGATAAATTTAAAAAAATATTTTTAATGTTATCAAATTATTGTAACTACTATAATATGACTAATAAAATCCCTTTCAATTTCTTTTAAATTACTTAATTTGTATTTTAGATTATTGCTGTTCATAGGAGGGTAAAGCTACATACATATACTTTTCAAAAAAATTACATTATTTTGTTTATGAATTTTAGTATTTTCATATTTAACGTATAGATTCAATTGAATTTATGACAATTTAAGGTTTTTAAAATATTTTATTAAATTATAATAAAATTACCAAGAACAGAGTTTTTCTACAAAAGTAATTTAAAAGGAAGAAAACAAACTTAATTTCATATAGGCAAGAAATGATGTAAATAGAAAGGTAAGAGAAAAGAGAAATTTCATTCAATAATGGTTGGCAAAGGGAGATTTTATATTGCTAATTTCATTTAATCAAAATTTACTAATGTTATACATTAAATCTAATTTAAAAATTTAATGTCTCTATTTCTTATTTTCTTTTGTTTATCTTCTTGTTTGTATGTAATTTATATTTTTAATTTTTGTTGAAATTATTCGACATATGAAACAAGACACAAAAACCCCAAAAAACACAAAATAATATCAACAAGTTTTAATGTGAAAGAAAGCCAAGAAAAAAAAGGAAAATTACGACCTTATTTTATGTTTTTTTTTCATATTTAAATCAATTTCAGGAATTTTGTCTTGACTTTTTTTTTATTTTTTCTTCAAAATATTTAAAGTTCACTCCCTTCTGTCTTTTACTATGATTTGATTTACTTTTTTTTTTGCTTTGCTTTTTTGTATACCTTCAAATACCTGCATTTATGCTTCTAAGTTACATAAAATTGTCATTAGATTATGTAAGATTCTCTATGCCTTCTATTCAACAAAAAAAATAAAAAATTTTTTATTGGAATTTGATGAAATTTCTAGTTTTCCTAAAGAGCACCTTTCGCAAAATTTTAATGTTCTAAACAGTTTAATCAGTTTTTGATTCCTAATTAAAGTTTTTGTGATAATTACAATTAGTAAGGGTAGAAATTCTGTACGATAATCAAGATTATGCAATGTAAATTTGGATTTTAAAAATTCAAGAAAATTTGTTAGGTCATAAAATATGGATCGACACGAAATTTTTTAATTATAACTTCGGATTATCGTTTATCCGAATTATTTAAAACGGTTCAAATACTTAATTATGAAACTGAATAGCGGCTCCAATCATGTAAATTGAATTTACTGTAAGTAATCTGGCAGAAAATATTTAAAATAATTAATTTATTTGGAATATTTAATAAATTTAAAAAAAAATTTTAAATACAAGAACAATTACTCCTTGAAAATTCTAAAAAATTTTGATGAAATTTTTGAAATCATCTACCAAAAGAAACTTCTAGTAATTCAATATGAAAATTTCTTTGGGACATTGAAAATGTTTCTCTCAACCCATTTAGAAATCCTATAGATCTGCCGAACGGACAAAATACACTGCAATAGAATTTCATAAAATTTCTAATAACTCAAGTTACAGATTTTTATTTCTCACTTACATCTGCAAAATACAAAAAAAAAAGACAGATAAAAAAATGAGCTAGTAGAAAACAAGGGAAAAAAATGTCCTTATACCTTTCAATATTGTACCTATGAACCTGTAAATCTTTTCTTAACAATATCAAAAATAAATTTATCCTTGTTATGTTACCTATTATCCTTAATATATAAAGAAGGAGGAATAATTTATGATGTTCTCGTCTTGTTCCTTTTCTTTTCTCGTTTTGTTCCCTTTTTACTTATTGTTGTTTTTAGTTCCTTTTTGGTTTTGTGTTTTTTTGGTGTCGAATCTTAATTTAAACATATATAGAAATATCCAATGTTTGTTTCTTTAAAATTCTATTTGACTTGCTACGTGTGTGTGTGTGTGTTAATGCTTGTTTATTTTGATTTTTTTTTATTATTGAATTTTAAGAAAAATGTCCTTGATAAATTAATAATGCTTTTTTTTGTCTTCTTTATATTCTATATTATATGTATAATGAATGTAGTATGGACGGAAGAAATAATTTTCAGGTTTTAGATTTTAAGTAATTTGGAAGTCTTTAAATTTTAGGCATTTCTTACAAACTTAAGGATAGGATTCTTGTTCTAAGAAGTTTATGTTATTTTTTTTTCTCTTTTCTAATGTTACTTATTATTTGCCACTTTTTTGTTTATCATTATGCCTTAAGGTTAAACATTCTTTATAATGAAATTATTTGCTCTATGTTAAAAATAATTTTTTTTCTTTTCGTTTGTTGATAGGCAGATTAAAGAAAAATAAATTATTTTTTTAAGTTTGTTTTGGATATTTTCGTAAAATTGCAACATATTTCAATATTATGTATAGGATTTCAAAGAAAATATTGGAAAAAAAAACAAGAATATTTTATTCGTTTATAGTTTTTGAGCAGAAATTTATGCAGTTGCAAGCTTTTTCTGGATGTTATTGAATATAAAATTGCATGTTTTTAGGGGCAGTGGTTTTAGTAGTGCATCTAAGTGTTAGGACTTTTGGTAGTGTATATTAGAGTAGTACAGTATCTTGAAGTTTTCTAACAATTTTCTGCTAATCCAATTTTCTTGCTCCTTACTTTTTACAATCTAAAATTAAAAAAAATATGAAACAAAATTATAATCTAAAAGTTAAATTTTTAAATATGTATTTAGTAACTTAATTAATTTTTTATTTTAAAACATTAAAAAATGTGTTGATTTTTTTACTATATAAGATGTGTTTTCTCAATTACATAATGAATAAATGAAAAACAGTGCACAAATTCAACCCTGAACACTGAAAGTGGGTAATTTTCAAAATGCTATAACAGAAATAGAGCCTTATAATACGTTTCATTCAGACGGCCTTGTATAGCTAGTTGATTACTTCTGATTTAAAATAAAAATAAACATGCTCATATATATTCGTCTTAAGTATTTAAACCTTTTTCACCAAAAGTTTTTAGATTTGTTTAAAATATTGTTTTTGAAATAAGTTTCGGTAAATTTAATTTCGGAAGAAATTAATATATATAAATTTATTAGTTCTCATTATTAAAATAATGAGAACGATTTCCAATTGAACAAAAAAAATCTCTTTCAAATTTTATGCTTTTCTCTCCCGTACTTTCTCATTTGAAAGAAATTCTATTTTTACAAAACTATTATCGAGTAATTTCTCTTTTTTAACTATTTTTATTTATCGTAAATGATTTGAAAAATTATCAATTCCTTCACTTTGTCTTTTTAACTTCACTCTCAAACCCACCACTTTCTCAATTTTAGTTTCGTAATCTACTATATACACGATGTTATTTTCTTTTTTTTTATTTTGATTGTGAAATCTATCATTCTCAAAATACCACCATATACTTCAAAAAATTCATTCGATACTATGACAGTAAACAATCAAATGGGGAAAAAAAATTTTTAAATAAAAATCGATGATGGGAGAATTTCGAAGGAGGAATTGGTTAATTTTTTTTTTTGTTTTTTTATTGCTTTTTCCTGTTTCTTGTTTTTTAAGTTGGGTTTTGATTGTTTGCTATACTCTTTTTGATTATATACGAAGAATTGTTATAAAGCTGTGCTACAACAAAAACAACAATGTATTGCTATTGAAAATGTATGTTGAAAAAAGAAAAATTATGATACATATAGGAAAAAAAAAAGTAAAAAAAAAGAGAGGAAAAATCAAAAGAAAAAGAAGCAAAGAGAAGAAAAATCAATTTTCGGTTAATTGAATTACTTCCGCCCTTTATTTTATTTATTACCATCTCATTTATAGATGGGCATTTCAAATCTCTTCTTGCTTTTTCCTCATCTCTTTTTGTTTTATACTCTTTATTTTTATCAACCGCATTGCATTCAATAAGGAAAGTTATGTGATAGCATCCGAATTTCGCAAGTCTAACAAAATGTTTGTTGGAGAATGTTTCGTCGATCTGTGATTTTTCAACTCGCGTACCTAAAACTACTTTCAATGAAATTTAATTCTTAAACTGATGTAAAAAAACCAATGAACTACTTAATTTTTTTGATACTATCAGGACTCTGAAACCAAACTTTGATTTCTTGTTTACTACCGAAACTATCCAACGAAAATTTCAGGGAATGCCGATGGCGTTAAGTAAATCACTATATTAAGAACCAAACTTATATTTTGTTATGGTATCTTAACTAAAATCTTACTGATATTTTTAAAATTTGAAAGAAGTGTTTAACAGGTTCTTTTATAATATTGTGTAACATTTTCATTAAACTACACAATATATTTTGCTCACGATTATATGCTGACCACATTAAATTTTTTTAATACTCTTTGTTTTTGTTTTATGTTTTGTATCATGATGGTCATTCATATTATGAATTCCGGTTGAAGAAAAATTGCTTACGGATAAAATGGTCATATTAAAAAAAAAAAAAAATTATTTTTTTTTCTTTCTCTCTTTATTGATTCATATGTGTTTATTCTACATATCTACGTACATATATGGGAAGGTAAGCCCCTATAACATGATTGCGAATAAAATGGAATTGGCAGTAGGAAGAGATAAGGTAAGTTGTTTTTCTTTTTTGTGCAAATTTTATAGCACAAAAAATCTTATTTGAAGCCGTTAAAAAAATACAAAGTTTTAATTAAATTTTAAGGATACCATGTTTAATGAAAACACATATATTGCGATTCTATCTTGAATTTTGGTTCTTATAATATCCAAATCTAACATTTGATTGTCTCAATTTCAATGCGATCATTCACTTTTACTTTATAAATTATCAAATTAAAATTTATAAAATTAAAATAAAACCTTCTGTAAGTCAACATATTCAAATAAACCTTATTGCAACCAAAACTTCTCTTTATAATAAAATTAAAAAAAAGAAAATAAGTTTATAACGGAAAATTACTTGAATTCTTTTTTATCGCATTTTTATCTATAGCTTATTTATAGGTATAGCTTAAACTAATTATTTATTGCTAGTTATTTGTAGTCTTCATAAAAAACATTTACAATTAAAAATTTACGAAAATTTCCTAGTTACCTCTTAAAACACATTACACACAATATTTTAATTAATTTGATTGTATTTTTATGGATATTATTTCTCATAACCCATTTTAATATAAAATAATAAATGTAGATAAAAAATAAGTAAAAATTTAACATTCAGGGTGTTTCAAGGTGAACGAAAACCTAAACAGAAAATAGAACGAATGTAAATGATTTATCTGAAACTTATTTGATTATTAAGCTCATTTATTTTGAAACTTTCTAGTTTCTTCAATTTTCAAACTAGCTTCACCGGTTCACAAATTCGGTAATTTGCTTAACAAATTAAAATGGAATGTATTGTATTTGAAAAATTTTCACAGACCTCAAGCTATATTCCTTTGATTTCTAACATCAATCATATTAATTTCTTTTGAAGGGTACTTTTCTAAAAAGCCTCCTAGCTCTGCATACACTTTCGCTACATTGCTAATTTGCTTCGAACTCGTTTGTCTAAATGAACCAAAAACTAATGTTTAACACCAAAGCGACACGATATTTACGTTTTCTAGTCAACAGCTCTCGGTTTTGTTGGTTCATTGAAAACACATTGTACCTAAAAATTAATTTTGAAAAATATTAAAAAAATGTGTGAATATAAAAGTACATATAAAGAAAATTATTCCTTAAAGTGTCCTTTTACGTATGACATTCAAAATAATATTTTCGTACCATAAAAAGAGTATCAGAAAATAAACAATTCTTTTGTGTAGTATAACGATTTAATTTAGTTAGACTCATGAGAGTTATATTGAGATTTTTTTTTAAGTTTTTTTTTTCATATAAGAATGAAGAATAAAAAAATAAAAACTATCTCCTTTATTTTTTACATTAACATACAATTGCACACACACACATATATATATATGGCATATATTTAATAATAAGGATTTACAGAAAGGGTAATTCTCCTTTTTTTAAATATTTTAAATTTTATTTGAAAAATGGAAATATAGAAAATAGAATATGATTGCAAAGCATATTTTTTTATCTCTAGATTAATAATAATTTATTTTAGTATTGATTTTTTAAGTACTAAACTTAAGAGATTTAAATATAAAAATAAAATATTTTTAACAAAATATTTTGGAATATAGATAGCCAGGTACTTAAGAAAATATCTCTGGATTGCATTCCATTTTGAGAATTATAAAAAACAAAAATTCTTAAATAATTATTATATTTATTAAAAAATTTGCATAATATTAAAGTTATTAGTGATTATTTATAGAATTTGTATGTCATGGCAAAGTAGTCTAAGGATTAAAAAAATGAAAATATAAAAAAAATTTAGAAATTCGATATTTCTTGATAAATGAAAATAATCCGGATTTTAAATAAAATATGAAAATGATTTTAAAGAGTGAAGGAAATTATTTCAACATGAAAATGATTTGATAATGAGAGAAATTAATTTCTCCACGATTAAATAATGAATTTCCGAATTAGCAGTTGAAATTAACAAAAAAAAAACTGGAATGTTTGTTCTGTTGAACACTCTAATTATACGTTCCGGAAATGGTTCTAAAAATATTTCATCATATTTTATCGTATAACCAACACAACATAATTTGGTAACATAAAAACAAAACTGGCCACCGCTATTATTTATCGGGTGATTTGCTTCAATTATGATTTTCTTCAACAAATTGGACATGCTAAAAATGGTAATGACAATTAGTACATCTGTCGCTACGAGTATCATAAACAAATATTGTTATAAATTTTAAAGCAAATTGCTTAAATGTAAGAAACTTAAACTTCAAATGCTCATTTAATCCAATTCCCTTCATCAATCCAATTCAGTATTCCTTTTGAAATTCACGTGAAAGTAAATATTTTGGTGATATGAGAAATTTTCACAAAAAAATAACAAAAACATTTTTTTCTTTTTCAGGTTCCACCAAATCCTTAACCATATATATACACGACGAGTTTAGCGCATAAAAGATAACAAAAAAAATCGAACACGGTGGGGAATAATATTGCTGTCTGAGTGAAATGTAAATCAGGTCAATTTAAATTTTTTATTTTCTTTTATATTTTTTTTATTATTTTGGAAAAATTCGAATCATCGCGGCGACATTAAAATTTTTGGGAGTGAATTAAAATTATGCAGATTTTTATTAAAAAAGAATTGACGATTTTGGAAAAGAAAGAGGAAAAGGAGATTTCTTTGTACAAGATTGATGACTTATTTATCCTTATTATACCCTTGGAATTTTTATTTTTGTACTTGAAAATAAAATTATTTTTTAATATGTAAATTATTGTTATTGGTATTTTTTTTAACAATATTTTTGTGACCTTTGTAACAAAAACGTATTGGAATTTTTGAATAAAATTATAATTATTTATGTAAAAACAAAAACAAAATGTTATAAGAATAAAATATTTTTGGAAATTGATAATTAAATAAAAGAGAGTCAAGTTTATTGTACTTTGCAGGTTAAATTGGTTAGAATATGAAATTCATGTTAAAAATATAATGATATTTTTCAATTTATTTGCATTTAAATGTTAAATTGCTTGACAATATACTATTAATTGAATTTAAGGATAGTTAAAATATAGTGCAAGGGAAAAATTTCATGAATTCTTGAATGAATGTAAAGATTTTACTGAATAATATATTGCCTAATATCATCACCAAAGATCTGTAAAATTTAATTTTTTCTCCCCCCAAAATAAATAATAGACGTACTCCTAATATTATTAGTCAATAGATTTTCCACACAAATCCTTAAAATATAACACATATAAATAACACAAATAATAAACCGCAGATCATTAAAACCACTATAGATAATATTTTATTATACAATATGGTGTATTTGGTCCGCTGGTCATATTATTTATGCAGTTTATATATAATATAAAATTATTACATAAAAGACTTAAGTATTAATTTTGATTAAAAACCACATCTTAATTTGAAGTAGTTATTTTCTATAGATTAAAATATAAATTTAACACAGAAATATGAATAAATTTTACGTAAAATTTTGAAGATACTATTCTAGAAATCTAAGAACTAAAAATATTTTCAACAGTAATATTTTTGAAATTAGAAAATTTTTGGTAAAAAACCATGCATAAAAGCGAATAGTTAATCAAATTATTATCACAATTCGTTGGTTTTTTTACCAAAAGTATTAAATTGGTTAGGTGTTAAGTAATTTAAGAAGCGTTCAGTTTTGAAATACGTTATTTGAAATGCTTCGGATAGCTAAACTTTATCATTTATTTAAAAACTATGTTAACTATTTAAAATTTAAAATTTAAACAGCTTCTTTTCAGTATCGCTTTTATATCTTTAATCAGACAATCAAAATCAAAGGCCATACATGTTGAAAATACATATTATTGTTGAATAATTTGTTGAATCCTATTTCCGAAACTCTTTTTTAAATTGATTTGACTTTATTTCAATTAATGTCCTTAAATATTACGTTGTTTCAGTTTAAGTTACATAAATTAATAAATTTCAATCATTTTAAAAATTTATATTGGTAACAATCGGTCACTTGGAATTCTTAACTGCCTTAACTTCTGCTATTGAATTCTAAAAACAAAATTGAAAAAGCTATTAAAATTGAATAAATTCAAAAATAAATTTTTATAAATACACTACTATCGTTCTTATAGTCATGCACAACGTTATTATAGAGATTTAATTATAATTGTTTTCAATTAAAGTATACTTTACTTAAATGATTTAAGTGGAATAATTTCGAATACATTTAAAACCCTCAATAATATGGTGTGAAAAGCTTGTTCAACTGTTTAATAAACTCAGAAAAATAAAATATTTATTCTAAATATTATACTTTAAAAATTTAGTACGTAATTTTTAATTATTTAAATTTATGCTTAATTTTTGACTTAATATTATGATAAACAACCTTTGATATTTGAATCTGTGTATTAGAATTGTAAATTTTCGATAAAACTACAACCGTCATATAGTGTCATTTTAGTTAGTTTATGTAAATTTCGGGTAGGTAAAAAATGCGCTTTTACTTTTAAGAACTCTGAAAACTAGTTTAGGTATATGAATAAAGAGATTCTTTAATTCTCTAATGTTCCCTTATACATAATTTGTGAACCAAAAATTTTATACTTAAAAACTATTGAAACTGAAGGATATATTCCTTCACACAATTCAGTAACAAATTATAATTTCTTCTATATCCTTTTCAGTTTCATGTTTTGTCTTGCCTTTTTTCAAATTGCATGAATGTCCTTTTGCAATTTTGTATCTGTTATACAATCTTTTGTGAATACAACGTTAACTTTTCATGTTTTCAAAATAAAAAAAGCCAAAGTTAATTTTTTTTACCAATAAAGAACCGGAACCACTCTAATAATGGTTTAAATTAACCAAAGAAATATTGCCTATATATACTTTAAAACAAAAATCAAACAAGCTGTAATTTATAATGTTTTAGTGTGAATTCATATATATATATATATATATATATCGATGATATTCTAATACACGTACATTCAGCAAAAGTTAAACATAAAAGTGAATATTTACAGTCCATTCTATACCTCGTAATATGTACGAGTATATATGTAATTGTTTTTGGTTTTCCTTTATTGAGGATTGATTCTTTTTTCTTTCGACATATTTGGCACTAAAATTTGTGGTATTCTGGGATTTTTGGGATTTCAAGAATTATGTAGGAAAAAAACAATAATTTTAAGAAAAATCAATCACGCTAATAATGAAAAATATTTTTTTCAATAACTCATAAAGTAAAATAAAGTCAATAAACTTTGTATAGTCGAGTCAAAAGTTCTATATTTTTGGCTATGAGAAGAATGAAACCATATATCAAAAGATTTTACGTACCCATAAAGGAGTTTTATAAAACTTATTTTCTTTATGCAACTAAAACTTAAATAAAGGCGTTCAATAACATTATAAAGAGGAAATTTAGAAGGAATGGAATAAATTTTAAGATCCGATATTCGATTGCATGAATTTTATATTCATTACCTTTTTACCTACTTAAAGCATATCTACACACTTTCTATAAAAAATTAAGAATATTGAATCTTTATTTAGAAAAGTACCGGACAATATTTGTTGCAAAAAATTTAAAAGGTTGCAAAATATTGAAAAAGTTGCAACAAATTTCCTTTCACTTCGATTATTACCATACATTTAGTATTTTCTTACCGTTATCGCTTCGTATCTGGTTATTACTCATCAAGTATCCATGAGCCGTTGGAAATTCAATGGATTGATAATGAGTATTAATTTAAAATTTGTATGTTATCTTCCTCATCAATTATGAAAGATAAATAATTGTAAATTTCCAAAGCATCTTTGATAGTTTGCTATGACTTTTATAGAGCATAACATATTCAATAGAACATTGTAAGCAAAATTTATTCACGATATTTCACACGAGTTCTTGGATAATATAGCATTAATTTCATGATGAATTGATCTGTATTTTGCATTTCAGTGAAACAGGGCCCAAAATTACGTTAGAATCACGGTTCATTATTTTTTTATTCCATTATTATACTGACTTCCAATATCACACAATTTTGCTATATTTATATCAAATTTGTTATCTGTTTTGTTCAACCTAAAAAAAAAGTGCCAAATTATTGACGTTTACTATCTTTTGTTAAATATAAAAGTAAAAAATGTAATCATTAATTTTCAACCTAAACCACTAAAAATATTTTCAAATCATGCAAATCTGGATTATTTAATATCACTTTATAGAATTTTATAAAATATTTAATGCAATAGATGAGCTAGAAAAATTTTTAACAATTACAAGTGTTTCATCTAAACAGAATACACAGTTTTAAATTTTTTTTCCAATATCTTTGAGTTAGTCACAATTAATTAGTCTTATTACTACTATGATTCGTTCAATAAGTTCGACCATACGTCTTTCAATCTTTGAGTTTCTTCCTTTTCATCTACTCGCATCTTTAAATTGTAGTAAAAAGTATCAAAAAACACAAAACTATAGTAAAATTTTAAAGAATATGTAATTGAAAACTAAAACTAAAGAAAATCTTTTAATGTTCTTGAAATTATTTTATTTTTTCTCTTATTTCATTTTAATTTTATTTAGAATAATAAAATACAAAAGAAAAACAATGAAAATTTTCTTGAAAGGTGAAAAATGAGTTATTTAAGTTGTTCTTTCCAACATTGAAACTCACTTGATGGTAATTTTTGTAAGGAAATAAAAATTACAGAAAAAAATTTTTTTACTTTGCTATTTTTAAGTTTTTTCTTTTTAAAAATACCGTCATTGTTTAAAATTAATTAAAATATCTTTAATTTCCTTGCTATTTCTATTTTGCTTTTGAATTAACTTGAAAGTATCCTGTTTTTAGATCAAATATTATTTTTCTTAACTTAAGTAAGTTTTTCAAAGTATTAAAAATTTGTAATTATGTACAAAAAAGGTTTATTAAGAAAAAATCATTTTTTTTTAATAAACAAATGTTAAATGTCATTAAAAAATTTGAAAAAAAAGCTGATGAAAATGAAAAAGCGAAATGATGACTTCAAAAGATTGTTTTAATAATATTTCAATTTTAGTATAGTATCGTCTTTGTAATACTGACGAATTAACGCAATTATTTCAGAATATTACATTTTATTACTTAAGTAAAGTATTCTAAATTGAATTTTATAATATTTCTGAGCAACTGCTTTATAATTTATATGATCTAGATTACCTTGTAGGTAAAACAAATAAGAAAGTATATATCAAAGACTAATGTTTTAATAAATTTATATATAATAATTTTTAATATTAAAAAATAATAAGTGATGTATATTTTCTAGAGTTCCAATCTTGATATATTGCAAGATTTTTGAAAGCAGAACGCGATTCTAATATAAAGTTCTCCATAATGTTATCACACATTTTACCAATATTTTCCTGTTTAACATCTTAAAATAGATAAGTAATTATAAAAATTTTAATACAAATTTGATTTTATCACTTCAAATTTTCAATTAGTTTAAGAGACTACCAAATTCTATTTAAGTTTTGTAACATTAAACTTGATAATATGTTTTTACGGCAAAGTTCTTAAAAAATTTATGGTATTAATTCTTAAATATAAAATAAAATTTTTCTTTTTATAGTAATTTTATGCACCACCTTCTCCTCTCATCCACCTAATTATTTCCTTTTCACTACAATTTGTTGACACATATATTTTTCTTTATTCATTATTAATGTATTCGTCTGGCTGGACCTTTCAAATTTAATATCGTTCAGTAAATATTTTAATACATAATATATACTTGATTTTATTTATGTCCTTTTTTATTATGAATTTCAGTTATTTTGGTTTTCTTTTTGATATAACATTTAAATAAAATTAATTTATATGTTAAAAAGAGAAAATCAAAATTAAAATAAATTTAATCGAATATCAAAGAATAAAAACAAATTGTAATAAATAAAGAAAAATTAAATTCTTAGAAATATATTTTTCTTTTATTCAAAATAATTTTTGTATTCAGATAGTAACAAATTTTCGTTTATTGAATTTTATTATATGTACGTACAGTAATAATATTTTTGTATCCTATGCATAATGTTATTTTAAGACGGTCATTGAAATATTTTTACGATATTATGTTTTTTTTTCTGTTTAGCTACTATAGAGCGCACATAATTTATAATAATTGAATAAATATTAATAGTATATATAAAAAATTTATTTTATGTTTTATGAAGGACAACATATTTTTGACCATATTCCTGTTTTTTTTTTATTAACTTTTATTAAGTTAGTCAATAGGAACAAATAAGGATAAAAGGAGTCAATAAAAAATATATTATAATAAAAGCTATGAGAATATAAAAAAAATTCATTAGAATTGGTAATTTTAATGTTTTTCTTAAGGGTATCTCTATAAATTATAATTTAGTGTATAGGTATATGAATACAAACGTACATAGATATAATATATTTTAATGCTTTAATAAATTCTCAAGTATTTACGATAAATTAAAATGATCTAATTACTATAATTTCGTACGTTACAATTTTAGTAGTTTTTACATTCTTTTAGTTCTTCAATAATTACTTTTCAATTATTCTTAAAACATATCTGCACTTTCGTTCTATTATAGCAATATTATTCAGGAGAGGAATGAATACCACACTTCAAAGAGGAAAAAAAACTATACTACTAATTACAATATTACAAATGCTGATAAAAATATTCGTTTATAAGCTTGTCTTACACTGTTTCTCATTTAAATCTTCAATTTCTCGAAGCTTTTATAAATTATTTCCTCAGGAAAAAATCTGTAATTAAATTGAGAGGACGAGATATTATATATCGATAAATTTATATATTATGTTAAATGAATCAAAAATTAAGAATAAAAATGAAAAATTAGTCCTAATAGAGGTACTTAAGAGTCATTACTCTTTCATTAAGAAAGCTACTTAATTCCACAAATTTGCAGTCTGTACGCAATTGAAGTGTCACTGTTCCCAAATATTTTTGCATTGGTGTTTCAATAGCAATTTACATGTAAGTTCGAAACTCATTTTGCAACCTTAAGCATTAGTCATCTAATAATATTAAATTGTTTAATAAATCATTTAAATACAAACATAATATTTATTTTGCACAATATTCATCTTTCCCACACATAAATTTTTGATTGTGATTTAAATGGGCAATTGCTGTTAAAGATAATTTAATAATCTTTGATCATAGTTCAAAAAATATCCTTTAAAATATATACTTAATTTCCATTTTTATTTTTATTAGTGAAAAATATGTTGTTGAACTTGAACATTTTAATACTACATATATATATAATTGAGAAAATATACAGAGCTGAAAAATAAAAATGAAGCCATTGTCATATTAATAAATATTAAAATTATACGGTTTTCTTTATATAATAAATTATTTATTCAGTCCCAAGATGGGATCAAAACTAATTAAAAACCGTCTTCTTCTTTTTGTGCTCTTTGTATCTTTTGTATTAATTAACACATTTTACTACCTTAATGTTATTAAAATATTTTTAATACAAAGTAAGTTTTTTGAAAGACATAAAAGCTTAAGATTATATTAAATATAAAAAAGTAACCATTTTAAGAATATTTTTAGTAGAAAGAAGCCTTCTTCTATTTTTTAAAAAATGTAGAGTAATATGTGTTGTTTTTGGAAATTTTAATTGTAATTTGTGTTATTTATGACTGTAAGAGTGTATTTATGTAACAAACATTATAAAAAATTTCAGTAATTTCCAATTTAAAACCTGACTCGCAATTTTAAGTAGGTCCGCGAAACATTAAATTATTTTTTAGATAATTAGATAATTTAGATAATTAGATAATTATTTATTAGATAATTTATTAGATAGTTTAGAAGATGTATCCCACTGGTTCGAAGTCAAAAAGTGAATTTAAAAAACAAGATAGTATGAGGATATCTCAAATTAATGTAAAGTTTCAAAGCTGTGTACAAATAATGAAGACAACAAATATTTATTAAGAATTTATTCTCTACATTATTTTTAATCACAAACATAAATAAAGAATTATTATGTTTTAAAGATTTCTGAGGAATAATTTAATTAAAATACATTGTTAATGCATTTTAATTATAATAATTTAAATTTTACCAAACATTATAGGTAGATACTTTTTATACTGTAGCATAAAGTTCTTAATAAATTTTAAAATTCAAAATTTCTTATATATGTATATTATAGCATACATGGAGGAAATGGCACTATTAATTCAATTATAACGGAAATATATTTTAACGGAAGTATAATTTGCATGTAATTAATCCTTTATGTCAGATGCATTGAATTATAAAAATGTATAAATATTAATATATATAAAGGATACGTATATTAATACCAGGAATGTATAATTATGTACCTACATACATAAAACTACATATATGTTGCAAATACTTTACTATTTGACAAAATTATGATTGATGGTGGTAGTATATCTATAAATTTACATAGATATACGTATATACATATATATTTCTTGTTATTTAATAATATTTAGTAATATTTTAAGAGAAATTATAATATAATTTTAGTAAGAATGACATTTTTTAAGTCAATGTAATTAAATTAAAATTTATTACTATAGATGCAGCATATGGAGAATGTAAATGAAAAAGGATAAATTGAGAAAGCACGATAAAAACGTTTCTGTTGGGAATTTCAATGTTTGTTTTGTAGAATACAGGTAAGTATTCCTAGAAGTTCTGAAGGAGTGAGGAAGGGGAGAAATTCCTGTACATTCTTGTATTGGGATCTTCTTATTAGTGAAACTTAATTGATTAAAAAAAGATAATATGAATACTCTTAGAACTCAATCTTTCAAATACGAAAAACGGATACATTTTAGTGTTTTTCTTGTACAGCACCCGATACTCCAACTTCGTGCATATTTCGAGCGATATTCAAAGACTCGGTAACTAGTATTTTAATTCAATCATAGTACCATGATTTTTCCTGATCTAAGCTATTGTAGCAGGAATAGAGAAATTTCTTAATCAATTAAATAATAAGTTTGTAAGACCATTCTCTAAGAATCAAGATTGAATTTTTGTTTCATATCATCTGCATCTGTCCTTCGGTCAACTTCCTAACAAAATGACAAAGCCGAAAAATATTTGATACTTAGTCTCTCAACCTTAAAATAAATTTTTAAATAATTAAAAAAATGAGAATCAAATTTCTATTTAAACAATTAAAAATTCAAAAGAATTTTAAACAATTTTTTTAAATCAATTTTTTAAATCCTAACATAAATTCAAAAAGTTTTCATTTGGTCTCCTCTAATCTCTATCCAAAATTTTAACTGAATTTAATCTTAATTACAATTTCAATATGGTATTAATAAAATATTCAATTTATTTGCCCAAACATTCATATATCCTTGAAAAAAAATTTCGTTATATCCTTTAATTAAAAAAAATTCAGAAAAAAAGATAAAGAAAAGCAAACAAAACACAACCTCTTCATTTATTAATATTTTGTTAAAGTTTTGCGTTTAATCACACACAAAAAAACAAATAAGAAAAGCAAGAAAAAAATGAAAAAATTTTAAACATTTTCCATTTTTGTTTCTATGACCCTCAAAATGACAGCATAACTAACCAAAAGTTTCCATTTTTTTTTTGGTTTTGGATTTAAAGTTGAAGAGAGAAGGAAAACTCTTTAAAAATTTTTTTAGAGTCACGGAGAAAGTTGAAGAAAGTTTAATGTCATGTAATGCTTACTAAAAAAAAATATGTAGGCAACCTTTGTTTCATGATACGCTAAAAAAAAGAAAAGCAAGCAGGAAAAAAAAAAGCAGTATCAACAAAAATGAGAAGGGATCAAAAAAAGTAACACTGATTTAACGATAATTTCCTAAACTCTTCTAGAATTATATTCATTAAGTTTATATTCTTACTTGTACACACTTTTAAAATTAAAGGCAAAATAAAAAACTGAAAAAAAATAGTAAAAACGAAACACAAAATGTAGGGATATAGAATTTTTGGGTAGTGTATTCAACCTTAATAACCTAAAAGGACAAGGACGAAAAAGGCAATAATATAATAAAGAACACAAAAAAGAAAGAAGGAAAACAATGGAAGGAATTAAAGAAAACCAACATCCTAATTATATACATAAGGCTTGAATTTGTCAGAAATAATTTGGTTTAAATTTTCTTCATATTTACTCGCTAAAAATATTAATAAAAAAGTGTATTATAAAGTTCCTTGACTAATAATTTAACTAAAAAAATTTTAGTGCTTATTGTAACACGGAACAATTTCAAATAAGTTGTAAATAGTATTAAACTGTTTAAAACATAAATTTCAGTCAGTTCCAAACTGCAACATTAAAAAATGTTTTATGAATTCCAAACTGTTTGTCAAGTCACCCACTGGATTTTTGAAAAAAAATTCTTATTCTATTCATAGACTCCTACTATCGACCAGGTCAACTTCAATTTAATTATATTCTGAACTAAAATTTTCAAGATCTTTTTACATGGAAATATACAAACAAAAAAATGACTATATTGCAAGAAAAAACAATTTTATCCTGATCTCAGTTCGAGAGTCAGTTTTTTTTCATGAAATATATGAGATATTTATTTGTATTTTATACACACATACAGTCACAGTACAGTACAGCACAACATAGACAAATATCCCTTTTTTCCTTTTCTTTTAAAAAGCTTAAATTTTTCAAAAAATTTTCTTATCCTTTGTTTTTGTTTTTAATTTTTATCTATTCAAAAACATTTCAGAGCAGAAAAAACAGGAAAAAATATAAAAAAATAGAGAATTAAAACGGTTCTTATATTTTTCTGTTCTTTTTTTTTTACCGACCGTATTGTGTAAACAATAGGTAGGTTATGTGATGGCAACAAATTTTGCATATCGAGTTTTCGGTGGGAACGTACTTCTCCATAGTAGGGAAGTGTAAATAAACTATTTTTAGCAACCTGTCGGTCTGTCGGTCTGTCGGTCTGTCGGTCTGTCGGTCTGTGTGTGCACGCGTGTATCTCAAGTTCGGCTGAACCGATTTTGATGAAATTTTATATGTAAGTTTGTTTCCACCATGGCACGGATCGATCAACTTTTGGTGTATATCAGGCCTCGGGAACTGCACTTTTTAGCGGGCCGATTTTACATTTTTCACCATTTTGAAGAAAGTATTCAACCGATTTGCTTGAAATTTCATATATAAGCTTTGCTCGATCATACGCAAAAATTCCTAACTTTTGGAAGAAATCAGGCATCGGCAACTGGGCGTTTACTACGGGCCAAATATACATTTTTGTGTATATAAAGAGAAATAATCAATCGATTTCATTGAAATTTAATATATGAATTCCTCATATTAAAGCAATGAACATATAACTTTTTTGGAAAGATCAGGGCTCGAGAACTGATTTGCGGGCCGATTTTACATTTTTCACCATATCCACAGAACAAATTGATGGAATTTCTTGAAATTTGATATTTGAGTTCTGGTTGTTACCGAAACTAACTGGCGAGCATTTCAGGGAATTCGGGTAGCACAAAGCGAATCTCTACTAAAAGCCAAATTTACATTTTTTTAAGTATGTTAACTATAAGCTTACTAATGTCCTAAAAATTGGAAAGAAGTATTTAACAGACATTTTTATAATACTCTGTAACACTTTCATTTAACTAGACAATATACAATGCGGTCGGTTATGTGCTGACCACATCAGATTTTTTTTTTTTGTGTTTGATGAGATTTTTCTTCTCATTTAAGTACCATCACAGGAACTTATGTTGTGTGTATTGTGAATGTGTGTTACTCTTGATTATTATTATGTATTATTTTTATTAAGTACGCATACATGTATGTATGTATGTTTTAACAAGGATATAACTTCATTCAAAATTTAAAAAAGAATATTTAGTTAAATACTTTTATGGGTTGTTAAGGTCACCATGACTAATGGGCTTAAAAGATTATTATTATGTTGTTTTTTGTTTTGATGATTAAAAAAGAGTAAATGAGATAGATAATTTTTCATATGTGTGTGTTGGAAAGGGAAAGCAAGCAAAAAAAAATAATGAGAATATTTTAAAGTATTTTAAGTTTTTTTCTTTTCCTTTTCATTCATTTTAAAACATTTTAATGAGAAAAAACAAAGAAAAAGAACAAAAATCTATTCCATTCTATTTCACTATTTATTACTCACTTGGATTTCTATTTATGCATATAAAATATTAACACACATTAGTTCTAAAGGTACCGATTATAAATTATCCTTGCTCATATATCCTTTTTTTATTTTTGAATAACCTTTCAGTAAATATTTTGGTATACCTAAAAGAAACTGCCTGTTATACAATTTTTTTTTTAATTTTTTTCATTTTCGGGGTAATAATAAAAACGCGCCAAATTTTATTTAAAGCAAAAAATGTTGTTGCTCCATTTATACCTGTACGAACGTATACCGAGTAAATACAATCGAATACAAACTACAGGTGCAAAACCATGTAGACAATTTATTTCATTTCTTGTACAACCAAACCAGCGTAATTCAAGTCTTAGTCTGTCTCATAGTCAGCTATAGCATATTTGTTCGTCCATAGGATAGCAAATTCGTACGGGTATCACAAAGTTTACATGATCAAGTCTATTTTTGCTCGTTTTTTTATTTTTTTTTTGAAAAAATTTCCCAATTATGGAAACATAATGTTTTTCTTTACTTTTCATCTTTCATTTTCTATGAAAAAAATATTTAACAATAAAAACTTAAATTATACATAAAACATAAGTACTTAATTACAATGAGAGGCTATAGTTTACCATTTTAACAAGGCTTATTATCAAAGCTTAAGTAATAATACAGTCTGTAATCTGCTACCATAAGAATATAAATTCATAATATCGAATTTTTTTTTAAAATATGTATGTATATAACAGAAACTTCCGTCAATACGCAAAAATTCCATTGATGTTTATAAATATTTCGTACGCCTATATAAATTCGTACGGTATTTATAAATATTTCGTAAATACATATTTCAAACCTAACCAATAATTGCTTTACAATAGTTGATTTACAAAAGTGATAAAGAGCTTTTTATGATATTAATTTAAATGACCAAGTCACATTAAATAATCAATTAATCAGTTATTGTCTATTTTTAGCTTGAAAGTAAAAAATCTAACATTATAATTCCATATTAATTTGGTTTCATATTCAAATTAGTTCACTTTATTTTTTTATTATTTGAACTCTTGCACACTTAGGTATATACTAAGAGTTTCATTTGAATTCAAGTGTCTAGACCAATATTTCATAGAAACCATCAATCACTCAGGTTATTTCTAATGCAAGAATGTTATATAAAATGTCTCGATGAATTCTCATTCAAATAAATCCTAAATAATTATAAACTTATCCTAAATAATATTGTGAATATATTATTATAAGACTTATGTGAATATAGAGCCGCTTATTTTATTTTTATATCAATTTATAAAATATAATAAAAAAAATATCCTTCTTTTTGCCTATCCGACACACAGACGTTTTACTGGAAACTTACGTAACAAAGGAAATTTTATTATTATTTTGAATTTTTTCGGAATATCCTTTTGCAATACCCTTAGATTAAAATTAAATTTACTTTAAATTTTTTTTCATCTTTAAAAGCATAAACTGCTTATTTGTTGGAAATTTCAATTCTAAAAGAAGATCGAAAAAAAATTAAAAAATAATTAAAAAATTAAGCAAAAATATTGAGAAAAATATAATTTTTCATAAAATAATAAATGAGACTTGAAAAGTTCATTCGTTTCATTGCAAATTAAACTGTGAATAGACTAAATTAATTTTTCTTAAAAATTTGAAAAAATCTGTTTAAAAATTATAAGGAATGAAACGATTAGTTAATCACAGTTTGACAATAAACCCACAGACATAAATTTTACGAAACGGATTCTGACAAATGTTAATTATACGAGTGCACAGATCGAATAAGCAACTGATATAAGAGCTGTGATTAGAAAAAGTATAAATAGCATTTGCGAAATTTTGAAAATTCTTAAATTATATAGCAAATACAGAAGGCAAATAGACTATAAATTTTTAAGAATTTTAAAAAATAAAATGCAAGTTAGAACAACGAGTATACAAAACAATAAAATAAATAAATTTAATAAGAGTAATAAATAAAGGAAATGTTGAAATATTTATGGTCTTGTAAACACTGCAATGCAGTTTAAAACCGAAAATGACATTGGATTATATAAATAAAAAAATTGCAAAAGCAAATAATTCCAATTTCAACACTTTGTTTTTAATTTGAGGTTTTTTTTTATTTTTTTTTGTTGACGGAAAAACTGTATAGAGAATTTCCCATTAAAAATTTATTTTTTAATTGTTCAGTTTTTTTTTTTCTTTTTGTTGGTAAAGCAGAACAATCTATTCTTAAATTTCTTAATAAAACCAAGAGTTGTTAACTGTGCATTGGATTTTGCAGTATTACCTAATTCGTACTGAATCAGAACTATTTTACAGAATAATTAGTGCCTACAAAGTCGATATCTGAGTACATTAGGTAGCCATTAATTATCTAAATCTAAGCCAATTCTAGAAAATTTTTTAAACAATATTGCAAATTAGGTACTATGGGTTTCAATCGTGTGCCTGTTGTAACATAAATTGGCTTTCAAAAGTAAAATTTGTTCTGCTAAAATTCCAAAAACTCATCTCTCGTTATAGGAGATTTTCCACACAATCGAAATTATATGTGTGGAAAATCAAAACATAAAAAACAAGCAATAAGAATGAGGAAAAATTGAAAAAAAAAGGATTTTATCAAAAAATATTTTAAATTTTTTACTGTTCAAAAATACAAAAAGAAGAAATACAATAAAATAAATAAATATTCAGAATAATTTCATTGTTTGGCTGTAAAAAATGACGCAGGAACCAAATAATAGCATTAAAGAATTTGCAAAATAGTTCATGTAACTAGAAAAAATTAAATATAGCAAAACAAGAAAAAAAAATTATACAATGAAAATACTTTACTCTTCAAAACTTAGAGTTTTCATTTTTACTCTTTATAATTTTACGAATTCTAACACATGGTACTACCGACGTCATGGAATATTTTCCATTTTTATATTTATTCTTTTTAATATTCTACTACTCTAGGATAAGATAGGTCGTATGCTCGTATAAGAAGTATGGTGCAACTTCAACTTCCACCTAAGGTTTCAGTGAGCAGATTAGCTGACAAAAATAAGATTTTGATGAAATGATGAAAGAAAAATGAGAAATAGACACCGAAATGAGAAGTCAACATATTTTTTGCGGTGGACTTTTGCGGAAAAAAAATCATCATTTATGATGCCAGATCATTTTAACATAGTATGTTATATAATTTGTTTAAATCTTCCAAATTCAATAACATACAACTTCTAGAATTTTTAGAAACATATCCTCGATATGTTTGTGTAAACCTATGGAATGGTTGTTACTTGGTAATTTTTCGCTTTATTTTTCATTTTGGTTATTTTTGCCAAAAATAAATTAAAAATTTAGAACATTGCGTTTTATTACACACTTAATGTCGTCGGCAAAATTTTTGTGTTTTTATACTTTTTTTTTTTTGATGTTTTTATTCCTTTTAATTTCAGCATTTATTTTATTTCGTTTTTACTTGATTGTTTTGTTTTTACATTTTCTTTTTTAAAATTATTTTATTTTCTTATTTTCTCTTTCTCGTAGTTTTTTCCATTGTAAAATAATTGAGATTTCATTTTTAATTTTTTTGTTTTCTTCTAATTGCCGCACTTCTAATTAGACGACCATATATCCTTTTATATCATATTAAACACATTAATGTCTCAGTAAGTGTTAATCAATTAAAATGTTATAATATTTGTAAATGTATAGCAATTAAAAATAGTTTAATTGCAATATTTCATTAAATTTTAAATTCAAATTGTTTAATAGCAAGAATTTTTGACTCGAGTGTTTTGAACTGTTAAGTGTGGATAAAAATGCACAAAAAAAATTAAGTATTTGACAAGAGAATGGAAGTAAAACTGAATTTTAATATTTCCAATTTTAATATTGAAGTTTTAATATTTAAATTATGCAAAATTAGAATACCTAAATGCAAAACTTGTCAATTTTCTTATTATGTTGTTTTTGAAGGAGAATTTAAATTACAATCTCATATTAATATTGCAATTCAATATTAAATTTTTTGTATAATTCAAGGCTGAATCGAATATTTCTAATTATATTAATATTATAAGTACTGACAATATTATATGAATATCTAGGGTATGTCTCTTCAATATAAGAGCGTTTATTAATAATGAGTTTATTACTGCAAAAGAAGCCCCAAAAATCTAATACAAAAGTGTTATAACAATATGTGTCGTTCAATATTCCTCATACTTACATTATATATTACACTAAAATATTTTATGTGTTACAGTTAAAATGAAAAGAAACTACCCTAATAATAAGGATTGTCTAAGAAAAATACTAAAGGAAGTAACTTTTTTAACCCATTTTATTTTTTTTTGTATATAAAATAAAAATATACGAGCAATTTGGAAAAATGGGTGAAACAAAATGAATTTGGGAATTGAATTTAAAACAGCATACAGTGGATTGGTACACAACACACCACATATGGAAAAGTATTGTAGGAAAATTACAAAAAAAATTATTTTTTGTATATGTTTGTAATATTTATATATTATTTTTGAGACTATTAATTCAGTCATTTGTTTACATTTACCTTTATTAATACACAACGTAAGGTAAAACAAAAAGTAATAACAGATTGTTTCAAAATTCATAACAGTACAAGTTGCTTAGGTATTTCTCAAGTATAATTTGAAATACTTGCGAATAAAGATCTTTCATCATATACCAAATGTTTATATTACTAATTTTACACAAACAAGATCCAAAAATACACATTGAAGCAAAAAGCGATTCAGTAACTGTGACTCCTAAAAAGCAGTGTAAAAGATTTTCGTTGTTGTAAAACTGTATTTAGCTGGTATTTAAACTGTATTAAAACTTTTTATACTGCGTTTTGGAAATCACGGTTACTTACAAAAATTCTAGTAATTAACACATAATTTGTACACATAAATTTGTTCTTTATTAATATTTTTAGCATTCTCGTATTCCAGTTTTAATAATAACACTGTCACAAATGTGGCACTGAATTATCCTAGTAAAAATTTTTAAATTTGTTTGAGGTAAAAAAGTTTTCCAAACTTAATATTGTTTGAGGCTATCTAAAAAATCGAAATAAAATTATTCAGTATTGAGATGTAATGGAAAATTTTCTTAATTTTACCAAAAGAAAACCAAAAATTGAATATAAATATGTAGCCATTTCAATACTTTTTCTTGATGCATCCAATTCTTCGGAAAATTTTGAAAAGTATTATCATTTCATATACGTATGTATATAGATACAAATTATTATGCCTTAGACAAATAGTATAGCCTAAAGCCGAATACCCTTAATACTAAACTTGCTGAGCATCTTGTAAAGAATATACGCGTGTGCATATTAGAGGATATTTTACAGGAAAAGAAAAAATGATATCTGAATAACAAAGAAGATAAGTGTTAAAAACAACACTAAAGAGTGCAAAATACTTGAAAAATAAAAAGAATAAAACAAACCGTTATAACACAATAGTTAAAAATGAAACGAAGAATGAAAATTGTTTTATAGCACGATTTTTTTTTTTTTGTAGAAGAACACATATATTGGTACAAAAAAGCACCAAGAGAGAACTGAGAATATATACATAAGTATATATAACAAGTATCCTTTTCTAAGGACTTTGAAGCAATTTTCTTTCATTAGTGTTATATAAAAAATTTTAACAAAATGTCATTTCTTTAAACATAACACATACCTTTAGTTACATTTTATTTTTTTTTATAGTATAAAATGTACAATTAATGTACATTTATATTTTATGTTTATATTGTTATAACCATATAGAGTTACAATAAAAATGTGCAGTTATCGTTACATTTACCTTTTTTAATATCCCCAAAAGCAATTCTCTTTCTATCGTTTTCTCTTTATTTTTTTCTTGAAAAAAAATTAAAAATGGTAATTCTATTGAAACGTGAATTGTTAAAGAAAATTTCATTTTCAATTCAAGTTAATTGGCATGAAACTGTAAAAACAACAGGAAAAAGAGAGCATGGAGTACAAAAACAAAAACTCTGGCTAAATACGAGCATACAATAATAAGAATATGAATGAAAGTGAAATACTATACAAGGAGGTACACATAAATAAATAATTATATCGACATTACAATACCTATGCTATGTTATTGTATAATATTATGAGTAAAATATAACAAATTATAAATGAAAAATAAAAAGAGATTAAGAATACAGTACACTGTAAAGTACAGTTAGGAAGGAAGTAAGAGATGAGAGTAAAACTAAACGTAATAATATCATAAAAGAATATGTGACTTGTTTTAAAATGTAGAAAGAAGAAATATCATAATACTGTTAAAAAGTAGTCGTAGTATTGTAATAATAATGCAAGCAATATAATACAATTGGTTGTTAAAATATTATTGTGTAGGAGTATTTAAGTATCTACTGACATGTACAAAAGTTTAAAATTTAACTAGAAGTAACATGCATGTAAATTCATGACTTATTTTAAAGAATATTGTATGAAAAGTAAGTATGAATTACTTTTGTACTTTCTATTGTATTAATATGTAAAATGAACTAAATTTTAGGAAGTTAACACTTATAATTTGATGATTGTATAAAGACTTTTATAATTTATTAAAGTTAACAAAAAAAAACTAAAATTTAAAAAAGGGAAAATTGAGATCAAATTTTTTTTTGAAAAGTTTTTTCGTATTGTATATTGCGCATAAAATAATAAATAAAGTTTTAATGGAATAATATTTTCATAATGGTGCTAACTTGTATGACAAAAACGGTGAAAATATAATGACTATTTAACAAATACTTCTGTCGAATACCACATCTTGAGCCCGACTCCTAGCGCCTAACTGGAAGTTATCAGAATAGAGTATTAACAATATTAAGTAATTTAAAAAGGCTGTCATAAATTTCTATACAGAACAAAATTTAAATGTGGCCGTATATTTTCTCACGAAATTCAAAATAATAAAAAAAAAAAAGGAACTTTTAAAACCATTCGGAAAAACTTGATCACTCATTCTGTACACATTTAATCACAAAGGAAATCATCGATTGAAATATTTAACAAGCTTCAACTATTTTATCTTGTCCTTCAAACTCATCAACTTCGAGACTCATCGATCCGCATAAATGTTTAGATCTAATATTCTTCTTGAAGTGGTACATCAATACATGGAGTGATAAAAATATGACAAAGTAAATACGTTTTATTTATAGCATCCAATCTATTTGCTAAAATACACAACAGTATTCCAATTTAAACTATTTCCCGAAAGATATTACTAAGTAAAAGTTCTAGAAATATCAAGTTATAGAATTTCTATATTTTAACACCAAATATTTTAATTTTTTTTAAGGAATGGCAAAAACCAATGCAATTTCATTTACTTATTTCATTAGAAAATGTTATACTATAACACATTCCCAACAGAATCTTATAAAAGATGTAAACAATGGTATATTATTTTTTGATTTTGGTCATAATTCTTTGAAATTTTTGTTTCATATTACTAGAAAAAGTTTGTTTTAGGGAAACTTACATTACAGTTGCTTGAGAACTACAGTGATTACATCAATTTGTTTAATAAATTTTGTAAGAGATTAAGATAATATGAGAAACAATCTTACTTCTATAATTATTATAATGCTTCTTATGATTAAATTAATATTATAAGTTTTTTGACAAATAATTATAAAACTAATGATCGTTTTAATAGATTCTGGATTATACGAGTATACAAAATGGAAATGTTGGACTGATTGTTGTACTCATTTAATACTTAAGGGTAATAATTGAAGTACTATTCCTTAATACTTAATTTTTTCTTAAAATACATTTAACGATTATACCTTTAAAATCTTTTGGTTAATAAAAATTTCTCATTCTCTCCAACTATATACGTCTTCATCCTTGTTTCCTAAAAATTTTAATAAGATAAACGCCAGATTGATATTAAATGTTTAATTTTTCCATTACTTCAAATGAAAATTTTAACCTAAAAAGAAAAAAGACTAAATAAGTAAAAATGATAATAACATCCTTCAAAATTTTATGAACAAAAAAGAGCAAAAAAATTGGATAAAATGCAAAAAAGAGAAAAAAAGTAAGGAGCAAACAAAATGACTGGAAACAAACGAAAATTTTTAACATTAGTTAAAAGTTTTTCAACAGCGCAAAAATTTTTTAAAAAGGACGAGTTCCTTTTTAATTTTCTCGTTTTTTTTTCTTTTTTCTTCATATCTTTCTTTTTATATATTTTTTGATTTTATTTTTTTTTTAGTTGTTTTGAAGATTTATTTTTTTTGCGGGGAAAAGTGAATGTTGCCAGAAGCTGTGTCATTTATCTTATTTTTAGTGGCAATTAATGTTACACCAACTGTTGAATTTTTGGCAACAATTATTCAAAAAAAATAAAATAAAAGAAAAAAAATTATTTAAGAAAACAAGAGAAAAACTTTTTTAAAGAAAATTTTATTTTTTATTTAATTTTTTTTTGTTCTATTTTTGTTGTTTATTCTTTTCTATCATTTTGTATCTTAAAAAAGTATTTAAGAATAATTTTCAAGCATCTTGTTGATTTCATGCATATGTGCATGAATGATTTTTAAAGATTTTTTTTGGATTTCGTAACTATAGTTTTTTGCTTCTATAAACTATATATTTAATAAAGGATTTTTGAAAATTTTAAAATATAAGTGATTTTCAAAAAGGCAATACTGCAAAGTACTCGTAATAATTGAAAAACGGCAGTACTTCAAAACGTTAACTTGATGATTGTGCAATATAGGTACTTTTAACTATTCTATAAAATCAAAGCATTTCATTTTATTAAACAGCGCTACTCATGCTAATTTCACGCTATATTGCAAAAAAATGTTTATAAACAATTTCGAGTCCGCAGCTATGAAATAAAAATATAACACTTTTCGCTATATATCGCTATTATGCTATGTTAATAATGAGACCTAGATTTTTAAAGTAACAATTAATTCTTTTGTCAACTTATTCTTAATAACTACTAATTGAATGAGTTCGCAGAAAATTGTAATACAATGCTTCTTCTATAATAATCTAAAATAAATTTATCCACTATGAAATTAATACTGTACTTAATGAAAATTACATTATTCCAAGAATATAAAAAAATTTTGAAAACTTTAAAAATTTTAAGAAAATTTACAAATAATTTATTATTGTAAATTTATTATCAGAAGGAAATTCTAAATATTGGTATAACTTGCATGACTCTTAAAATCATTTGGGATATAAAATTATTTAGGATAGTTAAAATATAAGTAAAAAGTTTTAATTAGCAACTTTTAAAAAGAATGAAAATTAATAGATGGCCAAAATTTATATCCGGTTGGAATGCCAATCTATTTCGAAAATGAAGCAAATAAAAATATTGTTTCAAACGATTAATATTGCTTGCCAGATTAAATCGCAAACCTGATATTGTTCAAGCAAAGAAATCTTATTATTATTAGAAATTTATCATTAGGAGTGGCATTCGTATGGACGAGAAGAAAATATTTCTAAAATCTGACCAAAAAACACAAATGATAAGTTTTTAAAACAGCCAAATCATAACCTAAATCTTAATACATGCACATGTTCATATTACTTTTTTACGCATCTTAAAAATTCTCTAAGAAAGTATTAGCTTCGATTAAATTACAGATTAAAACAGGTTTTTTCATGGAGATTTTTTATGATGAAAGAATTTTTTTAATATTTCGCCAATATTGTTTAGTTCTACTTTATTGATACTTGGGATTACAGTCTAGAAATTGATAATTTAAAGTTAAATTTCTCAAAATTTAATAGTAAAAAAAAAATAAAATTAAAAATAGTCAAAATTCTGCACGTTATAAATCTTTTAAATTAATTTCGTTAGACCACAAAACATACAAAATACTCTTAATCTAGTTCTCGGATCCTTGTTTTTCTTCTAAATTTTATAGTAGGAATTCAACTTTCACACAAACATAAATTGTGCATAAATTTTTTTTTTCTAGGATAATACAAAAGTAATATAAAACAGGAATTAACTGTAAATGTGCTAAAAATATAATAAATTTATGCACAATTAACTTAATGTTACTCGGAATTGAAATGAGAAAAATAAAAAGTGAGAAAATAAAACAAAATAATAGAAATTTGTAATAACAAAATAAATTTTCTTTTTTTTTTTGTTTCGAAATCCTATGAATTTATCTTTAAAAAAAACGAAAAACATGGCTTTTTATTTCAATTTCAGTAAGTATACAAACAATACTAAATAAGCAACTTCATATTTTTTGCTATGTATACGCGCTCACCCTAGTTTATAACAGAGTATGTTTATAAAGTGAATTTATGTACACATACATAAGTACTGTAAACACTTAATATCCTGCAAGGATAATGAATCTTCTTCCTCTTACCAAAAATTTTTATATAAAAATAAATACAGTAGAAATATTTTATTTTTAACATTTACTCTTTATAATGTTATAAAAATTATTGTGAGTAAATGAGTTTTAAAATTCTCTCTGAAATCTTGTTGTGAGAAGAAATGTTTTCATACATGCTCCCTCTACAATGAATATTCTTCAACATAACGTTTCTGAATATTCTTCAACACACATATCTTATTTCAACAATCGAAACAAAATCTTAATCTAAACTCAATATCCACAATTTTTGATTGGATCGAAATTAAGAAGTTAATTTTAAAAATGTTTTACTGTACGCGTAATGATTTTTTCAAGTTAAAACCATTTGCTTCACGGTTCGAAACTAAATTTTTCAATGAATATTTTTAATTTTTTTTTTGTACTGCTGATGGCTAGACAAGGAAGTTCTATTAATTATAATATACTATAAGTAAAAATAAATTTGTTTGTATAAGAGTATAAATGTTTGTGTTTTGTAACAATAATTTTTCCTTTCTGCTTTTTGTTGATGAGAAACTTTCGGAAATAAGGAACATTAAATTTTTGTTTTTCCGTTATTTTTAGTTTCGTGTATCACTTTCTCTCTTTGTCACTTTCTGTTCTTGTTTCTTTTCTTTTCTGGTTTTTATTCAAACTGTAACTTCTGTTGCTTTTATATAGTTAATTTATGACAATCAACTGTCACAAGCGGATTAAATTGTAAATTAAAGTGTATAATAATAGAGATTAAGTTTGTTCTTGCGTTAGCACGTTCATTTTTATAATAATAACATAAAAAACAGAAGTTATAAAACAATGCGTGAATATAATATTCAATATAATGAATGAAATGGGCCTATGATTTCAAATTTTCTTTAAAAATGTTATACAAAGTTATAGAATGTTAAATAAAAATAACTTTTTCACAGAAAATATGAATAATTAAACAAGGTTTCCTTAATGCGAATTCGAATTAAAAGTATTGTATGTATGTATTTCAAAATTTTCTGATGTAGATTGAAAAGAGCCTACAGAAAATTATATGTGGATAAAAGTATTTTTATAAAAAATTACCACAGAAATGGTTTTTTTCTCCCCAACTTCACCCCTGGGAGCAGTATTGGGCTGGTGCATGATATCATAAATAACCATACCTTAATTTTCTTAAATCATTGGGTTTTTAACTAGGTGGGTGGGTATTTAATTTTGTTATATAAAGCTGTTGTGAAAATTGAAATTTTAAAAACTCATCATTCTAAAGTTCATTATATAACTAAAAAAAATTGTATAAAACTATTGTACTGATTCAATCTTCATTTTCTTATCGCATTGCAGTGCAATAAATTATTCAAAATAACCACAAAAAAACTAAAAAAAAAAAAAAACAGATAAACTATTTCAAACCTAAAGTTTTCCAAATGCTTTTAATATTATTATAATGTTGTAATCAATTTTTGTATATTTACAAAATGAAAAATTACAAAATTTTTTAGAGAAATATTTGCATTCATTATTTATAAATAAAAACCTTCACATTGATCTTAATCCATTTGGACTTTTATTTTTTACAATTTCCATCCTCCTGTTTTTTTAGTATAGAAAAATTATAAAAATTTTGTAATTTCAATCTTTTCACGTTCCATATTCCAAAATAGTATATTTTCAAGTTTTAAAAAAATATACGAAAGAGTTAAAAATATTGCACTAATTTATTTTTATACAAATATAATCTTAGTCTAAAGTTTTAAGTCTAGAATGATATTTTTTACAGTTCCATTTCTAAAAAGAAAGCCAAAACAAAAATATCAATTTTTCCTTCTTAAGGATAATAATATTTTAATGTAAACCTAAATAATTTACATACATACATTCATAAACACGTCCACAATTCTTTTCTTTTTAACTTCATTTTCTGAATTTCCTCTATCAATTTATTCTCAGGTTGATTTTTCTACAATTTTTTTTCTATTTACCTCATAATTATATATACTAGGACAGATTTCTGGTAGCAATCCTTGTTATTTTTGTTTGTAGTTGAAATATTTTTGCTATTAACTTTCTGCTGTCATGTGATATAAAAGTTTGTATGTACCCAAATACTAAACATAGTTAGAAAAATAAGGTTTCTATACTCGTACCTATGTATAAATGTATGTGTGTTTTTAAAAGAAAATATTTTAAAATCACAAAATATTTAAAATTTTTCTTGTGAAAAATTGAAAAAAAAAAACAAATGAACGATGCTGCACGAATATTTTGTTTTTTTCCTTCCACTACATATTTGAAAGTCAAAAATTACACATCACATTCAAAAACAACAAAAAAAACCAAAGTAAAACGAAAGAAAAAAAATAATAAAAAGGATATGAAACAAGTTAAAAGGAGTTATTTTTTGAAAAAAGAGATAGAAAAGCATTTTTCAATTTGAAATTTTTACAGGTGAAATGCATACCATAAATTTTTTGCCATTAAAATGAAATCTTTAAATACAAAGTGTTCAAATTTTGATTATTTTCGATTATGATTCTATCACAGAATCAAGAAAAAGTGCACGGCTTTCAATAGAATATCAAAAATTTTAAATGCTGATAATGCAAGTTTTCAAAACGAATATTGGTGTTTTTACGGCACTTGATCGGAAGTTTCGAAATTCTGTTTTAATATTTTTTAAACTATAAATAAGTATCGGACCTACTTACATTATCTTCGAACACAAGAATGAACAAATTATTCGTTCAATACATTTCCTTTAATTTATATTAACTCATCTTGACTTAAAGTCGTCACCTAAACATGAAAAACTATTTAATAAAAAAAAAATTTTTCTTTTTTTAAAAAACTGAAACACACTCTATTTAACATTACTATTGAATAATTTTTAAAAACAAAAGTAATGCATGCTTCTGTGTTTTATTCTTATCCTTTACATTTCACTGACACATTTCTCTCTTTTTTTTGGAACATTACTCTTTTCGATTTTTGTATGTACATATTATAATATAAGATATTTATTATTTTATACTAGTTTCTTGATCTCGTTTCCTCTCTACCTCCTCCAAATTTTGAATAAAACTAAGGAAGAATCAAAGAATTCCAAAAAGAGTACACAAAATAGCAACTTGAATTTTAAAAATATATAAAAAAAAACAAAAAACATTTTATTCCTGTTTTACAGCAAAAAAAAATGTAAAAAGGATAACGAAATTTATAATGTTATGTAAAAAAAAATTGAATATAAAAGGTGATGTGTTAGCATCTTTGGAATTTCTACATCTTGTCATGTTTATTAAAATTCTTTTCTTGTAAATTTTGAAAATGGAACTACAAAGTAATGAAAACGTATACAGAAACTAAGAAGAGATGAAAATATTGTGGCATTCAAATTAAAAATAATATTTTTAAGAATCGTAATTTAAATTTATAATTTTAATTGTATATAGCATATTTTCATGCTATTTAAAAGTAGATAATATATATTCGCTTTGTAAAATTTAAATTCTAGAGCTATAATACAGTATAGCAATATTTATAAAACATTTTCACCTGTACAATTTATTGAAAGAATCTTGAAAACTATTTCACTATATTGCCAATGTTACCCTAAAATGAAAAATTTAAATTATAATATCTACTTGCAATAGGTGCATTAAATAATTTTGATTTAATTTGAAATTATTGATAGACACGAAATATTTAATTTTAATGTAGATTTTACCAATAGTGTGTTTAAAAATCTTCCTTGAATATTACATACATAATATTGTATTTTAACAATCAAATAAATTTAAACATAAATAGTCTTTACAATCAAGCTTATTTAGCTTGTATATAATTCCTCAAGCTTACAAATATTATTAACTTTTAGAAAATTTTATTTTTTCAAGGTTTTTTTATTATTTTATAGTTTTTTTTTAAAACGAGCATAGAATGTTATTTATTTGAACTTAGTTCAGCTAAACTAGGCTTTCTAATTTAATCTCAATTGAATCCAACTTACAAGTACTACACTACAACAACAGAGTAATCTATTTTAATACCTGTTTATTACACAATTTGAATAATCATACTTTAATAATTACTTCACCAAATTAGCTACTTAATTATAATTTACGTTAAAAGCAATTTTCAAAAAATATGTTTCCTCATAGTTTATTAAAAAGAATAAAAAAAATTTTACTTCATATTCAAAAAACAAAAAAAAAAAAAATATATAAAACAAAAACTAAAATTCTTTTATGAACATTCAAAATTAATTTTCTCTCATTTTATCTTATTTTCCCTTATCAAAATACACATTTGGAAAATGAAAAGAACTACATATTCACCCTATTAGAAAAAAAAACTAAAAAAACTATTTAAATTGTTAGAAAAAGCTTATATTTAGGCGTTTCTATGTTTTCGTTCCCTTATTTATCAAGAAAAAAAACAACAAACGTAAAAATAAAATTTCATGCTCAACCAAGCAATTAAAGGGAAGATGTTAAAAGGAATCTTTTGTTTTTCATTCGTTGAATCCTTTGAAGAAAAATATTTTGATTTTAATTAAGGTTTTTTTTTTTCTTTTTTATTTTTTAAAATTTGTTGTATCATAAGTTTTTTCGTCTCATTCTTTTAAAATTATACCCTTAAGTTTTCTTGTTATTTAAAAATATTTTTTTTAGATAAAATTTTGGATATAAAAGAAAATTGTTTCTCTAAACATAATTTCATTTAAGAAAAAGAAAATTATTTTCTAAATAAATATGGGAAAATAAACTGTTAATTTCATACAGTATGGATGGTTTTATGATAACATCAAATTTTGTATGTTGAGTTTTCAACAGAAATTTATTTCTCGTCTGTATGTCTGTTTATTTGTTTGTTTATGTATTGGAAAATCTCCAATTTCTTCTGACCAGATTTTAATGAGAATTTTATATGTGCATTAACTTCGCCTATGTAACGGAATTGATAGATTTTTGAGGTATAAGGTAAGTTTGTAAAACGTTTCGATTTACTACGAACAATCAAACTTTTAAATTTTTTCACATACATATTTCAGGAAAATGATCAATCGCATTATATCACATAAACGTTTGAAGGACATTTTGATAATCTTGTGCAATACTGTCGGTAATCTAAAATAAAAAGAATAGATTTATTAGAATTTATATTTATATTACTTAGGAAATACACACAATGCTGTTCGATTATGTGCTGATCACACCAAAAGTTTTTTAAAAGACAATAAGGAAGACTTCTCACATACAAAACGGGGAGCAAATGAAGTTAAAATTTTTGTTTTTTCAAAATCATTTTAGTTCTTTTTTAATAGTTTTCATTTTGTAAAAATAGATATTAATTAATAAACTTGAAAAAAAAAAATAAAGCAAACAAAAATTATGATATCTTCTTAAAAATATGGAAATCATTCAAGGATATACAAAAAAAAAAAAGGACTACATCATTATATAGTTTATACGATTCTACATTACTGAATCCCTTTTTTTTTTTGTTGTAAACTCAAGAGCAGGAGACTTTAGCTTTTAAACATTCAATGTATAATAACCCTTTTTTCCATTTAATATGAACCTATCATATTTGAAGAATATTGTGGTCCTTTTTTAGCACTCAGTATCTGTTTTTTTTATATTTTATATAATTATTATTACAACCTTTTATACATTTACGAACCACATAATGATTTAGACATATATATATACCTATTAAATGTTAATATAGTTGTACCTTTGAATCTTAGATTTTAAGATAATAATAAACTTGTAAATGAACATTTAATGATTAAATGGATGATAAATTAAATAAAGAAGAAAAAATTAAAGAAATTTTAAAGACATAAGAAAAATATAGCTTTGTTTTTTTCTTAATATTTATACCGGTTTTAATTTGATTTGCATTTGAGAAGAAATTTAACATTGAGCACATTTTTTTAAGAAGTTGTGATCTTTCATTTTATAATATTACGAGCGATTCAAGTGGTTTTTTATTATTTTGAATTAATGACCTTGTTTATTTGTAATTTTGATATTAGGTTAAAAGAACTATAATTACATAAATAAGGATTTCACTTTTTCCCAAATATTTTGGAAAATTACTTTCTTCTTCTTTTATGTGGATTGAACTGAATTATTTCTAACATACGGCATTCGATAAAAAGAAACCAACATATATTATTATATATTTTAAATATATAATAATATATTATAAAGGTTATTGCAAGATCTCCATTAGCTTGATACATTTTTTCAAAAATATTTTCATGAACAAGTCAATGCGTTCAATTTTTAAATTTTAGTAAATCGATTATCTTGGTTTTTATAATGTAATGACCGACTGTAAGCAAAATTTACATTTAACTGTGCTGTTAAAAGCCACGTAAATTGAACAAATAGACGGAATTCCTTCACGCACCTCAGTAGTTCAGTTAGTCAATAGTCCACCTTGAAAGCGGTCCGGTTTCAACAGAAATATTCCCAAATTTTTCTTTTTTGACTCATTCCTTTGCTCACGTCATTCAATTGTCTTGCTGTCGTTTTGTTTGTTGATATCTACTTTAAGAGTTGCTATTGCTAAAATTCTCATTACTAAAAAACAAGAATTTTAATGAAATATCTCTAACATTTTCAACAAAGTTTTGAATGTCAAAATGAAGTAAAAGCAAAAAGATTTCCTAAATGATTTTATGAAATTTTTCCTTCTTTATTTCAATTCTCTTCAATCCTGTATAAGATTTGTTATTTCTTTTTCTTTACAGTAAATCAAAAAATTATAAAAAAAATCTAGGTCCTTATCAAAAAAAAAGCATTGAAATTCATTCTCCTTCTATTTGTTTTTTTTTTTTTGCTATTGGTTTTTTATTACCTACTCTAAAACTATGATGATCATGATGAATTTAAATGAAAGATTTTCATAGTAATTACCAAGAAAAAACAAAATAAAGATAAAAATATTACAAACTATTTAAACGAGGAAAAAGGTAGTTAAAAACTATTTAAAGTTCGAAAAAAAGAAATTCTTAGCAAAAGAAAATAAAAACAAAGAAAACAACATAAAATCAAATAAAAACAAGAATGTATTTAAAGTGATAAAATTTGAAATTTGTTTGCTTTTCAAATAATAAAAGAAAAGATTCAAACGTTTTAATTCAAATGAAACTTACCCTCTATAAAATTTTTGGGTAAAACAAAACGAAAAATAAAATTTTGAGAGTGCGCACACTATACAAAAAATTTCCATTCATTGTGTATAACCTCATTATCGCAATATAAAGGTTAACTTTATGATAGTTATAAAAGTTAAAGTAGATTTTTAAAATTTTTAATCATTTTTAGTTGTTTATGAGATCGTATTTTAAAAAAAGGATTTTATATAGATTAAAATTTAAATAGAAATTGTTATTTGGATCTGGTTGGTCGTCATTATTTCATATTTCTAAAAATTTTATATTCTTGTAATATTAAAGGGAGTGAAGTACAAGTGTGATATATTTAACTAAAAACATGATTGCTGCAACTACTGAACTATTCAATTCCATCAAATATATGATTTTATTTTGTTCCTGTAAACCATTTTTTCAACTTCTTTTCATTTCTTTCTGAAATGGAAATTTCGGTAGCCGTTGAGTAATCCTTATTGAATTTTTGTAAATTTAAGATCATATTAATTTGAGACACGTTTATAAATCAAATAATTTTTAATTAAAAAAATTACTTTTTTCCAAGTAAATTTTAAATTTATAATAATTTGGGAAATATATTGAAACTATATACATCGAATTTAAATAATATAAAAATTTACTTTATGTATTTCAATATAATTTCACAGTATTGATAGTCAACACAGCAATAAAACAGCTATAGAAATTCTCTTGGTGAACGATGTGAAAAGTTATTTTTATCCCAAAATATGTTTTTGCAAATGAATGCATTCATACAATGTAGAATCCGATTAATTGAAAAATAATTACTCATACCCACTAAATATCCTAAAACATATTAAAAAAAAAATAATGTATTAATAAATTTCAAGTATTTTTTCCATAGGTAAAATGAAATCTAAAATATTTATAAGGATAGGTATATATGTATGCGAATATTATAATATGAGCCTGTAATGTATTTTGCATCCAAAAAACATAAATGTTTTAAGTCAATTTCAGGAATATTAAACTCTTACGCCGATTGAATTGCTGCCGATAAATTAAGTTGATAAAGATTCATTATTTTGGAAAGACATCTCTATTCTTAACTTTTTCAAGGAATTCATAATTTACTATAATTTTGATCCAATTATTGTATTAATTATAAAAGAAGTTAAAGAATTTTATACTGAAAATTTTAAATTTTTGAATTATAACATTTTTGCATCAAAATTCACCTGTTATTTCTCTGCACAATGAAAAAGTTTTCAATTTATTTGGTATATTTTGTAGCCATTATACACAAGAAAATTATTGTAACATTATTATAATCACGCGGGATAAAAACGAAGCCAAAAAAAGGGAAAAATAATAGTGTATCATTACTTGGGTTTCCGCTACGGAAATTCTACTATTTTCCTAAAGGAAATCATAACAATTTACCGAAAATTACAAAAATATTTTCTTCTCTTTTTTTTATTATTTCATATAAATTCATTTAATAATAATTTTATGAAACAACCTACGATTTATTTTTTCTACATTAACGTTGTTAGTATTGTGAATTTGTTACTATTGCGGAGAACACACATATCATGAAGTCTCCCATTACATATTTTAGCATTTTTAGTTAAAAGATTTTTTCCAAACATATTATTACTATTATTATTATTACATTTTATGTAGACCGGATATTAGGATATTGAAAAAAAATGAGTAAAAAATAAATGGAAGAATTTAAAAAGCAATAATAATAATCATAAAATTATTAGTTTTTACCATCATTATTATACAAATTTGATACATGAGTTTGGTGACTAATAATAACAAGTAATAATCATAATGTTGGCTTAGAAGGAAGAATAAAATATTATTTGAAATAATAATAATAATGATGTTGAAATTAAATTTTTACAAAAAAAATTGGGTTTCCGGTTAATGGAAACACAATTTTTTGAATTCATTTTGCTAAAACAAAATAGATTATTAAGCAAATAAGCAAGTTTTAGAAAATTTTAAATAATATTTAATTGAATATGTGTAAATAATGCATTTATTCGAACATTAACTTATTGATCTTATGGGTTAATTATGAAACTAGTGAAAAAAGTGGAAAATTTTGATTAAATAATTTAAATAAATTGCAATGTTCTTCCTACACGTTTGGTTTGATGTTTAAGAATTACCAGAGTTCAATATATATTTTCCAATTAGTGATGTAAATTCAGGTATTAAAGCAATATGAAGAATGACTTAATTATTGAAATTCGTGAGTCTGTCTGTCTGGCCTTTTACTACAATCTTACTCCAATGCACATTGATTAACATAAATAAATTTATTAATTGTTCCAAAATTTCTTAAATTATTTTTCTTTTTTGAGTTTATAATAATACCATAGTTAAAATGCTCCTTTTGTAATTGCAAGCAATTAATTCTGTATAGATATTGTATACGTATACTTAAATATTATGCAGCTGAAAACACAAATACACATTGATATTGAATATATGCTAACTCACGCTTACATTACGTACTTACGGTTAATTCTTTGTTGCAACATTTACAAAAAAATCATAATATACACCAAATATACCGTACACCCAATATTCCAATTAATAAATCCAAGTAATAAAATTTCATCACTCAAAGCAATTAATTTGAATATACATAATTTAGATGAACGTATAACGTGAAAGAACGAGTGTTGACGACAAAAAATTTTAAAAATAAGTCAACAAAAAGTACCAATGAAATTAATAAGAGCATTAGAGTTTAATATAAAAAATTAATAGAGAAATATTAGAAAATAAAACAAGATATTTATTGTACTGTGAAAATATCCTGAAGGGTATATTTTATTATTTACACAATTGACATTTCCTTTTCTCTTTAATAATTGTTGTTTAAACAATTAACATACATACGTTCATATTAAAAAAATACACAATAATAAATGCATACAACTGTGTAAATTTTTTGACGACTTTTGATGATTACGACTTTAAAAACACACAAAAAGAAACTCCTGATGGGGGGTGTCTAAATTTTAAAAACAAGAAAAGGATTTTTTCTTTCTTTTGTATTTAATGCCTATATTCCTTGTTTTTTTTCCTTCATTTCTTCTCGTTTCTATTATTTGTCTTATGTTGTCTTAAGAATTAAAAAGGAACAATAGATTCATGTGTGTGCATTAATTAATGAATAAAAATTGAAAAAAAAAGTGTTCCTAAGAAAATAAAAAAGCATGTATAAACAAAAGGATTAAAAATTCAAAGAAAAACAAGAAAACTAGGAAATGTTTTTTGAGAAACAGAAAAAATAATTTTTTGATTGGAAAAAAATTATATTTCAATATTATGAAAACGTAGATATAAAAAAAAAATTTACAAAAAGAAGTTTAGCTCTCAAAACATAATTTAGGATTCAAAGCCGAAGGCAATGAATTAATCAAAAGCAAAAAAAATATATTTAAATATTTAGAAAATTAATATTAGAAAAAAAGGCAGCAACATTGCTTTTGCAGAAGGGGTTATGCAATATATACTTATACCTTTAAAATAATTTCTTCAAGTCATTATAATGAATAGGGAAAAACAAATTTATTTGTTTGATATTAATGAAGTCAGAGAATATGAAGTGAAAGAAAATGAATAGAAAATTATTAATAATTTATTAATAAAGCATACAAAAATTTGAAAATTATTATAAGACCCTGACACTAAGTACTTAAAAGCTATAATAAGAGGGTAAACATTATAGGAAGAAAATTATAGTAAATGGGAATACAAAAATAATAATATTAGGAATTTTTATATTGAGTCGTGGAATATGGACTTCTTAATAGTGTACTATAGTAAGGTAAGCCTCTGATTATATACAATCCAATTTTCCGATTACGCAGACCATATAAAACAAAAAATTTAAATGAAGCATTAATTTGTAGGTTTAGAAATTGCAAGTTCAAAATTTGTGGTGTAAAAATAAATATTGTAATGGATATGGTAATAAAATATAGTCACATTATAACAAGTTCACATAAAAAATATTGCATAAACCATGACTTTTTATATACAAATAAATAATGATAAAATGATTTTTTTGACACTGCGATTCTACATACTCGTAACAAGACATAATATCCCCCCAGAATAATAATATCACATGCTATACATAAAATTACAGCTAATAAACAACAATAAAGTTCAATAATTTTCCATTTATACAAATTTAATATTTACATTTGATACAAATTCCCATATTATTGATTGCACTTATTATTTGAATAGTAGGTTTTCTTACAGAAAGAACAAGCCTCCATAGACTTGTTGTTTATGTAACAATAAATCCAGAAATTTATAAGTCAGATACCTATTCATATTCACATACATGTATACATGTGTAAATACACTTTTCTTTACCGTGCTCTTGAACGATAATTATAAGTTCCATTAAAATCAATTGCTATTATTGTTTTTTGTTTTTCCTCCCACATATTGCAACTTCAAACTTTCATGTAATCATCTTTAATTTTTTTCCTTGTATTTTTCTCATCATAAAATACTTTATAAATGGATTTCTCTTACATTTGTTTTGATTAATAATTCTTCTATTCTTATAGCGTACACTTATGGGCACTCCTATTATAATTTATTACTATCAAGGATATACAAATAAAACAAAAAGAAATCCTGAATGAAAAGGGGGAAAATGCAAGTAGCTATGAATGAAAACGCAAAAAAAAAAAACAGAAAAAAATAAACAATTATATTGTATTTGAATAGACTGAATTCTATCGGTTGGTCGAATCGGACAAAGTATAACTGATTCAAAGCTATTCTATACTATAAATATTATTAGACTCGTTAAAATCTATATGCAAATAAAACTGAAATATATGAGCATTTTCCTGGAAACTTTGTTTATTCGAAAAAAAAACTTTTCATTCTACCCTGCACTCTATTTTAATAAAAGCATTAATGGAAATGATACAAAATTCTAAAATTCATGTATACAGTCACAATATTATAATAATGGGTTCATAATTGAAATGTTAAAAAGTGAAACTAGCTACTCTTCATAATTTATTAATAAAGTAAGTGGTAAGAGAAATTAAAAACAAAAAAAAAACTGAAGATGAAAAGTTGACTTCTCAACTATACGGTCTTGGAGTAAATCATCAATATTATAATACTAATGATTTACTCCAAAGTTAAAACCAGTACTTGTAAAACGATTCAACTTAAACTAATTGTCCCTTAATTAATAAAACTGTGACGATTACTAAAATAATGAAAGTTATAGCAACAGGTAGAATAGTAAGTAACAATATTACTATCTTTTAAAATTTCATTACTCAAGAGGTTAACCTTCAAAAGATCCCGTTCAAGATTAGTTCAATTAATCGCTAATACAAAATAATTAAAATGTGAGTCTTTCCCAGCACATTTTTTGTTATTAATCGATTAACAGGTGCGCAAAAATAAACTTAGTTACCTATATCAGTTTAGAATTGGTCGGTCAACTTTTGAAAAGGCATGAAGGAAACATCAATTTTATGATAACAAGCGAAAAAAATGTATGCAAACAAAAATTTGAAGAATAAACAAAAAAAAAGCGTACTTATACTAAAGATATAAAGATTCACTAGCATGCATTTTAATTTTGCGAATATTAATAAAAAAATAAAGAACTTTTATCATTTACTGTTACTGCCCTACGTATTTACTTCGTACGAAAGAACTTATACGCAGTGCAGTGTATTTTAGTCTTTTTTTTTATACTGTTTACATCCCAGTCTCTCTATCAGAAATGAAAAATTTTTGGTATTTAAATTTAAATGGAATTGTTATATAAAACACAAACTGTTCATTTAAAAATTAATTTAAAAACTGTAGAGCTGCATTTAATACTTGCAATTATTGCTTGCAATTTTAAGCATTATCGAAAATTAAATATAAAATTGAAAGATTTATTTTTGTTCTTTCTTTTCCGTATCTGTTATACGGCCAAAAGGCGGTTGTAGCATATTTTAATATAGTTTGAAAATCAAAAAGGAATTTCAAGTTGGTGACCTACATTATTTGAAATCATACTGGTAAAAAAATCGAAATACGTCTTGTCAGCATAACTATCATTAGAGAGTATTTGAACTTCATTCGATCGACAATTTCGGAGTCATCTGCAATATATTAAATATTAGACATGAAGTGTTCACAATTAAGTATGTATTGTCGTCGACTATACTAGTCGATTGAATGATTCTCTGTTGCATTCAGTTTTATCTGTTAATTCATTAGTATTTCCTAATGCAAAGACGACAAGACTCTCCCTCGAATATATTAGCTCATCATGTTTATTATTAAAATGCATTCTTATCTTGATTTCTCAGTCCCCGTCCAAGAATGGGAAATTTTTTTTCTTTTGCAAATTTTCATAAAGTCCGTAAGACCGTTCATAATATTTTGTTTATATTTTTTGTGATATTTTCTGAATATCCTTGAATATGTAAAATATAAAACATAAGATAATATGATAAATGAGAAAAATAAACAAAACAAATAAAATAATATAAGATGGACACGATGAATACTGATTGGTATTATAATAGCGGGGTCTGTGGATTGTATAACATTCATATAAAAAAAAAAGTACATTTACATTATGGGTCTTGGACTTTATAGCGATACTAAAATTAACATTGAAGTTGTGAAAGTTAAAGAAATAATGTAAAAAAAAAATAATATTTTTTCAAGTAATAACGATATTAACTAGCAGCCATTAATGGTAAATACGAATATGATACCAGTGGATATGAATATGTTTGTATACGGAACTATAAATAGTTAATAAAGAAAAAAACATACTGTATTTTTGTTGTACTGCGGAACAGATTGAATTATTGTATAAAATCCTAGACGGAAAGTTTCCTTTTTTTATTTCCTCTTTGTTGTCTCTCTGTTTTCTGGGAAAATTAAAACAAAACTTTCAATATACATGAAGCACAACATTTTTAATGTATTGTACAGTATAACACATTCATATTGTATATAAATTGTTATTATGCTGAAGTAAATAAAATGATTTTCAACCATTACTACTATGGTATATTAAAGTAGATCAAGTACCATTATTCATTATTATTCAACTACATTTATGAATAATAATTAAAGTATAATATACATATATATAAGCATTATAATATACGAGTTCTATAGTAATGATGGTAAAGTTTCAATAAAATTTAATTGAGATTAAAACGAAATCGGAAATTGCTAGTTTATAAAATTAATAATTTTTTTTTGTTAAATTTGAACTTTTCTTTCAATTTTGTTTAAACATTAAAATATATTTAAAATATTTGATTTTATTATAGAATGAAAGGATATACATTGAGTATAAACCTACAGGATATACATTAAGTATAAATTCAAATCTATAGTATTAAAATATAGGGATGTTAAAATTTAACACAAAATAGCAGAATTAGGAAAAAACCAAGCGTACACAATATATATAAAATGATTAGGATCCTATCGAATTTTTTCAACTCTATTATTGAGTAAATTAAATGGTGGAATTGAACATGTTGTAATACTTGCCAGATTTGTAACGGTTAGAAAACTAGACACTAGATTGAGTATTGTTTTACTTAAAAAAGCATTTTCTTAATCTTTTTACACACGATTTCAGAGAATATTCAACATGGTGTCTTTCTGTTTAAAGCTGGAAGTGCAATGTTAAAATACATGCATGCTACCGTTATAAACTTGTAATTGCTACTATCACACTATCATACAAAATTCTGAAAAATCTTCATCGTTCTCTGCTTGTACAAATCCGTAGTGAGGAATTTGGATTTTTATAATTCAATCCTAACAGAAGTGATACTATTAACGACCTGCTTCTTTTGACAAAATTTAATTTCCAATTCAACACCTAAAAATTATATGAAATGATTAGTGAAATGTCCAAAAATTTAAATTTATCTATTAATATTTTTATTTAAAAACTATTTGACACCTTGTATTTCAATTTGATTTAAATGATCGTGATATTACTATTCAAAATTTGAATTTCAAAGCATTAAAAGTTTTTTTCGATGTTATTTCAAATTTTCAGTAACTTAGTCAAAATGAAATTCTTTTAAATAAAAAAATTGTTTAAAGTTTTAGTTGTACTTTTTTAATATAGAATTTCTAATTTAAATCATACATATCTATCTGTTTTCATATTTATTTACTTATATAATAGCTGCTTGTGTACAATTATTTTACGTGTTTAAAAAACAGAAGTTTAAAAGAGGGTAGTGTTCCATTTTTTCCATGCCGCTAATCAAAAACAGTTCTTCTTTGTTTTATGCTCTTTTTTTTTTACAACTTTTATTATATTGAAAACAAAAAAAAATGTAACTTTTTAAAAGTGAAATTTATAAAAACATTGAATGTACTTTTTTTTACATCTGATATTCTAGGAGTTTAAAATAAAAAAAGCATTTAAGAATTCACTTTTGAAATTATGCAGCAAATCATTTTGTTAGTGGAATTTTTTTCTTTGTTTTTTGCATTGCATTGCATCATTTTTTTATAGACATAAAAAAAAATTAATTTCGTGTCTGTAAGTAAAAAGAAATTTTTAAAAAATACTGACAAAAAGGAAAAAAAAATCAACTAGCTACTGATGAATTTTTGTTTTAATATTTATTTTTTTTTTTGCTGCAATGGCACTAAAAAGCAGCAGCAGCACTCAAGTAACATAGCAGAGTTAAGCAGAGAAATTATTTTTTCTTTTTGTAAAATTAACAATGAAGTTTAAAGGATGCGAATAAGAATATGTGATAGGGTTCCCGAAAAGTGTTCAAAAAAAAAGGGGAGGTTTGAATATGCAAATTGTGGTAGTTGCTGCCTTTCATCAAAATTATTTAAAGGCGAAATTGATGGTTTTTCAATTTCGCCTTTAAATAAAATTCCCAGTGGTGAAAATATGATCTAAAACAATAATTACAATGGTAATCGGAATAGATAGCAAAAGAAAACAATTGGAGTGCTTGAATTGAAAATGGAAAGGCCTACAAAGACTTGAAATTTTGTACGAATTCTTATTTTTGCTCCACACAAATTAATATTACATTTGAGCAAGATCTGGTGCCCACTGCAATGCAAACTACATTTTTAAGCTTTCATACTATTACAATTTTTATAATTTAAACTGTTTAAGAATTTCAACTATTAACTATTCATGAAAAGAAAAAAAAATTATTTAAACAATTTTTGCATTTTTCTTCAATAAAATCGTATTAAATGCGTCAAAAGAGTAGCTATTGAAGACAAAAAAGAAAACAATAAAATAGCCAACACGACACTTAAAATAAAAAAAAGGAAAACCAAAAAATATAAAATATTTTAGTTATTATCCTTTTTGCAAATACTGCAATTAAAGAAATTTTTATGACTGAAAATGCCGGCGAATGCTCGTTTTTCATTCATTCATGTTCATGTTTTTCTTCTACATGTTTAATTTATGGTATTAAAGCTAAAATAATATAAAAGATTATTAATTTTTAAATGTTTTTATGTAGATTTTTATTAAATTATGTTTGTACATAATTAGAAGAATGTGAACCTTCTATATAGAATTTTAGATTTGTTGTTAACAAAAATGTTTTAAGACTACTCAAATAAATCTTAAATAAAATTTTCAATAATAGCTATGATAATTATTTTAACAGCAACCTTCAATTTCTTATTTTCTATTTGAGCTAGAACAGATGAAAAAACATGACACAGAGAATGACATGTAAGAGTCTTAATCAGAAAATAAAAAGAGGGTGATTTATCAAAATTTTCGAATTTTTTAAATTTTTTAATCTTCTTTTAGGAAGATAATGGTAAATGTTTTTAGTATGTAATATCAGTCAATATTGATTCAATCTTCATTATCATTTCATAGGTATTTAAAATTTTTTACTAGTTATTTAGTTTTTTTTAATTGATTTAGAAAAGCTTAAACGCTGAATTATAACTGAAATATGTTAATTCTTTACTCAGTTTTATTGAATATCATGCGTTAGAACGAACTTATTATTCAATTATAAGTAGACAAAATGGTGTAATAAGAGCGTGATTTACAAGATTATTAAATTTTATCTACATAAAATCCCAAATTACAAATGATATGCAGTTACATATGCCATATTATATGAAAATATTTAAATTATCCAAAACTTTATAATATTGCGAACTCATTTCAATATACGATGTGATAAAATTGAGATTAATCTTGTTTGTTAGATTTTGAGTGTGTATGTAATTTAAATAAATATATGGTCGTATAATAGCCAAAGGATTTATTTTTTTGTTTGCATTTTGTTTTTTAATGTTGGTTTTTTTTTTGTACATTTTGAAATTCAAATTTAAATCTATATAAAATGTACAAATTTTTGTTAACCAGAAGCAACAATAATTCCCAGAATAATAATAAATTATGATCTTATACACCATTTTAACCAGAAAATTCATTCTACTTTTGTTCTAATTTTCAATTTTTTTGCTGTTTCTGATAATTTTAATCTTTGAGGCAATATACATTTACCATTTTTATTTATTTGTACATACATATATCCGTCCATTGTATATATATAGAGAAATTATAATTTATCAATAATATCATTACAATCATTGTCATCAAAATCATCATCATCGCCATCATTAATTTAAATCTTATACAGCCTATCATCATAGTGTTCCCCTATATATATATGATCATGTGTTTGTTGATATATGTTTGTATTATAATGGTCAACATAAAATTTATGCTTCCTTTTTCTTTCTTCTTCTCATGCTTCTCATGCTTTTTATTGCTTTCTTTTTTTGAAATCGTATTTTTTATCCTTGTGAAATGACCTAAAATGTCATCGCATTGCATGAAATTTAATGCTGCAGATGGCATACCTAATACCAATATATAAAAATTTAAAACAATTATATGAGTAAAATGGAAACGAAAACGGGAAATTCCAAAAAAAAAAAATAAAAGCAAATGAAGATTGAAAACGTCAATATGAATATACGGATGAATAGATTGACTAAAAGGCTCGGATATATCTTTCTCAATATGACGCAATATGCAATTTGTAGATGATATACACAATATTGACAAGCGGCTGATCTCTTCTTTCATTTGAATTTAAATCAATCGATTGTTTACTACCAATGTACTATAAACTTTTTTTTATTATTGCATTATATAGAGTGTTCTGTTACTGTAATGCAGACATAGGGCTATACTTACACGAGTACTTACTACATTATGCAAAAAATATGTAGAAAAACAAATAGAAAAAAAGTTCAGTTCTTCGAACCATAAGTAGAATGGTTAATGCATTAAAAATTTTCTTTAAAATGGTTATTTTGAAAATATTTATTCTTAAGTTCACAATTAATTCAATGCGACATACTTAAAAATGAAAAAATATAAATGCAACATTGAAGAAATGAAAATTGTAAGTAGAATTAAGCTACGCCAACATGTCGTAAATTAGGACAAGAGAGTATAACAAAAGCGTTGCCCTGGTTTTGACAAATAATTCCTGACAAGAAAAGTTTTTCCACTCCCTTTTATTCTTTTCTATAAGATTGTAAGATAATTATAAGATTATTCTCTTTTCTATAAGATTCTCTTTTATATAATGATTGCAAACAGGCAAATTTTTAAATGTAGAGTTCCCGTTTCAAAAGGATACAAAAATAGAAAAAGCATCAAGAAATTATTAGAATAATAAAAAAAAAAAGGTTTCAAATTTAGTTGTTAAAAAATATACTGTTTAGTAAAATCATTTACATTGGTACTACCTTATCTGTAAACATTTCACCATGATCATCACGCAACCCATGAGTCCACTATTGCCAAAAAAAAGTATGTGTTCAATGTATGTCAACAGAGTAAATTGAGAGTAATGTTTTAGCATATGTAAGAAAACATGTTTATAAATCACTATGAACGTGCACTTTATTATAAATAATTAGCGTTCTCATTGCAAAAATTCACTTATAGCAAAAGATCAATTTTTATTTTAAATATTTACAGTATCTCGTTTCAACACTCACCTCGAGAGAGTTGAGATCTAATATTTATAGTTTATTTTGTAGTCTCACTACCTATTAAATTAAAAATATTTATAATTTGCTTCTAAAGTCAATTGTCAATTATTTATTTCGTGCGTTTGAGTTCATATAACTCTTGGAACACTCCCAGGACATTGTGGTATTCAATATTTTTTTGATCATAAGCAATACATATATAAAATAATTTTTCTGTATTTTTTTATAGTTTTAACACACTTCTGTTTATATAATATCGAGTAGTTATGTGTGAATATATTAAGAGAATCAAAAATTTATGTACAAAAAATTTTAAAATTGGACACATATTTGGTAAAGGATCAAAGTATTATTTTGATGTCAAGAGGATATTTTCAATGGATATTTTTACGTATTTAAAAAAAAAAATTTATAGTTTTTTTTTTCTAAGGTTTTTCCCTATTTTAGCTGTTTTTCTTATATATGATTTACGACCATTCATTTATAAATTGGAACAAAAACTCGAAATCACAAGACAAAAAAAAGGAAACTGAATGAAAACTAATTGAATTGTTGTTGAGTGAAATGAAAGAGTGAAAAGCAAACTAAAAATTTAATAAAAATCATTGGAGATTTAAAAATGTAACAAAAATTAGGTTGTACTTTTTTTATTTGTGCTTTAGTTTCTATGATTTCTAAACTCAAATAATTTAATAATTATTTTAAAAATGAATTTCCGATTTTTATACCATAAATTTTTATACTGGAGGTTATTCCGAAAAGGTTATAACTCATTAAGTCTACTCTAAAAATCAAATCATAAGTTATAGTTATCGCAAATGATGATTTGCAATAAGTATCATGATGATACTTATCGTAAAAATTTGATAATGATTTTTGATTTTTGAATTCGTGCTTACAATCGTAATAACAAACCAATTCATACAAACCTATCCCAAATTTTAACAATAAAAATATCATATGCTGAGTGATTTGTTTCAGACCTACTAACTCACTAAAACTTAATTTGAGAGCTAAAATCTATTCCTAAGGTTAAGAGAAACTTCAGTTTTTGCGGTATCTTACTGCAAGTTCTCAACTAATTTTGAAAAACTTGAATTGTTTATCGAATCAATAATTTTGAGAAATTTTTTGGAAAATTATATTATATATTTATGTTTTATAAATTCGAAATCTTTACAAGAATTTTTAAGCCTTATAAATTAACTATACAAGATTATAAAGGATATCATGAAATTTATATAAATTTTGTCTCATTATAACCAAATATCCTATATAAGCTTGATAATTGATTCATTTTGATTTATTACTCTATACTTATATAGGTTGTATTCACAATTTAGTTTCTATTCTAATTAATATTGGGTATATTTTATGATTTAAGATAGAGAAATTTGTGATTTTTTTTTCAATTTTGTTAGATTTGTAGAATGTGGATATACCTACAAGATTCGTAAATAGCTAGGGGAAAGATAAACGATTTTGTGTTATATTATTGAAAATCCTTGAGTGATATATCATACCTAATCAATCAGAGAATAACGTTAACGAAACGAGCAAAATAGAAAATCAATAAAAAATGAATATTTCTATTTAGAAAAGATAAAGTAAGCACACCTGTTTTCTCCTGTTTTTGTGTAGAATATTATTGAATTTTAGGAGATATTGTAAAAATAATAGAATTTTATGTCATAGACATAAGAAAAATATTTGAATTCCGTTTTATATTACATATTGTATAACTACATATTTGTAAATTTACGATACTAAAAGTACATAGAAATATTCTTATGAGGCGAAAAAAAAACTCACAAAGTCGAAAATAATTGAATGAATTTGGCACATAAAATAAAGCGCAACGCAATACTATGGGAAATATATTAATACAATATATTACAAGAGATAGCTTCTTTCCATCATATCGTGAGGGAATAATGCTAGAGATAGCTACAATAAGTAGAATGTGATAGAAATGTTCAGAGATAGTTCTATTTTAAGAGTTTAAATATTAATATTTTTAAATAATAATTGAAGCCAACGAAACTGGAAAATTCATTCATTAAGAGATTATTAAATAAAAAATGAAATATGGAAACTTGTTTTTCTAATGAACGTTTTTCATATTATATTCTCATTACACCCCTGTGGAAAATTTTAGTCAGTCGCACCACGATCTTTAATCAAATACGATTTCCTGCGAAATTTTAAAAACTTCATAACTGTTTCTAATTTTCGTAAAAATACAATTACAAAGCAAAAATATTGAAACATTTTACTCATAAAATTTTGTTTCGGATCTGTTTTTTTATATAAAAGATATCCTTAATTCGAAATAAAAACAACAATATATAATGAGTCTTAAATATTATATAAAAAAAAACGCTTTCCACAGGCAACATTTAATTGGATAAAATGTTTAATGTTTTACTTTGTAAACGTGTCATTTTTTTCTTTGCTTTATTTCTCGTCGTATTTATTATGCGACAATAGAATTCATATTGATATTGCATAAGGAATATAAAAAATACTTGTGCATAATATATGAGTAATGAATTTGCGAAAATGTGATTGTGTATGTACAAGAATTTATGATTATGATGCTGAGTATATTGTGGAAAACAACTTGTTTACTTTAAAAAGACACAGAAAATATTTTAATAATGTATTTTAATGCTGGAATTCTATTTTCAACTTTTATGTACAAGTTATTTTGATAATGTATGTTCACCACTATTATCTCGATAAAACATATCTACATCTTCAATCTATTTTGTTAATCTAAATTTAAATTATTTTGAAGATTCAACTTTAAGTCAAATTACATTATCGCCAAAGTAAAAATTTAAGAACACTAGGAATTATTCTTAAGTGCTAATATTATTCTTAGTGCTAATTTTATTTTTAGTGCTAATTTTATTTTTAGTGCTAATAATATTATTCTTAGTGAATTTTCGTACGGCTACTGAAACAAAAGAATTTTTAATATATATTTAAAAAAGCATATATTTTGTTTTTTTTACGCTTGGTTATAAATACTTTTTTGCTATTAAAACTAGCTTATACTAGCCCAAACCTTGAACAGAAAAATTTATTATTAGAATTCCCTATCAAGAAGTTGGCTCATCTTTTGCTCCAAAATATATTTCCTTCTGTTTTGTGAATATAGATACACACCTACATATATTTTTACAAAGTTAAAACCTGAAACGTTTTTAATACATTCATGTGCAAAACTTTCAATATGAAGCAAATTATTTCACATACATTCCCTGCCTACTAAAAATTTTTTTCATATTTTTTTATTATATTATATTAATAACTTCAATTAAAGTTCAAAAGTTAGAAATATAAATATTTATTTTTAACAAGAGACAACAAAGTATCTTTATAGCAATCGTTTATAAAATAAGAGCTTGTGTAAAAAAAATTATAAAAATACTGTTAGGAAAATTAAATTTTTAATTATGTTAATATTTTTTATGAATATATATAAATGTGAGTTTAAAATGCAATATTATTTTTCTTTAAGTATCTACATACATGATTTAAATTTAATTAGGTAAACATTATGCTATATTATTCTGTATGTGAAATTAAAATATGCATGTAATTATATAATTTTATCCCTGAGCTAAAAATGTTAAAGCTAAAATGTTAAATTTAATAAACCTACATATAATATACATTCCCCTCTATTATGAACATCGGTATCGGCCGATATATTATCGGCAGTTCTAATCGGTTTTAAGTTTCTTCTGTATTATGAACCGATACCGATAAAAATATTTCAACCGATTAAAAGAAGCTTTTTCATACAAATTTTTGTTTTTGTAAATTGGAGAAAAAGTTTTTTTTTTTTCTAATGACATTTGTTTTCTTTCAAAAGTTATTTTCAAAAAATTTTTAAAACTATTTTGAATTTGGTTTTGATGTGCTAAAAAGTTGTTGTAAGCAAATTATTTTCTGTTAAATTTGTAAAATAAAAATATACAAAATGTAAAGAAAGTCTTTTCAAAATGAAAAAATTTTAAAAAATTTACTTTCAGTCTTTAATAAGTTGCATGCATGCATTGATTTTGATTTTTTTTTGAAAATGTCAGTTTATTAATCCTTTATGGAACATAATTGCGTTAAAATAATTTTTCTAATGAGGAAACCACAAAAGAAAAGGGACAAAAACGAAGAAGTTCGAAAAATTACAATGTAAATAAAGTCTTTTCAAAATTAGATTTTTTAATCTAATATTACGCAAAAAAATAAAATGCAGCTACAATTGTTAAATATAATACTTTTCGTGGTAGCCCGTAGATTTGGAACAGCCCAAAGTCATCGTTTCATAGAACTAATCAATTTTTCCATATCAATTTAATCCGAAATTTTGGACAATTCTTCTATAATATGTTTTATAAGGTCACTTTTGTATTTTAGTATACTTTTCGCCACACTTTACTTCAAGTGGGCCCAAAAATTCTCAATTGGATTAAGGTCTAGACTTTGGGGGAGTGTTTCGAACACTTTTGGGCAGTTATGAAGCAAACAGCTTCTTACCAAATAAGATTTATGCTGCAAGCGGTTATACCAATAGAATTTATAATAACCAACAAAACCACATTTTTCGACTTTGTTTACCAGGTTCGTTTTTAAAATGTCTAGATATTGTTGCTTATCTATATGACCATCTTAAAAAAACAAGTATAACACCCCGTGACAACATATACAACTTCAAAACATTACAGATAATTTTCCAAATTTTACGATTGGTCTAATATTTGTTTTGCCGAAACTTATAAGGATGAACCAGAACGTTACTGCAACGATGTTATATTCTGTGTTGAAATTAAAATTATGCTATATTACAACCAAGAATCAACTAGTGTGAGGAAATCCGTTACAGGCTCCAAACAACAAAAATATTATACCAACCGTTAAATTTGGAAAATTATTTGTAATGTTTTGGAGTTGTATATGTTGTCACGGGGTGTTATACTTGTTTTTTTAAGATGGTCATATAGGTAAGCAACAATATCTAGACATTTTAAAAACGAACCTGGTAAACAAAGTCGAAAAATTTGGTTTTGTTGGTTATTATAAATTCTATTGGTATAACCGCTTGCAGCATAAATCTTATTTGGTAAGAAGCTGTTTGCTTCATAACTGCCCAAAAGTGTTCGAAACACTCCCCCAAAGTCTAGACCTTAATCCAATTGAGAATTTTTGGGCCCACTTGAAGTAAAGTGTGGCGAAAAGTATACTAAAATCCAAAAGTGACCTTATAAAACATATTATAGAAGAATTGTCCAAAATTTCGGATTAAATTGATATGGAAAAATTGATTAGTTCTATGAAACGATGACTTTGGGCTGTTCCAAATCTACGGGCTACCACGAAAAGTATTAAATTTAACAATTGTAGCTGCATTTTATTTTTTTGCGTAATATTAGATTAAAAAATCTAATTTTGAAAAGACTTTATTTACATTGTAATTTTTCGAACTTCTTCGTTTTTGTGCCTTTTCTTTTGTGGTTTCCTCATTAGAAAAATTATTTTAACGCAATTATGTTCCATAAAGGATTAATAAACTGACATTTACAAAAAAAAATCAAAATCAATGCATGCCATGCAACTTATTAAAGACTGAAAGTAAATTTTTTAAAATTTTTTCATTTTGAAAAGACTTTCTTTACATTTTGTACATATATCGGGAAAATGTCGCGTGCATTATATTTTGAAAGTGAAGAAACGGTAGTAAGTGAAGAAACGCAAGCTATTCAAAGACGACATATAAGAGATTCAACTAATCCATTGGATTTAGACAACAAAATGTATGTTTATGTACCTATTTTATTTTATTATTTACATATATAATATGTACACATTTTTTAGGTTTATCCAGAATTTCAGATTATCATTCCTTGCCAGGTTTAAGTCCTCTTCCATTTTTTCTACTAACCGCGCAATTTGTTTTTTGTTGCTTACGATTTTACTCCTAAATAAAATATATGAATAACATTTTGAAAGAAAATAATTTAGAAAAAATGCTTACATTTTAAAAAAAGCAATCAATTACACCAGTTTCCTTGATAAAATGAAGATTTTACAAAAAAAAAAAAATCTGTCGTTTAAAAATTTGTACCCGCTTTTAAATCGGGGAAAACCCGACAATTTATCGTTTTCATAATACCAGCTAATACGTTTTCTATACAGTGAAAAAAAGCTTTCCCGACTCCGATAAAATTTACCGATAAACAATGTTGGTAATACAAACACAAAATTTTGCCGATAAATTATCGTTTATCGGCCGATACCGATATACATAATAGAGGGGATATATACACACATCGGGTTTATTATTTTAGTTAAATAGAATTAAAAACAAAAAAATTATGTTTTTATTTTCAATTTAAAATCTTTACGATAATTCAATCACAGACCTACTTTTATGCATATAATACATTCATATAACAAATACAAGGATAATGATTGTGTTCATTTCCGCGAAATCTTTGAAATATTAACTTAAAATTCTAATTGAGTTTAAATATTTATTAAATTTTACCATAACAGAGAACATTTCAGAAATAGACCAATACAAAATATCAAAATATTGAGATTTTAATACAATTATTGAGATTGTATTAAAAAAGCTATACCGTTTCATTTCCTACAATATGCTAGCTTATACATATAGATTTAGCCTACAAAAATAACCAAATTTCAAGAATACATTATTACTAAGATTTTAAAAATTGTGACAAAATTATTTTGAAAAAAGTAAAACATTTTACTACTTCTACATTATTTTGAATTAGTAGACCTTTTTGATAACTCTATAGCTAGTTGTATTGTTTGTAATTTTTTTTTTTAATTTTCAACTAGGACTTTTTGCTTTCAACATTGTAAAAATAAAATTAATTCAAATTGAAAGCTTTAAAGCTAAAAAATAAAGTTAAATACTATGAGAAAAGCAAAAAGAAATAAAAAAAACTTTAATAATTTGTAAAACTTTTTAATTTCAAAGTAGAACAAGGAAAAAAATACTAAACAAAAAAAAAACTTTTTAATGCAAAGAGGAACTTCCTTTGTTAAATTTAAACTTGATATTTAACAAATCCTTTTCTTCTACCCCTCTCTTTAGTTATTTTTTTTTATATGTTCTATTTATTTTTCATTCTAAACTTTTTATAAAACTTTTTGTTTTTGTTGCTTGAATAACCGAAGGAAGTAGTTATTCGTCCTGTATTCTGTTTTTATTTTTTAATGAAAACCCTTTTTCCTTTTCTTGCCGCTCATTTCCTTCTTGCTTTCCATTTTAAAATTACACCCATATCTATTATTTTTATTTTTTTTTTTGCTCTTTCCACTTGTTTTATTTTCAGTAACATATCTTCCTTAACTATAACAATCCCTAAAAATAAGTTCTTTTTTCTTTTACTTTACTTTTTATTAATAAAAATCCTTTCGAGAATTTAAGGTGTCACATTTAAATCCCAAATAACAAATCTTGCATAACGATACCAGCTATATCAATATTCAAATGTAAAATCACAACTAAAATAATAAGCACAACGAAATCTAAAAAAGAGTGTTTCTTCGCAGCTAAAAAAGAAAAAATAAAACAAATTATTGAGTTTATTTTGAATGAAAAGAAGAAGGAACCCACCACTCCTAAACTAAAACAAAGTCTAACCTTGTGATAGTGTGTACGGCTACAACTACTGAAGCTAAATACTGTAAGTATAATGGAAAATGAATGGAATTTTCATATTATACTTGATGTATATATACATGGGTATAGTAAGTGTTCATGTAAGCAAAAAAAAAAACGAGTCAACAGCAAATTGATTCGAAACAAGTGTTAAACAACTTTCCATAAGAATGAAAACAGCAATAATAAAAAAGATTCATTTTTTGTTTTTTTTTTATTTTTTAAGGATTGAAAACATTTTTGAATCCTTTAAATTCTTATCCTTTATTTTCTTATTCCCATTATTTTTATTTTTCATTATTATTTCGTTTTTTTTTTCTGTTTTTAGTATTTTTAGTTGAGTAAATGGACAAAAGCATTTCACCTCTATGGTACTTGAACTCATAGCTAAAAATACAAAAAAAAAATACTTTAAACTGATCTAAATGGGAATTTAAATTGAATAGTCTTTTGTAAATAATTCAAGTTTAATTCAAAATTTAGTTTTGAATTTTTCATTGTATATTTTAAAAATGTTCGTATGTATACTTAAACATTTTAACTATTGAGTTTTTTTGTTTAATTAAATAATATTTTTTTTAGGGAGAAATTTAAAAAGGAACCGTCTTTTCATTAACGTTTTCGAAACTTTTACGATAAATATCACTAAATATACAAATCAAGTAATTGTTATTGAATCTCCTAAAATTTTTATTTGATTTAATAAAAATCATTATTTTGCGGATCTTGCATTCACGAAAAATAAAATTCTTATAATGCGCCTACAAGCACCTACTTAGGGTATTCTATTTTAGGTGTATATCAAAATCCCGGTTTAGTATAAGAGCATCGTTACCGAAAAATCTACTTTTACCTAAAAATTACTTTTTAGCTGTAGCATAAAAATCCTTACAGTAAAATATTTTCAATATTTTTTATAAATATATTTTAAATATGTTACCATACTATGAATGTTATAGAAATGTATATAGCAGAAATGTATTAATTGTAACTATATACATATACAACAATTTAATATAGGGTTTTAAATAGTATGAAATACTTTTGTTCAGTTTACTATTGTAAATTCAGGATGTTATATCACATCCATTAGATTGTCCCACGGGAGAAATAAATATACATTTTCACGAAATAAAATTTTTCATACCACAATATTATATTGTTGAACAGTCCACTTCACTTTTAAATAAAGTAATTTTTTATTTAATTATGTACCTTTATAGTATAAATAGCTTTGTATAATATATATATATATAGATACGAATTCTATGTGTCTAGTACTTCGAATGGATTTTATTATACAGATTTGTACATACTTCTGTCAGAATCAGTTAAGTATACTAATTATTTCGATTAATATACAATAACTGATTTTCCATTGGGAATGTTGGCGGAATATAATTAATTAATAAATTCTTGCTGAATGCCCAAAATATGAGAATGATCAATTAAACTATTTTCTTTTTGATTAAAATACTTCAAAACCTTTGAGCCGCAACCACTTTAAAATATTTACTAAAAAATAAATATTAAAAACGCACTGTGTAAAACAAGACCAACTTAAAAATTTCTCATTTTCTTTAAATTTTAGAAATAAAAATGTATGGATTTTATCGAATAATTTCTTTACCTCCTTTTTTTTCTTTATTATTTTTCCTCCTTTTTTATGTGGTCTATTCTCTATGGAAATAAAAATTTAAACAGAGCAGACAGTTTAATGTTCTAAAAAAAATTAAATGGAAAAACAGAAATCAACATATTTTGTATGCACATAAATTTTGAATTGAAAATTTTCAGTTTATTTTAGGCTTGCCAATGAAATTTTAATATCCTTTGGGGATTAAAATGTAAAATCTCAATTTATATATCCTTAAAACATCTAGAGACAAGTGCCAAAAAAATTTAAAAGATAAAAATTTCATTTCACTTAAACTTTTCATCAGGAAAATTTTTGATATGATTTTTGAAAATTTTTTTTGTATTACATTATTGTAAGTTTGCTTAATTTTCTTGAAAACTTTATTTAAAAAAAATTAAATAAAATGAAAATTACATAAATGAAAATTACATATTCATTTATTGTTTAAAGACCATTTGGTGAATAACCTTAAAACTGCCATTGAGAAATTTAATAACTTTTAGAAATCTAATTTATTATAGAAACGCATTATTTCAATAATGAATTATAAGTAAAGAATAAATTGAATTTCGGAAAAACAAATCCTTTCGGATATTTATGAAAATATTACATTAAAATGTATTTAACATTCTAAATTTTTGAAAATAAAAGGAGGCTGGCCATTTCTTAATACATATTTAATTCTATTACAAGCCTTAAATTTCAAGGATCTTTCCAATTTTTGTGTTTTACTCATATTCAGTATAGAGTTTTAAACCGAAAATTTACAATCACACCTACGAGTACTTCACGAATCTACAATTCTTTAAAGCAGTTCATGAAAAATATCTATAAAGAAATCAATTTCAATTTAAATAAAAATGATTCCAATCTTTAAATTATTACAAAATTTTTATTAAATATTCGTTTACAAAAAAAATTTTAAAGCTTTAAAAATTGAATGAAAGCTAATCTAAATTTAGAATGTAAACATATTTTTGGCTTTTAAAATCTTTTTCAATAATAATGATATAGCAAAAATTTTAATTCCTTTATCTTAATCCATTTTCCTGAAAAATGACGGTATTACTATGGCAACCGCGAGAGATGCTATTTTTGATTTACATATTTACAATAATATGATAGAAATGAATGAAAAATTACTTAAATTTCAAATCTCATTCATATGAAAATCTTTTACGCTAATTTAAAAAAAAAATTTGTCTTCAATCTTCCATCATTATTATAATCGATAGCGATAGATAATGTTTATTCCCCAGAATAAAAATGGGTTGTATTATATTATAAATTTGCTGTTCCATTAGTTAAGTCATTGATAATAATTATTAAAAATAGTTCTTTATATGATGTGTACGAAACAGGATGGTACTGCCAAACCATTGCAATACTTCCGAGACATTTACATTTTTGGCGTGGTTTTTCTCGAGTTGATTCTTTTAAAAGTTTTATTTTTAATAGAAATTTCTTTTCTATTGCACTAAAATTGCAATAAAATTTTTTTCTATTGAATAAATTTGAATTTTCATTGGCATTAACTTAGTATCCGCATGACAAACTCATAAAAATCTTCTGGTCTTATGCAAATATTTAAATTGATATGAAGGATAAGAACATCGCAAAGGATCAAAAGTTACTTTAATACCGAAAATTGAAAAATCATTCAATAATCAAGAAAAATGATATGGTGTTTTTCTTTCTATAGAACTTTTCGTTTTTTTCTCTTTTCTTTTTTTTTTTTGGAGGAAGACTGATAAACGCGCATTAATGTCATTATAAAATATATTTATTTAAAAAATATAAAACAGTGATTTGACAGTAGAGGGAATTGTAAAATATCAATTGAAATATGAGTCATTCAATGAAAAAATCTTTCAAAATTAAGACAATGAAATTTTCCAACAAAAATTTTTCAAATTGAAATAAGTACCTTTTGTATGTATTTTCTTCTCTTTTTGTTTTTACTATAATGTTGCATTAATTTTTATTAAATTCAGTTAAATATTCTACAATGAATAAGTGTGATTGAAAGTACTTAATCTGAAATTTAAAATTTAAAAATAATCAAATATTTAAATAATTTAAAATCTAAATGAGCAAATAGCGTAAATGAAATCTAAATCTTAAAATTTTAATAGGTGAGTACAAAATGAACAATCTTAAAACACAAGATTCTTAACGTTATACCAAAAATGTTTCAATAATTATACAATGTATTTCATTGAGGATAATATTCTTAAAATGAAGTCAACTATAATCGTATTAAACTCAAAAAGAACCTGACAAAAAAAAGTTATTAAAAATTTAAATTTTTTGGATTAGAAAATTGGAAAAATCATATTACGTGTTTACACAATACATGTACATGTATTTTGTTATTATTATCTTACATAAAGTTCCCTTTACTACATTTACAAATACAACATCAAAAATAATACCTTTTATACTTCATTTTAATATTATTTTTTTGCCAAGAAAAAATCATTGAAGGCAAAAATGTAATCGAAATATTGCAAGTGATTATTTTATAATATTTCAATTTATATTCCGTCGCATCAATCTTTTGAAATCGAAAAGTAGGTGACTTACGGGCTTCCCTTCTCTTATTATTATATTGAACACAATATTATGACATGTATATGTGAATATGTATGCAGAGTTTAATATATATATATATATATTATATAGTTGCCATTATAATAATTGGGAGTTTATTATTATGATGACTCATATTGCTTTGCTTGAATGAGCAACAATACTCAATATAAAAACATACTCGTTCCTTCAATATTTTATGCATATATCTGTAACAAAAAGTCATTGAAATAATATATTTATACACACATTAAGTATATATCATAATAAGTATGCTTTTTATATTAGTATAATATTATTAAATATTATTACAAGATGTTTTGAAAAACACTACGTAAGTTACCTTATTACATTTATCTTAAAATATTGGAGAGTTTATAAGGATCAAAAAGGCAAAATATTTATGTTGATATCCAGTATGAATCCCAATTAATTCTCTTTGGTATTCAAAAATGTAATATTGCAATAATTATGGTCTAATAACTAGTTTTAGGATAAATTTAGAGTTGAGAGAAATAAATTTAATCAATTATCCTACTATATTAATAATATTGTACATAAAGTATTGTAAAATTATTTATTAATATTTCAATGAATTTACAAAAAGAAAGAAGATGAGAATTTATGTAAAATAGTTCACATTTCCGGAAAAAAGTATAGGAAAGCTCAATTAAATTATTATTAAATATTTTGATTACTTAGTATCCGCACTGACTAAAGCAAAGTAAAATTTTAATACTATTGCAACGAAAAATAAAACCAGTGGCCAATTTCTTTTATTATAGCCTTTCTATATTCAATTTAAAAAAAAAAAATTGAATATAGCTTATACTAAATGTGTGCAATCTTTTAAATATATTCGTATATGAATGAAACTAAGTTTAATAATGAAGTACATAGATTGTTTTTAAAAGCAATATTTTCGATTAACATTAGAAACCATTGGTTTGACCCAAATTTATTTTATTTATCCTGCTTCCGACTTTTGATAGTATATTGACAACAGTTCGTTGTATCAACCTGTCGTCAGTCCGAATATATCAGTTTTAATTTCTATACAACTTTTTGTGAATATCATAGTAAGTACATACACCGTGTACTAGGTGTATATACAAGGTATTATATAAGTTGTTACATAATACACATAATTCAATAGTATATTTCTATCTGAGATTTTAACAATCTTATATTTTTTAACCTTTTTTTTCTTCATTAACTTATTTAATATTATTATAGCACTTTTTCCGTCTTGTTATCTTCATGTCTCCGATATTTTATATAGGTAAGATAATTTATATCCATGAATTTTCAATATTTTAATAAAAGATTATTAGGTTTATACAAGTACACATATTTTAAAATATAAAATTATATGAAAATTGTATGCCTTTAAAAAAAATGAAATATTTAAATTGAAAAAAAGAATGATTGAAGTTTATATTATCATAAAAAATATCATTTAAATGAGGAAATTCTGTTCATTTAACTTCATTTTGGATTTAAAGTCAATACAAAATTTACATAGAATGCTAAAAAAAAATCAGACGCGTTTCAGGTGTATTTAAGTATATATTTATATTTTAGTAACATACATATTAAAAATATAAAATATTAATCAAATTATATTGTACTTATATTAACATTCAATTTAATTTCCTATACCTTGGCAGAATATTAGCTTATAAATTGATAAAATATTAGTACCATCATCATAATGGGAACGATGAAAGTTTGCTCTTAAAATCAGCAAATTTAATTGATATTTTTGAAAAGGTAGTGTTTTGTAAGGTTGTACAATATAAAATAATCGGAAAGATAAAAGAGATTAAGGTAATTTTTTGTGATACAACTTCAATAAATTTAATAATCAATATTGAAATATTGATGATCATTAATGCAACTTTCAAGGCTGTCGAACGAAACGACGCTTAGGCACTAACGCAGTTAATATATTATTAAAATAATCACAAAACCGGAACTGAAGTGGAAGAACAAACAATAGAAATTAACGGTTTAACTTAGTTGTCAGTTTACTAAAATAATATACTCCTTTTTTCAAATTTCTTCAATCAGCAAAACCAAATATAGATCCTAAATACGAGACTCTGATACAAATTGCCAAATATTTTCTTTAAATTATGTACATATAACACTCATTTCAGGCCGTTCAATATATTGATTTCATGCCGTTAAAAAATAATACTAAGTATTTTGTATGATAACCTAAAAAAATTAAACGTTAAAATTGATTTTACAAAAATTAAAGCGACATAAAAATAAAAGAATAATTTAGTTGAACCAAAATATTATATTGATTTCGGGAAATAATTGATCCGTGAACGTGTCAATCCCTTGCTTAAAAGGAAAACTCAGAATTATTTAGAGTTTCAGTTCACTTAATGTAACTTTGTTAGCCAATTCAACAAAAAATATTATATGCATAAATCATTATTATCGATTTTTAAATATTTGTTATGAACCTTTATTAAAAAATTTTATATGTCTGGACATTGGCATAATTATCCTTTAAAAACTTTTTATTTTTTTTTTTTGTATAATAATATAATAATGTTCACTATTAGTATAAAAATAGATATAATCTTGGTACATATACAAATTGACAATGGAGACACATCATTAACAGAAAATTTAATACCAACTCAAAAAATCAAATTGCAAAAAAAATATTATCGCATGATAAATGTTTGAATCAAATATTAAATATTTATGTTGAAAAGATGATTTAAAGATGTGAAATAGACCTTTTCATTTATCATCGAAATTTAAAAAAAAAAACGATTTTGTTTTGTCTGAAACCTGTAACATCTTAAAATATCTAAAATCTCCAATAGCCCACGTGTCATCAAATGATGACAATAAAAAGAATAAGGATTTTTTCTCTGTTTCTACTAGGTAGATTAATTTAAAAATCTATTTTCCATATTCGAGTTTGTTGTATATAACGATAATATATTTAGAAATACTTTTTGTTATTCTCTTAGAATTTTTACTAAAAATATATTAATTTCCAAAAATGATCTACTTTCCCATGTAGGTATGATTCTCTTAGAGCAAAAACTTAATTAAAATAACGTTAACGTTAATAAACTACTATTCATTAAACCAAACACATACATATGTATTTTATTTTTATCAAATAATTTAAAATAAATCATATGATTTTAGTTACAAAATTTGTTATCCAAAGCAAAATTAACATATAGAATATATTAAGGGCTTTTATCTTATAACACAACACTAAAACAAATATCGTTTAGATTCTGAACTTCATATTTTAAGTATTCATTATTGAGAATCAAATTGTTCTTTTGAATTTTTATTTTCTTCATAATAAAATTTTAATACCAATTTTTCTCAGAATCTATTGATGAGGAAAAGAAAAGGACCATAATTGTATGTAATAGAGTAAATTTTTTATTCGAAAGACTCATTGTTGCTGAAAGACAGAAAATACAAAAACGAGAATTTGAAGTGCTACATGAAGGCTAAATATAAAAAGTTACACAAATTTAACAAATTGAAATTGTTTATAAATCAAAAATGAATATTAATTTCTATACCTCGTTTGTAATACCGAGCAAAAAGAAAATTTGACGCTCTTCTTTTTAATAATTTAAAATCATTTTAATTAGAAATTTAAATTTGGTCGAGTAGATAGTTTCTGTTAATATAAGTCATAAAAATCTATAAGCGCGTTTTACAGATGAATTAGAATGGATATGAAAGAGTTTGTTTAAGCACTTTCTTGAAAGATCTAAAAGTTAAATTAGACGTGACTACTGAGTTGAGTTAGATTAGAAATAATTTCCTCTTTCACAAATAAGTAATAAGAGGAATTAAATCAAGTGGCCAATTTTTTTCAAAACCAAGAAATAATTTTCAAATTCTAAACCAAATTAAGACTGTACAGAAGTACAGACTGTACTTTTTAAAAAATGAAGGGCAAAAAACATCTCAAAGTTGGAAAAGTTTACTTTATTATTGTCCTCCACTTGTGTTTTTCATTTTTCTTCTTTTTTCATTTTTTATTGTCAAAATTGAATTTTAGCGACCTTAATAGATACGATAAAAGCTTTTTAAAATCACTTTTACTTTTCCATTTTATTGAATCAAACAGAATTTTTTGCCTTTTTTTGTTTCCTTTTATTTTTTCAGTGCTATTTTTATTTTATTTTTTCGCATTTTTATTGATATAATTGTAATAAGCGATAAATTGAATGTTCGACTAAAAAGAAAAAATTTTATTTGATTTGATTTGAAATCCTGTGAAGAGTGAGAATGATATTGATTACATAAAAAATAAAAATTTTTAAATTATAGTGGTAAAATGGAGGATCTAACAGAATACCTAAATATATAAACCAATGGTGAATGGAATGAGAGGTGGATGGTTTTTTTTTCCTTTCATCTATTTTTTTATTGATACTGTAATGGTTTATCAATTTAAAAGTTTATGGACGAGAAATAATTTGTTCCTTTGATTTAATTAATACTTCTTGCGATTTCCTTTTGAAGTTTTGAATTTCAAGTCTAATAGACCTAAATGTTAAAAATTCTAAGTAAAAGAAAATATGTTGGCGTTTCGTATTTTTTTATTTATAAAAGGAATTTTATTATTTGATTTGGACTATTAATACTTTTCAAGGAGCAATTCGATTAATTTCTCAATGATAAATTAAAAATAAAAATTAAATATTATGTAAAAGAAAGAAAAAAATAAAGGAAAAAATAATAACTTTTGAAAGTTACAGAAGGTTCTTCTATAGTTCTTCAAAATTTAAATTTTAAAGTAAAATTTAGAATTTCGAATGTTGAATTTTCTGAATTTGATTTTTTTGTTTTTTTTTATTTTTTCTACCTTCAAGCTTCCTTCAAAAAATTTTCTAAATATTAAAAATTTTATCGTCAATAAAAGGAGGAACAGCGCCGATCAAAGAGGAAAATAGACGGTGAGATTGACACCTGCCCAAAACATTTTCAGTTCATGATAAAAAATTAATAAGAATACTATGCAATTTTTGTGGGATCATGTATATTGAATTACACTGCCAAAGACCATTGAATAATATTAGAGAATGCGAATAGAGGAAAACATTACTTGAAATGAACTCCTAGTTTTTGCTGACTCTATAATAATATATCCTAATTTTAAATAATGAAATAACAATTTTTATAATTTACTATTAATTAACTCAAGTTTTCATTGTCTTGGTATAATAATATTAATTTGAAAAATTTATAATTATAAAAACATTAATTTTAAATTTTTATTTATATTGATTCGTATTCGGTTTAAAGTAATGCGTTGAAACAATATTTAATTAAGTATGCACGCACAGCATAAAATCACCCATTTTATTAACTATGTACATATGTATAAGTCTATTGCTATCAAACATTGTAATTATATCAATCTACGCCTATTTACCCAAAAAAAATTTACCAGCAATAATTATTTATTAATGTGCTATTAAAAAATCAAATATTACTAATTTTAAAATGTTATTTTTACCAATTGTTTTATTATATAATATTATGCGATGATTGCGTAATTGTTGATAAATATGATAAATTGGTTTTTGACAATAAAATAAATTTTAATTTTCAATGCATTAGATTTATTTTTATAAACAGCTAAAATGGATTTTTTCAAATTTATTGATACCATTAATTATAATGAATTGTAATCGTATAATAAAATTTCAGTTATTTAAAAAAAAAAAGATAGAAAATTAATAATGTACGTTTGTACAACAGCATTGCATTGCTATTGCAAAATATGAACTAATAAATTAGGTCAAGAATATTATTAATTAAAAAAATAATATACTTAAATAAGTATTTATGTTCAAATTTAATATGAAAACGTAGTGCATAGTTTGAAACTTTATGGTCAATAGCTATTTGAATTTAACTTTTGAGATAAGCACGTTTCAATAACGCTTTTGCTATGAACAAACCGTTACAATTAAAAATTCTGGCGAAACGGGACTAACCTACAATCCTGTAACTATTTTTATTTTATTTGTTTTTATTATAAGCAAACTTTTCAAATTTGCTAAATTGTTATAACAAAATGTGGTTAACTAAACTTCATGAGCCTCTTGAATAAATTCCTTAGTAATTACTACCCATTGCTATCTTTACTTACGAATTTTTCAAAAAATAAGTAAAAAAAACAATAATAGTAAAAAACTATTCCAATAAAAGATACTATTAAAGGAAGGAATTTTAGCTATAGAAAATTTTCAGCAAATACAATGAAAACCCGTGTGAAAATCATTTCTTTTTATTATTTCCTCTATATTATTATTAAGGTATACCAATAAAATATGGTTCAATAAAGACAAATTGAACCATTATTTTCATATTTACCCTTAATATATAACATTATTTTTATTTACATATTCTTACATAAAAGAAAAATTAATATCCCTAAGGAACTTATTTGCATAAAATACAAATGCACGCACCCCATACACGATATTGTTATGAAGTATTCGTATATGAACAATATAATATAAAATTTAAATTACTTTTTAAGTATAAATATATGCATTTCTTTTCGGTAAAAGTTCTTAAGACTTTTGCAATATTTTTTTTTACATTTACAAAAAATATAAGTTGAAAAATATTTTCCAATTTTATGAAATACATATCTACATAATTTTACATTTGTGTATTTTATATGTGTGTATAAAACACAGAAAAATTATATTCTAAGAGTATATTTTATTTACATTTATGCTACTTTACACTTAAGGAAATGGTTTTTACTCGTTTCATAATAGGACAAAAGCAAAAAAAAAACATAAGAAATAAAATAAGAAACTAAATAAAGACAAAGAAAAAAGTATACAAAACGCCTACAGATATGTTTAAATTTAACTTAAATTTATTGTTATAGAAGAAAATGTTATAATATGTATGTATATGGTTTGTTGTTACAACTCTAAAATTCAAAAATACTAAAATTAAACAAAAGTTTCTGGAAATAAGCGTAACAATAATATGTTTTTGAACTTTATTTCTTTGTTTTATTGTTATTCTTTTAAAATTTTTTTCGATAACGTTAAGATTTACATCGGCATAATATGGTGAAAACAATAGTTAAGACAACCAGTCTTCTGTTTTATAAAAATATTTATTGAAAATTTCATTGGAAATATTACTAAAAAATTTCATAGGATATTTTATAGAATGCTTTCTCGAATGTAAAAAATTATATTAATGAACACTTTACCTACTAAATTTTTTTGTTTAACCTATATGCATGTTAAAAAAAATACGATTAAAAAGCAAAATTTTTTGAATTAATAAGTATGAAAGTGTATTGCATAAAACAGTAATTTTTCCGAACTAGCTCTTGTCAAAAAACCGTATTTCATTTAATTGGTTTTCCTGAAGAAAAGAAGAACTCATGCATAGAAGTTTCAAATATTTATGGTGAGTTTGAGTTTTTTCTTAATAACTCGATGTTATTTGATTTATAGAAGAAACATTCGAGGTTTAAAATAAACTCAAAAGGAGAATTAACAATTCCAAAAAAGGCCACAGAATCAAAAATTCGAATTAATTTCGTTTTAAGTACTGCTCAATATTCTGGAATTTGTACAATTGTAAAATATCATATATTTGAATATGAATTTTATATTACAAGTATGTACAAAATCTTATATTTTATATTCCTATCATATTTACATGTTAAAAGAAGGCAAACAATATTTAAAAAAAAATTATAATAAGTAAAAACTTTAAATTACTTTTTTACATTTTACTAACAAGTTTACATCGAGTAAAGTAATTTAAGTGCTAAATAAATATTTTCGAAGCATTGCAATGCAGCTATAATGGCATATGATTATGGGGATTTTTATTTTTTGTTTACATATTGGTTTCAAACAAATAAAATTTAATATGTAAACTTACATACATATTTGCATATGACTGTTATATAGCTGATACATAAATAATTTCTACCAAATTATAATATTATTAAATGCATTAAATACACTATGTGTAAGAGTGCAATATACTTTATGCCCTGGAAAATATTCTTTACAATATTGAAAAAAAAACGAGAGAAAAAGTTATGTAAGTACCTACCGACATTATAAATTTATCGTTATACATGCATATATATACAAAATTTTAATATTATACAATAAAGTTTGTATTTGAATTTAACTTTAATTTGCAAAGAAATAAATAAATATATTGCACAATTTTTCCTTTTTTATTAAGAAGAAGCAAGAAAATGGCAGTTATAGAAAAGTTTTTATTATGTTTACAATTTTTTCATTCCAATTTATAAATAAATATTTTGTGCAATTAAATAAAATGTATGTTACAGAAAAAATGTTGTGCAAATAAAATTTAAATTTATGTTATATTACGGAAATAATTTTTATAAAATTATGAGCCCATGATTAAGAAATTCATTTAGGAGGGAAGGTACGTGACATACACAATTTAACCAAAATTTAAGAATTGGAAAAACATTTAATTAAATCTATTGTTCACATTAATAAATTCGTTCAGTTCTTAAATTTAACAAATAGTTTAGAGCTAAATAATTGAGTCAAGTTAATGCGTTTAAATAACCTGAAGTAAAAACCAAAACCAGCCGTCTATTTAGAAACCAACTTTATTCATGTTAAATTAAATACTAATCAATGAACTATACCTGATCCATGGATTTTGCTAATTATTTGCTATACGTTTCTAAAAAAATTGTAAAAATTAACATATAAATCATAGGTAATATTGAATGAAACATTAGGTTATTAAGTGGAACTGTGTTAGATGACTTTCTTACATATTGAAATTCATTAAGTATATTTGATTTTTTTTTTGTTTGCTGAGTTTATATTGAGTAACAATAATTTTAGTCGGAATAAAATTAATTTGATAAAATCAATGAAGCCATATTATTGGGGGTTACCTTTTCAGTAACAGATCTACAATAGACATGTTGAAATGAACACTTATTTATCAACTATTGGTACAAATATGTATGTATAAACATAAATATTATTGTGCGTATACATATGTATACCAAATTTTGCATAAATATATTTGTAAGTTTTGTGGTTTTTATTTTATTTTCCACAAAATTTTACGTCAACAGCAATAATTTAACCACCAATCACAACCAAAATTAATGAATCGATAATAATTAAATTTTTTATTGAATATTTTTATTTTTTCCAACTTTTTATTATTTTATTAAGTTTATAACAATAGTAGTCACAATTTTTCGTTCCGAAACCTTTCCAATTTTTTCCACAAAAAATTTATTTAGTAGTAATTTTAGTTTTATACCTATGTGTGTGCGTGAGTATAAATTGAATTTGTTCTTAAATACCTAAATAATTATGGTATTTAACAAATTTCAAGTTTCTCTACAATATTTAATAAATAAATCACATTTTATTCAGACAGATATCTACATATAATCATTCTTGAGTATAAAATCCATAAGATTTGTACAGTAATTCGTCAAATTCTCACGTTTCATTTAATTGCCAATTGAAAATGGAATTGCAAAATTTTCCGTTGTCTAAATGAAATAATCATTAATTTCAATTACATTAGACTCGTTAATGAATAATCCTTAACTTGTATAATTAATTGAAAAATTTAAGGTTGAAAAGTTCATTTTGAGCTTGAAATAACTGCATATACGTAAATATGTACAAGGATGTACGTAGAAGAATTACTAATAAAATTGTAAATGTTTTAAAACAATATATTGCAAATGTTCCATTCTACTTCATGCAAAGCGAGCACGTGTTGCTTCTGAGCGTGTTACACTATATCTACCACGACAAGATAAAGTCGAATTAGTACGATATTTATCATTTAGCTCGAGAGTGCCTTAAAATTCTCTTAGTACAGCGAAAGAATAAAATGTTCATCCTAAACAATTCTCAATATTTTGCGTGGGGCTAAAATACTTTTTTATAAAGAAAGTGTTTAAGATACACAGCGAACATGAGGCAGGAAAATTATTCAAGGTTTCCTGAAGAAAGGAAAAGTGAATAGCACTTGATTTTTAATGGCTATCTGTAGTCTTAATTACAATTATGCAGAAAAAGGTGCGCAAATACTAGATGTAGAATAATTACTTGGGCAGATTTTGATGCGAGAAAAAGATACAGGACGTTAAGCGTTGGTGAGAAAGGTTCTCGAATCGCCAAAGAATTGGCCATTTGTTTCACTATGACAATAATGTCAAAAAATTTACTTAAAAAATATATATCTACGATTCAAAAGACCAAAATCGTATTGCACAAAGAATTATTTTAGCACAAATATTACAATAGTATTAATGCGAAAATTTTCGAATTAACTATTACAAGGAAAATGTCAAATTAAATTACATACAAATAATTGAAGTTAACATGGAGGGAACACAATGAATTATCTTAGAAAATTCATGTTCTTACTTTTACATAAATACTCCAATATTGGTTTATTTTTTTCTTTTTAGCATTCATGTTTGTTTTTTTTAACAGATTTTATTACTTATGTATATTAACTTATATAACATTCTTCATATAAGTTCCGTTTCAGCTATGTCAAATTATATGCTTCGAAAATTACATAAATCCTTATACAATAGAAAACATGTCAGTTCCTTTAATGAATATTTTCATTCATATATTATATGTGGTAAACCCTTAGATGTTTATTAACATACCTACCTATCCATATACAAATTTATAGCTATAATTATGTATTATTAAAATATGTACATATTTACATAATTTCAATAATATTATGTAGAATGTTATGTTCTTTATGTCCGACTTTATGTAGTCTTCCATTACCAAAAATGATAATATCAAAATAATGAAACATGTATTTATGTATATAAATTTAAAATTAATTTTTTCAAATAAATTTTAAATTTAGAAAAACATTTTTAAAATGAGCCATCACATTATGCATTAACAAAAATAATTTAAATATTCGAAATTTTAGCAATTTTTCTCTAACAAAGAAGTTTTCTAATTTTCCAACATGAAAAAATTGAAAATTATTACATTTATGGAAGGTTTCGCATGGCTAGAAAGACTAGAAAACACAAAATTAATATTAGGAATTTAGAAAATTTGCACTCGTATGTTTAAAGATTCTAAGAATAAAGGAGGTACACATAAACTTTAAATAAAAATAGTGCCTGAATTGTGTTTATTTCATTAAAAAATTTATCTGATTGGTCATTATGAATAATATTAATATGTCCTTCCTTTCGAAATTTTCTAATACTTTAACCCAATCACAATTCCTTTTGAGGGTTCTCATCCCTTATATATTTAAAAAAATTTACACCATATACATCTGCATACCATGTAATTTTAATCTACTTGGTTTACCTTAGCAAATGTTCCACTTTGATCTAGAAATAATTTCATACCTCGACCTTTTTACGTTATGACAAGATAGTATAATCATAAAGACAAAAAATTAAAAAAATTTATCTAACCGTAATTTTTTTTTTTGTTAAATATACTAGTTGTGTCCATTTCAGTTATTCTTCCTTTATTTTTCTAGTTATACTCATAGTATTTAACGCAAGAAAATAGAAAATAAAAAATTTTAGAGAGAAAAATTACAAAACATAAGGATAACATAACATTGTCACTGGCTATAAGCAATAATTTATCCTTTTTTATATTTATTATAAAAAGAAAAATAAAAAAGGACAAAAAAAAAAAACGGTAGAAATCATGAAAGCATTTTAGAATATGTAATTTTAAGTGTGGTATAGGTAACCCTTTTAACATTTTCCACTTCTTTTATTCTGATATTCTGGGGTTTCTTATACATTTTTACTAATAAACTTTGTCATAAAGTTGAATATTAAATCCAAAAATTCTCTTTAAAAGTACAATCTTTAGTTCTCTCACACTAATCATTTGGTAAAAGATTTTATGGAAATAATAGCACCATTTTTTGTTTTTGCCACAGATTATAATTTCATTATGCATTATTTTCACGTACCTACCTACTTTATTCATTAGTCATGTACTTATTAGACTGTAGCTATTCGGTGAATATAGGATATTAATTCAATTAAACTTTTCTTTAAAAAAAAAATGGAAGATCAGCTATAGCTATTTTAATTAAATTTACATAAGTATACATACATAATGTATGCATGTATGAACATTTAATATTTAACGGTATGGCACTTGGTAAATTAAAGGGAGTTACAATTATCACAACAAAGATTACTCAAAAATTTAAGAATTATACCTGTTACTAAACACAAATAATAAAAAATTACACAAAAAAGAAAAACCAAATTAAATTTGTATGTACTTACGTGAGATTTATTCGGTCAACTTGTACTTATTTGATTAAAGGTTCCTCCTAGCTCGAATTCAGCTATTGTTCCTATAAGTTGAAATGATCCACCTAGCTCGGATCCATTTTTAGTTCCTATAAGTTGACAGGATCGAACTAGCACGGATTTATTTGTTGTTCCTATAAGTTGAAAGAATACACCAAACTCAGATTCAGCTATGGTTTCTATAAGTTGAAAGGAACCACCTAGCTCGGATCCATTTGTTGTTTCTATAGGTTGATAGGATCCACCTAGCTCGGATCCATTCGTTGTTTCTATAAGTTGATAGGATCCACCTAGCTCGGATCCATTTGTTTTCTTTAAGTTGAAAGAATCCACCTAGCTCGGATTCCGCTGTTGTTGCTATAAGTTGAAAGGATCCAACTAGCTCGGATCCATTTGTTGTTTCTATAAGTTGATAGGATCCACCTAGCTCGGATCCATTCGTTGTTTCTATAAGTTGATAGGATCCACCTAGCTCGGATCCATTTGTTTTCTTTAAGTTGAAAGAATCCACCTAGCTCGGATTCCGCTGTTGTTGCTATAAGTTGTAAGGATCCACCTAGCTCGGATCCATTTGCTGCTTCTCTTTGTAGTAAGAGTACACCTAGTTCGGATTCCGCTATTCTTGTTATAAGTCGAAAAGATCCATTTGTTGGTTTTAAAAGTTAAAAGAATCCATTTGACTTGGATCCAGTTGCACCTACGTTAAAGGAATCCACCTAGCTCGGATTCCTATCTTTAATCTTGCCTTCAATCAACAAAAAAAAATGCTAAATTTTATATTTCAAAAATTTTCAAATTTTTACGCTCCGTAAAATAGAAGCGTTGTTTGAAAAATGAAAAAGCGGTTAAAATAACTAGCCTAATGTTTACATAGGCAAATTTTAGTGTTACTAAGTGTCATTTAATTTTTTGAAATGCCATATTATATGCTGAATATAATTACGTAAGGGTTGAGTTAGTTTATTTTCAATGTAAATATTTATGTATTTTTGTTCAATGAAATAAAATGTCAAAATCTTAATACATTTATTTAAATGGGATTGCTCATAAGCAAGGAAAATTACTGTCTCAAATTTATCACCCGGCTCTAAAACAGCCTAATTTCATATTTCACCGCTGGCGTTTTATTTTTGACACCATTTGCTTCCATGTGTCATTCGCGAAGCGTGAAAATGCCAATTGTTTTCTTCGTAATGTTGCAAAATAGTGAAACTAAGTTTATAAAAACATTGAAAAATCAATTTTCTAGCAGGCAAATAATATTTGATGAGAAAACGAAGAAAATAATTATTGAAAACTATAATAAAAATATATTATTATAGTTTTTTTATTTTCTTTATAATAATTATTGAAAACGAAGAAAGGATAATTATTTGGTACAAATGTAAGCAACATAACACTGCAAAAACAAAACTAAAATTAGCCAATAATGCTAGCCTGGAATTGCGATTAATGACTTAATTTTTTATTGCCATTGTGTTAAATAATAATAAATGCTATATTTTTTGTTAGAATTCTTGAATTGATATTTTGTAAATAAGTAGATTGAAATCTAGTGACAGCCTGCTGTCAAACCGCTAGAAGTTACATTTTCCACAATTAAGTTGCTAACTTTGTTTTACTCGTATTTCTTAAAAAGCTTTTAAAATAAAGCAAGCAAAACACAATTTCCTATATAGTTTACAGCAAGTCAATGAACACAATTTCCTTAATTACACAATGAATTACATACATTTTTTGTGTTGCGAAATACCATTTACTATCTAGGTATTAAATATTTTAACTTAATATAGCGCTACTCAAAAAAGTTATTCTATTGTGTAAGTACAAAAAATTGTCTTCTATATATAACTGTAAAGCATATATACAATGATATAGCATAACAAATATCAAAACAATTTCTTACTCTTATATTGGTACAACGGTATCAAATCTGATAATATTAACTTTACCATTAAAATGTAAATCTCATTTTACATCAGATAAAATCTATATGTGAAAAAAAAATTTTTATTTTAACCAGAATTTCACACTTTTTCAAAAACAATATTACAGCGGAAGTCAGATTTTTTTGAAAATTTTTCCAAAATATGTTCAAAATTTTTTTAAAATATTTGAATATGTACACATGTAAAAATGTGAAAATTTTTAAAAAATTTGATTATTATAATTATGGTTATTTTTTATATGGGGAAAAATTTTATTACAATCTAATGTCACAATTTTACTAGTCTGGTGAAAAACTTTAACTCGCCAGTTTATTTTCTGCTCAAACTGAGAAGAAAATATAACTGTCAGTGACATTTGACATTTTGAATTATTTTAAAACATTCAATACAGTAAAAAATTTTTAAATATTTTATTCAACAAAAGAAATAAATCTATGTATTAGATATAGACAGATTTAACCCCTACGTAATGATATTCAGTGTGAAATACGATATTTGAAAAATTAAATGACAATTATTGGTAACACTAAAATTTGCCTATGTAAACATTACGCTAAGAATTTTACGTTTTTTTCATTTTTTAAACAACCACAGATATTATGTATGTAAATAATAATTAGAAAATTGATTTTTTCAATGTTTTTTTTTTAAATTTAGTTTCACGCTTGGCGAATGACAACGGTGAACGATTTCCGGTGTTAACGTTGATTTGGCCATTGCATTGTTAAAGAATAACAATGCAATGGCCAAATCAACTACATATTCAGTATTTTGTACATAATGTCAAATACACATGGAAACCGATGGTGTCAAAAATAAAAGTTTTAGGGCCGGGTGCTAATTTTCCTTGCTTATGAGCAATCCCATTTAAATAAATGTATTAAGATTTTGACATTTTATTTCATTGAACAAAAATACATAAATATTTACATTGAAAATAAACTAAACCTTACGTAATTATATTCAGCATATAATATGGCATTTCAAAAAATTAAATGACAATTAGTAACACTAAAATTTGCTTATGTAAACATTAGGCTAGTAATTTTAACCGCTTTTTCATTTTTCAAACAACGCTTCTATTTTACGGAGCATGAAAATTTGAAAATTTTTGAAATATAAAATTTAGCATTTGGTTTTGTTGATTGAAGGCAAGATTAAAGATAGGAATCCGAGCTAGGTGGATTCCTTTAACGTAGGTGCAACTGGATGCAAGCCAAATGGATTCTTTTCTTTTAAAACCAACAAATGGATCCTTTCGACTTATAACAAGAATAGCGGAATCCGAACTGGGTGTACTCTTACAACAAACAGAAACAACAAATGGATCCGAGCTAGTTGGATCCTTTCAACTTATAGCAACAACAGCGGAATCCGAGCTAGGTGGATTCTTTCAACTTAAAGAAAACAAATGGATCCGAGCTAGGTGGATCCTATCAACTTATAGAAACAACGAATGGATCCGAGCTAGGTGGATCCTATCAACCTTTAGAAACAACAAATGGATCCGAGCTAGGTGGATCCTGTCAACCTATAGAAACAACAAATGGATCCGAGCTAGGTGGTTCCTTTCAACTTATAGGAACCATAGCTGAATCTGAGTTTGGTGTATTCTTTCAACTTATAGGAACAACAAATAAATCCGTGCTAGTTCGATCCCGTCAACTTATAGGTGCCAAATAAACCTCAGATAAGGTAAGTGCTTACAAATTTTTTTAAATAATATAAATAACTGAAAAGGCTCGTAAGTCAAAAAAAAAACAAAATTAAAATACGTAGGTGTGTACAAAATGTTAATTTTACAATCACTTCATACATTCATACACATGTGCACATGCGTTATATGTAAATATGTATCTGCATAACATGCTCTGTAGAGTAAATGACTTCACGGCATAAATGATTATTTAAAAGAGATAATTAAGAAAATAAGCTCCTGGAAAACTCGTTCCGTTCTATGGTAATTTTAAATTACATATTGAATTTTGAATTTCATTTTTATAAATTTTGAATTACATATGAAAATATTACATTGTAATGAGCTAAAGTGAAAAATAAATACATATCCATATAAAATATCCGCATGGATTGGGACTCTGAATGGTTCGAATAAAAATCCTATTTCATAAACTATTAAGGAATCGGGAATTCCGTAATATTTCATAAATATTAAAAAATAGTACTAAGACTTCCGTACTTAAAAATGCTTGTTTTTACATTAAAGTTACTTAAACCTCTTAAAATAATCGGAACAGAACTACTAAGCTAATGTATCAACTGCAAGAACAATTCCAGTTTTATGAAAGAAATCCATTTTCCGATTAAATTTTGATCTTGTTTACGGAATTGCTCTTGCATTTTAAGTTCCACTTTCTTCTGAATAATCTTTTTGTTTTATATTTTATTATCCTTTCCACTATCCTTTTAATTTTATCTGCTTTTTTGAAATTTCATTTTATCTATTTGTATCTTATCATCTATGTTTATGATCAATGTTTTCACCAGCTATCTGCTTTATGCAGTTATCACATTATGATTATTATGAGCTTTATACAAAGAGCTAGGTAACGTTAAGTGTTTTCTTTTGTTTTGGAATGAAAAATTTCACTTTTCACTTATTCTCGTCTCTCTTTTTTATAATTTTTTTTCCTTTTTCGATTTTTACAATAATTTTCTTATAAAACAGAAAATAATCTCGTTTTTAAATTAAATAGGAAAAAGGGAAGTTAAAAAAATATTTTGTTGTTTTAAGCACTTAAGAATTTATTGTGAAAGAAGTGTATAACAACGACATCTATCCAAATGCCAAAGTACATAATGAGTAGGTATACGTTACGATGAGAGAACCAATTAAGAAGCTCGTTCTATCTTCAATTTTATTGTAGTTATGGAGGCAGTGCAGAGCATCCACATATATTACATGCATGTAACTTCAATTTCAATGGCTTTCTTTTGTGCATTATATTGTTTTTTTGCCATATATATTATTTAACGCATAGTAGATAGGTTCTGTGCTTAAGAAAGGAATTTATTTTTTTTATATTTTTTTAGTGTTAGAAGAGCACGTTTATGTAATTTTTCTTTTTTTGTATGTAATTCATGGATGAAAAATATTACATTAGTATTACATTGCTTCTTGTTGTTTGATAAAAATAGTGGGAAATGATTTAAAAATCACAATAGAGCGAAAAATGGTAAGATAAAATTTGTATGACGCACAAACGCATAGATGGTTTTTGAACATACGCACTCAATGTTTTACTCGACTGTTTCCCATATTTAATTTTTGTTTAAGATAAAATTTTATAATTCCAAATTTTTTATACTGTCTATGTTAGTTATGTTCGAGCTATGATTTCATAAGGAAAATTATGTTATTTAAATTAAATTAAGAAGTGTACATGCTTTATAGGTAAATACCTACGTTATTAAAACGGAAGCTGCCCATATTCAAAATCGAAGATAAAAGTGTCTTTATTTGTATCATCATAAACTTTTTATTTAGATTATTTTATGTAACGCCTTTCGTATAAAAATAGAATATTGTTAAAGATTGTAATGACTAATTGAGCAGTTTTGTTTGTTTTGCTTAAATTCCTTAATTACAAGCAAAATTTAAAAAAAAAATTGCTTGAAATTACAAAACTTCTCACTGTTATTCAAAATTATATTTAAAAAAGTATTATGAACTTATTCAAATTATATTATATGTATGTTTTATTTTTTTTTGTTTATTGTTCGTTTTCTTTAGAATCAAAACATTCTTTCTTCACTAAATAATCAAAATACCAATTTTATAAAGCTTACAACAAAAATAAAAATAAGAAAAAAGATAAAATGAAAATTTTTCAGTTAAATTATAAGGAAACAGAAAATCCCAATGACAAGGGTGCACAAAATTAACGCCTTTGGGTTATTTAAATTTAAATACAACTTAATAAAGAAGAAAATTACATAGAAAATTTAAAAAGAAAACACAAAGTAATTTTACCATCCTTTCGCATCTTTTTTGAAAATTAACGATAGCGTAAATAATTCGAAAACTTAAGATCTTAAAAATGGTCTTATAAATTTTGCTGAAAAACATGTACCATAACTAGTAAATTTTTTAAGAAATTTAATAATTTAGTGATTTACTCACAGAATATAAATTTTTGAATGTTCAAAACGAAATGTTGTATATCCAAAATTCGAGTTTTTATGAAATTGATATTGAAAGTTTTATTTGGCAATATTCTGTTATGATAGCAGCTAGCAGCTAGAGCTGAATGATAGGGGTGAATTTAATATTTGAAATATCGAAAATTTGGAAAAACTGAAAATTTACTTTGGTTCCTCTTTTTTTCTCTGAATATTCAAAGGCGTGTGTACAACTACTCATATAACCACTTTTTAAATCTATGTAACAACATAATATTATATCCTTATGTAAATAGATCTTATATAGTGGGGGTTGAGTTACAATTATCCCCATTTTCGTTACAAAATATAATTCAATAATGAAGCAAAAATGCCGCGCCGCAATATGATTGCATAATTTTCCAATTTATTTTGACATTAACCATTTTATTTAGAATATAAGTTTCTTATTTTCACTTTAAAGCATTAGAAAATTTTAACTTTAAGAGGAACTTTAAAATAAAAATTCTTTTTAAAGTAAAAAAAGCATATTGAACATATAATTTCATTAAATTTGTAAAAATAAATAATTTTATTTATTCATAACACTTAATTTTAAGGATTAATTTGGAAGTTGTTACAATACTTGACACCTTACAAATTTAAATAAGTTTTGTTAAGACAATAAGTGAAGTGTGCAGTATTTAAAATACAAAAGATTATTTTTTAGAAATAATTTTATTCAATATTTATGTTAATTTTTATTAGGACAAAAATAAATTCCTTTTCTTTAGATCATTTTCCATTGTTTTTTTTATATTTATTAAGTATATACATACTTAGTTATATTTATGGCAAAGTATTAAAGATATAAAAACCTTAAGGTGGTAATTTTTTTTTTGAAAATTGTTTAAGGTTAAAATTTCTAATTTCGAAATCATTAATTTAGGAAGAATTCATAGAATTACGTTATAAAAGTAATCAACAGCTTAATAATCTCCCTGAAATGTGTAAATTTATATCAAGAACACTTTTTTATATCATTAATTTTGAGTTTGCTTGATGGGTGCTTTAAAATACATTACATAAAAAATCGATTTAGAACAAATTTTTTTAGGGTACGATTATCTGAATGATTTGCAAAAATTCATGGATAGCTTTATTTATTTAACTATAATATATATAATTAATAAATTAATATTATAATTTAAATTAAAAATTCAATGTTTAATATTATTGTAATATTAGTGTATTTTTAGTAAAACCAATTTACTTAAAATTTCTTCTGATACACTGCATAAATAAATTAAAACGAATGTTTCTGTAAAGTACACTGTTAAAGCCCTAAAGAAACTACTTATTGTCCTATAATTTATATTCTTTTTATGACAATTATTCTTTTCATGTCTATTTTTATGACTTATTGATCAGTTTGTCAACATTCATTGAATTTTATTTTCAATTCCCATTTTTAGTGTGTTCTGAAAACTACTGCTACTTCTATTTTAGATAAGTAAAAATCACACATTTTAATAAGAAAAGGAAAATTTAGTTTCATTTTAAGCTTTTTTATGACTATGTATTTTTTTGTCTGCAGTTTCCTTTACATTAAATGTATGTATGTCATAGGACATAGGGAGACAAATGTAATAAAGTAAAGGCAAAAGGGACGAGAACATAAAAAACAAATTATCTAAAAAATTGTACATAGAAAATTTATTTCAATCATTGCGTCCAATATCAAAAAAAAAAAAATAAACAAAAGGATGTCTTTCATTTGATTATCAAGTGAATTTTCGATTTACATGGGCATCTAAAATAGTTTTGGTTACAAAAAAAAATTCAAAAGGATTCAAGGGCCAAAAAAAAATTAATGGTTTTTTAAAAGAGTATTGTGTAGTGGCTAAAGATCAATAAAAATAGAATAGATAACAAGCTGTTTTTTCTTCTATTATTTTAAATTGCGTAATTCAACTACAATAAAGGGTTGAATCTTTTACTTTGAAAGAAGTCAAGAGATATGTGGTTTTTTGGTTATGATTAATTTATGATTTGTTAATAAATCAAATGTAGATGTTTGATTTTTTTAAGGCCATAAACAATTACTGCTGTAGTTATGCTAATAAAGAAGTTTATACATACTTATGTTATGTATCTTTAAATGAAACAAAATTTTATACTTACATATTTTGAATAAAATTTTGTTTAACAAATATTTCGATGTATTTTGAAGTCATAAACAATGTAGAATGTAGTAACGATCACAGTTAATCCCTATGAATGCATTTCATACATTAAACATGAACGTAATATTTGACTGTTGATTTTTCGTTCAAATAAACATAATCGAACTTTATAGAAAGATCAAATCCACTAAAACAACTACGTAGAAAATTGAATGAACCTATGAATTAGAAAGAAGGAGAGTTAATTTGTGTTTATTATCTTCTTTAGAAATTAACTTTATTTTGTAATTTTGAAAAGATTTTTACAGAATTCCCTGTTAATATAAATCAATTTTTGTTTAAGAAAAAAATGCAATACAATTTACTCGTTTAGGGAAAATATTTTTTAGTGGTAATAAAAAATTAGCAAAAGAATAAAAATAGATTTAATATGCAGTACACAAAATACGAAAATAAAACACAAAACCTTGACACAATAGAATATTATCGCCATCACTGGTAAAAGTTGTGCATTAAAATATTACTTTATTATTCTTCTTCTTAAAACCTTATTAAATTAGAAAAGTTTTACTACAAAAGCTTACAAGCAGATTTCATACATTACAAACAAACATTTTTGTTTTCTTAAAAATTCATTTTAATGTTTTTTAGTTTTTTTTATTTTTTACTTATATTATGCTTTAGAGGAAACTACATACTATATGAAAAAGAAAAAAAATTAACTAGTTATGTAGCATGTAACTACATATTTATTTTTTTTAAAACTGAAGCATTTTTATATCCGCTATGAACTCTTTGCATGTTCTGTCAATATAGTTTAGTAAAACAAGTTATAAAATTTATTTTGGGATAGCCGATTTCTCAAAATTTTTTGTAAATCAATCATCAAAATGAAGCAGAATTTTCCTAAAGAAAGAAATTTGTGTTCCCTAAATAATGACTTAGCTTAATTAATTACGGAAGTAGATCGGGTACTTAGAGAATCCGTCGTCTCTTTTTGATCTACACATTCATCGTAGTGATAAAAGAAGATGATTGTGAGTCATTTCGTTTGGTTGTGTTCGGATTCAAGCTTTTCTGTGGGAGGGATTTTAATTGGTTTTGACAGCTTAAGCTGGTTTGCAAGAGAAGGGAATGTGAGAGTCTATTGAGATAACAACGGACTCACCTGATGTCACTACCGATCTTATTTAATTTCAGCCAGTATTCCGCAGTGTTATAGACTAAAAGACATAAAATGCTCTACATTCAAATGTCCCCAATTTGATTGACTTGAAACAAAATTTTCACTACTTGTATGATTGTATTTATGATAAGAGTATTTTATGATTAAGAGTTGCTGTGATAAATGTCAAAACATGCGTTTATGCAGTACTAGTTTAAATAAATATTACCAAAAAATCAGTTAAATATGGCCAGCTGCATATTATCATAAAAAAAGAGAAAAAAAAACAAAAAATGTGCAATAGAAAAATCATAACACCAAATGGTACGACACTATGGTATAACAAAATATTATGTGAAAACTTTTAAATAAAGTACACATAATTTTTTAACAGTTATTTTTAATATTTTTAATATATTTTACCGTTATATATTTAATATCTCATTTTCTTCTTTTTCTATCTTGTTATATTTTTCTTTACTTCTCTATTTTTAATGAATAAGTTTACTATATTTTTATTTATTTTTTTAGAGTAATCTTGGTACTCTACTGGTAAAGAAGAAAAAAAAATTCAACATTAGTAAAAGGAAAAGGTATAAGTTTTCTTCTCATTTTTTTGTTTGTTTTATTTATTTTTTCCACTTTTTCAAAAAAAAAGTTGGAAAAATTTATGTGACAAGTTCACAGGATAATATTCTTTATATTATAATAACTGTGCACCTTATTCAAAAGTATATGAGTGCCTGCCTTGTCTATGTACACCATAAAATAGAAGTACTTATGCACACACATGTAAAGTTCTTGTAATTACATTCTATACATAGAGATTTAAAAGTTTTTAGTTACAGGTAACTAGGATAAAAAGATAATAGAAAAGTTTTTTTTTCCACTTTTCTTGATGATTTTTTTTTGTTTCTAGTTTTTTATGATTATATGAGCTATTCAGGAAAGAATTTTCCCTTAATTCTGTTAATTCTTCACTTTTCATATTTTTTAAATTTTCTTTTTTTTTTTTGAATTTATGCTGACCGGGTTTTTTGAGTAATATTATCCTATGATAAATCAAATAACAAAAAAATAAAAGTATAGAACAAATAAATTATAAGCTGACCAACCTTAGAATTAAGGTTATGGAAAATGCAATGAAAAATTCTAAATTTTAAGTTAAATTACATTTGTAACTTAAGTATTAATATTTGGGCCACGAAAATTTTCTACAATAATTTTAGATACAGCCAAAGAACTTTAATTTCAAATGCTTAGCAAACTTTGTCGCGTTGAAATCATTTTTAGACTTGATTTCAATAGAAATTTAATAGGATCAACATTTTAGATTTTATTTTAATAGGGAAAAAAAACGATTTGGGTGCTGTCTTTTATACTCGCAGATTAGATTCTGTAACATAACAAGAAAGTTCAACTAAAGGTATATGTAAAGCAAACACCCTTAGCTATATGTGATCAAGTAATTGGATTATGCTATTTAAAAGATTAAACTTAAAGTTTCAATGACTAATTTACTTCAAAGAATATTTTTCTGTTGCTAGTATCCTTCGTTATTTAGAAGTAAACTAAACGTTTGAAAAAAGTTGTTTTTTTTTTTTTAAAGAGATTAATTTTTCTGGAACTATGAAAGTAACCTTGATACTTTTATTTTAATTTTTTAGCTTTTTTTGCGAAATGATTAAAGTACAAAGGAATAGAACGTTTTTATTATAGATGTAACTTACTTCTATTATAAATGGTTACACAAACTTTTATACCCCACACTTGAATATAAGAGTTTTCATATCTTTTTTTTTTGCAAAATAACGCAATGATTCAAATTTGAAAAAAGATAAGTTAAAATGGTTTAAGCTTAGAACTTTTAGTGGAAAATCTTGTTAAATGATTAAAAAATATAGAAAAATTTAAATTGATTCACAAAATTAATTTAGTAACAGGATTAAATCGGATCCAATTATGGAGTTTACTCTTCTCACTGTGTTTAATAATGTTAGAATATTAAGTACCATTCAGTCAAATTTATTTTACTTTTGATCTGGAATGAATCATAATTGAAAAAGACATTTTTCAACTTTATGTAATTAAAATCATCAATCCCTTATAATTGAAATTGTTTAACTTATAATTTTTTAGTGAATTTTATTCAGCGTTTGCATAATACGAGCACAATAAACATTCAATACGATTACTTTATAATTGTATTTAATTTTTAGTTCTCCTTGTATTTATTAATCTTAATACTATTCTTAAAACTTAACTCGGCTAATGCATTTTTCTATTTATTAAAGTGAATAATTGAAACTAATTATTTCGTATATGTTTGCTTAAATAGTTAATAAACAAATAAACATTTTAAATAAACTAAAATTGCGATCATCCTTCTTGCCTTAAACTTAAATTTTAAACTTAAAGTTTAAAACGAAATTATTACGCTGTTTTTAGATTGTTTATTTTTCCTCATAAATTTTATTTCTTTTTATGATTTCGGTAGTATAATCGTTTTGATATCTGTTTAAAAAAAACACCCACTACATAATATTTTTGTTATTTTAGACTGTTCAGTAGCTGAAAGTGGTTTTTAATGCTACTTTTAATAATATAAAAATTGTTAATTATTCTACAAAAATAATGGTGAAGGTACCACACAAAATTTCATTGTTCTGTGCATTCTTGTGTGTTTATTTTCTTTTTTTTTCAATAATACTATCGTTTAAACAAATATATCCTTTTCTCACCATGGATTTACGAGCAATGTTATGTAGTTTGTATATCGTAATAATAATATTCTCTCCTCTAAAAAAGAATTATTATTTTATTTTATGATTGTGATATTATAAATATAAAAAAAGGAAGGTATTACATTGATTTATTACAAGGATTATATGGTAAGGTTAAACATAAATGTCATTGAATTCGATAAGGGTTTTGGTAACATAACATAAAGATATTATGTTTGAATATTATAATTTCAACAAAAATACTTAAATATATGGGATAACGAAGTTTGATATATGTATATTTCGTAAATTTTCTTCCTTATTATCATTATTATTAAAATACCACACAATTTATTATTATCTGTGTGTACCTTGAAGGCAAAATATTTCAATTAACAAATTTGAAAATTTTTTATAAATTGAAAATAAAATTGGTGATTGAGGTTGCATAAAATTATATTGCAATTAAAATGCTGAGGATTGAGAGCATTCTAAATTTTTTCCGTAAGCAAATTGTAAGCGTCTTTATTTAACGCTTACATGTGTATGTATATAGTTGAGCTCAGAATGATATTAAGATTAAACAAAAACAAGTTTATATCTTTAGGCAGATTTTCTTTTGTCGGACGTATATATAACAAATTTGAATAAATTCATGTTTGCTTGTTTTTCTCTATATAACTTCCATATAAAATAATTATAGTTTACTTTAGGAGTTTTTACAATGTATTTTCAAACTGAGTTCGAATGAATAACTTACCATGATGCATTGTAATTCAACTTAAATCATAATGGAACTGAAAAATATATTTGAAAACTTCATCACGAAAAGCGTCTTCTGTCGAAACTTCATCGGCGTGTCTTACAAGTGCTTTTGCCATAAATCATTTTTTTACAAAAAAAATTGTACAAAATTTGCACTTTTATTGTTGTACAAAATTTGCACTTTTATTTGACCAACTCATATTTTTCAAATTTCGTTCAAGTTGCTTTGAAACGTTTTTACTTTAAACGGGCAGGTATTAAAATTTAAGTTAAGCATAATAATAATATTGGGTTTTACTGGAACTAGTTATGAATCATAAAAAGTACAAGTATATTACATTATTTATAATGGAACAGTATAGGAAAAAAATGAAAGTGATGTGCCACCAAATATTTGTATTAAATTAAAATTTATATTTTATTTATTTGGGATTTTTGTATACCATCACCATGATAATATCATTTTGATCTTCTTTTCTTTATTTTTTTTTTTTGTACTTTTAGTGGTTTATTGTAATAAATTAATTTTCGTATATAATTTAAATATTTGAAAATATTGTCATACTATATAACAATAAAAATGTTGTTTGTCATTCAATTTACATATGCAAATTTTTATGTATGGTTTATTAAAATCATATTGTAAAACAATATTAATGTTTGTATTATCGATATTAATATTATATTGTGTTTACATACTCGTATATAATGACAAAATGAAAAAAAATATTTACTTTATTATGTCAATAAAATTTGATTTTTGTTTGTGTGTGTGGTCAATTAAACATTATATTGAACGTAACATTTTGTATTAAAAATTTTTTCAAATTAATTTAATATTAATGATCACTATATTTCGATATTAATTTATTTATTTATAGTGGTATTGATTTGATTAATTTTTTTGGAGTTTTCATGAAATTTTCAATTAAATCACTTGTTTTTTTTTTTTTTTAAATAAATTCAAACAAAATTTTACGGAAATAATACGTTCAGGCAACAGCGTTAACATCCATTTGCTCAGCATAACTGAACAGTTATGCTGGACTCGAATCTGCAAATTTTTTGAATGTTAAAGTGTCCCATAGGAAGAAGTAGATCGCTGGTTCGATCACAGTTTTACTATTGTCCTGATTTTAAATACTGTACCAATAGAAATATAAAAATAAAATATTGATTTAATCGTTTTTTTTTTTTCAAGAAATTTCAAACATCTGTTTCGGCAATGAGTTTTTCATTTTGTAGTTTTGGGTGTATATTTTCAATTTCTTTACAATTTTAGAATGTTGCAAATTTAAGTAACAATTTTTTCATATGTGTCATATATTCCTTTACTGTACAAAATAATTTCAACAAATGTTTTGCTTATTAACACAAAATTAGACTAAACTATTGCAAACCTAATATAAAAATGGCAATTTAATAATGCTAAAAATTTATATTATTTTAGGAAAATAATGGGAGAATTGCTCACTCATCGGGATAACTACAGGTCACTTTTACGAATAGGATATTGAAAATAAGCAATTAACATGGAAAGTAATTTTAACAATTATTGGGTTTAAAAATTATTTAAGCACGTGAAAATTAGTTAGAACAGAAATCAATGGTTTAAGATAAAAAATAATTTACCGTTCGTATATTCTTATTATTTCTTTTTTTTTTACCTCCCAAATTGCTCATATCTATTTATTTTTATCATTTATCACTTATCTATATCTTATTTACTTTTATCATTTGAAAATTACAAAAATGTACATTGGGGGAAATTCTATGCAAATATTTTTTTTGAAACATTTTCAAACAGTTTTAAACTAAAATTCAAATTTATAATAAAGTTTAACTATGTGTATTAAACAAAGTATTATGGGACTATATCTGACTTAATTTTATTAAAAATAAATTGGAAAATCTCTGTATTTCTTTAGAATTATTATAATATTATTGTTTTTTGTTTTGTTTTTTTTAAATCTAACATGAAAATCTTTTTCGATATTATACAATATTGTATGCGCAGTATTATTAATAATAACTGATGATATTGTTATTAAACCTTCAAATATAAATGCAATATGAAAGAAAAAATTCATTTTAAAAATAGATAATTCTTTAGTTTACAGTAAAACTCAATAAAGAAACAGAGGAATAAACACAGATTCATATTATAAAATAATAGTAGCTATAGGAAATAAAAGCATAAAATTTAGATGGAAGTCTTAACAAGGATATAGATTTTACATTGGAAAAATTTGTTTATTAAAAAAGTTATCATTTCAACTATAAGTGTAATTTTGAATTGACAATTTAATTTATAGTAAACATCACACGTGCAGCTAATAACTAGAAAATTGTTTTGGTTTTAATAGCATAATTATAATTGAAGATGTTGCAAATTAATATGTACATTATGGTTTAAAAACTGGAAAGGTGGCCTTTTCATTATTCAATAATTTTAATTATCTTTCTTTTCATCCAAAAGTGCATACGTCATACTGGAGTGGAATAATGGATTTTTATACATTTGTCCCGTTGCATTGTATTTATATAATCTTCAATTTTTAATCTAAGCATAACTTCTATAGAAAAGTAATTCCGGGACGAAATAACGTAAGAAATTGCTGTTATAATATTTTGATTTGAAAACTAAATAGGATATAGAATATTTTATGAGAACAAAACAAAATTAAACTTTAATATATTTACTATATTGCAACCCCAATTTTGAACTTGTAAACGAAATTACTGTTCAAACAATGACTAACTTTTGACGAAGTACATATTGTGAAAAAAAACGCTATGATCAAAGTACATATTTGCTTATATGAGGTTCCAATTTCAAATCATATTCATACATATATGTATAAAGCATATAGCATATGCATATAAGACAATAAAACCTTTGGATATAGTATATATATACATATTGCAGTGATATTGACTGCGCTATAACTGATTAGTTAAGATACGATGTTACTACGTAATATAATAATAATAGTACATACTATGAAAAAGACAATGAAAAGTAGTTACTGTTATTGCTACGACATGAAATAGTTTTGCTTAAATCCAATGTGTGCTGTATGTGCAATTCAATATATATATACACTGTTCAGTTTCTTCACCATGTAGTTAGCAAACTACGTATATTATATTTTGTTTCAATAAAATCTATTTTTTTTATATTTGAGGATAAATTCTGTTTTTGTTCCCTCATAGAAAATGAAAAATTATAATCGATATTATTGTTCTGGCCTAAAATTTTTTTTAGTTTGCATATTGCACATAGTTATTAAGTTATCGAGAGACGTACTTAGACCGATCGATAATACGCTGTATTCCTGTACAGTAAACTTCTTCAAGAAACTAAGTTGGATTCTGCACTAGAAACGTCGAGTAAATCATGATAAATATCCCATGAGGTGATGTTCATTCACTTTTCTAAGAGACAGTGCTATGATTATTCTGTCACGAACATTCTGGTAGTCGCATTACTTGGCGTGATACATTGTTATTGATAAATATTTTAATTTTTGAAATAAAATCAATTCCGAAATACAAAATTCTATACTGAAAAACATTTATTTCAATAATATCTCATCGCCTCAAGTGATGCCAATAACAGAATATGAATGATTAACCGCTGTAATGAGTTCCTTTCAGCTTAGTGTTAATTAATCTCGCGTTCTTTCCTCATCCTTCTTCTGCCATAATCTTTTGTGTTGTTTCATATTTCTGTATGCCAGTCTAAAATGAATTCGAAATTACGAGTATATAGTGAATATATTGCCTGCAAAATACTGGTACTGTAACTTTTCGTATAATTTCTTTTATAGATTTTTTACCACTAATATTGTACACAAAATCTATACACCAAATCAATATTTATACTTATATGTCACATAATGCGAATACAAAATGAAAAGCTGGTTACAACGAAATACAAACATAGTATTAAAAAACAAAAAAAAATCTCAAAAAAAAAATAAATAAAATTAGTACCGTTATTAAATTGCATCGTTATTTCACTTTTATTAAACAATATAAGAATAGTGTGTCGCTATCTAGTATATAACTGAATGTATAGAAGCTAGAGCTGCTGTTTCTAAAATAACAACGTAGAGTAAAATAGAAAAAAAGTGTAAAATAAAATCGAGGTTTTTAAAGTCAATATTTACCAAATGACGGCTAAAATTGAAAGTTTAATCTTCATTGTTCGGATTTTCATGAATCTTTTTCTAATCAATTTCACGGGATTTACTAGTTTTTATTTTTTCTAAACTTTTTGTTCCAAAAAAGAGAAAAAATTTCAATAATATCAAATTATATACAATGAGCTATAGATTTAGTACAGAATTATTATATAGTATAGTAAAATTATAGTTATGAGAAAATATTTTTTTTGGTATATTTTATGATGTGTTGATATTAGATTATAAATGAGGTGATTTTCATTTTGTTTTTAAAACAAACCAAATATATTCTCTATAATATAAAAAAAAATATCCTTTATATGTTGTGATGGAAATACAATGCAATATAATGTAATTGTATACGCATTTATAGGTTCTATAGTTACTATATTGGGTTTATTAGTGTGGCAGGGAGTAGAAGAATTTCATATACAAAATTGAAATTGAATATTAACTGGTTCAGAATATTGAAGAAAATAATGCAGTTACTAGAGAGCTACAAGTACATATACAGTTGCAAAATCATTTTTAGCTCAATATTCTATTACTACTATATTTTTATTTTTCTTATTTTTTTTTGTTAAATCTTAATAATAAAAGTAATTGAAAGAAAACATAAGAAAATATAATATTTGCAGTGTTTGTGTATACGATATTTATTCAATATTTGATAATTTTGTATGTTTGGATATAATAATATTGTTATTATTGCAATAGTGTATTGTTGTTTATACTAGTGAAGAATGTTATATATGATTTTGTATAACATTCATTTTATTGTGATAATATTGTTTGTTTTTAATTTTAAATGAATTTTTAATACAATGAACAGTAATATTAATTGTATAATATATATACAATACTAATTGTAAATTTATATACAAAATAGGAATAATTTGTTATATTCTAAAACTTCAGGATTCAAACTTTAAACTGATTTTAGTTATGTTTTATAGTTACATAATTTTATGAAAATTTTTGCAATAATATTTTATAAGTATACAAATGCCTGATAATACAAATGTCGCGTACGTCAAATCTTTTTTTGCCTGTTAAAAAAAGTCTAATTTAGGTTTCCGAGCATGTTTGTTTTTGTGTAACTTTCCACTAATTTTCCTTTTCCTGAAATTTATTATCGATATTCTAGTATTTACTGAACTTTATTCGTAAATCTGATTTTATTGTTGTTTGTTATTTCTAGTCTCCTTCCCAACATATTCACCGAATTCCCAACATATATGTGTTCTCCATCTGCTATCTTGATTAGTACCGAATTAAGTTTTGCTTTAGTTTGTTTTTTTTTTTCCATCGCTTCTCTCAGTCGGGTTACTTTTCTTTATTTTTTGGTATGCTCTGCCTCATCCATTGCTAATGAGTTCTAGAAAATAAGAATATTTGTGCTAATTAATTTGATTTTAGCTACTTAAATTATTCTATTATAATGAATATGAAAATCATCACGAAAATTTGACATCAATTAAAGTTAGAATAGCTAATAAGTTTATTTTATACATACATATGTTCCATTTAATTACAAAAAAAAATTATTTTCACTTATTATCCCGGCTATAATTTGATTTATTATTCTATCAATGTATAACTTTAGCAAAATTTACTTATTGAGTTGGTAAATGAAATTAAATAATTTTTTTTATTTTTTAGAAAAATACCTAGAGAATTTTAATTTTTCTACACAAAAACAAAATAGAATATAAACGTGTTTGTTTATTCAATTTACAAATTTTTTGTGTTTAATTTTAAAAGCTTTCCAAATTTAATTATTGATTATAAAAAAAACAAGAATGAAAAAATTAAAATTTAAACAAAAACTATTCACAAATTCAATTAAAACTAGGATAAGTTCCAATTAATATATGAATTTATGCCTTAGTACACAAATTGCGCACACACACACACTGAATTTTTATATTTTTATAGCACTTACATTTATAATTTGGTCATATTTTTCCACATGTTTATGTTGTTTTTTACAACAAAAGAGTTTAAGTGCGCTAAAAGAAAAAAAAAAATAAAAAAAAGGCACAAGAGAAGGAAGAATTTTCGTGTTACAAGCTTTTTTGTTAGTATTTTATTCACTGTTCGCTTTTAAAATTTAATATTAAATGAAAGAAAACAAAACAAAAAATAAATAAAAAATAATTACCATACATTTTACTAGAGAATTTTGCGTTATTAACAATCACAAAAAAACAACAAAACATAGAATAAAGGATCGACAGAATTAAAATGTTAAAAAAGTGAAAAAACCATACTGAAAAACTGCGAAAGAACGTTAAAAAACAAAGCAACAAAAACAAAACAGTAAGGTTAACAATGTCCATTGTTCATGTACACATACTTTTACTGAAAAAAAAAACACAAAACTCTACTGCAATGCAGAACATGTAATGCTATAAATTATCTTCGAAAACATGATCCGCTCATTTCATTCAAAAAAAAAGAGGAAGAACAAAATACAAAAAAAAATTTCCTTCAATTTTTTTTTTATATTTTTGTTTTGTCAGGACATTAAAGGACATTATAATGTGTCGCCCGTAATTTTGTAAAAAAAAAAACAAATTTCCTTTTGTTTATTTTTGGCTTCTTCCTCTGATTAAATGTTTTTCCATTTTTTTTTGTTGAATTTTTTAAATTTTTGTACAAATATGATTTAAGGAGGCTTTACAGGACGAGAAATGCTGTAATAAAAAAGAAAATTGCGTTTTTTTCTTGTTTGTCTTTTTCTATTTTGTTTTTAACTTTTACTTTGTTTTATTTTTTACTTGATATACCTCAGTACTGTATTTAATTTGTTTAAAAAATATTAAAGGAACCAAATGTTTTTTTAAGAAAGGTTAATAAATTTTTCATTCAATTCATTTTAGGTTATTCTGTGTGAAGAGCATGTGTAGAGTACATTTAAATTTTGTATTTCATGTACATAATGTAGATCATGACGTCCAGTTTACATGTAAGGTAGCTTATATTTTGAGTTGCGTATTATAATATTGACAAATTGAATATATATGTTTTGGAATAAACATAATAAACTTTTTCATTGAAATATAAATTTAGTTAGTGTGCTGTAAAAAAAAGTCTAACTATGTATGTACCTGTTTATTATGTGCTTGTAAGGACAGATATTATAAACAATCATTTAGATAATGAGTAGTCGGAAAAAAACTTCTATAATATCAAGTACTTTATTTTAGACATTTCAATAATGCGAATATAATAATTATAAGGACAGAATGAATAAAGTTTTCAAAAGATATTGGAAACTTGCTATTTGCTAGTTGATTGAAACTTTATGATCAAATCGAACATCTATAAAATGAATAATTATGGATGATAAATATCCCATATGCTCATTTGTATGGAATTATTTATTTTAACTTTAATACTTGAACGTTTTTTCATATCAATTTTAAATATGTAAAATGCCTATGAGTATAAAAAATTAATTAAATATTTTCATACAGAATTTATTATTACAAAAATTTTCGATTTCCAATAAAATTTCATTGCTATATAAATTATTATGGATTGTTAAATCTTTGAAAAATTAAATTATTTAAAAAAATATTCGAAGAATAATAACAAAAATAATATTGTAAGCGATATATTGAAAGTGTTATGAAAATAATATTGTTCTTTTTTTTAAATTCCTAGGAATCCTGTAAATTATGTATTAATTACGTTTATTATTATTAATAAAAAGCAAAAATGTTAAGTATTAAAAATTAATTGGTCAAATAATTAAAAAAAAAATAATAATGAAAAATGGAAAGAAAATATTGAATCCATTTAAATATAGTATTAAAGGGAAAATAAATGCCATTAATAAATAAGTTTTACTAAGTTTTTCAAAGGAAGTTGTAATAGGAGGCCTCTAACAAGTTTCCTTTCCAAATTTTGTAAAAAATGAATCTATGCTTTTGATAAGAAATCTATGCCATAATTATAATGTTTAATATTTTTTAAAATCATTTCCTTGCGGGTTTTGAAACTTCAGAGGAATGATTCAGAGATTTATTCAAGCCAATGTTGCAGAGATTACTAAAAAATGATTTGCTACTGGCCATTTTTCTTGAATTTTCTTACTTGTAGGGTTTTTTGCGATTTCTGTGATTTCATTGTCTAAAACTAGAAGCTTATTTAATATTTAAAGAAATCAGAATTTTTATTGCCGTAAGCAAAACTAAAGAAAAAAAAACATTAATTGAAAGCTAAAATCCGTAAAGCATATACATAATTTTTTGTTATTGTCTAATAAAGCATACATTTAATTTTGTTAAAGGTTAGTTAGTTTCAATAAATTACTCTTGCGAAAAAAATTAAAACATGATACTTGCCTATAGTATATTTTTACTTTGTAAAAAACTTTGATTTACAAGCATTTCCGTTGTTATACGAATATAAACAAAATATTTGTTTCCTGAAATTAATGATTTTTCATTTTTAAATGTTCTTTATTTTGTTTTTTTTTTATTAACCAGCTTGTCAATGCAAAGTTATTTTCTTCATAAAGAGTAAATTTTATGTTATGTGACAAATAAATTATTAAAAATATTTTCATACCATTGTTAATTTTTTTGTTTTTCGTTTTTCGCGTATTCAGTGATCCTGTTTTTGAATATCTCTTATATTGCTTCCAATTTTTCATCATAATTTATACAAAGAAGAACATGAATTTCGAAAATCTTTACAAGTCCTAAAGTCAATAAACATCCGCTATACATTCATTCCTTTTATTTTATCAAAATTTATGATAAACGAAAACACTGTTTTCCCTTGAATTGTGAATTCTTTTTTATACTTAACAAAAGAAATCAGTAAAATCATCAATAATTTTACATATTTTTTTTTTGTGGCATTGTCAGAATATCGAATCCTTTTTATACTGCTTGCAAAATATTTTATTAAAAACGAAAATATTTCTGGGAAAATAGGGAATATTAAATGAATTAAAATAAATTATTTACTTATAAGTTGTTCATTATTATTTTAAATAAAACGCAAGTGTGTTTGTGTATAACTAAAAATAAATTAATAAATAAATTAAAATAATAATATTGTTCAATTTGGGGCAACGTATTCAATTAATGGAAAATTGATATGGAACTTATGTATTTTACTCGCTATAATAGAATAAAGCTATCAAGGGCTTGTTATATTATTTTTAAAGTTTAAATTATTGTTTTGGAAAAATTGTGATACATAATAACTTTTGTTATAAATTTGGATTAATCTTTGTATATAGGAAAACGCAAAAATATTAGTTATAGAGATTTTATACAAAAAAAAAATGCAAATGAATCTATACAAAAATCATTCAAAACTAGAATTATATTATGAGTCGGATTTTACTTCAAAATGAAGTTGGTAGTTTTCAACATTTCTAACTTGCAACCATTATTTTCAATTTTATACCTATAAAAATTTTGAAATCTTACTAAATGTACATAATTGCGACAATAATAAGAATTTAAAGTGCAAAACTTATTAACCACATACATATTTTAGTGATTAAGAGATGAATTAAGAGTTATACGCACTATAATTTTTGTTAAATATTTCTATAAAACTAAAGATAGTGTTTTTTATTCAAAATGAATCAAAAAATACATTTGTGATGATAAATATAAAAAGCAACGACATTTAGCTATAAAAAAAAATTAAATTTTGACATTATCTTTGGTTTCAACAGAAAAAAAAATAGTTCTAATGCGTCATTTATTTGTATATGAATTCGAAATTCTTACATAATTTTGTTTTATATTTTGTAAAAACTTTTCATATTTTAAATTTTGTTAGTCCGTCTATGATTTATTCTTTTATTTTAAGAACGTTTCAAAAAATTTTGGTGAAAAAAAAATGAACCCCGAAAAAAAATCTATACAATAATATTTGTAGATATTAATGTGAATATAAAAATTACACATGTATGTGTAGATTTTCAGCAGTTTGACATAAATTCGGTTTCACGACACTATTTAGCGGTGCGCCAAAAAATATGAAGTTAAATGAACCAAATGTATAATAACAGGGTTTTTTTTCGTTTGTTAGTTACCGGTAGATTTGGTGGGATAGAACTAATTATCACTTTAATAAGTGCTTTCGCCAAAAATATGTCATAAAATTAGATTATCAGTAACAGTATTAAAATACCCTTTATTTTGTATTTGCCACTCCATTTTCTTTTGAGAATTGGCCATTTCAAATTTTGAAATTAGCTTGAAATTTGCTTCTTAAAATTCTTAATTCATTTACCTTTTCTCTTTATTTTAACTATTTTTTTTACTTTTTTCTAACTTTAGGTTACAAGAATTTAAAAAAAATTCAATGATCCAATCTTATTGATAAGAAAAAACTTAGAAAACACTCTTCTGTTTCAAAAATTAGATTATTGAAATATGAAGTGTCAGAAAAAGAAAATAATAGAAAAACAATTATGATGTCATTTGAAACAAAATTGAACCAAAAAAAATGTAATCTAATAATTTTGACGTTATCTTTGTAGGGTTGTACAAAGAAGAAATCGAAAAACATAAAAGCGAATTATGAAAAAATAAAATAAAAATTTCAGTTTGATAATAAGAAATGAAGAAAAATTATTTCCTCGTTTAAAAGGGAAAAGTTTTGTAAGCAAGTGTTAAAGCGCTTTATTCCTTGTTCAAACTTTAAGGCATTAACATGTTCTCCTCCTCGAATTCATTGGCAACACTCGTATACCAGCATATTCTTTTGTATCAGTAGCCGCTTTTCCTACTACTTCAAAAAGAGAAAAAAAAAGAAAATAAGTGGGGAAGGCATAGAATAGAAACCGTATAGAGTTCTGGGTATTTGCAGAAATGGAAAAATATCGCATTTCATAGTAGGATCCCTGGAGAGCTGTTTTGCGGCTTAAAATATTTGAACATGAAAGAAATCTTCACACCAATACAACCATCATAGGAACTAAATTTATTTTTTTTTTTAAGATTTTTTTTTGTTCAACATACTAGTTCAAATTTTTAATATTTAAAAAAAAAAATAATTTGCATGTTTGAAATAACTTACGTTATTATTCTGCAATACATATTTTATTTTGATATATTTTTCTCATACAAAATTTTGTAGTCAAACACTTTTCACAACATTTTATACGAAATTATTCTCTATATCTTGTATAGGTGTTAGAATCACAAAAAATTTTTATTTTAAGTTTTAGCGACCTTGGTACAGTTGACAATTCTCTAATATATTTCCAAGAAATTTGCAATATGAATTAAATAGTTGTGTTGTAACCAGTACGCAAAATGCGTCTTCAAATTTTAAGAATAGTACATCGCAAGTTCTCAAATAATAAAATGCAATAGTTTATTTAAACGAAAAATTTGATTAGTTCAGATTGCCATATGTAGCTCTCCAGCACATTTAGATCTAAAATTCGAGTACCTTAATATATATACTATATGATATTAAAATATCACATATACATATATATTTTCAAATAAGCAAACTAGGAACATTATTCACTTTAAAAATAAATAAATTTCGAATTTTTTTTCACATTCTAAACAAAAGTTTTGATAGTGTTAAAATAGTCAAGAAAAAAATTTCTTTTTGTTTTATCGCGATTTTAGATAATGTCATTTATAATGTGGAAAAATAATTTTTCAAAATTTTTCAATGTTCAAAAGAATTGAAAACAAACTTGCATAAAGATAAACATAAAGTATTTCTTGTTTTGGCCAAAGTTAGTAAAAAATATTTTAAATTTTGTTTGTGATTTGTTTTGATATTCACTTAAGAATTAATTTTCAAATATTTTTAGTAAACATTACTGTTTTAGCGTTTTTTGCCAATTATATTTATATGTGTTAGGTATGCGATATAAAAATGATCTAAGCGTACTTCTCTAGGATAACAATATTTGTTTGTTTAGTCTCTGGCACGCTCTAGAATTTTAAAAATTTCTTCTGTTGAGCCAGAGTTGTAACAATATATTAATACTTTCAATTTCCATCACTAGTATTCATTACTCGCTAACTGGTTGCATTTAAGCCAGCACATAATTGAATTCCGGTATACCCAATTATGCAAAGTTTTATTTGAAGTAATAGTAGTAGGTTGAACGAGATGTAAAAATCTATTAAATTAAAATTCAAATTATTTAAAAATGTAAAAAAAAAATAAACAATAAGAATGCGAAATTAAAATTTAATTAACAATAAAACTCGTTTTCAGATCCCCCTTTTATGTAAAGTAAAATATTTTTTTTCTTTTTCGAGTACCCCGCAATGGAAATTTAATTTCAAAAAAAAGTAAACAAAAGGTTTTAACCACAACCGCAATCCTTTTAAATTTTAATCACTTATGCAAAGATTTTCACTCACCCAATATTGGATTTCAATTTACGTAAAAGTGATTTTTAAAAGAAATATTAAGTTTTCTTAAAAAGCAAAAAAAATATTTTCATTGTAACCATTGGAAAATTTACAAAAATAAATCTACAATAGCAAAGCGCAATATTTTTTGTTTTCCTTTTCTCGGTTTGTTCAAAAATATTTTAAAAACAATGCAATTATTGTTTGAAAATAAAAGGAATTTTTATAATAAAATTTTCAGAAAAAAGAAAATAACCCAATTTTTTTCCTCAAGATCTTCTACATCTTTCAATTTAAATTTTCTCAATACATTATTTTTTAATATAGTAGACTTAACATAATAAATTTAAAAAAAAATTAAAAAAAAAATAAATAGGAAAGGAAAAATAAACTAAGAAATATTTTTCATCATTTACAAGAAAATAAGAAAAATTTGTTTTAAGATGAATTTTTATCCACTGTTTTTACTGAAATTCTTTTTTTTTTTGCATCCTTGTTTTATTATTTTGTATCCATTACTTTAACACAACAATATTGCCATCATGAAGTATTTTTCTTTTTCTATTTTAGAAGTATAATAATCTAGTTAAAGGGTTTGAAAATCGGTAGTGAATCAAAATTGCAGGGGAAAGATGGTCCATGATTAGACAAGTAAAATATTGTGTGCCTCATCTTTATTTTAAGCACATTAGCTCAAGCATAATCTTGAGATCTCTGTTCGCTATAAGTTTGAGTAGCCATCTTGGAAAAATCAAGCCCTCACAGTTACTGCGCTACAAGATTGCTGATCTCGAGTTAATTAACATTCTTTTAAGGCGGGTACATTGAAACTGATAATGCCTTCAGGACGCCGAGAATAGCTTTGTAGAGACCATCCCTTCGCCTATAGACGTAATGATTTTCTGAAGGAGCCCACTTGCAGAACTTTATGGAGAGAAAAAAAGTGGAAAAGAGTAGAAATTTCAAAGAATAGAGACTTATAATACGTATTTGTTAAAAGTAATGGAGTATCTTGTAGATTAACTTATTTAAAAAAATCAAAACGTAATTTTAAAAAACGAAAAAAATTGATATAAATATCCTTTTCACCATCATTATTCACATCATCATCATTATCATTGAACTCATCATAATATTAGAGATGAAAAACAGGAATACAGTTACGAATATATAGCTTATATATAGCGTTGTATGTGTATATATGTGTATACTATAAATATATACATTGGTATTTTGATATTTAAATTGAGAAAAACCAGCGAACACAGTTTTTCCATTAGAACATTTTTTTTTCTTGCACTTTGTCTTAATTTTGTCTTCTTTCTGATTTGTTTTTATTTTACTTGTCCTCTTCACAAGGGCTTTAATAAATAGCGAAAAGCAGGAAGTTTTTCTCGTTTAAAAATAAAAGATTATATAGGGGGTCGTAAGAATTTGTGTAGGTGTGTAAATTTATTTAAAATTTAATTTTTTTTTAATTTTTTGCATTTAAAAATAAAATTAGCGTAACTACTGCGGCAATCTTCTATATATAAAATTTGTAATGAAAAAATTTCTTCCTACATTGTTTTTAGGCATAAAATTGCTTTTCGATTATTTTTATTTTAAGGTATTTTAAGAAATTAATTAAATATATATATTTGAAATGACTTATTTATGCATTTATTGTGGAATAACATAAAAGCAGGAACTTTTAGAAATTAAAATTATGATAACAGGTACAGAGAGTAGGAATTCCTCTATAGTACAATATTGCGAATAAAATTTAAAAATTAATCATTTCGGAAATTGGATTTGAGGTTTAGTGTTTTATAGATTTACATTTTTTAAATTAATCATTCGTATGACAAAGACTTACTTGATACCGCGTTGGAATTACAGTGCATTGTAAAAACCAAATCTGCAAGGGTATAAAATCTTTTCACTAGAACTATATTTCGCTTGTCAATCCATATGCTTTGAAATATCGAAAAAATTGTGCACGTACTCGTAAATCTTTCTTGTAGATAAATTTTAATACTACCTAATAAATTTTTTTGTGGGTCATACGAATATCGTGAAAAAAATCTATCGGTTGCTTTCCAATATTTGACCCAGCGTAAGCTTACTAATTTTATTATTTCCCCCAACAATGAGCACATAGATTCATTTGGATATTAGAATGTTTAGGACGGAAGTAACACTTATGATCCTGTCACAGAAATATTTTTAACAGGAGTAAGTCTTCTTAAGCTCCTCAATGTTGATCTGGAAGATAAGTTAATACTTACTTTTACTTCAAACTTTTATCGGAAATTATTTCCATGTATGGATTAGAAATTGACCTTTATGGGGTGTAGTATGGAGTAATATTAGCAGATTCTCTAAGAGCCTTAATACTGTTTCAAGTGAAATATAAAGTGGTCAAAATTAGCTTTTATTAATTTTTTCATGCTTAAACAATCTTTAAAATTTTTTGAAAAAAAAAAAATAAATGCATTATACTACAATACCGACAAGGTTAAATAAATTAAAAAAAAATGATTTTCATTAATTAAATTACAAATTATTTTACTCAAAATTATTACGTTCCCATACACCACGCGTAGAAATCATTTAGATTTTTTTTTCATGGCAGATTTATTTTCAATGCAAATTCTATTTTTTATTTTAATTTTCATAGAAAATTTTGCTTTGGGGCTTAAAAGTCCATAGCATTCACTGTAAATTACAAGAATAAGAAAACAAAAAAATATTTCTCCCGGGATTAAGAATGCCCTTGGTACTTAGAATTTTATGCTGTTTGTTTTTTCTTTTTTTTTATTTATAAAAAATTAATATACATAGGTATTATAATTTCTATAAAAGATCAGAAGATTTTTTTTCCGCTAATGTTAACAAATTTTATTAGTTATAGTATAATAAACATTTTCATAATTATTTTCCCTAACCTAAAAACAGAGTGTAAAGAAATGATTTGACTTTTTTTCATTTCTAAGAGAATTTTCTTTGTTTGTAGCGTGGAATTTCCTGCCTTTCGGGTTACCAAATCCAAAAGTATTGTATTTTATTGAAATTAAATAGAATTAGATCGATTTTAAGATATTTTGAGGCAGCCGTGTAATGTAGAAATTTGTTTTAACCATTCTTTTACATGAAATATAATGCATTGAGAAATTGTGTTTCGAATTGCTTTTCAAAAAAACTTTATTTGATGTAATAGCATCAATGAATATTCATTATAGGGAATAAAGTGTCAAAGCTAATTCCTGCAAATTTCTTTTTCTCTGAAACACTATCATGTCGAACTGATTTCATTTGATCTCTTTCCTGAATTTGCCAAAAAGATAAAAAATTGTTTCATGGCTTGGTTTTTTAATTTGAGAAAAATGTCTAAAACAAATGGCATATTCTCAATCATTTGACCATTTCTATAAAGCATAAAAGTGTAATTTGTACATTTTCTTTGTTATTTTGACTTGTATTCAGATTACACACTCTAAACTTATATCCTTAGGTATTATCTACGCCATATTGTTAAGTTATGCTCTTTTAACAGTATAATTTCGCTTTTCTATTGTTCTTTTTTATTTACTTTTTATTTTTAATTTTTTACCGTTTTGTATTTTATCAAAGTACAGGAAACAGTATCTTATTTCTTTATTGTCCTTTCACCGGCAAAATAACTTTTATAGAAAGGATATTAAGTTTTTTTTGTTCCCCCCTTTTCTTTATTTTTAATCTTCTGAATTTTTTGTCAGGATTTCTTACATTTTGTTTGTTGTTTGTCGCTCTGTTTTTTTTTTGTATTTTAATTACGTGAAAAAAAACAAACAAAAGTTGAAAATAAAAGTAAAAAAAAAATTAGAATAAAAGCGAAGGACTTTCAGATCCTTGTTATAATTTAAATTCTACTTTTTTTATCTTTATGATAAATGTATTTATAAAGGACATTGTCGTTATTATTTTCTATATGTATATTTATTTATTGAAGTCAAAAAAAAGACACTCTTATGATGATGATGAAGATGATGCTGCTGCTTCTGGTGCTGTTGGTGATGATTGTTTTGATGACTGTGTGTTGACGACTACACAGATAATGAAAATCCAAAGAAATTGCAAAAAAAAAAATGTAAAATGATTTTGAAGTGTAATAGAACACAATTTAAAAAAGTGAAATTGAAATGGAAATGAGTTCTTAAATGAAACACCTTAAAAAATAAAGAAAAATGGCAAAAAAACTCCTTGATCTTGATAAATTTTGTTAATTAAGTCTCGTATAAAAATGCAATTGTATTAAGGTCATACTTACAAGCTTAATTATGTACATTTGACTTTAGAATTAATAAAAATAAAAGTAAACAAAGAGAAACCATAATATTACATAGTTAGTTATATTTTTTGGAAACTGAATTTGGTTAACTTTCAATAATCTGATGATGACTGATGTCAAATCATTATGGTATATGGGTATATGTTTAGAAGCACTCATAGAAAATATTCAAATGAATAAGTAAAAACAATAACACTTAGACAATATTTAAGTTGAATAAAAGTGTTGCAAATAAACTCACCACTCAGTATAATTAAACTTGAAGCAATCCCATCCGCTGTAATTTAATCGAAATTCATAAAGGAGTTCATTTATACCCTAAAGATTCCGACTAAATAAATAATCATACTGTTGATGAGGACACCGTCAAATAAATGGAAACAAGAGACAGAACCGCCTTTGGTGGTAGAGAGAGTAAACTAAACTCGTTCAGGAGCTACTACAGGTCTGTCAATATTACCTTTAACAGAAAACTATCTGGTACTATCTTTTGATCTAAATTGTCAAATTTAGAAAGGTTTCGATCCATTCTGTAAGAACAGTACATAATAGTTATTAAACAGTACATAATAGTTATGAAGCCTAAAGGAAAAATTCTATTATTTTCATATCCTATCATAAAACAGTAGAGCATCGCATGGGACTGCTCCTCACTTTTTATAAGTACACGTATACAAGTAAATTAATTTAAGCAAAATATGTGAAAAAGAAAACAAGAAATTTGAAAAAAAAATGATAACCATATTTGTAAATAACTCTTAACGTGATGGTGACCTCAAGAAATTCATAATTACTTTAAAAAGGATGTTAGAAACAACAAAAAAAAACAATAAAACAAAAAACACAGAGTAAAAGCTGGGGATCAAAATTAAAATGAAAATAAAAAAATGCATACATCCGGCAAAAAAGGAATTTTATATATTTTTTTAACGATTTATTAAAAAATGTGTGTATATATTTAGTACCATGGGGCAAAAAAACATTTTTTTCAAATATGAATTTTGCTATATGTGTGTACACTGATGTAAATAATATATAAATAAAATTTAAGGAAGATGTATTCAAAAATAATGCTTTTAATAAGTTGAATTTTAAAATATGCCACATGAATTTGTAGAAAATTCAATTGAAGCTTGATTCATTAGCGTATTGTTAGTAATAAAGCAAAGATTCAAATATCAAATAAAGTGATGTCAAGTGGAAAACCAGCTAGGAAACTCTATTATTATCTTATTAGATATAATAATCCTTATGGGAAAGTATTTGAATTCAGTGGAAGGCAACCAATCTTCTACATAAACAACATAAGTCCACTGTAAAATACCACAAAAGTTCGTCCGCCAAGTCAACTTTTATTGTACAAAGAATAATTTTTTTTTCTTAAATATGTACGATTACTTCCGAATAGTACAGCTAATATCCTTTCCTTTTACGATTTTCAGTCAAACTGAACAGAAATATATTGTTCAGTTCCACCTTTCCATATCACATTTGAAACTAAGTTAAATTGCGTACATAATATACATGATCTATGACTTTTTGATTATTATTAGTGCATTTGCAATGATTTCCACGATGTGATCTTTGTTAAAGAGCTGTGTATTAAAATATGATATTTAAGAATTTTAGTCCTTCTGGCACTGTAATAAATTTTATTTCTTATTCTGTATGTATAAACTTTAAGAGATTGTATAGGTTGAGAAATTGAGGTGATTTTTACTGATTCCCTTTCAGTTTCTCAAAAAGCACCTCCATGTTTCCATTACTGAGGATTTCAACTAAGTATCAATGAGATGCTTTGGGTAGTTAATCGTAAACACAATTTAAATTTGATATATTGCAGCGTATTGTGAGTACTTCAATCCAAATTTTAACCAATAGTGGTTTAAACTTTGAGTATTTTAAGAATTTTTCAATTTTCAACAAATTTTTTTTTTTATCAAATACGATATTTATGTCAAAAAGTCTTTTGTTGTTCAAACCTTTAATTTACTAAATTTTCATATATATTTTATATTGAATTCATTAATATTTTTGAAAGGAACTTCACTCAAATTGACTGAATACAAGGAAAAATACCAAAAACAAAAAGGCAAAACAAAAATCAACAATGGAAAATAAAAAATTTGTCTAGACATTCAATTCTGAGCTCTTACGAGTATACTGAAAAATTTCTATAGCAGCCGAGATATTAGCTTTAAAAAGAAATAAAAATTAAAAGAAAAGAAATGAGTACTTATAGCTTTAGTTCTTTCATATTAGGGTAATTTTTGTAATAAAAAACAAAAACAGAAAATTAAATAAAATAATTCATTTAATTTATAAGTAGGTACGTGTACATAAAGGACAACATCATTACAACTTCAAAAGAAAGATAATATTTTTCCATTTGAAGGACATTTTTATAACACAAAAAAAAAAAGAATACAAGAAATATAAATTCTTATCAACTTCACAAGCCTCTAATATATCAAATGTTATTTATGCTGTCATCCAAGGACAATATAATATATCATGGCACATACTTTGATGGCACCTTTAAATTTACTGTCCTCATTTTTTTTTATTTTTCTATTTTGTTTGTTGCTTTTTGAAATTAATTTTGTTGTTATGATGATGAAATCAGTGAAATTATGATAAATTTCATTTTTTTTTTTTTGTTTCACTATAAATGCCAACAAAAAGGGAGTCTTTAGAACATCCTAGTTCATAATATTTTATTGTTATTTAAGGAATAAAGTTTGGTTTTAAATTTTCGTCAAAAAATTTGTAAGAAAATGAAACAATGTCCTTGAAGTAAAAATCATAAAAATTCACATATTTCTTCATTTTTCTTAAGAAAATTTACAATTTCGTGTAACGTGTTTTCTTTTTTCAAATAAATTTAAGCAATGCTTATTTAAAAAAATGTAGTCAAATCAGTTATAATTTTAATATTCGACAAAATTTTAAAATATTACAGTCATATGTATATAATTTTTTTATATTAAATATAAATTTTAGAATGTGTATCGATAATGCTGACATTATTATTTATGAACGAATCATTCCCATAGTTAAGTATAAAGCCACCGCATTAATGAATTGGGACAAGGAACCTCCGAAAGAGAACCAGAAAATTACAACAATCGGCCACTTTAACACCAAGCCTCCATCACGAAAAGAGCCGAAAGACGTAATCATTGAAATTAAAAAACAAGAAGATTGCGGATGTGAATGGAGTGCCTGCTTGGCCGTAGTCTAGTAGCCATGCTTATTAAGAATGGCAATATTCGAGAATCCACGAATTGGAGATGAAAAAGGTGCCCGCACTGACTGTCATAGCGGAATCGAATCAGAAATACACAAAGTACTCGGAGAAGAACAAGCCGGATTCTATGAAAACAGAAGTTTTGTGGACTCTAATATACTTAGAATAATCATAAAACAATCCAATAGTCTCCTAATAATCTAATACCTAAACTAGAAGCCATCCGGAAGACATTACACTATAAAGATATTCTCAGAAAAATTGTAAACATCATTAAGCCCATGAATGAAAATACGAGTTCCAGGGTTTTATACGATCGCCAGCTGAACGTGTTTATTCAAGTAGTCTCTAGAATCTTTCTGCTTCATAGTGGTGCTAAAAGAGGTAAAGAAAAGGGTTAATAATCTACAAAACAAAATGCATGAGGTTAAACAATACGGTCCTTATAATTGTGCATTATAATCATGAATAAATTATGAATTGTAATTACGCAATATAATTATGAATAAATAACACGTCCCTTCAACTAGCGACAATTAAATTGAGGACGTGCTTCAATTTAACTTCCTTGGCAGCATCGAAGCAATGGACGACCAAAACGTGATATCAGAATATTCGACTGTGAAACATGGCTGGAGGACACGGCGTATATCAATAAGGCACATGCATGTCTCAACAGATGCCTAAGAATAATATATGAAACATTTATGCCAGAAAAATAACAAACAATGGTTATGGATGATTACGGACTAAAAGCTTATAAACGTGGTTATAAAAAATAGATTATGGCTGACACACACATAAGCAGAACAATGCGAAAGCCAGGCAGGTATTAGATTGAAACCCACAGAGAAAAAGGAAGACCATAACACGTAACGACAAACCAAATTCAATGACGCGCAATGAAATGGAAAACGTTGGTGAGAAATAAAGTGCGACTTAAAATAGGGTGCGATTCAGAGGATTTGTTAAAACCCTATGTTCCAATCGTAAATGAATAAAGGAAAAAAAAATTTTCCGCATGCGAGAGCTTTTTTCTTTCCATTATAAAGAATGAAATATTTTTTTAATGTGGCGCTTTTATTCTAATTTAATCAATTCTTTCTTTTTTTTGCAATAAATTCAGTTTAAAATTTCATTACTGTTCCGATTATTAAATTAAAACAAGTGAAAGTACTTTTTTTTTCAATTTGTTTTCTTGTTTTTGCAAAATTTCCAAAGCAAAATAAAAGTATTAAAGCCTATTGTTATTCCTTCTTTAACACCTGTCAAAAGTAAATATTTTCATTTTTTTTTTTGTTTTTATACCTACCTACCTAAGTTTTAAGATAACTTTGCATATCACAATAACTTTCTTAAATTTACTTTTTGTTTTAAATTTTATCCTTGTTATTTTTATCTTCACACTTTTTCTAATGTTTTCATTTTTGTTTTCAATTTAAGACACACGCAAGTAAAATAATGTAAAAAACAACAAAAACTACAATAATAACAGTAATAATAAAAAAAACAAACGGGACAAAAAATAAAGTTGTAATCTTTTTGGTTAAAAAAAACAAGAAGCGAAGGTAAAAATTTCTATGACAGCATAAAAAAGTAACAGAGGGCAAAGTTTGGCTGGGTTGATATCGATTGTAATTCTATATAAGTACATAATAATCAATTATTGTATTATGATAGCTATTTAAATAGATGTACATAGGCATAAACATAAAGTGATGGGCAATGTACAACCTGCAAAAGAGAAACTTAGCCTACCTAGCCATACCATTTGTTTTGAAAAATAAATGCCCATTAAAATTAACATTAAATTTGGCTTCACAAAAAACACCTTTACGCCTTCTGTTATTCTGATAGCTTTAATATGTAGGTAGATTATCTTGTAAAAAAAAAAAGTAAATTTGTTCCTCATTTTTTTGCTTTGTTTTAATTTACCTGCATATTTTTATATTTTTTTTCTAGTCTTGAGGATATTAAAATGACTTTCTCCCTATTATGGTGTCTTTCTACTTATTCACTAAAAACCATGTTATATTTTTCACTGTTAATATTTTAATGATTGTGTTGTTATTATTGTTGTAAATTTTTCTTTTAAGTATGTTTCAGTTGAGTTTTTAAATTTATGTAATACGGGAGATGACAGCAATGCTGACACTCTTCTTTTCTGTATTATTATTATTTGAATAAAAGAAGGTAGGCAGGCAAACTTTTTCTGATTTTTTTAAAATTTCTCCAAAAACAAACTTTTCATTTCAGTGTTTTTGAGATATTATTGCTGTTGATTTACATTATGAGTGGTTGGTAATGATAAGTTGTGCACTGCTATTTTCGGAAAAAAAATTGTAGGAGACTAAACTTTCGAATTTGTAGTAGAAGTACTGTATTCCCACACCATTTAAAAATTATAACCGCTAACCGAATTAATACGAAGTCGGAAGTGTTAAAGCAGTCAATAAAAAACCGAAAGAATTACAAATTCGGAACACATCAACACTAATGTAGAAGACTGTATTTAAAAGTAACCTGCATTTGTAATCAACATGCCCGAGGTATTTTAGAATTTCGGGTTTTGTTTGAAAAAAGTAGCAATTTTTCTAAATAATTTTTGCAACAGTTGCTTTTCCAGTTTATTGATACTTTCCTTCTCTGTTTAATCAATTTATGCAATATAGTAAGGAACGATAGTAAGGAACTGCATAAAATATAATATGTTGTACTGTTATGGTGGTAAAAAATAGAAAAACCACAAAAGTGATTTGATTGTTCAGACAATAATAAATATAAACGGATGGCAAAAGCAAGACAAAAAAAAAACAATAGAAAAAAGAAAAAAATATAAAAATATAAGAGAATTTCAAAAATTGTTCTTCTTTGTCGTTCCTTTTCATTTTATTAAAAAAAATTCCCTCTGGAGTTATGTCTACTACGAGTAAAGAATAAGATAAAGTAGGATACAAATAAGTCTGAAACTTTTTAAACTGCGACAATAATTGACTTAATTTTCACAAAAAAAAATGAAAAACAAAAAGTAATAAATAAAAATAAAATTATAAAAAACGTAAACAAAAATAATAAACTTCAAAATGAAAAAGCAAAAGACGAAAATTTTTTCTTTTTTTTTAAAGGGAACAAAAAAGAAAATTTTTTTTTTTGAAGTGGCTCCGCTGAATGATGTTAAAATATTAATTTTGCCCTTAGTCACATTCAAATGTGGATTTAAAAAAAATATTTAATTGTAGAAATTTACAACGAAAAAATAATTCTATAGAATTTTTAAAAACTAGATTAGACTGAAATTTTAATCGTAGAAAAATGTTTTTTTTTTACATTTAGTAGATATTTTTAAGGCAATTTCAAAAATTCAATAGTATTGCAATGTAAATCAGAAGGATTCGCGTTCTTATAAACAAAAAAGTGAAGGAGGAAAGAAAATGAGGTTAAGAAGTAATGAAATTTAAAATTATACTCCAAGAATTTTAAATCCAATTCTATTATTATGAGTACAAAATTTAAAAGTAATTTGTAAAATTTTTTAGTTTGAATTGAACATTTTTTTAATTTAGTGCGAGTGAAAATAAAAATTGAAATACATTTTAGTAATAAATTCATTTAGAAATATGAATTCAAATGGGACTTTAACAAAAATATTGGATTTCACATTTTACATTTTTGGAATATCATTTTCTATATGCAGCACAAAATTATTAAAATTATACCTAAGTTTACTAAACATATTTAAATATAATGTCCTGTACGCTTGCCTACATTCTAATAAAAATATTTCCAATTCATTTAAGAACTAAATTAAACGCACATATTTGTTAATGTACATATTTAATTAAATAATTAAATAAACTAAATGTACATATTCAATTAAATATATTTTTCGAACTATTTTGATTATTTTATTTATTTAAATTTTTTTTTTTTTTAGATTTTTATTACAAATTTTGAATGGTGCAAGAATTTCTGATGAATTCCATAATTTCTTAATTGTTCAACATTTTCCAGTAATCCGTGCTCTGCAAAAAGGAAATATAGATGGAACACTGTTTACTTAAATAAGCATATGTATAGTATATGTATGTATATCAATATTACTTAATTAAAATTTAAGCATTACCTTCCATATTATGTACATATGGTACTAAGGAATAATAGAAGAAGCTTTAAAGCCATATTGAAGAAAAAGCATCTATAATAGGAAAATTGAAAATTTGAAAAATGAAAATTTTTTAATGAAGTCATTGAAATGAATTGGAAAGAAAAAAAAATTAGAGTAAACTTTATTGCTTTTTTTACCTTCATCTCTTTCAATCTTCGTAGAACACGAAACTTATTTTCTTAGGATTTTTTTTTATATTTTCATGTTTCTTTATTGTTTCAACTTTTTTTTTCATTTCATTTAATTTATATTGCCAAGTTTTTTTTCCTCTTTCCTATCAAGATAACTAATTGTTTTGTTAATGAATGATTCAATTGACTTGATAAGCTTAAATGGAAGCTATAAAAGTTTATTTCAATTTTTATTAATAAAGGTTAAAAAAGAAGTTATTTTGTATGTACGTACTCAGATACCTAGATGTCTGTTCAAATTTACCTATTTTTGTTGTCTATGATTTTTAGACAAAATAATTGAAAATTTGTTAATGTTAAAAAGTATTTTAAAGTAGGTAATTAACAAAATTCTTAATGAAACAAAAAAAGTACTTATTTTTCTTTTCATTAAAAAAAAATTTAAATAAGAAATTAGTAAAATATACACAAGTAGTTTGTGATTATTAAAATTGAACTGCTTGAACTTTTTAAAATTTAATGAATTAAAATTAAATAAGACTAAGTTGAAGTTGAAATGAAATAGAAAAAATAATATTCAAAATCTGTATTTTAAGCGATGTTGAAAATTTAAAATGTTTATTTAGGATCAGTTTAAATATTACGACTGTTAAAAATATAATTTTATACAACGCCATTATGGCTTTTAAAGATTCAAACAAGTATGAATGTATTCTACATTGTTAAGGCTTTTTCCATTTTTCTTTATGAATGCATATATTAGACAACTTGAAGAGATGTAATAGCAGAGAAATGTAGGAAAACTGAGATTTAAGTTAAAGCGAGTTTAAAGAGTTCCTAGAAGTGTCTCTAAGAATTTGCTGAAGGCAATAAAATGGCATAAAATGATTTTAGTTGGAAAAAATATTTTATTATGAGGTGTGCACTAAAACGTTACATGCTATAATGGCACCCTTTGATTAATTCTCAATAGTACAATATAAATAATACTTATACAAAATTCTTCTTTAAAATACTTAATATTAAGATTTTCTCTTGTTTCTAAAATTAAAAAATTATTACAAAGCCATAGCAACGGCTTTAACTGGACCCTATTTACTTATTTATTTACGCTTACTTTTGTTTACGTTAACATATTTTACTTGGAACTTTGCAAAATTTTATAATGTAATACATTTTTTTCATTATATTAAAACTTTATTATAATAATTATAAAAGTGTCTCAAAAAATTTTATAAAAGTAGTGAAAAGTTCTTAAAAAAGTAATAACTAAGAAAAATTACAATAAATAATATGAAAAATGAAGAAACTATAGTTGTGAAAAACAATCTAATATAAATTTGTATCTTGTTATAAAAAAATACTGAAAATGAAAGTTAAAAGTTGAAAGTTTCTAACAAAATTACTTTATAAAACAACTCTTATCTACTTTTATTCGATATTGTATATAAGTTTTTTGGATTTTTTTTGTAAATTCTATTTAAGAACTTAATAAGGAGTGTAGAACAATACGGAAATTGTAAACTTATGTAACATGCACTATACTATATTAATATAAGTACCAAAGTGTACATTCTTATAAAAAAATAATAAGAGAAAGCAGTACACCATAATATAAACTTACAAAAATTTAGACCATTTTATATGTGTGTATAAATTAAACGCAAGTCCACAATATCATAAGATTTATAAAATTGTAGTAATTTTATTACAGAGGGAAGAAAATATTTTTAATTGAATATGTTATCCCTTTTAAAAGTAACATACATATATGCGTGTATAGATTTCCAAATAAAATCTATATGCATATGTTACGTTTACAAGCTTAATATAATATATCATGCAAGTGATTAGTTAATATGCGAGAAACATCGGCATATCCAAAATTTGTTGCAATTGATTTCAAGAAATTGAATCTCAAGAAATTTTAAGTGACAGTCTGCACTAGTTTGCAGTATATTTACTTGCATGTCGAACAACTGTTATGTAAGCTATATCTAGTTCACTAGCTATCGTAGAAGGAAGCTGTGTGATACTGAGTATTCTTAAATTAGTATAGCCATTCTGCTGTACTAACAAGTTGCCAGATTATTAGTAAACACTATGATACTTTTTGTTGAGAGCTCATAAATGTATCAAGAACTTTGTAAGCATTCTTACAACAAATAATTTTAAAAACACAATAAAGGAAAGGAAGCTAGAATATGAGCAGTAATCTGAATAAATACAAAAGCAACAACAAAAAATAAATAAATAGAGAACAGAAAACTTCTTCAAACTTATATATTACCGTTATAATTTGTTTTTTTTTTCATCTAATTTCCATTATATTATTGTACTGTTATTTTCCTTTATGGGTATAGCAACAGAAACTCTGTACAAAAGAAGAAATTTATTTATTTTTATAAACTCTTTATTTTTGGTTTTTTTTTTCAACAATTTCTCGTTATAAAATTACCATAGAAATATTTTTTTTCACTACACACATGCACATTATTATATTATTCGGAAATTATATGCAGACTTACGATACACAATATTCATACCTAATATCGTAATAAACATGATAATCATACAAAGTAGAAAAAAACACAAGTACTCGAACTTCATTTTTATAAGTTTCCAATTCAATTTAAATTTAAAAGATAAATCTACATATTAATGTACAAAATACGCACATTATATTGTATACAGTAAGGATTAGAACAGAAAAAGAAATGAAAAAGAAAAAATATACAAAATAACATTAAAAAAACCACTAAAGAATTGTTAAGAGTCCTTGATGTTAAATTAGAAAGTAAATATTAAAAATGAAAGTTTAATCAAAATAATCAACCATGCGGTAAAACCGTTAAAGTATAAGTTATATTGAATAAGAATAAAAAAAAGAAAAAAAGAAGAAATTGTATACATACACAAATATTGTAATATCGGTAATAGTAATATTACTGTAGAATATTTTATACACAAGATATTCATGTAACATTAAAAATGTTACATGAATATCTTGTGTATAAAATATTGTACGCGGTTTTGCTTCCCATACAACGATCTATTAAAAATAAAATATTTTTCTTTATATTATAAGAGTAGGATTTTGAAGAGGAGGAAAATCTATGAGCTTGAAGATCAGCAGACTTTCACAATTTATTTACTTGTGTTTGATTAAAGTTAGATTTGCTCCTTGTCTATAGTTATAAAAGCCAGTTAGCATTCCGAAAGTTATTTGATTTAGGAGCTGTATCATTGCGGCTGTGAAACTAGGAAAATACATTTGTTATAATGAACTATGTGTAGGCTAGTATTCAGTACGAAAATAATCCATTGTCCTATATTAGGCATTGTAGTTAACAAAAATAATTTTATACAAAAATTATATTAGTCTTCAGATTTTACAGTTTCTTCTTTTTAATATTTTAGCTAACAGAAACTGCAATAAAACATTTGTCCAAATGTAAAACGCACAAAATCTTTTCTCTCTATAAATTTAATACAAAATGATGTCATGAAAAGAAATAGATAAAATGAAAAGAGAAAGTTATATATGTACGTAGTATATATCTATGTCTAACATGTTATATAATATTATAAAATCTAATAATAAAGAAATATTATAATGCTTAAGGATATTTTTTTAAAAAATTAAAAGGACTTCTTTATTATTGGAAAAATATTTACAATATACTTAAATTAGCTTATATTTTATAATATATAGAGATTAGAGTACATATATTATTATTAATATACATATATAAATATGAGTATATTATAATACGTGCAGGAAAAAAGCGACAGACACTTGTACATAAATATTTACGAGATTTATTTACATTTGAATAAATACCTATTAGCTATTATATTGTGTGATCATATAAGTGGGTATATTATAGTCATAGCAATAGATGTTACAAGATAAAGTAATAGACTTAATTGTAATATATAAGAAATTATTAAATATTATACGTAGAAATGAATGAAAGCACTTTTTTTATTTGTTTTATAGTATAAGTATAATCGATTGCACTTTCATAATTAACGGCGAGCTCTCGTACTTGTATCATTTAATGCGGTTTCAATATAATTTTTTCAAAAATTAATCTTAAGTATACAGAGAAATAATAAAATATACTAAGTATATTTCGTTATTTAAGCTTTGTCATAAGATCCGTTCGTAGCCCTGAAAATTGGAAAATTACGAAAATTCGATTTACTAAAAGTTTTCGTGTTGTGCGAAGGCGTCTTCATTCTCGTTTTGTTTGGGGTGGGGATATCCCGGATTTGTGTAATCTGTAAAATTACGTTAGAATTTTAGTCTATCTAGCGTTGAAGCTCAGAAAAAATTTCAAAATATCTCTGTTGCGTAGGCAAACATACTCCTTTTTTTGTACAGCAAAATATATGAGTACTTTAGTTAAGCGCTGTTTGGAGCTGAGGTCGTTCATCGTTTAATCACTTGGAGAAAATTGATAATTTTAAATGTTTTAACAGACTGAACGCATTTATTGTGTAATTATGGATATAATAATTCTCATTACATTATTTTCTTTAAATTTTTTCCTCCTTTGCTTATAAACGCATTAATTGTTAGTTATGTATTAAAAAAATATCGCAAAATGTTTAATAGAAAACAAAGAACTTTTTTTTTTAATAAGTGAAACAATTTTAAAATTTTTTTTTGTATACATAATCTCATTAAAACTGCAATTAATATAAATTATATTTTCTTTTTAAATATAAACTTAACAAAATCAAAAGCAATAATTCAAATGAATGATTAAACTTCTTTTTCTTATTTAACCTTAACATAAATTCTACGAATGGCACAGATAATTTTTTTTTTTCTATGAGTAAGGGTTTTTTTTATTCTTTTTTCAATTACATTTAATTAAAAAGCAATTCACCATATACGTTTTTTTTATTAGTTGTAGGATGCAATTTCTATAAATATATAAATATAAATTAGTTTTATGAAGTAGACTCGCTTTACATAATTTTGTTGTACATGTAGTTTTGATATACATGTAGTTAATTTAAAAAATTTAATTCAAACATGAATTTCAACTTGATTTTCCATGTACTTTTATTTTTCGGGGTACAAAATTAGAACTGCAACAATATATTGAACTTGGTTTTAATATATTGAAATTAGATTAAATTTTACAATATAAGATAACCTTTTTCAGCGATAAATCATGAATTGTCGAATGTTTTTCAAGCCAATGAATTCAAGTCTTTTATGAACAAACACTTTTTTTCTTTTGTTAAAAGAGCTGTTTGACGAAAGAGCTGGTATAATTAAAATGCCTATTTAAATATTCATCTGAAATTAATTTAAAAATATCTAGTCTATAATTTGACAAAATAACTTTTGTTACTACTTTTGTTCTGTACGAAAAAATGTAGGAGAACAGATTCGTTTTATCTAAAACGTAAATCTTATTAAAATTAACACCTAAAATTTATCCAAGATGTGAACATTTCTTTTAAGTAGATATTTCAGTATTTCAATAGTATTGCGCGGTTTTTCAAAACAGCAGTTCTTAACGTTCTTTTTTGTCTGCAAAATAAATGTGAAACTATTACATTTTTTTTTTAAAGGAACCCATTTGAAAATTTAAGTTTTAAAATTTAGGATAACCTTATATTTTTCTGCATTTACACATTTTCTACAAATAAATTCTTACAAATTCGATGCAGAGTATGCCATATATAACAACAATGTTTAATTTTCCTGTACAATATTTTTCCTAAAATTTTTAATTAAATTGTTATAGGTACTCATTGAAGTAAATAATTGAAGAAAAAATGTTTGCATAATTTACAAGGGTACTATTGCAAAAAAAAAAAAAAAAAACAAAAATATATTGTTTTAATGCCTAGATTATATTTTTTTATAACAATTTTAAGTAATAAATTTTATCATACAAGTAAACAATAGTCCATCAACATTTTCTCGTTCTTCCTTTGTTACAAAAATGAAAAAATATATTACGATTTTGTTCACATAACTCGGAAAAACAAAATGAACAAAAATGAATGTATAAATTACAAAACAAAAAAAATTAAAAGGTTAACAACATGAAAATTCCATTTTCTGCCATACTTTTTGTTTATGCTTTTTTTTTTGTTATTTATTTTAAAAAATGGCTACTTTTTATGCATCATAATTATTATTATAAAAAATGTTGGTAAATATTTTATATGAGCATTTAACTACTAAAGAATAACTATGTAGAAATATGCCAGTTTTACTTTTTCTTTTTTTAGAACATTTTTCATTAAAATTGGGAAAAAAATTCGCCTTATTAACCTTATTCTGTCAGTGCGTTCGTTCTTTAGCTTCATTATCGGTAAATGCGTTCCACATTATTCATTTTCGGTGAATGATTTTTTATTAAATGTTATAAATATTTCTCTTGATTCATTATACAGTGAACTCCTGTTCGAACTCTCCACTCCAAAATGACGAATATATTCTAGAGTTGTGTAGCACTCTGCAGGGGTAAATGATGCGGAACTATTATATCTAAAGCGAAACTCAATAAAAGCTTCCTCTAAGTTTTGTTCTCATCCTAGCAGTGTGCAATAATTATTAAATTTATGTTTTGTATATTAATAGAAATAATTTAAGTAAAAGATCATTAAAAATGTTTTCACTTGCTCAAAGTTAATGTGCTTCTTTAAAAATCGTTCTTTTGATAGGAATTAATTTCTTTTCCTTGTCTTGTTTTATTTTTTTTATTATGTCGTTTTTTTTTATATTATTTAAATTCATTTCAGCAGCAAGGACACATTTTAAAAGGATAATTTGCAGTAAATTAAGCTAAAATAATATGAGTTACAAGAATAAAACAAAAAAAAAAATAAAAACAAGATGGAGAAGCGAATTCATATGTTCATAATTTTATGTTATAAGAAAAAAAAATTAAAATGAAAATAAGCAAAAAGAAAAATTTACATAAAACCAGAAAATTATAAATTATTTTTTATGTTTCTTTTTTTTTTGTTTATTATTCTTGAAATTAAAAAATATGTCACCAGTTCGTTAGCATGCAGGTATTCAGTGCCTTGGTTGTAGAGTTATGTTATAAAAAGTGGTAACACTGCCTACATGCATATATGAATTTTTATTATCAAATCATAATATTCCATAAAATCCTTAGTATTTATTATAATATTAAAATGTAAGCACTCACATAATTACATAAAATCTAATTTATTGCATTCGTTCAATATTGTTAGTTCTTTAGGCTAACAGGATTTTTAGTCATTGTTTGCAGTGAACTAGAAATAATTGTTTTATAAGAAATTAAATTATGTAGGAAATTAATGAAAAAAATGATTTCTAATAGTAATGTTGGTTATTTTTATAATTTAATATGTTATTTAAATATTATGGATTTTTTAATATTACATTTTTTGTTATAAAATCATATGAATAACTCAGCACTTATATATACATAAGTAAACAAATTACATTAATTGCATGCATTGTTAAAATATACATTACATGTGCATATTTACATATCTGCTACAGTATTATGCTATAATTTTAAATGAATTTAAAAAAAAAAGGGTTAAACAAAGACATGGAACTAAAAGTATACATTAATAATTGCATATAACAATTATATTGTGACTAAACGAATCAATAAGTCTATAAGTTTCAATAAAAGTTCTTGTAAAAACTATGAATACAATAATCTGCAATCACATTGGTCGTGACAAAAGGTCTTGCTTTCCAGCACAGGATTTTCTTGAATCTGAAGGCACTGCTAGCTGCGGGTTAGCAATATAAAGCTTTACCGGTAAAGAATGATAAACCATATTCAAGGCATTCGTTGTCGTCGAATTTAACGTTCCTGTAATATTGAGACACTGTCCATCGCTATTCCCCTCCGAACTGCCTTCTTGCAAGTGTATAGAAACATGCTTTCTCCTCAAGCGAGTTCCCTAATTAAATTTTGAATCTAACACAATACTTAAGTGCTTAGCCGTCAAACTAACAGTGAGGAAAACATCCGCAGTTTGGGTAGCCCCTAGTCCGGAATCTTTGTTTGTAGCTCGGTTTTCTCTTGGCTGACTAATAATCAACTTTTTTTCTCTAGGACGGCAAGGCCATCTTATGAAAATCTCATAAGTCACATCAGCGGAGGGAGACTGGTTACTCTCCTATCAGCCACATTCGAAAGAGGATTTTATGGACTGCAGTACCGGCACTATCCAACGAGCCCTCGACACCTTAACTCTAAAGAATCTCGTAGTACATTTGTGGAATAGCTCAATATGCTCTAGTTTGTTCAATAGTTTTTCCTATACCTATAATTTTGTAATAAAATATTGGCCCAAACTCTGATTTAAACTTTAGTTTAAATTTTTTTACCTAGAAACTTTCGAAAGCTTTATCAATTGAAGCATTTTGGTATCAGCTTAGATACTTTTTTATTATGAAAATTCTTTTAAATATTAAATATGATTGTAATTATTTTAATAAATATTCGGTGTTAACTAATTTTAGAAGTTTCAATGCCATTCCAACTTTTCAGTAAACATATTGCTTATAATTAAATTTTAATAACATTTTTTTGTCGAAATTTTGCTTAAGATTTTTTTATATTTTTTTTTTTAGCATTAATACAAAAAATCAAATAAAACATCAAAAAAGATGAAAAAGAAATTTCAAAAATAAAAAGAAAGCATGAAGTTAGCAAAATCAACAAAACAGTAGAGTATAGAAGAGTTTGTGGAGAATAGAAGAGAAAAAAGAGATTACTGGGAAAAATAATTTCTGAAATACGGAGAGAAGAAATTTTAATTAAATTGGTAAGAATTAAGAAACTGAAAGTCTTTACAAATACAATGGAATTTTTTTTGTACCAATCATCACTTTCCTATAATTAAAATGTTTATGTGCGGTTAAATTCAAACAGAAGCGCGGTGTATGTTCCATGACATTCGTTTTATAATCATTCATTTTTCATTTGCTTGTATGAGTCCAAGAGTCTAGAAATGTGTGTTTTATATTATAAGTTTAGAACGATGCTTCCCACAGTCAGAAAATATTATTATTACCTAAGACTTATTACCTAAGCAACTTTTAATATGTATGATATACTGATTCATCAACTTTAAAAGATTTACAAGAGTAAAATTGATCTATACCCTGTTAAAAAATACATCTAAAATTTAATGTGAAAACAAGTATGAACATATTTTGCATTAAAGCCGCCGGTCTTCTCACTGCGGGTTAGAAAAAAATGGTTAACCATAATTAAAATAGATAATATATAAATATACAAAACCACGGGGAAGTGGTGCGCTATTAAGAAAAATTGGCGAAAACTAGAGGTTCACTGAGAACCAAAAGAATTTTTAAAATTAGTAGGAAGTAGGGTAATAAGAGAACATCAAAAATGATGAAAAAAATAATTATAAAATTTAAAAATCAAAATTCAGTATCAATTGAAAAAGTCTTTATTGCAACAATAAAAAATTAAAATGAGAAAAATAATAAAATGAGTAGAAAAACTTTTAACGTTCATCCTTTTCACGAGTTTTTAATTTTTCAAAGTGGTAACAATTAAATCCTTTTAAATTCCCAAAATGAACATTAAAAGAGAAGTTTATAACGTAAATTTTATAATTTAGAAATTTACTTCATCGTTTACAAGTCAAATTAGGGCTATGCTCCAAGTTGTCTATGTTTTCAAAGTTTTACTTTTTTCATTAATTTAATTCCCAGTTTTTCTTTGATTTTTGTTTTGTAACATGACCATTATCTTTCTTATGGTGAATTTTTTTTTTGCCTTTTTTATAGTATACTAAAATAGGACAATTATTATTTTATGACCGCTCGTTTTTTTTAATATTGAATTATATGACTTACGGGACTAGGTTATAGAAATAAAATACTGAATGAAAAACAATTAAAAGAAAAAGAGAGTTTAAAGTTGTAGTCCAATACTTATAAAATAATTTTTTCGTGAACGGCATACTTACATGACCGAATAACAAGAACGTGAAAATGTTTCATGCACATTTATTTTAAACTTCAAGAATATTCCTAAGACATGTGTCGAAGAAAACTCGGTATTCTCAAAACTTCCTTGGAAGTGAACTGCGTAAGATCGAGGAACTTTAGGCGATTTCGGTTACCGGTCGGCTGTATCTGGCAGGTTCAACTTTCCCGATTAGGTTGATAGGAAGATCCAAAATCTTGAGTTTCAATGAAGGTTCGCCTTTGGAAGAAGCAAGTAAGAGTTGAAACTTGTACATCCGTCGATTCTTGTCCTCTCACTCTCAAGTGCTACTTGCGGTAATCCAGCGAGAAAGACAACGAACAGAGCTTCACATTGGGATATAGATTTAAGACATCGAATCCTGAATGACCTGCATTTGATGACGGCCTAGTCGTAAGGAAGTGGCTTTGACGTACCAGCTATGTCAACAAACCAAAGTATCCCATAAAAGTTTGTTTCACTTTCTTCTGAGAGAGCTTTAAATAATCAAATTGGAGTCTGAAACGAGTTAAGATTCACTTTAGTGTCAACTTCCTGAGAATATTGATTATATCTTATTTCTAATAATTCTCAAATCCGATTTATGTCTCTTCTCAATCTGCAACATAGGGTATAGTGGAGAATACTTCTGACTCCTCTCTGTTTACAACATAAGTTGTAAAGCTTCTCGTTATTATAAAATCTTGAGACAATTTTCTTTAAACATCGATGGCGAAGTCCCGTTGAGATATCTAATACAATATTGTATTGTTTTAAGACAGAACACAAAAGTGGTTCTCAGACAAAACTGATATTTTAATATGAAAAAACTTAAACAACTACCGTTTATTGTTCTCTGCGCATAGTCATGGGTACTTGATAGAACACTAACCACATCTTTCCTATAGTCGCATAACAGTACATATATTTTACCTATGTATATAATCCTTAAAATTATTTTTTTTCAATCTGTCATTTTCTAAAATGTCACAACTTTCCCATGCAAAGCTAAATATCAAATGGAATAAAAGATGGAATGGATTTTATTTTTATAATATTTTGTTTTTCAATTAATTTTTCGTAATTAAAATAATTTTATTAACAATCACTTAAATGTATTAAATTAAATGGCAATCATTTAAAAAACTTTAATTTTTAAGTGCACTCACAATTAATTTATTCCTTTTTGAGACAAAAATAATTGTAATTTAACGTTCTTCTTAAAATTTTTCGATTCATTGAACTTAGAAATTTTATACAAAGTGAACAAGGTCAATTGGTTCATTAAAATTAGAGAACAATATTAGAAGTTGTTGTAAAAAATTTTAAACTTGGAAAGTTTTAGAGAAAAATAACATAAAAAGTTTTTTTTTTTTATTTTTAAATTTTAAAAATAAAAAACGAAAATGGCTTTTTAATTTTAGAAAAAGTTCAAAATATAATTGATTAATTGATTTTAATATTCCTTTTAAAGGATTAAAAATCTACTTTTATAATTTACTGGTTATCCTTGACAAATTAAATAAAGTTTTTATCCGTAAAAAGCTCTAATAATTTTTTTTTGTAGTTGAACTACACATCCCTTGCTCATACAACATCAGAGGGGCGCAAATTCCAATAAATTTTTACGATACTTTATGTGACAAAATGTTGAAAAAGCTTTTGGTGTTGACCAAACTATGATAGAAATAATATAGTGAGAAATATAGTAGTACATTTGTAACTTTTTCTATTTTGATTTCGTGTTTCCTTCTATGGACCCGACCAAGTTTAGTAAATTTAATATCATTTTCAAAGCCCGTACTGGGTTTGCGTCAATAGAAAAGAATGTGACAGGATCTTATGCAAAAGGAAACATTTGCCCGATTGCTAATTCGTTGAATGTCTGAACATGCGGAGTATTAGACTCTTTAACAAAATTCTTGATGATGATTGCCTGAAATGATTTTGTAATAAAATCAGGACAGGAAAGTCAGTTAGGTCGCCAATTTGTGAAATATCCACTTTCGAATGAGTAGTTAAACAAAATAAAAATTAAACAATATAATTTTTTTTACTACAATGAACTTTTCATGTTAAATAAATTAAGTAATTATGTAATTGTAAAGTAAAATTTTGATTATTAATTTTAATTGTTTTAATAAAATAAAATATTTTGCAATATAGAAAATTTTCAATACATAATTGATTTAACTTTAGAAAAGTTCACAATTTTATTTATTCAATATTGTTTTGTTCTACTAATTAAATTATAAATAATTTAAAATAATTTAAAAAATTTTTATTTAAAATTTTAAATTAATGATATGTATTGTAAAATTGGAAATTTTAATGAAAATACCTTAAAGGGATTTTCTTTAATAATGTGTTATTTGTAATAATAAATTATTAAATTAATCATTTTTTATTTTAATGAACAATTAGTTAGAAAAAAATTCTTTTTCTGAATAGCTCTTAACTGAATTTTGAGAATTGACTTTGAATGTTTTCTAGCAGTAATAGTAAACGTCATATAATTGATATATTTGTATCGATTTTTTAGGATATTGTACAGAATTATTTCTTCAAAATATTAAATTTAAATTATGGGTACACTTTTATTTTTTTAAAAAATTAACATTTTCTCATACTTTTGTAATTAATACTGACTTGGTTTACAATAACATAATTTTTTACTTTCTACATACTATTTTAATTATGTATACCGTTTTCGTTCTTTTAAGTAAAATGAACTTTGCTTTTTCATCTGTCTCATTGTTACTTATTTGTAATATTAATTTTTGTCTTTTCATATAAGAGAGTTTCCATTCAAAAGCATATGGCACAATAAATTACACAAACCACACTTTTAGTTTGAATAGAACGCAAGTTCTTAAAAGTTCTAACTTGACTCCCGCTGTGCATACTTACTTTTTACTGATATAGAAAAGTATTAAATTTTTATGCGAACTTTTAGAAAAAATTTTCAAAATATTTTTTTTTATTTTCAATATTTTATTAAGGAATTTGAAATATATATACAAAATTAAATATAAATTATAATAAATTTTATTAAATTATTTTCCATTTATATTTTTTTAATAACATTTGAAATCTTTATTTACAAAAATTCATATGAATTTTTTTTTAATTTTTTAATTCTTTTTTTTTCTTTTGTTAATTTCCTGTATATTTGTTTTTCATTTCTCCTTACCCAACGACATTTTTAATTTAATTACCTAATCTCTAAAATTTAACAAATTATTTTTATAATTAAAAATAAATATTTTTCTTTTTTTTTCTCTTTTTACTTTTTACATTATTTTTCCTTTTTTTTATTAATTTCATTTTATATAATTTTTCTTCTATTCAAAATTCAATCAATTTCTTGTTTTTTTAGTTTTAATATTCAATTTTTTTATAATTTTTTTTAACTTTTTTTTTTTTAGGCTATTATTATTGGTTGACAATATTAAGTTTAAATTCGAAACGAATATTACTGTTTCAACAAAATTTGGTGGAACAAATGGAATGGTTACTGTTGGTTCAATATTTCAATAAGAAAAAGCTCAATCGGAACATTATAGGATTTGGGTTTGGTAACTTAAAATTTGTAATTTTAAAAGAAAGTGATTTTTTTTGTAAAGAAATTCAGTACAGTCTTGTTCGTACAATGTTTGAGAACATTTTTTAGTGTCGATTTCAAATGAACATTCTGATATATTTTGTTAAGTAGAAATATTTTAAGTTGATCCAAATATGCCGCAAAATGCTAGTGTCATTATAAAGAGAAAAAAACTATGTCCGTTTATCAAAGTGCAGATCTAAATACTTTAATATTAATTATTCATATAAATGTTGGATTTAGGATTATTTTATCTCAAGAAATTTTATTCCCAAGAAATTTTATAAATACTTCAAAAATATGCAAAATTTTTTGAACACAGCTGATCACATTTCGCTGAACATGATCTGAACACATTTCAAATATTATATTTGAATGAAATCAATTTAGGATTTAGCAACTTAGAAATTTTTTTAATTTTATACTCGGAATAAATTAAGAAACCAAAAAACTTAATACAGTCAGCCACTAAAAATAACTTGTTGCATTTAATTATCCTAACTTTATTTATTTATTTATTTATTTTTTATTGAATATTTTAACTATTTTTATTCGAATTTTCTCCTTATTTTTGTTTTTAACTAGTTTAATTTTATATTTTAAATATACAATAGGTTTTCTTTTTTGTGTCTTTTGATTTTTATATTAATGCTCAAAATTAGCTATAAATACAAAATTAGTTTGAAAATTTTTGTTATCATGTCTACAATATTTTAGTTTTAATTTATTTTTGTTTAACTAGGTGACAATGTTATTGTTATTTTTTCTTTTTTTGTTAATTTTTCTTTTTTCTTTTTTTTTATAATTTTCTAATAAATTAATTTCTATTTTTTATTTTATTATCATTAATGCTAGTTAATATTTTGGTTTAATTGTTTAACCCTCTTTTTAATTACTTTCTATCAGTTATTAAATTTTTTAGCTTCCTTGATTTCCAAAATATAGCAATATCGCCGTTATTATCAAGTGAATTAGCTTAAACATTACTTAAAGAATTGAGTTTAAACATTTATTTGGCGAAAATTGTTAATAAGCTGAAATCGGCTTATTTATGCTTTACAACATGAATTGTTTAATTAATCTTGAACGTGAATAACTGCTGGGTTTTGGTTTACATTTAATTTGTTGAGCTAAATTTAGTCATGAATCCTTAAATTCAACTTGTATATAAATTACGAGCTCGTATTCAGCTTAAGTTTAAAATTAACTATGAATTTAACGTAGCGATGAATTTCTGAATGCACCTTATACATGAATTGCTAAATTCAGTTAAGATTTATAACTGAATTCATGGTATGAATAGCTGAATTCAGCACATACTTGAGTTTTTGAATTAAATGCAGGCAAAGTTAAGCTTAATCATCAATATTAAATTAAATGAGCTGAAACATAAATTTATTGAATTCAGATTTGACGTGAATTGTCGAATTTATTCAGCTTAGATACAAATTGATCAATTCCGTTTAGGTATGAATTGTTGAACTTAGCTTAGCCATTAATGTTATATATTTGTTATTGGATTCACCTCAAACCAATATTTCTAAACCAGATCTAAAAAGCATATTATGTACTGCATTTTGGAATTCAAAGTTTGCCTTTTATGTTAAATATTTTTTTGCTTTAATTAAAAAAAAAATTCCTTTATTTAAATGTTTTTTTTAGTTATTTAATTTTTTTTACAAATTCTAATTTTCATAATTTTTTAATTTTCCTCCTTTATTTAATTTGTTTTGTTTTTAATTCCATTATAATTTTTAATTTTCTTTTATATGAATTATTTTTCAATTTAAAAAATATAAGAATTAATTTTACATTATTTTTATATAATAATTTTTTTTATACTTTTTTATTATTTTAATTAAAAAAAAAATTTAGAATTTATTTAATTCTAATATTTTAGCGTCAGAATCTTGTTGCATGATTTCTATCTGTTTTTGATTTTATTGTATCATCACCATTTATTTGACTAGTTTCTTCGGGAACTGTTTTAAGGAGGCCTGTATTAGAGTTCTAATTTGAGAAAATAAAGAAAGAAAGGAATTTTTGAGTTATTTTTTAGTTTTTAATTTTTTTCTAATAAAAAAGTTTAAATTTTTTCTAATAAATTTAGTAAATTAAAATAAAAGTAAGAACATTCAAGCTCTCAAAGTTAAAAATCCTTAAAAAGAAACTCAGAGAATTTTGAAAGTAGTTTCATTTCTACTTTCTTTTACATTTCGGATTGGAAAAGCTATTAACAAATATATGTGTAAAATGCATCGTGCAAGAATTAATTTATTATTTCATTTAATAAAAAAATTTTCATTGCAATTCTACAAAAATAATAAAAAATTTACAAGGTTATTGAGTCTTATTTCTTCTAATAGATGCTGGCAATTTATTTAAATTTCTTACTTTATTTCTTTGATTGTGTTTTTATGCATAATAAAAAAATTTTATTTCTGCATAATGGTAGTGCACATTAAAGCTATAAAATATTTATTATATATTTCTTATTATTTTTTAGTATTTTTCTATAGTATTTGAAAAATCAAAGGAAAATGAATTAGGAGGAAAACAATACTTTGTAAAATTAAAATAATATGGTAGAATACCAAAAGAAAGAGCGGAAAAAATAATATAAAAGAGATTATTATTTAAATGCTCGTATAACCTAACCTAATTTGTGTGAAACTCTTGTCGATTAGATGCTAATTAAAATTTTACAAATCATAGCTATTTCTATAAAAAATTAATGTTAATAAGCGTAATAATCTATTGTAATTTGTCTTTGCAGTTGTTGATTATTATAAAAAACAATAATTAGCAATCGTCGCAAAATGAATTTATTATTTTACTCCGTATTGCAGTAATCCAATCAGAAAATTATGCTCTATATGCAAACTATGTGGAATAAGAAATTATTTAAGGATTTACACACTTGGTGTATGCCATTTAGACTTAAGTAAATAAATTTTTATCAGAGCACTACAATACAAATTTTTGGGTCAAACGAAAATACGAACTGAAAATAAGGATAACAATTGTAATCAGTTTAAATAACAAATAAAACATACATATTAAAAATCCGTTGAAATGCAATGACTATATTAAGTATAATATTCTCATTACATACTATGTATTTTACTTTTATATTTAGATATTATATAATTGTTTTAGAACTTGTTTAGGGTTTTATTTATTTTCAATTTACTAGTTTTTGTATTGAAAATAATTTCTACCTCATAATTTGCAAATTTTTTCTTAGTTATATTATGTACTTGTTCTAGGTACCTTGTTTTCTCTATGTATCCCTTGAAAAAAAATGTATAATATCATACTTGGATATGAATATTTTCTATTATTTTGCTTTTCTATTATAAATTATATTATAATAATATAATATTTACTATTATTATCCTTACGCTTTATATATTCTTTAACAGCATTTTACTAATGATATTGTATACTATTAAATATAATTGAGGGTATTTTGTATACAAACATTTTTAATATACAGATTTTATTATAAATTATAATGTTAAGCTAACATACCTATGTACATGTTTATATTCCCAATACTTTAAAATTCTTCTATAAAAATGTTAAATTTTAACAATAGAAATAATACGTATTGGAATTTACAAGCAAGGTTCTTCTATACATAAAGAATAAATGCATCACTGCATTATTATTGTTAAGTATTAAGGATTTCAGTTAACGTAATAAAATTTATATTTATATACATATGTATATATATGAATGTATTTATTATACTTATATATTTAAAAATCTATATCCTTATTATTCATTCATTCGTTAAAAAGGATTTATATTAAGTGAAAAATATTTACTATATAATATTGAACAAAATATTATTTTAATATTAAAAAATAAGGGTTATGGTAAAGGATTTTCATTTGAGGAAGAACTAAATATTTTTGTTATTGTGGTAAATATTTTTTGTATTTGTTACTGAATATTGAAATTCATAATATATTTTGTTGATTTATCAATCAATATGCTCAATGTTTAAATAATATTTTTTGCTACTCAACACTTTAGCAACTCCAATTTCATTGCATTTCAGTAGGTTTGTTAGTAAAACGTAAAGCATAGAATTCATAAAATGTACGATGTGATATATGCTCGTTGTCCATCTAAATTTTTAGGAGAAACATATTGTTATTGTAGAAATTTGTTCCTATGGTAATTCCAAATTAGCAATTTTAAAAGTTGAATTTAAAGTGAAAGCTTTTAAAACAATAGTTCTATAAGATTTATAAAATGCAGGAAGGCAATTTTATTAAAATAACAGCTACATTGTAATGTAGCTTGTAATTTAAAAAATATTTAAAATTCTTTTGTCCAATTAAAGTAGCACAACTTATTTTATTCGGAAAATTACTAAAAAATTCTTTAAATTTTGAATAGTTTGAAATCCTAGATTTATACTTCAAACATATTCAAAATACCGATTTATTTTCTCTAAAATCAATTTTATTATTATTTATGAATATTTCATAGAATAAAATCTAGAAAATTTTTATATAGAAAATTGCATTAAGGAGAGTGAATATCAGAAATAAGGATGCTATATATAATAGAAAATCATAAAGGATATATTATAAACAAGTATAAATATTTATTAACATAATATTTCGGTGTGTGTATTATTATATAACTACTCTTTATAATATATATATAGGTGCATAATTATTTTGTATTCTTTATACATAGGTACTTTGTTAAAATATATTCACTTGATTATATTCCATTGCATTTGAAATAGAAAAAAAATTATATTCAATGATATCTAAAATAGAAAACTAAATATAAGTAAAAAAAGAAGGATTTAAACGAAAAGATAAACAAATATAGAGAAAAAAAATTTATTTATCAACATTAAAGACTCGAATACTATCGTTGTTTTAAACAATACAGTTCGAAATATATAACCAGTGAAAGAAAGAAAACGAAAAAATAAAAATTTAAAATTAAATCTTATTTTTTTTTGTGCAATACAGAAACAATCCATTTGAATTGCTTTTCAATGTTTTTTTTCCTAGTTTTCCTTTTTAAATATCTTGCATCGACCTATAAAAAACCAGTCAAATAACAAAAATAACTATCTATATGAACACACAAAAATATTGCATTAAAGACGCATACCTATGTAAATTTGTGTTATAGCTTGGTTTGTAGTGCATACCTATGTAACATGTATACATGTTAAGGGTGTTTTTTATTTTTTTTTTTCACTTGAAATTCTCAGTGAAATAGAACTTTGATTTTGTAAACGAATTCTACAACCATATATACTTATGTTATTTCTGTTTATTTTTTTTTTTTTAGCAATTTCAAAATGAGCAGACTTGCAACAGAACAAAAAGCCGAGAACCTCTTAAGAAAATTCCTTCGGGAATTCGGGAGGGGTGATATGATTAGGAAGTTTAACTTTGATTGAAATCTCAGTTAGCTGCTGAAAGAATCAAATCCACTTAAAATTAGCGACAATCAGTTAGCTACTTAAAGGGAAGTCAAATGTTCTCCTGTATGAATGGGCAAGGACCAAATTTACAATAAAAATCAAGGATCTAAAAACTGCAATTTACAATTATTTTACAAAAAATTTTCCTGTAAATGTGATACAAACGTGTTACATAAAACAACAAAGCATGTAAAGAAAATCGTACACATTAAAATCCCTTAGAAACTAATAATTGAAATTATTTTTAAGAATGAAAAATCTGTACACAATCATAAAATACCATTTTATGCACAGACAAATAATAATGAATACTGAATACAATATAGAAATTTAAAATTCGAAAAAAGATTTGAAAAAAATAAAAAATGTAAGTGATTGTTAGAAAGCAGAATAAAAAGCAGTTGAAAAACAAGAAATTTAATAAATTTACATAGTCATTATCCTTTACGGAAATCCTGTTAAACAAATTATAATCTATATAACGAAAGTTAGAGCGAAACGAAGAAATTATGAAAAAGAAAAATAAAATAAGTTGAATTCAGACATGAATTTTTTTGCCCCCTATAATCTCGAAAGAATAAATGACAGCATTTATTAGATTTTAAAAATTTTTGTCGTTAAAATAATTGTAAAAAATAAACTGGAATGGAAGATAGCATATTGCAAGGATATCAATTAGAAAGTTTTTTTTGTATTCGTTCCACTAGGTATTTGAAGCTTTTATTCGTATATACTCGTACAATAAGAAATTTGGAATTAAAAAAGATCTAGGTAGTGTAAATTTAAAAAGAGTTTAGACTCCATTAATGAAATTTAGCAAGTCATTCACGAGTATCGAAAACTAATTGTCGAGATATTCTTCAAATGTAGTTCTCAATTTAATTAAATAGCATCAATTTTACATTGTTATAAGAATTTCAATTTTATTTACAAACTTATTAGTCATAAAACGTGTGTAATTAAGTTCTAGATTGTTCGTTTACAACCCAAGAAATAAACTAGCAATTAAGTATATGAATTATAAATGTTAAAGATTGAAAAGATCAATGTGGTATTTACTTTAGAAACATTATTAGAAATCGATCAACATTATTTAATCACATACAGTCTATTTAAAAAGTATAAGTACATATTTGTATTTTAAAATGTATTTATCTAAAACCTTATTCGTCTCATAAGATAATTTCCAGACAGAAATTTTTCACTTAAAAGTTCAATAGTACATTCATATATAAAGAAAATTTTCTTGTATCCCGCATATTACAAAATATGGGTGCACAATTTGTAAGCTATACCAAAATTTTAGACATTTTTTAGCTATTCCATAAAATTATATAGATAGTACATGCATTTAATTTAAATTCAATTTAAAATCTTTTAAACTCAAAGAAAGCAATAAAAAAAAAACAAATCGAAAAAAGTTTAATGCTACCAATAGTTTAAGCAATTTTCTTCATCCTTTACAAAAATTTTAGTAGAAAGAATTTTTATCCAAAATAATTAAGATTCGAATTATAAAATAAAAAGGACCCTGATAAAAAGGATATTTTAAAAATTAATTGATTTTAGGGTGTTCTTGAAATTTTTTCTGTTTTAAATGTTTTTTCTTATAACGAATCCAATTGGACATGTGCTGTACTTTAAAATGGTATTTTCTTATAAGGATTATAGATTAATAAAATAAAGGAAAAGCAACAAAAAAAAAACAAGGAGCAACAAAAAAAGATCGCTTTCTTCCTTAATTATTTTCTTTAATTTTGTTTTCTAATTAATTCAATTTCTTGTCAAAAAAAATGGTATATTTTAAAGGAAAAAGGATAAGAGTAAAAACAGAAAAATAAAAAATGAGACATTTTTTCAATTATCTACAATTTTCTTTAAAAAGATTTTAAATTTTTTTTTTTCGATTTTTCCTTGTTTTTGTTTTGTTAAATTCCATTTCAAATAATTGTTTTTCGAGCAATTCCTTCAGAATATTATGAAAATTTCCAATGGAATCTTGAATGAAAAGAAGAAAAATATGTGTATAAGTGTAGTGAATCGTTGCAAGAACAAAAAAAAAAGCAAAAATAAATGTTTTTATCTTGATTCCTTTATTTTTTATTCTTTATTATTTTGTTTTTGTTGTTGTGCTTTCAATCGGTTTGTTATAAAATTCATTCTTGTTAAAAGATGTTTTAGAGAAAAAATTATTTTGTCAAAAGCAGGGATATTAAATTTTCTATAAGATTATAATAATACACACACAGTAAATTTGTTGATGATCAGAATGTAATCATTTTGTGTACAACAGCAAATGGACGAAACGCTACTTGTTGTTTGAGCTTTATATTTTACGATAATAACTTTAAAAAAATATTTTTTTAGTAATGCTTAACAAAATGGAAGCGAAAAACTAGAATATTGAAAATTCTTTCTATTTTTTTTCTTGTAAATTAAAAAAAAAATATCCGTAACTTAAGAAATGAAATGTGGTGCAACAAGGATTATCAAGGGGGGAAAAATCAAATATATATGACTGGGTATTAACTGGTTATAGTGACAGAAAATTTAAAGTTACACGGGAATAAACTCCTTCATTTACAGATACACTTTGTAAGAAAATAAACTTAATGCAGTGGTTGCACCTAATTTAAAATTGTAATTTGTTTTAAAACTATTAAATATATTTTTTTACAATCATATAATAATTATTATTTCATTCAAATATTTTTTGTTGTATAAAAAAAATGTAAAAATTTCTTAACAATTGGTTTTTTTTTTTTTTTTTTTTTAGCTAAGCAACTTTAGTGAACCAGTAAATAACAAATTATGTAACAGCGGCGAATAAAAATTTTCGTTTTCATCAGAGCGAGTAATAATTCAGTTAGATATTGATGTTCCAGTGATGTTCCAGTTAGTACTACAAATTTGCTAAAGTGAGTACTAAGACTATTTTATTGAAGCTTTAGATAATTTTAGATTTAATGCCGCCAAAAAAGGAATTTTATTTCAACTCTCTATAGTATGTTAAGAATTATGAGAAAATATCATTAGGGAACGATCAGATACATATATGATATTTTTATGTACGGTTCAGTTATATTTAAATTTTTTGGAAGTAGATTAATTATTGGTTTTTATCAATGTTATTAAAAAATGCACACATGCACATAAAGTACTTATCGATTTTATCATGCCAAATGGAACGACAAGGGAAATATGATTGAATGTTTATGCCTCGAGCGCGAGATATTGCCCTTATTAACCTATACTCAAACCCACAATCATTTCAAACCCTGGTTTCGCGAGATGGTGACACGATACTGTTAACTGAAGAGTTTTCGATTCCGTATCTTTTTTGGAGCTTATGTTTCTTTTTTGGAGTCCAAAAATCATTGCTTTTTACTAAATCAATTAATTTGTTAAACTGTCAATACGAGTCTTACATGTTGTAATGTCCAGCATTCAAATTGTATTTGCATTAGTTTTTTTTAAGTATGTCAAATGTAGATTTCACTCTAAATAAGTAACGTAATAAGTCCCCAAGGAGTTTATTCTAAATTGTTTTAAATTTTTTTTTTTTATAAAGGTATAGTTTAAATAATTTTTTTTTGTTACTAAAATATTCTGAACAGGATAATTATAGAATTGTGGAAAATTATTTTAATTACGACTTTTTTTCATTTTAGCAAAAAAAAATGAAAAATCTCAAAACTGGGACAATTAAAATATATAAATATTTTTTTTTTTTGTATAAATTGCATATGAGAGTAGAATTTTAAGTTTACAATTTCCGAACAGAGCAAAAAATATAAAATAACCTTCATTGATCTGGAAAAATTATTGCAGTGTTTTTTTCTTTCTCTTTGTTTCGAATTTTTCAGAATAGTCTAAATTTTTATAAAATCCGGGCATTTTTAGGTCAATGTAATGTAAATAAAAGCCCACTGTTTTCTCTTTTCTTTTGATATTCTAAAAATTGTGAAAGTTAACCGTCAAATTGTTTTTAGGACAAAAAATAGAGAGAAAAAAAACAATAAAATTAAAATAAATACAAAAATCAAATCAACAAAATAAATTTACAAAGTCAAAAGCTAATAAAAACGATTTTCTAGGACGGTAGTTTAAAAAAATGAAATTTTTTTTTTTGTTTTATAAATATTAAAATTGAGAAAAAAAGAAATAAACAACAACACAAAAATTAAAAAAAAAACAGAAAACTTTTTGAAGGATTTTATTTATTTATTGATAAAATACACACCTATGTGTGTAGATTTGTTACAAAAACATGCAAGAACGCTCATAAAAATCAATAATTTATATATATAAAAAATATGTATATATAAAATATATTATGATTTATTCATACCGCATCAGTAAAATGAACTGCAGTAGTACCTTGCTGTTGTTGTTGCTGTTGTATTGTACCAGCTGTTGTAATACCACCAATATTTGGTACTACTACAACGGGTGGATGATGATGATGTACTGTACCACTTAATGATGGTGGTAAACTAACTACAGCCGATGATGAGACTAAACCAATTGCTATTGTACTACCACCACCACCAATATTATTACTACCGTTGATATTATTACTATTAATACCAACACTACCAACTATACTACCTCCACCAACAATCGGGTTATTATTACTAATTCCATTTAAATTTGTTGATGTTAATATACCACCACTACTAATATTACTACTGCCATCACTACCACCACCACCTACACCACTGCTACCACCACTGGTATTAGATGATCCTATACTAGATGATTGTGTTGTTGAATTTGATATTGTGGCCGGTTTATGTGACGTAGCAAAAATTGGTGGCGGAGGTGGAAATGATGTTGCCAATTGTGATGGATGTGACATTGTAACACCAGTTAATGTTGCATTTGTACCATACATTGTACTTGTTGAATACATTGGATGATGTGCCAAGTCAATCTAGTTTGTTTTTTTTTTTTTTTGGTGTTGTAATAAAAATAAATATTATTTGTGTGTGCGAATAATTGGATTTTTTTACTTACATATATAAATTTTGTATTTTATTTAATAATCAATTATATCTTATTTATTAACAGTGTTTATTGGTGAATATATTGTTTTAAAATAGGTTGAAGAACATGATTTTTTGAGTATTGGGTAAATAAATATAATATTATAATTAATGATTAAATTAAATTGTTTTATTTTTTTGAAGTTTATGTTTAGGCATGTAAATCAGTCAAATTATATTTGTTTGCGAAAAATATTTAGAAGAATAGATTCATTACATGCATTTCAGCTCACTATATTCTGAATTAGAGTGATCTGAATTACGCCATGCTCTGAATTCATAATTCTATTACACTTATTCAAAACATATCAGGTGTAGAGTTGTAAGCGTTAACATTATAAGAATAAAGCGTGGAATTTGGTTAATTTTATTTTATTATATTTGTGTCGGTAGTTAAAGCTTTTGATTTTAAAAGTAAACACTTTTACTTATCCACTTCGTCTTTTTAGCTTGGTTTATTTCTTTTGTTATTTTCGTGTTTCTTTAAACTTTTTTGACTTTAATGCAAAAATTTATTTCTCAAAAAAAGAAAAAAAATAAAATATAAAAGGAATTTTTTGATTTTTTTTTCTTTAGTTTTCAGAATCAGTTTTTTTTTTCTTTTTGTGTAAGTAAGTGGTGTTTTTTCTCTTTTTTGCATTTCATAAAATATGTGTGGCCTTCCATAAATAAAAATATACAGAAAATTGGCATAAGATTTGTGAAATCCTTCCAAGGATGTACCAACTGGGACCGATTAAAATAAATTTTTTGAAAGCGAAAAAAAGAAAGAAAAAAATAAATAAATTACAAAATAAGAGCAAAAAAGAAAAGATAAAAAGTAATACAAAAAAAAGGATTCCGATAGGAGATTTTAAGGCGTATTTGGTCGGATAAATAAAACAATAAAACTGTTAAAATGGTTTTTAATTTACGATAAAAAAAAATCCAAATCCTTTTTTTGTTATTTTGGTTTATACGCGTTTTCCTTTTTTCTCTCTTCGTTATATGTGTGCTTTAACCGTCATTACTTTTTCACTTCTGTATTTTGTTTTGGTTTTTTCATATTTCATACCAAATATTGTACATATTTTGATTTTATATTAAAGATTAAAAATAAGCAGGACTTTAAAGAAAGGATTTTCATATTTTTTTGTTTTGTTTTTAATATATAGATTTTTCCTCATATGTTCATTCGTTTTATTTTAATGCAATAGCGCTTATAACTTAAAATTTATATATCCTTATTAATTGTAAGATTAACCCTATAAAATATTAAATAACATTTAATTTAACAGGGCTTCTCAACAGAGGTTGGAAAATATATGAAATTATGATTTGAATTAAGCAACTTTATATATTTAAAAATGTAAAAGACATTGAATTGAAGAGACAATTACATATATGAGAGGATGGTGACCGAGATATAGTATGTGGAAACAGGGAAGGAAAATTAAAGTGCTTAAAATTCATTAAGAAGAAAATTTTACAAGAAAAGAACTTAAGTTATCAGTGAGTTGTATGCAACAAACTGGTATGTATGTATTTTTCTTTTTCAATTATAATTGCATAAAATAAATTTCATTGAACTTTTAGTTTAACTAGATTTAATTAATTAATTAGGTACTTCAAATACAATGTCAAGTTACATTCATAATATTTTGGAGTACAATATGTAAGCATAATATGGAGCATAATAATATGTTTTGTGACATTTTAATGACATAAACAAAATAATAATGTTGTTTTAACACTCTTATGTACATGTACAATACTTTGTTATGCTCATTTATTTTAGAATACAAATTTTAATGTCATAACATTTGGAAGTGAACTTTTATGAAAACACCACACATACCACATCTACATAAATTATATATTATTAATTATGAAATTTCATGGAAATATCTATGTATATATGTACATATGTATATAAAATTTTTCTATATAATTATTTATATTACCTGTGAATAAATATTTGGCTCTGCTCTTTTAATATCTGATTGCCTTGGACGTCCTAATGTAGCACTACAATATGGAATTCTTTGATTTGGTTGTGGGGCAGCTAATTCAGCATAATTTAATTCAGTCTAATTTATATTTTGCAAATAATTGTGTTTCAAAAAAAATTCAATCCAATTCATTGTGATAATGTAAGCATTTTAAAATTTTATTGAAATCAGAAAAAAATAGAGAAGAAGAATAAAGAATAAAGAATTTTTGTAGATCTTGTGCAAAAATTTTATTAATAAAATTTTTATGATTTACAACTATGTTTTAAATTATGAATTTTATTTTTAAAATATTTAAAATTTTTTGTTTCATAATACAAAAATAATAATAATTGATATTTGGGTTTCTTCCACGATATTTCTTATATTTTTTATTTAATCATACTGGAAATCTATGTTGGTTTATTAGATGCTTATCCAATCGCGATCTGCTCGAATTGGTGTAAGGGAGAACACATACATTATGAATAGTATTTTATAGTATTTTAGAGTATTTTAGATAGATAAATGCTTTTAGAATTCAAAAATTTCTACATATGTATATTGTTTTAAATAAATAAAAGTTTAAAAGATATGCAAAACGAAAAACTTTAATGTGAAAATCCAAAAATAAATTATATTTTTTTTTAGCCGCAAGATGTCCCATTACTCTAAAATTTTAAACTTGTCAATAATCTCATACATTATGACATGAAGAAATGTTATTCGGTTTTTTCGTTACATTATTCCGTGACACAACCCTTTGGAGCATCTTAATATTTCAGTTAAATTTCAAATTAATTAACATCAAGCAAGCATATATTACGTAAATTTATATTTTCCATGAACTTTGAAAATTTTGTAAACACTAACTATAATAACACGATTCTCATAATTTTTATTTCTCTTTCAAAATATTTTAATTAAAAATTTTAATATATTATCGACCGAATTTGTAAAATTCTCAAAATTATTATATTTGATCTTTATTAATTTTTCACAGTAACATTTTATAATAAATGTCTATTATAATGTTTACAAAGTCTTTTAATTTCTTGAAAAAAAAATTGGTTTATTAATTGAAATTTTATTAATATTATGTTTATACAATATATATTTAATTACATATCATACCTACATTTACACATTTAAAGGTCCTTAATAATTTTCTTGCAAAATATCATTATGTAATACACGTTACTTATAGTTCACTTTCCTTTGTATTAAATAAAAAATATTTGATTTATACAAATTAAATATTAATTTTTTTTTGTGTATTTTTTCACTTTTTATGCATTTAACAGTCTTAAATATAGTATAATTTTTATATAATGTGTATTATATACAATTTTTCACAATAACATTTAATTTAAGTCTCCACTAATTAAATAAATATTTTTTTTTAATGATTTTTTCCATTATAAAGGTTAATTTTATATATTTTGCAGTTATAAATATTTAAAATTATAGTATAACGGTTAAAAATATTATTTCTCGTATAACAGTTCATTTATATTGATATACATACGTACCCTTATAGGTATTATACGTACACCTATTTAAATAGACATTTTAATGAATAAAGAATGTTTGTTTTTGTGTTTTAGTGTGTATATATACATGTAAGGATATGGCTATGTAATTTTGATATTCTGTTTTATTTTTTTGTAGACCAACTTGTTGCTCAGTTCATTTGACTGACCACAATACATTATAATAATTATAATTCTTATACCTTAAAAAAAATTATAATAAAATATTAAATAAAGTGAAAAAATATTCCTTTATTATTATTATATCCAAAAAAAAAAAAACCAAAAATTCCAAAAATATTCAAAAAAAAAAATGGAGGAAAGTTATATTGTTTTTATTAAACCAACAAAAATATTGTAGAAAACAGAAAATGAGAGAGAGAAAAAAAGGTTAAAAATTAAATAAAGAAAGGTATACAAAAGTATACACATTGAATGGTAAAAAATATGAAAAATTATTAAATAATTTGAGTAAACAAGAGAGGCAAAGGTAACACAAAACAATTTAAAAAGGAAATTAATAAAAATAAAGTACTATATAAAAAAAAATAATTAAAGAGTAAAAGACCGCTTTAATAGTATGACCACTTTATTTAAAATCATAGTAGTAGAAATTTTATTCCTGTCTATCACCGTACAACTTCGAATGCAGGTATAAAATTCCCGATCGATGGATGAGGAGTCAGAACGACCCTCTACTTGAGTCGGATTCAAGCGGGTGATACGCAAAGGGAATCGGTGATCAGGTGTGGGTTTGGGTGTAGGGGGTTACCCCGGTCTGCGATTGTATGTTTTATCATTTATGTGTAATGTTTTATTCTTAATACTCGATTCTGCTGTTTGTAGTTCTCGCACCAATTTCATAAATGATATTTAAAACAATTTCTTTGAAATTATTGAAACTGTTTTTTTTTGGTGTTTGAAAATTCTGAACACTTGAAATTTTTCTAGAAAAATTTTTTTAATTTAGCTTAAAAGAGAAATTTACTACTACGGGAGAATACGTAAGATGGTCACACTATACTATTCAGATCTGTGTTTAAAGTAAGAAAAAGAAACAAAAAAGTAACAATAAAAACCAAAGTGAATAATAAAAAAAAATATTTTTGCTTTTTATGTTTTTCTCAGTTAAATAAAAAAATTTCTTTTCTTTTTTTTAATTTCAATCATTTTCATTTCTCATACCGTGTTATATTATAGGTAGACTACTACAGTTATCGACTTCGTATTGCTGCTGTTGTTCATTGTTAATATAAATGCTGTCATCATTTTTTTCTCCCTCCAAAGTACAAATTGTATTCTGATCCTCTACATTTATATTTTCATTATTGTTTTCATAGAATCCCATAGGAGTATGAGTGGAAGTATAAATGTTACTGAAGTAACGATCTACATTACTGCCGTCACCATTGTAATATAATACAATATTATAAATAGCAGCCAGTTCAGTATGGGTTAAAGTACCGCAATTAAAAATATTTTTAACTCTTGGATATTTTTTATGGGCTATTGAAGTTTTTGTCCTATATTTTGTTAATGTTTTCGTTGTCGTTCTTCTTAATATTAATGGTGATAGCGTTTGTACTCGTAATAATAATCCTGCTGTTGATAATGTTGATAGTAGTGGCATCGATGTAAATGATAGTAATGGTAATATTGGTGGTATATTATAATGTAACGGTGATGTGTACATAATTTTATTGTAATAATAATCTGTTGTTTCTTTTGTTATAGTTGAATTATTATATAGAATTTTTAAAATAAAAATGGCGTTTTTAATGATGGTGTTGTAGTAGTAATCATCCTGTACAGTGTATCAAATTTAATTTTTTTTTATATCGTTTACTTTTCATAAATTTTTTAAATTTTTTTTATTTTTTTTACTTTTTTTGTTGCAAGGAAAGTTGAATTTGAATAAACAAACTTAAATTGAAAATGTTACTTTAATGTTACTTTAGGTTTCTACAGGGGTTATGTTTGCAAATATAATTTTCTGTGAATTGTTCAACAAATTTAATAATTAGACCTGTTAAAATGCTCTAAAAACTCTAAGATAATTTGTTACATGTGTTTGTGTTTAACTAATGTTATGTGTGTACCTAGTGTTTACTGACAACTAAAAAAATGTACTGTTTTATAATATGATAAAAATCGGACAAGGTAACCTTCATTTTTTGAAAATTTTCCAGCTTTAAGTGTAAACATAAGCAGTCTCCAGTGGTCGACATTATAGTCGAATAGTCGACGTGCACCAAAACGCAGTTTTTTACGTCAACTTAACTTATTCAGTAATACAATTTTATTTGCTTAATAAAGTAATAAAATTTTGCATTTCGGTGAATACCTCGTATATTTTAATAATTTTGTTAAAATGAAAATGAAATTACATCCTTTATTCCTCTATACCTCCCTATTTATTTTGTATAAATTATTTAATTCATATGGGTACATTAAAAGCGCATTGTAGGTGTAGAATTTTTGTACTGTATAGTATATTATTGTTTACTAAATTTTATAAAACTTTAATTATTAAATTATATTTTTGAAATATTTTTTCAACAATTAAATTTCAATTTTTTGTTTTATTTGTAGTTAGTGATAATTGCAACAGAAAGTTTTTTAAATAGCTGCAACATATAGGAGCATGTTATTTTTATTCTAAGCTTGAGGACATGTACAAGGGCATAGAGTGCTTATAAAAACTCACAATTTGCAAATACCTCAGACCTTCAAAACTTAAACCGAGTAAAAACCTTAAATTAAAACATCTGTGTATAATTAAACATAGCTTACAAAGAAAAATTGGATATTATACAAAGAGAAACTAATTCCTCATTTGTAACAATCGTAACACAAACGAAATAAACCAAATATTCAGAAACGTAAAATAAAGACACGACTGTCGCCTTAGTAGGCGAATTTAAGCCATTCATGTCGCAGATATTTATTTCACTTCCAAGATCATGTGGTTTACAAGATCATGTGGAAAAATAGCTTTTCTCGCACCAAAATCAGAAAATTTTTATTTTTTGAGTTGTCACAATTTAATTGTGACATATACTAAATCGTACCCATAGTTTAAAAAGTAATAATAACAAAAAAAAAAAAATAAATTTTTTACACTTTTTTGGTCCGCTTATTGTGGCGGGTTAATTTTTTTCTTTATTTAAATAAATAGCGGATAATTTTGTTTTTTCTTGCTTTATTTTTATTATTATTTACTTTTGTGTTTAATTTTTTAACGGTGTTTTCTATTGGTAGTTATTTTTTTTTTTGTTGGTTTTAACTTTCCGGTAATTTCAATATACACGTTCTTTATTTTTTTTGTATTAACTTTATGTTGAAAACTGTTGAACACTCCGTTTGATGATAATTATAGGTAGGATACACACACATTTATGTTATTATAATTTTAAGTACACAATATTTTGTTTGCAGACTGGGGGTACGTTTAAAGTTTTGTTACCTATACATCCTTTTTTTGTTTCAATTTTTGTTTATTTTACTGTTTTTTTTTTTTAGTATTATTACTGCAGCTTAACTTTTTAATCGCACTTTGAAAGAAAAAACAATATTTGTATATATGTACTTATGTACTCGTATATATTAAAAGTGGTTTACCGTTATTATATCGTAAATATCTACATGCTTGTATGTATGTTTTTACATATGTATAATATAATTTTTATGCTTTATAATACAAACATAGGTGCATATTTATTAAATTTTTGGTTTTCGTTGTGTTTCGATTTAAAAAATTTATTAATTTTTAATATTTTCATTTTTCATTTTTTCTTATTAAATTAAAGGTTAACGGTACTTATTCCATTTTGAAATACAACAAATATAAATATATGTATGTATTTATATCGTATGCGATTGTTTTTTATTTGTGTTATTTTATATTTTCGTTATGACGATGAAAATGTTCTCAATGTCTGTACAAAATTAAAGGAAAAAAAATTAATAATAAAATACAAAAATAAGAAAAAAATAACAATAATTTTAATAATAAAAATGAACCCAAACAAAGATGGTAACAACCAAGAGCAAAACAGTAAAATAATATAAAAAGAAAAAGAAAGGTAATATAAGTAATAAAAAAATTAACTTTGGTAAAAATAAAAATTAATATAGAGAGAAAGAAACACAACAACAAACAAACAGACAAATAATTAAAATTCTCGTATAAATGTTAATACACAGTTAATGAAGGCAGGAATGAGAGGACGAATATAAAAAGACAAAAAAAAATTAATTAAATTAAATAATAATTATAATAAAACTCATTTAAGAAATAATTAAAGAAAGGTAAATAGGGATAATTTTTGACACAATTGGTTTTTGTTTTGTCTCTTATTAATTTTTTCTTATTCTCTAAGTTGATCGTCCTTTTCTCAATTTTGATCGTTATACTTATCTTTTAAAGAAAGTTCATTTAAGAGAAAAAAAGCCAAAAAGGATTACAGCAAAATTGAAAAAGAAATTTCTTTCAGTTTTCATTATTTATTTAAAACACATGCACACTATGTGTACTAGTATAAATATTAATGCCTGTGTTATATTTAATGTAAAAAAAGGTAATACACAATCAAAAATTAAGTACTTTAGAAGCAACCAGTTTCAACAAATTAAATTAATGTATTAAAAATTGTTTGAAGTATCAAAATAGTATTCGAAAGATAGCTGAGTCATAGTAGAAAGATAGAGTCTAAATGGTCTTGAAATTTTTATTTTATATTAATGAAATATTAAACAAATTGGTTTAATTTCTGAAAAATTTTTCAGGATCAGGATGAGGAGAAATAGCTGAAAAAGAATTTGGTTAAGCTAGTTATGCACAGCTTAGCGACCGGATCGGATACAGTCACGTAGACCAAACCTAGACCAAACACAGAGCTCCAATGGATATAGTGGACAAGATTATGAGCAAGAAAGGGGTGGCTACTAAACGACAACCCTCTACAGAGGAACCACCTCGGGAAGCGAAAAAATTCAGGCCACCGAACAAACCCTCAAGGGTTACGAAGCAGCCCAGTGAAATCTTGAAAAACCATTTAATCTTTGTAGTTTTACACCAGGCAAAAGATAATGACAGGGTTTTAGCAAGACAGTTGGCGGAAGGTGGAAAATCGGCTCGTGGCAAACTTTCTCCAAATCATGAAGGAAATCATGAAGGTCCGAATGCCTTACACAAAGACTAAGGTTAGCACCAAAGATGCGTCAAACTTGTGACTTGTTTGGATAATAGGTCCTTTGGCCTATACACGAAAGCCATAGTGAGATTAGATCAGATCTGGCTCAGCGTAAGACACGCAGTCGTTGCAAAGGACTATCCCAAGCATATCACGAATTCGTTTTGGATCCCAGCTAAGCATTTGATCTTAGAGATGATCCAAACAGGGAATTCCAACAATCAACTAGAGGGTAGCCAGCGTGAAGGTCACATCACTGTGAGCGTTACCAATGTGCGTCACGTGATGTGAAACAGCTCAGATACCAATACGAGAGGTAAGTTACTTTTTGAATTTATCTTAAATAATAACCTCAAACTGTGTATTAGGGGCTGAAAAATCGGTTATAGATGTAACCTTTGTCTGGCAACTTATTTCTGACTTGGTTATGAATTGAAAAGCATCAGAAGAGCATTCGTTTTGTGACCATCGATATTTAGAATTTGAAGTTCTTAGGTAAAACGCTCCCTTGATATTCAGGAACCGCAAATACGAGTAAAATACGAGTATACGACAATTATAATAAAATCTGTATACATACTACCATTGATGTTTCAATAACAGCTGGTTGAAAAATCCTTTTTGATAAATTTTTTTTCTATACAATTTAATTTTTCAACAAAACAACAGAAGATAAACGTTATTATACATTTCATCCGGGTATATTGCGATTAAAAAACTGGCAAAAATCAAATAGAGAACCAAAATATTTTTTATTCTGTTCCTGCTTTACCAATCGCATTGCATACAATAGCGGAGGTAATGTGATGACATAAAATTTCGGAGATCGATTTTTCGGTACAAATAGATTTTTTTGGTTTATTATGGTAGGCAAGAGTAAATAATCTATTTTTGAAGTGATGTTTATACCCATCAGTCTTCAAGTTCGGTTTGCTATCGAAAGTAACTGATGAACTTTTCCGGGGAATTCGGATGGCTTAAAATGAATCCCTGCTAAGAGTCCAATTAACGTTTCTAGGTATGTTAATTAAAAGCCTTCTAGAGTTCTTAAAAATTGATAGAAGTGTTGAAAAGTCATTTTCATATTTTTATGCAAGATTTTCGCTAAACTAGAAAATACAACTTGCTATTGGTTATGTATAGTATCATCGAATATTTTGTGTGTAACACTAACAAAAGAAATATTTTTTGTAACACTTGAATATTTTCACTCTAATAAGTGAGTGCATTTGTGATTGTATATGAAATTTTATATATATACTTTATATACATACTTTGCATTGTAAAAGTATATGTTAAAGCATACTGTTTTTAAACAAATAAAATTTAATATTCATATACAATTTTCCCATACAATTAATAAAGACATAAAATAAAAAAAAAAAACAAAAAGTTTATTTTTACCACGAAAATTGAATTTTTAATTGCATATAACATAATAATATTTTCATGATACAAAAAATGTATATTTGTAGTAAATAAATGTATAGTTGAAAATATAAAATAATATTTTATAATATGAGCATAAGAGTAAATATTTTTATTACATTAAATTTCATAATATAATAAAAAATATAAAAAAAAGGATTTTCCACAATTAATTGAATTTTCCAATAAAACCAAGGACCTATTACATAAAATTTTACTGAAATTTATATAAAAAGTTTTTGTTTTTTATATTTTATTCTTATTATTTTCATAATATACTATTTATTGAAGTAGGGACATTAAATATATTTTATTTATTAAGAATAACGAAGCAAAAAGGTTCATCTACACTTTTTTGCTGAATCTAGGTTTATGTTTTCGTTAATATAAATTTTTTGAAGTACAACTTGATTTCTCGACGTATAAAATCACAATTTGAAGATATTATAGGAATTACAAAGGGCCTATCTTTATTATTCATAGAGTATGAGAATTCCAAGCAGGCCCAATGACATTTGCTATACTATTTCAAACCCAAACTGTATAAACTCTGTCAAAATTTTTTTATACTATTACTTAACGAAAAATATATGGACGTATAAAATCATAATTTGAAGATATTATAGCAATTACAAAGGGCCTATCTTTATTATTCATAGAGTATGAGAATTCCAAGCAGGCCCAATGACATTTGCTATACTATTTCAAACCCAAACTGTATAAACTCTGTCAAAATTTTTTTATACTATTACTTAACGAAAAATATATGGACGTATAAAATCATAATTTGAAGATATTATAGCAATTACAAAGGGCCTATCTTTATTATTCATAGAGTATGAGAATTCCAAGCAGGCCCAATGACATTTGCTATACTACTTCAAACCCAAACTGTATAAACTCTGTCAAAATTTTTTTATACTATTACTTAACGAAAAATATATAATTGAATACGTTACCATTTCGTAAAAAAATTATAACTATATGAATAAGATTGCTATTTTCGATATATGACTGTGTGCTAAGCACAGGAGCCGATATGTTATCTTGCGTGTACATAAACTTATATTGTGTATATCAATACTTTCAATATATTTACTACACATTATAATAAACCAAATAAATATATATTTTACATAGATATAGGTGTGTAGGTAATAATTTTATTTCATTATATCAAGGAAGTCTTTTTAATATGTACATTGTAAAAAAGAAATAAGAGTATGAGATGCAATAAATATTAAATTATAAATAACTGAGCACAGGGCTACAATTTATGTACTAAAAATATAAATTTCATATATATTACATAATGCATTTCTATGTGTGTAGGTAGACTATATTGTTTTAATTTAAGTAAAATGAAAAATTACTTAACTTTAAGGGATATTTTTATTTTTTAAAGCATAAATTGTCGCGTTCTTATTGTTGATTCCTAATAGGGAAAAATAATATATTGCATATATTTAATGTTATAAAAGTTCAAGAATTATTTAAAGATTTAATTAAAGATTATCTCAATAAAGATTAGATTTGATAATTAAAATAATATCTAGTAATCAAGATTAATTAAGGTCCTCTCTGCGATTATCTACCTTATCGTGATGATTATCTGCGTATGATTGCCTTCCCTTCTTGCTTATCTTTTTGTTTGGGGTTACAGAAAACACGTTTTTGGAGGATAAGCATAAACGTAATGCTTCGAATAACACAGATCAAGTTATTTTGCGCTTTTCACATACAAAAAAGGCACTTCTTCGTAGAGGTTGTAGCCTCATTCTGCTAGTTAATTTTAGTACCAACAGAATCGATTTAAATTGTAATGAACTGTTAAACGACGCCTTGTAAACGTTCACTACAATGAATTAAGGCATTATACGCATTTTGTACACATGTACATAGTCAAACAATCAGTGATTTTTTTTACAAAACGTTAAAGCTTAAAATTTTAATTTTTACTTTATTCCTTTTGTTTTCTTTTTAAATAATTTTCTATTCAGGCTTTTGCGTTCGTATAATTTAACATGACGACCGATCAAATCCGTGTATTAAATTAACCCTAATTTATTCTATAAATAATGGCATATATATTCTTATATATGGATGTTTAATGTTTATTACTTGCACAATTTTCAATAGCCTTAGGAAACTGTAGAGCGCATAATTTTTTTTCTACCCATGTTTTTCTATTTCATTTATTTTTTGTTCTTCTTTTATTCTTCCATTCATAATATGTGCAAGCAAAAAAAGGGTTATTTTAACGAGCATTCATAAAAAAGAGAGAGAATAAAATATGAAGAAGAATGGGTATATGAAATTTAATATCATTACTAACTGTTCTTGTTTATACAACATGGGAACTATACAATGTATGATAGAGAAAAAAAACAAAACAGAGCAGATTTTAAACACAACGTTCAAGCTTTACAAATTTTTTCAAATAACAATAAATTTAGAACATACAAAGTAAAAACATAACAAAAATCAATTTTATATAATGCAAACTCCAGCCCTCCACCTAATTTCTCCTACCTGGATTTAATTTTTGTGAGTTTTGTTTTTGTCTCTCAATAATTCTCTACTTTGCTACAAACTATTGCCGCTTCCCCATCTTTTTAAATGCGTTTTACTATTATAATTTTTATTGTTTTCTTGTCTCCTTTTTTTTATTATTATTTTCTTGTCCTGTAAAAACATTAAATCAGGATGACATCTAAATTCTATACTGAATGGGGATGTGTTGTTATGCTAATGCCTGATTATTATTACTATTATATTATTGTTGATATGGTATGGTAAGAGAAGTAAAGAGAAATAGAGTAATATGATAGAGAGCGAAGAGGAGATTATAATAATGTTAGCATGTACCTACTCCTACTCATATAGATTGTTTGAACAAATGAAAAGGATAGAATATAACGTCAAAATAGATTATAAAATCTCTACTTTACATTTGCATCAGGTGAATGGTTATGTTTTTCACTATTTTTTTTTGTTTTTTTTTTTATACGAGTATACACTCATGTTCATTATATAATTTATTTATATGTGGACATTTTATAATATTGTTAAAGTGAATGAATATTTTTTTAAAGCAAAAATACCTACAAAAAAATATTCTATTTACATATTCTTGTTGTACACATTAATTTCAATAGAATATTTTTTTCTGTTTAATTTTTTATTCTCATATTTGGCTTTTTCTCTTTTGTATTTAGGTATTAAAATTTTTAAAGTAAACACTTATGAGGTGACATCAAAGTCTAAAAGTTTATGTACTATTAAAAACGATTATGAGTCATATAAAAGCGTAGGATACGAAAGAAAAGGATATACTCGTATTATCTATCATTATAAATTATAATGCATATAAGTAATGGAAAAAGTGGCGAAAAAAATAGAAGAAGGAAAATAATGCAAAATTTAGAAGAGGATATTGTTTTATATGTGGAAAGGAATGAATTTATTGCATTATATTGGAAGGTGCGGGAAAATTCAATTCAGAGTTTAAAGAAACATCGAAGGCGGTAAAGAATAAAATAAGGAGCGTTCTGTGAACTTAATTTCGAATTTTTTTTTTGTATGAGGTAGTACCGAACGATTTCTTTTTAATCGTGTGACTTTTGAATTTTATGAAATATAAACAAAATTTCAGAACTCGCACGTCATTTTTATTCACCTTTATAAATTAATTGCTACAATTTACTTTTCAGAAATTTCTTTAAATTTAAAATTCATTTAAATTAAGACCACAAATAGAATCAGTTGATTACAAAACGTGAAATTCATTGCTGACGCAACACCAAACGAGAATAATATTTTTGTTAAATATTAATTATTTGGAAAAGTTTTTCTAATGATATATCTACTTTATTATAAAATGGCGAAACCACCTATGTTAAGCTGGTGTGAAGTTTCAAAAATAAAAACTAATAAAATTGGATAATTAAGCTGACTAGACTGGACCCGTGTAGCAGAGCAAGCGATCATTTTCTAATTAATCAGCTTAAAAAATTCAAGCGCAAGGGAACGTTTCATTTAATGAAAAATGTATAAGAAACTAAAAAATGTTTGAATTTTCGTTAGTAAAGCAAACATGAGCAATCAGTAAGTATTTTAAGTAATATTATGATAGTCTATAAATTGTAATGGAAATATGTCCAGACTTAACTTATATTTTATGATCAAAGAATTACTGAAGGTTTTAGAACATTTTTTTTTTGTCAAATGCGGTATTAGTATTTAATGTAAATATTATGTAGCTATAGTAATTTATCTAATCTGTTATCCTTTTTAACTACCATATTTTATTTTTTTTAATAAGAAAGAAATTTTGCTTATTGTATTTTATTTTTACCTTGTTTGGTTGCGTTGAATATCCAATTTTACTCACTGGAATTAATGTATTATATGTTGTTATATATTGTGGTGGAGGTATTTGATGATGATGATGTGCCTGTTGCTGTTGCTGTTGATGATGATGATTTTGTAATTGTTGTTGCTGTTGTTGTTGTTGTAAATGATTTTGGACAGCTTTTTTATCAATTAAACCATATGTTATACGATCATAAGTTGATGTTACTATAGCATTTTGTTCAGCTAATGCTGCTGTTGCATAGGCACGATTATTACCTTTTGTTGTCCATTCATCATCTTCATCACGATCATCTATATACATATCATATAAATATAACGTTTTTGTAATTAGAATTTTTTATTTGTTTTAAGAATTTAAAAAAAAATTGTATAATTTCAATTTCATTGAAAGCACAACATTTGAGCAACAAAATTCAGCATTTGATTGTAGATTTGTGCAATCGGAATAACAGTGCACCGCTTTTGCATATAAGAATCTATAATGCCCCCATCTGAGCTCGGGTCATGCCCTAAAATACCCGCTCGAGACTCACCCTCCTGATAAACTTGAGCATCTTGTGAGACCTGGAAGACCCCAATTCACAAGCTATGAGAGCAAAACTTTCCAGTGTTGCATACAGCTTTCAAGATTTGTCAGTGCCCTCAGTTTCCAGGCTCAGTCTACTTAGATGCTTCCTAACTCTGCAGCGCCCCGACAAGAATCGGGTAAGAATTGTCATCTGATTCTTAACCAACCCTATAATCTTCTTCTAGCGCTAGAAAAGTCTCCTCTCCGATTCCTTTCTTACTTTATAACGAATAGTATTTGGTTCGATTCCGTAGGAGAGCTCAAATCACAGTAAAATTGATTTTAATATGACATTCATACTCTTTAACATTATAATTAGTTTACTATATTAAAGTTAAAGAGATATCACGTCTTGATTTAAATATGTATAAATGTGCAAACAAATTTTTCGTTTATTAAAATAATATAGATTTAATTACCTTGTGGTATAATATCAGGATTTTTATCAATACTATCAGCACTACTTGTTTGTAATGTATCCCTACCAATTCTAATATCTTGTACTGATTGGCCATTATGTAATGTATCACGACTAACTTGATGTGAATAATTATTACGATCACGTCCCGATGAACCTCTCATACGTACAACAATTACAATTATTAATGCAACCAAAAATATACTACCAACGGCACCAATTAATATACCAAGAAATGGTCGAATATCTTCAATAACCGGAGCATATGCTAAAGATAAGTCTGTTGAAAAGAAATGAAGAACTGGAGCTTTTCATATTAAATTTATTTTTGATAATTTTTTTTTTGTCAAAAGAAAAAAAAACGCAGAAAAAAAATATAAAAATATAATTAATAAAATTATTATTTTCAATTAACATTAATTAAAATCAAAGAAAAGAAATGAAAACATTTTACAATTTTTAAAATTTTTTATGAATTGATGAAAACTTACATGATTTTTAATTATTTTTTACTGTTATGAAAATGATTTTATTTGTTTTTGTAAATATTTATAACAGTATTATACATATATGTATTGAGAAAAGTATGGCGCTTATATACAAAAGAAATTAATATAGTGATGAGTATTTGAAATGAAATAGGAATGCTTTTATACAAATGTAAAATATTGGCTATAAATATTATAAGGAAAAACAGGCTAGAATTGGAGAATGGGGATAATTCTATCGTCTCTGAACTTAGTAAAATCCAAATCTGATCGAAAAATTCCGATCGAATTTGCGATCTTGGTGTTTTTCCCGGAACAACACTAATCTGACGATCAGGTCAATTATTAAACAACTGGAATTCATGAGCTAGCTTCAAAAAGTATTGGAATTCACTAAATTTGAAAACTGTGTGAAAAAGATATTCTGGGAAGGAACCTCTTTTTGCGGTCAATTAAAATTTTACGTGAAGAGTCAATTGGTTGAATAGGTTTATGATGCCGCAAGAATGATGTGATAGTGGACACATAGTAGCCTAATTTTTTTTATTCCTGGTCTAGGAGAAAAAGTGAGATCTGATAACACTTGGTTTGGTTTTCTTACTTTCCATTCTAATTAAAATACTTTATGCCTAAACTGCGATTGGCGATGTCGATTGTGACAGTGGCAGTACGTAGCACCAGGGGTCGGCTTTTCGGATTTCATATATTGACTTTGCCTGAATTAATATTTAAATGCGAAGGGAGACTTGCGCAGACTGGCGAAGACTTTATCAGAAATGAATCATTATAATAAACCATTTTGATTGATAAGTTTTACTGTGAAGTTGAACCCTTTCAAATCAGAATCTTGATCTGAATTAAATCAGTTCTAAAATAAACAATTAATAATACTCTTTGTAAAATTCAAAGCTATCAGTTTTAAATGCAAACACATTACTTAATTTCAATATATTTTAAGCCAATTTTCTACTTGTTTTAAATTTAAATAAAAAAAATGAAATGAAATTAAAAATTAAATTATTCGAAATGAAATTTTTTAATTATTTAATGAATATTATTCTGAAAGCTTATACATACTTTATAAACTTATGTACTTTTTTTTTTCCAAAAAAAAAACTATAATTATCGCAAAAATCATAAAAATAAATTAAATAATGAAAAAAATTGAAAATTCATTTAAATTCATCATGTATTGTAAAATATTTATGTACATTAAAATTAAGAATAAATAAATTTCAATTTAAAGAATTGAAAATTTATTTATTTATTATTTTTCTATTGTTATTTAAAAAAAAATTTTTTAAATATTTCCATAATTATTTTATTACTTCAATAAATTCATAAATCTTTTATATTACATTATATTCCAAGTTAGATTTAAATATCTTTGACGTACAATAATACAAAATTTTAAGTTTATGCTTTATAAAATCATCATTATTAAAAAACATCATAAAATAAGTACTAAGTATTAAATACGAATTACATAAACGTTATACAATAACAAGAAGGACATAAAGAAATCCTCAATCAAAAGAATATTATATTATAAAATTAAATAATAAAAAAAAAAAACAACAAAATAATCAAAGAATTAAAATAGGATTAAAAATAAAATTCTAGGCTTTTTCTTTTTTTTTTAATACAAATATAAAAACTATAACAAAAGACTTTTCTAGGTAGATATATTTAATATTCTGCATTTTATTTAGAGAAAAATTATATTCTCTCTCCTTCTGATAAACGAAAAGATGTAAACAAATAAAAAGAGAGCAGACAAACGAGGAAAAAAAGCGTAAAACGAAAAGAAAACCCATAAAAAAAAGAAAACAAAACTTTTTATTATTAATAATCCTGCAAATAAAAAGAAAACAAAAAAATAATCATAATAATTGTATAATAATATAATTATAACGGTAAACTGAAAGCTGCTGAAATGAATAATAAAGCGAAAATTTAAAAAAAAATATAAACTTTCAATTTGGATAATTCCAATTTTAATTAACCAAATTTTTTCCAGCTATTGAACGAATAATTTCGATTTGGGTGTCAAATGTAGACTTAAGATGAAATATACCAGCTTTAAGCGTTACTTGATTTGAAGCCGGCTTCACTCAAGAGAATCAAAAAATTTTGCTTATTTCGCTTGAAATGTTAATGATGACTGGAAATGTAACAGCCAAACGTCATTTTCAGACCTTCGGGCTCACCTGATGTCAAGTCAGCTGCCATATAAACGAATTAATAGTCAGACCAAAAATTTCACACATATATTATGTACACATACTATTGGTTATCAAGTTTAAGATTTGTAATTTAGTTAAAAAAAAAACATAAAACATATTGTATTGTCAAATCTGACAGCTCTAAGTTGATATATTATGTCAAATTTGATATATTTCACAAAAACGATATTTGTTTAGGTTGTGATTTCATTGAGTCAAAGGAATCAATTTTTTTTTTTTGAATTTGTACAATATTTTTGAAATTCGGTTAATTTGTTTTGGAATCACCTTAAAAACACACAAAAACAAAAAATGAAAAAAGAATGATGAACATTAAAATTTTGATTTTCAAATCACTTTTCATTTTTAACATTCATTCAATCTTTTATATAACATCTTGTGTATATGTATGTAATAATATTTAATTTTCTACTAATACTACTGTATTATAATAATAAATGTCATTGTATTTAAAAATAATAATTTTTAATTTATTCTAAATGTAAACATTTTTATAATATATTCAAATTTTTTTTTTTATTAAATTATTCTTACCTGTTTGCTTTTCAGGATCTTTTAATGTATAAACTTGCATAATGGTTGCATTACTTCTCCCTTTACTATTATGTGCAATTAAGAAAACATTATATCCAACACCTGGAACTAAACCACGTACTTCAAAAAAAGGATTTCTATATGATATTTTAGGAAAAGGATGAAAAAGAAGAAAAAAAGAAAATTGTTACAAAAATTAAATTAAATGAATGTGTATAACGAATAGGTAATGCATTTATACAAAAATCTGGGACAATAATTTAAGTTATTGCATTTTAATATTAAAATAAATTAAAAATTACAAATAATTAAAAATAGTAGATTAAAATTAAAATTTTTATTCTAATACATTTTTTTTAATTGTAGATGCTCGATTTTATACAATGTCAAAAAAGTTATACAATATAAGAAATGATCACTGGTTTGGTGGATGTAGAAGATTGTTGTTGATTGGAATAATGATACTTTGCCAACTAAATATCTATTGTATCTCTTCCTTTTAAAAAATCAGTACGTTAATTATGTCACAACAATGAAGCCAAAGCAAAGTGATGAACCATATCGACATTTTCAAGGTGACATTGTAAGACGTAATGTGACAATAGTGGAACCACCTACTACACTACTTTTGTAGTAAATTTAGTAAGACCTACAAGATTTCGAATTAATAGAACCTACAAGACTTCGAATGGTAAATTTCATAGAAGTTCCTTTAAAGTACAGTTAAATCAATCGTGAACATTTTCTACACTTATTTAAGATTATTTTAAATTTTCACCGAAACTCCGATGGTTTCTCGAAGCTTCAATCTTATTTCCGTTTACCTTCTTCGCTTTAGTAATGCCTTTTATGTTACCGCATTTCGTGAAAACCTAGACACTATGAAGAAGAAAATATCTGTTTTATGGCAGGTGTGGGTTATTTTTTATAATGTTTATTCCTACTTTGCAATATGCTTAACAAATTATTAATTCTCTTGTTTAGGTTTCTATAGAAACATAATTAAAAAATTCATGACTCATTTAAATGTAATGTTGATCTTTTCTTTTCGCTAAGCTATTTTTGATAAACCGCACACGTTTAATTTATTAAATTTTCAATATTTTTTTATTTTAATTAATTTAATTATTTTCTTTATAATAATTTTATATTATTTTTTTTTTAAGATTGTCTTAAATCTTTTATTAAAATTTATTCCATTTAATTAATTTCTACAAAAATAAATGAAAAAGTATTTTAAAATTCATTTTAATCCGAGAACGTCTCTCTTTATTATTTTGAGTGTTAAATTTCATTTTCATTTTAGTTTTTTTTTTTTTTGAAAATCCAAAGAGATTTAATTTTTGAATCCTTTTAAAGAATCGCGTTCTATTTATGCACCTACGTATAAATTTTCTCTATATATTTTTTAAATTGTTTAATTTTTAATTCTCCAGACTTAGTTCTTAATCAGGTTTTACACCTTTTTTTTTTGGAAAATAAATTATATAATAAATTTTAAAATAAATGGAAAAGAAAACCAAAACTGAATAAGGGAATAAAAAAAAGTTCTGAAATAAAATCTTTGAAAGAACTTTTTTTTATCTAAAAGTTGGTGTGGTATTGTAAATTATTCTTTGGAAATTTCTTTGAATTCAAATATTTTTCTTTTTATTCAGGTATTTTTTTTTGCGAAAAGAAACTAAATACAAGATGCATAGCTTCGCGTTTATTTTTTTTGTCTCCCCTTTTTCCAATTTTTTATATTAAGTTGAATTTTTCGCTCAAGATTTCACTTGAATACACTATTTTTTACAAAAATTTTCAGTTGATTTAAAGTAAATTTATATGGTAAAATTAGCACCTGCAGATGTAAGCAATTGCTAGAGTTGATAGAATTGGAATTAGGGAATTCAAACATAATTTTTTTACTGTCATAGAAAATGGTCAATGAAAAAAGAGCGTATTTTCGCAATATTAATACATGGATTAATATATAAACATAAGTTTATAAATCACTTGAAAACTTAATTGATCAAAAGAGTTGAGTTTCTAAAATTTTTCTTAGATCCAAGCTCAGGTCCATTGATTCGCAGTAGGAAATTTTTTTACAACATATTAAAATTGAAAGTTATTATCAATTTACCTTACTACACTGATTAAATTATTTGCCATTAGACATAATTTTTATTTATAATATAAGTTTTACAATTCAAGCTTACGACCAGTTCTCAAATTTTTTTAAAAGCATGTAATTTAACTTAAACCACAATATAATAATACTCTACGCTTTATAACATAGTATAACAATCTACATTTAAGGGTGTCCACTATATATTTATTACAATATTATTTGTTAAAAAACAAATATAATATACTTACTTTGAACGAAAGAATTTTGGATTACGTGTTGTACCATTAACATAAACCTCCATAATAAAATCTTGTTCAAGACCACCATCGAAACCTTCAATGCATTCAATTTGAAAACTTGTCGATGTTAAATTCAGTAATGTACAATTTATCAAAGGATCTGGTTCACCTAGTTTTTTGTTATAAATGTTGTTGTTACCCAAAGATACAAGAGAAAAAAAATATAAATATAAATTCAATTTCATATCCAAAAGTTGTAGAATTTTGTTACGAAAAAACAAAAATTGAAACATTTCTCCATGTTTTTCTTTTTCTCTCTAATTTATCAAGTGTTGTTACCTAACATTTTCTAACATTTTCAAGAGTTAAAGGTTCTATTTGTATACATATTTTGTAATAATAATGTGAAACATTATCTGAAGCTGAAATTTTTAGAAATATTTATATGTAGCTGTACTTGAATATTATATCAGTAATAATATAGACTTGGTTATAGTGTTAGGATATTGAATAGGAATTGTAGGTACTTAAATATTATGGCACATAGGTACATATACCAAAGATAGTGAACGTCATATTACTGTTATATACATAGGTATAATAAATATCGAGTACATACTACGTAAACGGAAAAAAATGTAATACTATTTTTATTTTTTTGAAGTGTACATTCTAAAATTAAGTTCTTGTACTCTCTTATAAGAGGATTCCCAGTTCACATATCATATCGCATATATAGAAAGTACTGCAGTGTATAATGTATTAGAATCATTTATAATTTGAAAAAAAAAAAATATTTTCAACATTTAATTCCGAAATTGTTGTGCAGTATACCAGCATACCTAAAATTTATACAAGTATTTCATAGATACCATGCTCTATTACTCATGTATGCAGATATTAAACTACGAGCATAGGAGTATTGTAGTTATTTTTTCAAATAATATGAACTATTTTGTTTTGTTAGTAGTTTCTTATGAAAAGCTCGAATATGTGTACATATATCTATGTACATAGGACACTATAAAATTTCAAAAGTTGAAGATATTGATGGAATTATACGGCATAGGAATTGTAACACTACTACATTTATTGTTATTTATATTGCAATTGCAAGAAAGGTGATATATTGTATCAATTTTTGAAATGAAAATGATACAAAAGCAATAAAAAAGTGTTTAAAAAAGAAGGAAATGGAATTATAAATTTTTACATAATTATATGTATGTATGTATTATGTGTTTGTATACGAATAGTAAAAGCATCTGAATGAAGTCCTACAAGTCCCAAGTCAATATTTTATTTCAATTGTGGTTAAGATAAACGATGGAAAAATTCACAAGAAGGATAGATCCGTTCTATACTTATTTCCAGTATTGCCTTGGGTTATGTTTAGAATATCGGGATCACAAACTTGAATTAGCAGAAGTAAAAAATTTTCAAACATTAAGTCTCTTAAACGATAACTTGTGTGTGGTATGATATTAAAACGGTTAACTTGCTGTCTTCCTTGTTTTATCTTTTTTCAAAGTTTCCATTTCCAACAACTCTGCGGTTAACTTTCCCGAGCATGGTGGAAGATGCATTTGCATGACGACCTGTTCGTGATTCGCAAGTGAAGTTCGCATTTTGCTCCAAGTAAACGAGGAAGTCGCGGCGCAAGAGCAGCTACTGCCCAAGTCAAAAAAATATTAGAAAAATACCTTAACTTGTTTTTACATGCTTTGATTATTGCACAAACAAAAATTGAAATTTGAAGAGTTTTATAGCGCAAAACAAAAATGATTTTTTAAAACTGAATTTTCAAGATTCAATCTAAAAATTGTAGGTTTTTATACCAAAAAATTTCAATTCGAACCATTGATATTGAAAAAATGTATTGGTTTTTTACAAAAAAAAAGAAAAATTTAAAATTCGTTTATTGAAGTGTCTAAGTCAGAGATTTAAGTTGGGGAACGAATTAGATGATTTTTTTTTGTTTCAAATTGTTTGAACAAGAACAAAAATTAAATTTACTATGATAAATTTTGTTGTTTAGAGTTTATTTTAGGGGAAGACAAACAAAATTTTCCAAATTTTTTTTCCAAAAATATCTTTTAATGTTGAACATATTCACATCACTATATTTAAATTCTTCATCATATATGGAATAATATTTAAATTTGCCAGACCCGGATCTGGCTTGTATGGCGCCTTGGGCGGTTTCCAGAAAGTGTGCTCCCCCTCCCTATACTATAAATAGAAAGATTGTGCTCCGCCACCAAGTACGCTATAAATAGAAAGAAAAAAATGTTTGGAAACGTAATGGAAAAAATTGGATGCGCCGTTTTCCGGCCCTTATTGCAAATGAGTACTTTGTATATATGGTAGATCCAGCCCCGACATTGACTCAAGTATAAATAGGATTGTATGTAAAAAATATTCATGATATAAATTTAAAAATAGAGATTTCTAAAAATTTGTTTTTTTTTGTATTTGTTTGCTACAGAAATTTATTGTATTCCCTTAGATTTCCCTTAGATATTATGTAAAGTTTCTATATAAAAGTTAAAAGTAAAAGTTAAAATGTATAATATTGAGAAATGCAATAAATTTCAATTCTCTTGTTTCATTGGAAGGATAACTAACAATTCCAAGTAAAAAGAGAACATATATTGTGTATATAAGCATATAGATCTTATATATTCTGCTTATTTTCAATATATGAGAACGTATAATGAAAATTTTCTAAATTTTATAACTAAAAGTACATACTCCTTATATTGCTATAAATAATGCAGGCATTTTGTAAGTATTTGTCTTCAGTATTGCACAAATTGCATACCATATACTCACTATATTTATGTAAATGTACATTATTGTATATAAATATAAATATTACCATCAATAAAAGATGATTTAGTTGAAAAAATGATTTTACAATTTAAACTTGTTACTTTATTGTAACTTAATTTGGTATGAAATTTGAATTAAAGAGGGTAGTAAAGCAATAAAGAGAAAATTTTTTAGTTGTATTTTTTGTATTTTAATTATAAAGTCAAATATATAAAATTTTATTTAGTTTATGTAAACAATTTTCTTAATTAAATTGATATAATTGCAATATGAATACATACATATGTAGTATAAAGACTCTATTTAAATATTGACATCATATCTATATCCTTATATTTACATTGATTATTTATCATCAAAAATGCAAAAAGAAAATTAAATAAAATTTTTGCATTTCAATTAAATTGCATATTACAACATAAAAATTAATTGCTTAAAGATTTAAATTTTATTTTCAGAATTCTACACTGCCAAACAATTCAAATGGAGTGAAATATGGGTTGGGTTGAGCTCAAGTTGGTGGTACCAAATTAGATCTGTAATTGCAAGGAGTTTTTAATGTTTTTCTTCTTATAGCATTTTATTCAAGTTTATAATTCTGCGAAAGTTATATACAGTATTCTCTGCAAACAGAAATTTTACTCTGCTGATTTATAAAATATCATTTGTTTTAACTAGAAATTGACAAAAAGGAAATATAAGTATTGAGGTTATTGTCTTTTCAGGAAAAATTGCGATATTTTTGTAAGTATACATTATTACTCAACAATTTGTTAATTTTTGAATATTTATTTTTTTAAGGATCAAAAATGAAACGAATTCCATTCACTTTATTTACGGAAAAAAATGGACAAATGATGAAACAAAGCAACTAATAGTCAAATAAATCAGGACTTAGAATTTTAAAGTTTGAATTCCTAATATACAATAATCCCAGCTGAGACAGCTTGTCAATAATGTAAAATATGTCATTTATGATCAATATTAAAACCAATGATCAATAGTAAAAATTAACAATTAGTCAAAAAAACCGAAGTCATCCACTGCCTTTGCCGTCTTTATTGTGGCTGCTATCATTTAATTCTATGTGTATGCATTAAAATGAAATTTGTCCAAGCTACTAACTGAATTCTGTTATACATTAAGAATACTTAATTTGATTAAAAATTTTAATAGTCTGTATTTCTTCTCTCGAAAAATATGTGCCTATCGATATAACGAATATAAAACTTTAATTGAGACACACAATTAGAATCTTGTTCTTAAAATATCTTACAGTTTTCTTTAAAGTTTTGCAAGAATCATTTTATAAAGGGGTGAAGCTTTATTAAATTCCGGAAACCAAAATGTTAAATAGAAAACTAAATATTTAAAAAAAAAAAAAAAAAAAAAAAAAAGAAATTTTTTTGTCTAAAAATTTTATTTTATTATTAATGCATGCCCATGTGTTGCATTTCATTCTTCTTGCCCTCTCCTCCAAACCACTTTCCATTTTCTTGTCTATATTTAATTCTTAAACATAAATTAATGTATAAAAGTTAAATATTAAACTTTGAAGTTAGAAAGAGAAAAATGAAGAGAAAGAAAACAAATGGACACTTTTCTTTTTCTATGTTTTTTTTTTTATTATTGTTTTGTTTAAATGATGTTCCTTTTAAAAGGATATCCTGTGTCACACTTTATTCCCTCATCCATTATTTAAACTTAATAGTAAATAAAAATTCATTTCCATTTTTCCTTCAGTTCTTATTTTCTTTTTCTTTTTCACCAATAAATATTTAAAACTAAGTCCTGAGTAAAGGAAAATATAATGGAAAAAGGATATTATATTTTTTTAAAGGTGAAATGCATAATGATATATGTATAACTATGCTTCTAGATATTCTATAAAGTGGTGCCTGTGTAACATAAAATATTTGGAATTAACCAAAAATAAGCAAATTTATGTAAAGTTTTTAAGGCAACTAAAGGAACTCTTTTACAACGTTTAATTCACTTGAAAATATTAAGAAAATTTCAATCACAGTAAAGATCTGTTGTACCTCTTGAAAACTAGATCAATCAAAGTTCAATTTCCAAAGGTGTCTAGAATTTGGGCTGAAAATTATATAGGTAATGTAGGTTTAGGTCAAACATTGTTTTCAAGATAACAATAATTTTAAATTATTTTTACTTTCTCATACTATATATACATTATTAAATATTTTCATATAATTGAAAATTCATGAATATGAACTACATGTTTTAGAACCAGATGATGAGACCTTCGTACCTTTAATTTGTTATGTTACAAACGAACTAATATTTCATTATACCTGACGAAATAAATTTACAAAGAACCATGTTCATATTATAAAAAGTGATAAATTATAGGAAGAGAAATGAATACGTATTATTATGTAAGATAAATGACGCTATTTAAAAGCTAAATAACAACATTTCATATTATTCTGTAGGGAGAAACGGAAACGATATTAGCAATTTATTTCAAATTAAATGTGAAAAATTCTGATTTTTAGTTCAAATTCTTTAAAATGTTTTTTTCTTAAGTTTTTGCAATTAAAAATTCAACTTTTCCATTTCCAATGATTTTCTTTTCATTTTCAAATAAGAAATTTCAGTAATAAGCAACAAGCTATTGCAAAAATGGTTTTTTTTTTTTTTATAAAAAATTTATTAAGTCAATGGAAAATTTCAACTCTACTTTTATGTATAATTAAAAGGAAGCTTTAATAGTAAATTTTATTCAATTTGTTTATTTTTTTTGTATGAAAACATTTTAAAAGCATGATGGAAGACGAGGTCTACCATCTCTGCCCGAAAAAGCAAGAAATGGTGGAGCACTTGTCTGAATTAACCCCTACAACTGCTCGCAAAGGCCTTGTAACCCCGATGGAAGTCTCGTGGCTTGTGGTGAGTGCTATATTGCAAATTGTCGGGAGCCTAAATATAGTGTATGTGGAGATGCGAATTATAAAAGATCATATGGGTCGACATGAGATGAACTTAAGGACCCGGTCCCTAAAAAAAAGTAGATAAATACTACTGGGTTCAACTATATAATTAGTAGTTGAATCAACCGTATGATTACTAATAGATCCACAATGGTTGCATCAAATTGCATACTAGAATGTCAAGATAGTTCAGTTAAAAGTTCGGCTATACTTTATATTAAATATTAAATGAAACATGGTATTGACTTGAATAATTTCAAAAACAGTTTGAATTTTCTAAAATAAAAATAAATATGAAGAAAAAAACAGAATATAAAAGTTGAAAAAAAAAACGAATTCTTACCAGCTGGATTGATTGTATATACACATGGTTCAGTTTGATCACCAATTTCATTGCTTGCCCAACATAATAAAGTGCCATAGTCCTTTAGATTGTATTTTTGATAGTGAAAGAAATAAGAAAAATAAAAATTAATTAAATTTTTTTTTAAGAATAATTTTATAAAACACCACCGTATTAGAAATTAAAAAAAATAAAAACTGATTATATGCACACATACAAAGATAGTTACTTCAGAAAATACCATGATAACTGAAAATAAAATAAAAACAAAAAAAAAAATTAAAAAACAAAATTAATTTTTATTAATACACTCGAAGACGAATGAAAGCTATGAAAAAATTATAATTAGTATTTTACATCGTAGGGTGGAGTGGACGATTTGCACCTTCCAACTTTTTAAGGCGCCGGGACTCGATAGGTTATCTCCGATGCGATTTGTGTACACGGAGATGGAAAGTCAAGTATATATAATACTTGGGAGTTATTTTTCATAGTAAGCTTTTGTGAAGGAAGCATTAGGAGTAACGGACTCAACTTTCTTCCAAACGGAAGTATATGCAATTAATATGTCTAAGAGCTATGGCAAATCCATATAATGAAATGGTTCTTTTTTAAAAAAATAAAAATAATTAAATAAAGTAGAAGCTATATACGTGAAAAATTAATAAGCAAATATTTTAAATTTAAATATTTTTTAGATTATTGGTAAAAAACTGATGATCGCAACAGAGATTTTGCATCAATTAAATGCAAAACCATCATTCTATTTTATCCTAAATTATAGATGAATGGAATTTTTGTCTGTAATGTAGGAATTTTGAAATAATATTTAAATATTTATAACTCGTTCTTTTTATTAATACATATTTTTTTTAGGTTTAATGGACGAGAAAAGAGGAAATCCAAAAAAACAAATCTATTAACGAAAACTCACAATACTCTAAATGTGCCTACATTCGAAAATATTTTCAAAACCAAAATAAATTATACCACAAAATGATTTTTAATAATAACTTAAATTTTTTAGAATATTATTAGCGAAAAAATAAATGTGAATACGCTGAATTATTTAAAACAAGAAACAAAAAAAAACCCACAGAATTATTAAATAATTAAACTTAAATAAAAAAAATCAAAAATAAAATTCCACGAGAAAAATTATTTATTTAATACACAAAGTAATTTTTGAATAAAGAAAAAACAAAAAACACCAAAACCAAAAAATTTAAATTCAATACCAAAATTAAAATCATTAATATAAATTGAAATAAAATAAAATAATCAAACATGGAAATTATAATATCCTTTTATATCCTTTTATAATAATATTTTTTTGAATACAAAATGTATATTTCATTTCAATATTATAATTATTAAATACATACATGTTCTGTCATTGGTGTATAATGTGCAATACTACGACTACGATCTATTGCAACTAATGATGCTGCAATATCAACGTATTCAGTGGTTGAACTATTAAATTTCCAAACAAATGAAACTTCTGATGGATTTGCTTCAACTTCACAAATAACTTTAACTGTTTCCTGGCGACCAGAACTGTAAGCTGTACGTTGACCTGGGCGACATACTGGTGCAACTGTTTTTTTTTGTTTTGTTTTGTGGTTTGTTTGTTTTTTGTGTATTAATAATTTAAATTATAGGTTGGCAATGAGAGGGAAAAAAAGAACAAAAACACACATAAAATCAATCAATTTTACTTTTAAAGTGTGAGTGAAAACTACCAAAAATTTTTTTAAATAATACTAAAGTATTTTTCTCTTTGCAAAATTAATATTTTTGTAATTAATTTACGATAATTTAAAACAATTCTGCCGTTTCTTATATGAATGACTAGTAAATTTCTGTTTATATAGAATCTTGTTTAATATGATTTTAGAGCTACCGTGGAAATTACAACAGAAAAATATCATTACAAACAATTCTCTTTGGTTAGAATGACGGGTTTTTCTAATTATTTTTACTTCGTCTACAAAATCTGCCCAATAGGTTTAGATTTTACAGTTTCGCTAGTCTATAGGGAATGAAATGAGTTTTATTCGGTCTTATATATACATATTTAATCTTATTAAGATCAGCGAAGCGAATAGTTTGGTGAATCCAAAGACATTTCAAATTACGAAAGGTGGAGGTTTTGTTTGCGAGGTCCAAAATGTTGCTAGCTCAATTTCTTAAACAAAATCAAACCAAATTTATTGCTGTCACATCAAATTGCTTAGTATTTTCCTTATTTAAAGAAAATCCAATATCATTATATGTGCATATGTATATAAAGAAAACTACACAGTATAAAAAAGTGTCACTTAAGATTTTGAAAGAAATTTTTTGAATTTTAATTTTTAATGTTTAATTTTCCGATTTGTTTTATCATCTTTTATATGAAAGGAAAGCAAAATGAATAAATAAAGTTTTAATCGGATTAAAATTTTACGATCTTTTAAAATATTAAAAATTTTTCAGTCTATTTTTATTTTTTATTGGACTGAAAAAGTACATATATATGTACATGTATTATATAATCTCAAATTTGTTAAGATTTTTAGTAAAATTTGACATATACCAACAAATTATGTATTTAATAAAAAGACAGTGTTGTCAATAGGGCTTACTTTGAAATTCTTAAAAAGTGAAGTTGTCAACTAGATATTATGTAAGTAGATGTGAATAATAATGCATAAAGGAAATTTTTGCTGATTAAAAGCAATTTGATTGCAACACAAAGATTGCTATCACTAACTGTAAGCGATTCCTAAATGCAAGTGTGAAAATTAGTGACTTATAGTCAGCCACCACCCATAGTTCATTATTTGTTATTACCCTGTTAATTTACACAGCCATTGAGTATTCCATTCTTGGTGCTCTTTGCAATGTGAGACGAATACCGATAGGGCCATAACCGACCAAAGGTCAATCTTGCATTCGACAATTGAGACCGACTTCCGCAAGTTCCCTTTCAAGTATGTTTATTATGATTTGTATATCCGCATTATGTATGAGCTAAGATAAGACACTCATAATCCCCATTTGATAAACCTCGTCTTCGTTTTAACTCTTTATTATCTTAACACCTGCCCCTGAACCCCCGCCTGACACCTGAGCGTCGTGAAAGACACCGGAACTCGTTTCCCCTACATGGCCTAAATGATCTTTAGAATATTTCTGGGAACACTCTTATAGTGTAATGCACTCCATATGCCTCCTGTTCAACCTTGCCAAGTGCTTGCTCGAAATCGACGAACGTGCAGTAGGGGGGCTATTCCACTAGTTAGATACCATACTTCTGAGGGTTTAAGAGTGGTCTTTATAGCTTAATTTAATCATAAATTGAAATAATTACTCGAAAAATTTTTAAAATTGTGATTTTTGTGAAAATTTTTATCTTTGTTACATTATAAACCACTGAAAAGTGACAACTTTGTTAGGAACGTGTTTATCTACTTTGTTAGAAGATGAGAGAAAATTTTTATTTTTTTGTATTTTTATATATTTAAATATTTAAATCCTTTAAAACAAGGATGTAAGTATATACATAGAAGCTTAACTAAGTCAATTACGGAAACAGGATATTTTAAATATAAATATAAATGCATACATATGTGGATGTATGTGTACGTTTAATATAAAATAAAGTTTAAACTTATTTCATTTTGTGGAAATTTTTTAATATGTACGTTATGGATTTCATACAAATTTTCTCTATTTTAAAGTCGCATATTAATTTAAATTTTGGTAGCTTACCACGTCTTTATAAGTGTAAGTTCATCAAATGTACATTATTTATATTGCATACTAATATTATTCCTTAACATTTTAATTTCTAAGTAATAGATAGCACGATTTTAATGAATCAAAAACTTGCTTATTCAATAAATGAATTACATTGAAGACTCAAGTATCAAGGGGTTAGTTTTTAAACATGTCACATAATACGAAAACATAATTTTTTTACACGTCTTGTAATTCAAATACGTAAATGGATTCACTTCAAAATATGTACATACTTAAATATCATTTTATTCAAATGGTTCGTTTTTAAATTGAAAAAGCAAAGCATTAATATTTTATTCTCATTATTCTTTCATATATGTAGTTTGCCAAAAAATAAAGGCTTGAATGATTTTAAATAATAATAATTATAATAAAATATGTATAACAAAATATCCAAACATATATTTTAATAATAATATATGTATTATGTATGATATTAAATTTATAATTTTATAAATTAATTCATTTACCAAAATTAAATAGTAATGAACATTATATAATAATAATATTCACAATGTTTTTATGCCAGTGACCTGATTTTGAACATTTTTATATAATGTTTGCCAATAAAAACTGTTATTCAACATAATTAAATCATATTAAATAAGTATTTTAATTAATTTTTTTCTTTTTTCATTAAATTATATAAATATAAACATTATAAAATTATATTTTATTCACAAATCACGGGAGGTTTTGTTTTAGTAGAATTTTTTTAACATTGAAGTATTAAACGAGTGTACAGTGCAGTCCGTTATAACATTCAACACTTTAACTTTAGCCAGTAAGTGGCTGCGTATTTTCAAGCATTGGTCTATCGGGCTTTCCGTCATTATTGCGATCAGTATGGCGAAAACTTCCGCCTAAAAGACATTCAACTCGTTAAGAAGCCGACACAAGGAGAAAACCCTAGAAACGACCCCCTTTCCATTCTTGAAACCAAAGGTGACTGCTTCATTGGTTCTTGTCGAAGTTCAATCTAGGTATATAGTAGTCCATAACTATCATGACCGTAAGGTCCCGGATTCCTGTACCAAGTCTACGCGAGCCTAGCAGCGCTGCTGGCCGGCCGCTTTGTAATATGAAATTTTATCCGAAAGAAATGGAGAAGCGTATTCAAGGCATCCGCAATTGTCGAACTTAACGCCCTAGTGATACCTTTGCGCGCAGTGTGCCTTCTCCATCGTCAGCCACCACATAAGCGCTTCACAGTTGTTTACAAACACATCACTATAATATCAATCTGGTGAACTAAATTAGTCTTCAATTGCTCTTGACTGACTGTTCAATTGCACATTTAACAAACTTAATTTAATATGCTCTTTAAAGTTAATCTTGGTATATTTTTTTATAATTTATAAATATGTTAATCTTAAATATTAAAAAAAATGCTATGAAAATTTGAAATTTTATGCAAAAGTCAATATTTTTTATATTTTTGTTAGTAAATGAAAATTTTAACTTGAAGAAGAAAAATATGAAAAAATTCACAAAATGCATTAAACGCCTATAGCTAATACTTCATATGTCTTAAATTTAAATGGATTTGATAAATTTGCTATACATACATAATATGTACATTGTGTTTTACATAATTATTGTTTATTAAGTGTACCTACATATATATGAAAAAAGAAATAGATTATAGTAAGTATTTGAAAAAAGAAATTACATCGAATATCAAGTTGAACTGCATTGCTTTCACCATCTCCTTCTCTATTACTACCGACACATGTATAAATACCACTACGTGCTCTACTAACATTTTGAAGTACAAGACTTTGATTTGCTACAACAATTCCTTCGGCAATATTATTTTCAAGTGGTGCACCCTAAAGAATTTAAAAAAATATTCATCAATTCCAATATTTAAACTATTAAAATTTTAATATTAAATTTTTGTTATTATTATTAAAATTTTATGAATAAATCCTTTTATAAAATATTAATTATTAATATTGTTTAAATATACACATACATATACTCATAAAAATAATAATATAATAAAACTTACATTATGCCTCCAACTAACTTTATACACCCATGGGTTTGATTTAATATTACATTCAAAAAATACATCAATTCCTTCGCGAAATGTCCCATTATTATTTGTGCCAAGTTCTAATGAAACTACTGGAATGTCTGTAAAGTTATAAAAAAAAATACAAAAAAATTAAATTTTTTAATGACTGATTCTACATAATGTAAATTATAATGAATATATTTTTTGTATATAACTGACGCTTACACTAAATGATATTTTGCAACATATTAATGCTATGAATAATATTTAGTAGGTCATTGCAATGTATACAGAACAATATACGATAATATGGTGACTTAGTTTTCCAGAATATAAAAAAAATAAAATTATGGGTCAATATGCAATGTGAATAAAGTGGAAATAAGTTTTCAACAGAAAATTGCAGACACACAGCTTTATCACTGTATGGAAACAGTTTAGTTTGCAATATTCTTGTAAAGGCACTGGCGCCCGAACAACACTTTAAAATTGTTAATATTTAACAAAAATAATTTACAATGTTTCCGCTGAGTAATCAATTTAATATTTTGAACTTGTGATTTTACACCTGGAATCATGCATAAGTAAAAATTTCTCCACAAATTCCGAATTTCACATATTCATTTAAAGCTTATGATCTGTTTGGAATTAATCACTTTGATAAACAAATACAATAAGCGCTTTTCTAACAATTGTCAATTTAAATACGGTATAATTTTTTTAAATTAATTTATTCATGTCCTTGTCATTATTATTTGTTATTAATTTTTACAACTAAATGAATTTAAAGCCATTTAATTTTCCATTATTATGACTCTACATATATATATAAGCTGAAAAAAGAAACGTTTAAAAATGACGCGATCATTTTTGAGGTTTTCAAATTTTTCATTGTTATTTTTATTGTTATTTTGGCGTTATATAATACCTTACTTGTTATAATCCTCTTTATTTCTAATTTCAATGTTACTAACAACAAACAAAAAAGAAAAAGCGCACAATGTTTCGTACATTGCTATGGTTATACGTAGAAAGAAGAAAAAAAGAGCCTGAATTTTTCATTTATTTGTTGCCAGTCATGTTGAATGAAAAAATATTTAAAAAATCTCATGGTATATTTAATAAAATTTAAACAAAGATAAGAGAAAAAAAAAAGGAAATGAAAATATCCACATACGTAAACAAAGTGAATTTTTTATCCTTTTTTTTTAAATGAAAAAGGACATTTTTGTACATCTGAAAAGTTTTTTAACTCAGCTCAGCTCTTTAATTGTAACTGAACAAAGTATTTAATTGGAGCAGTAAAAAAAAGGTCCTATAGTGCCTGAGTACATAGAAATGATAACCTGATTTTTTTACTCTAATATTGTGCGCTGTTTAAAGCAGAATCAAATTTTTATTTTTTTTTAGTATGAAATTGTCATTGAAATTAGAATAGAAACAAAAATAGAAACAGTACTAAAGCTTATAATAGAAACGTCATTTGAATAGTGTCCTTTTTTTGTGCTTTCTATGTCTATAGATACTAGGTTATAATAAAGTTTATTTCACATACCCGATTGAGGTTGTTGAAATTATAAAATAAAACAAATATTATTAGAAATTGTGTTGTAAGTTAAACATGAAGCTATTATATGAACTTGATAGAAGGCAATATGATTTATTTAGTCAACAATATTAAAAACACGTTTTATTGGACTGGTGGAAAGGCACTAGGAAAATAGAAAATTCATCCAAAGTTAATTAGTTATTTAGAGAGGGTGTCGTACCGTCAATAGTAACCCCATCGGCAAATTCAGCCAAATTCCTTGACAAAATTTAGTATATAACCCATGAACACCGCCGACACCTTCACCAATCCATCAAACCGATATCTCTCCAAAGATCTTGTTCTGGTCCGCAAGAGAGCAGAATACTCGTAGAGACAGTGTATGTGTAGCATATCCTCCACCACTCCGATATCTCGGTATTCCTATCAGACATCCGTTGAGGAAATATCCAGTCTCTTTGGCATTTTTTTAATGAACAGTGTGCATCAAAATACTGAGAAAACTGAGAGCAATACTGAGATACCCCTGCTTAATGCCAGCAAACCACACGTTTTGCTCGTTCCTCTTTCGCTATAGAGTCTTTGTTGTTGCACAAGTTCACACGCCATCCCAAACCAATATATTTCCTCACCTATAATCTTTTTCAACTCACCCAAGGGCGCAAGCACCCAACATTCAATTGTCTTCAGAAGGTTCGTACAGATGAAAAAAATTGTTGGGCAAGTAACGACTATCTGTCATAGACTATTTCCCTAAATGATTCACAATTCTAATTGCTGAACAAGTTGTATAAAAATTTTTGACACCAGTTTGTTTTCTTTCCTACAGATGGCAGCAAACCAATAAAAATCCACTTTGTTTTTTTTTTTTTTTATTTTGCGTTCAGTAAATTTAAATCCACAATTAAACTATTAATATCACTGTTATTGAAATAATACATTTTTTCGATGGAGGATATTTTGGTATTATCAACAAATTCAGGTAAATATACTAAATTATTTCTATTAAAAACATTTCAAAGATTTGAAAATAAGCCAATTAAACTTAGCAACTAAAAAACAATAAAAAAAAATTTAATTCTTCTAGTAATGGTCTTAAACGAAATTAAATTTAAAAAACAATTTAAATTTTTCGAAAATATCATCAATGGAATTATTTTTAATCCTTAATACTTTTATATTTCAATGGCGTTCGAAAAACTACAAGTAATGCTAAAGAAGTTGGTATAAAAACGAATAACAAACACAGAGTTCTGGGAGATAATGAGCCTTAGCAAACAGTAGAATTCACCATCAAAAGAAGGAAACGGAAATATATTGGGTATACATGGGCAACATGGCAACATGAAGGAGATGATTTGAAAAAGAATTTTCACCATCTGGAAAAACATGCGCAGAAAAATTGGACTTCAATGAAGAAGCTTTGAGGAAACTGTGCTCCCTAAGAAAGTGAACGAAAAAAAAGATATTTTTAAAAAAGTAGAATACGGTTTCCATAGAGGAAAAGTTTACTTTACATAACTGAATGAATGCTTGTCTAAAACGCAAAATATTTAAAAAAAATCGCCTAAAAATGAGTTCCTGTCTTTCTAGAACTGTAAATATATGTAAAAAATTTTAAGAAAATGCGTTTGTGTCGCGTATGGAACTCAAAAATTATAAGAATTCGAAATACATTGCGCGTAAGTAACTCTGAGGTTTTAGTTGCTCCATTAAATACTGTTTGAATACCTTTTACTAAAATAAGTAACAGCACGGTACCTACGGCAGTAAATTTGATATTTCATACGAAAAAAACATTTTTACATAGTGATAAAAAGTTGATTAAGATATTGAAACAAAGCGCAGTTTAAAGACTTTAAGACTCTAATTAGCCATGATATGAAGAATTAACAATGACTCATTATCACACTTTTGTTTTAACATTTTAAGTAAAGAAAAAATTGAAACAATTAAGATGCTAATTATCCTCCATTTTTTTTTTATTTTATTACGTAAATATTAATTTTATACTTGTTCTATGTGGAAAAGTTAAATAATATATAAATGTCTTTGACCTCTTGAATTTAAAAATGTAATGTTTGAGTTTTGAGATATGAAAATTACACTATAAGGAATTTTTAATTCGTAATAAAGCTAACAATGGGTAGAAAACAGAATACAAGTAAATTGAAAAAGGTCATTTTACTTATAAAAGTCATTTTTAGCAAAAAAAAAAACGAAATTTTTTTTATTATTAATATTTTTTGTAAAAAGAATCATTTCTAGAGAAAAAAAAAACCCGCTAACTGGAAAAAAAAATTTATAATGCAAATGTGTGTAAAAGTCAGATTAAAAATGCATAAAAAAAAGGATAAAAGGAAAGTTCATCGCTAGTACGACGCTTTTGAATTATGGTACATACTTCTATGTGTAAGTATATAAGGTGTACTAGAGATTAAACAAATGAAAATTCCGAATATTCCGTTAAGTTTGCCATGGTGTATAAGGTTCATTGACCTATTAGGGAACATGGTTCTGTTGTTTAGCGCGCTATACACAAATACGAAGTTTGACGACATGCATTATTGTTTTTTATAATAAAAATCCCAGTCGTCTCAAAATTGTTCGAGTAGAATGTTTACCTCCGTCATATGTGCTTTACATAAAGTGTATAAAAACAATATTCAAACTAACAGAAATATAGATATACTAGTTTACATAATTATGTATCTCACTTTTTTTACTCACTTTTATTCACCGTCAATTCAGAATTCTCCGTTTTTCTAAGCGATATTTCATTTTTAAAATAAGATTACTAATTTTTTCAATTTTTCCATTTTTTCTTAAATTATCGACTGAACGTCTCACTTTCAAACACAAAGCGAATAACTTTTGTATACATTTTAGAAAAAAACGAGGAATAATTTTTCTCACTCGAAAATTATATTGCACAAATGTATGATAACTACTCACTTTCTTTTCACTTGCCGAGTGAAATAGCACGATAGACGATCAGACCCTAATTTGCATAATTTGTGCACTATAACTTAGAATTTCAAATGTTAGTACTGAAACACTCAAATTCATTATAAATATTAAATAATAATTTCAAACGCTGTTACACTTTGTAAGCAAAAAAAAAAAATTATCAGTGTTAATTTAGCCACGCTGTGTAAATTTTATTATTATTGCAGTGTCTTTTATTGTTTTTTTTTTTGTGTATTTTTTCATTGTAAATATTAAAGTACCGTTAAATAACCCAACTTTATTATAAGAAAATAAATTTTAATGTATTGTTGTTTTTATTTCAAATGATCAAACAAAAGCAGTATTTGCAAAGTGTAAGGGATTATGATTAAAGTTTTAAGAAAGGGTCACAAGTACATACAAAACTTATACTGTGTTGGTAGGTACATTAATTTTTAATGGTTTAAGTTCAAGTAAAGTTTTAAAGGGTATAAAAAACGATTTATTAAAATTTTTATCATATATGAGTGTACCTAAATTATAAGGCTCATTATTTTAGACAAAAATATGGAAAAAAAATTGATTAATAACGTTGATTTGCTTAATTATTAGGGCATAAAATATTACAGTGATTATTAAAAAGGTTAAGAATTTAACTTGTTGATTTTGTCTCTTATCTTCCGTATCATGTAAAAATTCGTTACCACTTATTTTCAGCAGCGAAATTTTCAGTATCAGCCATCTTACGATCTCCCTTACTGTATATGCAATGCGCCCGGTAAATATTTAGCTGGAATAAAATCGAATAATTAGTTGTAATTAAAATTTTCCTGGGAAACTTTTAGTGAGTTTGGTAGACAGCCTTACTCGTAACTTAAGCTGTAAAATTTTCGACAGATTTTCTTTCAAACCCCTTGTTGACTTTTACTTAAGACTACATTATATGTCTATTCGTATATTAATCATGGTCCGTCACTTTCATAAATAATCATTCTTTATGTCTTATTATAAAATTCATCATTCTTATATTTAATTAAAATCTAATTAATAATTATAATTTTATTATTTGAAAATCATTTAAATTTTCTTCATTTCTTTCGTTTTGAAACAAAAAAAAAAAAAAGAATTAAATAATTTAAGTTTCATTGCTCTAGAAACTTTGAAATGAATTTTAAATTAAAACGAATTTATATTGAAACTTTTCCATTTTAAAAATAAACGAAAGAGAAAAAATGTAATTCACAATTTTTGACGTCATTAATCTTTTCTTTTCTTTCATTTTTTATGGTACCATCTACTGTTAGAAAAGAGAAAGAGAAAGAAAAAAAATCTAATTAAAGTACAAGCCCTAAAGCTTCATTAAATACATACACACAATAATAAATTAAAAATCTTAACCACAGAAATTTACCGCACCACAGCTACATACCGTCATCACAATTGAGCGTAACGCTATTAAAACTCTAAAATAATATAAAATTTCTTTTAAAAAAATTTTTTTTTGCTATTTCTTATATACAATTTTTGGTTTTTTTTCTTTGCCTTAAAGCATTTACAAATTTCTGCATTCTTTAATAGAAACTAAAAATAACCAGTTTTTGTTTTTCTACACCATTCATATGGCATTACCGCACCTCACTACCATTTTTTTGCTTCCATTTCATTACCAATTTAATCTTAATTTTCTAAAAGAATAAGTTCCTATGATTTAATTACAATCAAATAATTATATATATGAAAAAAAATGGAAAAAAATATGAGTAAAACTTTTTAATCCTTAAAATCATGAAAAATAACACCGCGCCATATACACATTGAACCAAACTAACTAAATTATAATAAATTAAAACAAACAAAAGAAAAAAATGCAATTTAATAGTAAATCACTAACCACCTGGTAAGCCTTTCAGCTGCATTTTCACATCATCTTTCTATAATTCCGATTCCTACTCCCTCTCCCCTCCTCTTTCTATAGTAAATACCTGTTCTCATATTTCTACGTGAAAATGAAAATAAAATTATGAAACATTAAACAATATAATTTTCACGAGAAAAAAAATATATTAAAAAATATGAGAAAAATGAAAAATGCATTTTCTTTAATTTTCAGTAAAAAATTAATTGGGAAAGAAGAGAACTGAAAAAAATATTTAAACATACGGTTGCATCGTTATACACGATTGAATACTCAAATATTGATTCTACCAAGGAAATTAAGTACGAAAAAAATTTAATCAGAAAAATTTTAAAAATTGATTAAAGAGATTTTCAGTTTCTCGACTTTGGTTTCCATCTTTAATATGCATATATTTAGTATAAGCGTTAGCTCTCTTATGTCACCGTATGAAAACAAACGCCTGTACCGAAAATTATTGTCATAAGAAAACTCAATTATAACAGGAACGAAGGGAGGGATGGCAGAACAGTAGACCTCCTTTAAGCGTAAACACTAACTATAGCGCCTGAGAGAAAAATTCATGTAATATGGAAAACACTAAAAAACAGGGGAATCCCAATTAAATTAATCCACATGATTCGAGTGCTGTACGAAGAAGTCGAGCAAACTGGGGAGCCCCAAGCAAAATTATCCGCTACTTGACCGCTGTACTAAGAAGCTGAGCTTGCGGTAGAGGAAATATAAGTGAGCAGTAAATATAATCCAATCATGGTTAAGCAGAGTTTCCGACTTTCACCGCCGCTCTTTATAATCTCTCAAAAGTCATCTGCTTACAAAAAGGAGGAATCTCACTCAACACCTAGAATATCTAGACTACGCAGACGACACCTGCCTTCTCTCCTAGAAGATAAGCAACATACAGAAGAAACTAAAACACCTTGAACAACTTGTCAGGCATGTGATTCTAGAAATAAACATAGACAAAACTAGAGCGATGATAATAAGCATCGCAGATTCGGCTACTTGGGCAGTATCATAACACCTGATGAAGGGGTCCAGGCAGACGTAATTAACTAACTAGAGAAAGAAAAAGCAGGGTTTGGCAAATTCCACCTAATGTTATTAAATTCCAACCAATCGAAAAGCAGCGAGATATCCGGAGCAACTAACCTTAGGATATTCTGGTCCTATGTAAAACTGTTATATGTGAAACTTAACTAACATAATATTTTGTTAAATGAAAAATTTTACTGTAACCTCATTAACGATATATGTGAAATTGAAAGTTTAAATTAAAAATTGTATCCAATTTAAGCATCTTTAACTTATTTCATCACAATTCGATCACATTTACATAAATACATGTGGTAATTTAATTTATTAATTATAAAATTTTTAAAGTTTATTCAATTTTTCTGAAAAATGCGAATTATTCTTTATTATTTTTATCATATATTTTCCTATAATTTTTATTATTTTTATAAAAATGAATATTGTTCAATGTCGATATGAATAAAATTAAATAAATATTCATACATAGTTATAGTATACGATAATTTATTCCAACATATACAATTGTATATATTTATGTGCATATATTTTTACAATAATATTGACATATTTAATATAAATTATTACTTACGATAAATATCCAATTTCCATCCATCTTCAATACCAGATTCTTGTATAAAAGTTTGTTCAGCTCTACATGACAAAAATTTTCCTCTATCATCAATTGTTGGTGTAAATGTTAAAATTGAAGTTGTACGATTTCCTTCTGGATTGGACTGTACATAATAATTTAAATATATATACAATTTATTGGAAAGTGTTACCAACCCAACAGTATAGTGTATAGATACGCATAATCGATGTATGAATAAAATATATAGTTTTGTTTTATATATAGTTGGTTCGGTTGCAGTTGTAAGCAAATGATATAGTAATATTCATTATTATTCATCGAGATTAATCCAATTATTTTTGATTTTTTGTTGTTTTTTTCATATTTTTATTTATTGAGAAATAAAATGAGTAAAATAAAAAAAGAGAGAGAAAAATATAATGAATTTTTTTTTTTAATCAAAAAATATTATCAGAATTTTTTTTTATTTTTTATTTTAAATTTATATAAAATATGCTGATATTATTAATAAATTCATAAATCAAAATGGAATATGTATGAGTACACGGTATGTGTGTGAGTTTGAATCTGTATTACTTAAAAAGTGTGTGTGCATGGTATTTAAAATATTTCAATTTATTTTTATTTCTTTAATTTAATCAATATTAAAACTAAATTGGCATCAATTCAAATATTGCTTTTTTTAATCGAATTTCAATTCAATGCTATTATAAGAATGAAAGGAAGGTGTAAAGTTTGAAAGAACATATAATATTGGAGTATTGGTATGTGAAATTAAATTCTAAATTTCTAATTAAATTGAAATATTGTTCTTAAACTAACTGATTTAAATAATAAAGTTAAAACAAAAGCTTTAAAAAATCTTCAAAATCTTAAAAGCTTTCATGATAATAAAAAGAAATTGTTCGATATGGAGAGTCCGTCAAAACAGAAATACTGCTAAGTAAATTGATAACATGTGCATTATATTGAAGCGTACTCCTTTTCATCTAATCCATCCCTATACTAATCATCCATAATTATTCTGATACCATCCCTATATTCTGATGAAAAATGTTAATGATTGTAAATTTATTGAATTTGGGTGACGGAGCATCTCGTCCCTAGTGGGATCTATTGTAACCCACGATTAAAATCCTTACTAGAGATATGTATCTTAATCAACTTGTGAAATGCCTAGTATAGATCTCCATCTTCCGCAGGTCCTCTGCTGCATAAAAGGTGAGGTCATCCGGAGATTCCCTCCTCTTGGGATGAATGTACTTCTACCAGAAGTTGATACCCTTCGCCTTATTATATACAAGTAAATGCCCTGTTCGGAAACACTCTCTTTCTCTCAATTTTTTTCTGAGTTCGCCTTGGTCATTTGGGCAACGCTGAACACTCTGTCATCATAAAACCATAAGTTGAGAATAACACCACCATGCCCCCATAGTTCCTTAAATGGTCTGCGCACCTAGTGGCATTAGCCACATCAAGCTCTTCATACTTCTGCCATAAAAGCCTACTATCAAACATCACTCTAAGCTCTAAGGTATTCGATTTGCGTTTTCCTCTCAATTTCTTCACCCTACACACGAATTGCTAATTTAGGAAGTTCTCCTAATGAAGGACACTCCCGCATTCTTGCTCGCAAATCAGACGTTATGAAGTGACGAAGACGAAAACGTTATTGTTATATGGGAACTCAAACTTTATACACTTCTGAAGATGTTAAGTAATTAATTGAAGGTGTAAAGAAATGAGGAATTAAAACAATATTTTAATGAAACTCGAGTTTTCATGTTCTAAATTACATTAAGTTGCAAGATGTGCGATAATGTAATAACACCGATAAAAAGAGAAAAGTACTAGTAATTTTAAGTATTGAAAACTTTTTAAAATAAATCAAGTTTTATTAATAACTTTTTTTTTCATTTCCATATACTTACAATTTCATGTGTATTTTTCATTGGTGTACTACCTTTCCACCAAGTTATTGTTGGTGCTGGTCTAGCACCTTCAACTTCACAACTCAATTGATATGAATTATCAGCTGATAAAGGACGATTTTCACCTTGTAATTTAACTGACACTGGTCGTACTGTAAATAAAATGAAAATTAAATAGAATTCTTTTTATGGAGAATATGTTTCCTTCCATGTAATATTTGCGGAAGGAACGACAATATTTTGTATATATTGAAATCAATTTATTTACAATTTTTTTGAATAACATAAATTTTAAATGTTCTTCAATCAGAAGTCTCTGTGCCTGTCTTAATTAGGAAATCACATTTTAATGTACATATGTACATTCATAGTGTTAATAATTTATTATTAAACACAAAATCGAATAACAATGTTAATTGTCATAATAAGCTGTTCTGATGAAAATTTCATTTTAGTAATTGTGACGTAGAATCAGCATTTTTTCAATATTAATTTATAATCAAGCACTTATTCAACAATTAATGGTTTTATTTTTTGTGTTACACTTTTCATTTTTCATTTTTTGACGTTTTTTATTTTTAGATACCTGCCCTTATTCATTTAATATGAAAAAAAAATTGTGGTACTTACAATTCATATCCAGTGTCACTGTACTACTAATTGGAGTTGTTAAATTATTATTTGATGCCAGACATGTCAGTTGCATATTAAGATGTTCTCTCTTTAATTTTTCAAATACTAAAACATTTTTAACACGCCGATCTGACAGTATTGTTGAAGTGTCATCCAATAAAGTGTTTTCATGCCACCAATTAACTTTTGGTAATGGTTGACCTATTATAAAAATAATATGAGAAAAAAATAATGTTAATTGTGAATATTTTTTTAATTTTTCATTTATTGTAAAATTTAAATTTTATATATACATATGTATATGTAATTATAAATGTAAAAATAATTGAAATAGAAGCATAGCCAGAAGAGTGTCAGATTACCATAAAAAAAAAAATTTAGCCTTCAATATTTAAATTAGTGATTATTTTGTTGGGTCTCAAATTAATGTAAGAAAAGTTGTCATTTACCGAAGTTCTTTTCTCAGTAATAAAATAATTGTATTTTTTTATCATAACCTAAATCTTGTCAAACCCATCAATATCAAATAATTTTCTAGAAAAAAATGTTTTCCTTCAATTACGAATACATATTTCCAAATTTCAATTCAATCTTTAGAATAACCGTATGAGTTAAATAACCGTAAAAGATAAACTGTATGAGCGACATATTGCGTAACTTTAGCCATTTTGTAAAATTTCATTTAAGAAATTTTATACTATAGAACAAATTGCTTTCATTCAATAAACAAATTACGTATAGTTAGCAATAATTTAAATGAATTTCATCTGAAAAGCCCTATACTTTATGTAAATGAAAAGCATAATATTTGAAATAGAAATACACTTTGCACATAATATGTACACGTAATTTAAAAATTTAATCCAAAAAACACAATTCTACACAAAAATTAATATTTTAAAATCAATTATTTTAAAATAAATCATAATTTATTGCAATAATCAATATTATAAATTTATCAGATCAAATATAATTATTCACAATTGATATAATCCATTATTTTTGCATACCCACACCTGAATCATGTTAAATATTACGTATTATCTATACATACAAAGCAACAATATAAATATTAAAATAATTTTTTTTTTTGCAAATATTAAATATTTTGTATTTATTTACCAAAAATAATTTCAAAGAGTGTACGCACAAATTATTCACAGATAATCAAATAGGTTAATAATTTATATTTATGGAGAAAACAATATGTGTACTCAAAAAAATCGCAAAATAATAAATAACATAATATATACTGCCTCTTTGTTCGAAGAAAATATGAGAAAACAAAAATTATTATTCTCAATACGTTACTCATAAAATATTCAACTTTTATTGATTGCAATTTAAGCAACTTATGTACTCGTTAAGGCATATATTATTGAATGAGAGGAGAGAAAATGCTAATAAATTGCATATTTGAGGATATATGTACTATATTGTGAATGTCGCTGTAGCAAATATTCCAATATTGAGGCTGCTGTTGTCACAGTGAATCCAATCCGTAATTCTGAAACGGGAAAAATACTAAACAAAGGGCAACATTATAAAATTGCATTCTGCTTTAATTTTGGTGTTGTTTTTAAGTATGGTTATAACAATTTCAACGCCACAATTACGATAATTTACTGCATAACTTTTCAAAATTTACTAAATTTATTGCATGCTCTTACAGAAATAATATACCCAAAAAAAAATTAAATTTTTAAAAACCCAAAAAAAAAAACAAAACAAGGAATTCTTTTCACGTTTCCTTTTTCCAAGTATACAATCTCATTATATTATACAAGAACATGATATAATATCCTTTGTTCTTAGAAAATACTAATAAGAAAGAATTTTTCCAATAAAACACAAGTATAGAACTCTTAATATTGTTCTTTTTCCATTGTACTTTCGTATTTTACATTCAAATCGCATCACAAACATGTGTGTGTAATTATTATAATTATAAAAAAGATATCAACTAATTCACAATTACTGTACTTAAAAAAAATTTATGTACATGTTTTTTTTGTTTCCAAAAAATGTTTTTGCACTAAATTAAATTTTCTGTAATAATACGCCGCCGCGCATTGTTTTGTATTTATAATTATGTTTTTCCAAATGTATACAATATTAATATGCTATAATAATTATTATGTACCCACATACACACGATCAAAGATAATTATTGTAATATATATGTACTATTGTATGCATGTATGCGGGTGTATAAGCGAATTTTACAAAAATAACAATTGTAAAAGTAAATAATCTGAAAGTTGATTTTGGTTTCTTTTTTTTTTTTTGTTCTAAAAATTTTTGAATAAAAAAAATTTTTGTCTTATGCTTTGCTAAACAAATATTCTTAAAAATGATGAAGGGAGGATAGGGGGCGAATTTAAATTGTTTAAGGATAATAATCAAAATCCTTATATTAAAATAATAATAATAACGACAATAGAAACAAAGAGAAATAAATAACGAATAATACGAAATTTTTCTCGGCTTTCATTGTTATTCAACATTTGCTAATTTTTCACTTTCTAAAATTTTGAATACGAGATGAACTCAGCAGCTATATCAAATAATATTATTAAACTCAAGTAAAGAAAAGTTTTTCGGACCTAAGATAGTTATGAGAAATCCTATCTATCGTCGACCCGACCACTGCGTTCCATAACATTTATAGTATATAAAAAAAACTGCACCAAATTGTTGACCGCAGACTTCCCACCTCTCTGAAAACCAACTAAAATTTTTTCAAACAATTTAGGAATAGTGTGTGTTTTACTTATGCGCTTACAATTATTAATCACATAACGGGACCCTTCTCTCACGAACAAAATTGATGGCCAACAGTAGAAGCACACCTACGCAAAATACAACAGACAACACACCATCCCGACCTGATTTAATTTTATATTTTAAAGAGAATCGCGAGAGATTACGCAAAAAACCAAAAAGAGAAAAGAAATAATTGTGGAAAAAAAATATTATATGTAAAAAGAGAAACAGGATGTGACTAAGTGAAAATAAAATAAATTGAATAAACATGACATAAGAATTGCAAAGTATGAAAAACCAAAATATAAAAAAAAAAGAAACAAAAAAATTAATAAAAACAAAAATTTTATGCTCGAAATATTCACAAGGATATTCATGACATTTATTACGCATATTTTCTTTTTTCATCATTTTCATCCTTTGAGAATTTTTTTTTTGTTTCCGTTTTCATTTTTTCTCTATTCGGTTTTTGTTTTTATTTTTCTATTTTATACCCTCTTTTTTGTAAATCTCCTAGGAAAACATTAAGTTTACGTGCAGTTTTTTGAAATTTTACATACAAAAGTTATACAATTTTCTGATATCTTCTATATTTTGAATAGATTTTCATCAAAATTGTGAGTATGTAGCAATGGTATAGTAGTAGTATTACAATAATGTAAAATATGTAAAAGTATACCTATCCAAACTCCGCAGTATTCTGTTAAATTATATGTATACAATAGCTTTTGATAAATTTTAAATAAATACAATATTGATTTCGATTTATCATCTTGTACTTTAATATACACGTTTCTCTATGCTCCACACTTCAATATTATAATCTTATTGAATGATTTTTTCAATATATTTTATTCTTGTGTATGTATATATGTATATTTGGAAAAGAAAAGTCTATTATAATGTATATTGTATGTAGGTATAATGTTACTTTTGAATGAATATGAAAAGAATTTAATCAGGTGAGAAAAATTCACTTTTAAAAAGAAGAAAAATACAACGTAATGTTGCATATAATTTCAGTGGAATAAAACGGTGACTGTATAGAATTTCCTGTATTTAAAAATTTCATATAAATTATGTAGGTTCAAAAAAGTTAAATTATATATGTATAATGTTAAAGTATTTTATTAATTTTTTTTTCAATTTTAGAAGTGAAACTTTTAAAATGAAAGGAAAAAATGAATAGTGAATATTGTATAGAAAAGTCTTCCCGTAATTTTTTTCGGAATTCCGATTAGGGAAAATCGGAGAGTTTAAATTAAAATTATTAAATATTTAAATAAAATATCTTATATTTTAAATTAAATAGGATAGCAGAAATATTTGCAATAAAATATTATAACTTATTAAACTACTATAGTGAGTGGTAAAGTTCTGTATGCCTTTGCATAAATTGCAGTTTCAAAAAATTTGAATACTTTGTATATATTTTACAGCTAAACAGGAGTCGGTTTAGAACCGGACCTCCAATTAAAAATTTTAACCTTCTTAATCTAGAATACAATTCAATACATTACTTGTAAGTTTGCATTAATTTTATACATATATTAAATATTATGAAATGCGAGATGCATACAATTTTATAGAATATACATAACATATTTAATTCAAATAATTTTTATGATCTATATTTTCTTACATTTTGTAAATTTGTTATAACATAAAATTTTGTTTATAAAAGTATTATTAAAAAACAATTTTTATATCTTATTATCTATAAAGCATAATTAAATGATATAAGAGTGAATTAATGAAATAAAATATAAAATCAAAATTGAATTCAAAAATATTATGTACTGTAATTATATTTATCAAAAATATTGATATGAATTGCCATAAATTATATAAAATCAAAATTAATAAATATATTAAAATTCGATTAAAATTCAATATTGACCTGTGACTTTTGTCCAAATTAAATACAAAAGAAAAAAAACTTTTTATATATTTTAAAACTGAAATAAGTAGGTTAAAACAAAAAAGCAAAAAAGAATTCTGATTTTCTCCACCATTTTTATTAAAAAAATATTTTTTTGTTTATGTTATTTTATTTTTTATCTTTGATTTCATTTAAAAAAAAAAATTTACTCATTCCTGCTATGGATTAATTTTATTATTAATAAAAATATATTTATTTATATAATATTGACAGTGTGTCCAAGACTCGATAGTAAAACCGATGTGGAATAATTTTTTCATCTTCTTTAGTTATTGCACCTAAAAGTAGACATATGATTAAAAGTTTTGATAAAAAGACTTGAAATAAATAACTTATTAACATTGACGAGTTCATTAAATTTAGTTGAAAACAGAAGAGCGATTTTCCCCGACGAAATGCCAAAATTAATATAGAATACACATTTTCAAATACCCAAAATGAAACTGCCGCCGCGAATTTAACCGAAGGTGGTAAAATAGAGTGAATTATTGTTTCACCATTGGCGTTTTTTTTTTGACATCATCATTGTGTGCGATATTATATGAAAAATACTGAGCGATTGATTTTGAGGTTCCGATCTTGTTCTGGATTTAACAACAGAAATCATGCGCCGTTCACCATTTTGGTTCTGTTTTTACAATTATCCTATCTGCAATATTTCCGGAGTTATAAGAAAAAGTAAAAATTAAACAAATCCACTCGCCGGCCCAATAAATTCAAAAACAAGACAGCAAATTTGAAATGTCCTCTATTATTCTTCTATTCATCTGAACTCAGTTCAGGAGTATATAACACCGAATCTCAGGCACCCTGTGCATTTATAAATAAATATATTTTCACATAATTTTATTTATTTATTTTTATTAAATGCATTTTTACTATTTTTTTTTTATTTATTTGTTATTTATATAAGTTAATTTCTTTATTTTAATATTATATCGTACATTATACATGTATAATATAATTGTGTCTATTCAATTGCTTTTAAATAATTTTATTTTTTTTTATGGTTTCATTGAAATTAAATTTATAAGTTTTTAATATTATTTTAATTCTTTTACATTGTATAAATTACAGAAAAAAAGCATAAAAAAAGAAAAGCGAATATAAAAAGAAACATTTTTTTTTTAAAAGGATTCGAACCCATAAACATAATAAAGTAACGGTTAAAAACAAAGATAAAAATTTTTTTTTTAATTAAAATTTATTGTATGCCATGTTTATTGTGTTAATAATGATAAATTGCGTTTACGCAATGAAAATAAAAAAAAATAAAATCAGAATTGAAAAAAATTAATTTTTTTTTTGTAAAGTGACAACAATTCTTTGGAATTTCCACATATTTATAAAAGAATATTACATAAAGTCATAAAATATAATTAATTTTTTTTTTAAATATATTTTATTATAATTCTCAATTTGGTTGCAAAATATAAACTTAATTACATAATATTGTTAATAATCTTAATTTGAGTCCTGAATAAATAAAAAACAATTTTATTGAAAGTCGCATATTGTGCTTAAGAGTCCTTTATTTTATTGGTTTGTGGGAGTTTTTTTTTCATTGCTAATTATTAACCCATAACGGCATGAAAGGCATTTAGATAGATCTAATTCTTTATAGATAAAAATTTAATAATAGAAAATTAAAATTATTTTCATAGCTATTGAATTTTAAGGCATTAATCTTTTAAATTACGTATTAAAAGCAGGCAAAAACTGTGATCTTGCCAATGTCGAACTGTAAATATAAAAAATAACCAAAAACTACAATTCCGTCTGTCTGGCACGCATAATTTTATAAAAAAATTTACTATTGAAAAAACATTTGAGATTGAAATGGAATAAAATATATATATTATTAAAACACTATTTTTAAAAAAAAATTTAAAGGTTTATGAGTTTAGAAAAGTGGGTAGATTGGAAAAAATACACATTCTAATTGCTTAGAATTTTCAAAACTTAATAAGCATTCTAATTTATAATTAAAATTCAAGTGTTCTCCAAAATTTAAGTTCCAATAATATTTTTAATATTTTTCCTAATTGTTCTGCAACTTATACTTGTGATGAAGTTCAAAATGAATTTATTATGTATAATTAAAAGCAAATTTTAATAAATTTCTGAATTATTTAATAAATTTAAAAAATTCTTTAATAAATTTAAAATTCTCTATTAATTTTGAAAATTCATCATAAATTATAGTTATTTAAAAAAAAACGAAGGCAAAAATTCTATTCATTTTTTGTTTGATTTTACATGAATGAGGAAAGAGAAGAATGTTATAATATTCTAAACAATTCTAATAGTTAAGAAAAAATTAGAAAATGCGGAGGAAATACGAGGAAATTTCAAAAGATCGTCGTCCACTTTTTATTTCTAAAACATTTCTGTTAATTTAAAAAGAAAAAAAAAGATTAAATTTGTTTTTGTTTTTCCTCGCATTTTCAAATAATAGAGAATTTTTCATTTGAAATAATATCCGTGCCAATAAGATGATGTGGCGTTTTTAAGAAAAAATATTAAAAAAAAAAAATTAAAATAAGAATAGAATAAAATGTAGGCAAGCATTTTTGTTTTTTTTCTGTTTACATATTTTAATAAAAGTTCCTTATTCAAGTAGAAAATTGTCCTTAAAATGAAACAGAAAATACAAAACAAAAAAACATACAAACTTAACAATAAATACAATTGAATAATAAAACAAAAATTCTTTAAAAAAAAAAGGATTTCATTTTTCAAATGAAAAATTACAAAAAAAAAGAAAAAAAAACACGAGAATAACAAGTTAACATTTTCCCCCTTTTTTTCCTATTTGTTTTTTGTTATTTTTGTGTTTATTTTTTTCCTGAACATGAAATTGTTGAGAAAATATGAAAAGAATTTTTTCAATTTTTTTCATTGCATTCCTTTTTTGTGTTCTTATTGTTTTCTTCTCGGTTTTTTTATTGTTTTTTTTTGGGAAGTCCTTTTTATTAATATCGTGGCAGTATGAGAAAAACGTCATGTACCTATTATCATACCTACAAATACATACTTGTACAATTTTTTTTTACATTATAAAAGTAAATAAATTGAAATTTATAACAATACAACAATGTTTTCAACAATGTTTTCTTTTAAATTGTTTTAATTTATATTATTTTTTTATCATAACAATTTTTCATAATGCATAATAGAAGTATGTACATTCAATATTACACATCGCGTTTACAAAATAGTCGTAGTTAATTTTTATGATTGCTAAGCTACCACTATTCCAATAATACAGGCTAAATTTCCAGTTGACACTGTAAGCCTAGGTGGTTGTGTTGAACCGAAGAGCAACTTTTCTTTTACCTATATAATTACCATGCCGCTTTCCCTTTTTTACAAATTATTTAATTAATTGATAAATAATTTTAAACAGATAATTTTATATTATTATATTTTATAAAATTTTAATATGCTTCTGGTTACAACCACTTTATTATTATAATTAATGTTATATAATGGAAATTTCAATAATTTTTTATAATTTTAGAAATAATCCATTCGAAATAACCACCTTAAACCAGCCGAACATGCAATAATAATTTTCAAGTTAATGAATAGAATTTCTTGCAAATTACGAACCTGATAGTTCACGAAAGACAATTTGGTAATTTTCTATAATTATTCCACGTGCAATATTCTTTAAAACTTATTCTTGTTTTCAAAAAGTTTTTATAAAAATCTGTCTAAAATTCTAACAGTCTTAAATTTTGATTTCCTTTTTATTTTTAACATTTGCATTTTTGGAATTTTGTGCGAATCTTTGTATATGCAGTTGCTATTACATTTTAATTATTTTGTCATTGTCTGTTTGTTATTATGGAATTATGATTTACGAGAATTTTAATTATTCTAGGCATTTACAAATTACAATTGTTTATAAAAATAATCAAAAGCAAATAGAAAAACAATATATTTTTAAAAATGTTAATTGACTAATTGAAATTCTTTTGAATTAAACAGTATAGACATGATGTAGCATTTGATCCCCCTTATTTTTAAAGTGTATTTTAAGAATACACCGATAAAATCAGGGGTTGAATTGACAACATGATTTGTTGATTTCTTTTTTTATTCTAACAGAATAAAAAAAGAAACTGTGACTTTTCAAGTAATTTGCTTGTTAACGAATATACTAAAGAGCTTTCATACTTTCAATATTATAAATTGTGACAATATTTATTGATAAGGGGAGAAGGCGATTATTATATATGTTTGAGTGTTAATGTTAAGAAAACACATAGCAAATTGTTTGATCTTTTGTAATATTGAATACGAAATCACCAGAATCAAATATACATAATTCATACTTATCATGTCAGGAAGTTCAATCACCATTCAAACTTATTTAACTTGAGAGTTTCTAATTTTTTGCCGTGTGTTTTTCTTATTTTTTCATCATCAAATTCTTCTTTTTCGGCTTTCATTTCACAAATCCTCAATATTCTATTTAAAATAATTTCTTTACACAAATTCTATTAATTATCATCTTATATTATTAGAAAATTCTAATAAAGTAATAAATTAGTTAATTTATATAATGAACTTTGATTATTTTTATAAAGTTTCAAGGTAATACCTACTTATAGAAAAGTTAAAGTATAATAAAGTTAATTATAATTATTACGATATTTAAAAAAGTAACGATAAACTTATTCACTGTGTTATTTTACATAGTATTACATAACTATAATTATTTTAATTTTAGCTTAACCATTACAAATATAATTACTTTCTGAATTTAATGAACAATAAATTAATACTAATTTCGAAAGCTGAATTGATTTCAAATCAAACCCTAATTAATTCATATAAATTGAATCCTTGGAATGTTTCATAAAATTCATAAACAAAACGGAACAGATAAGTACAATAAGGGTATTAAAATTTATACAGAATTAAATTTACTCGTTTGTAAATTATTAGAAAATTGTTCCTTACTATAATTAAAACTAATTACGATCTTGCTTGTTTTTTCACTTCAATAACTTGTTTTGATTAATTTGCTAATGATTCCATATTTTTTTTAAGAAATATCTACTGTTAGTGGCCAACTATCCCTTAATTTTAAATTTCACATCAAAAACGTATTGCATACAACGTCAAGTTTAAACTTAGCCTTCCAGAGAGTACAACAACCAGAAATTTTTGTTATCAGTTATTTCTCCAAATTTATTATTTCGAATCTATCACTAAGGTCCGGAAACAGGTACTTACTGCAATCAAAACAGCATGGTAACTATCAATCCGTTTCCCGTTAGACGATACTTAAAGCTAATGCATTCATAATCCTAAAAATAACAACAAAAGTATATGTTTAGCAAAAAATGTCAATATAAAACAAATCACTTTAATATTAAACCCAAAAATAGAAAATAATACGATTCGGACGGGTCCCATTAACTTGGTGCGGAACAGTAAAAGCAGAATAATAGTTGGCGGGTAAGCAATGGCCAGAAATCAAGCGGTTGGTAGAAAACAGACAAAATAAAAGAGGATATGTGGAAGCCACGGGCTCTCTAAGGGAATGGTAACAGGCGAAAAAAAATATTTCGAACCTACCAGACTGGTTGGTATAAAAATATAAGTTTGACACAGTGTTTCAAAAATTATAATTTACAAAATTGTCTTTATATTTTCTAATATTATAATTTCAATAATATTTAACTTATTACAAATATCAAAATTATAATGTTATTTTCGACCCTATAAAAAAATAAATATAGAAAAATATTATTATTAATATTCGTATTCGAATTAAATTTTTTTTATTCGATAACATTTCTGTGTTGAAAATTAAAATATTATTAAAAGTAACTAGATATTTACATAATTTTTCAATTATTTACAAAATATACAGTCACACATAACATATTAATAAAAAATAATATTATTGAAACTGCCACGAAGTGTACAAAATCTAAAATATGGTAGCAATTATCAACAGTTACCTTAAACTCTAAATACAAACATTTTTCTCTAAACGCATAAAACAAATAAGATTAAGTAAACAAACACACAGTAACATAACCCAGTTATTTCTGTTTATAATTTTGAATAAATATTATTATTTGAATATCTATTACTCCATATTCTATAATGATATAATTATAATAATAATAATTATAATTTTTAAAGGGAAATTCAAATAAAATGAAATTCCATTCATTCACATTTTAAAAATATTGGTGTGTGTGTGTATTTAAGGATATAAAAATAATATTGTGTTTATGCACAAATATTTTATCGGTATAATAAAGTGAATGTTTATAATTATTTACGTATGGATTGTGTACACTAAACAAACAAATGCACAGTAATTATAATAATAAATATCACATAAATGTACACTTTTTATATTCTGCAAATATGTTTGGATTAGAATACCTGCCACTTTCATTATGGATAATTATATAATTATGAAATAAAGTGATCATTTTTACACTTATTAATACCGAAAAAATATTAACAATGTATCGTTGTTATGCTATATTATAAGGACCGTAATGTGCTAGTTTAAAAATATTTTAATGTATGAGCATATAACATTTTTCAAAAAAATTTTTTATTCAAATTATTCAAAAGTTATAAATAGAATATCCTTAAGTTAATCTGACTAATAATTAGAACTTATAGTATTTTCTTAAATATTATTTGTTAAATGAAAGCAGCAGCGAACCTTCAAAATCAAATTTTCTACATAAAATAAATATTTGTGTAGCGTTTAAAAATAACTAAACGCATTAATTAAGAATCTGTAGACTACTTTCAGAAAGGAATGTACGTGCCAGCCTTTATATGTATTAAGAAATGTGCATTCGTCTAATCGAAATGATCCTTTGTGTTTGAGATTGCCTTCAAATCCAGGAATTCCAACTCCAAAAATTGAACTTTACAAATTGAACTTTAAAAATAATAGTATCATTTTGAATTACAATCAAAATACAAAACCGCAAATAGAAATTTCTATTTGTAAACAGAGTAGTTCCGCAGTAGTTCTGCGGGGCATATAACCATACATGAAACTGACGAACATATGGAGCAAGGCTTGACTAAGTGTCTTTTATCTCTCCTATCATTCGCGAAGGACTTTTGCAGTTCACTCATATCAAAGGAAAATTGAGAAGATGAAAGCAACATATGGGACGGTTCTATCCAGTTCTACACGAATGAATACAGGGTTGGAATGATACCCTTCATAATTTGGATAACTGAGTTTCCATTAACAAGGTTTTCTTCTTATGGTAAAATACAAGTAAATTTATTCCGGAATAAAGATTAGTTTCTCACTTGTGGTCGATTATGCGTTTCTCACATTATATGTTGATCCATGGTAGATGTATATTTGTATATGCATATATCACTAGATTCAAGAAAGCATAACCAAAAAAATATTATTTTCTTCAATGTCATTTCAAAAAAATATTTTGTTTTCCATTTTTTACTATATGTACACATTTCATATATTGATTATAATTATAATCGTAATGATATACTTGCATATATTTATATGGGTAGTAATATCGCAACCTCACTAATGATATTATTATTCTTCTGGAATATTTTATACAAAAATATTAACAATGTAAATAGTCACTTGATTCACAGTAATATTTTTATTTCTAATGAAAAGAATATGTAAAACAGAAAGAATATATAAAAAAATAGAAAGCAATAAAATGTTTAAATACACACACATAATTATTATTCAGCTTTTAGCATTATATGTAACATTTATGTATTCTACATATACCTAATAGTCCCATCCTTTTTAGCCTAGTGCCTCCTTAACATTGAAAATAACATGTTTTAATGGTTTCTGTTCTTCTTTCTTGCTTTCTTTATATTTAATTTAGTTTTTTTTTGGTACAATTATCATATAATTGTCATAAGATGATAAAATCCTGGTCTGATTCATATCATTAACTTTTGTTGTTTGTTTTCTGCTTAAACACAAACTTTAATACTAAGTAGGCATACATAATTATTTGATTATGTATACTTGTTCTTACATTCCTATTTTTATCTAAGTTACACTATAAGATATACTTCTCAATCTTGTATAACATCATGCTTTCTAACTCTTTATTTTCTTTAAATTGCTTGTTGTTGTTTTATGGGTGTGAGGGTTGCTTTCTTTGAAATTAATATTTTGTAATAATGTTTTACGATTTTTATTATAGAAGAAAATAGGAATAGAAGAAAATTTTTATAGTACTTCGATTTTTTTAGTTGACAGTGTCAAAATTATTTTACGAACACTGTTAATATTTTAAAAATGTAGCAATATTAGCAATTTCCTTTTGGCAATAATATTTGTAAATGTTACAAAATATTCGTTTTATTGGTTACTGGTGAACCAGAACTTTTGGAAACTGGGTATTAAATTTCCTTTTATATCCGTTATTATATCCATACATAACAATTCATTAATTGCTTTTGTTATGTATGGATCATTTTGATTCTGAATATTAAGGCTTAGAATCAAATTATAAACCTATTAAAACACTTCCTAGAAAACTGTCGTTCCGTTGTTAATAACCTTCTTTGGCCACAAAAGCAACTAATGTAATTGAAATTTTGCTCAGATTCCTAAAATGAATAATATTAAAAGGTTTATATTAAAATAAATGGTCTTTTCGGAATCAATACCTTTCATTGAAATATTTTCTGTATGGACCTTCAAATTCAGCAAATATTTTCAAAACTGTGTTCATAAATGCTGCAACCTTTTTCTAATTTAAGAAAAAATGCCTTGAAATTGATCAATTTGATGTTGGCCGTGGCATAATGTCAACCTTTTGGAAACGTTTTCCATTCATTTTTCATTCATTTTTATATTTTTCATATAGATTCAATTCTTTTTTTCCCTTTTATTTAATGATTTCTTTTAAAATCCTTTATAAATAACATGCAAATAATATAAAAGGATACATTTACAAAAATATTATAAGTAAGTAATAATAATAAAATAATTCTTACAATAGCACTGTCATAAACAAAAATATAATAATAATATCTACCTACTTGTAACATTATTATAAAAATTATTTTATATAACATGGGTGTATGTATATGTATGTTTATCCCTTTAACATTACGAATATATTAATAATACTTACATATAAGTAGTATTTTATATTTACATTTAACATTATACGCATCACTTACATGAAGGTATCTATACTATATTATTATAATATATTACTGTTTTCAACTGTTTATATAGTTACAAAATACTTAGTATACCATGCATACCTTTATTATACTCGAGTAATCTTTAATAGTATTACATTTAACCATTATCATTACCGTTACCATTTCCGTTATATTATAATAATGAGTATATGTATATATTTCTATGTGTGGGTAGTAGAGATTCTGTTATATGGAATTCATCATTTTTACTTTCAAGAATATAATAGTATTTTTTGTTCTTGTCTACTGTATGCTTTTATTTTATTATTAGCTTTACTCGAGTTTTAATGCTTAAAACAGAAAAACAAGGAATTTTTGTTCCCGTTTTTTTATACTTAAAAAAAAAAACATTTTATTTATATTTTTTTGAACGAATTATTTTTATACATTTATATAGTTTATTACTGGGAATATATTGTTATAAGAAGGATTATAGATTTTTAGAATAGAATATGATTAACTGTGCTACTGCATAGTGAATGGTATGTAAAAGAGTACCTATATTTGAATCAAATCATAATAAAATAGGGCAAAATGCAAGATATTTTTTTACACAAAGATAATAACATGTAAAAATTTCTTTACATTATTAAAAAATTTAAATAAAAGATTTAGAAAAATGGATAATTTTTTTATTGTCTGTACCTTTTATTTAAAAATTTTTTCTAGCTTTATGTTTTCTAGCTTTATATTTGCTCCTAGCAAATCTGTTTGTTCGACCGGAAATACAGAAAAATCGTAAAATCAGTGAAATATTTAGGGGCTTCACATTTAAACCATTCTTTTAAAAAAAGCTTAAAACTGACAATAACTTGTTTATTAAAAGATTTAATAAAGAACAATGGTTTTTGAAATTATGAGTAAAAGTGAGTCAAAAATTCTCAACAGTAAAGCATATTAATAATCTGCAATTATTAAATCTTATCCAAATATAAAGACAGGAAATTACTGTTAATTATTTGCGCACTGTACAAAAATCAAATATTTTTTTCTTCTCTTAAAAGAATTCAATCTAATTTTTAAATTAATTTATCTGAAAAGGATAATAAAGATGATTAAAACTATTTAGAATCCTAACCATGATTCTAAATAGTTTTAATTATCCTTTACATTTTAAAATTTTTTATTGTATTTTTACTAAATAAACTATATTTAAAAAATTAATTAAAAATCATTATTAAGATAATAATTAATAATAATGTTCCTGTACTCTCAAAAGAATTGCATACAATAAAAAGAAATCTACATCCACAAAAATCCTGAAAATCATAAAAGTTAAAAATATCATAAAAGTGAAATATACGCGAAAAATAAAAATAAAATCATTGCTTTCATTAACATTTCGCGTTTACCATATATTCATTATAAATTTCATCAGAATTTTCAATCTAATTTTATTTCGTCCTTGTGATTTTCCAATGCTAAAAACTTATTATAAATTATTAAGAGCTATTTATTTTTATATATAATATGTATGTGTATTTTATGCATTTAATGCACATACAAAATAATTTTGAAATAAAAATGAGAAAGCTCAGTTATTTTAAACTAAACAAACAATTTTCACATTTTATCAATTTTTATTCACAAGGATATTATCGTATCATCATAAAGTATATATTTGCTTTAATATTATTGTTTTAATATTGTATAAAAAATGAAGAAACTATAAAAATGATAGCATTTTATTACAAATGAATTTTTTATTCATTTAGAAATAATGTTCATTTATCATTTCCAATGTCAGAATAAAATTAAAAAAAAAGAAATCTGAAGAAATTTTTTCTTAATATTATTAGATGATTGCTTACTTTAAGAATTTAGTACACTATGACATAAAATATAAAGTAAAAAAGAAGCCAGAAAAGAAGCAGAGCTCACTAATCAAACCACAATCTCATACAGTAAATGAATTAGAAAATAGTGCATCCTTAAGGGTTTGTCAATTCATTGGAATTAACATTACTCCACATCCTTCTGAGGGGTGATGAAAAATTTCGAAAAATTTTATTCATCCTTATCTTCAACAAAAATTTGAAAGAAACTTGGCCAAGCGACGATAACACAATAACGAGAAATTGATTTATAAAAACACTACATTAGCGACTCGTAAAGTACGAAAATCTATCAACAGCTGCCATTCATAAAATTATTGCATGTATAAAATTGTACGGCGATCTGATGATAATACAGCGTGTAACTATATGTTATGAATTACCTCTTTTATTTTAAATAAATTCAAAATAACAAGCAACGGGAATTTGTTAATATAAATACAAAATAAATTTCGCTATAGTGCCATAAAATTTTCTTTTCGAATATCTTTAGCATCACGTCATTGATTTGCAAGTAAAAATAAAAAATTTATATATTTTTCAATTTACAATGTTGCATTTGAATACACAACTCTATTTGAGGTGGAATTAAAATGAATGAGTTGAAAAAAATTAACACTGATTGCATATTTTAGATTCACCTTGTTAAAGAACAGCATAAGATTGGAAACCAACTATTAAACCTGAAATCCTCTTACGAAAAAGATCCAAATGAGAGCCATAGTTGTGGCTTTGTAAAGTTATTTCGGTGTGCTATCTATTAATTCATTGAAATAATTTCAAATTGTAGATATGTATTTACTTTAGTTATTTTGATGTCATTTGCGGAAGTATTCAACAATTTTAGGTGTTCAAATATAAAAGAACCAATATTTCCAACAATTATCATGCATTAAACCTCTCCTGTGTATTCAATGTAGAGTTTACATAATTTTATTGCCCAAGCTTTAAGTAAAAATTTCCACTGAACTAGGATAATTTTTTCATGGATGCAGCTCTAAAGTGTAGGTCTGACTTTGTTCTAATTTGTGTATGTAGATGACTTTGTTCTAATTTTTCATTTTCTATCTTTAGGTTTATTTACCCATTTTTCAATCTTTATTTACATTTCACATTTTACAGCATATTCATCAAGTGCTATTTCATGTTATCTTTCTGATTCTTTCTTGCAACCAAATTAGTTACAATTACCATAATATTCACTTTTCACTGAATTCTTCACTTACTTATTTTTAAAAACCTCTTTTTCTTATATTATACCCTTATATTTAGCCCCCTAAGCGTTTTTTTTATTATAATTTTGATGCAACTACATATTTGGGAAGAGTATTTGATATTATGAAGAAAAAAGGAGCTGAAGTAAGTTTTACTGAAAATAAAGAAATTATTTATAACACCATGTAAAAGGAGTGGTGACTAAATGTTAAATGCGAATCTTAGATGAAATATACAATGGAAGATGAATGAAATAAATGGATTGCATTTTTAAAGTTACTTATGCCATCCATGTCATCATATAACATCCTTTTATTCTTTTGATATCATTATTTTAGTTTATTACGAATTATTTTTTTTTGTTTTCCAAGTAAAAATTCTAAATGAAAAAAAAATATATTGAAAAGTTTTATTAAAAAAGCTAGAAGAATACACCACTCAGATAATGACAATCGAGAAAGGAATAGAGAATTGGATGACAAAAAAAAGTGCAAAAATACAATGACATTTAAAATAGATGAAGTTGATAATGGATAAGCATTTATTGTTGTGTTTTAAATATAAATTGATGGAGAGAAAAAAATAGAATTACTGTACACCTAATAATATCATTTCTTACAAAGAGAGAAAAAAAAATTCCATATGTACACATTTTCTTAACACTTTAATTAAAGTCAAAGTACATCTACTAACATTAAAGTTATACTAATTAAGAATAAAATGTACTGAAATTGGAATGGGATTAAAAATTTCATTAGTTCCATTACATTAATACAAATATATTAAAAGTAATTATATTAATTACATTATCTTACCTGTTAGGTACTATTGATTTTACCTTTGACTATTTACTTTTAGAATAAATTTTATTGTGAATTAAGGATGCTTTTTTTTCTTGTCACCAATATTTTTTTTGTTCCTGAGCCACATTAGAATCAAATTATTGTTTTTTCTATTTGAAATAAATGGTTTCGACTAAATTTTTAGTATTTTGTTGATTACCTAACGTATTACCTCCTCCACTAACGCTAAGCAAAAAAAAAAGTAAAAACTGAACTGTAAAAAAATGAAATTGCATTTCGAAACCAGTGTTCCCACTTGGTAAAAACAAAATGTATCCAATTTCGAGAAAAAAATGTATCCAAAATGTATTCAACCTCTTAATATAGAATTTTTATACTGAGTCGTCTTATTTTGTAATATGTACAGCCAATGCATTTTCTATTACATTTAGCTTACACCAAAATATTTCTGATACGTTCTTGTATATATTATGTTCTAGATTTGAATACAGGAAAAGGCAGTACCCATTTAATAAAGTATCATTCTTAATTTCTTGTAAAAAGTTCGAATACCTGCTTAAAAAAAACCCGCAAATAACATTTCTTGAAGATAAAGCAATTTCGCGATTTTATATTAGCAGCATTTCAACTGTTTTGTAATATTTATTTAGTGTTGAGAAATAAATGTGTTAATTTTTCAGCAAAATTTTCAAATGTATCCAAGCTCAAATTTAAATCAAAAATGTATCCAAATGGATACAATCGTATCCAAGTGGGAACGATGTTCGAAACACTTCACTTAGCACTAGTGGCTAATAGCAATATTAAAATCTACTCTAATAAGCTTTTAAATGTTACTGAAATGACTAGCCGTGAAAAAACGATTCGCAATGGCAACATTGTATCGTTTACTTGTCGTAGCAAGCGTAAAGCAAAGATTTTAAAAACTGTTTTAACGTCTTTGCGAAAAGACATTGGTTGAGCAAATTAAATTAAAAATTTAATTTTCACATGTAAGTATTAAACGCAAGATATTTTTTTTTGATTTCTTAAAAAAACTGCGCATTATTTTTATTATTCATTTTATAGTGAAGCTATTAATGAGTTTGAAGTGGCATAGTTACTCTAGACACAAAATGGCTGAAAAAAAATCAAAAAGAGGACGTAAATGGAATAAAAGCCGCAATAAAGAAATGCATTTTGCTCTAGAAAGCTTAAGTGTAATCGTTATGAAAATATCCCAACCTGAAATTTAAGAGGATTATCTGTAATTAGAGAATATATGTATGCAGAATACTCCTGAGTATAAATTTTCACGTTAGGCAAATAAAGTTCCATTATCAGGTACTTATTCAAGTTGAAATTAAATTAAAAACTTAAATAAAAATTGCAAGTCATCAGAATATTTCGTACTGTAAATTTTGTGCGTAATAGCAGTATTCTTTTAATATGTCCGAAAAATATGTACATATGTACTTACATATATAACATTTATTTATGTATAAATGTTTTAAATGTTCTATATATACATGTCATAATTATATATGTATGTGTATATTTATATGTATAAATGTTGTAATGTATGTATGTACATATGTTATATACATATATAACATATGTACATACATTAATGCACATATACATACATTAATTTGTCAATGCGTACATCAAAAATGTAGGAACTTAAATCTAATAAAACTTATACTACATTATTATTAAAAGAAGTACATATGAATGTACATACTTACATATGTATTCATACATTCTCACACAGTTCCAAATTATCAACTGGAATACTTTTTATAAAACAAAGAACATTCGAAACATTATTTAATATTAAAAAAGAATTCATTTGAACAACCACGAGATTTCTGAATTTTTTTCTGCCCAACATTTTTACATTTTACGTTTCATAAAATTTCCACACTTTAGGAAATTTTCTCCAACAGACCAACAACCAACTAGTATAATAAAATTAGATTAATCTGCTTGGCTTATTTTATGATAAATTGTAACTGAACTAAAACGGAAATATTTTATTGGAAAAAAATAATGTTAAATATATTTTTCTTTTTTTGCTCCCTACATTTTTATCAGTTTTCCTTTGATTCGTGTTTTTTTCTACTTTTGTATCAATCTCTTGAAAAACAAAAATTGTAAAAAAAAAATTAAAATAAAAAATTCCCTAAAAAATTTTTTACAGGAAAATGTAGAAAAAAAGGTCCTTTGATTCAATTTTTTTTTTTTTCAATTTCTTTTTAATACTGTTTATTCCTTCATTCGGAAATATGAAATTCCTGGAATTAAAAGAATATTTTTTTCGATATTTATTAAGGACTCGTCGATTGCGTACATACGAATATGTTTTTGGTTTTTTTTTTTTTTTTTTTTTTTTGTAAGGTTCTTCGGATCCTTGCAATACATTATTATTGCATATGTTAGTATTTTTTTTTTGTTTTTCATGTGTGCCTTCATTTCATTTTTTCGCTCCATTTTTTTTGTTTTGATTTAAAATCAAATATGTGAAATCGAATCAAGGATATGTTTTTTCTTTCATATTTTTTTTTTATATTTTTAATTTTTGTCTTTCGTTCATTTTTTTGTTGTTATAGTTATTTTGTACCCTTCTGGCTTTGTTTTCCTCTTCCTCTTGATTTTTTCTGTGTTCTTTTTCTTCCTTTGCTTTTTGTTGTCAAATAAAATCAGAATTTTTTGTTTTCTCCTATAATGTTTAAGTCATTCGTTTTAGAAAGAATTTTGTTTCATTTGGCGTATTTGGTTTACAGTAAAGAACACGAAATTTAAAAATATTGACATCGGAACTACACCTAAATTTCGCCAATTGAAATTCAAAAAGGATAAATTAAATATTAAATGTTCACTGCTAGAAGTTACATACACATTTTATTTAAATATTTCCTTTTTTAGGTTCACTTAAATTTGAATGGAATATAATAACTAATCTATAGCAGTAATTCGTAAAAAATTTTTTTCAAAAAATGAGTCAGCCGTTAGTTAGATTATTACAGGGTAAGAATCATTTTGTGTATTCTTTTTCTTTTTTTCAAAAGAATGTGCAAATTTCACCATCCCATAACCTTGTTTCAGAAGGTGACAAATTCAGTCAAAAATTTAAAAATGTTAATTAATGTTTCGAGTAACAAATGAGAAATTACATTTAATAGAGTACTGGAATTGTAGTAGAATTCTAATTAGAAAGTAATTAAAGTAGAAAAGTCTTAAGTATAGAGCATAACTTTAATTTAAATTTAATCGAGTTCATATGCTATGAAATTTAGTTTTGAGTTTATCGAATTTCGGAAATCTGATTCCAAATTTGTTCTATACCAGTGTTTAAGTTTTATTAATCGTTATTTTTTTTACCATTCTATTTAGTACTCGTAAAAGAGTTTTAAAACTCACAGAATTTTAAAAAATATTTTTTCAAACAATCTGGCTTCCGCCAGATTCCAGAATTTTAACAACTGAAATTGCAACTTTTAAAATATTTTGTTTATGTTGTTCAGTGTATTAAAGAAGATTTGAAAAAAAAAATTCTAACATTAAGACAAGAAAAAAGGGCCTAAACTGGTAGAAAATGTTTGTAAAAAGAAAATGAAACAAAAAACAAAATCAAAAAATAAAAAGGATTTTAATCGAATATGTTTTCTTTCTTTTTTCCTTTTTATTTTTTTTTTTGTATTTTTAATTTTTATTTTCCTTTGTAGTTCAACAAGTTGTTAAAGGATGCTGCAAACAAGAAAAGTATTAAATTTTTAACTTCTGATTTTTCATTCTTTGCTTTTGTTATTTTGTTTTCTTTTTTTTTGTAAGGATTCGTTTTTTCATTTTAATTTTTATGTTCTCTTGTTACATTAACTTATGTAAAATGAATCCAAATTCAAAAAAAAATTTACATTTTATGGATTTTAATACATGTTCTAAGGATTAACTTGTAAGAAAATTGAAAACATAAGAAAAATATTGTAAAAAAATATTAAAGACAGGAATTTGATTACATTTTTGATTTCCAACTTAAATAACAAACATTTGAGTGTCTTGTATTTCAAATTTTTGCAAGCTATAACTTAAGATTTTTAAGAATGTTTTAAAATTGTACAAAAATGAAAGCTTATTTTTGAATTTAATTGATTAACAGTGTAATATGGCACTTATGTATTGTGAGATTAAATGAATAATATTTCCAAAAGACTTTTTTTCATTCAATTTAAATTAAAATAAATATAGGTAAATACGTTTTAATCTTTTATGGCGGTTCATTTTAATAAAATAAGTTTTTTAATCGTCTGATTAATTATATGCAAAATGTATGTATGAAACATTTTGATTTTTCCAGATATTTTTTATTGAAATTTTTTATTTTATAAACATTTTTTTTTAAATTCGGTAAAGTTTATTAAAGAAGTTTTCTCACATCACATTTAAATTCTCTTTAAGAATATATATTTTAAATCTTGCGATATCATGTAACCGTGTTGAAAACGTATCTTCAGACTAACACTTCTCCCTTTTTTTTTGTAGGAATGCGAGTGGAATCAAGCTAAATAAATTTTCTCCTGTTTGAGCGGGTAAATTAAACTTCGTCGGCGTTATTACAAAATTTCACATTAAAACTGTTATTATAAAATTTCGCAAGACTTAAATAATTTTATTCTTGGAATTAAAATTAAGAATCAAAATGAGAACAAGGCAAATCGAATGGAGAAAATAAGGAATCAAGTTCAAAATTTATAGTCAACCGGTAAGTAAAATGACACTAAAAGTTTTAAGTTGTATTAAGTTATATATTTGTTTCAGGAGTTCAATTCCAATTTATTTTTTGTTTAAATTTACTATAATACTACCAAATAATTAAGAAGTTCATCACCATTAATGTACCAGTTGAGTAGATTTCATGATTAAAACAGGTACTATTTTTAGCAAATTTCATTTAATATAATTTTATTTTTATACAATCGCATACAATTTTTATACCACACATAATTACATAGAAAAGCGTGATTTGGGAAAATTTTTATATCATCCTATTACATTCTTGTGTAATTTAATTGTTTCTAGTGCAGGTGTTAACTTAAATTTTTATATAAAATTCAAAAATAATTTATTGAACCTTGAGATTATAAAAACCGGAATATATGGCATCATCTCAGTGATTTTGTTCGATAGACGAGCGAATAACAAGCTCACTATAGATATTGGAAACGTATAATGGTTAAAAAAGGGATGATTTGGCCTAAGTTTGATTACAGTACTAAAAGTTGTTAACGAAAAGTTGTTAAAGAATTTGTTAAAGAATGGTATGTTTCATAAATTTACAACTTAACATAAAAGTATATTAAAGAATTATATAGAAATAGGTTGCAGAACAACTTGTACATTGACTATAAACCTTGAAAACAGTGGAACGGAAATAAAAATTTAAAAAGAATTTTATTCCGTTATACTTACATTTATTTCACGATATTTGTATACAAATTAGTGTCTACTTTTTATAAGTATACGTACGATCAAGCAACCGGAATTTTTGTAGTAGGTTTTTTTTTCTTTATAACAAACAACAAGAACATTGTTGTAAGTAATTCTTGAAAGGAGGCGGATATTTGTCTTCGAGCTGTTTCATTTTTCATTTAATATATTTCATTTAATATATTTTATTTAATATATTTAGTGTGAAAAATATTTGATATTACAGAACCAGGTAGTTAAATTTACGTAGCCTAAACTAACATTAGGTTTTCCCGTGACTAAATAAATTTAAAAAGTGTGCCAGTTGACATTAAGAAGTTTTTTTATACCTACTTAAATGTAGTGAATTTTACTTCCTTTTTAAATGTAGTTTCGAGAGTGTTTCATACAAAGGACTTAAAGAACAGAATTGGGCAAAATTTTAAATAATTTTTGTACATACTTTGTAACATGTAAAAATTAAACAAGCTCAATTTAGACCCATGTTATTCGTTTAATCGATTCACTTTTAAAATTATATTGAGAAAATAAATTGTTATTTTGAAAAACACAGAGTATTTTTTAATCAATAGTATATTAAATTCTCATGATATAGCCGAAAACTATTAGTTTTTGCTAATATGAAAAATATCAGATATAATAGTAAAATAAAGTAATATGTGATTTTATGTAAAATGCTTTATTTTTATAACACATATTAAATACTATGTTAAATATGTATAAGTATAACTAAAATCTTTACCGCACGTCAAAGTAAAAGAGTGGCAGACATAATTTTTCTCGCTAAATTTCATTCAAAATTCTAACAAATTAGAAAAGAGTTTTATATTCTAACAAATTAGAATAGAGAAAAAATATTAAAACCAGAGCTGAAAAATAAACATCAAGTTTTAAAAGAATTTTTTAAAAGCTAAACTTTTCGCTGCTTCATTAAAATTTTCCAACAGGAAACTGTTGGAAAAAAAGCCACAAGTAAGAACAAAAAAAAAATCTCATAGACTTAATACATAAAATTTTCATGCAGAAGTTTTCTTCCCGGAAAATCATCTTAAAACCACTTTTTTTTATTTTCTGTCACATTTCAATGTCTTCTTAGTAAAAAAATTTGTTTAGAATACTTTTCGTTTTGATTGTTCGTGCATGTTCTGTTTGATCTAGCATGTTTGTCCTTTCCACTTAGAAGGATTTAAGATTTTATACTGTCACGGATTTTAGATAGCGTTCTAATTTCAAATTATTTCATTAATATGGTTTCAATTTTTCATTTTTTACTTTCTGAAAATCATGGGTCTAATATAATTACTGTCAAGACAAATAGGTTTCTTTGAACAATAAATGTTTTTGTATTAAAAAACCAAATTTAATCTGTCTTTTATATCTTAACTGTCCTAATTTAATCACTAAGCCAATATTAAGTCAATATTTCTATCATCTTCCTATGGCTATGCAGTAAGACAAAATGTACATACAACTTGAAAAGTACTCCTTTACAAATCATTAAACTTAGATTTTTCATAAATACAAGAGAGAAAACAGAAATTTGTATACTTTCTATTGTAAACTTACCGCCAGTTGAAACACATGTTATATTTATGGAAGCTCCTTCATTATACGGTCCCAGTATATAGTGTGGTATATGGTTACCACTATCATCTAATATAACCAAATTTTCTGGTGGTACTGAAATTGTATTACAAAAAGAAAAATTTAGAGTAAGAAGGTACATATTTAATATGTATGTAAGTAAAAAACAAAAACAAAAATATTTTAATATTATAAAAATAAAAATGTTTATTTAAAGGATATAATATTACAGGATAATAATAACAAAGAATGTTATATAAAAATTAAGGATATTTTGTAGAATGTTATAAAAATTTAGGAAAGAAAAAAAAATTAAATATAAGTTTGAGAAAAGGAAAATTGAGTTTTGTGAAAAAATTTTTTCTGTACATACAGGTCGTGATTTAAAAGTAAAATAAGGTTTGAAAGGTTATCTTACATAACATTTTGTATATTATGTATTATAGATTCTTCAGAAGAACCAGTGGCATAGATATATCATCTGTAATCGGCAAAACGGCACATTTGTGCTCGTTAAAGTTCCGAGCCCTGTCACACCGGTCACGTCAGCCAACCATGTATTGAAATAGGTGATACTTCGCTATTTAGGGTTTCTTGTAGTTTATTTTTTGGCATTTCATGTTATTTAGGACCTTATTTGCACGTTGTGGATCCTATATATTGGTCTCGTAAATTAGGCCAATTTGACATTCCTAGATTATTTTCTTTTGGAGTACGTGAAACAGTGCGTACCTAATTGATGGAAGTTTTCAATTTTCCCTTATTTTTCTTTAAATTTAGAGAGCAAAAGCATATTATTTAAAGCGCTCCATATCATTTGGTTTTTACAAACATCTGTGTGCACAACTTTAATATTGTATAATATAATATTAAACGTTTATGTAACATATAAAAAGTTTTTTGATAGTTATAAAATTTTCACATGATTATTTTACGTATACGTTCACATATGGGTACACAAAAATTGTAAATATGGAATGTTATTTTTAATATACTTTATGAGTCTGTTGTTGACGCATAAATTTTTATATTAAAATGTACAAACACAATATACAAATACATAATATATATGCATAATATACGAATTTAAATAGTGGTACCACATTTTTGGTAATTTTTCTCATATACACCATAACTATTTTTATAATAAAATATGTTAACTAGTAAAAAGTTTTCGTGACAGAAAACTTAACAATTCACAAAATAGTTAATACAAACAAAAAAAAACATGCCGAATTTTGTAAAGAGAGAAAAAGTTTATTCTTGCTTTTAAAGGTTAAACTAATTATTTTTATATAAGTGTATAATGTATTTAATTTAAAATTTTAATTTCATAATATTCAAGTACTTAACTTAAAACGTGATATATAAGAATATTTAAAATTTTAGCTAAAATTTACTATTATTAGATTATGTTAGAGTTACGAGTATAAGATTTATTAGTTGTTACTTTATGATTGCTATTTTAGACATATTATAAGATGACGAATAAATTTTTTGTTCATTTAGTGCATACATACGCATTTATCAAGTAAAATTTAAATTAAAGTTAGAAGATATAAAATTAATCTTATTTTAGTTTATGAGTTTATTTAAATTTAGTTTTTCCTCCAAAAAATTTCTCATTTAATTGGAGATGTAAGGCGAAGTAGCTTCATTTCAATTGTTGTCTTACAAAATGTTTGATATTATTAAAAAACAAAGCGTAACTAGCAGTGTGTTATCAAGTCACAATACGTTTACTTATATGAAGAGATTTTAAATTTTGATGTTTATGAATTTCTGTATAATATATGTATTTTGTTGTATCTTGTATTGTAAATCAACGTTTCGGAACTTAGTATCGGTCACCTAAAATGGTAGAGCGCTGAACGTAAAATATGATTTTTAACATGTTTAAATACATTGTATTTGGAAGTCATTGGGCTAGAATTTAAAAAAGAAACACGCTTAATAAAATATCTATTAATGTTTTAATATAATTAATTATAATAGATAAGATTGCTTTTGAATATTCTTTTTAAAATATTTTGATAGTATAGAACATCAAATATTTGGTATTCCTAAAAACATATACCCATAAAATTTAAATAAGAAACAACTTTTTCAAAAAAAAAAAATTGATTTAAAATTCAGAATTTTTTTTTTAATTTTAAGTTTCATGACTAATATAATATTTTTCACAAGATTTGATATATTCAAATTGGAAATTATTCAAATTACGAGAAAGGGAAATGGGAGAAAAAGTTTAAACTTTGCAAATTATTAAAAATTTTTGTTCTTCTTGAAATGAAAATTTTATAAAAATTTCATTACAAATTAACAGGGAGAAAAAAAAACGCAAAGAAAGAAAAACCATAAAGATAATTTATAATATTTTTCTCAATTTTTTTTTTTTGTTCTATTTAAAATAAGGTACATGGTGTGAAAAGGGTATTAATAAGCGTATTAAGTCGTTTTTATATTTTATTATAGATCATTTCTAAGTAAAATTCACAGTTAAGAAAATGGCGCCCAACTTAGGGCCGATTGAGTAGTTTTAAATCATCGCGTCAAGAAATCATCAAGTTTTTTCCTAAATTTTTGCAGCGTAATATTTAAATCATGTTGCTTTTTGTGAGTGCAAATATGCAAAATTCATTCAATCTTTTTTTTTTAATTTACGAATTAATCGACGTTTAATTTAACTTTATTAAAATAAAAATCTTCTCATCCAGCGACTACGTGATAAAATCCTGCAACCAGTTATTAAAGCATCTTGCAAAGAACTGGAATAATATATTCTTTGTTTCTAACATTAGTAAATACGTAGATAAAAATAGACATCTGAATATTATTTTTGAAATTTTAAATTCTATTGTTTCTCAATTCCACCCTGTACTCTAACATAATCATAGCATAAAATGAACGTGTAAGTAATAAATTTTCTTAAATATTATAATTCTTTCATTTCATATATTTTATTTTAAATATAAAAAATAATATGAAGAACAACGTGTACATACATATATCTAGATATAGATATAATGAAATCGTAATATGTACCTATATGAAAAATCAAGTATAACAAAATGCTTACTTCCTCGTATACACACTTTATATTCGTGATACTGTGATATAGGTATAGACACTTTGGGATGGGAGAGTATTATTAGAATTTTAAAAAGTCTTAACTTAACTCACAGCTTATATGTGTTTATTTAATTATAATTATGATCCTTTATTAACAATTTATTACAGACACCATAATATATTTCAAAAAAAAGAAAAAAACTAAAAAAAAAAGAATCGAAAGAGAAGGGAAATGGATTTGTTATCTCCTTTTAATTTTTTATTTTTGTTGTTCTTTTCTGTACTTTATTTAACACGCTTTAATTTTTAAATCCTTGATGGGAACATATGAAAATAAGAATGAATGTATTAAGTATGTTAGAATAATAAAAATGTTATGGAAAAGTTAATGAAAAGTAAAGAAAATTCTTTTAATGGGTAAAAGTTTTCTTACTCGAAAATAATTTGGTAAAGAAAAACAGAAAACAAAAAATTTATTTTGGTTCATTTTCGGGATATCAAAAAAAATGAAAAAGAAAGAACAGGAAAAAATGGTTTATTTTACAATTATTTGGAGAACACTTTTCCGAACATAGCTATAATATTATTATAATTAATATAAACATTATGTAACACGCATATATTTAACAAAAATAGGAAAAAATTTATAAATTAAAGACTAATTTTATTAAAGAGAATCGAAAATTAAAGAGCAGTTTAAAATTTTTTTAGAAATTCCGAAATTTTAATGATTATTGATGACTATCTAAAGAAAGCCTTTTAGCATTATTTAAAACAATTAAGTAAATTAAGTGTTTTTAAGTCTTACTTTTATTAAATTATTAAATAATTAATATCAATTTATAATCAATCGGTTAACATATTCTCTGATTGTACCAATGTTTCAAAAATAACTTTGCAAAAACAAATTCAAAGCAAAAAAAACAAAGCCATAAATGTGATATACTTACTTATAACACGTAATTGAACTTTAGAGTTTCTTGTTGGACTCTTTTGAAAATCTACGCGACATCTGTACATCCCGCTATCTTCACTCCTTGTATTTCTGATTGTCAGTGCTGCTGGTTTACCAGCTATTAAAAAAAATGCTCTTTTACCAAGAATATCATCGACCCAATGAGAACCATTTTCAAATTTTGATGTTCTTTTATCAAAACTATAAAAAAATTTATATTAAATAAAATTTTAAAAATATCTTTGAAAAAGTTTAGAATTAAATGATTATCACTTTTTATCGACCAGGTTGGGACGATTTGACAGTCACAAGCTTAAAACAGAAGATATAAAGGAGACATTTGTGCCATATATAAAATTGGAGCTGAATAGATATGAGGATAGAAATCAACAACAAATACAAAGTCTCTGTCGTCAAATCGGTGAAGAAATCATGGGTAGCATCAGACATAAAGAGCAAGATCTCAGATAAAACTTGAACTTTAGACAACAAACAAAAGCACGTAGAAAACAGATTATTAACAAAAAATGATGCAACTTGAGAAGCTCACACAAGTTAATATGTAGAATAATTAGGAAAATGGCAGGAAGTGATAAGAAGAAATTCTATAACATAGCCAGAGAAGATCAAGTAACCGCAGAATGAAGCAATACTTCATTACTCCATAGAAAAATTGATATTTACCAACTCCAACAAGAACCACCGCAAATTAAGACCGATAACAGTAAGAATGATAATCTACGCACATCAACATTACAATTGAGCAGATGAAAAGAAAACTTTGCAGAAACCAACACCAAAAATAAAATCTACCCAAAATAATAAATTTGAATACCAAGAACTAAACATTAGTGAAGAGATTTGAATCAAAAGACGGGCACCAATCATTAGAAAAATACTGGAGATAATAAAAAAGCTAAAGCTCGCGATACGCGACAGCTGTACTCAAGAGAAACAGAATCTCTTTCAAACTAATACAAATTATAAAGGCGCTTTATATTAAAGCACTTGAGCAACACTCAAGAGACACAGAATCTTTCTCAAACTAATACAAATTATAAAGACGCTTTATATTAATGCCAAAGCTGTAATGTTACATAATAGTAAGCTCCATCATCAAAGTCAGTATCCTTCCTCAACAGGAGTCAGACACAGACTCCTTCTTTACCCGTTGCTATTCATCATTGTATTAGACAAAAGGTATGAGGAAGATAGACTTACTGCGCAACGGAATCATTTGGCAGAATCCAAATTGAATTTATATTTTTATTAAGGTAAGTTGGATCTTTATTAATTTTAAATTGAATTGAAAAAATAAGATATGAATTCGTATGGACGATTATTAGCAATAATTTAATTTAAATTAAATACAATGAATTTAATTCTTTTAATTGATTAAAGTAAAAAATTCAGGGTTGAAATGAACTGAAATGAGATTATTACAATTGCAAGGGATTCATTAAACTAGAATTTCATGAAAATTATTTAAATGTTTTAAAATTACTACTTACCTATATATTGGTTTTGAATGACCCTCTTTATACCAAATTACTAAAGCTACTCGATCTTCTGGCACCGGTGGTGTTATATTACATGGTAATCTACCTAATGTTCCTTGTACAGCTTCCGATATAATAAGAGGTCCTGAAAAGAAGAAAAAGAAAAACTTTTGTTAGCACAATATTTATAAACTTTGCGGCTTTATAAAGTTCTAGTTATATGTGTTAGAAATTTATCAATGCAAATATAAATAATATTAAAAGATTAGCTCTTTTTGATTAGCTCTTTCAATTATATTATAATTAGAATTATGAGCAGCTTGGTACAACTTCTTGCATATAAAATGTGTTTCTCTTCCCCTACTCTTCTGTCTTTCAATTTCAAAAAGTAAGCAAAAAATTCATTTGCAAAAATTCTTTAAACCCCTTGCCTACTTTATAAATTCTGTTTATTTTTGTCTCACTTAAAACTGGTTATTTATTTTAGAAATTTACTCAATAATTGTTGTCTTTCTTATTTAAATTTATTTATTTAATTATATTCGTTATTTATATACAAATTAAATTTTTGTACATGTATAAATCATTTTCATAATTTATTAAGGATTATTTGATAATTTTTCCCTTTCATTTCTTTCTTTTTCCCCTCGAATTGTGTCTAATTTTCTACTCTTAAGGAAATTAATAATTTTTCTTATTTTTTGGATTCTACTTATACAAACAACAGTTTAAAGTGTTTTCGTGAGAAATTTGATACAGATAAGATTGTACAAGGCTGAATTAAGTTATTTACTTAATAAAAATAAGTGATTGTTTTTACTAAGAGAAAATCACAAATAAAATTATGATATAGAAATTTAGCTTTACATTCTACATTACATACTCAAATTTAAATAATTATATATTGCAGGATGTAAGAACGGTACATATACAAACATTTTGAGTTCTTAGTAATTGCATTTGACCGATTTATTGAATTTAAATTCAACATTTTGTTGTTAATTCAGCTGTGTTCATGATTTGTTGTATTGTACTTAGATCCAACCAGTTTATCTTAGGCGCGTATGAACGCACGAACAAGCCCCACATTGTTATATTATCTGTATAGCATTTCCTATAGTGAACCAATATACCAGAATAGCAGAGTTTCCTAATACAATATCATTTATTTCAACTTTATTCCTTATTTACAGATATTAATCATAAAACTTTTTTTAACCTTTAATTATTTGAACTTATAATTTATTAATTTTTCTTTATACTACCATTAAAATCCTTGTTCTTCATTTTTCGTGTAATTTGAAAAATTTTATACTACAATAATATTAAATATAAGGGTGTTGTCGGAAAATATTATTATTAAAAGCTAAATATTTAAAATTACAAATTGAATCAGTGAAGTGGTATTAATATTTTATGTAAATAATATTGGTATAAATTAAAATAAAAGAGAAAAAAAGGAGGGGATTAAAAATAAAATAAAAAAAATAATAATTAGTTTTCCTTAATTCTCTTTCTTTTTCTCCTTTAAATATGGTTATTCATGCGAAATAAATTAAGAATTAAACAATAATAATAAAATACACAAAAAAAAGAAAAAAATATGAAACTCATGACCTAGCTAATTGGTTAAATTTCTATTATCATATCGCATTTTCCTCTTTATAATTTTCAATAATTATAATAATTATTATTAAACTACAGTTAATAATTAAATTAATAATTACATATTAGAATATTTCAAGGGAAAATTAAAAGTAAAACAAATCTAATTAAATTTAAATAAGATGTGATAGTCCTGTAATCTTTTTAAAATGAAGCTCCATACTTAATTTATGCACGCATTAAAAAAAAGTATATTTGAACTTACACTTAATATTTTTAAACTATTGTTATTCCTAAATGCTTAAGTACTACTATATAATGGTGGACAATATTTTCTGTACCTTCTGAGCAATTATTGCAGAATGTCTCTTTACTGTATGAGTACAATTATTCAGCAGACTCCGGTCTTGTGTGGGTCAAGCTTTATTGGCTTTATAAGTTTTTCAGCCGAATTTTCCTAGCCTAGGTAACCCCAACTGCTAGCTATTTTTTCGTGGTGACATTAATGAAAACATTTAAAAAAAATGCATGATGAAATTCGGAATATTTTAGTTTAACTGACATTTTATTTAAACTGATCACTCTACAGCATAGTACAGTAAATATTATATGTTGATAAACAATATTTAATAATAACAAGGAGCAAAAATTTTAGTACGTTAATTTTTTATTATTAATTTTGTTATTAGTTTAGTTTGTCTTCAAAAAAATAATAATGGATGCCCTTTTTTCTTCTTCCACTCCTTCCCTTCTTAATGAAATTAATCAAATGGAAAATTTTTATGCTGCGTCTTCAAAAAAAGGTTAAATTTATTCAATACAAACAAAATAAAAGAAGAAAAAAAATAAAAGGATATAAATAAAACTTATTTATTGATAGCATTGTATTTTTGATATGAGCAATGCAATTTTTGACGTATTTACAAACAGAAGTGATAAGTCACTTAGATATCCTCGGGATATAGAAATAAAAAAGATAAGTAGCTGAAAAACAAATAAATGTTAACAGAGGATACTAAACTTTATTATCAATACAAGTTTTTTTATAACGATTGGTTAAGTACATAGTACTTTTAGCAAATTACTTTAATCATAATTTGTTATTATAATAAAAAAAATAGAAGAAGGCGATTTCATTTAATAAAATTGATAGAATTTTGGTATCAAGTATAAAATATGAAATTTTGATGTACCCATACGAGTAATAATAAAATTATCTAATAACGCAAAATTACTTTTGTTACAGAGTACTGGAGCCGTAGTATTGTAGATTGTAGATTTGTACAACCGGGGTAATATTGTACCACGACCACTTATAAGAATCTATTGTGTTCTCCCTCTGAGTGCAGAATATGTCCCTATAGCATCTGCTCAAGATCTATTAAGAACTGCAAAACTCAATTTTTTTTTAACTATTGCAATATAAGGGATTCCTTGTTTTTCTAAAATCAACTTAAATTAAATTTTTAGTTTAATAATGATTAAACAAATAAGTATCTGAAGAGTAATTAGCTTTAAAATATATCTACCAATATATAAAAATAAAGGACAGCGTCGAAAATAAGGAAAGCGTATAAAGTAAAAGTAATGTGCATTGGCTATATTTTTAAACGAATAAATTCAAAAATTTTCCTTAAAGTTGAATCGAAAAATGAACCGAACCTATACTTTTCTCTCGTAAGGGTACCTTTTTATGTAACTACTCAAGAATACTCTATATAATACTATTGTACACTCCAGTTTACTTAAAAAAAATCATAAATTAATAGAAAATGTAAGAATATTTTTCTTCTTTAATATTATGTCGTCCTTTAAAAACTGTGAAAGGTCATAAAATTATGTGAGCATATACAATAAAGTCCTAGAATGAATTAGAAATGATTTCTATCATATTATTTTGTACTATTATTAGGTTACCTATACATTCACAACAGTTGTGATATCCTTATTTATATGCACACATACTTGCTTATACAATGGTATAGTTATCAGTTTATGGAATGTAAGGTCATATAAACAAGTAATGGGATGTAGAACGAAAAACAAGTAGAAGAATAAAAGAGAAAAACTTATTTGATATCCATAGTATGAACAAGTTCTATACTCAAATATTAAATACCAAAAATATAAAAAAAAGGATGTATAATAAGAATTTTCTGTAACCAGCTGATGCAGCAAAATAAAAATGGTTGGTTTTTCCTCATTCCTTATTTGTTATTATTGTAAATATTCCATTTCGGTTTTATATCAGTTTTCAAAACGTTTCTTTACATTCATTCTTAATTTAACTTCTTGATATGTTTGCTGATCTAGGTGATATTAATTAAATATGACATGGAAAAAGTTATACATTTTGTTGATAATTACATTTCTCTTTCGTATTAAATTTTCTTTTACATATAAAATTTATGAGGGATTAAAACTGGAACCATACATGAAGCACACACATAGATGAAATATAATTTCTGTTATGAAAATTATATTATTCTTGAAAAACAAAGTTACAATAATTTATAAGAGAAGTTTTAGTATAATTTAATTTTAATTTATATGGGAAAATATAAACTTCAGTAATGGTCGTTTTACTTTGTCGTTGAAATAAAGTCTTGAATTTTGTGTTAGGCTTAACAATTAACATGTCACAGCGAATGCTTATAATTGTTTTTAATATTCACTCTGTAAAGTACCACCACTCTTAAAAATAAATTTTGATATAAGCTATGTTATCAATCCACTCTAAAAGTGTGGGCAGCCAAGTTGGGTTTTATGAATTGTAAAATGATTATTTTAATATCTCTAGAAATTTTTAATTGATAGAGAAAAATGGGGCTTTCTTACCAAAACAAAGAACAAGTAGCAATGCTCCTTTCATGTTGTAAACGCCATATTTCGAATGATCAAGAAACGCGATTTTTCGGTTGATTAACATGCATACAGGAGATACAGGTCTATGGAGTAGAGGATGTTATTACCCTCTATAGATTGTGACTTCGGAAACCCATCGGGCGATAATTCAGCTGTAACCCAAGAATACCATCGGAAGTTTTCGTGACGTGATAACATGTAAGAAAAGATAAGAAAAGTTACGAATGCTTTGTTTGCAAGAGTGTCGTGGGAAAGCAGTGATGGTCGCATCATTACCCGCGAAAATCATAATTTGTATAGTCGCGGAAATAAATTATGCGGCTAACACGATACCATCGGGGATGTTACATCGTTCTGGAACCTTTTAGCGAACTGAGACCAAATATATTTTATGGAGAACTATGGTAAATAACCAAAAAGGTTGAAGCTTTACAGGCCAATTGGTTTGATATAATTATAGGGTTGGGCGTGACAATTCTTAATTATAAATTCAAATAAGAGACATTTTTTGATTTTTCCATTATTAAATATCTTTTAACTTTAGTTAAAATATACAAAGAAATTCCATTATGAAAATCAAATTTTTAATTCTTTTCAAACTAATTTTTTATGTAAACATATAATTTTAGATTTGTACAGCCGGGGTAATATAATCGGTCAATTATAGGACTGTCAATTAGGGATGCGCAGGTAGTATGGGATTGTGGGCAGGACCGGCCCAGGACCTGCATTCTAATTAGAAAAAATATTAACTTTATTTTACTTTCGGAATACATGACAAGGGACCTCACACCTATCAGGGCCCACATTAATGTTGGGGGCACGGACTTGGAGATAGTGCTCGCATCAGCGTACTTTCCGGGGGATGGAGCATCCCCTCCGCCACCAGAGGTACGGAGGCTTGTGGAGCAGTGCAATAGGAAGAGGTGGCCACTCATCATGGGCTGTGATGCAAATGCGCATCACGTTGCACGGGGGAAGCAGCGACAGCAATACTAGAGGTGAGTCCTTATTAGAATTTGTAGTTAAAGAAAACCTAGAAATATTTAATGTAGGGAATGCCCCAACTTTTGTGACTAGGGTTAGGAGAGGAGGTACTGGATATCACATTCGACAGTCCGAATGTGGGGTTTCTGGTACGCGACTGGAAGGTATCGGGGGAGGTTTCTATGTCAGATCATAGAATCATCCCGTTTTGTCTGGGTGGGTTGATGGAGGAGAAATCTTCCTTCAGAAATCCGAGGCGGACAAACTGGGAGGGATACAGAAAGGACCTGGAGGCAAAACTGTCGGGCGCCTCGGTTAGAACTGTGGCAAGGCATCCCCTGGTGTGCTTGGAAAGGGCTGTGGAGGAGCTCGGAGGATTATGGTCGATGCTTTTTAGTCGAACTGCCCCATTAGCGTGCCAAGGGATTTCACAGATGCACCTTGGTGGACCCCGCGATTAGAAAGCCTGAGAGCTGGGGTTCGCAGGCTTTTCAGTAAAGCTAAGCGAGAGGATACTTGGGAAGAGTACAAGTTCATGACAGCCTACAGCAAGGAGATCCGCAGGGCTAAGCGCAGAAGCTTTAGATCATTCTGCGGGAGCTTAGCGGAGACGTCGGCGGCTGCGTGGCTCCACAGGGCTCTGGCTAGAGACAGGGTGCCAGTGACTGCTTCTTTAAGGAGGCCGGATGGTGGCTACACGGAGAACGAGGAGCAAAGGGCTCTTCTCCTGAAGGCGCATTTCCCAGAATGTGGGAATGTGGGAATGCAGAATACCACGTCCTGAGGATTGGCGGAAAGCTGCGTGCATAATTACGGGGGAAAGGATAAGGTGGCCTGTTGGCACTTTGCAGCCCTTCAAGGCGTCGGGAGTGGGTGGGATTTCACCAGCACTTCTGCAACGCTGGCTGGAGCCAATTATGCCTTTCTTAATAAGAATATTCAGGAGGAGCTTGGCTCTCGGATATATTCCTGAGTCCTGGCGGGTGGCGAGGGTTGTCTTTATTCCCAAAGTGGGAAGAAGGGACATGGTGCCAAAGTCCTTCAGACCGGTTAGCCTCACTTCGTTCTTATTGAACACCATGGAGAAAATAATTGATAACCATGTCCGGGTGGGGGTGCTGACGAGGAGGCCGCTGAGCGATTGCCAGCATGCGTATCGGGCGGGGAGGTCAACAGAGACTGCTCTGTTTCGCCTTGCCAGTACCCTAGAAAGCACAATAGAACAAGGAGAGGTGGCGCTATGCGCGTTTCTGGACATCGAGGGGGGCCTTCGATAACACTTCTCATGAGGCGATTGCGGACGCCCTGAGACGTAGAGACGTTGATGATGGCACCTCTCTATGGATGTCCAATATGTTGGCTACGAGGGTAGCAGAGACTGCTGTGGGGCAGAGCACCCTAAGAATGCGCGTGACCAGAGGATATCCACAGGGTGGGGTTCTGTCCCCGCTAATGTGGAGTTTGGAGGTGGATGAACTCCTTGATGAGCTGCTTCGTCAGGGAATCGGTGTCCAGACTTATGCCGATGATATAGTCATCATCGCTAGAAGTAAGTTTGAGGGAACTCTGTGATATAGTCCAAAGGGATTACGGGTGGCCCTGACTTGGTGCGACACAGTGGGCCTCAGGCTTAACCTTGACAAGACGGCCCTAGTGCCTTTCACTAGAAGAAGAAAGCTGGAGCATCTGCGCACAATATACGTATGCGGAGCGGCTGTAGAGAGGAAATCGGAGGTCAAATACTTAGGAGTGGTGTTTGATTCCAAGCTTCTTTGGCGAAGTCACGAGGAAGCTGTGTGTACACGGGCAACCCGGGCACTTATGGTTTGCTGGGCCATCTCGGGCAGGTCGTGGGGCTGCTCCCCGTCTGTCATGTGGTGGATGTATACCACGATGGTCGTGTTGTTCCTTACTTATGGAGCAGTGGCATGGGCAAGAAGGGTTGCTCTTGGTACGGCTAGAAGGAACCTGGAACGATTGCAGAGACTCGCATGCGTCTGCATCACGGGGGCTATGAGAACTTGTCCAACGGCGGAAATGGAGGTGATTTTGGGACTAACCCCCTTGCAGCTTGTTGAGGAGATGGCAGCGAAGGCTGCCATTTTCAGGTTGGGGAGAAATGGAGCCGGAATAATCGGTATGAGAGATTGGGGTCGTCTTGTCGGGGAGGTTCGGCTCCTATCGTTGCTGAGTAACAGAAGGGACTGGGAGCGTGACTTTTCGGGCCTCCCAGTTGGAACACACGTTATTGGATGGTACACAGATGGGTCAAAGACCAGTATTGGGACGGATGCGGGGGTATTTGGGCCAAGGACCAAATTCTCCGAACCTATGGTAACTTTTCCGAGTGTGTTTCGGGCTGAGCTGCACGCCATTGAAATGTGCGTGCGGTTCAGCCTAGAAAGGGGGTATCTGGAAAAGGAAATAATGATTATGTCGGATAGCGGGGCTGCAATCGGAGCGCTGAACTCGTTTTCAGTATCCTCCGCGGCAGTATGGGGCTGTCTTGAGAAGCTCAATGAGTTAGGCAGATGCAGCCGGGTCACACTGTGTTGGGTACCGGGCCATGTGGGCGCCGAAGGAAATTAGGCCGCTGATGCGCTTGCGAGGAAGGGGGCAAGCACACCTTTTCTTAGGCCGGAGCCCTTCTGTGGGATCGGACGACATACTATTCGTTGGGAATTAAGGAAGGAATCAGAAAGAAGGCGGTCGGAGCGCTGGAGAAGTCTGCCGGAGCTGCCGCAAGCCAAAGAGCTCCTGGGAGGTTATGACCAGAAGCGATTTAAGAAAATTATAGGGATGGGCAAGAACCAGGTGAGAGTCCTCACCGGCATTTTGACGGGTCACTGCAGGCTTAGGGGACACCCTAGTCGGCTGGGCCTGGAAAATGAGGATGCTTGCAGATTCTGTGGGGAGTATGCAGAGACCTCTTGCTCGTTGGAGGGGGGAGGTGCTGGGAGGTGGTGCTCACTAGTTGCTTGAGTTCATCAGGAGGGTGGGTCTCGAGTGTGTATTGTAGGGCAGGCCCCACACTCGGGTGGGGGCGCACAATTGATCCTTATACGTGGTCGCGGTGCATTGTTGACCCCGTTGCACAAATCTACAAATCTACAATCTAGTATCGATCAAATAATCAATGACTATCAAAATAAAATGATAGAAAATTAACATTTTCGATATTAAAATACCAAATTCCATATGTTCCAATCAATTTTTTCAAATAACAAAATATTTTAACGATTGCAATAGACAAACGCTTTATTTTATCCTTCAAAAAATTTTGTTATTTTTATTTTTACTATAAGAAGTTGTTGTTGTTGCTTTTACTGGTAGAAGTTGGTTTGGTTATCCTTTTTTTGTTGAAACAAATTTAAAATGTATTTTTAGTTCTCAAAACTATGCTTTTATTACCTCATATCCGTAAAACTGAAACAGAAAACTAGAATTATTTTCCCTTTTTCTTTCTGATTTTATAACTTCTTCTTCTCTTTTCGTTCTTTATATTAGCTTCACGAAGAATATCCGACTGATGTTTTTCTTTTTTTCGTTTTACTTTTTGTGACTTCTTGTAACTTTGTTATGCTAAATTCTAAGCCAAATAGAATTGTAATAAAAGAAAAAATAAAGTATAACAAAAAAAAAAGCAGCAACATTTTTTTGACATAATATCTTCTCGCATGTCCTTGCCGTTATAAGAGGGAAAGTGTTGATGTTTTTTTCTTTCTACTTTTTTATTTTATTTTTTTATTTATTTTTATTTTCTTGTTACGTCAAGAACTATTAATACCGATTAGGGTGTTTATGATATCCTTGATATCCTATTTCTTCCTTCTGTATCATTTTTTGTTTTTGTTGTTGTTGCCTTTTTTTATGCTGCTATCAATGTGCTGTTCATTTCTTTGTTATAAATTGCTTTTTTTCCCCATTGGTGATACTTTGTTATATTGTTAAAACGTTATTATTATATCGTTATTTTTATTAGTATTAGTAAAAATTTTTAGATACATACATATTGCATTATACTTCTTTGAATACGATAACAAAATAAAAAAAAAAAAAAAAGAAAACAAGTGGGAAAAAGAAGGCTTAGGCATTAAATATAATTTTTATGTATTTTAAGTTACAAGTCTAATCACAGGACAAAAAAAATTTCTACTTTTTGCTTTTTTATAATTCTTACTATAGTTTCTATAGTAAGAATATTTTTCGTTCAAAAAGTGGGTACGAGTATAACAACACAGAAGAAAATCTAGTTTGATATTACGAATAGTGTTACAATATAACAGATTTTCTATAAAAGTTAGTTGTTATAAAAAATAAATTTATAAAAAGAAATTTTTCAAATAAATATGAAAGCGTTTTAACTTCTATTTAAAAAACAAAAATGGTATGGGATTAAAATAGATGTTAGGATGCCATTTTTTGTATAGACCTAAGGGCAGAACTTTGATAATTAAGTATTTTAAATGTAAATATAGTAAGAAATAGGAGGTATCGTTGATCGCCTATAACTTTGGATTCGTGTTGTTACTGGCTACTTCATCGGGCATTATCTGGTGAAATATCACCTGCACAAAACTGAGTTAACAGAATTCCTTCTTGTGAAGATTCTGCCGGGATGGTGATGAGACGGCCAAACATATACCATGTGATTGTTTTGCTCTAGTCGTCTGAAAACTGGATTGTTTGGATGGAGTTTTCTCAGTGTTAAGGAACTGGTATCTAACTCCTTTAGAGATATCTCTTGAGTTATTCTGACCTTAATTTGAAGTACATAATAATATTTAGTTTTGTCGGACATTTTAATCAACTTGTCGTATCATTATTTATTTTATGTATGATCCATCTGAGTTTTTCTAATATTTTCATCTCGTTCATTAAATTGAACATTTTTGAATAGAAAATTAAAAAAAAATTAGTTTTAGAAATTAAATTAATTGGAACGATGCGAGTTAATTCTTAATTACTTTAAATTTAGTTTAATATCCGTACTAATTTTTTAACTGAATACAAAGAGATTAATGTCATATTAATGATTAATTAATGTCCTGTTATAAGATATTTTCAATATAATTTTCTTTTATATTATACTATAAAAACGCTTTTTTATCATCCTATTTTATTATAACTAACACTTAAATTAAAACCCAAAAGAAAAAAAAAAAACAATTTTTTTTGACGGAAACTTAAATTAGAGGACCGGAACTTATTGTCTTTATATTATAGGTTCCAAGTGAATGTTAGTGAGAGATATATACATATTAAATCTGTGACATGTACACACTCTTATATATATGCATTAAAACGACGTGTTTTGTACGGAAATACAAAAATCGCTCATGTTCTTTAGTGAAACGTGCCTTATAAGATTAGTTTTTTGTTATTGTTTTCTTTCCTAATCTTATATTTTTTCTGTCTTTCCTTTTTTTTTGTTTCAATATAATAACATTAAGTTTAAATGTATTTATAGTGGAATATTTAAAGCTAAATTAGATTTAAAGTGTTGATTTCTTAAAAATGACGCAATTGACTGGAAATTCAAAAGGAAAACGAGAAAAAATCGAGTTGACCTTGTCAACTCTATGATACTGGTATGGATTTGTTATCCTATGAAATCAGCGTATAAATACGAGTATGTCATAGCTGACCATGGGCAGACTATAACCTTTAGTGGCCGAATTACCATATTAATTTATGCAAAATTTCACTACTATTGAAGTTGTATGGCAGCTACCAGAAAGAGTCAAGCATTTTCAACGACCTTCATCAAACATATTAGCCCCACTAATATATTCGTTTGCGTGAAATTTCAATATCACAGCTTTTATAGTTTCTAAGATATAGTCAAATAAATTTGGAAGTTGTATGGCAGCTACCCGAACATATCGAATTTAAATAGGGTTCTGACATTTACTATAGTAAATCATTTGTGGAAATTTGGTAAACTTAGCTCAATTAGTTTTTTAGTTATCGTTGGGACGAACGGTTTAACGATTACTTCTTAGCGTAACAAACTGTAAGGCAAATTTAGTATACCCTTCGAACATAAGTTCGTACGGGTATCAAAAATAATGATCGCAAGTTTTTTTATTAGCAAAAGCTGAACTTTTTTTTGTTTTGAGTGACTTGAACCTCAATTTATTTTTACAGTTTTTTTTTTTGCCGTTCTTAATTTTGTCCTTTATCGGAATTCTATTATAATATTTCGTATTGTTTTACTGAGAATTTTTAGGCAATTTAACATTAAAATATGGTGTATCTAACATAATTTTATTGAATTAAGCTTACTTAACGTAGTTATAATACTTAGTGACCCAGAAGAAAAAAGGTAGTTAGTAAATTACGATTAGTTTAAAAGTTCTAAATGTTTATTGAGAATTTTTTCTCGAATTAACTTTCGTGCTAAATGTGTTAACGGAAACAATAAATACGTAGCTAAAAAATTTTTAATAAAAAATCTCAAAAAATATAGGTTAAATTTAAGATGTTAAGCCAGTGAGCCTTCAATTAGTTGATCAGACCACATCGCTAAAGATCGACTATGGTAACCATTATTATAGATATGAATAGTTTAATTGTTCCAGCGGACGGCAATTAACTGCCGTGCAAAACAGCTATGTGGTCTTCTTGAAGGATCTTCGTGTAGTAAATTAACAAAACTACACAAAGTGAGTGCCTTTATTACTGTATTATTTCTTTTGTTCTTCCGCAAGAATTTTCAAACCAAAGTATTTGATAAGTTGTCTTATACTATATACAAAAAGAATTGTTGACACTTCTTTTTTTAATCTGGTACTTTAAGATAGTAGACCAGTTCGCATAAATACGTAAGTAGCTATTATTACTAAAAATACTGAAGAAAATCGTGAATTTCTAAAATACCATTTCAAGGACATTAAAAATTAATTATCAATTTAAAACAATTAAATTAATTTCAAAATTCATCACATTTTAAATTTCGTTATTCCAAAATAATAAAATATATAAAAACATTCACATCACAAAATTTTTATCCCTTTATACACATATATTCATATATATACTCACTCCTATGTAGTACAATTTTTATAAATTTGCCTACCAACGTATACATAGCATAAGTGCACTAGCACAAGAGTGTTAAAATTGTCACTCTAATGAAATAAAATATAAAGTTAATGTGAAATATTTTTGAATTTCACATTTTCGGTAATAATATTTGAAAAATAATCCTTATAAATTTTTATACTTTATTTAAATTTTCTCGTAATATTATCTTCATATATATAATATATTCAAAAATTAAACCAATAACAGTAAAATGTCAAAGTGAATATTCAGTAGCGAAGAGAAAAATGATAATTTTTACAACCTTGAATTCTTAAAAAAAAACATGTACGTGAAGTGTTTGAAAAATTTTTGAAAAATTACAAGTAACCAAAAAAGTACACAAAGTTTAACAACACATTGGTAAAAATCTTAAATTAAAAATTTGGCAATTTATTCCACGATTTCAATTGTGTTGAAATTTTTGTTTCAATTTTTGTTTTTGTTTCAAAGCGAAAAATCTTTTCTAGAATCATCAATTCTTCTTCAACCAACCTATGTACTTGTTTAAAAAAAGAATAAAATTTCTATCAAATAATTTTTGAATTTTATTAAGAAAATAATTTAAGTACCTAACCGTTTTTTTTTCCTTAATACCAATTTTACTCACAAAAAAAAAGTATTTTCAATTAAATTCAATAATTTAAAAATTTTTTTTCTTTCGATTTTTTCCTCCTTTTCTCCCAGTAACAATTTCAAAATTATGTAAAAAAAAAATATTGAAGAAAAAAATTGGGAAAAAAATTTCATAATATTTTGCAATAATCGTATATTAAAATATTTTCAATTTTTGGAAAATAAAAATATAAAAAAAAAATTTTCTCTTCTTACCAAGTTTTAGATAAAGTTAAGATATTTATAGGAAATTTTAAGACTGTTTGGGATGTTATTAAAATTAAATGAAATTTTGAAATAAAGTTTGTTCATGGCGAATACAATGTGAAATTCAAATGAAGTGCGTTTCTATAACACGAAATTCGGATGAAGTGAATTCTATAGCACGAAATTCGATTAAAGTGATAGAAAAATTCGAATTGATTATTATAATCATGACATCTGTCACTGTCAATTGCACTATTCCATTTAACTGTCACTATAAACTGTCCGTTTGTTCATCTGTTCCAGTAAAAAATTAAAAGCAAGCAATCTAAGTTTAGGTTTTAAGGAAAAAAGTTCTTTCTCATGCTCTTTCGATGGGATTCCACCTTGCCGTGGTGAAGGAGCTTAAGTAGGGTCAATGATCTTGAGAGCGATGTCGGCGGGTACTACAATTCTGTGGTATCTGGAAGGTGCAACCATGCCGATAAGGTCGAAAGTGAGACCAGAAAAACCAAGAGAATCTCACGGGCTTGAAGTAACGGCGCAAGCCAATCTTCAGCAAGTCCCATGGGCATGAAGTAACAGCGTAAGCTAATCTTCAACAAGTCCCACCCCCCCCCCAATCCAATGGTGTTATACGACCCGTGCCTAGTGGACTAGTTGGTAGCCGGGGGGTATACTGGCTACCGCGAACGGAGTCTCTCTGATACCGGGTCGCCTCAGAGAGTAACGATGACCTTATCCTGGTAAGTCGGCTCTGGCAGGATGGACTGTTTTTCCGGACACACTCGTGGGATCAAAATGGAAGATTCGATTAAAAAAATTTTAAAAAAACAAGAGCCAATTGGCACCTCGTCAGAAGACGAGATACTAGCTTCCAGTCAGGAAGCAGGTGTATCGATTGGTGGTGATGAAACCAGTAAGGTAGCAAAACCACCAAAACAATCTACACAAAAAGCTAAAGGAACCAGCCATAGTTCCAAAAGCAGAAAATCAAAAGGACCCGCCTTCGTACTCAAGAAGAGATATTCGAAGGCCATCTTCATTTTAGGCAAGATTGCCCAGAATGAAGCAGAAGGTAAAACTTCTGAAAAAGACGCGGAGGACAAAGTCAAATACCAGAAGGTAATTGACGAGTACAATGCGTATAAGAGCACGAAGCCTCAGGAGACCACAAAAAGAGTAAGGTCTCAAGATGAAGACAGAAATGCTCAAGAGAGCAAAAGGTCGAAGGTCGTCAAGCCAGGGACAACCAGACCTTCAACATCAAGTGGAAATCATGCACAGGGGAGAACAATGAGCGAGGTGGTCCGTGATCATCTCCAGTTTGGGGTGGTGGACAGAAAGTCTACCAACCTGAAGTTGTCCTCCGAATTATGGTGCAAGGTCGAAGCAAAATTATCGGAGATGGTAGTTGAACATCTCCTAACGACCGATGGCAACGAAGTCCTGAGCTTCGATTCATCTGAGGTAGTCAGGGGCTACAGGGTGATCAAATGCGAGGACCGGCTTTCCGGGGATTTTCTTAGTTCGTGTGTTGCTAAGATTAGCGATACGTGGGATGGGTCCAAGATTGAGCTCATCCCAGCTAAGGAAATTCCTAGGAGACCCCGGGCTCGTATTTGGATCCCTAAGATGAATATTGCGGGGGACAAGTTGCTAAAGGTCCTAAAGATTGCCAATCCTGAGGTGCCGATGGATGATTGGCAAATTATCAAGAAGGAGGAACCTCAGAAAAACAGTGAGTCCTTCCTACTTCTCATTAATGAGGAGAGTCTACAGCCGTTGGACAGGAGGGACAACAGACTGCGGTTTGGCATACGGCATGCCAAGCTCAAAATATTTCGAAATGCGGACCCAGAAGGGGACGCCATAGAAGAAGCGAGCCAGCTCCTTGAACAGATGGAGGTGGCTGATAAGAGCAAGAGCGATGAGGGTAATCCAGGTTAATCTCAAGCATTCGAGATTAGCCTCGGATAACCTATTGATCTTCCTAGAAGAGGAAGACATCGACATCGCTCTAATTCAGGAGCCTTGGGTGAACGGTAACAGGATAAAGGGACTGGGCACCCAGAAATACAACCTATTCTACAGGATTGTAGATCCAGCTGAAGGTAAGATCAGAACTTGTGTCTTAACTAAAAAACATATAAAAGCCTTTCTTTGCTCTAATTTCAGTACCGCAGACATGACGGTGGTGAGGATTGAAGGAAACGGCGGGAACCTATTAATGAGCTCAGTCTACATGGCTCATGATAGGCCTGCTCCACCTCCGGAAGTTCAAAACCTAGCAGAGGTTGGCGCAGCCGAAGGAGCAAGTCTGCTTATGGGTTGCGACGCCAATGCCAGACATACCCTCTGGGGCAGCACAGAGATCAACGAACGAGGTGAGTCTTTATTTAATTTTGTCTTAGATAGTAATCTAGAGATAGCAAATAGAGGCAACACCCCTACCTTCACTTTTCCTAGCACAGACAGGTTTGCTGGCTGGGAAGATGTGATAGATATAACACTCAAAACTAACAACTGTATAATCGAGGACTGGAGGGTATCTAGCAAAAGGTCGTATTCTGACCATGCCTGGATAGTCTTCACGGTGGGATTCGAAGTTGGGAATCCCAAACCTTTTAGGAACCCTAAAAGAACAGATTGGGTTAAATTCAGAGCCATCGTGCGGGCCAAGCTCATGGTCATGCCCGATATTAACAACTATATTAAGGAAGTCGAAGAACTTGATGCGCAAATCAGTAGATTTGAGAAAGTCATGGGCGTGGCTTTCAGAGCATCCTGTCCTTTGAAATATCCAAAAAAAAAAGTATCCCCCGTGGTGGAACGAAGATTTGAGTAATCTCCGGAAGATTACCAGGGATGTCTTCAATATCTGCTACAAGAATGGGTTCTGGCAACCTTATAAGGAGTGCCTGAGAGAGTATAAAAGGGCTATCCGTTCCGCAAAAAGCCAGGGTTGGAGGGATTTTTGCGGAACTGTAGAATGTACCAGGGATTCTGCCAGATTGAGCAGAGTGCTTTCCAAGGACCATACCAGTCCTTCTTTTCTGAAGGATGAGGGTGGGACATGGACAAAAACGTCTATGGAAACTCTCAATTTACTAGTGGACACGCATTTCCCGGGTAATACCGGGTCGGCTCGGGAGGCTATCCAGTTGGATTCCCTTCCGGGGCGGCCTGTGTCGAGTGAAATGGTTGAAGCTATTGTAAAGGTGGAGAAGGTTAGCTGGGCGATAGATAACTTCTCTCCATACAAAACGGCGGGGATAGATGAGATATTTCCAGCTATGTTGCAGGAGACGAAGGAACTAATAGTTCCGTGGCTTCTAAAAGTTTTTAGAAGTTGTCTTATCCTTGGATACGTGCCCAAGTCGTGGAGACGTGTAAAAGTTGTTTTCATTCCCAAACCGGGAAGAAGGGGCCATGAGGGCGCCAAAGATTTTCGACCAATTAGTTTGACTTCCTTCGTTCTAAAAGCGCTGGAGCGCGTTCTGGAGCTAGGGCTCAGGAACAGAATGAAGGAAGTTCGACTTTCGCCTTCCCAGCATGCATATTGCGGGGGAAGGTCCACAGACACCGCACTACACGAGGTAGTGAGGACTATCGAACAATCTATCCATTATAAGCAATACACGTTGGCGGCCTTTCTAGACGTGGAAGGGGCTTTCAACAATATTGGTTCGTGGGCCATAGAAAATTCTCTGACTCAGTTGGGGTTGGAAGATGCTTTGGTACGCTGGATATTATCCATGCTGCGGACCAGGATCCTGTATTCGGATCTTGGTGATAGTAGTGTCGCAAGGTACATTAGTAGGGGAACGCCCCAAGGTGGGGTGATTTCGCCACTTTTGTGGCTTGTTGTTATGAACGAGGTTCTACTGCAACTTGAAGAAAGGCGAGTGAAGGCAGTGGCATACGCTGACGACCTAGTAATCCTGGTTTCCGGCTTTGACCTTCCAACAATCAGTGGGGTTTTGGAAGGATCTCTAAATGTGGTGAGCTCTTGGGCTAAAAGATGTGGCCTTGGAGTGAACCCAGCCAAGACGGAACTTGTACTTTTTACGACTAAGACAAAAATCCCGAGCTTTGGACTGCCCCGATTGGGTGGTTTGCGGCTCAGTTTGAGTCCGGCAGTTAAGTATTTGGGAGTCATACTCGACTCTAAACTTAACTGGAAGCTTAACGTGCAAGAGAGGGTGAACAGGGCCTGTACGGCACTTTACACCTGCAAAAAGATGGTCGGCAGGAGGTGGGGGCTGAAACCTAGAATGGTTTTATGGTTATACACGGCCATTGTACGACCTATATTAACTTACGGTTCACTCGTGTGGTGGCCGGCGTTGGGGAAAGCTTACAACTGTACCAAGATCGGTAGGGTACAGAGGGCTGCATGCATAAGCATTACGGGGGCATTGAGATCGACGCCCACGGACGCTATGGATGTACTCCTCCATTTGCTTCCACCAGACATCCATATTAAGAATCTGGCCGCGGCAAGCGCCGTTAGACTCAGAGAAGCTGAGTGCTGGCACGAAAGGCCGTATGGCCACGGCAATGTCCTTCAGTCACTACCGGACGGAGTGGTTGCGGATGCTACAGACTATTGCATCCCTAGACTTGAGCTTGACAAGAAGTTTCGGGTTGAGCTTCCGTCTCGCGGGCAGTGGAAAAGAAATCTTCCACTGCAAGGCTTTGATGTTGCTCTCTTCACTGACGGTTCCAAGGATAGGAATGGGGTCGGTGCTGGAGTATTTTCGGAGACTCAGAACATATCGGAGTCATATCGCCTTCCCAACGGGTCAAGCGTGTTCCAGGCGGAAGTATTCGCCATATGGAAGGCATGCGAAATCCTGGGAAGGGATTTGGTTGTGGCCCGGGAGGTCGCAATTGTGACGGATAGTCAGGCTGCGATTCTGGCTCTAAATTCGCCAAAGATATTCTCAAAGTTGGTAGGGCTTTGCTACGATGAGCTGACGAGATTGTGCAGTCATCATAGTATCACCTTACTCTGGGTTCCGGGACATAGGAACATACCAGGAAACGAGCGGGCTGACGAGCTGGCCAGATGTGGGTCGGCATTGGACGGCTCCAGGGCCGAGCGAGTTCTTGTCCCTATAAACACCATCAAAACTGATATATACCGCTTCCAAGTGGCATGTGCGGACCGCAGGTGGAGGGGCCTGAGCACATGTGCAACGGCTAGGAAGACGTGGCCGAAATACGACCATAAGAAATCAATGAGCCTCCTGGCGATGCCTCGACCGGACATAGCTAAGTTAGTGGCTGTGTACACGGGGCATTGGCCTGTGGGGGATCATGCAGCTAGGCTGGGAATTCCCTTTAATACGTCATGCCGCAGTTGTCGGGAGATAGACAAAAAAGAGACGCTTTTTCACTATCTCTGCGAGTGTCCGGCTCTTCAAAGGGCCAGGTTGTTGTCATTTGGGGAAACGGACATGATGGATCTGGGGAACATTTCTAGTAAAAGTATCGGGGACGTAAATAAGTTCCTTAAAAGAACGGGGTGGCTCTGATCGCTGGCCCTGGACCAACGTACTTTGACAACCGGGTTTCACGAGGCGGTGGTAGCAAAACGGCACGTCAGTGCTAATTGGGGTGTTGGCCAGTCGGGTCGCACCGGCCACTCTAACCAACCAACCAACCAAGGAAAAAAGTATATTTCTTTACCTTAGTATTGGTAACAATTTAAGTTTCGTTTGTCTTTATATTTCTTTCGTATTCCTAATTTTAAGATATATATTCGATTAATTACTTCCGTTTCACCAATTTGTTTCTGATTTAAGTAAAAATTTTTCAATAAAAATAGCTTTGAATTGAATATTCATTCTTTTCTTCAACTGTAATGCTTGGGTCTCTAAGCTTTTGAGCTTTTTATACCCATGTTGTTTACTTCCAGCAAGCAATATGCCATTTTAACCCATTCCTAAATTAAGTAAATATTTTTTTTTTTTTTAAGGGCCAAAATGATGTTAAAGAAATCAATTTGTAATTTTATGAATACATTTTTTTTCTGGATGTTATAAGAAAAAAGGCTAAATTTTTTTTTTAAATTATTTAAAAGGGGTGAGGATCTAAGAGCAGCAAAGTAAATGTTATATTTTTTTTCGCATATTTTAAATCGCATTCAAACCCTTACTGATTCCTAAATAATTTAATATATATAAAATATCATAACATATGTGACTTTAGTTGAAAGAGGAAAGCAAAAATACACTTTTTTTTTGTTAAAGGCAGGCAAAGAATGAAATATTCTTAAGGATATTTATTTAAACTCTTGATATTTTGTAATAATAATGTGCTCATGTAACAAAATAAAAGAAAGTTTTCTTGTTTGTTTGTTGTTTCTTAGTTGTTTATTTTATTGCTCATTTTATTGAAATGTTTGAACGTTGTTTTCAGACCTTGTTTTTCTTAACAAAAACATTCTTTAAATAAAATGTACATATATACACTGTGTAACATGCTATTAGTTATGAGAAAATTATTTTATAATTTATTAGCATTTTATTCAACTTCTGTTATTCGAAAATTATCGATCTTGCTTTAAAAACTACTCATTTAGTTATTGGCGTGTAAGTGCATTACACTTGCGTGAAAGTACGTTATTTTATTTGACAGCTGCTTTTACTATGCATGACATTAACTGCCGTTTATTCTAATAACATTTGAATTAATTATGTGTTTATATTTTGTGGTATTTCATGGTCAAATACAATTTTATTGAAGTTTTTTTGGATATTAAACAACCACGACAACATAATTTTACAAATAGTCATCATAAATTGTGAAACCAATTTGTTTCATTTTGCTGGTATTTAAATGTGTCTAACAATATTTCAATTTTGCGTATGATCCTATAAAAAAATTGAACTCGAACATTTAATATTATTTTCGGAAATCATAATAAATTGACAGGAATTCCTTGAAAATCGAATAAAATCTCGCTATATGTCATGAAATGTTCCGCTTTACATATTTTTAAATTATAAAAACTGTACCTGAATTTGTACCAAAATGTTGAATTATGAACATAATGTAGCTACATATATAAATTAATTTCACCCTAGATAAATTATATTTATAATACATAAGACCTTATTATAAAGAATAGTGACAGAAGAATTAAAATTTTTGACATTATTTTCTTGAGTTTCTAAATGTTGTTTTGCTTCTTGAAAGTGTGGCACATCAGTTTCCTATTACAAATATTAGTAATATTTTTTTTTTAAACAAAAAAGAAAAACAAAAAGTTTGAAATAAAGTCGAATTTGTTTTCTGGAATATCTACCATTACTTTCCTTCTAATGTCACCTGTCCTACCCTTTAAATTTCTTCACTGCGAATATTTGCATTTATTTTTTACTTCGTGTTTTTTGTTTATTTATTTCTATGCTATCAATTTGTAATTTTTACTTCGTTAATCATAAAAAAATTCGATGTATGTATGGCGTATACCTACAGTGTCGACAAACAGAAGACAAGGGTATGACGACAAAAAAAATTTTTGTTTTAAAAAAAAAAATTTTCTCTTTAAATTTTTTTAATTTTAATTTGGTTGTCGAGTTTTTCTTATTGATTGTCCTTTTTTATATACTCGCGGATTCTTGTGTAGGATTTTTTTAAATAACCATTGCTAATTTGTTAATTTGTTTGTAATGCATTTATTTAACACAAATGTTTAATTTTCTTCTGCAGAAAGTGTTATTAGAGAAGTTGTACATTTTCACTATTAATCATAACTGCTAATGACATCTCTGAAACCTTTACACTTTATTTTACAGTTTTAAAAGCTTCGATTCCCATTAATGTTTTTGTTATTAGTTCGACCATATATGACAAGTATATGGTGTAGGGTTGCATTAGCACTTAATGAAGTTGGCCAAACATTTTATTCGTTCAATTTTTTTCGTTGTTTATTCTTTTTTTGTCTAAGATATTATTGTCGTGTTTACTTTTATTTTATTATTTTTTTATGTACATATATTTTTTGATACTTTATTTATCGAATATTGATGCTTTTGTATATACACATTCACAAAAAAAAGGATCTAAAAAGAGTCCTTGAAATATATATCTACTTGTGTTTTGGAGAAGGAAATTGACAAAACGAATGAAAAGAGAAAAGTTAAATAAGAAGTCAATGAGAAGTTTGCCTTTTTTTTGTTTTTCTTCTCTCTTGCTGTTTATCTCTTTTTTTAACGCTTTACAATTTTGTTTTAGCTTTTGTATGTAGGTATACAAGCTTATGTGTTTTTCGTGTTTTTTTTTTGAAAATGAGCTGATGTTGATTATAAAAATGATGATGATGATTACAAACACATATCGTATTTTATATATTGATTATAAACGATGGTTTTGTTTTGACATGTGCGACTTTTTTGCTCACTTTTTTAATTTTTCGTGTTTTTTTTTTTTTTAATCGGAATAAAAGTTTTTCTCGTCTTATATTTTCTCTTTTTTCGTTTTGTTTATTTTAGAGAATATAAAAGATTGAAGAGGGTAGAGTAGAGTTTGAATGCTCATGTTATTTGAAGATTAAATTTTCTTCTCATTCCCGTTCCCGTAATATTTTGTAACGATATTTAACAAGAGCAAGAAGAAACGGAGAGCGGAGTGGAACGGAAACGAAAAATATTTCGTTATAATTCTTTCAAATTGAAATTTTTTTTTTTAGAATGAAGAACAACAAAAATTGACAAATGAAAAACAAATAATTATGAGCACAGCAACAAAAATATTTTTGTGTGTAGGTGCATGTGTACATATAATTACATAACAAATATTCCAAAAAAAAGAACTTATTTTATCAGCTTTTTCTTTAAATGGAATTATGGCCGGAAACCTTAAGGTTTTTTTGGGTTCTTATAAATACAAAAAAAAAAATTTTCTTTTCTAGGAAAATTTTCTGTTTGATATTTCAAAAATAAAATTCTTTTAAAAGAAAACCGAATCATATTATGTAATGTAGAGAATTTTGTAAAGGGAAAATTAAAAAAAAAAGTATGCTTGAAATTGCGTCTGAACTAATTGCGGTTTTAGCAACTTCTTGATTGAATATAAAACTTTTTATTATTATAGCTCTAATTATGTAAATATTTCCAAATATAAGTACATATGTAATGTTAGTACAGTTGTTTCTAGTTCTTTGAATGGAAAACGTCGTAAGCTGTTTAATATGCCCTTTTAAATATGCCGCATATGCTTGCAAACTAACATGACACTTGCCTTGTGGTACGCTAAGTCTGTAATATATAGTTTTTTTGCGCACTTATATTTTATATTTTTGATGTGATTTTATAGCCACCTTCGCGGTCATCTCGATAATGAGATGCAATGGGGTTAGTTCACAAAGTATCTGCCTTGCTGCATTAAGACACTTTCTCAAAGCCGTAGTAATTCAGCTGCATGCAAACTCGCAACCGTTCTAGGTTCCCTCTCGTTGTTTCAAGTGTTACTTTTCTCTTCCAAGTCACCGCTCTAGTTGCCGAAGGTCCTTCAAACCTCCTAGTCTCTCCGATAAAGAAGTCGGCTATAAAATACAACACCCGAGTATCTCATCTCCGCTTTCCTTTCTGTCATTTCTACGTGAGTTTAACATTTTATCTTCATTGTACAAGTGAAGCACATCAAGGTCATTTCGCTCGATTTAAGGCTTATCATTTTCAATGTCACACCAGACCTTCAATATTCGTACACTTCTCTATACTATGTCGCGGGGAGTTCCTTCAGCAATTAGCAAACATAGAAATTTCTAAATTCAATATAAATCAATTCTTGTTTAAACTAATTTCAATACTGATACAAAAAATGAATTGTAATCTTTAGTTTTACATTTTTTTCTGTTAAAAATTTTGGAGCTTAAAAACCAAAAAACTGCAAGGAAAAACAAAACTCTGTTTGATACATTTGAATAAATTAAAGAAATGTTGAAAAAAAAAAGAAAAAAAATAAAATTAAAAACAAGACCATAAAATCTTTTTGCTTACTATCCTCAAACGTTCTTTGAATTTTGTTTGATTCATTTCTTTTAAATAGGTATCTGATGTAGATATAAAGTATGTTAGTAAACAATTTTTATATAAAAATATTCTCAAAGAAGAAGATAGATGTAAATTTTCATAAAGTAAAATTCCAGTGGCATTTTAAATGAAAAGGATCATTTTCAGTATTATTATGAAACTATGATGGTATACTGAATGCTATGATACTGAAGCAGAAACAAAAATATTAAAGATATTTTTTATTTTTATTTAGATTTTGTTTTTAATTTTTTTTCTTATTTTTCTAATAAAATCTTGTAAATCGAGTCACCATCTGTTAATATCAAAAAGGATCAAAATTTTGATTATTACTAGTCCTGTGAATAAATTTTAATTTTGAAAGAAACAAAATAAATAAAAAATAAACTGTAATAAAATAGAATGCATTACATTTTATGTGTAACAAGCATAACGTAATTGTATGAAATAAAATCAAAAAACATTGCCAGTGAAATGAAATGGGCAACACTATATTGTAGCTTAAAAAAATTTTATTTTTACATACACATGAGAGTTAAATGATACATAAAATTTCTGCATTATTGTACTATTTTATAATACTGTTATTTAATATTACATAATTTTAAGAAAAGGAGAGGTGGGATTTGAAGTTGTACTTTCTATTTACCGAAATTAAACCGATTGTTAAAATTTTCAAATATTTGCTGTGTAAGATTTGCTGTACAAGTTAAAACAAAAATTTCTAAAACTTTAAATTTTAGACATGTGGAGTTTTCCTGTAACTTAAACTAGGCCGGTAAAGGCCTGCGATTTTGCTAAATTGATATTTGTGAATAGTATTTTGAAAGAATTTATTAACAACATAAATAAAGAAACTAATATGATGCAGGGCCTTCAAAAAAGAGGTCGATGAACGGCAAGGTTGAGGGAAAGGTCGCTGAGAAACATTCCTCAACAAAACCCGAAAATGACTTCTTATCGGGATGCAGTATCACAGGTCAAGGTGGCCATCACTCGTAGACTGTGGACTCTCATCCACAATTCACTGCAGCGTTGCAAAGGGGCGGATGGATATTCGTAACATGCAACAATCAAAACACCAGGGAGTGGATAACTAGTGTCTGCAGGAAGATAAAGCCTTGGAACGGCTGCAATATCGTGGTACTGGATGGCGACGGCATGCCCAAACAGTATGTCTGCGTCACCTACGTACCAAAATACGAGACAACCGTCAGTCTCTCCAGGGACAAATTTCTAAGTAGGATAGGGAAGCAAAATCCCAGCCTCAAGATAAGTTCCTGGAGGGTGCTGAGGATGGATAAGGAAAAGGACGGGTGCTGCTCCATCACCTTTTCCGTGGATGATTCCGGATTAGAAGATCTACGGAAAGCGGAGTTCCGACTTTTCCTGAATTTCTTCCGTGTTACCGTTCGGGTTAAAGGAAGAAAATCCTCTCAAGGTGCTGGCACCAGGGCAGAACAAAATAAAAAAAAAGTGCCCACCGCGACAACGACGAGCACTTCGGGCCAACCAAAAGAGCCAAAACTCATTGGAAAGTCTGAAGTTGCTCCGAAAATGGCGGCAAGGGAAACGGAAGGACCATCGACCAGCTCGCCCAATACAAACGTCCCGGGTGAACCAAAAGGGCTCAACCCCATTGGGAAGCCCGGAACTGCTTCGGTATTTGCTGTTGGAGGGACTAGTGTGGCACCTAGGACGGCAAAAGAGGCTGTGGCAGGGCAGGCGCCCACCAAGATGCGTAAAAAGGCGTCAATAAGTGGTAAGGCTCATGTAAAGCCTTTGTTTAAAGGGCCAAAGCCCATTGACAAGAGCCGGAGGAAATGATATGGCTGTGAGGGGCATCCAAATAAATCAAAAGCATGCTAAGGCATTTAGGGCACACCGTCTGGGGAAGCAGTAATATAAACAAAAGAGGTGGGTGCGTACTTGAATTTATATATAGCAATCAATTAATGGTTATGAATGAGGGCAATAGGCCGACATTCATAAATGCAACTAGCGAAGAGGTCCTTGACATCACCCTTTGCACTGAGTTTATCGGCAGTAGGTTTAGTGGATGCCATGTCTCAAATGAGACAACCATGTCCGATCATAGGCAGATTAGGTTTAATATCATGGTCTCCGGGGGCCTGGCAAAAGAAATGTATCGGGTGCCCCAATCCACAGATTGAAGTCAATTCGAAACACTCCTCATGGATGGGATTGGAACCATTCCTGCTTCTGCTAGAACGGTGATGGATATCGAACTGGCCAGCGAGGCTGTGACGGCGGCTATTGCCTACTCGTGCCTCCGCGCTAAGCCGAGGCGGAGCAATAGGAAGTGCCCGTGGTGGAATGAAGAGCTTTCAAGGCTTAGATTAAAGACCAGAATTTCAATTCAATAAAGCCAAGACGTCGGGTTCGTGGGAAGAAGTTGGCTCCATGACTGAGAACGGAAAGCAGACGTTGGAGCTTATGGAGTCAACGCACTTTCCTGACTCGGAGATTCTTCGGAATCACTCAAATGCGGTCACTGAACCGATGAACGGGCAAGGATGCACGTTTGGTCTTCACGATGGGCAGAATTAGATGGGCCGTTTTCTCTTTCAGGCCCTTCAAATCTCCAGGTGATTTCGGGATATATCCAGCATTTTTGCAGAGGAGTTTCCAACATATCGCCAGAGCACTGTTGGAAATTTTTCGTGCCACCTATGCGTGGGGTTACATCCTTCAGGCATGGAGGGTGGCTAAAGTGACGTATATTCCGAAGGCGGGTAAGCGACCAAGTAACCACCCAGGGTCTTTCCGTCCAATTAGCCTTACTTCTTTTCTACTGAAAGCAAAGGAAAAAGTGATTGATACATTTATACAGGACGATGCACTGGGAAGCAATCCCTTGCATGAATCTCAGTACGCCTATCAGTCGGGAAGGTCTACTGCACTCGCTCTGCAGAGTCTGGTGGGGGTCCTTGAAAACTCACTGAAAGTGCGGGAGCTGGCAGTTGGCTGCTTCCTTGATATAGAGGGAGCTTTTGACAACACCCCATATCATGTCATCTGTGAGTCGTTGCACAAACGAGGGATTGATGCGACGACTAGCAGATGGGTCAATCGGATGCTACAGGATAGGATTATTAAGTCCACCATAGCTGACGATACACTCTTCATCTCCGCTGCAAAAGGGTGTCCGCAGGCCGTGGTTCTTTCGCCCCTCCTGTGGTGCATTGTAGTGGATGATCTAATCGCTGCTCTCGAGGGCTAGGAGGCACGTGTCTGGGGATACGTCGACGATATGCCCTTCGTCATACGGGGAAAATTTGAGAGCACTATTGCTGATATTCTACCGCAAAATTTATGTATTGTGCAAAGGTGGTGCGAAGGCGTTGGGTTACATATAAATCCAAGCAATTGATCGCCTTCATCAGACGCAGCAGCAGGGATAGATTAACGAGCCCACTTCTGTTTGGTGAACGTATTAGTTACTCTAGGGAGGTGAAATATCTGGGGGTAACCCTGGATGATCGTCTCCCCTGGAACACCTATATGAATAGAATTATCGAGAGGGCTACGGCGGCCTTGCGAACGTGTAGAACTTCGGTGGGACCTGAGGTGGGATCCGTCTGTGGGCAGGATAGCACTGTGGCTATATACGGTTCTTGCTAGGCCCACCGTCACCTACGCGTCGATTGTATGGTGCCGTAAGGCTCAGCAAGCGGGTGTGCCGGTCAAGCTGGAAAAGCTACAGAGGCGACCGGCTCCTACCGCTGCATTGGATGTGATGATCGGGGTGCCGCCACTGCACCTCCATATATTGAAGCAAGCTCGGCTAGCGACTTACCGACTTCTCTCAGGCGAGGACAGAGCGGGGCTAAAGTTGGTGCACAAGAATTACAGAGACTTCATTGAGAGCGATCCGATTCTAAGAATAACCATGTCGGATACCAAGATGGAGTCCGGGTGTAGGCTCAGGTGTATACGGTGTCCGCCCGGACACGCGTATATATGCAATCCTTGACCCGTATTGCACGGTGTTCCAAGCTGAAATTCATGCAATAGAGATTTCTCTGAGAATCAATTTAGAAAGGGGGTATAGAAACCGCACCATCTATATGTTCTGGAACAGCAAAGCTGCAGTGCTGGTGCTTCGTTGAGCTCAGGTTACATCCAAGCTAGTCTGGGGCTACCTTACTGCACTTGTGGACTTGGCATCGGAGAACAGAGTCATGCTCATTTGGGTGCCGGGTCACAGTGGCCATACGAGCAACGAAATTGCCGATGGGCTGACGTGGAGGGGATCTGGGGCTGGCTTTGTGTAGCCGCTGCCTTTCTGCGGTCGGCCTTCTTCCGCCTTGGGGACCAGGCTTGTCTGACTGCTCGCGGCGGAATGCCTGCAGGAGCCGGATTCGCAGTGAAGTACCACTTGCATAGGCTGGGGAAGTCGGGCTCCCCCTGTGCAGATTTTTTGGGGGCGGCTGTGAGACCGCCGTGCACATTCTTTGCGACTGCGAAGTCTTGTGATAGGGTGCTCGATCGTAGGGGGTTGCTAGAGCGCTGTGACTTTGTCTGTGATAAGATTATGACGAAGGCGTTGTTGGGATGCGATTAGGCTAGGAGTCACCACAGAGGATGTCTGTGAGTGGTGTGAGAACATCGGGGAGGTTTAGGACGTGGAATATGTTTTTCGCGCCTGAAACTACAGAATAATAACTTCTAAATTATCTTTTGGTTAATTTTTTTCTTTAATTCAATGTACGAATCCAATTTTGTTCCATTTAAATATTATTCATAATATTACTATAGCCATTTTCGTAATTAGATTTATATTTATTCCTTTCATTAATAAGTTATTATTTAATTTCATTTATCACCAAAATATTTTTCTTTTTGCTGACATTGCATTTAAAAAAGTAAGCATTAAATAGAATTTCTTCAAAATAAGTACAAGAATTATCAAAAAAGAACCAGAAAACGATCTAATATGGGGAAACAAACGAAATTGATATAAAAAGTGAGTTTTCCGCAAAAGTAATCGTAATCTATTCATAATGATTATGAAAAATATTTCAATTTCATTTTATTTCTCCCTATTTTATCTCTTTTCTGTACAAATAAATCTCCAAATAGAAGGGAGTAAAAGAGAAAAAACAAAATGAGTATGAAAATGAGAATGAAAAATAAGAATAAGAAAATGTTGACATAGAAAATATTATTATGGAGCCAAAGTTGTAATTAAAAAAGAAGTAATGATAAATACATATAGATAGGATAACCATTATTACCTCCATTTGAAATCAATATTATGGGTAGGGAACGGAAATTAAAATAATTGAACTCGCTCAATTAATTTTAATCAATTTCTAATTAATAATTTCAATTCTGTGATTTCATTTTAACCCCTTCTTATTTCTTTGTTTAACATTTTGTTTTGGCATACTCATTAAATTGAAGTTTTCTCAAAAAAAATCCGACTAGTGTTGCCAGAATAATAAAATATTTTCGTTTTATTTCTACGATGCCAGATGATAGATATTTGACTTTTTATACGATTTCCGAAATATAAAAGATATAAAAATAAACGAGGTGAAAGGAAAGAAACCAATGAATTTACAATTTTATAGTTAATTTTTTTTCATGGAGCTGTGAACTTTACGTGAGAATCGAATGAATACTCGTATGTTAGCTAGAATTACGAAAAGAAATTAATCAATCAGTGATACGAGTACCATACCCACCGATATTGCACTGTAATAGTGCGTATAGTAAAGGGCACTTTGCTCGAAATAAAAATATTAAAGTACATATATAATGTTTACAATCCAATTATATAATATTTATATTGAATTTTGTATGAACACTAACAATGCTCTGTTTATATTATAAAAAAGGAATGGCCAAATTTATTTCTTATAGCAGATTACATTGAATGTAGAGTTTTGTGTTCTGTGTAACGAATTTAAATATCTTAATCTATAAGAACATTCATATGAGTAGATATAAATAGTGTATTAAACTTTTATATCAGAAGTTCTTCCACTTCATTAAATCGACTAATTAAGATATAAATTTCTACCAGAAATATAAAATAAAAAAAAACAAGCACAAAACTAACATGTAATTTCCTCTTTATTTTTATTTTTCTCATATTGCTTTATACTTAATCTAATTTGCTATTTAATTTTCTCTACCCCCCCTCCGCCTTCTCTCACTCTTTTCTTTTTCAATCTTCTATCCAAACTCTCTTTGTTCTTTTCTTAAATCACTGTTTTCTCTTAATGACTTTCTTCAAATTTAATATTGTTTTAAAGAGAATGAAAAGCAAAATCAGTTCAAGAAATAATTAATATCTGCTAAAGTTTATTGACTTGAGTTCCAATTTAGTTTTGGAAAAAAGTAATTGGAATTCGAAAAATTCAAATCGGAAAAGAAAAAAACAAAGATAATGAAAAATATGGAAAAAAAGAAACGAAAACCAATAAATGACCGACAAAACATCAGTCTGTGGTTTCTTTATTCTTGTTTCTCATTTTATTTTATTCTTTCTGATTTTTTGATTATACGTTAAGAAATATGAAATTTGGAATTTGTTTCTACATTATTTATACTTCCACGGGAAAAAAGAAATTTCATCCTTCCTTTTATTAGACGAAATTGTATATAGCCAAAACGATAATGATTTTTACTATATATTGTCAAAAACATTATCATTATTGGCAGTATCGTCATTATCATTATTACTAGTAACCGATTTAATTTTTCTTTTACAACATGGTTGTCATTCCGAAGATATTATCAGCTTTTTGTAGATTCTATATTATTCAAACGGGGTGAAGTGCATCGCGACGGACGAACAGTGTGAATTATGCCCTTTCACTAAGTGCGGGGAATGCTTTTCAATATCTTGCTGATGAATTCAAACAACTTGTAAAACTCGACAGACCGCAACTTTTTCGCAATAAGTACGTGGTTTCCCAGTATTCGGGTGAAAGTTGCAGTATTCCAATAAAAATTCTCTCCTGGTTTTGTTCACTTTATGCGCCTCTGATCGTAATCTAATCGAAACTCTGTAGCCTTTCGAAGCTCTGGCAGACCTCTACTTAACAATTCCGTCCTTAATTTTTCACTAACGGTATATGGTCTAATTTTACAAAAGAACTCTGAGCCAAACGAGATATGCTAACCTCTTTCCCATCAATATGTCGACGGCTTCATTTCTTCCCATATTCTCATGCCTGAGCATAGTACAGCACAGTATGGCTCCGTTGCGCCTACCCAATTCATTGAACTTCCCAAGCCCAAATTTCAGCCGACGATACTGCAAATGCGGGGCTCTGATGGCGGCATGTTTGTTCGATATTTGTCAGCTTTAGTTTATTTATTATTTTTAGGAATATATTAAAATATATAAATATATTAAAAATATATAAATATAATATAATTAAAAATTAAATATATAAATATATTCAACTACACGAAATTAAACTAAAATATTTAAAGTATACTCATTGATATTTGAAATGGGAATCCAATAATATTATCAGAATTTGTAACATTTTGTAAGAAATAAAAATTCCTAACAATGTTTAATAACAATGTTGTTTAAGTCGAAATCGAACAACCAGTTGGCTGTTACATAGCCTTAAGCATTATCTTTTATATCAAATTTGATTATGGAGTAAATTTTACAAAAATATAATAAAAATATTTGCTTTCTGTCAAAATAGATTTTTTTCTTGCTGAGAAACCAGTATAATATTGTAATCATTGCTATCATTCACCAAAGTAGTCATTATTATCATTTGAAAATCATTATTATCGTCATATTAACATAGATTCAATACATTTTTTTATTCTGTTTTTTGCTCTTCATACTATTATCTCCGTCTTTTCTTTGATTCCGGTTTCACGTCCCACTTATACGTATACATAGTGATCTATTTAGAATAAATCTATTTTCATGGAGACGACACATAAGTAATGAATTGAAATTATCTAGAATCTCGTATATCCCGTTGTTATAATTATTCCGCATTGGCTTTAAATAACAATAAACATTAGGCTGGAGAAAGAAGAAGGAAGAGCAAGAAAAAAATAAATAAATAAAAATTGAAAGGAAATGAAGAAAAATTGCTGTAAAATAACAAAAATAAAAATAAAAGTACAAATAAAACAAAATTTTCTCTTCGGTTTTACCAATTTGCTTTTCTTTACTTGAATAAAAATACCGAGATTTTCTTTTTATTTTTTTATTTTTTGCTATGACGATCATCAAAATAAACCACTTGAAAAAACAAAATAAAAATTGAAAAAAAATATCATTAGAATAAAATTAATTGTTATAAAAAACACACAAAAAATGAAATTTTGAATTGGAAATTGGAATATGAAAATTTGATCAATAAAATTAATTAATATTTAAACGAAAAAGATTATGCAGTCCATGCACAACTTGGCATTAATAAAAATTATTGGATAATTGAGAAATCTCTACTTTGAAGTTCCAACAGGGAAATGGTCCTTAATGATAATATATTTTAAAAATTTTTGGCATGGTATTCTAAGTCTATGAATCTAAAAATGTTTGATTCAGATTAATCACAAACTATAAAAATGCTCCAGCAAAGACTTACATCATAACTTTGGTTTTTTTTCTTCCATTAATTTCAAATCGTTACTTTCCCAGAACATCATCAATCTGATGATCATTTCAATACTTTTCAATTTTATAAAAAACTGTTGGAATTTTTGACCTTTGCAAATTATGTTCTTGGAAGGTAATCTCCTGTTTTATTCCCTGTTTTCTTTTGAATCCATAAAATTTTATAAAATTCTGTCTATTTGGACAGTGATTTCAATAATATTCACATTTTGCATTGGAAAAAATTCTGATAGTTACGAGTATCAATAACTACGTTAAATATCACAAAATTTCTTCTCTTATAAAAGTTCAAAATATTGCAAACTTGATTTATTTTGCCTCGTCCTTCATATAACATTCTTTTACCGTTATCTTATTCAAAAGAATGAAGTACCAAAGTATTTTATGACAATAATTTACGTAAATGTTTTTTTTCTTTTTGTAAAATAATAAAACTAGTAAAATCTAGTGCCTATTGCACTTTATTTGTTTCTTTATGTAGTATAGAATCAATTTCATGGGTATAAATTTAAGATATGCGCTACTAATATAATAAATATTATTTTCAATTATTGATAATTGATGTGAAAATATAAAAATCTAATAATTATTATTATTGATATTGGGTAATAATGAAAATGTATTTTTTTTTTCACAAAATTTGGCAATAATAATAAATCTTAACTTTTCTATTCATAAGTGGTCATTGCTCTTATTGAAGAAGGATGGTAATCCATATTTTCAGCATTTAAGAAAAAACATGACACTTAATACTTTGACAACTTTCTTTGGACCCGCGCAATATGTAGATGACATAGTAATACTTGTTGACAGACACAAGTCAGTTGTGTGTTTGGACAAGTAGACAAGTATCGTGTAGCTTACGCTATCTGGAATAAAACGCACTGCGAAATATGTTTCCAAATAAACACTAGTAACACATACAAAATTTATAAATTAGCATCCGAAATAATTCCCCACAAAAAATATACAACACAGAAATAGAAGATGTCACTGAATTCTGCTACCTTGTTAGTATAATAACTACAGATGCAGGTGGTGAAAAAGACACGCGGAATACTCTGGTCGACCTCGATACAATGCCACTTGCCTAACGGCACAAAAATACGAATATTTGACGATAATCCAAAATCAGTGCTCTTATATGGAAGTGACACCTGCCTAATAAATAAAAACTATGCAAACAAAATGCCAGTTTTCATAGAAACGTACGTAAGACTTATATGCAGGGTAATTTGGCCGACAATTATCATGAACTCAGAGCTATGTGAATTGACAAGGCAGGAACCCATATGGATATAAATAAGAAAGATAAAATGGATCGGTAAAACTCTCGGAAGGCATTTAAGTAACATTTAAAGGAAGTGTAAAGAATGAAATACTCAGGGCAAGCGAAAAATGGGCAGACCAAAATCAACGTGGCGCAGAGCAGTTCACAAAAAAATAGAAGAGAATGCATAAAATGGTTTAAATAAAATTAAGATCTTTTTAATTATCCAACGATATGGTGTGTGAACATCATCATACTAATTTTTCAAAATATTTTATATTTTGAAACTATTTGTTTCAACGATTTGATAAACCATTTTCTTATTATTTTTTTCAACTATATTATTTTTCTTTTCAACTATTCTTGCATTCCATTATCTTTAAATACTCGTATGCTTCCATTTCAGGAGAATTCAAAGTTCGATTATAATAAAATAATTTACATATGTATGTATGAGATACAAATTTTTTTAAACAACTTTCTTACTGTTTTTAAATATTGTTGAAAACTTTATGATGTACTTCAAGTTTCTCCCATAGTTTTGAAATTAATCAACTAGTTTTGAAGTTTTTTTTTTTAATTTTGTAATTCTACATAAAAAAAGTATTTTACAGAAAATTACTTTACTTTCATTGAATCAGACGATTAAATCATAAGCCATTGCTTACGAGTATAAAGAATAAATTTCAAAATTAGAAAGTAGTTGCCGCATGTATCATTTTCTCTTTGGATTAAAATTTATTTTTTATGTCGAAAAACATTTTATGTTGCAAATATTCTAATGTATTAAATAGATACAATTATAGCATATACATGTATGAAAAAGAAACATGAAAAAAAGGAAAAACTCAAAGTTAATTACATTAACAGAAAGAGAAAAAAAATATTAAAAAAATTAATTTTTCTTTTATCATTCCTTGAGAATAAGAACTCAAAATTTTCGTTATTTATTTCCTTGAATTCGAGATTGTATGCTCATTGCTCGTTAAAATAAACGAAATTTTTGCCAGGAAAATCAAAAAAAAAGAGGGAAAGAGAAAGTAAATATAAATAATAACAATTTTTTTTTATTTGTAATCTTTATTTTGTTTCCTTAAAAAACTCATCCTTGTCATGATTCTTGGGATTTTTTTGCTTGCGTTTTGCTTTAGTTAGTATCCTTTTGATCATAATAAAATATTATGCGGCCTTGACTTTTAATTGCTTGTTTCTTTATATCTCGATAGCTATTTATTTTCTTATTTCTCTTCTCCATCTTTTTTCACTATATAGATATTAAATTTTCTTTTATAAAACTCTGTATTTTTTTTATGAATTATATAATTTTGTTACGTTAAAGAGGAGAACAGAAAGAAAAAAAATATTATAAGAGTAGTAAAACTAAGTAATAACATAAAAATAAAGTTGGACATTTTTAATGCTTCTTGGAATACATACCAACATACTTGCATATTATACACGTGTACTTGCATATATCAAAATTACATATTATAAGGACTACTGGGTACAAAAACATTACAAGTCAACTTGAATTAAAATTGCTGCTATATATTTATTCAAATACCATTCAATTTGTTTTTTCAATTTTTTGGATTTAGAACATACTCGCTTCCAAGGTTTAAACATGACATGACATACATAGATAGACATACATATTTCTACATAGCTATTTTTAATTTATTAGAAATTCTTTAGAATTATGATTTCGTATATGACGATGAATGGAAACTTTTTATTTGTTACAAAAATTCCAAGTATGTACAGATGTACAGTAGATATTATGTATTACTTAAATTATAATATTTGTGGTAAATACAGATACATTAAAATATTAAGTTGGGTCAAACCAATGGTTTGTATTGTAGCACTTTTCCCTTCAACAAGTGAAAATACTGTTTTTAAAAACAGTCTTTGTATATCCACCACACTATTAAAATTATTTTCATTCATAAATGAAACTATAACTAGGATTGCATATATTTAGGATGAACGATTTATACAGTCTTTGAAAGCAAAAATTAATATAAAGCGGGGTTAACATAATGCTCGATTTTAAGGGTTAATTGTATGAGTTAAGAAAAATAATTATATTCTTTAATGTCATGGAATTTACCGTTAGCTTTTTGCGTTTATAGAAATTTGAAAAAGCTTGCGGTTTCGGAAATATAAGGTGTCAAAAATTCAAATTTTATAAAGTTCAAGAGGCGATAACTTGAGAGGAGGTGGAGATGGAAAAAAATTTTCTTTTAACGAAATGAAGTATTTATTAGTATCTTAAAGCCTCTAAAATTTCAGACTTCTACAGGCTGCGGTCTAGTAGAAAAACGACATTAAAAATTTGGAAAAAACGGACTTTAGATAACTAAAATTTAACTATAGTATACCGCGCTAGGGGAAGCAAGCCATTGCCTTTCTGCGTTTGCAAAATCTGAAAAATGCTTATGCTTTCACTGCACTAAATAGTTCAAAAGGGCATTTTTATGGTTTGGGGGGGGGGGGGCTATAACTTTTAGAAGGGGGGATATAGGTAAAAATTTTGTTCTAGGGAAATAAGTTTCTAGTACAGATCTATGTACGTATTAAATTTCAGCTTTCTATCTTCAAGGGTTTAGAAGTTCTATAAACAGACACTCAGACAGACGGAACTTTTTGAAGGGGGGAGATAGGTAAAAATTTTGTTCTACGGAAATAAGTTTCTAGTAAAGATCTATGTACGTATTAAATTTCAGCTTTCTATCTTCAAGGGTTTAAAAGTTTTATAAACAGACACTCAGACAGACGGACGGATAGAGTGAAACTAATAAGCACTTTTTTTTCAAAAAATTTTTGAAAAAGTGCTGAAAATATTGGTTTTTCTTTTTTAGGCATTTATTATTATACTAAAATATGTACTTTTATATTCAATTATAAACTTTATGTTATTATTACTAAATGTAGCAAAAATATCAAAAATCTTCAATTTTTTTGTAAGTTGTAAAAATGCACTTTATAAAATTATTAAATTATCATTATATTGGTATTCCAATAAAAAAATACAGTTGTAATCATGACCTACACGTACATGAATTCAATCTTTCTAACATCGGTATTATTTTAATTCTCAAATTTCATTAAACTTATTCATTTTTTATTTGTTTCAGTGTTCAAAGGGATAGTTTTTTTTAACTTCAGATATTCCAAATCAAGGAGGAATAGAATGTTCCAAAACTTCCGTTTCTGAAAGAGTGCGGAGAAGTCGTTAATATACTAATTTTGGATACCAAGTGCCCCCATATTAAACAAGACTTTTGTTGGCATGTCAGGCTCTGCTACTTGTGATTGAATCATTCAAAGGTCTTTGCTCACAGATATGAGCTAAAGAAAGTAATATGGCTGTGAAGTGCATCCAAATAACTTTACAGAAGGCAGTATGCCAGAGTATCTACGAAGGTTGTGGCACATAGGATTGGAAAGAATCACTTCGACATTGATTTTAGACATTAAAAGTTAAAAATCAGTTCAAAAGACTTTTAGGTAAATATGCTATAACAAAGCGCAGGCTTGCATCTTTTTTAGTAGAAAACTTAAATCCTCGGAGAGTTTGAAAAAGTTTGTTGTATTCCTTTGCTATTCTTTGTAAACAACGGTCATTTAGATGAACAGTTGAAGGAGCTAGTAACCTTCTGTGGATGAAAAAATTTCGACTGTTGAATTGAATTTATATATATTAGTTAGTTAGTAATAATACTACCAAGATTGTAAAAGTGAACATAGAGAAAGTCTTTAAGATCCATTTGATACGTTGATTGATTATACGATGGGGCCCAAAACCGCACTGTCACCTCCTAGTGGTGGGCCCCGGTAATGGCGGAGGATAAAGGGGTGATTGAAACGATCAAAGTTACGTTCGTGTCGTGGTCATGTCTCGCGGCGAGCCTCTTGCTTTGTGAGTTTCAGCCCTATATCTATACGTCAGCTGACAGGCGTCCCAAGTCAAGGTGGAATAGCATATGCCGATGACTGCGTGGCTAAGGGGGAGCTTAGTCGTTAGTATGCGGACTCTGGATACCAGGCGCCCTCCAGTTTAAACGAGCCTTCCCATGGTATGCCGGGCTCTGCCATGGGTGACTTTACTTTCCCGCGCTACTCGTGGGACCAGAAATGGAAAATAACAACAACAATAACAACAGTGACAACAACAACAACAATACTAAGGACAACATACAACCACTTAGTGCTCAAGGGTCTTCGGAACCAGAGCTTCTCTTGACTGACGCAGAGGAGGAACTCCTTCTCACGCCAGTGGAGGAAAAGGCGGCGCCTCCGATGGAGACGGACAATCAGGATCCTCTCGGACCTATTATCCAAAAAACTGAGGAAGACCGGAAAAGGTTGGACATCAGGGGAAAAAAACAATATTTCTCTGGTGCATCCAAGTGGCGTATCGCGGCTTATATCAGGGATGGCATGTCCCCAGAGGAAGCTCGCAGATATGAGAAGGAAAGGCTGGAAAAGCTGAAGGCCTGCGGATCGGGTGTTGTGGCCGACCATCCCCAAAGGAGGGAAAGATCGGAAAGCAACACCCCTGATGCAGGGCCCTCAAAGAAGAGGTCGATGAAGGGCAATGTTGAGGAAAAGGTCCCTGGGAACATTCCTCAACAAAACCCGAAAATGACTTCTTATCGGGATGCAGTAGCACAGGTCAAGGTGGCCATCACTCATAGACTGCATCCAGAGAAAAGGCTATCCGAAGTCCAGATGGGGAAAATCAAAGTAGCCATCATGGATGAAATGGATAGGGTTGTGGACTCTCATTCACAATTCACTGCAGCGTTGCAAAGGGACGGATGGATATCCGTAACATGCAACAATCAAAACACCAGGGAGTGGATAACCAGTGTTTGCAGGAAGATAAAGCCTTGGGACGGTTGCGATGTCGTGGTACTGGATGGCGACGACATGCCCAAACAGCATGTCTGCGTCACCTACGTACCAAAGGACGAGACAACCGTCAGTCTCTCCAGGGACAAATTTCTAAGTAGGATATGGAAGCAAAATCCCAGCCTCAAGATAAGTTCCTGGAGGGTGCTGAGGATGGATAAGGAAAAGGACGGGGGCTGCTCCATCACCTTTTCCGTGGATGATTCCGTGGACTTTTCCTGAAATTCTCCCGTGTTACCGTTCGGGTTAAAGGAAGAAAATCCTCTCAAGGTACTGGCGGCAGGGCAGGACAAAATAAAAAACCGGTGCCCACCGCGACAACGACGAGCACTTCAGGCCAACCAAAAGAGTCAAAACTCATTGGAAAGTCTGAAGTCGCTCCGAAAATGGCGGCAAGGGAAACGGAAGGACCATCGACCAGTACGCCAAATACAAGCGTCCCGGGGGAACCAAAAGGGCTCAAGCCCATTGGGAAGCCCGGAACTGCTTCGGTATTTGCTGTTGGAGGGGCTAGCGTAGCACCTGGGACGGCAAAAGAGGCTGTGGCAGGGCAGGCACCCACCAAGATGTGCAAAAAGGCGGCAATGGGAGGTAAGGCTCATGTAAAGCCTTTGTCTAAAGGGCCAAAGCCCATAGACAAGAGCCGGAGGAAATAATATGGCTGTGAGGTGCATCCAAATAAATCTACAGCATGCTAGGGCATCTACTGATGTTCTGGCTCATAGATTTATGAAGGATCACCTCGATATCGCCCTTATCCAAGAGCCTTACATAGTGAAGGATCAGGTTAAGGGCCTAACAGGTGAGCTATTGTATGATAATACAACTGGGGGCAGGCCTAGGGCTTGCATCTTGTTTAGTAAAAAGCTAACGTATTTTCCCATTCCAGATTACTGTTCTAAGGATCAGGTAGCTGCGTTGGTGAAGGTGAAGTCCTGCGGGGGCTGGACAGAGTTCATTGTGTGCTCATCCTACCTCCCGGGGGACTGTGCCCACCCGGACGAGCAACTGAAGGATCTAGTGGACTTTTGTGGAAGGAGGAACTTCCAACTTATAATAGGAAGTGATGCCAATGCCCACCACACCGTCTGGGGAAGCAGCAATATAAACAAAAGAGGTGAGTGCCTACTTGAATTTATATATAGCAATAAATTAATGATTATGAATGAGGGCAATAGGCCGACATTCATAAATGCAATTAGGGAAGAGGTCCTTGACATCACCCTTCGCACTGAATTTATCGGCAGTAGGGTTGGTGGATGGCATGTCTCAAATGAGACATCCATGTCCGATCATAGGCAGATTAGGTTTGATATCATGGTCTCCGGGGGCCTGGCAGAAGAAATTTATCGGGTGCCCCAATCCACAGATTGGAGTCAATTCGAAACGCTCCTCATGGATGGGATTAGATCCGTTCCTGCTTCTGTCAGAACGGTGATGGATATCGAACTGGCCAGCGAAGCCCTGACGGCGGCTATTACTAATGCCTATCACGGGAGCTGCCGTGCTAAGCCGAGGCGGAGCAATAGGAAGTGCCCGTGGTGGAATGAAGAGCTTTCAAGGCTTAGACTAAAGACCAGAAAGCTATTCAATAAGGCCAAGGCGTGAGGTTCGTGGGAAGATTATAAGGACTCACTCACAAAATACAATAAAGAAATTAGGAAAGCGAAGAGAATCTCGTTTAGGGCGTTCTGCAAGGGCATTGATGAACTCCCCAGCAGTGCGCGTCTTCACAGGGTGCTTTCCAAAAAGTATGCTAGCGGGTTGGGCCTAATGGAACGTCCCGATGGCTCCATGACAGAGAACGGAAAGCAGACGTTGGAGCTTATGGCGTCAACGCACTTTCCTGACTCGGAGATTCTTCGGAATCACTCAAATGCAGTCATCGAACCGGGGGCACCCTGGCCCAGGAGGGATGACTGGCAACGATCCCGTCCAGTCTTCACGATGGGCAGGATTAGATGGGCTGTTTTCCCTTTCAGGCCCTTCAAATCTCCAGGTGATGACGGGATATATCCTGCATTTTTGCAGAGGGGTTTCCAACATATCGCTAGAGCACTGTTAGGAATTTTTCGTGCCAGCTATGCGTGGGGTTACATTCCTCAGGCATGGAGGGTGGCTAAAGTGACGTATATTCCGAAGGTGGGTAAGCGACCAAGCAACCACCCATGGAAAAAGTGATTGATAGATTTATATGGGACGGTGCACTGGGAAGCAATCCCTTGCATGAATCTCAGTACGCCTATCAGTCGGGAAAGTCTACTGTACTCGCTCTGCAAAGTCTGGTGGGGGTCCTTGAAAACTCACTGGAAGTGCGGGAGGTAGCAGTTGGCTGCTTCCTTGATATAGAGGGAGCTTTTGACAACACCCCATATCATGTCATCTGTGAGTCGTTGCACAAACGAGGGATTGATGCGAGGACTAGCAGATGGGTCAATCGGATGCCACAGGATAGGATTATTAAGTCCACCATTGCTGACGATATACTCTTCATCTCCGCTGCAAAAGGATGTCCGCAGGGCGGGGTTCTTTCGCCTCTCCTGTGGTCCATTGTAGTGGATGATCTAATCGCTGCTCTCAGGGGCTCCGGGGCGCGTGTCTGGGGATACGCTGACGATGTGGCCTTCGTCGTGCGGGGAAAATTTGAGAGCACTATTTCTGATCTTCTACAGCAAAATTTACGTGTTGTGGAAAGGTGGTGCAAAGGCGTTGAGTTAAATATAAATCCAAGCAAGAGCACTTTGGTCGCCTTCATCAGACGCAGAAGCAGGGACAGATTAACGAGCCCAATTCTGTTTGGTGAACGTATTAGTTACTCGAGGGAGGTGAAGTATCTGGGGGTAACCCTGGAAGATCGTCTCTCTTGGAATACCCATATCGATAGAGTTATCGGGAGAGCTACGGCGGCCTTGTGGACGTGTAGGAGCTTCATCGGGGGGACCTGGGGAATTAGTCCCAGAATAGCACTGTGGCTATATACGGCCCTTGCTAGGCCCATCGTCACCTATGCGTCGATTGTATGGTGCCGTAAGGCTCAGCAGGCGGGTGTGCGGGCCAAGCTGGAAAAGCTACAGAGGTTGGCCTGCCTGGGAGTGACCGGGGCGATGCGGACGGCTCCCACCGCTGCATTGGAGGTGATGATCGGATTGTCGCCACTGCACCTCCATATATTGAAGGAAGCTCGGCTGGTGACTTACCGACTTCTCTCTGGCGAGGACGGGGCAGGGCTAAAGTTGGCCCACAGAACTCACAGAGACTTCATTGAGGGCGATCCGATTCTAAGAATAACCATGTCAGATACCTGTCTGCCGCGGTACAACTTCGACCACAGGTACAGGGTTCTGTTTCCCGATCGATGGACGTGGGATAGGGGTGGTCCGGTACTTAGGTCGGGTTGGAGCGTGTGGTATGCGGACGGGTCCAAAACGGAGTCGGGTGTGGGTTCGGGCGTATACGGTGTCCGCCCGGACACGCGTATATATGCAACCCTTGACCCGTATTGCACAGTGTTCCAGGCCGAAATACATGCAATAGAGATCTGTCTGAGAATCAATTTGGAAAGGGGGTATAGAAACCGCACCATCTATGTGTTCTCAGACAGCAGGGCTGCACTGCTGGCACTCCGTTCAGCTCAGGTTACATCCAAGCTGGTCTGGAGCTGCCTTGCTGCACTTAGGGAATTGGCATCGGAGAACAGAGTGATGCTCATTTGGGTGCCGGGCCATAGTGGTCATGCGGGCAGCGAAGTTGTCGATGAGTTGGCGCGGAGGGGATCTGGGGCTGCCTTTGTGCAGCCGCTGTCTTTCTGCGGTCTGCCTTCTTCCGCCGTGGGGGCCAGGCTTGCATGCCTACTCGCGGCGGAATGCGGCCGTCACTGGCGGGACACGAAAGGGTGTCGTCATGCGAAAGTGTTTCTTCCGGCGTTCTCCGGCGGATTCGCCGCGGAGTTGCTGGGGATGAGCAGGAGCCGGGTCCGCACTATTGCGAATTTCTTCACGGGGCACTGCCCGGTGAAGTACCACCTGCATAGGCTGGGGAAGTCGGGCTCCCCCCTGTGCAGATTTGGTGGGGGTGGCGATGTTACCGCCGTGCACATTCTCTGCGACTGTCCGGCAAGCTGTTCGGCGCCGCAATTGTCTTGGACATGGGTTCCCAAGTGTTCGGGAACTGTTGTCCAACTCCCTTAGGGATATCTCAGGCTTTGTGATTGGGACGGGGATATTATAGACGGGAGAGTGGGGTGGCTACAGTAAGTCAAAAATGGCTGTGGTGGCTTGGGGGGATGCTCCTGTCCCACTCGGTTCCCTTAGAATCTACAATCTGATTATACGATTCTTATTTTATATACATGATTCACAACAAAAATCCAACCGAAACATATCCATATCAACCAACTCGGATGGTAGTTTAGTTTTTGCTTTCTAAAATTTATTTTCAAAAACTTTAAACCTTAATGACTTTAACAAGTTGAGTGCATAATAAGTAAAAGATATCACTTTAGAGCAGCTACAGACGCTAAAGAATAAAAATTGAACAAAGTTGTAAAAATTTTTTTTTAAATTAATGAATTCTCATTTTCTTTTTTGAAAAAGAAATAAAAATACCAAAAAGACATGAGAAAAGAAGAACAATACCAAAAAGACACGAGAGCAAATTTCTTTCATTGTTATCCGCAGTAATTCGCAATTATACTGATTTTCCCGTAAGTTTTTTTTAAATTTTTTAGTTTTCTTTGGTTCCGCATTTTCTTTAATTTTTTTTTTGCGGTACCTGTATGTTATCTTCTCGAAGTTTTTCTTTTATTTTCAACTTACCACCAGGTCCTTTTTTTCATTACATAATTGCATTGTGTATTCCGCGTTGTGTATACAATAGGTAGGTTATGAGATGGCAACAAATTTTGCTTATCGAGTTTTCGGTGGGAGTGCACTTTTCATGGTAGGGAAGTGTAAATAAACTATTTTTAGCAACCTGTTGGTCTGTATGTGCACGCTTGTATCTCAAGTTCGGCTAAACCGATTTTGATGAAACTTTATATGTAAGTTTATTTCCACCATGGCACGGATTGATCAAGTTTTGGGATATATCAGGCCTGGGAAACATCGCTTTTTAGCGGACCTGTTTTACATTTTTCATTATTTTAAAGAAAATATTCAACATATTTACTTGAAATTTCATATATAAATTTTGCTCGACCGTCCGCGAAAATCCCTATGTTTTGGAAGAAATCAGGCGTCGGCAACTGGACGTTTATTTTATATTTCCGGCCAAATATACATTTATACGTTTATTTTTATTGTTATTTCCAGCCAAATATACATTTTTGCGTATATAAAGAGAAATAATGAAGCGATTATTTGAAATTTAATATTTGAATTCCTCGTATTAAAACAATGAACATGTAAATTTTTTGGAAAGATCAGGACTCGAAAACTGATCTGCGGGCCGATTTTACATTTTTCACCATATCTACGGAACGAATTGATGGAATTTCTTGAAATTTAATATTTGAGTTCTGGTTATTACCGAAACTAACTGGTGGGCATTTCAGGGAATTCGGGTAGCACAAAGCGAACTCAACTAAAAGCCAAATTTACATGTTACTATGTAGGTATGTTAACTAAAAGCCTACTAATGCCCTTAAAATTGGAAAGAAGTATTTAACAGACATTTTTATAATATTTTGTAATACTTTTACTAAACTAGACAATACATATTGCGGTCGGTTATGTGCTGATCACATCAGATTTTTTTTCTTTTTACTTATTTAATAGTTTCTTTGCTATTTTTGTAATTTTCACTGTTTTATTTTTCTTGCTATTCTTTTTGTTCATTTATATTTTTATTTCATGTCCTTTTCTAGGTAGGTTTAGTCCTTTTTAATCTTTAACTCGGTACTATATATTTTACTGTTATAATGATCTTGGTCTTAAATTTTTCATTTCTTCTTTTTATCTTGTACATGGTACATAATATTAATTATGAAATTGTTATCATCGTTGATGACATAAAAAACAACAAAAAAAGCATTATGTAGGAGAGCAACAAAAACAAAAAAAAGTGAGTAAAATGAAACAAGATAACGGGGAGAAGACAGTTAGAGCAGCAGTGAACACTTGTATATAGTTAGAGACATGCTAGCTTGTATACGAGTAGTATGAGTTCAAGGGTAAAAAAATTTATAAAAATCCTATAGCAAGACCATCACATTAACTTCATTATCAAGAACGTGTAGGTACCACGGAGCAAGGGTAATTATCTAAATAATTATCGTCTTTTTGTTGTCTTATTTCAGTTTTTGGTTTTAATTGTTTTTTTTATATCCCGTTTGTTTTGCTTTCTTTTTGAAATGCTTCCTTTTTTAGTGTCCTTTTCTTAATAAGAAAAAAAGAAAACAAAAAAAGGAAAATAAACATTTGTCATTATATATTTTTTTGCTATACAAAAGCACACATAGGCACGCACACAGACGTAAAATATAAGGAAAAAAAGAAAAAAAGTTTTTAGTTTCTTCTAACATTTTGATGAATTTTGTTTTTTTTTTTTTATTCTCTTTATCGACCAAAGCGGGTGGTCCCTTTTTATTAACGTATACAATAATATAAAGTTCAAAAATGTAATTTCGGATCATATTTTACTTTTTTCTTGACATATGCTTATACTTTGTTAACGTCTATGTACAATCTGTTCTGTTTTATTTTCTTATTCTTTGTTGAACAATATTTTTATTCAATTATTCAATCAAATTATAAAAATAACGATGTTATGTGTATATTATGTAATTATAAGTGTAATTGCTTTCGAATGCGAGTTTTATATTGACAACATGTTTATGATAGTTTATGAAATATTGCGAAAGTTTTAAATAAGAGTTATGAGGACGGAAAAATTCGATTTTTAATTAAAATCACAAAGATGTAAGTGGCGTGCAATTATTTCAATAAGACACCAATTCGGGAGAGAAATGCATTACGTGCTGATAGAACAAAGTAGAAAAGGACATTTAATTATAAGACCTGGCGCTAATAGATATAAATGTTATTTAGGAGGCAGACGAACTGACCAAACATGATAATGTCTAGAACTTTGTTGGGTCTGAACTTCTCTGTACGGCCTGTAAAAATTGTAAATGAAAGCGTTTTAAGATAAACAGCTTGAAAACCTACAATACAACCTCGTTTAGAATAGTCCATCTTCTTTTGTTAACCCTAATTCTTTTGGAAATCGTTCCATTCGAAGTATCGCAAAAAACAGTTCAGTTATCAATAGTTCTTCAGTATGAAAAAAAAAAAAAACAGTTCAGGTCTGCGTGTCCATTTCGTTCAAATTCAAATAATGAATTGTGTGTCAGTCAAATTTAAAATTTAGGTAAATTTGTTGAATAAAATAATATTGTACTTTTACTTAAAAATTAAATTTTAAATAAAATTAATTTTCATTATCTTAATAAAATCATTTTATGGCTGCCTTTAATGTTTTAGAAAAATTAAATTTTTTTTATAATAAATTAAATTCTCCTTTTTTCAGTTTTTGTTTTATTCCGCCCAAAATCACAAATCAACTTTAAGAAAATTAATTCGTAATGACAGAGTAATTTTCTAAAATAGTCTGTCATATAATCTGTCTATATACACAAGTATATATATATTTATATTGCATATTTTGCGTAGATTTTTATTTATTAAACTCATTTCCATTAAGTGAAAAAGAATTGAATTTCTAATTTTCGATTATCATAATATCCACATTTATTTTTCAAAATTAAATCGATTTCCATATTGACCCATAATATAAAAATGGTCTAGTATATACAGTAAAGTATACTGATAAAGAAGTATTGCTTGAAAGACCAGTATAATGAGAATAAAAATAAAGAAAGTGAAAGAGAAACAAAAAAGGATAAAAGTTCTACATTATTTTTGTAAGAATAAAAATGAGATGTTTTTAAAGTTAGGCCCGACTCTTTCTACAAAAAAAAACTTTCTTGGCATTCTTTTTGAAAATTTTTAATTTCAAAGTAAGCGAATTTATTTATTTTTTTTTTTACTTATCTTTGGGTTGATTTCGCTCTTTTCCCTTTAATTTTGTTGTTTTTCTTCCTCTTTTTCTTATTATTGTTTTGTTTCTTTTTAATTTTATTATATTTTCGCTTAAAAGTCCCCTATATCAAGATATTAAAGAATACTTAAGAGTAAAAGAGAAAAGAATATTGATTTTCTGTCACCAGAAATTTTTGTAGGTCTTGAAATTTTTTTCCCTATTTTTATTTTGTGTTCTCTTTTTTTTTTTTATTGTTTAATTTTTTTTTCCTTGCGCCCTACTTGTCAAGTATTGCTGACTGTTTTAATTTTTTTTTTGATATCCGAATAGTCCTTTAGTTCTTACATTTAATATTATTCTAAAATACTCTTTCTTTGTTACTTTCTGGCTATATATATATATAAAGGTACTCGCAGTTGTAACAACGGTAATAATAATAGCACAAAAAGTAAAGGAAAAAAAACAAGAAAGCACAAAAAGTAAAGGAAAAAAATAAGAAAACACAAAAAATGAATAAGAACCTTTTTCTTCTGTGTTGTTCCTTTGATGAAACTTTCGTTTTTTTTTACTTTTTTCATGCTTTTTGTATTTTCTTTTTTTTTTTTGTGTTAAAGTTTTTCTGTTTGTTTCTTTCCAGTTTTTATTAGGATTTTTTTTCTTTTTCTACAATTTCCAGGAATTAAAGAAGAACAAGAAAAATAATATTATAAGAAATAAAAAAAAATAAATGAAAATATTTTTTTGCCTTAAAATTTTTCCTGCTTTGTTATTATTTATATTATAGCATTTTTGTTTCCTATATTATTGTGTTTAACACATACCACAAAAGACAAAATATGTCGCCTTATTTAAAACATAAAAAAAAATTGAAAAAATTATGCAGTGTCTATATAGATTTTAGGATGATATTTGAATTGAAATTTACCAAATATTTTCAATTTAATAAGTTTTAATCAGGATTATCCAACAAATAAACCTAGATTTATTCGTGAGACATTTGAAGTTTAACTGTTAAGAACCATGTCTCAGCATGTTGACAGAAATACGCTTTAAAAATATGTTAGAAGGTTTTTTTTTTGTGATCACTGGTAATCCTAGTTTTCTTTTTAGCAGAAATTTGCAATATTGCATCAAGGGGGAAATGGTTCAATTGTTGTCCGGCCGTAATGTGAAGTATATATTGTTCAGAGATATTGCATAGTGAACATATTTGATAACTAATGGAGTAAATAATTTTTTGAAAATATACTAATTTCTCTGTGCTTCTCATTAAATTTTCAATTTCTTTATTATCTTATTTCATAATAATTGAACAAAATAAAACATTTGATGAATATTTATGGTTTGACGATTCGACAACAGTTTTCTTCTCTCTATCCTTTACGAGTATTCTTTTTTAAAAAATTTGTTAATTAAACAAAAAGTAGATAAAAATAGAATTTGAAAAAAAAAATTGCTTATTTAATAAAAAATCCTTGTTTCTTAAATGCTTAATAGAAATTTGAGAAATATTAAAAACATCCATACAAAATTGTAGAGAATATAAATTAATCCTAAATATATGCAATATTAATGAAATAGATTTAAATTACTACTTTCTATCTTTTTCGATTGCTTGATATATCATATTTCTTTCTGAAATGTTAAGAAATGGGACTTCGTATTAATTCAAAAAAGTAGCGTAATAGCTACCATTAGTAGCAAGTAGAATAAACGGTAGTTTACTGTTTTTAAAAAGTATGTAGTGTGATATGTTTCCGCTAAAATAATTTTTCCCCAAGTATTGATAGCAAGACGGTTCTTGGGGCGTTTGGTTCCTACATTGTGAAATCTGAGTTGATGGGCCGGTGCAGGACCGCCCTGAAGTTTCTATGCAGTCTATGTAGGCTGATTTTTGCCTGGATTCCTACAAAGTTACGGCGAAGAAAATGAGAGGATCGATGAACTAGCGAGGTTAGAGCCCAATATCGATTTGATAGATTATAGGAACTCCCGGTGGAATGCCGATGGACCTAATATTGGTTTAGTGCTTGGCGGCAGCGTTGAGAGTGCCACCTCCTCTCTCTAACTAATTAAATAAATATTGCATGGTAAGGATTCCTACCACTAAGTTATTACCATCATAATAATATAGTATAATATACCTAGAAACCTGCTTTTATCAGCCTTCTATAGCTTTCATATATCAATAAATGTATAAAGTTATCAAAATCTCGATATTTTAATTTTGATATAAAAGTACAATATTAAATGCTGACTTTAAAAATTAATAATAGAATTATTTCGAGATATTAGAATGCACGTAAATGCCACACAGGCACAAATACAAATAAAAAACAAGAAAAAATTTTTTTTTTTAAAAGCCTGAAAAAATTTTTTCATAAAAGTGTAAATAAAAGCGAGAAAAAAAATATTTCTAAAAAATACCAAGGATATGGCCTTCTTTCTGTTAAATGAAAAATAGAAAAAAATAATCATGAATTTGATGATTTAATGTCATGTTTCACATTAAATATTTCTTTTATTTCTTACAATTTCCATTTCTGTTTCCTTTTTTCTTCTGATTTTCTTAAATATTTTTTTCTATTATTAAACAAGTAAATTTATTTGTTTAGAAAATGAATTTTTAATTATATACACATGTATGTATACATAAAATATAAGTTTATATTTGTAAAGAACAAGAAGATATAATAAAATAGAAGGTGAACTTTAATGTATGACGTTCAAGGATATTTTATTTATGTATAATAGAATTTAGGATGTGTGTGTGTTTGTATATAGCATTGCTTATTAATTTAAATTGAAATTTAAGTAAAAATAAATGGAGATTCAAATGTTTTTTTTAAAGCATCATTAAAATTTTTATGTATTTCTTTAAAGAATTTAATGAAAATTTTTTGTATAAAAACAATTTTTATACGGAAAGTATAATATCTATAATGTTGTTGCTATGAAAATATGGGAACCAGTGACGAAATCGCCATGCAATTCCTTTGCGACTTCTCATTACTGGCTCTCTGGCATCGTACTTGAGGTAGGGGTTTTGGCAGGGATTTTCTAAGCATCCGCGAACTGCTGTCCAATTTCCTTTGGGACATTTCCAACTTTATCTTTGAAACAGAGATATTATAGGCGGGAGCGTGTGAAGTCATTCGCGACTGCGGTGGCCCGGGGGAGATGTCCTCTTGCTGTACTCGGTTCCATTAAAAACCTACAATCTACAATATATGTAGCTATAAAAATAGACATACTTTAATATTGCATATATATTAGAGTAAAATAAGGACAAAAAAAGGAAAATTAAAATAAAAAAAAAATTTCAAAATTATTTTTATACTAAAATGTTGTTTCATTTTTGTGCAGTTTTCATTTGATTTATATATTTTCGCTTGTTACTCGAAATTCATTGGTATTATTTATAATTTAGTATTAAAACAGTAAATTTAAATTCTATTTAACTATTGTACATAGCTTTGTCATAAAAATATGTCGAAAACTATACTAACTCAAAATACTATTCAAAATTAATATTTTTATTGTTATCTTAACATTTGCCAAAACTTGTTTCAATTTAACGTCCTTTTACTAACTCCTTTTATTAAATAAAAATTTTAGACTGAAAAATTAATTTAATTTTGAATTTTGCATGAATATAGACAATATTGTAGAATAAGGCAAAATTGAAAAGATGGAAATTTTTAAAGCACTTTAATAATTGATATTGCTCAGATTTTAAAATATTTAAGATTTTCTTAAATTTTTTAGTTATCCTTTTTTGAACGCTTTTCTAAACTTACATCAATTTTATGTTTCTATTTCCACATAATTATATAGAATTATTCCGTCAAAACGGCTTTTGAATAATTTAATTTAAATAATTTCAAAAAATTCTTAAGCTACCTTCTAGCACCTATTGGAAATTGACAAATATTTTCATTTTAACACCATATATTAATTATAAAATTTTGTTTATACTTTGAATGTAAATTCAAATAAAATTCGTAAAATGCCAAAAAGTTTTAATACTTCAAAGAAAACTTTTTTAAAAATTCTCTTACTTCAATTATTATTATTAAAAAAAAAGACCTTTAAAATTTTAATATTTATTTTAAAGTTTTCTATATCCCAATTTAATTTTTTATTTTTTTTTAACATTTTTCCTTATTTTTATATTCTAGGTCAAGTTCTATGACAAAAATTTAATTTAGAACAAATAATCAATTAGGCTAATTAGAAAAAAGAAAAAGTTTGGGAACATTATTCCCAAAAGAAAAATTATTAGACTGAGTGAACGCAAATTAGAGAAAGAGGCAAAACAATGTAGACAGAAAGAGAGAGGAAGATAAAGAAATAAAGTGAAGTGGATCCCATTATCCTTGAAAAAAAAAAGAAAAAATAAAATAAAAAACGAAAAATTTCTTTCAAGTTAGTTTTTAGCACTTTTCTAAGAAAGCTTTGAGAAAAAGTTCTTAGCTTCACTGTGTCCGTCCTACCGGCCGTCTCTCCATTTGCAATACTTTGAAGTGAATTTAGCTAGACAGCTAAATCTTTGAAGTGAATTTAGCTAGACAGCTTTCATCATTATGCTAACGGTTTTAAAGTTTTTGCTTCTCATCCCAAACGTAAACAATATATTGAAATAATTGGATATATGAATGAAAGTAATTTAAATAATGTAGGAAATGGTTTTTAACAGCGATTGTTGAAGGGAATGGTGCTGTTTTATAAATCATTGGTTTGATCCAACTTTATTTCTTTTATTTTTATTTATTATTGTTATTTGTTTTTTTTTTTTTTTGAATCTCATAAATATTAATTACGCTCAAATAATATAGTTCAAATAATATAGAGAAATATTTTTTTGTTTTTTATACCCCCTAACTTTCGAAAATTCTTAATGAAAAAAGAAAACAAGGAGAAAAAAATTAAAGTTTACTTTTCTTTTTCTCTTAATTTTTATTTTTTTTTCTTATTTTTGTATATTAAAATCTGTTCACATTAAAATATATGAGAATTTCTTATTATTTTTTTTATTCTGTATATTGGGTTTGCTCTTAGTTCTTTGAATGAAAATGAGAAAAAAAACTTATGACCAAAAATACAAAGTTTTTGTCAGAAAATGTTTTAGATGTAAGATTTATATTTCTTTTTAAAAATCAGATAACTTTAAGAAATTGAAATAACATTTTTCTAAACATGTGCTGACCGTTCCACTTCCCTCCACTCTTATAATATTATATCACTCCAATAGATTATGATCATTTCTCATTGTAATATTTGAAATTGAAAAGAATGCTAAATATAGAAACCATTATACAAAACAAAATTAGAAACGAATAGCAACTACATGCACACGTCCAAACAAGAAATTTATTATTATTCGAATCTTTAAGTTTATGTGTAATAATGGGATTTACACATTAAAAAATAACATTAAATTTCGAAATAATAAATTAATTAAAATTTAAAAGGTAAAACCATTGTTACAATAACATTGGTGTCTGTCACCGGGGTCTTGTCTAAGAGGTACTGAGGTCTAAGAGGGTCTTGTCTAAGAGGCGTCTTGTGATACTGTCGTTCATGAGAGAATTGAAATACTGGGCGGCTCTGACCACATGGCGGTGGAGTCACGGTCGTCTGGATAAAGGGAATGATAAAGAGGCATAGTCCAATCTTTTCAAATATTTTTCAAATTTTATTAAGATTTTTAAAAAATTTCAAATAAAGCATTTTCTTATGTCCGCGTGATATATATATAATCTTAATTAAATACATATTTGATTATGTCATTAAAAATATGCAACTTTTTTTTATATAATTGAATCCTTTTGCATTTTTTTTAAACGAACTAATCTTATTTATTGCCGAAACAAATTGAAACTAATCTAATTAAAAGACAAAAAATTAAATGGGACTTGGAAAAGGGATGCTTAAATTAAACAAGAATCGAATATTAAAATATAGAATATGAACAATGTACAGAATAGCGCACATAATATTCGCATTAGAACATTTAAATCGATGTAATTAAATTTCGTTAAAATAGTGAATATTACTTTTCTATACCATTCAGAAAAATATTCTATAATATGCTTTTTTATTGTAAATTAATTTCCTGAAACAAAATATTTTCTTTCATTTTACAAAATTTATACTAAAACATTATTACATCCTATATGTAGATGAACATATATATTATACTGGAGGGTACATACTAAATTATTTGATAAAAAAAATAAAAGTAAAACAGAAAAGTTTTCTTTTCTTCTTCATCTGAAAAAGAGAAAGTTCTTCTCTTTGTTTTTTTTTATAAATCACAAAATAATAAGACTTTTAAGTATATTTTTTGTTTCTTTTTTTTTATTTTCAATCTTATTTTATGTATAGTTATGTAGGATCAAATAAATTGCGTATATATGTATGCGTGCATATACAAATGTTATATATAACCACCATTAAGACCATAATAAGAAAATAAACTTGAAAATTGTTTCAAATTATCATCAACATTATAAAGAATTTCCCATTCCTTTCCCTCTCTTTTTCTATTTACTGTTATACTATTGTCTCTTTCAATATATTTTCTTATAAGTAGAACATTTTGTATACGTATATTAAAATAAAACTGAAAACATTGAAAATAATAAAAACAATAAAATAAGAGAAAAAAGTAAAGAACAAACTCGCTAACGACATCCTTAGCACTGACATGACTTTCTATTCTGAGAGCTGTTGAAAATTATTTATTTCTACATATGTATATACAGATATCTTTTTTTTTCTGAACTTATTATATATTTTGAATCTAATTCAAGAAAGTATATTTTACAAAATAAATTCTCTAAAGAGAATTTTCTCTTTTTCAATATTTCTTATGTTTTTTTCTCTGGCTCTGTTTTTTTTTTTTTGTTTTGTTTCTTTTTTAAACTTTTGTTAACTAAATTTATTTGAGAATTTTACCAGAAAAAAATTAAAATTTCTTTAAATGAAAAAATAAATAAGAAAAAGAAAAATATTTTGTAATTGATCAAATCCTTGAGCGTTCTATTATCTTGTTTTGTTTTATTATAAAAATGTGGAATATTCGTTTACACGTAAATTTTTTAATGAAGAAGTATGTTTCAGTGTGTTAATTTGTTAATTTTAGATTTTATTAATCATTTAAAAATGTTATTTATATAAAATTTCATCGTCGAATAAATGATAAGATTCTTTAAGTGAAATAAGTATTTTAATAATTTATAGAAGATTTAAATATTTTCCTATCAGAAGTACACATCTACTTTTTGAATATTTTTTACCCAACGGGACACGACGCCTTCAATTTTTCCCGCAATAGGTTGCTGCATCTAATATGTCGGAGTCATTATTTCCCAAATGTTTAGTAATATTGTTTATAAAGCTTAAAATTTTTTTATATACTTTATTGCTCCTGCTTAAAATAAATAGTTCTTAAATATTTCTTAACGAAAGAAAAAATTAAGAACTTAAGTATCTAATTTTAAATCTATAAATACACTAATTATTTCTAAAATCAAAAACAAAAGCAAATATTTTAATAGAATTATTTAAAAATGTCAAAACTTAAAATTAATTTTTTATTTTGTTGTTCCTGGAAAATATCAATAAATTTTCAATATAAATTAAACTTTTTTTTGTTATTCCTCATTCCAATCAAAATCCTTTAAATACGATAAATTATTCGTTAATGTTTTTTGATTTGCATCTTTTCAAAATTTTTATACCAGTTAATCATTCTGAGAAATTTGGAGAGAAAAGTATAAGAGAGGAAAACAAAAATTCATTTTTATATCCCAATAATGAATATTCAAAGACAAATAGAGTCCTTATTTTCCTGACAAAAAATAAAAAAAATAAAATGAGAAGGAAGACGGAAAACAATCCTTCTATATTTTTTTATATTTTAATATACCAATATTTGTTTCGTACCATTTACTGTTTTTCGTATTGTTTGTGTACCGTACGATATAGATTTGGGATGAAATTTTTGCTTCCTTAATTTTTTTTTTAATAATTTAAAAAGGAAAGAGAAAACAATGAAAATTAATAACAAAAAATTGAAAAATGAATGAGAAGTTTTTCATTATTAAAGTATAAATTGATTTTTCCGCATTTATATAAAAATTTTCCAATTTAACAAACTTTGACAAAAAAAAGATTTAACAAAAAATAACATACAAAAGTAAAAAAAATTTATATGTATAGAACTAAACAATTTCCCCAAAATTTCCTTTGCTTTAGAAACAAGACAAAAAATGTTTTTTTTTTTTTTTTTTTTAATTTAAAGGCTCCCAACAAAGTTCTTGCTATCGAAAAATCTTGATTATTAAGAAAATTTTTGTAGAATTTTTAATAAAAAGAGAGTATGTTTTAGTACCTTCATATATTAAGAAATGGATAAGAACAGCTGACATAATGAGAAGACAACAGAGGGGGCTAACATTGCAATAAAACTTTAAAATGTAAATGAGATGGTCAGGCAAAATAGTAGGAATTACAGGTTATATCCAATAGATTTATAACAATCAGAGTTAGAAAATACAAGAAACATCACACTCGTGCAGTACTATCTATTCAAAAGAACTGCCAGCAAAGATATCAAACACGCACTCTACTCACAACTTTCAACAACGTTGTGCAGAATACCTAAAAATGAAATATGCATTGTAATGGGCAACTTTAACGTAAAAATTTGAAATATTAAGACAACTACAACCACTAAACATGGGCTGGGTCCGTAACAACGGAGAAAGAAAGACAGAAACATGTGTGGAACACGACATAAAGTTTGGCGGAACCATCTCGTACATCAGACAATATATTAACACATGGATATCAAAAGATGGCAGAACCGGTTTTAAAAATCTCAAAAAGAATTGACCATTCCTTACTTATCTCAGCCATTTGTAGTTAGATTAACATTTTGTTCGATTTTGACAACACAACCCTGAAAAAGTAAAACAATTTTTTTTTAAAACCAAGAATATACAGGTTTTGTATGGGAACAATCAAAATAATTTTCCATTTTCTTATGATTTGTTTTATTTTTGTTTCACTAAAAAATTTTTTCCAAACAAATTAAAAAACGCAAACAAAAAATGAAATGAACACAGAACGACAAAAATTCCTTTTTTTTTTTGTAAATTTTTTTTCAAAATAAACAAAAAATGAAAGAATAAAAAAAAACATACAAAAAAAAGGAATAAAATGAAAGTTCATGAAAGAAATGTGACCTTTTTCATTTATTGCTCTTGCTTATTTATAAAAAAATTCTTCAAAATTCTATGAATTTTAACAAAAAAAAAAAAATAATTTTTCTCTTTACCAAAATTTGTTCTACATACCAATTAAAGGATTCTTAACCTATGCTTACCGGTTCTAATACATAAAAAATTAGAGTATTTCGCGCGTAAATCTTATATTTTTTTAAAATTGTAGTGAAAAATTATTAATTTTATCCCAATTTTAGCATAACTTTGCTAAATTGCTATATTCTCAAAAAAATGTTATTTTTAAAAACGGGTTCAATTCAAAACACAAATATTTTGAATGGGAGATAATGAGACTGAAATCTCACTTCTAAAAATTCGAATACAAAATATTTAAAAATTGAACAATGTTCAATAAATTCATAGAATTTGAAAATGCATTCAAATTTTTTTTTAAAAAATTAGAAATCAGGAAGGAAATGAAATGAAATTATGTTAGTAAAAAGCACTTCTCTCTTTATATTTTTTCTTCTAATAAAACTAAGATGGAATTCGATATTACTAATAGGAATCATTAATATGAGTAATAAAAGTACATTGTGTGTTAAATTATTTTTTATAACAATATTATAAGCCATTATATCTGATCATTGGTGCAGTGGTTATGGCACCGGCCCTTTAACCGAAGGGTCTCGGGTTCAAACCCCGGTCAGGTCACTATAAAAAATTATATTCAATATTATATAACTTAATATGCAATACTAATAAATATTAAAAAACAAGTAATTTTCTAATATTCATAATATTCGATACTAAAAACTAAGAAAAATAAACAGTAAATATTAATAACCTCAAATAATTAATATAAATAAAACTACGGCAGGCTAGTCACCTACCTAGCTAACTCTCTATGACTATAAGAAACTAGGGCATGATAGATATCATGCACTAGCCCTATACTCCTCCTAGGAGTGAAGAAGGAAAAAAAAAAAAAAAAAAAAATAGGAATCATTAATATGAGTAATAAAAGTACATTGTGTGTTAAATTATTTTTTATAACAATATTATAAGCCATTATGGTTACTAATTATTTATTTTACATTAATTTTTTTACATCAACAATTTTTGTAATTAATATAAAAACCCCGTTAATAGTAACTATTAACAAATTAAACCAAAATTACCAAAATAACCACAATATAAGATGAAAAGAAAAATATATTTGGGATACACTTAGAAAAATATCTGAAAGCCAATACATTTTTTAGCTAATTTTGAGCCTATCTTTAAAATTAATTAATCTATAATACATTGAAATATGTGCATAAGATATTATTCGAAACGATATAATGAACGCTTTTTATTTCAACATACGCACGTATTTTTGTTAATAATCAAGGATACGCAAGGATATTTAAGAATATAATTTATTATTTATGGAAAAATACATGCGTTTATACATATAATACGTATGTAGTATAATATGCACCTACAAGTAAGATTTCATTAAATTTTTGTTTTTAGTTTTATTTTGTCGTCCTTTCTTGCTTTCTTTTCCCTATAGGAAATATATGTAGGCATACCCTTGTCAATAAACCTTTCAAGAAGATTATTGATAACAATATTTTGTATATTGTACCTATATACACATACACATGTAAATATATTATGGTTACTACAGTTACGCAGGTACTTGGTATATAAATGTGTGCTTATACATAGTATAATTTAAAATCGGTGGCATGTTGTGGACTCAAAAGAAAATAACCCAAAATCGAAATTTAAAACGAATAATTTCTGAAATATGTTGAAAATTACATTTCGATAAGAAAACGAGAAACCACCTATATTCCCAAGGATTGTCAACTCAATATAACAAAAAATCCAATTCTTGATATAACAAAAATTTTAAGAGTTTAAAAAAATTAAAGAAAAATTAAATTTAAATAGACTGTATAAAATACAAAATTCCTTTTACTCTTATTCATGGTTCTACCAAATTCGTAAATATGCACATCTTATGTATATATTGCTATTCATACATACGAAATACATAACATTTAAGGTTTTCATTTAATTAGTGAAAGAACTTAATGTTTTGTCCTCTCGGTAATTTATTAATAATAAATATACCTAACACATATGCATATTACATATTCAATAAATACTTGGGTTTAGTATAAACATAATCTTAAGTATGTATGTATAACTTAATTTTACCCTCTAATATGTAAAATGTTATTGTGTGTATATTGTGTGTATTTAAAGGAATGAAAAGGATAAGGTTTAATTAAAGTGTGAGTTTTCCTTTCTTTAATTGGACATTTTTCTATTTCATATTATAAATGCGTTTGCGTATATGTGTATGTTTCTTAGAGTATTCGTACATACATACATTCAATAATATAACATTTTCAAAATGTTTATATATTATTCATAAGAAATATTTATTTAGGAGAAAATAAGTTAATTTTGGGACCACGTTCTTTTGAATTTTGTATATAATTTTTAGGATTCAATTTTATTATTATATTGTTAACCCTTTCTGTATAGTTTAAAATTTGTGGAAAATTCAAAATATTACAATAAAATAAATTTAATATTTTAACTATTTTCAACTAACCGCAAACTTCAATATTGAGGAAGAATAACGGAAATTAAAAAAATATTTTTTTTTTTGTAGAAAAGAGAATAATAATTTTTTAATTTAAAATTTAAGCATTTAAATTAAAGAAGATACAGTAACTTTAAAAGAATTAATCTAGTTCTATAAAATTTCAAGATTAAAACAAAACTTAAAAAAAATGCATATTTATAGGCGAAATTTAAAATATTAATTATAAAGAGAAAATAAGTTTTGTATACATAAATAATTTTCGATTTTAAATAAAATTATTCTATAGCATTTTATATTCTTTAAAAATCACGATTTCAATTTCCTTTAATGTAAATCAACAAGATACATAAAGTTCATACGATAATCGTGTAATATTTATAATATAAAAATGGCAATAATTTATTATTCACAATGCTTCAAAATCAGTGTAGGCGTAATAAGTTTGAGCAAGGTGGAATTTCTTCATAATCAAAATTAAATTTTAACGTAATCAGTATGGAGCTATGGTGCTGGTGCGTTTGTTATTTCTACGGCAAACAGATCAAGAAAAATTTTTTATTTTCACAGTTGGAAATTACATACCTATTTTTTTTGGATTTATTTTTAAATTAATGAAATTTTAAATTCTGACGTTATGTCTGATTTATGTTTATGTGAAAAATTATTGTGCAAAACACAAAGATAAAACAAAACTTTTTATTTTTCAAATATAAAGGTAATAATTCAGTAAAAAAGAGAGATGCAATTTTTTGTTTCAATGAATATAGTTTATTTGTAATTCATAATTAGCCATTTCTTTCTTTGTTCCTTTTGTTGTCTTAAATTAAAATAAATACGAGAAGTTGGGTCAAAAGAATGGTTTGTATTGTAGCACTTTTCCCTTCAACAAGTGAAAATTCTGCTTTTAAATACAGTCTATGTATATCTACCACACTATTAAAATTCATTCATATACAAAGCTATTTCTAGGATTGCATATATTTAGGATGACGCATATATGTCTTTGAAATAAAGCAAAAATTAATATAAAAAGGGGTTAACATAATGCTCGATTTTAAGGGTTAATTGTGTGAGTTAAGAAAAATAATTATATTTTTTAATTTCATGGAATTTACCGTTAGCTTTTTGCGTTTATAAAAATTTGGAAAAGCTTGCGGTTTCGGAAATATAAGGTATCAAAAACTCAAATTTTACGAATTTCAAGAGGTGATAACTTGAGAGGGGGTGGAGATGGAAAAAAATTTTCTTCTAACAAAATGAACTATTTATTAATGTTTAAAAGCTCCTAAAATTTCAAGCTTCTACAGTCTGGGGTCTAGAAGAAAAACGACATCAAAAATTTGGAAAAAAAGGACTTTAAATAACGGTAAATTTGAACGGCCATTTTGTTTTTCTTAAGTTGAACTATAGTATACCGCGCAAGGGGAAGCAAGCCACTGCCTTTCCGCGTTTGCAAAATTTCAAAAATGCTTATGGTTTCATTGCAACAAATATTTAAAAAAGGCCATTTTTAAGGTTTTGGGGGGGTATAACTTCTAGAGGGGGGGGAGATAGGTAAAAATTTTGTTCTACGGAAATAATTTTCTAGTGAAGATCTATGTACGTATTAAATTTCAGCTTTCTATCTTCAAAGGTCTAGAAGTTTTGTAAACAGACACACGGACAGACGGACGGACGGACGGACAGAGTGAAACTAATAAGCACTTTTTTCAAAAAATTTTTTGGAAAAGTGCTAAAAAGAAATTTGCATTACTAACATCAAATTTGTTTAATAAGTCCTCGAGACTTTTTGCTTGGTGTTCAGATTTGAAGTTGAGATTTTTGGAACCCGTAAAAGCGGAATTTAAAATTAAATTGATTCCCAGGAACAGACCACCAGCAACTAACACAATGCGCCAAAAAGAATGATCACCAGAAACTAACAGAATGCGTCAATAAATGACAATAAACTGTAGCAAAAATATTTTCGGAGAGACTTAAAAATATTTTGCAAAACCTTAAACGCGTTTTCTGGCTAAACTAGAAGAAATAGATCGGTTTAAAGTACTTTTGTTGATCACCAGGAACTCACGAAATCCGGCAATATATGATAATAAGTTGTAGCGAAAAAATTTTTGAAGATATTTTAATTATTATCATTTATTAATAAATGTACCAAAATGCTTTCATGTAATTAAAAATTATTGCATAAATTTCTGGGGGAAAAGAAAAATTAAAAGATGGCGTTAATAAATAATCTTATTCACTTCATTATTTTATTATAAAAAAGTTATAAAATTTCCCCTTTTAGAGAGAAAACAAAGTTTGAATCCAGAAAAAGAAATTGAAATAAATTGCATAGATTATTCTTTTTTTATGCTTCGTCTTTTTTGTTTTCTGTTTCTCAATCTGTTAAAATATTTTTTCATGCGGCTTCAGTGTTGTACAAAGTAACGAAATAATTCAAAATAATTTATTAATAACGTATATACAAGTATGAATATTATTATAATGTATACAATTATCTCCTATGTAATATAGTATACATAATATTTGTAAAATTACGTAACTAACAATATAAATATATTTAGCCATTTTATACTTTAATAATATTATATGGGTACCTAATTTATATAATTTACAAATATATACATAATTATAGCCTTTCAAATAAGAGCAATAATAATATTAACGATGAGAAATTTATGTTCATTAATAAATCAAATTTAATTTATGCTTGATTTTATGTTAATACTTCAAGATAATTGTTTATCTATGTAAAAAAATAATCTTCTACCTACGCTATACTTATATAATATCCATATTTATACATAAATGTTGAATGTTTGATAAGTAAAATGTATATATTAATATATAAAGAAGAAAAAAAGGAAAGATGTTTTTATACTAATTATTAGCAAGAGAAAGGTATATTATGTAAATAAGCGTAAAGTGGAAAATTTGTTTAGGCCAAAATACACACATTATATACCAACAAAATTTTATATAAGCACACCAATTTAAATATGCATATTATTATTATATAAAATTTATAGCAATATTTATTTAAAGAATATACTATGGAAATAGGTTTATTCCGTTATGTGTATATAATTATATATATATTATATAAATTATATATATAAAAATATATATTAAGATTATATAAAAAAAGAATGGTTAATAAATTAAGAGGAGTTAATTTTAAGTGTGACTTTGTTAGTGAATAAGAAATAAAGAAGAAATTTAAGAAAAAACAGAAAAACAATATTTTGTTTACAACAGGAGAATTTAATTTATACTTATAGAGAATGTACATAAAAGTATGTACGAGTATATATATACATAGAAAAATTTTATGTAAACAAAACTGAAGTTATGTGTTATATAATAGATCAGTTATTGTAAATCATAGCGATGCGTATAAGTTGTAGAAATTGGTTTTACATGGCAATCTGTCAAAGAGAATTCATCTAAAACAATAATGCAATAAATAGCTATTTTATCCTAGAGATTATTCAAAATTCCTTAGAGAACATTTGATTCTGTAATTCTAATATACTCAAGTAAAATTAGAGAAATAATTTTTATATCATAATTATTATTTATGAGACAGTTTAAAATTGGATAACAATACGCTAATGAACACCGATAAAAAATACAACGAGAGTATGCTCTCTATAAACTTAAATCCATACACTTTTCATCAGAAAAAAATTAACTGCATAATAACAGTTATTATTATGAAAAGCACTTGATCCAAATGTTACCTATTACTGGCTTAAAATATTATAGACGCACCATAATTATTGTATAGGAGAAATTAAATAAATGTTCTATACTCGTATAGGGTTCCACAAATTTCTCTTTTAAACGGATTAAAATTTAAAAAAAAAAATATTTTTCTATTTTTTTTTTGTGTAATTTGTCAAGAATATTAAATTTTAATTTGCAATTTTTGCTTTGTGTTTTGTTTATTTTTTTTTTTCTATTCTCTCGTTTATTTTTTCATATTTAACTCTTTTATATGTATTATATAATTTTACTTTCGTAACACAATTTCGATGCCACGTGATATAATCTTAAGTAGACAGAACGAAACAAAAAATATAGGTACATTTATGTATAGGGACGTATATATTTATGTATATACATATATGTATACACTGTATAAGTTATACAGTGTATACATATATGTCTGTATTTATATATATGTCTGTATTTAGCAGATTATAAAATACTTTCTTCACTTTTAATAAAAATTTAGCCTTAAAGTTGGCAATACATAATGTATATGTGTATTGCAAAATTTTATATTCATGATTATATAAAATAAAGGCAAGAAAAAAGGTATGTAGGTAGGTAGTTAATTACCTAAATTACCATCTTCTTATTATTGCCTCTCTTATTGTTTTTTTATACTGCTTAAAACATAATATTATGGAAAATGGGATTAAAGACAAAAAGAACGAAAAAAGTTACAAGAGACCTAATTAACAAAACAAGAAATAAAAGTAAGAGAAAAAAATTACTATTGTCAGCTAAGCATTATAAAAGAGAGTAAATTTGGTGGAAAATATTGTAAAATTATAATTAGTAATATTTGAATATAAAATATAGTAGTTAGTTAATTATAAAAGAAAGAATAATATTTTAGAGATATTTAAATTATTATTACTATATTATTACTATATAAATTTTATTATATTATATTAAATTAAATTTAAATTTAAATAATTATTGTGTACTTTTAATATTTATAATAGGATTTTTGGCTTTAATAATAGCAGTAATTATTTTTATTTTATAACAACAGCTTCTCTCTAGTATACAAAATTAATATTTAAATGAATAAAATAAATAAAGGATTTACCTTTTTTTTGTCAAAAGTTAAAAGGTTATCATTTTTATATTCAAAAGAAGGATTAAATTAGAATAAAACTGAAAAAAACTCAATTGTATAGTTTTATAATTGCTTTTGGATTATAATCCGAAGAAAATTCTTATTTAAACTTAATTATACATGCAGTAGGGTCCGGTTAATATCACGTCGAGTTGTGAAAATAAATATGATCCATTTAGTATCACACTTTATGAAAATAGACGAGATTTTTTTAAGTACACATACTTATTTCCTATTATCACGAAATGCAGTTAAAATAATTTTTACAACGTTTGTTCACAGTTTTTATTTCTTATGTAAGCGTTGGTATAATTGGTTTATTGAATGATATTAAATTGAATTTGACAATAGATCAAAATTGACGTTACATGACAAAATAGGCATCGAATTTTGATGTTCAATTTATTGCCAAATATTAATATTTTTCATTTTTATTTTGCAAAATTTTTGGTAAATGTGATTTTGCCAAAACCTTCTTGAAATGAAACGTTTCCAAAACGAATATTGGTGATTTTAAGCGAATAAAACTAAAAGAGTTGCCGTTATCCGATTACAAATACAGGTATACTGTTTATGTAGAAATTTTTGTGTCATCCCATGTGATTTTAAACGGATTCAACTGTATATGCGTATAATAATACACAATTGTCTGTACTGATATAATTCATATTTTGGTCTTATCTTAGATAACTCAGAGCAATAAAATTGGAATTACATGTAATTAAATTTAGAATTCTTTAGTTTATATTTGAATCCTTTTAAGAAATATATTATGATAAGAAATATTTGTTTTTGCTTTATAAATATATGACTTCATATAATAAATCCTAAAATATTTTGCATTAATTATGCCTAGATTGTAGATTTAAGATTTTAAGGGAATCGAATGGAGCCAGAGGACATTTCTCCTGTGGTCAATCTTCTCACCTATGATACCCCTGTTTCAAGTATACTTCCCGAACTTGCCCGCGTTCTGAAAACCCCGCACAAGGCGATTACGATGCTATTGGTGTAACTTTGCTTATAAAATATTTCAGTTGGTTAATAATAATAGGTGGTTTCCGTTCGTATACTAATAATAATAGAAATTTGCCAGCACAAGCTAATATTCATATAAGCGTTTAATGAATGCTCGTGTCGAAAATCGTTAAAAATATCAACACTTTTTTTTTTTGTAAGTCCGAATTTTTATTTGAATTACATCCAGCTACTTACGAATTATTTTGCACTTGAAAATATATTTTTACCTGAAAATAAAAAAAAATAATTAATTATTATTGAAATAATGTTCATAATATAATTAGGTTAATAATTTTGATGATTAAAGTCTAATTTATAGAATCACAAAATTTTAGTAAGCTTTAATTTTTGGTTGCGTTTAATAACTTTAACGCAGACAATGGAGGAACAAAACAAGACATAAAACAAAAATTATAGAAAACAAGGATAGAAATTGGCTGGCTATGGTCTGTATGGAAGAGTGTACTAAGATCAGAAATGCCTGTGTAAAATTGCATTTGCAATTGAATATCAATACGGTGCCTCTCTGCGACTGTTAAACAACGGATGGCGGAAAAAACATATATCAATAAGGCTTAGACATATATCAACAGATGTATAAGAACAATATGCAATAATCTGGCCTATGACTGTAACAAACAAGGAAATATGGTGCGACTGCGGACCATAAACGTGGCTATAAAAGAAAGTGTAGATGGCTCGGATACACTTTGCCGGAGCAGAATTATATGATAGCCAGGCAGATATTGTATTAGAATCCGAATAAAATGGAAGTCGAATAAAATGCAAAATGCTGATCAGAAATATAGTGCTTTGCCCAAAACAGAGTGCGATTGAGAGGATTTGTTAAAGTCTATATTCCAACCGCGAATAAACAAAGGAGAAAACAACGTTAGTTTGGTGCATTTAACGAAAAAGAATAGTAAACCTATAAATTTCATTAAATTTAAATATTTATGCCAATTGAAAAAATGCCTTCGAAATTTTTAAATTTTAAGTATAAGCTTAAATCTACTTAAATATACTTGAAGTTACAAAATTACACCAGGAGTAGTAGATATGCATGTGTTTGTCTACAATACTTCTGATTATGTATAAACGCTTCTATACATATGATACAAACAGCTTCACTCATAAAAGACTTAAAATTATCAAGCATACGATGACATGGCCTTGAACTTCTTGCTCATTCTTTCGTTTTTGGTTCTCATTTGATAATTTCATTCATAATAAAATGTTCCCAATTTCGTATCTATTTTATATATTTTCTCATTTTATATAACTACCTCTCTACGAATTCTTTGACACGTTCTCATTTTAGACACAAAAAAAAAATTTTTGATTCTCTAACTTTATTTATTTTTTTTCCTTTTTTTTTTAATTTTTCATCTCTTTTTTTATTATATTTTCAACATGAAATCCTTTTAAAATTAATTTCTTTTGAATCATGATTTCTTTTTTGTTTGAAAAATTAAAAATAAAACAAAATGAGTAAAAAGAATAATCGAAATAATATAAAAAATAATAAGAAAAACAAAAAAAATTGAAATATGAAATTTCAATTTTCTTGTAAATTTAATGAAAATTATAGCATCCTTTCACGCTTTGCATTTTTTAAATAGTCCTTTAAGAAATCATCAAAAAAAAAACGCAAAACCAAAAAAAAAGATGAAAAGAAAGCAGAAAATAAAAAAAACCGCAATTCCTTTAAGATTTTTTTTTCTTTTTATGTAAAACTCTCGTTTAATTTTTCATTTTAAATTCAAATTCATTTTTCAATACAAGGAGTTCATATACTTTTATATCCTTCTAGCTTTATATGTATATGTAACTCTAAAAGAGACAAAAAAACGATCACAACAAAAGTATAAAAAAAAGAGAACAGAAACCGCAAAATTAAGAAATTATTTTGTGTCAAGAGTTTTTATTATTTTATAAAAATAGAAAATGATCCTTTATATAATAAGTACCGAGTATGCCAGTGTTGGATCGGAACACGAAGCTGTTTAAGTTCTTTAATTCTAGAGGGAGCTTTATTGTTTAAAGAGAACGATTAAAAATATTAATAATTATTTTATTTATAAAATTAAAATTTTGAAATCTAATGTAAGCCCAATAAATAAGAAGGAACTAAATGAATATATCTTTTATCACTTTTTTTTTAGTTTTGGGACCTTCAATTTCATAAAAGTACTTTTCTTTAAGTACCATTAGATGCCCTCCCTGCCAAGTGTTTTTATACCGCATCTCTTAGATTTGATAACGATGATTTCATCTTTTTGTTTGTTATTTTAAAAACATATTTCCACTTGACGTTGGTTTATATCTAGTTCATTCGTTTTTAGGTATAATTCCTTAGTGCTCATTCTCGGATTAAAATTATATATTTTTAAGCTTTTATTAATGACAATACCCATTTGATTAACAAAGAAATCAGTGCAATGACTCTCGATGCATATATAATAAAGAACTTTACATAATATTTGGCCATTATGTAAACACTCTGTAGAAACATAAGATACCAATACAAAAATAATGCGTCATAATAGCTCTTAATGAGAGGTTGGTTTCGTCTTATTTTAAAATCACAGAAAAAAAAAACAAGAAATGAAAAAATTGGAAAAGAATCACTTGAATTTTTTAAATGGAAGAATGTAAAATAATTTTCAATAAACATTTTCTTATATCATACTAACATATATAAATATAATTATGGGTATAACTCTTATTTTGTCCTTGAATAATAGAAAAATGTCCTTGGTAAATTTCTTGAAGTTGACTTTCGTTTTAAATTTATTTTTTCTGGTTTTCTTTGAATACATTTTTCTACCGCAATTTCAAAATTATTTTCCGATTAAGTTTTCCTTTTTTTTTATGTATAAAATAAAAAAGTTAATCAGAAAATATTTTTTTTTTTCAAATTTTTGTATTAAAAATTAAAATTTTTGATTAATTTTTTTGTGTACGAGTATTAAAATTGTTAATTTTTTATTAAATTTTATTTTTAATAATCGAAAAATTTTAAATATGAGATAAAAATATTTCTTGGAATTTTTTATAATTATTTTTCAATGATTGATTATAGGGATTAATTAAAATAACAAAAAAATTAATTATCATAATTTATCAAAAATTTAATACATTTTAATTTTTAAATAAAAATTATAAGGCTATTTTAAGAGAAATTGAATAAAAATGGATTTTCCACAATTTTAATAACGGGTACCAATACAATTAATAATTTCATGTTTATTATAAAATCACAAGTTTATGACTCAAGTAGTATTGGGCCCCACCTGTCGCAATTAGTCAAGTTAACCCTTTCTGGTAGTTTGATGATTAGGTCCCACTTCCATGACTGCACAACCCTCTCTTCACTCCAAGTTCGTGATAAGTGTGATTCTAACAGTTGCGCCCTAGTTAGTGTGTGCACCTAAAAAAATTTTCCTGTTATGTCATCATTCCCTGTGGCCCTTTTATATGAGTTTTCTTGTTGTTTTTATTTCACTGATGTTCGGGGGATCTTCAGAATTCCTTAAGTTTGCTTGTATCTTCGCTGGGCTCATGATGTGTTGCTGATTTTTTGACAGCTTCTTTAATTTTTGTCATGATTTCCTCCCAAAGGTGCTCCTGGTGAAGTAGCAACTTTTCTCGCAGTCTACTGGCTTATCTGCCTGTAGTTTCGGAGCTCTAGAGTTTCTTTGTACCGGATATTGCTTGTCAGCAATTTGCTGTCTCTGTCTATGTCTACTTCTCTTCTATTTTTCTACATCCAACTTGTATTTTGTTCATCTTGGCATATATAAATACATGTGGCAAGGGGAGCGTATATTTATATATTTCTTTGCTGGGGTACCTCAAATGCTGAATTCGAGAGTCTGGCAAAGTTCTAGCAGTCTTTCTCCATTGTTGTTTCAACTCTCCATGCCGTGTAATCTCATAATTTTTTTGTAGACAAATGTAATCGCTACCCACTTTCACGTTTACATCACCCATTAGTATGACTATATGAATCTTGTGAATACCGAGCAGTGTCGCTGTGCGTTCGTTGTAGAGGTCGTTTAACTTGTCATCCTCGGATCCAGCTTCCAAAGTTTTTCAGAATAGAAAATTTCATAAGATTCTAGATGATTTTTTTTTTTTTTTAAATTTTCTTAATTATTACCCATCACCCTAAATAAATAAATTTTCTTTTTGTGAAATAAAAGATATTTATTTGGTCTATGAAAAATTAGATTTAAAAAAAATGTTATCCTTATTTTTAAAGTTTTATATTGCACATTTTTATCAATTCAAGGAAGGATGAGTAGAGTGCCGAAACATACTTGAAATATTCATACATAAAATAAAAATTTTTTACCTTAAATTTAAAAAATAAAAAAGTTAAGGACAAAAAAATTTAAGAAATTTCGATAATTTATTTGCTTTGTCCCTTTTTTTAATTTTCCTCTTCAGCCTCCTTCTATTTCTATTTTACTTTAAATTCTGTTAAAATCTTAAAAAGGACATTATCAGTTCAATTTATTGAAGGCACATATTGCACCGTTAATTTGCAATACAAAATTAGAACAAGAAAAATCATTGTTTGCACTTGAGAAAAAAATTACTGTTTTCTTTTTCAGAAGAAAAAAAACTTATCTCCTGTTGGCCTTTTCTTTTTAGCACTTTTCCAAAAAATGTTTGAAAAAAAGTGCTTATTAGTTTCACTCTGTCCGTCCGTCTGTCCGTGTGTCTGTTTACAAAACTTCTACACCCTTGAAGATAGAAAGCTGAAATTTTGTACGTACATAAATATTTACTAGAAACTTATTTCTGTAGAACAAAATTTTTACCTATCTCCCCCCCCTCTAAAAGTTATACCCCTCCAAAACCCTAAAAATGGCCTTTTTTAACTATTTGTTGCAATGAAACCATAAGCATTTTTGAAATTTTGCAAACGCATAAAGGCAGCGGCTTGATTCCCCTATCGTGGTATACTATAGTGAAACTTTAGAAAAACAAAATGACCGTTCAAATTTACCGTTATCTAAAGTCTTCTTTTTTTAATTTTTGAAGTCGTGTTTCTTCTAGACCCCAGCCTGTAGAAGCTTGAAATTTTAGAGGCTTGTAGACATTAACAAATAGTTCGTTTCCTTAGAAGAAAATTTTTTTTCATCTCCACCCCCTCTCAAGTTATCGCCTCTTGAAATTTGTAAAATTTGAATTTTTGACACCTTATATTTCCGAAATCGCAAGCTTTTTCAAATTTCTATAAACACAAGAAGCTAATGGTAAATTCCATGACATTAAAAAATATAATTATTTTTCTTAACTCATAGAATTAACCCTTAAAATCGAGCATTATGTTAACCCCTCTTTATATTAATTTTTGCTTTATTTCAAAGACTTCATGTATACATCATCCTAAATATATGCAATCCTAGAAATAGCTTTGTATATGAATGAAAATAATTTTAATAGTGTGGTAGATATACATAGACTGTATTTAAAAGCAGAATTTTCACTTGTTGAAGGGAAAAGTGCTACAATACAAACCCAATGGTTTGACCCAACTTTATTTTTTTTTTGTGCTTTTATCAAAAAATTGAGAATTTTTAAATTTGATAAAAGTTTTTGGAAAAATAATAAGCAATTCTTCTTCAGGCGACTTAAAATGTTAAAATTAAATTTTTAACGATAAATAAAATTATCATTTATTTTATAAACTCCTTAAGCGTGGTTCGTCGTCACGTATTACGGGATCTATTGAAATTCTTTTCTTTCCAATCTAATATCTGCCTGCTTATAGTGTCATTTAACCTTCCTAACATATGTGTTCCAGTCATTTCTACTTCTTTTCTTTTATGGCCACATTTATAAGTTCGTAATCGCTTCATAGCTCAGGGTTTGTTATTGTTCTTGGCCAAAATATTCCAAATATTATTCTTGAGCTTCCATTGATATATGCCTGTTGTAGTCGTTTTAATATTTCTAATTGTTAAATTGTGATCAAATTTAATCAAAATTAAAAAATCAACATTTGTGCTAAAGTCGCCCATTACAATGCATATTTCATTTTTGGATATTCTGAACAACATTGTTGATAGATGGGAGTAGAATGCATTTTTAATATCTTCACTTGCGGTCTCTGTGGGGGAATATCACTGCACGAATGTGATGCTTCTTATTTTTGACGTACTCTTATTGTTATTGTTCTATCGAATATAACTTTCCGCTACATAGCACTCCATCTTTGACTTCCACTTGATTTAAACGTTATTAATCTAACTCTGTGAGTTCAACTCCTTCTTTTAAACTTAACACTCTTAAATAAATCCCTGAATTTATAAACTTTTCTTTGCTAAAAGTAAATTTTATCTATTATTTTTTTTTCAATAATCAAGTATAATATCACCAATGATGAGAATAAAAACGAAACAATTTAATTCTAAGATTTAAAGTAAACTGATTCGGCTACTTATAGTGTGGTAGTGTTTTTTGTTATATTGATGATATTAGCAATATTGCAATGAGAGGGGGGATAAGATTAAGAAATTTTTGATTTTGCTAAAACGATTCAACAAAAATTCTATGTTTTATTCTTCGCTCTACTTTCTTGTTTTGATATCCTATTTCTTCTTAAAAATTTTCAAATTCTAAAATAAACAGGTTATTTATTTTATTTGATGTTGTTGATATATATACTAAAAATATTTATTTAATAAAGTTCAATTTTCTTTTCAGGCTAAAGGATTTCTGAAGGACATTATAATGCAATCAAGTAAAAATAAAAATAAAATGTTGCTTGATTATATAACAATGAAGAAGTGGACGTATAAAAGGTATTTGTAAGTAAACATTTTCCAAAATATTTTCATCACAATTTTTATTTAACTTTTATTGTATTGAGATTCTTTTCAAAAATGGTTAAAGAGTGGCTTTTGGATCAATAATATTTTCAGCAAATTTCACTTATGGACACTACTTGTTTCGTATACTTTGGATCGTTTAAATAAAATTTGGTCAATCTAATATGAAATTTATTGACTCTTGTCTAACTGAAAAATAATCAAGTATATTACAATTATTTGAACATAACGCAAAAATCTAAGGAGTTTGACCGTAACATAATGCAAATGATGACATGCAAGACATGCTACTAAGCATTAACAAAATTTCATTGAGATTAACTACTACATGCAGAGCAGATGTACTATATCAAGCCACCCCAAAGTTAAAATTTCTAAAAAATGTCAGTAAATAAAACAGGAAATGCTGCTGTGAGTAGAGAGCATGAATGGGTTTTCCTTGAACCTAAAAATATTGACGTATTTTGTCTGTTGTCGGCAACAAACTTTGGAAACGATTTGGATGTGTTAAGTTATAAATGTTATAAAAGCTATAAAGGTATAACTAATTCTAGTGATCATTCAAAAAGAGGTAGTGCAGCTTATATTGAAGAATCCAAAATAGAGACGGATTAGGCTCAACTGATTGTGTTAAAATTGAGTCTATTAAGCAGAACTTCAATATTGTCTCAGTTTATTATCCACCGATATGTAATATAAAGGATGTGATTAAGGTTATATTTTTATATTATTTTTATTTTTGTTGCTGCTTTGCTAATATTATATATTTTAAGGTATATTAGTACCGCTGTGGAGTAAATATCGTATAGTCAACGCGAATAGTCAATGCTTCACACACGTGCTTTGAACCGACGCTTCCCTAGATGACAACATATCGAAAGTTGAGTGTTTTACTTTGGTTGAGTCTTTGAATGTAATTGCTTTTGATAATAACTTTGTGAACAATTTATTGAAAATTTTATTAAGCATAGGCGTCTAAATATCAATAATTTTCATTTAAGTTAAAAAATAAATAAAATTGGGTCAAACCAATGGTTTGTATTGTAGCACTTTTCCCTTCAACAAGTGAAAATTCTGCTTTTAAATACAGTCTATGTATACCTATCAAACTATTAAAATTATTTTCATTCATGTACAAAACTATTTCTAGAATTGCATATATTTAGGATGACGCATATATGCAGTGTTTGAAATAAAGCAAAAATTAATATAAAAAGGGGTTAACATAATGCTCGATTTTAAGGGTTAATTGTGTGAGTTAAGAGAAATAATTATATTTTTTAATTTCATGGAATTTACCGTTAGCTTTTTGCGTTTATAAAAATTTGGAAAAGCTTGCGGTTTTGGAAATATAAGGTGTCAAAAATTCAAATTTTACAAATTTCAAGAGGTGATAACTTGAGATGGGGTGGAGATGGAAAAAAATTTTCTTCTAACGAAATGAACTATTTGTTAATGTCTAAAAGTTCCTAAAATTTCAAGCTTCTACAGGCTGGGGTCTAGAAGAAAAATGACATCAAAAATTTGGCAAAAAAGGACTTTAGATAACGGTAAATTTGAACGGCCATTTTGTTTTTCTAAAGTTTAACTATAGTATAACGCGCTAGGGGAAGCAAGCCACTGCCTTTCTGCGTTTGCAAAATTTCAAAAATGCTTATGGTTTCATTGCAACAAATATTTAAAAAAGGTCATTTTTAGGGTTTTGGGGGGGTATAACTTCTAGAGGGGGGGAGATAGGTAAAAATTTTGTTCTACGGAAATAAGTTTCTAGTAAAGATCTATGTACGTATGAAATTTCAGCTTTCTATCTTAAAGGGTGTAGAAGTTTTGTAAACAAAAAAAGTGTCCACGGACGGACGGACGGACGGACGGACGGACGGACGGACGGACGGACGGACGGACAGAGTGAAACTAATAAGCACTTTTTTCAAAAAATTTTTTGGAAAAGTGCTAATTAAGATATTTATATTGGAAAACTCCTCCTTTTCATAATTATATTTATTTAAAATAATAGTAAATTACGCAGTAGGTGAACTATTACTGAACCATTAACCTCAAAATCGAAATCAATAGAAATTATAGAACTGCAACTTTACATACAATATTTAATATATTACTGAACTACATTTTGTACAATAAACATATTATATATAAAAATATATTGTAAATATATGTATATATGCAAAGAAGTTTTTCAATCGACATAAATAACAAAATATGCAAATTAAACATTTTATTTCTCGACAACTTAATAATTTATAATGCTGAAATCTCTATTGTACAATCTATACACTCTTAATTTATTCTATTAATTTCCAAAATACTTCTTTATTATTATTAAAGAAATAAAGAGTGTAGAAATACAAAAACAAAAAATTAACCTGAATAATAAATAAATTAGAATATTTATGTATGATAAGGATGTGTATATGTATATTAAGTTTCTATGTGTATCCGATCCATGGTAATGTTACAATGTGTGTAATAACATCTCAATAAATCGTACAAATTAGTTACACTTTAATAGGTTTTTCCTTTTAATTCTTTTCCCATTTCAATTCTTTTCTACACTTTTTTTTTAGTAAATACAATAATATAGTTTATTTACATACGTGTAGTAAATATGAACAGATATACATTCCACACAAGGTGTCCAAAGCTCTATTATATTATTGTAGGTTGCGTTAGTATAATCTGTGAATTTCTTACAAGTAAAGGTTTAAAAGACTACAACTTTGTATCAATATTAATTCTAAGACTGGACTGGACAACATAAGAAATTCTTCCTTGTAACCACAACATTGCATTTGAAAGATATTAAATAGTCTTTTTTTTTTAATTTTGTTTAAGGATAGCAAGATTGCCGAACTTTTGTGTCAACAACTGAAAAGACGACGAATGAAATACGTTTGATCCAAGTGGAAGGTGGAAAATAATAATTAAAAATATAAAAGGCATAACTGCCTTACAAAGATGCAACCCAAGCAAATCAAACCATTCATAATAGTAGTAGACTACGTCATGTTAACGTTATATGTGGAGTCAATGCGAGACAGCCTATATGTAAGTATACTATTTTTACTTTTATACATAAGTTTTACATAACTTTCAATTTGTAAATAATTTCCCTTAGTTTTATTTTTAAATGAATTTCATTCAACGTATAAACAGTAGAAAGAACGTATCGAATTAAAAGAAAATTTTTTACATGCTCTGAAACAGAGAAAGAGTGGGAGTTAAAACCAACAAAGAATTGACCATTTCAATTTTATCTCTATATAAGAGATGTAAACAAGTTTCTTCTCTCAATAAGGTATTTGAGAAATTTTACAAAAATAAGAAATAGTTTACAAGAGAAGTAGAGGACAAAAAAGAAGTAAAAACACAATTTTCATGCAAAAAGGAAAGAACAAATTTAGAACATTCTAGTTTTTTCCTATCTATATTAAATTTTGTTTTATAAAGCAAAAAAAAAAAAATAGAAAAAAATGGAAGAACATTTTTATTAAGTTATATTCTTTTTCATTAGTATTATTTGTTAGGCCAGAACTCAACGATATTAATTAATACAAGCAGAATAATATTGAATGTTTGCATGGGAAAGGAAAATAATATTATGGTTATTTATTATTAAAACAATCAACACTTGTAATAAAACAATATTGATTTTTTTTTTTGGCAATTTCTGAAGATTTTTGCTTTGAATTTAATAATTTATTTAGATAGTTTATAGTAAATTTAATTGAAAAGTTTTGCTTCCCATTGGGACTGTGTTCCAATAGAGTTACGTACAACAATTTATTTCATATTGACTTTGACTTTCAGGTTGTCACCTATATGGGGATGATATCCTGCTCCTTTTGTGTAACTAATCGCACAGACTTTTTCAATTTGTTGTTTTTTTTAATAGCGATCTTGATATGGTTGGAGTTTTGGTCTATAATAATGTTTTCGCCTAATGATCTTTTCGCGTCATCTAATTTGCGTTTTGACATGATCATATTAATTTGATTCTTCCTTCTAATATTATGCTTTCTTCTATTGGTGTTACCGGGTTGATAAAACAGAGAAATCTTCCGTGCCTGTACTAGATTTGCAACTGGAAGAAGAAGGCATTATTAACAAGATGAAACTTTTGTGGGGCTATTCTTTAAAAGAGTTTCTTAAGTACCGCTGTATCAGGTTCTTCAACAGAATTCTCGATGAGGAATATCCTAATTATTAAGCGTAAAATTATTAGGGGTAGGTCCTTCAGGTCGTCAAAAGTTGAGTAAAATTGACAGCTTGTTTTTTTTCTCTTATGCGACCTTGTTTTTGTAAATGTTTAATTTTTATTTTCATTTATTTTGATTATTTTTAATAAAATCTTTGAATTTAATTTGTTCTTAAAAAATTTATTTTAAATTTTATATTTCTACAAACCACTCTAAAATTTTATAATTTACAATTTATTACAAAATAAAATGTAAAATTTACACTTTTAAATTTCCTATTATTAAAAAAAATTTTACGACCATTTTTCAATACAAAACAAGCACAAATGTTAATTCGAGAGAAAGACTTATTTCTCTCTCTTTCTCTCTCTTAAATCAGATGAAAATGAAACAAAAACGAGAAATTAACACAAAAAATTCAGACAAATTCTAAATTCCTTTCAAACATAAAATAATAAACGAGAAAATTTCTTTTATAAATTTTAAAAATTTAATTTATCTTTAATAAAATTTCTTTAAAAAACTTTAAAACAAAAAATTATTTTACAATGCAATGTTTAAACATTTTTTCTCTCTTTTTGTTATTTTTTGTATTATTTTTTTCTTTGAAACTCAATTCAAATAAATTCAATACGAAAGAATATAGAAAGAGAAGAAAAAAACAATAAAATTAAACTAACAAGGACAACATCGTTTTATTAAAGGCAACAACAATAACAACATGAAAAAAAACAGAAAAAAGAACAAATTTAATCAAAACAAAAAACAAAAAGAAAAACAAAAAAAAAACTTCTACAATTTCTAACCAAAATGAACAAAAAAAAATGAAAATCCAAAAATTTTAAAGTTTTTATTCTTTTACGGAAAATCTTATCATAACCCCTAAAAGTATGCATAAATTAAGATGATACAAAAAAAATTACTCTTTTCGTTTTTCTTATTTTCTGATACAGTTATAAATAAAATGTAAGATGTATAAGGTAACTTGAGTAGAGTTTATGAAGGTTTTTGTTTGAGTTTATGAAGTCATAGAAAATTCAATCAGTTTTGCACAAGAGCATTATGTGATTTTATTAGTGTTATTTATATAAAGGCAATTAAATTTTGAATTAAAGATGTCATTATACTTACAGTTTCTATGCCTGCGATATATTTCAATCTTACTGTAATGTAAAGCCGATTAATTTACCGTACTCGGTAAAGCCGATTAAAAGCAAATGATATAAAAGGCAACAAATGATAGAAAAGGCTCTCGAAAGCAAAAACCATAGTTAGTACCCACAGTACCCAAAGCTATTTTTTCCTTTTTCTACGTTTTTATGAAATTTTATGTCGAGAGTCCTTAAGTCTGTTATTTTCTAATTGAATTGTTTTTTTTTTAAATTCTAATTTAAGGCAATAGTTTTCCTGTACAAATTAATTTTTAATAAATACAATTGGTTCAGTACAAAATTTATTGTGGACTCTTGTAATTTTGTATAATTTCCGGGGTTTTTACTTGCTGCTCCGTACTCTCATAAGTATGAAATTTATGTCAGAAAAATTACTAATCTATAGTTGCCGGGTTATGTGATGTGAGTGAATTAAGGAAAAGCACCATTATAAGATAGAAAGAATATATTTGTAATATATCCGCGCATACAGTTCAGCTTTAAATTTACAAATGTTATTCATGTATAAAAATTACTGAACTGTACGCCCTACTCACTTTTATGTGTGTAGTTCAAAATGCAACGAAAGTTAAAATAAAAATCAAGGAAAACAAATTCTAATCATTTTTTATTTTAGTCTTCTTTGTTCTAATTTTATTTCTTTACTTCAAATTCAAATTTGATTTTATTTAATTTCATATCTTTAGAATTTTGCGCTTTTTCCCTCTTCTTTTTGTAATATATTTATTCATTATAGGTTTTCTAAGTTGTTAAATTAGCTGGCAATCTGCGACATTTAACAAAGATAATAAAAAAGGCATAGTCAACAAACCAAAGAAACCGAAAAAATAAAACAAAAAAAAAATTGGTGGAAAATTTAAAAGAAAACTTTAAAACGAAATTTTTTATTTTTCTTTTGTAAAGCCGTCGCATGGCGGCTTTGATATCTTTTGAAAAAGTTTTTTTGCAGAAATTTTTGTGATCTTTTTTTGTTTCTCTTTCATACATTCTATACAAACACGGTATATTTGTTTTTAACGGTATCTTTTTCAAATTTTATGGTACTAAAGATATTTTAGATTCGAGAGCGTTTATCTAATAAAAATATTTGAAACTTATAAAAAGACATAGAGAAAGAAAAAATTTTAAAATGAAATCAGCAAAAAAGTTTTCCTATTCTTTTTATAAAAACGCAACATTTTCCGTATATAAAATTATTATATTGTTCTTATTATTATGTTCTTCTTATTATAGATATGTTCTATGGTTATCAGTAGCGCATCTACCATATATAGAAAATAAGCATTTGCAATGAGTGCCAAAAAACATGGCCGAGCAAGTCAAAACTGGGCCTGATGGGTATAGGTTAAAATTTCTTAAGTATAATTTCGTTTGCAAAAATTCGCGTTCTATAAATTTCGCGTAAAATTATATAAAATCTTATATGATATTTGGCTAATATATTTTCGTACAAATATGTTGAAAATTATTATATATGCATGCTTTTCATAAGTTTAATACTATTAGTTCCCAATTTGATTCACCAAATACACCAAATATTCGTACTTTTATTTTTTTATTGTTAACTAAAAATTTATTTTTGTATTCAAATTCGTATTGGGTTTCACTTATTGTTATTATACAATTTCCATCCTTTCATCTCTAAATCTGATTTTATTTAATTTTTTATTTTCTTTTCATTTTTATTATTATTGTTAATTCAATGGAAATTTTAATCTTATAGGTATCACATAAGACATATACGAGCACCATTTGTAGATTTTGTAAAGTTTTAAGCAAGTTGAATGAGGAAAGGGACACCTCTCGTGGGCCACAGCAGCCGCAGATACCTTCCGCGCTAGCAGAATCACTCGCAAATAACTTAGTATGGGTATTATCAATTGCATCCTCAATGTCGACTAAACAACTGCCACTTCCGCGTATCCAGTAAGTTTTTTAAAGACCCCCTAGGCTTTGCAGAGCTAGTGTAAGGACTCATACAAGGTATTAGTGAATCTATCGAACACCTTTTCCATCGCTAATTCTTTTCAAAAGGGCGAAATGAGTTTGCGTTGTTATTGAGTCACTTACCTGCCTTCAGAATGTACGTCAACTTGACCACCCGCCACGCATGAGGGAAGTAACCCCATACGTAGGTGGCATGAAAAATTACGCCCTATAAATATCCTTTCTGCAAAAACACAATACATATCGCGTCTTCACCGGGAGACTTAAAAGACCTAAAAGAAAAAAGCCGCCCAATTTCCCTCATCCTGAATCGTTTTCTTTTCCCCATTTCACTTGGTTCAATGAGGCTATCAACTCGAATATCTGTTTTCCGTCTTCAGTCATACAGTCATCAGGCCGTTCCATTAGATCCAACCCGGTAACATATTTTTTAGAAAGTATCCTGTGAAGACGTGCACCATGTTCAACTACACCTTTACACAATGTGCCCAACGAGCTTATTTCCGCTTTTGTTACTTCTCTGTTGTACTTCGCGAGTGAGCTTTTATACTTTTCTAATGATTCCGATGCCTTGGTCTTATTTTTTAACTTCCTGGTCCTTAGTCTAAGCCTTGAAAAATCATCATATCAGGCTATACCATACATTCTCCATAAAAAATCCCGTAAAATCCAAAAAAATTGATAAAACTGTAAACAGAACAATAGAGTGACAGAAGCAACGTTAACACTGATTAGTCTAACAGAATTTATGTTGACTTATGCTGAGGCGGCATTAATTTATATTTGCCTAGAACAACTACATTATAAATATTAATTTATACTGCCTAAAATTTTCTTTACATGCAACACTAATACGGAACTTAAAATGTCATGAAATGGAGAAATTTTTCCGCTTTTTGACAATCCGCGCGTATTGAATCTTATTTTAAGTCTTACAGATTTACAATTACTACAGCACATAACGTTTCCATATAACAATATTTTCTTTATATGGTCGAAATTGGACCAAAAACACAAAATATTTACAATTTCCAATTTTATTTCCAGAATGATTTCTGAAAAAGGAATTTTTTTTATAAATCCTGCAATTAACCTTTGTCCTTCTCTATAAATTCATACTCAAGTTATATAACTACAAGAAAATGAAGTAAATTTCAATTAAACTCTATTTTTAGAATTTTATCATTATTTATTTATTATTCAATATTATTTTTTTGTGAAATTTAAAGAAAAAAGCCCTGAATTTTGTTATTGGAAAAAATATAATAAAGTCTAATTGAATTCATTTTTGTTTTTTTTTCTTTCGTGTACATACAGACATACATATTGTGAATTTTGTATTCAATTTTGTGTATTCCTATAGTTGAATTTCAAAAGAACACCATTGTTATAAATTATAAAAATAATTTCATATTCACATTCAGAGTTTTAATGATATTGAAAAATGAGATTTTAAATTCCGAAATATTTTGTCTATTATTTTTCTTATGTAAGTGTTAAATATTACCTCCTTTGTAGTATAGGGCTGCCTTGAAGCTTCTTGAAGGTGTCTCTCTGCTGGGTACCAGACTACATGCGCGTCGAAGAAGATAAGACAGATGACGCATTGGTAAGGAGGATGGCTAACACCCTTCTCCACCCAGAGCCCTTCTGTTCGTTAGGAACTAAGAATGGAATCGGAAAGGAAGCGGTCAGGAGGCTAGAGAAATCTTCCGGGGCTGCGGCAAGTTAAGCAACTTCTCAGAATTATGACCAGAAACGATTTAAGAAGATTATACGGATGGGCAAGAATTAGATAAGAACACAGACGGCGGCAGAGTTGCGGTCCTCCAGGCCTCACAAGTTACTCAAGCTCATCAGGGATTTCGAGTGTGTGCTCTACAGACATGACTCGTATTCAGGGATTCAGAGAGTTGTGTTGTCTGATAGCGCTTAAAAGATCCAATTTTAATAAAAATAAAAGGAAAATCTACTTTTAGAAAATTGAAACATTAGTACACAAATGAAAATGCTTTTATACTTTCAATATATTTTGTTCTCTTTTCATACCTTTACCATATTATCAGGAATAATGTTTATCTTTTTTGAAATTAAAATTTTAATGTCTAACTATCTCTATATTTTATCATCTACAGTTCTATTTATCATCCACTTTCCATATAGTTTTCTCTTACCGACAGAAAATCTTTATCCATTATTGTATTGTAATATTAAATTTCAAGGATATTCATATTTACGAATAAAACCAGAGCTAATATTTGTTAAATAAAAAAAATGTTCTCTGCCCTTTCATTCTAAAAATAATAATTTCTAAGAAATAAAATCCTTTGACGTATTCAAAATGTATAGAAAACAAGGATACATACACCCATACAGAAAATATATTTCGTGACGTATATTTACAAATAAGTACATAGAATAGATTTGAACAATGTATAAATTATACAGAAAGAATATATTTTTTTGAATTATTTCTACAATAGTTGATTGAAAATACTTTATGCCTTTGAATTCATATTAAAAATTTTTTATTGATATTTTTATATTTCAAATTATTCAGAAAATTCTTCTGCATTTGTGTTGGAAAATATTTTAACAATGAACATTTTTTTTTACTCTTATTCTCGTGTCACCAAAAGAACGAAAATTCTAATATTAGCAGAAACGATTGTAGAGAAAAGGCGAGAGTTAATATGTTTGTGTAGGTCTTAGTTTAAAATACGAACTCAAAGCATAACTAGAAAGTAGAGAAAGAATAAATTAGAATATTTCATTTTTTTAATAGGGGTCGGCGGTGAATTAACACTGTAATAAGTTTGCGGTGCAAAATGAAATATTTTGATAGATAAATTTTAGTTATCACTTTAGTAAATTAAGCTTCACAAATGAAAAATTTTAAACTTAACAAAGTAAATAAAATTATGAAAAAAGCAAGATTTATACGAATAGAAATTCTTACTCAAATTCTCTTTTTATTAATATTACGTTTATTTTTAGATACATAGAATACATACAGACAGTATCAAAAATAAATAACGCTAACTTCAGAAACATTATCAAACATCACTGGATGTTGAACTATAATGGAAATTGGAAGCGACAATCACCGAATTAATTTTGAAATACGAGTACCTTGAATAACCAAGAATAATGAGACAGAACAACAAAGAATAGCAACAGCGAGCGCTGAGTACGTCCTGTCAAAAACTTAACACGTGATCATATTCTCACATAAATCTATACACAAATACAATTGAGCCTCTTCAGATCAACGGACCCAAAACCTGATTGACCAAATATGTATCAGTCATAAATGGAAGCTGTTTTTATTAAACGTAAGGGCATGGAGAAGTGGTAACATGGACTCTGATAATATGCTCTCACAAAAATACCCGTTTAAAATCTACAGCAACACTATCAAGATAAAAAAGAAAATTGTTTAACAATTTACTTGACAAAGAAATGAGAAACCTGATGATTGTGAGTGTAGAATACATCCTAAATATATTCAGTCAAGTGGGAGAAGAGGTCGTAGGCGCTGCATTAAGAGAAAGAAAGGGTTTGATCATAGGCACGACATGGAAAAAAAACAAAGAAAGAAAAGAACTCAAACTGCTGGTATCATACTGTATAGAACTTATGACGCTTCATCAAGGCCAACCAAGCCATTCAATAATATTGGGAGCCAAAATAAACCAAAGATGCCCCCCTCTTTCCACTCTTGTTTAATGCAGTGTTAGGCGATGTTGTAAGAGGAGCAGCAACTACTTCCAGAGATATCGAGGGAGTTTTATGGACATAGCCTTACTTATCTCCACGCACAAAAATATACAAAACCCGCCAGAATGGCGTTAGGGGAGTTCTGGCCATTCTGAAGACAACGCCACTTGGCTAGGGCACCAAAATATGAATATTCAATTAATTTTACAAAGTTTCATCTTCTCCTCTTTTCAGGCCTGAAATAACAAAAAAACTTATATAACATGTTATTACACTAAATTTATTTTTACTAGTCCTTTTTTTTAGACCTCCCTTTTTCTTTTTAATTTTAAATGTTATTCTTTAAAAAAAAATCTTCAAAATTAGGTCAATTATCTTCTCGCAGCTTTTCCATTTTAAAATTTCAAAAATTATATTAGTGTTGTTTTCTAGAGAAATTGAAATAAATTCGAAGTTTATCAGTCTATGATTCGTATTTTTCTCTTAGATTTTTTTTTTGCCCTCATGTTATCCATTCGTCCTTTATTAAAACTTAAACTTTTGTAGAAAAATATACTTTGTGTTTCTATATTTAGTAGAAAAATTTCCAATATTTTGTATAAAAAATTTCTTTTTTTCTGTTTATAAAATAAAAATTACTCCATTGGGAGTAACATTTTTTCCAATTTCATAAAATTTCTCTTTTAAAAGGACATTAGGAAAGTATAATTTTTAAAAATGATATTGGCCATTTCTCAAATTCTTTTTTATTTTTCCTTTTTTTTTGCGTAAAAGTTAAATGATTAAAGTTTTTGCAAAATAAAAATAAATTTAAATAATAATAATGTTATAGCAAAGTATATATTAGCATAAGAAGTTTGCAGGGAAGTTTGTAATAGTGTGTTTGGAAATAATAAAAACGAAAACAAAATTTCTAAACACACAAACATTAAGGAAAAGTTATTTGAATATTAGAGATTCCATTGCTCTACTTTGCATATATCGATTTTATAAACATTATTACATAAGTTTTTGTATATTATTTTCTATTTGTGTGTGAGAAGCAAATGCGTTCAAATTTATAGATGAAAGTTGTTACGTCTCATTAATTTTTTAATTAGACTTTATACTAGGTCCAATATTAAGTATCTTTGTAAAACATTCAAATGCACTCAATCTTCCTTGTTAATTTATTATAATGTACGCAATATTAGTATTGCAAAAAAAGTTTTATAAAATAAATTAAAAATTTCCTTTTCTGAAGCGATGATAAACCTAGTTTCATATATGATCTTTTTTTACATTATTTATAATAATGAGGACTGTGTCTGATAAATTCAATCCAAAATATTATGAAATATATAAAAATTTATTTTAATTTTTTGAAACACCGCGTTTTTGCTTCAGTAGCAGTACATTACATAACATATTTATAAAGTATTGCACTTGAAAAGTATTGCAAAGTATTGGTACCAAATTCGATTTCTATAAAGTATTGGTAGCAAATAAAGTTGACTTGATTGTCACCAAATTTGGTTTCTCAATAACTTTGCTCATTAATATTGTTGAGTGCTAATTGCTCGCACGAATAATTTTTGGAACTCATAACATTCAGAGAAAATAATTTTAGTAATTTTTTTTCAAATTCAGTAATTCAAAATTATAAATTTAAATAACTTTTTTATAATTTATAAAAATATTTTTAATTAAAATTATGAGTTAAAATTGTCTTTTGTCCTTATACACATTTTATAAATTTGAAATTGAGTGTCTATCGATCCCTTTATTTTGAAAAACAAAACGGGAGCCCTACCTTTCATCTATCACGCTTATAGCGCTACTTCGACCTATTCTTCTATAAATTCTAGTATTTTGTGAAGATCGATTTCTCGCAATTCCCTTGGTGCCAGAGCGTATTTTTCTACGTTCGTGTATATTGAATGAAAAAATATTAGAATAAATGGCTCGCCTCAGCAGAATTATACTAATCGTATAATAAGTATAGTTCTACGATGGTATTTGATTGTTTTTTTAGCCTGATTTGATATTACGGTCAATATATTTAATTAAATTCCTCAAAATCGAATCATAATATCATAAAATTGTTATTCAACACACTTTCTACAGATATAAATGGCAACTTTAATTTTATTAATGTGTTCCCTTCCCCACTACATTTTACAGTATACATTTCTATATACCATTATGATTAAATTGTATAATCTAATTCAAGTAGCTACATAATTTCCTACACATACAGTCCTATATTTTATAATGTTACCTACTTCTAGTTAAAACAAGATGATACTTTAAAATCTATATGAAAAGATCCTGTAATAAATAAATAAATAAATAAAAACATACAGGATTATGACAGAAAGAATCAAAAGCAAAAAAATAGGAAAGGAAAAATCCAATTGTAGGAAAAATAAGAAAAATAGAAAAAAAAGGAAAGAGTCTTGAAATTGTGAACCTTTACAATAATTTGTTTTTTTTTTTTTTATAATGTTGTGACATTGAGTGGTTTAGAAACGTTTTTTTTTTTTTTTTTGTCTCTTTCTCTCATTTTATATTTCCGTTCATTTCATTATTACCAACCGCTATTGCATACAATAAGGGAGGTTATGTGATAGTAACAAATTTTTAATATTGAGTTTTCGGTGGGAATGTACTTTTCCATAGTAGGGAAGTGTAAATAAACTGTTCTTAGATAGGTATCGGTCTGTTGGTCTGTCTGTTTGTACGTGTGAGCACGCGTGTATCTCAAGCTCGGCTGAACCGATTTCGATGAAATTTTATATGTAAGTTTGCACGGATTGATCAACTTTTGGGATATATTAGACCTAGGTAAATGCACGTTTTTGCGTGCCAATTTTACATTTCATATATAAGGAGAATGAATAAACCAATTTTATTGAAATTTAATACATACATTTGGAGTACCAAAACAAAGAATCTGTAATTTTTTGGGAAAGATCAGAGCACGGAAACCAAATTGGGGGTCGATTTTACGTTTTTTACCATATCTATGGAACTAATTGATGGAATTTCTTAAAATTTCATATGCGAGCTCTGGTTGTTACCGAAATAAACTGGCAAGCTTTTCAGGGAATTCGGATGGAACAAAACGAAACTCTACTAAGAGCCAAATTTACATTTTTCTAGGAATGTTAACTAAAACCGTACTAACGCGCTAAAAATTGAAAAAAAGTGATCAAAAAGCATTTTTAGAATCTTTTGGTAAAACTTGTACGTAACTAGACAATACACATTGCGGTCGTTTATGTGCTGATCACATCATATTTTTTTTATGTTCTTATATTTTTTCTGTTATTTATTGTTGAAGATTTATGATGGTAAAAAATTGTCATCCTTTTTATAATTTTTCCTTTTTCTTGCTTTTTTTTTTTTGATGATGATTTTACAAAATTTTTCCTTTTATTGTATTAGTGTGTGTGGTATATGTATATATTTTAGGAAAAGTAAACAGTTATGGAGTTACACGTGTATTATGTAGTTTTTATTTTATACCATAATCGGATTGACCTTATGATATTTTATGTGGGTAAGGCTAGGATTTTTTTTTAAATAAAATGCCTTTGTATATTATGGAAAATACAGAAAGTAAATCCTCTATATAGGAGTTTTTTTTTCCCATTTTCTGTTGGGTTTTTGAATTTTATCATTTACTTGATTTTCTTTAACCATTATAAATTAAAAATTTTTATTATGATGGTATTGTAATAATGTTAAAAGATCATTATATTATTTTATTTATTTATTTTTCAAAAATTTCTTCTATAAAAAAAATTTAGCTTCATTTTACATGTTTATAAAATATTGTTCAACTTAAAAATTCATTTTTAATACATATTTACAAAATATTTCTATTAAAATTCCTCTACTTTACAGATGGATTTTTTTATTTAGAAAAAAAGTTGAATTGGACCAATTAACAGTGTATTATACCGCGTGTGTCGTGTTGCAATATGAATACTGATGCTCTTACTGATGAGAACCGATCAATAATGTTTCAAAGTTTTATTAAATTAGTGTAAAAAAGTGTTTTCTTAATAAAAATTTTTAAAGAGTGAAAGTCTTAAACTTAAACTAAATTTAGAAATAGATATAACAAAATAATGTTCTATGATTCTCTTGAAATTAAAACTTGTATATTATTTTAAATTTAATGAAAATATTTTAATAGAAATCCAAAGTGGAGAACAACTTCACATTCCTTCTATTTTTAACTATTCCAGACCGGATTGCATGCAACAAGGAAGGTTATGTTATGGCACCAAATTTCACGTGTCGGGTTTTCGACGAAAATGCATTTCTCCATGCTAGAGAAACGTAATTAAACTATTTTTAGAGAGATGTCTGTCTGGCCATCTGTCTGTGTGTCTGCCTGTCGATTTGTCTGTTATTCTGTCAGACTGTGCAGATCAGTAAGCCAAGTTCCGGTGATCCGATTTTAATGAAAATTTATATCTGAGCTTTTGTGGAGGATGAGACATTTTGTCTAACAGTGTGGTAAGCCACGTACCTTTTCATCAGGTACCAGCGTTTTCTACGGGTCAAATTTACATTTTAACACATATAAAGAAAATTAATAAACTGATTTTCTTGAAATTCAATATATGAATTCAGGATGTTATAACTTTAGTGAAGTACTTAAAATGCATTTTCATAGTCTTATACTAGACAATACACATTGTGCTGACCACATCAGATTTTTTTGATAGCTTTATAAAAAAGAAAACGTATAGCTAGTACGAGTATTAGGTTTTACTCTTTCATTAATTTTCCTTTTTTGAAAGAACATTTCATTTTCGTATATATTTACATTAAAACTTTATAATTATATGAACGTAGCTATATATAATACTAATAATATTTAGAATAACAAAAAATAATGAAAATTGAAAAAAAAAAACAGAAATAGTTTTAAGAATTTACGGAATTCTAAAAATAAAATTAAGAATTATCCTTTTATTTTTTACTTAGTTCTTTCTTTATTTTTTGTTATATTTTTTTTATCTATAGTTGTTATCCCTTTTTCCTTTTTGTGGTAGATTTAAAGTTTTTTTTTGTACTTATTTATTTTTTTATAATCATATTTTAGTTTTCCTCTTTTTTTTGTTCACATTTTGGATTAAAAGTTATAAGGTTCAAGGTTTTCTTGACCTATATATAAAAAAGAAGTAATGGTATGTAGTGACTTAGTCTTATTTAATATTAAAGTTATTATAATCGAGTATAAGAGTTTGATTAAATTTTAGTAAAAAAGAAAAACAAAACAAATTGTTATAGTTTCGTCCTTTTTTCTCAAAAAAAAAAAAAAAAATAAATAAAATTTGAATAGATTCGTTGGAATGAGATGTAGTAAAATGTGTACACATACAAAAACGAACCAGAATATAAAAAAAATTTAACTTGAATAGATGACAAGGACAAACTTTAACTATTATGTTTTTCCTTTCTTCTTTTCTTGATAAATGAATTCTTATAATGTAATCCTACCTACCTACCAATATATTGGCGTTATATAAATTGTAAAAATTATAGTATGGTACATACAGTTTGTGTTTTCTAGATTCCTTGAACAATATTATTGAGATATACATATTCATAGGTACTCGTACATTATATATGTTAGTGTATATGTAAAAATTATTTAAATATTTATTATAAATAAATTTATTCTCTATATTTTTTCTGTTTTACATTCTTCGGTCTTTTTTTCTTTTTTTTTTTTTTTTGCTTAGATCATGACCTAAGGCTAACATAATTGATGAATTGCCATGTTTTAACCTTAAAAAGTTAAAAACCAAACATAAAAATAGAAAAACTATATAATGATGAATTTCTATATGTCCAAATGTGACAAATGTTTATTAAGATTTAGGTTAAAAGAAAAAAAAACAAGGAAAATTAAAAGATCATTTTGAAATTGAAATATAAAAACTGTTATACACAATATGTTATATAGGATAAAACGTAAAGTGTCTATATATTAGGCATGTATATTAAAATGAATTAAATGTCAAATATGTTTCTCTATCTTTTAACAAAAATATAAAAAAATAAATTTGAAAAGTGAAATGGTAAAAATATCTGATGTGTCCAGTACATAGCTGATCGCGTTACATGTTGTCTATATGAGAATAACCAAATGAAATTCTTTCAATGTCTAGTTTACAGAAAGAATTACAGAAGATTATGAAAATGTCTTTCAAACCTAGGCATTAAATTAAAATACCTAGGAAAATGTAAATTTGCAAGGTTTCGCTTTGTGCCATCCGAACTTCCTGAAATGTTCGTCAGTTAATTTCGGTAACAACCTTTACTTAAATATTAAATTTCAAGAAAGTAGGTGAAATATTTCTCTTTATAAAAATGGTGAACATAATTTCTTGTTACCCAATATAGTGTTTGTAATAGGATGAACCTATTACCTTTTCTGCTGTTCTGTATAAAGTATTAAAAAATATGCTAAAAGCAATCTCTTGTAAATTATCTTATTCATAAATACCAGTATCTTCTGGGGACGATTGCACACTGCTCTTTTCTTGGATAGACAAAACTGTCCAAAGAATACGTTTTTGTGTGAGTTCAGCCTTACCCCTATAGATTCTTTAACCTAATTTTTGAAAGGAGTCCACACCTCAGGGAACACAAACTGTCAGGCGGGTTTTAATAGTGCAACGTATGTATACAATACTTAATAAATATAATTTTAATATAATTTTAATACTATTTAATTTTATAAAAGAACATGGAATTGAAAATCATTAAAACTAATAAAGAATTTACTAATTTTGTCTTACATTTTTATGTACCGCACCGTAAAGGTTCTGTAAAACGAAACGCATAACTATCCTTGTACAATACATTAATTATAATATAATAGGTGATAAAAGTTTTTCTTTGAAAAGAAAACAAAAATAATAAGATTTTGTTTAAATTATATAAGTATGTTTTAATTTAATATTATAAATATACATATATTTTCTTTAAAAGGATAATAACCCTTATCACAAAATTTTAAATTGATTACTCAAAAGTTTTCTATTTATATTTCCCAATTTTTTTTTTTTTCACTAAGCATATTTATCTTAATTATGCTTTTATATATTTAAGGATTATTTTCATAATAGTTTTCTATATATAGGCATACAACATAAAATGAAACTTGAATGAGGGTGAATGTTTGGCGATACTGCCAGATCGGAAATATCTGTATTTGGACTTCAAATCGACAAAGAACCGGCGAACATACCGTGCCCAAAATTTGGGAAAATAAACTTTGAGGAGTTTGTAGTATCTATTCAGGCTATAAAAGTGGAAACTAGGAGATGGCAACGACTATACCCTAGAGGAAACTAAGGTAAAAAGAAACCGATGGATTGATATTTTGACCTAAGCGACCATGGAGCAGACTATCCTCTGTAAACCTTTATTATGAAAATTCATTCGATGGTAGTACTCGGGAATGGTAGCGCGAATATTTCAAATGGCTACACTACTCGGGGATGGTTGTGTGAATATTTCAAATGAGTACACTACTCGGGAATGGTTGTGCGAATATTTCAAATACGCTCTGATAACATCAAAAATTAAAAGAGTATTGTTTGTTTCTGTTCCACTTTTGTTAGCGAATTTATGATATAATCCTTTTTATAGTTAAAATTTAATCATGTAATCGTTGCCAGTATACACCAAAAATGAAATCAAAAGCCTATAAAATATATATATAAGGTATAATATGTAAACATTTTTGAAGACCTCCAGATACATAATATTTAATTTTTCTCTACTTTTTATCATAGAATTTTGATAATTTTCAATTTAATCTACTGTAGGCTAATAACCTACTGGACATTAAATTTATCTCTCTCTGTCTTCATTTATAAGTATTAGCACTATAAAAAAATATTTAATATCCATTAAAAGTATAGATATAGGAGTATAAAAGTTGTAAATTTTCTTGATCTATCTAGAATTTTTTGAATCTAATTTTTCATATTAAAATCTAAGAATGAATGTAAGTAAAACAAACAAAATTAATGTCTCTGACTCTGAATAGTATTTACCGTCTATTTCATATATTTATATATATACGTATGTAATATGTAAAATATGTGATGCACGAAGTGTGTACTTAAAAGCTCATATATCAAAAAAATACAATAATAATGAAGATAATAAGTGGAAAGAATCGTATATCCCTGTTAAACGTAGTTTACAGCACAAAAACTAAAGCGAAAAGAAAAATAATAAAAAGAAATTAATGTCATTCACAAGGAAAAAAAGAAAACAGGGAAAAAATCTTAAATGTCAAAAATATACATGACTAAAATTTTATTTTCCTTTATTAGTTCTCTGTCTCTTGCCCTCCTAATATTTATCCTTCTCTTTTCATTTAATTTTTTATTCTTATTTTTTGAAAACTTCTCCTCTCTTCTTTCTCTTGTTTTATTTTTGCATTGTGTTACATTTGTTCCGACAAGATAAAAGTTTTCATTTTATTTTTGATAGACGAGTTTTTCTCTCTCTTTTCTCTGTTTAGTTTTTATTTTCTTTTTTGTATCTTTATCAGTACTTTTATGTTTTTTTTTTTTGACTAGTCACTTGACGAGCTTTTTCGGCTCCAAAAGTGATTAAAAAACAGTAAAATTAAATGATGATCAAAATAAATTATATATTAAATAGGAAAGAGAATTCTTTTTTTCTTTTATTTTTTTATTAATGTTAATGTAAATGTTCGTTTGCTATACTATATTTCATTGGTAAGATAATGACTGACAGTTTGTATAACGCCCCTTACCTTAAAAAATTATTAGAGGTATTTGAAAAACAATTTTCCAATACAAAAAAAACGCAGAAATTATAAAACCTAACAAGAAGAAAAAAAATGATGCGGTAATTAAGGGAAAATGTAAAACAGAATCTAAACATCCATAAAAAATTCTTTTTGACTCAGAACGTACACATTTATACTAATAAGGTGAGAACTAAAAGAAAAAAGAATCATTGGTCTTGCCATGTTATATTTTTTGTAACGACCATCAATCAAAAAGTAACTTTTCATTTTCTATGGGTACATACAAAAATACATGCAAAGTTCTTCCTATTTCTTTATATATATTTTTTTTTCGTTGGCTTCCTTAAGTCTCATTATATTACGATCATCATTTAATTGATGTTAGGTAAACTAATTACTCCTGATGGGGACAAGTATAATAACAAGGTATGAAAAGAAAAAAACAAAATTGTATTTCACGCTATAAAAAAACTTTGTAGAAAAAAAATTAAACAAGTAAAATAATTTTTAGAATTTTTTTAAAAGTCTTTTTAGCTGATTTCTAAAAAAATACTTTCAAATATTATGTGACCCATGTTCAGGTGACATGAAAATAAATTTTTAATAAAATTTTTTTATTATGATATTTTAATGGATAGGACAGAGCCAGACTAATCACGTGGAACAGAGTAATCTGGCGGGAATCCGCGAGGTAACTAAAGTTGACATGGCTTACATAGACTGCTTGTAATCGTATGTTCAATAATAGCCTAGTGAACGGTAGTAACAAAACAATAGGTTTGTGGTGATTGTGGTGTGTCTTCTGCAACGGGCACGTCAATCAGCCAACTATAATCATTGTGTTATGTAGTTGATAAAATAAATATAAATATTTATTAACCCATGCTCGGGCGGCATGAACATAAAATTTTCCTACAATGATATTTTAATATTACACCACACGAATCAAAGTATAACACATTAATACGCAAAACGAAATATAGTTTTAAATCAAGAATAATTATAATGAAATGAGTTTAACCAAACGGACACAATTCAACTAATTAGAATATTTTTTATTTGAAGAACCAAAAAAAATGTTAATATTTTCATGTTTCACAAGAAGTTTATTGAAAATTTTCAAGATATGACATATTGAATAGAATAACAAAACATAATCTTCTATAAAAATGAGATGAGAAAGAAAATCTTAAATTTTGATGAGAAAAAAATGATGATGATAAAATTTTATATATAAAAATTTTTCTCTCACTCTCTTGCTCTCTCTTTGTGTCACCGTACTTTGTTTTTTTTGTTGAAATAAGTATACAAGGATATTCTTTTCATCAAAGTTTTCCATAAAAACAAACAAGAATAATAATAACAGCTACCTAAATAAAGTTATACGGCGAGAAATTAAAAGACAATTAAGAAAAAAAAATGTGGGAAGGTACATTGGGAGAGAAGATTGGTAGTTTTGGTGATAAACATTTTATATATTTAACTATGCTTAAGTTAAAGGATAAATGTTTTTGACATAAAACAATTTTTTATATAAAAACAAAATTTAAGGAAATGAGGGCGAATATTGCGGAATTATCTTCTTGTTTATTTCGCATATCTCTGTTTTTTAGACATATTTCACATAGATTACATAGGAAAAAAAGTTCATAATTTTTTCTCATATACCTACTTATATGTATGTTTTTTTTATATTACTGACTTATTATATATAAAAAATATAATCACATAATAATGTCCATTTAGGTTTAATTAAGAAAATTAATTTCACACTCAAGTCTATATTTGTACATACGAGCACAAAGAAAACTGAAACTGAAGTGCTAATAGCTATAATAATAATTGAAAAACTTTTATATTGGTAGAAAAATTTTGCAAATAAAATTTTTGTTAACTTCACAAATTAATGGTGGTGACTAGGTTGTGACTGTTTTTTGATGTAAGAAAGGCGTTTGATTTGGTTGATAGAGATGCATCTATTAGAATCCTATACGAACATAGTACGAAGGTAATATATATACAATTGTTTCCGAAGCTATTTATTCGATAGGCAGCAATATACTGAGTGTGATAGCCCAAAGAGTAGAGATTGTAGATTATGAATTTTACTAATACAACATCATAGTTGCGGAATTAATAAGAATGTGCTTATTACACTACTAATTTATCTTAATGGAAATTTCTTCATGCAACTGCAAAACAGATGGATGACGTAATCAAAGCAACGAGTTAAAGGCAGAAAAATTCATTAAAAAAATTTTTCTCCTCGAACTGGACTCGAAACAGTAACCTACCGCTTTCTAGGCGGACGCTCTACCAACTGAGCTACAGAGGCATGAAGAAATTGCCGACGAAATGTTCTCTACATTGCTTATACTGTAATTCACATGATTACTAAGTATTTGTTTTTGTTTACATTGATTGCTACATACAATCTACTATTGAAACACACAATAACAAGAACATATATATTTATAGGATTGTGCCTATTGCACTAATTAAATTATGAATTTTACTAATACAACATCATAGTTGCGGAATTAATAAGAATGTGCTTATTACACTACTAATATATCTTAGTGGAAATTTCTTCATGCAACTGCAGAACAGATGGATGACGTAATCCCGATCATCACCTCCAGTGCAGCGGTAGGAGCCGTCCGCATTGCCCCGGTCACTCCCAGGCAGGCCAGCCTCTGTAGCTTTTCCAGCTTGGCCCACACACCCGCCTGCTGAGCCTTACGGCACCATACAATCGACATAGGTGACAATGCGCCTAGCATGGGTCGTATATAGCCACAGTGCTATCCTGGGACTGATTCCCCAGGTCCCCCCGATGAGGCTCCTACACGTAGCCCTCTTGATAACTCTATCTATATGGGTATTCCAGGAGAGACGATCATCCAGGGTTACCCCCAGATACTTCACCTCCCTAGAGTAAGTAATACGTTCACGAAGCAGAATTGGGCTCGTTAATGTGTCCCTGCTTCTGCGTGTGGTGAAGCCGACCAAGGTGCTCTTGCTTGGATTTATATTTAACCCAACGCCTACACACCACCTCTTCACAACACGTTAATTTTGCTGTAGAAAATCAGAAATAGTGCTCTTAAATTTTCCCCGTACGACGAAGGTCACATCGTCGGCGTATCCCCAGACACGTGCCCCGGAGTCCCTGAGAGCACTGATTAGATCATCCACTACAATGGACCACAGGAGGAGCGAAAGAACCCCGCCCTGCGGACACCCTTTTGCAGCGGAGATGAAGAGTATATCGTCAGCTATGGTGGACTTAATAATCCTATCCTGCAGCATCCGATTAATCTATCTGCTAGTCGTTGCATCAATCCCTTGTTTGTGCAACGACTTACAGATGACATGATATGGGGTGTTGTCAAAAGCCCCCTCTATATCAAGGAAGCAGCCAACTGCCACCTCCAGCACTTCCAGTGAGTTTTCAAGGACTCCCACCAGACTCTGCAGAGCGAGTACAGTGGACCTTCCCGACTGATAGGCGTACTGAGATTCATGCAAGGGATTGCTTCTCAGTGCATCGTCCCGTATAAATCTATCAACCACTTTTTCCATTGCTTTCAGTAGAAAAGAAGTAAGGCTAATTGGACGGAAAGACCCTGGGTGGTTGCTTAGTCGCTTACCCGCCTTCGGAATATACGTCACTTTAGCCACCCTCCATGTCTGAGGGATGTAACCCCACGCATAGCTGGCACGAAAAATTTCCAACTGTGTTCTAGCAATATGTTCGAAATCCCTCTGTAAAAACGCAGGATGTATCCCGCAATCACCTGAAGGGCCTGAAAGAGAAAACAGCCCATCTAATCCTTCCCATCGTAAGGACCAGACGAGATCGTTGCCAGTCATCCCTCCTGGGCCAGGATGCCCTCGGTTCAATGACCGCATTTGAGTGATTCCGAAGAATCTCCGAGTCAGGAAAGTGCGTTGACGCCATAAGCTCCAACGTCTGCTTTCCGTTCTCAGTCATGTTGCCATCAGGCCGTTCCATTAGGCCCAACCCGCTAGCATACGTTTGGGAAAGCACCCTGTGAAGACGCGCACTGTTGGAGAGTTCATCAACGCCCTTGCAGAACGCCCTCCACGAAATTCTTTTCGCTTTCCTAATTTTTTTATTGTATTTCGTGAGTAAGTTTTTATACTCCTCCCACGAACTCGACGCCTTGGCCATATTGAATAGCTTTCTGGTCTTTAGTCGAAGCCTTGAAAGCTCTTCATTTCACCACGAGCACTTCCTATTGCTCCGCCTCTGCTAAGCGCGGCAGCTCCTTAACCTTTAATTTATTGCTATATATAAATTCAGGTAGGCTCTTTTGTTTATATTACTGCTTCCCCAGACAGTGTGGTGGGCATTGGCATCACTTCCCATTATTAGTTGGAAGTTCCTCCTTCCACAAAAGTCCACCAGATCTTTGAGTTGTTTGTTTGGGTGGGCACAGTTTCCCGAGAGGTAGGATGAGCACACAATGAACTCTATCCAACCCGCGGAAGACTTCACCTTCACCAACGCAGCTACCTGATCCTTAGGACAGTAATCTGGAATGAGAAAATACGTTAGCCTTTTACTAAACAAAATGCAAGCCAATTGTATTATCATGCCCCCAATTGTATTATCATACAATAGCTCACCTGTTAGGCCCTTAACCTGATTCTTCACTATGTAACGCTCTTGGATAAGGGCGATATCGAGGTGATCCTTCAAAAATCTATGAGCTAGAACATCAGTAGATGCCCTAGCATGCTATAGATTTATTTGGATGCACCTCACAGCCATATCATTTTCTCCGGCTCTTGTCTATGGGCTTTGGTCCTTTAGACAAAGGCTTTACATGAGCCTTGCTTCCCATTGCTGCCTTTTTACGCATCTTGGTGGGCGCCTGCCCTGCCACAGCCTCTTTTGCCGTGCTAGGTGCCACACTAGCCCCTCCAACAGCAAATACCGAAGCAGTACCGGGCTTCCCAATGGGCCTTTTGGTTCACCTGGGACGCTTGTATCCGGCGAGCTGGTCAACGGTCCTTCCGCCCCCGCCGTTTTCGGAGTGACTTCAGCCTTTCCAATGAGTTTTGGCTCTTTTGGTTGGTCCGAAGTGATCGTCGTAGTCGCGGTGGGCGTTGGTTTTTTATTTTGTCCTGCCCTGCCGCCAGCACCTTGAGAGGATTTTCTTCCTCTAACCCGAACGGTAACACGGAAAAAGTTCAGGAAAAGTCGGAATTGTGCTTTCCGTAGATCTTCCAATTCGGAATCATCCACCCGCAAGGCTTTATCTTCCGTCCCAAGGCTTTATCTTCCTGCAGACACTGGTTATCCACTCCCTGGTGTTTTGATTGTTGCATGTTACGGATATCCATCCGCCCCTTTGCAACGCTGCAGTGAATTGTGGATGAGAGTCCACAACCATATCCATTTCATCCATGATGGCTACTTTGATTTACCCCATCTGGACTTCGGATAGCCTTTCCTCTTGATGCAGGTTATGAGTGGTGGCCACCTTGACCTGTGCTACTGCATTGGGTTTTGTTGAGGAATGTTCAGAGGGACCTTTCCCTCAACATTGCCCTTCATCGAACTCTTTTTTGAGGGTCCTGCATCAGGGGTGTTGTTATAGATATAGGGCTGCGAGCTTCCTCTGGCGACATGCCATCCCTGATATAAGCAGGGATACGCCGCTTGGATGCACCAAAGAAATATTATTTTTTTCCCCTGATGTTCAACCTTTTCAGGTCCTCCTCAGTTTGTTGGATAATAGGTCCAAGAGGATCCTGATTATCCGTCTCCATCGGAGGCGCCGCCTTTTCCTCTACTGGCGTGAGGAGTTCCTCCTCTGCGTCAGTCGAGAGAAGCTCTGGTTCCGCAGACCCTTGAGCACTAACTCTGTTTGTATTAATGTTGTCCTTAGTATTGTTGTTGTTGTTGTAATTGTCACTGTTGTTATTGTTGTTTTGTTGTTGTTGTTGTTGCAGTTGTTGTATTTGTCACGGTTGTTGTTCTTGTTGTTGCTGTTGTTGTTGTTGTTATTATTTACGTTCTCCATCCTGTTCCCACGAGTAGAGCAGGAAAGTATAGTCACCCATGGCAGAGCCCGGCATACCATGGGAAGGTTCGTTTAAACTGGAGGGCGCCTGGTATCCAGAATCCGCATACTAACGACTAAGCTCCCCCTTAGCCACGCAGTCATCGGCATATGCTCTTCCATCTTGACTTGGGACGCCTGTCATGACGTATAGATATAGGGCTGAAACTCACAAAGCAAGAGGCTTGCCGCGAGACATGACCACGACACGAACGTAACTTTGATCGCTTCAATCACCCCTTTATCCTCCGCCATTACCGGGGCCCACCACTAGGAGGTGACAGTGCGGTTTTAGGCCCAAAGAGTAATATGTGTGGTATCAATTATGGTACAATTCAAGGAAGTTCTCTGGGACTAACATTATTTTCTATATATGTATGTTTGATGAGTTTACTGAATATCAAGCTTTATATTGAACTATTCATGTTACAATTACACATACAATACTTGAAAAAGAAATTACACCAAACTTATGTATAATTAAAGAATGGATGTACAAGCATAAGCTAACTAAATAAATTCAGAAAAAAAATATGTAATATTCAAAAGAAAGTCCAACGGTCCCTTGAATATACAATATGGAAACATTAGTAACAATAATATGAAAAATTAGAAATAGTCCGAATCTATAAATACTTGGGAATTAATATTAATGAAGTGAGCAGGTCAAGAAAGGTTGAATATGCAGAAGGTTAAACAAAGAAAAAACATGAAAATTTCTTTGTATGTTAGCATGTTTTTATTCCTACCTGTTACATATGCAATGCAGTTTTGGGGAAACACATGCAAAAAAGAATGTGCGAAATAGAGAACGAAATCAAGAACGTCACCGACATTGATTGACAAATCCCATAAGATATTACCTTTAAATATATTCGTCAAAAGGAAATTAACTACTCAAGCACTTTTAATAATTAATAAAAATAACAATATCAATGTAAGATCTGTAATGAACAACAATATCCATAGTTATTTTAATAGAACTCCAGGGAACATAATGGTAACATCACTTAGAGAAGAAGGTGTAATAATTTAGACGCAATATATAAGCTTTTAAGAATTATAATGAATTACCAAAGGAATTGAAACAAATTACTGAAGTTTCGCAAGGTAGTATTAGGTCGTACTAATCTTCGTAGGTTTGGTTAGTTGCATGCTTGCTATATATACTTGCATGCTTGCGTTTTTAAAATAAGTGATATTCATGATAATTAACCTTTAAAACTATAGAAAACCTGCAAGAGGATATGCTTTTTCCTTTTCACTGGAACCTAATAATTAATCAGTTACTGATATTCCTGGATGAAGAGAAAGTTGATGACTTTTGCAGTTTCCGTATATTGAAAACGTCTCCCTAATCTCTTTTCTGAATGGTCTACTGGCTGTGGACTAACTATCAACCCTTAAAAGAAAGAGTTGATTATTTTTAGCAGGGGATATAAGGGAGTTCGCCATCTTTTAATTTTTCGCACACAATTTTTTTTAATCAAGGCAGCTAACTTTAATTATTTATTTATTTCTGAAAATTCTAATTGCTCAAAATGTAGAATAATCATAATACCACGTAAAAATTTTATAAATTAAACTTGAACAAATTTACAGAGAAACGGAATCAGGGCATAAAATTTCACATATATTTTTAAGAGAACAATGCACATATTTAAAATTTATTACGATTACATTTACATTTTAAGTGAAGTGATAGCAGTGATTTAAAAAAAAATTCTCACTGAAATTTTAAAAATAAAATAATTATTATAACAAGAAACTAGACAAATGTTCATATGAAGTTTAATTAGACACAAAAATAAAGCAAAAATTTTGTTTTTGTATTGCCACCTTAGCTCTTGATATACCAAGATAAAAAAAACATATGGTAAATTCTTAAACGTCAAATTTTACAAAATCTGAGTTGTCTGAGTTTACGGATACTCTACTACGTTTTTACTCTCAGTCAAAGTTTAAATTCTTAAACGTTTAAAAAAAGTCAATTAAGCGTCAAAATTGTAGATTTTTTTTTTACATGCAGACAGTCTGACGTAATTCAATAAATAAATTTCATGTGTTGAGCGACTATCATTACGTTAAAAATAATATAAAAAATATTTTTATTGTTAATTTTTAATATGTAAGTATAAAATTATTTTAAATCTAAAAAAAAAATTTTTTTGTTTTGACGTTTACGGATGATCAAAATTCAAAGTCAATTACGGGTAAAAAGTTTACTAGATTTCTGTCCGTAAAAGTTTTAGTTTCAGACAGTTTGCAGACTAAAATCAAAATTTTGACGTTAAAGAATTTGCGGATACTTTTGACTTATGATCTAAATGCAAAAGAAAAAAATTTAATTCTATAAATACGAATTTTAATCGTTATAGTAACAGTAATTAGACAATTTTATAGAGAAAAAATATATAAGGAAAAAAAGGCATTTATTTCTCTTTGTTTTTATAAATTTTCTCTTTATCGTAATTTTATTTTTTCTTCTCTTACACAGTCATACATGAATTTGAATTTGCTGAAAATGAAAAAGATATAAGAGTAAGTTATGAAAATTTTTTCCCTTTAGAATTATTTTGTTCTCTCAATAAAAAATAAAAAATAAAATCTCTATATCTATACAATACTATTTAAAAAAAAACTCCTACATTCCTGCAATTTTTTATGTACTTATTTATATTACGATATCAACAAAATTTTAATAGCTGTATGAACGTATTTTCAAAGAATATTAAAAATTTAACTTGAAGTTTGTAACGCTAATAATTACTGGTCTCAGATGTAGGTATAAGTGTGTTTTTGATAAATTTCTAGTTCTGATTGGATTTAACCACGTCTGTCGGTTATTTCGCCTTTCCCAACGATAACTCAAAAACTGTTGAGTTAAGCCCCACAAATTTTCACAAATAATTTAAAATAGTAAATGTCAGAATCCTATTTAAATTGAATGTGATTGAGGCAATGATTCGGATAGCTGCTCTACAATTACAAAAGTAATTTGACAATATCTTAGAAATTATTGAAGCTATAACATCGCAAAAGCAAACTTATTATTGGAACTGTTACGTGTGATGAAAATCTTTGAATTTCTTGATTCCTTGTAGGATTCGTACAGATATTATAAAGTTGATGTTATCAACTCTACATTTTCTCGTTTTTTCTTTCTTTGAAAAGAATTTTTAAAGCATTTTAATGAGTGATGGATTGTTAAAGAAAAAATTCATGAGAAATTTTATATTAAAGTTTACCATTTTTATTCTCATTTAATATATAGGGAATATATCATAGCTTTGTACCTGTGGATATTTTATACATCTTTTGCACACTTACATTCTAAATATTATTACTTGTAAACTAATGATGTAATTTTGTCCAACATTTAATTACACTACATTATTCTTTTAATTGATAAACGATACAAAAAAAAATTTTCTTCGTTCTCTTCTCCTGGTATTTTTTTTTGTATATTAATTAGAAATTTTATCTTATGTGTACAGGATAATTATGATTAAAAAATAGTACAGAAGAAAAAAACAAAATTTTTGTTTGTTTTCTTTTAGTTTTTTCTCTCAAAGGAATTTTGTAAATGTGATGACATTTTTTTAATTAAAACTCAATTTTATAATTGATGGTAATTTATTCATAAACTCACCATAATTATAACTATGTATATATAATTTAGTAGGTAACTAAATGCAAGTAATTAAATTAAATTGAAAATTTCAAAGACTATTTTTTTCTTATAAAAAAAAATGCTTTAGAAAATGCTTTTTTTTTGTAAAAGCACTTACACTTTAAATAAAGAGAAATTGGATGTTTCAATTAAATTGATATTGACACGAATTGAATAAAAATGGTGATTTTCACACTTAGTTCGTTAGGCTGTCTTCATTAAAGCAAAAATACGGTATTTCTGCAAGCCATTCTTTTCAATAATGTATCACTACTGTAGCACGACGGTAACTCGTATATTCATCAATGTCACAATTATGTCACAATTGTGTTATTTATTTGTAGTTTGTGTAGCCAAAATTTTTTGTATACTTTTGGGTAGAATTTTTGCGCTCGTTATTTTTTGATTCAAAATGTAAGTTTTTTTATTAACATTATTTTTAATTTACAGGGAAAAATTGATAAAACCTGGACATTAGAAGAAAAGTTGCTTTTAGTAAGGACAAGGCTTGATATGGAGGACGAATTCATTCAAGGGAGAAGAAAAAAATCTGTGTTATGGAGGAGAGTGCACGCAAAAATTGTGGAAGTTTCGCAAGAATTTGGGTATGATACCGAAGAACTTAAAAAGAAATTCGCAAATTTAATTCTTTCGTATAAACGAATAAAAAAAAGAAGTGGAGAAAGTGGACGCGACCGAACAACTTGGGAATATTTTGAGTTGTTCGACATAATATATGGTAATCGCCACAGTGTATGCCCACCGAAAGAACTATTGGCCTCAACTGTAGAATCAGATCCAGATGTAAGTTCAACAGATGAGGATTGTAGTGTTATACAAGTTAAAAAAAAAAAAACGCACCAACAAAAACTCAACTAATGACGATATATTTAATTTTTTGGCAAAAGAAGCTGAAAAAGATGAGATACGTCACCAAGAAATTTTAAAGATTAAAAATGAAAAAATAAATCAAGAAGAAGTGCGCATAGAAATTTTATATTAAATAAAAGAAATATTGAAAACTATAAGTTAAACTATGAAAAGTGTCATGTTACTCGTACTGGTCATGTTAGTCGTCATGTTGTGTTAAATTATGTAATTAATTAAAGACTGTGTATTAGGCCATTTTATTTTTGTGCATTTTTATTTCGTTATTAAACTGAATCGAATAAGTACATAAAATTATTTACTTACTAATAACTTACTTCAAAGGTGGAACGCTCCATTCTAAAGTGACTCTTGAAAACATCATCCGAAAACTTGGAAATTTGTTTTTCAAAATTTTTTGCTTTGTTTACGCGGTGTTTTTTGAATTTACTTCTAATCAGCAATTTTGTTAAGATAAATTTTCTTTTTCATTTTATCTAACTTGATTTATTAAATACACTTTCCGGTGCTTTTCTATTGAATCCCAAATCCCACATTGAATCTTAACAAAGTTTAATTCTTAACATTTTTATATTACCCGGAATTTATAGTTATTTTGAATAAGTAATAGAAAAAAAATTGGCAATAATGAGTGAACACAATTCTGACACTTACAAAATTTCGACAACAATACGTACTACAAAAATGTAGTCAACCGTTTTCAATAATGTAGCTTTATTTACCCTACCGTATTTTGACAGTAGTTTTTTATACATTAATGAAGACAGGAATAATTTACTACAAGTACATGGCAATATTTATCGGATATATTCTGTTGTCTTAATTTAATTACGGGAAAAATTTTAAAAATTGTAAAATATGAACAATTTAAATTGTAAATTAGCCGTTCGCTTCACCATTCCTCAACCTTCCGATTTATAATTGTATTTATTAGAGGATGTTGGAATTGCTCTGGGAGCCTTATTATAAAATATGCCAGTACATTCAGAGCTTTTGAGTTTTAATATATTTATTTTCAACACAATTGTGTTTTATTCCAATAAATTGATAAATAAATACATACAAAGTGCAAATTAATAATTGATTTTTAATTTGACGCAGGGGACATTTTTTTTTTCATTATCAAAAAATCTAATAATTTATTGTCAAAATTTGAATATTGGTTGTATACCTTGGCATAGGTATTATCATTTTTTAATTTATACCTTCAATATTGTGAATTATTATTCGTATATTCAAAACGCAATTTCATGAAAATATTTATAGTCAAACATATTATGGGGAACTAAAAATCTATTTAAATTTATCATAGATTCTTCTCTTATATTTAATATACACATATGTTAATACAATTAAAATATTAAATTCAAATTGAAGTCAAAATATTCAAAGTCACGTGAATAAATCCAACAAAAATACTTTTCGCAAAAAACTAAACGTCATTAAAACAAGAATGTGTATATTTGTGTGTATGTATATGCATTAATTTTCTAAAATTGCAATACATTACCATAATTTTCAAATAATTATTATGTATAGGTATGTGCTTGTATGTATTATTTTTAATTTTATATACCAATATGATTTGGTGAAATCCTAGTTTCCTTGACCCAATTGAAACAACTAAAAATTAAATTATAATGCAACACAAATCCGTATAAACATTTTGTTTGTATAAAACATATATAGAAAAATCTGTTGCACAAGTTGTAGTTAATTTTTAAAACTCATAGCTACATGGCGAATATTAAACTGCAAATCCTTATGAATTTTAAGAGATGCAGAAATAAAACTTTGAATGGTTTTCCTATTAAAATTAAGAGCGAATTTTAACGAACAAAATGTTTTTTATTAAGTTATAATTTCAACGAACAAAGAATGTACACTTCAAATAACGTGAAATCACATAATTTTAAACATGACGAACTCTTAGAAGGCATTCTAAATAATCTTAAAAACTAATTAAATCACTAAAATTATCATATACCAAAGGAAGCTTAAAGTGTAAATTTAAATAAAGAACAAAAATATAGCAAAACAAAATTATGGAAAAGACGTAGAGGGATAAGAAACCAAAAAAGATACGACCAAAGTCAAAATATAGTTGAAGTCAAAAGTTCATTTACCTTAAACGACTATTTCACCCACATTTTTAAGTTTCCCAGTTTAACATTTCGAGATGGCGCAATCATTCAAATTCAATTGATTTTGGTTCCGGATCATGGCGGAATACATGGAAGATGCAGTGGAGGATGAGCACGGAATGCCTATTCAGGTCCTACCTGAAAAAGAAGCGGCAGGTGGGAGTATTAAACGACACGCGCGCGACAAAACAATTGTGGCCTAAAATAATTGGGAATCATCTGATTGGCGAACATACTAGAAGGATGGAACGCCCGCTAAAGATCTCTGCAGAAGCTACTGAGACAAGGAGGAAAGAGAAATGGTTGTTTATGCAATTGCAAAGTTTTTGCGATTTAAGATCCTTGGATAGCCGCGTCAACCCAAACTAACCTATTCTAGTTCAACATTTTTTTAGATGATAAAAATAGTATATAGTTCATAAATTTCTTCACATTGTGTTTTTCCCGTATTAACTCGTTTTCTAATCTTTTCTCCTAAATCACCTAAATCTTTTGTATGTTGAATAAAATGTAGTTAAATAAAATTTGGTGAGCAAATAAAATGCGATAATAATATTTCTAATTTATTTCACGTTCTATTTAATAAATGCTAGCTTAAAAGGTGTTTAATATGTGCAAGCATAAGGATTAAATTATTTAGATTTATTTACGAAATTCTGTGAAACTAACAATCTAGCCAAAATTTAAATGAAAATTATAATAAGTATAGAAACATTTTTTTTTATATATTATTATTTTTCTTACATTAAGGAATGCTACTCTTTTTCCTTCAAGCTCTGGTATCCTTTAAGCTTTTTAAAGATAAAAATCTTAAGAATTTAAGAGTATTAAAGCGAATAAACACTTTAATATTTGGATAAAAGATTTTAGAATAGTTTTTATTTTTGTTTACATTTCAATCAGAAAGTGAAAAGTTTGTAAATTTTAAATATAATCGTCGGTCCATTTAGCTTTTAAGTGTTCTTAAATTATTAATATTATTATATTATATAGCAGTGTTATATTTAAAATGTTAGCTATTGTATTCAAAATACTTTTATTTTAACTATAGTGATTTCAAGGTTTAAAATTTAATTTGCAAAAACTAAACTAACGAGTTTCTGTTGAGGTAAGCCCTTACAACACCCCGCCAAGACCAAACCTGCAACGCAATGCAATGCCTCGCCAAGACGCCGGTGAGAATTCTCAAATGGTTCCTGCCCAATCCTATTATCTTCTGGCCTGTCAAAGCCACGGAAGACACCAACCGTACTCTGAACGCCATCTCTTCATTTTTTAGTTCGATATTTTCAAATTTTGAATAACTGATACTTTGATCAAGTTCTTGGTTATACATGGTTTTACCTTAAAAAAAGAAAACCTTCTATTTACTAAAGCTTTCATTCCCTTAATTTTTTTACTTGTTTTCCGTATTATATAGGTACATATATACGTTAAGCAAGTAAAAGAACTAATTTTAAGAAATTTTGCATTCTCTTTTTCTTTTTTTATTTTCTACATTCTCTTTTGTTCGTTTTAATGCGATTTTATTCATATTTCATATTTATTTATGCTTCTCGCTTTTTTTTAATTTTCATTATAATGCTAAAAGGGTCACTGAAATGTTGGAAAAAGAAGAAAAAAAACAAAAAATTAATGAATGGAACGAAAGAGAAAAAATAAACAATTTTTTTTTTGTTATTTTGCTCTTTATGTATAAGATTTTCCACTTAGCATATTTTAAGGTGCAAAATTATCCGAGTGATTATTTCAATTAAGAGCAAGTAAAATAAAAGCACCTACATTTCATGTGAATGTTTTTATGATTTTTAATTTTTCATTTAAAATTTTTTTGGTTTTGTAAAGTGCATTGCAATTTTTTTCAATTTTTTTAATGCAAATATGCACAACTCAAATTCATTTTTCTTCCTGTATTATACCCTCTGATTATAATGAAATAGGATATACATTTTTTAAGATATTATACGAGAAAATAATATGAAAAATTTAAAATCTGAAATTTAAAGTGCAAAAATGAAAAAAAATCTTTCTTAAATTCTATTTTTTAAAATTTAAAAAAAAACGCATGAACTAATTAAATTATTTCAATGTTTGACCTAGTTTAGATTATTCGTATATGTATACAAAAAATGACATTTAATTTCGTTAAAATGTTCTTTAAGTTTTTTTTAAAGGATTTAAAAAGACAATTGATAACAATATCTTTGACCTGTGACCTAACTAAAGTGATTGACAGATAATAAAAGCAACAGAAGAAGAAAAGTTTAAGTTTATTTTGATTGAAAATCGTTAAGTGATTTGAATGAGAAAATTGTTATGTGTGTCGCTTTTTCAAAGAAGATTTATTTTTCAACAAAACAAAATTTTTTTGATTTAAGAGAAAATTTAAACGTAGTTCTTTTCAGATTGATTAGAACGATGTACAAGTATGACAAAAAAAACATCAATCAATGAAATTATATTTGCAAAAACTGAAAATGATCTACCATGAATATTGGTAATATCAAAACACAATAGTGTGTCATCTCTGCCGCGTCAACACTAGTAAGAAGTCGATGCGTTATCAGCCAAGCTTTCCGCACAATGTAGAGGGGCAATGGCGGCCTCCAACGAATGCCCCCACGCAGGGGTGGAAGCCGTTCTCATTGCTCCATAGTCGCTTCCAAATAAATCAGCCTCTAAAGCTGATGACCTGCAAATGTATCTGTTCCACCTTGCAGTACCACACCACTTAAGCATAGGTGACTGTCAGCTTAGCAAGAGCCGTGTAAAGTCAGCAAAACTCCTACACGTTCACAACCTCATCCTGGCTCTTTCGATAGCCTTGTCTATATGATTGTTCCAGAAGAGGCGATAGTTTACGATTAATCTCCAATACTTAAACTCTCTCAAATACTTAAAGTACGCAATGCACTTGCTAATCAGAGTGGGACTCGTTAATCGTTCATGTTTTCTGAACCAATGTACTCTTGCTGGAATTTATATTTAGCCTCATGCCTTTGTACCGCCCACTTACAACTCTGTTGTTGAAAATCAGTGCCCGTTTACAACACTGTAGTAGAGATCGTGCTGTTAAATTTTTAATTTTTACAAGTCTGCCTACGTATTACAATTAAATTTTAAAAAACCGTCGCCCTTCAACATTCCTGTACATTCTGCTACATAGCCTACTAATCTTAGTCTTTAATATAAAAAATTATTTTTCAATGTTTTTTTTTTGCCTTAGCTCACGTGGGAGCATTACCTCGACGGATTCCCTTTCAGGTATTATTATCTGAAAGTTCCTCTCGGATTTAATCGTCTTGATTAGGAAGTGCGACGGCTGCAGGAGTTCTTTATCCAATCCAACTTCTTCTTGGATGGAGTTATGATCCACCAAGCCAGCATCCTCTCAACCGCTGCCGTCGGTGAAGTCTTCAGGGCACCAGTGGCGCCCAGACAGGCAAACCTTTGTGTTTTTGGGCTCCCGCCTTCCGCGCCTTGGGCCACCATACAAAAGCAACATACGTTACCATTGAGCATACCACAGTCTTGTACAACCAAACCACCATTTGGGGACTCAGACTCCAGGTCCTCTCGAATAGGGACTTGCAGGCAAAGAAGGCTCTGATAGGGTTTCCACGTACTTGACGTGCGGGTTTCTACGTACTTGACGTGCGAGTTCCAAGTTGGATGCCTGTCCAACATCACCCCCAAAAATTTGACGATCCAAGCCATCAGAACCATCCTGAGCATGCCAGTGGTCCATCCAATGATGGAGGAGCAGATGCCCCTCGGCGTCATCGCTTGCTCAATGACCCCAAAACTGGTACTGTCCAAAACACCCGAAATATCTATGAAAGTACCCGCCAGAGTCTTCTTATAGCGCAGCGTACTTTCAACCTTATTGACAAGCTCATGAACAGCGGTGTCCGTGGATTTTCCGGCCTGATAAGCATGTTGACCGGGATGTATTGGATGTGTGACGAGATATTTAAAGGGTATAAAGCTTATACCTTTTCCATAGCCTTTAGTAGAAAAGATGTCAAGCTGATAGGACTGTATGATCCAGTTTCGGCTGCGTCCCTTTTTCCTGCTTTCGGGATGAAAACAACTTTTACGTGCCTCCAATTAGTCGGTACGTACTCTAGGGCCAGACTCGCCCTGAACATATTTGTAATTTGTAATGCTTGATCCACCCCATCGCCACCGAGACTCTTGTAGGGGCCAAATGAATTAATTGCCCAGTCTGCCCTCGCTTTGGTGAAAATAGTCTTTGTAAGCGCCGAGCTCCAGGGTCTCCGCACAAGTAGCCGTGAAGCCACCATCTTTCCTCCTAAGGGAACCTAACAGATTTCTGTGATCCATCGACATAACCCTATGCAGAATACATGCTGCCGAGAACTTCCTGATGCCCCCACAGACATTCCGCCAGATCAATTTGTTTCTTCTCCGCAATATATTGTTATAGTTTGTAAAGAACACCTTATAGGGTTCCCAGTCCCTGTATTTTGGCCTTGTTAAAACGCCTTGTGAATGCTCCTCTTAGGCTCTCGAGCTCTGAATTCTATCAAGGCACATCCCTTTTGTTGTGGGTGAACTTATCAACGGTAAGCTGTAGGCATAGGCATTTTGAATAGCCTTATTGATTTCTGTTGGCGCCGCCTCCAGATCTCCCACCATCAAGAGTTGGTCCCGGACACCGGCAATGGCGCTGCCAAGTCTCCGTTAAAGAGAGACTAATTCGTGTTTTTAGGTATCCAGATATAGGATCCCGTGCTGCGCTGACCCACAATTTTGAACCTAATATATGTATTGTCCAAGAGGGAAGGCTCCCTTGAAACATGCCAGCCAGAGACAATGTTACTTATACCCCGTACTTGACAAAGTGAGAACAAGTACCTCCCGTCGAATGGCATTAATGAAAGTGGGTTGCGACATTTGCCACGTCCATGCCGTATTGCTGAATGAATTCGAGAAGTTGTTCTCCTCGGGCGTTTACGTTGGAGCTTCCCCAGGCCGTGTAATTTCCACTACCGAGAGAACCCAATGTTAATGAGACCGCCGAAAATGCTAGTGAGGTCTCCTGAAATATGTTCATTTATGCAAAACACATTCGGACCATAGTTACGGACCTAGGTCTCTCTGCATTCAGATCATAATTGCACCTATAATGTTTGTTATTTGGGAGGCCTCTAAATTTATTATTATGAGTTAATGGTTCTTGGATGAAGGCAATGTCCCAGCTACTGCTAAGCGAAAGCTTTGCGAGATTAACAGAGGCTGCCTTTGATCTATGGAAATTAATCTGAACCCATCGAATAGTCGATGTAGTCATATGATTGATCGCCATTTTGTCTTTTATTTAGGGCACCTAGGAGCCCTGCTCTTTCGGGACTTTCCTTTTGTTTCCCTGACTTATTTGATTGTTTTCAATAAACAATCTCATATATTAAGTACTTTTATGACATCTCTCATTTTAATGGAAAAAAATATTGTCCTCCTTGATAATAAATCCTTGAACTATACAGTTGAAGAAACGAAGCCTTTTAAAAATTTGCTTTAGTCTATCTTTTACCTAACGTTTTAAAAAAAAAAATTTATCCTTTTCAAAATAACAACATTATTAGCAGGATATCCAACATACGTGAATTTACTTTTAAGTTTCTCAATTAGAATATAGTAAAGAAATTGAAGAAAAAAGTAAAAAATTAGAATTTTAAAAGCATAACGAAAAGAGAACAAAAAAATTAAAAAAGTTATTTTAACACATTCTCACTGTTTATGTTTTAATCTACTCTTATTACTCACACGCCACTACTCTACTTTATTCTTTATTACTGCCATTAAAAATATAGTCAAGTGCAGGTATATGATTTCGCTATCTTTCTCTATTTGATAAAATGTGAAGTACTTAAAAAGTAAGCAAGAAAAAAAAATTGAGTTGTGTGATATTAAGAGCAAAATCAGACGCAGTTTGAAAGAAACCAACAAAAACATGGAGAAATTTTTGAACCTCCAAAGCCTTATTTTCTGCTTACTTGTTTTTTTCTTACATCTTTAGTTTTTTACTCTAATTTCTAGCCATTTTTTTCACACCTGCATTATTCTTATCTTAAGTCTTTTTAATAAAAAAAAAGCAAAAAAACTCAAATCCTCTTTTTGTTGCAGTTCTTCAAGACTTAACAAAAAAAAAGAAATCACATGCTGTGTGCTGTTTGTTACACAAGAATATGCACTTTACTTATAAAACATTATTCTCATCTCTCTATATGGAATGATTTTTTTGTTTTTTATTTTTGCACATAAAGTGTGTTTAAATCATAACGGTACATACGACGACATCTCAGCTGGATAACACAAGAAAATATGAAAAAAAATCTAAAGTAATATTAAGTATGGAAAAAGAAGGGAATAATAGGTGCGCGTATGCACTTCATATCAATAAGAAACAAACAAAAAACGCTCTTTAAGCCATTATCATTATTATCTATCATCATCATCATTGTTATCATTTTCATAACCATTTATGTAATCAAAGAGAGTACTCGTAGACTTTACTTAGTGCATCTTAGCATAATATTTTGGTTTTAAAGTTCTCTATTTTATTTTTTTCTCATTACATTGAGCTACTCAACTCTACTCTATTCATTGTACGTAGTTTGTTTTCTGTCTATTTTTATTCTCCTTTTCTTTTTTTCAGTTATAGTAGAGTGTTATGGTAGCATAAAACTCAAAGATTTGTTTGTTTTCAATTTCTATGTATGGGATGTCTACTACACCTCGCACATATTAATAAAATTTACTTTCTTTTTTTTTTTTTAAATAATAAAATAAATTCCATGTTTGTGCAACGAATTAATTTGGTGTTCTGTCGGTTAATGCAGTAGCTGAATTCTTATGCTGAATTTTGTATCGTTCTTTAAAAAAAAATTCAATATTGTTAAGGAGGCCCATGCCTATGTTTAATCAAGTATATTTGCGATTAAGTTGATTTCAGCTTTACTTTGTGGATCTGCTTGAAAGGCTAATCCCGGAAGAGGAGGGCTGGAACTCGGTCCTGGAGCCAATTATAAAATAAAATAAAAGAAATTACGCTTTCTAACTTTCCTTAAACAGTAACATATTCCGAACTTATAAAATATAAAAAAACATGAATAAATGAGTAAGCGCATATAATAAAACAATTGTATAATACTGAATTATAATGAATTAGTTAAAGTATACTAAAACCCGATATAATTTATTTTGTATATATTATAATAAATTTTTACCTTATATATTATTATATCTCAGCCCCTTTTCAAAAAGTGTAGTATTTCCGTGAAATGTACTATGAAAATAAGTATAAATGTGTAATGCATGCACTCTATTATGTTATACTCGTACATACATGTATACATTCGCTCATATATTATGTAAATGATTATCATATACATAAAATGTAATATAAGTCAAGTAGTTTAACAAAAAAACTACTTCATAATTTTAAAATATTGTAATAAATGTGTACCCATATAATATAGAATAAGTCTAAAGAAAATAAGGAAGAAACTTATATGTTTTATGATTTTCTAAAATAATATTTAGTCTACCTACTACCTATCAAACTATATGTTATGTATGCACTGTTTAAAAGAGGCTATTTTATAATTGAAAATAAATTTGTCATGTCAGACATTATTTGAGCATTTTAACCTTCTTATAAACCCTCTTTTATACTAAAATACAATTTAACAATGGAAATTAATAAAGAATTGTATGAGCATTAGGTACGTATTCTATAATAATGCAAAAATAATTTAGTATATAATATTCTCTATTACTAAATCATTTAGAGCGGAAGAATTTTAAAAAAAATATTTTAGTAAGAGCTATAATTAACATACCTTAGAAGAAAAATATATTTTATACATTGTTATAATTATAATATTAATATTTATGTAAACTATTTATCAATTCATTTGCGAATACTTATTTTGTATGATTATTGCGTTTACGTACTTATTTAGTTTTCATAAGATTGTATAAAAGAATTTAGTACAACAAACTTTATCAACCATAAAATAAAATTTTAATTATAGATTAAATACAATTAAAAAGAAAAACCAAGGCCTTTGGTTAATAGAGTAATTATATAAATCGAGATAAGGAAATATTTAAAGAAATCTCTGCAAAAACGGAAACAAGTCAGTCTGGAACGCAAATTATATGAAAAACCGCTTAAATGTTAAAAAGACGACTGTCTAAATCGTTATTTATATGAAAACCGTTTAAATGTGGAAAAAGCGTCTGCCTGGAGCGCTATTTATATGAAAACCGATTAAATTCCAAAAAATGGCTGTATGGAATGCTATTTCTATGAAAACCGGCTTAAATTTGGGAAAACGTCTGTCTTGAACGCAATTTATATGAAAAACTGCTTAAATAGGCAAAAACTTCTGTCTGGAACGCATTTTATATGAGGAACCGTTAAAAACAGAAAAATGTCTGTCTAGAACGGTATATTATTCAAAAAATACTTAACTATGATAATTCCAAAGACACTGGAAACTCTAATTTCCGATTATACAGTTTTTAATTCTTACATTATATTTATGTATTCAATATACTAAACTAAATTGTTTATTCTGTACATCAAATATATGGAACTTTCCAAATCAGTTACAATACCTACAATGTCTCAAAAATAAAAAATAAAAAAAAAAAGACATTCTCATCATTTGTGAAAAACTAGGCCAAAAAATTGCAATTCAGCAAAAAAAGAGAATATTTTCCTTTTTCCTCTACATCATCCTTTGGTTTTGAAGAAAAAATAAAAATTTTTAATTCAATTTCGGAATTTTTATTCTGTTTGTCTTTAATTTTTTTGTCCTTCCCACAACAAAATCAAAAAAAAAAACAAACAAAAAATCAAAAATGGCAACGTAAGGTAAAAACTCTGTTTACTTATTTTTGTTTTTTCATGCTCTTTCTCCTTAATTTCTGTTTCTATAAATGTCCACCTTCGTATACATTGTCTTCCATTTTATAGTCTTCAGACAGACTGAAAAGTATAAGATAGAAAATAGATTATGTGATCCATTTAATGTTATTGTTTCTCTCCATCTCTCTGTCTCTCTCTCCCTGTATTAAAATTTTGTTTGAGTCTTTAAAAAATTCACATCCCAATTTTTTTTCGGATTTTTTTCTTTAAATATTTTTTTTTAAAAGCAAAACAAGGCAATTTTCTAATCAAATTGTGAGGTAAAAATAAGAATTTTCGAATTTGTTTTTTTTTTTTCTTTTAGAAAATTTTTAATCAAATTTATTCTCATTCTTTTAATTTTTATTCGGTTTATTTTCCGTCTATCTAAACTTGTTTTGCCATTTAAATGAAATTATTTAAATATTTTTTTGGCTGTAAAAACTGGGGTAAAGGGTTTTACTTAAATGTTACCGATAACAAAATTTATTTTTTATTTAGTATTAAATATGGCGACAATACATACTCCCTAATTCTTCTGATTATCCTTCACATAAGTCAGAAGCATTTATTTGTGAAGACTTGCATTTTGTTTGTTTGTACAGTTTTTCTTTATTGGTCACTTCCATACAAATGCAACGATTTTACTCAGGCGTTAAGTTTTTATGCCCCGCAATCGCCATTCGTGCGAGTTTAATACGGTTTTTCATGTTTTCGAGCATTTTCATCAGTGGTAAAGATTCAAAGTGTGTTAGACTGGTCAATACAGCCGTACTCCATTAAGTCTCCCCTTTTTGATGGATTTTATTATAATTCATTTCTTCCAAATATCGTGCTGTTATATTTGTTCTGTTTTACTTATCTGGAGATTAATATACTTCTATAAATAAATTTTCAAAACTTTTTCTCTATTTTTTTGTATTTTTTCTATAAAACCGCATAACTTCTGTCGTATCTTCCAAATTAGAGTCTTATTCAATTTCACTTTACATATTTTTTTTTTTGGTATTTTGCTAAAAAATTTCAAATTAAATTCTTGTATAACTTGATGCAATAATTCCCATTGATATAGTAAAACTGATTTTTAAATAAAAATTTTTTACATAAAAGAAAAAAAATCTATGTATGTACTTCGAAACAAAAAGGGCAAAAAATTCTGCGATTAATTAAAATTTTTTATTTTTCCCTTCCAATTTTTAATATTTTAAATTTGCCATAATATACAAACGTACTAAAAATGTAAGAATAGAAAAAAACAAAAAGAAGAAAAATTTATTAACTATTTTTCGTCAGTATTTTGAAAACATCTTGTGGGACCATTTTTTTTGTATACGAGTATATATAAAAAGTATAAAGAAACTTTAGAAATAAAAAGCTTAAAATATTGCACGACCATTTTGCTTTCAGTTCTTTTCTATTTTTTGCCTCTACATCCACTAAATTAAAGCCAAAGAAAAGTTTTTGAAATGCTGCTGCGGCGGAAAGCATTACAACGAAAAAAAAACGAGGATGAATAACAAAACATATAGAAAATTCCACGAAATTTGATCGCTTGTGCACTTCACTTGCAAAAACAAAACAAAAAAATTAAAAAACACGAGTTTTATTTTATTAATGAAAAGAGAAAAAAATTTGTTCTATTTTCAGATTAAATGAAAATTTTTAAAGTGATTGTAGAATTTCAAGAAAATACACACAAAAAAATTACAAAGGAAAATATTTTCTATACCTACATAAAAAGGGTAAAAATATTTAATTTAAAAAAAATACTTTTTCCTGTAAAAAATAATATTTTTTCTATAAATTTGTACTTTTTAAAATTAAAGAACGTAAATTGAATAAAAATTTTACACACTGAGAAAAAATGTAGAATAAATTTTTCTCCTAATGATTTCAAATATAATTTTTAAAATCTTAAGCAAAAGAATTCTAAAAGGTTGGCCATTGATTAAGAATAGAAAAACAAAATGAACTTTCAATATTTACTGATAAATCGTTCGCTGGTGCACCCGTTTTATGAATAAATAAAACTAAAAGAAATATTTATTAAAAATCGAAACATATACGCTTTTAAACTTTTTTTGAACATTAAATGTATATAGTCTATTGAGCACAACAGGTGTCAATCCGTTAAATTAAAATATGGTTGAATTCCAGGAATTCATTTTAATTCGTTTTACAAACTAATTTCTTGAGAAAGGCTTAACTATAACGAAGAAAGTCAACATTTCCGGACAAATTCTGCATAATACAATAAATTATTAAAAGTAATGTAAACATACAAACTATTTTAAAAACTTTAGCAATTACTTATAATTTTTTCAAAAGAAAAACCATTGATCACTTGAATATAAGAACTCAAACTCTTTTAAAGTTCAATTTCAAGCTATGATGAAAATTTACAAGAAAACGCAAGCGAATAATGTTAAGAGAAATTAAAAAGTTTTCAAAAAAAGGAAAAAATTTTTTGATTTTCATCACAATCAAACACAAAATGACTACTAATATTAAATGATTTTTGCCGTAAAACACGTCTATTATAAAAAGTAGGTCAATAAAGTTTGAAAATAAAATTAAAAAAAAAAATGTTAAAGCTAAATACTAAGGTGGTTGCACTAATTTCACATTAAAAAAGAAGAAGGAAGGCAAATAATAATTTATTGTGATTTTATTTTTTTTTTTTTAAATAAATGACGAAAATTTATGGTATTTTGGGAAAAACATAATAAAGCACAGCCAGAGTATAAAATTTCAAATTCGACACAAGGGTGTTGCCAAAAATACTGACAAAATAAAGGCAAAAAGAAAAAAAAAAAATTTTCTTGACTTCAAGAACAGCCTAAACAATTTAATACAAATTTTGTATATGATTTTGTACATTAAATAAGAATTTTCATTTGAGTTGAAAATTTATTTTTCTCCCCACTCCTCCATTTTTTTTTTCCTCTGCTTATTTTTATCTCGATTTTTTTTTGTATTATTAAAAAGCAACAGACAAGGCGGTTTCAAAGGAGAATTTTTTGTTTACTACTACTTTTCTTATTTTTTTTACGAATTTCCTCCTTTTATCCAAATGTTATATAGGACTTTGAAAATATTTTCTGTTTTTAATTTTGATAAAATTTGCTTGGTTTGAAAATAGAAAATTGGAAAATCTTAAAAATAAAAGAAAAAATTGCTTTGAACTATCAGCTTCATTTTTTTGTTGTTAGATTTTCGTTTTTTTTTTCCTGGTTACGCCTTTGTGACTTTGCCTTTTCGTTTTCTCCAATTTAACTGATTTTTCATTTCATTTAAATACTAATAATATGAAATTTGTGTTTTGTATTGGAAAACTCCTTTATGATGATATTGATGATTATAATGACGGCAATGATGATTAGTTGTGCTTGTGGGTTTACAAAGGCATATTATAATGAAAATCGATATTATACGAAATTATATCAAAATTGAATAAATTATTTTGATGCAATTGAATTTAAATAATTTTCATAGTTCTAAAAATCTAAATCATTGTTTCTCGTTTTTTTTTAACGCCCAAAAATATGCAATTTTCTACTAGTAGTGTCACCACTCCCATATTTGAGGACTCCATTTTTGATGTCAACATAAAAATTAAAACTTTTCATTAAAATATTAGGAAAAATGGAAAAATTTACCTGAAAATAATTTTCTTAAACACCATAATGACAAAAACCACCTTTTATTAACTTTGATTTTGTAAAAATAAAATATTCATTAAAAATACAAAATTATTTTCACATAATTTTTTAAATGAATTACAAAAATACATTTTATATTCAAGAATCTAATAATAAAATTATCAGAAAAACAAGAATTAAAAAAAAAAATTATCTATACAATTTCAAATATTTTATTTATCATCACTGAATAGCTAAAGAGATAAACGAATGAAATCATCTGTGAATAACCGAGTTAACAATTTTTCAGTACGGTTATATAATTGCATCTTCCATTTTCATTTTTCCTCCCTGTTCACAAAAATCTACGGAATATTATAATATTTGTGTACCTAAGCACGTTTTAATTACTCTATAATATAATTATTATTATTATTTAGATACATTTTATATGCTATTTATAATTATATTCGTTTATATTTATGTAGAATTTAACAAATTAAAATATTCATAATTATTTTAGTATATAAATTTTTCATATGTGCATTTTCTCTCTAGATATACATGCAAATTATTATAAAATGTGCATCATATTTTAATGGAACCAATTATTTTTATGTAATTCTACTTGTTTTATATATAGATTTTAGTTATACAGTAATAGAATTTAATTCACACTTACGTCACATGACATACTTTTAACGAAATTATTTTTATTACTATTTTTATTCATTATATTTGGTACGTATACTATAAAAGTATATACATACACCTATACAATGATCGCAATATAATATTTTTGTCGCTATTTATAATCATAATCACAAATACATTAAAATTAAATATTTCTACTAATTTGAAAAACAGTATACACGAACGAAATACGTGTTGTTGTAGGTGTCAATTATTAACGAAATTGTGTTAAAGGTGTCTGGAAAATTAAATGAAACATAAATGAAAGATTGTATATGAAAATTTTAAATCTGACATAAATAATATTCTTGTGCTTAATAAGGATCTAAAAATATATCTTTCCTTATATAATAGTGTTTCAACATTCATATTATATTTTCGCACATATTCGAACATACGAGTATTATATTTTAAACAAGATTTTGTTGCAACAAAATATTTAATTTTATATAAAAGTAATCGCGTTTGTATTGTAATACAATACTTAAGCCCGACCTTCTCGAAAGCAAAAAAAGCATTTCCAGACCTCCTTGCCCTTTCCTCTCTGTTGTCATAGCAATGATAAATTCCAAATATCGCACCCTATCCGTGAAAGGGCACTTCAAAACAAGTAAAATGGTTTAATGCAGGCAAGTCTCTTTGCACCCAATTCCGCGCACTCCTATGTCCGGTTTGGATTCCAACTGGAATGCCTAATCCAGAAATTTTTACTCTATCCAACTCTGGAGCCTACATGAAATAATATTTAATAGCGTGCCGCCGAAATTCTAATGCATATATAAAATTGTATGGTTAGGATTATTTTTAATAATCGTTTATATATTAATATAAAATATTAACATATCTTTGTATGAATGTGTAATTTGAATATATATGATGCTATTTTCGCGCTAATATTATGCAATATTTTATGTATTAAAAATTAATACGCTTATATTTGTTTATACAGTTATGTATTTTATTATTTAATCTTATTTTCACATATGCTCCGTTTAATTATTAGAAATTTTTACAGCTCATAATCAAAAATTAAGTCATTTCTTATAGACTTTAGTGCGTAAAACATAATATCACTATTAAAAACAATAAAAATATTTCGTTGTATTTACGACAAGTCGCGAATATAAAAAAAAATTTGCAATAATTCTCGTTCATAATATTCAAATAAACATATTTATAAGCTAGTGCTATTATTTCATCCTCATTTCAAATTATTGTTTCTATATTTTTGTTTATTTGTTTTGTTGTTTGTTAGTTAACCAATGAAACTCGATTCTTTTCAATTAGTTCAAATTGCACAATCAAACTGTTCTTCATTTTCCACTTTTTTTGTTTATAGTTATTCTTATTATTTTTATGTTTGAGTGTTGCTGCTTTATATTTCAGTGTGTATGGATGGTTTTTGTCTTAAATAATAAAAAAAAAAAATTTTATATTCTTTTGTTTCTTCCTGCTTTTATTTCTCTTAAACAATGCGACCTATTAATGCATTTATTACCCTATTATCAGGTCATGAATAATTTTTATAGCATACGAAATATTTTTGGAATGTATACATGTACATACCTACATACATACATATAATTGTATAGTATAAGCTATCAAATATTCTCCGTCACACGATATTCTCAATAAAATAAATATATTGGGATAAGAATGGTGTACATATACATATACATATATGATGTACACAGATATACATATGTATGTGCTAATATTATGTAGTCATAATAATTTTGAATTACGGATCTTATGTAATAAATAAAGATTCATGAAACAGATGCAACAATAAACCAAACAGGAATAAAAACAAAAAGAAAATAAAAGTAGTAGGCTATAAAAGTAAAAAAAAAATCCGGATTTTATGACGCACCAACCTAATAATGCTCAAAGCATAAAATAAAAAATAAACAAAAATATTATAATTCAATGATAATAATCAGAAATTGAAAGGAAAATTTCCTTTAATTTTCAAATTAAATAAAAAACATTTTGTTTGTGGTATTGGAAGTAAAATATATGATGAGAATGTCTAGAGAATATGAGGAGAATATTTTCAAATTGAATTTGTTATAAAAATTTTGGTAAAAATTTTAGTATTCTTTTTTAAAATTTATTGAAATAATTTGAAAATTTTATTAAAAAAGAGAATTTGATAGTTTTAATCAAATATAAACTTAAAATTTTCCTGATTAAATTAACTGACTCAGCAACAAGAGTAGTAGTGCACTACAACATTAATTCAATTACCTAACTAAATAATCGAGAGAATTTTCAATAAAATCTGTGTGAAAATTCACTGATTATTTCGAAATTTCCTAATAGATCGCCTAAAACCTATTGCCACAATTCGTAATATTTTCTCTGCCTTATAATATCGATCGATTATCGGGTGATATGCTTTTTTAAACTTAAAGTTTAAACTATTCAAAATTCAGTTTTATAACATACCTACTACAATAACACTGAGAGGCGATATACATACAACATATTATCTGAAGGGCGATATACATACATATATATATTTATGTACATAAATGTAAAATATTATATTTTAACAATTTATTTTAATAAATGAAAAAATGTTCAAAAAAATTTATAATTCACAATTGAAAATCCCTATGAGATGAAAGATATGATATGAAAAAAAAACTATTTTGTAAAGATATTTACAATATTAAACAAAAAAAAAGGAAATATTGAATTGTCCTTGTAATAAAAAATTGATAATATACTGCATATGTGTATGTACATACAACTATCTATAAACCTTGTAACGGGAATGTATCAACTGTAACAGTTGTAATTCGAAATATGTGGGAAAATTGTATTGTAGAGCCTAGGGCCGTCTACAAAGCTTTTCCATCTAACTATATTGTATATCAGTAACTTTACTTCGGATCCTGTTCTACAATTATCTTCTAGTTTTTTTAACTGAACTTCGCTCCCTTTCTTTCAGTCTGCCCATTTTTCAATTATAATGAGAGTTCCACTGTAAGGACTTTCTTTGAATGTTGTTCTTGCTTCTTTTGAGAGTAACTACAATTTTTATTTTCTCTTGTTTACTTGGATCTCTGTGGGTTCTTGCCCTGTCAATTCCATGAGTTCTGAGTTCATGATTAATTTTGGTCAGAATACCCCGTACATAAATTCTAGGTATTTGTTTACGAAGGCATTCTCAATCCATCGTTGTTTACGAAGGTGCTCCCAATACTGTTCGTCACTGTGTACTGTTAGTTCTGAATATTGTTTCTGTTTGTTTCTTCAAAGTGCTTTTACTATCTTTAAAGGTATAAAAACTTATTTGAAATCTTCAATTTGCTAGTAATCTGAAAAAATCGATTGCTCGAAATTAACACATTTTGTTGTTGTAGGGGTGCGATATGTGTGCACTTACTTCATTTTTATAACATCATTGTACACCATAATATTAAGTTGCTATATTTTAATACTACAAAATAATATTAAAATAAAATGAATTCCCATGCTTATCGTGCAATACATGTTGAAATAAACCAAAAAAATAATAGTATAAAAGAATTTTCATGAAATTTATATACATATATATTTTTTTTTTGTGTATTATCAAATAAATATTCAATTTTATCGAAATTAATGAATTCTAAATTAAAAATAAAGCAGCAAAAAAAGTGAATTTTTTTTTTTGCTCAGAATTCCCTGCTCCCCCCTAAAATAATATACTAGTCATCGGCGTTATATTAATGAATACTGCTATTTTTTCATAGGAGTATTGAAAAAGAATAATGCTATAAATAATAATAGTATGTACTTTTTGTATATCATGTAGTATATCAAGTATTTTTTTATATACCTATTGTGATTTCGCGAAAGCATTTTATTATATGGCACAAAAATAATTGTAAATGTATGTGTATGCACATGAAATAATATTTGAAGGATAATAAATAGCAAATAAAAATTTTCATCTAATAAATTCAAGTATTTATATGACTAAATTGTATATACTAAGCATTGCATATATTTTAGCTTTATATATGTATGTACAGTACAATATTTTATGCAATATATACCTAGTGGAATGAGATTAAATTGGGGATAGAAACTGATATTATTGAATTTTGTTCTTTGTTCGGTACCTCTTCATATTTTGCTTTTTATTATTCTTTTATGACAATAATAAGAACAACAAGAACAACATAACTAAAAAACAAAAAGGCGATATGAATAAATTTAAAATCCATAAAAGTTATAAATTTAATATAAAAAAATCTTATGATGTTCGCATGATATACATATGTACATACTTACTAATTCTAAGCATACGCACGCACTTATTTGACTTTTAGGTATATACATATGTGTGAATGTGTAAATATATTAAAAACATTAAATATTTGTGCAATGAATTATATTATGTTAAAAAATCAAATATAAATCTGATTTGAACACATTTTTCGGCAGCAATATGCTTAAGGAGGCAAGAATTTTTGTGTTCGCTTAAAATTTTATATATTGAGTATTCAATGAAAATTCACTCTTACCTTTTAAAAAAATTAATGAAACCACATTTTTAACTGGTCTGTCGGTTACTCTGTTTGAACACTTGCTCCAATCACTGTGTAGTGTGCTTATACATATTTAAATTACCCATTACATAAAATGGGTTCTGATACCCAGGAAGTATACTTAGTTTTTTATTTATGGAAATGAATTGTTTTTTCTCGTCATCATTCTTTTATTATTCCTTGGGCAGATTAAATATTAACAAATTTTTTCTTTTCAATTTCACAATTTTCTTGGTTATCACAAATTCTAATAACTTAAATTTTTTTTACTGTGAAATTCTTAAGTGTTACCAGTTTTACCATTGTTTATACAGTTTACAGCAGTGACACATAGAAGACAATTTTTCTAAATGACATTTGAAATTATTTTGAGAGGTGCTAGTGAGTATTAATTTTTTTTATATAAAACGTCACTCAAAAAGAGCAGTTCTATTGTGTAATTACTAAAATTGTCTTTCGTGTAATTACTAAAATTGTCACTATAAACTATACACACAATGTCGTTACTTTGCATTCTGACAATATTTATGGCATTATAGCTTACATATGTTGAAATAAATTTTCAAACTACCGTATCGAACATTTCTTTAAAACTATAAAGTTCCTTCAAAACTTCATATTTAGTTCTGGTGGCTAATAGAAATATTAAATGTGCAATTCGTTATAAGTCGTAAAATGTTTCTGACCATGATGGTTCCAATGGCAATATTGTAATGGTAACGTAACCTTGTCGTAGCTAGCTCAAGTGTGTTGAATTTAAGTAAATAACCAAATATTAAAGCTCAATTTGGAAGTACAAAAGGAAAGCTTCACTAAGAATTCTGGAGCCGAAGTCGGAAGAATTGAGTTATTAGATTTTTATCACAAGTGTGTACATTATCTTAAAATTTTGACAATATTTCAAAAATTTTACGTCTGCGGTCGCAACTCCGTTTTCGCTAGAAATTTTTCAGCATGGTGCACATTTATTTTTGTTTTTAATAAAATTATATTAGTAAAAAAATATAAGCAATTACGTGATATATTGAAGTAAAAACTAATATTTCAATTAATTTGTTTATTTTTTTAAAAAACGAATAAATTACTATAAAATGCATTCTGCAATAAAGTCAATATTGGAAGAAAAATTTTTTATTAAAATAAAGTTCTATTTGTGTGTAAATAAATTTGATTTGCAAAGCTAATTTATGTTTTTTTTATATTTTAGGTACAAAAAAAAATTAATGCACAAAGGATTATTCAAGTTAAATTGAAATGCTCAACACAAGAACTATTAATATTTATTTACTGTGACAAATTCTATATGGTAAAATTATAATTTTTAATATTTTTAGTTCAAGGTGTTTATGTCATGGTTGAAGTAAATTGTTTTTTACAAAAATTAGAATTTTTGTTTGAAGAATTATTTCAACTACTTTTAATGAAGTTACCTTGAAATATTGCTTTAATATTAGCTCATTTCAAGTAATTTATAATAGATATTGCATGAATTATAATTTCGAAATGCCAATAATTTTAAATATTTTATTTTTTGTCTTAAAATCATATTGAACTAATTAAACAATGCCTTTAAACAATATTATACTCAGAACTATGTGATAATTTTGAGCAAAAATATAATATTGAGCAAATATTAAAGTAAATATGATTTGATTTGAAATGAAATATTAAAGTAAATAATTTATGAAATTTGTTTTACTATGTACAACTAAATAATTCACTAAAGTTTTCAATTCAAAATGGAGCTGTAATATTATAATTTAAAGCAAATATTTAATATAATTAATTACAAAATAATTTTTAAAGTGCTTAAGTGCTCTAGAGCATTGCATTTGAGCGCTGCGTAATTGCTTAACAAATGCAAATATTTGCGACATATTACTAAATTTCAATGAGGTAAATTTTATAAATTTCAGAAGTATTTATATACCTGGACACACATTTATATTTGATTGTTTGAAAATATTGCAATTTTAAATGAAGTTTTATGTTGAAAATAAATTTACATCATTTGCGTTACAATTTCAAAAACTATTTTCAATTATGTGAAATTCACAATATGAACTTTATGTAACATTTTTATTATTATAACGTGATATTCTAGAAGTTCAAAATTCTCGGAGGAGTATATAGTAGCTCGCCTCTTTGTTATCCACCCCATCTAACGCAAAATGAACTACATTTTGTGGAGTGAGCAAGAAAGTAGAGTTGATGTCATGTCATACTTAAGTAAAACTTATCATAAACCTTGCAGTAAAATTGTTTATAACACTTAAAATTACTTTTATTCATTAATCAACTGTTGATAATTATAATTTTAACCCCCTTTTTTTGCTCAGAAAAATTCAAATTGATTTAATATAAGTTCATTGAACATTAAAATTCTATTATTTACTTTAATATTTGAAATTAAAATTGACAGCGACTAAAAAACAAATCGTAAATATTTGTTCATACACAGAAAACATTGAAAAAAAACCTAAAAAATAAAATTTCAAAAAACTTTCACGTCAAGTTTAAATTAAAAAAAATTTATTTGATATATTTTATTATAATTATATTTTTTTTAGATTACTTATCGTGAAAAAAATATTTACAATTTTTTCACTCCACTTGTATGATTCTACGAAACAGGAAAAAAAAATAAAATTCATTTGAAAAAAGAATTAGAAAAAAAAATTACATATAAAGGCACTTTGATGGAACCACAATTTTTTTATAGTTAAATTTAATTTTAAATTCTATTAAATATTTGTACAAGAACATTAAATTTAAATTACATATGTATGTATCTAAATATGGTGATGAGCTCAATAGTTCGATACATTAAAGCAATTGTTTTCATGAACAAAACAAAAATTTTGTGCTTTCGATATTGCAAATAGCCAATACCCGAGCTAAGTTTAACTCACTAAAAACATTATTTTCCTATTCTAAGATAGATAAAACAATATTTTGTTTTTTTTGTAGGAAAAATTATTTAATTTTTCATCAATCATTATAATTACTAAAATTATTCAAAAATAGCTAAGTATTTGTTATTAAAATCTCTTATTGACGAATTTTGGCTAGAAACAGAAATTTTCATGATCAACACATATTTCTGTATTTATCGTATTAATTATTCAAATTGTAGGTGTATGTACTCTACCGTACAATATCGCAAAAAGTTTCATTTTAAGTCTTTAGAATCGGTTTGCTACGACAAAAATTACAATATCGAAATTAAATTAAAATTCAAAAAGAACTAGAAATAAATTAGAATGAATAAATAAATATTGCACTTAGGATTATAGGTAATTTGTTGAATTAGAATGCTTTAATGTCTTTTTAACAAATTATAAATTTATGTATATACATACTTACATATTATATAAAAATATATTTATTGGAAAAAAAGAATTTTTCTATTTAATTTTTATTTTTTATTATTTATCCACTACTATGCAAAATTTTCGTTATATAATCGTAATTTTCACAATTTATTTTCAATAATTATTATGACATATTAAATTTTAGCCAAGCTCAGGAATACCATCTGCATCCTGAAAATTAGTTTAACTTTTCTAAATTAAAAAAAAAAAAAAGAAAAATTTCATTTTATATTTTTTGTTTGTAATTCATTTTGACAATTTAATTATAAATTATTGCTATAAGAAATAATAAAAAAAAAGGAAAAATTCATGAAAAATGTTGATTTGATATTTTTTTTATATTTTCAGGTATTATTAAATTTATGTAAATTAAATTTCAGTGGAAAAAAAATTGCTTTAAAAATTTGTTGAATATTGCAATATTTTATTACAAAATAAAATTGTGCATATACATCTCAATATACAACTATGGCATGGAATATAGAATTGGATAATGCATTTACAAATATAATATTCTAAAATGTAAATATTTAATATTTATGGGTGCAATATTATTAAATTAGCTTTAGGATATACAACTACATACATATATATATATATTTGTACAAATATAAATTTATAAAGAAATCTGGAAATAATATTTAATATTTCAATATTGAAATTTATGATTAAAGGATTTGCTTTTTTTTTCCAATAAATTCAAATAAAATGTAATTTTGAGAGTATGTTAACATTTAAATGTTATATGGTTAATATTAAAAATTCATCACTATTTTAACATTAATTATTAAAGGTGAAAATTATTATTTTTTATTCGTTTTAAACTTGAGATTGAATCTTTTTATTTTTTTCAAAAACAAATTACATTTTCTATAATTTGATTTAAAAAATTCCAATATTTTATTTTGTTTAGTGTTTACAATAAAAAAACTACTGGAATATTGGAATATATTAAAAAGAAGACCATAATTATACATACATATGTATAAAAATTTAATGACAAAAATAAAATTTTTCCATTTTTTAATTTATAGAACTTTCAACATTCCCGAAAATTTTTTTCTAAAACAAAAAATTTTCTGATTTTCTTCATTTGTTTAATTATAGAAAGTACATTAGAAAGGTATGAGACACACCTGCTCGTTTTCTCACCACAAATTCCATTTTCATAATAAAATTCAAATTTAAAACAAAATTATTACATTTCGTTTTAGACTCCTCACTTCAATCTTTGACTGTTCATGAGAATGATAAAAATGAAGGATTAGCTATAACAATGATAAAAATGACGAAAATCAGCCACATTTTGCTTTGATCGCATTAATTGGAACTGGAAGAAAATTTTATTATAATAATAAGAAAATCTGCTACATATTGAAATTCGTATCGTAGTTAAATATAAGAAGTGAGGAGTTGTAAGGCAACTTAATATCTATTTTAATGGATATAGTTTCAAATCATCCGAAGCAGAAAGAATATTCATAATTAAAGTAATTTTTATAACTACTTTTAACTCTCATTACAATTTATGTTCATCAATTACTGTGTGTTTCTTGAGGATATATTAGTGCTTTACAAAAATTTATATAAAGGAGTGGAACTATGTATTTTAATTTTAAAATTAAAGCTCATACTGTAAAACATATTCAATTAAATTTTATTGCATATCAAATGAAAGCTTACACACTCTTAACTAATCTGCTATAATTATTTTATTATTCAGTTCAACTTAAGTAATAAATATATATATTTTTAATAATATTTAATATTATTTTTTATGAGTTAATATTGATAAAGAATCGAAAAAAAATTATTCATTAAAATAGAATTTTTGTAAAATTTTTTATTTAAATCCGAAATGAATCCTGTATTACTTTTAATTAGTAATATTTTTTTTTGTTTTATTTAATAATATCTTTATTAATATTAATATTTATATTATTAATATTTTATATAATTTTTTTTTTATTTTATTAATTTATTATTTTACAATTCATTAAACCTAAACAAAAATTATAATTGAAAATTTTCAAAATCAATTCAAGAAAATTTATAATAAATATTTGATTCCACTCGATTTGTTTAATATAGATTTTCATATTACAATTATGTTATGCTCATTGTATATAAATTACATTATTATAATTGTACATAATATATTTGTAACATAAATACATTATATACTTTTTTATTATTATAATATTAGTATTCATTTTAATATGAATACAATTATTATATTTATCTAATTACAATTATTTTAAAATTATTCATATTTATTTTAAGATTTCATTAAAATAATATAATAATAAATGTAAATAAAATTGCTGATTGGAATATTATACATTATATAATACAATATGAAAACATTGTACAATAGTATGTGCATATTTGAGAAATAAGAAAATATACTTAATATTCTTTCGCTCACTGAACCTTAGGTAGGGTCGCAGACTTGACCAGAATTGGTAGATTATCAGTTGTGATATAAAAAAAATAAACTTTATATAAATAAAATAAACTAGCTCGTTTTACAGTAAGGCCGTGTAAATAAAAAAATCACGAAATAAAAACAAATTTTCATATATAAATTTACAGCAATTTTCCTGCTAAATCGGAACATTAAAATGAAAATTGAAAATTTCGTTTACAAAATTAACAAAATATTATTTATAAGTTATTTTTAATACCTAAAAACATTTTATAAAATATTTTTAGTATTGTTGTACATTTTTGAAAACGAACTCTTAAATTTTTAACTTTTTAACCCTACAATTTTATTCTAATGAAATTTTTCTCTTTTTATTTTATATAATTTAACTCATAAATTAAATTTCTGTATTCATTATCATTCTTAGACATCAAATTATGTATTTAGTTTTTTTTTTCTTCTCTTTCAAATATAATAACAAAATTCTTAATGGAACGCGCCAAATATAATTTCATTTATCAAAAATAATTGCATAAAATTATCATAAAATAATCTTCAAAATAACAAGAAGACCAAAAAAGAAATCAAAATATCAAAATTAATATTATGAAAGTTAGGGTTGAAGAAGAGACCGAAAGGGCAAGATATTGGAAGTAAAAATAAACTGTTCTCAATTTGCTAGATCATCTAAAAAAATTTGTCTTCAAAATTGTAATAAAATTTTAATTTAATGCTTTATTTTTTTATTTCCATTGTTTTGTTTTTCGTTTTTAAGTTTGTTTTTCTTTAAAAGTTTTTTTTTTCTCTTACCCCACTATGAAATACAAACTAAATTTCAGTTTTATATTACATATTTTTAGGAGAATTTTTTTCTTGTCACATTTATATGAGTATTATATTTATATGTAGATGGAGTAATTGCCATCATTTTATGTTATGCTGCCCTCACTGCTCATTGGCAGGATCATACTATGTTATTTTCTGTTTACTTTTTTTTAAGGATATTTTTTATATTTTTTAAATATAAAAATTTAGTAAAAAAAATAAAAACGTTTATATATAAATAAATATAATAAAAAGAAATTAGTTTTGTGTTTTTTCTGTTTTTTTTTGTATAAAACAATAAAAATATTTATCATTTGATTTATAATATAAGATTCGCCCCCTTAATTTAATATTAAATCATTTTAAAAGTTAAAAAATAACATTTCAAAAGAAACGGGGAAAGAAAGAAAAAAAAACTAATATTGCTCAGCGAAAAACATACGCCATAAGTATTATAAAGTATTTTGTTAAAAATTTCGGGTTACCAATATACAATACTTAACCGAGAACTTCTATAATTGTATATTGTATTAAACTCAAATATCCAAAATACTTTTCAAATTTAAAATTTGAATGAAATGAGTAGGCTTTCATTCACTGTAAATCAGCTGTAAAACGATTTCAATATTTCTCGTGATTCTTGCATTAGTTTTTTGTAACACCCTTGGAACTAGAGTTTATATTCCGGCAAAACAGAACGCTTTGGAACTTGTAACTAGCTGAGATTTTATTAGCGCTGGAATGTTGTCATAAATATTTATGGTACTAGTAATTTGACCTGAAGTCAAAAATTAATCAAATTTATACATTTTTAAAGGCAACAGTTTGAGATTTCGTATTTCTTTTAAAATAGAATATTTTAAAAATAAGTTTTCATCAACTAAGAACGATTGATTTCAGTTATAATTATATTTTCATCATTTGGTAACTTTAATTAAAATATATTACTTTTCATGTGTATATAAATGTATTATTATGTTTATTGGGCTGAAACTTAAAAATACATAATATATGTAGAATAAAAAATAAATTTAAATAAAATTCTCATATCTAAACAAAAATAAGAAAAAAATAAAAAAAATAAAATTGAATTGAATCTCAACATTAAATTCCTTTTCACATTTCTCTTCTCATATTACCATACAATCATATACACAAACACAATATTTTTTAAAGAGAATCAAAATTTCAAGTAATAAGCATATCTCATTCGACAGTACGGGAAGAATCTTATTATAAATACAAAAAGAATTTGAAGTTATTACGAGAAAAATATTACAAACAAAGCTGTTAAAGAAAATCCTTAAAAAGGTTTTTTGTACTTCTTTTACATCTCTAAAAAAAAATGAAAAAAAAAAAATGCAAAAATATAAATTTGAATACCAATTATTTGCCTTGTTGGTTTTTACGTGAATGAAAAGCATGGAATTTTGTAAAATGAAATCATTTTTATTTATATAAGAAGGATAACATTCCCGAAATTTAAACCATTGTATATGAATAAATTTGTTTTTCTGGATCACATTGTAGGTATCTAATTACAAAATATAGAAATTAAAAAAAAAACAATGCAAGCAATTTTCTTAGAAAACGTACCTGTGCTTGGTAGTTTCAATCTTAAATTTTGCTTATTTCTACATGAGCATAATTTAACTGTAGAGCAAACTTTATCTTTTAATTTTAGTTAGATTTAGTTGAAGTTTGCAAACCAATCACTTATCCTACAAAGTACAGTACGCTTTCCGATAATTTATCACATTAAAACCTATGACTTGTTCTTTTTTTTGTTATACCCTAACGTTACTATTTTAATTGTTATATTATGAAAATAAAGTATATAAAGAATCTGCAATATTTTTACATACACAGCGCTAAAACTCTAGGATATTATATGATCGCTATGCTTCAAAGATCACCATTTGTAATAAAATGAAAAAATAGGACAAATTGAATAAAATTGCGTATGTACATAAAAAAGGACAAAAATGCAAAAATTGAAAAGATTAATTTGTTTTTTTTTTATACATATTTTCTCAGATAATAATATAAAAGCAACGGGAGATTTTAAAAGTGAAATTTATAAGCACAACAACAATAAACACACATGAAAAATAAAGAAAAAACACTAAAGACTTAAATAAAAAGAACATTACTTTAGTCCTTTTATATTAAAAGAAAATGCCCACAAGGACATTCGATATTTTTGTACATTGTATGTCGTTTTTATTAAAGAAAGTAAAAATATAAGCTAAAAAAATAAATAAAATATCACAAAATGTTATTTTATATGTTTAACTTTGACTCATTTCACATATTATTCAGATCCTTAAAGGATTTCACATACAAATGCATATTTTCTCTACATATAGTTATTATTATCCTTGCGTTTTATTATGTGTGTAGAGTATGTTTGTATAATTTCATATAAAATAACTATTCTATACGGAGTACGCATATAGTAATATTGCACATAGTTAGGTATGTGAATATTCTCAAAGGGTCTATATTATACATGACCTCCTAAATATACCTATATTATAGACATTATTATAATATATATACATATGTAACCGAGAGAAAATAAGCAACAAAATATAAACTTTTCTCGTTTTACAATACACATGTGCGAATACATATCCCCAGTTCCATCCCCCTCGAACTTAGTTTCTAGTCCGATGTAGTTTATATGTTCAACACGAAAACATACATGAATATACTCATATGTATGTACATAAAAAAGTTCTTATCCAAAAGGAATACAAAAATTCTTTTTTATTTTATTTTACAATAACATGGAATAAAATTTAAGGATATGAATGGTATAGAGTCCTTCTTCTGCAATTTAACTATGTTTTATTATTATTTTTGTTTTTTTTTTACAGAATATTTTACATAATCATTGTAGATAAAATATTATATTTTTAATATGTTTATTCTTTTTCTAATTATTCTTATACAGAATATTCTAACAGTATGTATTACAGTATGTATAACACATAATGTAGTTTAAGTTTAGTTTTGTACAGTATAAAGTAAATTTCCTGCAGTATTGTGCACAGTAGTGTTATATACATATTATGCATTATTTGTAGTGAATAGAAAATGCATAAACCGTGACATGTGGCTATTGTGAAAAATTACAAAAAAAAAGTTTTGTATAAAAAATTATAAGAAAAAAAAGAAAGAGCAGGAACAATATAAAAAATAATAAAATGTAAAAAGAAAATGTATTATAAAATAATTTTATTGTATAGAAAATAAAAAATAAAATAGTTTCTCGAATTGCACGAATATTTTGCTACGTTTATACTTCTGATTGGCGAGCAAACTAAGAGGTGTGTCGTTTCATAAATAATAAAGGAGGAGACGTTAACCAATTCCTCATTTAATTGTTTTTGATTTTTTCGGCAGATTCGAGGAATCTTAACTGCTTCTTCTAAAAGAACGGACTGATTCACTACTCCTTTCCAATACTACCGTGTAAGTTGAATTCTTCGCCTTAATTTTTAACTGTTCTTCATCGTGTTCTAGCGAAACCCTATGTACTAAGTATTCAAGATATTGCACACATGTTTATATGAAAAAGATGAATGTGGTTGCATATAAATTTGCTTTTCCAAACTTTCTAACCACCGAATAACATTCTATATAAATTTTACGAATAAATGCTGATACTCATAGATCTACATATATATCTACATAGGTACCCTGACTTATCTCTGCCCATCATTCTACATACTATAAAATATAATTAAGAAATGCACAATAATAATTGCGAATAAAATGCAGATACATTTTACATATGTACATATATATATTATTTCCATAACTGCATTTATTATACATTTTAAAAATTATTCATGATTTTTACACTCAAATGAATTACATATAATCCGCAGATATGTAGCTTGACCTGACCGAGATTTTTATTCGTTTTATAAAAATTAAAATAAAATGTAATGTTGTAGTAAATATGAAGCGCGAACAGAAATATTTCATTCGACTAACCCACATTATATTTTAATATATTCTGTAGAAGAAAGTTGTAATATCTATTTACCAGCATTGAATAACTAGTAAGATTACCTACCTGCCCAAATCTAAGATATTCAAATCGGAAATTATATGTTCTTTTGGGAAATAATTTCTATACAATTCTGGATTTTATGAAATTACATCCAGTAATATTACTGGATTTTATACAATTAGTACGTAGATTATGGATTTTAAATTCGAATAATTTAAAAATTTAATAGATAAAATATTTAACTTTATAGTTTTATGGAATTAACTATAAATTCTATGATTTAAAATTCAACTAATATTTTAAGCAAGTAAAATAAAGAATATTATACTCCTCTTTAAATATTCCCAATGCAAATGCGTGTAAATTTTAATGATCATACTTTCATATTTCCAATAGGAATGATATAAGAATTTATATGAACATATTAATTTTAAATTATTTAAGTTTAATTTGGGATTACATTGAAAAATGTTTAAATTGAACATTTAACCCTCATGGTAAATAGTTTCCAAGTTCCAAAACTACACACATGCCATGTAAATTATTTTTTCCTCTTACATTTTGTAATTTTAATTCTTTCAAACAAAATCTATGTTCCCACTATGCCTGCTGAAAATAATAACCCAATTTTAGAATAAATAAACACATTTAAAATTTAACTTTTACATTTAAATTACCGTAGTAAACATATAAAGTTTAGGTTTGTAGGTTATTATTTATATAATTGATTACAAATGGTTTGCGCTCACCACGAGAAGTACACATCATAATGTTGCCATTGTGAATTATTTTTCACAGCTTAATAAAGCCTAAAATGTTTTACGAATATTTACAATATAATAGCAAATTTTAAATTTGATCAGTTCCAAAACTAACGGTTTGAAACAACTTTTAATTTTAAAATAAAAGAAAATTGTTTTTATTTTAATAATTTGCTTCAAATTTAAAAAATATTAATGACGAAAAAAAATGTTGATCATAATCATTGCCTATTTTTGATCATAACATAACCTTAAATTTCTTCATCTACCCATATTATTATCTACCTACTTTTTCAATATGAACAATAAAATAAATTTATTTAATTTTGTTATTAACACATGACCTTTTCGAAAAGGATGTTATTCATATTTGAAATTAATCATATAAAAATCATTGTCATTTTCTATTGAATTTTAATATTCATAAAACATAATATTATATTAATTTCCCAAAAGAAGTAATATTTATATACATTTTCAATGAATCACAATAAATTTTTTTATCTAATAACGACCTTTATGTCATTATCAATATTTGACCTTACGTAACGCTATACATACGTTTTATATGTAACGTTATAAAGTATTTACATCGAATAATTCAAAAACAAGTTTATGTTAAAATATTTAACATTTCTTTTGACAACTTCTACGCTTTTAAGATCACCTTACAAGAAATAGAAAGACAAACGTTAAAAGTGTGTAGGTGAATTTTCATAAAATTATAATTAAATTATATTTAATATATGCGGGTAAATAGTTCATTATTCTAGATAAATGTCATAGGTAAATTGTTTGATAGATAGTACATGTATTCCTTTTAACAAAAAAACATAATTGGGCGTTATTGAGCATAATTGTTAAATGGATCGCTAATTTTATTTTTCAGGGACAAAATTAAATTATGTATAAATTTAAACATTAAGGATTTGACATTTTATTTTCAATATAATAATATGAAGCCATCTATCGCAAAAATTTTCTCTTGCTTCTGTAATCTATATTTCTATATATTGCAAAATTCCTTCGCTTTTGATATGTGTATTGAAAAAAAATGGAAAATTGAATTGAAAGAAACACTTATCTTATTGGAAAAATGAACACGCCCAATTAAAAAATTTACGAATTTTATGCATAAGTCAATGAATTGTAAACAGCTCACTAAATGGGAATAAAGTTAACACTTTTGATAGAGAATTATCAAAAGGGCAACACTTATAGTGAACCGCAGGAACGCTTTCAAAATTTAAATTTTATTCATAGAAGCCAAGATACTCGTTTTATGCAGATCAAATATTAATCTAGAATATTTAATTGATATAATTTGGCGCAAAAGTTTTTTCTGTTTTATAAAATATAAAATAGTTAAGATGAAAGAAAAATCTACTTTTTATGAAAAAATTGGAAGAAGTTTTTAAGTCATCGGATAACTACATACATATTTAAGTCATCGGACAGTATTTCATAGTCATCAGATAACTAGGAACTCTCGAAGATGAGCTAAGTCCTAAAAGAAACTTAAAATTATATGCAAAAACCTACTGGCGTTAGTTATGGATCACGTGAAAAGTAATGAAATTGGAATCATTTTAAATTCTAAAATTCTTTGGGTAGAGAGACTAAGGACATGGATTTTGGAGTGGTGCACGAAGAAGTCAAGCTTGTAGCGTGGATAAATATGCAGACGTGGAAAGATTTAGATGCGTTTTTCGAGGAAATACATATGAAGGTAAGTTTTGAGAATATTTTTAAATTTAGAAATTTGACACAAATTTTAAGTCGGAAAGCTTTTAAGTGAGCGTTTTCTGCTAAAGTATCTACACATTTCAATAAGTAGTTACTAAGAAATTATTTAACATTTTTATTAGTAAATTTAATAAAATTTTGTTAGTAAATTAAATTGGTTTTGCAATTTAATGAATTGAGACTTTTATAAAAAAAAATTTAATGTTCATAAGTGTGTTGTAACTTTGCGGCAAATTAACTTTATTCCAATATGTTAGAATTAAAATTCCGTCAAATATTAAAAATGAATCAATTATTATGTATGTATGTGTCTTAAATATTAACGGAACTCAATATTAATTAAATGGTAATTCGCAAAATGAAGAGTTGAGGAGCTGTATTTGACTGTAACTCATAATTAAGCTCTCATGAAAACAATTTAACCTTTGTTAAAATTTGAAATTGTTAAAATTTTAACCTAATCAGTAACTTTTTGAGTTGAAAAATCTTTTAAAATTAAAGAAGGAAAATTTTTAACCATAGTAGAAAGAAACTAAAATTTTCGGAAAGAAGAAAAAAAAATTACAAAATTTAAGACAAAATAAAAAGGATTTTAAGAGTACAAAATATCAAAATCAACTTAGCGGCTCTTTTGGGCGGTTGCCTTTAGTAAAGTATATATAAACTACTTAAAATCTTCCTATTCAATATACGATTATAATTGATCATAATTTATAACTATACAACATATACTTATGTTAACTTAAATATAAGTTTTTTTTAATGTTCATATGTATATGGAAAAAGAAAAAAGTAATATAATTTTTCATTTTAGTCCTTAAGTTGACGACAATGTCCCTTTCGGGCATTTTATACTTTATTATTACAAAATATTTTTATTATTCTTCTTAGCCCGTTCCCTATCTTCTCTTTTCCTATAAGGTTATTGTTATTGTGTCGTACGAAATGTTCACGATGCTTTTTTATAATTCCTTTTCTAAGGGATTTATTCGCTGTTGGGGTTTTCTTTTTCCATTTTTCTCAATTTAATTTTTTTTTTATTTTATTTTCTTTTTGGAATTTTTTCCAGTTAGTTTTCATTACTTCTCTTATAAGTATGTATGTAATTCTATTTATATTATTAATATTTGTCGCTATGATTTTTCTTTTGAGTCGAATTTTGAAAGCTTTCAATGTTGTCGCCACTATCACATTCGGTTTTCCGTTTGTTCATTTCTGATGGTTGTGATAAGAAAAGTTTTTATGTTCCTTTTTCTTTTTCATTTTGTTTCCTTCAATTTTTGCTTTGCTTCCAAAAAAAAACGACAGAACTATGTTGAATTCAATTCTTTAATAGCCAAATGGAATTTTTTCTTTTTTTGATGAATTTATATGAGCTTCTTTCAAATGCAAAGCATATTTAAAAGAACAAACGTACATGTATGATTTCTAAATGGTAAGAAATACCAAATAATAATAAAACTAAATTCTTGTCATAACAGATGGGGATGGCTAAAAATAAATTGAACTAAACTTAAACGTCTATTGTTAAAACTTTTTAAATATTTTATAAATGATGTAAAGATAATAGACGATAAAGCAGAAATGAAAATGGACAGTAATAATTATGCAAGCATCATCAAAGTCAAAAGTTAGTTAATTTTTTGTGATTTATTTGAGTGATTTAATACACTTAAATTCATGTAGGTATTCTATAAGTAGGGAAATATAGAAACAGATGGACATGTAAGTGTCTACAAAATAATTACGGAAATTTTGGTATTGCGGGTTGCAATCATGATTATTAAGAGAATAAAACTAAAACTTTAAGTGTTATATTGCTATAACATTTGTTCGGTTTTATATAAGTGCAATAAATTTTGGAACACTTCATCGTCAAGTTTGATGAATAGAACCTTCAAAATCTACTAAGGAAATAAAAGTCTTAAATTTACATACATATATCCATTTTTTCTCGAAAAAATTAATATATTTTAATTTTTTTGTTTTTCATTTGCCAAATTGAGGAAACATGGAGAAGCATAATACAAATTTTGTGAAAACTAAAAGCATACTAGAAAAATCCTTACCGTTTATTAAAATAATTGATGTCACTATCAATCAGAATATTGTAGGACAGATCAACTGAATTAATTATTCACTAAGTAATAACGTCCTCCCTTTAAGGGAGGAATGGGTTTTGTGCAAGTTGAATGGGTTACATAAAGAAAACGTTTAAAATCGATTAATTCTAAACTTTAAAGAAAGTCTTTATTTAATAAGATAAATTTAATTTAAAGCAAAAACTCTTTTATATTTTTGTATACTTTAATAAATTTTAATTTGATCGTAGATTTGCAAAAACCAGAAATGAAAATAAAATTTTTATTCTTATATGTATACCATAGATAGGTATACCGAAATGTTTGTTGAACTTTGCAATATTGTTGTAACGAGATACCAAACAATGTTAAAAATTTAATGCCATTCGGCGGTTTAGAAAACAACCAAAAGAGCGACCGAAAAGAGAAATTAAGGATCAAAAAATTATAGCAAAAAAAAAAAAAAATGATGACATAAAATTATAAGAAAATTGAAATGACATGGGGGTTGTTAAAATGAAGAATGAAAGTAAAACCAAGAAAAAAAGAAAGTATAGAAAAGAATGAATATAAAAGTTTTCTTTGCTGGTTTTTGTGTTGCATAGAAAGAGACAGATAGAATACAAAACATAAAATTTCTTTTCGCCTTATCGGTTGTTTTTTTTTCTTTCATCCTTTCATTTCGATTGTTGTTCTTTCTTATGTATTTTTTTTCTACTGTGTTTTAATTTTAACTTTTTTTTTGTCTCTTTCTATATCTCTTGCTTTCTTGGTTTCTTTTTATATTTTATTTTTAGAAATGGTAACAATAATAAAAAAGAAATTTAACTTTCATTTCATTTTATTTTTTTTTCTCTATTTCTTTCACTTTTTTTTTTATTTGAATGCGAGTTCCTTTATTTTTTTTTTATTTTTTTTTGTATTGTGCGTCTTTTTTCATATCTCCCAGTCGGATTTTAAGGAAATTATTTGCGATTTCAAAAGTTATTGTATGACCTAGTTTTTAGTAGGTTACTTAACAAAAAAAATTAAAAGAACTAGGTAGAACGAGTATTTAAATAAAGAATAACAAAATATAAAAATAAATATTCAGCGCAATTTAAAGCAAAAGAACTACATTTTACTTTATTAAAGGAAATTTCACTAAAGTAGGTTTAAGCATTATCGTTGTTTTCAGTTATTATAAAAGATGAAATTTTGTGTTTAATTTAGAAAAAAATTATGGCACATTGGATAAACAACGAAACAGTGTGCGAAATGTTTTTATTTGTTTGACTTAATTGTGCTTTCAGATCGCAACGAAGCGTGTACTTGTTCAAAAATAAGTGTGTTAAAAAGTAGGGGGATAGGTACTGGATTACCCACATTTCTTCGAAATTTTGGTATCAAAACAATATTGTCTTGAATGAGGAATATGAAATTTTTAAATTCTATATATAATTTAATTTAAAAATTAGAGAATCAGGTGAAAAAAAAACTATGTCCATATTTCAATTTTCGATTTTTTTAACCCAAATGTTAAATTTATAACAATATTGTCTTGATAACATTATGTCTTCCAAAAACACCATAGTTATATACAAATACAGGAGTATTTTAAAATTGTTTCAACAACATAATTCAATATCACAAATTTAGAGCTAAAAGAATTGTCTAAATAGCATCTTAAATCTCAAAAACATTCTATGTCCGACTAGAGCACCCCTTCGTTTGCAAAAGTTACAAATTTTAACACCGTGCACAAATTTTTACCTTCTTTTGTAATTCGAAAACGGGGCGTGGAAAAGCTTGTAAACGAAAAGCTTTTCGAAATCCTCAACGTTTCATTTTATAAATTTGATCAAAAATTATTATATATGTATGTGTATCTGATAATTAATTCTCATCTTAAAAGTGCCATCAGAAAAACTTTAACACTTATTTTTTTTTTCAAAAACTTATTGTTCATGGAAAAATCTTAAATTAGTATTAAAATTCCGACTGGGAATATTTGTATTAGAGAATACAAAATATTTTAATGATAGTTTTATATAACGGTAGCTATTCTTTGCCTAAACGCCATGTGTTTGACATGTTATGTGATTTTCAAGTTATAGTTGCTTATTTTTATTTCTATTTTTTAATTTTTTGTATGCCTTTGTTTCATATTTTTATGCTTGATCCATCGGCTTTTTTTTTCCGTTCGGAGTCTCTTGTAGGTTTCATGCTTCAATTACTGTCTTTCACTTTTTTGTTTTTGTTTGTTGCCATTTGACGATAAATTTATATGCGTATGTAAAAATATAATTTCTTTTTTCTCATTTTATTTTTTTTTTGTTTTGTTTCTGTGTTTTGTATGTTTTTGCTACTTTTTTATTATATTGTTTGGTGTATATTTGGTTATGTAGGTTGGTTTGTGTCTAAGGAATTACGGATGAAAAAATTTATGATTCGGAAGTGTGGAACTTATGTGCGGTTCGTTATAAAAAGGAGCAATTTTTTTGTATTCTTAAAGGAAATGGAAAAAAATTATAAAAAGTAAAAAAAAAAGGCAAATAAAAACAATAATAAAGAAATTGTTCTGGTTAAATGTATGTGTATATAATGTGTTTCTGTAACTAAATATACACTCATATTTATGGTATAGAACAATTCGTATCTAATATTCAAAAATTTTAATGAAATAGGCGAAAAAAAGGAGGAAAAAACTATTTAAGCGGAATATTTTTATTGTTGTACTTGTTATAGAAAAACAGCTACATATTTCTTATTTTTCCTTTTTTATTTTTGTTATTGTTTTTGGTTTTGTAAATTTTTTTTAAGTGTACAAATGTTATCTAAATTTTTATTAAATTCGAAAAATATTGTGTGAAAGAAAACACATTTAATATGAATAAATAAAAATTTAACAATAAATTTGAAAAGAAATTTAGTATATAAATTTTTAGTCCTTTTTTATATGTACTGTTGATTATTAAAAATATAAAATAGTTGAAAATTTTGAAAGGCTTTGAACCATAATATTCACATAATTCTTGTTTAAACATTAATTTAGTAAAACATCTGCTTCTAAAAATATTGATGACTTCTTAAAAATATTTTTGTTTATTTGGTATAATAGAAAGTGTTATATGTATTTATAATGTAATAAATTTGTACGTACACTTATTTTATTTTACTAAAGCTAGTGTAAAAAGCTTAGACATCGTCATAAAACTCTTAAAATCGTTTTAATATTCTTAACACTAATAATTCGTAACCAAAAATTTGATTTTAGGAAATTGAAAATTCGTTCTATGACCACACACTTGTAGTAAAGGAACATACTTGCAATTGGATATGATGATTTCATGGTTGTGACTTTTTCCATTGAACAGCTTAGACTTTCACAATTTATTGGAATAATTTTGTAAAATGCTAACTAAAATTTCTTAAGGAGTAGTAACATGTTTGTAATTGCATTTTGAATGAAGTTTGATTTGGTAAACATTCCTTTTTAATACATAAAACTTGGTGACTCAAAAAAGAGACTTGCTATGATGATTTGCTAAAGTTTATGGTCAATGTTGCTTTAGACTCTAGTCAATTGCCACATCAGTAGATTTTGTTTAGTAATTTCTGTAGGTTTAATTAAATAATGTTTCCAATACAATTAAGTAATAACTTACAACTTATCTGCGTCCCATATTTCATAAAACTGTATTGTTTTTTAGAAAGAACGTGATAACATTAACTTACTTTAAAAATATAAATGAATTTTCCAAAAATGTCCTTACCTGAAACAAAAAACATAAAAATGTAATTATTAGTTTTGATAACTTTAAAAATATAAGTGATTTTATAAGACTGAGTAAATAATATAAAGGTTATATATAAAATAAGCAATCTACTACGTCTGAATTAAGTTCTATGTACTAAATGAAACGTTTGAATTAAGTTATAAAATTATTAAAAATAGCTAATTACTATAATATTTTTATTGTTTTTAGGTTCTTTTTAGTACGATTCCGGATTGCATAGATACATGGCCGAATTTTCTATAAAAGTTCCAATTTATTACATATTCTTTTCCTTGGGTGAATGAAGTTAAACATAAATTTCACAGAAATTTTTTCAATCAGAGATGTTCTCCTTCTTATAATAGCCTATTAAAAAGAAGCGGAAGCAATTAATAAGGAATATACTAAAGTAGTTGCTAAATACTTAATTCCTTACCAAATTAAACCAGTTGATTTTTTTTTTAAATCGAAAATTTAGAATTAAAATAAAGGGGTATTAGCTTTTCTTTAATAATACTGCAAATTTTTGCACTTGTTCAATTTTTTTTTAGCAATGCCGCAATACTTGCTTGCAAAACAGCTTGTAATGTATTTTAACAACAATATAAATTTTAAAATTTTTTCGTTCAAATCCAAATTAAAGTTGATCTTAAAAAAACAGAAAATTTTTCGAAAACTATTTGTTCTCTATTTTATTAAAAAATAAAATAGAAAAAATATCCAATCTGTTAACAATTGCTTTAATTAAAAATATTTTTTTTTTTTTTTCAGAATATTCCTGAAAAATTTCCGATAAAAAAACTTATTTTTTTTTTTTGATTTTAGTTAAGCTTCATTTCGAATTTTAAATTTACAAAAAAAAATTATTTTGTGGCATGCTTTTTCCATTAATATTATAGTGCATGTTAAAATGCACGTACCTACAGCCGCACATACATATATTATGTACACATATTAAGTTAATTTATTGAAAATATCTGAATTTTATATTATTCACATCTACATTTATAAACTTTTCCTTTTTTTTTAAACTTTTTTTAATTTTTTTTCTAAAAATTTACCCCATAAAAAGATAAACTATTAAAAATACTTAAATGCAGTTGAATACATAACTTTTGTAACACTCACATAGTTGTATACAAGAATATATTATGTGTATGGTGCTCTCGGTATCTATGTTGCTCCTATATGTACACATAAACCCACATAATTTACAGAATTTTCAAACTATCAGATAAGTTTTTTTCAAATCTAAAGATTCTCATAAAACACATTCGACATTATACGAGTTTATACGAAATGAAAAATTCTACAAGGATAAAAAAAGATAAAGTTAACTTATTAAAAAAAATTGAGGGAGAGAAAAAAAAATTGAGGATTCAACTAGATCATGATCGAAATGCGCATTAATATTCGACGAGTGAATTCGAAGACCTTATTAAAGTAAGGTGATGGTGGTAGCCTTGTAGGATGTGAGGACAACAGAAGGAGGAATCTTGCTCAGCATAAAATACTGCGTTGATGATGTGACATGCAAGGCAAAAACCACCAAACTTTCACAAGTTCTTACTTTTCTGCTAAGAATCAATTCTATTGTACATAATTGAACCAATTCGCACAACGGGTTCGGATAGCTGCCATACAATCGAAAGAGATTATTTTAAATAGTATTTCAAAAACTATTAAAAATGTTGATATGAAATTTCGTTCCGAAAATTTAAATGAAACAGCTGCGCTGGTTCGGATACTTGCCATATAACCCTTAAAGCTGATATTAAATAGTTGAAATAATAATAAATGTAACTGCTTAAATTTTTGGCAACGGTGTGTCTGATTCCGTGTTTCTGAGAAATAACTGCTTCGGTAAGTTGCCATACAACTTCAAAAGCTAACTTTAAATATTCGGGAAAATAATAAAATTAGATTCAATTACAGTTCTGACATATCCAGGAAGTTTTTATGGAATGATTTGACAGCTTTGACTTCATGCCATCTAACCATGAAAGTTGATTTTAAATATTTTAAAAACAAAGTTTTATACTCAGATTTTCAAAGTAAAAGGTGTAATTTATGTTTTTGCTTTTTTTTCAATAACGCTAACGCGTGTAAACATATTCAATTTTCAATACAATTTGCGATATTTGTTGAAATAGTAGATATTTTTTTTTATTTTTTGCCAATTCAAGTAGATCCAAATATTCTATTTTCAAAAATCTTTTAACATCACAAGAATAAATACTCGTAAATTTCATTCGAATATCATATAAGAAAAATTTATAGGATGAAAGCGAAAAATAAAAATAAAATGCATATTATGCGGCAACATTCACAAGAAATAAGGGACTTAAAAAAATAGGAAAAAAATGTATTTATTATTTTTATTTTCATACAGAGTCTATTATGATATTATGTACAAAAGAAAATTTCTTTTTCAAGAATAATAATATTATATTATACACTCTTACACACACATACATAAATATTCTTTGTCATCTAGTTTCCTTCCAATATGCTATAATATGAGAAAATTTTAATATTATGTGTGCCGTGCATGTGTTTATATGTTTATATATTTATGTATGTTATGTTTTAATACTGTCAATATAAAATAATATCCTTTTTTCATGAATATAAAATAATATTTGAAACATTTTTGAACGAAATAGAAAATAGAAAAGCATTTTTATTTTTATATGTAGGTGCAGCATTATGCTACATAGCCTTAGAAAATATAATAATATTAAAGTGCTTTTGTGTTTCTGGAATTGGTTTTTCGAAGTATATTTATTTAAAATGAAAAAATCCCGATATTCTTAATTCGAAAATCTTTATAATTTAAATCTCAAAGATGAATTCCGTTATTGTTATTTCAATAATTAAAATAATATTAACAATTATAAGTATAGCACTTAATATGTAAATACAATTTGATTTTTGATATTTTTATTTTGAACTACATATGTATACATACAGAACTTCTACAATTATAAATAATTTTGCGTTGAAATCAAATTTGTATTCGTGCTGTATAATATTTATATTAGTAATGAACTGGAGCATGCAATTTATGTGAAAATCGATATTATTTTTAAGTTATTAAAAATTTATAATGTTTTGTGAACATCTTTAATAATACATATATCGGACGAATTGCAAAATACTTGTTTTATCGAACAGAATTTTGCGTTACTTAAGAAAATATTATTCTTTGTTGCAAATTATACAGCCCATAAAAATACTATCTTGAGCACATCTGATTGTCAGGTCCAAAGCTCCAATCTGTAATGGATAAAGGAGGAATGATTTTAAAAAGCACATTACCAGAAAAATATTTTCATATAAGGTTTTAATTCACACATGATATTTGCGATTTGTAGACACAATGCAATGCACGAAAGGCTTGCAACTATGGGAAAAAGTATTTAGTTTAGAAAAAGAAACATTTGCTAAAATTGAGAATATTTATTCTTCTTAAAAATTTTTCCATTAAGCAATTTTCAAAAATTTTCCACCATACACAATGTAAATATTGATAATTTTTATGATGATCAGTTGATCCAGTCAAATGCTTGACTAGATCTACATACAAGTATAGTATACTAAGAATTGGGGGTAATTTTGAGTATCGAATCACCAAGTGATAGTGATATTTATCGTTGATAATAATTGGTTTATGTTTATAATAATATTGAACATTTTTCGATAATTATAACTACTTGATACTCAGAATAAGCCCCTTGAATTGATCTACAAGCAATTTAACAAGAATAAATAAATTATATAAGGTTAATAAATTTAGAGTTTAATGTAATATAAATTTTTTTTTGAAACTCGGTTGTAACTGTAATACATTGCGATCAATGCTCATAGTGGCCTACTGAATCGTTTTATGAGATTTAAAAAAAAATCGATTTATTCGGGGCACAAATTTACCAAATTAGGTTATTTTTTTTTATTATTCTGCAACAGTTTTTTCATTACGTCATTGCTGAATTTATAATATACCATACATATGAAAATATTTTGTAAAAAATCCTCGTATATTTTCTCTTCCATTACTTCCGTTTGCAAAAAAAAAAAATGTTGACTCTAATCATATTTTTATTTCAAAAGCTACAACATGAAATATTAAAAAACTTATTATTATTTGATCGGAAAATTTACAACTTTTCAATGTGTTTATTATTAAAACACATTGTGCCATATTCTAATTTAAACATGTATGTATGTATTAATATATGCAATACATTTCATGTACAGTAACACATTCTTATAAACATCATTATTATATTATTGTATTTTATTGTATTGGAGCACAAAAACTTTTAAAATTTTTCATCTTTTCAGGAATAATAAAATATCTTCACCTCATATTTTATACATATTGTATTTTGTTGAAAATTTTATTTTTTTTGAATAAAATTTTCAACAAAAAAATGGAAAGTTATTGCAAAAATCCAAAAAATTTTATATTAAAAATAATTTTAAGTGCAGATAAAACAATATTGAGGAATAAACTACATATATGGGTACATAATTTGTGTTTTATGTGAAATAAAAAACTTAAATAGGAAGTGATTTAAAGGATGAAACTTTTAAAAAATTATGTAATTATGCAGAGAATTACTTTAAAAATGATTTTGAGAGAAAAATTCGATGTGTATAGAAAATAAAACTTTACTCTTATATTAAAAATAAAACTATTAAAAAACGAAATTTTTGAAAAAGTATTTTATAAAAAATTTATGAATTTTCGGCAATAATTAGTTGTTTGTCGCTCATTTTTACAGTAATTTGATAGGATTTTGTAAAATTTCATGTGAATTTAGTCTATTTTTCATTATAATCATTTAGGAATTTTTGATTATTGTAAATAAATTCTGATATTCAATATGTTATAGAGATTAAGAATTTCTCGCATTATAGCAAGAGCATTGTTGTACAAAAAAATCGCTTTTGCAAGAGATAGGTTGCAAGTTAAATTGAAAGCAATGGCGACAGAATGTATGAATGAATAGTTTTTAAAAAAAACTATTTATGTATGTACAAAGAAGTTCAATTAAAGTCATTTTTTGCAGTGATATTTTAACAGGTTTTTTAAATTTTTGTTTCTGTAAAATTTTTTTACTTGCTCTATTTGATTATAAGAAAAATAGCTCGTATTTATAATTAAATATTATCCTTTTAATATGATACTCTTTTGACCTCCTAATTGATTTGCTGATCTGGGGTCTTACTATGTAATTCGATTTTCGTGAAACGATTTTCGTATTTGCAAAAAAGGAAAGGTACATGACCATACAAATTGATTGAAGCTCTCCATTTCTCCGAACACGAAAATCGTTTCACTAAAATCGAATGACATAATAAGGACCATGGTGTTGCGATCATGAATGTCATAATTACAGATGATTTGACTTCACTTCTTTGTTTTTTATGTTGTGAATCTCTAACACTTGTGTTAGCGTTTTTAAATCTGTTATTCTTAATATATTGTATTTATGGTATAAATTTTTTAATTGCTTTGTTCTTAATTTTTTGTAGCTCATAAAAAATTCTTGTATTTTTAGCGAATGCATTTCCAGTCACTCCAATACCATACGTAATTGCGCTGCAAAACCGGCTAAAATATACTGCTACAAAAATTTTTTTGAATATAGCGGTTCGTCTGGCTTTATTGACTAGAATCATTAGATCATTTCAAGACAGTTCAACTCAGTAACTATGGTTATTCCCAGGTACATACTTATATTTCTAAACTGAGACTATTCTCTTGCTATTATAACTTCATATTTTTGTTTTGTTGACATTCACTTCAATTATAAATTCATTATATGAAAATGGTTAGTTATTGATTTACAATTAAATTTTAAAATGCTCTTAAAAAGTTTTCCCGTTGATTAAAAATTGTTTGTAATCGAGAATCAATTTCGTTCAGCATTAAAAACTTTTTCCTGTCGCTTGTTATTATTTCTTCATTTTAATTTGTTAGTATTTTTTTGTTATTTTTTTTTATCTTCTCCCCGGTACTTTGTTGATTTTTTTCTTTCAAAATTCGATTCTTTTGTCATTGAATATCAATTTAAAATTATTAAAAAATAAATAACGAAAACAGAAAACAAAATTTATTTGTCGAACTTTTAAATTTTTCTTTTTTTTTTTACAACAATGTAGGTTTCTTATTCCTATTGGGAATTTAATTTTTTTTACAAAGATTTTTCGTTCTGATTCGAATAAAAGCGAATATATAGATAAAAGTTATTGCATAACCTTAAAGAATAAGAAAATACAAAATATCATAAAAACATGAAAAAAGGTAATAAATTTGAAATCTTTTTCACTCACTTTTATTAAAATTGCATTTCTTTGAAAATTTCCTTATAAAAAAAATAAATATTAAAATCAATTTGAAAAAATCGAAGAATTTTCATTCAATTTCCTTTTCTTTCCGATTTTATTTTTTTGTATTTTTATTTTTGTTATCTTTTTGGGAGAAAATTATTTTCTTTAAAAAGAAGTAAAAGAAAATTTTGCTGTAATACGACTTTGTTGGTATACTTTTAGGAAAATGAGATTAAACGAGAGAATGGAGAGAGACAATGGAATAAAGAGAGAGAGAGAGTTTAATATTTTTAATATTCTCTTTGCTTTCTAGAAAGTTAATTTATGTTTTTCGTATCCTTCTATCAGAGACCACTGCTTTCCTTGTATAATTACTATCGTCGAATTTTAAATAAAATACTTTCTCGTTCCTTTTCATATAAAATTAACTATTATCTGAAGAACAATGTCCGTGGATTTTGACAATACTTTGCCATAAAATTGGGCCTCTGAGGCGCATCACATTGATTGGGAAGAGCAGTGTACCTCCGCTGATCTGCAATGATTGTTGAATTGAAAAAAGAGGACTCGCATTCAACTTGTGGAAAAGTACGGACACCAATAATAATGGCAATTTTTGTTTAGTTATGAGTAGCAAATGTAGGCAATAGATCTACTGGGTATCACATGCAGTGATACGATGTGTTCGTCGCTTGTGCTGACCCAAACTTAATAAAACAAATTTTATACCGCAAATACAAAAAAAGGAAAAAAATATTGAAAGAATGTAGCAGTATTTTTAAAATTAGAGAAAAACCGGCATTTTATAAATTTAATTTTTAATTAAAAAACTCCAATTCATTTACTAAGAAGAAAATAATTTCAATGAAAAAAAAAAAAAATTCCTTTCGTCTATATGAAAAAAAATATTTCTTTTTTTTTTTGCTTTTTGTTTAAAATAAAATATTTTAAATCGAAATTTCAATTAAAAATTATGAATTTTACTTCAAATTGGAAAAAAAAGCATTCTTTCATTGGTATTTTAATTTTAAAATTTCAATTGCATTTAATTTTTTAATATTAATAGAAGAAAATATTTGAAGTTCAAAAAAAAATGAACTTAATAAAAAATTTTATATTGAAACCTTAATTAATGAACTTAGACAATAGCTCATTGATATCAAATCAACAGGAAAATTTTATAATTATTTCGATTTTTATTAATTTAAATAAATTTTTCATAAATGTATTATTATTTTATGGTTGCAAGTTAAATACTTTAGAATTGAAAGCACAATTGAATGACTTGTAAAACCCTACAGTTAAGAGAGTCCAAAACTACTATATGCAAGAAAAATCAAAAATTAAATTTAAACTTTAAACAAAATATACTAGAAAGACAGTTTTTTTGGCATAAATCTATAGTTAGAAACATCTTACAACCACAAAACTAAAATAAGAGGTGGGATTCTTAAAATGACATGATTTATATCACTTTATTGTAATAAATTTAAAAACGCTTGCAATAATTATTTAAATATTATGAAATTGATCTTTATTGTGACACCAAAAAACATAAACTCTCACTTCTATTTAAAAATTGAGATAATTTTTCTCATTAAAAAAGAAAAGTTTTCATAGTAATATTCTCAAAACGTGATTCTCCTTTAATCAAAAATAAACGCGTGACTTTCTCCTCTATTGAACGGATTAACTTTTTTTTTTTTTAATTTTCATATTAAATTGAGAAGATTTTTAATTTATTCAAAATATTTATTTCTCTTATTTGTTATTAATTTTAATATTCTATCCTAAATTATAGAAAAAGTTTAATTATAATTCTAATTAAATATTAAGAGTCGCTAAAAGGAAAAAAATGCCTATTTTTCCTCGAACTTATTAATAAATTGCTTAGTAAGATCATTTTTTTTACTTATAAATTCTTTACTTTTATAAGTTGTTGATTGAATATAATAATAATTTTCTAAGAATAAATTAATCCCAATTGTAAGCAATAAAATTACAATTTACGAATAATTTCTGTAAATTTATTAATTATTGAATAAAAATTAGATTTAAAGATAAAAATGAATTTTTTGTTTTTTTTGGGTGTAAATATCATTATTTATGTATGCACATGGATTATAATTAATATAATTTGGAATTAAGAATTTTCTCATTACATTAATTAAAATTTAAATTTAGTTTACAGTTGAATGATTTTTTCTTTGATATTCTTCTAAAAAAGCAGAAGTAAATAAAAGCAAGATTTGTGTTGTTCGGTTTTAAAAAATATTAAGAAAAATAAATAATCTAATAATTTTTTAACTTAACTTTTTTAAGTATTCAAAAAAAATTAAATTAATATTGTAGATTAAATTTTGAAAAATCATGGGGGTGATGAGGTTCTTCGGCATCTCCTGTCTTTATGTGATGATTATTCATCGGGTCCTGATTGTGGTCTTGCGTAGATGTGCTTATAGTTTTGGTTTCTAGTTCACTTTTTTTGTTATTTACTCTTTCGTTCAATACAAGTGTGTTTCCCGGTATTTTGAAAAAGTCGTTTGTCGTGCCTGTTAATAAGAAGAGGTCCCATTGTTCGATTAATAATTATGGCCCCATATTTTAAAATATTTAATTGTTTGAGAAGTTTTTGGTTTCTTTTATTCTTATTGTCAGCCTTTTTCTGTGCAAATCAATATGGTCTCTACGGTCCCTAATTTGGATTGGTTAGATCGACGTTATTTCTCTGATATGTATTAGTGTAAGGCTCTTGATAGGATTTCTTATAGGGTAATTAAATGTAATTCGGTATCCGTGAGTTTTGTCGTACTTGTCGATAGATGTCAGGTGTCTTTTCGAACGATTTTGCTGGCAATTTGATAGCCGAGTTTTGTGTATCTAAATTCTGATTGTTTTGGTTCTTTTGTACAATTTTGGTGTGCATGATAATAGATGCTTGTTCTAAGCGACTCGTTTGATAATAAAATAATTTTGTTTTCTTTCAAAACTTCTTCCTCAATTTTTCTGTACTAAAGTATTAGAATAGTGTAATTTAAAAATTAAAACTTAAATTCTTATTAATAAAAGAACATAAAATTTCTTCTCTTTAAAGCTTGTTTCCATAATTTTCCGTTAGTTTTTCATGTGTGTATTTTCCTTTTATAAATAATTTTAACCTTTTATATTCATGGTTATAAATTTACTCACTCTTATATAAACAATAAGAGTATAGAATCCTCTTGATTTCTTTTTATATTCTAATGTAGTAGTTTTGATCAGAAATTATTATTATTTTTGTGTTGTATATTAAACACATAATATTTTTAAAAAGCCAATTTTTATGTCCTTGATAATAAATATAACCTTGAAATCTTTTACAAAGCATAAAAATTTTATACGAGAAAATATAAAAAATTAGTAACACTATCTACTTATGCTATTAAAATATTTAATGTTGAGATTATAAATATACAAATATAACCTTAAAAATTTCGGAAATTTTTTAGAAAAAAAATAGTATAGTTTTGAAAGTTTTAAAGTTGTTTGGAAATTTTTAAACATTTGCAAAAATTTTATTAAAATTTGTAATAAATTTAATTAAAAAGTTGAAAATTTAAGTAATTACGAGTACAATTGCTTTGCTGATGAAATCATGATATCAATTAATTCGTTGTTGAATAAAATTACTTTGGAAGTAATTGAAGCACAATGTATTTAAGTTTTTAGACTGCAATATAATATTTATAAAATAATATGTAGGATAGGTTATATTAAAACCATAAAAACACACGATTCCGCCTATATTCGATAACGATATTCAAAAAATTAAAGATTTCAAAAACCTTAAAATTCTATAGAACGAATGCTTTTAAATGCAACGCAATCCAGTGTGAAAAGGACAAATGAATTTCCCAAAATTTCTAGAAAAAAATTTTTTGCTGTAGTACGAGTATTCATGTAAAAATTTAATCTTTAATTTGTTATGTTCTTCCATAAGAAAAACCAATACAGCTTATATACCTACGAAGTTCTCTTTTTTCAGCTTTAAAATTTTTTTCAATTATATAGTTCAAACGATAAAATTATAACCGCAATAATATTTTTCAAGCACTTAAAGAAAAAAATGGAAAATTTTAAGGATAATTTATCCTTAAAAATTTTTGTGTTATCTTTGTATATAATATAAGAGAACCTTGAAATGTTTTTAAATTTCTAAATATGTAAATTTGAAAGGTATGCATATTTTATTTTAAAATTTTTTGTACTTAATATAAATGCTCTGGGTTTTTCTTGTAGAATGAGTGAATCAAGAAATTTTTTTTCGAAAAGAAGTTGTAGACTGCGAAAATTGAGTTGGCCAATGTAACGCGACTGATATGGAAGAACTATCTTTCCAATATCTGAGTATTAAATAGTTCAGCTAAAAGCATTATGCCTAGGATGTTCTGATAAACTTGACTTTTTCGCTTTGGATCGACCTACAATTTTTTTGTGGATTATTTTTGATCATAATAAACCAAATCATCCGGATTTTGACCATCTAAACTACCAGAGAATTTGCAACTGCACACCGATGGGCGGTTTACTGAGAATCCTAACTCACTTTTTTGACTTCCTCCTGCAGATAAATGACACAAAGTTCAGTTCTTTGTTTGAAGTAAACGGCTTTTAAATAAGAGCTACTTTTTGGTTCAAATAATCCCCGGACGCACGTATTAGTTTCACGTACTTTCGTCTTGAAAAGTTTCAGATAAAGTCACATCAGCCCAACTTTCGAAAATTATCTTCTAATCATCATTTTTTGGAGTCTTTTATTCTGAGGAAATAATTTAAATAAAGAATATTAATTAAGAATAGCCGGGAAAAGACCAAAATTAGCTTAGTTACTTGGCCTTGCTTTATAATTGTATTATGGTGTTATATTACGCTTACTATACTAAAATATTACTGACAAACAAAAATATGAAAATTTTTTTTACTTCACACTTAACTTTAAAACATACTCTTATCATCATAGCCTTTATTTCAAATGTCGTGTGTAAGTATTGTCGTTAAATAAGTATTTTCCGTTTTAATGAATGCAAATTTGTTCAGTCTCAATATATTCCGCGTTGATTTAAGTGCAAGCTTTGTGATATATTAAAATTTTTTTTTTCTTGTTTTGTATATACCCTCATTATTCTCTTACGTTCTGTGGCAAGAAAATAATGTACTTACTTATAATTATAAATTTGATTACTTACATTTTTATTTGAGCATCTTTATGTAGATACTTTAAAAAAAAATAAAATGCATGTACTTGAGAATGAAAGAGAACATAAGATAAAAATATCAAATTGCTAACTAAATGGAACTGTCTCTACCTTAACTTATACATCACATATAACAGTGCAGAATCGATGTTAAAGTATTATGTTACAGGATATTGCAATTATTATATAAAATTAGTGTTGTTGAATTTTTTTTTAACGAAATGATTTTGAAACCCAAACTTTTTTCATTTTAATATTTAGATAAAAAAAAAATGTCACGAGCACTTTTTATCTTTTTCAATAAAAATGGAAGTTTCACTTGAATATTTTTTTGTTTTCTCTATTTTTTTTTTTTTGCTTTTTTATAACTAATTTGAGAGGTGTTAATTTTAAAGTTTTTATTATAAGTATAGGTACATCTAGAGTATGTAGTTTAGGTTTCCAAAGAAACATAAAGAGATTTTTGAAGGAATTTTTAAGAACTAACCAAAATTTAATGTAATGTACTCGTTATTTTAATGTAATTATAGTAAAAACTCTTAAGATTCATATATGTATACATACAAACACACTAAGTAATATAATTTTAATATAAAAAATGATTTTTGATATTAATTTCAGTGGTTCGCAACTAATTAATTGCATACGATGTGATCTGTAAAAACTTAAATGAGTTGTTAAGACTTCGAGAACTGTTTGGGAATTTGTAATTTGAGTTACACGGAATGTAACGAATGTGCCGTTTCCTGTTTCCGCAATATTATTTAATATGCTCCTAATATGAATTTAGAGGAAAATTTAAATTTTGTAGGAAACAATTATTGTCAAATTCTTGTGATATTAAATAATGGGTAAATTGTATTAGGAATTATTCAATATGAATATTTCACTAAATGACATTACTATAAAAATGTTTTAAGATTAACAGCTTTTAGATTTAAGCTATAAATTTAATGGGAAGATAATAGTCTTTTTAAATAGCATGTAACATAAATAATAAATACCATCGTAAAAATATTATAACACAAAACCTCACAACCCAAACAAATTAGACATAAATATATTATTGAATATGCTTATATTGTAATTATCTATATATGGAAGTCCTTCTTATCCTAATAATTATGAATTCTGCTATAATTTTTATTATAAAAAAAAATTTATAAATTTTTAAGATTTATGATGAATTTTATAGCAGATTCAAAATATCGTTTTCAAAATATTTTGTAGTATATCCTTAAAAAGTATAAAATTAATCATAAATTTACATAATAATCAGTTCTAAGCACTTTAATATTATAAACTTTTCACATTTCTATAAGGATTTTCATGTTGTACATTCCTTTTAAATGTTATTTAAGAAAAATGAGAAAATTCAAATTAAAAAAAGAGTAGCTTTACTGGAAAATGACGTTAAATCTAATTAAAAAATTAGTATTTTTTTTTTTAATGTGACAGGGATGTGAAGGAATTTTCTGTCAGGGAGAGAGGGATTCTTTTTTCTCTTTATTAACATTATAACTAGACTCATTTAAAATAATAACTTTCTAATTTCATGATTAAACAAAATTAAAAAAAAACATATTAATGAACCTTTTTCTTAAACAATTACAGATGCTGCTAACACCATGATCTGTATTAAAATGTGAATAATGTTTCCTTTGTTGCTGACGAAATCTTAATTGACTTATCTAAATTAGAATTTCTGAATCAATAGGAGTAAGCCAGAATTCAGGTATATTCAGGTATAATTTTTAGGAATATGCAAATGAAATGAGAAGGTCAGATGACATTTTCAAGGTGGTACTCATAAATGTAAAACTAAGAGAAATATAACCATATCATGTGAAATGTAGAAGATCACCAAATAAAGAAAGAGTTCGCGTCTTAACTACAGGGTTATCTAATATATTGAAAGAAAGGTTACAGGGCGAACTGGAACTATAAGGAATCTAGAACAGCGTTATCTGGCGCATACGTACAAGGGTGACTTATCTCAGATAGGTGAGAAAATAAAAAGAAAAAAAGAAAAACCTTAGATTTAATAGATCTTGAATAGATTTATAATAAAAAAATTAAAATTAATTGTAACTGAAACCCGATAAAGTAATTTTGCGATATTAAGCCATTGTAAATTATATTATTGTTAATTTTTCAAATATTTCAATCATAGCATTTTAAAAGTACATTTTTATTGTAAAACTTCCAACAATGACATTATTTTAAATTAACTTTAATAATAAAACGACATTCTGTAAAATTTGTAAATTTCAAAAGCTTAAATCTAATATTCTTATATGTATATAAGCATATTATGTAGGTACATAAAATAAAAGTATATAATCATAGAAAACAATTCAAAAATTTCAAAAATTTCCAGACAAAATGTTGGAAATTATTAATCGAAATGTTACATTGCTGTCTTAAAATTATGCAGTTTTAAAGAAAAACTTTTCTCTTTTTATAAAATTTATTACAACAGGAATATTATGTATTTTTAACTACACTTCATAATATTTTCATAGTTTGTATAAAATGAAAATAGAAAAATATTTTTTGAAAGAATGCATTTAGCACGGGAAAAGCATAAATTTTCATTTATCAAAATTTTAAAGTTTTCTGGTTTTTCTTAAGTTTTTTCCTTAAGTTGGCTTTCGATATCTTTTTTTTTTTGTTGAGTAAAGAAAATTTTCATAAGTTTTTTTTATTTTATACTTTAACAACTTTTTCGTAAAAAAAAAAGGGTTTTGATATGGTAAAATATGAAAAATAGTTAAATTGCATGCAATTTTGAACTAAAATAAATTATACATAACTTAATTATGTATGTATATCTGATGTACATTTGCATATCTATATGTATACAGTTACGATAATAATGATAAAATTTGAATGCAAAGAAAAGTTTGAATTTTCAAGTAAGTTTATTCCTATACTACGTTTTTTTTGCTTTTTTGTTTCGTTAAATTAAGCACAGGGAACATTCACTTATGTTACACATACATATAGAAAACGTAACTTGCTAATGCTTTAAGAAACAGGAATAATGCAAAATAATAAAATTAATATGGTGAAGTTACTAACAATAAGAAAAAGAAAATTTTTTTGAAGTTTATTTCAAGTGTCATCTCATACATCATGCTGAGTACGAATTTGCTTTTCACCTTATCCCCCTTTTTTTTCCTTGCTTTTTTATTCTTCTTCTAGAGAGGTCTTCCTATGTAAAATTATTTCAATTTCTCGGCAACATATAAAGAGGAAATCAAATTTCTGTTATCATTTCTGTACGAATTTCTTTGTTTTCTAACATATGGAACAAACATAATATTTCTAAATTTTTTCAAATTTTAGATTTTTGGTAATTGCATACAGGAATAAGTTCATATTGAATTATGACAATCATTTATGAAGAGCTTGGACGAATAAATGAAAAACAAGTAAAGTTTAATTACTGCTGTAATTAAACTTTATTTGGAAGCTCTACCCATGCTTAAGCGCTAACATATTATTAGTAGTTGACATTAAATCAGCTGCTTTCTAAAAATTTGCATTTCATAAGTAAAACAAACAATCTTGGCAAAATATCAATATACTGTCCGAAACTACTTCCAGCTTGGAGGATTTGTGCTAACGGTAGTTATTATAAATTTGATATTCAAAACAATATAAATATAAAATATTCAAAACAATATAAAAATTTTATATTTATTGTTAAATCTTAAAAATTATATTTTTAAAATTTTAGGTAACAGCTTACAACATATTGTTTGGATTAATTGAATTGTATGGACTTCAGTCAATTGCATTTCAAGGCAATCGAGAAAATTACGACATAACATAATGCAAACACATATGCGATGATATTCATATGGCTATATGTACATATACTTGGAAAGTTTCGGCAATATAAAACTACTGAAAATAAATCATTTTTATATATGTACGTTACATTATTATAAATTTACATACAATCATCTTTTGAAACATTATTTAAATTTTACGAGTTGCATATATTTTGGCGGCACTTACATAAAATATATCGCATCTTATATAATGGATACACCTCTACACAAACCAACGATAATACTATTATAGCTGAAGGATAATATTATGCATAAAATATGTATGATAATTGCATGCGACTACTATACTAAAATACATACATATGTATGCATGTACATAAAATACAAGTATGGAATATGCTGAGATGCATAGTACTTTAATGTTATATTGAAATAATTGCCCCTAATTGAATTTATTTTTGTGTAACGTAATTCATGTTGTTATACTAGATGGAGTAAGTGTATGATTACAGCACGCATATAATAATACAAACGTAAATATGTTACAGCAAAAGATGTATAAGCTACAAAATGTGCATATATTACACATGATCCTATTAAAAATGTATTTATATCCAAGTAAAAGTTTCTACATAACTTTGAATTATTATTCAAGATGAGAAAGAGTGGAAGTAAAATGGATATAAAAACAAAAAATTAAATAAAATCTTGAAATAAGTTAATTTGTGCATAACTTTCAACATGTAAGTGAATGTAGCATATAGAAAAATAAAATATATCTATTTATATACAGTTAAGCATTAAAATAAGTAACATTTAAGTTTTAAAAGTAGAGCTAATTATTAACTTTATTTAGTTTAGGTATATCAACTAAATTAATTTTAAAATGAAAGAATATGAGCTTTCATCAAACGTTTGTGTTCTCAAAGTTTCCAAAAACAAATTTATTATATTCCTTAAAATTGAATTGAAATAACTTAAAGTTAAATTATGGCAAAGATGATCCAATTTGTATGTTCCTTTCTTTATTTTCTCACTGAATTATTTTTCTAGAATGAATTATTTATGTATTATCTTTAATTTTAATGAATTCCGATTCTTATTTTTTTCGTTTCTTAAAACAAAACTCGAGATGTTTTCATATTATTTATTGGTATTTAAGAAGATGAAGTCAAGTTAATTTTTTTTCTTTCTTTGGAAACTTTTCCATTTTGGCTTAATTATAATAAGAAAAGAGGTACATGTATAGTAAATTAAAAACTATTTAATTAATCCAACATTTAATTTACTTTCAGCAAATTATTTTTTTTCCGAAAGTTGTAGAATAATATTATTTAAAATTTTTATTTGACTTAAGAAATTCCTACGAACATAATTACTTGGAAGATATTTAAATGAAAATAATGTACGCTTCATTTAAAATCAAAAATTTAAAATAACATAAAATTTTTATTCAAGATGTTGCTGCTTATTTAATTTCTAAGCATTTCACTTAGAGAAAATTTAATTTAGAAAGTATAATGATATTATTAACGTGCATTCGGATAGTAAATTTTAAAGTTGAATTTCTTTACACAACCCAACCCAATGATGTTACAAGGCTATCACATAGTCCAATGGACTACTTAGCAATCGATGGATATACTTGCTATCACGAATAGAGTTCCTTGATACTCTGTAAGCATTGTTCCATAGATCCTTATTAAAGATCCTTTTTAAATTTTTTGTATAAAGTTTTACGTACATATTTTTTAAATTTTAAATCATTATTTTTAACTCAAAAAAAAATCAAATCCTTTTTCCTCTTAAAGTATCTAAATTTTGTATAAAATTATATTTTTCGTAATTATATTATTACAATATGCAATACACACAAATAAACGTAGTATACCCGCGAGTATGGTTTCTGAATTATATTTACAAATTTATTGTATTTCGTATTTTATATTACGTATATAAAATACACCGCAAACCCTAAATGAATTGGATTTTTTTTTATTATTAAATCAGTGCCTTTAATTACTCCGAATTCTATATCATATTAAATTGTTGCATGAAATAATTTTTGTAATTAAATTAAGAAATAAAATGTGTAAAACAAAATAATTGTTTTACCCTTTTTCTTTACAACACACATGCAAACAGAAAATAATGAGCATATTTTTTATCCAGTTTTTTTTTTTTTGTATATTTTTATATTTAAATAATAAATGTTTTTTTAATTATTGTATAATTTTATTTAAATATACAAATGTATCTACATAACACTTTATATTTGTAACAGTACCATTCAAGGGTGTATTTATTTTTAAGACCTTTTAGAATTGAACAATGGTAGACAGTAGGTTCTTTAAGAAATGAACAAATTAAAGAATATTTTTATATACTCTTTTTGTAATTGTAAACCCTTTATAATATTAAAACTAAACTAAAGTCACACTTATAACGTATATATCCCGTACAATTAATTCTTATATTCTCATTTATATTTCATTTTTTTATTCAAATCTAACGTTCTCTTGTGTGGCAAGTAGTAGTATTTCAACAATAAACTCTAAAAAAATGATACTTAGTGGTAAAACTAAAATTAGTAAAAGAAACATGATTATATTTTTAAAAGGGTCTACTGTGAAAAAAAAATTAATTCAATTATTTAAAAAAAGGGATATATTTCTTGCTACATAATTTCCGTTCTTTTATTAATAAAATTATTATAAATTTTTAATTTAAGGAAATAATTTTCCCCTTATTTTATTAACTTACCGCATTTAAAATTAAAATGATATAAAATAATTTGAAAAATGCAGATGTGCTTGAAGTATGAAAATTTAATTAAATTGGTATACAAGATGCAATATTTATATTGCATCTATCTTAATACCATAAAATGGAGAAATTATAATTATATTAAAATAAATGATTACTTTAAATGGCTAATCGAATACCTAGAAATTGCTTGAAATATAATTCATAACAATTTGAAAATATAATTTATGTAATTATGTAAGCCGAAGCTTGATTGTAGTTATCGTCTAATAAATATTACGACTGCTTTTCGTTTAGAAAAGCTTTTAGTCTGTCTGTATACATGATGATCATTAATAAAAGAGAAAAGAACTATTTCCTTATTAAAAGAAAAAAAAATATAAAAATATTATATAAAAGTACATAGATGGAAATATTTAAATTATCACAATATCTTTTATTATACAATGTACATGCAAATTTGTCTTACATATCTATACTTGTAAGCTACTCTATGTTTTATTTATGTATGTATATTAAAAGTATATACGTTAAAATTTTAACATATTTTAATTTTTTTCACTAAGTTCATATAAAAAATATTATTATTATTCCCTTTAGTATGCATAGGACAATATTGTTATCAGGCAGCCTCTTTCAACCTCTCTGCTGTGTTCTTTTTTGTTTTTCATCTTTTATAACAAAACAAGCAGTAAAATATGAAAATAAAAAAAATATAATATATGTATATATAGATATAAATGTATATTATTAAAATCTTATTAATATTATCGTATAACATTACACAAAATATATACAAAATAAGATGGCGTGTACGTGGTTTACATACGATTATTTATGTTTATATTTTCATAAAGTAAAAAAAAATATGCCATAATGCATATTAATTTTATATCATAATTTTTTATGTTATTTTTTTTTACATAAATACATACGTAATAACATTTAGCCCTCACTCCGCTGTCAATACGCATTTTTCTTTATATTTTGCTTGTGTTTCACATTATTTTTTCTTATTATTTATTTATTGAAAATCATATTTTCTCTTTCACTTTGAAGTTTTACAATTTTCATTTGCATAAATTATAATATTTTCAATTTAATTTGTGTTTATATTTATAATAAAAAATAAAATAAAAGAAATATATATATATATATGTAAATATATAGCACAAACGGGAAAAAATGTGGTTTCCGAAATGGAGAAAGCAAGATATATAGAGTAAAGGTAACAATATTTTAACACTAAAAATATTGGCACACACCGACTCCTAGTGTTGCTACCAAATAAAATAACACAACAGTAATAGTAGCGTAGCCTTAAAGAAGATGATAACAAATACTAAATATTTCTCTTTGGAAATTAGTATATTCATAAAAGGGCTTGAGAAATAAAAGCACTATCCTTACTGGAAAGTTTCTAATTCTAGAAAATTTCAATTAAATAATAATTAAATTATTATTATTTTAAATAAAATATCTGCATGATGTATAAGATTTTAAAAAATCGTAATCACAAACCTCTTAAGTATTACGATCATTTTAAAGCTTCTGGTATTTATCATCAAAATTTGCTAAAAAGTACAATTCTTATTTGTCCACAATTTTCATAATTTAAAGCCTTGATAAAGTCTATCGCGATTTTCTATTTTTGACTTAACTTTATCTTTGAAAAATTAAATAAAGTTTTATTAGAATATTCATGAAAACAAGTCCGATCCTAAAATTCTTTTAAAATGCAATAAAATATTTACCTGTATGCATGTACCATAAATTATTGTTTAGGATCAAACTAAATCCATAATTTTTTTTCAAAAAGTACAGTAATTTTTTTTTCACTGTTAAGAGCCCCAAGAGTAAAAAAAATTAAAAAAGGCAAATTTCTTTTTTGAAAATCTACTACAAGGTCATAATTTTCAAAATTACGGTACTATGAATTTGTATAATCCACTGGATAGGAGAGTATAGGAGAAAATAGAAGCTTCATTTTTATTTATTTTTTTGACATCATCATAGCTATTGCAAAATATAAAATAAAAAAAATGTATGTATAACAGTTTTCTTCCCTTTTAAATTAATAAGGAACCGCACAGCATGTCCGCAGTTTTTACAAAAAAATTATTCCCCCCCTCCCCCCTCCCTTTCCAAATTTGCTTTATTTTCCAAAATCAAGGAAAATTTATAGGGAAAAATATATTTTTTCCTTATTTTCTTTTCTCTCTTATTTTTATTAGATTCGTCATGTTGTATAATAAACATACGGTACACATTAGTATTACCCACTTTACCGAATGCTTTAGGAATGAATAACAAATTTTTTGGCGCATTAAAAAAAAAGCCCTCATATCACAACAGAGTACCCATAGAGAATATTCAGTGTATGTGTATGTTTCTTGTTGTTTTTGAAAAAAATAAAATGTGAACTGTAAAAGAAAAATAAACAAAGCTATACCCAAATTTTTTTGCTGGTATATATTACGGTTCAGTAAGGGTCATTGAAATAAGTCAATTTTGATAAAAAAAATAAAATAAAAATGTTATAGAGATTTAGTTTTCTAGATAATTTTTATATTCAAACAAAAACTAAAATGGTGGAGGTTAATGGTTATAATTCTAACGAGATGGTCTGTCAAAATTATTGTATAAAAATTATGATTTACGCTTACAACGGAAATAGTTTGATAAGAAATACTAATATTAAAAATGTGAAAAGTTTACTTTCTAGAGAGGGAGAGAGTGATATTCATTAGAATGCAATTATTTACCCTTTCAAGATTTGCATGTCAAATTGCAATGCAATACATATTCAACTTCACTAATAGGTAGTGTTGTAATATTAAGATTTCTGAATTTCCCACAAAATATAATATTAAATAGAGATTTTCTAAAAAAAACAATTTAAGAATTCCAACAAATATTCCCACATTTACGATACATCAAGAACACCAGTTTGAAGAAAATGTTATGTGACATGGCAAACATAATATGGGAAAAATTCCTCAATAAAGAAAAATTTCAATTAAAAAAAAAACAAAATAGTGAAATATTTTTTTTATATATAAATTGTTATAATTTGAAAAATATTAATTTAATTATAGCAACATTTTAAGACAATGTTAGAATTTAATGTGTTATTAGAATTTGTTAACAATTTCAGTAACAGTGAGTTCCAGGAAAATTTGAGTTTCAGTAACAGTAAGTTTTAGTGTTTGGCAACATGTCCGAATGTCTAAAATCTTATGTTAATAATATTTTGTTAATACGTTCTTGTATCTGATATCACAAACTCCTTCTTTACAATGCTTTGAATCCTATAAATTTATTATCTTGAACGAAACAGTGGGATAAGGATTTGCATTTCAATTCGTTCTGTTGTACAGTTCTTAACGGATTACCCAAAGTTCATTACAAAAAATACATGCGTGATTTATAGTTTTTAATAATAAAGTATTACTAGAACTTTAAAATTTTTAATCAAAAATATAATATTTAACTTGATAATTTGTTGTCCTGTGGTGAAGATGTTCAACTACAATCTCCTTGACGAAAATAATTTTGAATTCACCGTATCCACTACATAGTAAAAAATTATTCAAGGCCTTTCATAATAATTTTGCTTTTTTTTTAGCTTTTATGCTATAGAAACTAAAAGTCATGCTTAGCCATACGATATTGTTGAAGGTAACAATCATAATACGACAAGAACACAAAAATATATATTAAATAAAAAAACATTTACTTTAGAAATTTATGAAAGCCAAAATCATTAGAAAAAAAAATTAAAAGAAAATCAGGACAAAAAGGATAATAAATTTTGCAATAATAATTTTTGAAAAGAACAAAACAAAAAAAAGTTTTTATATATTTTTCTTTTCTTTTTCTTTTTAGTTTGCTACTATGTCCACTAGAATTATGACGACGGCATAACGAATGAACAAACATTAAAAAAAAAAAGAAATACGGTCCTTACATGGATACAATAATACACTCATATTATACAAACACATATGTACACATCAACATACATACATGGATGTTATTAAGAACTTATGGGATTTTCTTCAAACATGCTGCGATAATTTGGGAACTATATATACCAATGAATATGTACAAAAAAAAGGATATTATTTTCTCTTATGGCAGTGATCAACAGTAATAAGGATACTTTAATATTTTAATGTTAAATTAAAGTCACAATAAAGCATTTTTCAGTCCATATTTATGTAAGTATATTTATGTATATAATATTTTTGTATTACGAAGATATTATTTTTGTATATGTGTATGCAATATTTATGCGTCTTATAATTTCTTAATTTTAAAAAATTCCAATTTAATTTCTAATTTCGTCTCAACGTTTGTTATTTTATTTTAGGTATACAAAATATTTGATTTTAGAAATTACAATATAGATTACCTGTATGTTGTGGCGTTAGGTTTTTTTGAAAAGCTTGTAAATATTTCTCGTATTGAAGCTGTTCAGAACATGCATATTTTATGCTTTGAATTGAAGTCACAGTTTTTCAGGACGATTTGTATTGATCAGCCTGTCGCTGTGTAATAATATGTATTCCTTGGAATCACGTTAGTGAAGGTTTTTGCTTAAGAATAAATTAAGAAACTTGAGATCGGAAGAACGCTTTGATGTTTATGACTCTAGATAAGATATGCCCCTGCATCAAAAATATTATTTAAAAGTTTGATTTCGATTCTCAATTCTAATTCGATACTGATATTAATAGAGCAATTCTTAATAGAAAATTGCATAGTAACTTGGATTCCGTTTAAGTTTTTTGCCTATTTTTGGTTTTGTTTTTAAAGTTAAATGTGCTAGAAATTCTTTACATTGACTAATAAAGTATACAATCAGCCTGGCCCTTTTTAAAAATACTTAAATAATAAATTCCGAATTAATTTTAAAAGAAATATTACAAAGTATCTACAACTGTTATTCAAAGTACGTTAGACTTTTTTATCTTATTCACATAATTTTTATTTTGTTAACAAAATACCCACATGTGTAATATGTTAAATCTGTTATATGTACTCTATGTATTATACACATATTATGAACATATAGGTTTTATACTACATTGTATACCAACAGTAATAAAATGACTTATTTCGTGTTAATAATATTTTTTATTCTGCTTTTTGTTTTTCTTCTCTTTTGTTCTAACAAATCCTTTTTAACATTATATACGAATAAAAATTGTTCTTCTTTATTCACAGTTGCTATGTTTCTTCTTATTTTTGATGGCGGAAGTTATTTTCTTCTGTTGTTTCTAATCCTAATCCAACAGAGATGTAAGACAAAAAAAGCATAAAATCATAAACAATATTACAATTTTTACTTCTGATCTGACATCATAAGTTAATAAACTGAAAGTTGTAACCAATGCTACATTTTGAAATACATACCATACAAAATACAAACAATGTTTTTGAGAGTCTGCCTAAAAATGGGTTTGTGGATTATGCCAAAAACTGTAAAATTTTTATATTATGCTCTCTACATTAGTCGTATTAGAGTGTTTTTGGCTCCGAGGTAGGAAAATAGGGTACATTCGCTTCACAATAATTTATTCAATTTTTTTTCTATTTTGTAGTTTGTTGAAATAGTAATCGCTTTCATATTACAGTTTTTAACATTGTTCTACAGCAAAGCCTTTTGTACTTTTAAAGAAAAAGCTTCAAAATTTTTATTTTTTGCAATAATTGCTTTACTATTTTTTAAAAAAATACAAAATGATTTTTCTTCAAATCAAGAAAATATCAAAGATCTTTGTATTTTTTGAGAGTATAATGATTAAAATAATTTCTTTATTTAAGAGTTATTTAAGAAATTTGAGAGTCGCTTGCTTTAGTAGTATTTTTTAATGTATTATAAGATTTCCTCCCTGTTGTAATTCAAGTAATAGAAAGTCAAATAAAGTTTGTGTATATTATGTATATGCAGTAAGTAAATACCTACGGTTTTGATATTTCTCATTTTGTAGTCTTACAAAAGCTATAGAAGACGATAGAATAGCAGGAGGGAAATAAGAGAGAAAACAAAACATATAGTAGATATATTCAGGTTACATCATGTGATGTAAGAATTTCTCTCTTTCTTTTGATATAATTTTCGAATTTTCTTTCTTAATGTTTATTAAATCAGGGGTGTGTTTGACATTTTCAAAATATTATTTTTCTATTATAATCATAATAAAATAACAATAAATACTGTTGTTATACAAATAAAAATTTATCTGCTTTTTGTTAAAGTTATAAAAAAAAGGGAATAAAATCAAAAATAAAAAAAATGTTTTATAAAAATATTGAATTTTTAGAGAAATTTTTACTACTACAACATAACCTTTTACAATGTACATACCTACATATTATGTATTAGAGCAAAAAAAGTGAAAATATTAAAAAATAAGTAACAATAATTTAAAGTAGTTACTCAAAATATTTTGTCTCTTTAAAATTAATAACTTCAATTTTAGCAATAGTGAGTGTTAATAGTGAAAATTTGAGCTTTATTTGTTGTTAAATTTTCGATTTATGGGTCGAAATCGTAATTTTGTTTTGCAGTGTTTAAAGTATTTATTTAAATTTCCAAGTCTCACTAAATTCTATATAGATATGGAATATATATAAATTAAAGATACTATTATTAGGGGTAGATTTTCTAGGTCGCCAGTGTTTGAGATTAGATTTTATTCATTTGCTATTCATGCCGCAAGAGCTTTTTTCTCACTTGTTGTTCTTTGTCAGGATTGCTTCGCTCTGGAATACTTTCTCCCTATTACATTTAGGTGTGAGGTCTATGCTCGGCGGCGTGACCAAATGTGCAAACAATACTTTTTTTTGAGACGAACTGACAGTGTGTTTTGTTGTTGTCTTATGCAATTTCTCATATTTTAATTTGTTTTTTCTTTTTCTTATTTTTGTAAATATTAAATTGTTATTAATCATTTCTCTTTATTATTTTTGATTATAGTTTTTTTAATTTAATTAGTTTTGAAAATTTATAATATAAATTTTAATTTTTTTTGTTTTTTGCAAAATTTCAATTAGCTTTATTCTATTGCTACGTATAATATTAACAAATTTAATGTCTGATTTATACCGTGAGGGTGGGATTAGTTTTAAATATATTAGTCTTGGATTTGATTTTGTAAAAATAGCTTAATTACATTCAATATAGTTATCGTGTTATTCGAATATGCCAACATTATGTTGCGTAACTAGTAATATGTAGTAAATTAATACATAAAATATTTTATAAATTTAATATTGTAAAATAAATTAATGTCAATCTTTTATTTTTAATGTAATTATTAAATTTATATGGAACTCATATAAAATTTTAATTATACAAAATACGAGTATTCAAAGGGAATAAAGGAAAGGAAATTGATCTTGGGAAAAATAAATAATAAATAATTTTTCAAGATAAAAATTTTTACATAACTTCTGTTTCTTTTATAATGATATTGGTTATGTGTATATTACTAAATCTTTTATGTTGTTATATATAGGTATAAAGCAATAATAATTGTTGTAATTCTTTTATAAATTAATTAATTAAAATTATATATGAAAAGTTATGATTTTATACAATTCTTAATATTCTTATGTAATGATTTTATTAATAATTTCATAATAATAATTATACTGTAATAAGTAATTAAGAAAAAAAATTTTTTTTATAAAATGAGAATACATAATATTCCAAAAATGAGTGTTATATGAAGAGAATTGAATTAATGTTATTATGTAATAGTATTAAGATAATTATTACATTAATATACAATAAGTGATTAATGCAAGTTTTAAAATCTATTCAACTGACTTAGATATTCAAATTCATTCAGGTGTATGAACTATATTTTATAGGTACTCTTATGCCAGAATATTATCTCTTAAACTCCCTGAATTCAAAATATGTAATAATAATTAATCTTTTTGTAGACAGTTTGTAAGCATATTTATATGAATTATAATAATGCAGCACTGTCGTGGCGTCTAGAGGAATACACATAGGAAAAATTCGTCAGGGTGAATTAAGCTGTAACGAACAAAATATTTTTAAAATTTATTGTGTTACAATAATAAAAATTTTTCAATACCACAATGACCTGCATAATTTTTTCTATTTAAATTCAAACCAAATATCAAAATAATATTGATTTTAAATGTACAATACCTTAAACTTAAAATTTACCGCAACACAAAATGTTTTTTGAAAAAAGTTTAATAATTTAGATCACATTTTCCATTTTTAATAGATTTGGATTTCATAAATAATAAATTCGAATTAATTTCCCCCTATCCCATGAGTAATATGAACAATTCAACTTGTCATTGTTGCTTCAGTGTAGCACGTATAGTAATAGAACAAATAAAAAGCACATCGTATTGTTACAGTGTAGGCACCATATTATACAAGCTAAATGTAACAAGGTCAAACGAATAAAGTCAATTTTTATTATAGGAAGTTTCGTTTTGTATTATATTTCTTTTTATTTCGAGCATCATTGAGTATATTTTTAGCTTTATATTTAATCATATAAAACTGATCGATATTATTGTGCTAATGAGAATATTAATTATTATTAAAATGTGAAAAATTATATTCTTTTTATCTCTAGACAGTAATTCCTAATTAATTACTGAAATGTATATTGGTTCTTTGTAATTTTTGTCTATTTATTGGCCTTTTAATATATTATTTAATTTTTAATAGGATTGTGTTTTTTGTTTGGGATTCTATTCAGAAATTTATTATTTAAACATGTTATGTACTAACTCAAATATTATAATAAAAAAGCTCGCAGGAATTTGAAATGTAGAGTAAAAATATTAACAATAATTGAAAAATTAAAGTTAAAATTAGAATATTTTTTTATAAAACCTACGATATTTTATCACTTGTATACTCGTAATTGAAATTTTGGTTGTTAAGTAAGGAAATCAATAAAATGTATGAAAATAGAACAAGAAATTGAAAAATGTACATATTACATGCTTCATTTTATTTTTAATAAAGAGACGTAAAGTACTTTATTAAATCTGGACATACAATTTCTAGTATAGGATGTATTTATAAACCATATCATTGTATCTCTTCAAACTCGGAAAAAATAGGTACACACTAAAATAAGATATTAAATTATTTTGTCATTTCCAATAACAACTATGCTTACAATAATTATATTCAAGCCAATCAATTCAATATCAACAGTATTCTATGATCTTCGGCCGAAAATGAAATATAATTTCTGTATTTGAATAGAAAATTTATAATGAAATAATCAAAAATTAGGCCGAATAAGTTTAAATTAATATTCCATTGCACTATATCAAAAATATTTTTATAATATTACAAAAAAAAAAATTGGAGGAACACTTAATTATCATTTGTATTATATATTTTGGAATCCTTAAGAGAGCAAGACATAAACAAAAAAAATTTCGAAAAGTTTTCATTTTTCTTAAATAAGCATATTATACAATTATTACCAATGGCAATTTTTTCGGGTCTTAAGTTTATGATTAAAATTATAATTTTTTAATTTAAAAATATTAACAATTTGTACTATGCCAACTTTATTTAAATGTCCTTGAATAAATGAATTTCATGTTTTTAAGGAAAAATAAAAATAAAAAAAAATTAAAAAATACCTTTAAGCTTTACCACTTTTTGGAAGAGCCGCAAAACAGTATTTGCATACAATATTATTCAAGTTTGTGACCTCTTTTAATTTAAAATTTGGAATAAGAATATGAAGTTGAACAATTAAAATTTTTTTCTTTAAATGCGGCAAAAAAAAGAACATTTTTTAAAATTTGCTAATTACGAAAATTCAAAAAAAAGCTATTTTGTATTTTAATTTTTTTTCCTTTTTATTTTTGCATAAAATTTTAACTTTTATAATATCGTGACTTTTATTTTAATGCTCTATTTAAAATTTTATTCATTCTTTTCCACTTTCCGCTTATATTCAACAAATACAATAGTATTTTAATGAAAACATACTCTTGTTATATTCAGGCTTGCCATTCTGAATAAATTATAAATTCTGTAATGAACCCTAAATAGTTAAGTAATTTTAACCTGGTCACAAACATTTTAAACCCATTCTTGGTCAAAGACGAGGGTTCTCTTCATAATGGAGTCAAATCCTTTAAATATAATTAGAGAAATTGATTCAGACTTTGAAATTTTCGATGAATTGGGTTATTCAGAATCAGATCTAAGTAATCTTTTTGAAAATTGTCGGCTTTGTTGAAACTCCTCGCTACAAGTATAGTAGTCGTGTGTTCTTGCATTTGCTTTGGTATTGTAAAGTGCAAAAGCAAATTTATCTTCTAACTTTAATAAATTTTAAATTTCCTTTCATTTGCTGTTTACCAAACTTTCACATTTTTAAAAATGTTAACAAAATTTAACAAAAATTTGAGAGTTACGTGTTAAGTATTAATTTGTGTTAAGTGCGAGAGTTGTTTAATTAAATTACTCTTTTGAATTGGTTGTTAGTGTTTTCGTACGTAGTGACTTCAATCTACTTCTCCTAGTACCTTCTTGAGAATAGTATTAGAATCAAAAAAAAAATCCTTCGATTTATTTAAAATATCTCCACTTTAGCTTTGTGTATTTAAACAACCGTAATAATTAAACAGTTTTAATATTCAATTTAATTTTAAAAATAAATCATACCCATCATACTGAAAGAGAATATACTGAAAAAATTTTACTCATTCGGTAGCCCCAAAAGAAAATCTGCCTACTCCTTAAAATAGAAATCAAGAATATACAATTTGGCTACAAAACATTTCATAACCTTTTATGTATCCTTATACATTTCTGCATGTTATTTTACTTTGTAGTTTAATTAAAAAAAAAAGAGTAAAAATAAAATGAAAAATCATGACACCGTTGAATGAAAGAGTAAAATGAGCACGATTTCTAACTGTTGCCATTAAGTTGACTGTATTCATACCATTACAATTATATTTTTTCTGCTTTCTTTTTCTTTTTAAAGAATCCTATTAGCATAAACTTTGAGATTGAGAATTTCTATTATATTTAATTTTTAGTAATAATTGTAAAAATTGTTTTCTTGCTTTTTACGCTAAATAACATCATTTGCTATAATTGAGTTTAAAGTGCTATGCTAAACTCAAAATTTGATCCAAAAGAAGTCAAGATATAGGAATAATTACACACTATGATTCTTATTATTAAAAAATAAGAACATTGACTTCTCTAACAAAATTATTCTGAAATCACAATAATCGGCGAATATTTTTTGAGCTTAATATTGTAAGTTAAACGCAGAGTACTAAATTATTCCAGAAATTCTCTAATATAACTTCATCGTTAGAAAACTGCGTACGGAAATATTCGTAATTAAATTTAGAATTCGTTTGAGGGCAATTTTGTTTGCTGAAATTTTTTATAATTAACTCTGATTCTTAAATAATATTAAGATTTTCTCATATTGAACAACTCTATAAGCAAAACGAAAATTTTGTAATATTTTTTTAATCCACACACTATTTCCATACAGGTACGAATGATTGTTTGTAAATAGGTAAAAAAATGTTTACATGTAAAGAATATTACGTGCTTGAGACATTTAAATTAGCTTTTTAAGAAATGCGGAATAGGGAAAAACCCAATGAGTGGCAAAAAATTAAACAAAAGTAATCGCGAGTCACAGTGAAAATGATTTTTTTTTTTCTTAAAAATTGAGCGAAACAACGAGGAAAAACAAATAAAATTAAAAATTTTTAAAAGTAGAAAATTTTGAAAAGAAAATTATTCACATCTCATCGTTTGCAAAAGAAAATAACAAATTTTTTAATCATTTGCATGCTTTTTTTTTCTTATGTTCTTTACAAGATGACAAAGTTTAAAACAAATCAAATGAAAAATTGAATACACCCACGTATACACAAATAAAGGCCATTTATCTAAATAAAGTTATAAGTGAGAGAAGTAAAAAAGGCGATGTAATATGAACAGATGTTAATTTTATCGTATTTGGTAATCTAAGCATTGCTCGTAAAATGTGTTAAAAAAAAATAAAAAATTACCAGAAAACTACGCTAGAATCATTTATATGAAAAATTGCATAAATTTGGGGGTTGATACTTTATTATGCTACTTGATATATTTATAAAGGCGGCACATTTTTGTCTTATTTTGCTTTACATGCTTATTTCAAACATATTACAAAATATTAAATTAATTTATAAATTTTAAATTATTTTAGGCAAAAACTGTGTCAAATCAAATAGAAGTTTAGGGAGACCTTTTTCTTGATGTACTTTATTAGTGTGAAATCATAAACTTGTTACACAGTTTAACCTATAATTAGGTCTACGAAACGGATCTACAAGAAAATCAGGAGAACGAGATCTAACATTAGAATTAACGATGATTTTATTAAAAATATCGGGAGAGATCAAATCAGATTTCATAAGTTGAAAAATGAATATCAAGTTCGCGACATCACGTCCTTTTCATAAAGTAGTTAAGTCAATTAATTTGACCCTGCTTTCATAAGGGGAAGGAAAAACAGAATCTTCTCAGGAAAGGTGGTGAAGCGCAAATCTTAAAAACATTTTTTTTGAATCAACTCCATCCTTTAGTTTAAATATTGTAACAATATGACGTCAACCTGTGCGTCATATACTAGATGGGGACGAAACGGAGACAAATGCAGGGGTTTCAAAATGTAGGGGTTATTATAATCCTTAGACATGTTATGATATATAAAACTTGATATTAAGTGTTAAGTAAAATTTAATATTTTAAATTATAGTGTGAAATTTGAAGCTATTGTTGAAAAGTATATTATGTATACAAGTACTTTGATATATTAAAACTCGCATATGACTTGATCATTAATATAGAAATTTCATATCTTTCTTTATATTATTACATTTTTGCACTTTTTAAAAAATGTGGTTAAGGTTTTCTAAGAATTCAGATGTTTCCATTTCAAAATCATATTAAAAGAAGTGAAAAACAATAAAAAAATTTTCTATATTTGTAATGGTATTGGTAAAATATTTTTACTCTCGTGTACCCTTAAAGAGTGATAAATAATAGGTAAAATAATAATGGGACTCTTTTACAATAAGTGCACTCCTTCACACACACTTGAATGTGGTAAATGAAAAATTAAAGAAAAAAAAAAAGAAAATAAAAAGAAAAGCTTTTTTTTATTTTTTAGATTTTCTTTTTCGTTTTGCTTCTCATTTTTATTCAAGGCTAAATCTAAGAATTTAAAATCCCACTTGAGGGATTAAATTCGCGTCATTTGCGTACATAATTTTAACATATGTACATATATAATTCTTATTTTTCCTTCTGTATAATGTACATATAAATACAGTGATCATCAACTCTGTAAACACAAATTGTATTATAAAACATTAGAATAAATACATACACATATACACAAAATATAGTATCAAAGATAAGTTGTATAATATAATAAAACATGACAAGGACAAAAAAAAATTATATACAACAAAAATGAAAAAGAAAATAACGGAAAATATATAAGATAAGGGCAAATATAATATATAATAAGTGATGATAAAACATCCACGGGAATTGATCTAAATTTACACAGTGGTCACAAAATTTGTGTACAACTATTATTAAATGGCTGACAAAACAAGCCCCGCTCGATCGTCCGCGAAACCTCCTAACTTTTAGAAGAAATCAGACGTCAGCAACTGGACGTTTACTACGGGCCAAATATACATTTTTGAGTATATAAAGAGAAATAATCAATCGATTTCATTGAAATTTAATATTCAAATTTTTCGTATTAAAATAATGCACATAAATTTTTTGGAAAGATCAGGGCTTGAAAATTGATCAGCGGGCCGATTTTACATTTTAAGTAAGATTTTATATTTTGTAAGCTATTTTATAAGTCCTAAAAATTGAAAAGAAGTATTTAACAGATATTTTTATAATATTCTGTAACACTTTCACTTAACTAAACAATATACATTGCGGTCGGTTATGTGCTGATCACATCAGATTTTTTTTATATGCTTGGGTCGGAGGTTATCGGGTCTTCGCTGTCAAAACTGGTTTCTGTCAGGGATAATGTAAAGAATTTTATGTTGATGGAATTGTTTAATGTTCGCTATCATTCCATTGATTAAGGAAGAAATGAGTCTTAGATCTAAACTTTTGAGTAATTTAAATTTGTAATAATGCTTTTTCTTGTTCGTTTTTATTTATTCATTTTTTTCCTTCTTGTCGTTTTTTCTATTATTGTTCTTACTTTTTCAATGTTTCGTGGTCGGTATCTTGATGGTCTTAAAATTTTTCCTCATTTTATTGTATTTGCCCTTCTACTCTTTCCTTTATTTAATTAAAATTTTTCGTTGACTGATTTGCAGCTATATCATGTTTATTGCGCCTTTTGATGATTTTTTTACTGTTTGATTTAAGCAACAGTTAGATCAAACATTAGATAGCTAATATGAATGATATAAAAAGCACTTGCAGCTATTATTAATCGACCTTGTTCATAACTTCTTAACTAACACACAATTTAAAAGATTCAACCAATTTTTAAAACCTATATACAGCTAACCATAGAGTTATACCATTACCACTTTCTACGCAAAAATTGCTATACTTTTATTGACTTCTCTTTTTTGCAAGCCCAAAGAATATTCGACTATCTTTTCTATTGTTATTTCATTCTATTACTTTAAATCTGTATTAAAATTTCAATTCTGTTTATTGTTTGATTAATTTTTGGATGACCCTGTAAGTACTGTCAAAAAGAAAAAAAAATTTTTATATTTATACAAATTAACGTGTCATTTAAACTTTTGAGTTTAACTAGGTTGATAACTTTGATTCTATCGCATTAAATTTCATCTCACTCAATGCTACGTGTATGATTTTATTTTACTTTACTCGAATAATTCTTTATAAAAGATTTTAGCTACAATGTTTGTATGTGGAGATATTATAAGATAATACCTTCAAAGAAAGTTATTTGATTTATATATCTCATATGTCATTATTCTGTTATACTTTTAAAATTTGATAATATTAAAAACTGATTCACATTGCCATATGGGTAGGTAAATTGAAAATTTATTAAAAATTGGAAATGTTTAAAAGTTACTGCGAAATGTCAAATTATTGTAGAAGGCTAGTAATTATTATAGACTTAATAAAGTTGGTGACGTTGGTTGAAAATATTAATAATGTTTAACTTTTTTCAGGATTGGCACTTAAATCTTAAGAAATGGTTAATCGTAATATCATTCTGCCAGTTAATTGTCTTGGCTAAAACAAACAACTGTTGATCGTAGGAAACAACTGTTTGTGAAAAATATTTTTTTGTTATTTTATTAATTTAATTACGTAATTTTAATAATTTAAATAATTTTCTCAAAATACTGAAAAGTTTTGAATATTCAACAGATTTAAAATGTCCCTCTTCTATTAAAAACTTTTATACATCTATACCTATCTGTTATAATACATCTACCTATAACATTGTAGTAATCAAAAAACTTATAAAATTAGAGCACAATATTCTTAATTCAAATCCAAATAAAAATAATATTAAAAAACAAAATGTAAAGAGTAAGAAAACTTTTAAACGGGAAATTCATTTAAATTCATTTTTACTTGATACACATATTAAACTGATCATTATCACAGGGACGTACCGGATGTTAAAAAAACACAAGAAAAATGTGAAGTGTAAAATGAAAATGCTTTTTCACTTATTTTTCATTTCCCATTCTCATTTTCTTATTTAAGAGTAAAAAAAATGAATAATGAGGCATTAAATTTATACAAAATGTTCGCGGCTGTTTGTATACAAGAAAACATAGTAAAAAAAAACAAAATAAATAAATAAAACAAACAAACAAGAGAACAATTTAAAAGAAAATTTGTTTTTCTTTTCAAGCCTATTTGAAGTATTTTTTAAACGTGTACCGATTGTGTCACTCCATTTTTTACTATACAAAGAAGTGCTGCTTGAATTTTACAAAAAATTGTTCGAGAATTTAAGCCCTATCCTCGAGAGTTCGAGAATGGGGCTTATTCAGAGTATCAAAGCATTAAGTGATAAAATAATTATCGTAGAAGATTCGACATTATTATTGTAAACGCAAACCAATTCATACAAATGATTCGTATGTATAATAATTTTTTCGAAACTTTACGGCAAATCGGTAAATATCACCGTCATTTATTGACTCGATTCTTAGAATAAGCCAGAATAAAAATAAGCTTTTTATAGAAATTATACTTTATGCGCAAAAGTTCATACCTTAATGCGTCTGTAGCTAAAGTGGTTCATCTAAAAAGCAATATGTCACTGTTTCATTGTTCATTTTTTGCAGAATAATCTGTTTTTTTTTTCAGGAAGCACTTGATGTTGTTAAATTGATTTGAAAGAAATTAATTTTTTGACCGTCAACATGAGGTGAATGCTGATTTCGACGCTTCAGCCACGATTGGAACAACAGTATTAAAAGCGCAATTGCTTATATTCGTGGAAATATTCAAAAACAGAGTTGAAAAATTGCTCCTTTAAATGTTCTTTAACTTGCAACGGTGAAATCAACTACTTAAATGTGAATTACCAGATTTACTGTTTTTCCTGCAAATTTACAAAGCAAATTTTTAGAAAATCAGCCCATCATTGGTGGGATCAACTGTTTAAATATGTTTCTAATTTTCTTTTTTTTTGTTTTTCCTTCATTGCGTGTATGTATGTTCTAATACAATAATATGAGATTTGAGATACTATCATTGGAGATTAATTTGTATAATATTTTTGTATTACGAATACATAGTATATAATACCTACATACCGGATAAATACAAGTCCACGTGTGCCTATTAACTATATGTTTCCACAAACAAGCATATACAAATCCAATATAATTGTATATAATATGTAGATTTGCATGTATTCTCAATTTATTTTCAGTTTAGTTGCTCCTAAGTGAATATAAAGTTGTAGAAAGAATTGAAGATTTTAAACATTTTGAATAAATTAGTTGAAAATTTTCATATAAATTATTTTTTCTCCTATATATGTACATAGATTGAAAATACCTATAGTCATATTTGAATAATATAATAGAAGTTAGAAAATTTAAATAATTTCTATTTTTGATAAATTTTTAATAATAGAAATAGAAAATATAGAAAGTATAAGATAGCTTGTATCTTAGCAAATTTTTAAATTTATTAAAAAAATTACTTAAATGGGATACGAAGAATTACTCTAAATATAAATTATCATGTAAATTTTGTTAAAAACAAAAAAAAAAAACAAAACTAATTTTCATATTAAACAAAATAGAATATTTAAAACAGAATTTTGTGGGGGTAAACACCCAATTACAAACATAGATATATTAAATTTTTGTACATTTACGCGTAGGTTCATTTTATTTTGGAATCGACATCTTATTTCCTCTGGCAACAGCGCGCAATTCATAAACAAAATTATACACAATATTGTTTTTTAACAGTATAAAATGTTAGAGATATATAAGAAAGATTTCTAGAGATTAAATAATTTAATTAAAACTTCAAAGTAAATAAGTATTTACCTATGTATATATATGTTTTATAATTTATGTATATATATAGCATATTGCATAGAAAATAATATCTTAAGGAATATTATTCAAGGTTAAAATTATGTAAAACCCTATATAGAACTAAAATTGTAATTTAATTAGAAATTTTAAGAAATTCAATTATAAAATTAAAATAATATGCAAAAACAAAATAAGAGAAAACGTTTATCTAAAATTTCCAAAAAAAATATTAATTTTTCAATTCTAACTAAAAATTAATTTATTTTGTATAAATTTTTATTTTAGACATGTTCTCTATGGAACAAGGGCGTGTTTACGGAAATAGCAACATGGTAATAAGCATTGAGAATGGAAAACGGTTAAAGAATTCATGGTTTCAAACATCTAAAAAAACGCTTAAAGAAGCGATCATTTTCAATTTGGATTAAAATATAAATTTATTAAAAGACAACAGATTTGATGCATCTCGGATCGAAGTACAAGTTTTTTAAACGAGGATTGTTTAAGATGAGACTGCAGCCTGAATCTAATAATATTAACAGTTAAAGTAACAGTCTTGCTGAAAAGAATTTCTTCTAAGTTATAATAAATTTTTGTTCGCAGGAGAAGTTTATTTAATAATAAACTTTTTATCGCAACGTAATCTACTAAATAAACATTTTGCCGTTATGAGATGGCTAAGAATTCACTGTATTTCTAAGAAATAGTTCCGTTCAATATTCGATTGTAATTGAAAAGATACGATAAATAATTCAGAAATACCGTGCACATTTGTCGTGCAAAAATGGACTGAAGTGAAAAGAAGTATATTTATATGTTGAATTTATTTAGCAAAGGACGCGGATAGTCGAGTATATTTACTTAAACATAGATCTGAAAGTGCCTGAATGTATTTCGGCTAAGATGGTGCAGGTATTTGAATTTTTCAATAGTGTCTATTATAATGTGTATCCGGAGGCGGAAATCAGAAAACATGTTACAAATTTGAACAAGAAATATCAAATAGGTATTGATTTTCTATATATAAGTTGTATATAAATTTTGAGCATCAAACTCAAAATTTTACAAAATTAATTGAGGAACAGAGACCATTAAAACGAGCCAGAGAGGTCGACTGGTAATTTTTAGATTAGTGTACTAACAGTGAACTACCATTAATATAAAAAGAAATGATAAGAGAAAAATGTTACATGTTTGTCGTAATTCTCATTATTTCTCTAATTATAAAAACTTTCATACAAATAACTTTTAATTAAAATATTAATTAGTTCTGATATAATGTTAATTTGAATTTGTGACTATAAATTTTCCGTCTGAAAATATGAAAGCACATTTAATTTAAAAATCTTCAATCTAAAAACAATGAAAAAAACCACGTACGTTATTCTGTTCTGAAAAAGGCAATAATTTTATAGACCTTCATTCTGTATGTTCTATTAAGTTTCCAAATGTGCAGCAATAAATTTGAGGCTAAAATTAATATTTTTATTGTAAATCATACAACTGCTTCATCTTCTCTTAATAGCTCTTCGATTAGAATTTTACCAAAAATTTAAAAAAACCAGTGTGTGACATATGAAACTGGTTTTACTTTAACTTTTATTTGAAAAATCTCTAAAAATTTTTTTATTAAAATTATTTTATAATTAAAATTATTAAAATAAAAGGCTTTAAAGTTTAAAGTTCTATCAATAAATGAAAAAAACATTTGTATGTATGTACATTTTATGAACAAGAATTGAAATCAAATTTTTTCACTTAAAATTATTCAGGAACTATAAATCACTTTGAAAATAACACCTAATGTTTATAACCTAGATAATTTTCAATATTTCTTGGTAAAGTTTTCAATTTTGAAATCGTTAACCAAAAAAAAATCTATATTTAAAAAACTTTGTCTTGTTCAAAATGTTTAAAATATAGAGTTTAGTTTGATTGACTGATTTGTATGCAAATTTCCATTTATCAGAAAAAAAAATCGCGTGAAATTTTGCTAAATTATCAAATTAACAAATATTTATGAAATCTCCAATTTTGAAATTAGTGAAAAAGTTTATTAAATATTTAAAAGACACTTTTTCTAGCATTATATTAAGTAAGCTTTAAGCAAGAGTAATAACAGTTTCCATAAAGCTGTATGTATTTATTTAAATTTTCATGTGAATATCCTTTAATTTTTTGTGAATTGCTCACTAGATTTAGGCACAATTCCAAAACAGGGCATATTTCATGGTCTCTAATGAACATACCAAGAATTTTATAATTTCATATCACATTCGGTTATATTCCAAAAGTGAACTCTTTTTCTATTGCATTTAACCATTATGTTGAACTGATTTGGATTCATAGCTTAATATTTTATGTACAATGTGACAACATTATAAAACTAAATTCATTAAAAATTTTCGAAAATATCAAAATATCAATAAGAATATCAAAAGTTTTAAGTTCCCTGTTTGTGGTTTTTATATACGTATGTATGTATATGTTCACTTATAAAACTATAACTAAATTTGGTAGGACTCCCTATTAACAACAAACAAAAAAAAAATTAGAAAAACAAGCTCAGAAAAAAATCAAACCTAAATATGACAAACTTTATTTTTCCTTTATTTTCCCTCTTTTTAATTTTTTTAATCAATGCCTCGGTAAATTTTCAAAAATTTTATCTAATTTTAATATCATTGATATATCAAAATTTTTCCATTGTTACACTTAACAAAATCTTCTCTATATTTCGGTATATATCTGTATACCGAAATTACTCTATTGTTTGTTGAGTTGTTTTTGTTTAGGAGATGAAGAACCAACCTAAATTACCATTATTAGTTTTATATTAAAAAATCTATATATATATGCATAAACACTATTCTAATACCAATCTACATAGATATAGAAAAACATTTTCAATAGAAATAATTAAAAGTTAGGAAAGTGTATATGTACAAGAAAATCTCATTATAATTTTAAAATATGAGGTTCCTTTCAATTAAAGTTTTTTTTTTTTTAAAAACACAAAAAAATTGAAAATTTTATTTGTATAAATCTTCTATATCTATATTACGTATGTAGGTATGTATACAAGGGTATTAAAAAGAGTATAAAATTTTGTGAAATTCAAATAAATTAGTTTTTTAAATTAAATAATTGTGTAAAATTTGAATTTATTATGTTTGTTAAAAGTTTGTTTTAAAGAGCTAAGTTGGTTTTGAAAATGAGATCCGAATTCAATTCTGTTAACAACATTTTTTAGATAGAAATGGTGAAGTTTTTCAGACAATATTAGTTTTAAATTTTAATGTTTAACTTTAATTTTTAAATAGCTAGAGATTTTCTGATCCTTAGGATTTTTTTTTTTAATTTTCCCCTAATGCCATATACATATCTATCAGACCATCAAGCTCAGAGAGCAAATCAAAAATAAATTCCAAATTTATATGGAGTTTAAATGGAAGGTTTGTCGGAATTTATTTGTGTGAAGGAAATTGGTCAATATTTTTGGATCTACTGATGCTACATATTTTTTTGAAATTTAAAATTAAAAAAAAAAAACAATCGGTTTCACAAAAAATATTTCAATCGGCATACTTCGAAAATCTAAAACATTATGAATTGTCTTTGTATTTTTTTCCGATTCAAAATTTCGGAAAATATTTTCGGCCTGATAGATATATATGGCATTATTTTCGCTAATATTATGCAACAATTTTTTTTTAAATTATTGATAAAATTGAAGGAAATTAATTTGTTTTCTCGGAATTATTTGAAAGAAATTTATAATTTAAAACAAGGTAATTTGTAAGCGAAAAGGAGAATTTTGTTAAAATACAATTTTAAAAGCTGTGACAATTTTTATACGGCCTTTTTTCATATTTATTTTCAAAAGCGAATAAGGAAGCTAGGTATTTATGAAAATAATATATTAAGTTTAGTTTTCATTTCACTTAAAATTATTATAGCAATCTGCAATATCAATTTTAAAATGCGATTGTATGATATAAAATCCTACTTTTATGCAAAAATTTCAATACAATTTCTTACAGTCTTAAAGAAGAAAATATTGGAATTTTATAAATTGCAGTGAAAACTTTAAACAAATTACTTAATAATTTAATAATTAAATTCAAGTAAATAAATAAATTTAATAACACAATATTAATAGTTTACAATAAGATTATGGGAAAACCATAATTGTTAACAAAATATTTTTAAAGTAAACATGCTAGTTATTTTAGCCCAAACAAAAATGAGCGCTAAATATGAAATTTTATCTAATTTTAAAGTTAAAAGTTTCATGATACCTAGATTAATAATTATCTGATAGATATAAAATCTTAGATATAATATTATTTTTATATAAATTGCGTTTGTTTTCATATATTATGGATTTTCATATATGTATTATACCGAAATGTCCTCTTGATACATGAAAGAAGAACGACTATCCATAATGCAATCCAAATGTATGTTGAATGTTTTTTATGTAAAAAAAATGTTTTTGAATAAGTTTTTTTTTTTTGCATTATCATAAAAATCAAAACGAGAAAAGAAAATTTACGTTAACGGGTTTTGTTTTTCTCATGCTTTCTCTCCGTTTGTTTTTCATCCTCATATTATTTCCTTTTTTCTATTCAAATTTCATATATACTTACATAAAAGGACTTAATGCATGCAATGAAAAGTGTTTGTTAAATTAAATTTTGATATCACTATAAGTATAGAATGTAGAAATGTTCTTAAACCGATACACTCAACGTGAATAATATGAAATAAATGTAAATTATTCCACATGCTCACATATATTTCACTTGTATCGTGTATATTCTATTATTTATGTTGACAAGTTTTAGATTTTTCGTGACTGATATCGCATTGTTTATATTCTATCTAAGATCTTTTTTGTTTAGAAAAATTTAAACAAATACATAAATAACCCTTACTAAGCTAGAATTGGAATAAAGTCAAATGATGTTACATATTGAAATATGTTGGTTCCCAACAATGAGATAAAAGAGGGGGGATGGAGGACAAAAGTATAGAAAATTAATAATAATATTTCTAATAAGTAAGTGTATGCTAATTTATTACTATATGATTTTCAGATACTTCTTCATGATATATTTACGCTACTTATAAGCGCACTTGCGTATACTTAAATAATATATAGTCATGGGTTTTCATACACAAATTGCCACTCTGTTGAAATGCACTCGATAATATAACAGGTTAAAAAAACTATTAAGAAACTAAGTTTTCGAATTAATTTTGTATTGTATTCCAAAAAAAACTTAAATTCAATTTAAATTTGTTTAAAACTACAAGAAATGGTTAATTTGTTTTTCCTGTTTACTCATTATTCATCACCTATATGCTCATAAATGATAGAAATGCATGTAGTTTTATGTTTTCAATCTCAGAAATTTCAAAGCCCTAGCAATAGTGTTACAGAATCGATGTTGTTTGAAGGTTGTGGTAATAAGATCTTAATTTAATTTTTAATTTCATTAAGAAATTTCTTTTGCTAAGAAATTTTCATGATACACAATATTAGCATTTGTACTTTCAAAACTTTAATAAAGTAAACCCATAGCTTTCATGCTGAAAACTTTATTTTAAATAAAACGCTTCTTGTTGTTAAGGTCAAAAATGATAAGATCCTTTGAATTCAATTATTATTACTCTTTTTTTTAACTTTTGTAATACACCCTTATTTTAAAAGCACACAAGATAATGTGAAATCGTTTTGAAAGAAAATGAGACAAAATTTTTTTTTTTGGCTTTTGCCATGTTCTTTCATATATTATGTGTGTACTTGCACTTAAAATCTCTTGACAATGAAAACGATTTTATATTTGGATCGTTTCATATATAAATTATCATTAATGTTTTTGAATTGATTCTACGATCTAAATATCTTATCTGTATCACTATTCTGTGCCTATATAATTATTTCTCTATAATGCTCTGTATGCTTAAGTGAACTTAAAACCGTACAATCATGCAGTACACACAATCTCATTTTATGGTTAAAGCAGCCCATATAAAATGTATATGCATAAAAGTGATATGCTGATATGCAACTTGTCGACTTTTATTTTCATTTTTTATTTTCTTTCTTTTTTCCTCTCCCTCTTTTTCATTTTTCCCACTTTTAGAGCTTTTTAATGAGAACACTTTATACACGTCTATTCAATGTTTGCATGTTTTAAAAATGCATATAACACTGTATATTAAAAATGTTATATTACGTTATAATGTAGGTAACCAAAAGGAGGACTAGATAGATAAAAAACAAAAAAATGTTGAAGAGTGTATCTATAGTGTATGATGATCTCTTGTCAAGGTAATTATGTGAAATGCTTTTTTTTTATTTTATACATTACTTATGTAGAGCACTTCACAATAAATCGATACTCGAATTGTGTTGTATAAAACGTAAAAAAAAAATAAAAAGAGTTGTGACATTTTGAAGGTTTCTTGATTGTGTAACTGAATGGAAATGACAAGGATATTTCATATTTTCTTTTTGTTTTCAATGTTACATAATTTTAACTTTACAAACATTTTAATTTTCGAGAACAATAACAGTAATAATAACAGTGTGTGCGTCTGTTTGGTTAAAAATAGAAATAAAATAACTTTTTTGTTCTATTTTTAAAATTTAATACAAAAACCATCATTTCAATGTTTCAGAAAATTGTTTTTAATGTAAATTCGCCTTGGTTATTGTGAAATGAAATTTCAAAAGGACATCATCAAAATAAAGATTGAAAATAAAATGCAAGTATAATAAATATTTTGAAGTGCCTTGCATCAAAAATGTTTATCGTTATACATTTTGCTTTGTTTCAAGAAGTTGAAAAATGAAAATTTAACCGAAAGAGTCTCCAATCAGATAAGCTATCCATGGTACGTGCAAAAGTAACGTCAGCATTTTTGAGAAGTTGAATCTCAAGCATCTTCATACGCCGATGATTTGATTTTAATTCACGCGAAATAAAACTTGAATGAAATGGACCAAACACTTGTTAAGAATTGGGTGTAGTCCTAGAATTAATGATCAATTCCAACATGTTGAAAGCTATGGCACATGGCATCAATACATATACCTTATACTATGGAAACAAACAATAATTGAGAGTTGGAAACTATAAATATTTAGTGATGAAGAGTTGATCTGGAATATGCAATCGAATGAAATTATGGTGAAAAGAAGGGGGTCGCCGATATATTTAGGAAGAGGTTCTCGAAACTTTAAAATGTCGTAATATTGTTACATTGATTATTATATTTTCCTTTTATATTACACTCTGTTCGAGATTTAAGCTTTTTCTAAGAAATTGAATAAATTAATAAACAAATTAAATACTTGTAAACATGTGATCTTATCTGTATTGAGTTTGATTTAAAATTTTTTCAAAGTTTGCGTCAATTTTTGGTTTTTAAAATTTTTTTTAGGTTTTCGACCTTTTAAATTCTTGGGGCCTAGTTTAGTGAATCAAAACTATATTGAAAATATAATATACATACATATGTATATGTAAATTTGTCACTCAAAACTGAATTATAAATTATTTGAAGAGTAAGGATAATTAGGGTCATTTTTAGGTAGAAAAAATATTTAAACTGTAAGTGCTACTGACAAGAGAGTTCAATAAAAAATTTTATATAGTAATAATCAATCATTTCAATTGACCTCATTAAAATGTAAAACTGTCATTATAATTTATGAGTTCAAAATTCTTTTTAAAAAATATGCAAATAAATAAAATAATTCTTTTGCAATTTTATAAATTTTTATTTAATTTATTTTCATTGATAATTTTGATTTTAATTATACTATTATATATATATTATAACAAAACTATTGATGATAATTATGATATAATTAAACCTTTCATGTGTTAATTAAAAAAAAAATTTTTCTCGATAATTTGTTCTGTAATATATAAATGCTTCAATATACATAAATACCATATGTATTCTTGCATTATTGCAATAATTAAAATTTTTTTTTATGTTAATTAAAAATCAAAGTGACGAAAATAATTAGTTGATAATTATTCAATACGCTAATGATTTTTACATACATTACACATCATTCATATTTATGCTCTAAAAGGGTATAAATAAAATTTAAAAAATGTAAGCTTCAATAAATGTTTAAAAAGTTAAATTTATTTTTTTAAGTATATTTTAAGTTTAAAAAAAAACAACACTATTAAATGTTGTCAATATTGTTACTCAGAAGTATTCTTTTCAATGAGAGGTTCCTAAAAAAATTTAGCATGTGCCGTGACTATAAAAGAGAGTCCATATTGTATTCTCGTCGAATCAGCAAGTATAATTGTAACTTTTATGATTTTTTATTAAAGAAAGTTTCATAAAATTTTTTCCAAAAACATTCTGCCAAAAAGCATAAAATACTAATAAACCATCCAAATATAATTATATGAGATAGAATAACAAGCCTTCCTAATGATAATTTTCCTGATACTCGAATATTTTCGATATTAGATCGAATTGTTTGAAAAATTTTTGCCTTTTTAAAATTATAATATTCTGCTACATACCATAAATCTAAAAGTCCACCTTCAAATGCTAATAAATAAAAATTATTGAATTTTATTATATATGGACCATCTGTACTCATTGGAAATCCAATATGATCATAATTTACAATAATTTTAGCAAATCTCATTAATTTGTGTGGTGATGTTTCTTGTTGTTTTAATAAAAGTTTCCCTTTTAGTTCTTCCGTAAAATATGCTTGTGTTATATTTAACTTACTTTTCTCAAATTCAAGTTCTTTATATGATTTAATTTGTAGTACATCTAACCATTTTGGATTTTCTGTTATATTTATAAGTGAATTTCTTATATTTCCAGTAATAGCAATTTTCAGTCCAGATTCTTTAATATCATGAAATGTATTGATTTCATTTTTATATATTGTCTTTTGAAATAATACCGTTATACTTGACCAATATTTTGATGTTGTTATAAAACCTAATAAAATAACAAATAAATGTATAAAATTAATTTGCCAACATTTAAAACTATCATTTTTCCAAAATGGTATATAGAAAAAATAACATAATATTTGCATAGAAATTCGTCCAATATCCCATTTTTGATATTTTAAATAATTACATATTGAAAAAATGAAAATTGTATAAAAATATCCAAAAAATAACAGTATCCAAAAATCACGTTTTATTGGTCTCAAATAATATTCATGAGGTCGTATAATATTGCCGCACGGTACTAATATACGTGTTCGTGATGGAGTTATAGATCGTGTCAATTGAGCGTTTTTGTTAAGTACATATGATTTTGATGCAGGTTTTATAAGAAAATCAATTTCATTTCCATTTAATTTATTATATTTTGAAGGAGTTGTCAAATTTTGAAATATTAAAAGTTCTAGTGTTGCATTAATTGATTTTACAAAATGTGAAAATAATTTATAAGTGAATCCTATATACTCAGTTTTATTATTATTTTCAAAAGTATAAAACCATGGTATATCAGGTTCAAAAATTATTCGAACTTTGCGACCATACATATTTTTAATATGTTGAATAAATTTGTAATTAATTATTTCTAAATTTAAATTTATTATATTTATATTGGGATTCAAATAAAATGTTGTAATATTAATAATATCATTATAATTTTCATTTAATTTTAATGTCATTATATTCCAAAATTGCATTTTATGACACCATTCAAATATTTCTTTAATAATATAAAAACTATTTATTGAATTTTCAAATAAAAATATTAATTTTGTATTAAAACGCATTTTATTAAAATAACTAGTTAGGAATTTTTTAATATTATAATTAAAATTTAATTGGTATTCAATAAGTATAAGTAAATTTTTATTAAAATTTTTAATAAATTGAAAATTTTTATTTCTTAAAACATTTTCGAAATCATTATTATATTGTAATACAGGAATGTTGGAAATTATATTGGTATTAAAATTATTTATTGATTTTTCATTATAAATTATAACATTTTCAATTTTATAATTTATTATAAGTTTTTCAATAAAATCATTTAATTTAATTTTAAAAGTTTTAACAGGAATATTTTTTATATAAATTATTAAAATAATTAAAATTTTCACTTTTTTTAATATCATATTTATTGTTTTTATTTAAAAACCTTATTGAAGGGAATGACTTTGCTCGAATTTTTTTTGTGATGGTACCTACTTAGAATTCAATGAACAACATTGACCAAACTGAAAAAAAATTATGAAATAATTTTATTTTAAAGAATTGCAATTAAATTTGTATTTTATTATTTTAAGGTATGCGTGTTAAATTGTTAAATTGCTTGAGAAAACACAATATCAGATTTTTTTCCCAATTATATTAAAATTAATTCCACCTGTAAACGATATTTTTAACTTTTGTAGGGTAAATTAAAAACATATTAAATTTCCAGGGTACTCAGTGGAAAAATTAAACATCAAGAGTTAAATTTGCTAACAAGAAATTTATAAATTAATGATTATTCAACCATAATGTTATGCCAACTTTATGGTAATATTTTGTAATTAATAGTTAATTTAACTAGAATTATCGAATGTAATAGCTACATATTATTAAAAGCTAGTTTAAAAATTTAATTAATGGGCGGGGCGGGAACATTGTCATGAAATTTATTGTATTAAATTTTATAAGGCTGTGGAAAAAAAAGGATTTGAACAGAATAAATTTAAATAATAAAAATGAAATCAGATTAATAATACATTTCATATTTCAAAGTATTAACTCAAAAGTAATTGTCGAAGCGCAAATTAAGAAGTTTTGAGAATTTTAACTTTTATGTTCTAAAAACAAACTGCACTAAATATACGAATTTTATAATATTTAAAAATTCATATTTTTAAATTAAAAATTTTTTACACGAAAATTTTTTAAGTTCGAATAATTTGTCTTGTAATTGTTTAGTTCGAACTTGTGTTGATTTAAAAAACGACTAAGGTAACTAACGAAAATGACCGCTTGATACTTGGAATTTTTGTTCAAATTATAAACGCATCTTTTGAAAATGGAAGAACGGACAATTTAATATTATTGTTTACGTTAGGTATAATTGTTTTTAAAATAATACAAATTTTATAATTTAATAAACATTTTTAAAAATGAATATTTAATTAAATTTTGTTTTTCTTTTATTTTTAAAAACATTTCATTGTAAATGAATGATTAAAATACCCAACGAAATTAGTTGTAATCGTGAGAATTTTAACATACGGTCCACCAGTACACTTTTACATATATTTTTTAATTGTTTTTGGTTTTTGAAAAATTTATAAAATTTTAATTATTAATTAACTAGTATATAGACAACTATTAAAACTAGTTATGAAAAAAAATTGTATGTAATGTGTAATTAATGTTTATAAAAATTAAATGAAAATCTATCAGAAAGCTTCGGGAAATTCTACCAAGTACCCTGACTTGAAAATTGCAGTTATATTTGATTAATACACAATGCAGGTAGTTGAATTCTAATTGCTGAATTGAGTGAATGAAATGCTGTAATGAATGAAAAAGAAGCTTATATAATCTTTGATGTTTTCTGAAATTTTTGAAATCTTTGGTTGAAAAATTAAAAATTAATGAATTCAAACACTTACTATATATTCTACACTCTATAAATTTAAAGTTCATAAAAAGATTTTTAATTTAAATAAAAAACTTAGGTTATTTTGTTTTAAATATAATTTTAGACTTTTCGCACCTCTGGTTGATGATTTTCTCCGCACTAGAAATATAAAATAAAAAAGAAAAGAAAAAATAAAATTAAAAAAATAAACCAAATATTAAAAAAAAAAAACAAAAACTTAAAATAATTATTGTTAAATTATAACGAAATATTGAATTGAATAGAAATTAATCAAATTCAACATGAAATGAGAGATTAAAATTAATAATCATGGAATCAAAATCAAATGAAAGCATAATTTTGTCAAAAGGTGAATGGACACTGTCACGCATACAATTTCAAGGTAGCAAGAAGGGAGCTTCAAATAAATTTTTAATCTGTTCAACTAATGCGATGTATTAATCTGAATCTGCCAATTAGCAATTTATTAAAATTGTGAGTATTTTTATATATGTAAAATGTATATGCGAGTACAAGAACGTTTAAGTCTTTTTAATAATGAAGGTATTATATCAAAAACTTATTTTCATAATAAAAAAACTTTTCTATAATTAATTTTATTTAATGTAAATCATATTTTATTTAAGAAAAGTTTCCAGTTTATCAAATTCGTTCGTTCATTTGAACAAATACAATTATTTAATTTTAATTCTGTTGAGAGGAGCTCACGTTTGAGAGATAACATTAAAGTTATTAATAACAATAATTTTGATGTTTTCCTCAAACATAAATTATTTTTCAAATAAGAGCTTACATTTTGTCAAATTCGATCGCTCATTTGTTCAACAAAACAAATTATTTATTTACTCATTTCCATTCAAAAATATTGCTGAGAAAACACAAAAACAAATATTCCTTAAGATTTTTATATAAATTTGTCTTTATTCAAAGAAATGAATACTATTTATATTATAATTGAAAACAAACAAAATCGGAATTAACTGTAAAATTAATGCTTGAACATGAAATATCACTAGTACATACATTAAATTGTCAAATTTTTTATTTATAATAATTAAAATAATTATTAATAATAATTAATTTCTTACCATTTTCCTCTTCGATATTTCTTGTAATCAGTGACGTAACAATTAATTTATTGTGATGATATCCGAATGAAAAAATTATTGATAAAAAAATCCAATTGAGGTACAACATATTTTACTATCTTTATTATTTTTCTTACTTAACTTTTACAAGTTTTTATTATTATAATTAATTTTAAATTATTTTATTTTTGTTTTTAATTTCAGATTCTCCTTTGCAAGGACATTTATATTATTGTATGTTATTATGTAATTATGAATGCGATGTTTTTTTTTAATTATATAAATTTTATAAATAAATTTTGTTACTTCTTTTTATTAAATTTTTAAATTATTATTGTTCTCTATACAATTTATAAATGTTTATGTATGATTATAACTTTTTACATTATTTTCTATATTTTTTTAAAAATTTTTTTCTCTTACATTATTAAATAATATGTACAAATTAACATAATTAATATTATTTTTATTTTTATATATGTATATTTTAATAAAATTATATTATAAAATATTATGAATTTTTTTTGTATCACTTCTCTGGCATATTATTATTATTAAATAATAAATAATAATAAAAATTGTAATTTTTTTTTGAGAAGATTTTTTGATTTAAAGAAATATTTTCGTTTGTAATATAATATTTTTTTATCATAATTATAATAGTAAATATTTTTATCATATAAATAACTATTATTACTATTTTTTTTATTAATTAATTAATTAATTACTGTAACTATGATATAAACATTTAAAAATTATATTAGACGTTTATTAAGTGTGGTTGTGTGTGTGGATAGATAATATGGTAGACTATATTACATTGTCGTAAGTATATTTGTATAATTGGATCATATCAAAGTAGTAAATAAATTAATTATGAGTACAATATTTTGAGATATTATTTTAATATAATTATTATAATGGAATAATTATTATAATAAAATTTGAAATCGAATTATTTTTGATTTTTCTAATTGATTTGAGTTTATATGCAATCGATTTTCTATATTTTAGGATTTAGAAAGATATTGGGGAATATAGAAAATTTGATAAAATAAAAATTATAAAAAATTTGATTTTAAAATTGTTTAATTTTTATTAGTTTATTCATACATAGTGTGTAAAATGATTTGTTGAAATTAATTATAATTCTTTTTGATATCGTTACTATTATTTTATTAAATATAATATTTATGTAAATCTATCTCTTTTATTTTAAAATATTTGCTTAATATTAACTTATTTTTATTAAAAATGTTATATTTTAATTAATTATAAATTTCAATTGGATTATTTAATCTCTTCGGAATTCTTGTTCTCAAACTTGTTAAACATCTAAAAATATAATATAAAAAATAAAAAAAATATTAGTAAAAATAGATTTTGAATTATATAATATATATTTAAGAATTTTAAGAAATTAGATAAAATTTATTTAATAATGAATTTTTTTCTTATTTTTAGAAAAATCTTGGTTTCGGTGAGCTTTTTCTACAAAAGGGCATACAAAGTGAATTCCGTCTCAACCTAATAAATATCATCCACGCTTTCAAGGACGATAGAAACATTTTTTTCAAAGAAACAATTAGTGAAGGTCAAGTACTAATAATGATGATCTACAGTCATAGTTTAAAAAAAAAAGTTTATTACGAATTTAAAGCAGCCATAATTACATGATGAAATAAATTAAAAGGTCATTATAATACCAAATAGTAGAAATATTAAATAATTTTAAAATGGTTGTGATTTCTTCCATTTATGAGTACAATGCAAGTAATCACGTTGATAGCAAGCCACTTGTTTTAGCAACATACAAAAATTTGATCTATGTAAAAATTTTATTATACTAATTTAAATTTAGACACATTTATATATTCATAATGTATGAAATTAATCTATAAAATAATATTTTGTCATTCAAGTGCATTAAGTGACAAGCTAAAATGATTATATGCAGAGTCATGAGATAATATTCTTTGTGTATGTTACAAGTTCCATTTAATTAAATTGAATAATTTAACTGAATTCTTTTTTTTTTTTTTGTTCGCACTGATTATTCACTTTATTTAATATTTTACATAGTGTAGTGCAATGTATACAGCTTTATAGGTATACATACATTCTTACAGAGAATTACAAAACTTAAAAAGAGTCACTTATGTTGACACGGATCTTGACACCATAAACTTAAAAATTTATTTGATAAAACCTGACCTTTTCTTGTAAAACTATGTAAGGCTCTCATGAATATTCAAAAATTGAAAAGGAAAATCGAAAAAAAAAAAATTTTGTGTTTTTTTTCCTCCCTATCTCTGTTTTCTTTTCAAGTTTATCTGCCTTCGTTTTTTATATAGTAGAAATTTTCCACTTTCAAAACTGTGTTGGCGTAGTTCACTACTATACCAAGGTATATAATATATGTAGTTGAAATTACCTTTATTTGAATGTTGACCTTAACACCATAAAAATAATATTCAATAAAAATTTAAATAAAATTTTATGTACCATGAAAACTAAATATCTACATATATGATAATGTTATTTATAGACACAAAGATTGTATTGTAATGTTAATTTAGGGATGTTTAAATGAGAGGTGAAAAGAACATTACTATACATAATTTAAATAATTTGAATTCAAATAATTTTACTTCATTTTGTTGAAATCCGATTACATGTGATAATGTAGGAAGTTAGGTTAAAAGTATAAGAATGATCTGTAATCTATATTAACTTAAGATCGCCTAGTCTAAGTTGGCTTTTAATCAATCAAATAATAGTTTAATAATATTATATAATAACTATTTAAGAAATCCATTTTTGAAATGAGATGTTCACATGACTTTTGATATTCGTGTGAAAAATAAAATATCTTATAAAAATATTATGCATAGAATTTAATTTAAATGAAATTTAATATGCCAGTAGCTTGTAGACTGAAATTAAATTATGTCAGCAATTGAAAAATTGAAACGTTTGATGGCAGAATTTTAAATATAATTAATGTATTTTAATTAAGTATGAAATAAGTATGGCAATTAAAACAAGAAAAAACCAACATAATAATAATGTAAAATAAGTCAATTTAAGCAGAAATTTTTTATCTGTAGCTATGATTAAATAAGTCAAAATTGAAGCTATAATCAGTGCAAAATAGATAAAAATTTTTTTGATAAATACTACCTATTTTGAAAGAACAAATATAAATTGAAGAGGCGAGAAAAGTAAAATATGTATTTAAAAAATAAATAATTTATTTCACACAGCAATCTATTTTAGAAGGCACTCACCATATTAGTGATCAATCTAAAATTTTTGCAAAAATTATTAGTTAATAGGCTCATTAGAGCAAAAATGGTTTAAAGAATCAATTCATGTTTTCAAATATTATAAGCCGTTGTATGCTCATTTGTGCCAAATTGTATTATCTTAAAAATCTCGTAGCTCACTACATTTATTTTTAGTTGATACCCTCGTGAAGGAATCATCTGCGGTATATAAATGCGGTAAACATGTATATAAATTTTTTTGATTTAAATAAATTTCTTCCGGCCTTCCCGTCCGATATCGTCCCGTCAAACTCACAAAAAATGTTTGTTTCCTGCAAGTGACGGTTGCTTTTGTAATTGGACCATTTCGCTTTAATTGTAATTTATGTGTCCAGAAATTTTTTATATATTAATTTAGATGTAGTTCAGATAGCTACCATAAAACCCTGAAAGATAATTTCAATTATGTGAAAAAACTATTTTTTAATCATCTCATATTATAACTTGTAGGGTATAAATTCAGTTGGTTAAGGTCTACTGAAGCGTTTTTATTTGTTTTCCATACTTTAATTCCTGTCTGTTATTTTATTCAATTTTTAATTCTCAGTTGAATTTCCATTTTCTTTGTGTACTCTAGAAAAGTTAACTTTTTGTTTTGTTTTTTTCCATCCTTCCAAATTTCTATCTTTCATTTAAAATATAAGAGGAAATACGCTTTCAGGTACTTATGAAGTTTTGCCATTGATTTTTTTCACTTTTATATGTTAATCTAAATCAGAATTTGTTATTTTTATAAATTGAAGGGATTTGTTTTAAAAATATTATTAAATATTTTTTCTGTTTTTGTTTGTCTTGTAGATTTAAACATTTTTACGATTATTTTTCAATCAACATTATGTTATCGTAAATTGTTAACTACTAACGAATGGAATAAGAAAAGTTATTAATTTCAGTAAAATTGAAAAGTTATTAATTTCAGTATATACGAAAATTTTTATTTGTAAAAGGCTGAGTTTTAACATTGTCATTGAGTCTTCTTAATTGAGCAAGAGCTGAGTTTTGACCCAGTGAGTGCATTGTAACTGAAACACTAATTGTAAATTTTCGAATTTCGTGGTCGTAAAAAGTTTTTCAAAAATATGCAGTAAAGATATGTTAATCTTATTTTATGCTCAGAAAATATTTTTGATCCAGATTTGAAATTATTGTATTTATTCAAAATTATTCAATATTTGATAAACCAAATCACAAGTCAATTAAGCTTGTAAATTTTTTTGTAATTTACTCTAATTGTGTTAGTACAATATTATCAACTATTTAACTGGTTGATTTTCATTTCCATACTTTAATTTTTTTTTGTTTGCTCATTACAAATAAAGATTTTTTGCATTATATAATAAAACTACATAGCAATGTACAACTGTAACATTAACAACTAAGTATTTTATGTAGTAAAAGTCATTACATTTTATGCTTTACAAATAATAAAATTCTGTTTTTTCCTTGTTTTGTAAATAAAAATAAGAAAATACCTTAGTAACAATGCTTTATTATTTTTATCCTTTCGGGGATATTTACGCACTTTAACTGTTGTTACGCAAATAAAATAAAAAATCTAACAAAAATAAAATAACAGAGATAACAGAAAACAAAAAAAATTTATTTCCCTGTTTTTTTATTTTTTTTTTATTTGTTACTCCTTTATAAAAATTCATGTACGTATAAGAGAGCAGCAATGTTACAGTTGATGATGGTGCTGTGTTGATGAAATATATGATTTAAAAGTGTTTGTATACGTGTATGACTTGTTACATGTATAATAATATTATAGGAAGGATATAAATCAAGACAATGACATGTTATATTCACCGTTATATTATTTTTATATAGAAATTTTTCTTTTTTTAAATATTTTATTTTATATTTGTATTTTTGGTATTATAAAGGAATCCGCTGTAAAATTTGCGACACAACATTTAAAGAATACATGATTTTACATAATGTTAATGTATATTACATTAAATGTATTTATAAACAGCACGTGTACATGTACACCCTGATGTCCTTAAATCTTATATGTATGTTCCTTATAATAATATACTTTTTATACATTTTTTATTAAACAAAAAAAAAACATGAGTTTCATTATGAAATACTATCACATACGATTCTGAATCACAAATATTATCAACATAAATTTTTTTTTTTATGTAATATGAACAAATTTATCACAAGCCGTAAAAGGATAGTAATTAAATTTATGGTTAATAAAATTAAAATATGCTTGTTGATGTAAATGAACAAATGACACACATATTAGGTATATTGCAAGCATAAATTTATTATCCTAAAAACAAAGGAGAGGGGGAGGGGGCGTTTAGAGATAAAATACAATTTATTAAATTCAACATGCGTAATAGCAGGCCCATAGCTCTTATATTATTCGTTAAGTATGAAATCAAAAATATTTTATGTAAATTTAATACTGACATTGTTTTAAGCTGATGCTGAAACAACAAAGAAACTGAAAGCGTGCGAATTATATTTGAGAACATTTTAGTCTTATTCTATCATTTTGGCTTGCATTGTTTTTTTTTATAAGTGAATAGTAAAACATTAAAGTTAAAAATTATTAATAAATTTGCAATAGGCTTTTTTTTTCTCTCCTCTCATCATTAAGGTAACAGCAGTGAAAAAAATATTGTTAAATATATTCTTTAGTCCTCAGTATTAACAGTCTCTTTAAAAAATTGTGATATGCATGATTTACTAAATTTAAATAAAATTTTGCTAATATTTTTACTTGAAAATTTTTAATTCAAATTCCTAATTTATTTTACTTTTAGGACCAGTACAGTGTGGCAAAATATATGGAATTAGCGTCTTTGATGGCTAGATCTCTCAATGCATATATTACTATCGCAAATGTATTTCTGTCAAAAGTCTACTATCACTGTTGCAATTAAATGATATATTAGCAATTAAAGGAGAAGAATAACCGATTATTAAACAGAAATTAAAATTACAGAGAAAAATGTTTTTAAAAATTGTAAAATTGTATATCAAAAGTTATAAAGCTGTTAACAACAATTACTTTAACCCTTAAATACTGTTAGCAATCCTGCGGATCGTATTAAATATTTAAATTTATTTAATACGATCAGTAGGATTGCTAACAAAAAAAAAAATCGTAAAAAAATATTTAAAATTACTTCAATTTTTTTTTTCGTAATTTGTGGTGGTCTCGGACCCAAAGCCATTTGTCAATATGCAAGTTTTTTTAAGGTCTGAATTTAAGAGTTAAAATAAATTTTAAAATAAATTATATATAAAATTTTCATATAACACTCACTGTCCTGATTATTAGTAGTAGTACTTATATCAACCAGGGCAGTGTAATACTATTTAAAAACATATATTACTTCATATTGTAAAACCATATCATAAAATTACTATCTAAATTTAATGTTTAAAAATGTTTTTTTTTTTTTTATAAATCAAAAAAGTCAAATTTTTTTCTTTTTATTTATTTTAATTTTAAAAAATAACTTTCGAGATCAACACACTTTTATGGTATTCATAATAATTATACAGAACATTATTTTAAATTTTTCTTAAAAAAAATACACCTAAAGAATATTCAATTTACGAACATTTTTTTTTTTAAATATTCATGTAATATTTTATTTGTGTGTACAATTAAATAATTTTGGTATATGTATATTAAAATATACTTAGTATGTGTACATATATTTTAAAATTTATATTTTAAATTAATCGAATTACATTATTTTGTTGAGTATTTACGTTCAATTCCGAAAAGAAAAACTCAAAAGTCTAAAATATTGTACACAATAGCTGCGCATATGTACAAATTTCAACAAAAATTTATTATTTTATTTTAATAATATTAGTGTTTATTAAATTTGAAATCTCAAATTATACATTCTCTTACTGCTTACTTTAGACCATAATACAATACACATCCATACATAATTTGTGTATATGACTATTGTGTATGGATAATGAAAAATGCAATATTTATGGAGGTCAGGCTACATTTTATATAAATTTATTGAATACTATATTATATAAGTATGTATATATAAATATTTTATGCACCTACACCTATATTATAATAATGCATAAATTATTACATACATACATATGTACATTTACTGTGTAAATGAAAATAAATGTTAATATTTTATATTAAAAATTGTTATATGTCACCCATATCAATGCAATGCAAACCATTTTAATTGGTTTTTTAGATTTTAACAGAAAAGTTAAAAACAGGAAAAAATAAAAATAAAATAATTTTTTTTTTCTGTATTGCAAAATTATTCTCTAGTGCATAACTTTTTGGTTAATAAAAAATAAATTTTTGTTAAAATATATAAAATGTATGCATTTGAGTATTTATTAGCTTTGGTAAATTTAAAATGTTACATAAAATATTATTTCTGGTAAATAAAATTATTATATAAAATAAAATTTTCACCAAAAAGAAAAATTAAAAAACAAAAGAAAAAAAATTTATTACCTTTACTTTTGCACAAATATTTTAGTAACTATACTCGTATTTATAGGTACAGTAAACATAATAACATATTGTGTATAATAATATTGTATAACAGTATACAACTAGTATTACAATATTGAGTATACATTTGGGTATTATAATGACATTAAACATGCAAAAAAATTTTTCAATATATTATGTAGAGCTTTTTGTTAAAATATAAATTAGATGTAAATATATTGAGACTTTAATGTAAATAAAAGTAATGTATGTATATTTGATTAAAGGTAATTGTAAGTATGATTATGTAATAACATGGAACTTAAATTTCAGGTCTAATTGCATGAAATTTTGTACCTATATATGTTTGTATATCAGGAAATTAATAGATTTCATTAATTTTTAGATGATGAGTTCCGTTGACAAAAAAAGGTTAGGAAATCCAATTGAAAATTCTGATATAAAAGTGGATTAAAATATGAAGTGACTTAAAAAATGGAGTAACATAATCCGGAAAATACAAAGCTTTGACAAAGAATAATGAATGCATGGTAAAATTCGTGACAAATTACTGGTATTGTTTTGCGTATTATAAATTTGAAAATTGTAGTTTATATTGAAAATATTATAATTAAAATAAAATATAAAATAATGTATAAAAAGATCTTCGTTAATTTAAAAATAAATAATCAACAATACTTTAATTTCAAATCTCGCACAACTTCAAAATTCAAATTTTGTCAAATCACTGAATCTTATTAGAATATCAAGTTTTGTCAAATCAATTCTTATTAGAATTTGATGCACCTTTTTTGGCTCCACTTACGAAAGTCAAAAGGTAAATCTCCAATATATATAGATTTGGAAGTTTCCACCTCATTTACAATCAATAAATTTTAGTAGAAATAAAAAGATCTTAAAATTTCTACTTATAATATAATAAAGTTATTCATTAACCTTTCTATTTTTAAAATTTGAACTCGGTAAAACAAGAATATTTATTATCATTATACATATACATACTTATTTTCTTATACTATGTGGAAAAATATTTTTAAATGACCGGTTTAATTTTGAATGTCCCCGACCAGCCTCTAATACGTATGATGGTATAAATTTTATATCTCAATCAACCATCTGATGAAAAAAATTTTTTTGTTTATGAAAAAAAAAAAAATTTTTTTTAAAAAGATTGAATAGCTCTTCATTGGTGATTAGAACTTTTTGGTGGCGATAAATGAGAAAAATGCAAAAACAAAAAGAAAAAAAGATTTTTTATGAGTTTTGAATACCAAAATAAAAAAAAAATCTTTAATGCCTTTTTTCTTACTTTTTTTTGTATTTTGTTTCAAGGACATAAAAATGTTTTTTTATTTGATTTCATTTGTTTTCCAAATTTGTGTTTGTTTTCTTGTTCTTTTTTTTACATTAATGTTTTAATTAAATTTTTCGTTTTTCATAATATAAAATGAAATTCCTTTTTTTTTCTTTTTGATCGGGATGTGGACAGAATAACTTGACTTTATTTTATTATCATTATTATTATAAAATAAAAAAAAAAGTGATCATCAGAAATGAATTAATAATAATTTTTTTATGGGATCTAATTTTTATATTACAAATTTTTCTTTCTGTTTTAATACCAAAATAAATAATTACAATTTTGCAAAGATCCAAATTGTTTAAAATATTTTTTTGGTAGGTGCTCCGTACAAGGGCCATCTAAATATATTTATATATACTAAGTCTCCATACATACACAAATAAATATACATATTTAGTTTATTAGATTTTGAAGAGGCATCCAGATAGCCAGATTTGACTTTTTAGAACTCATTGTAGTGGAAAATGTATGTATGTTTAAAAATGGTAAAAAGGCGAAATTTATTTTTTTATATAAAATTTAATTTTGTACGGGTATGAGAGACGTATTTAACATAATTTTTTTGTATTGTATTTTTCAAGAGATGAGGTAACACAAATATTCATTAAATTAACCCTTTTATTTTAATATAAATCTCCTCCTTCTTCTTTCTCTCCCTATCTTTTCTTTTTTTTTTTTTAATAACCTTCACCTACAGTTTTTCTTATTTGCTTTCATTATTGCTGTTTGGTTTGATTTTGAAATTTATCGTTGTGCTCTATCTACTGCTCCTGCCTTTTATGTTTATCTTTCCAGCTCTTACTTGGTTTCTCTTTTCTCTTATTCATCGTCGTCGTAATATAGCAAATAAAAATTTTCGGTGATTTTTAATTAAATGTTATATGAGAATTGAGGAGTGAGACTAATTTTTTTCTTTTTTTTTTTTAGGTTAATTATGGAGGCTCTAAATTTAATACTGAATTATGCTCAACAAAAAGTACAATAACAAAAAGAACAACGGAGGGGAATACAAAATTTTGAAAACCAAAAAAAAAAAAGGAAAAATCAAAAACATTTTTTTTGTTAAAGGGGCAATTAATTTATCATCAAATTAAGAGAAACAGGACATAAAGGATAATAATAAAAATTTATTTTTCCTTTTCATAAAAAAAAAAATCACTTAAAAAAAAATTCTTTTTTATCTCATTTAATTTTTTTTTCGTTTTGTTCTTGTAATCTTTATTGCAATATATTAAAATTTATAAAATAACAATTTTCTGGGAAAATATTAAATTTTTATATTTAAAAAAAAAATAATTTTTAAGGGTATTTCATTTAATAAATTATAATAAAAAGTATTTGCAAATGAATGTGAGTATTAAAATATTATAGTATGTACGAATGTATGTATTTATATATTGTTTATGAGTAAGTAAATACTTATAGGAATTCAATATTGTGTTTTAAAAATTGCAATTTTTCTTTTTACACAAAAACCATTTAAAAGGGCAGCACAATAAATCTTAAGTTATAATTAAAATATTAATACTAATAAAAATCCAATTTTTAATAATATTCTTTTTTAATAAAAATATATGAAACAAAAATTAAAAAAAAAATATTTAGGTCAGCTTAATATTATTTCTGTATAATCTATAAAGTGGAAAAGAGCTTGAGGAAGTGAATGTTTTTTTCATGAATAGTTTTTGGGACGACAAGATTTTATACTATACTAGGCTGTAATAACTTTAGAAATGAAATTTAAAACTTCGGTAGTTAATCCAACTAATATTCTCAATATTTCTTCGCCAAAAACTTCATAAGTAATTTGCAACGATTTTAAATTAATATATGATATTTTTGTATAATTTATTCCTTATATGCATGTTTTAAAATAAATGCATATTTATGTTTTTAAAACCTGTATATAGTATTAGGTCTTACGATCGCAAATGAAATTTAAAAGTAAATTATTTAGTTTTTACTAATGGGAGATACAGTAAATTTAATCGGGCTATAAGAAACGCGTGAATAATGCAAAATATTATTCCGATTTTATTTTATTCTTCTTTGTAATTCATTTTCACTTCCTCCTCCTCCTCCTCCTCCTTAAGTTTTTTTATAATTATATTCTGTATGCAATTAAATCTAACATTAAAAAATACATGGATAAATATTGTTAAAATTCTATTCCTAATTTTTTATTAAATAAAATTTATTTGTAAACATTTTCAATAATATCTAAGTGAATTTTAATATTCTAATATAACTTTTTCAATTTCTATTATATTATGTTATGTATTTTTATATTAATTTTAAATATTTGTTTCGTGTCAAATTCAATTGATCCTCTTAATAGTGAGTATAAGTATTAATATAGTATTAATATTATTAAAATATGTTTTAGCATCTTTTTTTTATAAAATCTGTTAAATTTTAATATCTGCAATATTTTAAATTAACACTATATTGTATTTTTACTAAGATTTGTTTATGTATGAACTAAATTTTTAAAAATGCTTCATTCAAGTATACGTAATAATATAAATAAATTTTATATATGTAGAAAAAGTAAGCATCTAAAAATTTAATAAATTTTCATATTAAATATTTTAAAAAGAAGGACAATTCGAAATTAATCTTATGCATATAGTGTTACTGAAAATTTAAATGGAATTTGAAGATTTTTTAATATAAACATGTGATATTTAAATATGCAATACTATTTGAAAATATGTAAAAAAAGTTCAAGAGCTTATTAAAATTTCTAAATTAAAAGCAATTTATAAAATTGTATTAGAAAATTACTAACTACTGGAACGTAGTTTACATATTAAAAGTCATTAAAGTATTGAAATTTATATTATGGATTTCAAAAGAGTAAATTAAAAAAAAAAATAATTATCTTATGTATATTTTGTGCAAATCATTTTACGATGTAGATAATTTTCTCTATAACTTTACTATGTACACCAAATATAAAATGAATTTTTGATGAATTCTTAAAATGATTTTTTGATGAATTCTTAAAATGAATTTTTAAAACGAATAAAAACTAAACTTTTTACGTCATTATATTCCAAGTTTTCAGGCCATACTAAACCAGATCCAATACTAGAACTTTCCCACTTACATATACATACTTCTACCTACTTACTTTAATTAGAATTGGTTAAAATGAACAATAAAAGAAATTAATCATTTCTCTTATATTCTGCTTTCAATAATCATTTGCCTACAAATTTTCTGACAAATACAGAAATTTTATTTCATAATTTAAATACAAAAATTATTTACATATTATTATTCTAAAATTTATTCAAATATTTTAATTTTTTTTTGTTTAAATGCCTACAGATATGCATTTCTCTTAAATCATGTACGTAGATAATTATAAAAACACAAAATTTAAAATACAAAAAGAAAAAGATATTTTTAAACCCTAAATTTATAAATTTTGCATAATATTTTTTAACTTTACACAAAATAAAAAAAATATAACAATATGAAGAGAAAATGATGTATAAATAAAAATCCTTTTAGATAAAATAAAAAATAAATAAATAAATGAAAATAAAAAATAAACAGTTTGTTTTATCCAAAATAAATATTATAAAAAAACAATTATATGAATAAACTTTGTGCATGTTTTTGATATCGAGTGTGTATGAAAGTAAAGTCGAAATTTTACGAGTTTAAGCACAAAATTTCTCAATACGATTCGTATGTTTGTACCGTTTACTTAACATGTTTCGGGAGAAAAAGAAAGTTCAAAAAATTTATTAAATTGGAATTAGTCAGAAAAAGCTCGAAATGGCCTATATAAAACCGAATAGGTCTTTTTCAGTTAAAAATCTGGTGAATATGTTGTAATTACGCGAAATATGTACCTTTAAACAGGTTCAAGATGAGTTTTAAAGCTCTTGTTTAGACATTTTATTGGAATTGGAATATACAAACAAAATTATGACTATAAAATCGAAGGAAATTGAATCATTATATTGAAATTTAGTTATACAAATCAAAAACTTTATCACAGAATAATGGAGTGGACAATTCGGGTAACCATACGACTGGTAAAGAGGATGCTCAATATATGTAATTTATTATCACATAGAAACGCCACAAGTGAGTAAATACTAGGTCGATAAGAAACATCTAGTGTGGTTAGTTTTTTTTATAATATTTATTTATTCAAACACTATAATTTTTATATGTATATAATTTATAATTTCATAAATTTATTATTTTTTTAGACTTAATAACTTTAATAATTGCAAACTTAACAAATTGTCAACGACGTTTTGGGATGTTGCCATACCATGTTAAAAAGAATGTTTTGCATTTTACATTTGAAGTAAACTTTTGCCAAATTATAGTGAGCTATTTTGTGTTATAAAGTATATTCCATCTGTCGAACTGTGTTGCCACACCTGCATACTTTTAATATTTTTTTCAAATGTAAGTATAAGTAAATTCTGTGTTTAAAATCTATATTAAGTTCACATATTTAAAGTGCAATATATTAATCCCGAATAACAATGCAATTCTCAATAATAAAAAATTTTTGTTATTCATCAAAATTTTTGACATTCTTTTTATAGAATGCTCTCGCGTACATAAAATTTATGTTATTGCAAAAGCAAAAGGAAAAAAAATTAATTCAACGTTATTCCGCTTTATGAATGCGGTAATGTTTTCATACCCATACACAATGAAAAGAATAATTTTAAGATTCAAATATTCCGCTTGTTAAGATTACTGTTTTTTTTTTCTATATATTTTTTTTTCCGCCTTACTTTTCTCATTCAATTCAACGAATAAACCATAGGGAACTGAATTATATTTTGTGAGTTTTATTTTTATTGTTATTATTATTTTTTTTTTTTTGAAATTTTATATAAAATTTTTTTTAGAAGAAAAAAAAATCCATAAAATCATTTTTCATATCCCTTCTTTTTTATTTTTCATATAAAAAACAGCAACAACATCATACAAATGTACGTACTACATGCATACTGTTAGGCGCTAGAAAATGTAACTGAGTAGAAAAATAAATATTTCATTGTTAGATAAATTGAATGCAGTAACATAAAAATAAAGATACAAAAAAAATAAATAAATAAATAAAATACATACAGGATAAATAAGTTGGAAAAATTCATACATACATACATACATTTGTACGTTAAATAATATTTTTTCAACCGTTAACATGATTACAAACATTTTTCATTTATTAAAGATGTTAATTTAACTGAGATTATAATTTATATGGAAAAAAAACAACGCCATAATATATGCAATTTTTTGTTGGAATTCACGGAAAAATTTTGATTTTAAGTAAAACGAAATTTCTTTTTTTGGAAAACCAAATACCCATTTGGGTACATTGATTATAAAGTTACGTTTTAAGAATGTTTTTATAATGCGATTACTGAGAAATGATTACATAAACAAAATTAGGAATTAATATTTTATATTGCGTATACCTGTACCGTAGTTCTTCAGGGTTATAACGGTAAAAATATTATTGGAAAATTTTTTTTTTTAGAGTTAGATAAAATTACTGTAATTTAATTTTTAAACGCCATTTTTTTATGTAATATTATAACGCATAATGATATGCGTTATCCTATCAAAGTGCGTATGCGGTTAAAAGTGATTGAATGTGCTGAGCATTTCCTGAATAATTCTGATACAATTTAAAAAATTCTCTTTTTTTCCACTGAGTTTGTAAATTCCAAAGCTAAGTTGAGTAAGATTCAATGCTCAGATAAATAATTAGGCTTCCGCGCAGCTAAGATTTTCCTTGACTTTCTTTTCAAAAGAAATTTTACAAATTCTGTTGATTTTTACAAAATTTTATAAAATAAACTTTAATCGTATAATATTTTACATTTCCTACTTATATTAAAGCCTTAACACATACAGTATGTACAAATTTATATGAAGAAATACAAAATCGGAATTGATAATTTTTTATACTCTTTTTACGTGTATTGAATTTCCTGTGATTTCAACTAAATTTTCAAAATTCTGTTTTGACAAAGTTTCTGTAATATTTTACATTTTTTATTTGAATATAGTTTGAATATTGTATATAAAGTTATGGAAGAAAAACAAAGAAAAACTAAGAAAAAACAAAACTTGAATATTTTGCAAAATATGAATAAATTTTTTTTTTGCCGCGGCAATCCTTGTTATATATTCGAAGATATTCAAGGATATTAAAAGTCTACAAAAATTTCTTTATTGATTTAAAAGAATATATATATGTATGATGAAGAAAATAAAATATTTTTAATATATAGGTGACATACATTTCATTTCTGATGCATTAAATTTATTGTAGAAAAATGACATTGCTCTAGCTAGCTGTGCCTGCCATTTTATCAAATTTATATAAAATATAATTCTAGAAACGTGATTAGAATATTTTCATGAAATGAACATCTGTATATTTGATTGAATTTATTATACACATATGTATAAATATACCCTACATATAAACTTTCAATTTACATGCTTTTAATTTACCTATATATTGTGCATTTGTTGTAAAATAAAAATAAAAAAAATGAATTTCAAATTTACATATTGCCTTTAAAAAGATGACATGACGGAAAAATATTGAAGTGGTTCAAGTTATTTAATATTAAATTGCTAATTCGAGATTAAATGATATTTAATATTCAATGTGATGCAAAATTGGTAAATTGTATAGTGGTGTAGTTTTTGAATATATTCGGAATTAGAAGTACAGTATTCTTAAGTACAGTATTCATAATTATAATTAATATATATGGAGCCGAAGATGTGAATTAAGGAAGTGGAATGATTTCTGAAATAATCATATTTTCAGTCATAGCATAGATTATTAATTTTAGCATATATTAAAATTTGATTTTAGCCTGAATGTTGTAAAAACTAGCAAGAATTTATTCGTTTTGACTCAACTTAATCATTTACATGCATGCTTAGATAGAACCAATTCATTAAATTCGTGCTTTGCCATACATATACAAGGGGCGGACATCTCTTATAAGTTAAGTTCAATGTAATTTTCAAAACTTTAAGAACCACATATATATTGAGCTCAATTATAAAAATTAATTAGGTAAGCATTTAAAAATTTTAATTACAAAATTAAATACACTTAATTCAGAGATCCTTCAACATGCTATCTAGGTTGCTTCAGAAAATTAAATTTTATTTAATTAAAATTTTATTTTCATTAATTAAAAAATCACTAGAATATTGTAGTTTTTCTAATATTATTTTCTATCTAATGTAGATTAAGTATAGTTGATATGAAAAAAAATAAAAAAAAAATAGAAAAAAAGGCTTAAAGCACATTGTGACTGACATTGTGTACACCCACACCCTCTGGTATTTGATAGTAAAGTTGCGTATACTAACAATTTTTATTGATGATCAACACTCAACTAAATTTCAAGTTGACATTCTACATCCTTTTGAAATTTTTATTATTTCCCAGAGGTACCTATATAACTACCTATATTTAGTATAAAATTATATTTTTTTTTTCTTTTTTACATTTGATGAAATCAAACAAAATTTAAAATTTTACTTTTTTTCATTTATAAAATATTTTTATATAATATAATAATAACGTATGTGCACACCTCTGATTTAACACGTCAGTACACTAATACACGAATACAGCTATGAAAAAGTTGAATACATTTTTATTCTAAACTCTATATTGTATGCTGCACTAATCCGGATTATTGTATATGCAATTAACTATTTAAAAACTAACATGTTCTAATTCTACAGCTATGGTGCAGCCACATACATACATACTCGTATATAAAAAAAAGTTTTCAACAAAAAATTTCACTAAAACTTACTCAATTGTTTTTAGTTTTTTACTCTCCGTTTTATTTTCATGTACATAAAATATAGTTTTTTGTATTTTTAATTAAAAATAACGGTGAAGTTTTAAGCATCAATAAAAAAAAAGGAGCAGGAAAACTTCAAATGTCGCGTTTAATACAAAAAAAAGTGGTTGACCTAATTATTATTATTTTCTCGATTTATTTAAAAAAATTATATCAAATTTAATGTTATTCACCTGTCATTATAGAGAAGAGCATTTTCTGCTCAATTACCATTACCCACCTCATTAAAGAGAATAGTACTCCCTACTCAATTGCCATTACCCACCCCATTCGTTATTACGACAAATAATGAAAGAAGAAAAATTGAAAGAAAGTAAATGAAACTTGAGAGGAAAGTAAGTTAATTTAATCTAAATGCTTACATTTTTTATTTCATATAGTACAGAATTTATTTTGAATTACATGAGACTTCACTTAAGTAATGGTCCAGTTATCAAAATTTTTTCCGTAAGAGCATAATTATTCTAATTTATAATTATAAGCAAGTAAGCAAAATTTTTCATAAGCAAAATTTTTCATGAACAAATCGGGAACATTACGCAATTAAAACACTACATTTTTTCCTCTTTTGCCTTTGTAATGGCAAAAGAGGAAGAACAGAAATGGTAAAAATTTTAATTTCCCTGAAATAAAAATGGTATTTGTTTGGATTTTCAAAATTGACCGCAATTTATTGAATGCGGCATTTTTTTATTTCCTTCCTATCTTTTTTTTTACGAAAACTTTTTTATAATTTTTTTTTACACGTTGCTTTCTTTTTCTATTGAAATTTTTTTTTGTCACATACACAAATTTTGTAGAAAAAAAAAAAACAATTTTTATTTTTTTTTGTTTCTATTTTCGCAGTTCAGCAATAATAGAATCGTATTGCAATAGAATTTGCAATAATCGGGTAATTCCACATTACATTATTTGCAACAATTAGGTATTTTTAAAATACTTAGAGCGATGTCTAGTGGAAAAGATACGGGTGGTGAAAGTAGTGTGGGCATAAGCATTAGCAAAATTCTAAACTACTCAGAAAGACAGAAAAAGAAAAACGATTTCCACGATAAACTGACAGCGACACTAATTGGAATTCAGTATCTGCGGTACCACCATCCTCTAGGTCAAGAAAAAAGCCAGCGTAAAACATGGATATCTGACGAGACTTGGAACCTTATCAAAAGATGGTGAAATGCTAACCGATCTGGAATCTCACCTAACACCTAGAAGATCTGAATTACGCGGATGATATCTCCCTTCTCTCCCATAAGATCAGTTACATGCAGAGCTAATTAAAACACTATCCAAAGTGATTGAGTTTCGAATATTGTCTTCCTGTATAAAATAGGTTCTGTTGTACGGCAGCGAAATATAGCTAACACCAAAATCGGTCAGCCAGAAGCGGCAAGTGTTCGTCCAAAGATACCTTAGAATAATATGCTAGATATTCTGGCCAACATATATAAAGACCTCTAGGTAATAACAGGCGAGCAACTTATTAGTAGACAAATAAGAAAAAGAAAGTGGAGATAAATTGGGCACACTCTAAGATAATCCGCCAATAATATGGCTAGAATTAGCTTGTAGTGGAACCAACAAGTTTCAAGAAGACGTAGTGATAGCACTTTTGAAAACTATACTAAATTTTGCTGAAATTTTTCTAAAAAAAAAACTTTACATTCGTTACACTAAATAATTCTTTAAAATGTCAGACAATATTCATAAAGAACGTGGAATATTTTACATTTTCATAAATAAATTATCAAAAATTTTGCGTTGAATCTACGAACAGAGAACGATATTTCATCTTTTTGTTTGATCTGTCACGGAATTCCCAACCTGTTCAATAATTTTCAGATATTTATTTTTTCTTGTTTTTGTTTTTTTTTTTAAATAGCAAATTTTGCTTTCAAATCTTATTTAATATTTTTGTTTCGCTTCTCTTTATTTTTTTTTTCTGGGTCACATATTCTTCTGTCATCATGAAATAAATGTGTCTGGGTTTAATTTAGCATTTCTCGCATATTCATCCATCTTTCCCGGTCTTTCTATTCCTCTAATTTTATACGGTTATGCTTGTGCTTTAAATTATTATGGTTTGTCACCCTAAACTTTCTATTGTGCTTTTTGTTTCTTTGCTTTTTTTAGTAATTTAAATTTCCATTATAAAATGAAATTTATGTACAAGTGCTCAATTTACCTTGATTTATTTCTATGGTTATAATATTATTTTCTACTTTAACCCATTCCCAGCTGAATTAATTTTATGACTAAGTGAAGCTTTTAATTCAAAAGTAGTTTTAAAAAAAATAATAATTTTGATTGCCAGTGTAGTTATCTGAAATCTTTGATGAGGTAATTGACTTTAAGCGGTCTCAAGGTATGCAGTACTAGAATATTTTTGTTCGCGTAATATTGCGATACTATTTTACCTACTATTATACCCTAATAATTTATCAGATAAGATTAGGCATGGGATAACAATGCATCGCGACTCAAGGGGTGGATCTACTTTGACCTCACCCTCTAGCTATCGCATCTGAAGCGTTCCCTCGACACTTATCTTTTTGACGGATTCAAGTGTCTTGTTCTGATCGACTTCTCGAAGATCTTGCGGTGTAACCTCACATAGATTTCCTTTCTGCTGTGAATTGGCGGTCCACATTTACCGAGAAAGTGCATCCAAGTTTCCTCCGTTTCCACACATAACCTATAATTGCCATCGTCTTCCAGGCCCAACCTTCTCATCTAACCCCTGAATCGGCACTGCCCCGTTAGAAGGTCACAGTGATTTTATTTTATACATCTTGCTTTCAATGATCAAACAACTCATTTTCAAAGTAATTGGAAAGTTTTTTAACAGAAAAATTCTTGTTCCGAGAATTCCCCTTTCAAAAAACTCTAATACTTTACTCTCAAAAGCCAATTAAGTATATTTGAGGATTTTCGATAAGCGCATTAAAAGGAAAAGTTTAATTAGCTATGTATTTTTTTTTGTATTTTTTATTTTGAACAACTAAAAATTATGTTCATAGTACGTTGAGCAGCTATTTAGTATAATATTTTAAGTTAATTAGATGTGAAATCATTTTTAATGAGATTGTAGAGAAATAAGTACATAGACAATAAAAATTAAATTTTAGTAGATGATATGAATGGTAGATTAGGGTCTTATAGTTGTGTATTTGATTTAAAGCATTAGGAACAAGAGTTTTTATTACAATTATTAATTAGATTTTAAATTAATATTTCTAACATAATAAGTAATGTAAAATTTAAGTCTATATAAAATAAAAAATTAGATTTTTTAAACATCAGGGTTTTGGATACGATGAACTCCTTTTATATTTAAAGTCTGGCAAAGGGTGTAAGTCATATGCAGTAAGTTCCCACGTTGACGCCATTTCGCGTTTAATTATAATCTTCTGTACCCTAGATCGAGTAAATCGAATGGAGGAATGGCATCACGCATTTTTGATTTTAATTCCTTTAAAAATTTTTCAAATTGACGAGAAAAGGTTGCTTTATCTCAATATTTCCAGGTACTCATGGATATTCATAGTTACAGTGAAGAAGAATATTGAAATGTAAGAATTTTATGTATTTCTCTATAAAGTCAAAAATGAGTAGAAGAATTTCTTTTTTGTATAATAACTACAATAAATGAAAATTTCTATAGGTATTTTTAATTATCGTAAATATTATTAGAATAACATTTTTGCGCAGTTATAAAAAACTTCCACAAAATATGGCATTTTAGTGGCATTATCCATAAAGCAAAAACATTTTAATACGATACTGATTTATTATGACAGACAAACAGGAAGTCAAACTGTAAAATATTGAAAAATAAAAAAAAAAATAAAACACAAAACCAAAAAAGACAAATGATGAGACCATATGAAATGTCATCGCTATTATAATAATATACAGTTAAAAAGAGTAAATTTCAAATAGACAATAGAATCATTTCATAAATATATATGAAAAAAAATAAAATGAAAAAATAATAAATACTAGCAAAAGCATAAAAAAAAAAAACAGAAAAAGAAAGATTTTATTTAAATAATTATTTTCTCTCCTTCCTTATCATTCATTCTATATTTATTCTCCATTACACTTACTCTTTCATTCTCTCTTGGCATTGAATTGTCATCATTGTTAAAATAATAACAAAAAAAAAAAAATAGCAAGAAAATCAAATGCACATACCACACTCTGTATATCTCTCTCATTATAATATTTTTCTCCAACTAAATAAAAATAAATGACTAAAAATAATATTATAATTTAAAAATAGTTATAGGGTAGCATGTGTGTACTGTGTGTGTGCGTTGTGGCAAGGGTAAAAGAAACCATACAAATAATTTTAGTGACATTAATGATGTGATGAATATTATATACTTACATACCTATATATATATATTCTATTATACTGTTATAGTAGTATGACTTTAATGAATACAAGAACAATACAAAATAATAAATTTAAATATGAATGCTAGCTATAGAGCTTAATGAATGATAGTGTTGTGTAGTGCAAAAAACTCATTGTATACATACTATGAGCAGTGAGCATAATAATAATGTAAATATTATGCATATAGGAATAAAATATATACAAGTGTATATATATACTTTGGCATATCTGATGGAGGTAAATATAAAATCCAAAAAATTTACTACAAAATAATTTGTTTTATTTTTTAAAATTATTTTTAGGATAGCATTATAGAAATTTATAATAATAATAAAATGAGCATTTTGGCTCTAAAATAGATCGAATAAATTAAATAATTTTTATGCTACATTCATGTATTGTACACAAATATCTCTAATATATATTATATTAAATAATTGAAGTGTAATAAAAGTTTTAAACGATGAATTAATCGATAGGGTGTCTTAATAATTGGCTGATTTTAAATTAATAATGTCATATTATAATTTATGTTATTATAGACCTGACCTACATATGTGTATAAATAAAATGAACATAAGAAAATAATAGTAATTTATGTCATAGTAAAAGATTTGGCTATATCAAATTTAAGTAAAGGAAAAGCTTAAATAGTTACCAACTGTGTAATAGACAGATACATATTGTCCAATTCTACATTTATTTATTTAAAGCTATAATTTTCTTATTATTTGAAGAATAAGAATTTGGCCTAAAAAGAATGTAAATTTTAAACGATCTAATTAATGTAAATGCTGAGATAAAAGAAACATTCAGTATACATACATGCTTTGTTATATACACTACTAGTTTTCACATTCTCCTATACCAATATAATTGGGATAAAATATGATTTGAACAAAATATCATTTTAAAGGAAGTTACACTGTTCCCAACGGACATACATTAAATTTCAATTAATTTTATTGTTACTTAGGCAAATCGTTTTCTCGGTATTGTAGGTTTTTTAGTGTTAGCACCCTATCATTGTCTTACTACCCTATATTAACTTAATTATTATGTACCATAATTTCAAACATTTTTAAATAAAATTATTTTTAGTTGATTGATTAGAGTAAAATGAGGAAATATTCAAAAATCTAGATTTATTATCATTTTGACAATATAATTTATAAGCTACTGCAATATTATATTGAATTATAATTAAAAATTGCTCAAAACTATATAGATTATATTAAATGATAAATTCAAATTTTTTCTGGCATATAAAATTTAAAAAATTTTTAATGTCTATAATGTCGGCCATTTCTATAGTATAAGGGTATTGTAGCTATGATAGAAAGCTACTCATTATAATTCATCATTATTTCAATATATTTAAAATATTTTTTTTTTAAAGTAAAATCAATAAGTGCAATTAGCGAGTGCAGATGCCTTGAAGCTAAAAACCAAAAATACCATATTTTATACTATTCCTAAATATAAAATTTTAATAATTTCATAAATTATAACAAAAATGTATATGTATAACACATAATTCTAGCAATACGAGTATAATGTGCTTTAATCCTTTAGAATATGTGGAATCGTTATTATTTGTCATAGCTTTTGATGTACATTATGTACAAATGTATGTGTATGCAACTAAGCGGAATATGTAAATCTACAATAAGGTTTTGTGGTTGTAATAAATGATGTCTACTTGTATATCGAATTCAAAACAAGATATAAAAACCAGATATAACATATACTATATTTCATATAATATTAAATATTAAATGTTTAGTACATATTCTCTAGCCTATTTTAATGTTGACTGAAATTTGTAAAGGTCTTTTGGGAATATCTGGATTATAATTTTTTATAATCCATATTTTAAAACGACTAATAATGGGAACGTAATTCAAGAAAATATATTCAAGATTTAATGAATAAAACTTTGATTATCTAGTAATTGAAGTTTTAAATCTAGTAAGAATAGGGTCAGTATCTAGGTTCCAAACTTGCTCCTTTGTTAAAGGAGGTCTCTATGATATCAAGTGAGCTATTTACGACTAAAATCTCTAACAAAATATCTGCTGAAAGTCAAAATTCTACAATCATATTTTCATCCTAGTGGTTAATTATAGAATAAAAATTTTAAAATTCCCTGCAATCCTAATATTAGTGCACAAAGCCAAGTTTCCGATAAGACGAAAATTTCGCAGTCTATATTCTAGATGTTGGACGAATAGTCACCAATTAGTTACGTGCGAATTTAGGAATATCTTCTATAGGTAGATATTAAATTTATATTTAACTTTTATAACAGCTATATAACTTTGGATACTTTTAGAACATTAGAATTAAATGTAGGTACGGTAAGTATAACCTATAACCTATTCTTAAATTTTCATCCAAGGACTTTCTTTTATCAAAGAATACCAAATATCAATTCCTGTTATATTATTTTTAGTACATTATTCTATTTAATTTTTAAATTAGATTTTCTTAAATAAAATCAAAATTATTTACGAATGTATGGGCGAAATATTGTTTCCTTAAAACACCAACGCTTTTGTTATTATACGAAATATTATAGAAATTTTCTTAAACATATACACCTTTATTGGAATTATAAAAACGTTATACAATATAACAGATTTAAGAAAATATCAATCCTTAGTAAGTAGTATTTAAGTACCTGATCACAATTTGTAAAAAAATAATAATAATAAACGTACAATACGATAAGTACAAGGACACTTGCCTTTAAGCTAAAGATGTACTGGTGTTTTATTGTTATATTCACATTTAGAAAAGTAAAATGTTACGAACAATTTAATGTTAACAACAAAAATCATCAAGTTCAGTTCCTTTGAATTGTGGCGTAAAACTCGCTACTTCTTTTTCACTTATGTAAGCAATACTTTTGAAACCTTGTAAATTTTTAAGAAATTTTGTGTTTGATATTTATAACTAGCCATGAATAATTTTAGATCTTAAATATTATAATAACAATGAGCTTTTCATTTGAAAATTTCTTTTAATCTTGACCTTCAATTTAAGACGAATCAAGGACAAGTCCCTTAAAGCTAATTTTCCTTAAATTTGGAAAACAATTTTTCTCTTTAAACTTTCAGTTTTAGATCGTTTTGAGCTAAAATTTCCAATTTTATTATTATTAAATTTAAAATAATGAAATTTAAAGAAATTCTTAGACTTTAATCGACGAAGTGGTAGTAAATTTTAAATTTTGCGCTTCTTTCTTTTAAAATCATTCTTTTATTTTGCTCTTTCATACGCTCATATATTCTGTATCTTAAGAGAGAGTTGTATAAATTACTTTCTCACCACCTCTATGTTTATGTTAAAAAATTTCACCTAAAAGGTTAAAAGGTAAATTTAAAAAAAATGTTTTCCTAAAATTTGATCCCACATTTTTCTTATATTTGAATTTTAATAAAATCCTTACGTAGAACGACTATATTTTTCAGGAAGTCTGGAGAAAATTATTGTACATTGTACACACATACATACATATATGATTAAGATCGTAATATCTTCATTATATAAAAAAAATTGCATAATACAAAAAAAAATTTTGCCTTAAAATAATGCAAGACGCTCTTTGCACATGACATTTTTTTTTGTGAAAACCTTATATTGTTCTTGTTGTAACATCTGTTCCTGTAGCACATAGTATATTTTAATATCATGACATTTTTATTGTTATATAAACACTTAATATCTTAATACTTTGCACATTTTACCAAGGTAGGAAAGATTTAAATGCCATATACACTAAAATACACCCATAAATGCAAAAAAATTCTGTTTAGAATTTTCGTTTCTTTTACAACCATATGCAATTTTGGACCATGCAAACTCTTTTACAAGTAAAGAAGTATGGAATTTTGGACCGAACGTGTGTATGTGTGCAGAATAAAAAAATATATTTTATTGATAATTTTCCAAAAGTTTTGAAATGAAAATTATTTTAAATTTAATGACAGAATTTGAAGGAGATCCAAGAAAAAGGGGGAAAAAAAATAAAATTGAAATTAAATTTTTTTTGAAATATTACAATGAAATTTATATACGAGTATAATAGTTAAAACTTTATTAAAAATATGCTAAAAGTTTACAAAATCGGAAAAACGAAAAAGTTATTAATAACTTTCAAATATGTTATAAAACTTATAAACAAATTTGTATAACAAAAACACAAAAAATGGGAAAGCATTTTATTTTGATGCACTCATATAACAATATTTTATGCATGTATAGTTATACAGCGTAGATAATTTCGAAAATAAAGGACAATAAGCAAAAAAATAAGAATAAAAATCGGAGCAAAATTTTTAGTTTGCAAAAATTTTTGCCAAAAAAAAAAATTTTGAATTTTATTTTATTTTCTTTTATTTGCTATATAATTATTGTATACAGGGTGTTCGCGACCCAACAGTACTTGACTGTTACAAAAAAGCTTATTTTCATTTTTTTTTTTCAAATTTGACCTTAAATTTTCGCTCGTACTCACGATATTTCTCAACTTTTTTGCAAATATGTGGCAATAATGGTGAGGCAAATGTCTATTAATTTGAAAAAGAAAGGTTACAATAATGTTAAAAGTCAAGCTTCTGAGTAATAAAGCTCAAAAAATTTTATTTTTATTTTGAAAATACTTTACTAAAGTAAAGTAATTTTTTTAAATGTTTTTATTTCTGAAATTTTTGCAACGTTATTTGCCAGGAAAATTTTGAAACTTAAATGCTTTGAGCATTGCGCTTAAATATCTTTGAAACTAAAAAAGTTTTCGAGATCATTGATGTATCAGAAGGCGAAATTTCTAACTTCAAAATGATTATACAACAGTTGACTGCACTTGCCTTATTTGATGAGTTATCAATGAAAATACAAAAATTAGACGAAATTTCACAAATTCCACCTGTGAGGCCTCACAACTCGAGGAAAAGAAGAGCCCAAAAAACAAAATGTTATTAAAGGTGTTTCTTTTTCGTATGGAGTTGTCATTCTATCATCTTACAGCGGGAGTATTGTTTACACCTCGGACATCCTGTACATATTTTCAAAGAAACTGAAACACATATCTTAAAAGAATAATATTATTATGGCAAGGATGAAAAAGAAATACAATTGTAAGTTTATATAATGGTGATTTTCTCCGCAGGAATTTTGGCTAAATATCAAACATATTATATGAATAAAATCGTAATTTAAAATTTTTACAATTTAAATTCAACTTTGTTTTATATACAAACTGTGCTATAGTGCTGCTAGTGCTATGAATGTATTTTTATATTAATAAATTTTTTGTTCACGTACTCACATGAATACTGTATGAATAAGTGTAAGAGTAATTCCAAAGAACACTTCAACAACAGAGAAGGAAGAAAAAAGAGAAGCAAAAATAACAACAACAAAAGTAAAATGTTTTTCTTCTTCCTAATAATATTAAAACTTAGTTTCTTATGCTCTCAAAATTTCGGCAGGAAAAAAAACTTTTCATTGCAATATTCAATTTTATTTTGCATAGTTTTAGGATTGAAATATGAAAAACTTCATAAAATTTTTTATTATAAAAGTGTAGCTTTACTTTTTAAACAAATCAAAAGTTTTCAAATGCATTTTCAATAAAAGTCAAACAATTTCACAATAGTATATAAATTTCATACGTTTGCATGGTTGTATTTGTAAAAGATTTTAAAATTATTTTAAAATAAATGCCATTTGTATATGAATAATTTATTCATTTTCGAACAATTGAAATTTATACTCAAATGATTTACTAAACTTTTTATTTTTTTTTGTTTTTTGTTCACATAAAATCGTAAATTTTAAAATTATTTAAATATATGTAGATTTGAGTACAAAAATCGAGTGAATTTAGAAAGGTGTACCGAAAATTCTAAAGTTAATTGTGCTGGACAAGTTGTTTCAAAAATTCGTACTGAATTACTTTAAAGTTTTCAGAAATTGGTGGTTTAGTATGTACTGCTACTTTCGCAAAACAATTTTCCCATTTGAAATTTCAACATTTTGAATGTAAATTAGATATTACAAATTTGTGTTTGCAAAAGTAGCAAAAGTGTTACTACAAAATGGTACTTTAACATAGTGTGTCACCTGGAGGGAATAAATTTTAGATTTTCTTCATATACATATTTGCAACCTGGCTATGCCGAAATTGTAAAATTTCTGTCACAAATGTCATTACTGATTGTCTCATTATTATATTTTCATAATATAATTTGATCAAATTAAGAAAAGTCATTCACCTTTTCATAATTCATAATTCAGAACATATGCAAAATTCACGGTTGCACGGCGGGGCAAAAATAAATTTCATTTTCTATTTCAGATTCTTTTCCATTGTCTTTAATTCTTTTTTAGTTGTAATTAACTTATAAGGGCAATTACTTTGTTTAGATTTGATAATATATTAATTAATCATAAATAATTTGAAAGAAACATGAAAAAAAAAAATACATTTAAACAGTATAAAAATAATTTAATAATCACCTTTGTTGTATTCAATTTAATCTTGTCGTAAATGTTACATTCATACTTTTATGATGCAAGTATTAATATATAACATTAAGTATGAAGAGTATAACAATTAATGTTGTTATTGACAGATTTTCAAAAAATTTTAAAATAAAAAAAATATTAAAAAAACAAAAAAATTAAATACACTAAATTCTCTTCTTTTTTTATTATACTTTTTTAAATATTTTTAACATTTTATATTAATAATTTATTAACACACAATATTTCATTTTATATTATATAACATTTTTCAAAATATTATTACTATTATTATTATATTTTCATTATTACTCAAAACGTAATATTAATTAATTATCTATTATGTTTTTTTTATTGTTATTATTGTTAATTAACATAATAATTTTCATATTTTATTTGTATGTGAATATGGAAAATCTTTATACCCTATATTTTATTAGATAATTAAAATTAATTAATAAAAAAATTCAATTAACACATTTTATTATTACAATAAAATTAAATATAACATTAAAACAAATAAAATTAACAAAAAAAAATGTGTTATTTAACTATATAACAGAATAAATAAATTAATAATAAGAGGATAACAAAAGAGAATTCAATGTAAATAAAAATATTTAATTAAAAAATTTAAATAATATACAAAAATATTTAGTAACAATTAAGTTAATAAATTTTTAATGACAATAAAATATTGTTATTGCATTTAAGTATAAAGATAAAATATAAATACATAAGAAAAATAGAACACTTTTCTAACATTTAAATTTTAATTTCAAATATTTGTAAAGTTTTTCGATGCATTCAAATTATTTAATAGTCATTTAAAATCACTATATTATTGTTAATGTTTTGAATTTTTACAAGAAAATTAATATAAAAATATTAATAATTAAATAATAACTCCGTAAAATTTCATAAAATGTTGAATATAGTAAATGAAAATGATTAAGTAAGTATAGTTTATTAATATTATATTAATAATTATATTAATAATTAATAATCATAATAATTATAAAATTTTCTGACATATTTATGATAAATTATTTAAATATTTGATTATTAGATAATAATAATAGATAAAAATATTAAAAAAATTTAATTTGTCAATTTAATATTGGTGATGATTATAATAATCTTAAATTAATAATTGATAATTAACAAATTAATTAATAATTATAACAGATTAAAAATTAAAAAAGGGAGTATATCAAACTATAAAATAATAATTATTTCTTTTGATAATATTATAATAATCTTTTTTATCAATTCAAATAATTTATTAATAATTAATAACAATAAATCTTATTTTCAAAATTATTATAATATACTTGATTATCTCTTAATAGTATTTATTATTAATTTATTGAGTTTTTTTTTCACTTATCATCATATTTGATTATTATTTTTGCCTCTATCCTTTATTCTCTAACCATAATTTTACATTTTTTATATATTGTATACAAGTATAGAAATATAAAATAATATTATATGTATATGTTATACTTAAATTTTGATAATTCAGTAAATAATATGGGAGTATTTTGAAGTATACTTATATATTTTGTATACTCTAACAGTTTAACTTAATATTGTACCTATTTCATATAATTGTAATTATTATATTGGTATATTATTATAAAATTAATATAAATGTTTAACAATTTGTATAATATTATATATCAAAAAATAATAATATTTTGCAATCAGTGTGTGTTTATTGACTTTACAAAATTTCTTTAATCATTATTAACAATTAAGTAATAATGATTATAACTTAATGATGTTTGAACTTTTGTGCTATAAGTATATAGTTATATTAAATATATAAGTTAATTAATAAGTTATAATTGCTTTTTAAGGCGAATACTATTAAAATATGTGAAATAGGGATAATTTGTAATTTTACTTACTAGAATATAAAAACTTAAAATTTGAGAATTTTTTAAATTATTTTTCGTTTCCCGAAAAGTTTTAAGACAAATAAGTCTTAAATAATCGTCTTAGGTAATGAGTCTTAGATCTTACTATATTGTAAATATGAAGTAGTATATAGCTTGCATTTTGATTGCAATTCTTTTGTATTCAAATTAGTCCTGTAAGCATTAATTTTATTAAACAATTAATGTTACAAGTGATTTAGAAAACTTAAATTTAAGGAAATTCCTAAATATAATCAAAATTTTGTTAATGTATAGAACATTTTAATGTATAATAAATATTATCTGTTAAACAACTGTAAAAACTATTTGATATTAAGTAGAATTAAGTATCATTATAGAGTCTAATACATATTATCATACTATTACAAGCCCTAAATTATAAAACCTATTGATGTTGAAACGGCACATTCGCCTTAACGTATGCATAGTATACAATTATTAATATTTTATTTCGTATTCGGTACAATATTTTTACTTTGAGGAAGTTGTAACGTTTGTTAAGGAAATCTTGTAAAATAATAATGAAAATATTATAATTTATGAAGTTTTTAATTAAAAAGAAATTTAATTAATATGAAAATATATAGGTTAAAATAGTAATATATGCGATACTATTGAATATAATTTAATTAACTGTAATAAATACAATAAAAGTTAAGATTGAAATCACATTTCTAAATATTTAATTGTAATTAAACAATGATAAGATTTTGTAGTAGTTTAAAAATATTTTAAATTACTGTAAGAATAAAATTATATATTTCTGACATTTCTTTCTCTCTTATTACTTTTAATTTGTTATATTATAAGCGTATAAGAATTTTTACAATAATTTACTAAATATATATGTATAAATATTGTAATGTTACATATTATTAACATAGTATTAATAATATTAAATAATAAACGATTTTTGCTGAAATTAATGACCAATAAGGATAATTGTTATAATATACATATACATATAACATACAATGATGATAAATAAATTATATTTTTAATATTATTTGTTAAGATAATTTTTACTTATTTGTTTTTGCATTATTATTAAAAATAAGATGAATACTTTATATTTCATTTGTTTTAATTAATTTATATATAGAATAAAATGTCCTTAATATACTTATATCTATGTTTATACTCTTTAGTAGGGACATTATAATTTTATTTTAATATTAATTTTTATTTTTAATTTAGTAAATATCTTTAGCTTGTATAAGTATATTATCTAAGAAATATATTATTAATAAATTGGTATAACAATATTATAATATGGGTGTACTACCATACAAATTACTATAATGTTACAAATTACTATAACTTATTTTGAACAATATATATATATATAATATAACACATAATATACGTACGAGTATGTAGAGAAATAAAAAAAATTAACACAATTTACAAGTTAATGTTAAAATATAAGTGAAACGGAAGTGGTTGGTCTTTGTTTGCGGAAGGAAATTTTTTCATTTTTCTATTCGATAATATTCTTTTTATAGTCATATTAAAAACAAAAAAAAAACTACTATTTTTTTCACTAACAAATGTAGAATAACATTGTTTTATTCAATTATATTAATATTATTAAATTGTGTTTAAGGAATATTTCTACATAAAAAATATAAAAAAATTTCATTAAAGAATTTCATTGTATATTCCTAAATTCACACCTAAATCTTCATATTTGACAAAAACATTTTCAATACATCGTTTTTCTCTTTCCAAATTAAAGTAGTTTTTTCTTAATTAATTTTCATTAAATTAAATTTTCAAATTTTATAAATTTTTCCTTCCCCAAAAAATTTGATTTTTATTATTATTTTTTTTTCTTGTTTTTTTATTTTAAATTTCAATTTTCATGAAAATTTTCATATTGTTTTTTTTTTGCTTTCCTTTTTTATTTTAAAATTTTTCTTTCTTTTACACAATATAAAATGTCAAAATAATACCGTTTACCCGATTAAAATTTTCGACCGTATCCGAAGGATAATAAACTCTCACTAAAAATTTCATGGTACATACATAATCTTTGGAGCATCCAAAAAGCAAAAAAAATCTATATACACATATACTATAATTTTTTGTATGTCACATTGGAACAAGTAAAAACAAAAACGAAGTAAAACAGAAAATGATTTTTTATCACACAATATAACAGTCGTCAGAACTCAGAACAGAATAAAAAAGCAAACAAATATCACGAAAATCGCACGAAAATCACAACGAGAATAAAACAGAGAGAATAAGAAAAAAAAAAGGTAAAGAAAAAATCAGCTAAAAAGATGTTGTATAACAAAAGCATATTATAGATAGCTATTGTATTTGTAATAAAAAAAATGCTGGGTACAATGCCAAAAATTAGTAAAATAGAAAATTGTAGAGTATAAAAGTAAAATTGTTACAATAATTTAGAATTTAATTTTAATTTTTTTGCAGATTTTTCAAATTTATAAATAAATTTAATAAATATGAAAGTTAATACTGAAAATAAGGCTGAATCAATACAAAAAAATAAGATCATATTTAAGAAGAATTAAGAGAAACTACAACTAGAATAGAGGAAGATTTACGAGAAAACTACATAACAAATATTTTACAAATCATTTTGTTAAATTTAAACGAAATTTTTTCTCAGTGTGCAAAAATTTACTTAAATATAAGTAAAAAATTCACCCTAATATAACAGTTTTATAAACTGTTATAATTCCCTGTAATAATTCAAATATTTTATAATACTTATAAAGTAATCATAAGTCACAACATACTAGTAAGTTATACTTAGTAGGTTAGTACGATTTATACTATTTATTTACTTAGTTTCCGATAATGTAAAATAATCGTGAAAATAAACTAACAACCATTCATGTGGTGCGATTTATTTATTAATTTTTTTTTTTTTGTGCTTTTAGATTTTCTCTTAACGAAACGAAAATTTTTACACTCGTTTACGAAAATCTATATTTTTACTTTTTTTTTTTACTTTTTCTAAAATAAAATAGACAAATAAAATGAGTGTAAATCCTTTTTTAAACGAGTAAATATTTTCAAAATTTTCTTATTCCCTTTGTTATTTTTTTAAATTGTGTTATTATTCGTATTTTATTTTGCGTGAGAAAAACAAAAATCAAACAAAAAAAAAACAGAGTAATGTTATTCCACTTGACCCGTTTTTCCAATTTTTAAAACACTTTTCGTTAAAAATTTACATTACTTTTTGTAAAATAGCAATGTGTACTAAACTTAAAAAACTATGAATATCAAAAACAAAAAATAACTTTTAACTTTAATAATAACCAAAATATCAAACATTAGACTAAGTAAATAAGTAATATACGAAAATTTATTTGAGTATGAGAGTATTTTTAACGAAAATCAAATTATTAACTGTATTTAAACGAAAAAGTATACGTCATATTTCGTATTACAAAATTATTATTTATATAGTTCGTTTCATTTGCTCCTATTCTCATTTAAATTTCTCTATTCTATTCTAAAATTTGATAAAATGAGAGATTGTTCATTATATTCCGTTAATTGTTGTCTTTTTCGTTAAATTTCAAATTGGAATAAAATTCTCTCTAAATTTTCATGATGATACTGGACTGAGTACAGGCTGGATGCTGTGTACCCATTCATTATATTTTACATTTTATGTATACTAAAATTTTCCCCACTTTATTTATATGTAATTTTTTTTTCTTGAAAATTGAAATGCTTTAAATTTCATTATTCGTTAAAATGGAACACAGAGATAAAAATGATTTTTAATGTAGCAAAGAATCTGTATAACAAAAAAAGTATATGGTACATAAATGCTATAATTCCAAAGGTTTACATAAAATTTCAAATAAATAACGGAAATTTCAGATTTTCCAAACAAATTCAAAAAAAAAATTGTTATATCAAATTATTAATGTAGTATAACACTTTAAATATTGTAGAAATACAATGTTAAGATACCGATATAGATAAAATTAAATGGGGGTTTGAATATACATATTTTCACTCTAATTTATTGCTAGAATTTGAGGCTACATATTCTATAATATACTTTTTGTTGACGATTTCATTTACTATAATGTTATCAAAATGTTAAGAATGTTCCTTAAAAAAATTCTCTCTCTCACATTTTCTCTTGAAAAATATAGCTAAACTTTAAGCAGCATCCATATTAAATTCAATGTTGCTAAACATTTTTGAGATTCATCATCAATTTTAAGAGAAAATTAATTTAAAGAAAACCAAGTTAAAGAGAAAATTATTATATTGTTGTTTTTGTTATCAATGTAATGTATAACTACCTACATATTATATATAGATATATACCTAAATTTTGTTTATAAACAAATTTGTGATACAAAATGTTATAGAAAATTCTTTGAAAGTTTAACTGAAATTTCCAATCCAATAATTATTATGATTTATGAATGTATACAGATTCTCTTGTTATAATATTCAAACAGAATAGATAAATTCGTCCGGGCAAATATTATATGATGACGATATAATTTAAAATTTTATGGGATATTTGCAATAAATTAAAAATTTTTAGGTGTTATGTGTAGTTAATCTTCGAAGATTGATTAAATAAACCAAATTTTAAAAATTATTGTATGGATGCAACGGATACAAAGCCAAGAATTAGTATTAAAAAATAATTATCTTCTATATGATTACTGAGGAGCCACAAAATTATAAAAATAGGCAATGGGTAAAGAATTACTGCAAATCCAGAGTGATATCCTCAGTCAGTCGCTAAAAGTTGGGGTTAAAATAAACATACCTGCTAGGGTAATTTCATATTCTATTTATAAGTTTTAGTGTTTCCTAATATTTTAACACTCTCTCTGGTTATAAAATTATCATGACTTAGGTATTATAAAAATTTCTTGAATAAAGTAAATGTGATATAAATTGTGAAAATCAAAATGAATTTTACTAATCTAATAGAAATGGAAAATGTTTGGCATGAAATATAAATTTTACTCTAAATAACAAAAATCTTTATTGTATAATCAAACTTGGGTAACAAAAATCTATGTACATATGTGCATAATTTACAATTGTAAATTATTATTGTATTGTTGTTTGGTATATGGTAGATAGCAATATGTACGAACATTATTTAATTATTTAATTATGTGCAATATTTTGACTTTATGACGTGAAACTTGTTGTTACCTTGAATATGACAAGGCTTTGATATTATTTTCAATAGAGGAAAACAAAAACAAAACTATTTAAACAAATAAAAATGTAAAGGCATGTTTTAATTTAATTTTCAAGGGAGCCATAATTTTGTTTCAAAAATAAACAAAAAACTTATTGTAGGAGATTATTCTACAGCAGATTAACGATAATTGTGTAATTTGTATAATTTGTTGAGTTTTTAAATCGAGTTTTTTTATGAGATTTTATGTCAAAATATTCGCATGAGGGTTATCGGAAAAGAGTATTAGTTTATTATAAATCAAATATTTGATAAAATTGGCCGCGATAAACTTATTCTTATATATTCTTGCTTTGTATTTGTAATAAAGTTTTTGTAAAATTAATGTTGGGCTGCAATCTCAAAAACAAGGTGCAAAGTTGTTAATCCCAAATTCATCTCCATTACCGTAGTTGATTACGTTTTCATAACCCCCGTGATGCAAATGCATGCGAGTGTCTGCAATCGTTCCAGGTTCTTCCGAACCGTTTCAAGAGTTTTCTCGCTCCATATGTCAGGAGTGGCACCACCATTATGGTATAATTAATTAACCTAAAATGAAAACACAAAATTAGTTGATATTTAATTAATGTTAAACAGCCTTCAACTTGCTTTGTTTAGTAACTTTACTTACAAAAAAATCAAGTTCATGTTGGACTTGCATTTTAGTAGACACGTGCAGTAATTTGTAATTTTTAATAAAATTCTTTTTGTTTCTGTTTTTTAGCTGCAGCAGTGAAGTTTTCGCCAATCTTATTACCACAACTGCATGCGCAAGAAGTTGACACTCATCGTGAGATGAATCAAAACTACTTTTACGGTTTTCTTCGCTTAAGTCAAGTGTACTGCATCAACTCATATATCAGGTGCTCTGCTGCCTCGCCCTAAATATAAATAATAATAGACAGTAACACAATGCATAACATTTTTTTAAATTAATGACACGTGAAAATAAAAATAAATTTCAAAAAAGGTAAATGAAAAACAATTATGAACTTAATTATATGACGTGTTAATTGCAAATTATGAGAGAAAAACAAGAAAGCAAAAAATTTTAGGAAATGGCGGAAATAATAAATAAATCGGATTATTGTTATAAAAGTATGTATATAGTTGAATATTAAATATAAACGAACGATAAAAATAATTGTGTGCATTTTATTTAATTAACTTGAAAAATGATTTTTATTAAAGTCTACTGTCTGTAACTCTGCATCAATAGTAAATGGAATTGGGTACAATTATATTACCTTGGCTTTGAAGGTTTTGCAAAATTTGCAAACAAATATTGTAAATTGTGAATTTAGTTTGTCATATAACGGCATAACTAAAATAGCAAAATGCTCAGATTTAAGGTTTTTCAAATTTGCTGAATTAACTAAAAGGTAGCGCTCCTGTCATTACATATTATAAATAAAATAGAATACCTGAATGGATTACTGAATTCAGTACTCTATATTATAATTAAATTACCGTATTGCTTTTGCTTATTCGCGGAATTAATTCATCATTTGTGTATGTACCATAATATTTGATTACAAAATTATTACCATAAAAAAAATAGATAACCTTCCATTTAAAAAATTAATATTTATGCTAGTATAAGCTTTTCAAATAACAAACACTTTAATCTTATTAATATAAAAATTCTTCTGCAATTTGTGTTATTTCACAATTTATGAGATTATTAATGTACATTTTATGACATTAAAAATTTCTTTTAAGTCTAGTCTATTGATGTCAATAATAATTTTAGAATTTATTAACGAAAGTAAAACCATAAATGAAAAGCAATGGTAAATTTTTAAATACCAATAACATTCATTTCGTTATCCATGTATATAATGTAGTCTCATATGTACTTTTAACATAACTGCATTATACAAAGTGCATTTAAATTATTAATGTTCCTTGTTTTATGAGATATTTAGCCGTTATACTTACAAGTTTTTACATTAATAATAAAATTTTATTATTTCTTATCCTGACTTCTCAATCATTATGATTTAAAGACGAAAAAAATAGATAAGCCAACTATTTGGTTTTAGAGAGAGTAATCTCACTTGATTCAAGTGAGATTACACTCTCTAAGCTTTACTTTTCACTATTGAAAACCGAAAAAAAAATTACTGTACTAACAGATGCCCAAGTGATTCAATCTATTCTAAAGTTTTATATTGTTGTTAGAAAATTTCAGATACGGCAACAACAATTTAACAATTTAAAAAAGGTTGCCCGTTTAATATTAAATATGAGTAACAATTTGCAAGTAATATTATAAATCGCATTACCAATTTTCGTATACACATATATTAAAAATTTGAAAATACATTGTAGATGGAGGACACATAATAAAACAGCATTAAACAAAACTAATCTATTATCAACCATAAATGTAAAATATTTTATAATTTAAATTACCTACATAATGAAAAATTATATTATTTTCTGTTTTTTGCAAGTTGTTTAAAATTTTACACCGTGTTTATTATACCAACAATATCAAATTCCTTGATACCCATTTTGCAAATAAAGTATAACACTGGCAATGTCATGTGATCCAAGTTTACGTTTTGTAGATGCAAATAAATTTTTTGTACTTCAACTGTCAGAATGTCAAAATGTTTGACAATTTTATTCAAGTCAACTCATATGTTTTGTTTACTGTCAAAAACAAATTGTGTGACAATATAATATGATGACGTCTAATAAAAGTACAAAATTATGATCCAAAATGTAAATTATAAGCATTTTATCATTTTTGCATAGCAATAAGGCTGTTTTATAAGCATTGCTTGTAAGTGCTTCATTTGTAGAAAAAATTTGCAATTACTTTTACAAACGGATGTCACGGAATGTCATTATTTGCTTTATTCGAGTAAATCACACCCTCTCCCTTTTTTTTTATAGCGTTTTTAATTTTTAAAAAATATTAAAAATGAGTTCTGACAATTTCATGAAATTGAAATTGATAAAAAAAATATTTATATACATTTTAAATTTCAAAATTATTACAATGGAATGAAATTGTGTACAGCAAAAAAGCTAGTTGTTCAGGTAAAAAAGAAAAAAAATTTTGTTTGCGTGATTTTACAACAATAATTAATACAATGTCACATTCTCTAATATTATATTTGTATGTAATTATAAATGTACCTTAAAACAAATTGTTATTGAAAATATACGAGCGCAGCACTAGTACGAGTATACCATTGAATAAATTACAATTGCATTCATGATATGTATAACATTTATATACATACATAGATATAAATACAAATAAACATGTATGGCTGATAATTAAAAAATTTTTGACTTTGCAAATTTTTTCTATTTGTTCTTATTTTCTTTTTCTCTGATTTCATGTTTTTTTTTACTCTTTTGCTAAATTAGATGGAATAATAAATGGTAATTAACGTTTTTATTTTGAATTTTGTAATTTAAATATATTTATAGGCATATAACGTATACAAGTGCATGTGTATATTTATTTTATGTTTGTTTTGAGTGTTTAGAAAAGCCAACCAAAACCAGAAAACTAAGCAAAATTTACAAACCAATAAAATTTAGAACCCCCTTTTATTTCATAAAGCACGTACTGCATACGAATGTATATTTTTTATTTAAAAGTATGAAAATAATGAGAATGCTATTCATACAACCAAACAAAAATACAATTGATTATTTTATTATATTCGCGGAAGGGTAAAAGTAGTCTCTTTTATGCTTGTGTGTGCTATTTAGGGATAATAAAAAGAATATGAACAAGTAAAAACGACTGAATTATACCCTGCATCTTGACAATCAGAGTCTAAAAATTTGTTTTTGAAATATTTAAAATTAACTTTCATTGTTGTATAGCAATCAATCGATACCAGGAATATTTTAGGGATATATGTTTCATGAATTTGATTTTATTATTTTTCCAAATATTTAAAATTAGCTTTAAGAATTGTATGGAAGCTACCCGATCCAGTGCAGTCATTCCATTTAAATTTTCAGAATATATGTAGAATGTAATTGTCATACCCTTACAAATTTAATATTTATATCTCTATTAGTTTTTGAAATATTCAACATAAGATATTTGGGTTGTGCGTCAACTACCCGAACCCATTGTCCGAATTGATCAAATTACAGAATTTTACGCTGAGCAAGAATATATCTATATTCATGTCCATACCGCCGATGAATCGTTCAAGTTGTTAAAAACTTCATACCAAAGTTAATATACCCTTTACGAACCTGCAGGGTATAAAAAGAAATTCTTTTTTTACCAATAATTACCATTATATTATACTTAAGCACACATCATATAACACTTCAATTTCGGGTCTATTATATGAATATGTTATGTCTGTATATATAATAGATATAAGAACATACATATAATATTTTATAAATGGATATAAGCAAAAATCCTTGTTATAACTGCATTATTTTGTTAAATATTGAAGATTTTAAGTATAAAAATTAATTATTGTCTCATATTTTAATTAGCACAATATTCTCACCTATGTGAAATTCGATCTTCGAAATGTCCAGTTTTCAAAGGCTTAATATATCCGAAAATTTAATCAATATTTTTGTTGTAATAATAATTTGTTTTGTATTGACTTTGTTCTCTACCTAGTGTTTCTTTGGTAGTTTTTTGAATCTTAGCCAGGATTTCTTTCCAAGAGTGCTCCTGTTGAATTGACCGCTCTTTTCGAAATCTACTGACATATCTGCTTGCAATTTCTGAGTTTTGGAGTTTCTGTGTTGTATATAGTGTCCCTTATATGGTATTGCAAATGCTAAGTTGGAACGTCTGGAAAAGCTCCAGTATTACTTATTTCTCTAATATTATTTCTACTTCCTGTGCTGTGCTACCCATTCTCGCGTTCAGATCAACCAGTAGTATGGCTATATCTCTCTCGTGAATTCCAAGCAGTGTTGCTGTAAGTTTGTTGCAGAAGTAGTTTATGTTTTCATCATTGGCGTTTTTTTGTCGGCGTATAGTTTTATATGACAGTGATATGTCGGACTTTGATGCGGAAACGAGCTTGAATAATCAAGAATTCCAGGTTTTCAAAGTCGTTCTGAGTTTTTAATGATGATTTGGCCTACATCGCTATAATATCATGGTATTACTATTTGATGTAGCCGACTAGTCATGATTATTCCATCTCATTTTCCTATTCTTGCATAATTCTTCTCCTAGATATAAGTCATAAGACGAAATAACACATTAACAATAATTTGAATGAAAGTTTTAGGTGGTTTAAAACAATTATCCTTAACACTTAGTTTGAGTATGAATACGCTGCATTTTATTTCATTGGTCTGATCCACAATCTCTTTAACTTTAATTTTTGAATACTATGATAGCCTTTTCGACTTGTGTATATAGTATACATAATATTTATATTATAAAAATGCCTTTTTTTAAATAAAATAAGTAATTCTGTACTATAGAGTTCTACCATCACAATTAATCTGAAAAATTACCAAAACAAGAAAAACATATTAAATTTTATTTTAAAATAATTGACTTTGTAAAATTTTTTTCATTTTCAAAAGGGACTCTAGTAGTAGGTAATGTAGCTATTGCGAGAAAATAAAAAAAAATTTTTTTTTTTAAAATGTAGGTCATAATTTTTATTTTATCATTCATCATTCCTCACACCAATTATTACAATGTATTACAATACATAATGTTACCACCCACCAAAAAATATCGAATTGTTCTCTATTCGAAATCATAAATCAAAGCGAATCTTTGCTTTTTTGCTCTTTTTTTTTTATTTTATTGTTTTGTTTTTTCTCGGATCCAATTCACATCCAATACATATCTAGCTATAATGTTTGTACCACATAGTTCATCTATCTTTTTTTTGATACGATTTTATTATGTTTGGTTATTTTAGCGACTGTATTCTATTGTCATACAATCAACAAACATACAATATGTACCTACTTATTTAAAGTATAGGATATCTTGTACATTCATACATACAAAATTATTTATTTCACGAGAATTTATGTAAAGTAATTGTTCACAATGTTATTTATATGCAAGTCGTAATTGTTCTATACATGTATAAATATATATATGTACATATATATTTTTAACTCAAATATATTTAGTCGTAGAACATTATTGCTAGTGTTGAAATATCAATATTTCAAACCGAAAATCTGCCAAATGCATCTGCTACCAAAAATTTTTCTATACACATAACAGTAAATTTACTCAGAGAAAAAGAAACAACAATAATCATAATAATGATAATAAAAAAAATAAAAATAAAGGAAAACCAAATATAAACATAAATATATCAAAATATCATCAAGGACATCATGAGAGCAAACAGAATGCAAAAATAAAAAAATTAAAAGTTCCCACAAGCAGAGGCAACACAATAATATAAAAATTTGCTTATATTGAGGAAGAGAAATAAAAAATAGAAAAATAAAATAAAAATAAAAAAGAGGAGCAGAGAGCACCAAAAATTTCCTTCCGCAAATTTTAAATGAGAAATTTTATTTTTTCTTCTTTTGTTTTCCTTATTGTATTTTTACAACTTAAAATATGTGAAACACAATGCAAAAAAGACACTGTGACCGAACCGTGTGCGAGATTTTATTTTATAATAGTTACTCATATTATGAAATATATGATATACGTGAAAAGGATAGAGCAACTATTAAAATAAAGGAGGAGAAGGATAATTGTGACTTATGTGTACTATTTGTTGTAATTTAATTTTATCCTCTCTTATTTTTCTATACAAAATTTACATTGAACAGTGTTTCTTGTTAACAAATTAATTGATAGCGATCGGGTGTATTTATTGTTTTGAAAACTGCTTTCACATAATTTCTTTCTCAATAGTCCAGGAGCAGTATTTTGGTCCAATTCCACAGAACGGTTCTGTACAGGAAAGTGGTACCATATCCCCCTTTATTAATGTAGGAACCGCCTGATTTTCCTCTACATTGTGTGCATTTTAATCGGGTACACCATAGGCCTGTTGGCTTCTCAAGCTATCATATCGGGTGTATCATCTTATTGTGTTTAACACATTCTATATTTTACTTTTATTATGTAAGTAAAGTTTTTATAAATAACAAAATGTGAACATCAAAGTTCACCACTTTGTCCAACCATATCAAGGTGGAAACTAGTCGAGACGGATGTTTTATACATGACAATAAAGATTTGTAAAACATTGAATGAACAATTTGTGAAATTGAAAAGTACCCTTAATATATGCAATTTTTTTTTTGTATATTAACGAGAGCTCTGAATTCATTTATGTGCCCCAGCATCGATTGTACATAAATCTCATAAGTAAGAGCAAACATCTTCTTTTTTATATTCTGAAAACTTAAAAAAATTGTTCTAAGACTAAAACAGCTTAGTTAGCATTTCAGAAAAGTACAAAATCAATAATAATATAAAAAAAAAATCGATTAGGTTTCTTTCAACTTTTGATTTTGCTGTTTTTACATAGCATTTTTTTTTGAATCTTTTTTTTTTTTGATAATATTTTCGCGTTCACGAAATTTTCTAATAAATCATTTGACTTGGTGTGTTTTTTGTTAAATTTTTTGACGTTTGTTCATTCTTTTAGTATGTGTTGCTAGTGTTATTGTTGCTGCTTTTGTTATGGTGTTCATCTTAAAAAAGTCACGTTTCTTTTGAAAAAAAAAAACACAAAAAACCCAAAAATAATAGCACATATGACGGGTTCATTCGCACATTTACACCATCACTTTTCATTTTTCATATAGTCGTATTTAAATTTTTCTTTTTTTTTTTTTTTGGAAATTATTATTATTATAGATTTTCTTTAAACTCACAGACTAGCTTATATGCGAAGAAATATAAAAAAAAAGTTTGAACTTTGAAATTTCTCTTTGGCATTTTTTACTTATTAATGGATCCGCAGGATGAGGATAAAAATGAATGTAGACATGTAAAACAGAAAATAAAATGTTTTTATTATTCGTTTTTCATTTCATATTATTGGATATGGCTTCGTCTACAAAAAAAATGAAAAGTCAACGATGAAAAACAAATTGGTTTCAATCCAAAATGTTTACTGACATTGCAATAAATAGGAAAAATTACGTAAATGGCGCTGTAAGTATAACTATACAATAGATGCATATGTTATGTTAATTTTGTATTTTTTATGGTTCAGTTGGTTTGGAATTACACTGGGTGAAATTTAGATGTCACATTCTTTGTATGAAAAAACAATATCAATCCATATATTTGTTGTAACGCATTTTATTCTTACAACAAGAAAAAATTAATTGTGCATTCCATTTGAATGTAATTTAAATTACACACTTTCGTTAATTACATATTGTAATGACCAATAACTTTTGGAAGTTATAGTGGAAACACTAATTTTTCTAACAGTTTTAAGTTCGGTTACGCTAAATTAAAAGTCTGAATGTATGAACGACATGTATGACGAACATGTATGACAAACATGTATTACCAGTATAACGTATAACCACTCAAAAGCACGCACGACCAACTGTATTAGCACATTTTGCCCCAGTTTTCGACGATATACTTTATTTAAGATTATATGGAGCAATTAATAAACGCGTTTGAGAAGTTTGCTAAAGTACTAGAAGAAATAAGTAAGATTGCTAAATCAGTAATGAAATAGGCTGATAGTGAAAAAGTGGGTTAATTCGATTTCTTCCGCAGAACCATTTAATATTGCATTTCTCAAGTTTTTTTATTTATCAAAAAGAAAATGTACTTAATTCCACTCAGTTTCAGGTCTTTGTACTGTCAATAAAATTTGTTACTCTATACGAAGTTTAGCATAAACTCCGTTCTGTATTCTTGTTTAAAAAAAATGTAAAAATAAAATTATACCAAAGGTACTAAAATTTTTAATATTAAACACATACCATATACACGAATACATAAATTTATTATAACTTGCCTAAATTACAGTTCTTATTTTTAAAATTTTTGTATTCTGAAAGTGAAACACATACGGATACTCACATAACTAACAGAAAATTATCTTAATTTTTTATGTATATTTTCACTATACTTAAATTATACACAGTATAACCATTTACAATCAACTCATAATAAAAATAATAACAATAATAATAATATTTAGAAGTATAACTGTTAGAAATATAACTGTAAAAAAAAAAATCCAAATTAGCTGAGATATAAATTGCACAATCAGATGTATTATTTTATGGTACCTACATGCGTTAAGTTCATTTTTATATTTTTGTCCCTTTTTTTCATATTTTAAGTGTAGTGTATGTACAACGTGTACAATATATTTAATGTTTACGTGAGTATACACATACATAGATGAATGTATAATATATATTAAGGCGAATTAGTATCGTCCATGCACAAATTCTTATATTTTGTGTTAAATCTTAAGTTAATTTCAAAATAAAATATTAAAGTCACGTAAATGTTATGAAATTTATTTTATGTTAAAAAAAAAAATTGAAAAAAAAAAAGTGTAAAATGAAAAGGCGAGTCCTTTTTCTGTACTATAACACAAATACATAAATATTTTCTTTGTACTTACATCAAGATAAAAATTATAATAATAATATTGTATGATGTAGGTAAATCCGCTTATATGTAGATTATAGGCAATTATTGTTATATGGTATGAAAATTTATTTTTTTAAATTTACTTAAGAAATTATTCACAATTTTCTTAACCTAATTTTCTAAATTGGTTGTACAACCATTTTAAGTGGATAATGTGAACGGTTTAGTATATCGGTATAAGCAGAATAATATTATTGTAAAATTATCAAATATACTGGTGACAAATCTAACCAGACAGGAATATATTTAGGTATGCATAAGTTCGCAACAATATCCTTGAGGGAATTAACTTTAAAAATTTTTACAGGAGAACAGAATAGTTTTCCTGTAAAAGTTTTTGTATATTTTTCGTAATTTTATGTATAATAATTTCATGTTTCGGCTCACTGGAAACCTAGATGGCACTTCAGTAAGCTAGGCGTAGAAAGTGAAGAGACATGCAGATTCTGTACGGAAGCTGAGGAAACCCCAGTACACCTTCTTGAAGAGTGTGGTGCTCTCATTCCTGGAGAACGGAAATTCTGGAAACTTTGCTATCACGACGACGGCGCTACGACATTCCAGAACGGATTTCGACATTCGCTACTTTTCGAGAGCTTCAAGACGGTTTAATTTGAGTGAGCGCTGTAGGGTCAGGGGGAAGGGGGAGGGGCCATAATTAATCCTAATATGTGGTCGCGGTGCACTGTTACACCAATTTTACAAATGTCCAATTTTGATTTTTCTTATTTACGACCCATTATATTGAAGTCACTTGGAAGTTAAAATGAAGTTGATGAAAATGAAAAATGAAATTCAAACAAACGTGATTCATTGCATATTTTGCATTTTCCAGGTAGGGAAATATAACAGAGCAACTGACCTTTTCTCTAAATTTAATGAATGTGGACCCTCTTTCTATGGATAATATGAATCATTCAAACAGGAATCTGAACACAATAATTTAAAAAAAACACCATGCTTGATCACACATCGTACTTACAACATAAATATATTTGCCTAGACCATAAAATAATTTCAATAAAATTTTTTAATAGATTAGAGCATATTATTTTGTTCCAGGTACGAGTACTTTAAAAAAAGTGTGTACTCGTACATAATGCATAATTAAATATAAGATTGACACTCACAAACATTTTATAAAATGGAAAAAACTCTTAAGTTTTAAACATTTTGTGTTTTATTCTTCTTCTTTTCATTTTGCTTTCACTTTGTAATTCTAGTGTCAAAAGCTATCGTTTTATTATTTTCTATATTTTTTTTTTAAACTCTAAAAAAATGTAGGACATTTTAAGAACCTTACGCAGAAAAAAATATAAAAAATTAAATACGAAAACAAACACGCTAAGAAAATACAGAAAAAAAACATTGTTGGAACTATTTTTACGTGACACCACCTTTTGGCACATAATCCAAATAAAAATATATATACATATATTTTTTTTCTTATTTTTCTTATATTCCAGGATTTTTCATTTACAAAATTGTTTTCATTCCTGTGAAACTGAAATAAATTTGTGTTATTTTATTTTATTGTCATTTGTATTGCATTTTGTTTATTTTACATATATACAATATAATAAATATACATACATATGCATATATATATATTTTTTTTAATATCCTGTAAAGTAAGGATATTTGATAGTAGAATCAAAACAATAAGAAAAATAAACAATATAAGAATCTTCATTTTAAGGATATTGAAGCTGAAAATATAAACGTAGCATTAAAATTTATTAAAAACAAAAAGAAAAACAAAACAAAAATAAAAAGAGAGAAAAGATTTATTTTCTGTTTATTGTTTTGTTGCTGTTTTTCTTTGACATCATTGTGCATATAACGGTATCAAATTGTCAAAATATTTTGTTTATTTTATTTTATTTTTTTTTTGAAGAATTGTAAAACATTATCCTTTAATATTATCGCTCATTTTCAAAGATATTACTCTAAAAAATAATATTAAATATTAAAATCAAAGATTTTTTTATTTTGTATTTTAAAATGAATTTTTTTATTAGAAAATTTAGAGCAGAAGTTAATAGGATATACTGGATCAAAAATTAATAATAACAATACACCGCTCTTATAATGTTCTTATTAAGATGACGTTTCTATTAAGCAATGTGCTCTTGTCAATATAATGTGGAATTTTAATGGTTAACTTTTGTTGTCTTTTGGAATTGGTAAAATCATTTTAAAGAAATGAATAAAAATATTTAAAATAATTTTGCATTTATTAGTACAACTAAATGTCATCTGCAGTACGCATCTTTTTTTTGAACCTGCCACAGTAAAATTAATCGTAATTAATCAGCACAGAGAAAGAAAATAAAAACGCCGAATATATTATTTTGACTGTAGATACATAAACACACCACTGGACATTTCACTAACAAAATTGGAATTTAATGAACCCTGGAGTCGGCCAGGAATTTGAGAGTTGGAGATTTGTAAGTAGATAGTTATTTTTGAGAAAAACAAGACATGTCAGGTAACTCATTATCTAACTATCATTAGAAAAAAATAACAACGATCGGAAATCAAACTATGTCAAAACACTGAGAAAGTGAGAAACTTGAATACCTGGAGTAGGGCCCTATCTGAAGTAGGGCGGGTGTTCAACTGTATCACTTCTTGAAATCCGATTGTACTCGTAATCTGTAAAGTAGATTGTTAGTTTCCACGTACTTAGTAATATTTGCGTTTTCATAATCTTTTTCGAGATCTTAGAAAAAAATGGAAAATAATCTGAGAAAAAAATTATCTTCGGCAAAAATAGCTTACACCTGAGTTCTTATTCAAATTGAGGTGAAATTGACTCTGCACATATGAAAAATTTTATTATTTTTAACTCACTCGGTTTATGACGTAAACTTTTTTCTGACCCGAAGAGTAAAAAACGAAATACTGTACTTAAATTCACTTAAAAGCGTATCACGGGTTGAATACTTTAGCTATTGCGAAAGTAGTATTAAGGACAACAGTTACTGCACCGGTACTGGCAGGGTTGGGACGTCCGCCTCCCCTTTCTAACTAACTAACTAACTATCCACTCGGCGACCTAAAATTTGTGTTCAGTTTCTCATAAGAATTATCAAGCTTATTTTCACTGAATGATATTCCTTTAGAAAATAATTTGGTTTTCAAATTTCTGACCTTTAAATGCCTGTATTTTATAAACTAATCAAGTGTTATACTGCTAAATTTTTACTTCTTCACTGTGATTTCAAATGACTAACACCATTATTATTAGCTTACAGAGATTTTTAAAGTTAAAGTTGTAAATTTCGTTCATAACTTTTTAAATTAAATTTTTTTTTATAAATAAAATTTAATCCTGAAATTAAATTTAATTTTATTTTTAAACAGCATTTAATTTTTTTTATTATTTAATTATAAAAGACAATTAAAATATTCAATTATATTTCTCCAAAATAGCTACGTTTTTAGAATATTTCAAAGTTTGAAAAGAAAAAATGGAAAACTTTACTGGCACAATTAAATTCTAAAAATAGAAGAAAAGAAAAATTATTTTATCACTTTTAAATGATGTGTTATTAAATTTTATTTTGTAAGTTAATGCTATAAAAAATTCTTAATCTTCAGTTTTTTGTTTTATTCTTGAACCTTACTATAAAAAATATTGACTTATTTCTTTCTTTCTTCTATACATTTATTTTTCTTTCTTATTCTTATTCAACGGAAAGCTACTTACAATTATCTAATTTAGTTATTATCCTTCCTTAGAGAACAATACTCACTCTCGGGTCAAGATATATTAAGTGAAAGAGAAGACAATAATTATTATACAAGTATACTCTATACAATTTTTTTTCATACTTTTCTATGTTGTATACTATGCTTACTTCGAACAATACACTACGTAAATACATAATAGTATACATAATATGTTTGTATATTTACTTTCCATGTACCTACTTTTATTTATTTTGTGCACATTGTCTTTGTCAATAGTACAACAGTACATACTTTCTTTCTTTCCCCAGAATGTTTTCTTTTCCAACAGCTGTTAATTTTTATACTATCTTGCTACATATATAAACAACACTGTATAAAAATACCTTCATTTAATCCAAATTATGTTACATATAGTGTGCGTTTGTATATGTACAAATGAAAGTTCAGTGCTATAATATTGTTACTATTCTTACTATATTTTAGGTACTGTTCTTGTACTTACTAAACAATATCATGAAATTTAAAACATAAATTAAAGCATAAAACTCAATTAATTTTCTTTTGTTTTCAAGATTTTGTTTCAAGAGTAAAGAGAAGACGAAATAAAAAATGAAATTAAAAGAGAAAGGAATGAAATATTTTACATACACCAATTTAACATCCCCGATTTTAAATTCACGGTACATCGGCAGTTTGAAATGAATTCGAAACAACTGCCGATTTGGAACACAGTTTTTTTTTTCTAAAAACCATGCTTTTTCTAAAAACTTTTACTTATCGACTTTTGCTTCTATCGATAGCTCTTTGACGCATTTCTTTCTTTTGTACAATATTACTGACTGGGTGACAATTTCATAAAGATATCTGTTGAAAGCTACCGAGCCACCCATATTTCCAACTTATATGATTAAGTGTTTATGACTGTTAATCTGCTACTTGCTACGTATTTGAGCAGAAAACATTTCCAGCAATTCAAACAATTCCTATATATTGTTTAGCTTTCTTTATTCTAATCGCTTTTGGGCGTAAAATGAAGTATTTGTTATGATGAGATCATCATATTATAAATACTTCATTTCATATAATGATGATGATAATTTACCGCTGGTTTATACCTCCGAAATTTGAGCAATAGATAGTCATAACAATATTTAAACTACGGAGAGTTTATATCCTTAAGCTTATATTAAAATCTAACACGAAAAATTCTCGCTCTTGATGAATAGGCATGATTTATGTATCTATAATTCAAATGTGCATCAGTTTAAATAAGAATTGCATATATATATTTTAATATATAATGCAGCAATGACTCCGTTGTTGATTCAAAAAAAAAATTGGTCGAAATTTTCGCTAGTTTAGTCTCACTGTATAGGTTCATGATATTTCTATCTTATCCTCCTAGGCATATTATTGCTGTTTTTATTTAGAATTTCAAAAATGAAGTTTCCTACACTAATGAAAATTGAGTGCCAATTAAAACCATTTTTTTTGTTTCAATTTTTGCTACCCCACCTCGCTTCTATTCTTTTTTATTATTGTGCTGTTTTTTCGTAATAATATTGTTCATCATGCTAGTGTTACTGTTTTACTTCTGTTATCATATTGTATGTTTTTTTTTGTTTGATAAAAGTGAGAATATTTCGAATGAAAAAGAATGAGAAAATTGAGAGCAAAAACCAGTTAGGTACATATACACTCACCTGTGTTAGATTTATTAACGCAAGTAATATAGTATTGGTGTGCAATTTTATTCTGATAAATTCATGTGTGCCTGTATAAAAGTATTAGGATTGTGTATATGAATCATGATGACTTTATAATATTTAGAGCATAAAAATAGACTACTGTTATTGTTATCATGAAATTGTTTATCTTTTGTTTTTATATTTTTAACCGTTAAGTTATTGTTTTTTGTTGTTTTACTTGTCCTTAAGTGAATAAAGATAAACAAACATTTTTTTTTGTCAAAGATAAATTTATAACTCTTTTTCTGTTCTTTCTTTTTCTAAATATTTCTCATACAAAATTTTTAAGGTTTTCATATAGAAACTACTAAAACAATTATAATGCCAATAGCATTTTAATTTACTGATGTAGAAAGGAGACACAAAGTATAGAGCATACGTAAGCAGGCAGTTATTGGTTATTTCGGTTGAATAATTCAATAATATTCAAAACTGGAACACAACTCTTAACACCTTGTTTTATGTTATATAAATGGGAATTTTCTCTTATTGCTAAATTTTTTATTGAAATAGTCAAATATCAAAACACGTTGTTTATATAGAGCAGAAGCAGTTATACTAGCAATAAAAATTTCTGAACTGTGAGAATTTGAGAATAATTATGAAAATTCCTTTATCAATTTTATAAAAAATGAATTAATTAACTTTGTATTATATGAAAAAAAAATGAGATCATACGACAATTATTTATTTTTCAAGTATTTTTCAAAAAGCAATAAAAAAGAATAGTAAAGCAATTAGCCTGCATATATGCAATTTTTTCAAAAGTGTTTGTGAAAATCATAATAAAAAAAATTTTAATTTACATAAGTTTTTTCCAACTAAATTAACATTTTCAAGAATGAACAGCTCGTTCTATGACCCCAATGGTCAATTATGATTGTGGCAATCGCGCCCCATGAGTGATATTCTCATTTTCAATATATCATCGTTTGAATACAATTTTGTCCCCTTGTCAAGATTCATTAATTAGCCTTTTAGTGCAAGTACATGAAGTTTAATTGGTGGTTCTTTCAATAACTGAGCTATCCGATGGTCCGTACCTTGCAATGGATGTATATGAAATTCTAGAAATATACGTTCTTGGAATAGAATCATAATTTTTGAAAGAGATTCAGGTATATCGCTCTGATTTTACCAGATGTAAACATGCCAGAAGTAAATAATGTCGCACGAAGGTCCACTCTGATTCAAACCATTCATGTCCCAATTTTTTTAAATTTACAGAATTGAGTATTGTAAGAAATAGTTACTGAGATTACTTGGATGCATAACTTAATTCAAAACCAACCAACAAATCCAGAACCAATTATCTGAATTTATAAATACTGAATTTCTATTACAATTTTTCTTTAATGAACATTATTTGAAATTAATTATTTTACAAAATTTAGAGGAGATTAATTTTGAAAAATTAAAAATTTATTCCTATTTCTGAAATATTATAAAATATCGCATGTCGCTTGCTCCTGATTACATTACAAATTTTCGTTTTATTTTTCTACGCTTTTCAAGTGGAATCTTTTTTTTTCAAGGAAAAAAATGTGATTCATTACTCCCACATTCCTGTTAAATTTGTTTCTAGCAAGCAAATTCTCATGAATGAAAAATAAGCAATACATAGTTAATGTTGCAGATAATTTTATTTCGCAATCAATTAAACTATAATAAAAAAAAATGAATATTCTATAAAATAAAAACTCATCTAAAAACACTTTCATCTATGGGTATAACACTCATAATATTAAAGGCTTCTCATTTTTCACCTTAGACACTGACGTCATTTTATACTGATGGAAATCAATTTATTTGATTTTGATATTCAAAGGATACCCTTTCTTGTCAGTTCTGCGAAATGATGACTTCCTTTTATTGTGTATATCATGGATTTTGTGTATTCAATATTTAAAACAATAAATTTAAAGGTTTCACAGTTAGAGTCAAGTACAATTTTGAATAAAGTGTAGGTAAATTTTTTAAATTCAAAAGAAATGCTAAAAATAGAGAGGAAACGCCTTCAATTGATTTTATTGAAATTTTTATTGAATTTTTTAAGATGACTTTGTATTTTTCCTAGGTACCAAACCTAGAAAAAATACAAAATAATAATTTTAAAGTGTTTAATGATAACACAAAAAAAAATCGAGCACAACTTCACAACTACTGCATTCAACTTGTCCCTGTAATTCCGGTAGTGGAGATCTTACTTAGGTTGAGCTTCCTTTATTCTAATCGTCAGTACAACACCTGCCATACTGACTGGCCAGTCTCATACTGATTTATTTGGCCTGTGCTTTTCTAATTCCTAAGAAAGTGTTCTTTGAATGTGCGAAGCAATGCAGCCGTAATCATTTTGGCGTTAAGGGGGGTTCATCAAAGATAAACTTTTGTAAGCTTCTGATCATCTCAGAGCTGGATTCGAGCTGGTGAACTATGCCTTATTGGAAATAGATTTTGATCCGATGAGATTCTCTTAGTTTTCCGACATTAGTTTGCAATGTCCGTCGACTTTCGAGTTCATCGGTTTTTCTCATCCCCGTGTCAAGGTGTAATTGAGATAAAATCTACATAAAATACAGTTCAAAATATTTTGTTCTTCTAGACGAGATTTTTAATTATCATTGTCACTATTTATTGTTTCATTTTCTTTTGACTTTAATAATACTTTAAATTACAGAACTATAATGTGCAACCAACTGGGAAAAGTCAAGTTATACAATAAAAATGTATGTTGGGTTTAGCGTGCTTAATTAATCTACACCCTCATTATTTGTCATACGGAAGAATGTATCAGAAAATCTTTTGTGTTTGTTTGTTTGAAAATTATAGTTTTTTTAATGCAGCAATGAAAATTAAATGCCAAGAGCAACATTTTTTTATTATTCACTTTCATGGTAAATATTTATAACAAGAAACAATATTGTTTTCCTTCATTATTAGCATAGGAAATTGAAATATTTTTTTCAGTTTCAATGTCAATTCTTTGTTAAAAACAAAAATATAACAATTGAAATACATATATAAAATGAAGGAGAAATTAAAAAATTGTAGAACTTCAAAATCTTTAATATTGTTAGAGTTTAAATATTATTTTGGTCTTTGTGTATGAAGCATGTGAATTATATTACCTTCTTATATAAAGAACAATTTACATGAAAAGTATATTAAAATTTTGGATTCTCTTTAAGTTCTAGAAAATTTTTAAAATACTTACACTAAAACTTATTTAAATTGAATATTTTTTGCTTCGCCATTGGGAAATTTCAATTGCAATACTTTTATGTATATTTTTTTAATTTTATTTTAATTTGTTAGGAATAAAACTACCACCCACATTCGTTAAGGATTTCCTTTTTTTTTTTTTGCAAAATTCTGACCTTATTTTAATCAAAATTATTATTTTCAGTTCTATAAATATTATCCTTAACATTTCTTGCTGACTTTCCAAGAAAAAAAATGCCAGATAATGAATGTTAACTAATACACGAGTATACGTGTGTAATAAATATGTATAAAATATTATAAAATATGTAGGTATATATATATATATAAATCAAAGCATAAATAAACTATAAATTATAAAAAAAATCCTGTTGCGCTATAAGAAAATGCACCGCATGGCCATGAGTTTTAAATTTTTATATATAATAATTATGGAAATAAATGTAAGTCGTTATTATAATATAATGTACATATATGATATATGTAGAAGTTGCATATAAATATATATATATATATACGAGTATATATATGAAATGAATGTACAGATGGGCGTATTATGCGGTTAGAACGCATACAAAGTTGCGATTAATTTTAATTTCGTTGTTATGCATAAAATATATATGTAGATCATAAGAAATTGTTAAATTTGTTATATTAAGAGAAAATAAAGTTATCAAGTTCTGTGTATAAAATTTTTTCGTTTGGTTTGCATTTTATAACAATAAAAAAAACTTTTTGTGCTGTATCCTCCCCAAAGAGAAAAATTAAATTGAACCTGTCGCGTTTTACACGTTTAACATTTCCGTTCCTTCAATTCTCTCAGAATAATCAAAAACAGACAGCATAAAATTCATAATTTAATTTCTGTTTCAATTTAATTTCAAAAAGTAAATCAAATGATCTTCGCAATAACTCTGATAAATTATTCCCGAAAAATAAAAATAATATTAAAATTATTTTTGAAAACCTTTATTTTTAGATTGACACTTGAATTGAATAAGTTGAACACTAAATTGAGTTAGTTCTTACACAGTATTATGAAATGTATTTTGCAACATTTTGATTTATTTATTAAATTTCTTTATCCTATTAAATTAAAGAACTAACATATATATAGGAATCAATATCTTAAAGTTGAATGGGAATTTTTATTTTTGTAAACTTTCAATAAAAACCAAGAAAAACAATATTAGTTTTTTATTTCTTATATTGAACCATCATTTCCGATTAATACGATATTATTATCCTCTTACAGTTTTTGATATATCATTTATCATATTGCTCAATGTATATGAAGATATTATGTGCCGAAAGTGCTCACTATGAGAAATCAAAAAAGAAAAAAAGAAACAATATTCAAACACTGTAGTGTAAGTCTCCGTAAATAAGCGTACCTAGATTTGTAGATTTTGTAGATTTTAAAGGAACCGGTTTTGGCAAGAGTAACCCCCACCTCAGCCATTCCTGACTTATTGCACCCTCCCCATGCTCCCACCTATAATATCCCCGTCCCATATATAAAGCCGGAGATATCTATAAGGGTGTTGGACAGCAGTTCCCGAAGGCGGAAAGAAGGCAGACCACAGAAAGACAGCGGCTGCACAAAGTCAGCCCTAGATTCCCTCCGCGCCAGCCCATCGGTAATCTCGTTGCCCGGTGCATCACCGCATTGTCCTGGCAGCAATGAAGCTCCTAAACGTCCACAAGGCCGCTGTAGCCCTCCCGATAACTCTATCTAAATGGGTATTCTAAGGCGATCATCTATGGTTACACCCCCAGATACTTCATCTTGCAAGAGTAACTTATACGTTCACCGAACAGAACTGGGCTCGTTAATTTATCCCTAGTTTTGCGTCTGATGAAGGAAATCAAAGTGCTTTTGCTAGGATTTATATTTAACCCAACGCATTCGCACCACCCTTACACATGTTTTGCTGTAGAAGATCAAAAATAGTGCTCTCAAATTTGACTCGTATGACGAAGGCCACATCTAATCAGCGATTAGATTACCCACTACAATGGACTGCAGAAGGAGCGAAAAAATCCCGCCCTGCGGACACCCTTTTGCAGCGGAGATGAAGAGTATATCGTCAGCTATGGTGGACTTAATAATCCTACCTTGTAGCATCCGATAAATCCGCCTGTTCGTCGTCGCATCAATCCCTCGTTTGTGCAGCGACTCACAGATGACGTGATATGGAGTGTTGTCAAAAGCTCCTTCAATATTAAGGAAGCAGCCAACTGACACCTCCAGCACTTCCAGCGAGTTTTCAAGGACCCCCACCAGACTCTGCAGAGCGAGTACAGTAGACCTTCCCGACTGATAGGCGTACTGAGACTCATGCAAGGGATTGCTTCCCAGTGCGTCGTCCCGTATGAATCTATCAATCACTTTTTCCATTGTTCTCAATAGAAAAGAGGTAAGGCTGATGAGACGGAAAGACCTTGAGTGGTTGCTTGGTCGCTTACTCACCTGCGGAATATACGTCACTTTAGCCACCCTCTATGCCTGAGGGATGTAACCCGGCACGAAAAATTTCCAACAGTGCTCTGGCGACATGTTGGAAACTCCTCTGCAAAAATGCAGGATATATCCCGTCATCACCTGGAGATTTGAAGGGCCTGAAAGAGAAAACAGCCCATCTAATTCTGCCCATCGTGAAGACCAGACGGGATCGTTGCCAGTCATCCCTCCTGGACCAGGATGCCCTCGGTTCCATGACCGCATTTGAGTGATTCCGAAGAATCTCCGAGTCAGGAAAGTGCGTTGAGACCATAAGCTCCAACGTCTGTCTTCCGTTCTCAATCAGGGAGCCATCAGGTCGTTTCATTAGACCCAACCTACTAGCATACTTTTTGGAAAGTACCCTGCGAAGACGAGCACTGCTGGGGAGTTCATCAATGTCGTTGCGGAACGCCCTCCACGAACTTCCCTTGGTTTTCCTAATTTCTTTACTGTATTTCGTGAGTGAGTCTTGATTCTCCTCCCACGAGCCCGACGCCTTGGCCTTATTGAATAGCTTTCTGGTCCTTTGTTTAAGCTTTAAAAGCCCTTCATTCCGCCAAGGGCACTTTTTCTTGCTTCGCCTCGGCTTAGCGCGCCAGCTCCCTTGGTAGGCACTAGTAATAACCACCGTTAGGGCCTCGTTGGTCAGTTCGATATCGATCACCGTTCTGACAGATGTAGGAATGGATCCAATCCCATCCATGAGGAGCGTTTCGACCAGTGCAAAGGCTGATGACAAGGACCTCTTCTCTAATTGCATTTATGAATGTCCCTAATTTATTGCCATATATAAAGTCAAGTAGGTATATCACTGCATCACATGATGGTGTGGTGGGCATTGGCATCACTTCCTATTATCAGTTGGAAGTTTCTTCTTCCACAAAAGTCCACTAGGTCTTTCAGTTGTTCGTCTCGATGGATGCAGTCTCCCGGGAAGTAGGATGAGCATACAATAAACTCTGTCCAACCCCTGGAAGACTTCACCTTCCCCAACGCAGCTAACTGATCTTTGGAGCAGTAATCTGGAAAGGAAGATATGTTAGCCTTTTACTAAGGAAGATGCAGGCCCTAGACCTGCCTGCAATTGCATGATCATACAATAGCTCACCTGTTGGGCCCTCAACCTGATCCTCAAATATTTTAGGCTCCTGGATAAGGGCGATATCGAGTTGACCCTTCATAAATCTGTGAGCCAGAACATCCGTAAATGCCTTAGCATGCTGTAGATTTATTCCGATACACCACACAGGCATATCATTTTCCCTGGCTCTTGTCTATTGGCTTTGGCCCTTTAGAGAAAGGCTTTACATGGGCCTTCCTTCCCTTTGCCACCTTTTTACGCATCTTGGTGGGCGTCTGCCTCGCTACAGCCTCTTTTGCCGTCCTAGGTGCCGCATTAGCCCTTCCAACAGCATATACTGAAGCAGTTCCAGGCTTCCCAAAGGAGTTGAGCTCGTTTGTGGTCTTCAACGCGTGCTGGTCGTTGGTCCTCCTATTTCCCTTGCCACCATTTTTAGAGCGACTTCCGACTTTCCAATGAGCTTTGACTCTCATCTCCTTAACCAACCTCAGCACCCTCCAGAAACTCATCTTGAGGCTGGAATTTTTCTTCCCTATCCTGGTTAGAAATTTGTCTCTGGAGAGATTGACAGTTGTCTCGTCATTCGGCACTTAGGTGACGCAGACATGGTGTTTAGACATGCTGTCGCCATCCAGTACCACGATGTTTCATCTTCCTAGAGACACAGGTTATCCACTCCCTAGTGTTTTGATTATTGCATGCGACGGATGTCCATCCATCCCTTTGCAACGGTGCAGTGATGTGTGAACGAGAATCCACAACCTTATCCATTTCATTCATGATGTCTACTTTGATTTTCCCCATCTGGATTTCGAATAGCCGTTCCTCTGCAAGCAGTCTACGACCGATTGCCACCTTGACCTGTGGTACTGCATCCCGTTAAGAAGTCATTTTCGGGTTTTGTTGAGGAAATGTCCCAGGAACCTTTCCCTAAACGTTGCCCTTTATCGACTTCTTTTTTGAGGGTCCTGCACCTGCAGCTTTCTGATTTCTCCCTTTTCTGGGGATAGTTGACCCCAACATCCGATCCGCAGGTGTCAGCTTGGCCAGGAAATGAAGAGTTTCCTTCTGGCACTTGATCAAAACACTCCTACTGTCAGGATCCCGTTCATATGACAGTTCCTGCGATTTGATTTGGTAAAAATCAAGCGCCCGAATTACATACGCGTTAGAATAGAGTTGAAGGATCGATTTGAATGCAAAATGTCGAATAGGTATTATAGCAAGAGAACATGTTTTCTTTCTTATCTTTAACTAAAAATAGTTATTTTCTTCAAATTGTTCTGAAACACTATGCGATTCGCTTTTTAACATCTCATATTTCAATGCGATCCTTCAAAACGACGTTTTTTCGACAATAAGAATATAAAAACTGTTTTTTACCTACGTGTGTAAGTGTTCTTGTACAAAACAATAATATCCAAGTACATATAGATATGTTCACAATATTTTTCTATAATATTTTTCGTACACGAAATTATTTTTGTATCATTTCTCTGTATACACTGTCGTTCCCTACATAAGTGAAAATGATTTCTTTCTCACTTTGAGAATTTTTATTGAAAAATGATGGTTTTCATTTCAAATAAATATTAAAAAAAAATAAAAAAAAAAAAACTTAAAATAAAACACTTAAAAAGATGAAAGTGATAGAAAGGGATAGAATGAATATTATGTTGAAGTGAAAAGTCAAAAGATGGCGTCAAAATCTCATAAACTTATTTCATCGTTTGTTTGTTCATTGCTTGTTAGATGCTTTTTTTTTTTAATTTTTTTCTTTATAAGAAATTTCTCTAATATTTTTTTCTTCGTATTTTTTCAGAAATAACAATAATAAGAAGTCAAATCCAAATGATTGTTTACGAGTTTTATCGCCTTTTATTGGATTTTTTTTTACCGACGTCATTTTCTCTCTTTTTTTTTTGGTTATACATTAACTATATATTACCATCAAAATATTTAACTTTTTCAAAAAAACGAGACTGGTATAAGTTTCTGTTGTTTGGTAATGAAAAATATTTTATTTAACCCCTCTAGAAAGATTTGCAAAGCAATTCAATACTCGTCTTTTGTATTGTTTATTTTAAGTATAATAAAAATTCAATATCCTTAAAATTGTTTATAAAAAATTAAATTGTTAGATATTATTAAAGTTTTCGTTATTCTTTCATAATATATAAAGAATTTAGTTTTAGAATTTCTCGCAGATAACACGCGGTCATATTACGTTATTTATTTTTCTTCTTTGAAACTCTCAGAAACGCTCTGCTCCTTTTAAATATAATTTAAGAACTGCACCTTTTTAGAAAAGGTTATGAGCTCGGGCGCCAGCACGAAATTAAATAAATATGGTGGGGTTAATCAAAAAACATTATTCACCTAAAAATATTTGTCATATTCGTTTCCATTATTTATTTTTCTTTTTTGAAACTATCGGAAACACTCTACTACTTTTAACTACCACTTACAAATCGCACATGCATATAAAAGTTGGTGTGATCAGTTGCCAGTAGAGAATTAATTATTGCTGGAAATATTTAGTTATTTAGTAAGAATATTGAAATTTTAATTTAGGAATTCATATTTAATTCCTATTTCAATTTTAATTCATAAATTAAAATTTCTCAAAAATTTAAAAAAAATATAAGAGGAAAGTAGTTTTTTGTTTTTTTTTTTTTTTTTCCTCCACGGGGACCGAGGCCCGTAGGCCCCACTCACGTCGACTCATAGGATCTTTTGTGATTCCCATCCCCCCTACATTAGCTCTATTCCTAGGCCCCTGACAAACTGCAGTATGGCAGCCACATCAAGCTGCGAGATCCTCCCCGGAGTCACAAAGCCCCCCCTCCGAAGCACCTCAGCCGCAGGTGAGCAACCGCCTCGCACTCACACAGTAAGTGCTCCATTGTTTCGTCCTCCTCCAGGCATAAACGGCAGACGTCATTCGCCGCCCTGCCCATCCTTTTCAGGTGGACCCTTGAGAGGCAGTGTCCAGTTACTTTATCAAAATTTCAAAATGCCCTTACTCATTGACCAATCTTATAAAATAAAAAGTATTTAAAATATTGTTATATTAACAATAAATACCCTATTTACAAGTGATTTATAAAAAATGTTAAAAAAACAGAATTAAAATTAGAAAAACTTCAAAAAACATGTAAGTGGTTGATTTATCGTGGTTTTGAGCTTAATATAGGCAAGTATCTGGTATTGATTTTACCTAGTAAGCGTATTCTGGAGGAGAACTTTGGGGAGAAAGAATCTATAGAGGGTTGATTGAATTGAATCTAAATATTAAGTTAGATTGTAGGCTCGATTTTAAGGCCCATCTTAATTTGATGGTTAATGGGGCAGATATTATTTTAGGTTATTATATGAGCTGAACAGGAGTTTGGAATGGAAAAATTTCTGCTTGATTATAATATTTTGAAAAATATTCGATTTTATATAAGTGTCTTTAATTCTTACTAAACTTAAATTTAATTTTGTAATTTAAATAAATTCGAATTTGATTTTTGTTGTAGCTAGAATCAGCAAATGTGGATTTTGTGTGATAAAAGAAATAGTCAATAAATTTGTTATTGCAAAAATCATGAAAAACTATAATTTGACAATTAAAATTCCAACTATAAAAAAAAGGAAAAGAGTTTTAATTTTGTTTTTTGCTTCTACTATCAAAAATCTATGTAAATCAGCAACAATTTTGTAACTTTTAAAATCAACAAACACAATATATAAAATAAAAAACAATTTTTTCGGCAATTTATGTGTAAATAATTTAATTAAAAATATACATGTTAATTTTTTTTATATTTAAATTAAAAATATTGTATAATATAAATTAAGTCTAATCAAGCATTATAATTTGGTTAATTTAAAATTATAGATTTACAATACGTGTAATGTGCACATATTTTTTTCTTTGTGTCTATTTTTTTTTTTTTATGAAAAAAAAATTATAGCAATTTAATGTAAAAATAAAATATTTATTATTGAATTCATTAACAGCATAGTGACATAAAATTGAAAAGTCAAGCAGTTCGTATTCAGAAAGAGCCTAAATAATTTTTCAAAAGGCATCTGAAGGCATCTAATTATGTAATAATAAGTTAAAATTAAATTGAGTTTGTAATTCAACGCCCAATTTATGAGTGCCCTATTTGCTAGTACTAGAACCAAAATACAAGGAGTTAAGTTAAAACCAATCCACAACAAAACTCTGATCAATGCATTTCAACAATGACTAAACTCAAAGCAAAACTAGATATTTCTAACATTTATTTTAAATGAAATCTCAGAAAGTCAGGGTATAGTATTCTGGGAAAATAAAAGTGTTTTGACATTGCAAGTGAGCTTATGCTCCTTGGTTATTCAACCTGTTACTTTTAAAAACGCTTAGAAATGTATAAAAACGATTTGTTTTATTTGTCTTATCTAATTGCTGTGAAAGCGCCAACTTCTAACTGGTAATAGGATGTGATGCAAATACCCAATACATCGTCTAAGGGACCACCGATATATATAAATAATAGAGGCGAATGCGTACTTGAACTTATATATAGTAGTAAGCTTGTAATTATAAGTGAAGGCAATAGGCCAACATTTGTAAGAGCAATCAAGGTAGAAGTCCTTGATATCACTCTATTTTTATTTATTAACAATAAAAAAAAACATCTTTGTCCGACCACAGGCCGGACGGTATATCAGGTGCCTTAGTCTACAGATTGCAGCTTATTTAAAACGCTTCTTATGGATGGGGTACACTATGTGTTTGCTATGGCTGACGTCGAATTGATTAATGAAAGTCTGGCAGCCATTAATACCTATCATGGGAGTTGTCCTGTAAGTCGAGACATAGCAACAGGAAATACACATGTTTCAAAGGGGAGCTTTCAAGGCTCAGACTAAAAACTTGAAATCTCTTCAATAGGTCACCAGATTCGTAGTAAGAGCATAGACGCTCATTTATGACGTGCTATAAAGATATAAGGGAGGCAAAGAGAGGCTCATGGAGAGAATTCTATAATGGGAATAGGTGAACTTCACACCAGCGCGAGAATTTATACTGTCCGGCTATTTACTTGGGATCGAGTTGGAACCATGGTTGGTTGCGGTGGTTGGAGGGGCAAAATTCCTTTGCCCATATTTCTCTTGACTAATATATATACTCGTAATACTATCTACAAATTTGTTTTACTGTATAAAACGTACAATACTTAATTCCAATCAAACTTCATTTCGTTAAAACCTTTTTTAATTACTCTGTTTGTAATATTAAATAAAATAAAAAAAGAAAATTTATTAAAAAAGTTTAACTCGTAATTAATTTTAAATAAAATTTTATGTATTATTAATAATGGTCAAAGATATTTTTAATGTAATACCACAAATTATGTGCGGGAAGTACAGTTAAATATAATATAAAAAAAACATTGGAAATTTTTTTGTCCAACACGAGATAAAAAGGATATTTGAAACTTTTTATTTGGTTTCACAAAAGAGTCAATAGAAAAAACAAATTTTTTTCGTCCTACTCAAAAATATCAATTAACGAAAATTAAAAAAAAATGACAAGAAAAAAATATTTGTAAATTAACGGTACATGTACATTTGTTATGTAATAATTATGTTTACTGCGGTACTTCGTATATTTTTTATGACTGTCATTAAATATTGTTCTATTTTTCCTAATAACGATTATATTTGTTATGTAAGTACAAAAATATCACTAATTTATTTGAAAATATTATTTTATTTCAAAAGGAAAAAAATTCTATACTCTTTAATTTCAAATTAACAATGAAAAAATATTATAATTGATTTCAATAAAGTTAAATTTATTTTAAAAAAGAGTTATTGACATCAGTTATAGGAAAACTATGAAATTAATAGTGTTGTATAATGTCAACGAAAATATTTCAAATTTTATTTAGATATTTAAGTCTTAAGCGTATTTCAGATTGTTGCGTTCATTCCGTTTAAACCGCCTCAAGCAGTCCTTAATAGTACGAGTAAATCAATCAGTTCTTAAAGTAAATTGAATAAGACAAGTCTATAAATAAGAGAAGTTTTGCTTATATATTCCCATAGAATGACTTCATAGTGAAAATAAACGACAAATCTTCAATATTGTATAAGTTGATTCAAAATTTTGTAGGTTTATTAACATTTTACTTTTAAAAATTAGTGAATTTTTTTAAAAGTGTAATATTAGCAAAGATTAATTACTATTTTAAACTCAATATTATCTTATTAGGTAAAATTCTGAGTCAAATTCTAGATTTCTGTAAATTGAAGCCCGTCGTCCCAAAAGAAAAATCAATTTTATTCGTTTTTAATAAAAAAGTATTAATAAATTTAGAAAATTACTCTTTCATTTTGAAATTAAAAACTAAATTTCAGATTAATAATTAGTCGAATTACCAAAACTCTCTAAATTACCCAAATTATTTCGAATAAATTAAATGTGTTTATCACAACGTTTTAGTTAAACCAATTAAATCTAATTTAATAAATATTTGTAATAAATAATTAATTTTAATTTTCGTTTTTTAAATATTTTTTATTTAATCATATTAAAAATATCATTGTATTTTGAAATTTTTTTTTCACTGAAATTGTTAACATATTTTAAGTTTTTGTTTTTTTTTGTCTGCCTCATACTCTAGCACACGTAATTCTCCTGTTACTCCGTCTTTTGCCTTTATTTTAAATTTTTTAATTTATATTTAATTTTTTTTCGGTCCGTATTTCTATGGATAATAAACGCAATTTGATTTCATTATTTATTTACAATGCAATATATTATTGAAAGCCAGATATTATTGACTTTTCTTTTTTTGGTTTTTAATATTATTTGTATTCCATATTTGTAATAATATATTCAATTTTCCGGTAAAAAGTAATATAAAATTTGATTGGTATATTTTTGTAATCTATAGTTTATACCTATAAATATTCTATTTATGTAAGTTAATTATACATGGAGTATAAAATACGATGTAACTGCCAAACACGGAGGTAACAATAAATTCATCAACTTCAGAAATGCATCAGCCAATAATTGTAGATTGTAGATTACTGAAGAGGAGTGTGGCAAGCGGAGATATACCTCAGATAGTTGAACGTGAGCTCCCCAACGTGACGTGGGCTAAAACAAAAGCCCCACCCAAACCATCCCAATCTACGCCCCAGTAGAATTTACACAAAAGCGAGTCCGATTTTCACAGTCTGTGCAAGTGAAATTACATCGGACAATGCCCAGTTAAGAAACCAGTAACAGCACGAACCCGATTTCGATTCATCACACACCTCTGAAAAAAACTTCCTTAAGCAAAATGGAAGGAATAGCTTTGATGACATCTCCCAGTAGCTTCCCAATAAAGATTCCCCCTAAGTAGAACGCCAAGTCTGCCTCTAATGGCAGACATTCACATTGAATAAGACAGCCTGCAAGAAATGGATCTCAGATTCCCGCCCCAACTCGTCAGCAATTGATACTGTTCATTCTCAGGCAGATTTCTATTGCATGTATTTCAGCTTGAACAATCAGCCAACAATTATAATATATAAAGCGTACACCATCCAGTTCCTTTCATTCATGTGAAAATTTTTGCTTCCATTTATGTGAAATCATTACGTAAATTTTTAGTAGTAATCAAGTGTTACACTTTTAAACTGCATAAAAATAATAGCAAAAATACACATTTATATAACTATTGCACATTTTATTTGAAAATTTTTTTATAATAATAATTTCGTATTCACAAAGAAAAATTATTATGTAACAGTAATAAGTTTAGTGCGTTATTATTTAATACAAATATTAATTGCATCTGTTTTGGTATATTGTAGTCCTATAAAATTATACACATTCATATTTGATATTATGTTGATGCTAAACAATAATATTTCAATATTTAAAACACATATTGTTGATCAAATCAATGATTTGTAAAATTAACGAATAACCATACGCTGCTTAATAAGTAGCTCCTGGATAAAATATGCGTGGTGCCTCGAATAGTCAAATTTTCAAGAAAATCTAGTAGCTTATTAAAATTTACTACATCGTACGATTTACTTAGATCAATAAATATTTCAGCAATATAAAAATAATCTAATGTTGCCAACGCAGCAGAATTAGTACCCTTTGATTCCCTTGATAAATTCGTGTTGATTTATGCCAAAGCCAATTGTCGATTCAACAAAACTTCAAATACACTTCTTGATAGCTTTCCCATATATTTTACTAACTGAGTTAAGAAGATATATATATTAACCTATAACTTCTATAATCTGTTTTTGACTACCATCTGTCTTGGTATTTTTTATACATTCTCGGTAAATTTCGTTAGTAAGACATGAATTTACCATATTAACCACTCACGTGGGATTTAACGCCGGAATGAAATCAACTTTCTTTAATTTGAACATTATTATCTAATATTTTTAAAATAATTTTAATTTATTTTTATATTTATTTAATTAAATTTTGTTTTTAATTTTCCCTATTTTCAATCAAAATAACAAAACAAATATATCATTTTCTATATGATATTTAAAAAGACAAATATATCAAAAATAAATAGTAAAATTTTAATGTTTTGTGTTTTCAAAAATAATTCATTGTTTACGGATTCGCTCTAGTTATACTAAAATAATATTATTTGTCATAATAATGTTAATAGTGTTTACATAAGAATCTTATATTAAAGAAGATTTGTTATAGGTATATTTCATCTTACAATACTTCAAAAATCATTATGCTATCATCATCATCATGACTAACATTTAAATAATCATTGACTATTTTTGCGCAGTTTTAAGATAATAATTTAAATTCCTTTATTTTCTTAAGAAAAAAAAATTTTTTTTTCTAATTTTCTATGGGAATTTTTGTTTAAATAAAAAAACTAAAGCAGCTCATTACAAAAGATTTATTCGAATCAAATTCATGATAGAAGTTTGAAAATTATTATTTTCTTTAGTAAAAATTAAAATCAAACACAACCCAAATAAAAGACAAAAATATTATAATGAAAAAATGAGGAATAAATAAAGAGTTAATCACATACATCCGCACATTACATAGATATGTCAATGATGTTTATATATGTATTTAGAAAAGCACAGCAATATTAAATTCGAAAAAAAACTGATGAGAAGAAAAAAAAGAAACAAAACAAAGGGTTAAAGTTGATTTTTTTCTTCCTGAATAATTCAACAAAAAATCAAAAATAAAAAAATTTCGTTAACTCTTTAATGGTTTTGGTCAACGTTTAAAAAGCTCTCCGTTAAATTAAAATACTGGATAATTTTTGCTTTGCATCCTGTAAGAAAATGATAAGGTTGCCTGACTTTTCATGGTGAAATTGTATGGCATTTTCATCACCATTTCTGCGATTATAATAAATCATTTTTTAAATGCGTACTTCACGAGTTTGCCAGCGGTGAAGTCACGGATTTAAGAATAAATAAACGCTATAAAATTTCGATTTTTGTTAACATTTATTAATAACTCACAGAAAATGTGGAAGGAAAAATTTAAATTTTGTAATATATTTCCACAATTTAGCTTAAGAGGGCGGGGTGGAGACTGGTCACGCTGGGCCGTCCAGATTTGAAGTTGTTGGTAGGTGTGCTTACTTAACACTGTCTGTCGATAGTCCTTTTGAAGAGTATGGACAAATCGGAGAATCGGATCTGTCTTTTTTGCTTAGAAGAGAACTAAACAACGGACCATTTGTTGTGCGAGTGTGAGACGTTTACCTACAGCTGAGTTGTGAAAATTTTTTTTTCTTATTTGTCCAATATACAAATTGATATTATTCCTTGATACAACGGTTCAATTGTTTACAATTTTCGAGATGATGGTAATCCCAAATATTTATATAAAATTTCTGATAAACTTTTATTTAAATTTTCTATTCAAATTATTATAATATATACATGCATAATAATATATTCTCACACGAATCATGAAAACTTAACATATAGTATAATATTACTAAAATGATAAAAAGCGATAAAATTCTGAATATTTAAGAAGAATAAATTTAATAATTTGACAAAATATATGCATAAATGTACGATCTTAGATGTAAGAATGAATATAAAATTTGAATTATTCTATTTGTTTATATAAAATAAATTAAAAAAAAAAGAAATTAGAATAAATTCCAAAAATCCATTTGTTTGATTAAATATCAGAGAGAGAGAGGGACAGAAAAAGAGAATGAAAAAGCGCCTTATTAAACTTTGAATTCAAATGGTTAAAAAACAAAAATAATTTGTTTTGATATCAAACAGAGTCAAAAAGGAATGCTCTAACTGAAAGAGTTTGGACTTCAAAATATTAAAAAAAATTACTATATGTGATTAAAACAGTGTTACTCCATCTCTCGAAAGAACCATAACATGGGATTCCTTTTGACAATACACATGGCTTTGAGGAAAGTCTTGGGTTCCAAATCCATTGATAATATACCAGAAGAATTCAATCATAGTTCGTTCAATCGTGATGTGTGTTTAAATGGCAGAAGAGCTTCTATAAGAAGGCTCACTACAAACCTAATCAGCTTCCTATAAGAAGACTCAACACCACATTAACTTGCGTATTCGAGTATCAACAGCACATTTCAAATAACTTTGATGTTGGCAATGAAGGTTTTGCTAAATTTGACTCCATTACCTTTGATGGTCGATCCGTGGCCAAAGTTGCAAAAAGGCCGGCCGTTTTGAAAAGGATTTCGGTAACTAAAGTGATAAAAGTTGGTAAGTAATCTTCACACTGTTAACACCATGATAGATTCTGACGGCCCTCGTATACTTGTGGGTGAATTAAATATAAAAAAAGATGTAACTTTGATCAAATGTCCAGGTCGGTGTTTACTATTAAAGACAAATAAATTTAGAAAAGGAAGAGTCTGGAAATCGAATGGTACAGTGATGGATTTAAGACTGAAAATAGGGTTGAAGGTGTTGTTTAGAATTCCCGACAGCTTTCTGAAGTGCTTTTTTGTACTCCGTTCGAGCTAATTTATTTTACGTTATCTCATCGAGGGAACCCTTTGCTTGCGGATATCAATTTAGAAGGCAAACAATCTTATTGCAAAGTTCGCAAGAAACTTGTCGAGCTAGATGTTCTTGAAATTTGCGTACGCTTTTAATTTGTAGGAATTCATTCTTAATAATATAACCGCAATCGATCGATTCGATAGAGCTTCCGAAGAGATTACAGGCCGCATATTATTGTGAGTTAAGGAATCAAATACAGTGGTAGTAGAAATCTATCTTGATATTCTTGTTCTGTCCTACATTACAATACGAGTACTCTCCTTCTAAAAAAATAGAAGATTTTTTTAAATTTTTTTTTGCTTTTTATTTTCAAATTATTTGCACAAAATATTGAAAATTATATAACTTTTAATCTATAAAGATGAACTTTATGTTTACATAAAAGACGTCTTATAAAAATATGCTATTCGTTACTTAAATGTTTCTAATACGTTAGAGAAAATATTCTAAAATCTTATACCACAAAGAATATATTATAAATTATCCCTTAAAAAACTTTCAAATTTTAATTTTTAATGTAAAAAAAAACTTTTTTTCAACGATAACATTGCATACAATAAAGGAGGTTATGTGATGGCAACAATTTTTGATGCCATCACATAACCTCCCTTTTTGATGACAACGAGTTTTCGGCGGCAGCGCACTTCTCCATGTTAAAGAAGCATAAACAATTATTTTCAGAGAGATGTCGGTCAGTCTCTCTACCGGACTATCATTATGTCGATTTGTCGGTCTTGTATGTGCATTCCTGGGTCTTAAGTTTGGTTGGTTACTTTGGCTACTTTACGAACTAAATTTTTTTTATCACTAACGACTTTTCGTTTTTGATCATTTTTAAGAAATCATTCAACAGAATAACTTGAAATTTTATATATAGGTTTTGCTTGACAATATAAGAAGCTAATTAACTATTAGAAGAAGTCAGGTGCCAGAATCTGAAATCGATTTTAAATATTTTAACATATCTATGGAACTAACTAAGAGAATTTCTTGAAATTTAATATTTAAGTTTTGTTTGCTACCGAAAGTAACTGGTAAACGTTTCAGGGTATTCGGAGGCGAAACTCTACTAAGTGCCAAAAATACATTTTTCTAGGTATGTTAATTAAGAGCTTACTAACGCTAAATACTAAAATAACGTAATATACCTTGCAGTCGGTTATGTGCTGACCACATCAGATTTTTTTCATATAGCTTGATTGAATAAAATTTTTAAAATTTCTATTTTTAAACATAAATTTTATCTATTTTAACTTCTTCCTTAATAACATATCAAAACCTACAACCATACATACAATAAAAATTAAAAGGATTTTATTTAACTTTTTAATTTAATGTGAGCATGATGAATAACTTTTTATTCTTATACAATTTATATTTTCTTATACTATTTTATAAAAGACAATTTCAGTATATAGTGCCATCTATAGTAAAATTTAATGAATTTTAATGATTTTTTTGGGTCTAAAAATAAAAAAAAAAAACAAAAAAGTTGAATAAGAAATAAATTTCAAGCATATTGTTTGAGTTTTGCACAAATTTACATTTTTTATTGCGTTTTTATTTATACTTGTGTTTTATATTTTAATTTTTTACTGCATAGGCATTTACTCTAATGTTTTTTATTATTTTTAATTTACAATTTTATTTTTAATTATTTCTTACAAATTTTTTTTTATTAAAAATCCTTGTTTTTCGAAACTATTCATTTTTTTTTGTTATTAATTAAAAAAAACCAATTTTTTTGTGTGCCTTAAGGGAAAATGAAAATAAAATTGTTAAGATGAAGAAATTATAAGGTATAGGGAGTTATTTATTAGACTTTGATGAACACAGGTGTGGTAACAATAAAACAAATTGACTGTCTGCCTGTTTTATTTAAAATTTTATTTGAGTTTGAAACTATAGTAATACCTTCTTATTCCATTCGTTAAGATCACTTGTACGAAAAGGATAAAATTCAGAATTTTAACATGGACTTATATCTCAGATAACGTGACTAACATTGTTTAACAAAGTTCTGAGTTGTTTTGGAAACAAGTACAAGTTTTGTTAATTCATTTGCAGTTAAATTAAAATTAAGCTAAAGATTTTAGATTACAAAAAAAATGCTTCAATTAAAAAAAATTAATAGAAATATTTTCTATTAAAAATTTTATGCAGTAGGACCAGAATCAACAAAAGATTACAAGAAGTAGTGATATATAAGAAAATGGACAAAAACTTGAAGATAAAGCTAAATGTAGGTAAATCTGAGCATGTGAATTTCACAAAGAAAAATTTAGTAAGTGTGCCACAATTAAATTTGTGTATAGTGCAATTACTTTGAATGTCAAACTTAAAAAGACACAACATATCAAGAAACGAAAAAAATTGAATTAAAAGAATACATAGAAAAACTATTGGTTTCTCTTTCGTGGCAAAAAAGTTCGCAAAATATAAAAGTGTTGATACATTACTAAATAATAAAACTTATATGGACATAAGGTATACAGCTACGTATCGTTACCAAGCAAACACATATCAGACAAACACAAACTTTCCAAAACAAGATGTTTTAAAATATGATTGGTGCTTCCTGGTGTTGGTACGCAATATTGGGATTCATAGGAACTTGGGTGCCCCCGAAGTATTGTATCATGAGACATATAGGGTACATATCTAGCAGCATGTACATATTGAGGCCTTTTGTCTAATAAAGCAGAGGGTTTTGACAAATAAATTGAAACGAACGAGAGCTCTCAATTTAGCCTAAACTGCTAATACGGGAGCACATCTGTATTTTACTTTGCAGAAAATAGACATGAAAACATAATATTCGTTTTAATAGGAAAGAGAAGAAGGAGAACAACTTCTGCAATCTCTGAAAATTTTGCAAAAATTTTAATTTTTTAAAACAAAACCCAATTTTTGAAATCCACAATTAATCAAATATTCAGTTATTTATGAAAAATGTTTTAAAAACTACAAAAATTGATTCTAGCAACAAAAACATAAAACTACCTTAAAAAGTCCTAATATCGACCATTTTGCTAATTCACTCATTGACACATATACAAATATAATCCAACATGTTTAGAGTATTCCCCTCATTTACCTATAGTATAGAAATTTTTTGTAATTAAACTAAACAAAAACACAATAACTTTAAAGATTTATAGGTAAAGCATCATATACAAGTAAACAAGAATAAAAAAAAAAATCAAAAAAAAAAAAAAAAAAAAAAAAAAATTTATTGCAAATTATTGAAATAATCGAGGCATAAACACGTCCTTAAAGGGAACAAAAACTATAAAAAAAGAAAAAAACTATAAAAAATTTTTACCTATAAAGAAAACAAAAAAATAAAAAATATTTTCTGTCATTGTTTACTACCGTAACATTACTTATACAAAATATTCTTACATACATACGTACATCTTTCGACTGCCATTTTTCATACTCTACTCTTACATTATCATAGAGAGTAGCAGTCATACCAATATTTTTAACCAAAAAATAAAATTTCATTGTCTTAAATTTGTACATTTTCTCCAGTTATACAAAAAAGAAAACAAGAAATCAGAAAAAATTGTAAATAAATTTTAACTTTTTGCTCTTTCTTGATTTTTTTTTTTATTTATTTATTTATTTACTATTTTTACCGTTAAACACACCTAATACCAATTACAAATATATTTTATGATAACCTAGATTGTACATAGTTTATACTAACATCTCAATTTGTTTACATATCCTGATATTATTTTTAGATTTTTTTTCTCTTTCTTCTTATTTTTGCTCTTTAATTTTTTGATGTTGTTGTTATTATTATTTTCATTTTCATTTTTTTTTGCTATCGTTATCGCCATATTGTTGTTCTACCACTACTTATTATTATGCTATTGTTTAAAATAACTTTTCTCTTTCTCTCGTATTCCTTTCTTTCTCTCTGTAATATTGCTTTTTCATAGTATATTTATATATTTAACGTTATGGATATAAAATAATAATAATAACAGTAACAATTATGTGTTTGTAACCAGATATATGTAGTATTATTGTAATATTGATGGTTTATTTCCGGATAAAGCTAAGAAAACACAAAAAATTTTTTGTTTTTGATTTTAAGGTGTCTGAAAATTTTTATTATTATCACATTTTGCTAAAATTTTACTATAAAGTCGGACGTCTGTAATAAAACTTATTGGTACAAATAACAGGAAGAAAAAATTTTATAGAAAATTTTTTGCAACTAGAATACATAATGACATCATGCAGGTGCATGAGCATCTTCACAGGGTACGTTGCATGTTTTGATTGTGCGCGATTGCAGGTTATTTTTTAATGAGATGGCGCAATTGCTCGAAATTGACCATATTTAGGTTCAAGAATAGCGAAATCCAGGAAATTTTAGCCTAAGTTAGATATGCATCGCACGACCTATCTGATATCTCTCCTCTGGGTTATATTGGAGTTATGATAGGGGTTATAAATAGCTGGGCATTGTCTGGTTGACAAACACGCCAAGAACATGGTAGTTATATTGTTGACCTACGCTATTTGCATCAATAAATTTCCACTGATAATAAAAATGTTTTTCTTTTCAACCCGTGCTTCGACTATATAACTTTGATTATTTTGTATTTTTATACATTTATTATGATATGTAACACAGATATTTTGCACATTATTATAACATATTCATATGATATACTTGACATATACGTACTATATAAATTCATGGTATACTTTTCGGTTCCTTTAGCAGTAAAACTTAAATCTTTTTATTGTGTATATAGTTTTTGGTTGATTTATGTTTGTTCAAAAGCCAAAAATATCACATAAAACGACAAAATATAACTTTTATTCATGTTTATATAATTGTATATTATATGCATACACCTGACGGTAGAAGTTTTGTATATAGATACTTAATATGATTACGAATATTGTACAGCGTACAATGTTTTTATACTGAAAATATTTACTTTTACCTTAGATTTACGAGTAGTTCTGTTTTTTTATGTTTCTTTCTAATTTTTATTATGTTTCTTGTGTTGAAAACGTTCTTGAACGGAATTAGAACACAAATCTGTGTTAACGGTACATTTACAATATCTTTTCAATACTCAAGTATATATATATATATATATTTGATATTATATATATATATATATATATATATATATATGTATATTTGATATTATATATATATATATATATATATATATATATATATATATATATATATATATATATATATATATATATATATTATATAACGTATATATCAAATCTTTATTTTTTTGCTTTTGTTTTTAAAGTCAGTAATAACAATATTTAACATATTAGAATTTCTACAACATGGATGTGCATATACTCGTATTATAATATTTAGCCAGTATATAATTACATATATTGTGGTTGTAACATTGCGGTTATAATCATTATGATGATACTTTTGTGTGCCAAGGGTTAATTAGCATATTTAAGGTTTGATTACGCGTCATGATTCATGGTGACACAGACTGATAGAAAAGCCGGCATCCTGGCGAGCTACCCTATCATCAACTAGCTTTCCGTAAATAAGGCCTTCACGCTCTGATTTTCGTGTTTGAATATATGAAACCGGAGATCACATGGTATCCAGATTCGGCATATTAATGAACAAATTCTCACTTGGCGTCGCAATTCTCATTATATGCTGTTCTACATTGACTTGAAGCGTCGGCCGTAGGTGGATTTTAAACTATTCAGCAGTAATTACAACTCGTGAACTTAATTATGTAGGCAGAGTATTAATACGATTTTTAAAAATGATATTACATTTTAATTTTTGCCAATATAAGATACCAATAAAATATGAAAATTTTCACTTAATTTCACTTCAATTTAAAATTTCTTTTAACAAAAATTAATTGAGTTTATAATGAACTTTTTAAAATTTAAAAACTTTTATATATTTTTTGTTATATGTACTTACTTTGCTTTTTAACTCTGAAATTGCATATAATCCTGTGTGTAGCGTTTTATTTTTCCTCAAAACAATTAATTACATTATTTGAGATTTAAAACATGAGCGTTTCTTTATAAAATAACTTAAAATACGATGATGATGAGAAACAACAACGTCTTTGTAGAAACTTTTTATTAAGCCTACGGAAGAAAATTTAAAATTAAAGAAATAAAAAATAATAATAATAATAAAAAATAAAAAAATTTAATAAAAAATTATAGTTTTTACTGTTATATTAAAGTTTTCGATAAAAATTTCTAATTATTTTTATATTATTTTTCATAAATATTACTAAAATAATATAAAATACTATTATGGTTTTTATTTGATGTTCAAAATAGATTTATTCTGTACAAGTATAGACACAGAAAGTGTATATTAATGTATGTATGCGCAGGATAAAATGTGCATTAATAACCAAATATTATATGTGAAATTTTATTACCAAGACATATGCTTAGCTCATAATATTATAATATTATCGCTACCCTAAAGTAATTTATTTCAATTTTATTTTTAAAATAATATAAATATTAAAAGACCATGTGTATTATATACTACTACGAATTTATTGACTAGATTTCGATAAACGCAATTTTAATAATAATTTTCTGATGTGTGTACATGTACATAATATTATATTAAAGTAAATAAATAATAGAACAGCTCCGAAATTTAGAAATTTGGTGTAAAGAGTGTTTCCAAACCGATAGATTACAAAATTATATTAGTTTAAAACGCGAAATTTTTTAGAATAAGTTTAATTCTCACCAAATGTTTATAATATTTATTAATTCCAAATCACATACCATAAGAAGCTGAAAGATATAGACAATTAAAGCTGAAAAATGTCATACTAATACTGTTACATATCCCTTCCATAATTCAATCCAATTATGGTTTTAATTAATATTACCAATGTTTCAGTTTAAGAGATTTGATTTTGAACTGATATTAAATTAATTGGGAAAATGGAATGGAACTAATGCAGGTGGGTAAGAGTAAACTAAGTTTCACTGATTTATTGCAGTTTAACAGCTATGGTTCATACTCTTTATGAGATAATGGCCAAAATAATGTTAAAATTTAAAAATGAATGAATTCATTGTTCTTGCACATCTAGTGTAATCACAAATTCAATTCTGTTATATACCTATTACTAGTTCTATTTTAAGATTTTTTTATAATTTATACAAAATATACCAACATTTATACACATCTATAAGAACTAAAATAATATAATATTGCAATTTATATTCCATCAATTGCATTAATAACATGTCAAGACGAATTTTTTGATAAATTGAAAATTGTATTTATGTAAAAAAATTCACAAAAAATATATGTACATGCATGAATGTAATGTAAAAAATATTATGCAATTTCACAGTTGAACTCATGGTTACTGTTTCACATAAAAACTGCATTATTTAATATACTGTCTGCCGTACATAAACTAGATATTTTTCCGCCATATAATATTAATGTGTGGGCTGTTATAGCAAGTAAATGTGCTACTAGAATGTTCATATTGATCGTTTGCTTTTTTTTTTTGAATTTTTTAAAATATTTTCAAATTTTAAATAATTTTTTTTTATTATTAAAAGAATTTTATTTTTAGTTAAATTATACGTATTTTGTCATTTTACTCTTTTTTTTTTTAAATTCTTTTAACTGAAAATAATTCAGAAATTATAATTTATATAAAAAATTTATTCCATTGTATGTTGGACAGAAAACAGAAATTTCAGTCAAAATCTGCTAGTTCCAAAATTGAAATTTTTCGTTAAAACGCATTGCAGATTGCAAGTTACGTAGCTGAAATCTTGAAAGACTTTCTCATCGTTCAGTAACAACCTCCTTGCGATTAGCAAAAAAATCGCAAGGCGCTATCCTCCAGTAATGCTTTGAATAACCCAGATCAAACCGGTATCGGCTGCGATTAACCCAGACGACCACTTTAGTGGTGCATACAAAGCAACGGAAAAGACATAGTTTTGGTCCGGGAACCTTGGCTAGTTAAGGAAAAATTTGTGTTCTCATGACGATGAGCTATAGACAGTTTTGTAGCAACAGCCGCGAAAATGTAAGGACATGCATATTAATTAAAAGTAATTAAAGTGTTTTTTCTTGCCTCTTTACAGAAACGAAGAATTGAATGCAATTAGTCTTAAGGTTTGTGTCATGATCTCCTGATTGGCCTCATTTTAATTGATTTAGAGGAGAAAAAACAGTCTCTAATCATGATTCTAACGCACATCACGTAATTTGGGTTACGTTTTCGCTCGGATACTAATGTGAGAGATGAGTCACTTTATGAGTTTATTTTGAGTACTTACCTCACACTGTGTAAAAAGAGGCTCAGAGTTCACTTTCGTTACTAAAATTCAGCAGTAAGTTATACAAAATGAAGGATAAAACGTTGTTAGCGATGAAATAAAATTAAACTTTTTTCCAATGTGCATAGAAAACACAGACATAGTGAATGACTCCATAAATCAAAAATGGTCCCATCTCGTTTTTGACTTATAGAAATCAAACCAGAAGAAAATTTAAAAATTATGCAATTACTTTTAATTTTTTTCTTCCATTTTATGGGATGTTATAGTGAATGCAATACACGAAATCAAAAGTCATTGAACATTAGAATAATAATAATATATAAAAATGTAACTGAAACTCAACCATACCCTGTGAAAATGCAAAAATCTGGCATTACGTGACAATATAGTTAACCGCATAACAACCAATCCAATAAATTTCGTACGTGTAGAAACGTTTTTTTCTACTTTTGCTTCGTTCTTTTTTTCTTATTTTTTCAATTTAAACATATTTTAGATGTTTTCCTTAATATTTTTGGCTTTTTTTGAAAGCTTCGAAGAATACTATTTTAAAAATGAATTATTACAGAGACAAGAACAAAAGATTCATGTTCGATCCTTGAAAATTAAAACGATCAAAAAAACAAAAAGAAAGAACAACAATGAAAAAATTACAAGGAGATTACAATGTTAATTTTAAAATTTTTACATGAAAACTTTATCAGGAAAACTAAAATTTCATTTTATTGCTATACCAATTTTTTCAAATCAAAACTATTTTAATTTTAATTTAATGAATTGTTACTGGTTGAATCTTTTACTAAATAATCCTTTAGAAATTAATTTAAGAAAGAGATGCGGCCGAACTAACTGCTCCGAACTCTCGTCATTGAGGACTTTTTATAATGAGAAGAAGGTGGGGTAATATCCGAAGGGACCTTGAACAGCCAAGGAACTATTATTGAGAGAAGATGAAGCGAAAATGACGTCTCAATTGATAGTGAAAAAGAATGATTCCTGTATTGCTGTCGATACACTTAACTGTGGTTTTCAGGATGTTTAAACGATGGAGAATGCTTGCCGTTAATCTCGAATTGGGAATTTGTGGGGAAATCTAAGTTGGGGCAACTTTTTTTAAATAATATTATTTAAATAAATTATGAGAATTATTCAATGTGCTTAAAAGGATAAATGTACTCCTAAAATTATGCAAATTTTAAAGAATTATTATCAAATGGCGCCAGATGCTAATATTAAATGCTTTATCTATGTAAAATATCCATAAAATACTCGTATAATATTTTTTTATTAAACCTCTATAAGTAGGCAGTTTTTACAAAAATTTAGATTTTGTGATTGCTTTTCGTCTACTTAGTTTTTCTTAATCGAAAAAGTTAGTATCATAAATATGAATTTTCTTCGATAACAAGTGGCAAAGTACTTGTAAATAAAAATATTATTAAGCTTAATATATGTAAATAAAAATATTATTAAGCTTAATATATTTTGATTTCACGCAATGGATTGCAAAATCAACAAGAAAAATACATCTTAGTTTAATATTAGATTCTTATAAAACATAGTGTCTAAAGTTGGTAATATATAAAGTATATCGATATTTTAGGACAGTCCCGATATTAATAGATATGAAATATAATAGACTTTAATGAATTTCCAATGAAGAATTTACGGTTTTCGTTGTTGAAATCTCTAAAGTATTCCAAAAGAATATAGCTACAATAATAATGATATGTGATGATAAAATGCACGTTTTCTCACCTCTTTTTTTAATTTCGAAATCCTAATAATATAGTAATGTTATTCTGATTGTATAATATATCGAAAAACTGATGAAAGCCAATTGAATGAAACGATACATAAAACATATATCCTTTAGTCTAAATAGGCAACTACAAAAAATTTTTGTTTTTTAATAGGAAACCTCACACACTTTTTTTGTCATCCTTTATTTTATTAAATAATATTTATTTTACTCTTAATAAAATTATATTTATTTCATTTTAATATTTTATTTACATATACGCACATAATAATACATAAACAAAAGAGTAAAACTAATATTAAACTAAATAATAAATTTTTAGTCAGCAATAATATGTCATAACAGCAAAAGTTAACATAAATAAATAAAAAACAAAAGCCAAAGGCAAAACAAAAAAAAAAGAAAATATGGAAAATATCGAAAAAAATTTTTTTAATCGAAATCGTCCTTATGTTCATCATCATACCCATCATTACCATCACCATTTTTTTATCATCATCATCATAATATCCCATTATATTGTACAATACAACACAATGTACATTGTTTTCAAATTTCAATACCAGAGGGTTAAAACTAATAACTTACAAACAACGGATCATATTTTGATGTTTTGCTTTTTTTGTTTTCTCATTCTCTTTTTGCTGCTATTTGTTTGTTTCTATTGTTATTTCTTTTTTTTTTCTCATTCTTATTATTCTTTGTATTTTTACTTTTTTTTCGTGGAAAATCATAAACTTTCGCAATTTGTCATATTTTATATAACACAATTTATAGTTTTATATAACAGTTTTATGATTTAAAAATATGATAAATTATGTGCCATTAAACCATTGTGAAGGATTGAAAATATTGAAGCTTAAAAAGAATTTAAGAGGGAATAAAACAACAACAAAAAATTAAGATAAAAAACAGAAAATTATATTTATACCGTTAAAAGGATAACAGTAGTTAAATTATGTAATCCTTTGTAAGAATCTTTTGTAATTTTTTAACTTTTTAAAATAATAGATTAAGTTCTCTCTATTGAGAATTTCCAGCTTCCAAATTAAGAGCTTTACTTAAATTAAAACAACGCAAATTATTGTTGAAATTTTAAATCTACAAGAGATTTGCTGAAATTTTCAAGGTGTATACGAAAAATTATATAGTCTAGAAAATTTAGGAAGCTAGTTCCAAAGAGTTTATATATTATTTTTTGAAATGTATTTATTCGCGATTTAATTTAATCACTTCGTGACAAGTAGTCACAGTTGTAAAAAAATATGATTTTTAGATTATACGTGTTCTTCAATGCAAAATTAAAATATCCCACACTTAAAATATCCCAGTTGGAATTAATTACAATTTCATCCATTTAGAGGATAATATGTTAAAAGAGATGAAAATTTCTAGTTAGTTTACGTTAGGTTAACACAGCCCCTTTCCATCCCTTATTTAAACCAGTATGAGCTGCAACATTCACTAAGACCGTAGTGCACCGGAAGAAGTATGCATCAAGAAATCTCTGTCAGGAGTTTGCCAGCATCAGTCGCCGCAGAAGGTGGATTAAAGTTTCCTCCTTCTATTTTTCACAGCAGCTTATGCAGAGACATTTGCGGGGCGGCCCATCCTTTTTGCATGTTCGCGAATTAAACAATGAACCATCAGAGCCCTTACTACAGAACCAAAATCGTCCTCCGAAATTCATGTTGAAATTCAAGTTAATATCATTTTTAAAATTTAGGTCGAAAATTAAATAAAGGAAAATTAAAATGAAGGACAATTCAATTTCAAACATTTTTAGTTTATTTTGTAATGAAAGTTTTACTTTTGATTTTTATTTCTAAATAAAAATAAATGTTATCAAACTTTAATGATATTTGGAATTAGATGACTTTTCTTTATCTTTTGCCAATGTATATCAAGAATATTTTATGAATAATATCAAAAAGTAAAAGATGAAACATTTAGAGATAATGGTATTTTACATTAATATTTACCCTTTATCCTTATAATAATAATAACATAATATAATACCATTGTAATGTGTTCTAAAAAACTGATGTACATACACAATTTTTGCAAGAAACGTTAAGGGTACGAGTAATAACTGTAAGTATCTATTTTTTATTATATAGATACGTACATATATAAAGAAACTTTCATATTACTATAGATAAGTTTTTCAATAATGTTGAAAGAAAGAAAAAATTAATAATATGAAAAGGCCATTCATTTGATATACTTTTGTGTTTCTCTCAAAAACTTTTGAATGATTATCGAATAACTCTTTATTTTTAGAAATTTTGTTTGAGAAAATTTTTTAATTATCACGAAAATCAAATTTAATTTGTAGACATTAATTTATAATTGCATGAAAATTAAAAATATTTTACTTTTATAATTTTCAAATTACTGAGGAAATAGTACTCTTTATATATATTGAGGAGAACAATTTCGAATTAAATTAACAAAAAGGTTGTATATCATTTACAATGAAATTCTGTGTGCGGGTCAGCCTAAACAGGCTTATCGGAAACAAGAGATAATGACTATGTCGCAAAGCCGGAATCTTTCGCGGCAGTATGGAACTGTATTTGCCAGGCACAATCAAGCTAGTCTGTGCTTAGTGCCAAAAACGGAGCTGTCAAAGCACTGAAGAAATCTTCGGGGACTGCAGAAGGCCAAGAAGCTTCTGGAAGATTATGACCATGAAGGCAATTTGAGAAGATTATAGTGTTGTACGGCATAACACAAACTCAAAAGAGGACACATAAAGACATATCATTATAAGTGATTGCGGCATACTATTATCACTTTTTTACAAACTAGACTAGGTAATAATTCCTTTATGTTTGTTGATAAAAGAAAAGCCAAATATAGCATTATTTCATTGAATTTTATTCTAAATAAATCAAATTCTACTTGTAAATAATTTGAGTAAACAGTCTCCTAATTTTCAATATTCTTTAAAATGTTTCAAACATTTCAACTCCCTTTGGGTCAACTTAATAAAATGTGATTAAATATTGTTTGTATAGAAGACATAAAATACACACAATGTATGTATATATGGTTAGAAGAGGATAAACATATATTTAATTACATTTAAAAGTTACTCTGCTATTAATTTAACTTATTGGCTTAAATATATACAGTTTTAGACAACTAAAAGAATTAATTTTTTGATTTTATTTCATCTTTTTTTTATTGTATTTTTTTCGTGATTTTGCAATCGAAAAGTTTTTGATGAGTTGCGCTCAGAATAAATTATTGCGATTTGAAACTTCATTTTATTTTATTTGGACAGATTTTATTTTTTTTTATTTTAGTATATATAAAATACATACGTATGTGCATAAGTATATATTTCAATATTCCCCATATAATACAAGGTGGTTCAGTTTAAGTGTTAAATTTCTCGTAAGATGATTCGTTGGAGTTTCTTAAAAAAAATAGCATGAGTGAATGGAGGAGGGACAAGACTTATAGGGGTAGTTTGGGAGGTTTAAGAAGAAATTGGAGGCTTAAGATTGGGTTAAAAAAATTGTGTCTACCAACTTTCCATTACAGATTCGAAGCAGTTGAAGTTTGAGCAAAGTTGTGTTTGGAAACTTTTTTATCAATAGATAGATACTAAATCACGAATAATTTTAAAAAAAAACTCGAACAAATCATGTCTCCAAGATTTGACTCTTGGACAAGAACACTCTGCATACGTAAGTATGTTTAAAAAGTGGTATAATGTTACATATATACTTCTTCATAAACAATTTGTACAGCTTTAATAACATATTAATTTATTTCTTTTAAGCTATTTTTAGGCGTTAAAGTTCTCTTTCTTCTCTCTGATCACACTCTCCCTCTTCCATTCTCGTGCTCTGTTCGATTTGTTTTATATGTATTTTTATTAATATTTATTTATTGATTATTTATTCATTTATTGGATTTTTTTAAGTATTTTATTTATTTCAAATGATTTTTAACCAAAATAAAAATATAAGTGGTAAAAAAGTTTTTTTTTTTTATTTCTTGACTTTTCTCACTTTTTCAAAAAAAAAAAAAAATTTGGTATTTTGGAAAACTATTTTATAAATTTAGTATAAGAAATATGGGATAGCAATAAATATTTCTTTGAATTTCAAAAATATAAATATAAAGTAAAAAAAAAAAATAAAAAATTTTTAGGCGCCAGGTTTTGTAATCAATTTTTGGCATTATTTTTTAACATTCACATAATTTACTGAATTTGCTCAATAGCTTGAAAATTCGTCCTCTTCACAACAAAACTAAAATCAAGTATGTACAGAGAGCAAATAAAGTTCGTCAGCAGCTTCTACTGCTAGGTGCTGCGACAGCATCATAACACCTGATAGCGCGGTCCAACTATGTTTAGACAACAGACCGAAAAAAGCAAGAGCAGCATTTGGCTGACAATAACCAAGGTGCTATTTTTTTGAAGGTTACATAAGCATAATTTAAAATTAATTCATTTAAAATGTGCTTTATTCAAAATATTCCTTTTTCTTCATATTATTTTGTAAAAATTCTTTTCTATTGTGGAACTTTCAGGGCCTGGGTTGTAAATACATATATATACGCAATAGATATTGCGTTAAGTTTTATGATCGTATGTATATAATATTATTATAATGTGTAAAGAGACCATTTAATATTAAATTATCTGAAAAATATTTTTATTCTTATTTAAATTTTTTTTCCCTTTTTGTTCAATTTTGGTTATAATTAATGAGCCTTTTGCTTTGTTTTTATTATATAGACTTTGGAAAAAAAAATAAAAATTTGAAAAGTTTTAATGTTTAATATTCGAAGGCAATAAAGAATATTATATTTTATTCAGAAAACTACATAATAAGAAGACAGTAATTATATAATAGATAGGGGGTGTGATGGAGAGTAGTTTGGGTCATTCAGGAAAGTGAATTCATATATAAAATCATATAGGAATAAATATTTAATTGGCTTGGATTAGATGTTGAATTTGAAATGAGGCTCTCCGCTTTTTCTAAGGAGATATTATAGTAACGTAAAAATTTGACACCTTTCTCGATCATTCGATTAGCATTAAAACATATAACTATGAAACATTATATAATAATCAGTTATAGTTAATTGATTGGCTTTCGAGTTGGGATTTAAACCATTGATATATATGTACGTGCACTTAATTCTTGAGGGGAATATCACAGGCGGCTGTTCCAGCACTGAACTCATGCTTGGTGATCTTCGAAGTTGTATGAATAAACTAAAAAAAACTATCTGGAAAAACTTATTGCACTAGGCAGGCTAAATTTGCACTCGGTAGAAGTGTTCGTAGGAATAGAGAACAATGAACTAGTCCATCTGTTAGCGAAGAAGGGAGGGGAGAATACATCTTTCTGCAAGAGGCTGGCCTGCTTGGGAACGACCGGGGAAATGTGGGCGGCTTCCACTGTTACATTGGAGGTAATGATTGGGTTGACACCGCTGCATCTCTATATAGTGAAAGAAGATTGGCTAATTACTTACTTACCGGCTTCTCTCTGGCAAGGAAGAGGCGGGGCGAAAATCGGCCGCATATGAAAATAACCATGTCGGATTCCTGTCTACCACGATACAAATTCTACTGCTGGTACATGGTTCCGTTTCCCGATCGATGAACGTGGGAGTGGGGCGGTCCGGTACATGGGCCAGCATTGCACAGTGTTTCAGGCCGAAATACATGAAATAGAGATTTGATTGAGAGTCAGTGTAGGGGTATAAAAACTGGTGAAGCTCGCCGCGAAACTGTTGAGGATGAGCAGGAGCCGGGTTTGCGCTACTGCGAATTTTTTCACAGGCCATTGCCAGGTAAGGAATTGCCTGCACAGGCTGGGGAAATAGAGCTTCGCCCTGCGCAGATCTTGCAGGGACAGGGGTAAAACTGCCGTGCACATCCCTTGCGACTGCTCAGTCTGACTGTCCAGCGGCGCAATCTTTTTGGACAGGGTTTCTTAAGCGTTCGGGAACTGCTGTCCAACTCCCTTAAGGATGTCTCTTGTTTCATACTTGGAACGGAGATATTGTAGGTGAAAGCGTGGGTAGGCTACAATAAGTCGCGAATGGCTGCGGTGGCCCGGAGGATACTTCTGCACTACTCAGTTCCCTTACAAATCTACAATATACAATACATCTCCTAAACCAGAAACCCGTTTACGAGATAGTTCCCTATACGGTCCGGGATTAGCTCAAGTAAAAAATTAAAAGGGAGAGCCCGAAACTGTGGAAGAATCCCCTAGGGTTGCGACAATTCAAGGAGCACCTGTATAACTTTACAGAGAATTATTATAGAACGTAACTTTTGAGAACCAAGTGAGAACAATTTTGCAACGTAAACATTGTCGGCTCAGGGGACTCTTTCGCAAGTTCAGTCAGGCGAATGATGTACGACTTCTCCTTGTCTTCTATAAAAAGGACGGTGAAACGTCTACGCATGTCATAATATGAACTTTTCGAACAACACAATAGATCGCATGAATAATGCGTCACTCTAATTTTACAAATCTACAATCTAGAAATCCTGCTTGGCAGAAAAATATAAACAAAGCATTTTTCGCTCTCGCATGGGATTGTGGGATAACAATAAAGTTATGTTGACCTCCTTTTAAGAAAGTGTGTAACATAATTTTGATTTAATTTTTGTCTAGCCAATTTTTTTTAGAGGCATTTACTAATATAAATTTTGCTTTGATAAACTTTCTTTGATCTTTCTTTCGTTTTTCCACTTGATTTTTATTTAAGTAAAGGATTCTTGTAAGTAAATATATAATTCAATTAGAACCGATTTTAGGATAATAATTTTGTGGTATTATAAAACTTGCTGGTACAACTGAGTATTGTTTAGTTCTGGGTTATTTCGTCTTTTTAAATATTCTTGTATAAGTTTTGAAACAATAAGTTTTTCAACAATATAAAATTATTTTTGTTAAATTTTTTTTAAAAATAAGATATTCAAATGCAAATTAGTTGATTAGATTATTTTTCCAATACAAGACTTTATAATTACAGTCATAAACTTTAATTGGAAATAAATGAGTTACAGAAAAATATTTTTTCAATAGCTAAGGATAAATTTAACTGAATTATTAAACTTTAATAAACCCACATAAATTAGAAAAAAAATTCTTATTTTGTGTCTTCTTCAATTCACCTATTCAATATTTTTCCCTTTCAAGAGCGCCCGCCTTTACATATAATTAATAATACATTAATTCAAATTTTGATGAATATTTGAATATAACAATTTATTTTTCAATATTTTTTTCTCGGGAAATTAACTTAAAAATAAATGAAATTTCCAGGAAATTTATTACTGCCCACTGTTTATTATAATTTAATACAAAGAAAACAAAGTAAAATTGATTTTTTATTAAATAAAATGGAATTATTCCTTAAACATTATTATACAAAAAGTATGTAATATTATTGAATATAAATAAAAAAGAAAGCCTTATATTGTTAACATTGTTAAAAATAGTAGGTGTTTCTGAAGGATAAATTTTATTAATATAAGTGTGTTTAAGGACCTTGACACAAATATAAAGAGAAAAGTGTTTCCGCAAGAAATATAGGAATCCTTCAAATTTTCAACAAAAAATATTGTATATAATCAGTGAACAAAATGTTTATACCACGGCGGGCTTTAATATTAGATTAACTAATTCCAATTTCTTATATAATAACAAATCGGCAAAGCCAAAGTAATATTTAGTTAGAATAGGATAGACAGAAAGCCTTGAAATTAAAATTTTATATGAATTTTAAAAGCTCATATTTTTTAAATTATTGAAGCTCAACGTCAAATAAAGGTTAATGAAAGATCAAATATAAAACTGCAAATTTTTTGCTTTTCCATAAAGTAAAGAAGAAATTTTCATCGAGCTGAACATGAGCTTCCCGACACATAGAAAGCTTCTCTCAAACTATCTGCGAATCAACAACCCCATCGTAGGACAATCACACAAAATACGTAAAGCCTTGTCGTCATCATCCCAGCAGAACCAACTGAAGAGGGAGTGCAATTTGCCCAGTTAGTACAAAAGATATGTCACGGGATAATGTCTAGTGAAGAAGCTTAGGAAAACTTTCTTGAGCTAGATGGAACAAACAACTTCGCATGATGATATCGCTCAGTAGTCTCCTAGCGAAGATTCGATTCCACCTCAACCAGAACATCAAATTAGTTTGCTTTTAAAGGCAAACAATGATAGTACACAAAAAAGAAACGACCCAGCGAGAGGGAATAAACGTTACTCTGGTTGTTGTTGCTAGCTTTATTAGTGCAAGCCTTAACCCAACTTGAATGTGATCTGAATCGGTAACACTACCCTTTACTCGGAGAGCACATGCATAGTACGATTTTTATATGCCTTTTCTAAGTTCACTGTAAGGCAGATTCTCAATTGAATGCATTTCAGCTAGAAACAGCGAACCCATACCCGTCGTTATTCACGTGACTAACCACTAGAATAAATGGTTTCCAAGCTCGGACTGCGCCATGAGATATCGGCTATCTCTTTGCAAAAATTCTTTACGATACCACAGAGTAATTCATTAATTTTAAATTTTATTCAATGATAATTTTAAAATATTTATTTGCTGTCATATATGTGAAAACGGAGTAATTGACGAAGTTCACCTACTTTTTTTCGGGATTTTTAATTTCCAAATTTCTTATTATTTTGGTTGTGCTCTTCTTGTTTTTTTTTGTCGAATCTTGTTTGTTTTAATGTTTTTGTTGTTCTTGCTATCCTGTCAAGTCAACAACATATCCTTTTAGAACTTGTTTTCAAGAAAGAAAAAATATTTTTTTTGTCACTTTTTTGTTATTATTTTTGTTTTATTTCGACTAAACTTTATTACATCCCTTTTATAAGGAAATGACATATACTGTCGTTTGACGTTTATTTTACAAAATATTCATATAAACACTTATAGAGCATGGAACACTTTGCTGTATATTATGTATAAGCTTACACACACACATATTCATATACGTTATGCAATGAGTATATTCAAAGTAATGACATTCTTTTATGGTAAGTTTTGGTGGTGGGAAAAAGTAAGAAAAGTAAAAAAATACCAAAAATGCTTGTGCACATGTACACACATATATGATAAAAAGATGAGAAGAACGACAGTAAAAACGTTTCTTCAACAGAGGATATCCTGAGAGTTTTTCTTCTGATTTTCTTCGACATTTTGCTTTTTTGGTTGTTGTGTGACATTTTTTTTATTTGATTTCGTTTGATAAGTTTCTTTTTTGTGGGTTTAATTTTTTTTCTTTTACTACAGAATTTCTTATATTCTATATCATAAAAAAGAAAAAAACAAGAGCCAAGACAAACATTCTCTTTTGGTTTAGCTTAACAATGTCTTTAATTTTTTCGATGTCTGCTTACATTATATTATTAATCTTAGTGAAAGAGATTATGAATTCAAAAAATTAGATACTTTTAGGAAAAATATTTTTTATTTGAATTTTTAACGAAATAACTAAATAAAATAATTTAAATAAAATATTTATTACTAGTAAATTTTATTTTATTTAATTTACCGTAATATATATATTTTTTCTAAATGTTAACTAGTTAAAAGGGGGCGCTGATGGGGTATATAAAATAAGGCAATACAAAGATCTGAAGTCTGGTGACCTTAGGGGCAATCTTAGTATACTATAGACTATTATGTATAAAAGTTGATCTTAGGGGAAATCAACAGCGTCCATAGCCGCTTACACTCGGATTTTGGACCGAAGGTGAAAAACAAAGCGAGAATGCTAAGGTGATCTTGTGGATCTGTTTATGAAAGACGAAAGAGGCCCGCAGCCCGGTTCTGTGCTGTGGCTGTGACTCAAAACGGACGAATGGATGAAAGTGGGTATGTACGGTGAAGTCGTAAATATCACATATCAGGATCTTCATTATGTCGGCCGATCAAAAAATCTTTCTTAAATCAATATTCGCATTAATCTCTTAGTCTATAATTATTTTTATTAATATCATATGTATTGCATTTAAATAACGATATATGAAAATAAATGTGTAAAACAAAATATAGAAAAATTTCTAAAAAAAAAAACAAAAAAAAAAATTGAATATTCGCATGTAAAAAAATTATTTGGTTTTTTTGTTATTTGAAAGGTTGCCACCATCAGATAAATTATTGCCAATGACATTTTGTGCCAAAATGTTAAAGATTTATATGTTTAACTTTGCAGATATGTAGATTCAAACTAATATTTAAGGTTACTTATAAATATTTGTGAAAAAGCCACTTATATTTGTGCACATTCAAATATGTATACAAACAAAGAAAGCCTTTGTATAAAACAGTTTTCACATTTAGGTACCCATATATTACGTATGTGTGTGGTCGAAAGACACAGCATTCAAAAATAAAATAAGATTATAAAAAAAGAATTAATAGGAAAAAATAACCGCGTTAAAGTAAAAACCACATTGGTACAAAGAAAAAGGGGGGGGGGGGATTGAGAATAAAATAATTTTTCGATTTTCTAACAGACATAACATTCTAACAGAAATATAGAAAACCATGCAAATTTTACTTTCTTTTCCTTTATAAAATAGGACTTTGTATTGTCAATGGATTTGGAATCAAATTGCTGCTGTTTCCATTCAAGAAAATTACTGTTATAGAATATTTAGCAAAATTTCTAAAATTTCGTTAACAATTCTTTAGTGAAATATTTTATTAAACAAATTTCGTTACAATTTTTCGGAACACTTCGTGTGGTCTTATAACATTCCGTTTTCGTTCCCAGAATTATGAAATAAAATAATTTTAATTTGGTTTTAAATTAAATAATTAAATAATTTTGAGTTTGAAACACAAAGGGAAGTATTCCAAAAAAAAGAAATAATGAAGTTCGTTAAGAATATCACGTATTTCTGGCAGACCAACATCATTTCGTACATTGTAGATTTGTATAATCGGTGCACTGCGACCGCCTATAAGACTTTATTATATGCACTACAACATCTACTCAAGACCCACCCACTTTCAGCACCCTGAGATGTCGGGAAGACCGCAAATCGGCCTCTGTGAGAACAAAGTCCGTCAGTATTTTAATTCTCCTACGATGTTGAGGTGCCAACATGTTATACGTCCACAGAGAGGTCGAAAGCCTCCTCTATGTCCAAGACGATCATGTTTCTTTTGCCAACCGTAGGGATAAAGAGCATTATAGCCACCCACCAGGATCGGAAATCACGCTGCTCCTAAATATTCCTATTAAGTACATATTACCTCATTAATTTTCTATTCTTAAAAAAATTTCCTTAATTTTCCGAAAAATTATACATATATAAAATAGTTACATATATAAAATTTTACGAAAACAGAATGAATTTTGGTACTTTAATTAAAAATTTTTTTCTTTTAAACTACCGTCAACTTTTTTATATAAATTAAATACCTGCATAAATAGCCATGTATATACATGGGAAACTAAACTTCATACATAACTATAAATGAACCAAGTGAAAAAAAACTTAAATCAACCGATATTTTATAACAATATGTTTTTTTTTCTCTCTCTCTCAGTTCTTTTTCTATTCTTTTCATAACAATATACATAAAACTAACGCGTTAACTTTTATATTTGTTTAATAATTGAGAATCCTTGAAAAAATCCTTTAGAAACAATTTACGTTCAGCGAAGTTTTACATGCATAAGATTTGTAATTTCTCAAAAAAAAAAAAAAATGACAACGAAAATAAAAACAAAGAAAATAGAAAATAAATATAAAAAAAATATAAGAAAACGCAATCATCACCACAGTAACAAAATGAAAAAAGCTACGCTCATATTACAAATTGAGTAAAGTTAAAAAGAAAAAAGAGAAAAAGATCAGAGAAAAAAAAATCAAATGAAAATTGGAAAAACTTTTCCAATTTTGAAATGTTCGCTAACCATTAAAGACTAAAATAAAACAAAATTGTAAAAATTGAAAAAAAAAAAAAAATAAATAAAAACTGAAAAATAATTTTTAATAAAAAAAAAATAAAAAAAAACTTGTGTTTTTAACAAAAAAATCGCTTCAAAACTCAAAAATAAAAAGTTTGATTTGATTAGAAGCGACCAAAGCTACACAACCCTAGTGTATATTGTGTGCACTGTGCGTTTATAGTAAGTAGATATAGCTGCGGCCTTATGTCATTTTCTTTGCAATATTTGAAATTTGAGTTGTAGGCAATATGGAAACGTGTTTAAATTAGAAATTTAAAACAAAAAATATTTTCATTTAAGAGAAGAATTATTAAATTAGAATTATTACTTCTCTTTTTTGAAATTCAGAATTTGTTCAGAAAAACTTTCATTTGGCTGAATTTGTTTCAATGAATTGAAATTCAGATATGGAAAATACACTGCAATATACTCGAGTGACAGTAACTACAATAGCGCATTGACGTAAAATTATTAAAATAAGAGTGCAATATTTACAGTACGTATTAAATACGTATAAAAACTGAATATGTATAAACAGCTGGAACGTGATTACTTCCAAAAGTTTCAAAAACTAAATTGAACCCACACAAATTTATTGCTGAACAATTACTAACAATTATATTAACTTAACAAATACTCAAATCGTAACCCTTTACAGAAAAAACCCTTTGGGCACTTTTTGGGGCCCAAAATCGCACTGTCACCTCCTAGTGGTGGGCCCCCGTAATGGCGGAGGATAAAAGGGTGATTGAAACGATCAAAGTTACGTTCATGTCGTGGTCATGTCTCGCGGCGAGCTTCTTGCTTTGTGAGTTTCAGCCCTATATCTATACGTCAGCTGACGACAGGCGTCCCAAGTCAAGGTAGAACAGCATATGCCGATGACTGCGTGGCTAAGCGGGAGCTTAGTCGTTAGTATGTGGACTCTGGATACCAGGCGCCCTCTAGTTTAAACGACCCTTCCCATGATATGCCGGGCTCTGCCATGGGTGACTATACTTTCCCGCGTGGGAACAAAAATGGAGAACATAAACAATAACAACAATAACGGCAACAACAAGAACAACAACTGTGACAAATACAACAACTGCAACAACAACAACAACAGCAACTCATTGGAAAGTCTGAAGTCACTCCGAAAGCGGCGGAAACGGAAGGACCATCAATCAACGCGCCGGATACAAGCGTCCCGGGTGAACCAAAAGGGCCCAAGCCCATTGGGAAGCTCGGTACTGCTTCGGTATGTGCTGTTGCAGGCTGTGACAGGGCAGGCGCCCACCAAGATGCGTAAAAAGGCGGCAATGGGAAGCAAGGCTCATGTAAAGCCTTTGTCTAAAGGGCCAAAGCCCATAGACAAGAGCCGGAGGAAATGATATGGCTGTGAGGTGCATCCAAATAAATCTACAGCAGAGGTGCATCCAAATAAATCTACGGACATCCACTGATGTTCTAGCTCACAGATTTATGAAGGATTACCTCAATATAGCCCTTATCCAAGAACCTTACATAGTGAAGGATCAGGTTAAGGGCCTAACAGGTAAGCTATTGTATTATAATACATTTGGGGGCAGGCCTAGGGCTTGCATTTTGTTTAGTAAAAATCCAACGTATTTTCCCATTTCAGATTACTGTTCTAAGGATCAGGCAGCTGCGTTGGTGAAGGGGCTGGGCAGAGTTCATTGTGTGCTCATCCTACCTCCCGGGGGACTGTGCCCACCCGGACGAGCAATTGAAGGATCTAGTGGACTTTTGTGGAAGGAGGAACTTCCAACTTATAATAAGAAGTGATGCCAATGCCCACCACACCGTCTGGGGAAGCAGTAATATAAACAAAAGAGGTGAGTGCCTACTTGAATTTATATATAGCAATAAATTAATGGTTATGAATGAGGGCAATAGGCCGACATTCATAAATGCAATTATTGAAGAGGCCCTTGACATCACCCCTTGCACTGAGTTTTTCGGCAGTAGGGTTGGTGGATGGCATGTCTCAAATGAGACATCCATGTCCGATAATGGGCTATTACTGGTGCCTACCATGGGAGCTGCCGCGCTGAGCCAAGGCGGAGCAATAGGAAGTGCCCGTGGTGGAATGAAGAGCTTTAAAGGCTTAGACTAAAGATCAGAAAGCTATTCAATAGGGCCAAGGCGTCGGGTTCGTGGGAAGAGTATAAAGACTCAATCACGAAATACAATAAAGAAATTAGGAAAGCGAAGAGAATTTCGTAGAGGGCGTTCTGCAAGAGCGTTGATGAACTCTCCAGCACAAAGTATGCTGGCGGGTTGGGCCTAAGGGAACGGCCTGATGGCTCCATGACTGAGAACGGAAAGCAGACGCCTGCGCTTATGGCCTCAACGCACTTTCCTGACTCGGAGATTCTTAGGAATCACTCAAATGCGGTCATTGAACCTAGGGCATCCTGGCCCAGGAGGGATGACTGGCAACGATCCCGTCTGGTCTTCACGATGGGCAGGATTCGATGGGCTGTTTTCTCTTTCAGACCCTGCATTTTTGCAGAGGGGTTTCCAACATATCGCCAGAGCACTGTTGGAAATTTTTCGTGCCAGCTTTGCATCCCTCAGGCATGGAGGGTGGCTAAAGTGACGTATATTCCGAAGGCGGATAAGCGACCAAGCAACCACCCAAGGTCTTTCCGTCCAATCAGCCTTTCTTCTTTTCTATTAAAAGCAATGGAAAAAGTGATTAATAGATTTATACGGGACGATGCACTGGGAAGCAATCCCTTGCATGAATCTTAGTACGCCTATCAGTCAGGAAAGTCTACTGTACTCGCTCTGCAGAGTCTGGTGGGGGTCCTTGAAAACTCACTGGAAGTGCGGGAGGTGGCAGTGGGCTGCTTCCTTGATATATAGGGAGCTTTTGACAACACTGCATATCACGTCATCTGTGAGTCATTGCACAAACGAGGGATTGATGCGACGACGAGCAGACGGGTTGATCGGATGCTACAGGATAGGATTATTAAGTCCACCATAGCTGACGATATACTCTTCATCTCTGCTGCAAAAGGGTGTCCGCACGGCGGGGTTATTTCGCCCCTCCTGTGGTCCATTGTAGTGATTGATCTAATCGCTCAGGGGCTCCGGGGCACGTGTCTGGGGATACGCCGACGACGTGGCCTTCGTCGTACGGGGAAAATTTGAGAGCACTATTTCTGATCTTCTACAGCAAAATTTACGTGTTGTGGAGAGGTGGTGCGAAGGCGTTGGGTTAAATATAAATCCAAGCAAGAGCACTTTGGTCGCCTCCACCAGACCCAGAAGCAGCGACAGATTAACGAGCCCAATTCTGTTTGGTGAACGTATTAGTTACTATGGGGAGGTGAAGTATCTGGGGGTAACCCTGGATGATCGTCTGTCCTGGAATACCCATATAGATAGAGTTATCGGGAGGGCTACGGCGGCCTTGTGGGCGTGTAGGAGCTTCATCGGGGGGACCTGGGGAATTAGTCCCAGAATAGCACTGTGGCTATATATGGCCTTGCTAGGCCCATCGTTACCTATGCGTCGATTGTATGGTGCCGTAAGGCTCAGCAGGCGGGTGTGTGGGCCAAGCTGGAAAAGCTACAGAGGCTGGCCTGCCTCGGAGTGACCGGGGCAATGCGGACCACACCTACCGCTGCATTGGAGGTGTTGATCGGGTTGCCGCCACTGCATTTCCATATATTGAAGGAAGCTCGGCTAGTGACTTACCGACTTCTCTCTGGCGAGGACAGGGCAGGGCTAAAGTTGGCCCACATGACTCACAGAGACTTCATAGCGATCCGATTCTAAGAATAACCATGTCAGATACCTGTCTGCCGCGGTACAACTTCGACCACAGGTACAGGGTTCTGTTTCCAGATCGATGGACGTGGGATCGGGGTGGCCCTGTACTTGAGTCGGGTTGGAGCGTGTGGTATGCGGACAGGTCCAAAACGGAGTCGGATGTGGGTTCGGGTGTATACGGTGTCCGCCCGGACACTTGTATATGCAACCCTTGACCCGTATTGCACAGTGTTCCAGGCTGCAAATACGTGCAATAGAGAAAGTGGGTATAGAAACCGCACCATCTATGTGTTCTCGGACAGCAGGGCTGCACTGCTGGCGCTTCGTTCAGCTCAAGTTACATCCAAGCTGGTCTGGGGCTGCCTTGCTGCACTTATGGAATTGGCATCGGTGAACAAAGTTACGCTCATTTGGGTCCTGGGCCATAGTGGCCATGCGGGCAAAGAAATTGCCGATGGGCTGGCGCGGAGGGGATCTGGGGCTGACTTTGTGCAGCCGCTGCCTTTTTGTGGTCTACCTTCTTCCGCCGTGGGGGCCAGGCTTGCTTGCCTGCTCGCGGCGGAATGCGGCCGTCACTGGCGGGATACGAAAGGGTGTCGTCATGCGAAAGTGTTTCTTTCGGCGTGTTCCAGCGGGGCATTGCCCAGTTAAGTACCACCTGCATACGCTGTGGAAGTCGGGCTCCCCCCTGTGCAAATTTCGTGGGGGTGGCGATGAGAACGCCGTGCACATTCTCTGCGACTGTCCGGCACTGGCTGTTCGGACATGGGTCCCTAAGTGTTCGGGAGTTGTTGTCCAATTCCCTTAGGGATATCTCCGGCTTTGTGGTTGGGGCGGGGATATTATAGGCGGGAGCGTGGGGAGGCTACAATAAGTCAAAAATGGCTGCGGTGGCTTGGGGGGTGGTTACTCCTGTCCCAATCTACAATCTACAACCCTTTACAGATAATTTGTATATAAGAGAATATGATTCTTCTTGCTTCTGTAGATATGTAGTTTTTGAAGTTCATATTGGAAGTCGAAAGCACGATAGCTAATCGGCAGTATATGGATTATTGGCACTTATTCCCATGATCATCTGGCACCAAACGGAGCGTTAATTTGCTTGTTAATGTAAGCAAAACACAAGAAATTTCGAAAGCGTACCCAGATTTAAAATATTATTTGGCCTCAGTCAATTGAAGTACCAGGAATGATATCGATTTCGTAGAGGCCATTGTTGTGACACACGCATTAACAAACGTTGATTTAAACTAGTGAGTACTTTTAAGTTTATTAAATACTTTCTCTAGTCAATAAATTATTATCATATCACAGGATATATTCCAAACTTTAAGCATTGAAGTTTCATATTTTTACATTCATGATATATATTATAAATGTATAAAATACGAAAATATTGAAATACTAAACTGTAATGGTTGTGCTCGAACATTATTTTATATTTTTACGTCTAAATGTAAATCACAAAAAAGAAATTTATGCATCAAGTATTAAAGAATAAAAATTAGAGAAGAGTTTTCTTAAAGCACCCCTACGGTTATGCAATAATCGATTTCTCGAAACTGAAAACTTTAAAATTTTAAATTTTTGTTTTCCAATTTTTCTTTTTCACACTAATAACAATTTCTGGATTTAACATTTTCATTTTACTTTGTATAAGAGATTTTTTTAATATAAGTTCATCTCCCACATCTTTTTAGTACAAAACGTGCTTAAATTTTTCAATATAGCTATATTAAATGTTATCCTTATTTTTAATCATCCGTTAGGATAAGAAAGAAAAAATTGTGTTTTGTTTCGTGTGTTAAACAAAAACAAAAAATCTTTTTCTTAAAGAAAATTCACTAACTTCAAACACTTTTTGTTTTGAAAACTTCTCCTGCAGAAAATCACTTGAATTTCTTTTTTTCTTTTGAATTTCATTTTCAAGTACACGTTCTTACATATAAACGTATTACGTATAAGATAGAAAACATGCTGACAACATAATGTTAGCATTTTGTAATACTATTTAACCAAAGGGTTGAGCATAAAGCATGACAATAACCCAAAAGAAAAGGAAAATTACAAATACAAAAATCAACTAATTCAACAACTTCGTTACTTCACATTTTATTATCCCTTTTATTTTGATTTTGGTTTTTAATTAAACTAAAAAAATATAGAGACGTTGCGATGAATTAAAAAGAAGTTTAGGTAAAAAAGTTTAATTAAAAGTAAAATTATTGCTACTGTAAGAAGAACACCTTCTTTTGCTCTTTGACTGATCAAGTTGCTCATATGAAAGACTTGTTTTAATATTTTAGACATTTTTCATATATAGCTGCGTTCCAGACAGACATATTTTTGTATTTTGCGATTTATTGATATTAAAATGCGTACAAGGTGGGCAGAGATCTCTTATTTGGTTTTTGAAAGCATCTTTTAGAAATTACTTAAAATTTCACTTCTAAAAATTTTTCTGACTTATTTCCAATTTTTTCTGTCCTTAAAATTTGTTAAATTATATTTTTTACTAAATAGTTTTTTACTCTTATTCGATTTTTTTTGTTGTTTTGAGCGTAAAAAAATGGTGACAAGCACAAAAAGTTAACAAAAGAAAAATAATAAATTTAAAACTATTATACTCCTTAGAAGACAATTGAAAAGTAATTTATTTGGTATCAAAGAAAGGAAATTAAAAACTCTTATTTATTTATGCAAAGTTATAAAATATACTTTTATGTAGAGCTGTACATTAAATTAGCAAATGGTGTATAGCCTTAACTATATGTTAATAGTCAACGTTAAAGCTCAACGGGTGCAAATACTGTTGCAAAAATTGAAATTTTTGAGACAACATTTTATATTTAACTATAAAAGAGTTTTTTATACTTGTATAAAATTTACTTAAAATTATATTCAATTCTATATAAAAATAAGAACTAGATCGCGAAATCCTTGTCATCCTTGCAAAAATATATTATAAATATACATTAAGATGAAGAATTGGAAACTTTTTGCGTTGAAAACACTTTGTTAAACATTAATTGAAAATTAATTAGAAAATATGTTATATAGTTAGTTGTTATATAATTATAGGATAATCATTAATGTAAATGGGATACTCCAGAAGTGTACGATGCATTTCTATTATAAAGTCTTAATGTCAAAAGCATTTTGGTACATAAACCGTTATCAGGATTTTATTTACTTTTGAAGTTTGTTCTGCAATAATGACAAACGAGGATTTATTTTTTTCAATAGATTTTAATTTTTATAGGAACGAATTTCTAACACAAATCATTTACAAATAAAATAAGAACAATAGGTATTTAATTAGAAAATTGAACAAGTCCAATGTATAGATAGTTTAAGAACTATATTCAAAGATTTAGAAATTTCAAAGGAAAAATTCATAAGATTTTTGAAATAATTAAGAATTTTGACTTTATAGCAAGAAATTTTTATAATCAAGTGCTTATTAATAGGAGACCATTTAAAGAGGAGAATATTTCTCTTTAAATAATTTTTACTGATGTTGCCTTTTGGGGAAAATGATCAAGAGGCTTGGAAACACTACGATGTTCAAGAATTTCAGGATATTACAGACAGGATTTGGATCGTGTTGTTTGTACCAGTCTCTGATGTGGAAAAGAAAACCTATTTTGAGGTCTTCTTTTACGATAGGCTGGGCGACCTGTCGGAGGTTTGCAAAGGTTTTTGATTAGTTCCCATAGATAGTTTTTGAGGTTTGTATTACATGGGGGTTGACTAGTGTTAATTTGAAAGGTGATCAAGCGAAATTTTTATTCGGTAGGTCGAAAATCTTTGATCACATTTTCGAAAAAGCAAAAATTTTTAAAAATTATGAAAAAAAATTATTTTTTGTAGCAATTTATTAAGGAAAATCAATCAAATTGTTTTATAGACAGAATATTTTAATATTGTGATTCTTTTCTAAATTGAAAATAACATAGTTCTGAAAAGATTCTGTAAACAATTCAAATTCTTTGACCACAAAGGAATTAATAAAACTCTGACACAAAAATTTTAAATAATTCTAACAATACAGTCATTTTAATTGTATTCCCTATAAATTTTCATTACAATTTTATCACATATTTACAATGTACAATATACATGTGATATATATAAATTATTTATGTACAAAATACGTTCATTGTGTAAAAGATACAATGTCGAATTTATTTTATTGACGGTGTTAAATAGAATTAACAAAATTATATTCAATTTCTTTCATTATCCTTATAAATAAATGACAATTATCACAAACCTACATAGATTCTATTAGTTAAATATGCGCGTGTATGTGCGTTACATTAACATTATAATACTAGTATAAAGGATATAACAATATTTTTTTGTGTAATAGATTAAATAAATAAATGAAATTCTATGATAAAAATCCAAATTGTAATGAAAATTTTTTAATTAAAAAATTCTTTGTTTTTTCTTCTTTAGTAAGTTTTCCCTCTATATTTTCTTCCTCTTCAAAGAACATTCCAGCTTTGAACTTTTTATCTAAGAACGTAATTTTTATTGAAATTCAATTACAGTATTAAAATTCTGCTAATATTTACTTAGAATTACAAAGTATTTATTTTTTTTAATACATGAAGGATAGTAGGTGGCTGTAGTTTTTTATTTGTGAAATTCAGAAAATATTGAAAAACAGTAAAATTTTTAGATTTCAAAATAATTGAAGAAAAAAAAATTATTTTTTTTAGTAACAATTTTCCACCTACCTAAGTACTCCATTATCGCACTGGTTTCACCAATGCGAAAGAAAATGAGTTTTCACAAGAAGAACATTTGCTCCTCACTCTCCGTGTAACTCACAACCGGCTTCCCAATCGATGACAATGCAACTACCACTTATTGCGCTAACGCTCTATGTAGTCTCGTCGCCGCCGACGTATCTGCTATGCTTTCAAAGAAGGATCTGAAACTCTTTCTCCTAGTCCTTTCGATCTAAAAGACAAACAAAATTTCGAGATCAATATGATTTTGACCTTTTAAGATAATTACATTTCAATAAAATGTACAATTCAATAGCAATTTAAATAAAAATTAAATATGAACTACTTTTCTTCTGTTATAGAACACGTATGCCGGAAAATAGAAAAATGTCCCTAATAAGGAATCGTTTATTTTTTAATAGTTAATTACTTAATTTGTCATTCTCTAATATGTTATAACTTCTTCTATACTTGGTATTAAATGAATTTACATGGCATATACGACATTTATAAACTACACTGCAATTACATATAGTGTTATATTAAAGTATAATAATATATTAGGTGGTACATAATACATATTATAGTAAAATATATAATAAGAAATTATTTATGTTATATTTACATTATTGTTCACGTTCATATTACATATGTATAGTTTTGTACTTGATTTAATTTAATTTAAGAAAAATAAATAATAAAATCAGCAAAAAAAAAGAAAAAGAAAACAAAATGACAACATAAAATAAAATGTAATAATGTAAAAACATCCTTTAAAAAAATTAATAAGTGAATGTAAAAAATAATAAAATAAAATGTGAATAAGAATGGGATAATCTTAATTTATTATTCAAGAATCAAGAATTATCTAATTGAATTATATGAGTCTTCATATGTTCATATATAAAAATATACAAATATGTACAAAAACAAACATGGTGTGCAAAGCTATTACACACAATTATAATCATACTATATAATAAATGTATAGCGACCTTACAACCCTAATTTCCAAGTGATCGTTTATTTAGAAATGTTAAGTTTTTGAGAAAATAATTCCTATTTAAAAACTGTTAGTTATGTATGGAATTTTGTTGCAAAGACCCAGCCACGCAGACATCTTCTTCAGTTGATCAGAACTCTGCACTCCCTGATATATAAACCACACAACCTCATCCTCCGAACTTAACTTGCTCAGCTCTCTGAATTGAAATAGTCCCGCCAAGAGACGGCTGGTCATTGTCACTTGGCTCTACATTTTTTTAAAATATTCTTATACCTCTTCTGGGCATAGTCATATATAAAACTCCTATTGAATTCTTTGCACTTTAATCGCACAAAAGAAGCTCTGCTCACAAAACTAGTATATTGGTTCCTAAGCGCACTCATTACTCTTTATCCAATGTGCTTCAACATCAATGTAACCCATAGTTTGGACTGACTTCATTAAGTTTATCAAGAAAACCCCACACTATCCTGAAGGTAACTAAGTGATTTTAATGTTCCAATGACGACTGCCTCAAGTTTACTATTTAATTCAAATTCAAGATTCAAAATAAAGGCCTAGAATTTTGTAGTTAATTACTGTAAATTAAGAAAAAATTAAATCCAACTTCAATCATTTCAGGGGTTGTAAAAATATTTTTTATGTTGAAATTTAATTTCTTCTCATATTGTAAATTCAAGATCAAAATATCCTTTTTGACATATTTATGTTATGTACACACAAATAAATTTTATATATGTACGTATATTTTTTTTTTGATTTTATTAAGAAATGACAGTTGTTTCTTCTAATTTCATTTCTTTTTTTGAATACAGGGTGAGAATATTATAAATTTATTAAATATTTTTTATAAAATTGTTGAAATTTCAATTTATTAAATTAAAATAATTACTTAGCAGATATTTTAAATACATATGTATATGTATATTTTTTTCTTTTAAGTTCTCAAAATTTCAGATTCTTTATTGAATAATCCTACAAAATTCTTTGAAACAGAGCTGGCGGAATAGTATGATAAAAGAATTCTAACTTTTTAAAACTCACACTACCATTTTTATACTATTTCTAGATAAAGAAGTTAAACTCAGATAAAACAAAAAATTTTAAATTGTATTCGAAGTTGGAGCATTCAATAATGAAATCTATATATGATATGAGACTTCATATTCGGTACTAATCGGGGGACAAAGATTAACAATAATTCAACTTTAAACTTGCAAATTTAACTATTAAATTCTCAACCACACTATATAATCTTAATTAAAACTATATCCTGTTAATAACATCAACGTGCATTCATTATAATAATAATTACTAATTAGTTAAAAAAAAATTAATGAATGAAAAAATTTCCTAAAAATCACAAAAAAAAATGAAAATTTCCCTAAACAGTTATTTAAAATTAGTAATTCCCCCATAACTCCCTTTGAATACTTAATTTTTTATGTTGATTATATCATAAATTCTCTTAAACAGTATAAAACAAAAAGACAAACAAAATTATAATACTTCCAACCAGCCGCTTCCTCTTCCCCTTGCCTTCTCAATAATTTTTGCTCTCATTATTTTTTTGTTTTTGACTAAAAGGGTTTAACAAGAAAAACATTTCAAGAAAATTACTTAAGTTCTTCAGCAAAATTAAAAAAATTAAATTTAAATATTAAATGACATTAATTTTAAGTATTTAATGTAATCAATGTCAGACTTTTGGACACATAAAAATTTATTTTTTATTTGTATTATTGTTCGTATGTGTATGTGAGTTGGTTTTAAGTGAAATTAAATATTTATTTTTGACAATAATAAATAAACGTATGTGAAAAATTAGATTATATGCAAAATGCATTCTAAGTTAGTTAAAACATTCAAGTAAATATACAACATGCAGACCGTCTACGGATGTCCTGACATGTAGATTTATGAAATTTTTATCGATCGACATCGTCCTTATCCAAGAGCCTTATTTAGTTAAGAATCAGGTTAAAAGTGATTTATTACATGATACTCGTACTACAAATGATTGCAGACCTAGGGCCTTCAACTTGTTTAATAAAAGACTAAAATACATGCATCTTCCCATTTCAGATTTCTGCTCCAAGAATCAGGTGTCTGCACTGGAGAAAGTGATGACCCTGGTGGGTTGGACAGAGTTTGTTTCGTAGTCAACCCATCTACCGGGAGACGGTGACCGACGAGACAAGCAATTGAATGACTTAGTGGAATTCTATAGTACCGATATAAATAAGAGAAGTGAGTACTTACTGAAATTTATATATAGTAGTAGGAAACTAGCAATTATGAGTGAAAGCCAATATTTGCAAACGCAATCAAGGAAGAAGTCCTTTGAGGCAAGGAATCCTTGACTCAAGGGAGATGACTGGAAACGTCCTTGCTCGTTTTTTACAGTGGATTAGATTGCTGCACTGCTTTTCTGCAGAAGGGTTTTTAACATATTGTCAATGCATTGTTGGAGATTTTTCGTCTCAGTTATGCGTGACATTATCTTCCGCTATCGCATAAAGGAAGTCATGGTGGAGCACATTCCAAAGGCAGGCCAAGGACCATGCAAACTCTCTAGGTTTTTTCGTCTAGTTAGCCTTATCGCTTTTCTATTGAAGATGATGGAACAGTTGGTTCATAGATACATTCACGGGATGCACTGAAGAATGAGTCCATTGCATTGATCTGAGCTATTTTTCGTTCGACCCGTCCCGTTCAGTGGACTGTCAATGTATCCCATTATGGACAGACGTGGCGTTCTTCTTGAGGGTAATCAAATTTTCTGCTTGAGGGAATGAAATTCTGCCGCTACTACGGAATGCAATCATTCGAAGCAATTTCTTTCATCTTGCTCAAGGAAGTTTTCTTCAAGGCATTGTCCGGGGGAATACCACTTACACAAACTTGGAAAATTGGATTCACATAAAGCGAATGGGAAAAAATTACTTTAAATATTTAAACAATATTCAGATTAAATAATTTTAAGAGTTCTAAATAAGACTCTTTAATGTGTACAATTAACTTAAGAATAAAATGATTAAATATTCATATTATAATTTAATACCAATTATCAAAATAAAAAAGGATAACAAAATATTCAATAAATTTTATACTTAATATTGACTTAATTTAAGAATTTTAATTAAAATATAATCGCATTAACTTAATATATTCTAATTTTTTGAATATTACAAAATGGTAATCCTTTTTAAATGTCATTTAATTTTAGTATATAATGTATAGATCTATATTACGAGTATATACAGCATTGTATTAAAATAATATTGTATGTCTATTCTTATATAATATATTATTACAAATATAATTGTATACAATATAAACGTACAGATATACGATAATTGCAATTTTAATATTTTCAATAAAAAAAAAAGATTTATTTAAATTTTATGTCAAAAATTTTATAATCTTAAATTATTTGATTAAATTAGTTTGTATAAGGTCAACCTCCTCTTTATGAAATATTTTATATGTTACAAATTTGTCTACATTCTACAATCTACATAAAGTAAATATCCATATTTATATTTTAATGAATAACATTAAAGTATTCTTTTAAAGCTCGTATGGGTACGAGCGTGTCTTCAAAAGTTGTTATAAATTTGCCCTACCGTTTTCAGCCGTTTTCTAATGGTCTCAATTGTAGACATAAGTGTATGTTTTTGATCATTATCGAATACTGAGTGGATTTAATCTCTTTAATCGAGGCAGTGGTTCGGGTAGCACAACTTCAAAAGTTTTTTGGCATTATCTCAAAAACTATAATTGAAGCTATAATAAAGGACTTTTGGCTCTGTGCGGTATTATAAATTCGCCAAATGGATACAAGTTCGTACGGGTATCACAAAGTTTATATTATTCTTTTTCTCTATTTTTTCTCGTTCATAATTATTATTATTCAATTTAAAAAAAAAATTTTGAATTTGATTTATTTTCAAAAAACACATTCCATTTGTTATTTATAACAAAAATTTAAAAATTTTAATACTAAATATTTAGAATTTTTATTTATTCAAATAACACAATTTTTTATAACTGATTTAACTTATTTAGATAATTTATTTTAAATAATACTAATGAAAATTCCTGATATACACACTTTGTATACTTCAAATTTCAAAAGATAAACAATAATAGACAAAAAAATAAATATTTGCTACAAATTCATAAGATATTCTATTTAAAATAATAATTTTGTCTAGTAAAACAAAACTAAAAATTATAAATTTATTTTAAATTATTATTATTTTTTTCTAAAAGAATTCACAAAATTCAAGAATTTTAAAAAACAAAAAAAAAATTTTTTACCATCATTTAAAAATTTTTGTATGTCCTTCCATATTGAATGAATGAATTATTTTCGTGTGTATGCAATAAAAAAAACATTTTTTTTTCTATTAAAATAAATTATAGATTTAAATAAAATGAAGAATGATAATAGCATGTGTACGAGTACAAAAATATCCTTGAATTTTCCATACATGCATGTAGAAATTTATACTTTGTATTTTTTTAAAAGTTAAAGCTTTCCCAATTTCTGAAAAAAAAAAATATTATGAAAGAAATGACAGGGTTGCCATATGTGCATCAAATATTAAAATGGTTTATTTATTTATATTTGCTCTTCGATAATTTCACAAATAAAGTTATTCAACGTGTATTCTTGATAGTATAAATTTCGTCGCTTTTTTCCGGTAACACATGAAGTTTGGTAACAATTTTGAAATTGCGACTACTTTCTGAGCAATCTAAGTTGGCCACGCACTTAAAAAAATTTTTTCAATAAGGAAAACCAATAACATTATTCTCTTTCCTCTTTAATTAAACCAACATTTGGGAACAAAGATGCCATTCTTTGTTTATTTATTATAACATATTTAAGTTTATACAATCTACATATATAATGTGTATATATATATATTGTGTATGGTGTTAGAAGAAAAATCAAAAACTAATTTTAAGGAAAACCAAAAAAAATTTACGGACCACAAAATTAAGCACCTATAGTAAGGATTTACAAACTGTTGGTTTTTTACATAGTTATTTTTCTGGTCCTTCTTATAAATTTACCAAATTGAAATTTTTACCCATTATCCAAAAATGAAAATTATACTTAGAATAAATCCTAAACACTGAAGTAATTTGATGTTATCACTCCTATGATGCATTCTATTATACTACAGTATTACAACAATAATATGCTATTCAACTGAGTATTGGACAGAGTGTATTAGCGAAAATGCCTTATTTTCTATAAATATTAGAAAAACATTGTTGCGAACAAAGACATTATTACTTTTGAAACTGCAAGATGTTATAATCATGATTAGTGTAACAGTTATAACAGTTTCGTATATAATAGTTATAATAGAAATTAGTATAACAGTTATGACCATTATTGGTATAACATTTATAACAGTTAAAAATAGAATGAAAATTTCTTACATATAACAGTTTCGTATATAGCAATTACAACCGTGATTAGTTTAACAGTTATTATAAATTACGCTAAAGTAAAAATTTCTTACTCTGTTACAAACTACGAAGATTTTCTTACTTTTCTCACAGACTTCGAAGTACGAATCTATTTATTCATCCCACATATTATAATACAATCCCTAAATAAAAAATATATTTACTTACATAAATCTAAAAAGCCGAGGATAATGATATACTTGAAGATTCACAGAGCATAGGACAATTTTTATAATGTAATATAGTTGAATAAAAAAAATTTCTCATTTATTATAATTATATGTTATTATATTGAGAGCATAGATGAGGAAAAGGGCAAAAAATAATGAGATAAACAAAAACAAACTACATACATACCTACACAGGCATAATAGGTATATTCATAATCCTTTGTATTTATTTCAAATCCTATATTCTATTTATCTGTAATGTTCTTTAACAATATATATTTACAAGTTTATCTGTTCCATGTGTACCATGTTTTTATTCTTATTTGCCAGTTTAATTTTTAACTACCTCGGCCATATGAGTGTTATACAATAATATTACATCCTTAAAAATTTTCATACATGTATGCTATTGAATATGGTGTATGGGTGACGCAATTCCTGCTTAGGTTTCGTTTATTCTTATGATGATTTTTTTTGTTTTGTTTTTGGTTTTTCCAAAAATCACTCAAGCGAAATGATATGATTTTAGAGACCATTTAATTCCTGTCCCAAATTTTTATTCTTTTAGCTTTATGTTTTTTTTTTAGTTATATTTTTTTTATTTCTATGTTGTTGTCTTGTTTTCTTGAATTATGTTGTTATTATTATTCTTGTCCACAAATATTAAATTGTATCACCCAAAACTAGAGAAAAAAGGAGCATTCACAGATATAAAAAGCTTTTTTTTTGCTTTTTGCGTTTGTACCAATTGTGTGGTCAGCTTCTCATTGAAGTTTTCCACTTTTATATTTAATTTAATTCCAAATTTCTTTTTTCTTTTCATTATTTTCTAGACTACAAATTCGTTTTTAGTTAAATGATAGCTGCTGCGTATGGAAGGAAAAACACCATTTATGATAGTCAATAGAGCAATTTATTTGAACAAAATTTTTTTTTGAAAAAAATGTGATAAACCAGGAGGATGTTGGTTAAGTAATTTTTACAAACTCTATTGTTCACAAAAAGAGCATTGTTTTCGTAGTTAATTTCAATTTTGATTATAATATGTTTCTAGTAACAGGGAAAGTCAGTTTTCCATGTTAAAAGAAGCGACTTTTCACTTCTCCTAAGACGAACCTACACTAGACTTTTACACCGTATTAACTTTATATTCCCCATCGTATTTCATTGAATTTTTGATTTGAAATTATATAAAGCAACTATCTGCTCTTTTTTATTAAACAGATTTTGACAAAAAAATTAAATTTCATAGTTTCCAATTTCAGTTTTGGCCAGTCTTATACTCAAAAACTTATACATAATTCTGCAAGAATATATGTATCCAGATTTCTTAGAATTTTTTATCATTCGAACACTGCAAACTGTGGTCGATTATATACTGACCAAATCAATTTTTCATATGTTGTGTCCCTTTCTTAGAAAGGGATATCATATATTTTAATATGTAAATATTTGACTTACATATTTTACTATTTTATTTGAATCATTTGTTGTTAAACAAGATGATCCTTTTAATCCTTTTGAAGAAAAATATTTATAACGTCTGTATATCTATAACGTCTGTGTATCTATATTGTAGCTATAATGTAAGTGAATTTAATCCATTTTACTTAAAATTCCGTCCAAATTATAAATTTAAAACAATTTTGATTAATTTTGCAAGCTTCTGGTTATTTGAAATAATCTGCAAAAAATCATATTAAAGGAAAATTTATTCGAATAATCAATTATTAAATACTTAATTTGTGTTTTTGGCATGTATTTCGCGTTAAGTTCATCCGAAATAATTTTAACGCTTTGCTTAGAAATCAAAACGAATGTATAAATTTTTATTTGTTGTTATAAAAAAAGAAAATAACCACATTATTAGAATTTTCCGTGCAATTTATTTCAAGTTTTTATTATAATTTTTTTTTCGTTTATAGATTAAAAAACTTAAACCAACAAAAATATTTTTACATAAAACGGAAAAATTGATTATTCAGAGTAAAATGGTTTTGAAAAACTGGAAAATTTTTGAATTCTATTCAGAGTATCATAACAACAGCTTCTTATGATGACATCCCTCAGTAGCTTCCTAGCGAAGATTTGACTACCCCTCCAGCAGAACGTCAAGTCTGCCATTAATTTCAGACATTGATAGTCTACAGAAGGAGACGACCCTTACGAAAGGGAACTCAAATCCGTTCCGCGACAACTCGTCACGATCTTGTTCCACTGCATCACGACACCCAAATGAGCGTTGCTCTGTTTGTTGATGCCAGTTTCGCCAGTACGAGCATACAGCTCCAAACCAGTTTCAAATTAATCTGAACTAAATTGAACATCGCACTCGCAGGCGTTTTACCTTACTCTCTACACCCACGAGTTCGTTTTAAACCCATCAGTGTACCATACACTCGCGACAATCTCCAAAACTGGATCAGCATGTTCCCACATACATCGATCAGGAAATTAATGACTCAAGTTTTGACAACAAAACTCCTGCACGTCTACAAGGCCGTCATTGGTCTTTCGATGACACTGTCAACTTTGATTAAAAAGCTTTTTTAAAAATTTTAAATTAAATCCAAATTTGTAAATAACCATATAAAAATATTTATAAGTTTATTCAAAATTTTTTTCAGGCGAAATTTTTAATTTTTACCGATTTATTAAAGTAACAAAAAATCTTTTATATAGACAGAATAGAGTATAAAAATGAATTTCTAGGTCTTTGAGAGATCTGTATCTGAAAAACTCATTTAATTTCGTTTCCTTTTTTTGTTCGTGAATTTAAAGAAAAATTTGATTGGAATTGCATGTAAAAGCAATGACACAAAATATTAATCTGTAATATTAAAAATCAAAAAAATTGAAATTGAAAAAACGAGCACAAGAAACCAATACAAAATAATGTGCCTACATATGTACATCTTGTGACTTTTCATTAAATATTCCTTTTTGATTCATTCGAAGTAAAATTGGAATTGACAAAAGATGATATTAAAATCATATTGCATTTGCTATTTTCTTATAACCTACAATATTTCTAGGACAATTATTCCAGTTTTTCGATAAAATCAATATGATTATACTATGTTCGGTGTAATCTGTGTGCTTCTCAAGAAAAAAATTTTATGATAACAGAAAACTGTAATAGATGAGACTATGTTTGCTTACTTTAGAAAAACAAATCTAATAAATAAATAATATATAGATGAATCTGATTACTTAACTGTTTTAAGAACTTTGTTAAGATTACATAAATTTTACAAAATTGCAAATTATATAAAATATCAAAAACTTACGTCCCAAAGTCTTGAAAAATTAGAATTGAAATTTTCTACTATTAATGACATTGCCTGTTGCCGAAGAAACTTCACTCAGTTATGTCGATATGAAATTTTATTAATTTTATTTGTTCATTTACTCAATGAAGAACTTATTACGCACATATAATCTTAATTAATTAAGCGACGACAATTTTGTTTTAAAATCAAAAATTCTCTTTAACTATTTGTTTATTGAGCCATTAGACAAGAAGTCTTTGTTTCCTATATTTGTATAATTTGCCAAAAATTACACTCTAAATGTATATGATTAAATTTGTGTACGTTGTTCATACGATACAGATTAACAATAGCGGTCACATCATAACAGAGCTTTCAATAAGAAATGATTAAATTATGCCCGCATACTTGAATGTATACCAAAAACTAGACAACTATATAATTTCTACTACATCGCAATAAAAATTTTCTTACTTCCATTATTTAGTTTCTACTTGACTCTTTGCATAAATTACCCTGACAATTACTTGAATCATTTAAATTAAAACTTAGAAGTATAAAAAATATAGGAAAATTTTAAGAGAACTTAAAAAAAAAAATTCAAAGCAATATAGAATAAAGCATTCAATAATGTATTCATAAATCAGTTTCAGCGATATTTTATGTTCACTAATTCATTATAAACGGAAAAACGGAAAAAACATCTGACTGTTAATTCTTTGATATATTTTGATGCGTTTAAAATTCATTGCGATGATGCCATAATATATTGAATTAGTCAGTTAGTATACTTAGCCTTATGTACGAGTATCAATAGCTGTACAGCATACAACATATCCTTTAACTTCGTGGAGTGCACTTAAATTAAATTTGTAGAAGCATATTTTCACATCGCTTTATATGAGACACACATATGTCCTTTATATGAAACACAAATAAATATTATTGACACCGTTTTTTTTGTTTTTCTTTTGATTTTACCCTCATAAATCTATGAATCAATAATGCAAGAATTCAAAAGCACAATTTCTGTTTTTTTTTTGTCTACAAAAAAAAAACTGTGTAACGCAGCGCAAGATTAATTTACAAAGAGTTAACAAAGATTTTATGCTTTTATTTAATTTCTTTTTCTTAATATTCTATTCTAGGAGACTTAAAGACAACCTAATAACTCCAAATCGGAATCGACAACATTAAAAGAGTGGCGGGAGTAGGAAACACACTAATCTTTTTTTAAACAGTTTACAGATTGCAGAATACAGATATTATAACAGTAAGATATTGGCATTAAAAATTATTTGTTTTAATTGAAAATTATAAAATAATTTTTGAAAATAGCGCCACACATTTGTTATTGCCGCAGTTCTATTGTAAGATGAAAAAAAAAGTACATACTTTCCAGCACCCGAAGGAGTGTTACACTGTTTGTTGATGTCAGCTCCACCAGTGTGATTAGAGAAAAAGTCGTACTAGGTGGTGGTGCAACTCAGCTTAATTTGTATATCACATTCGAAAATACAGGGGCATGAATAATTTCGTGGAGCATACTAGTAAATCAATTAAAAATATATTTTGAAAACTGTCAAATGCCTCAACTACATGAAATTTGATTCTCATTCTAGTACTGTAAAAATACTGGGGTCATTACAAATTTTCAAATCGCTCGCTTTCCTCTCTCCTCTTGATTTTTTTCGAAAATGCTTGAAATTTTTATTTAAACCATATAAATTTTAAATACGAAAGATGGCTATACTTTTGACTACCACTATTCTTGAAATAAAAACAATAATTTCACAAGAACAAGGGCTAAAATTAAACATTTTGTTTTTCCTATATGATATGTTCTTATTTCTTTAACCTAAATTTCTTTGATTTCTTAATTTATGACCTACAAAATTTTTTTTGTTTTTCTCCTGTGATTGTGATACTCGTAACTTTTTTTTTTGTTTTTTAAAATTTCAACTTATTATATTTTACGAAACATAAACAAATCTCCTACAGCAATTGATGTCGTAAAAATGGAACCAGAGATCATATTCTTCTACAGCAAAAGAATTATGAAAGCGAAATACACAATTTCTCGTACTTTTAAGGAAAAATAATTCTTACATCCTTGAATTAAATTCGTCGTTTCTTTTTTTTATTTTTTTCTTCATCTAATTGAATGAACACCAAAATATGTATATATTTTTTTTTGAAGTTTGTAGGCAATCAAAAGCAGAAAAGATATTCGAAATAACCTAAATAATGATTCAACGACTCCGAAAATATTAAAAAAACAAAGAGAAAATAAATTGTACAAAAATTTAAGTTAAATTCCATGATTTAAACAATAGCAAATATATTTTCAAAATCGTGTGATTGTAAAAATTTTATGCGAATTTAAAAATACTGTTGGTACCAAAAAAATATCAAATGTGAAGGTAAATCCAATTTAAATAAAATATTCTCATATATAATGGAAATTCTCATAGAAGTTTGATCAAGACAATGCCAACAAATAAATTGACACAAAATAAAGCGCTGAAAGAGCGGCGATATTGAGAAACATTGTTGCTTTTCTAAGGAGAATTGTGTGCGAAATCTCAGGCCCCTTCTTAGCCGAACGTGAAGCTTGTAAAAACAAGAGAAAATTAGAGAAGAAAAAATGATCAACAAATTAATTTCAGCTCCCACGCATTTTTGTCCAACTGAATAAAATATGATTCTGCCATTTATTTTAAATGTAAGGATCTAAGAAGCAGTTATCAAAATGTGAAATCACCCATTGAATATAAGACTGTAGCAAAAATTTTTAAAGAACGCCAAAATAAATAAAATTTAAATGTACTATACTATTTGGGCGATAAGTAACACAGAATCTCCAAATTTGTAAACATTTTTATGACATCAACTGTAGTTGCCTTCTTAAACACTCAGTTTTTATTTTCCATTTTTATTTTTCAGACAAAGTTATTTATAGCAGTATTTAGCGTTTTATATATAAAAAAAAAATCGGAAAATGAAAAAGAAAAAATATAAAGTCATGAAATATTGTTTTACATACTCGTTTATTTACACCATACAATAATGAAATAGCAATACGAGTACATAATCGAAAGAGACGACAAAATATTGCATATGTATTTTTATATTTCAGGAAACACTCATACTTACACGCATGTTATTCAATCATATTGGTGTGTATAGCCACAATTCTGTGATATGAATATTGTTTAAGACAAAGAATTGGTGTAATAAATCATAAAATGCGCAAACCGATAAACATGTCAAACACTTAAAAATATTCCATATTTAACCAATAAAAAATTTGTCTTTTGATGCCATTTTAAAATGTATTAAAAAAATTAAAAATATAAAAAAAATAGCAAATCAAAAGCAAAGAGAAAATAAAGAAAATATCAAAATGACAAAAAAACAAAACAATATGTTGAAGAAGAAATTCACCACAGAATAAATATTTAACAAAAGTATAAAAAACAAATGACTATGAGGTCCTTTTGTGCAGTGCTAACAGTAATAATTTTTATTTATAAATATGTTTATGGCATTATTAAAGACTGCATAGATTAATAATGTTACGGATGCTAGGAGGGAGCAATAATATTTTGCTTTTAGGTGAAATAAATAATCATTTACATGCAAATTATGTTCTTATATTTTAAATCTTCTTAAGTAATGTGATTATAAATTCAATAGAGTGGAGCCAACGAAACAGAACTGTTAAACCAAATAACGTATAATTAAAAGAACAAAATAGGACCATGTTAAATTCGAAAATGTTATTGTTAAAATATTGTTAAAACAAAAGTACATATTGAAATGAAATGAGTAAAAACGAAAAATCATAACAACTCTCTAATCATTCTTGATATTAATTGCCAGCTACTTAATTAATCGTCAGTAAATTCGTTGCAATCATTATAACCATAAAGTGTTTTTATTATTCCTGTATACTTTAATGGTCAGCTAATTATTCAAAAGAATTGAATTTTTTTCTTCTCTCAATATCGCTAATTCTGTTACTTATGTATTGCGTAAATTGGAGGAAAAGAGAAAAATGATAATAAAAAATTAAGTTTTCTTTTGTGTCCATAGTATGTAATAATATGATGAGCTACAATTCCTTTAATATTTATTACTAAAACAAGAATGAAGAAAAAGGAAAACAATGAAAAAAATGCTCATTCTTTTGATCTTCTTTTTCTTTGTTTTCCGTTTTTGCCGCTTTTTAGCTTCCTTTTTCGTGTAATTTTAGTATATTTTCCTCTAATTTTCAATTAGAAACAACAGGAAAACAACAAAAAATGGAAGAAGAATAAAACTATAGCAGAAAAAACAGTCACCTATTCTCTTTATGTGTGTACAAGTCTTGTATACACACGGTTCTCTCATAAACCGTCACGTAAGGATTTAAAAATATTTTTTTTTTAGAAGTTAACCGTTACACTTCTTTGTTGCTTCATATTCTTGCCTTTTCTTTTTTTTTTTTGTTTTTTTTAGAAATTCTCACTTTTCCACACCCTAATCAAGCTTGATTGATTACGTGCTATCAAAACTTAGTCAATCAACAAAAGCGAATTGAAAATTGTTTTTGTTTTGGTTGGTGTGTTCTTTGTTTTGTATTTTATTTTGGTTGTTGTAAGCTTTTATGAATTTACGAATTTTCGACTTTGAAAAGTCGTGACTACGATCCTTTTAACAACTTTTTCCTTTATTTTTTTATTACAATTTTTTACTTTTTTTTTCTCTTTTTCTTATTCTTTTCATTTTCTATAAAATGATTTTTTTCTCTCTTTTTATTGTTTCTTTTGCGTTCATTTCTAAGGAAAAACGCAACCAATTTCATCAATTGGTTGTACTTGAAAATTAAAGTAAGTTGATTGTAACGATAGTAATAAATGGTGATAAAGATGATGATTATTATAGAAATGATAATAGTTTTGATGATAATGATTAAAAAAATGGTAATATTGCTACGTACTTTTCTACAGTTTGCTTTTGTGCCTTATTGAAATTGAGAAAATATTGAAGAGAAAAAAATTATAAAAAGAGAATTTTTTTTTATTTTTTACAAAATTTTTTTTTGTCGATTGATTTTTTTCTCTCGAGAAAATAGTTCAATTTATCTCTTTTTTTATTGTTATTTTTGTTTTTATTTTAGATGATTTTTTTCATCGGCTAATTAAAAAGAAGTGAAAATTAGAGGCGTTCATACAAAAAAAATTCCGTTTTCCGAGCAAGAGAAGAAAAAAAAATTTGTTTTCTCTTATCTTAAAGTATGAAAAGTTTTTTTCTTGTTTTTGCTTTTTATATTGAAAAAAAAAAATGTGTGAAAAATAATGTAATAAAGGACTTCGAAATTTTTTAAATGATTCTAATGGGTTCTAATTATTAAGGGTAGATGTAGTAAGCATTTAGTAGTAATCACAGTTAAAAATTAAAAAGAATTTTTTTTATTTCTGTTCGATTTTTTTTATGTGTTTGTATGTTATAAAAGTTCATAATTAAATATCGTAAAAAAATGACATAAAACAAAATTTTTTTACGATAAAAACTTATTACTGAAAAATTTTAATTGTTATAGTAATAATTTGAATTGTGTCACAGGAAGTTGGTATATTATGCAGTCTTAATGAATTAACACATATGCTATTTGAGAAACGATATAAATCAGATTTAATGCGTAAAAACAAGTTGTCGTTGATGGACGACCCGTAGTTGTCCGCACAATAACCGACCGCCTAGTTTTTGCAACGCCACCTATCTCACTCCAATCTCACACATCTTTGTATTATGCAACGGAATTCCACTTTAAAAATAGCGCTACAATCTCCAAAAAAGAGAGAAAAACTACTCGTATTTCATTTGCCTTCAATATTTTTATTTATATTTTGTACTGGCTCACATTTGTAAAATTATCTAATATTTTTTTCCATCATTAGGTAATAGCGTACTGCAAAGTGATTTTACGGTAATAAACATTCGAAGACGAATAAGGGCAATATTAACACAATTGAACGTCCGTACCCTCCTAACTATCAAAGCTTACAAATGGATTTCTAAAGCATTGGCATCATGGGAACAAGTGAAATGAGGTGCAATGATTATGTCAAATCGGCTGCATCGAATGGCAATACCGTGATGTTATAGCGAAAAAAAACAGGTGGTGAAAAAAGCGGTGTGGGAATGATCACTAGTAAAAAAATTCCTAATGACTTTGGAAAGCTGGAACCCAATATTTGACCGAATTATTCAAGCTGTTTTCGCAATAATCTGACACATCTCTGTCATACAACACTATGCGCTGACAGAAGAAGCCGATTATGAGAAGAAAGACTACTTTTACAACAAATTTGCAACGACGCTACTTGCGGTTTCACGAGAGCGATGTAGTCATAGTGGGAAATCTGAACGCAAAAGGGAGTAGTAATAACAACAGACTACAAAAAAATTAATGAAACACGCTGTATGGTACACGCACAGTGAGTAGAAACAACAATGGAAAAATACTAATGAAATTTTGCCAGACCTTCTAAATCTGACGTATCATCTTCCCCTAGAAAGTCATACATAAATATACGTGGAACATATATATTGGATGTCAAAAATATAATAATAGCAGATATATATAACGATCACGAACTGATGACGGGCAATATCAGACTGAAAATAAAAAGAAAAAGGCAGTATAACAGCAGAAACAAACGCTACAATACACAAGAAACTTCAGAACACCCAAACTGCAAGTAGGTATGTCAGTAGAATGCGATAAAAAGTACCACTTCACCAGGTGCACCCTTAAAAAGAAAGCATGGCTTAGTTTCAAAAAACTGCCAAAAAAGCAAGTCGAAACACACACATGGATCTTTGACGAGACTGATCATATCAATTGACGGATCATATCATATCAAAATACCGTTGATTGATCATATCAAAATACCGTTCAGTGAAAAAATACATCATATTAACCCAATAAGGAGATAAGCAAATCTAAAAATTTCTAAAGAACCCTTAAGCTCTAATGAAACAGAAACAGCAATAAAAAAAACTCAATCATACCGGGACAGCAGCAAGTGATAGCAGAACAGCAGAGCGTCTTCAGGCGGAAACACTAACTATGACGCCGTTGTTAAAACCACACTTATTACACCGAGTAATTTCTTTATTACAATAAAGAAATTAGGAAAGCGAAGAGAAGTTCGTGGAGGGCGTTCTGCAAGGGCATTGATGAACTCTCCAGCAGTGCGCGTTTTCACAGGGTCCTTTCCAAAAGTATGCTGGCGGGTTGGGCTTAATGGAACGGCCTGATGGCTCCATGACTGAAAACGGAAAGCAGGTAGTAGAGCTTATGGCCACAACGCACTTTCCTGACTCGGAGATTCTTCGGAATCACTCAAATGCGACTATTGAACCCAGCGTATCCTGTCCCAGGAAGGATGACTGGCAAAGAACTCGTTTGGTCTTCACGATGGGCAGGATTAGATGGGCTGTTTCCTCTTTCAGGCTTCAAGCCCAATTCTGTTTGGTGAACGTATTAGTTACTCTAGGGAGGTGAAGTATCTGGTGGAAACCCTGGGTGATCGCTTCTCCTGGAATACCCATACAGATAGAGTTATCTGGGGGGCTACGACGGCCTTATGGACGTGTAGGAGCTTCATCGGTTGGACCTGGGGATCAGTCCCAGGATAGCACTGTGGCTATACACAGCCCTTGTTAGGCCCATCGTCACCTACACGTCGATTGTACAGTGTTGTAAGGCTCAGCAAACGGGTTTGCGGGTCAAGCTGGAAAAGTTGCAGATGCTGGCCTGCCTGGGAGTGACCGGGACAATGCGGACGGCTCCTACCGCTGCGTTGGGGGTGATGATTGGGTTGTCGCTCAGCTAGTGACTTACCGACTTCTCTATGGTGAGGACAGAAAGCGGGGCGAAAGTTGGCCCACAGATACAGGGTTCTGTTTCCCGATCGATGGACGTGTGTTCGGGGTGGGCCGGTACTTGAATCGGCTTCGAGCGTGTGGTATGCAGACGGGTCCAAAACGGAATCGGGTGTGGGTTCGGGTGTATACGGTGCCCGTCCGGATTCGCTTATATATGCGACTCTTGACCCGTATTGCACGGTGTTCCAAGTCGAAATATATGCAATAGAGATCTGCCTGAGAGTTAATTTAGAAATGGGATATAAAAACCGTACCATCTATGTGCTCTCGGACAGCAGGGCTGCATTGTGGGCGTTTCATTTGGCTCAGGTTACATCCAAGCTGATCTGGGACTGCCTTGCTGCACTCATGGAATTGGTATCGGAGAACAGAGTCGCTCTAATTTGGGAGACGGGCCACGGTGGCCATGCGGACAACGAGGTTGTCGATGGGCTGGCACGGAGGGGATTTGAGGCTGACTTTGTGCAGCCGCTGCCTTTCTGTGTCTGCCTTTTTCCTTGCTACAGCCAATTATCATATATCGGCAGAATCTGTGGATTCCCAGTGATCACAAAAAACACTTAAAATCGCTCTATCTCTTTTAGTTTAGCCAGAAAACGCGTTTAAAGTTTTGCAAAAGATTTTTTTAAATATCTCTAAAAATATTTTTGCTACAGCCTATTATCTTATATCGGCAGAATCTGTGGATTCCCAGTGATCACAAAAAACACTTAAAATCGCACTATCTCTTCTAGTTTAGCCAGAAAACGCATTTAAAGTTTTGCAAAAGATTTTTTTAAATATCTCCAAAAATATTTTTCCTAACAGCCTATTATCATATATTGGCAGAATCTGTGGATTCCCAGTGATCACAAAAAACACTTAAAATCGCTCTATCTCTTCTAGTTTAGCCAGAAAACGCATTTAAAGTTTTGCAAAAGATTTTTTTAAATATCTCCAAAAATATTTTTGCTACAGCCTATTATCATATATTGGCAGAATCTGTGGATTCCCAGTGATCACAAAAAACACTTAAAATCGCTCTATCTCTTCTAGTTTAGCCAGAAAACGCATTTAAAGTTTTGCAAAAGATTTTTTTAAATATCTCCAAAAATATTTTTGTTACAGCCTATTATCATATATCGGCAGAATCTGTAGATTCCCAGTGATCACAAAAAACACTTAAAATCGCTCTATCTCTTCTAGTTTAGCCAGACAACGCGTTTAAAGTTTTGCAAAAGATTTTTTTAAATATCTCTAAAAATATTTTTGCTACAGCCTATTATCATATATTGGCAGAATCTGTGGATTCCCAGTGATCACAAAAAACACTTAAAATCGCTCTATCTCTTCTAGTTTAGCCAGAAAACGCATTTAAAGTTTTGCAAAAGGTTTTTTTAAATATCTCCAAAAATATTTTTGCTACATCCTATTATCATATATTGGCAGAATCTGTGGATTCCCAGTGATCACAAAAAACACTTAAAATCGCTCTATCTCTTCTAGTTTAGCCAGAAAACGCGTTTAAAGTTTTGCAAAAGATTTTTGTAAATATCTCTAAAAATATTTTTGCTACAGCCTATTATCATATATCGGCAGAATCTGTGGATTCCCAGTGATCACAAAAAACAATTAAAATCGCTCTATCTCTTCTAGTTTAGCCAGAAAACGCATTTAAAGTTTTGCAAAAGATTTTTTTAAATATCTCCAAAAATATTTTTTGCTACAGCCTATTATCATATATTGGCAGAATCTTTGGATTCCCAGTGATCACAAAAAACACTTAAAATCGCTCTATCTCTTCTAGTTTAGCCAGAAAACGCGTTTAAAGTTTTGCAAAAGATTTTTTTAAATATCTCCAAAAATATTTTTGTTACAGCCTATTATCATATATCGGCAGAATCTGTAGATTCCCAGTGATCACAAAAAAACTCTTAAAATCGCTCTATCTCTTCTAGTTTAGCCAGAAAACGCATTTAAAGTTTTGCAAAAGATTTTTTTAAATTCCTCCAAAAATATTTTTGCTACATCCTATCATTATATATTGGCGGAATCTGTGAACTCCCAGTGATCACAAAAAACACTTAAAATCGCTCTATCTCTTCAAGTTTAGCCGGAAAACGCGTTTAAAGTTTTGCAAAAGATTTTTTTAAATATCTCCAAAAATATTTTTGCTACAGCCTATTATCATATATTGGCGGAATCTGTGAACTCCCAGTGATCACAAAAAACACTTAAAATCGCTCTATCTCTTCAAGTTTAGCCGGAAAACGCGTTTAAAGTTTTGCAAAAGATTTTTTTAAATATCTCCAAAAATATTTTTGCTACAGCCTATTATCGTATATTGGCGGAATCTGTGAACTCCCAGTGATCACAAAAAACACTTAAAATCGCTCTATCTCCTCTAGTTTAGCCAGAAAACGCGTTTAAAGTTTTGTAAAATATTTTTCTAAATATCTCCAAAAATATTTTTGCTACATCCTATTATCATATATTGGCGGAATCTGTGAACTCCCAGTGATCACAAAAAACAATTAAAATCGCTCTATCTCTTCTAGTTTAGCCAGAAAACGTGTTTAAAGTTTTGCAAAAGATTTTTTTAAATATCTCCAAAAATATTTTTGCTACAGCCTATTATCATATATTGGCGGAATCTGTGAACTCCCAGTTATCACAAAAAACACTTAAAATCGCTCTATCTCTTCTAGTTTAGTCAGAAAACGCATTTAAAGTTTTGCAAAAGATTTTTTTAAATATCTCCAAAAATATTTTTGTTACAGCCTATTATCATATATCGGCAGAATCTGTAGATTCCCAGTGATCACAAAAAACACTTAAAATCGCTCTATCTCTTCTAGTTTAGCCAGACAACGCGTTTAAAGTTTTGCAAAAGATTTTTTTAAATATCTCCAAAAATATTTTTGTTACAGCCTATTATCATATATTGGCAGAATCTTTGGATTCCCAGTGATCACAAAAAACACTTAAAATCGCTCTATCTCTTCTAGTTTAGCCAGAAAACGCGTTTAAAGTTTTGCAAAAGATTTTTTTAAATATCTCCAAAAATATTTTTGTTACAGCCTATTATCATATATCGGCAGAATCTGTAGATTCCCAGTGATCACAAAAAAACTCTTAAAATCGCTCTATCTCTTCTAGTTTAGCCAGAAAACGCATTTAAAGTTTTGCAAAAGATTTTTTTAAATTCCTCCAAAAATATTTTTGCTACATCCTATCATTATATATTGGCGGAATCTGTGAACTCCCAGTGATCACAAAAAACACTTAAAATCGCTCTATCTCTTCAAGTTTAGCCGGAAAAACGCGTTTAAAGTTTTGCAAAAGATTTTTTTAAATATCTCCAAAAATATTTTTGCTACAGCCTATTATCATATATTGGCGGAATCTGTGAACTCCCAGTGATCACAAAAAACACTTAAAATCGCTCTATCTCTTCAAGTTTAGCCGGAAAACGCGTTTAAAGTTTTGCAAAAGATTTTTTTAAATATCTCCAAAAATATTTTTGCTACAGCCTATTATCGTATATTGGCGGAATCTGTGAACTCCCAGTGATCACAAAAAACACTTAAAATCGCTCTATCTCTTCTAGTTTAGCCAGAAAACGCGTTTAAAGTTTTGTAAAATATTTTTCTAAATATCTCCAAAAATATTTTTGCTACATCCTATTATCATATATTGGCGGAATCTGTGAACTCCCAGTGATCACAAAAAACAATTAAAATCGCTCTATCTCTTCTAGTTTAGCCAGAAAACGCGTTTAAAGTTTTGTAAAATATTTTTCTAAATATCTCCAAAAATATTTTTGCTACATCCTATTATCATATATTGGCGGAATCTGTGAACTCCCAGTGATCACAAAAAACAATTAAAATCGCTCTATCTCTTCTAGTTTAGCCAAAAAACGCGTTTAAAGTTTTGCAAAAGGTTTTTTTAAATATCTCCAAAAATATTTTTGCTACAGCCTATTATCATATATTGGCAGAATCTGTGGATTCCCAGTGATCACAAAAAACACTTAAAATCGCTCTATCTCTTCTAGTTTAGCCAGAAAACGCGTTTAAAGTTTTGCAAAAGATTTTTGTAAATATCTCTAAAAATATTTTTGCTACAGCCTATTATCATATATCGGCAGAATCTGTGGATTCCCAGTGATCACAAAAAACAATTAAAATCGCTCTATCTCTTCTAGTTTAGCCAGAAAACGCATTTAAAGTTTTGCAAAAGATTTTTTTAAATATCTCCAAAAATATTTTTGCTACACCCTATTATCATATATTGGCAGAATCTTTGGATTCCCAGTGATCACAAAAAACACTTAAAATCGCTCTATCTCTTCTAGTTTAGCCAGAAAACGCATTTAAAGTTTTGCAAAAGATTTTTTTAAATATCTCCAAAAATATTTTTCCTAACAGCCTATTATCATATATTGGCAGAATCTGTGGATTCCCAGTGATCACAAAAAACACTTAAAATCGCTCTATCTCTTCTAGTTTAGCCAGAAAACGCATTTAAAGTTTTGCAAAAGATTTTTTTAAATATCTCCAAAAATATTTTTGTTACAGCCTATTATCATATATCGGCAGAATCTGTAGATTCCCAGTGATCACAAAAAACACTTAAAATCGCTCTATCTCTTCTAGTTTAGCCAGAAAACGCATTTAAAGTTTTGCAAAAGATTTTTTTAAATATCTCCAAAAATATTTTTGTTACAGCCTATTATCATATATCGGCAGAATCTGTAGATTCCCAGTGATCACAAAAAACACTTAAAATCGCTCTATCTCTTCTAGTTTAGCCAGACAACGCGTTTAAAGTTTTGCAAAAGATTTTTTTAAATATCTCTAAAAATATTTTTGCTACAGCCTATTATCATATATCGGCAGAATCTGTGGATTCCCAGTGATCACAAAAAACAATTAAAATCGCTCTATCTCTTCTAGTTTAGCCAGAAAACGCATTTAAAGTTTTGCAAAAGATTTTTTTAAATATCTCCAAAAATATTTTTGCTACAGCCTATTATCTTATATCGGCAGAATCTGTGGATTCCCAGTGATCACAAAAAACACTTAAAATCGCTCTATCTCTTCTAGTTTAGCCAGAAAACGCATTTAAAGTTTTGCAAAAGATTTTTGTAAATATCTCTAAAAATATTTTTGCTACAGCCTATTATCATATATCGGCAGAATCTGTGGATTCCCAGTGATCACAAAAAACACTTAAAATCGCTCTATCTCTTCAAGTTTAGCCGGAAAACGCGTTTAAAGTTTTGCAAAAGATTTTTTTAAATATCTCCAAAAATATTTTTGCTACAGCCTATTATCTTATATCGGCAGAATCTGTGGATTCCCAGTGATCACAAAAAACACTTAAAATCGCTCTATCTCTTCTAGTTTAGCCAGAAAACGCATTTAAAGTTTTGCAAAAGATTTTTGTAAATATCTCTAAAAATATTTTTGCTACAGCCTATTATCATATATCGGCAGAATCTGTGGATTCCCAGTGATCACAAAAAACAATTAAAATCGCTCTATCTCTTCCAGTTTAGCCAGAAAACGCATTTAAAGTTTTGCAAAAGATTTTTTTAAATATCTCCAAAAATATTTTTGCTACAGCATATTATCTTATATTGGCAGAATCTGTGGATTCCCAGTGATCACAAAAAACACTTAAAATCGCTCTATCTCTTCTAGTTTAGCCAGAAAACGCATTTAAAGTTTTGCAAAAGATTTTTTTAAATATCTCCAAAAATATTTTTGTTACAGCCTATTATCATATATCGGCAGAATCTGTAGATTCCCAGTGATCACAAAAAACACTTAAAATCGCTCTATCTCTTCTAGTTTAGCCAGACAACGCGTTTAAAGTTTTGCAAAAGATTTTTTTAAATATCTCTAAAAATATTTTTGCTACAGCCTATTATCATATATTGGCAGAATCTGTGGATTCCCAGTGTTCACAAAAAACACTTAAAATCGCTCTATCTCTTCTAGTTTAGCCAGAAAACGCGTTTAAAGTTTTGCAAAAGGTTTTTTTAAATATCTCCAAAAATATTTTTGCTACAGCCTATTATCATATATTGGCAGAATCTGTGGATTCCCAGTGATCACAAAAAACACTTAAAATCGCTCTATCTCTTCTAGTTTAGCCAGAAAACGCGTTTAAAGTTTTGCAAAAGATTTTTGTAAATATCTCTAAAAATATTTTTGCTACAGCCTGTTATCATATATCGGCAGAATCTGTGGATTCCCAGTGATCACAAAAAACAATTAAAATCGCTCTATCTCTTCTAGTTTAGCCAGAAAACGCATTTAAAGTTTTGCAAAAGATTTTTTTAAATATCTCCAAAGCTACAGCCTATTATCATATATTGGCGGAATCTGTGAACTCCCAGTGATCACAAAAACACTTAGAATCGCTCTATCTCTTCTAGTTTAGCCAGAAAACGCGTTTAAAGTTTTGCAAAAGATTTTTTAAAATATCTCCAAAAATATTTTTGCTACATCCTATTATCATATATTGGCGGAATCTGTGAACTCCCAGTGATCACAAAAAACATTTAAAATCGCTCTATCTCTTCTAGTTTAGCCAGAAAACGCATTAAGTTTTGCAAAAGATTTTTTTAAATATCTCCAAAAATATTTTTGCTACAGCCTATTATAATATATCGGCAGAATCTATGGACTCCCAGTGATCACAAAAAACACTTAAAATCGCTCTATCTCTTCTAGTTTAGCCAGAAAACGCGTTTAAAGTTTTGCAAAAGATTCTCTTAAATATCTCCAAAAATATTTTTGCTACAGCCTATTATCATATATTGGCAGAATCTGTGGATTCCCAGTGATCACAAAAAACACTTAAAATCGCTCTATCTCTTCTAGTTTAGCCAGAAAACGCGTTTAAAGTTTTGCAAAAGATTTTTGTAAATATCTCTAAAAATATTTTTGCTACAGCCTGTTATCATATATCGGCAGAATCTGTGGATTCCCAGTGATCACAAAAAACAATTAAAATCGCTCTATCTCTTCTAGTTTAGCCAGAAAACGCATTTAAAGTTTTGCAAAAGATTTTTTTAAATATCTCCAAAGCTACAGCCTATTATCATATATTGGCGGAATCTGTGAACTCCCAGTGATCACAAAAACACTTAGAATCGCTCTATCTCTTCTAGTTTAGCCAGAAAACGCGTTTAAAGTTTTGCAAAAGATTTTTTGTAAATATCTCTAAAAATATTTTTGCTACAGCCTGTTATCATATATCGGCAGAATCTGTGGATTCCCAGTGTTCACAAAAAACACTTAAAATCGCTCTATCTCTTCTAGTTTAGCCAGAAAACGCGTTTAAAGTTTTGCAAAAGGTTTTTTTAAATATCTCCAAAAATATTTTTGCTACAGCCTATTATCATATATTGGCAGAATCTGTGGATTCCCAGTGATCACAAAAAACATTTCCCAGTGATCACAAAAAACACTTAAAATCGCTCTATCTCTTCTAGTTTAGCCAGAAAACGCGTTTAAAGTTTTGCAAAAGATTTTTGTAAATATCTCTAAAAATATTTTTGCTACAGCCTGTTATCATATATCGGCAGAATCTGTGGATTCCCAGTGATCACAAAAAACAATTAAAATCGCTCTATCTCTTCTAGTTTAGCCAGAAAACGCATTTAAAGTTTTGCAAAAGATTTTTTTAAATATCTCCAAAGCTACAGCCTATTATCATATATTGGCGGAATCTGTGAACTCCCAGTGATCACAAAAACACTTAGAATCGCTCTATCTCTTCTAGTTTAGCCAGAAAACGCGTTTAAAGTTTTGCAAAAGATTTTTGTAAATATCTCTAAAAATATTTTTGCTACAGCCTGTTATCATATATCGGCAGAATCTGTGGATTCCCAGTGATCACAAAAAACAATTAAAATCGCTCTATCTCTTCTAGTTTAGCCAGAAAACGCATTTAAAGTTTTGCAAAAGATTTTTTTAAATATCTCCAAAGCTACAGCCTATTATCATATATTGGCGGAATCTGTGAACTCCCAGTGATCACAAAAACACTTAGAATCGCTCTATCTCTTCTAGTTTAGCCAGAAAACGCGTTTAAAGTTTTGCAAAAGATTTTTTTAAATATCTCCAAAAATATTTTTGCTACAGCCTATTATCATATATTGGCAGAATCTGTGGATTCCCAGTGATCACAAAAAACACTTAAAATCGCTCTATCTCTTCTAGTTTAGCCAGAAAACGCGTTTAAAGTTTTGCAAAAGATTTTTGTAAATATCTCTAAAAATATTTTTGCTACAGCCTGTTATCATATATCGGCAGAATCTGTGGATTCCCAGTGATCACAAAAAACAATTAAAATCGCTCTATCTCTTCTAGTTTAGCCAGAAAACGCATTTAAAGTTTTGCAAAAGATTTTTTTAAATATCTCCAAAGCTACAGCCTATTATCATATATTGGCGGAATCTGTGAACTCCCAGTGATCACAAAAACACTTAGAATCGCTCTATTTCTTCTAGTTTAGCCAGAAAACGCGTTTAAAGTTTTGCAAAAGATTTTTTTAAATATCTCCAAAGATATTTTTGCTACATCCTATTATCATATATTGGCGGAATCTGTGAACTCCCAGTGATCACAAAAAACATTTAAAATCGCTCTATCTCTTCTAGTTTAGCCAGAAAACGCGTTTAAAGTTTTGTAAAATATTTTTCTAAATATCTCCAAAAATATTTTTGCTACAGCCTATTATCATATATTGGCGGAATCTGTGAACTCCCAGTGATCACAAAAAACACTTAAAATCGCTCTATCTCTTCTAGTTTAGCCAGAAAACGCGTTTAAAGTTTTGTAAAATATTTTTCTAAATATCTCCAAAAATATTTTTGCTACATCCTATTATCATATATTGGCGGAATCTGTGAACTCCCAGTGATCACAAAAAACAATTAAAATCGCTCTATCTCTTCTAGTTTAGCCAGAAAACGCGTTTAAAGTTTTGCAAAAGATTTTTTTAAATATCTCCAAAAATATTTTTGCTACAGCCTATTATCATATATTGGCGGAATCTGTGAACTCCCAGTGATCACAAAAAACACTTAAAATCGCTCTATTTAATATTATTGCTACATAGATTAAATATTTTTGCTACAGCCTATTATCATATATTGGCGGAATCTGTGAACTCCCAGTGATCACAAAAAACACTTAAAATCGCTCTATCTCTTCTAGTTTAGCCAGAAAACGCATTTAAAGTTTTGCAAAAGATTTTTTTAAATATCCCCAAAAATATTTTTGCTACAGCCTATTATCATATATCGGTAGAATCTATGGACTCCCAGTGATCACAAAAAACAATTAAAATCGCTCTATCTCTTCTAGTTTAGCCGGAAAACGCGTTTAAAGTTTTGCAAAAGATTTTTTTAAATATCTCCAAAAATATTTTTGCTACAGCCTATTATCATATATTGGCGGAATCTGTGAACTCCCAGTGATCACAAAAAACACTTAAAATCGCTCTATCTCTTCTAGTTTAGCCAGAAAACGCATTTAAAGTTTTGCAAAAGATTTTTTTAAATATCCCCAAAAATATTTTTGCTACAGCCTATTATCATATATCGGCAGAATCTATGGACTCCAAGTGATCACAAAAAACAATTAAAATCGCTCTATCTCTTCTAGTTTAGCCGGAAAACGCGTTTAAAGTTTTGCAAAAGATTTTTTTAAATATCTCTAAAAATATTTTTGCTACAGCCTATTATCATATATTGGCGGAATCTGTGGACTCCCAGTGATCACAAAAAACACTTAAAATCGCTCTATCTCTTCTAGTTTAGCCAGAAAACGCATTTAAAGTTTTGCAAAAGATTTTTTTAAATATCCCCAAAAATATTTTTGCTACAGCCTATTATCATATATCGGCAGAATCTATGGACTCCCAGTGATCACAAAAAACAATTAAAATCGCTCTATCTCTTGTAGTTTAGCCGGAAAACGCGTTTAAAGTTTTGCAAAAGATTTTTTTAAATATCTCCAAAAATATTTTTGCTACAGCCTATTATCATATATCGGCAGATTCTATGGACTCCCAGTGATCACAAAAAACAATTAAAATCGCTCTATCTCTTCTAGTTTAGCCGGAAAACGCGTTTAAAGTTTTGCAAAAGATTTTTTTAAATATCCCCAAAAATATTTTTGCTACAGCCTATTATCATATATCGGCAGAATCTATGGACTCCCAGTGATCACAAAAAACACTTAAAATCGCTCTATCTCTTCAAGTTTAGCCGGAAAACGCGTTTAAAGTTTTGCAAAAGATTTTTTTAAATTCCTCCAAAAATATATTTGCTACATCCTATCATCATATATTGGCGGATTCTGTGAACTCCCAGTGATCACAAAAAACACTTAAAATCGCTCTATCTCTTCAAGTTTAGCCGGAAAACGCGTTTAAAGTTTTGCAAAAGATTTTTTAAATGTCTCCAAAAATATTTTTGCTACAGCCTATTATCATATATTGACAGAATCTGTGAATTCCCAGTGATCACAAAAAACACTTAAAATCGCTCTATCTCTTCTAGTTTAGCCAGAAAACGCATTTAAAGTTTTGCAAAAGATTTTTTTAAATATCTCCAAAAATATTTTTGCTACAGCCTATTATCATATATCGGCAGAATCTATGGACTCCCAGTGATCACAAAAAACAATTAAAATCGCTCTATCTCTTCTAGTTTAGCCGGAAAACGCGTTTAAAGTTTTGCAAAAGATTTTTTTAAATATCTCCAAAAATGTTTTTGCTACAGCCTATTATCATATATTGGCGGAATCTGTGAACTCCCAGTGATCACAAAAAACACTTAAAATCGCTCTATCTCTTCTAGTTTAGCCAGAAAACGCATTTAAAGTTTTGCAAAAGATTTTTTTAAATATCCCCAAAAATATTTTTGCTACAGCCTATTATCATATATCGGCAGAATCTATGGACTCCCAGTGATCACAAAAAACAATTAAAATCGCTCTATCTCTTCTAGTTTAGCCGGAAAACGCGTTTAAAGTTTTGCAAAAGATTTTTTTAAATATCCCCAAAAATATTTTTGCTACAGCCTATTATCATATGTCGGCAGAATCTATGGACTCCCAGTGATCACAAAAAACACTTAAAATCGCTCTATCTCTTCTAGTTTAGCCAGAAAACGCATTTAAAGTTTTGCAAAAGATTTTTTTAAATATCCCCAAAAATATTTTTGTTACAGCCTATTATCATATATCGGCAGAATCTATGGACTCCCAGTGATCACAAAAAACAATTAAAATCGCTCTATCTCTTCTAGTTTAGCCGGAAAACGCGTTTAAAGTTTTGCAAAAGATTTTTTTAAATATCTCCAAAAATATTTTTGCTACAGCCTATTATCATATATTGGCAGAATCTATGGACTCCCAGTGATCACAAAAAACACTTAAAATCGCTCTATCTCTTCTAGTTTAGCCAGAAAACGCATTTAAAGTTTTGCAAAATATTTTTTTAAATATCTCCAAAAATATTTTTGCTACAGCCTATTATCATATATTGGCGGAATCTGTGAACTCCCAGTGATTACAAAAAACACTTAAAATCGCTCTATCTCTTCAAGTTTAGCCAGAAAACGCGTTTAAAGTTTTGCAAAAGATTTTTTAAATATCTCCAAAAATATTTTTGCTACAGCCTATTATCATATATTGGCGGAATCTGTGAACTCCCAGTGATCACAAAAAACACTTAAAATCGCTCTATTTAATATTATTGCTACATAGATTAAATATTTTTGCTACAGCCTATTATCATATATCGGCAGAATCTATGGACTCCCAGTGATCACAAAAAACAATTAAAATCGCTCTATCTCTTCTAGTTTAGCCGGAAAATGCGTTTAAAGTTTTGCAAAAGATTTTTTTAAATATCTCTAAAAATATTTTTGCTACAGCCTATTATCATATATTGGCGGAATCTGTGAACTCCCAGTGATCACAAAAAACACTTAAAATCGCTCTATCTCTTCAAGTTTAGCCAGAAAACGCATTTAAAGTTTTGCAAAAGATTTTTTTAAATATCCCCAAAAATATTTTTGCTACAGCCTATTATCATATATCGGCAGAATCTATGGACTCCCAGTGATCACAAAAAACAATTAAAATCGCTCTATCTCTTCTAGTTTAGCCGGAAAACGCGTTTAAAGTTTTGCAAAAGATTTTTTTAAATATCCCCAAAAATATTTTTGCTACAGCCTATTATCATATATCGGCAGAATCTATGGACTCCCAGTGATCACAAAAAACACTTAAAATCGCTCTATCTCTTCTAGTTTAGCCAGAAAACGCATTTAAAGTTTTGCAAAAGATTTTTTTAAATATCCCCAAAAATATTTTTGTTACAGCCTATTATCATATATCGGCAGAATCTATGGACTCCCAGTGATCACAAAAAACAATTAAAATCGCTCTATCTCTTCTAGTTTAGCCGGAAAACGCGTTTAAAGTTTTGCAAAAGATTTTTTTAAATATCTCCAAAAATATTTTTGCTACAGCCTATTATCATATATTGGCAGAATCTATGGACTCCCAGTGATCACAAAAAACACTTAAAATCGCTCTATCTCTTCTAGTTTAGCCAGAAAACGCATTTAAAGTTTTGCAAAATATTTTTTTAAATATCCCCAAAAATATTTTTGCTACAGCCTATTATCATATATCGGCAGAATCTATGGACTCCCAGTGATCACAAAAAACACTTAAAATCGCTCTATCTCTTCAAGTTTAGCCGGAAAACGCGTTTAAAGTTTTGCAAAAGATTTTTTTAAATTCCTCCAAAAATATATTTGCTACATCCTATCATCATATATTGGCGGATTCTGTGAACTCCCAGTGATCACAAAAAACACTTAAAATCGCTCTATCTCTTCAAGTTTAGCCGGAAAACGCGTTTAAAGTTTTGCAAAAGATTTTTTAAATGTCTCCAAAAATATTTTTGCTACAGCCTATTATCATATATTGACAGAATCTGTGAATTCCCAGTGATCACAAAAAACACTTAAAATCGCTCTATCTCTTCTAGTTTAGCCAGAAAACGCATTTAAAGTTTTGCAAAAGATTTTTTTAAATATCTCCAAAAATATTTTTGCTACAGCCTATTATCATATATCGGCAGAATCTATGGACTCCCAGTGATCACAAAAAACAATTAAAATCGCTCTATCTCTTCTAGTTTAGCCGGAAAACGCGTTTAAAGTTTTGCAAAAGATTTTTTTAAATATCTCTAAAAATGTTTTTGCTACAGCCTATTATCATATATTGGCGGAATCTGTGAACTCCCAGTGATCACAAAAAACACTTAAAATCGCTCTATCTCTTCTAGTTTAGCCAGAAAACGCATTTAAAGTTTTGCAAAAGATTTTTTTAAATATCCCCAAAAATATTTTTGCTACAGCCTATTATCATATATCGGCAGAATCTATGGACTCCCAGTGATCACAAAAAACAATTAAAATCGCTCTATCTCTTCTAGTTTAGCCGGAAAACGCGTTTAAAGTTTTGCAAAAGATTTTTTTAAATATCCCCAAAAATATTTTTGCTACAGCCTATTATCATATATCGGCAGAATCTATGGACTCCCAGTGATCACAAAAAACACTTAAAATCGCTCTATCTCTTCTAGTTTAGCCAGAAAACGCATTTAAAGTTTTGCAAAAGATTTTTTTAAATATCCCCAAAAATATTTTTGTTACAGCCTATTATCATATATCGGCAGAATCTATGGACTCCCAGTGGTCACAAAAAACAATTAAAATCGCTCTATCTCTTCTAGTTTAGCCGGAAAACGCGTTTAAAGTTTTGCAAAAGATTTTTTTAAATATCTCCAAAAATATTTTTGCTACAGCCTATTATCATATATTGGCAGAATCTATGGACTCCCAGTGATCACAAAAAACACTTAAAATCGCTCTATCTCTTCTAGTTTAGCCAGAAAACGCATTTAAAGTTTTGCAAAATATTTTTTTAAATATCTCCAAAAATATTTTTGCTACAGCCTATTATCATATATTGGCGGAATCTGTGAACTCCCAGTGATTACAAAAAACACTTAAAATCGCTCTATCTCTTCAAGTTTAGCCAGAAAACGCGTTTAAAGTTTTGCAAAAGATTTTTTAAATATCTCCAAAAATATTTTTGCTACAGCCTATTATCATATATTGGCGGAATCTGTGAACTCCCAGTGATCACAAAAAACACTTAAAATCGCTCTATTTAATATTATTGCTACATAGATTAAATATTTTTGCTACAGCCTATTATCATATATCGGCAGAATCTATGGACTCCCAGTGATCACAAAAAACAATTAAAATCGCTCTATCTCTTCTAGTTTAGCCGGAAAATGCGTTTAAAGTTTTGCAAAAGATTTTTTTAAATATCTCTAAAAATATTTTTGCTACAGCCTATTATCATATATTGGCGGAATCTGTGAACTCCCAGTGATCACAAAAAACACTTAAAATCGCTCTATCTCTTCTAGTTTAGCCAGAAAACGCATTTAAAGTTTTGCAAAAGATTTTTTTAAATATCCCCAAAAATATTTTTGCTACAGCCTATTATCATATATTGGCAGAATCTATGGACTCCCAGTGATCACAAAAAACAATTAAAATCGCTCTATCTCTTCTAGTTTAGCCGGAAAACGCGTTTAAAGTTTTGCAAAAGATTTTTTTAAATATCTCCAAAAATATTTTTGCTACAGCCTATTATCATATATTGACAGAATCTGTGAATTCCCAGTGATCACAAAAAACACTTAAAATCGCTCTATCTCTTCAAGTTTAGCCAGAAAACGCGTTTAAAGTTTTGCAAAAGATTTTTTAAATATCTCCAAAAATATTTTTGCTACAGCCTATTATCATATATTGACAGAATCTGTGAATTCCCAGTGATCACAAAAAACACTTAAAATCGCTCTATCTCTTCAAGTTTAGCCGGAAAACGCGTTTAAAGTTTTGCAAAAGATTTTTTTAAATTTCTCCAAAAATATTTTTGCTACATCCTATCATCATATATTGGCGGAGTCTGTGAACTCCCAGTGATCACAAAAAACTCTTAAAATCGCTCTATTTAATATTATTGCTACATAGATTAAATATTTTTGCTACAGCCTATTATCATATATCGGCAGAATCTATGGACTCCCAGTGATCACAAAAAACAATTAAAATCGCTCTATCTCTTCTAGTTTAGCCGGAAAATGCGTTTAAAGTTTTGCAAAAGATTTTTTTAAATATCTCTAAAAATATTTTTGCTACAGCCTATTATCATATATTGGCGGAATCTGTGAACTCCCAGTGATCACAAAAAACACTTAAAATCGCTCTATCTCTTCTAGTTTAGCCAGAAAACGCATTTAAAGTTTTGCAAAAGATTTTTTTAAATATCCCCAAAAATATTTTTGCTACAGCCTATTATCATGTATTGGCGGAATCTGTGAACTCCCAGTGATCACAAAAAACACTTAAAATCGCTCTATCTCTTCTAGTTTAGCCAGAAAACGCATTTAAAGTTTTGCAAAAGATTTTTTTACATATCCCCAAAAATATTTTTGCTACAGCCTATTATCATATATCGGCAGAATCTATGGACTCCCAGTGACCACAAAAAACAATTAAAATCGCTCTATCTCTTCTAGTTTAGCCGGAAAACGCGTTTAAAGTTTTGCAAAAGATTTTTTTAAATATCTCCAAAAATATTTTTGCTACAGCCTATTATCATATATCGGCAGAATCTATGGACTCCCAGTGATCACAAAAAACACTTAAAATCGCTCTATCTCTTCTAGTTTAGCCAGAAAACGCATTTAAAATTTTGCAAAAGATTTTTTTAAATATCTCCAAAAATATTTTTGCTACAGCCTATTATCATATATTGGCGGAATCTGTGAACTCCCAGTGATCACAAAAAACACTTAAAATCGCTCTATCTCTTCTAGTTTAGCCAGAAAACGCATTTAAAGTTTTGCAAAAGATTTTTTTACATATCCCCAAAAATATTTTTGCTACAGCCTATTATCATATATCGGCAGAATCTATGGACTCCCAGTGACCACAAAAAAACAATTAAAATCGCTCTATCTCTTCTAGTTTAGCCAGAAAACGCATTTAAAGTTTTGCAAAAGATTTTTTTAAATATCTCCAAAAATATATCATATATTGGCAGAATCTGTGGATTCCCAGTGATCACAAAAAACACTTAAAATCGCTCTATCTCTTCTAGTTTAGCCAGAAAACGCATTTAAAGTTTTGCAAAAGATTTTTTTAAATATCTCCAAAAATATTTTTGCTACAGCCTATTATCATATACTGGCAGAATCTGTGGATTGCCAGTGATCACAAAAAACACTTAAAATCGCTCTATCTCTTCAAGTTTAGCCGGAAAACGCGTTTAAAGTTTTGCAAAAGATTTTTTAAATATCTCCAAAAATATTTTTGCTACAGCCTATTATCATATATTGGCAGAATCTGTGAATTCCCAGTGATCACAAAAAACACTTAAAATCGCTCTATCTCTTCAAGTTTAGCCGGAAAAAGCGTTTAAAGTTTTGCAAAAGATTTTTTTAAATTTCTCCAAAAATATTTTTGCTACAGCCTATTATCATATATTGGCAGAATCTGTGAATTCCCAGTGATCACAAAAAACACTTAAAATCGCTCTATCTCTTCTAGTTTAGCCAGAAAACGCATTTAAAGTTTTGCAAAAGATTTTTTTAAATATCCCCAAAAATATTTTTGCTACAGCCTATTATCATATATCGGCAGAATCTATGGACTCCCAGTGATCACAAAAAAACAATTAAAATCGCTCTATCTCTTCAAGTTTAGCCAGAAAACGCGTTTAAAGTTTTGCAAAAGATTTTTTTAAATTTCTCCAAAAATATTTTTGCTACATCCTATCATCATATATTGGCGGAATCTGTGAACTCCCAGTGATCACAAAAAACACTTAAAATCGCTCTATTTAATATTATTGCTACATAGATTAAATATTTTTGCTACAGCCTATTATCATATATCGGCAGAATCTGTAGATTCCCAGTGATCACAAAAAACACTTAAAATCGCTCTATCTCTTCTAGTTTAGCCAGAAAACGCATTTAAAGTTTTGCAAAAGATTTTTTTAAATATCTCCAAAAATATTTTTGCTACAGCCTATTATCATATATCGGCAGAATCTGTAGATTCCCAGTGATCAATAAAAACACTTAAAATCGCTCTATCTCTTCTAGTTTAGCCAGAAAACGCATTTAAAGTTTTGCAAAAGATTTTTTTAAATATCCCCAAAAATATTTTTGCTACAGCCTATTATCATATATCGGCAGAATCTATGGACTCCCAGTGATCACAAAAAACAATTAAAATCGCTCTATCTCTTCTAGTTTAGCCGGAAAACGCGTTTAAAGTTTTGCAAAAGATTTCTTTAAATATCTCTAAAAATATTTTTGCTACAGCCTATTATCATATATTGGCGGAATCTGTGAACTCCCAGTGATCACAAAAAACACTTAAAATCGCTCTATCTCTTCTAGTTTAGCCAGAAAACGCATTTAAAGTTTTGCAAAAGATTTTTTTAAATATCTCCAAAAATATTTTTGCTACAGCCTATTATCATATATCGGCAGAATCTATGGACTCCCAGTGATCACAAAAAACAATTAAAATCGCTCTATCTCTTCTAGTTTAGCCGGAAAACGCGTTTAAAGTTTTGCAAAAGATTTTTTTAAATATCTCTAAAAATATTTTTGCTACAGCCTATTATCATATATCGGCAGAATCTATGGACTCCCAGTGATCACAAAAAACAATTAAAATCGCTCTATCTCTTCTAGTTTAGCCAGAAAACGCATTTAAAGTTTTGCAAAAGATTTTTTTAAATATCCCCAAAAATATTTTTGCTACAGCCTATTATCATATATCGGCAGAATCTATGGACTCCCAGTGATCACAAAAAACAATTAAAATCGCTCTATCTCTTCTAGTTTAGCCAGAAAACGCATTTAAAGTTTTGCAAAAGATTTTTTTAAATATCTCCAAAAATATTTTTGCTACAGCCTATTATCATATATCGGCAGAATCTGTAGATTCCCAGTGATCACTAAAAACACTTAAAATCGCTCTATCTCTTCTAGTTTAGCCAGAAAACGCATTTAAAGTTTTGCAAAAGATTTTTTTAAATATCTCTAAAAATATTTTTGCTACAGCCTATTATCATATATCGGCAGAATCTGTAGATTCCCAGTGATCACTAAAAACACTTAAAATCGCTCTATCTCTTCTAGTTTAGCCAGAAAACGCATTTAAAGTTTTGCAAAAGATTTTTTTAAATATCCCCAAAAATATTTTTGCTACAGCCTATTATCATATATCGGCAGAATCTATGGACTCCCAGTGATCACAAAAAACAATTAAAATCGCTCTATCTCTTCTAGTTTAGCCGGAAAACGCGTTTAAAGTTTTGCAAAAGATTTTTTTAAATATCTCTAAAAATATTTTTGCTACAGCCTATTATCATATATTGGCGGAATCTGTGAACTCCCAGTGATCACAAAAAACACTTAAAATCGCTCTATCTCTTCTAGTTTAGCCAGAAAACGCATTTAAAGTTTTGCAAAAGATTTTTTTAAATATCCCGAAAAATATTTTTGCTACAGCCTATTATCATATATCGGCAGAATCTATGGACTCCCAGTGATCACAAAAAACAATTAAAATCGCTCTATCTCTTCTAGTTTAGCCGGAAAACGCGTTTAAAGTTTTGCAAAAGATTTTTTTAAATATCTCTAAAAATATTTTTGCTACAGCCTATTATCATATATCGGCAGAATCTATGGACTCCCAGTGATCACAAAAAACAATTAAAATCGCTCTATCTCTTCTAGTTTAGCCGGAAAACGCGTTTAAAGTTTTGCAAAAGATTTTTTTAAATATCTCTAAAAATATTTTTGCTACAGCCTATTATCATATATTGGCGGAATCTGTGAACTCCCAGTGATCACAAAAAACACTTAAAATCGCTCTATCTCTTCTAGTTTAGCCAGAAAACGCATTTAAAGTTTTGCAAAAGATTTTTTTAAATATCCCCAAAAATATTTTTGCTACAGCCTATTATCATGTATTGGCGGAATCTGTGAACTCCCAGTGATCACAAAAAACACTTAAAATCGCTCTATCTCTTCTAGTTTAGCCAGAAAACGCATTTAAAGTTTTGCAAAAGATTTTTTTACATATCCCCAAAAATATTTTTGCTACAGCCTATTATCATATATCGGCAGAATCTATGGACTCCCAGTGACCACAAAAAACAATTAAAATCGCTCTATCTCTTCTAGTTTAGCCGGAAAACGCGTTTAAAGTTTTGCAAAAGATTTTTTTAAATATCTCCAAAAATATTTTTGCTACAGCCTATTATCATATATCGGCAGAATCTATGGACTCCCAGTGATCACAAAAAACACTTAAAATCGCTCTATCTCTTCTAGTTTAGCCAGAAAACGCATTTAAAATTTTGCAAAAGATTTTTTTAAATATCTCCAAAAATATTTTTGCTACAGCCTATTATCATATATTGGCGGAATCTGTGAACTCCCAGTGATCACAAAAAACACTTAAAATCGCTCTATCTCTTCTAGTTTAGCCAGAAAACGCATTTAAAGTTTTGCAAAAGATTTTTTTACATATCCCCAAAAATATTTTTGCTACAGCCTATTATCATATATCGGCAGAATCTATGGACTCCCAGTGACCACAAAAAAACAATTAAAATCGCTCTATCTCTTCTAGTTTAGCCAGAAAACGCATTTAAAGTTTTGCAAAAGATTTTTTTAAATATCTCCAAAAATATATCATATATTGGCAGAATCTGTGGATTCCCAGTGATCACAAAAAACACTTAAAATCGCTCTATCTCTTCTAGTTTAGCCAGAAAACGCATTTAAAGTTTTGCAAAAGATTTTTTTAAATATCTCCAAAAATATTTTTGCTACAGCCTATTATCATATACTGGCAGAATCTGTGGATTGCCAGTGATCACAAAAAACACTTAAAATCGCTCTATCTCTTCAAGTTTAGCCGGAAAACGCGTTTAAAGTTTTGCAAAAGATTTTTTAAATATCTCCAAAAATATTTTTGCTACAGCCTATTATCATATATTGGCAGAATCTGTGAATTCCCAGTGATCACAAAAAACACTTAAAATCGCTCTATCTCTTCAAGTTTAGCCGGAAAAAGCGTTTAAAGTTTTGCAAAAGATTTTTTTAAATTTCTCCAAAAATATTTTTGCTACAGCCTATTATCATATATTGGCAGAATCTGTGAATTCCCAGTGATCACAAAAAACACTTAAAATCGCTCTATCTCTTCTAGTTTAGCCAGAAAACGCATTTAAAGTTTTGCAAAAGATTTTTTTAAATATCCCCAAAAATATTTTTGCTACAGCCTATTATCATATATCGGCAGAATCTATGGACTCCCAGTGATCACAAAAAACAATTAAAATCGCTCTATCTCTTCAAGTTTAGCCAGAAAACGCGTTTAAAGTTTTGCAAAAGATTTTTTTAAATTTCTCCAAAAATATTTTTGCTACATCCTATCATCATATATTGGCGGAATCTGTGAACTCCCAGTGATCACAAAAAACACTTAAAATCGCTCTATTTAATATTATTGCTACATAGATTAAATATTTTTGCTACAGCCTATTATCATATATCGGCAGAATCTGTAGATTCCCAGTGATCACAAAAAACACTTAAAATCGCTCTATCTCTTCTAGTTTAGCCAGAAAACGCATTTAAAGTTTTGCAAAAGATTTTTTTAAATATCTCCAAAAATATTTTTGCTACAGCCTATTATCATATATCGGCAGAATCTGTAGATTCCCAGTGATCAATAAAAACACTTAAAATCGCTCTATCTCTTCTAGTTTAGCCAGAAAACGCATTTAAAGTTTTGCAAAAGATTTTTTTAAATATCCCCAAAAATATTTTTGCTACAGCCTATTATCATATATCGGCAGAATCTATGGACTCCCAGTGATCACAAAAAACAATTAAAATCGCTCTATCTCTTCTAGTTTAGCCGGAAAACGCGTTTAAAGTTTTGCAAAAGATTTCTTTAAATATCTCTAAAAATATTTTTGCTACAGCCTATTATCATATATTGGCGGAATCTGTGAACTCCCAGTGATCACAAAAAACACTTAAAATCGCTCTATCTCTTCTAGTTTAGCCAGAAAACGCATTTAAAGTTTTGCAAAAGATTTTTTTAAATATCTCCAAAAATATTTTTGCTACAGCCTATTATCATATATCGGCAGAATCTATGGACTCCCAGTGATCACAAAAAACAATTAAAATCGCTCTATCTCTTCTAGTTTAGCCGGAAAACGCGTTTAAAGTTTTGCAAAAGATTTTTTTAAATATCTCTAAAAATATTTTTGCTACAGCCTATTATCATATATCGGCAGAATCTATGGACTCCCAGTGATCACAAAAAACAATTAAAATCGCTCTATCTCTTCTAGTTTAGCCAGAAAACGCATTTAAAGTTTTGCAAAAGATTTTTTTAAATATCCCCAAAAATATTTTTGCTACAGCCTATTATCATATATCGGCAGAATCTATGGACTCCCAGTGATCACAAAAAACAATTAAAATCGCTCTATCTCTTCTAGTTTAGCCGGAAAACGCGTTTAAAGTTTTGCAAAAGATTTTTTTAAATATCCCCAAAAATATTTTTGCTACAGCCTATTATCATATATCGGCAGAATCTGTAGATTCCCAGTGATCACTAAAAACACTTAAAATCGCTCTATCTCTTCTAGTTTAGCCAGAAAACGCATTTAAAGTTTTGCAAAAGATTTTTTTAAATATCCCCAAAAATATTTTTGCTACAGCCTATTATCATATATCGGCAGAATCTATGGACTCCCAGTGATCACAAAAAACAATTAAAATCGCTCTATCTCTTCTAGTTTAGCCGGAAAACGCGTTTAAAGTTTTGCAAAAGATTTTTTTAAATATCTCTAAAAATATTTTTGCTACAGCCTATTATCATATATTGGCGGAATCTGTGAACTCCCAGTGATCACAAAAAACACTTAAAATCGCTCTATCTCTTCTAGTTTAGCCAGAAAACGCATTTAAAGTTTTGCAAAAGATTTTTTTAAATATCCCGAAAAATATTTTTGCTACAGCCTATTATCATATATCGGCAGAATCTATGGACTCCCAGTGATCACAAAAAACAATTAAAATCGCTCTATCTCTTCTAGTTTAGCCGGAAAACGCGTTTAAAGTTTTGCAAAAGATTTTTTTAAATATCTCTAAAAATATTTTTGCTACAGCCTATTATCATATATCGGCAGAATCTATGGACTCCCAGTGATCACAAAAAACAATTAAAATCGCTCTATCTCTTCTAGTTTAGCCGGAAAACGCGTTTAAAGTTTTGCAAAAGATTTTTTTAAATATCTCTAAAAATATTTTTGCTACAGCCTATTATCATATATTGGCGGAATCTGTGAACTCCCAGTGATCACAAAAAACACTTAAAATCGCTCTATCTCTTCTAGTTTAGCCAGAAAACGCATTTAAAGTTTTGCAAAAGATTTTTTTAAATATCCCGAAAAATATTTTTGCTACAGCCTATTATCATATATCGGCAGAATCTATGGACTCCCAGTGATCACAAAAAACAATTAAAATCGCTCTATCTCTTCTAGTTTAGCCGGAAAACGCGTTTAAAGTTTTGCAAAAGATTTTTTTAAATATCTCTAAAAATATTTTTGCTACAGCCTATTATCATATATTGGCGGAATCTGTGAACTCCCAGTGATCACAAAAAACACTTAAAATCGCTCTATCTCTTCTAGTTTAGCCAGAAAACGCATTTAAAGTTTTGCAAAAGATTTTTTTAAATATCCCCAAAAATATTTTTGCTACAGCCTATTATCATATATCGGCAGAATCTATGGACTCCCAGTGATCACAAAAAACAATTAAAATCGCTCTATCTCTTCTAGATTAGCCGGAAAACGCGTTTAAAGTTTTGCAAAAGATTTTTTTAAATATCTCTAAAAATATTTTTGCTACAGCCTATTATCATATATTGGCGGAATCTGTGAACTCCCAGTGATCACAAAAAACACTTAAAATCGCTCTATCTCTTCTAGTTTAGCCAGAAAACGCATTTAAAGTTTTGCAAAAGATTTTTTTAAATATCCCCAAAAATATTTTTGCTACAGCCTATTATCATATATAGGCAGAATCTATGGACTCCCAGTGATCACAAAAAACAATTAAAATCGCTCTATCTCTTCTAGTTTAGCCGGAAAACGCGTTTAAAGTTTTGCAAAAGATTTTTTTAAATATCTCCAAAAATATTTTTGCTACAGCCTATTATCATATATCGGCAGAATCTATGGACTCCCAGTGGTCACAAAAAACACTTAAAATCGCTCTATCTCTTCTAGTTTAGCCAGAAAACGCATTTAAAGTTTTGCAAAAGATTTTTTTAAATATCTCCAAAAATATTTTTGCTACAGCCTATTATCATATATTGGCGGAATCTGTGAACTCCCAGTGATCACAAAAAACACTTAAAATCGCTCTATCTCTTCTAGTTTAGCCAAAAAACGCATTTAAAGTTTTGCAAAAGATTTTTTTACATATCCCCAAAAATATTTTTGCTACAGCCTATTATCATATATCGGCAGAATCTATGGACTCCCAGTGATCACAAAAAACAATTAAAATCGCTCTATCTCTTCTAGTTTAGCCGGAAAACGCGTTTAAAGTTTTGCAAAAGATTTTTTTAAATATCACCAAAAATATTTTTGCTACAGCCTATTATCATATATCGGCAGAATCTATGGACTCCCAGTGATCACAAAAAACACTTAAAATCGCTCTATCTCTTCAAGTTTAGCCGGAAAACGCGTTTAAAGTTTTGCAAAAGATTTTTTTAAATATCTCCAAAAATATATCATATATTGGCAGAATCTGTGGATTCCCAGTGATCACAAAAAACACTTAAAATCGCTCTATCTCTTCTAGTTTAGCCAGAAAACGCATTTAAAGTTTTGCAAAAGATTTTTTTAAATATCTCCAAAAATATTTTTGCTACAGCCTATTATCATATACTGGCAGAATCTGTGGATTGCCAGTGATCACAAAAAACACTTAAAATCGCTCTATCTCTTCTAGTTTAGCTAGAAAATGCATTTAAAGTTTTGCAAAAGATTTTTTTAAATATCTCCAAAAATATTTTTGCTACAGCCTATTATCATATATCGGCAGAATCTATGGACTCCCAGTGATCACAAAAAAACACTTAAAATCGCTCTATCTCTTCAAGTTTAGCCGGAAAAAGCGTTTAAGTTTTGCAAAAGATTTTTTTAAATTTCTCCAAAAATATTTTTGCTACATCCTATCATCATATATTGGCGGAATCTGTGAACTCCCAGTGATCACAAAAAACACTTAAAATCGCTCTATCTCTTCAAGTTTAGCCGGAAAACGCGTTTAAAGTTTTGCAAAAGATTTTTTAAATATCTCCAAAAATATTTTTGCTACAGCCTATTATAATATATTGGCAGAATCTGTGAATTCCCAGTGACCACAAAAAACACTTAAAATCGCTCTATCTCTTCTAGTTTAGCCAGAAAACGCATTTAAAGTTTTGCAAAAGATTTTTTTAAATATCTCCAAAAATATTTTTGCTACAGCCTATTATCATATATCGGCAGAATCTGTAGATTCCCAGTGATCACAAAAAACACTTAAAATCGCTCTATCTCTTCTAGTTTAGCCAGAAAACGCATTTAAAGTTTTGCAAAAGATTTTTTTAAATATCTCCAAAAATATTTTTGCTACAGCCTATTATCATATATCGGCAGAATCTGTAGATTCCCAGTGATCACTAAAAACACTTAAAATCGCTCTATCTCTTCTAGTTTAGCCAGAAAACGCATTTAAAGTTTTGCAAAAGATTTTTTTAAATATCCCCAAAAATATTTTTGCTACAGCCTATTATCATATATCGGCAGAATCTATGGACTCCCAGTGATCACAAAAAACAATTAAAATCGCTCTATCTCTTCTAGTTTAGCCGGAAAACGCGTTTAAAGTTTTGCAAAAGATTTTTTTAAATATCTCCAAAAATATTTTTGCTACAGCCTATTATCATATATCGGCAGAATCTATGGACTCCCAGTGATCACAAAAAAACACTTAAAATCGCTCTATCTCTTCAAGTTTAGCCGGAAAAAGCGTTTAAGTTTTGCAAAAGATTTTTTTAAATTTCTCCAAAAATATTTTTGCTACATCCTATCATCATATATTGGCGGAATCTGTGAACTCCCAGTGATCACAAAAAACACTTAAAATCGCTCTATTTAATATTATTGCTACATAGATTAAATATTTTTGCTACAGCCTATTATCATATATCGGCAGAATCTGTAGATTCCCAGTGATCACAAAAAACACTTAAAATCGCTCTATCTCTTCTAGTTTAGCCAGAAAACGCATTTAAAGTTTTGCAAAAGATTTTTTTAAATATCTCCAAAAATATTTTTGCTGCAGCCTATTATCATATATCGGCAGAATCTGTAGATTCCCAGTGATCACAAAAAACACTTAAAATCGCTCTATCTCTTCTAGTTTAGCCAGAAAACGCATTTAAAGTTTTGCAAAAGATTTTTTTAAATATCTCCAAAAATATTTTTGCTACAGCCTATTATCATATATCGGCAGAATCTGTAGATTCCCAGTGATCACAAAAAACACTTAAAATCGCTCTATCTCTTCTAGTTTAGCCAGAAAACGCATTTAAAGTTTTGCAAAAGATTTTTTTAAATATCTCCAAAAATATTTTTGCTACAGCCTATTATCATATACTGGCAGAATCTGTGGATTGCCAGTGATCACAAAAAACACTTAAAATCGCTCTATCTCTTCTAGTTTAGCTAGAAAATGCATTTAAAGTTTTGCAAAAGATTTTTTTAAATATCTCCAAAAATATTTTTGCTACAGCCTATTATCATATATCGGCAGAATCTATGGACTCCCAGTGATCACAAAAAAACACTTAAAATCGCTCTATCTCTTCAAGTTTAGCCGGAAAAAGCGTTTAAGTTTTGCAAAAGATTTTTTTAAATTTCTCCAAAAATATTTTTGCTACATCCTATCATCATATATTGGCGGAATCTGTGAACTCCCAGTGATCACAAAAAACACTTAAAATCGCTCTATCTCTTCAAGTTTAGCCGGAAAATGCGTTTAAAGTTTTGCAAAAGATTTTTTAAATATCTCCAAAAATATTTTTGCTACAGCCTATTATAATATATTGGCAGAATCTGTGAATTCCCAGTGACCACAAAAAACACTTAAAATCGCTCTATCTCTTCTAGTTTAGCCAGAAAACGCATTTAAAGTTTTGCAAAAGATTTTTTTAAATATCTCCAAAAATATTTTTGCTACAGCCTATTATCATATATCGGCAGAATCTATGGACTCCCAGTGATCACAAAAAACACTTAAAATCGCTCTATCTCTTCAAGTTTAGCCAGAAAACGCGTTTAAAGTTTTGCAAAAGATTTTTTTTAAATTTCTCCAAAAATATTTTTGCTACATCCTATCATCATATATTGGCGGAATCTGTGAACTCCCAGTGATCACAAAAAACACTTAAAATCGCTCTATTTAATATTATTGCTACATAGATTAAATATTTTTGCTACAGCCTATTATCATATATCGGCAGAATCTGTAGATTCCCAGTGATCACAAAAAACACTTAAAATCGCTCTATCTCTTCTAGTTTAGCCAGAAAACGCATTTAAAGTTTTGCAAAAGATTTTTTTAAATATCTCCAAAAATATTTTTGCTACAGCCTATTATCATATATCGGCAGAATCTGTAGATTCCCAGTGATCACTAAAAACACTTAAAATCGCTCTATCTCTTCTAGTTTAGCCAGAAAACGCATTTAAAGTTTTGCAAAAGATTTTTTTAAATATCCCCAAAAATATTTTTGCTACAGCCTATTATCATATATCGGCAGAATCTATGGACTCCCAGTGATCACAAAAAACAATTAAAATCGCTCTATCTCTTCTAGTTTAGCCGGAAAACGCGTTTAAAGTTTTGCAAAAGATTTTTTTAAATATCTCCAAAAATATTTTTGCTACAGCCTATTATCATATATCGGCAGAATCTATGGACTCCCAGTGATCACAAAAAAACACTTAAAATCGCTCTATCTCTTCAAGTTTAGCCGGAAAAAGCGTTTAAGTTTTGCAAAAGATTTTTTTAAATTTCTCCAAAAATATTTTTGCTACATCCTATCATCATATATTGGCGGAATCTGTGAACTCCCAGTGATCACAAAAAACACTTAAAATCGCTCTATTTAATATTACTGCTACATAGATTAAATATTTTTCCTACAGCCTATTATCATATATCGGCAGAATCTGTAGATTCCCAGTGATCACAAAAAACACTTAAAATCGCTCTATCTCTTCTAGTTTAGCCAGAAAACGCATTTAAAGTTTTGCAAAAGATTTTTTTAAATATCTCCAAAAATATTTTTGCTACAGCCTATTATCATATATCGGCAGAATCTGTAGATTCCCAGTGATCACAAAAAACACTTAAAATCGCTCTATCTCTTCTAGTTTAGCCAGAAAACGCATTTAAAGTTTTGCAAAAGATTTTTTTAAATATCCCCAAAAATATTCTTGCTACAGCCTATTATCATATATCGGCAGAATCTATGGACTCCCAGTGATCACAAAAAACAATTAAAATCGCTCTATCTCTTCTAGTTTAGCCGGAAAACGCGTTTAAAGTTTTACAAAAGATTTTTTTAAATATCTCCAAAAATATTTTTGCTACAGCCTATTATCATATATCGGCAGAATCTATGGACTCCCAGTGATCACAAAAAAACACTTAAAATCGCTCTATCTCTTCAAGTTTAGCCGGAAAAAGCGTTTAAGTTTTGCAAAAGATTTTTTTAAATTTCTCCAAAAATATTTTTGCTACATCCTATCATCATATATTGGCGGAATCTGTGAACTCCCAGTGATCACAAAAAACACTTAAAATCGCTCTATCTCTTCATGTTTAGCCGGAAAACGCGTTTAAAGTTTTGCAAAAGATTTTTTAAATATCTCCAAAAATATTTTTGCTACAGCCTATTATCATATATTGGCAGAATCTGTGAATTCCCAGTGATCACAAAAAACACTTAAAATCGCTCTATCTCTTCTAGTTTAGCCAGAAAACGCATTTAAAGTTTTGCAAAAGATTTTTTTAAATATCTCCAAAAATATTTTTGCTACAGCCTATCATCATATATTGGCGGAATCTGTGAACTCCCAGTGATCACAAAAAACACTTAAAATCGCTCTATCTCTTCTAGTTTAGCCAGAAAACGCATTTAAAGTTTTGCAAAAGATTTTTTTAAATATCCCCAAAAATATTCTTGCTACAGCCTATTATCATATATCGGCAGAATCTATGGACTCCCAGTGATCACAAAAAACAATTAAAATCGCTCTATCTCTTCTAGTTTAGCCGGAAAACGCGTTTAAAGTTTTGCAAAAGATTTTTTTAAATATCTCCAAAAATATTTTTGCTACAGCCTATTATCATATATCGGCAGAATCTATGGACTCCCAGTGATCACAAAAAAACACTTAAAATCGCTCTATCTCTTCAAGTTTAGCCGGAAAAAGCGTTTAAGTTTTGCAAAAGATTTTTTTAAATTTCTCCAAAAATATTTTTGCTACATCCTATCATCATATATTGGCGGAATCTGTGAACTCCCAGTGATCACAAAAAACACTTAAAATCGCTCTATCTCTTCTAGTTTAGCCAGAAAACGCATTTAAAGTTTTGCAAAAGATTTTTTTAAATATCTCCAAAAATATTTTTGCTACAGCCTATTATCATATATCGGCAGAATCTGTAGATTCCCAGTGATCACAAAAAACACTTAAAATCGCTCTATCTCTTCTAGTTTAGCCAGAAAACGCATTTAAAGTTTTGCAAAAGATTTTTTTAAATATCCCCAAAAATATTCTTGCTACAGCCTATTATCATATATCGGCAGAATCTATGGACTCCCAGTGATCACAAAAAACAATTAAAATCGCTCTATCTCTTCTAGTTTAGCCGGAAAACGCGTTTAAAGTTTTACAAAAGATTTTTTTAAATATCTCCAAAAATATTTTTGCTACAGCCTATTATCATATATCGGCAGAATCTATGGACTCCCAGTGATCACAAAAAAACACTTAAAATCGCTCTATCTCTTCAAGTTTAGCCGGAAAAAGCGTTTAAGTTTTGCAAAAGATTTTTTTAAATTTCTCCAAAAATATTTTTGCTACATCCTATCATCATATATTGGCGGAATCTGTGAACTCCCAGTGATCACAAAAAACACTTAAAATCGCTCTATCTCTTCAAGTTTAGCCGGAAAACGCGTTTAAAGTTTTGCAAAAGATTTTTTAAATATCTCCAAAAATATTTTTGCTACAGCATATTATCATATATTGGCAGAATCTGTGAATTCCCAGTGATCACAAAAAACACTTAAAATCGCTCTATCTCTTCTAGTTTAGCCAGAAAACGCATTTAAAGTTTTGCAAAAGATTTTTTTAAATATCTCCAAAAATATTTTTGCTACAGCCTATCATCATATATTGGCGGAATCTGTGAACTCCCAGTGATCACAAAAAACACTTAAAATCGCTCTATCTCTTCTAGTTTAGCCAGAAAACGCATTTAAAGTTTTGCAAAAGATTTTTTTAAATATCCCCAAAAATATTCTTGCTACAGCCTATTATCATATATCGGCAGAATCTATGGACTCCCAGTGATCACAAAAAACAATTAAAATCGCTCTATCTCTTCTAGTTTAGCCGGAAAACGCGTTTAAAGTTTTACAAAAGATTTTTTTAAATATCTCCAAAAATATTTTTGCTGCAGCCTATTATCATATATCGGCAGAATCTATGGACTCCCAGTGATCACAAAAAAACACTTAAAATCGCTCTATCTCTTCAAGTTTAGCCGGAAAAAGCGTTTAAGTTTTGCAAAAGATTTTTTTAAATTTCTCCAAAAATATTTTTGCTACATCCTATCATCATATATTGGCGGAATCTGTGAACTCCCAGTGATCACAAAAAACACTTAAAATCGCTCTATCTCTTCAAGTTTAGCCGGAAAACGCGTTTAAAGTTTTGCAAAAGATTTTTTAAATATCTCCAAAAATATTTCTGCTACAGCCTATTATCATATATTGGCAGAATCTGTGAATTCCCAGTGATCACAAAAAACACTTAAAATCGCTCTATCTCTTCTAGTTTAGCCAGAAAACGCATTTAAAGTTTTGCAAAAGATTTTTTTAAATATCTCCAAAAATATTTTTGCTACAGCCTATCATCATATATTGGCGGAATCTGTGAACTCCCAGTGATCACAAAAAACACTTAAAATCGCTCTATCTCTTCTAGTTTAGCCAGAAAACGCATTTAAAGTTTTGCAAAAGATTTTTTTAAATATCTCCAAAAATATTTTTGCTACAGCCTATTATCATATATCGGCAGAATCTGTAGATTCCCAGTGATCACTAAAAACACTTAAAATCGCTCTATCTCTTCTAGTTTAGCCAGAAAACGCATTTAAAGTTTTGCAAAAGATTTTTTTAAATATCTCCAAAAATATTTTTGCTACAGCCTATTATCATATATCGGCAGAATCTGTGAACTCCCAGTGATCACAAAAAACACTTAAAATCGCTCTATCTCTTCTAGTTTAGCCAGAAAACGCATTTAAAGTTTTGCAAAAGATTTTTTTAAATATCCCCAAAAATATTTTTGCTACAGCCTATTATCATATATCGGCAGAATCTATGGACTCCCAGTGATCACAAAAAACAATTAAAATCGCTCTATCTCTTCTAGTTTAGCCGGAAAACGCGTTTAAAATTTTGCAAAAGATTTTTTTAAATATCTCCAAAAATATTTTTGCTACAGCCTATTATCATATATCGGCAGAATCTATGGACTCCCAGTGATCACAAAAAACACTTAAAATCGCTCTATCTCTTCTAGTTTAGCCAGAAAACGCATTTAAAGTTTTGCAAAAGATTTTTTTAAATATCTCCAAAAATATTTTTGCTACAGCCTATTATCATATATCGGCAGAATCTGTGAACTCCCAGTGATCACAAAAAACACTTAAAATCGCTCTATCTCTTCTAGTTTAGCCAGAAAACGCATTTAAAGTTTTGCAAAAGATTTTTTTAAATATCCCCAAAAATATTTTTGCTACAGCCTATTATCATATATCGGCAGAATCTATGGACTCCCAGTGATCACAAAAAACAATTAAAATCGCTCTATCTCTTCTAGTTTAGCCGGAAAACGCGTTTAAAATTTTGCAAAAGATTTTTTTAAATATCTCCAAAAATATTTTTGCTACAGCCTATTATCATATATCGGCAGAATCTATGGACTCCCAGTGATCACAAAAAAACACTTAAAATCGCTCTATCTCTTCAAGTTTAGCCGGAAAAAGCGTTTAAGTTTTGCAAAAGATTTTTTTAAATTTCTCCAAAAATATTTTTGCTACATCCTATCATCATATATTGGCGGAATCTGTGAACTCCCAGTGATCACAAAAAACACTTAAAATCGCTCTATTTAATATTACTGCTACATAGATTAAATATTTTTGCTACAGCCTATTATCATATATCGGCAGAATCTGTAGATTCCCAGTGATCACAAAAAACACTTAAAATCGCTCTATCTCTTCTAGTTTAGCCAGAAAACGCATTTAAAGTTTTGCAAAAGATTTTTTTAAATATCTCCAAAAATATTTTTGCTACAGCCTATTATCATATATCGGCAGAATCTGTAGATTCCCAGTGATCACAAAAAACACTTAAAATCGCTCTATCTCTTCTAGTTTAGCCAGAAAACGCATTTAAAGTTTTGCAAAAGATTTTTTTAAATATCCCCAAAAATATTCTTGCTACAGCCTATTATCATATATCGGCAGAATCTATGGACTCCCAGTGATCACAAAAAACAATTAAAATCGCTCTATCTCTTCTAGTTTAGCCGGAAAACGCGTTTAAAGTTTTACAAAAGATTTTTTTAAATATCTCCAAAAATATTTTTGCTACAGCCTATTATCATATATCGGCAGAATCTATGGACTCCTAGTGATCACAAAAAAACACTTAAAATCGCTCTATCTCTTCAAGTTTAGCCGGAATAAGCGTTTAAGTTTTGCAAAAGATTTTTTTAAATTTCTCCAAAAATATTTTTGCTACATCCTATCATCATATATTGGCGGAATCTGTGAACTCCCAGTGATCACAAAAAACACTTAAAATCGCTCTATCTCTTCAAGTTTAGCCGGAAAACGCGTTTAAAGTTTTGCAAAAGATTTTTTAAATATCTCCAAAAATATTTTTGCTACAGCCTATAATCATATATTGGCAGAATCTGTGAATTCCCAGTGATCACAAAAAACACTTAAAATCGCTCTATCTCTTCTAGTTTAGCCAGAAAACGCATTTAAAGTTTTGCAAAAGATTTTTTTAAATATCTCCAAAAATATTTTTGCTACAGCCTATTATCATATATCGGCAGAATCTGTGAACTCCCAGTGATCACAAAAAACACTTAAAATCGCTCTATCTCTTCTAGTTTAGCCAGAAAACGCATTTAAAGTTTTGCAAAAGATTTTTTTAAATATCCCCAAAAATATTTTTGCTACAGCCTATTATCATATATCGGCAGAATCTGTAGATTCCCAGTGATCACTAAAAACACTTAAAATCGCTCTATCTCTTCTAGTTTAGCCAGAAAACGCATTTAAAGTTTTGCAAAAGATTTTTTTAAATATCTCCAAAAATATTTTTGCTACAGCCTATTATCATATATCGGCAGAATCTGTGAACTCCCAGTGATCACAAAAAACACTTAAAATCGCTCTATCTCTTCTAGTTTAGCCAGAAAACGCATTTAAAGTTTTGCAAAAGATTTTTTTAAATATCCCCAAAAATATTTTTGCTACAGCCTATTATCATATATCGGCAGAATCTATGGACTCCCAGTGATCACAAAAAACAATTAAAATCGCTCTATCTCTTCTAGTTTAGCCGGAAAACGCGTTTAAAGTTTTGCAAAAGATTTTTTTAAATATCTCCAAAAATATTTTTGCTACAGCCTATTATCATATATCGGCAGAATCTATGGACTCCCAGTGATCACAAAAAACACTTAAAATCGCTCTATCTCTTCTAGTTTAGCCAGAAAACGCATTTAAAGTTTTGCAAAAGATTTTTTTAAATATCTCCAAAAATATATCATATATTGGCAGAATCTGTGGATTCCCAGTGATCACAAAAAACACTTAAAATCGCTCTATCTCTTCTAGTTTAGCCAGAAAACGCATTTAAAGTTTTGCAAAAGATTTTTTTAAATATCTCCAAAAATATTTTTGCTACAGCCTATTATCATATACTGGCAGAATCTGTGGATTGCCAGTGATCACAAAAAACACTTAAAATCGCTCTATCTCTTCTAGTTTAGCTAGAAAATGCATTTAAAGTTTTGCAAAAGATTTTTTTAAATATCTCCAAAAATATTTTTGCTACAGCCTATTATCATATATCGGCAGAATCTATGGACTCCCAGTGATCACAAAAAAACACTTAAAATCGCTCTATCTCTTCAAGTTTAGCCGGAAAAAGCGTTTAAGTTTTGCAAAAGATTTTTTTAAATTTCTCCAAAAATATTTTTGCTACATCCTATCATCATATATTGGCGGAATCTGTGAACTCCCAGTGATCACAAAAAACACTTAAAATCGCTCTATTTAATATTATTGCTACATAGATTAAATATTTTTGCTACAGCCTATTATCATATATCGGCAGAATCTGTAGATTCCCAGTGATCACAAAAAACACTTAAAATCGCTCTATCTCTTCTAGTTTAGCCAGAAAACGCATTTAAAGTTTTGCAAAAGATTTTTTTAAATATCTCCAAAAATATTTTTGCTACAGCCTATTATCATATATCGGCAGAATCTGTAGATTCCCAGTGATCACAAAAAACACTTAAAATCGCTCTATCTCTTCTAGTTTAGCCAGAAAACGCATTTAAAGTTTTGCAAAAGATTTTTTTAAATATCCCCAAAAATATTCTTGCTACAGCCTATTATCATATATCGGCAGAATCTATGGACTCCCAGTGATCACAAAAAACAATTAAAATCGCTCTATCTCTTCTAGTTTAGCCGGAAAACGCGTTTAAAGTTTTACAAAAGATTTTTTTAAATATCTCCAAAAATATTTTTGCTACAGCCTATTATCATATATCGGCAGAATCTATGGACTCCTAGTGATCACAAAAAAACACTTAAAATCGCTCTATCTCTTCAAGTTTAGCCGGAATAAGCGTTTAAGTTTTGCAAAAGATTTTTTTAAATTTCTCCAAAAATATTTTTGCTACATCCTATCATCATATATTGGCGGAATCTGTGAACTCCCAGTGATCACAAAAAACACTTAAAATCGCTCTATCTCTTCAAGTTTAGCCGGAAAACGCGTTTAAAGTTTTGCAAAAGATTTTTTAAATATCTCCAAAAATATTTTTGCTACAGCCTATAATCATATATTGGCAGAATCTGTGAATTCCCAGTGATCACAAAAAACACTTAAAATCGCTCTATCTCTTCTAGTTTAGCCAGAAAACGCATTTAAAGTTTTGCAAAAGATTTTTTTAAATATCTCCAAAAATATTTTTGCTACAGCCTATTATCATATATCGGCAGAATCTGTGAACTCCCAGTGATCACAAAAAACACTTAAAATCGCTCTATCTCTTCTAGTTTAGCCAGAAAACGCATTTAAAGTTTTGCAAAAGATTTTTTTAAATATCCCCAAAAATATTTTTGCTACAGCCTATTATCATATATCGGCAGAATCTGTAGATTCCCAGTGATCACTAAAAACACTTAAAATCGCTCTATCTCTTCTAGTTTAGCCAGAAAACGCATTTAAAGTTTTGCAAAAGATTTTTTTAAATATCTCCAAAAATATTTTTGCTACAGCCTATTATCATATATCGGCAGAATCTGTGAACTCCCAGTGATCACAAAAAACACTTAAAATCGCTCTATCTCTTCTAGTTTAGCCAGAAAACGCATTTAAAGTTTTGCAAAAGATTTTTTTAAATATCCCCAAAAATATTTTTGCTACAGCCTATTATCATATATCGGCAGAATCTATGGACTCCCAGTGATCACAAAAAACAATTAAAATCGCTCTATCTCTTCTAGTTTAGCCGGAAAACGCGTTTAAAGTTTTGCAAAAGATTTTTTTAAATATCTCCAAAAATATTTTTGCTACAGCCTATTATCATATATCGGCAGAATCTATGGACTCCCAGTGATCACAAAAAACACTTAAAATCGCTCTATCTCTTCTAGTTTAGCCAGAAAACGCATTTAAAGTTTTGCAAAAGATTTTTTTAAATATCTCCAAAAATATATCATATATTGGCAGAATCTGTGGATTCCCAGTGATCACAAAAAACACTTAAAATCGCTCTATCTCTTCTAGTTTAGCCAGAAAACGCATTTAAAGTTTTGCAAAAGATTTTTTTAAATATCTCCAAAAATATTTTTGCTACAGCCTATTATCATATACTGGCAGAATCTGTGGATTGCCAGTGATCACAAAAAACACTTAAAATCGCTCTATCTCTTCTAGTTTAGCTAGAAAATGCATTTAAAGTTTTGCAAAAGATTTTTTTAAATATCTCCAAAAATATTTTTGCTACAGCCTATTATCATATATCGGCAGAATCTATGGACTCCCAGTGATCACAAAAAAACACTTAAAATCGCTCTATCTCTTCAAGTTTAGCCGGAAAAAGCGTTTAAGTTTTGCAAAAGATTTTTTTAAATTTCTCCAAAAATATTTTTGCTACATCCTATCATCATATATTGGCGGAATCTGTGAACTCCCAGTGATCACAAAAAACACTTAAAATCGCTCTATTTAATATTATTGCTACATAGATTAAATATTTTTGCTACAGCCTATTATCATATATCGGCAGAATCTGTAGATTCCCAGTGATCACAAAAAACACTTAAAATCGCTCTATCTCTTCTAGTTTAGCCAGAAAACGCATTTAAAGTTTTGCAAAAGATTTTTTTAAATATCTCCAAAAATATTTTTGCTACAGCCTATTATCATATATCGGCAGAATCTGTAGATTCACAGTGATCACTAAAAACACTTAAAATCGCTCTATCTCTTCTAGTTTAGCCAGAAAACGCATTTAAAGTTTTGCAAAAGATTTTTTTAAATATCCCCAAAAATATTTTTGCTACAGCCTATTATCATATATCGGCAGAATCTATGGACTCCCAGTGATCACAAAAAACAATTAAAATCGCTCTATCTCTTCTAGTTTAGCCGGAAAACGCGTTTAAAGTTTTGCAAAAGATTTTTTTAAATATCTCCAAAAATATTTTTGCTACAGCCTATTATCATATATCGGCAGAATCTATGGACTCCCAGTGATCACAAAAAAACACTTAAAATCGCTCTATCTCTTCAAGTTTAGCCGGAAAAAGCGTTTAAGTTTTGCAAAAGATTTTTTTAAATTTCTCCAAAAATATTTTTGCTACATCCTATCATCATATATTGGCGGAATCTGTGAACTCCCAGTGATCACAAAAAACACTTAAAATCGCTCTATTTAATATTACTGCTACATAGATTAAATATTTTTGCTACAGCCTATTATCATATATCGGCAGAATCTGTAGATTCCCAGTGATCACAAAAAACACTTAAAATCGCTCTATCTCTTCTAGTTTAGCCAGAAAACGCATTTAAAGTTTTGCAAAAGATTTTTTTAAATATCTCCAAAAATATTTTTGCTACAGCCTATTATCATATATCGGCAGAATCTGTAGATTCCCAGTGATCACAAAAAACACTTAAAATCGCTCTATCTCTTCTAGTTTAGCCAGAAAACGCATTTAAAGTTTTGCAAAAGATTTTTTTAAATATCCCCAAAAATATTCTTGCTACAGCCTATTATCATATATCGGCAGAATCTATGGACTCCCAGTGATCACAAAAAACAATTAAAATCGCTCTATCTCTTCTAGTTTAGCCGGAAAACGCGTTTAAAGTTTTACAAAAGATTTTTTTAAATATCTCCAAAAATATTTTTGCTACAGCCTATTATCATATATCGGCAGAATCTATGGACTCCCAGTGATCACAAAAAAACACTTAAAATCGCTCTATCTCTTCAAGTTTAGCCGGAATAAGCGTTTAAGTTTTGCAAAAGATTTTTTTAAATTTCTCCAAAAATATTTTTGCTACATCCTATCATCATATATTGGCGGAATCTGTGAACTCCCAGTGATCACAAAAAACACTTAAAATCGCTCTATCTCTTCAAGTTTAGCCGGAAAACGCGTTTAAAGTTTTGCAAAAGATTTTTTAAATATCTCCAAAAATATTTTTGCTACAGCCTATAATCATATATTGGCAGAATCTGTGAATTCCCAGTGATCACAAAAAACACTTAAAATCGCTCTATCTCTTCTAGTTTAGCCAGAAAACGCATTTAAAGTTTTGCAAAAGATTTTTTTAAATATCTCCAAAAATATTTTTGCTACAGCCTATTATCATATATCGGCAGAATCTGTGAACTCCCAGTGATCACAAAAAACACTTAAAATCGCTCTATCTCTTCTAGTTTAGCCAGAAAACGCATTTAAAGTTTTGCAAAAGATTTTTTTAAATATCCCCAAAAATATTTTTGCTACAGCCTATTATCATATATCGGCAGAATCTGTAGATTCCCAGTGATCACTAAAAACACTTAAAATCGCTCTATCTCTTCTAGTTTAGCCAGAAAACGCATTTAAAGTTTTGCAAAAGATTTTTTTAAATATCTCCAAAAATATTTTTGCTACAGCCTATTATCATATATCGGCAGAATCTGTGAACTCCCAGTGATCACAAAAAACACTTAAAATCGCTCTATCTCTTCTAGTTTAGCCAGAAAACGCATTTAAAGTTTTGCAAAAGATTTTTTTAAATATCCCCAAAAATATTTTTGCTACAGCCTATTATCATATATCGGCAGAATCTATGGACTCCCAGTGATCACAAAAAACAATTAAAATCGCTCTATCTCTTCTAGTTTAGCCGGAAAACGCGTTTAAAGTTTTGCAAAAGATTTTTTTAAATATCTCCAAAAATATTTTTGCTACAGCCTATTATCATATATCGGCAGAATCTATGGACTCCCAGTGATCACAAAAAACACTTAAAATCGCTCTATCTCTTCTAGTTTAGCCAGAAAACGCATTTAAAGTTTTGCAAAAGATTTTTTTAAATATCTCCAAAAATATATCATATATTGGCAGAATCTGTGGATTCCCAGTGATCACAAAAAACACTTAAAATCGCTCTATCTCTTCTAGTTTAGCCAGAAAACGCATTTAAAGTTTTGCAAAAGATTTTTTTAAATATCTCCAAAAATATTTTTGCTACAGCCTATTATCATATACTGGCAGAATCTGTGGATTGCCAGTGATCACAAAAAACACTTAAAATCGCTCTATCTCTTCTAGTTTAGCTAGAAAATGCATTTAAAGTTTTGCAAAAGATTTTTTTAAATATCTCCAAAAATATTTTTGCTACAGCCTATTATCATATATCGGCAGAATCTATGGACTCCCAGTGATCACAAAAAAACACTTAAAATCGCTCTATCTCTTCAAGTTTAGCCGGAAAAAGCGTTTAAGTTTTGCAAAAGATTTTTTTAAATTTCTCCAAAAATATTTTTGCTACATCCTATCATCATATATTGGCGGAATCTGTGAACTCCCAGTGATCACAAAAAACACTTAAAATCGCTCTATCTCTTCAAGTTTAGCCGGAAAACGCGTTTAAAGTTTTGCAAAAGATTTTTTAAATATCTCCAAAAATATTTTTGCTACAGCCTATTATAATATATTGGCAGAATCTGTGAATTCCCAGTGACCACAAAAAACACTTAAAATCGCTCTATCTCTTCTAGTTTAGCCAGAAAACGCATTTAAAGTTTTGCAAAAGATTTTTTTAAATATCTCCAAAAATATTTTTGCTACAGCCTATTATCATATATCGGCAGAATCTATGGACTCCCAGTGATCACAAAAAACACTTAAAATCGCTCTATCTCTTCAAGTTTAGCCAGAAAACGCGTTTAAAGTTTTGCAAAAGATTTTTTTAAATTTCTCCAAAAATATTTTTGCTACATCCTATCATCATATATTGGCGGAATCTGTGAACTCCCAGTGATCACAAAAAACACTTAAAATCGCTCTATTTAATATTATTGCTACATAGATTAAATATTTTTGCTACAGCCTATTATCATATATCGGCAGAATCTGTAGATTCCCAGTGATCACAAAAAACACTTAAAATCGCTCTATCTCTTCTAGTTTAGCCAGAAAACGCATTTAAAGTTTTGCAAAAGATTTTTTTAAATATCTCCAAAAATATTTTTGCTACAGCCTATTATCATATATCGGCAGAATCTGTAGATTCCCAGTGATCACTAAAAACACTTAAAATCGCTCTATCTCTTCTAGTTTAGCCAGAAAACGCATTTAAAGTTTTGCAAAAGATTTTTTTAAATATCCCCAAAAATATTTTTGCTACAGCCTATTATCATATATCGGCAGAATCTATGGACTCCCAGTGATCACAAAAAACAATTAAAATCGCTCTATCTCTTCTAGTTTAGCCGGAAAACGCGTTTAAAGTTTTGCAAAAGATTTTTTTAAATATCTCCAAAAATATTTTTGCTACAGCCTATTATCATATATCGGCAGAATCTATGGACTCCCAGTGATCACAAAAAAACACTTAAAATCGCTCTATCTCTTCAAGTTTAGCCGGAAAAAGCGTTTAAGTTTTGCAAAAGATTTTTTTAAATTTCTCCAAAAATATTTTTGCTACATCCTATCATCATATATTGGCGGAATCTGTGAAATCCCAGTGATCACAAAAAACACTTAAAATCGCTCTATTTAATATTACTGCTACATAGATTAAATATTTTTGCTACAGCCTATTATCATATATCGGCAGAATCTGTAGATTCCCAGTGATCACAAAAAACACTTAAAATCGCTCTATCTCTTCTAGTTTAGCCAGAAAACGCATTTAAAGTTTTGCAAAAGATTTTTTTAAATATCTCCAAAAATATTTTTGCTACAGCCTATTATCATATATCGGCAGAATCTGTAGATTCCCAGTGATCACAAAAAACACTTAAAATCGCTCTATCTCTTCTAGTTTAGCCAGAAAACGCATTTAAAGTTTTGCAAAAGATTTTTTTAAATATCCCCAAAAATATTCTTGCTACAGCCTATTATCATATATCGGCAGAATCTATGGACTCCCAGTGATCACAAAAAACAATTAAAATCGCTCTATCTCTTCTAGTTTAGCCGGAAAACGCGTTTAAAGTTTTACAAAAGATTTTTTAAATATCTCCAAAAATATTTTTGCTACAGCCTATTATCATATATCGGCAGAATCTATGGACTCCCAGTGATCACAAAAAAACACTTAAAATCACTCTATCTCTTCAAGTTTAGCCGGAAAAAGCGTTTAAGTTTTGCAAAAGATTTTTTTAAATTTCTCCAAAAATATTTTTGCTACATCCTATCATCATATATTGGCGGAATCTGTGAACTCCCAGTGATCACAAAAAACACTTAAAATCGCTCTATCTCTTCAAGTTTAGCCGGAAAACGCGTTTAAAGTTTTGCAAAAGATTTTTTAAATATCTCCAAAAATATTTTTGCTACAGCCTATTATCATATATTGGCAGAATCTGTGAATTCCCAGTGATCACAAAAAACACTTAAAATCGCTCTATCTCTTCTAGTTTAGCCAGAAAAACGCATTTAAAGTTTTGCAAAAATATTTTTGCTACAGCCTATCATCATATATTGGCGGAATCTGTGAACTCCCAGTGATCACAAAAAACACTTAAAATCGCTCTATCTCTTCTAGTTTAGCCAGAAAACGCATTTAAAGTTTTGCAAAAGATTTTTTTAAATATCTCCAAAAATATTTTTGCTACAGCCTATTATCATATATCGGCAGAATCTGTAGATTCCCAGTGATCACTAAAAACACTTAAAATCGCTCTATCTCTTCTAGTTTAGCCAGAAAACGCATTTAAAGTTTTGCAAAAGATTTTTTTAAATATCTCCAAAAATATTTTTGCTACAGCCTATTATCATATATCGGCAGAATCTGTGAACTCCCAGTGATCACAAAAAACACTTAAAATCGCTCTATCTCTTCTAGTTTAGCCAGAAAACGCATTTAAAGTTTTGCAAAAGATTTTTTTAAATATCCCCAAAAATATTTTTGCTACAGCCTATTATCATATATCGGCAGAATCTATGGACTCCCAGTGATCACAAAAAACAATTAAAATCGCTCTATCTCTTCTAGTTTAGCCGGAAAACGCGTTTAAAGTTTTGCAAAAGATTTTTTTAAATATCTCCAAAAATATTTTTGCTACAGCCTATTATCATATATCGGCAGAATCTATGGACTCCCAGTGACCACAAAAAACACTTAAAATCGCTCTATCTCTTCTAGTTTAGCCAGAAAACGCATTTAAAGTTTTGCAAAAGATTTTTTTAAATATCTCCAAAAATATTTTTGCTACAGCCTATTATCATATATCGGCAGAATCTGTAGATTCCCAGTGATCACTAAAAACACTTAAAATCGCTCTATCTCTTCTAGTTTAGCCAGAAAACGCATTTAAAGTTTTGCAAAAGATTTTTTTAAATATCCCCAAAAATATTTTTGCTACAGCCTATTATCATATATCGGCAGAATCTATGGACTCCCAGTGATCACAAAAAACAATTAAAATCGCTCTATCTCTTCTAGTTTAGCCGGAAAACGCGTTTAAAGTTTTGCAAAAGATTTTTTTAAATATCTCCAAAAATATTTTTGCTACAGCCTATTATCATATATTGGCGGAATCTGTGAACTCCCAGTGATCACAAAAAACACTTAAAATCGCTCTATCTCTTCTAGTTCAGCCAGAAAACGCATTTAAAGTTTTGCAAAAGATTTTTTTAAATATCCCCAAAAATATTTTTGCTACAGCCTATTATCATATATCGGCAGAATCTATGGACTCCCAGTGATCACAAAAAACAATTAAAATCGCTCTATCTCTTCTAGTTTAGCCGGAAAACGCGTTTAAAGTTTTGCAAAAGATTTTTTTAAATATCTCCAAAAATATTTTTGCTACAGCCTATTATCATATATCGGCAGAATCTATGGACTCCCAGTGATCACAAAAAACACTTAAAATCGCTCTATCTCTTCTAGTTTAGCCAGAAAACGCATTTAAAGTTTTGCAAAAGATTTTTTTAAATATCTCCAAAAATATTTTTGCTACAGCCTATTATCATATATTGGCGGAATCTGTGAACTCCCAGTGATCACAAAAAACATTTAAAATCGCTCTATCTCTTCTAGTTTAGCCAGAAAACGCATTTAAAGTTTTGCAAAAGATTTTTTTAAATATCCCCAAAAATATTTTTGCTACAGCCTATCACAAAAAACAATTAAAATCGCTCTATCTCTTCTAGTTTACCCGGAAAACGCGTTTAAAGTTTTGCAAAAGATTTTTTTAAATATCCCCAAAAATATTTTTGCTACAGCCTATTATCATATATCGGCAGAATCTATGGACTCCCAGTGATCACAAAAAACACTTAAAATCGCTCTATTTCTTCTAGTTTAGCCGGAAAACGCGTTTAAAGTTTTGCAAAAGATTTTTTTAAATTCCTCCAAAAATATTTTTGCTACATCCTATCATCATATATTGGCGGAATCTGTGAACTCCCAGTGATCACAAAAAACACTTAATTCGCTCTATCTCTTCAAGTTTAGCCGGAAAACGCGTTTAAAGTTTTGCAAAAGATTTTTTAAATATCTCCAAAAATATTTTTGCTACAGCCTATTATCATATATTGACAGAATCTGTGAATTCCCAGTGATCACAAAAAACACTTAAAATCGCTCTATCTCTTCTAGTTTAGCCAGAAAACGCATTTAAAGTTTTGCAAAAGATTTTTTTAAAAATCTCCAAAAATATTTTTGCTACAGCCTATTATCATATATCGGCAGAATCTATGGACTCCCAGTGATCACAAAAAACAATTAAAATCGCTCTATCTCTTCTAGTTTAGCCGGAAAACGCGTTTAAAGTTTTGCAAAAGATTTTTTTAAATATCTCTAAAAATATTTTTGCTACAGCCTATTATCATATATTGGCGGAATCTGTGAACTCCCAGTGATCACAAAAAACACTTAAAATCGCTCTATCTCTTCTAGTTTAGCCGGAAAACGTGTTTAAAGTTTTGCAAAAGATTTTTTTAAATATCTCTAAAAATATTTTTGCTACAGCCTATTATCATATATTGGCGGAATCTGTGAACTCCCAGTGATCACAAAAAACACTTAAAATCGCTCTATCTCTTCTAGTTTAGCCAGAAAACGCATTTAAAGTTTTGCAAAAGATTTTTTTAAATATCTCTAAAAATATTTTTGCTACAGCCTATTATCATATATTGGCGGAATCTGTGAACTCCCAGTGATCACAAAAAACACTTAAAATCGCTCTATCTCTTCTAGTTTAGCCAGAAAACGCATTTAAAGTTTTGCAAAAGATTTTTTTAAATATCCCCAAAAATATTTTTGCTACAGCCTATTATCATATATTGGCGGAATCTGTGAACTCCCAGTGATCACAAAAAACACTTAAAATCGCTCTATCTCTTCAAGTTTAGCCGGAAAACGCGTTTAAAGTTTTGCAAAAGATTTTTTAAATATCTCCAAAAATATTTTTGCTACAGCCTATTATCATATATTGACAGAATCTGTGAATTCCCAGTGATCACAAAAAACACTTAAAATCGCTCTATCTCTTCTAGTTTAGCCAGAAAACGCATTTAAAGTTTTGCAAAAGATTTTTTTAAATATCTCCAAAAATATTTTTGCTACAGCCTATTATCATATATCGGCAGAATCTATGGACTCCCAGTGATCACAAAAAACAATTAAAATCGCTCTATCTCTTCTAGTTTAGCCAGAAAACGCATTTAAAGTTTTGCAAAAGATTTTTTTAAATATCCCCAAAAATATTTTTGCTACAGCCTATTATCATATATCGGCAGAATCTATGGACTCCCAGTGATCACAAAAAACAATTAAAATCGCTCTATCTCTTCTAGTTTAGCCGGAAAACGCGTTTAAAGTTTTGCAAAAGATTTTTTTAAATATCCCCAAAAATATTTTTGCTACAGCCTATTATCATATATCGGCAGAATCTATGGACTCCCAGTGATCACAAAAAACACTTAAAATCGCTCTATCTCTTCAAGTTTAGCCGGAAAACGCGTTTAAAGTTTTGCAAAAGATTTTTTTAAATTCCTCCAAAAATATTTTTGCTACATCCTATCATCATATATTGGCGGAATCTGTGAACTCCCAGTGATCACAAAAAACACTTAAAATCGCTCTAGCCGGAAAACGCGTTTAAAGTTTTGCAAAAGATTTTTTAAATATCTCCAAAAATATTTTTGCTACAGCCTATTATCATATATCGGCAGAATCTATGGACTCCCAGTGATCACAAAAAACAATTAAAATCGCTCTATCTCTTCTAGTTTAGCCGGAAAACGCGTTTAAAGTTTTGCAAAAGATTTTTTTAAATATCCCCAAAAATATTTTTGCTACAGCCTATTATCATATATCGGCAGAATCTATGGACTCCCAGTGATCACAAAAAACACTTAAAATCGCTCTATCTCTTCAAGTTTAGCCGGAAAACGCGTTTAAAGTTTTGCAAAAGATTTTTTTAAATTCCTCCAAAAATATTTTTGCTACATCCTATCATCATATATTGGCGGAATCTGTGAACTCCCAGTGATCACAAAAAACACTTAAAATCGCTCTAGCCGGAAAACGCGTTTAAAGTTTTGCAAAAGATTTTTTAAATATCTCCAAAAATATTTTTGCTACAGCCTATTATCATATATCGGCAGAATCTATGGACTCCCAGTGATCACAAAAAACAATTAAAATCGCTCTATCTCTTCTAGTTTAGCCGGAAAACGCGTTTAAAGTTTTGCAAAAGATTTTTTTAAATATCCCCAAAAATATTTTTGCTACAGCCTATTATCATATATCGGCAGAATCTATGGACTCCCAGTGATCACAAAAAACAATTAAAATCGCTCTATCTCTTCTAGTTTAGCCGGAAAACGCGTTTAAAGTTTTGCAAAAGATTTTTTTAAATATCCCCAAAAATATTTTTGCTACAGCCTATTATCATATATCGGCAGAATCTATGGACTCCCAGTGATCACAAAAAACAATTAAAATCGCTCTATCTCTTCTAGTTTAGCCGGAAAACGCGTTTAAAGTTTTGCAAAAGATTTTTTTAAATTCCTCCAAAAATATTTTTGCTACATCCTATCATCATATATTGGCGGAATCTGTGAACTCCCAGTGATCACAAAAAACACTTAAAATCGCTCTATCTCTTCAAGTTTAGCCGGAAAACGCGTTTAAAGTTTTGCAAAAGATTTTTTAAATATCTCCAAAAATATTTTTGCTACAGCCTATTATCATATATTGGCGGAATCTGTGAACTCCCAGTGATCACAAAAAACACTTAAAATCGCTCTATCTCTTCTAGTTTAGCCAGAAAACGCATTTAAAGTTTTGCAAAAGATTTTTTTAAATATCCCCAAAAATATTTTTGCTACAGCCTATTATCATATATTGGCGGAATCTGTGAACTCCCAGTGATCACAAAAAACACTTAAAATCGCTCTATCTCTTCAAGTTTAGCCGGAAAACGCGTTTAAAGTTTTGCAAAAGATTTTTTTAAATTCCTCCAAAAATATTTTTGCTACATCCTATCATCATATATTGGCGGAATCTGTGAACTCCCAGTGATCACAAAAAACACTTAAAATCGCTCTATCTCTTCAAGTTTAGCCGGAAAACGCGTTTAAAGTTTTGCAAAAGATTTTTTAAATATCTCCAAAAATATTTTTGCTACAGCCTATTATCATATATTGACAGAATCTGTGAATTCCCAGTGATCACAAAAAACACTTAAAATCGCTCTATCTCTTCTAGTTTAGCCAGAAAACGCATTTAAAGTTTTGCAAAAGATTTTTTTAAATATCTCCAAAAATATTTTTGCTACAGCCTATTATCATATATCGGCAGAATCTATGGACTCCCAGTGATCACAAAAAACAATTAAAATCGCTCTATCTCTTCTAGTTTAGCCAGAAAACGCATTTAAAGTTTTGCAAAAGATTTTTTTAAATATCCCCAAAAATATTTTTGCTACAGCCTATTATCATATATCGGCAGAATCTATGGACTCCCAGTGATCACAAAAAACAATTAAAATCGCTCTATCTCTTCTAGTTTAGCCGGAAAACGCGTTTAAAGTTTTGCAAAAGATTTTTTTAAATATCCCCAAAAATATTTTTGCTACAGCCTATTATCATATATCGGCAGAATCTATGGACTCCCAGTGATCACAAAAAACACTTAAAATCGCTCTATCTCTTCAAGTTTAGCCGGAAAACGCGTTTAAAGTTTTGCAAAAGATTTTTTAAATATCTCCAAAAATATTTTTGCTACAGCCTATTATCATATATTGGCGGAATCTGTGAACTCCCAGTGATCACAAAAAACACTTAAAATCGCTCTATCTCTTCTAGTTTAGCCAGAAAACGCATTTAAAGTTTTGCAAAAGATTTTTTTAAATATCCCCAAAAATATTTTTGCTACAGCCTATTATCATATATTGGCGGAATCTGTGAACTCCCAGTGATCACAAAAAACACTTAAAATCGCTCTATCTCTTCAAGTTTAGCCGGAAAACGCGTTTAAAGTTTTGCAAAAGATTTTTTTAAATTCCTCCAAAAATATTTTTGCTACATCCTATCATCATATATTGGCGGAATCTGTGAACTCCCAGTGATCACAAAAAACACTTAAAATCGCTCTATCTCTTCAAGTTTAGCCGGAAAACGCGTTTAAAGTTTTGCAAAAGATTTTTTAAATATCTCCAAAAATATTTTTGCTACAGCCTATTATCATATATTGACAGAATCTGTGAATTCCCAGTGATCACAAAAAACACTTAAAATCGCTCTATCTCTTCTAGTTTAGCCAGAAAACGCATTTAAAGTTTTGCAAAAGATTTTTTTAAATATCTCCAAAAATATTTTTGCTACAGCCTATTATCATATATCGGCAGAATCTATGGACTCCCAGTGATCACAAAAAACAATTAAAATCGCTCTATCTCTTCTAGTTTAGCCAGAAAACGCATTTAAAGTTTTGCAAAAGATTTTTTTAAATATCCCCAAAAATATTTTTGCTACAGCCTATTATCATATATCGGCAGAATCTATGGACTCCCAGTGATCACAAAAAACAATTAAAATCGCTCTATCTCTTCTAGTTTAGCCGGAAAACGCGTTTAAAGTTTTGCAAAAGATTTTTTTAAATATCCCCAAAAATATTTTTGCTACAGCCTATTATCATATATCGGCAGAATCTATGGACTCCCAGTGATCACAAAAAACAATTAAAATCGCTCTATCTCTTCTAGTTTAGCCGGAAAACGCGTTTAAAGTTTTGCAAAAGATTTTTTTAAATTCCTCCAAAAATATTTTTGCTACATCCTATCATCATATATTGGCGGAATCTGTGAACTCCCAGTGATCACAAAAAACACTTAAAATCGCTCTATCTCTTCAAGTTTAGCCGGAAAACGCGTTTAAAGTTTTGCAAAAGATTTTTTAAATATCTCCAAAAATATTTTTGCTACAGCCTATTATCATATATTGGCGGAATCTGTGAACTCCCAGTGATCACAAAAAACACTTAAAATCGCTCTATCTCTTCTAGTTTAGCCAGAAAACGCATTTAAAGTTTTGCAAAAGATTTTTTTAAATATCCCCAAAAATATTTTTGCTACAGCCTATTATCATATATTGGCGGAATCTGTGAACTCCCAGTGATCACAAAAAAACACTTAAAATCGCTCTATCTCTTCAAGTTTAGCCGGAAAACGCGTTTAAAGTTTTGCAAAAGATTTTTTTAAATTCCTCCAAAAATATTTTTGCTACATCCTATCATCATATATTGGCGGAATCTGTGAACTCCCAGTGATCACAAAAAACACTTAAAATCGCTCTATCTCTTCAAGTTTAGCCGGAAAACGCGTTTAAAGTTTTGCAAAAGATTTTTTAAATATCTCCAAAAATATTTTTGCTACAGCCTATTATCATATATTGACAGAATCTGTGAATTCCCAGTGATCACAAAAAACACTTAAAATCGCTCTATCTCTTCTAGTTTAGCCAGAAAACGCATTTAAAGTTTTGCAAAAGATTTTTTTAAATATCCCCAAAAATATTTTTGCTACAGCCTATTATCATATATCGGCAGAATCTATGGACTCCCAGTGATCACAAAAAACACTTAAAATCGCTCTATCTCTTCAAGTTTAGCCGGAAAACGCGTTTAAAGTTTTGCAAAAGATTTTTTTAAATTCCTCCAAAAATATTTTTGCTACATCCTATCATCATATATTGGCGGAATCTGTGAACTCCCAGTGATCACAAAAAACACTTAAAATCGCTCTATCTCTTCAAGTTTAGCCGGAAAACGCGTTTAAAGTTTTGCAAAAGATTTTTTAAATTCCTCCAAAAATATTTTTGCTACATCCTATCATCATATATTGGCGGAATCTGTGAACTCCCAGTGATCACAAAAAACACTTAAAATCGCTCTATCTCTTCTAGTTTAGCCGGAAAACGCGTTTAAAGTTTTGCAAAAGATTTTTTTAAATATCCCCAAAAATATTTTTGCTACAGCCTATTATCATATATCGGCAGAATCTATGGACTCCCAGTGATCACAAAAAACACTTAAAATCGCTCTATCTCTTCAAGTTTAGCCGGAAAAACGCGTTTAAAGTTTTGCAAAAGATTTTTTTAAATTCCTCCAAAAATATTTTTGCTACATCCTATCATCATATATTGGCGGAATCTGTGAACTCCCAGTGATCACAAAAAACACTTAAAATCGCTCTAGCCGGAAAACGCGTTTAAAGTTTTGCAAAAGATTTTTTAAATATCTCCAAAAAATATTTTTGCTACAGCCTATTATCATATATCGGCAGAATCTATGGACTCCCAGTGATCACAAAAAACAATTAAAATCGCTCTATCTCTTCTAGTTTAGCCGGAAAACGCGTTTAAAGTTTTGCAAAAGATTTTTTTAAATATCCCCAAAAATATTTTTGCTACAGCCTATTATCATATATCGGCAGAATCTATGGACTCCCAGTGATCACAAAAAACAATTAAAATCGCTCTATCTCTTCTAGTTTAGCCGGAAAACGCGTTTAAAGTTTTGCAAAAGATTTTTTTAAATTCCTCCAAAAATATTTTTGCTACATCCTATCATCATATATTGGCGGAATCTGTGAACTCCCAGTGATCACAAAAAACACTTAAAATCGCTCTATCTCTTCAAGTTTAGCCGGAAAACGCGTTTAAAGTTTTGCAAAAGATTTTTTAAATATCTCCAAAAATATTTTTGCTACAGCCTATTATCATATATCGGCAGAATCTATGGACTCCCAGTGATCACAAAAAACAATTAAAATCGCTCTATCTCTTCTAGTTTAGCCAGAAAACGCATTTAAAGTTTTGCAAAAGATTTTTTTAAAAATCTCCAAAAATATTTTTGCTACAGCCTATTATCATATATCGGCAGAATCTATGGACTCCCAGTGATCACAAAAAACAATTAAAATCGCTCTATCTCTTCTAGTTTAGCCGGAAAACGCGTTTAAAGTTTTGCAAAAGATTTTTTTAAATATCTCTAAAAATATTTTTGCTACAGCCTATTATCATATATTGGCGGAATCTGTGAACTCCCAGTGATCACAAAAAACACTTAAAATCGCTCTATCTCTTCTAGTTTAGCCGGAAAACGTGTTTAAAGTTTTGCAAAAGATTTTTTTAAATATCTCTAAAAATTTTTGCTACAGCCTATTATCATATATTGGCGGAATCTGTGAACTCCCAGTGATCACAAAAAACACTTAAAATCGCTCTATCTCTTCTAGTTTAGCCAGAAAACGCATTTAAAGTTTTGCAAAAGATTTTTTTAAATATCTCTAAAAATATTTTTGCTACAGCCTATTATCATATATTGGCGGAATCTGTGAACTCCCAGTGATCACAAAAAACACTTAAAATCGCTCTATCTCTTCTAGTTTAGCCAGAAAACGCATTTAAAGTTTTGCAAAAGATTTTTTTAAATATCCCCAAAAATATTTTTGCTACAGCCTATTATCATATATCGGCAGAATCTATGGACTCCCAGTGATCACAAAAAACAATTAAAATCGCTCTATCTCTTCTAGTTTAGCCGGAAAACGCGTTTAAAGTTTTGCAAAAGATTTTTTTAAATATCCCCAAAAATATTTTTGCTACAGCCTATTATCATATATCGGCAGAATCTATGGACTCCCAGTGATCACAAAAAACACTTAAAATCGCTCTATCTCTTCAAGTTTAGCCGGAAAACGCGTTTAAAGTTTTGCAAAAGATTTTTTTAAATTCCTCCAAAAATATTTTTGCTACATCCTATCATCATATATTGGCGGAATCTGTGAACTCCCAGTGATCACAAAAAACACTTAAAATCGCTCTATCTCTTCAAGTTTAGCCGGAAAACGCGTTTAAAGTTTTGCAAAAGATTTTTTAAATATCTCCAAAAATATTTTTGCTACAGCCTATTATCATATATTGACAGAATCTGTGAATTCCCAGTGATCACAAAAAACACTTAAAATCGCTCTATCTCTTCTAGTTTAGCCAGAAAACGCATTTAAAGTTTTGCAAAAGATTTTTTTAAATATCTCCAAAAATATTTTTGCTACAGCCTATTATCATATATCGGCAGAATCTATGGACTCCCAGTGATCACAAAAAACAATTAAAATCGCTCTATCTCTTCTAGTTTAGCCAGAAAACGCATTTAAAGTTTTGCAAAAGATTTTTTTAAATATCCCCAAAAATATTTTTGCTACAGCCTATTATCATATATCGGCAGAATCTATGGACTCCCAGTGATCACAAAAAACAATTAAAATCGCTCTATCTCTTCTAGTTTAGCCGGAAAACGCGTTTAAAGTTTTGCAAAAGATTTTTTTAAATATCCCCAAAAATATTTTTGCTACAGCCTATTATCATATATCGGCAGAATCTATGGACTCCCAGTGATCACAAAAAACACTTAAAATCGCTCTATCTCTTCAAGTTTAGCCGGAAAACGCGTTTAAAGTTTTGCAAAAGATTTTTTTAAATTCCTCCAAAAATATTTTTGCTACATCCTATCATCATATATTGGCGGAATCTGTGAACTCCCAGTGATCACAAAAAACACTTAAAATCGCTCTATCTCTTCAAGTTTAGCCGGAAAACGCGTTTAAAGTTTTGCAAAAGATTTTTTAAATATCTCCAAAAATATTTTTGCTACAGCCTATTATCATATATTGACAGAATCTGTGAATTCCCAGTGATCACAAAAAACACTTAAAATCGCTCTATCTCTTCTAGTTTAGCCAGAAAACGCATTTAAAGTTTTGCAAAAGATTTTTTTAAATATCTCCAAAAATACTTTTGCTACAGCCTATTATCATATATCGGCAGAATCTATGGACTCCCAGTGATCACAAAAAACAATTAAAATCGCTCTATCTCTTCTAGTTTAGCCGGAAAACGCGTTTAAAGTTTTGCAAAAGATTTTTTTAAATATCTCTAAAAATATTTTTGCTACAGCCTATTATTATATATTGGCGGAATCTGTGAACTCCCAGTGATCACAAAAAACACTTAAAATCGCTCTATCTCTTCTAGTTTAGCCAGAAAACGCATTTAAAGTTTTGCAAAAGATTTTTTTAAATATCCCCAAAAATATTTTTGCTACAGCCTATTATCATATATCGGCAGAATCTATGGACTCCCAGTGATCACAAAAAACACTTAAAATCGCTCTATCTCTTCAAGTTTAGCCGGAAAACGCGCTTAAAGTTTTGCAAAAGATTTTTTAAATATCTCCAAAAATATTTTTGCTACAGCCTATTATCATATATTGACAGAATCTGTGAATTCCCAGTGATCACAAAAAACACTTAAAATCGCTCTATCTCTTCTAGTTTAGCCAGAAAACTCATTTAAAGTTTTGCAAAAGATTTTTTTAAATATCTCCAAAAATATTTTTGCTACAGCCTATTATCATATATCGGCAGAATCTATGGACTCCCAGTGTTCACAAAAAACACTTAAAATCGCTCTATCTCTTCTAGTTTAGCCAGAAAACGCATTTAAAGTTTTGCAAAAGATTTTTTTAAATATCTCCAAAAATATTTTTGCTACAGCCTATTATCATATATTGGCGGAATCTGTGAACTCCCAGTGATCACAAAAAACACTTAAAATCGCTCTATCTCTTCAAGTTTAGCCGGAAAACGCGTTTAAAGTTTTGCAAAAGATTTTTTTAAATTTCTCCAAAAATATTTTTGCTACATCCTATCATCATATATTGGCGGAATCTGTGAACTCCCAGTGATCACAAAAAACACTTAAAATCGCTCTATTTAATATTATTGCTACATAGATTAAATATTTTTGCTACAGCCTATTATCATATATCGGCAGAATCTATGGACTCCCAGTGATCACAAAAAACAATTAAAATCGCTCTATCTCTTCTAGTTTAGCCGGAAAATGCGTTTAAAGTTTTGCAAAAGATTTTTTTAAATATCTCTAAAAATATTTTTGCTACAGCCTATTATCATATATTGGCGGAATCTGTGAACTCCCAGTGATCACAAAAAAACACTTAAAATCGCTTTATCTCTTCTAGTTTAGCCAGAAAACGCATTTAAAGTTTTGCAAAAGATTTTTTTAAATATCCCCAAAAATATTTTTGCTACAGCCTATTATCATATATCGGCAGAATCTATGGACTCCCAGTGATCACAAAAAGCAATTAAAATCGCTCTATCTCTTCAAGTTTAGCCGGAAAAACGCGTTTAAAGTTTTGCAAAAGATTTTTTAAATATCTCTAAAAATATTTTTGCTACAGCCTATTATCATATATTGGCGGAATCTGTGAACTCCCAGTGATCACAAAAAACACTTAAAATCGCTCTATCTCTTCTAGTTTAGCCAGAAAACGCATTTAAAGTTTTGCAAAAGATTTTTTTAAATATCCCCAAAAATATTTTTGCTACAGCCTAATATCATATATCGGCAGAATCTATGGACTCCCACTGATCACAAAAAACACTTAAAATCGCTCTATCTCTTCTAGTTTAGCCAGAAAACGCATTTAAAGTTTTGCAAAAGATTTTTTTAAATATCTCCAAAAATATTTTTGCTACAGCCTATTATCATATATTGGCGGAATCTGTGAACTCCCAGTGATCACAAAAAACACTGAAAATCGCTCTATCTCTTCTAGTTTAGCCAGAAAACGCATTTAAAGTTTTGCAAAAGATTTTTTTAAATATCCCCAAAAATATTTTTGCTACAGCCTATTATCATATATCGGCAGAATCTATGGACTCCCGGTGATCACAAAAAACAATTAAAATCGCTCTATCTCTTCTAGTTTAGCCGGAAAACGCGTTTAAAGTTTTGCAAAAGATTTTTTTAAATATCCCCAAAAATATTTTTGCTACAGCCTATTATCATATATCGGCAGAATCTATGGACTCCCAGTGATCACAAAAAACACTTAAAATCGCTCTATCTCTTCAAGTTTAGCCGGAAAACGCGTTTAAAGTTTTGCAAAAGATTTTTTTAAATATCCCCAAAAATATTTTTGCTACAGCCTATTATCATATATCGGCAGAATCTATGGACTCCCAGTGATCACAAAAAACACTTAAAATCGCTCTATCTCTTCAAGTTTAGCCGGAAAACGCGTTTAAAGTTTTGCAAAAGATTTTTTTAAATTCCTCCAAAAATATTTTTGCTACATCCTATCATCATATATTGGCGGAATCTGTGAACTCCCAGTGATCACAAAAAACACTTAAAATCGCTCTATCTCTTCAAGTTTAGCCGGAAAACGCGTTTAAAGTTTTGCAAAAGATTTTTTAAATATCTCCAAAAATATTTTTGCTACAGCCTATTATCATATATTGACAGAATCTGTGAATTCCCAGTGATCACAAAAAACACTTAAAATCGCTCTATCTCTTCTAGTTTAGCCAGAAAACGCATTTAAAGTTTTGCAAAAGATTTTTTTAAATATCTCCAAAAATATTTTTGCTACAGCCTATTATCATATATCGGCAGAATCTATGGACTCCCAGTGATCACAAAAAACAATTAAAATCGCTCTATCTCTTCTAGTTTAGCCAGAAAACGCATTTAAAGTTTTGCAAAAGATTTTTTTAAATATCCCCAAAAATATTTTTGCTACAGCCTATTATCATATATCGGCAGAATCTATGGACTCCCAGTGATCACAAAAAACAATTAAAATCGCTCTATCTCTTCTAGTTTAGCCGGAAAACGCGTTTAAAGTTTTGCAAAAGATTTTTTTAAATATCCCCAAAAATATTTTTGCTACAGCCTATTATCATATATCGGCAGAATCTATGGACTCCCAGTGATCACAAAAAACACTTAAAATCGCTCTATCTCTTCAAGTTTAGCCGGAAAACGCGTTTAAAGTTTTGCAAAAGATTTTTTTAAATTCCTCCAAAAATATTTTTGCTACATCCTATCATCATATATTGGCGGAATCTGTGAACTCCCAGTGATCACAAAAAACACTTAAAATCGCTCTATCTCTTCAAGTTTAGCCGGAAAACGCGTTTAAAGTTTTGCAAAAGATTTTTTAAATATCTCCAAAAATATTTTTGCTACAGCCTATTATCATATATTGACAGAATCTGTGAATTCCCAGTGATCACAAAAAACACTTAAAATCGCTCTATCTCTTCTAGTTTAGCCAGAAAACGCATTTAAAGTTTTGCAAAAGATTTTTTTAAATATCTCCAAAAATACTTTTGCTACAGCCTATTATCATATATCGGCAGAATCTATGGACTCCCAGTGATCACAAAAAACAATTATAATCGCTCTATCTCTTCTAGTTTAGCCGGAAAACGCGTTTAAAGTTTTGCAAAAGATTTTTTTAAATATCTCTAAAAATATTTTTGCTACAGCCTATTATTATATATTGGCGGAATCTGTGAACTCCCAGTGATCACAAAAAACACTTAAAATCGCTCTATCTCTTCTAGTTTAGCCAGAAAACGCATTTAAAGTTTTGCAAAAGATTTTTTTAAATATCCCCAAAAATATTTTTGCTACAGCCTATTATCATATATCGGCAGAATCTATGGACTCCCAGTGATCACAAAAAACACTTAAAATCGCTCTATCTCTTCAAGTTTAGCCGGAAAACGCGCTTAAAGTTTTGCAAAAGATTTTTTAAATATCTCCAAAAATATTTTTGCTACAGCCTATTATCATATATTGACAGAATCTGTGAATTCCCAGTGATCACAAAAAACACTTAAAATCGCTCTATCTCTTCTAGTTTAGCCAGAAAACTCATTTAAAGTTTTGCAAAAGATTTTTTTAAATATCTCCAAAAATATTTTTGCTACAGCCTATTATCATATATCGGCAGAATCTATGGACTCCCAGTGTTCACAAAAAACACTTAAAATCGCTCTATCTCTTCTAGTTTAGCCAGAAAACGCATTTAAAGTTTTGCAAAAGATTTTTTTAAATATCTCCAAAAATATTTTTGCTACAGCCTATTATCATATATTGGCGGAATCTGTGAACTCCCAGTGATCACAAAAAACACTTAAAATCGCTCTATCTCTTCAAGTTTAGCCGGAAAACGCGTTTAAAGTTTTGCAAAAGATTTTTTTAAATTTCTCCAAAAATATTTTTGCTACATCCTATCATCATATATTGGCGGAATCTGTGAACTCCCAGTGATCACAAAAAACACTTAAAATCGCTCTATTTAATATTATTGCTACATAGATTAAATATTTTTGCTACAGCCTATTATCATATATTGACAGAATCTGTGAATTCCCAGTGATCACAAAAAACACTTAAAATCGCTCTATCTCTTCTAGTTTAGCCAGAAAACTCATTTAAAGTTTTGCAAAAGATTTTTTTAAATATCTCCAAAAATATTTTTGCTACAGCCTATTATCATATATCGGCAGAATCTATGGACTCCCAGTGTTCACAAAAAACACTTAAAATCGCTCTATCTCTTCTAGTTTAGCCAGAAAACGCATTTAAAGTTTTGCAAAAGATTTTTTAAATATCTCCAAAAATATTTTTGCTACAGCCTATTATCATATATTGACAGAATCTGTGAATTCCCAGTGATCACAAAAAACACTTAAAATCGCTCTATCTCTTCTAGTTTAGCCAGAAAACGCATTTAAAGTTTTGCAAAAGATTTTTTTAAATATCCCCAAAAATATTTTTGCTACAGCCTATTATCATATATCGGCAGAATCTATGGACTCCCAGTGATCACAAAAAACACTTAAAATCGCTCTATCTCTTCAAGTTTAGCCGGAAAACGCGCTTAAAGTTTTGCAAAAGATTTTTTAAATATCTCCAAAAATATTTTTGCTACAGCCTATTATCATATATTGACAGAATCTGTGAATTCCCAGTGATCACAAAAAACACTTAAAATCGCTCTATCTCTTCTAGTTTAGCCAGAAAACTCATTTAAAGTTTTGCAAAAGATTTTTTTAAATATCTCCAAAAATATTTTTGCTACAGCCTATTATCATATATCGGCAGAATCTATGGACTCCCAGTGTTCACAAAAAACACTTAAAATCGCTCTATCTCTTCTAGTTTAGCCAGAAAACGCATTTAAAGTTTTGCAAAAGATTTTTTTAAATATCTCCAAAAATATTTTTGCTACAGCCTATTATCATATATTGGCGGAATCTGTGAACTCCCAGTGATCACAAAAAACACTTAAAATCGCTCTATCTCTTCAAGTTTAGCCGGAAAACGCGCTTAAAGTTTTGCAAAAGATTTTTTAAATATCTCTAAAAATATTTTTGCTACAGCCTATTATTATATATTGGCGGAATCTGTGAACTCCCAGTGATCACAAAAAACACTTAAAATCGCTCTATCTCTTCTAGTTTAGCCAGAAAACGCATTTAAAGTTTTGCAAAAGATTTTTTTAAATATCCCCAAAAATATTTTTGCTACAGCCTATTATCATATATCGGCAGAATCTATGGACTCCCAGTGATCACAAAAAACAATTAAAATCGCTCTATCTCTTCTAGTTTAGCCGGAAAATGCGTTTAAAGTTTTGCAAAAGATTTTTTTAAATATCTCTAAAAATATTTTTGCTACAGCCTATTATCATATATTGGCGGAATCTGTGAACTCCCAGTGATCACAAAAAACACTTAAAATCGCTTTATCTCTTCTAGTTTAGCCAGAAAACGCATTTAAAGTTTTGCAAAAGATTTTTTTAAATATCCCCAAAAATATTTTTGCTACAGCCTATTATCATATATCGGCAGAATCTATGGACTCCCAGTGATCACAAAAAGCAATTAAAATCGCTCTATCTCTTCAAGTTTAGCCGGAAAACGCGTTTAAAGTTTTGCAAAAGATTTTTTAAATATCTCTAAAAATATTTTTGCTACAGCCTATTATCATATATTGGCGGAATCTGTGAACTCCCAGTGATCACAAAAAACACTTAAAATCGCTCTATCTCTTCTAGTTTAGCCAGAAAACGCATTTAAAGTTTTGCAAAAGATTTTTTTAAATATCCCCAAAAATATTTTTGCTACAGCCTAATATCATATATCGGCAGAATCTATGGACTCCCACTGATCACAAAAAACACTTAAAATCGCTCTATCTCTTCTAGTTTAGCCAGAAAACGCATTTAAAGTTTTGCAAAAGATTTTTTTAAATATCTCCAAAAATATTTTTGCTACAGCCTATTATCATATATTGGCGGAATCTGTGAACTCCCAGTGATCACAAAAAACACTGAAAATCGCTCTATCTCTTCTAGTTTAGCCAGAAAACGCATTTAAAGTTTTGCAAAAGATTTTTTTAAATATCCCCAAAAATATTTTTGCTACAGCCTATTATCATATATCGGCAGAATCTATGGACTCCCGGTGATCACAAAAAACAATTAAAATCGCTCTATCTCTTCTAGTTTAGCCGGAAAACGCGTTTAAAGTTTTGCAAAAGATTTTTTTAAATATCCCCAAAAATATTTTTGCTACAGCCTATTATCATATATCGGCAGAATCTATGGACTCCCAGTGATCACAAAAAACACTTAAAATCGCTCTATCTCTTCAAGTTTAGCCGGAAAACGCGTTTAAAGTTTTGCAAAAGATTTTTTTAAATTCCTCCAAAAATATTTTTGCTACATCCTATCATCATATATTGGCGAAATCTGTGAACTCCCAGTGATCACAAAAAACACTTAAAATCGCTCTATCTCTTCAAGTTTAGCCGGAAAACGCGTTTAAAGTTTTGCAAAAGATTTTTTAAATATCTCCAAAAATATTTTTGCTACAGCCTATTATCATATATTGACAGAATCTGTGGACTCCCAGTGATCACAAAAAACAATTAAAATCGCTCTATCTCTTCTAGTTTAGCCGGAAAACGCGTTTAAAGTTTTGCAAAAGATTTTTTTAAATATCTCCAAAAATATTTTTGCTACAGCCTATTGTCATATATCGGCAGAATCTATGGACTCCCAGTGATCACAAAAAACACTTAAAATCGCTCTATCTCTTCTAGTTTAGCCAGAAAACGCATTTAAAGTTTTGCAAAAGATTTTTTTAAATATCTCCAAAAATATTTTTGCTACAGCCTATTATCATATATTGGCGGAATCTGTGAACTCCCAGTGATCACTAAAAACACTTAAAATCGCTCTATCTCTTCAAGTTTAGCCAGAAAACGCGTTTAAAGTTTTGCAAAAGATTTTTTAAATATCTCCAAAAATATTTTTGCTACAGCCTATTATCATATATTGACAGAATCTGTGAATTCCCAGTGATCACAAAAAACACTTAAAATCGCTCTATCTCTTCAAGTTTAGCCGGAAAACGCGTTTAAAGTTTTGCAAAAGATTTTTTTAAATTTCTCCAAAAATATTTTTGCTACATCCTATCATCATATATTGGCGGAATCTGTGAACTCCCAGTGATCACAAAAAACACTTAAAATCGCTCTATTTAATATTATTGCTACATAGATTAAATATTTTTGCTACAGCCTATTATCATATATCGGCAGAATCTGTGGATTCCCAGTGATCACAAAAAACACTTAAAATCGCTCTATCTCTTCTAGTTTAGCCAGAAAACGCATTTAAAGTTTTGCAAAAGATTTTTTTAAATATCTCCAAAAATATTTTTGCTACAGCCTATTATCATATATTGGCGGAATCTGTGAACTCCCAGTGATCACAAAAAACACTTAAAATCGCTCTATCTCTTCAAGTTTAGCCAGAAAACGCGTTTAAAGTTTTGCAAAATATTTTTTTAAATATCCCCAAAAATATTTTTGCTACAGCCTATTATCATATATTGACAGAATCTGTGAATTCCCAGTGATCACAAAAAACAAGTTTTGCCGGAAAACGCGTTTAAAGTTTTGCAAAAGATTTTTTTAAATTTCTCCAAAAATATTTTTGCTACATCCTATCATCATATATTGGCGGAATCTGTGAACTCCCAGTGATCACAAAAAACACTTAAAATCGCTCTATTTAATATTATTGCTACATAGATTAAATATTTTTGCTACAGCCTATTATCATATATCGGCAGAATCTGTGGATTCCCAGTGATCACAAAAAACACTTAAAATCGCTCTATCTCTTCTAGTTTAGCCAGAAAACGCATTTAAAGTTTTGCAAAAGATTTTTTTAAATATCTCCAAAAATATTTTTGCTACAGCCTATTATCATACATCGGCAGAATCTGTAGATTCCCAGTGATCACTAAAAACACTTAAAATCGCTCTATCTCTTCTAGTTTAGCCAGAAAACGCATTTAAAGTTTTGCAAAAGATTTTTTTAAATATCTCCAAAAATATTTTTGCTACAGCCTATTATCATATATCTGCAGAATCTATGGACTCTAGTTTAGCCGGAAAACGCATTTAAAGTTTTGCAAAAGATTTTTTTAAATATCTCTAAAAATATTTTTGCTACAGCCTATTATCATATATTGGCGGAATCTGTGAACTCCCAGTGATCACAAAAAACACTTAAAAACGCTCTATCTCTTCTAGTTTAGCCAGAAAACGCATTTAAAGTTTTGCAAAAGATTTTTTTAAATATTCCAAAAATATTTTTGCTACAGCCTATTATCATATATTGGCGGAATCTGTGAACTCCCAGTGATCACAAAAAACACTTAAAATCGCTCTATCTCTTCTAGTTAAGCCAGAAAACGCATTTAAAGTTTTGCAAAAGATTTTTTTAAATATTCCAAAAATATTTTTGCTACAGCCTATTATCATATATTGGCGGAATCTGTGAACTCCCAGTGATCACAAAAAACACTTAAAAACGCTCTATCTCTTCTAGTTTAGCCAGAAAACGCATTTAAAGTTTTGCAAAAGATTTTTTTAAATATTCCAAAAATATTTTTGCTACAGCCTATTATCATATATTGGCGGAATCTGTGAACTCCCAGTGATCACAAAAAACACTTAAAATCGCTCTATCTCTTCTAGTTAAGCCAGAAAACGCGTTTAGAGTTTTGCAAAAGATTTTTTTAAATATAGAAGTCTAATCATAGAATTATCAAAAACGGGCAACTTGACTCATTGCAATAGTGGGAGAGGCATCATATACTAAATGCGGTATACAAAGTGTCGCCAGGAATTATCCTGAATCTACTAAAAAAATTATACGATGCTATACGTAAAGAACACGTTGGGTTCTGCTGGATGGAAGTTGTGTCGACTATCAAACACACTTTTGATTTGCGATACAATTATACGCGGATATTGAAAGCAATAAAAGATAGAGGAAGTTTAGACATCAAATTTGCAGGATTCCGCGTAAAAGTAAGGAAAAAAATTCTAAGACTATCGAATTACTAATTAACTAATAAATTAATTAAAAAAGTACATAATTATTTTACATTTAATTTTATTTCTAAAAATATTATTTAAGTAGGATATAAAATTAAAGAGAAGAAAACAAAGAAAGGATTTTTAAATTTTTCTAATTGGAATTTATTTTAAATCACCATACTAACTTTTTTTAATTAATATTGTGTTAATTGTCTTATAAAAGGTAATAGAATAGAAAAACTAATTTTGAATTTATTTAAATTTATTTGAGAAATGTTAAGAATAACTAAGATATTTTTCATTTACTTGTTAGTTAAAATAAGAACAATAAAAATAATTTCAATTTAAATTTAGAAACTTGAAAAATTTTTAATTTTTCATATTTCTAAAGATACTTTTTGAAAAACAATAATACACATAAAAAAACTTTTCCATAAATAAAAATAAACCATTTTGAAAAATTTTGTAGCCAAAAATAAAGTGTTTAAAAAAAAATCAAGGCTGTCTCGGGAAATTATTTTTATTCTAGTAAACTTTATAAAGTATTTTTTTTATTTTTTCGATAACCATTGAATTAAAATACGAATATTCTTATTAATTCGCTGCTCTCATTGAATGAACTTTGGAATTTCACTGAATAAGAACAAATTGAAAATTCTTAATAAATTGTGGAAATTTTATTTTAAACGACTGTTCTATCTAACCTGATATTTTAGCTGCGGTGTAGCAATGTAGACTGGCACCTTAGGTACGATATCTACAAAATGAATGACGGTATCTGCAAAATGAAAGAATTGCTAGCAAAAGAAGAGTTTAAAATTTCAAGAGGTGTTGAATGTATAACGTATTGAACTTCGGTTGTCAAGATAAGCTTCCTACAATTGCATTTTCACGTGAGGAAGAGTTTAATACCGTCCCAAATACCGCAGCAATATTGAAGTTAACAATTCAATTAAAATATAATTTGCTTTAAAACAAAAATTTCATCCCACATCTTTTATTGAAATTTTTTCATGAAATGCATTAAAGTAAGAAAGATAACATTTTGCATATAGTCCTAACATCAAATTCTTTTTGATGGAATTTTGTTAGACTATTTAAAACATTTGTCGGAAGACATTTTAACATCTTCCATTTTATATTTTTATGTTCAACATTAAAAACTTTGAATTGAAAGTTATTTAAATTAACTTTTCCAAAATAAAACCAAAAATAACCCATAAAATACAAACAACCTTTCTGTGTGCATGTATGTATTTTATGTATATAATATTGTACATGTTATTTATGGGGGTCAAAAGATTCGAAACATACGTATACGCATTGACCAGTAATAAATAATTTTGTGAATGCAACACTTTAAAAACAAATCTACAGGATTTTTTATTATAGATTTTAGGTCAAAATAAAAAAAAAAATTCATAAAGAAAACAAAAAAAAATTAAAAGCAAATATAAGAGAACTGTTATCAATTTACCGTAATGTGCACCAAAAATATTGAGGTGAAACAGGTGAACAAGTAATAAAAAATTTTGTTTTAACTCAACTGTTCGCGCTTTTTTTTTATTGTTTTACAATGATTTTATTTTTTTTGTTCTCGTTTGCTTTCCACTTTAATTTTAAAAAAAAGTTTAAATTTATGGAAAGCTATAAACTTTACATTAACAGCTTAATTTTTATGATACTTCGGCTCTCTGTTCATATTTCTGTCTCCTCTTTACCTTTAGGTTTGTTTTCTCTTTCATTTACTTATATTTTAAATTTTTTTTAATAGCAAATAGCAATACATACTAGTAATACTAGTAAGTCAATGTAAAATTTAATTTATTATAAAATTCTCATTCGGTTTTGAATGCGATGTTGAAAAGAAATCTCCTATCGAAATAGGAAAGATCAATAATAAAAAAGATCAATAATATCAAAAGGTTTTTTGTTGAAAGTTTTTGCAATTGAGGAGTATGAATGTTGTTCCTCAACAATGAACGAATAAATCAACTTAAGAGAACTCTTTTGACTTCTTACCGGTCAGTTATATTGCTTACCCTAAAGTTAATCTGTAAATAGTATATAAAACGAATGTATACCTGCAAGCGAGAATTTTAATTCTCATTACTGAGGACCATTCCATGGGTTCTATTACAACAATATTTTTCCTAATATGATATCCCTGAATTGACAAACTCATTTTTTATTCTTAAAACTCTGTTATGATTTAAAAAATATTTTAAACGTAAAAATGCAATGTTGGCAAAAAAATCCATTCAACTTTGTTAACTTAAAAGAAAAGAAAGAAAAAAGCAAATATTAAAGCGATATGATATGAAATAAGAATTTTCTTTCTCATTTTTTCATTAAATGGGGTTTTAAACCATACCCAAACAATTTATAACAATAAAAATTATAATGGTAGAATGATGTGGTGAATATTTATATTTTTTATAGTTACTCTCTCCTATATTACATAATATGGCGTATGACTGTTTGTTTGCTTTTATTCTTGTTGTATCCTTCTTATACAATTTAATATGTTGTTCTTTGAAGAATGGTATGCCGTAAAATACAGAATATATCAATTTTATTTACAAAATATTTAAATTTTGTTTTATTTCTTTTTTCTCTTCCTCTCATTTTTTTATACTCTTATATTAAGAGTTTTCACCCTCTCTTTATTTAACCTACAATGAAAATTAATGTTACTAAAGTATACAAGCAATATTTAACATAGAAAATAAATAAGAAAACGTACAAAAAAAACATTATTTTTCAACAATATTTACGAGGTGAATTTACTCATACTGCTATACCTATGGTATAACAGTACATTTATACCTTGTACAATGAATAAGTGGATGAATTCTTTATTAATTTTGCATATATCTTCTTTTTTTAAAAGTTGTGTGTATATACATATGTGATTTTTATTCAGTTGCTGATTTAAAAAAATAAATTTTTAATTCTTATTATGTTAAAAGACAACTAGTTACATATATAAAAATTTTGAGAGATAACTAATAATGTCAGTCCAAACTTTTTTTATTATGGTTCCATTTAGTTATTTTACTACTCCACTCAGTATATTTTTTTAACAGAAACTTTTCAGAAAGATTAAGGAATTGTAACCTATTCGTTGAACAATATAAGTAAGTTTTCGTTTTTCAATAAGTTTCTGATGTGAAGAAGGAAGCGCGTCCTAAGTACCTGTCAGGAGATTCTGGCCGCTGCTTTTGAGATGCGGTAAATGTTTTTTAGGGTTTGTATTACATGCGGGAGGGTTGTGGAATGTTGATTTTGACATTTATCGGTGTTAAATACATTCCAGTCATGCAATAAAGTTTTTATAATTTTTTTCGAAGTTATAATAAAAAGTAACTGCTATTCTATTTGCGATCATGTTATTATTAATATTTTAAAAAATAAAAAATAACACATACGACCTAATACGCCTAGTCGAAGTACACTAAAACAAATATTTTGTATTAGAATAGAAAAAATACACATATTTTCTTTTAAAAAGAAAATATGTGTATTTTTTCTATTTTAAAATTTTTGCTTATTGTGGTGTAATTTAAAACAAGCAAAACGTGTATTAAAATAAATGATAACATTTTACTTTCTTGTGTAAATTATAATAAAGTATGTGTTCTCTATATTGGTATAGAAATGAATTATAAGTATAAGAATTTTCCAGTTTTTCTTTTTGGCAAAGTAATAAACAATAATGACTTATTTCTTACATATATAAAGCAATTATATTTGAGAAAGAACGCGTAATATTTGTGAAAAATTTATAATTTTTTTTATTTTCAAGAAAAGTTTAAAAAAAAAAAATAGATATATGGTATATTTGAAGGAAGATTTAACTGACCGGATAATTGGAGAGCGTAAACTAAATGGATTTAAAGCCGAGTTCTCATAATCACTAGACATAAAGCATCATATGTGAGGTTACTATTATTTTGCATTCTTTCATAATCATATTCAACTCATATACCAGCAAATACACTACTGAAATCTATAAATAAACCACCTTAGGGAACAAACGCCGCTTGTAGCCGTCCATTGTGACACAGACACTACTCTTTTACTCATTATTTGACCTGAAATCTTGTGAAGTTCCCGGTGGTCACCGCTAGGAAGTATAATGAGAATAGCAACTATTGCTGTTGAAATGCTTGAATATTCCGGAAAACGGTCAGCATCAACCCTGTCGCTTACTGCACGGCCACCTTCAAGTAAACATTAAAGTAAAACTTGTTGATCATCGACAAATTTGTGTCCTGTTCCATACATTATTAACGCAGTAAAATGTTTCGAAAATATCAAATAAAATATTTTATTATTTTAAAATTGATTCCACAGCTTCTTCAGTCTTTTTTTTTTAAATTTTCAATGACATCACAAATATAATTATTTTGTAGCATTATGAATATTTTAACTAAAAGCTTTTTGCTTATAGTAGTAATTAACTGTAGTTCATCTTACGTATACATAACACAGCTACTCTTCACATCCAAGTGATTTACATAAATCTTATACACAAAAGTAAATTAAAATTACAATTGTGAAAGTCAATAAATTAACATTTAAGGTAGGAAGAAACACAGTGTAAATGAATCAAATATAACTGTATATTTCTAATGTTTTATTTATATCAGATTTTTCCTTTCTTTCAATTTTTTAATACAAATTACACGCTTTAAATTTGTTCCTGCACGCACATATGTATAACTTGCATAATTTATTAAGCAAATTGAGAATAAATTTTGCGTTTTACTCTGATTTGTTTTTGGTTATATCATTTAGATTTAAAAGAGATCCATTTATTTTTGATATAAAATGGTTTTTAAATATAGTCAGGTTTAATGTAAGAATGGAGAATATGTTTAATTTTAGTTATATTGCTTGAAGGTGGTGTGTATAGTAGGTAGCTTTGTGTCATGCAACTACGTTCGATTCCTCAAATCGTTATTATTTATCATTAACAAGAAAGATATGTTGGACGGAAAACAGTTGAGGTGTGCAAAATTACTTGACGTGGATAGGTAAGAGCTTCTATAAAACTGCCGCGAATAACAGAAATAGTAAGTAAGAGAACTCGCCGGAAATCACCTATTGATATTACCTAAGCATTGTAGATTGCAAGGGAACCGAGTGAGCCATTCCTGACTTATTGTAGCCTCCCCACGCTTCCGCCTATAATATCACCGTCTCCACTATAAAGCCGGAAATATCCCTAAAGAAGTTGGACAGTAGTTCCCAAACATTTAGGAACCCATGTTCAACGGCGCCGGGGCAGTGCCCCGTGAAGAAATTCGCAATAGCGGGAACCCGGCTCCGGTTCATCCCCAGTAACTCTGCGGTGAATCCGCTGGAGCACACCGAAAGAAACACCTTCGGATGACGGCACCCTTTCGTGCCACACCAGTGAAGACCGCATTCCTCCGGATCGGATCGTAGGCAGGCAAGCCTGGCTCCCATGGCGGAAGAAGGTAGACCACAGGAAGGCAGCGACTACACAAAGTCAACCCCAGATTTCCTCGGCAAACATGTTGCCCGCATGGCCACCGTGGCCCGGCTGCCAAATTAGAGTGTCTCTGTTCTCCAATTCCAATTCCACAAGTGAAGCGAAGCAGCCCCAGATCAGCTTGGTTTTAACCTAAGCCGAATGAAGCGCCCACGATGCAGTCCTGCTGTCCGAGAACATATAGATGGTACAGTTTTTATACCCTCATTCTAAATTAGATCTCTATTGCATGTATTTCAGCTTGGAATACCGTGCAATATGGGTCCAGGGTCGCATATATACGTGCTTCCGGGCGGACACCGTATACGCACGAACCAGCACCCGACTCCGTTTTGGACCCGTCTGCATACCACACGCTCGAACCGGACTAAAGTACCGGGCCACCCCGATCCCACGCGCATCGATCGGGTAACTGAACCCTGTACCTGCGGCCGAAGTTGTACCGGGGCAGACAGGCATCCGACATGGTTATTCTTAGAATAGGACCGCTTTCAATGAAGTCTCTGTGAGTCCTGTGGACCAACTTTCGCCCCGTCTTCTGTCCTCGCTAGAGAGAAGTCGGTAAGTCACCAGCCGAGCTTCCTTCACTAAAGAAGTTGCAGTGGTGGTAACCCAATCATCACCTCCAATGCAGCGGTAGGAGCCGTCCGCAATGCCCTGTCATTCCCAGGCAGGTTAGCATCTGCAGCTTTTCCAGCTTGGCCCGCACACCCGCTTGCTGAGCCTTACGGCTCTAGACAATTGACACGTAGGTGACGATGGGCCCAACAAGGGCCGTATATAGCCACAGTGTTATACTGGGACTGATCCCCAGGTCCCACCGATGAAGCTGCTAAACGTCCATAAAGACGCCGTAGCCCTCCCGTAACTCTATTTATATGGGTATTGCAGAAGAGGCGATCATCCAGGGTTACCCCAGATACTTCATCTTCCAAAAAGAGTAACTAATACGTTAACCAAATAAAATTGGGCTCGTTAAATTATCCCTGCTTCGAAGCGCCCGAGAGCAGCGATTAGATCATCCACTACAATGGACCACAGAAGAATCTCGCCCTGCGGACACCCTTTTCCAGTGGAGATGAAGAGTGTATCGTCAGCTATGGTGGGCTTAATAATCCTTTCCTGTAGCATCCGATTAACCCATCTGCTTGTCGTCACATCAATCCCTCGTTTTTGCAACAACTCACAGATGACATGATATGGAGTGTTGTCAAAATCCTCTATATCAAGGAAGCAGGCAACTGCCACCTCCCCTACTTCCAGTGAGTTTTCAAGTTTCTCCTACTAGACTCTGCAGAGCGAGTACAGTAGACCTTCCCGATTGATAGGCGTACTGAGACTCATGCAAGGGATTGTTTCCCAGTGCGTCCTCCCGTATGAGTCTGTCAATCACTTTTTCCAGTGCTTTCAATAGAAAAGAAGTATGCTGGTAGGACGGAAAGACCTGGGGTGGTTGCTTGGTCGTTTACATGCCTTCGGAATATACATCACTTTAGCCATCCTCCATGCCTGAGGGATGTAACCCCACGCATATCTGGCACGAAAAATTTCCAATATTCTAACGATATGTTGGAAACCCCTTTGCAAAAACGCAGGATATATCCCGTCATTACCTTGAGATTTGAAGGGCTTGAAAGAGAAAACAGCCCATCTAATCCTGCCCATCGTGAAAACGGGATCGTTGCCAGTCATCCGTCCTGGGCCAGGAAGCCCTCGGTTCAATGACAGAATTTGAGTGATTCTGAAGAATCTCCGAGTCAGGAAAGTGCGTTGAGGCCATAAACTGCAATGTCTACAGTCTACAGTCACCTAAACATACAATCATAGAAAGGTGAAACAGTGTGCAAATTTTAGTTAACGCTTCTTTCAATACATTCAGTGGTCACTATTTTCTTTATTTCCTGTCTTTCTCAAATAATTTGAAATAAGAAATTTTTTATCCATTGTTTGGCAAAAAATATTGCTTTTATATTAAATTCGAATTAAATCAACACATCCTTATTTAGGAAATAAACATTATTTTTAAAATAGTTTCAAAAAATTAAATAACCAATACATAAGAACAATCAAATTTATTTAAAAATTATATTCAAAATTTTCATTGTGTAAGGTTACGTTGTTTAATCTTTTAAATTTTCTTTACGCATATCATGCATACTGGAACAATATAATAATATGTAAATACAATTGTGTGTACACAAGATAATGGTAAAAAGAAAATATCGATAAATTTTATCATTTTTATTATGTATTTTGTGTAAATTTAACAAATTTCGTATGCTTACTTAATATTTTGTTTTAAAATGTGCGTACTCACCTATACAGTATACAATATACCTATGCAGTAACCTTTGAGCTCTTATCTATATGTAGATATACTTATAGATACTCATACACTCTTTATTTGTAATACTTAATATATACTTACGAGTAAATGGAACAGCATTGAAAAATTGTGTTTTAAAATTCGTGTAACGTTTCATTAGTATGCATGACAGGAATTTCAATTTGTTGCTTTAACAAATTGGTCACAAATTTCAGTAAAAAAAATATTGAGAAAAAATATAAAATCAACTAAGAAAATTTGATAATATAAATTGAACACCTAAGACTCTGACTCTTCTAAACCTACAAAATGATCTCATTCTCTCCGATTTTTATAAACTGAAATAAATATGCGTAAAAGAGGGGGAAATACGTACATACATTATTGTATTTTACTTCAATTTAATCTGTACCCTGCGTAAATTTTCCTAAATAAGAAATATATTCATGTTTATTAGATAGAGAGTATATTATTATTGAATTAGACTATACACTTATATTAAAATTATAAAGTCAGTCAAAATAAGGAGAAGAAAATTAAGGTATAATTTTGAGACTATATTAGAAATGCAAAACCGAATGATATTGCAAAATTTAAATGAATTCAGATAAACAAGAATTTTTTCAATGGCTACTTTAATAAGTGTCTTAAACAATATAGCAGTTAAAACAGTTATAATTTTATCAACTAAAAAAAATGTCAAATTTTTGGTATGTTCAAAATGTTTCAATGGTCATTTTTTGACTCAGTTAGATGCTTTTTTGATTAAACAAGTATGTTAACCATTGCAACACGGAACCATTAGTTAGATGATTTCTAGGTATTATTTTATATCAATTCAAACCTTAAACTTCTACCTCTTCAAAATATAAGAACTTTTTTAGAAGACAATATGCTTTCACTCTCCAAGAGCTAATTACTGGCTTTTTCAATTGTGAGGAAGACTAGTGATAGCCAAGCTCCTATGCTTCCGCGTAAACCCCAAATCCCTACAATCGTAGTATTAACCTTAACATAACTTAGATTTTTCCACAAATTAATAAAATATACATATACATACATAAATTTTTTTATTTATATCTCAATGAGTGAAAAACAATTCCTTCCATTAATTTTTTTTTAATTTTGCGAATCCCCTTTTGCTTTTTCAATTTTATTCAAATATTTCGTCTAGGTTTCCTTCTTTTGTGTTTTAATTAATGATTGAAATGAATAAGAGCGTTTTTATTCAGACTTTTTCAATTGCATATTTTTCTATTTTTTCTCCATCCCTCTCTCTTCTTTTCATTTAGTTGCATACAAATTCAAAGTTGAAAGATGTTCGCTTGTTTTGCCTAACAATTTTATTTAATTTTTTTGTCGATTCAAAACTGGTTTCACATACTAATTCGCTTTAAGGTATATGTATCGTTACCTGTACTTTAGATAAATTAACCAATGTGGTGAAGGGTAGCTGATTTAAACAAAAACAATAGACAAAAAAGAAAAGCAGAAAATCATATTTGATTTTAATTTCGTTTTATTTTGTTTCATTTATTTTTGGTTTTAAAATTTTGTTACCCATGGGGGTTAATTTGGCACTTAACAAAAAAGAAAACCAATATAAACAAGAAATGTTAAAAAATAAGAAGGGAACAAAATCTAATTATATCTTAAAAGTCAAGCAACTTTTTTCATTTTGCCCTGACTTTTTACATATACCTACACACACATAAAATATCTGCGGAACACAAGCTTTGAATGCATAAATTTTTGTAATATTTAAAATTGCACGATTTTTTCTTAAATTTAAAATATTTGTGGAATGTTTAAAAAAACATTCATTAAAGAAATATACTTGTACATGTTCAGTATAAAGGAGTTGCGGTGTCTCATTTTAGAAAAAAATGTTGAAATTTTAATTAGGAGTGACAATGTAATTATTTTCGATATATGGACTGCAATGCTTTACAGCTACGATATTTTCCATAAAGGCACCTAGTTGTAGTGACATTTTAGGCAGTTAAATCAGTTCTTCGTTTATTAATTGCAAACTTAACTGCATTTGAACAAAACTTGTGGATACTTTTAGTGAAAATAAACTTATGGTTGTTGGAGTAAAAATAAACTTATGGTTCTTGGATTAAAGAACAAAGGTTACAATTACGTTAGGTAGGTGAAGTGAGTTTGACGCAGCAGTCAAAATATACATTTAGTAATCCGGCTTGATCTCCATGTTCCCACTCTCACTTAAACTAGTCCACGTGCTTTTAAACCGGTTTAAATCCCGGAATTTATATTCGGAATGTCCGTAACTCTCAAGGAGTCTTCGCCTTCTTCGTGCCAAAACTGGGTACGAGCACAGAAAATGAGCCAGCATCTCCTCCTCTCCTCGTCGCAGCAGATCCTCAGTCGTTCCATGCCTTGCGAGCTCATTCGACTTGCAGTTTCCTTGGAATCCGCTTTGACCCGAAACTCAAATCAAAACGCAATTTACATGAACTGGAACACTTTGACTTATAAACATTACAGCAAAAAAAATTTCCCTTACTATAGAAAAATTTCATTATCCTGTCATTTAAAGGTGGAAAAAATATTGTATGAAAATGTTAAAATGTGAAAGATAATATGAAATATTTGCACTCCACTTTAATTAATGCGAAAATGTAATAAGAGTAGAATATTTTGTAGATGGAAACAAATGGATAGGTTGGAAACACAGGAAAATACAATTAAAAGGTGAAAAAAAATTTGTTTTTAAATTCAAATTCAAATAAGATGAGAAAAATCTTACGTGCAATTTTCATGATTAAGGTATAAAAGTTTAACGTTTTTATGTAAGCAAACTGTGAGTTGCATTTTTAATTTCATCCTTATAATAATAATCAAAAGTTAAATATCTACGGAAAGTTTTTTATGTACTAACTTTAAAAATTTTACTTAGTTTTTGTATTAAGATTTTGTATAAAAATTTTAATTAAATTAAGAATAGCTGTGCATCAAGAAAAAAACTATTCCTAATTAAAAATTACTTCTGGGTTTCTAAATTTGATTAATCGCATAGGATCAGAATTATACATTTATTTTTACCTTCAGTTCATTCAAATTATTTGGAGCATAAAAATCAGATTGGCTTTTTACTGGAATAAAGCCATTTTTCCCTACAATTTATATTTTAAGTCCTATTCCAATTCCTTCCTTCCTTAACCAAGTTCCTTCCGAGACCTTATTTCAAAAGAGCAATGATTAATTTTTAAGTTTTTCTAAGCAGGGTAACATTAGCCATTTTCTTGTATTCATACAACAATTCCTTAATTAAAAAATTTTTACGATAATTCAACTTTCTACCTTTGGCATTCAAGTTATTGTAAAAATAATTTCTAAGAAATAAAACAACTTTTAGATACGAGTATTTAAATAAATTTAAATAAAAATTGCTTTATTAAAATAATTTTCGAAACCATTTTAAATAAATCATTTAGCTTCTTCATTAAAATTCAAAGCGAATTTTTAAAAAAGAACTGTAATTTTTTTTTTCTCTTTTTTACAAACGCACAGTAAATTGTTCCTAATTTTTTTGTAAAAAAAAATTCTATTTTTTTTTTTTTGCTTCATCTTTTTGCTAATTTCTTTATTTTATTGCTTACTTTTATTTTCCTGGGTTATCTCTTTTTAATATACAACTACTTAACGTGTTCTTTCCGAAATAGAAGGTAATTTTTATTTTTTCTTTATTAAAAATTATTGTGACTACTCGTGCTCAATACCTTCTGTGTTAAAGTAAAGCAAATGTTTGTAACGGCAATGAAAAAGGAAGAACTAAAAGTGCTGCAGGTACTTCAATTCAGTGCTATGCAGAAAACATAATGTTCGTTTGGAACTCAGAAAGGGATCAGAGAGATTTCAGTTGGCGTTCTGGAGAAGTCTCCCGTGATAGCGGAAACACAAATCAGGTTACAGTTCGCACAGGGGTTTTGGCGGGGCACTGTACACTTAGGGGGCGCCTCAGTAGACGAGACCTAGAAAATAGGGACACCTGTTGATTCTGTAGGAAGGTATGTGAAGGCATCGTTATCACAGCGACGGAGTTGCGAGTTCCCGGATCGATATTTTCCGGGAAACACATTATTGGTTGTTTTGATGGTCGTTGTTTTCGTAAGTAAAGTGTCTTGCGTTTGGAACGGTCTTTTGAATGAACTTTGTCATAAGGACTCATTCTATTATAAAAGAGTTAATCAAATTTGCTGTTTAAGCTTAAGTATGCTTTTTAACGTTCTGTCAATTATTTTTATTATTGATTCATTTTGCATTTCTGAACTTTCTGATGTTAAACATTAACTATCATTCATTAGGACTGTAAAGATTTTTCTTAAATTTCTTTTTATATTTTTTATGTCAATTACTAACTTACAAACAAAAAAAGACCAATATTCAAATACTCATAAAGGAACAAAGGAAAAAAGAAACTATAGCCAATTTTTATCAGTCTTTTTTATTACTCTATTTTATTTTCTATTCATTTCTAATTGAGTTTTTGTTTTTCTCACTTTTACTATTCATTGCTTATTTTAAAATTAATTTGGAAGAGAAAAAGAAAAAAACTCAAAATATAATTTAACACCTATTTGATTTCCAACTTTACTGTATTCAAAGACTGTAAAATTTCTCTACCATTTTACAAATCTAAGTTTATGGTTTTTTGTATTTTTTTATATACTTATATCGTATTGTTGTATACCCTGTGGCTAAAAATAAAGAAGAAAAATTTACAAAAAAAAAAAAAAAAAATACTGTCTGTATTTCCATCACCTACCACTCTTTCCAATTTTTTCTTCTAATTAAAATCTAAAATTCACCCTAAAATTTTGTTTTCTTTCTCTTATATTTTTTCATTTTAATTTCATGTTATTTCTTTTTGAAACCTGTCCTTGTGCGAATTTATATTGGAAGAATATCATAAATTTATCGTTCCGATTGTGATGCCAGATATAAAATGTTTTTAAATATATATAAATATATGTTTTTTATAATAATTGTAATATATTCTTGTTCGGCTCGGAATTGTGAGTCGATTTAGCACAAATCAACTATAATTGATTTTAGTATCAGCTATAATTGAAAAACTAATTTAGCTCACTTTATTTTCATTAATGTTTTATAATAATTCGATAAATGCTAGAAACCTATTTAATTTAATTTTGAGATAGCGGTTCAAACCGTTCGCATATTCAAAATTACAGTACTAAAGCAAGGACACCTTAATATGCAAATGGTACGAGTCTTACCATAAAAATTCTTATCAATCTCAATGATAAACGGGAAGAGATGGAATCGCAGAGTTTATAGTCTTCATTCTATCTCTTCCGCTCTGTTTTTTTATTTTCAATTTTGTTTTTTTTTTTTAGATTCCCACTGAATTTCTTTTGGTTTCGTCCTTATTTTTCCATATGAATTTAGACGATGCCTTTAATTTGGTTTTTTCTATTTTATGTTTTTTTTCCTGCTATGGTTTTTCTATAAATTACCATAATCGTACCAAAAAGCCGATTGCTTTTAGGTGAATTTAGTGTGAAAACATTTATGCCTGAATGGTAACCAACTAAACAAAAAAAAATTTGTTTTTTTTTTTTATTAGAAAAACCAAAAAATCAATGATTTAAAATCAAAATTAGAAAATGAATATTATATATAGATAATAAAATGTATATATTAATAGTTGGTCAAACAAACTGTAAGATTTTATTGAGTTCAATTAATGTAACTTAGTTAAAAATAAATTTAAAAGTAATTTGTTTGATTTCTGATGCTGTATTCGAAATCTTCGCTATTTTAATGTTAAATCTTTCTCCACACACCAATTATCATGCTTCAATTTTGTACGGACTAGGGACACGATATGGGAAGAATTGATTTTATTCCTACCATGCTTTCATTTGTGAAGAATTTTAGTTATTCGATCTTGCCGAGGCAAACCTAGCAGGTAATATTGGGATCATATCTAAGTATTTACATGAGTTGATCCAAATTTTATGGAAAAATAGGAGGGGATGGGGGTTTACTCCGTGCAACTGGATATTATACACTCCTTCCGTTTGCCGGAGCACTAAAGTATCTTTCAAGCAGTGGTGGCTGCGATTGAGGAGGTTCTATGCCGTGAACTCGGTGTGGTTTCAATGGAGGGGAAAGGGGGAAATTTGGCGTTACCACAATGTTAACGTAATCTATTATTAGGTTGAAGTTATTCTTCTATAGAATTTTACTTTTAGGCTATACTTTCAAATTATAAAATAAAATTCTAATTATAAGCATTTTATTTATAATTGAAAGAGATAATAGATTTTGAAGTCTATTTTTATCTTTTGTAATATATACTCGTACTGCCTTCTGTATGTAACACTTATTAAAATAAGTGTTACATACTTTCTATTACTAGCTTACTTTCTATTTACTATGAAAAAGGCTAGTTTAAGTGGCAATCAACTTCGTGCCAAAACTCCCTTCGATATTAACCTTCCTTATGAACGGTTTATATTTTAATTTGTTTAATGAACATTTTGACATTATGAGTCAAAAGCGAAATTCATCCTATCTAATTAACAAAATATCTTTAAACGATACTTTTCAAAATGACGTAGAAAGAGATGAAACGAGTTTATGGTTTTAATTTTTATTCATATTCAATGATGTTATTTCGAATTTTTTTTTCATATAATATTAATCTGATATTCAAATTACAAAAGGTATATGAAATTTTATTTTGTACACTTGTATACCTAAACCAAAAGTAAAATAAAAGCAAATTTGAGTTTTTGCTATTTAAAATATTTTTAGCAATTCGCTAATAATAATAAGATAAAAAATGGAGTACTCCAAAATGATGATTAAAAATGAAAAAAACAATATTTTTTTGTTTTGTTCAAATTAAAGGTTTATTATTGGGTTTTTGTGTTTTAGTTTGCTTTTCTTATATTTTGTTCTTTGATTGATATCCTTTGAGGATTCATTGAATATTTTTAAATGTTTTGTTTTGTAGGAAAATATAAAATTTTAGTTTAGATTTTTTTATTCATTTTGATTATAATGAAATTGTTTTGTTAAGTAAATTTATTTTTGTATCGAAATGATTAATTCGGATAACACAAAAAATTGAAGTTCCAATTAATAGAGATATTTGCATCATTAGTTTATAGTAACTTTCGGGACTATGCCTAGCATTTGCCTAAAGTTTGAAAAGAGTTGATAAGTTTCTTAAAGACTTTTGTTAGGTGAAAATTAACCAAACAGTTTAAGTAAAAAAATTTTTTATATTTGGTTAAGTACCAAAATTTGAAAATCCGAAAAACCTGAAAATTTCATGCCGAATGCAGAAATGACGTATTTTTCATGTTCTAAAAACTCTATAACCTTCATGTTATTTCTCTTCCTCTGAAAAAGGGTTAAAAATTATTTAATATAAAAGATATTTGCGGTCTTTAAAAGCAAGGAAGCAGATTTCGATTTTAAGGTCTTTAAAATTATAAAAAATTTTGAAAAAAAAAAAATTATTTGTGGTGAAAATTTACTTTGTTCTCTTTTTTATAGTTAAAAAAAACTAATCAAATTTTCTTTTAAAACGTTTTTCATAAGTGCTTTTAATTGCTTTTAAAGAAACTTTTTTCTTTTTTTTGAAAAAAATGTTCGCAAATTATTTTTAGGTTTATAAATCTTGAAGTTTTCATAAATTTAAATTAATTTTTTTCTTAATTTTTTCGTTCTTTTGTTCAAACGAAAAAAGACGCTTATTGTGAAAATGTTTGAATATTTAATTTTCTGTACTTTGTTTTTTTTTTTTGCTTTCATTGCTAAGATAATGGTGTAAATGGAAAAATTGAAATTTTTGGCAAATGACAACCATATGAAGTCGTCGTTTTACTTTGCTTTTATTTTTTTTTTGTCTCATGCTATATACTTTGGTCTCGATCTTTGTTTTTCCATCATATATACCAATAATCAATTTCACTGATTAGATTATACTAGCAAATTTTTATTAAAAAAAAAATAAAATTAAAAGAGGAAAAGGAAAAATTTTCGACATATGGTTTGGCAAGAAAAGTTTCATTCCATTCTTTTTATAAGTTATGTATAAAAAGTAACTAAATAAAAAAAGGAAAAAATATAAAAGAAAGAAGATAAAAACAAAAAGGAAAGAAATTTTGTAACTATTGCATGTTATCACTTTTGGAACAAAACTCATTCTACATTTTTAAGATATCAGATTTTTATTAAATAAATAGTATATAACATTATATTATGTAATTATGTTTGTAAGTATGTGTGGTTTAGTTCAAAAAATTTTCTTTTTCTATACACTTATATTTTAACTTTAAAAATTATTGATAAGATGTGAAGATAAGTTTTATATTTAAATTGAAATTTATCGTAATTGAAATTAAAGTAAAATTTTAAAATGCCTAAACGGCAGATTAGAAAAGTTCTTAATGAATGAACTTTAGATCTGATCATTTGATCTTCTCTGGTACAAATCAATCTCCTCCTTCCACCTATCACATCTAAAGCGATCCCTCGAGCTCTATTCTTCGGACAAATTCAAGTAGCTTTTGGTAATCGAATTGTTTTAGCTCTTTTGCTACGAGCAAGTAATCATCCAAAAACTCCCTTCTGTTGTGAGTCAACGCGCTCCTTCCAACCTCCCATATATGGGCCATATGACCCATATTTTTGAAATATATTAACAAAAACAATCTATATTAAAAGTTTCGAAACCAATTTCAAATCTATACTTCCCACTAGGTGCAGCTTCTTGTTTTAGTCACCACATTTGAAGTAGTCAAAACTTTTAATAAAAGTTCTAACTCTGATACAAAAATAATATAAAATTCACATTTTTCTTTCGTAATTGAAAATTTTCTTCGATTCAAAATTTTCGTAACAATCAAAAATTTTATTTCTTTTCATAAATTTCCCGATGCAATATAGAAGAAAACTAATTTTTAAAATCTTATGAAATTTTCAACGGTATCACAAAATATAACAAAAAAAAATAGGAGAATTGAAATTTTTATCCTTTTATTATTGCAATGTTATTGCAAAAATTTGTAAAATTCTCAAAATAAAATTTTCAAAGAATTTCCATTTTTCTTTTGTTTTTCTTTTCACTTTTTCACTACCATATTTTTTTTTCCTATTTTGTGGTTATAGGTTGCACATTGTCATTTGCTAACTCATGATGAGTTCTTATTACTTTCTTTGTGTTTGTGAGTATTTTTATTTTTGCAATTTTGTTTTTACGCTGCTTATGCAAAACTGAATAGAAAAAATAAGAAAAAAAAAATTAAAAGAATATAAAATTGAAAATTGGTTAAAAAATTTTCGAATTAAAAATGATAAAAGGTTTTGTGGCTTTGTTTTAATTCTTACATCCTTACACTTCTTGCTATTATTATTTTTTTAACTGTTCTAAAGATTTTGTTCTAAATAAAAGCCATAATAATACAATGGAAAATATTTTTCTACTTTGTTTTTTTTTTGCAAAAATTTTTCGCCAAAAAATATTGAGTAGAATTTTTTCCATTTTTTTTAAAGTTGTTGGCTTTTTGTCAAAAAATTTTTGTGGAAAATTCCATTACGACTTTAAATTTAAAAAAAAAAATATTTTCATAAAATAAATAAAAAAAACAAATTACGAATCACTTGATTTTATAAATGATTCTTATATTATATTAGAAATATTTGGTAAAGCATTCTAAATATAACTGCAACTTGGAACAGCTTCCAATAAGGAACCAGAAATAGTTTCAAACATTTTCACTGTGGGTAAATGAATTTTAAAATATTAAACAAATATCATTGTTGATCTTCATATTTTTTTAATTTTAGTTTGAACACAGCAGTTTTTGTTGAAAATTGGCTAAAAACGTTCTAAATATTTCAACTTATTTTTAATTTATTTTATCTTAGTCTGACGTACACGATTACACTCAATAGCGGATGCTCATTGAACAATATTTAAGCATATACATTTTTTCGACCGGTATACTAGATGTTCGAACTAGTAAGTCAGAGTCCAAGTTAATGTGAGGCTACATGAGTTTGCAGTCTCAGACGGAGCTATATTCCTGAGAGTGTTAGATTCCGATATAGTCATGGGATATGAGCAAACAAGGCTGAGGATTATAGAACCTTCATCATTTTGTGAATTCGGAATGACCACCATTAAGCTGCAACAGGGTGCCTAGAATCGGAATCTAGCAAGCATTGGTAGATGTCGAAAGCCCAAGTTTTTTTTCCAAGTGGGAAGAAAAGAATTTTCTTTAGAGATACTAAATATGGACAGGAAAAACTATCTTTAAGTTCCTTGAGGAAATAGAGACGGCGTAAAATTTATGATTACAAAAGGTAGCGTGAAACGCTCTTGGAAACATCTCAATGCGATTATAGAATCTGGTTTTTCTCCAAATACTCAGACATCCGTCCCGATACAGGTTTTCGACCCATTAATGTACCACTTGATAGTGTGTGACGGCATTGGGAAGACCGAAAGTATTTTTATCTCGAATCGGTACATTTTGACCACGTCTTCCATATGCGGCGGGAAGAGCGGAATTTCCCCGAAAAGACGATTCCGATCCGTTAGCCCAATCAATTTACCCTTATTTCTACCTAACCTCTGAATGGCGGCATTCTTAATTCACTAAAATTTCACATTTCCAAATGCATGATTTCTTTTTAGTAATTTTCTTGTCATATTAATTTATTTCAACATTTTAGCAGTTGGTGTGGAAAAATTTAAGCAAGCTCTTCGCAGACATGATTTAATTTATTAAAAAAGTGAATCAACAACAGAAATTTGATACACTCTTAAAGTTTTAAATACAATACAACTTAAATAAATAATTACAGTCCAGCTAAATGAACCACCTAAGTATAACGTATTTGATTTGATTATTTTGAAAAATTTTTTAAGATACCAACTTCATAGATGCCACGATAATCTTAAAATAGCCAGCAATTACTACTCGTTTAAGATTTAATTATCGCAATTTTACATCTGTAAAAATTCACGGAGTATTTTCATTAGTCGGATGATGTGGAAAGTTTTCAAAATTGAAATAGAAAAGTAAAATTAAATTATCATTTGAACCGTCGTCTTCATTCCATCACTTTCCCTTACCTTTTTTAAATTATTCCTTATATTAGCTTTAATGTGCGGATGTAGAGAATTTGTAAAGTGTTAAAAGCTAACTAATTATTTTTATAATCTTCTTCTTCATCAAGATAAAACCAGTTGTAATACATATAATGAGCAGATTGACACATAGTATAGCTAACTAAGAAAAACTGAGAAGGAAAACGAAGAAAAGTGACAAAAAAAGTAAAAAGAGGATAAATTAAAGGAAATCAACATAACAAATTGAAAAAAAAGAAAAGTGGAGAAATAAAATCAAGAAAAAAAAAATTTAAATAAAATCACGCGAAAATTTTGTTAGGGGCAGATACATTATTGCTCAGTTTTTTTTTAATCTGTCCTTAAATGTTGTCTATGTACGTGTGAAATTTTATGTAAACACTATAAATAAAAACATGAGAGATTGTCCTGTGTAATTTTAAGAATAAAGAAATAATTACTCAATTTAATTAAAATTAAAATCGGAAAAGATTTTCGCGCCCATAAAAAAATTTATTTTAAGCGTTTTTTCATGTAAAAGTCATTTAATTCATTAAAAAATATTTCGGAAGAATAGTAAGATGATTGCATTGGAATATTTTCGTTAGAATATTATCGTTCTCTCTCAGGAATGTTTTGGAGGAGTACGGGTTGGATGTTGAGAATTTGTGGACTGGCTATTCATTGCCGGTGTCCGATGTTCCATTAGATTACGTGTTGGTTTCAGAAAAAAAAAGTTGGATGAGGGCCCTTAACAGACTGTAACTTTCTCTATTAGCACTGATGATTCTAAGACTGGGGCAGGAGAATTCTGTGAGGAAATGGGACTAGAAATATACTTTAGGTTGAGGTGATTGCGGTGACCAGTGTTGCCAATTTGGGTGTGGGAGGCTGTCTATCAGCTAAAATCGTCACCATTAATGTGGACAGAAGAGCGGATTTTAGAACTTGGACTTGGATGAATTTAGAAATAAGGTGGCTCGTGTAGGGATATCGTTTGGCTTTCTACTGATTGGCGACGCAACCCCTTCTACTGATTGCCGATGCTCCAACAGTACTAATAAATTATTCATTATCCTCCTCATTATTATAACAACGGTTTTGCCCAAAATCTCTGATTGCATGCTCAATTTTTTAAAATTTTATTTCAAATTTTAATGTGCCTCATAATATAAAATTAAGCAATTGTTCACTTTACAGAAAAACTTTAAATTGATTTAGGCTAAATGAGCATAAAGGAAAGTGTGAGGGTAGAAGAATTTTCTTCTTTTTATATCTCAGGCAAAATCTACTCAGTCCAAAAATAATAGAGCTGATTTGCAAATGAGTAAGCATAAAATTTGCATTATCCTTCTTAGCTCTTTTAATTTAATTTTTTTATTTTATTTCAGTTTCTTGTCTTCTATATTTTCTTTATACAGCATTTTAACATAATTTTGTATTTAACATTTTTATGAAATTTTCTATTTTGCATTTCATTTCCATCGTTCTCGGAACTTTCCTTCAATTTTGGTTATCATCACATAAAATAGTCATTTTGCAATTTTTTTTATTACTCATTTCATTTGGTTGTTTGTGCTGTTTTTATTTTTATTATTTTAGCTTTAGTGTATGCGTACTCCTAATATTTCTTTCTATTCGCAAATACCGTTTCTGCTCTGCGTTGTAATTATATTGATGAAATATTTAACAATGGGAAAAAACATTGATGACATAAAAAATGAATGTTTAAGATTTCAGAGCTTCTTAATATTTAACATAATATTAGTGTGACGCGTTCCGAAATCTTCAAAATTATGATGAAAGAAAAGTATTGCATTTTCCGGCCCAACATTAAAGAGCAAGCCATTTATATATTTTTTTCACCGAAGCAAAGACACTGACCTTAGGTTCGTAAAATTTTCCAGTTTTTTTTTAGAAAAGTTGTAATTAGTTATATTTTTGAATTCTTCATTTCTTTTAGTGCACGTTGGGGAATTTATTGAGCTTGTCATGGGGTTTTACGCTCAAGAGCATGTAATTATTAAATTAAGTCAACTCAAGTAAAAATTCATTCTATGGTGTAAATAGCTGATTCATAGTCATCATCTTAAGAATTCGTTTAATTTAGAAACGTATTACTTCAGTTGTCGATAACACTGCTTGGTTGAGGCTAACAAATACTAAATTTTTTTACAGAATTTGTCATATTTTTAACTAACGAATCACTGATTTTCATACTAATTTCTTAGACACGTAGTAGATTTTCAAACACAATCAAAATAATAAAATAAAATAACAAATTAGAGAACAAAAAAAAATTATTTATTTTAAACGACCAGACTAATAAAAGGGTTTAAATTTATTTCACATTTTTTATACATGCGTATAAATGTTTGCATTGGAATAAATTATAGTTAATAGCATTTCAAGGATATTTTCTACAGGATAAAACATTAAATGAACAGTAAAAAATAACAACAGTTCTTATTTTATTTTCGTTTTTGCTCTGTTTTGTTTGTTGTCCTCCAAAAGAATTTCAATGTGAAAAATAACAAAGTTAAATTCAAAAGAAATGAGATTAAGGCAAATTAAGGAAGACAAAAGATTGAGTGATTTAAAAAAAAAAAGAATAAATGAGATATTCATGGGTACGGGGTACGAAAGACTTTAAAATTCAAGAAGAGAATAACTTTGACAGAATTTTGATTTATTGTATACAAAAGGGTATTGGAAGGCAACATCATAAGAATTTAGGGGAAAATAACATAACGGCCTTATAAGCTGCTTGATGTTACTTTTAATTTGATAAAATCTTTCAATGTTAATTTGTTTTTTTTTTTTTATTTAACAAAAATTTTTTTTATGAACAGCATAAGAAAGAAACGATTTAAGTTAGAAAAAGAAAATTAGATTAACAATAGAGTTGAATTTTCCATATTTAAGTTTTGACTAAAGCCCAAGATTTTTTAAATATCACATAGACCATATCAATTTACCAATATCTGCATTGAACCAGGTATCCCTTATTTGCTTTACTCCTGGATCAACTGCCTGTATTATACCCAAAATATTGCAATGAGGCCTATCTCTCAAATTATCCAACAAGGTATTCATCTCTGCGGCTGATTATATACTGTTACCGTCTACTCTAATCGGTCCGATACCCAGTAAATTGTAATGTAGTAAAAATTTTATAGCGAATGTATACTATTAAAGTAATGTTGGTAATGTTTATACATAGTACATATGTATGTATAAAATATTTTTGGTGCTTCACAAGCCATTGATTTGATTCCAGTTCACACTTTCATACGGGCAATTTAAATTATATTAATAATATATTTGAATCATTCAAAGATTGCGTTTTGGAAATTTAAGAAGCTTACAATATAATAAATTAAGGATTTGAAATTATCAGTATAATTAACATACCATAATATTCAAAACATAAAAGAATATTTAGTTGCAATATTCTTCCTTAACTGCTCCTGTATTTAAAAAGTGGTGGTGACTTAACACATTAGGCGATTTTATAATATATTATATAAACACACATTATAGTTAATCAACTGATTTAAAAATTTCGAAATTTTCATTGGTTCTTGAGTCTTAACTGCGCAATTTGTGTTTCTTTCTAAATTAAAAGCTGATTCTAGAGGTGAACAAATATGGATAGCACTATCGATATTATCGATAGTTTACAAATATCGAAACAATCGAGGTTTTTAAATTCGATAAAATACTATGGTTAAAATAAACTATTTAAAATCTTATTATATTATTATAAATTTTTCAATAGAATTGACATGAAAGAACTTGAAATGTATTGTATAAAATTTTGTGAATTCCATAAAAATATTTGTATGCACATGTATTAATAATATGCATAAATTCATCCGTTTTCTGTTTTAGTAAACGAATTTTTTTTAATATTTTTTTTTCTGGTAATGTTCGTTTATCTCACTCATTCCGAAATTGATGCCATTGACTAGTCTCTACAGACAATGAAATAATGTCAATCAAATCAGAATTTTCCTTTTCTCCACTTTTCATTTGAAGTTTTCGTATATTTTCTCAATTTATCGACTGACTGAACATATTTTGTATACATTTTAGAAAACGAGAAAATTTTTTTTCATTTGAAAACTACATTATGCAAATATATAATAGTCGTTCACCTTCTTTTCACTTAGTGAGTAAAATAGTGAGATATTTTAATTTAAATTATAATGTGATATTTAATATTTAAGTTTATACATTAATGTGATTCGAATTTCGATTTAATACTGATATTACGGTATTGCGCTCAAGAATTTTAAATTTAAAAAACGACAGCATGTGTTTTAGTATTTAAAGCTTATTTTCATGGCTATGCCATTATTTAATACTGTTTGCATATTACAGAACAATCGAAATCAAAAATATTAACGGTTACCCTCTTTAATTGGTTTTTTTTTTAGAATGATACTTACCCAGCATTTACACATACAAGTTACTTGCAAGCAAGTTTGTATAATATTAAATTGTCAATTAGTTTTTCGAAATGTAAAATTTCTTGCTATTATGACGTAGGCGTTTAGCAAGTTAATTTTTGAAAATGTCTTTGAGAAGAAAACAACTAGCAATATATATAATTGTTTATAAATTTTAGAAACCATAAGTTTGCTAAGTTTAATTTTTTCAAAACAAAATTCAAAAATTTTAAATAAAAAAAAAAAAAAAACAAAACAACAAATTTTTTTTTGTGAATTTCTCAATATGTCACATTACTTGCTCAAATTACTGGCAGCAAAATTTTCTTGCAAGTTGAACTGCAAGTAAACAAGCAAGTAGAAATATTTCAATGTGTTAGTAAAATTTTTGTATGTATTGCAACTTTCTTGCAAGTAACTTGTACGTGTAAATGCTGGGTTAGGTTTTGATAAAATATCGCACTATTAAAGTTCATTCATCCAAAATTCTTCATTTAGGCCTAGTGGCTAGTAGAGATATTAAAATGCGCCATCCAATTAAGAATAATTCGCAATGGCAACATGGTACACTGGCCGTAGCGTGCGCAAGTGCATTTAAATTAGCAAAAGTAAAAGCTCATAGTCATTGCCCAATATGAACTAGAATCAAGAAGGTCACAAGGTAAGTTTTTTCATTTTTATATTAATTTTACATTTACGTTTGTTCATTTAATTTTCAGGAGTTAAAGTAAAAACAAAGAATACAAATCAGAGCTTCAAAAAACAAAAAAATATTAATTCAAGTTTGATTAACGAGAATGTTGCTGAGGTATTTTTGCATTATCATTATTTTTTGCAGTAATTCATGAGGGGATTTTTATTAAAGCTTTATTACATTCAATTTAAAAAAAAATGGTTACATTATACAGAAATATTTAAAATTCAAATTTACAGTTATTTTCAATTTGTATGCAAAATAGATGTTGTAAGCTTAAAATATTCCACACGTATTAATAATGCTCGGTATTATTGAAATAATGTCTCTACATGATACAATTTAAAAGTTCTTAAATGTGGCTAGACTATAAAATCTGAACTTTTTAACACAAAAAAAAATAAAAAAAAAATCGGCTCAAATTCTAATATTGTACACGTATGATATTTTACTAAGGGATGAAGAAAATTAAATTTTATTTCAAAAAACCAATCACAGCATCATACAATGCAAAGCCATTGACAACATTATGCTACATTAAAATTTATTTTACGCAAATTAAAATTTTCTAAAGATTTTTTTTCGTATTAGAACGGATTCATCTTTAAGGACCCCAAAAATTATTATTAATTAGAACATCAACCTTGGAAAGAACCATTAATTTGTATTATTTTAATTTTTCATTTGAAATTTCTAAAAACCATTTTTAAATTGAAATGTCTTCACACGCTTATGGTTCTTTTTCAATACACATTTATGTAATTTTAATCCTTTAAAAGATTAGATTTCAATAGATTTTTCAGATTTTAATCCTTTACTATAGAAGTATTACAAGAAAACCAATTCAATTCAATGTTTTATAGTGAAATATAAGTATGTATGTACTACGTAACTTTCTCGAGTAATTCGTTCGTACTTTATGGATATTTTTTTTAATAAAAGTCAAGTAAATTTTATATGAAATGATAGAAAAAATGGATTTGATGGAAAAGTAATTTTCGAATTGTAAGATTTTAATTTGAAAATCTTATTGAAAATTTTGGTCTCGGGTTTTTTATTGGCAATATCTATTTCTATTTTTAAAACTACACTTTTGATGTGAGAAATTGCAAGACTATGTGATTTAACTTGGTGTAACTAGGTACCTAGATATATCTGTACTCAAATATTAAGTCAGGTTGAAATTTGTCATAATTTAACAACCAAGAGAATCCAGAATTTTAGCTCAAACTGGATTATAATACTTTCTTCATTTCTATCGGGAATAATATACTTGAAAAAACTACAGTAATAATCAGTGTAAAGCTATTAAAGCAATATTTATAATTCTTTTCTACATTTTCTTTTTCTTTTTCTTTTTTGAAAATAATTCTAGAATATCATTTAAAATTCATTAATATTAAAGATAAAATAAAATGTTTTTTATACATGTGTGTATAATGTTATATTATTATGTACATATATAAGTATGTATATACCTACTCGTATTTTGCAAAATACCATGAGCATATGCACTGAGATATTCATTAAAAAAAAAGCATTATAACAGAGTTAAAATCGTGATATTGCAAATATGTCAGGGATTTAATAGTTATTCCATTTCATTCTACAACCACATGAATTCTTATACTCTTCCAAAAATTTCATATAACCAATTTCTGGCATACACTTGCAAAAATTAAATTTCTCTTATATTTTCACTTTTTTTTCTGTGTTTTATTATTTCTAAATCTCTCATTTCAACTATGAGGACAATCAATATATCTTTTTAAATAAATAACTAACCCCAAAAAAAATTTTTCTTATTATTCTTAATTTTATATACATAGTTGTTATATTCGTAAAAGGACTCAAGTTAAAAAGGAGAAAAGGAATGATATATCAAAACATATCATAATATATTTGAAACTATTATATTGCTTAAAATTTATGGGGGCAACCAACTACTCAAACTATAAATTTTGTTTGGAATCATAATAATAACGATAGTTTATCAACTTTATTCTGTTTTCTTTAGCATCGAATTTTTTTTCTATAATATCGAGGATAATCAGATACAATATTCTGATTAAAATTGTTATACATACTTGTATTATTTAAAGTCGAATTTATTTACACAATTTTATAACATATAGAAACTTTCGCATAAAAGAAAAATATAAAATTAAAAATTTTACAATACTAGGATATTCTAAAATAACTAGTTTGTTTTGGAAACAAAGTTGAATATAAAACTGTAGAAACAATCTTGTGATTTTCAATAATGATGACTTTTAAGTGACTTATTTGTAGATTGTACAGATGGGGTAAAAATAACACCACCTTAAGTGTAGGACAAGCCGCTGCAACTTCCTGAAACCCATCTCCCCGAGGAATTCGACTGACTTAAAAGATTCGGTAGATAGTAGCCCCGCCGGACTGGGTAACAAATTCCCCAGTATTTCCCTTCTGCAGGTGAGGTTCACACAATCTCCTTTAGAGGGTGATGAAGCTAAGAACAAGTGTGTTAACGTCCAACGTGCCAGCCGCTTAATTGCTTCAACGCCCACATGTCCAGCACAATGTAGGCTGGTTGCATCCACCCAAAACGTTGAGCCTCTCAAGATTATGCCACTGTGCGCGAAGGGCACTATTTACTGACTATTTGAGTTTCATTTAATTTATAACCGATAATAAAATTTGTTTTTAAACTTTAATTTGCTATTTATGCTGCTAATTTATATTTAACAATAAAATTTGCAATTAATCTCCAGCTGTTGACCTAAATAAAAATAAAATAATGACAAAATTTAAAATAATCTCAGAGGAAGACACAATACAATGCCATTAAGTTAAATAAATTATATTAAAGTAAAATACGTCATAACTTATATTCAATCACAAACCTAATCCTAAACTTGTAGCTCACATATTTTAATCGAGAAATTAGCAAAGAGAATACAATAACAATATCAAATTATATTTACAGTACCCTTAAAAGGACTTTATAAGAAATAATACTTTAGACTAAATTTTTTCAAATCTACAGTTATAACAGATTTTTCAAGAGGCGAAGAAAACTATTTTCTTTTTTTTGTACCTTTATCACATTTTAAAAAGCAAAAATATTTCAAGGATTTTTCAATATCCAAATGGAGAAACAAAATAGAAAAATTAAAATGAAAAAAAGCAAAGTCATAACTATGATGATAAATTTTGTTCTAAAAAACAGAAAAAAACTTCACTTTTATTACAAAAAAAAAATTTCACATAAATAATAATAGTTTCTTTTTGGAAAATAAGGGCTAAAGAGATTATATTTCATTTTAAAAATGATTCTTATATAATATGAAACTATAAAATAATTATTATAATTATTATTTTCAGTGATTTTTCAGCATATGCACATTAATCATAAAAATCATTTCAAAATAATATAGAGATGCGAAGTGCTCGAAGTACAAAGAGATTATATTTCAAAGGCAATTTTAATTTATAGAAGACATCATGAAGAATTTTCGTAATTACAAGGAAAATGTAGATAAAGTTTTTGAATAATTCAATTTTTTAGCAAATTGTACTAATTTTTTTTTTTATTTTAGCTATGTTTTCGTTATACTTGTCACAAATCCGAGGAAACAATCTGAGTAAGTTACTATTTCCGAAATAAAAATTTTATAAAAATAAGGGGCTAGAAGAAAAAAACTAATGAAATGATTTCCCTACTGAATTATGAACCTTCTTTTACATTGTGTTCCAAAAATTTTGTGGTAGATTTCAGTCAAAATTTTTATGGGAGAAATGAATAACAATATGGAAGTAGTAACTTCTAACATTTTTTTTAGTTGCAAGTTTTTAAATCTACAGGATGTTTCGTATATGGTTGCCGATTGATACTTTGATAAATTTCCAGACAAATATCAGATATTGCCGTTTTCAGCAGTCTGATGTTAATTTTAAAATTTTAATCCCAGATTAATTAATCTTAATTAATTTACATAAGTAAATGCATATAGTTTCGGAATCGTAAAACACTAGACGCTTTTTTAAAGATAATTAATAGATCTTTGTAAATAAATGTACAATATGAAGTTATCAGATCTATATTTCTTGCAAGATTTTCATTATGATTTTTACAATCAAAAAATCTTTTGAAAATTTTTGTTTTGAAAATGTTAATAGCTCTCTTATTAATCAAAGTTTTGCTGCTAATATTATTAATTTTTCAAATCAAAGATTATATTTTTTGTATATAACGTATCTTGCATTCGTTGAATCTATCTAACATTTACATAATATTGAAAAATTTCAAAAATTGGCAATCAAATTTTTTAAGATTATGAAATGTAGCATACGGAAAATGAAATATTTCTAAGTTATTACGAAAAAAATGAATTTATAAAACAATTTTTTTGTTCCCTTTATTTCCTTATATTCTATTTATTACATTATTCTCTTAAATACTTTCACATTATTATCCTTACATATTTTAGCATTGACTTTAAAAGTGTTCAATTCTTTTTTTTTTAATTTTCGTTTTTTATTTCTTCATATTTTATTCACATGTAATTTTTTTATTGTTTTTCTTTTTAGGTTTCTATACGGTGATATTTTTTTTAAAACCTATCTATATATTCATATCTAAAGTATAAATATCTATATACTCATATATGGATTCAAAATTTTGCAGAAGTTTTTTTTATAATACTAAACAAGAATTAACTAAAAAGGATAATGTGTAAGTATATGTTAAAAAATATACAAAAAATTATAATATTGTAACATAAATCAGGATATAAATAATAAAAAATCAGAGGATAAATGGCGTCTAAATGAAATATTTACTCTCGAATAAGGAAATCCACTTTTAGTTTAAGTTTATGTATGAATTATTTCCAGTTTTAAGTCCAAAAAAGAGTTTTTTTGTTGTATCACAAGAAATCACGTTTTTTTGTCGCTCTTAAGACGCTTATATCAATTTATTGTTTTTGTTTTTAAATATAATTTTTTTCAATTTTTGAAAAAATATTGTTGGAAATAAAATAACAAACGAAAAATAGAATTTTATACATGAAGGTGCAAGTGGAAATATTTTCATATTTTCAAAATTTTAAAGCCCATTTATATATTCTGCATCCATTGTTATATTTTATAAATAACATAAGAACTCACGTTGAATATTTTAAAAGGGCAAAAATAATTTACTAAAACTATGATAATACCATTGAGAGTTTCCTTGAATAATTCCTCATTATTTTCTTTTAAAGAAAAACAATTCATATTAAGGTTTTAAGGAGGGGCCTGAGCACATGTGCAACGGCTAGGAAGACGTGGCCGAAATACGACCATAAGAAATCAATGAGCCTCCTGGCGATGCCTCGACCGGACATAGCTAAGTTAGTGGCTGTGTACACGGGGCATTGGCCTGTGGGGGATCATGCAGCTAGGCTGGGAATTCCCTTTAATACGTCATGCCGCAGTTGTCGGGAGATAGACAAAAAAGAGACGCTTTTTCACTATCTCTGCGAGTGTCCGGCTCTTCAAAGGGCCAGGTTGTTGTCATTTGGGGAAACGGACATAATGGAACTGGGGAACATTTCTAATAAAAGTATCGGGGACGTAAATAAGTTCCTTAAAAGAACGGGGTGGCTCTGATCGCTGGCCCTGGACCAACGTACTTTGACAACCGGGTTTCACGAGGCGGTGGTAGCAAAACGGCACGTCGGTGCTAATTGGGGTGTTGGCCAGTCGGGTCGCACCGGCCACTCTAACCAACCAACCAACCAACCAAGGTTTTAAAAATTATTCAATTATTATGGTCGTTTCAAATTTATAAATATATAGTATAATTTTTTTTTGTAAATTAAACAATGTTTTTATACAAGTTCGTATGATTCAGATAAACATCATGTAACGATGTATTATGTTTATATGATAAAGAAGTTTTAAAGGTTGTGAATAATAATTAGTATAAACATTTAATATTGCTTTAAGTTATTAAGTCACCCCCGTCTATTTGCACAAGAGAATAAAATTTTTATAGAACATGTCATTGATGTACACTGCTTTTTTCTTAGGCTCTACTTACTAAGATGTTACTGTGATATCTTTGTAGACTAAACAAACTCGAATCAATATTATTGACGTTCAAAATATTCAAAAATCATATTTCAACTTTTCTTGAGGTTTTAAGGTAGGAATTTATTTAGGAAAATTCTGTAATAAAAAAAAACAAATAGAAGAATTGAATTTTTTGTTTTAAATTATGTTCAAGTAAATAACGCTATTTTCTTATACCTGTTTGTTTCAAGGGCATTATATTTTCGCCTTACCGTTTGCAACGTTAAGAAATAATGATCTGAGATATAGATATTGGTGTACGTTTCTAATTAGCGTCGAATTCTCAGTTAATTTAGTCATATCTTTCCGTCTGTTTGCACTCTTACTCAATGTCTTATTTCATTTCTTGTAAAACAAAACCTATGGAGTTATAGTCATAGTCTGCTCCATAACAAATATACCACAGTCAGCTATGGTATATTTCTTCGCCCGTAGTATAACAAGTTCGTACTGACATTGCAGAATGAACATGATCAACTTTTTTTAGTTCCCGTTTTATAATTATGATTGATTTTGTATTAAAAATGGATGAAATTTAATTTTTATTTTGTCTACTGAAACTAATTAGGTCATACAATAAAAACAAATAATGTGAGGCCAATTTGTCCAAAAGAGAATTAAAATTAAAAACAAAAAAAAATCAATCTGGTAACAGAAAGTTACCAGTACTTGTTTTTGCATTTTTTCGAATTTTGTTTGAAAATCTCTTATCAAGGACGACGGCATTACCTAATTTTTCCACTTACCTCTACACAGAATCAACAAAAACAAAAAAAAACTCAGGCACAAAGAATAAACTTAAATTATGGAGTTTATTTTTATAAATTGTTTTTTTTTTTATAAACCCTTACAAAAAAGCGAATAAAAAAAAGAAGAAAAACAAAGAAAAAAAACTAAGATAAATCGACTGCTCCATCTGGCCGAACATGGTTTGTTACAAACTGAAAGAGAACAAGCAAAAAATATTTAAGAACATCTAAAGTAAAAAAAAAACACAAATTTAAAAAAATTACCAAAATTTACCAAAAAAATTTGGTAAAAAAAATAACAGAAAAATTAATTTTTTTTTTCTTGTTTTCCTTTTTTACAAAGATTATTAAAATGATTTGTTAACTTGTTTAAGCTATTAACCCTTTTATGCCTTTTATTCTATTATTTTTTATCATTGCTGTTTTTTTCCTTTTTTTATTTTTCTATTATTATGATTTTGACCTGGTGTTATTGCAATAATATTTTTCTCTCATTTTATATGACTTTAAATTTGTTTTCTTTTATTTTCTCATTGTTGTTATTGTTGGTTTATTATTGTATTTAAAAGAAAAGAATAATACACAAAATAAATGTTATTTTGATTTTTTGTTTGTACTTGTTTTTATTAAATGCTTTTTTCTGAGAACATCAGGACCACATTATAACTTTTAAATGATCATACTAAGTATGAACTATTTGTAACACCTGCTTTTATTGTGTTTCTTCTCGAAATTATATTGTAAAAGAGAGAAAAAATTAAATAAATAAAATTTTTATGTACTTACATATACGATACTTATTCTTTCTCTTTCTAATCGAGGGTAATCAGGGTTGCCAGAATTTTTAGAAAAAACTTTTATATAGAAACATTTAGAAAAAGTTTTAACATTTAAAATTTCACTATACGCAGATTAATAATGCAAACAAAAACAAAATCGGCACATCGAGATGGTTATGATATACGTCGTTGGAAATATTTTCTATCTCAATAAGTTTCTTAGTCAAAATATGTTTTGAAATCTGCCAGATCCTGGAATATTATTGAAAAGTTCCAGAGAAGCGCCAAAATTTTGGTTTAAAAGTGGAAGTTATTGCAAAAATTACAACAATTATATGCAAGATGTTACGTTCGAAAATTATTTTAAGCATAATTGCAAATCAGTAATTAAGCATGCCAGATACTAAAAAACTAAAAAAAAAAAAGTCAAACTAAGAGAACATGGTGACTCTATTTTCAGGGTTATTTTTCTATTTTCAAAAAGAAAAGAAGAAAAAATCCAAATTAATGTAAAATAATTTAGACAAATGAGAGAAAAAGAAAATTATAAATATAAAAAGTTTTCAAAAATAAATTATAATATATGGTTCTGTAGAAAAACAAAGTCAAAGTTGTGACGGTCATATTTGAGATACGTAATAATTGATGTTTCTGTTTTGTAACAGCCGATAAATAGCACATAAAATGAACTGACATTTGTTATAAGTGAGAAAAAAAAGATTTATAGCAAAATAATATTGAGAACGTGTAACTTTCAAACAATTTTATTTTAGATTCTCAAAAAAACAAAATTTGAGCAATTGTTAACAAAATTTATAGTATTTTAAAACTAGCGCGTTATAAATATAAAGTGAACTCATATTTTTAATAATATTTTTTAAAGTTTTTTTAAGAAAATTTCGTGGTGCCTGAGCAGAAGGCAAATTAAAAGCCTATTAAATTGCGCTTGGATTGTTTGAAACTATTGAATTAGAAGACTTCCTAAACAATATTATGACAAAACAAATGTATTTAATAATATTTGAAATAGACTTTTAAACATCCATGGCCTGCAATTTCTACCGTACCCCAATGAACAACGTGGAGAATAACTTAAAACATTTATTTTAAGGGTAAAATATAATCCACCATTTTCAATTATACCCAAATTCCCATGTCCATATAAATAAATACATTAAATGTTTCTAATTTAAAATTATTCATTTTTCATGTTGTTGTTAATAATTTAGAATACCTAAGACTCATTTGTTTCCAATTTTATTATAATTTAATATAATGAAAGTTTCGTTTTGGTTCCCATTTCGGGTAACATAATAATATGCTAGGTATATTGGTTTTTCTCAACGCTTTGTATTATGTTCATGTAATTATATTTTATGTGAACAATAGTAGGCAATTAAAAATGAATAAAAAAACGTGTTAAAAATTTTTTTTTTAAATATTTTTTTTTGTTGTTTTAATTTTTGAAAAAGGGTCTGTTTTCTTTCTCATATAAACTTTGCACAAAAAAATTTTAAAAATTTTTTTAAATCTTTTCTTGCACGTTTTGTTCCTCTAAATGAAGTTGAATAAAACAAAATATTTTCCCACTTAAATATTTACGTATGTACGTATAAAAATAATATATGTGTATTTGTATGTACATATGGTGTTATATTTAATGTTTTATCTGATATGGTACAATTTAATCAAATTAATTAACTCCAAAAATTGACTTTTTATCAAACAAGTTAATTAAATTTCATGCTTTAATTGTGTTAGAAATAATTTTTTAAAAATATTTTCAACATGAAAATAATTAAGCTGAACTTTTCCAAAAATTTTGGAGAAATTTTACGTGGATTTCATTTATTGCTTCAATGATGTTTCAAATAACATAGGTACATAATACATAATATTTAACTATAATATAATATAATATAACTTCCATATAGACTTATAAACTAGACTGAGAGATTCGATTCGATTTTGGAATTAAAATTTTATTTTCAATCAATTATATATCTTCCCGGCGGGTGGGGATGCAAAATTCAATACAAATCCAGAAGCGTCTGATCCAGAATGGACGGCTGTCTGGTCTGCGGCTGATCCCTGAGGGACGGTAGAAATTGGACGTGCCGCCTTGCACGAGGTATTTATTGCCAAAGGCTAGGAAAAGTAAACTTCGATTGGAAAAATTGGAATCAAGTAATGTAAATACAATAAAAGAAATAAATACGGAAACAATTGCGATAAACAAAGTGGAATACTGCACAGACGAGGAGGATCTGGCTCGGGAAACCGATTGGATTCTCAAGAGAAAGAGCAAAAAGCGAAGAGCAGATATATCACCTGAAATAAGTCCAAGGTGAGCAAAACAGAAAAATGCACTACAAGTAAGATCCAACCCCCTCCTGCTATATTAAGCAATGTAGAAGAATATCCAAAAATAAAGGAGATGCTAAAAGAAGCCAAAATAAACTTTAGGGTCAACATGATGAATAATAATCAAAATTAATGTTGATCAAGAACAAGATTACAGAAAATTAACGAAAAAAATAAATGAATCTGAAGTAGAGCGGCATACCTACGAAAATAAAATGACAAGACCCATCAAGGTGATGGCTAGAGGCTTTGCATCCTTCGTGCCAATCTGAAGGTATTAAAAATGAGCTAAAAGAGAAGGGCTTTAAAGTTATTGAAGTCGTTAATAAAATTAGAATGAATAAAGAGAACAAGATCACTATCCGACTTCCTCTCTTCATGTTAATCTTTGAAAATTCGGATGACATAAATAAAATTTACAAAATTGATGTACCTCAGCACATGAAAATTAAAATTGAGTCACTAAGGAGAAATAATTTAGTTCCTCAGTGCAGAAGCTGTCAGAGATATGGGCACACAAAGGTTTTGCCAGCGTCTGGCTAAATGTGTCAAGTGTGCTGGTACCTATTTGACGATAAATTGTACTAAGCAAAAAATCGAAGCTCCAAAGTTTGCAAATTGCTCTGAGGCACATCCTGCGAATTATAGGGGTTGTATAGTCGCGAAGGAATTTCAAAAAAGAAAAAATAACCTTACAAAATTACGAAAAAATACTCCCAAAACTCCAAAAACCTGAAAACAACCACATTGAGTAAAAGAGTGCAGGGAATGCAATATGACCAAGTGGCGGGAAGTGAAACATATAACCATACCAAAGAACAAAGAAATTTACCACCTCTAAAACCTGCTAAAGGCAATATAAATATAATGCAAATGATGCAAAATATGATAAAAACTATGAACGAAATCTCATTGAGATTGAACAGATCAGAAGACAAGCATGATAATGTTTATGTATGTACGCCAAAAAGAATAAAAAATAATAGACGAAGATAGAATAAGATTTGCGATTCACCAAATGGTGTTCTTAATAAGAAGCGTATATTAGAAATATTCCTATGGACCCAAAATATTGATATATGTTTAGTAACGGACACATATTTAAAACAGCCAACAAATATAAAAATAAATGGTTACATGGAATATAAAGTGGCGGATCTTAATAATGAATCAAGAGATGGTTGCGCTTTTTTGATAGAGAATAATATAAAACATAATCAAATAAGTTAAGTAGAAAGAGACGATAGCCAATTTGTTGCTGTATGAATAGTATATAAAGATAATGGAATAAGTGTTGTAAAGAGTGGTTCGTTCAAAGGTCTGCTGAATCTCCTTAAAAAAAGGTTTATTCTGGGAGATGACTATAAATGACTTTAGTTATTAAAGAGATTGGTTGTTACTGCCAATCCACTGGCAGACCAACATATTGGCCATATTCTTTATTGTCAAGAAAATCTCGCCAAATTTCATTAGTTTAGAAGATATCTATGATTTGGATTCGGATCATTCTGCAGTTATATTAAATTTAGCTGAGACATTTACGAAGAAACAAAATAAGCCCATGTTGAATAATAAATCCAGTGACTGGACCAGTTTTAAAGAAGAAATAGAGAATAAAATAAACTTAAGAATTAAAGTACGAACCCAAGATGATTTGGATTCTGAAGTAGAGAATTTTAATAAAATTACACAAAGCGCTGCCTGGAATAATAGAAAACAATATAAGTATAAATCCGTGGATATGACTTACCCAAGAGAAATACTGAACATGATAAGCGAAAAGAGAAGAGCTAGACGTTGATGGCAAGACTCACGAGATCCGGCAGATAAAACTACACTCAATCGACTCACTCAGAATCTAAAAAGAAAAATAAGAAAAATCAATGAAGATTCATTTGATAATTACATTAAAAATTTGTCAGCCGAACAAGAAAGTAATTATTCCTTATGGAGAACTGCAAAAAAATAATTAAAAGGAAAATTTTACTTGTCCCCCCTATTAGAGGAACGGATGACAAATGGGCAATAGAAAATAAGGATAAGGCTGAAATATTTGCAGATCATCTTGAACAAATTTTTAGGGCAAATGACATACACTCAAACATAAATACTGCAATGGGAAACGTGAGAGCAGAAAACGTAATCGCTCCATTTGCACAAAGAGAAATAGTGGAAGAAATAAAAAGTTTAAAGTCAAGGAAAGCACCAGGATATGATTCAATTATCTCTGAGATACTGAAGAAATTACCGAAAAAAGGTATAACAACTTTGTTGTGATTTGTTGACTTTCTTAATGAATTCTGCATTAAGGTTAAAATATGTGTCTAATGCTTGGAAGGTGGCAGAAGTTATAATGATACCAAAACCTGGTAAACCTTTAAATGAGACCAAGTCTTATAGGCCTATTTCTCTGCTTCCAATTTTGTCGAAACTTTTTGAAAAGTTATTACTAAAAAGAATGGGACTTATAATTGAGGAGGTCATTAATTCCGAACCACCAATTTGGGCTTAGAGCAGGAAATTTAACTACTGATCAAATTCATAGAATAACAGATATTACTCGCATTGAACAAATATTATTAAGAATTTTTGTAGACATGACACAGGCTTTTGACAAGGTTTGGCACGAAGGATTAGTATACAAGTTAGAACAAATATTACCAAAGCAATATGTAGATATTCGCTCTTCTTATTTAACCGACAGATTTTTTAGAGTCAAACAGGTGGGGGACTATTCCACAGTTAGAGAAATAAGAGCAGGTGTGCCTCATGGCAGTATTTTGGGTCCAATACTATATCTACTTTTTACAAGAGATGTGCCCCAAATAGAAAACACAATTGTAGCTATATATGCTGACGATACTGCAATTATGGCAGTAGCATCAAATATTGACGACGCCACAAGAAAGTCACAGCACGCAAGCAATAGTTTTGATGCTTGGACCAAGAAATGGTAAATAAAAGTAAACGAAACTTAAGTTCTTGTAAACCACCGACATGTTAATTTAAATGGGGTAAATGTTGCGCAGGAAAATGCGGCGAAATATCTAAGAATGACACTGGATGTTAAGCTAAAATGGAAAGAACATATTAAGAAGAAAAAGGCAGAATTAGAATTAAAATGTAAAGAAATGTATTGGCTCCTAGGTCGCAAGTCAGATTGCGATGCAGAATAAGATCATGCTGTAATACTTGCTTTTTATCCGGGATTCTCTGAAAAGGCAAAAGAGGACTTTGCCTTCTGATTTAGCGCAAAATGCGTTTCACCAAATCGCGGAGCATTAAATCTTTTTCAATCTATGTTGAAGAAAATTTGATTGTTGGTCTGAAGGAACTAGTATCAGAATATGAAGAGGTTTTTGTGGTAAAACACATAACTAACTATGGGTTGCCAGGGAATGGCATGTTAGTAGCATTCATACTTTTCTCCTTCCTTCCGTATGATTTTGGTAAATAATCTAGCAGTAAGAGAAAAGTTTTATCTGTACTGTTTATTCTAATATTAATCGCATTTCGAAACTATAAAAATATGAATATGTCCCAATTTCATTCATAAATTTCACAAGATTGTCACAAAGTTCAAACAATGAGGTGATCAATATTTTATTCACTTAATGTAATGACTATTTATTATGGAATAAAAACACAGAGGCTACGGATGCAGCCTTAGTTTGTAGAAGGAATGTGGGCTGGAATTGAAGTAGGGGTTTGCGACTATCATACTGGTTGTATACATGTGTTGTGAGACCTATTCTCGCATACAGCGCCTTGTTGTTGTGGCCAGCGGTATGCTAGCCCAAGGAATTAAATAATCCCGAAAAGGTACAAAGGTTGACATGTGTCGCAGCGACAGGAAAAGTCAGGACAACGTGAAAGGGTTTCGAGATCTTATTTGAATTGGACCCGGTAGATGAATTCGTGAAGAATGCACATTTACCATCGGACGTTTGCCAGTGATGCCGGAACATTGGGGTGGTGGTAAACATAAATAAAACTTTAAGTATTTTAAGTTCATTAGAATCATACAAAAATGTTCATATTAAAACTAAAATTAAATTTTCTAAGGTTTTCAAAAAACTGTGGGTGTAACGCAGATTTTTGACGTCTACATGGTAGATTTTTATTGTGTTTCTAAAAAGTTTATTCCAAAGTACAAAAGCCTAAAATTGTAAATATATTTTATTACAAATAAAATCGAAAAAAAACTACGTATAAAGGTTAAAAACTCTGCTATTATACTCAATTTCTTCTTTGAAAATTCAATTTTATTATTTTAATGACAACGAACGCAATTCACTTCTAATTTCTTCACTTTAAAATTGCTTTGTTTTTAAAAGTACTATTATTTAAATGAATTTGCAAATTATCTTCACAAATAAAAAAGTTAGCAAAAGAATGAATGTCATTAAAATAAAATTTCCAATGCTTTTGCTTTTTAATAAGAATTCCCTATTTTTGGTTCCCGAACATTAAATATTATTTTATTACGTTTAGGTAAGAAAATGTTTGCAATTCAAAATAAAATTTTATTAGTTTCATCGAGAAAATTATACAAGGTACGAAATTTAATGAAAGAAATTTGCTACAAAGAAAAAAATATAGATGCATTTAAATTAATTTTAAGAAATAATTTCAAAATTTAAAATGAGCTTTGCGTTAAATATTAATTTTATAAGGCTATGAAGCGGGACATATTCGGGCCCCAGAATATTTTTTTAAATAGAATGTGTGACACTTGTCCAAACTAAAAGTCAGATGTATTCAAAACCAAAGCAGATACTTTTTTTCAGTTTGAGACAATATTCATTATTTAATATACATTTTTTTGGTTTTAGTCTGATGATAACAAGAATATATTTTTTTTCATCTCCAAGGTTTCAAGGTCTTTATATTTACCTCATATACGGAGTTTAGTTTTCATTTTCAATACAACGCCTTCCTAGCTGATTTTTACATTTTATCACTTTCAAAAGTATTAAATGTATTAATGCCCTTTAGTTATATTTTATCTAGTAGTTAGCTGGGATAAATTTTCTTCATGATCATTTTGTTTCAACTTTCTTTCACATTCATTTTTCTTTTCTCATTAATAGAACTTTAAAGGCCCTAGTACGTAGTATGTATGTGCGTGTAATCTCTTTTTTTTACATTTTGTAAATATTTCAGTTGGAAAAGAATATTCTGTATATGTTTTTTGTGGTAATTGGTTTTTTTTAGAAGGCGTTTTGTATATTAGATTTCTAAAAATATCGGTAAATATAATATAAGCATCGAGGTATACTTACTGTTTACGTGGTAACATATGTTAGAATTTCTGTCCCATTTAATTCTCTTTGTTTATGAAAATTCAATTTTAAACTAAAGGGTGCAGCTGTTTTTCCCGTATTGAAATTTCAAGAAAAAATAAAAAAATCTAAAATTAAACATTTAAATAAACGTAAAAAGAAATGTATTTTCTCAAATTTTATTGTTGGGTCCATCTAACTAAATTTTAAAATTGAATTTTGTTCATTGGGTAAACTTTAAACGACACAATTACAGTAATATTAGAAATTTAATACGAACAAAATGAAATTTAAGCAGAGTTAATATTTTTGTTTAGAAAAACCGTAACTTGGTTGAAATTGTTTTAAAGATTACAAAATTTCCAGATTACATATAATAGTTCGACGAATAATTTTTTCATATGATATGATCATTTATAGGTTGACCTTCAACCTATAAATGATCATATGTACTTTGAATAAAGCTGGTCATAAGTTATTATGTTGGTTAACGATTAGTAAGTGTAATTTCCGCTTCAGGCTTTCTCCTTTAGGCACTTGCTTTACTAATAAGCTCACCTAGAATGTTTGTATCATCAAATCGATTTATAAAATAGTGGTGAAAATCAAAATTTTATGTTTAAAACTTAATGTGACTAAAGATGTAATGACAATGCTTATTTCATGTTCCGCTAAGAAGACTTCTTGTTAGTTATCGCCCACAGAAGGTAGGATCATAATCTAAAAAATTTTTTAAATACATAAACAAGTTCAATTATATTCTAATAAACAAACTGTTATTGGCTTGTCATGTAACTTACATTGACCACATTATTCCACTAAACAAAAATTTACTAAACTTAATTTTCCCTAAAGTATTCAAAAAATTAAAAATAAAAATTCACAACATGACAGCTTAACTGTTGAATGAACCTATTCTCTACATAAAAAAAATATATAAATTTGTTTTTGACTGTAATATTATATCTGTCTCTTTTTCTTTGAATAAATGTCGCAATAAAGTCGAAAACTTGTCTGAATTTAATGATTTATGAATTTTTCTGCAGTAGGAAGTCGTTTTTCTTTTAATATTATTTTTTTTTTTTCAATTTCACACCATTCGTAATAATTTTAATTTCAGTTATGTTGATGAAACGGTTACTATACAACACAAACAAAATATTTTCTATACAGTGATGAAATTTAAACTTTAATTTAAAATATTTTATTTGAAATAGTTTTTGTTCATTTTTATACTGACATAAATCAGAAATAAAAATAAACTTTATTTTATTTAAAAATTTTAACTTTTATATTTTCTTTTATTATTCTTTCTTGTTTATTTTGTAAAATAACTCAAAAAAAAAAACACAAAAAACACAACGTTTTAAAAAAAAACTACTGATGAATTTTTAAAATTATATTGCATATTATGTTTTCAGTGTTGTTGTTAAGCTTAAAATACGTAACCGTTCTTTACATCGTACATTGATAACTGATAAGGTTAATCTAAAAAAAAATTTACCAAGATTTGATTGCTTTGATAAATCTTCGGATCTTTGCTTTTCCGCCCACATTTAAACAAGCCAAAACTCCTCAAAAATCGGGTAGGGTCACTAACATTTACATTGAAGTAGTAAAAAACCAAAAAATTTTTGACTGAAGTTTGTCAACGCCGAACATGACCACAGTATGTGGATTACCGTTTTCTCCTGTTTTTCGTTACAATACGAGTAGCTTCTACAGAGATCGTTTACGGGGCATCCTCCTTATATGAGTATATCCGTCAATCAGACAACGACCAGTCAAAATTCCTATTGCAGCACTGATATCCTCCCGTCGCAAATCTATTATATTCAATTCTAGTTTCTATCGCTCATCTGAGGTATTTCGTTGTTTCAACTTGTTTTCCACTTCCAACTTCACCTCAACGTACAAAACAAATTAAGTGTATTCTCTATAGCTGCAAAAAGAAATGTAAGATTTAAATTGTTGAAAGTGTTGATAAATTTTCAAAGTTCCATCACAAACCAAAATATTTAAAATGTTCAAAATAATTTACCACTGTAATATTAAAATACCAATAAGCCTTGTATATTACAGTATTACTATTACTATTACTGCTATTTTGAAATACAGGAAGCAAGAAAAGCAAAAATAAAAATTTCTAATATCCTTATACAATCTTAATATGATTTTTTTTTCCTTTGCACATACACATGCATGCATAGCACAAAGTTCTCTTCTGTTATTTTTTACAAAACTTGAAAGAAAAATGTCACTATAAAATACATTAATCTTCATCATAGTATTGAAAATAAAATAAAAATAAAAATTATTATTTTTTTTTTTTTGTTTTTTTTTTTGTTTCATTTTACGAAAACTGTTTACAAAAAAAAACCTTAAATTCTCCCCAATTTTACTCAACTATAATTTTTCTTTTGAATCTTTCTGATTTCTATTTTGCGACAAGTAGCATGATCCTGAATATCCATTAAGGCGGGTGGGATTTGTTGAAAGGTTTTTTTTCATCAAAAAAAAATACGATTACAAGTAGATTTAATAAAATCGTGTGCACTTTATACTCCACCATTCCACAAAAATAAAATCATAAAAAACAACTCAAAAAAAAAGTGTAAAAATTTTATTAAAAATAAGGAAAATAAGTAAAAAGTTGTCAAAACTTTAAAGTATTTTTTATAATAAGGAAAATAAAACTATAAATAAAATGATAGTAAGTAAAGTAAGGAGCTGAACAGCGTGATAAAACTAAATAAACTAAAAAAATAAAAACTAAATGTGAAAAATTTCAAGGAAATTGTAAATAATTTATAATAAAAGCAACAACATCTTTACTGTCATTAATCTGAAATGGTATTTGTTATTTTCTCTCTTAGATTAATGTAGTGAAAATATTTAATCAGTGTAATATAACACGTATAATTTGACGCTTAGGAATACAAAAAACAACATAATTTTGGATTTCTATTGGGAGATTTGAAATTAAATGAAAGGAGAAAAGAGAAAATACAAAAAGTTTGAGTTTTATAACAAAGTTCATTGCTTTTAATTTAAATAAAAAGTTTTTTTTTTTTTTGGACAAATCTTATCCACATTACATTGGACAAATTAAAAATTAGGATTCTGATACAAGAGCATTGCAAATATTTTGTATTAAATGAAAGAGTATACAGTGAACTATAAGAAATAGTGTATCGATTGATTGATACCCAGTTTCTCTGTTTAATTAATATATCTTATAATATTATTAACAGTACATCAAATTATCTATTATATTGAATTATTAATTCAATATCCAATAACACCCTAGGTTTTGATCTCATTACCGCTGAGATTTTAAGAGAATTGCTGAAAAGGGCATAAACATTTTTTTTCTAAAAGGCCTTTTAGCACTTCCAAAAGTTTTCTTCTACGGACGTTTATTTCCGTAGAAGAAAATTTTTACCTCCCCCTGTAGAATTTATTCGCCCAACAAAAACCCTAAAAATGCCATTTTTTAACTATTTGTTGCAGTATAACAACAAAATCGCGTTATACTATAGTTAAATTTTAGAAAAACAAAATGGCCGTTAAAATTTACCGTTATCTAAAAATCGTTTTTTGCAAATTTTTGATGTTGTTTCTCTTCTAGACCCCTAGTTGTGGAAGCCTGAAATTTTAGCACCAACAAATAGTTTATTTCGTTAGAAGAAAATTTTTTTCCATCTTCACCCCTTCTTAAGTTATCACCTCTTGAAATTTGCAAAATTTGAATATTTGTAACCTTATATTTCCGAAACCGCAAGCATTTTCAAATTTCTACAAACGCAAAAAGCTAACGGTAAATTCAATGACATTAAAAAATATAATTATTTTTCTTAACTCACACAATTAGCCCTTAAAATCGAGCATTATGTTAACCCTTCTTTAAATTAATCTTTGCTTTATTTCGAAGACTACAAAAATCATTCATCCTAAATATACATAGACTGTATTAAAAAGGAGTATTTTCACTTGTTAAAAGGAAAAATGCTACAATACAAACCATTGGTTTGACCCAACTATATAAGAATTAAACAGTACGAGTATTCCACACTCACAAAACTTAGTGACTTTAATTAGTTTTAGGAAGTTATAACCGGATTCGGTGCGCTTTAGTTTAAATTAAACCTCCCAGTATTGATAGGTCCGATGACTTTTTGAGTCTGCCTATCTTTGTTCACCAATAATTTTTAACACGTGTTTAGAGAAAAAAAATGATGGTTCAAAATTACATTTCTCTCTGAATTACAGAATTATAACTAAGATTTACTCTATAATTCAAAACTGAAGCCGGCTGCATAAAATCGTATATGTTAGCAGAATATAAATAATTTCACAACATTTTTCATGTTCTCAAAATAATTTTGAGCAAGAGAGTTCCGTTGTCTTTCAAGGCGGAAATTTATTCCAGTTCAAAGATATCTATGTATATTTGCGGACTATCACCCATATTCTGCTGGGTGGTAGTGCGCACATATATATAACTTGCGCATCGCTTGAAGTGATAGCATATTATTAAAAAGCATTCCGTTTTATTTTGTATAGAATTTCGAATTTCAAACTTTTTTTTCTAGAAAATTACAAAATATTTCATCAAGTGATGCGACTCACAGAATATGGATGTATGTATATGTGCCATGCAAAATTTAATTCGGTTGGGTCTAGGTCACTTTCAATGATACTTCCAATTGTTGCAGGATAATTTTAATTTTCAATTGAGTTTTAAAGATATGCTAAAATGATAAAAAATCGAACTTTTTTATTTCATAACTACCTTTTTCCTTGAAAAAGTGTTCTCCAATATATTTTGTTTCGCCATTGAATCCTTTGAAATCCTAAGAATAATAATATATTTTAATAATTTTTTTTTTCGTTGTTATAAGCAGGAATCGTGTCCTGAATTTTCAATTTTTAGCTTAAAATTCAAAGAAATTTCTATTTTTTATCACTTTTTTTTGAGATGATTCAAACTTATAGCTGTTTTGAATTTTCATAGAATAGAGTGCTAGAAAGGCAAAGGAAAATGTTATATAATTCTTCAAAATATTTTTATTTTGGAAATTTTCTGATAATCAATCATTAAATTTGTTTCACGAAAATTAAATTGATTTCTTCCTTGAATTTTTAGTTCTACTACATCTACTAATACTAATTTCCGTTGGAATAACCATAGTTAGCTTTTCTGTAGAAAGATTAGTTGTATCACGTACACATTTTTATATGTATGCTAGTTATTTACCATTTGTACATAAATAGATTGCACAATAATTTATACATAGGCTTATACATACATAATTATATTAAGAATGCTCTGAATTTTAGAAATCTTTATATAGAATAAAATCAATATTTCATTGTTAGATTTCGAAAATTTCGAATTCTCATCGTTATGTGTATATAGTACTGTACTAAATTCACAGCCCCTTTTCACAATTATAAATTAAAATTATCATTGCTTTTCATACCATCATTGTAAATAAGATTCTTTATTATCCGGGTTTCCTCTAGCACGGTAAGAAGGACTATGTCTTCAGATTCAACACAAAATGCGGAATGTAAAATTAGGGAAACATCGAAATTTCTCAAAATTAAAAATTTTATAGACGTTTTAAACGGAGTAGATATAAGTAGCTTAGCTGTAGTTTACATAACTAACCGCGATTTCCTAGGAGTTATAAGCAAGTTTACTTCTCTTTCCTACGATAAAAATAATATATTCGTAAATTTTTTTCACTTTCTGTTTTTGTACATACAAATTATTATTTTATAGTTATTCAATTTACACACACACATTCTTTTTCAAAATAAGAAACAAAAAAAATAATTTTTTAACTAATAAATAAGGTCAAAACCTCTCTTAACACAGAGGTCTTATCTCAATCTTTAGAATCAAAAAGTCCTTAGAAGTATCTAAGTAAAATAAAATTAAAAAACATAAAATCCCGATGAAGAATTATGGGTACCAAATCTATTTAAACAAAGGAAGAGTAGGTATGGAAGATTTGTGTTTTCTTTTCTTCATTTTGATTTAGCCTTACTAAAAAAAAAACAAAGAGTACAGAACAAAAAATACAAAATGATCCGATAAGTAGTTAAAAATATAAAAAAATAACAAATTTTTTCCAAGGATATATCAAAATATAAAGTAAAATCCTTTAATATGAACAAATTTTCTTTCATTTAAATAAATAAACTCAAAGAAAAACGAAAACGGCAACAAAAATAAGGGAAAAAAATTTATCTAGGATCATATCATATAACCTTTTTAGCATTACTAAAATATCTTCTAATCTTCCTCTAAAATCCTTCCTACTACTTGGCATACATAATTCTCAAATAAGTAACGCAAAAAAAATCATAAGTCGTAATAATAATAATTCTCAAAGATTTCCTCGTGTCAGGATATGAAAAGTGGTTGGTAGAAGATTTTACATAAAAAAAAAGTAAAACAATTTTTCCGAAAAAATAACCTAGTATAAGCTGAAAAATATAATTTTGTTCCTCTTTCAAATAACATTTACCTTATCCAGTCCTTAAAAATTTTCATTTCCCTTTGTTCATACCTCTTCTCTCTTCTTTCTTCAACATTTTCAACTCATTCATCATATACTATTAACTACAAGAAAAAAAGAGCAAAAATAAATAGAGTAAGAGAGGAAGAACTCTTTCTTAATATAATTTACATACAAACAAAAAAAAACTAAAAGAAAAAAAAAACTCCTTAATTCAGCAACAAGAACAAAAATCACTATAATAAAACAAACACAATAAAATATAGGCAAAAAAAAACACAAAAAAAAAGGGCAAGAAAAGGAAGAGTAAAGTAAACTTGGGTACACACTAGCAAAGATAACTGCTATGATATTTACATTTCTGCTGAATTGACTTATAAATTTAAGTCACGTAAACAGTTGGCATTTTTGCTGTTTTTTTTATTTTTATTTATTTGTAACTTTTCAGTTTGCGTAACGCATAATGATTACTCTTTTACAACAAAAAACAAAACTGTAAAAAAAAAAAAATAATGAAACCGAAAAATTTCCATTTCTCAGGATATTCGATGAAAGTTAAATTTAAATTTTTACCGTTCAAATAATTATAGTTGCATATAGAGTAATCCGTCTTTTGAGCTCATTTAAACTTTCCAAAATTGTCTACAAAAAAAAATTAATTTAAACTATAAAGTTGAAACTTTTCTAGATGACAAAATTTCATTTATATTCCGCCTATTATACCTTTTTTGTGATGTTTTTTCAAGACTACTTGATATATGATTGAAAAATTCAAATTGTTTTTGTATACTTTGTGAACTCTGAAAGAAACTTTCCAAGGAACATGCGGGAAGATCACGAAATATTAATACTTTCCGGAAGAATATAATTTTCGTTATCACCTTTTTATTAACGAAACATCGCTTTAAGTTAAGTACGTAATCATCTCCTTGGATTGATTTTTTTTTAATATAAAACTGATTTTATTTATCCATATTTAATTTAAGATTTGCTTTTCAATTTCATTTTTGTTTTAATTATTTTTAAATAATAATCCCTCCTGCCACTGATCGTATACTCTGATTTTTTAGGTCATTTATTTCTTTTAAAATTATACCGAATGAAATAAATCAAAAATAAAGAACATATTTTAAAAAATAAATTGTAAATTTATACATTTCTGACCATAACTTATTCTTAAAATGCCTAGAAAAAAATTGAGATTAATATGACTTTTTTTTAAATATAAAAATTTTTATCTTATCTTTGTTGCATAATTTAAAAGCAAATTTCAAAATAATTGACTACATTCGGAATATCATTATACCAGGGGAAAAATTTTTATATATAAAATAACGTTTATGTATAAATTTCCAATTAATTATCGATTTAAGACACTTAGTTCTTCCTTATTTACTCATGCAAGTACTGCACTCCTATTCACATAAAATTTATTAAGGATACATAATTACTTTTTTTGCCATATATAATGCATCTATAGATTTTTTTCATATCAGATCACAAGAGATTTTTTTTTCTTTTCATTATCAGAATATGGAAATTTATGGATTCATAACCTTCAATCAAAAAGACTTACGTTAATTATACCGAAGCTATTTGTGTTAAATTTTCAGTTACCTGAAAACCATTTTTTTTTATTTTATTTCCTACCCTTTTATCTTCCTTTTAAAATTTCGGAATTTATAACTACATATGCCATTATCGTTTTACATAATTGTAGTGAATAACACACGGTTTTTCTCCGTAGTAATCTCCGCTTTAAATAATCCGGTTTTACATTGTCGATATCTTCATATCGCTATTTATTTATTGAAGACCTGAAAAAAACGAAAGCAAATTATGTCCTTGATACCAAATGATTCCGCAACGTAAAACGCATAAGTTGCATTCTTTTTACACTTAAAATTGTACATATTGCAAAGAAAGAAAAGATTAATGTTCCAATTAATTGTTAACAACCATTAATAGTTTTTTTCTTTCTTAATTATGTAAAAATGAATATACATTTAAATAATATAAGCATTTAAAAAAATTTTTTTTTTTTTTTCAGAAACAAAGAAAAAATACCAATACATTTACGAAGTAAAAACTGTATAAAACAATTTAAATGTAATTTTGTTTTACATTTACTGCAATCTGTAAGGAGGCTATATGTGTTACAGAGCAGGATAGTGTTATTAAATTTGAAGGCATTGGATAACTTTATCTCATTATTGATCAAACCTGAGGATATTTAACGAAGAGAATATCTCAACCTTCACAAGCACAAAAACGTTATAAAATTTGAAGGCATTTACTTCAAGCGCGACTGTGTCAATAAGAAAACAGCGGAGTGACTGATCAAGCGAGTGCTAGTTCTGAATTCATAAAGCAAACCAGAACTGACAATCAACATAGACAGAACAGCAGGAGCATCCGAAGTAAACCGTCGTGCTTAAAGGGGGAACCCCTGGATTTTAAAAAGCACATCAAAGTGCGGTCAATTAGTGATGCAAAGGTAGTAAGGGGTAGTGGGCAACACCAAGTATGATTGTTGACAGCACCTTCCTAGATTTTCCAAAACGTTCCTTTCAAAATTTTATTCTACTTTAACAGTTCGCAGTTGCCAACAGACACACATTTCAGTACTTTGCGGAGATTGAACATGCGCTTCAACACCCGAAGCACAGACAGTTATAGAGCAGTTTATTAAAGAAGTAAGCATACGTTATTTGATACGACGCAAATGCACATTACGTGACATAGAGAAATAGCAACACTAAGGCAAGTTTTTGTTAGAATTTTTTATTAATATGTCAAAGAAACCGTAGGGAAATTTAACGATTCAAATGCTGAACTTTCAAAAGCACAACAGTAACGCAATGAAGCTGGAGTTGTTTCGTAAAAGGAATGACTATCTATGATAGTATGCACTAGCCCTATGCTCCTTTCTAGGAGTGAACAAAGAAAAGAAAAAAGATTTAGAAACAACCAAGAGAAAACGAAATAACTAAAATAGGGCTACTAAAAATTTTGAACAGAATTGAAAACCAAAGAATGAACGAACGAATTCAAAAAATGGTTAATAACCGCAATGTTTAGGAACAAATGTGAAAAGCTGAATGTAGTGCTCAATAAGCATACACTATGAAAAATCAAATGATTCACTAGTGAATTGAAGAAAAAAAAATGAAATGTGCCAAAATTAAATTTTTTACAAATAATAACAATGTCAATCAAACGGTGTTATTCGCCGATTTTTTAAAAACAAATAAGCACAAAAATCGAGCGGTATCAATAGTGAAAAAAACAGTGAATTCTCATTAACAGTGAAATCTGAACAAAAAGAAAAAAGGCTTAAATACAAAGATTGGTCTGGAAAATTTAAAAATGAATAAAATGGAAAGTAGATATGTATAACAGAAAAATAGTAATTGAAACAGATTCTTAGGAAAATCGTGAAAAAATTTAAACGAAATTGGAAAAAAAATGAAAGAAACTTATGAAATTAAAATACCTAAAGAAATATAAATATAAGTGCAAATAAAAACAAATTAAGTGAAAGTGAATTAATGAAAAAATAAAAAAGCAAAATGAAATGCTGGAAAAAACCGAAATTAAAATAATTAATTTTCGTACGGTCAAGAAATTTAGTGATGAAGTGCAAAATGCAGTAACACAGGTCAATAAAGAGTCTACTAAAGAATAAAATATAGAAAAATTATTAGTTGGGAAGTCTGTAAGGTTTTTGATGCAATTAAAGTGCATAGATTTTTCAAATGTACTGATTTTAACAACAAGTTTAATGAGTGCAAAAATTAAGAGGCTTGTTTGAAGTGTACGAAAAATCATAAAACAAGTAAGTGTTACGAACAAGATATTAAAATATATACTAAATGTAAAAGGATAAACGAAACGTTTACATTGGCTTCAGATATGAACTACAATTCGTTGAGTAGAGAATACGAAATATACAAAAAAAAACTAAACGAGTAAAGGAAAAGTTGGATATTAGCGACTACAGATAAGTGAAGGCTACGCTTACTTATCGATGAATAAAAAATTCTACGGTGCTAATATGAAGTTTAATTCAAGTGATAGATAAGCTAATAATTTAGAAATGATTTGTAATAATAATTATAACAGTAACAGTGATAAAAATTTGAATGTAAAAAATTTCAACAAAGGAATAAATAATACAGAAAATAATATCAATGTTAACAATAAGAATAGCATAAATATGGATATGGATAAAAACCTATTGACAGTAATGATTATAATACCATAAACAAGAACCTTAGTGAAACCGTTGAAGACGTTATTATAAACGAATTTATTATTTTGAAATATAACGTAAAATGAATATGGAAGAAAAAATACAAATTTACTAAATTTATTTCAAAGAAAAAGAGTACATGCAAAAATCAAACTTGATAATAATAATAAGGATCATAATTACAATAATAATAACGGTTATAATAATAGTAACGAAAATAATACCAATAATGATAGCAGTAATGATAGTTAGTAGAAAAAGATAACGTAAGTAACAAAGATGTCGATAACATTAGTCAAAATACACACACATGAATTTTGTAAATAAATATACGAACTGGATTGAAGGTGACACATCAAGGCCCTCAATCAATTATAATAACATATTAGTGAAATATAAAGATATGATACAGAATATTACACAGTAACAAAACTAAAATTCCACACAAGAATCGCACAACAAACTAATATTTTAATTGATTATTATAATTACAAAGAATAACAATTCCAGTATTAGTTATGAAATGGAAGATAATAATTTATCAGATCATCAGTTAGCTCAGTTTCTATAAAACATAAAATACTCAAAAGTTGCCTTTGAAAACGCAGGACATACATATATAGAACAAATCAGATCGACTACGTCATATTGTAAAACAGAAAATAGATGAAACAACCGTAACATAAATTGATATCTTGTCGAAGAAGAAAAAGAAAAGTGTACAAAAATTAAGAGTTTTCGAGCTCGACACAACATTTGGGTAGCACCACTCATAGTGCAAAAATTGAAATATAAAAAATCATGCTATAATGAGCATAAAAAAAACCCGAACAACTATGAAAAAAAAAAGACATGTTGACTTTAGCGAGTGGAAAAGCAAGAAATGACTCTAAACACCTATAGAAAATTCTAATGCTAATGAAAGAAAATAGGGAAAGGGCAAATGCGAATTACGGGACAGCACAAATCATGAACAAGTTTTTCAATGAGGTAGGGGGAAAATTGTGAAAAGGATCCAAAACTTCCCACTGGAAAATAATAAATCTACAAGCTACACAATAACAAAACAATATTCCTTACACCGGTTACAGGAACTCCAATACGCGATATGTTGTTGTTATGATGAACCTAAATAAAAATGCAGCACCATTAAAGGAGGGATGCTGGAATTATAGGTCAATTGCAATTTTAAACTCAATATTAATAAAAATTATCTGAATTCATGAAGCGAATTAGAACTGATAATCTACCATAACGGAAAAGGTGGCCACTCATCATGGGCTGTGATGCGAATGCGCATCACGTTGCATGGGGAAGCAGCGACACCAACACTAGAGGTGAGTCTTTATTAGAATTTGTAGTTAAAGAAAACCTAGAAATATTTAATGTAGGGAATGCCCCAACTTTTGTAACTACGGTTAGAGTGGTGGTACTGGATATCACATTCGGCAGTCCGAATTATGCCTTAATAAGAATATTTAGGAGTAGCTTTGCGAGTTCTGGCAGGTGGCTAGGGTTGTTTTATTCCCAAAGTGGGAATAAGGGACATGGTGCCCAAGTCATTCAGACCGATTAGCCTCACATCGTTTTTATTGAAGACGATGGAGAAAATAGTTACGTCCGGGCGGGGGTGCTGGCGAGGAGGCCGCTGAGCGATTGTTCCGCCTTGCTAGTACCCTGGAGTGCACAATAGAACAGGGAGAGGTGGCGCTACTTCGTACACACTACCTTCGACAACACTTGTCATGAGGCGATTGTGAGCGCCCTCAAGCGAAGGGACGTGGATGATTGCACCCCTCTATGGTTGTCCAATATGTTGGCTACGAGAGTTGCAGAGACTGCTGTGGGACAGAACAGGATGCGCGTGGCCAGGGGATGTCCGCAGGGTGGAGTTCTGTCTCTGCTAATGTGGAGTTTGGTAGTGGATAGACTCCTTGATGAGCTGCTTCGTCAGGGAATTGCTGGAACATCTGCGCTCAATCTACGTGTGCGGAGCGGCTGTAGAGAAAAAATCGGAGGTCAAATACCTAGGAATGGTATCTGATTCCAAGGTTCTTTGGCGAACTCACGAGGAAGCTGTGTGTACACGGGCAGCCCGGCCACTTATGGTTTGCAGGGCCATTTCGGGCAGGTCGGGGGGGCTGCTCCCCGCCTGTCATGTGGTGGATGTGTACCATGATGGTCGTGCCGCTCCTATCTTATGGAGAAGTGGCATGGGCAAGAAAGGTGGCTCTTGGTACGGCTAGAAAGAATCTGGAACAATTGCAGAGACTCGCATGCGTCTGCATCAGAGGGGCTATTTGAACTTGTCCAACGGAATTTTCAGGTTGGAGAGAAATGGAGCCGGAATAATCGGATTGTGAGATCGAGTTCGTTTTGCCGCGGAGGTTTCACTCCTATCGATGCCTCGTGACGACATGGTAAAGAGGTACAGCTTCCAGAAAAATTGCCTCGTTGCTGAGTAACAGAAGGGACTGGGAGCGTAACTTTTCAGACTTCATCTGGGCCCGCAAAATGAGGATACTTGCAGATTCTGTGAGGAGTATGGAGAGACCTCGGTGCACCTCCTGGGGGAGTGTTATGCCCTTGCTCATGGGAGGTGGGAGGTGCTGGGGGTTTTTGCTCTAACGTTGGCGGAGTTACGATCTTCTGGTCCTCAAAAAGTTGCTTGAGTTCATCAGTAGGGTGAGCGTGTGTTGTAGGGCATGTACCACACTCGGATGAGGCGCACAATAGATCCTTATACGTGGTCGCGGTGCACTGTTGCCCCCGTTGTACAAATTTACAATCTACCACAACGGAGCAGCTCGTGTTGTGCAGGTAAAAATGTTCGAAAAGGAGAAAAACTGTTACGCTAGTAGTTGAAACCCAGTGTTTTAAAAGGCATATAAAAGAGCCGAGCATTAATGATGCCAAGGCAGTATGGGTTTGCTGACTACCACCTAACCAGGGCTTGTATTGCAATAAGAATAAATATTAGTTTTATTTTACTTTCAGAGTACATAAAAATACCCCCACATGTCAGTAGTTTGCTTTTCAAAAACTTTGAATATATATACGAGTATATATGTATATATTTTTTTTTTCCAAAATATCTTCCATACATTCTTTAAAGAAATTCGTAATTTAATTATAAATTGATATAGTATTTAAATAGAAATAATCTTTTCTAACGTAGCTTCTACTAATGCCAAATTACTTTATTACCTTTGTAACTGCACAATAAAGATAACATTAGGCTGTTCAAATTTTAAAAGATGATATCACTCTCACCGATAATACTCTAAACAGCGGGAGTGGAATATGATATTAAAAATAAATCGATTAAACTTTTAGTATATCAAGTGAAAAACATCGTTTATTACATAAAAGTGATAAAATATAAGAAAAAATTTAATTCTATAAAAGGGATCATAAAACGAAAGCAAATTAATTAGCTACATAAATCGCAATTCACCAATATTTTATTAACTCAATTAAGAATTTAAGATCTTCAAGTAAATTAAAAAAAATGTACGAATTAAAAAAATTATTTTCATATATAGGGTGTTTTTTTTGTCTAATAGGCTATATATATATTGTGATATACAGTTTGCTTAAAAAAACTGATACTATGAAAAATAAAATGTTTTTGTATAGGGCGATACTATAAAGTCGACGCAAATACTGCTTGATTATTTACTGAGAAACATTAAAAGATGCTTAATATCAGTACTTATTCAAATCAGTATTTATTCAAATCAGTATTGTTCGGGTTGTTAATTACTTGCAAATTTAACTGCTGAAAAATTGCTTCGGAATTGGATAGAATTTGATTTTTTCAAAATTTAGTGAGTCCGTGACTTCAATAATGCGGATACGACGTAAACTTTACAAATTTCCATTCAAAAAGTATCACATTCCAAAAAGTTTAGTAAAAGCTCTTGACAGTGAACACTTTTCCAAAATGCATTCTATACGTAGTGGATACGTAAAATAAACGTAAATCGAGTATCGAAAAAATCGAGCACGCTTTTCTTATACATGTCATATAAACGTTGCCAGAAATAACCAATTAAATTAACCAGCATATATTTTCAGCAATTGAGTGCTAGTTATTGAGTTTTGTTTCTTAAATGCAGCGTAAAAGTGCCATATATTTAATGATGTGTTAACGTTTGTAAAAAATTAACATTTGCACAGAATTTTAAATTGAAATTTTCAAACAAACGTCAAAATATGTATTAATATTGTAAAAATTGTATTACAAGATGTATCAAAAGCTTTTTTTTATAATGTAAAGGTATTGAAAGCTCTGAGATGGTGCTACAAACGTATTAATATCATACTTAAACTTTTTATAAGGCATTATTGAAGTCACGGAGTTAAATCGATAATCGCTCTGACTCCGGATTGTTAATATGATAAACGTAAATTTCCAACATATATTAATAATGTATCCGAAAATATTTTCCTTGCAGAATTCTTTCATGAAGAATATAAAAAGAATACAAAATATGCGTCTCACAGATTCTATCAAACACTAGTAGATTCCATAAGATGCTAGTAAGTCGATAAAGTAGTTCCAATTATTCAGGTTAGATGTTTTTTTGGCGATCAAAATAAAAATACGCCAAAATGAGGTCATAACCTATCAATATTCTCCTTCTTTAATTTTATAAATCAACCGTGACTATATAAGCTAAACTGGACCAAGAATATAGTATGAAAGTGGAAACAACTAAAAATGAAAATTATACCGATTTTAATGAAAATGACAGTAATCCCATTGAAGAAAATTTAATGCCGTCCAATTAGGGATTGTCTTTGTGTTGTCATAAATTAGAAAGGATTTTACTCTATAAAGGATTATTTTTGCAATGGAAATGATTTTTATTTTCTTTTTTGTTTTTTTGGGTATAAAATTAAAGAAGAAAAAATGGATGAAATAATGTAATTTGTTTTTGTAAGTATATTGCGAGTGTATTTGAATTTTTTTTTTATTTGTGTGGTTTTAAATTGTTTTTACTTATTTTCATTTTATTTTTCAGTTGAATTGGAAAATTATCATTTTGCTCTCTCTTGCTAAATTGTAGCAAATTTAATTTTAGTGTTCAATTTTCTTTTTCTCTTTCTTTCAAATATAAAAATACACTATTTTTACTATACAATATAGATGTAATGAATAACTAATTTTTATTTTGTACACCATTTTGGCTTAACAAAACAAAAACAAAATACATTTTTGCAATTCTTTTATTTTATATTCTTTTGGCAATAATGTGCCGTTATGTTATTTTTGTATATTTGTTGTAATTGCTTCCATTTCTTATTGTTATTGTTCAATATTTTTTACTACTTTGATTATTATAGGGATTTTTTTAAGGTTTGGGTTATCATAATAATTTGTACGTTCGTTGGTCAAAGGATTAAGAATGAAGTATATTTTTGGAAAAACCTTAATAAATTTATTGAAAAAAATAAAAGATAAAAATGAAAATATGCACAAGAAAATACTACGAACAAAAGGATAAAAAAAACATTTTCATTCAAAATTGATAAAGGATTTTCTCTTTCTTTTTTCATTTTTCCATTTTTTTCTCATTCCTTTTTATTTTTTAATATTATTTTTATTTCAACTTTTTTCCTCATGCTCATATATTGTGCATTGTATGAGCATACGTATGGGAATTTTTCGGTTTTTTTTTTTATTAAAAAAATAAAAAACAAAAAAATTTGATGAATTGAAAATTATTTTAAATGAAAAAATTTTAAAACAGAAAAAGTAAATATTTTTTTTTTTGTTTATTTAATTGCAACTTGAGTACAAATATATGTATACAACATATTATTATATTTAAACTTTTAAGTCAAAATTTTAATGATATTCATTTACGAAAAAATCAACGTAAATTTTAAATACATACATAAATTTCATAGTAATATCAAGAAGGTATAGTAAAGTAAAAACATTTCATTTTACTATGGGTTTTTTTATTCGAAATTACGAAAAGGACTATCATGTTGTTAATTAATATTGAAAATTTTCAATATTATGCTGCATTGCGATATGGGTAACAATATCTTTAAAGTGCTCTCATAACAGTGTTCTTGTACGGTGTATCTTAAAATAAATGCTTGGTGTTTTTCAGTAGTTTTTTCGTTACAAATTATTTTCATCTTGCAGTAATTTATAATTTTTTTTATTGAAAATTGTCTATTCAACTTTTTAGTATCGTAAATTCTAAAATTTGCTTCTGAGAGCAAGTTCGTCTTTTTATTGATCAGCTTACGTTTCTAAAAGCCTTACAAATTCTAGACCCTTAAAGTCGTATAAGTACCACTGCACTTTACTCAAAAATATTAACTCAATTGATCGCCGATTTATCATTTTTAAGTATATGCGTCATATGCCTTCTACTTGAAAATATTGAAAATTTTTTTATAAATTTTTTGAATCCATGACGTAAAAGAATGTCTAATCCAAAAATAAAATAAAGTGAATATACGCGTTTATCAAAAAATCTATCATTTAGGCAATTTTAAGCAAAAATTTTTTATATTCAGGTGCAAAATAAAAGGTTGAGATAAAAAAATAAACCAAAATTTCTTTAAAAAATCGATTTGATTGGAAATTTAAATATTTTTTTCATACAAATTTCTCTAAAATTAAAAAAAAATTGTTTCTTTAAGATGGAAACAAAAAAAAAACAAAAAGAAACTAGAATTTTTTAAATTAATATCAAGATATTTTTCCATATGTCCTTTTTGGCGATTATGAAGAAGGGAAATAAAATAATTTATATAACATAAGCATGTCCTTATTATTATTATTATTGAATTTTTTTTTATTTCTAAGATTATTTTCCTTTCTGTTTTTTTTTTTTTTTTTTTTTGGTTTTTTTTAGACAGAATTTCAATTTTCATAAATACCGAAGGATTTTCTGTTCCCTTTTCTTCAACAAAACACAAAAAAATCCTTTAAAAATTGAACACATACATAGGAACAGATACACACATAGGGGAAAAAAGTATATAAATTATTTGTTATGACTTTATTTGATATTTTTTTGTTTGCAAATAAAAGGATAATAAAATTATCTGGAAAAGGAAACATTCAAATAATCATTTTAAATAATTTTTTTTCGTTTCTTTGAAAAATTCTCAATCTTATTTTCTTTTTTGTAAACCTAAAAAGATTAGATAGTGAAAGAGGGAAATTTTTTCATAACGAGAAATTTATAATATAAAAGGAAGTATAGCTAGGACCAAAACAACACCAAAGAATTATGTGGTCAAGGTTCTATATTTTCTCCTGTCAAATACAATTTAAATTTGAATGAATATTGAAATGGAAAACATATTAAGAATGAGAAAAAAAGAAATAGGAACAAAAAAGATTTTATTTTCTCCCCTTTTTTAAATCGAAACTAAAATGGAGTTTTAAATAATTTTAAAAATATTTTGATAATGTAATTATTTTGTCCTTGATATTCTCTATTCATTGAAAAAAAGGGAAAATTTCTAAATTGTGAAAAATATATAAATAATTGACAGTTCTTTAGACAAAGTATAAACGCCATTGATTTCAATTGAATATTGTTATTATAGACATAATGCCTATAGGAATATTTTAATCTTTTGTTATGATAACATACATATAATATATTTTCGCTATCTGGGTTGACTATTCCAGAATCAATGTAATTATAAAAATGTAAATGAACTAAATAAATATTAAATTTTCTTAATCATTTCAAATCTTTCTAATTTTTTTTTGGACATGGACTAAGAAAGTAGGAACTAGAACTAAAAAAGTAGAACGTCCCCATAATAGTCAATTTGGCAATTCTGCCTCTCGAAATCCTTTCGACCTGCTTTGTTTTTTTCTCTCCCATATCGTAGATGTCACATGATCTTATCTCTTGATTTGTTATTTGGTCCTGCCTTCTAAATTCATCGACTGTTCTTAGTATCTGCTCCCGTTTCTATACCACAGATCTCACACACGTCTTTTAAATTCGGATTTCATTGTCAATTTTATATCAGATAATTTTATGCTATAGTTAATATAAAGAATGCGTATATAGAATAAATAAATATAGAAATTTTGCATATACATATTTAGCACCAATATTAATGCAAACATTTTGTGAATATCATTTAATATATTGCTCAAAACTTTTAATTTATATAAAAGATTAATGGATAATGGAACATGTTTGTCTAGCATAATTTTATATTAATTGTAACACTTAATTCTGTATAACAGTAAACTTACTTTTAAATTTCAAAAAAAAGGAAAAAGTTTCCATTTGTTTTTGGAAAAAATTTCCTTTAAAAGTATCAGAGCTATTAAATATTTGACAAAATTTGAATATACGAGTACATATACGTATACATGATTTCTATTAATTTAGGAACACATTTACATACACATAATTTGTAAACTAATTTTAATGGAATGAAAAAAAAAATATTTTATTAAGCAGAAAATACAACATCCAATAATATTTTCATCCTATCCTTCTATACATAATAATTAATCAATTTTTATCTAAAAATATAATAATAAAAAAGTTTTTTTGAGAGAAATGGCAAAAAAAAAATGGAAGAAATTGCGAAATTTGACTTAAAATTCTGAACGCAAAATTTCACGGTTCTATAAACTTTATTCGTCCCTTTAAATTTCCGTTTATCCTTTTTATATTTATTCATATCTTTTTCTATTTAATGAATATAAAAATTAAAGTCTTTTAAAACTAAACTGATAGAAACATTTTTTATTTAGTTTATAATGTATTTGAAATCACATGTTGAACATACCTGACATCAACTATTAATAGCATTAAATCTGGCTTATTAGCAACTGAAATATTAACACGTTTGCATCCTCGAAAGCAAATTGGTTTAAAGAACTCAGTTTACTGAATCCTATTTCTTTATTGTAAATCCAATTTCTAGCTATAAATATTAATCTATCTAATCTTCATGTATTCTAATATTCACTTTTTGGATTCGATGCCTGAAATGAAAGAGAAAAATTTGTATTATCCCGAGTTTTTGTGTTGTGAAATTTTTGTATTGCCCTGAACCTAAAATACATAAAAGTCTTAATAATTTTGCTAAAATTTAAGAAAATGTTGCATTTATATAGCTCAATTGTTTATATTCTTTCTTCTACCCCTTTCTGTTTATAACCAGATTATATTTTTTGTTTTCTCAGCACCTAATTCAATTTTGTGTGGAAGAAGATATATGCATATGCTCCTAATTCATTAGGATTCATAAATTTTCAAATTGTCCTAGTATTTACAGAGACAATTTGAAAATTTTGTAAATCCTTCTTTTTAGGTTCCTTTTTATTTTGGTTTTTTTTTCTTGATGTTTTTCTCGTAAAATTAAATAACAAAGCAACGTAAAGGTAACAAAATAATAGAAAAGAAAAAAATATCTCCCATTTCAAGGACCAATTTATCTTCAACAACCATAAAATCGGCGTAATGCTTATTCAATAAACAACGGGAAATAATAATAAAAATGAAAAAGAAAAAAAATAAGATAATTTTTTTTTTGTTTTCCTTTACCATCCTCATATAATGAAATAGAAAACATCATACGCGCAAACGATATACGCACGTATAATGAAAATTACCGAAAAAAATAAAGATATGCTCGGAAAATATTCTGTTGTTTTTTTCCGCTCGTCGAATCCTTGTCGAATATTGAACATCTTTCTCTAACTTCCATTTTCTTTTATTTTTTAAAGTTGTAAAACATCATCGAGTCAATGTTGCAATTTTATGAATTCCCTTTACGACCATAAAATCAGTTTTTATTATATTTAAGTTCTTAATATACACATAAATGTATGTATTTATATATTATTATATAATATGTGTTATGATTATATTGAATATGTACGTTCTTCTAATCCCATTTACATTTTGTTTTACTGTTTAAACTTTTCGGTAACGCTTAATATTATAGAAGGTTGTTGTATGTTACAACTCATGGCGGAAAGAACAAAGACTCATTTTTTCGTTTTAATTTCTGATTTTTGTTGTACCCTAAATTTTGATATTTTTTTTAAACGGTATGGCTTCTTGAAGAAAATACCCCAAAAATTAATATAAATAGGGACTGAAGTTATTACGTTCAAAGAGTTTTTGATTTAAATGTAAAAGTATTTTACAAAATCTTAAAGAATTTATAGTGTTGGCAAAACAAATACAATAACTAATCTTAATCTAAAGTGGGTAAATGATAGGGGACATTAATCTTTTATTTCATAAACAATGTTCTTAGTGAAAACTACTGGTCAGCAGAAAGTATCACTTTTCAAGTTCTTGCAGTCGATCTCATCTTATAGTCATGCTAATCTATTCCAAATTAAAATACAATTATTTAAACATATCACTTATAAATAAAATAGTTTATAAAATCCTTCATTGAATTGAAATTACTTATTGATACGCCTTTGGTGAATTGAATAAAAGCATACTGTCCAGATCAGAAAGCTAAATTTTTGTACAAAGTAAATTCTTACTTCAAGTTCTAATAAAATATTATTTAAGTGATATTTTTGAAGTTTCTTCTTTGACAAAAATCTCCCTACTCTCTATTTTTAAAAAACATATTTCAAAACGGCAACCAGAAAAAAAAAAGAAAATTTTTTTTTATATTTTTTATGGTAAAGAAGTTTTCAGCACGCTCCTACATTTACTACCATCTGCCAACTTTTCTTTACTGAATTATTAATTATCTTTATAGCTCTATATTCTTTAATCCACCTTCTCAATAGTGTAGAAATTTTTATTGATTTGCTCTTTTGTTTTTTTCTTGTGTTGTTTGTTTTTTGCTTACTTGTTTTTGTATTTTTTTATTTATTTATGTATTCTCTTAATACTTTTATGCTTTCGCTTTTCGAGAACCTTTGCTAAAATATAAGCATATTATTATTACTTTCCCTTACTTCTCTGCTCTCAAAATGCGTTTTTTTTTTTTTTGTATAAAACCAGTAAAATGAGAGCTTCCAAAAAAAGCAAAAAAGAAAACAGTATAAGAACGGCCCAAATAACAAAATAGACATGTAATTCATTTTTCGTTGCATGTATGATTGTAAGTATGTGAAGAGTATCGACATAATGGTTATGTATGTATATGTACGCATCAAAAGCAGAATGATGAAAATATATAAACTAAAAAGAATTAAGGATCTTGGATTTTTCTTTGGCAAAAGTTTTTAATGCTCTCCAAAAAAAAAAAAACTTCCAAAACAAAAAAAAATGAAAAATATCGAAACGCACATAAGATAACAAGACAAAACATTGCAGGCCATCAAGCGTTTTCATTGTTACACTAATAGATTATGAAAAGATTTTATTGATTGGTCATAAAAGTTAAAATAAAAAATACAACAAAAGCAAAAAAAAGACTCATAATTGATTGCTTATCAATTTATATTTTTTTTTCTGTTTTTTTTTCTTATTATTATACTTTTGTCCTTTTTAAGAATACAACATATTGGGGTTGATCGAAAGTCATATAATTTGAAGCATTTCTGAACAATCTACAAATTTTTTTGTTATTCTTAAATTTTTGTTTTTATTACTTGAAAAATATTCTTAGAGAATGATGAAAATGATAAGAAACCCTCTTATATTTTGTTATGGTTACATAGGCAAAAAGAAAAACAAAAATAAGAAATCTAATAGAAATAAAACACGAAAATTATTTGCTATATATTTTTTTTTTGTTGTTTTTCTTTTTGTGTCAATTTTGAACCCAAAATTTTGTAGAAGGAAATCAAAAAGTAGAAAGAAAATGTAAACGACAGGAAATAAGTTTTGGATTTTGTACTTGTGCAGTGTTGTTATGGTTATTATATTGTCCAAGTTAATTGTTAAGAAAACTAGTTTCTGATTTGATTGAAAGTTTGTACATATTAAAATTATTACTAATCAAAAAATGTTGACAATTATTAAATAAATTTTCTTGAGAATGAGAAAAAGAAATTTAAATTCATATTGGATTCTGATTTAAATATGTGTGTATATTAGAATTTAATATGCAGAACCTGGTGCCACTGAATGAAACAAAGACTAGGAGATGTGAACATTGCCGTAGTCATCGTCATCGACGGTAAGCCCATATAAAAAGTACTTCGAGACAATTTGGGAACACTTAGAGGTCTTATTTCAGTTCCGAAACGCAAGATAATGGGAATTGACCCTGTTCCGCTTTTAGGGAGTTTTAAGCCAAATTGGAATTAGAATTAACTTCAGCAGAATCAATCCACACACAGAAGAGAAATGGAGAGCGCGATGTTTGAAGAAAGCTTCACAGAAAGAGTTGAAGGCTCTTAAATCACAAAGTTAAAGCTGAAAATAAAAGAATCTTCCAGAAAAGAGGAGTAGATTCAATGATACCATTGTGTCTAGCACATCCAAGAAGAACATTTCAGCTTTACTAGAAAGTGATGCGAGGCCTGTATCATTGTTGTGATCATCCTGCTTTTCGTGAGTTTCTAAGTGGCACATGATAGAGGTGCTGCAGAATGGAACAGGGGCTGTAAATCTCCAGTTAAGAAAGTTCCTAGAGGACAAGTAGCCGGCGCTTGATGTAATTTGAGAGAATGCCAAACTTAGAAAAAAAGTTTTTCGATTTTTATGGTACTACATGGATGAATAATGTCCTATTCACAATCAATAATTACTTGCACTATTTTGTTATCTAAAGTGCATAAAGTGAAAATGGAAGTGAAATGGGATACTTAATCCTTGATCTTACTTTATCTATCCATAATCTTACTTTACAACATCAATATTTACAAATATTTCTTCACACATGTTAATAATACAAACATTTCTGAATAGAATATCTGAGCACAGCGCCAACGACATGTGATCTCTGGTTTATTCATTCCGTCAGTTCACAAATTTATGAAAATATACAATATGTGTGTCTTATTAAAATATTTCTAAGCAATTACATGGTTAAAAAAAAATATAAAAGTGTACTGCTGCCCTAAAGGTGAGCTAAGTGTGTACGTCAATCAATTTCGAAAGTTAATGAAATTATCTTTCAATATTAAGATTTACGAAAAATCTAAAATAATATTTCAATAATATCGAATAAAAACAATTTTTTTTACATAACCTTTACACAGAATTAGTTATTTTAAGAGGGCAGACGTAAATCCTATATAAAAATTTTGAATATTACTACTAAAACAAAGAGAAGACAACAAAAATTCATGATTTCTATTGGTTTGTTTGCATTTCCGTTGAGAATCTTGTTTGACTGTTCTTTTACTACTGAAAAATTTAATACTTTTACGAGTATAAATAATAATTTTCTCTGAACATATAATTCTGTTTTTATAAAGAAACATAAAAATAAAAAGATTTTGTTAATTCTTGAATTTTCAAGTAAAAATAGATGTTTTCTTCATAAAAATGTTAGTAGTTCACTTTTCTTAGTTAAGTATTGATAGATAGAATAGACTTGATATTGATGTTTCTAAGTAATTTGTGATATTTTTGGAGTCATCCTGCTTTGAGTGCAAAAATATTTAATTAAAGAAGCTTTAATATATGCCTTATAAATTTGATGATTTGGAAGTGATCGAATTTGATGTTTTAAAAGTGACCGAAGTCATTTGATGATCAGTACATACTTTAATGAAAATTAGTACATACTTTAAAACCAAAATAATTTTACTCTCGTAAAGATTTTTTCTGATTATTTTTATCTCTTAACAGATAAAATTCAAATAATTTCGGAACTTTTATCTTTTGTTTAATTAATATTAGTAAGAATGAGATTGTCGATTGTAAGCATTTAATATTTTAGTTATCAAGGACACGAGGTATCATTAAAAAGAGTCACGCTGTTTTAAGCTCATGCTCTGTGGTAGGCAGCTGTCTTGACAGGTTTAATTAGTAAGGTCGACGGAATGGATCTAAACTAAACAGAGCTCCGCGGTTCGTTGGTATAGAAAGTAATGAATGTGCAGAGGTCAATTGGGGCGGCACGCCTTATGAGGCCGGAAATATTTGTGGAATTAGGCCGGAGGGCATCCAGGAGCAACCTACGAAGAAGGTAGTTATGAAGAGTTATGAAGAGTCCTTTCTAAGCTAAGGTAGGTCAAGAAAATTATGGTTAATAATGACCAGAAACGGTATAGGAAAATAAGCAGGGGAGAATGGTCGCGAGTCTAATAAAAGAGTTTGCTGACCTCCACGTTGGGAAACATCTGCTTATTATAAGTTGGAGTACGCGTGTCAGGTTTGGTCGCCTTATCGCTGACGTTCACTTTATTCATCAATTTGTTTCGGGGAATTTTTGTCTCAACGTTTTGCTTGAGAATTGTAGCCACTTGAGGTCGGTGGAGGGGCCCAAACCCGCACTGTATCCTCCTGGTGGTGGGCCCTGGTAATGGCGGAGGATAAAGGGGTGATTAAAACGATCAAAGTTACGTTCGTGTAGTGGTCATGTCTCGCGGCGAGCCTCTTACTTTGTGAGTTTCAGCCCTATATCTATACGTCAGCGGATGAGAGGCGTTCCAAGTGAAGGTGGAACAGCATTTGCCGATGACTGCATGGCTAAGCGGGAGCTAAGTCGTTAGTATGCGGACTCTGGATACCAGGCGCCCTCCAGTTTAAACGAGCCTTCCCATGGTATGCCGGGCTCTGCCATGGGTGACTATACTTTCAGGCGCTACTCGTGGGAACAAAGTGGAGAATGTAAACAATAACAACAACATCAACAGCAACAATAAAAACAACAACTGTGACAAATACAACAACTGCAACAACAATAACAACGACAACAACAACAATAACAACAGTGACAATTACAACAACAACAACAATACTAAGGACAACATTAATACAAACAATTAGTGCGCAAGGGTCTGCGGAACCAGAGCTTCTCTCGACTGACACAGAGGAGGAACTCTTTCTCACGCCAGTAGCGGAAAAGGCGGCGCCTCCGATGGAGACGGACAATCAGGATCCTCTTGGACCTATTATCCAACAAACTGAGGAGGACCTGAAAAGATTGGACATCAGGGGGAAAAAAACAATATTTCTCTGGTGCATCCAAGCGGCGTATTGCAACTTATATCAGGGATGGCATGTCCTCAGAGGAAGCTCGCAAATATGAGAAGGAAAGGCTAGAAAAGCTGAGGGGCTGCGGATCGGTTGTTGTGGCCGACCATCCCCAGAAGAGGGAGAGGTAAAAAAGCAACACCCCTGATGCAGGGCCCTCAAAAAAGAGGTCGATGAATGGCAATGTTGAGGGAAAGGTCCCTGGGAACATTCCTCAACAAAACCCGAAAATGACTTCTTATCGGGATGCAGTAGCACAGATCAAGGTGGCCATCACTCATTGACTGCATCCAGAGGAAAGGCTGTCCGAAGTCCAGATGGGGAAAATCAAAGTAGCCATCATGGATGAAATGGATGAAGTTGTGGATTTCCATCCACAATTCACTACAGCGTTGCAAAGGGATGAATGGATATCCGTAACATGCAATAATCAAAACACCAGGGAGTGGGTAACCAATGTCTGCAGGAAAATAAAGCCTTGGGACGGTTGCAACGTGGTGGTACTGGATGACGACGACATGTCCAAACAGCATATCTGCGTCACCTACGTAGGATAGGGAAGCAAAACCCCAGCCTCAAGATGAGTTACTAGGGGGTGCTGAGGATGGATAAGGAAAAGGACGGGGGCTGCTCCATCACCTTTTCCGTGGATGAATCCCGTTTGGAAGATCTACGGAAAGCGGAGTTCCGACTTTTCCTGAACTTCTTCCGTGTTACCGTTCGGGTTAGGGGAAGAAAATCGTCTCAAGGTGCTGGCGACAGGGCAGGACAAAATAAAAAACCAACGCCCACCGCGACAACGACGAGCACTTCAGGCCAACCAAAAGAGTCAAAACTCATTGAAAAGTCTGAAGTCGCTCCGAAAACGGCGCAAACGGAAGGACCATCGATCAGAGCGCCAAACACAAGCATCCCGGGTGAACCAAAAGCGCCCAAGCCCATTGGGAAGCCCAGAACTGCTTCGGCATTTGCTGTCGGGGGGGCTAGTGCGGCACCTAGGACGACAGAAGAGGCTTTGGCAGGGCAGGCGCCAACCAAGATGCGTGAAAAGCCGGCAATGAGAAGCAAGGCTCATATAAAGCCTTTGTCTAAAGAGCCAAAGCCAATCGACAAGAGCCGGAGGAAATGATATGGCTGTGAGGTGCATCCAAATAAATCTACAGCATGCTGGGGCATCTACTGATGTTCTAGCTCATAGATTTATAAAGGATCACCTCGATATCGCCCTTATCCAAGAGCCTTGCATAGTGAAAGATCAGGTTAAGGGCCTAAAGGTGAGCTATTGTATGATAACACAATCATTGATGGGTTAATCGGATGATAGGATTATTAAGTCCACCATAGCTGACGATACACTCTTTATCTCTGCTGCAAAAGGGTGTCCGCACGGCGGGGTTCTTTCGCCTCTCCTGTGGTCATTGTAGTGGATGATCAAATCGCTGCTCTCAGGGGCTCCGGGACACGTGTATGGAGAGACGCCGACGATGTGGCCTTCGTCGCAGGGATAGATTAACGAGTCCAATTCTGGTTGGTAAACGTATTAGTTACTCTAGGTAGCTGAAGTATCTGGAGATAACCCTGGATGATCGTCTCTCCTGGAATACCCATATAGATAGAGTTATCGAGAGGGCTACGGCGGCCTTGTGGACGTGTAGGAGCTTCATCGGGTGGACCTGGGGAATCAGTCCCAGTATAGCACTTTGGGCTCATAGGCGGGTGTGCGGCCAAGCTGGAAAAGCTACAGATGCTGGCCTGCCTGGGAGTGGCCGGCGCAAAGCGGACGGATCCTACCGCTGCATTGGAGGTGATGATTGGGTTGCCACCACTGCACCTCCATATATTGAAGGAAGCTCGGCTAGTGACTTACCGACTCTCTGGCGAGGACGGGGCAGAGCTAAAGTTGGCCCACAGAGACTTCATTGAGAGCGATCGGATTCTAATAACCATGTCGGATACCTGTCTGCCGCGGTACAACTTCGACCACAAGTACAGGGCTCTGTTTCCCGATCGATGGACGTGGGATCGGGGTGGTCCGGTACTTGAGTCGGGTTCGAGCGCATGGTATGCAGATGGGTCCAAAACGGAGTCGGGTGTGGGTTCGGGTGCATACGGTGTCCGCTCGGACACGCGTGTATGTGCAACCCTTGACCCGTATTGCACGGTGTTCCAGGCCGAAATACATGCAATACAGATCTGTCTGAGAATCAATTTAGAAAGGGAGTATAGAAACCGCACCAACTATGTGTTCTCGGACAGCACGGCTGAACTGCTGGCGCTTCGCTCAGCTCATGTTACGTCCAAGCTGGTCTGGGGCTGCCTTGCTGCACTTATCGAATTGGCATCGGAGAACAGAGTCACGTTCGTTTGGGTGCCGGGCCATAGTGGCCATGCGGGCAACGAAATTGCTGATTGGCTGGCGCGGAGGGGATCTGGGGCTGACTTTGTGCAGCCGCTGCCTTTCTGCGGTCTGCCTTCTTCCGCCGTGGGGGCCAGGCTTGCTTGCCTGCTCGCGGCGGAATGCGACCGTCACTGGCTGGACACGAAAGAGTGCCGTCATGCAAAGGTGTTTCTTTCGGCGTACTCCAGCGGATTCACCGCAGAGTTGCTGAGGATGAGCAGGAGCCGGATTCTTCAAGGGGCACTGCCCAGTGAAGTACCACCGGCATAAGCTGGGGAAGTCGGGCTCCCCCCTGTGCAGATTTTGTGGGGGTGGCGATGTGACGGCCGTGCACATTCTCTGCGACTGTTCGGCGCCGAGATTGTCTTGGACATGGGTCCCTAAGTGTTCGGGAACTGTTTTCCAACTTCCTTAGGGATATCTCCGGCTTTGTGGTTGGGACGGGGATATTATAGGCGGCAGCGTGGGGGGACTGCAATAAGTCAAGAATGGCTGCGGTGGCTTTGAGGGTTACTCCTGTCCCACTCGGTTCCCTTAAAATGTACAATCTACAATCTTGAGGCAGGTGGAGCTTTTCAAAGTTCAACATGACATTACGGATTATGTTTACGGTCTATACTCTCTAGAAATTTAAATTATATTTAACGATGGCTTATATAACAATGGTATTGCGATAACTCTTTCTTATTTTGCCTTATTTTTTTGTCCGTAAAACTTAACCCTAAACTTTTTTTTGTTGCATACTAAAAAACGCTGTCCTTACTAACTGTCTTTTATTCTCTTCTCCCCTTCAAATTATAACGATTTTGCTAGGCTCTCCGATAGTTGCATTTTTCTGCGTCTAAATGATTATTGTTTTTCTTTCTTCATGCAATATGGAGTTGCGTGGCAATTAATGCTCAGCCTAAGAAATTAGTCTTATATAAAGGGACACTAACGACTCAGGTATCACATTACGATTTTGCCTAGAAGACAAGTGCTCTAGAAGGCTCTAGAAGAAGGGAGAAGACTTCTTTGCACTTTCTCGGCAAGTGTGGAGCATTGATCCACAGCAAAAAGGGTGCCTCTGAGTGGGTAATTCCTCACAGAAAGAGAGCTGCGAGAAGCGGATTCCCAAAAGATGTCCAAATTTGTCAGAAGGATAGGTTTCGGGGGAGCGTTTCAGGTGTGATAGGTGGAAGGGGTTACAATAAATCCCTTCCCTGGACCGCGGCACATTGTTACCCTTAACTGAATTTTATATTATTTGAAGATAATTATCTGTAATTTTCTATGAAATTTTAGATTCATCATAACGAATTCTGTGAATAAAAACATTGAAGCAGTAATTTATTACATTTTTTTGACTGGATTTTTGAAAATTGTAAAACTTTTAAATCAGCAATCCTCATACATTATAATTTTTCTACTATAGCTTCAAAGTTAAAACTAAGTTTTTAATATTCCATAATATTTTGATATTTTTGGGTTAACTACTGAGTTAATGAAATTATTACCATAAAATGTTCAACCCCATTCTCACATTATTTTAAAAATTGTAATAATGCAATATATTTTTAGAAATCAATGTAATTACAATACAGCTTCCACCACAATTTCATACTACCACGTTCATCTAATACAGTATAATAAAATATAATTACAATATAATATTCTTCAAAAGGTATTTTATAAAAAAAATTCAAGAAATAAAAAAATTTTTTTTTATTTTTTATTTGATGAATTGTTGAAAGAATAGCTATCATCAAAAATTTAGAAATTCGCCGGAAATAATAAATTTTTATACAACATTTTCATCAAAATTATGCAATAATATGGTTACACGTTGGCATATGTTTGTAATCTCATGTTCAATATTATGCAAAATATAAGATACCTGATCCCACAACGGCATAAGTTCTATCTCGTATGAGATATGTACCGTAGACCGCAGTCTACTCTTAGTCAGGGCGTTTGTAAGTCGTTTTATTAAAATTGTAAGATATTTGTTTGAAAGTAGGTTTAAAATGAAACTGCTGAAAGTTGACTCATTACTTTTACTAATTGATATTGCGATTAAGGGCTTTCTCACATAAGGGATGTGTATTTTATACTGTTCTGCTCCGTAACTTTATTAAAAGTATTAAATGAAATTCTTTATGAAATAAAGTAGTCAGTAAAATAGACTAATTTTTTTTTTGTTTTCACCATTGGATCTAATCTTTAAACTAAATTGAATATTTTATAAATTGAAATTTTCTAAATTGAAAAGGTAAAATTTATTTGGAAAATTTTGAATTTAACAGGTACGTTCCTACTACCTAGGTATAGACATGTATATATTTGATAATATAATAAAATATATATTATAAATGAAAACATTACTCCTTTTGTACTACACATCTATAGTACAAAATTTTCGTTACAACCATCATAAAATATCAAAACGAAAAGCATAAATTAAAACAAAACCAACCGCAACAAAAGCAATAAAGACAAAAAAAAACACAAAATGAATACAGAATCGCGTTTAAAATTACAACAATATTCTTATACGTCTGTATACATTAAGTATATTTCTATTAAAGAAGTGTTACCGCTTATCAAAAATTTATTTTTATGTTTATTTATTGAATATTGAAGTATTTTAAGGTATAACATTGATTAAAAAGTTCTGCCGTTTGAACTTATAACTTGCTTTACTCGTTCGGATGTTTTGTTTCCTAATATGTTTACTTATTAATTAGGCTAAACATCAATCAATATCAAATTAATTACGTTGACGGTATACATGTTGTTTCTTGTCTTCACAGCTCAAATGATGTGTCCATTCTAAAATTCTTTTCTTCTTTAAAGTTCTTTTGCTTACATCGTTGTAGTCAACTTTATGTGAGTCTTAGGATATAACTTTACCATCTTGTTTTTGCTGAAACGCTGCCCATATTTTATTAATCGATTTATCGTTTAAGAAATCTAAATATAGAATGCTGTAATTAATACTGATAGACGAAGACTGGAGCAGCTGAAAATTGTACAGCACTTATTTAACAAAGTTTAAAATTTCCTATAAAAATAAACAAACGCAAAATGTGATTAAAAGTTAGCTGATTAGATACAAATTGGTGCAACTGTTTAAATTTCAACTCTTTGAGACTCGAAATACTCCAAATCTTTCAAGCTTGTGGTAATGCTATATTTAGAATATCCATATGTAATTCATATATGTACACCAAATTTAATATACAAAATTCAATATAAATTTCCTCCCTTGAATATTCATTATTTTGTTATTTTGAAACAAAAAAATAAAAAAAAAGTAAAAATAATAAAAAAGATCATATATGATTTCTATTCCTTATCCCATTACCCATAATGTTCATACATAAACACATTTTGGTTTTTTTTTTCGTTTTTGAATAGCAAACTATACCATGACATTAGTTAATTGAAGTGAGAGAAGTAAAAAAAACTCACCATTGCTATCATTAACGTTTTTCGTTTACCTTTATTTCGGAACATCAGAAACATAACACTCTGCATATTATTATAATGTATGTATTATGGATGTATATATTTACAAGTAATAAACGTACCTATATATGTATGTACATAATTACATACTTGTATGTTTAAATATAATGAAGTATTACGAGTCAAGTCTACAACATTTTTATTGTATACCATGTGCTTAAGTAATATATCAATAGCAAATATAATACAGGCTTGTATATACACAAACATGGGAACCTATGGCATATTATTATAGAATTTCTATTGAACTCCATATATGTATATGTGTATAAAAAGGGAACGTGACACTTTACTGGATGATTTATTATTTGATCCCGTTAGATGTTTTGGGTAAAGTAATCGATTAATGTCGTCTCTGTCGTTTTTAGTCACAAAACACTAAATATAATACTTTAATGGCTCTTTTTCATTTTTATCTCACCTTTACATAATTTAATGTATAATACATGTAGGTACGTAATTTGTGTATAAGGTTATGGTGCACTTATATAATATATATACGGGTATAAAGTGTGTCTTTCACATTTTTCTCGGTTTTCGGTTTAACCGTTATGTGTATGCTGTTTAATTTGTTTTTTTTTCTTTCTTTTTGCTTTCAACTCATACTTATTTAGTCTTCTTTGTTATTTTATGTGTAAATAACAAATCAATAATATTATGCAGAAATGTGCTTTGTGCAGTGGTGTGTGTGACACACATAAGATGTGTGAAAATTATTATAAAGCAAAGGTTGTCTCCCACTTTCTTAATATTTTAAATTTAATTTGTTCTCGTTCGCGTGTAATTTTTTCGTTTTTATTTTTTCTAATAAAAAGACAAGAAATTTTACATATAAGGTTTTTTTTTCTTCTCCATTTTTTATTTAATTTTCTTCTATAGCTAGCATAGCAAATGGATTGTAAAATTTTTTTATGACTTTTTAAAAATTATAATAATTTTTAAGTGAATATTAGAGAAAAACTTCTCAGAAAAAAATATAAAATTATGACATAAAATATTAAGCAGAAGAAGAAAAACAAAACAACAACGAAAAATTTTGTTGAGAGGGGGTGAGGCATTACTATTATAATAGATTGCAAAAAAAAAAACCAATAAACACAAAATATTTATGTATGACATAAAAATAAAATAAAAACACTTAATTGATGAGATTATTTTAAAAGCTTAAAAGTAAAACAAAAATCCTTGATCTCAGAATGCCCTCATTTTTGAGACACTTAGTATATTTTTTTGCGAGTGAAAATTTGACGACATTTTATAAAATTTCAATAATATTATTAATTTTATATGTACACATCATAGTATAATTGTATAAATAAATTATTAAAATTTTGAATGAGAGCTAAAATAAAATTTGATATTTAATTTAGGTGACAATATAAGAGAAAAAAAATTGTTATTTACTAAAAGCATTTTACTCTTTTATTGTTAAATTTTTTATTTATAGAGCTGGAAATTTTAAGAAATGTTTTAATATTGAAAGAAATTTCTCAATGAACATTCGATTTAATAGGAGATAATACGTATAGGTGATGTATAAACAACTTCGGGGGAGCATGTGAAAACCATCGGCATCTATATCTAGACCTTACAATTATTGATTATAGGATTTATCATTTTTCCATTTCAAAATCTTTTGGGAAGTACATCTAAGTGGTTTATAGATTAAAAAAAAAAAATATCAAGTAATTTATGATGGTAATCTCATCGAAACGCAGTAGTAGTAGCACTAGGAGTACTAGAAGAGGTGAACCTCGTCCGGCCACAAACCTACTAGGGTAACAAAAAATGCACTTCGGCAACCTTCAAATTAATACTCGACAACCAAACTTCAAAAACCACCTACCGCAACCAATCAACTTCCTTGAGAAATCTCTCCAACAGGTCCCCCTGGCAGTTGTAAAAGAAAACCGCTATCTCTTCAACAGTCTGATATCTCCGACAGACATGCATTGTAGTGATTCCCAGCTTCTTGGACAGTATCTGCAATGGGCAGTACCCCGTAAGCATCTCCCAGTATGCTGGAATCAGCACTTCCATGTCACAACAACGCCTTCGTTCTCTTCGCATCCTCTTCGCACCAAGTACGTACGAGTCTCCAACTACAAGACTACGTTCCTTTTAGTTTCCTTATCCATGATGTTAACAAATTCCTTCATCTTTTTTTGTATTCACTTGTTTTCTCTTTATAATCCAATATTCTAATCATATTGAATATTCCCTTTTTAACTTCATCTACAGAATTATCACCTCTAGGTCATTCTGAAAATGCTTAAGTTGTAGAAATCATAGATAACCTTCTTTATCAGAATTTAATATTAATAATTAGAAGAAACTATATTGAAATCAATAAGAGAATCTTTTTCCTAGAAATTTAAACAATGTTTTAAATTACAAGTTCTAGTATGTTTTAATGCATACACATATTTAAATTTTACTCAGGAAATATTGCAATTAAATTTTGGAAAATTCAATTCATATGAAATTCTGTTGGAATAGACTAACATTTTTCTTCAGCATAAACTCTACTCACATAACATGCCTTAAAGTATCAGAAATAAATTTATATTTTGTAAATTAATAACTCTTTTAAACTTAAATAATTATTTAAAATTATTTTTTATATGCATATAACAAATAACATAAATATAAAAATATAGGCACATAACCATATGTACTAAATGTATGTATGTAACTTTTGTAATTAAAATGCAGTGTAGTTTTAAAAACATTAAAAATAATGTAACAGATTGAGAAAAAAATTAAATAATTATGTTCATATGCATTTGCATTATGTGTGTGCATTGTGTTTTACAAAATAATATTTTGTAAACCTACCGGATCATAATTTTATTTCTCTTAAATGATTTTTATTTTACGAGTATAAACTTTTTCATATACAGAGTGTTTAATTTTGAGAAACTGTTTTAGAATTAAAAGAAAATTTGTAAAAAAAGGACATTTTCATACATAATAGGCCGCTTTCCAGTTTATTCCCAGGCGCTTGATAGGCCCGCAAAGCGGAAAACTTAAAATTTCAAAATTAAAAATGTCTTTCATTTTACATTTTATATATGCATTAGTCTCTAAAAAAATCCGAAAAAAAAAATACTTGAATAACAATGTTGCGTTGGCAAAGTAATGTATTGGAATTTATGACGCATAGGTCACGCCGTTTTAAAATTTACGATTAAGATTACTTGTACGCATTTCAAAGACGTCTTTAAAAATAAAATTTCAGCATAAATTGATAAATTTTCAACTTAGTGTGACGTGTTTGGGTTAACTCATCGACCTGATCGCTTCTTTACAATCCCTAAAAAGCTCATAATTTTAAATTGTGAGCTCAAATCGAAAACAAAATTACTCTTCTTCGCAAACATTCTGTTGTTCCACATAATATTCAATAAATTCAATTTTAAAAAATTATTACAAAATATATTTTTGTATTTGATTTAATATATTTAACCCCGGAACATGATATTCAAATATACAAAATTATTATGTTAAACTAATATTAAACCGATATTTAATTGTTTTTTTAATCAATATCAAAAATTTATTAGTTTATTATTTCAAGATAAATTTAAATAAAAAATTTTTTGAAAATTTAAGTAACAAATTTGAAAGTCAATTTTTGAAAAATAAATTCTTTTATCTACATTATATGCCAATAAGAATATATAATTCTTATTTTATTATCTTAACATTTATAAAATTGTTTAACATTTATTTAAATAACAATAATGATATTGTATTTCCATTTCAAATATGATTTTCTATCATATTACACTTATAATTTCAATATAAAATGAAATTTAAATGAAAAATTACATTAAAATTTAATTTTCTTACAAGATTTACGTATGCCATACTTCTAAATATTTAATTTTACTCTTTATGAGTAATACTTGTGTATTATTATATAATCAATATTATTTACAGGATTTTAAGATTTTAATTGATTTTCATGGATAATTTTATTTGAATTTTATCTTTTTCTAGTTTATTTTAATTTCAACAAAAAGTTTGAGAATATTTTAATGGAAAATTATTTTTATTTTGATTTTCTTATTAAAATAATGAATTGAAATTGCAAAGTTTAAGTTTTTGTAATATATAAGAAAAATTTAATATAAACTTTACATATAGATAATAATTAAAAAGGTAAGCTAAGAATTGGAAAAGGAGGAGCAGAAGACCTCCTTCAGGATCCAATAAGATTGAAATTCATTTAATTCGGGCTAAAATGGATAAAAACCTGAACAAAAAATAAAATTTCAAGAAATTTTTTCATCAATAAAGAATGTTATTTATCCCACTTCACATTTATTTAATAATCTCATAGTAATCTTTCAATCATAATCACTTCTTACTAATTGTTAATTAATTCAAAACGTAAGCCCGTACTATATGTTTTTAACCTTCAGAATACTGTTCCCTCATAGTACCAAGGTGGCCCTCAGGGTCACCGAACTTTAGATGTATTGATTTATTCGCAATTGTCTCTTTATAACCACTTTTTTAAGTTGAACACGCAGTCGTGTGAGAGCAGCACACACCGTCCGCAGCCTAGCCTTCTGCCACGATATGATCGAAGAGTATGTTACAATTTGTCCTTTCATACAGCCTAATCGAAGCCCATAGAACCCGATCGGCTTTTCGATGACTGGTCCAAGATAAAGCACCTAATTCAGTTGCTGTTCCAGAATTACTACCATATACTTGACCTCTTTGAAGGGTTCAGTAATTTTGCCTGTAAGGATACCGGACACAAATTAAATCTCCGTCGTCTAGTAAATAGAGCAATAACTCCTTTGCCTGAGTTTTGTTCAGTCCTAGATTTTTAAAGCCCAATCAGAAATTTTTTCCTAAAGTTATGCAATTTTATGTGATCTTTTCAGTTGACTCTATTTGAAAGTATACAGTCTTAACTATTTAGGAATCGTAATGCATACATGCTTAAAAAATATTTAATCAATCATAAAAATAATGAGAATTTCGCCTTATACTTTAAAATTCATATTCTTTGATCAAAATAAAGTCAAAAAAACCAACATTAAATCTAAATTAAATTAAAATTTTTAAAGCGAAAAAAAAATTCTTTATTTTTATTAAATCGCCAACTTGAAAATAATTTTATTCGTTTTAAATTAATTTTAGTTAAAATTCAATATTGATTACTTATATTTACATTTAAAAATAAGAGTTTTCTATAAATTTTTTTTCTTTGTGCACCAAAATTTTATCATTTCCAATTCTATAACTAATATGGTGATCTGTATTTCATTAACAATACGTTATATTAATAAATTAACCATTTTATTAGAATTAATTAAAGGGAACAAATTGATATTTGAATTTTATTATAAAATTTGTCATTATTAAGACTAAATGTCGTTGCGAATTAAATTTACCCAATTATATAGGAGATAAGAAAATCTCTGTAAGTAAAAATACTTTCAGGGTCATCCCTTGTGTTTTAAGAACATGCGTAAGTGAAATATACCTATTAGGTACACAAAGATAAGAACTTTCCGAGATTCCGAGAGAAATTTATGATCTCGGATTCTCCTCGGAAATGAGGAGAGAATAGTAATTCTTGTAGAATTACTATTCTCTCCTCATTTTTTATTGCTCCAGGGATTTATTATCAATAATTTTGTGAGCTGTAACCTCATTTTGTGATTCTTAGAATGCTTTCAGCAAGAAGACAATTTCAAGAATCATATATGTATGAATGAAAATTGAAATCAAAAGTTTAAATCACAATATATTTCGACTAAGTTCTTCAATTATGTCAAAAAAATAAATTCAACACCTTTATGTCATTTTTAATTAAGAGTTATGGTCACTTTAATAAAATCATCTTTAATGTGAAAACAAAAAATGGTCCTTTTTTTTTCTTGTTTTTGTTTTTTTTTTTTTTTTGATACAAAAATTTTTGATTTTTTTTTTTTCTATATTCCTTTGTGCTAACGTTTTCATTCATTTATTATTCATTAAAAAATTAGCTATGCGGCCATTTTCCTTTCATTTTTTTCTTCTTCGATTTTCTTTTTGTTTTTTTCGTTTCCTTATTCTTTTTTTGCTCTCCAATATACTTATCTTTCATCTTAACCTATTTTAAAATCATCTATATTAAGTGTATATGTATGTAGAAATCAATCTAATAAAGAAATTAAATAGAAAACAAAAATTTTCCAAAAAAACCCAAAAAAAAGGAAAAAAAATTATTTTTGAAAAGACAAACATCAAAAAGAGATAAAGATGCATTCAAAAAATTTATAACGAAATTAGAGTAGTAGCAATAAGTGATGTAAGAAGTAGGGGGTGGGGGGCGACAACATCTAAAGGAAGACAAGAATGCAAAATGGAAGAAAACCTTTTTTTATTCAAATCATTCTATTTCCATATTGTGCATGTTTCAAAAAAAGTAGTTGCGTAAAACTGGTAATCACGTCGGAGCGGAACAAAATAATTAGTCTCTTAAAAATATATAAGTAATTTTGCTGTTTTCTTTAAACTCATTTAAAATCGCAATAATTTCAAAATTTCTTCCAAATTTTCATATAAAAACAAAGTTTGACATTAAAATTGTTGACAAGCATTGTAATTAAGTCATATACTATGAAATAACTAAGAAGATACAGAAAACTATTGGCTCCTAGACCGTTAATCTAAGATAGCAACATACAAAAAAATGTTGGTATAACTAAATAATAAAGCAAAATGCTCCCTGTTATGTAAGTAAAAGTGACATTCATAGCGATTTGAGTGTCCCCGAAGTAAGTGAAGAAAAGGATCTGTGCCATGAAATATAGGGTATGTTTGAAGCAGTTTGAGAATATTTAGGTCTCTTGACTTATTGAGGACAGGCTCTTTGATATACAAAAAAATGTAATTAGCCTATAGAGCTGAGGCAGTTCTATAGCTTCAGTGCCTTCCTTTACCAAATATAGCAACAACCGGACAGACCAAAGCTAATCGTTAGTCAGTTTGACCAGTTTTGGTTGTGTTAAGATCTCCCACCACTCATTGGTCTGACAACTGCTTCAATCCGCATGTTTATGTCTGTCGATGACAGTTTAGGTTAACACCTGTATAGAAACAAAAATTAATAACTGAACCTTGTTTACTAGGGTTGTATTTGAATGCATTTATATTTTTATTAGTTATGGAAGGTATGAATAATCAGGCTTCAATTTCAATCCCGAAGTCGAAATTGCATTAAAAACAGACAGGACCCAATCATTATTCTTATACAATATGTGAAATATCTTAGCATCAGAATTTATGTTATATGATACATCATCTTATGTAGGTACTTTATATCCTTGTGGTATTCATCAGCTTTCTACATATATACATACATAATTATGTATAGCTCTATATATTCTGCCTTCCAATATGTAAAAGATGAATGCATAAAATATGAGAGCACCAAAATACAAAAAACCTTAAACATAAATTTTATAAGAAAATAAAAAGTAAAAAAAATAGAAAAAGTGAATATTTGTAAAAGTTAATGCATTTCAATATTTCGCCAAGTCAAACAAAAGAATTGAAGAAGAGCGCATTAAAATCAGTATAGCGCAGAAAGAGGAAAATCAGTAAAAATTAATAAAAAAATAAAAGAAAAATTAAACTCCTCTTTTTCACTTGTTTTTTTTTTTTAACTGAAACCCTTTTTCAGTTCCTAATTTTGTTCCTTATTGAAACAGTAAGTAATAAAATTTACTCTCTCTCTTTATTGCCAGTGCATTTTAGAGCACAAAAAATTATTAAAAAAACGAGCATATAGATTAATATACATATTTTGTACTTGTATATTGAAGCCCCCTTTTATGTGAGCCTCGGTATATGTGAATATGCATGTAGAACTCATTTTTTTTACGATAAAGTAAATTTAAGGGGTTTCATTTTGTTGCTTGCTGCCTTTTTTCTTTCTCATGCTTTTACATTTTTTGTCTTTTCTTTTTTTATTTGCTAATGGAAAACGGAATACAAATTTAATTTTTGCAAAATATATGAAAATTCAACAAGATCTATTAATATTTATTCATGCAAATGGCATATATACATATGAAAATACATAATTGCATTGATGCCATAAGAAATTAAATTTATGTATATATATAAATACAGGAGGTCCGGATTCGAATTGTTCATTTTTCAGGGATTGCAGATTTGTACAGAATCTACTGTGCCCCGTGAGAACGAAGCATGTCCCTACAGAATCCGCTCGAGATCAAAAACCCGGCTGAAATTGAGAATTCTCATTTAATTCTTGCCCACCCCTACAATCTTCTTAATCGCTTCTGCTCCTTAGATTGACTTAGTTCTGGAAAACTTCTCTACCACTCCGACCACCTAATCTCTGTTTGCTTTGTTAGTTTTTAATGAATAGGGATAATGTTGGTTCTGTTGGGTGAGTTTTGAAATTAACTTTAGGTATCTTAAAATTTCAACCATTACATTGACTGGACAACGTCCCTTAGATTTCTCGATGTCAATAAATGGATGCTTGTCGAGATAAGTTGAAAGCCAGATTTTAGAATCATAAATCCAATGCGTAATACCAAACTAAAAATATAGAACGTACATTATACCAAAGAAAAGGAAAATTTTGCACGAGCTGCAGTTGCTTTTTTATAATTACAATGCTTTTCTTTTCATGAAGCACTTTATGTTTAAAGATCGTCAAATACCTCCAACTTATATTGAATAAATATTATTTAAAATATTAAAAGGTACAAAATTCCTTTTAATATTGAATGGTTATAATAGTTACACCGTTATATAAACAAAATTTTTAACATGTATAAGTAAAAAATTTCATATTTTTTGCTCAGCACACAAACAATAATGCATCAAAGTGAATTATAAGTCAAAATGATAAAGTGATTTCGTTTTTTTTTGTAAGGATATTTATTTATAAAATTACTTGCATATACAAGTAAGTTTTCTCTTCTATATTAATATAACTGTGCAGTATTGCTCGTACGTTATACAAATACAAACAAATAAATTGAAATTTAAGTATAAGAAAAGAGTGTTAAGTTAAAATCAGTTATAAATAAAAATTTCATTACTGCATTCAATCAAAATCGATTTTAAGAGCAAGGAAAAATCATAATTGGTTTTATTTCAAATTATTTTAAAAATTAAAATTAAAAATATTGTAGTTTGTAATGAATTTTATATTTCGTTTAAATTTTCGTTAAAATTATTTGCCCTTCAAGGAATTGACTTTTTACAACATACTGCAAATTTTTCGAAGAATGTAGGATTTTAATATTTTCAGGTCGGGCACTGTTTCGTGGTGGAGTTAATTTTAAGCAAAAATAGACTAAGTCGAAATTCTATAATACAGGCCTCGCTCTTATTAAGAAATGGGAACCCCACCCGGTCAGCTACACGAACATTATACACTGGGCCAACTAAAAGACCCATGGCATGAGATCTTTGAAATTAACGCTGATCTTTTAAATTAACCTCCATTAAAATAACAAAACCTCTAAATTAACACTCGATAACCTCCATATAATGCAAACCTCAAAAACCATTTATCGGAACCAATCAACCTCCTTGACGAATCTCTAGAGCCCAACGGAAGATGCCAGGATTCACTTCCTCTTTCATACCAGAGACAGATAGGCAAGCAGAACATGTTCCACACCCTCCATCTCTGCAACATCCTGGCATCTGCGACATACTTCCGTTGTAATGACTTCTTGGTTATTTTTCAGTACCCCCATCAATATGCTGAGATCATCCCTATTGTATCTTAACAACACCTTCGCCTTCTTCTCATTCCTGCAAGGTCACAGCATTCTAGCCACCAAAACTTCGCCTTTCCTTTTAGTTTGCTTATCTATGATCTTAATGAATTCCTTTGGCGGCAGACGCACTTATCCATCCACTACCCCCGGACGTCAAAGATTTCCTAACAGTTATTAATGTTATATATTCATCGAAAGATACTTTTATCTCTAACTTCTTATTAGATAATTAAAAATTTAAAGTATCCTTACATTTAGTGCAACAACTAAGTTAACTAAATTAATGAAAACGTTTCTATTTAATCATAAAATTGATTTCATAGAATTGAAAAGCTATAAAAGAAATTTTGCACATTGTAACATTTTTTCAAAAAATAAAAAGAAAATTAAAGGAGAAAATAATTTCAAATTATTTTTAATAACTTTGTAACTTTTAAAAGTGTTATACATATTGAAAAATAAATTTCTATATTATTAGCACAATATAAATTATGAAATTTTAAATTATATAGAAATTGCTCAAATTGCTTTTGAAATTACAGTCGTAGATCCAGTTTAAAGATTTCTAGCAGCATTATTTATATGGGTATGTATAGGTACTAAAGAATCAATAGATTTTTTTTTCTTAAATGTTTATTAATTCTTCAAAGTGAATTTAATAAAATTTTTTTAAGATCTCATTTAATTGAAAACTTAAATGTCATAAAAATTTTCTAAAAAATGTTATATTACAAATACTGGAGTTGTATTATAGGATTATAGTCGTATTTGTGAATTTAGGATTATTGCCGAATACCTTGGAGCTTGTCGACCAAAGGTATAAAACGGAAAATTAAATGACCAAATGAACTTTAATATTTAATTTAGTCGACCTGCATGCAGCAACATCTAATCTCAACTGACTAAAATTCAAACATGTTTGATAGGGTTGTGAAAAAGCGATAATAGTGCCGCCTCAGAATTAATAGTTTTTAAACTCATTTCTAAGTTAGAATTTTTAAATATTTTCATAATCGTCCTTATCATTCCCACACAATTTAAAATCATTTCCTTAAATAAATCTAAATTATAATTATGTTATTTAATTTAGTTATTATTTACTGTAAATTAAATGATATAGAAATCATAATTGTTCGTGACATAATTATGTTATTAACCACGATATGCCATTCAAATTTTACATTCAAAAATCATTATTTTATATAATATTCTAAAAAAAAAAACCAAATAAGGTATACCATCTATACTCTATAGAATGTTGAATAACAAGCTGACGAAAAATGACAACAGCAACAAACAGCAGCCAAATTACAATATATTGATAATGAACAAGATTTTACTTATTTTAGATACATATACAAAGTAGTTGTACATATTTAAATTCAAAACATAACCTCAAATTGACAAAAAATTATTTATTAGTAAAACCAAATATTATTTTACACAATATTATATGTATATATGTACATACAAATATACTTATACTTTATTTATATTGTATATGTACATGTAACATGTTACATGGCATCCTATGAATTATAATATTTATTTTATACTCGAAAAAGTAACCCAAAATTTATTATGTTATGTAAATTTTACAATGTCGACAATACATAAAATATGTTATTCAAAAATGGTCGTTCATAATTAACCGATGTACGCGTAAAATATATTTTATGTACATTTTGTGTATATATACAAATATTTTATCAATATAAGTATGTGTGCACAACAGAATAAATAAACATTATTAAAACGTTCATTTTAATTAACATCGATAATATTAAATTTATTAGCTTATTTCAATTAAAATGAAATAAAGGATATTTTTTTTTTGGAAATTTTTATTAATTAGTCCAACTATACCAAAATAATATTTTTCCTCTATAAAGATCGTTTGAATTGAAATGATCTGACTATATTAACGGTGTCCGCACTTAAAAATGCATATTAATAACTTTATTATGATCGACGAATCGAATGACATTTTTGACGAATATGAATTTTTAGTTTTGCTGTGGCTAAGTTCATTCGATTTGCCAAACCATAAGTTTCGACGATCATAATAAGAGTATAAATGAAAATTTCGAGATTGTATTCAACTCAGACTTTCAAAAAAAAGTCAGTATTTTACCAAAACATTAAAAAACTCCCATGTAAGAGATTTGCACATGAGAAGTTTCAAAAGTATAAAATTAAAAGAGTTCTCAAATTAAATTTCTTTCAAAAATATATCCATGTGCCTTTAAAAATGTTACAATTTCATCTTAAAGTACCAAAAGGTTTTCATATATGGAAAATGGCTTTGTTTTTCCTAATTTATTCATTTGTGCGAAATATCAAATGAAAATTTCATTAGTATTTTTTAAACAATGTCCCTCAAAAATTTTCTTGGAAAATTAATTGGTACACCATGGGTACAAAATTGTTTGGTGATATCATTTGAATTGAAACATAAAATACGTTCAAAATCAGAAAATAATCTTTTATTTACTTTGCATAACCTAAATTCCAGAACTTAATTTGTCTCCATTTATTTTCTTCCCAGATTTCGTCCCCAAAAATTTATAGAAAAGAAAATATATAAGAAATTTTAGTAGAAAATAATCTACTAAATCTCCTAAAGATAGAGAATAATTGATCACAAAAGTATTATGTAACAAGTAATAAGAATTAGTAACAAGGTTCAAGAAAATTCTATACTACCCCGAAAAGTATGTAATATTACGTTTTTTTTAATTTCACGTTCTTTTGAAATACAATCTTTTTTTTATTAAATTTTTGTTTTAATAACTAAATCACGCAATTTTGACAAACTTAGCTTAAGTTTCCTTAAAAAATTTATTAAATTAGGTTAACATTATAAAAAAAATAATATTTTTTAAACCTTGGAAAAACAATCAACTTGCATTAAATTTCCAGTATTTCACGCTCAAAATTTTGGTGAACCTTATATTCTATTAAAAAATAATATTGAATTTTAATTTCACCATTTTTTTATGAAAATATTCTTCAAAAAGAGCATAAACTAGAAAAATAAATATATAACCTTGTGCATTTAATAAATATAGGCACAAAATATCTAGTCGAATAAACAAATTTAGTGTTTTAATTTTATATTTTACCTATATGCCTTTATGTGCAATAATTGTTGACATTTGGAGTAAAATTATATGGAAAATTATATTGAAACTCTTTCCATAAAATAAACCACATATTATGCACCAAATAATGTGCAATATTATAAAAAAATTAAATTTCATATTGTAACTTATATAGAAGCAATGAATTAATAAAATTAATTCACTGCTCCTATATGAGTTACGATATAAGGTAAAAATTTTACAAGGGTAAGGAAAGTTTTTCATTTAAAAAATAACATCAAAGATCGTTAAGCAAAAAAAAGCTGGAGAACCTGCAATTAATTAATAAGTTGATGGCTAACAATTTATTGCTAATGTAAATTTTCAGTGTAGTCGTCCTGGCTTTATATCCAAATAAGTTCTTAATTGTCTTATTTCGCGCCGTTTGAATTAATTTGATATTTTTCTTGCATACATTCCCCCAAATATAAATAGCGTACATTATAGCATGGTAGATTATAGACATCTTATTAACTTGTATGGAATTCTATCATTTATAGCTAAAAAACTCCAGCAACTGTTTTAGCTTTAATTAATTGTGCATTGATTTGTTATTGCCATGTAAGGTTTCGGTTGATATATTTACACAGGTATTCATATAGATATTTTCTCGACCACGTCGAACTCCTTTGTAAACCTACATTTCAGTAGAATTTTCTGTAAATAAAATATCACAATAAATTATACCTACATAGCTACACAAAAATTTATTTCTAGAGTAAAATTGTTTTCTAAATGTTTGTAAAACAATTTCGATATTTGTTCCATAAGTTTCAAAAAACTGTCAACTATAATAATATTTAAAACAACTATTTAAATATAGTTGGAAACAGGAAAACAACTATTTCAATATAGTTGAACAACTATTTACTTTCTCTTTTATGTAGAATACCGATACACCAATTCAATGATAACAATATAAACAAATTGAACTAATTAGTGAATGACATTGACATAGTATGAGAGTAGATTTTATTTCGAGCATACTTTTATTACTCAATATTTATTTGAACTCATTTGTTTTACATACTCTACTTTTGAAATATTGCGTTTGTTTCTGATTTGATAATTATGTTATGGTTTTGCTGTTCCATTTAAAATATATTTTATCATGTAAAACGGAAATGGTAAATATTTGTTTCATCATTTTTTAAATAGTTAATTTTTTGTTAAAAGAACTTGAAAGTTATTTGACAATGTGTTGTAACTTCTTCAATAAATTAGATGATTTTTCTCATTCAATATCAAAATTCAAAAGTTTATAAATTGTAGACATTAGATTGTTACATGAGTTAACCACGCACCAAGGCCCAAGAAGTGGATCTACTAATGTTGAACCAGTACCCCCTAATGTTTTATAACATCCCCTGAACTCCTAATAAATTAAAGCTTCGTAAAGAGTCGATTTATCTCAATTCTTCTGCCGCAAGAACATTTTCTACAAATATCATCTTTAGAAGGTTTATTATACGATACAAAGTAGTTTCTACAATTCTGCTCTCCTGGTATGCATGCTCATCACCAAATGAGTTTTCTCACAAGCCAGAAAAGATATGAAGTAAATTAGCTTGAGCGATTTGGACGTCAAATTTTTGGTATAAAATCATTCGGGACAACTGTCACGATTCAGAAAAATTTCCGACAGCCATATTACTCTTAAATAATTTTATAAGATATGTAGAAAGCAGACTTTAGTACCCTTTGCATGAGTGCTGGTGACATCCTATCTACTCCGGGTGCCTTAAAAATTTGAAAGCAGTCCATTGTCCACCTATCTATTGCCACTACTAATAATAGGTAATCTTTCCCAAGCCTCGCGACTTTTATTCTGGGTCTCAAAATATCATTATGGAAGCGTGTCTCGAAAAAAGTAGAGCCAGCCTGTTGCTCCTTTGCCAATTGTTTTTGCTATAATACCTTGTGACGTCTCGCATATTTAAGTACGAGACAAATATTCTATTTTACTATTGTAACTTAATGAACAGCATAGTGTGCTTGATTTAAATTTTTTTCATATGACATTAAAGCAGGTTTCTGCTAACATTGGCACCCTGCAGTTGTTGCTGAATTATTTTTTATTTTTATTTTATAGATCTTTTATTGTTTCCCTTTTAAAACTTCTAGATACAAATAAAAAGGAAATAGGCCAAACATTTTTCAATCAATGGTACTCAACTAAATAAGTTTTCAATTAAAATTGAATAATAAAATAAGGACAATATTTGTTGACTTTATGAAAAAAAATTTGAAGAGAAAACCTAAAAAATTAGTACAAAATGTAACGCAAAAATCGAAAACAAATTGCATGAATTAATTGCGATACCTTTGAAGAGATTAAAGGATAATACATGTTTTGGTTAATATTTTATTATCAATTAAAATAACTGGATGACGACACTTAAAGAAGCTGAAATTTTTATGGCTATTATGTAGAAATTTTCGAAAAGGAGAGCGTATATAATGCTTAATAAAAGAAGAAAAGTCATGTTATGGGTTTAATTTATAGCTTAACTAGTTTATTGCTTGACACATGTTATACAAGTGATGTCAATTTCCACTGTTACAGAGATATTCGATATATTCATATACTACAGCCTTTCTAAATATTTAATCTAATTCAAATCACTTTGAATGCCCTGGTGTGACCTCTTGAAATATTTCATTAAGAAAAATAATACCATGAGTATTATTTAATACTATACTATTACGCCTTTAAGATACCAAATACAAACTGATTAAAAAATAAAGTCAGTTAAACATTTACTACACGTTTTTCATATAAACACTTATGCCCAGTTTTTCAATTTCAGTACCATGTGGAAGGGCCAACACACAACCACACCACATTTCATTATGAAAGTATATAAATTTTTATTCGTTTCAAAAAAATTAATTTTTTTATGAAATATTATTATTATTAGTTTTTACCTTACAAAAAAAAAATGAGTACGAATTTTTTCTGGTTGAGGTTTAAGTAGAAACCAACAAAAAGAATTTTATTTTAGGAAATATTTTATTTATTTATTACCTTTGAAATTAAAAGTATAATAAAAGTAAATTTATCTTTTTATTCTACTTTTGCAACCTCTTTGCCCTCTAATCATCATTTTATTGTAATTTTCAATTTTCTTAATATTTCTCCGGCAGTTTATTGTTTTTTTTTTCATTTATACAAAACATTTGTATTTCTCAAAACTTAATTTACTCAAATTACGCATTATTATTCAAAATCCAACAACGAAAAAATCAAATTATTTTCCAAGAAACCATAATTTTTTTGTTTTTTTTTATGTTCATGTGCATAACATTTCAATATTTAATATAGTTTTTGGAATATTAACCCATTGTCGACGTACTAAAATATTTTCTACGATGTCAAGGTGTTCAAATTGATTTCTTTTGATTGTTGATGAATGTCACATATTAGAAGAAACTGTTACAAAATTGGATCGATCTTAGGTATCCGCCTTTTTAGGATTATCTAGATTGTACATTAAACGATCTATTGCTCACCTCCACGAGTGCCCAGTCTCTTACATAGTCCTCGAAAGCCGCCTTTCTGGAATCCGATTTCCTTTTTCGGGGATATTCCACAGCAACATGCGCGACAGCAAAGGTCAACTCAAGGTATCCCTTCTCTTATCGACGCTCCATACGCATTAAGAAGATGAATTCCTTCCCCATAGTAGTTGCCGTCAGTCCCTAAGTCCAATTTGCTAAGGTGTTTCTTAATCCTTGAAAATCCTTGAAAATTTTCGAAAATTTCGTAATTTTTTCATTCATGAATCCTACACACTTTTATGATCGCCTTAAAGCGCTCGCCATTTCCCAAAAGTTCTTTTGCCTATCAAAGCCATGAACACACCCCCAGATTTTTCGCCTCCACTTCGCCTTTTAGCAACTCACGGATAGGGTTCATCATAATATTTAATAAATAAATTTAGAAACAAAAAAGATTTTGTACTCCATGTAGAAGCAGTTCAAATACACTTTATGCTAAAAATAATAGGAATGGTAAACTTTTTAGTATCCAAATTAGGAACGTCGGTAATAGTTAGTTTAAAAATAAGGTACTTTTTATGCACGTAAAAGGACTACATATCACATACGTATATTAATAAACACCAATGTCTATCTCTTTTATTTTTTACTTTTTTCTCTCATCTCTCGTTGTTGTGTACATTTATGTTAATTTCTTAGTATTTTAATTAAATTAAACACATAAAACACGTAAATTTATACAAGAAAAAACGTGAAATCGTATTTCCATGAAATAAAAGCAAAATATTAAAAACAAAACTCAAACACATTATTATCTCACTTAATAAAAGGATATTAAGGGTATTTTAGTTCCTTTGTTTTGCAAATTATTCATCATTATAAAAATTTTTATTATCAATAATAACTCAAAAATATTAACCATAATAAAGTGAAAGAGAAAAAAATATTAACCAATATTTCACCTTTAACAAAAACCATTTTGATTACTTTTCCTTATACTAATAGGGTACGCATTCTATCCTTCAACATTTACAGGTTCAAACTGTAACAATTGAAAAGAAAAACGTGCAGTTTTGAAATTACCAGGAATTATGGAACTAAATTTTTACATTTTTTTTTAATTTATTCAATTTTATTATTGCTTATTTATTATACAGTATTACTGTTAAACAATTTTCAAAATTGTATTTGATATGAAAATTTTTTAAATAATTTATATAGACATGTCAGTGAAGTGGAAACATTTCTGGTAGGAGTCAAGATGTTATGAAAGGTATCAGAGAAATCGGAGGAGGTAAAGTCTACGGTCTCTCTCTAGTGAGACCTCGAATAAATCTCGGCTTTTTTTATGTAGTTTTAACAAGGGTAATGTGGTTCGTTGTTCCAATCTAGGACAGGCCAATCGCAAAGCTATTGATTCGCTAACTAACGTCGCATTAGACACTTCTGACTCTAATTAGGAATACAGATGCTTCCGACTATATAAATCTCAAAACAGTCGATGACTAGAGCTCTTTTTCCCGGGAAAATGTCAAAAACTGCCTTTCCCGAGTTAATGCCAAGGCCTTTAACCCACGTCCAGTCCTGGATAATGTTCAGGGTCCTTTGCATTCGGTCAGCTACGATGTCATCATGCATCATGCCTCACAATTACGATCAGATCATCAGCGTAGCCTTGCACATTATACCCGCTGCGAGTAACTTTGCACAGCAGATCATCCATTACTATGCACCAGAGCAAAGAAGACATGACTCCTCCCTGCGGGCAGCCATACAGTTCGAATAGTAATGTTGGAGGGAGACCCTTTGAGACACATGTCGGTTCCTAACGAGAGGTCACAAATTGGCTGCATATTGTAAGGTCTAAACCTCCCTATGTATTGCGTTTGACATATGGAGCACTAGCATGGGCAAGAAGGCTGGCTCTTGGTCCGGCTAAAAAACCTGGAACGATTACAGAGACCCGCACGCATCTGTATCACACGGGCTATGAAAACGTGCCCAACCGCGGAAATGGAGGTGATTTTGGGACTGACTTCCCTGCACCTCATTGTTGGAATTCTGAGGTTGGGAAGGAATGGAGTTGATGTGCTGGAGGCAAGAGATCGAGGTCGTCATCTCAGGGAGGTTCTGCTTCTGGCGCTAGCAAGAGCAGAATGACATGTTAAGAACAGAACGGGTTGGGATTCAACATTTTTGGGTCACCTGGTTGGGTCTCACACCATCAGGTGGTACACTGACGGGTCAAGACCTGCATGGGGACGGGGCGGGAATGTTTAGACCAAGAACAAAATTCTTCGAACCTTTGGGAACATTTCAGAGCGTGTTTCAGGCCGAAGTGCATGCCATTGAATTGGGCGTGCAATTCACCCTTGAGAGGAGGTACCGGAGACAGGACATAGTGATTGTGTCGAATAGCCAGGCTGCCATCGGAGGCTTCATGCTACTATCCCCCGCAGAAGTATGGGGTTTTCTCGAAAAGCTCAGAGAGTTGGGTAGGCACAACCGGGTCACTTTGTGCTGGGCGCCAGGCCATATGGTCGTGGAAGGAAATGAGGAAGCAGATGCGCTGGCTAGGAGGGGGGCTAGCACATCTCTTCTGGGGTCGGAGCCTTTCTGTGGCATCGGGCAACATACTATTCGTTGGGAACTAAGAAAGGAGTCAGAGAGGAGGCGGTCGGAGCGCTGGAGAAGTTTTCCGAGACTGCAGCAAGTGAAGGAATTTCTGGGAGATTATTACCAGGAGATCTTTAAAAAAATTATGCGAATGGGCAACAATCAGGTGAGAATTCTCACCGGGCACAAATTTAGGGGGTACCTCAGCAGGTTGGCCCTTGAAAGCGAAGATATTTGTAGGTTCTTCGGGGATGATAGGGAGACTTCAGTACACTTTCTGGTGGGGGCGAAGGAGGGTGTTGCTCTCGTTCGCGCGAGAAGGGAAATACTCGGGTTCGTGTTGGTACTTGCCTAGACCGTATTATGAGCATTGGCACCACAGCCCATGATAAACCTCATGTTCTTCCTCTAGCAGTATTGAACGAGTTTCTCTAGGGTATATTTCTGATCTCCCGAAAGTACGCTGAGGCACAGATTAGCTTCTGATTTTCACCGTTTTTCCGAACCTTGACCTCCACTACTACCAAGTCCCTTGCGATGAACTCTGAAATTGAAAGAAATTAATGGATTTATTAATCCACAATACGGCTCTTGATATTTCAGATTGATGTAAGAAAACTAACTTACATTTGTTATCCTGCAGGTTTTTGATTTGCCTGCCACATTCCCAGGGAGCCTACATGAAAGTCTTCTTTGGTAAACCTCTTTTGTTGCTTTAATGTGATGGAGATTCACCTGGATGCACCTTAGTTTATGCATTGGGTTTAGTGACATCCGATGACCCTGAAGGTTCAATAGTCTCCGCCGTATAGCTAGCCGCCGGAAGTGTATCCGCTGCTTCCTTCGGTGCTTCCGTACTGTCAAGGAGGAAAGTTGAATCCGCAAGAGTACGAAGCGTTTGGGTTACGCCAGAGCAATCATTGTTGACAGTAAAGCCCACATGGAAAAGAGAAAAGTGTAGTAGAAGAAACCACCCACCAGAGATTACCTGGATATAAAGCTACCTCAAACGAAAAACTCATCAACTCAATCATCAAACTAGAAAATTCTGCCTTACCAGGGCAGAACTAGGGTTTTCAAATCAATAAGGAGATACTTCAGTTTAAGAACGTGAAACTTTGAACTTTACAAACGCAACGCTGCACCCGCTTTTGGGTTGTATGCACCAATATGAAGCGAAGAACTGCTTTATATTGCGAACGAAATCTCTTAATATTCTTTAAATCTTCCAAAATCATTGAATATTCTGATGATCAAATATGAGTTATAAATAATATTATTTATTATGTACATCCATTTATATGTAAATACATTGTTCGAAATTAATTAATTTTAAAAATTGAATTTTTATAACAGTTTCATTTAGAGCAATGACAATGTTGTGTTGAATATTTAAAGGAAATTACTGGTGAGTTTTAGATTTGATACAAATATTGCTCATTTAAATAAACTCGCCACAAATTAAATTGGAAAATGTAAAAAAAAACTTACAAAATAACAAAGTAGAATTTTTTTCCAATAAAAGTGTAAACAATAAAGTTAAAGATTGTTAAACAAATTTTAACTACAAATTAATGTTATTAATCTTAATGAAATCCCTAATGTCATTATTACTTTGTCATATTCAATATCTATACATTTTAAATGGACTATCTAAATATTTTCTCATTTCAGTAATTTTGTGTTTGAAATTATTATAGGCATAAAAGTGTTGCAAATCAGTTTGTAATAATGAAAAAACTAATTTTTTACACTATACGGAGGCTCAATTATACTCTAACTCGGGTCAGGGTTCCAATATAGGTTTGAGCTAACATTACATATTTCGAAAGGAGAAATTTGTCTCTTTCACCATACTTTTCAAGTTATAAGGTTTCCAAGTTGATCTTTTTAAAAAACGTCTAGCTCTCATAGTTTTCCATATAACTCGGAGAATATAACATGTAAAATAAATGACAAAAATTTTAAAGCTCCTCTCCCTATCGACGTAGCATTGCTGTCGATTACCAAAATATTATTTCAGAATTCTATTGACCTCAATGAATATTGTTTCGATGTTTACCTGCTGTGATTTATTAAAAATGTTCATTTAAATTGGAATGTAACTATTCTTTTCTAAAATTTCTTAAATTAACATAAGCAACAATTTTAAAATTCCTATTCTAAATTCGACATATCTACATGATAATGTAATAATCGTACATACATATGTGCGAAATATTTTCCATTATAACGAACAAAATATATAAGTCTAAGTTTATAATAGGAAGCATACGTAATATAAATATGCAAATAACATACAACAAGCATATTGTCGGGCGAAAAATGCTCGTATATTTGAAAATGATTGCTTTCTACTATATTTTTGTTTTATTATCTGATACTGATGAAATACTAGAATATCATGTAATATTTTCTACTATATAGTATATTCCTAGCTGTTAATATAAGTTTAGATTTTGAAATGAGCAGCATATTATAGTTAAAAAATAACCAAAATATCAAAATGATATTGTGTGTACACAATTCAACAACATTTTATATAATAAAAGCAACATACAAGCATAATATACAATGTCCCAAAACGTTTATGTAAAATTTCATCAGTGGTTAGAATTCTATACCTTAAAGGTGAGAGAAATATTGGCATTCATGTATATATATTGAAAATTTACATAAATTTCTGTAATATATTCTATTTGCTATATAGTTACGTGTAAAAATATCAGTGATTTTCAAAATGTTAATTTGAAAGTAAATTTTTTGTTCTCGAACTTATTCAAAAGGCTCCTAATCTTATTTACGTAAACTAAGTTAGGTACACAAGCGTACGTATATGCGGCAATTAAAAGATTCACTTACATTCAGCACAAATAACAACTAATCCGAAAACATATCACTTAACGGTAGTGTTTGTCTACAATAAAATTAATTCTAAAAATTGAAATTTGCAAAATTTAAATGCAGCTCCAATATACCTGCAAAAACGACACAGAAATGCTGGTAAATCTTAATATTAGCAATACACTGTATTAGTTAAAGATATGAATAACTTAAATTACATATAAAAAATATGTAATTTTGTTTCATTTCTTTTTTTTCCTATACACTTTCCAAAACTCTATCCTTCTTCAATATTACATACACATACATATGTATATAGTTATACTATTATTACACAAAATATTATCACATTTTACAATGTTGTACCGGAATTCTAAACACATGAAAAATAAAACTGAAAATATTTTTTTGGTAAATTTACATATTTGATGCTTTAAGCGATCATTTTAACGTTACCGTTATTATAATTTATACATTTGTACATGTCTCGTCGTCCTTTACGACACAAAAATACAATAACAAAAAATAAAATAAAACAAAAACGTAAATAAAAGCCGAAAACATCAAGGGAAATTGAAACACGAATGAAATTTACCTGTGTTTATAAAATATTCATATTTTATGTTCGTATGCATACATACATGTATTAAATTTGGTAATATGCTGGGAATTTAAAATGTTTCAACTCTCATAGGATTATTATCACGGTTGATCGATAGTTTTGTTATACGACTAATCCCTATGAAATTCGTTAAATATTCGATAATTAATTGAAAGGTCGTCATTGACACAACATTAATAATATTATTGTTACATTATTGTGCAGCATATTATTGTTTTTTAATATAAAGTGAAGAAATTGTTATTTTTTAAAACAAAATGTGATATTGGCACATAAAAGCAATTAAAATTTTATAAACAGATGAAATATTCGAAATTTGATTATTTCATTTGATAAAAAGCCCTCTGATCTCAAGTTTTCTACAATAAATTGAGATTTGAACCATAGATTACGTTAGGGTGACGTGGCCATCCAAGGATGTATTTGGACCATTTGGGCTCGTTGTGATGCCGCAGGATCTCCATATCCCCACCCTAAAGTGAACCAGCCCGAGTCCAGCCGGAAACCGGTCTCGGTCCCTGGAGTTCTGTTTCCTCCTCCTGCAGAGGTTGATAGCGAGGCATTCCATCCTTCTGGCGTGTTCACCAGTCAGGCAATGACCAGTTATAATTCCTATCACAGCGCCCTTATCGCAGCCTGACTATCCGTGGAAATGCTGATACACCTGCATGTTATTACATTGTACGCCAGCTACTTCATAGCCTCGTTTATAGCAACCACCTTCGCCTGTAAGCCGAAAGGAGATCTACACCCCAAGTTCTCTGGAGTAGACTCCCTCCCCGACTTTTTCATTCAACATGGTACTATTCGTGTAGAGAAGCGAATAGAGCCGACCCAAATGTTGCCTTCGCTCCGCAGGTTTGCCTTGATGGGAGTGAAGTGCTAAAATTCCTCGTGAATGGAAGCACAGTAGAGACATAGCTAACTCTCTGCGCCACATCCCCACCGGTTTCCAGTATGACAGCGTCCCCCACAGGGCCGCCGACCCAATGTGATGCAGTCTTTAGGCGCACAGCCGATCCTGCTGCAATTTCATTCCCCAGAATGTCAACTGGAAGATGAAAAAGTACCTCGAGGGCCTGTGTAGGAGTTGAACGCAACGCTCACCCAATGCACATCAATGCCATTCTTTGGATCTTGCTTGCGAGTCCCATGCTGATAGACCTGCTCAGCACAGCTCACCAGAACACCGTACATTAGCACAGGTGTCACCACTGCGGTGTAGAGCCCATGAACCATGCGTGGTTCAACACTCCACCTCTTCCCAATCACTCCCCTGCACGATTAAAGTGGGGTAGTTACTCTCCTCACTCGCTCCTTGATATTGGGCCACTAGTTTAACTTAGAGTCCAAGATCGATCCTAAGAATCTAGTCTCAGAGGAAAAAGAGAGTCCCATTCCATTAAGTTTTGGCGGAACCACACTCGGTATTTTGTTTTTCCTGTTGAATATGACTTCCGTCGTACAAGTGTTCACTTCCAACACGCCGTAATCGGCCCAGTCAGAGACGGGATTAAACCATTTAGGGCGTGTAGGTAATTTCCCGACCAACAAGTCGTCAGCGTAAGCAGCCAGCTGGTATTCCTCCCCTTCCAGGAGTAGCAAAACTCGATTCACTACAAGATTCCACAGAAGGGGTAACACGTCTCCTGAGGAGTGTCCTCTTCAAACACACCGCTCGATGAATAATCTCCCGAAATGCGCCCTAATAGTCCTGTCCATCAGCACGTGTTCCATTAGAGACGCCAGGAACTCGTGAATCAACGCGTCTTCAGCGCAGCACCGAGTGCCCGCAATTAGAGGTGACGTTATTGAAGACCCCTTCAATATAGAAAAAGGCAGCCATATTGTACTCTCTTCTGTCCAGGGATCAAGAGAATTTGTGAATTGAACAAATATGAATTTTTCCGTTCGATAAAAAGTAAATGTAAAAGTTCAAAGCAATCAAAAAACATTTTTATTGCTTCCTGATGTTCGAAGTAGTATGTGAGGGGGGGCAGTCAACGTCGATAGGTCGGAATCAAAGAATATAAATCGTGAAGTCGAAATGGAGGAAATTAAAGTCAGTAATAGTCGAATTTGAGTATTCGCAGTCGAAATGGAATATTCGGAACCGGATTGGAAAAATTCGGAACCGGATTGAAAAATTCGGAATTGGATTGGAAAATTCGAAGTTTTGGTGTAATAATTCGGAATAATCGGATTCATTATATTATTGTTGGACTTTCAAAGTTTTTTAATTTGTGAAAGTCTGAGATAACCGTTTTTTAATATAGCCCAACATTATAAAACTAATTTATTAAATGTTTTTTTTTCCGATAACTGAAATTTCAGCTTTAAACCACTTTAATTTTACGTTATGTAAACTCATCTTATATTTTTTGAAGTGTATATTATTATGATAACACTGAAAAAAACTTATTGATAATGATAATATAATTCTACATATAAATTTTTCTTCAATCTCATTACCGTATACCTTTTTCCCTATTTCCAGTTAAACACAATCTTCTTATATGTAGACATACATGTAAAATTTTATGGAAACGAATTTCCACATTACATTATGCATAATATGAAAAAATTCTAAAAATTGAAGAAAATTTTAAGAGAAAAATTTGAAATGCATGAATTTTTGTGGAAATTGTAAAAAATTCTTATGTTAGGAAACAAGGCATTTTGAATTTATTTAAAAGGGATATTACATAAATTTTCATTGAATATTAAAAATTCTAAAACAAAAAAAAAAAAAAATTAAAAAACTAAGTCACCGATGAAAATGAATAGGAAATTATTAAAGTTAGGAGCAAAATTAAGGAAAAAATATTTATTTGCGTGCAGTGGTATTTCTGATTGGAGTTACCTATATAAATCTTCCGAACATTTTAAGCAAAGGAATTAAATAGCAAATTATATTATCAATTTAGTCAACCGGCTTGTACGATTATCAAATCTCCACTGATTAAAATTCAAACATGTTAGTGTTAACACATTGCCGCCCGCTCGAATTTCGGCTGAATATATCCACCGCGCACTATTGAACAGCGGCAACTAGTGAAGTTCTGAAATATAAACAATAATTCTACCGAAATAACTGAAATACAAGTAGATCTATTTCCTAGTGTGATAATGTCCACATTACTATCTTCGGTGTCAATCTCAACATCGTTTTCTGAAAATTCTGATTCAGTATCAACGTAAAATTCATCAAAAGCATCTTCAATTTCCTCGGACATTTTATTGACGTCTTTTATTATATTACAAAAATATATTACTAAATAGATATAGAGATGTTCTGCTCAGTACAAAAATTGTATTCAGACTGGAATTGTAGTCGATGATAAGCTATAATCCAATATCAGTAATTTTTCTCCAGCAGAAATATTGCTGTTATACCGTTATATATAGCGATCAACGAAGAGAAGAGGTGATCAAAATATATAATATACATAATATATATTTAATATACTTAAAGCAATGTATGCAGTATGTAGTAACATTGTATATATCACAGGGTTGTGAAAAGGCGATAATAGCGCCGGCACATTTATTACTATGATATTCGTTAAAATCACTTTGAATTCTGAATCACTTAAAAATCAGAAAAAAAATTTCAAGTAATTTCTTGCTCAGGCTTCGAGAACTTATTGTGCTATTGGTCATATCCCAGTATGTTAAAGATGCGACGATAATGTTAATCATTTAATTCACTCGATTTTATAAGTAACAATTACCTGCAACAATTAAGCAATTTTTGCATTTGGCATTTTAAAAATTATTTTAATAAAAAATTCAAAATTTCAAAAGTAAAATTCGTCTTTTTGTCATTCATTTTGTCACAATTAAAAATCACTTAAGCATTAGCCTTTAAAAAAATGAAAAAAAAAGAAAACTAAAATGATAATCAGTTACATTGCAGACGTATATTGGAATTGATGACGCGTTGAATGCCTTTGGCATACTGGGAAACGATCACCATGTGCGACTATTTTTTTATTTACAAAGTGTCAATATCAAATAATCAACCTAATTATTCAAAATTAAAACATTTTCAAAATATTCCCAAATAACACTTTCATCTGCATTGCATGTAAAAGAAACTAATAACTCTAATTTCCTTTTGCATTTAAAACTTTACTAACCGAAATAACTGTTTTTTTTTATTTTTGTAAAACAATAAGTTTGAAAGCTTTCTAATAGTTAAGATTTTTTTGTCAATTAAAAAAAAAGTCAAATAAAAATAACCTTTTTGAGGATTTTAAAAAAAAATGTTCATTTAATTTTTATCTAAATTTCTCCTTTTTTTAACCTCTTAAAATATTTTTTTTTTCTAAATTTAGAAGTTAGAAAATCACTAGACAGAGAATTAAATTTTGATTTTTTAATTTTTAGAGTAAAAACTTTATTAACACTTTATAAAAGGAAATCATAATAACATAAACGATCATAGGAAAACCAAATAAAAGTCAAATAATAATTTTTTTAGTAAAACAACTGCCATCCAGGATATGCGACTTTAATAGAAATATCCTAAACCATATCTAGCCTTTGAGTTAAGCAAAATTTTGTTACGGTTTTTTTTTTATGTTTCAACTTTTAACATTGAGAGCGGCAGAGAAACTCTCTTCACTTGCGCTTTTTTACACTTATATTTAATTTAAAAAGTTTTAATTAGTTTTTATTTTTCACTCTTTATTTCTGATTTATTTTTAGCTTTTAAAAGTTGACATTTCACTTATTTAATGTTTTTTGGTGTATAATATTTAAAACGTGAAGTGTTGGGGGAAAAAATTAAATAAACAAAACAAGGATAATAACGTTGACCTTAAAATAATCAAAGTGAACGCATTTTCATTTAAAAAAAAAAGCAAAAAAAAAACACAGTTATCGAATGAAAAAGTTCAGGTGGATTTTTGTTATTTTTTTCTATAGATCTAATTAAATAATTTGCAAGTACATATAGCATGTTTTCGTGGCCTACTTTCACTAAAATGTACTAACAATGAAAGCTGATTATTCCTATGTATATATGGGGTGCATTTTGATATTTTCGAATGTGAAATAAAATTGCAATGAATTTTTAATTTTCTTTATCAAGATTTTGTAGTTGCAAATAGAAAGACTGGCTTTTTCTTTATTCAAATGCGTTTATATTGCATACTTTTACAAAAAGTTTTGGAATAAAAGTCAAACCAAAGATCAGAATTTAAATTTTTTTTTTGCTTTGGAATCGGAGTCAAAAGTATACAGCGAGTTTATATTTTATAATTGAAATTAATATATGGAGTCCGAAGGTGATATCAGAGTCGTATTCCAATTGCAAATTCGAAAAGCACTATAATTCCGAATCTGATTCCAAAAATCGAAACCAAATTCAGTGTTGAAAAACTTCTGACAAATAGTACGTATAATAACTAACAAATTCCTCATGAACAACAAAAAATATTAGAATAGCTTCAATTTATTTCTTTTTTCATTAGTTCGGCATATTATATAAAATACCAGAAATTCAGTAAACAATTAATTTTCAACAGCAAAAAATGCTAAAAGCTCCTTTTCAATTACCGTTATTGTGCGGTATACTTCCGAACTTTTTCTTTTCCGAACGCTTACATTATAAATTCAAAAGGAAATACTCACACAAATAATTTTTAATATTCAAGTAATAGAATACTTTTATGTGTAAATAGATGACAGTGAACACTTGCAACTCATATAAACATTGTTTACTTTCCTTATTTAAGAAAAAAAATCCTTTACAAAATTAATATCCTTCATCATTATATTCTTTTTATTTCTCTTTTCTTCACATTTCTTGTTTTGATATTCTTACGGTTTACCGCTGACCAACACAATTCACAATCTACAGCACTTTATACTCAGTACATTCTATATCTAACTATCTAACTGAAAAAAAAAATATTTTCATGAATTTTATCATCATCTTTTTATTTTTTTGTAGGTTTAAATGCATGCTTAAGAGCTGATGACGATGCATCATCAAAATCGAATCATCTAACATTCCTCCTCTTCAGCAATTCATTCTCTGCTTCTTCAAGTAGACCAAACAACAAAAATAAATACATCGGACTCAAATACACAAACGTGCACACGATAGTTTTGGACCACTTCATGTAGATAAAACATCAAATTTTCAGTATTAAAATATAAATTTAAAAGTACATATGTGTTTGCTAGAAAATCCTTCAACATATAAGTTAAATCCTTAAGGAATTCAAAGATGAAAATATTCGAACATTATAACAACTACCATTCAATTTACACAAAAAAGGGAGGATAAAACAAGAAAAATTGCAAAAATTCGAAACTGGAACTATTTCAAATCCTTTCAATTTTTTTTTTTTTTTTTTGAAAAGGTTTTGCTTACTTTTTGATCAAAATAATAAAATCATTTTACCTTACGAAATGGATGGTCGGATCCTGTTTTGATAATAGAAAAATTGAAAGTAAATATTTGGTAAGTATATAACGGCACATATATATATGTATCTATGTACATACATATGAAAGTGTGCCACTACTGTACGTTCTAAATACCTATGTATGCATTACGAGAACAGGTTGAACAACGTCATTCATCTTACCAAGAATTTTTTTTTAATTTTTTTTTATTGTAAATCGTATTATAAGTTCATATAATATCTATGTCATCATTTACAGAAACAACAATACATATAAAAAAAACCAAGTGAATTGAAGGTAAAAAACCAAAATTTCTATTATGGGAAGAAGACAAAAAAAAATAAAAAAAAATATGGTAAAATCGGAGAAATAAATAAATTCTTTAAGTCAAATACAGGATTTTAAAATCATTGAAAGTATGTACGTACGTATAATTATGTTTATTTAAGTTCTATACCTGAGTATACCTCTAAATGATACTGTAACTCAAATATGTATTGATGTAACTAAGTATACATTTTTTACCTTAGCATAATGACGAATTGGAATGGAAGTATGTACGAAAGTAAGAGTTTTGCTTAGATTTCTTATTTTTCTTCAATTGGTCTTACGTTTAGAATGCGTTTTTCCTAAGTTTTTTGGCATAGAATTTCTAGCATAAAATTTGTGCTTAAATTAACATTTAACTTACATCTAAACTGAATCAGATTTTTTGGGATTTATTATTTTACCGCTTATATAGAAGTTTATTATTTTCGTCAATCATATCATTTAAATGTTAGAGTTTTATGAAAACCTGCTAACTCACTTGTGCTAATTCAACTATAACCTAATACTCAAATCCTCTATAACCTAATACTCAAATCCTCTATAACCTAATACTTAAATCTTGCATGAACATTTAGTCTTAAAAATTAGCATGCGTTCGGCTAAGTGCGAATTATCGTTAATCAACTTTCAATTAATGGTGAAACATGAGAAAAGTGCGCAAAAAACAAAACAAAAAAAATAATTAAGTGTAGAAATGTAAACAGAAAAAGAGGTGTGCATTATCTGTAAAACAATTATAGAAGATTTGATGAACACGACAGTATCGAACACATGACTTTGACAATCGATTTAAACGAATGCCAAGGGTATCCAATATTGACGTCAGTTCAGTTACGGTTAGCCGAACGCACGCTTAATATGTTTTCGGTGTATGAATTAAAAAGTGTTCATATTCCTTCAAATTATACGATTTAATTAAAAAAAACCCCATGAAACTATTAAAATAACATAAAATTTACTCTATAAATTCTTAAATAATACAAAGTAATATAATGTAGGAATTTATTTTAATTTAAGTTACCTAATAATCACATGAATTGACTTCAAATAACAATTTCTTTTTGTGCTTGCTTTTTTTTTTCGTATACTAGTACTTTCCTAGTATATTTTGATAGTTTTTAATACAAAGTATTCCATCTGGATGTGGTTGGTTTTTGGTTCATCGGTTATAAATGCTTACTATAGAAATTATTTTCAGACTTATTCTACAAAAATTTTTAGAAGATTTTTAGATTAGAAAAAATAAAAATAAAAATTGGAAAATCATTATTAGCAATTTTTATTAAAGAGTTTTTTTTTCTCATTTTCTTACCTTTTATAGAAGCATTTCTTTGTTCAGTTAATCTAAAATGAAAGAAAATTATTTTAGTTCAAAATAGGAGAGAAAAAAAAATGCTGACTTACGGTACTTTTCCTTTTTCTCTCTCCTACCTCTCGTTGTTTTATTTTCTATTACATTCTCCTTTCCAATATAACTACCCATTTTCATTTATCTCTTTGAATTCTTATAAAATCGTTAACGGTAAATACGACTGACTATAATTTTTTTTCCAAAGAATATTTTTGTTAATATAAAAAATTATTTTGTTGCATTTTTTTTTACAAAAATAACCGTAAAATGAAAATAATATAGGGAGTATATTTTGTTTTTGATGGATTTTTCATCAATTTCATTATTTTAAGGGCGAATATCGAGGTAATAAATGAATAAAAAAGAATAAAATTAAATGATAGAAAAGTCAAGTTTTGTTGAGAACGGTTTCATTTCGTTTATGTGCTGGTATATAAATATTCCATAGATACTCAAAATACTATTACTGATTTACAGTGAACGAAAGGATTTTATTCCAATTTTTTGTTTGGGATATAAAGAAAATTACATTTATATACATATATACTATAAAATGTTATTAAAACTATAAGTATCAATTTAAAAAATTATAAAGTTCTCTTTAAATTCAAAAAAATTTTTGAAAATTTTCACTAAAGTTTAATTAATTATTTTTCAATTTAGTTATTAAGGTTATGATTTGTAATGATTAAAGTCATATAAAAATAATTAAATTTTCGTAATTGGTTTGGCAACATTTATGACAATTCTAAAGCTTTTCTTATCTTGGTTTCTGATTGATAATCAGTTTGTTTCAAATTTCTTATGACCAACAAATTCACTTACTTTATAATCCAACACAGCGCCGTGTAGAAAAATTCGTTTGGCACGATTCAAATTCGTACAATCTTGTGAAATATTTCCGATATTTGAATTTTTTTCGGCTTCTTGATTTATTTGCGGTAGTTGATTTTTATTTTCCATTTACTCAATACGATAAGTTTGAGTCTGATTGGAGTTTGAACCGATAAAAAATTATAAAACATAATAGTTTTACACTTTGTATGAAACTTAAGTTCTATAGACCACTTTTAATATTATTAGTAAATTATTTTTAATTTTTTGAAACACAACAAAATTCTTATTAAAACTTCTTAGAATTTTTTCTGTTATTCTTTTGTTTTCCGAGTGAAAGGAATTGTTTCTTAATAAATAACAAAAATAATGATTAAATCACCGGACTGACAAAATTGTTGTAATTATGGCTTTTAACTCGTTTCAAATTGCAACATTATACGTTTTACTCACTTGCTTTAGGTCATGTTTAACGGCAATTTACAAATTACAATCTTAAATATTAACAAAATATAAAATTTGCATTTCAGTTGTTAATTATTTATTCAATTTAAAAATTACTTATGTATGCACAATAAAAATTACAAGAAAATCAAATCACATCTCACACTCAAGCACACACGTAAGAAAAGTGTAAATGTTAATAATTTACACATAATATAAATTTTAATAATATATATAATTTAAATTTTATATTGAAAAAGTATGAAAAAAAATGACCTGTATTTTAATTTCACAACATTAAAAATTCAATTTTAAATTGAAAGTTCAAAATTAAACCATAGAATAATAAATATTTTGTAATTAAAATAAAAATTATTTTAATTTCATATTATAAAATTTTATTATTAACACCATTAGTAAAATGTATTGTATGTATATATATATAAAAATTCATAGTTTGTGAGTTTTAAAAATTACACAAATTTCAAAATACAAGTACAATTTTATTTAATAATAATACAAATTATATACATATGTACATATATATATTATAACATTACAAAAATCTTATACACCAATAATTTTAATATTAACACATAAGGTAAGTTACTAATATTATAAATATATAAAATATATAAGTGTAATTCGATGGTGAAGTGGAAAGATGTGTTAAGTAATTATTATGTGTGTTAATAATATTATAAGTGCTAAATAATAATAATTTCGAACGTTTTTCTTTGTGGGGTAAAGATTTCTATCATCAACTGGTACATGTAGGGTAAAGATGTTTCATCAACTGGTACTATAATTTTTAACACTATTAGCCATTTTGTGCTAATTACACAACCTTTTGCAGAAACTCAACTTTTATTTGAAAAAAAGCATATTTGAAATCGAAAACTAATTTAAGTCATTAAGTCATTAAAATGTTACCAGAAAAGTACTTAGTATATCAAAATAATTAACATATCTTTGCGCTTCACCACCGGTGTGCATAAAATATATTTATTCAATTAAATTAAAAATATTTTCATAAATTTTACACCCTAAACAAATTTAGGCATACTCATTATATTTTTGTATTAATATATATATATTTATACAAAATATGAACATAAATTGAATTTGTTGGGCAGTAAAAGTTTCATCGAACCGAATATTCTCAATTACTTCTTGTACGTACATTATATATACATATGTAAATTTTAATTTTATATAGTAAAGTTTATAATGCACATATATACTACTTATAACCTATATATTGTATGGTTCAAGTACGTATAGGTTCGTTTATATTATTTAGCATGCCTACTCAAAAATTTCAAAATCAATACATTATACGCATATACATACATGACTGTGTGCAAGTAAATTCTTCAAACAACTTAACTATGGATACAATATTATGTGAATATGTAAATGTGTATGTATGCATAAAAATATTTTTATGTAGAATTTCCTAAAATTAACATCTTAAGCCAAACAATTAGCACATTATTCGCTCTAATAAATTTACCATATGTTTACTAAATTATTTTAGTAACACATAATATTAATATTATTATATAAAAGAAAATTCAATAAGGATCACTCTCGACTAACATTGCATCAACTATATACATATAAATCGAATACAAGTGAATAGGAGTTATAGGAACAAAAATAATAAAAATAAATTATGAACATTTTATTCTAATTTACTTCATAATAATATGAAATATCCTTAATTTCCTAATAACTATGTATGTATGCATAATAATGTAAATATATTCGAATGGATCTGTCGACAATAAGAAGTAATAACAATATTATAACAATATGTTTTGAGCGCATCATTAGTGCCAATCCTTATTAGGGTGACTCCGAAGTCTGTTATGAATGTGCTAATAACTTCTCTCTACCGCATCTAGAGAATATAGGAATCGTGTTGAAACAGATTTCCTTTCTAGAAATGGAGCGTTAACTGGGTCAGAGTCTTCGATTTTATATATCACTTTCCTGGAATGTTTGATGGATCAGTTAGAAATGAAGCAGAATTATAGGCTTTTTAGCTCATCTAGGCTCGTATCTATCGTACTTTAATATCTGAAGTCCAATCAAAAAGTGAGTTCGCCTAAAAAGTTTAAAGGAAAATGGCTAAAAGAGTTTATGTTTCACAATAATTTCACTAGTTATGTACATCGATGACATCTATATCATGTCGGAATATAAGAGCAAGTATATTCCTAAATTTTAGATTTCCATTTCTTCTGAATTTTCGTTTTGTCGCTGCAAACTGTTTTATTTATAAATTTTGATACTGTATACTCTCCTTCTTTAAAAATAAAGGAATTTATTCTCAGTTGTTCACTACTTAGAGAATTCTTGAAAATTATTTTAGTTTTGAATTTTACTTCCCATTGCAGGTGGTCTTAAAATCCTTTTCTTTTCAAATTTTACTAAAATAAAAATTTAAATTATTTGTAATAGATATTTTAATTGAATTTTCTTACAGTTGCAATACGTCAAGTTGTGATTTTGAAGTAAATTCAGGCTGATTTTAATCTTTACTTAAAAATTTGGTGATCATATCTTTACCTGGGGTACAATTTCATCGAAATTTTTACATCGTACCCGGGGTACAATTTCTTGAAAGTCTACAAATCTCTCAGCGAAATTAACTCTAGAAGCACGTTCGAACGAGCAGTAGTTGTATTGAAGTAGCTAGATTAGGTAAAGTAAATATAATGACAAAGTCTGAATAAAGGACTTTGTAAGTTGTTTCACTATTTTCTGAAATAAAATTATTATTAAGCATTTTAAACTGAAGTTATAGTTAAAAATTTTAGCATATCGTTTTTCAATACAGTACTTAGTCGTATTTTTCAGTCTCAAAGATAGAACCAGTTTTAAAGACAGATATTATTATGAAGCTATCCAAAAACTCCAAAAGTTTGAAATTTTTAAAACAAGTCAAATTTACGAATATCTACAATTTAAAATACAAGAATAGAGTACCTTTCTTTAATTCAAACACTGACATCCTTAATATTTTTAACTAATGGAAAGTAATTTTAGCTTATCATATAAAATACACAAGGGACTTATGATTTGAATAATGATTCATGCTCATAAAATGACTATTTATCATTATTATATAAAACACAATATAATTGCATACATGATAGATAAACGAAAAACCTGAATACTTCATTCAATTATTTCCTATAATTTTGTATAAAGATTATAATTTCCTGGTATGGATGTATATATATAACCTTATCTACTCAAAATGCAAGCCTAAATGTTAGAAGCTTTAAAAATTACAAAAATTGTTCAAAATTGTAAACGTAAATAGCTAGGCTATTCCCTACTTCAATTTTACAGTTGAAGAGTACCATAGAAACATCGTTTTACATTTGTGGTTAATTACAAAACACTCTTTGCACCATTGTAATTAAATCTTCTTTTATTGTCAACTTTTGTATTCTATGCCTAAATGTCACAGTAGGAAATAAAATTACTTTTTAAATTGTAGGTACATAAATATAAACACAATATAAAATTCTTTTTAATGAAAAATCTTATAGTGAGTGTACAGTCTGAATTTATACCCTTACAAAATAATGAGGTACTTATGATATTCGCCACATCAAATTGTAGTGTTATAATTTTTATATTCAATTTATTTACTAAATGGTAAGGAAAAATTAAAGATAATATATTCCTTTTTTGCTCAAACATGCGCATATTCGTAGGATTCGAGATATTCCTCCAGGGGAAATGTCTAATGTTGGTATATCAGAGTTTTTGTATATGAAAGCAGCAAATTTGAATGTTTGAGATTGTTGTACCAAAACAAGCTGCCAACACTTTTATCGACAATATTCATGCTACCATATCTTCTCTTATTGAAAACTTTACAGCCTCGATATTTTAAAAGCAAATTTTACTATAGTTCCTCTTCCAGAGCACTGTTCAATTTCTTTAAATTCTTTTCCAATGTATTTTCTATTATCTTATGTAGAATTTTGATCAACGTACTTCTGATAATCAAACCTAATGGAATTCTATTTTTATTTTTCTAGATAAACAGGATAAAGTAAAGAATGAAGGCTTTTGTTTACAATACACTACAAACGATATTTTGTAGAAACATTTATACTTCAGGTTAAGTTGATTCTGAAAATTTCATAGTTTAAAATTGCGTTAAGAATTTTCTTGATATTATATGAGTACAAAGAGAATTGATGCTTTTCCAATAATACAGTATTGTGTGGAGTACATAATTTCATACATATTTGATTGGTTTATTTTAGAAAATAAGACCCGATAGCATTTTATAAACCTATAACCTATTTTTATTTTTTTGTTATAATGAAATTCCTATTGGTATACGAATAAAAATTCTAAGAAAAGATCCTTTCATATTCCTATTAAAAATGTCACTTTATATGTATATGAAATTACTTACGTTTCGGAAAACAATAAACAATTTACTTAATAAAATATTACGAATTTTTGTATTTTTACAATGTTAAAAACCATATGTATATAATTGTGTGAATCAAAAATTGCATTTTCTAAAAGCGAAGGTTATTTTTATATCTGTAGGTAAAAAATTTAAAACAAAGAAGGTGAACCTTCTTAAGCAAGAAATAAATTATTAGAAGTATAACGAAAGTTATTTTTAAGACTCTCAATCTTATTAAATTATTTCGACTACTGTATGAAAACATTCCAAACAAAAAAATTAAAAATTTTCGAACGTTGAAATTCTCGAAATATTTGAAGCATTCACAAATTACAAGTGAACCCTAAAAAGTAAAAATTTTAAACATGATCATTTTAAACATCATCTGCTTTACCTTCGAATCCTGTTGAAGATCATTGAATAATTGGTCTTTTAATTTCTAATCAAAATTAATTATCATCACTTAAGCTTAACTGAATGTTCTTAAGTTATGCCCATAACAAGAAACTACACTTATTTGAGTACCACTATATTTCTATGCCTAAAAATAGAAAAATTACAAAAGTTATTTTAAAATAATATGAAATTTGCTCACAATTCGTAATGAAATGTAAATAAGTAATTTTTAAATGTTTATAAAAATTTTAGTATTAAAAATTCGGAAATTTATTCCGAAATTTTTAAATTTAAATGTAAGTTGAGACTAACCGATTAACGAAACAGAAACGGAGCCTCGTATATAAAATAGAAATACGGTATTGACCACAGAGGAAAGCACAAGGCCTAGAACTGGAAATTAGAATGTAAGAACATCAAAAGAAAGCTCGAGGTACAAGTGAAGACTGTAAGAGATCTGTGAGAGGTTGCAAGACATTGAGTTGAGATGGACTAAACGAGGTGACCTAGCATAAGTGAACTTAAAACCACAAACGATAGTTCAATTATATACAGTTGCAATAATAACAATAAGAGGGGAGTCGGAATATGCTGTCGTGCGATCTCTCACAGAATAATAACTGCAAAAATACCCACAAAAATTAGAAAAATAACGCTACCAAGAAATGAAGCAAAAAATAAATTCTATTCACAATTAGTGAACCCAGCAAAGACATAACAAATAACAACGGCAAACAACTGATTTATTTCGACATATCAAGAACATAACATGGTGACAGGTAGGGCTATGTCCCCATAAAAATACAATACATAAATACACATGATCGTATCAACGCAGATTGATCATATATATATATATCATTTATAAAAGGTGGCAGTCTTTGCTAGAACCAAGGAAATTGAGAGCTGTTAACATAGGCTCCGGCAACATGCTGCTCCCAGTAGCGCAAAAGCAGAATTTACATCGAAATGTGACAAAAAAAAAAAAAACGAGAAAAAAAAGAGTTGACCTTGTCAACTCTGTGATAGCCGTACGAATTGGTTATACTATGTGCGAATAAATAAGCCATAACTGACTATGGAACAGACAATGACTTTAAGTTGCCGTATTACCATATTAATTTGTGCAAAATTTCAGTACTGTGTTTTTCAAAATACTGTGTGTGCCAAACTACTATTGAAGTTGTACGGCAGCTACCAGAAAGAGCTAAGATATTTTAACGAATTTTTTCAAGCACATCGGCTCTACTAATATATTCGCTTGTGTAAAATTTCAATACAATAGCTTTTACAGTTTCTGGGATATAGTCAAACAACTTTTGAAGTTGTATGGCAGGTACCACAAGGAGCCAAGTAATTTCAACGACTTTTATCAGACATATTGGCCCTACTAATATATTTGTTTGTGCGAAATTTCAATACTACAGCTTTTATAGTTTCTGAGATATAGCCAAATAAATTTTGAAGTTGTATGGCAGCTACCCGAACCGGTACCCCGATCATGTCCAATTTAAATAGGGTTCTGGCACTTACCACAATAAATCATTTGTGAAAATTTGGTGAACTTAGCTCAATTAGTTTTTGAGTTATCGTTGGGACGGACGGACAGACAAAGCTAAATCAACTCAGAATTCGACGCTGATCAGAAACATACACTTGAGTTTATATCTAAGACCGTTATTTCTCAGCGTTACAAACGCTAAGGCAAATTTAGTATACCCTTCGAACATACGTTCGTACGGGTATAAAAATGAGGATCCTGAAGCACAAATAGCCGTTAAACTCTCAAGAATCGGAATTAACCAACCAAGAATAGATAGGGATAGAATAGATAATTAGAGCCAACCACTTTGGAGTGTCCAGTCAGGAAACCAGTGAGCATTCTCACATGATTTCTTGGCACCCGTATGATTGCCCTAAGCACTTCCGTTCCAAAAGCTCTTTGCTTGCCAAAGTCCTGAATGCCCCGTTTTGAGGGGATCATCTTTCTTTGGCGTGTATTAAGTATTTCAGCCTGAAAGATACTTGAGTACACCCTCACTTGAGGAAAAAACAAAAAAAAATTAAGTTAATTTAAATTAAAATTTAATATGGAATACATTTTAAATAAAAATACCGAACAACAACTAGTCATAGCATGTAAGCATTTATATTGCTTATAAAGCATGTTCTCAGCAATATCAATCTATGTATGCGTGAATATGTAAAAATCCAAAAAGGAACGAAAATTTTGAATAAGGGGTCAAAAATGGAAAGAATTTATTAGAAAAGAGTTTTGTTTTTAATTCCTAGTTTTTGAATTTTTACTCCAATAAATTTATTAATGAATAATTTTTATAGCCCTTACATATTGTAGAGTGCATTAAAAATAGCCATGAAGGTCTCTCATATCCTGCATTTTATACAGCTAACAATTTATAAAATAATTCTTGTATGCTGAAAACTATTCATTCATTCAAGTATGCATTAATGTGTGTATTTTATGAATACAGGTATATTTTCAAATTATGCGTACATACCTACCTACATACATAATGTAAAATTTAATACTTAAAGCGGTAAAATCTGTTTTCTAATTCACATGTAAAAATTAATTTGTAAAGAATTTAAAAATGCAAGGCCAAATACTATATTAAAATCATATGTGTACTAACTTTGTACTGCGTATTATGCTATTGTAATTGAAGTAACACACATACTCATAAAATATACTATAAAAGTTGACATGTTTAATGAAAATTAATTGAAAATTAGAGCTGCTTTTTTTTGAGCTTTTTCTACCATTTCCTTTATTTTATTTCTTCCAAAATATTTTTATGTTTTGAAAACGGGTACAAGAATAGTCCATCACTTAAAACTTCATTGAAATAGAAATGAATTTTTCCATAATACGTATTATAGAGGCTGATTTGTATTATAAAGAATTTTAGTGAATACACACGTATATACATAATAATACTTTTTGTGCATTATAATATTATTAAAGGAACAACACAAAATAAAAAAATATTATTTGGTCACGAAATAAGTGTTTATTTCAGTAAAAAATTTAATAGTTATTTTGACTATTAAACTGAACCTACACATTGTATGTTTATTGTGCACAATATACTTATATGTTACAATACAGTTACATACATAATATGTGCTTATATATTCATAGAGATGCTTAAGTCTTTTTTTGTATGGTGTTCATGTAAAAGCCAGAGGAATAACAGTAAAAATGTTAGCATAGACACATTATAATATTTTAAAAGAAATTTTCTATAAAAGCTGATACATAAAAATTTTTTGAAAGGATATGCCATAGTATTTTTGTGCAATAATATCAAAAAAAGAACAAAGGAAAAAACAATATTATAAAACTACTTTAGAAATTTATTTAGGTAAACTTATGTAGCTATACGAATTTGTTTTTGGACTAATATAATATAGGGTGCGCTACATAATCACAATATTTTATATAAATGAATTTTTCATAACCAAATATCATGTGTATACAATCTTATTATGGAAGAGGGGAGGGGAGTGAGGAGAGGAGTTCAGGATACCATATAATTTCGAACTTTAATCAATATTTTATTATGCAATAACCATTATCAGGAACACAAATCATAAAATTATTATGGGACAATATTAACCTCTCTAAGGTACATGATTGTCTAAATGAACTAAATTTCGTGACATAAACGAACGCTTCTAGTTTTTGCATTATCTAGGGGTAAGATAATTAATATAGAACTTCACGAAAACTAAATTTATAAAACGATTTACCTTACCAGTGTAGCAAGTATTATTTGGCCTATATCTGAAGGTTATATCACACAAAATAATGTCTCTGTTTAGTTGATTGATGTGGTTCTTGCGGCAGGTCCACCGCAATTAGCATAAATGTGATGTTTTGCTATCACCATCCCGTGACCACCAAGCTGTCAATTAGCGTACGATTATAGGTGGTCTACTTAAGCCATCCAGTCGTTTTGAGGAATCTATTTATATTAATGATACCAATCATTATTCTACAATTTATTTGAAGTCTCCACAGTATGCAATAAAATTAGATAATAATCAACTGAATTTCCCATCTTCTTACCGTCATGCATTTTTTTTAAAAAGGTTTCAATGCAATACAAATTCCACTCCTTCTATTTATTTGTGTTCACTCAATTTATGAAACCAACAAATGTGCTATTTCAAATTTTCCCTTAAATCATTAACCTCACAATTCCTTGTAGCTCCTCCTGTAATTTATAAACGTATAACTTGTATATCATAATATCTAACTACTTTCAATAGTGTGGGAAGATGTATTTTTTAACAAGATTTTCTAAATGAAGTGCATAAAAAAATTTAAGTGGTTTTAACAAAAAAAAAAAAAAAATAAAAACTATTCCATATTTTTAGATCTACATGTATATATGTATGTATATGTATGTAAAATAAGTATTTTGTAGGTATAACTTTGGTAATTGAATTTTATGAAGCTTTTTCAAGCGAAAACATTTTCTACTCAATACGGTTTTCCATTTTATTTTTTATATATGTATAACGTATATATACACACGTACATAGGTACATTATATTTTTAAGTAGCCGTTTTATATATAATGTGTGTGCATAAAAGTACATACTAGACAAAAAAAAAACGAAAAAAATAAAATTATTTTTGAATCAAATTAAGGACATGGGGTTTCTTGTTCATTATTATATGTATATGTAAGTATGTAAGTGTCCACTATAATTCTGCCATACAAAATTTTCAAAATATTCGAAAAAAAAAATAATTATTTTTTCTTTTGTTCAGTTCAACTATTTTTTCTCCTATATTTTCCAATTTATTAAAGATGGTAAGTTTTACATTAATTTTTTATTTTCTTTTTTTGTACAGTTATTTGTAGTTGTAGGTCAGTTTTTTGTCTTTGTTCTTGTTTTTAGTCCGACATTTTTTTTTAATTTCTATAATACTTAGAAAAGTAGATGTAAGTCTATTCTATATTATTTTAATATTAAAAATTAAATAAAATGGAATTTCCGTTTTACATAGAGAGAAAATTAATGTAATTAATTTGTAAATAAATTATAAAAGTTTTACGGAAAATGTTTTTACAAAAAATTTTTTTTTCTTTTTTGGTTAGAAATTTAATTTTAAATATATAGGAAATTTTTTTCTATAAAAATGTATCAAGTGATTGTTCAACATTTTTAGTTGTTAATTTCATTCATAATTTATTCAATTTGGAAAAATTCTCTGTAATGCTTCTATTTTTAGAAATTAGAATGAAATTGTTGTATGACCACATATAACTTGACAAGGACCCATACACACGTACGTGTATTTAAAGCACAGAATAGAACGTGATATTTTTATTTTTACACTATTATATTTTCTAAGGGAAAATATTATGTATAGGTTCTTCTTTTAATTGTGTTATTTATAATTTATAATATCGTTTTGTTATTTTTAAAATTTTAATTTGAGCTTAGAAGGTTGTGGGCATTGTTCAAAATCAATTCGTTTGAATTATTATTCCGAGAAAAATACTTAAAAAAATTATTATTTTTTTTTCTTTAAACAAATTATGGAAACATCCCCATAAAAGTCCTGTTAACTGTTTTAGGTTAGCACTAATATCTTCCCGTCAAAAATATACGACACTCCTTATGCGACTTACAAGTGATAACTTTACGTTCTTCTTGCGCTATATGATAGTTTATTTACCCGTCTCCACCTGGTTTGATTTATTATGTATATAAAAACAAAGTAGAGATTTGAAAGAGAATCCCCTTAAAAAGGGAGAACTCATTTATTCGAATCACAGTTTAGAAGAAAAATTTGTCTTACTATCCCGCTTCCAGACTTATTCCATTATTTCAAAAATTAATCTGCTTTATGATTTATCTGTCTTCCCTTTGTATTATGTTGTTGGTAGTTTAGTTAAGCAATTTTATGGCTTTTACAAATACTGTAGTTATTCAATTCATTCACTAGCTTGCTAGTATAATAATAGTGAATATAAAAAACTGTAATATTTTTTATATTAAAAAATTTTTGTGATGACCCAAATTTTTTAAGAATCTAAACGATGAAGGACGCAAAGGCTCTTCATCGTACTATACATTAGTTTATTGTAGCAATTTACTTAAAATTTGTCTTTCATTCACTATGAATTTAACGTTCTTAACAATAACCGCACACAAAAATGTCTTTTTATAAAAATCCAACTTTGTAATTAAAATAAGAAAAAAAATCTGATGTAGTCAGCACATAACTGACCGCAATGTGTATTGTCTAGTTAAGTGAAAGTGTTACAGAATATTATAAAAATTTCTGTTAAATACTTCTTCCCAATTTTTAGGACATTAGTAAGCTTATAGTTAACATACCTAGAAAAATGTAATAAAAGCAGTTAGTTTTGGTAACAACCAGAACTCAAACATCAAATATCAAATTTCAAGAAATTCCATCCATTCGTTCCGTAGATATGGTGAAAAATGTAAAATCGGCCTGCAGATCAGTTTTCAAGTCCTGATCTTTCCAAAAAATTTATATGTTCATTGTTTTACGAGTAGTACGAAGAATTTAAATATTAAATTTTAATGAAATCGGTTGATTATTTCTCTTTATATACGCAAAAATGTATATTTGACTCGTAGTAAACGTCCAGTTGCTGACGCCTGATTTCTTCTAAGTTAGGAGGTTTCACGGACGATCGAACGAAGCTTACATATGAAATTTCAAGTAAATTGATTGAATATTCTCTTCAAAATGATCAAAAATGTAAAACAGGCCCGCTAAAAAGTGCAGTTCTTGAGGTCTGATATATCTCCAAAGTTGATCAATCTGTGCCATAGTCGAAATAAACTTACTTATAAAATTTCATCAAAATCGGTTCAGCCGAACTTGAGATATACGCGTGCACACACAGAACGACAGGTTGCTAAAAATAGTTTATTTGCACTTCCCTACCATGGAGAAGTGCACTCCCACCGAAAACTCGATATGCAAAATTTGTTGCCATCCCATAACCTACCTATTGTATACACAATACGGTCGGTAAAAAAGATTTGCATAATTTTAAAAAATAAACCAAAATTAAAATTTGTAGCCACATTTTATATAATTTGACTACGATTTTTAAAAGTCATTTTACTAATTGAGTTCACCATATTAGTTATATAGCATTGATTACAAAATCTTTTTCTTGTACCTAAATTGTTCCATAATGACTTTTTATAATTTCTTTAACATTATTCAAAACCCAAAATCTTTTAACTTGTTAGGAGGATTCGTCCACTCCATTTTTTGTCCAAAATGTTTGTATCTTCTTTTTTCAATCCAATATCCACTTTTATACGAAAATACCGTATCATACCATCCATCCTGTCATTATACAATTCTTTTATACTTTTGCAGTCTCACTTTAATTTCAATAATAGCACTAACATTTTAAAAAGCATTTAATATAATAGAAATAAATGGACATTAACTATTTAATTCAAATTTGTGAATAAAATGTTTTTACATACTTACAATATTATGTACTCGTACATACTTAAATGTATACGCCATGTATTTGAAATTATTTCCTTATCTTACTCTCTTTGAAATTATTTCCCCTATACTCTCTAAAGTCCCATTCTCATATCTTTCTTTGATAACAAATAATTTCACCATTTTGGTTTTCTAATTTTTTTTACACTCATTTCTACAATACATTTTCATACAACATATCTAATTGCTGGAAAAATAAAAAAAAAACGAAAGAAAAAATTACAGCTATACAAGTTTAGCATAGAAAAGATAACGTAAGAACAAATAATAAGGGACAAAAAAAATGTCATCACGTCCTAATGTACTTTACTTAAACGAAGAAAAACGACAAGAAAAAGAAAAGAGCAGTACGCAAACAAATAATAGAAAACAAGAGCATTTTCTTCTCTCCTCTTTCTTATTCTTTTCATTATCCTGTTATTTTCCTTGTTTTTTTGCCCCAAAAACTTAAAATTTTACGTTATCATTTAAGATTATTGTAAAAGTTTTTTTTTCTTTCCTCACTGTGTGCTTTGCACACTAGGAAAACAAGAATAATAGATGAAAATAAAAAACAAAATGCAAATATTTGAAATGAAAAAAAAAATGGAACAATACAAAGAAAATCTTCTATTAGCCATAACATTTAGAAATATTTGAAAAGAGCGACAAAAAACATTGAAAAAAAAAACAAGAAAAGCATCGGAAAGTTGAAGTTTGTCAATAAAAAATTTTTTTTTATAAATTTAAACAAATTTCCGATTGAAATGATCGTTATGAAGGATTAGCTAAATCGTCCCGTGTTACTATGATCCGCGAAGAAAGGAAGAAACCACTTTCTTGGGTCTAAAGACTTGCTCTGAGTAAATGTCAGGTTTTTTTACTCCTAAATTCATAAGGGTTCTAGATTGTTAGTCGTCTCTTAAAGAAATGTGAGGAGAGGTTAATACTTACTTGGTATCACTCCCCAAACATAATGGGATTTCGGGGTTCTGTTTGGTAAATGAATTTGCGAGATATGGAACAACCGTCGCGGTTTACCTCAAGAAAAGAACCTGAACATTCCTTTAAGTACCACAAGCCATTGCCAGATTGGAGACAAGGTAGGAAGGTGAGCGATTGGAAAGTTATGACGTAAAGTTAGAGCAACCGCCGACTCACCGGTTCACTTCACGGGTTGGTGAGCTAAGCGAATATGGCAAAAGTGGTTTAAATGAACTCGTGTCGCATCTGTCTAATCTAACTTAATCTAATAACTGTCATAGTAATTTGCATGTACGCTAATTATTACAATAGTTCAAATGGTCAAACATATCATGATCCAAATTTACCTTGTACTTAATTCTAGAATTTCATATTATTAATCAAAACCTCGTGATCGTCTTATTACAAACCTTATCATTATTTCGTATTAAACATGTTCGCAATAAAATAATATATTACATTAAAGTTTAGACTTAGCATGTTTCACAAGTATTATGTTAAAAATTTGAGTTAAAGCTACATTACTATTGCATTACTACTTTAAAATTTGATTCCCTTCTTTATTAAAATAATAAGATTCTTATAACGAATTATTCGCCCTGGCAATGTAAGCAAATACCATATTAATCTTAAGAAAATTTTCTTCAAATGTAAATTTTCTTGCTTTTGTGTTATGAAATATTAAACTAGAAAATTGAGATTTTTCATTCATGTGATGTTATATAACGTTTTCAAAGAGAGATAAAAATTAAATTTTTCAGAGAAATGTTATTGCGTTTTTCGTTTTTTTTTGGAAAGATTGAAATGACAATTCTGTTTTGATCTTTTTTTTTCTATGTTTTTTTACTGTTCTGTAATTTTTAAAAGAGTTAAAATAAACCATCATTATGCAAATTTGTATCATTTATACCGTTATATTATAAGTTTTTCTTGTATTATTGATATTGTTATACACGAAAATTTAAACTTTTATACCATGCTCGTATATCGATGTATAATATTCATTGTACCTATGAAATAACATATGTATGTAAATATACCATGCAAATATACAAAGTCCAAACAAAAAGTATTTTTCATTTTTGGTTTGACTCAAAAACTTTTACTATAAGAGGTTGTAAGAAATATTTCAGAATTACTTTAGATCAGATATACTGATATTCTATATTTCCAACTATGCTATGATGTAAACGTAATTATATACAAATATTGTAGTTTTCTGTGAAAAGAAATTTGCGAATCATATCTGAAAATATTGTGAATTTTCACATTATGTTATATAGAATGTGTAATTACTGTAAACAATCACAATATTTCAATAGCAGAGATGGAAAATCTTGTATAATATTTTAACACAATTGACACCACCGCAATACAAAATATTTTATTAATGTTGCTTGAAAGAATAATTTTCTTCTTCGCTTTTTGGTCTTTACCTCTTTGAGAAAAAAAAACGAATACAAAATTAATTAAAGTTAATGATTACGAATTTTGCACTTGATTCGGAGTTTATTCCAACGTCACTCACTACAATATATGTAATAAATTAATAGCTTGAGAATTTTATAATCACAAATTAGACGGTAAATCAATTGAACCAAAAGTTATACAATTTATAACTAATTTACGATTAATTTAATTGATTCATCGAGAAGACTGACTAAATGTCAAGTTTCATGACATAAAATGTGTTGTCAATTATAAGTTGAGCGTTTCAAATTACAAATAGTTTTTCCTTACACCTATGGGAACTGTTGCAACACTCAAATTTTTGATTTTTATTTAAAGAGACAGAAAAAAATAACTTTTGTATTCGCTGAATTTCTTGATTCTTAGTTTTGATTTTTTTGTAAAAGAAATTTTTTTGATTGGGCTGATTTGTTAGATTATAATATAGTGTTGTTGTTTGGCCTTAAAATGATTATGTCGTCAGTCTGGCTGTCGTTAAAATAAATTGAAATGATTTCAAAAACGTTTTATATTATTTTATTTTTTTGACTTTTTCCTTAATTCTCTTCTTATATTTTTTCTATTTTGCTTAGTTTTTCTGTATTTCTTCTTTTTTTTTTTAATATTTTGATATGTTTTGGCTGCCATAACTTTAACTGTATATATGTCATAATATAAGTGTAGAAGAAAAAGTGTTAAATTTCAATGAATTCTATCGCACTTTGAATTTCCTTTTGTGAGAAAAAGTTTAAAGTTTTTATCTTTTGTTGTCTTTTTTCTTAGTTTTATTCTTTATTTTTCTGTGTTTCTTCATTTTTCTTGTTGTAATACATAATATGTGAGTATGTTTTGTAATACAATAATCAGTGAAGAATAGAAGTGGTTCTTTTTTCAAAAGGATAAAAAAGACAAAATTTTATACCACAAAATCGGATATACAAAAAAAAGAATAACAAAAATAAAAGAAAAAATTTTTTTAATACAAATAAAATCCAATAAATAAAAAAGGAAGAAAAAAATAAATGAATAAATATAAATATAAGTTTTTTATCCCATTTTTTATTTTATTTTATATTCTAACTAAAAATGTATTTGCAAAAAGGTAGACAAACAACAGCAGCCCGTTCACCATGTTATTACGATCTGGCTTCATAAAATTTTAGTAGAAACATCTTATTAAAGCATAAGCTAGAACTGCGTGAATAAAATCAGCTGCTGAATTTTCTGCCATTACAATTTTAAATAAAACATTATCTAATCGCGATCGTCTTATGCATATTGACTGAACCAATATGTGTACTACAGCACTCAGATAATAACTATCCTGTTCACAGTGCTCACTACCCACCCTCCCTTACCAGACTCTTCTACTTTTTCCTACAAAGTCTTTCATTTACAGTAAATCACGCTTTGTAAACAGCCAATAGTTTTCAGATAAGCGATAAAGAGACGAGATAATGTGCTTTGTTAATAAACCAGGCATAATTTTGAGCAGGGACGGTTTAATAAATCGATTCTCTTGATTTTGGAGATGGCAATAACTTTTTGGAGTACGGTAACTCGTATATTAGGCATTTTCACGATAACAAAAAGCATGCCGAAAATACAACGTAATTGATTCTGCCCAACAGACTAGACAAAAAGAAGAGTTTGCCAACACTTAATACAAATGTAAAGTCTTTTCTTTCTTCCCCACAGTTGACAAGTTCAATTCAATTTATCTTCATCACTTTGCTTTTTTTTTATATTTTTCATAAAGAGCATAATATTTACTATATGTGGATATGAATAACATTATTATGATTATTGTATTTTATATAATATTATTATATGTTCAACAACAAAATGAAAAAAAAAATTTATGAAAAAAATATAATAAATTGAAAAAAATAAGTATGAGAGTGAAAAAAAATTGGAACTTTCAGTGAAAAGAAAGAGTTTATCACCAAAAATCAAGTTTTATGCAATAAACTTTTTTAAAAAATTTATGTAAAACTTTTATATTTTTCGGTATTCTTTAACTTAAAAAAAATAGAAACTTTTATTTAAATAATACGTATATTCGCATATAAATTAATGTTACATTTGAAAAATACAAGAAAAAGAAAAACTAATACAACAATACCATTGAACAAAGCATGTTAAATAAGGAGTACAGTCAGCATAGGTAAACCAAAGCTAAATTGCGTCAGAACTTTGTCATAAATATAATATGTTATGAACGTGATATGGCAAAAAAATGTACAGAAAACAATGTAAGCTTTCATATTGCTGAAAACTATGGCAGATCACCATAATGTATAACAATAGAAACTTGCACAATGGCCAATGCTGTAAAACATTAACTGTGAAACGCAATACAGTCTTCCCGTATCTTTTTTAAATACTCAGTAAAATCAAAACATTATGATTAACTGTGCTACTCATACTAATTTCCACTGTATTACAAACATTTATGAATGTTTATGAACAAACTGGATTATCAACACCAAACCAAATTTTTAAAAATGGAGCGTCTAAAGGTATAAACCATATGAAATTCATCTACGAGTATTACAATAGACATCTCCCGCTTTAGGTGTTTTTCGTGATCACTTAGAACGTGTAGTAAAAATACTTTTAAGAGATATTTAAAAAAATCTCTTGCAAAATTTTAAAAGCGTTTTCTGGCTAAACTAGAAGAGATAGAGCGATTTTTGTGATTTTTGTGATCACTGGGAATCCACAGATTCTGCCAATATATGATAATAGGCGGTAGCAAAAATATTTTTGGAGATATTTAAAAAATCTTTTCAAAACTTTAAACGCGTTTTCTGGCTAAACTAGAAGAGAAAGGACGGATTAAAGTGTTTTCCGCGATCACCAGGAAAACTATATCAGAAGAATTTAGCTAAATCAGGGAAACATTTATATCGCATGCAAACCCTTTTTTAATTAAAACTTAACCATAATACAAAATTGCTAATTTAAAAAAAAAATAAAAATATTTTCGAAAAATTATTTTAAAGAATTTTAACTTTTACATGGAAAAAATTTAAATGAATTTAAATACAATATTTTTCATGTTTGAAGAACTTTTCTTTATTCTGAAAAATTTCTTTATTTAAAAATAAAATAATTGTAAAATATTTAAAATTATTAATGTATAACTAATTGTTAATTGCCGTTTTTTATACAAAAAGTTCTTTTGAGAAATTTCTTTTATTTTTTGAAAAAAAAGGATACAAATTACATTATATGTACATACAAATAGTATGTATTACGAATTCAGAGAATTCCTTTATTGTTACATAATATACAATAACATTACCGAGAATAATTAATTTTGATTTTTCATTCTTAAAATACCTCATCATTAAATAATGTTTCATCATTATGTGTTTTTTTCTCTCTTTTTTTCAAGTTCTTTACAATAAAATTAATTTTTTTTACTTTTATTTTAAACCACGATGCAAAAACGAAATGATATTGTGATATTCGTGTACACCAATTTTGAGCGAAATTCGATTTAAGCAAAAAAAAAAGATGTGCAGTATAAGCCGATTAAGTTTTACCATAAATAATTTTTCATCACTTCAATTTTTATTTATATAAAAATAATATAAAAGGTATTATGTATTTAAATTCGAGTTACATATGTGATCATGAATTCAATTTATAACCTAACACCCTTTTTTATGAAAAAAATGTAGACTATATCTCAAATTTACCTTCTTCTTGCTGTCTTTATTATTTAAAAATATTTTGATGGACGAACAGTGATTTCATTTTCATAATTTACAAGCTACAAGAATTGCCGTATCAATTATGAAACAAACATAACAAACAAAACCTCAAAAAGCCCTATACTGTTTACCGCTTTAAGCATCTACAACAATAATTACCAATTTATTACCATCGAGTGATACATTTCATAATATTAAGTAATCTATTGCACCGTGTGTAATTTCATTTCAAGTTATCTAGTGATTCAATGAATTACTGCCGTCTGAACTGTGACATAATTAGAATAATTTAATCTTTATTAGTCAGGAATTTTATATTTCTAATAGTTAAGGAACGTCAAGAATGCCTAAACTAAAAATGAATGATAGTAAAGGTTTGAGAAAAACATACCCACAGTCAACCGATATGTTTAAATTTTGTAAGTCAAAACTTCTTCTTACAATTACTACATAACATTCAACTGTACACGTACAATGAGTATATATGTATAAAAATGAATTTTATTATTGAAAATTAATATAATTGTAAGTGCTGCTTTTTTCATTCTTTATTAAAATTTTGTCTTTTTTAAATAATATTGTGGTGTAAAAAACAAAACAAAAAAAGAAGCAAAATAAAAATCGCCATAGCGATTTTTTTTGTGCTTCAAAAAATGTGGGAAAAACACAAAATTAAAGTCAGAACAAAAACAGGATGGTAAAAGAGCGGAAATAATTTTTTAATTTTAAATCGAAAGCAATTATTTTACCCCACTACTTTTGAATTGCTGCTCTGAATAAGAACATAAAGTTGTTGTAAATGTATTATGAACATATACATAAATAATTATATTGTAGTTGTGTATTGTAATATTATGCAAGTATAACTGTTGTAGTGCACATTGTGGTTAAAGTGAGATAAACAAAAGGCAAATTTATAAAAAAAAATAAAGAACCGAAAACATGGAATGTTGCTTACAAAAGAAAAAAGCAGTTAAATAAATGAGAAGCATTTTTTTTGTTTTTTTATTTACTTCACACTCAATTAAATAATTGTACATAATAATATTAATAAAAAATAATGAACATATTATTAACAATAACAACGCATCCATATTGTAATTATTAAAATATCGATTTTTATTAAATAATATTTATATTAACGATAATTAAATTATTAACGGGTTTTTCAGTATCACGCTAAGATTTTAAACTTTTAAAATTCTAATATCATATCGTCTCAATCCCATTTTAATAAACTAATTCAAAATTTCCGTCTTCAATTATAAATTTTTTTTTTGATAGGAGGAAATCACCGAAATGGGACACTCAACCCTGCCACACCCGGGGAGCGAAGGGTTGAAGCACTGTACCATTCAAAAGCACTAAAACCTCGTATCAGATCTTGCAAATTAAAACTTGTCCTAAAGACTAACCATTATTACAAATTTAACAGTCGAAAGCTTTTGTTGACATCCATGATTCACCAATATTCCAATACTTGATGAATAATGGATATTAATTTAACATAGTTTAAACGGTTTCGTCCGTTTAAGTTGTCTTTGAAGTTGATCAAAATTTTGATCGTCAGCTAATCGTGCTATTTCGTTATTGTATGATGAGATAAACGAAATCTATAGTGTTAAACCACCTTCTTTATCTCATCCGTTATAAAGGATATCTGAAGATCCCTATAAATGTCTGTATTACGAAAATACCAAGGGGCAGTTTTAATATGGGTTTGTTTGGCATAGCCCCATATTTGAATACCCAGACTGGCTTTAATATTTTATTATAAATCAAAATTTTGTTATACGTTGAAAGGGAGAATTTTCTGCTAATTAGCCAATTCAACCCAGTGTATATCAAATACACGTACAATTCTTTCTTCTTTATTTTTACATGCACCTTCCACTTCAGTCTTACATCTAGTTCCCAAATATTTTGCAGAGTTTGTGAAAGAGAAAGTGAAATTTACGTGTGAAGACTTAATTTCGTTCAATTTGATCTTCCAATCTTTACACCGTTGGGAAATTTTGTCATTAGCTCTTAATAGCTTATCTGTTGCTTCCTCTATGTTCTTCGCGACCGCAAGCTGTGTCATCCCCAAAATACTGCCTTAAGGCACACCCGCCTGTATGCTTCGTAATTTTGATGTATGTTTGCCCTGCTTAATTTGAAACAGTCTTCCTTTCAGATATGGTGTGATTAATTCAACATAATTTTGTAACATGCTGCGCAGTTTGCATGCCATAATTTGTCGAATGCTTTCGCAACATACAGGAAAACCGAAGAGCAGATGCATTTTTCCTTCAGAGCTCTTTTGAAGACGTCACTTATCATATGAACTTGTTCAACTGTTGAATGCTGATTTCTAAATTTAAACTGATGTCATGGCATTATGTTTTTACTATCAATTATTGATTGCAGTCTTTTCAGGAATAATTTTTCAAATACATTTGAGATAACTGGAAGCAAAGAAATAATCCTGTATGATGACGTTTCATTTAAGTGCTTTGATGGCTTTGGTATCATAATTATTTCGGCTACTTCCAAATCTCGGCGAAATGTCTCAATCTAAGTATCGCATTCATAATTTTTACCAGCAGTACTAACACTCTTTCTGGAACATGTGTTGAGACCTCGTCCATGATTAAATCAAAACCCAGACTTTTCCTTGGCTTTAACGCATTTATTTATAATTCCTTGCGTTTAATTGATTTCATTTGAATATGCGCCATAATGAATAAAAAAATCAATAAGGTCCGGTATTTTATTTAAATCGGTAGGCAATATGTTGGTTTGCCCGTCGAATGAAATAAACAATGTTTCTTTTATAGCTTGCCTAAGTTCTCTTCCGCTGGTTAATGTCGTCCTGAAATCCCAATCGCTATGTTTAGCATTAAAATCTCCTTCCATGACGAATCTGTCCCTCAGTAGTTGAATTACTTCTTTAAATATATATTTTTTGATTGTGTAATTCGGCGGACACTATACTGCTCCCACTTGCAAACTATACCTAGTTATTTTCACATGAACTACAGTTAACTGTATCTTTAGGTTTTCAACTTTACAGAACTCATGATGTTTAATTGATTCTTTAATTGTAACAACACTACCACATTGTGCTGGGCTATCTGGATGCATTCCAGGGTAAATTTTAAACCCTCAAATTGTCATTTGTCGACAGTTATGGCTCTTTGACACAAGACATATATCTATATTTTCTAAATTTAATGCAGTTTCTAACTCCAATTTCTTTTGGAGAAGACCATTGGCGTTCTAGCTCAGAATCCTCATTATATTGTCAGCCACTATCTTTTAATCTACTACGCGGTGTTAATTGATATTTGTCCTTGCCCCTTTGCTCAAGCTTGTCTAATCTTGAACTAACTTTATCTAATAATTTTAACATATTTTCCATTGTTTGCCATATAATGTCGTCATTTGTCTTTGTTTCCCTTTTGAATTGGTGTTTTTTCATGAGGCTTTGTGCTTGGTGTTTTTGTATCTGTATGGTGTTGATCTGTTTTCGGAGTGACGCCGCTACATGACGTTGACGCTGATCTTGAGACACCGCATCTAAGTATCCTTTAGTTATTTTTGTTGATGTAAATGTCTTTGCCTTAGATGTACTCTGTATCGATATCTCCATATTACTATTTCTTTGAATATCTTTCGCTATTCAACGCACTGTCACCTCCTAGTGCTGGGCCCCGGTAATGGCGGAGGATAAAGGGGTGATTAAAACGATAAAACGATGTTACGTTCGTGTCGTGGTCATGTCTCGCGGCGAGCCTCTTACTTTGTGAGTTTCAGCCCTATATCTATACGTCAGCTGACAACAGGCGTCCCAAGTCAAGGTGAAACAGCATATGCCGATGACGGCGTGGCTAAGGGGGAGCTTAGTCGTTAATATGCGGACTCTGGATACCAGGCGCCTTCCAGTTTAAACGAGCCTTCCCATGGTATGACGGGCTCTGCCATGGGTGACTTTACTTTCCCGCGCTATTCGTGGAACCAAAAAATGGAGAACATAAACAATAACAAAAAAAACATCAACAACAAGAACAACAACTGCGACAAACACAACAACTGCAACAACAACAATAACAACAGTAACAATTACAACAACAACAACAATACTAAGGACAACATTAATACAAACCCAGTTAGTGCTCAAGGGTCTTCGGAACCAGAGCTTCTCTCGACTGACGCAGAGGAGGAACTCCTTCTCACGCCAGTAGAGGAAAAATACGGCGCCTCCGATGGAGACGGATAATCAGGATCCTCTAGGACCTATTATCCAACAAACTGAGGAGGACCTGAAAAGGTTGGACATCAGGGGAAAATAACAATATTTCTCTGGTGCATCAAAGCGGCTTATCGCGGCTTATATCAGGGATGGCATGTCCCCAGAGGAAGCTCACATATATGAGAAGGAAGGGCTAGAAAAACTGAGGGCCTGCGGATCGGGTGTTGTGGCCGACCATCCTTAGAAGAGGGAAAGGTCGGAAAGCAACACCCCTGATGCAGGGCCCTCAAAAAAGAGGTCGATGAAGGGCAATGTTGAGGAAAAGGTCCCTGGGAACATTCCTCAACAAAACCCGAAAATGACTTCATATCAGGATGCAGTAGCACAGGTCAAGGTGGCCATCACTCATAAACTGCATCCAGAGGAAAGGCTATCCGAAGTTCAGATGGGGAAAATCAAACTAGCCATCATGGATGAAATGGATAAAGTTGTGGACTCTCATCCATAATTCACTGCAGCGTTGCAAAGGGACGGATGGATATCCGTAACATGCAACAATCAAAACACCAGGGAGTGGATAACCAGTGTCTGCAGGAAGATATAGCCTTGGGACGGTTGCAACGTCGTGGTACTGGATGGCGACGACATGCCTAAACAGCATGTCTGCGTCATTTACGTACCAAAGGACGAGACAACCGTCAATCTCTCCAGGGCCTCAAGACAAGTTCCTGGAGGGTGCTGAGGATGGATAAGGGCTGCTCCATCACCTTTTCCGTGGATGATTCCGAATTGGAAGATCTACGGAAAGCGGAGTTCCGACTTTTCCTGAATTTCTTCCGTGTTACCGTTCGGGTTAAAGGAAGAAAATCCTCTCAAGGTGTTGGCGGCAGGGCAGGACAAAATAAAAAACCAATGCCCACCGCGACAACACTTCAGGCCAACTAAAAGAGCCAAAACTCATTGGAAAGTCTGAAGTCGCTCCGAAAATGGCGGCAAGGGAAACGGAAGGACCATCGACCAGCACGCCAAATACAAGCGTCCCGGGTGAACCAAAAGAGCCCAAGCGCATTGGGAAGCCCGGAACTGCTTCGGTATTTGCTGTTGCAGGGGCTAACGTGGCACCTGGGACGGCAAGAGGCTGTGGCAGGGCAGGCGCCCACCAAGATGTGTAAAAAGGCGGCAATGGGAAGCAAGGCTCATGTAAAGCCTTTGTCTAAAGGGCCAAAGCCCATAGACAAGAGCCGGAGGAAATGATATGGCTGTGAGGTGCATCCAGATAAATCTACAGCATGCTAGGGCATCTACTGATGTTCTAGCTCATAGATTTATGAAGGATCACTTCGATATTGCCCTTATCCAAGAGACTTACATAGTAAAGGATCAGATTAAGGGCCTAACAGGTGAGCTATTGTATGATAATACAATTGGGGGCAGGCCTAGGGCTTGCATTTTGTTTAGTAAAAGGCTAACGTATTTTCCCATTTCAGATTACTGTTCTAAGGATCAGGTAGCTGCGTTGGTGAAGGTGAAGTCCTCCGGGGGCTAAACAAAGTTCATTGTATGCTCATCCTACCTCCCGGGGGACTGTGCCCACCCAGACGAGCAACTGAGGGATCTAGTAGACTTTTGTGGAAGGAGGAACTTTCAACTTATAATAGGAAGTGATGCCAATGCCCACCACACCGTCTGGGGAAGCAGCAATATAAATAAAAGAGGTGAGTGCCTACTTGAATTTATATATAGCAATAAATAAATGGTTATGAATGAGGGCAATGGGCCGACATTCATAAATGCAATTAGGGAAGAGGTCCTTGACATCACCCTTTGCACTGAATTTATCGGCAGTAGGGTTGGTGGATGGCATGTCTCAAATGAGACATCCATGTCCAATCATAGGCAGATTAGGTTTGATATCATGGTCTTCGGGGGCCTGGCAGAAGAAATGTATCGGGTACCCCAATCCACAGATTGGAGTCAATTCGAAACGCTCCTCATGGATGGGATTGGATCCGTTCCTGCTTCTGTCAGAACGGTGATAGATATCGAACTGGCCAGCGGGGCTCTGACGGCGGCTATTACTAATGCCTACCATGGGAACTGCCGCGCTAAGCCGAGGCGGAGCAATAGGAAGTGCCCGTGGTGGAGTGAAGAGCTTTCAAGGCTTAGACTAAAGACCAGAAAGCTATTCAATAAGGCCAAGGCGTCGGGCTCGTGGGAAGAGTATAAAGACTCACTAACAAAATACAATAAAGAAATTAGGAAAGCGAAGAGAATCTCGTGGAGGGCGTTCTGCAAGGGCATTGATGAACTCTCCATCAGTGCTCGTCTTTACAGGGTGCTTTCCAAAAAGTATGCTAGCGGGTTGGGCCTAATGGAACGACCTGATGGCTCCATGACTGAGAACGGAAAGCAGACGTTGGAGCTTATGGCGTCAACGTACTTTCCTGACTCGGAATTGACCGCATTTGAGTGATTTTTCAGAATCACTCAAATGCGGTCATTGAACCGAGGGTATCCTGGCCCAGGAGGGATGACTGGTAACGATCCCGTTTTCACGATGGGCAGGATTAGATGGACTGTTTTCTCTTTCAGGCCCTTCAAATCTCCAGGTGATGACGGGATATATCCTTCATTTTTGCAGAGGGGTTTCCAACATATCGCCAGAACACTGTTGGAAATTTTTCGTGCCAGCTATGCGTGGGGTTACATCCCTCAGGCATGGAGGGTGGCTAAAGTGATGTATATTCCGAAGGTGAGTAAGCGACCAAGCAACCACCCAAGGTCTTTCCGTCCAATCAGCCTTACTTCTTTTCTATTGAAAGCAATGGAAAAAGTGATTGATAGATTTATACGGGACGATGCACTGGGAAGCAATCCCTTGCATGAGTCTCAGTACGCCTATCAGTTGGGAAGGTCTCGCTCTGCAGAGTCTGGTGGGGGTCCTTGAAAACTCACTGGAGGTGCGGGAGGTGGCAGTTGGCTGCTTCCTTGATATAGAGGGAGCTTTTGACAACACCCCATATCATGTCATCTGTGAGCCGTTGCACAAACGAGGAAATGATGCGACGACTAGCAGATGGGTTAATCGGATACTACGGGATAGGATTATTAAGTCCACCATAGCTGATGATATACTCTTCATCTCCGCTGCAAAAGGATGTCCGCAGGACGTGGTTCTTTCGCCCCTCCTGTGATCCATTGTAGTGGATGATCTAATCGCTGCTCTCATTGGCTCCTGGGCGCGTGTCTAGGGATACGCCGACGATGTGGCCTTCGTCGTGCGGGGAAAATTTGAGAGCACTATTTCTGATCTTCTACAGCAAAATTTACGTGTTGTGGAAAGGTGGTGCAAAGGCGTTGAGTTAAATATAAATCCAAGCAAGAGTACTTTGGTCGCCTTCACCAGACGCAGAAGCAGGAATAGATTAACGACCCCAATTCTGTTTGGTGAACGTATTAGCTACTTTAGGGAGTTGAAGTATCTGGGGGTAACCCTGGATGATCGTCTCTCTTGGAATACCCATATAGATAGTTATCGGGCGAGCTGCGGCGGGCGTGTGGTCGTGTAGGAGCTTCATCGGGGAGACCTGGGGAATTAGTCCCAGAATAGCACTGTGGCTATATACGGCCCTTGCTAGGCCCATCGTCACCTATGCGTCGATTGTATGCTGCCGTAAGGCTCAGCAGGCGGGTGTACGGGCCAAGCTGGAAAAGCTACAGAGGCTGGCCTGCCTGGGAGTGGCCGGGGCAATGCGGACGGCTCCCACCGCTGCATTGGGGTGATGATCGGATTGCCGCTACTGCACCTCCATATATTGAAGGAAGCTCGGCTAGTGACTTACCGACTTCGCTCTGGCGAGGACGGGGCAGGGCTAAAGTTGGCCAACAGAACTCACAGAGACTTCATTGAGAGCGATCCGATTCTAAGAATAACCATGTCGGATACCTGGAGCTGAGTAACGCTCATTTGGATGCCGGGCCATAGTGGCCATGCGGGCAACGAATGTGCCGATGGGCTGGCGCGGAGGGGTTCTGGGGCCGACTTTGTGCAGCCGCTGCCTTTCTGCGGTCTGCTTTCTTCCGCAGTGGGGGCCAGGCTTGCCTGCCTGCTCGCGGCGGAATGCGGCCGTCACTGGCGGAATGCGAAAGGGTGCCGTCATGCGAAAGTGTTTCTTTCCGCGTGCTCCAGCGGATTCACCGCAGAGTTGCTCGGGATGAGCAGGAGCCGGGTTTGCACTATTGCGAATTTCTTCACGGGGCACTGCCCAGTGAAGTACCACCTACATAGGCTGGGGAAGTCGGGCTTCCCCCTGTGCAGATTTTGTGTGGGTGGCGATGAGACCGCCGTGCACATTCTCTGCGACTGTCCGGCACTGGATGTTCGGCGCCGCAATTGTCTTGGACATGGGCCCCTAAGTGTTCGAGAACTGTTGTCCAACTCCCTTAGAGATATCTCCGGCTTTGTGGTTGGGACGGGGATATTATAGACAGGAGAGTGGAGGGCTACAATAAGTCAAAAATGGCTGCGGTGGCTTGGGGGGTTACTCCTGTCCCTCTCGGTTCCCTTAGAATCTACGAATCTACACCTCACACATGCTACTCAACTTTTGTATGTTGGCACCGTTTTTGGCATCTTCCTTGCTATCGAAAGACAGCAAGAAATAACGGAAAACAAACTAATTTTCCTTAGCCATCCTTTTTAACTTTTTTAGCAATATTAGTTGTCGCCAGTATTTTGAAACCCTTGTCATCTAGCTTTTCTACGATGTCTTCTGTTGAAAAAGACGAATGCAACCCAATTGCTATGTTTCCAACCTAGAATTACCACCTGGGGTATTATACCTATTTGTTTTGTTCATTGCATATTTCTTGTTCCCAACAGTTAAGGTGGCTTAAGCGCCACCTACTCGCTTTCACCCAGTCTCGTCAGCCGTACAAGAAGTACGTTACCAAGAGGGAACCGGCAGATAACTATGTTACCTACATTTCCCGGAAGTACGTTGAGAATACTCCTGGACCATGGCCAATTACCAACATTTGCCTCTCATCGCTAATTATGAATTTAAAAAAGCTACTTAACTTTTTGAACAGAATGTATAAGAGAAGAATCAGTAGCTGCGAGGTTCACGAGGTATTGGCAAAGGACAAGATGTGAACTTCGACGTCGTTGAGGAAGCCGGACTCAAATTAGACAGGATAAGCCACAACGGGCTTTAATTCTTCCAGAGACTCGTTTTCCTGGCAGCGTGTTGGGTATGGCGTATGAGTTACAATATTACAGTAGGGCAAATTATGAGGATTGGAAAAGGGGAGCTCTATATGTACTGACCAAATGATAAGGTGAGCAACTGGAACTTTTCAACCATTGAAAGCGATGGGAGTGGATAACGTATATTCAGTACTCCTCGGGTCATGGGACTTGCCCAGAATGGTCAGACGGGTATCAGCATGTGTACCAGGAGAGTAAACCAACGAAGACTGCCTTGTCGACTGACAAGCATCTATAGTTAGAAAAGAGGAAGATTGCGCTAAGTGCATTTGTACATATAGGATGGACTTTTGACATGATGCGATATTCGGTATGATTGCAGGAAAAAAGTTAATATAGGGAGTTCGGGAAAACTTTTGCGCAACTATGAGTAGAAAAGTTATATGATACATGCGTAATAGATGCATATTTTGCATCCAAAAAATTTTCTTTATATATGTTTTCAAAATAATACATAAACACATTTATTTTGTAGATTCCAATCTAATACCCGCCTGGATATCTATAGGCTTCAGGTTTGTTCATTCTCATCGTTCATTATCATAGCTCATAATTTTTTCTTGTTCTGGTACAAAATATGCCATATATTATTCTTAGGCTTATATTATTCTTACCCTGTGCCCGCCAACCACGATTGACGATATATCTCCTCTGTTCAGCACTGGTTACTGTGTCTGTCGGCCCCCTCTTCGTAGTACAGTCAAGAGTCTCACCCTTCTGCTCATACAAATGTTTTTGTACTGTCGTCCAATGACTGCCGTGTGTATTTATGTATTGCCTTATGCGGAAAGATGGTTTCACTAATTATCATGTCGTACTCTTCTCATATTTCGACCAGTCTTTCTCCATTCCTGTTACGGATACCCAGTCCGTGTTCACCTGTTGTCTTAATATTTCCACTTTTGGCATTAAAACCGCCTATTACAATACGTATTTCATTTCTGGGTATTCTGCACAATGCTGTTGACAGTTGTGAGTAGAATGGGTCTTTGCTATTTTCGCTTGTGGTCTTTACGTGATGTTTCTTAGAAATTCATTATTTTCTTTTTTAAATTTTCTCAAATAAATTTCACTTAGTTAATTAAGACAACTTTTATTCCATTATTGCATAATTGTAAAATTTAAAATAATTTTTTTTGTTAAATTACCCTGAACTATGGATTAATTCCAGTATAATCGACAATAAAATAAAAAAAATAGTAATGCATTTATATAAGAAAATATTTAATTAAATAAAATTGAATTTAAAAAATAATTTTAAATTTTTAATTAAAAAATTGAATTTCAATTTAATGTTGAATAGAAAGCAAAATATTTTTATTCAATAAGAGAATAATTAATAAAAATATATTAGATTGCCTTTTGTTTAATGGTTAACTAACTTGGTTTCCTTTTGTGTTAAAAATTCTAATATAAAAATTATTACTAAGAGAAAAATAATTATTTTTTATAAAAATTGTTTTTTTTTTTTTTTTTAAATAAAAATATGATTTTTTAATTTCCTTTTAAATTCCTTTTTAAATATTCTTTCAATTTCTTCTGCCCTACAATAATATTTTTCTTATATAATTTTTCTGTTTTTTATTTTTTAATTGATCCTTTGTATCTAACCAATTTAATTTCAGTAACAAAATATATAAAAAAAATACTTATTTTGAAATTTATTTTTTTTTTGTAATTTTTTTTTATTCACGAAACATATACGAATTTTATCGTTATTCTAACTTTTCAAATGTAACAAAAAAAAATTCGAAAATTTCATACACAATTTTCACAAAGTCTAGAAGAACAATTTTCTCAAAAAATTTATTTTTGAATAAATTTCTTTGTAGATGAAGCTTGCATCTAAAACATCAAGTTTCTTAATATCAGAATGTACTTAATCTTAATAGGTAATTTAATCTTAATAGGTACCTTCATAACAGGATTTTGTATTTAAATTGTCACTATTCAAATGAGACATAGATCAACAATAATCACAAAAGTTGGCAAAAGTGACTTTAATTCTACCGATTACAGTTCTGGACCAATTTCTCAAATTTTCTCTATGCCATTTTAAAAATGAAAATTGACTAAAAAAACTAATATAAATTTTCGTATTTAAATATAATGTGTAACAAAGTGCGACATTGTTGCAATTTAACATGGACAAATTTAACATCCCCTAGATGATAACTAGTTTAACTCTTTAGGTGTCAAACTATTGACTGGACAAATTTTATTTATCTAAATTTATGGAAAGTTTTTATAAAACATTTTTATCTTATATAACTCTTAGCTTTTATTTTCTTTTTTATTTTAATTTCTGACTTTCTTTTTCATAAACTCAAAAGAAAGAAAAGAAAATATCTAAAATGAATAAAATTTATCACACAAATACATAACGAATACTAGTTTTACTATATGTATGTATATATATTGAATTCATCTACAATTTTAAATGAGGCTTCATAATTTATATAAAAGAGAGTAAAAAAAACTAAAATAAATGAAAGATTAAGAGAAGATAAAAAAAAAAATGGTATTAAAATTATATCATCTCACATGAATGAATTTTTCGAATGGTCAAAAGTAAATGCAAGACTCATGCATCTGTACAACATTTAAATGTATGTTTGTATATGGGTTTGTACATTGTGTATAAAATTTTCTTATCACTTCACATATCACAGCCATCCATTTTATAAGCTAGAAGATATAAAAATATTTTAGTTACAATTTCTTTACATTAAATTTTTTTTTTAAATTTCATTGAAAATCTCTATAACATATTTAGATATATAAAATAATTTTGATTAACTTTTGAACGGTAATATAAGGTTTCTTCAATATTAGTCGAAAATAAATTTATGTTAAAACTAGAAATTTTTGTGTATAATGCTTGAAAATTGTGCAATCTAATTTAATTGTGTTAATTTGTAGGCATACTAAACAGATGTACTGTTACACTACCAAAGAAATTTTTCCAGAAATCTTTGTCTATCACAAGACTAGTCGCCGGAAGTGGATAACACAAAAAAGTAAATGAACACACTACGTTAATCTGACAGATGAAGGTAGAAGTTTGAAATAACACTTTTACAATGATAGCCGCCACAAGAGTATGCTCTATGTAAATCCAGCAATTCAATTTTCCGGCTATCTATCTGACTCTTATCAGCTATAAATTAAAATATATGCAAATAAACCCCTTTCGACGGTACTTCTTAGTTTATATATTTTTTTTTCTGATATTTTAAAAACTTTTGCTCAAGTTTTAACTATAAGAAAAGAAGGAACTATGGAAGATGTTTTAACTTTTATATGAAAATTATAAAGAAACTTTCTATTCAGTTTTGATTTTCTACTCTGTTTGTTTTTTTTTTTTTTGTAAAAAGTCAACGTCGTAAAGTGTTTAATAATCCCCATTTAATACTGAAAATTTTTTGAAACTTTTTTGAAAATTTTATGTAAAAAAAAAAATGTTTTTTTCTTTTTAATTTCATTTTGTTTTAAATTTAATTTTTGAAAATTTAAAAAATTTTTCATTTTCTGATTTCCTCATGTTTACTATAAAATTTATTGAATTTTAATATAAATTCTAGTTTTATTAGTTTTATCATTATAAGCTTTAATATTATTATCGATAAATACTTAAATAAACCTAATAAAATAAATATTTACTAAAAGGAAATTTTTATTTTGAATTATGATGATTAGTTTTGTCAATCAACCTGACCTTTGGGGCAGTAATCAACCTGACCATTGGGCAGTGGTTATGGCACTGGTTCTTTAATCGAAGAAGTCTCAGGTTCAAACCCCGGTCAGGTCACTGATTATTAAGGCTTAGTATACAATAAAAAAATTACTATCAAGTAATTTTTATATATCCATAATATTCGATATTAAAACTCTTTATTCAGTAAAATAAACATTAAATATCAATAACCCTAAACATTTAATATAAAGAAAACTCTAGTTACCCAGCTAATTACGAGTTGGAGGCATGAAAGAGCAGAAACTTCTATTATACCTGGATAAAAATGTACAGAACATTAATCTTTCAAATGTGGAATAAAAATTGCCAGTTGAACAAGCAGAGTTCTCACATGGGGATGTTGTAATTATGTACAAAAATGAAGAACAAATTCAGTCTAAGAATGTCTCGAAGCATCGGTGAAAATATGTTAAAAGAAGTTTAGTTGATTGTTTCGTTCTAAGTCCGCAGACAAGTAAAAAGACGTGGCATATAATGACGCATTCTTATTATGAAAGAACCGAATGAAAACTTATTGTGCAAATTCATATGACGAGATTGAGAAAACATCAAAGCACATTCCTCAAACTTGTAGGCTAGAAACGTGGTTTCAGTACTTTCGCGAAATAGTTGTTTTCATAATTTTTGAAATTCTTCAAATTATTTTCAAATTTCAGCGTTACGTAATTTATATTTTTTTTTTAAATGCTGTTAATAAAATTTCTTGGAACTTATTGATTTATTCTTCTAAAAATAAATTTTATTCCTACTATCATGTTGCAGGAATAGCAATAATATGTAGCATATATGCAATTTCAATTTTAAATGCAATTTATACAAACACAATATAATCTCTAATATAATTTTTAAATTTTAAAACTAAATTTTATAAAAAAAAATAATTAAAATAATTTAATTGCATACTTTTAGGGTTTTCCTTTAGATTAATTTCAATTTTATAATCTGTACTTAGCATACAAAAAAAAAGAAAACTTCTTAAAATTTCAATTAATTTTAACTCCCTGTCTATAAATTAGAAATTATATAGTTATAGTATGAAGATAGAAATTATATGTTTTGTATGTCCCTATAAGTATGCAATATAAAACACAAGTATATAATATATAGGAAATATAAATTTATTTTCAATTTATTTTTGTTAAATTTTTTTTTTTTTTGTGTAATATTCTTTTCTAATGTTTTCTTATATACAAAATTGCATATGTGTACATAGACACAAGAAATATCTATAATATAACTTTATAAATTAAGTATAGAAAATTTCCTAAATCCCATTTTGGTCCTTTGTTCTACTATGTTTGTGTAATAATACAATACAAGGCATATAAAATTTCATATAAGAGAATATAATAGCTTAGGTCAAGAATATTATAAGATTTTTTTTATAGTTTTGCTTTTTATTTCAGATGAAATTTAGAGTCAAATAAAGATAATGAAAATTAAACTAAAATGTTAATACCTACACACAAATTTTTGGATATTCTCGTAAATACATACATACGTATATCTATATTTTTACAAGAATAAAAAAATAAGTGATAATACAAATTTCTATACATATTGTACATGAGCCGTCGGCTTATGACAACAACAAAAGCATGTGGTCAAACGGAAGAGAAATTCTGAGTTTATTTACTCATAAAATTCAGAGTAATCTCCAAAAAAAAATTTCAGAACAAGAGACTACAGTAAAAGAATAAATGTTTATGTTTTTTTCTAACATACTGTAAGTTTTTGCTTCTATGAAGTACCTACTATTTGAACGTGTGCAAAAACTAATCATTACACAAAAAATCTTCTGACTCGCATACGCTTTTTTGACCAAATATGACCAGTCTGGCTCCGGATAGGGCCTGGACACTCGCAGTGATAATGGGAGTGGCTCCTTTCTGGTCCACCTCCCCGCAAATGAACACAATAAATTTGGATATTTTTTAATATATATAGTTCTTATTTTGTTACTGCTGTAGAGCAAAACATTTTTCTTCAATATAATTGTGAGAAAATATTGCGAATACTTAAAATAAAAGCGAGAGCGAAAATATACAAAATATTAATATGGAACCAAGGCTCAAGGAACAAAGGCTGAATTACAAGGAGTTTCGCACTATCAAAGTATTGTAAAAATTCAATCATTGTAAAAATTTAAAGGTGAAATTTAATTGAAATTTTCAAACGCTCGTATTGAAAAATTAGGTTTTTGGAGTTACTGCACTGACGAAAGGTGTGTAATAAGAACAAAATATAAAGAATATTTTATACGTACTGTGTAATATCAATGTAAGGTCGATGTAATAACTACCCATTTTATCAAAACTATTACAATATAAATGTATAGACCTATTAAATTACTCATACATGTATTATTATCATAAATTTTTAATATTATTTTGTACTATAATATTTTGAAAGTATGCATTTATGTTTTTTATAATAAAATTACTCGGTTGGATTTTCATATTAATTGAAATTATCGTAACAGAATTTTATTACGTTATAAACTTATTAGATGGCACACAACGAACATAAAAAAAATTATTTTTGATTTTTTTTTTAATTTTAAACTACAATTTTATTCCAATAATAAAAGAGTGTTTGAGTAATCTTGTAACAACAGTAATTTCAAAATTTTATTAATAGTTGGTGGTTTTGGTGCATTGAGATAATTTAACTGAAAGTTCTAGTGTCAACCAATTTGCTGGTCTTTTATTTTGCCAAACAAAATCAAAATAATAAAATTCAAGGAATTCGGTTGATTGTTTTTAAGGGCAAATATGTAAAAGGACCAAATGCTGGGACTAATTTCTTTGAATAGCTTAAATCGTTATTTTCTTAGAAAGAATCTAATATCAGTACGCAATTTTCAGTTCCAATTCCCTGACATACAGCAAAAATTCATCAATCACATGGTGAAAGAAAACTCACATAGATTTTATCAGAGTCTATTAAACCGGATTCGAGATACAGGAGTGCACAGACTAGTAGACAAACCAACATTTTTCTAAAACTAATCGGGGTGAATTATTACTAAACCAAACAACTACACTCTGCACAACTAAATATTTTTTGAAATTTTCACTTTTTATAGTGTAGGTACATACTTAGATATTATGTTATGTCCAAATAATATTTTAAGCCTAAGCCTTTTGTAAGTAATTTCCAACAATGTACTATCAATTTCTTTTTCTGTTATACAACATTTTATTTTACAATATTATAAAACTATAAGAATATCTTCTAAAAAATCATTTATTTTATCATTACGTATGTAAGTATGTATGATTTACTCTTAAATTATTTTCCATAAAATTTTTGTGCACATTCTCGTATACATAATAAAATCTATATCTATATATACACATATATACTATTATATTGCTATACAGCAATAATAATTTAGTTTTTATCCTTTCAGTTGACTTTTTCTGCATTAAATTTATGTATTTGACTTTTGATTTTTATTATATTTTTATATCCCATATATAAAGTATTATAAAATATTGTATTTGTATTAGTAGTATATGAGTTCATATAATAATATAAAACAAAAAATATATGTACTATATTTGTATATAGAGAAAGAGAAAAAAAATTATAAATGAAAAAAAAAAGAGAAAAATGAGAAGAAAATCCCTCCGATCAAAGTTAACTTAGAAAATTTGTTGACCATAAAGAGATAACACTGTTCGACATAAGCATGATATTGAAAAAAACGCAAGAAAATAAGAACAAAAACAGAAAAGATAAAAACTTTGTAATAAACCCGTTCCGTCGTCATAATCGTTTCAGTTCAGTTCAATTCAGCTCTTAAAATCTATCTAGCTGTGTGTATAGTATAATCGTACATAGTCTTGTTTTATTCTTTAGGATCCTATATACATTATTGTTCATTTTCATTTCAGTGTGCAACTTATTCTTAGCAAGTACTACCTACTAAATTGATTTTTTTTTACTAAAATTTTAATTTATAAGAAAGTATGTGTGTGTTTGTGTGAATGTGTACCTTCCTATTTTATTATCTAACTGCAATATTAAAGTTTCGTGTATGTAATACATCTAGTCAGTTATTATATCGTACATTATGCCCATATTCACCACCCCTTTTACAACAATTTAAAAAAAAAAAACAAAAAAACATCTATAACAAAACTCCTAGTAACTGACTAGCTTCACATAAGTATTTATACAATAATAAAATATATTGAAAAATAATACAACAAAAACTACAACAAGAGCTACAACAATGCCAATGAGAAAAAATCAAAACTAATAATAACAACAACAATAATAATAGAAAATCAAAAAAAAAAAATTCTCAAACTCAGTAGAGGATAAGAGTTATGAAATGAAGATAAATTTTATTTTTATTAAAAAACAAAAAAAAAAGAATTTTTTCTGGAAAGGATGTTTGGTTTGAAGGAAAATTATGAGTTTTTGAATCAGTCTGTTTCTTATGTGTGCACATTCATAAACACATGGTATACACACTAAATTGAATAAATATATTTGGCTATGAAATATATTGTAGTTGATAGTAGTTACATAAGCACATGATTACAAACATTGAAATGTTTATAATGTGTAATATTGGTGCAAGGTGCTTCATTTAAATTTTAATTTAGTTTTGAAATTTAGATATTTATTTAACAAGAGTTTCTGGGAGATTTGTATTTTCTACATGACGATAGATTTGTAAACTTTAATAGAATCGAATGGGGCAAGACGACATCTCTCCTAGACCAACGCAGCCATTCATGACATATTATAGCCTCCTAATGGTCTCGTCTATAATATTCTTTTTTGAAGTATAAAATTGAAGATATCCTCAAGGGAATTAGACAACTGTTTTCGAGCACTCAGAAAATCCCACCCAAAACAAATGTGGCAATGGACTGCCAATATCAGGCAGTCGACAAGAATGTGGTGGTCTCGCCAGTGTCTCTACAAAATTGACGGTAGATATCGCTGTTCGTTGACTGTAGTATTTCATCTCATGCGACAATTATTTTTTAACTAATGCTACCCTTATGACACATTTAGTATCAACATTTGCAATTAGCATGATAGAAAATTCAGAAATATAAATCACGAGGGTCCATAGATTAACCGTATTTCAATTTAACCTAATCAAAAATAATTTTAAACTAGATATTTTAGTTAGACTAGATAAAAACTAGTCTAACTAAAAGATAAAGTTAATTTTAAACTAGATATTTTAGTCAGCCTAGTTCGTTATTACCCAATGACAGCGGCCACATCATTGGCGTTATTAAAGACAAAATACGATTCTCCAACTTGGACGGGTACTTTTCAAAGCCTGTTAAAGAAGGTCTCTATCTCACGAAAAAATTCAACTGTTAACTATTATTTGCTCTTCTCCTCCATTTTTGAAATTTCAACGAAAATTTCTGATTTCGAACGCATCACTCTATAAATACAAATTTACAATCTTACACAATTAGAAAAGTACTCTAGGCTAAAAATAAAAAAAAAAAAAATAAAATAAAATCAGCATAAAAATAATAAAATGGAAAATGAATTTTCTAGTTAAAGAAAAAGTTTAAAAACCATAAAATCGACTCAATGCACATGGCTAATTACTCACATTTCCTGAAAATATGGAAAGATCTAAAAAAAAAATTGTGAAAAATCAAACTTTTTATATACGAATATGGAATGTATGGGTAAAAAGTTTGGTTTGTTCACACAAAAAACAAAAAAATTAAAAGAAAAATTCAAGCAAAATTTTGGTTACAAACTATAAAAGAAAAATAAAAAATTTAAATAAAGAGTTAAGAAAAATATGAAATTTTCCATTGATTTTTTCCAAATTTTCACCCAATAAAAAAAAATTCCTCAATTTTGTAATTATCGATTTTGTATTAAAACAAGAAAAAATTAATATTTTTTTTTGGTTTTTGTAATTATATTTTATAACTGTAAATCTAAAGTTAAAAAAAATGGCTTAATACCAAATTTTTTGTGAAAAAAAAAACAAAATAATTTCCATGAAAAATAAATTTTCTATGGTTTAAAATAAAAAAAATCACTGAGTTACAATTAACTTTTTCCCGTAGTTGTGTGTGCGCCAGTGCGTACTTTAAGTCCACTCTGATTTTTATACAATAATAACAAATAACAAAATCAAACATAACAAGAATCTTAAGTGATAACAAAAATCTTAATACAAATGTGCCTATTAACTTCAAACTGCAATTTTACTGACTCGTTTGTAATCTTTTGTGATATAAGAAATAAGTCCTGAACTTTAAACGCTATAGAACTTACAAGTTAGTTTTATTTGTAAAAAAACACACATCTTCCCGCATAAGAGAATACATAATTACACATGGGTATCATCGGATATCAGAACCAAAAACGCCATATTTATTGAGACACTTGCTTGTTAACTGCAGGACGTGGTGTTCAGCCGATATTCGCAGTGACCATGTGCGCAGATATACAAACGCTCGATCCTTAGGGCTGATAATACGAGTATATTCAAAAGAAAGCAAAATATTGAAACTCACAAACTGACCAACACAGACATAAAGCGGCAATTTATATCAAAAATAACAGAGGAAAAAGGAAATATAAATGTAAATAACATACAAAACATATATAGGGAAGCAAATGAGATCAATCATTCGGAAATAGAACCAGATGACAATTGATAACACCATCACATATACAATTCGAGTTTTCTAAAACATGTTATATTCGGGATAGTTTCAATTTTTAAGAAGTTTAAATATTTAAAAAGCCCATATGAAGCTAATATAAATAAAAATTTTGAAATTTAATAAGCCAATAATAAAAATTTATAGTAGAAATCTGAAGTTTTCTCGGAAATGACCATTCATTTTGGAAAGTTGTTTAAATTTTTATAAGTAAAGTGAAGTTTTTTATGAGAAGTTTTCTAATTTCATTGATTTTCATTTTCTCTTTTTCTAAGTATGAAAAATGAATTAATTTTGTTTTTTTTTTTTAATAAAATTTCCTTAAAATGTTCATGAGAAGGAAGAGAAAAAACTTTTATCAGTCGTAAATAGTTTTTGAATGCTTTTACACTCAAAAATTCTTTAAACATTAAAATTATAAAATTTGGAAAGAAACTTAAAATTTTTAACTTTATAGTTTTTTTTAGTTTCTTCATTCTGTTTTCTTACACAAAGTGTGAAAAATTAAAAATTTCATTGGAGAGAATTTCATTTTCATGCTGATTTCGTTTGTAAAGAAAGTAGTTTTCTTTAAATTTTTGTTAGGTGGGTTGATATTTTTGCTTTGGAAACTAATTGTTTTATTATTAAAAAAAACATAGAATATATGGTTGCAATAATCAAGGTTTGTTATGATGTTCCACAAAACCAAAATGTCAATAATCAAAAATTTGTCATACCCACACGTCATACGTATGAAAAAACATTGGATGTACTCTGGTGTTTTCAGGTAAAAGACAATTTTATTTGACAGCACCTTGGAATTGTACAGAATCAAATCTACAATCTTCCTTTCTCATGGCAAAAACTAACTGCCACTTGGTCTTTCTTGCTGTTAAGAATTTTTTCAATCTCCCATTAAATATGATAACTCAATCCTACGAAAAATTATTTTCAAAGTAGAGATTGTCATAAAATAAAATTAAAATATAACAGAACTTTTGTAAATGTTCTTTTGTAATTTTTAAATCAAACACCGTTAAAAGAATCAATTCGCGAATCTTTAAGTTCACACGCAGGATGTCTTCTATGCTGGCGACAAATATCAATCTCGCCCTACCTTACAATAAATTTTATCATTTCTCCCACTCTGATATTTATCAGAGTCTCACATCTCACATCTTAAAATTATATCTCACATATTAAGATTAGGATTAAGAATTTCCACTAATTAAGTATTTCTACTTGTCTACATTTAAGATATAAAACTAATTTTTGGGTTCAAAGCCTAAAGTAATCAAATATCTAGTTCATATTTTAATAAAATTTAATGAAGGTAAGTTTCAAAACGATTAAATTCATCTTCTTTTCATCTTGTTCCTTTCATTATTTTATTCTGTAATATTTCTCAAATGAAAATTTTTAAAATTTTTAAAATAAAATATCTTAAAAAAAAATAATTCATAATCAACGTAAAACACTTATAAGTTTCTTTTTCTTTCCTTCCTTGTATATTCGTCTATGTAACACTCCGTCGGCATAATAAAAAAAATTAAAAATCAACTTTTCATTCATTTCTATATTATTTTTATTGTTTTTTTTTTTCAAAATTATTTTTCCATTTACTGTCAAATGAAAAATAACAATAATTAAACTAGTCAAGTCTCGAATCAATTGTATGGAAGATGGAACCGGCAACTTTTGTTTCATTTATAAATTCTTTTCGTTTCCTTCTACTTTGTTTTTGTTCTTGGTCAGACGATCAACATTTTGTTAAATGTATTGTAAGTAGTTAGGAAGAACGATGTATAACTGCCTCAAGGTATATAAACAATAAATATTATAGACTATAACTTTTCACTGAATTTCTCACATAATAATGCAACAAGCTTTTCAAAGCAACTAAGGAAAAGGGAAAAAATTTAATACAAATTATTGTTACATAATAAATGTCGGAAAGAAAATTTCATTTTAATCAGGAAATGAAAATGAAATATTTTTCATAATTTTTATAAGGAGACTAAGGGAGATAAAAGTAAATTTCTATAGCAAGAATTGTAAAAGAACAATTTATTATAAATGTTATTTGTAGTTTTCTGTTGTTTTCAGGGATGAATTTGTTAATTTTGCTAAAATACGAGTTAAATGAATTCTTTGGTGCATGATTCTAAATGCAGTATTTGAAAAAAATTTTAGTTAATTCAAGAAATTTTTAAATTTTTAAATACGTATTTCATTTTTTTTATTTAAATAGTCGACTATATTAAGTGTTTATAAGAATTGTTTAAAATAATGGAAATTATAGAGCCTGATAAAATCCATAATGATTATAAAAACCGTTGCAAACCTTGTATTAGACAATGTTATCATTCTAATTAACATTACAAAATTTCCCACCTACTTTATATTTATTTTAAATATTAACAATAAAACTATTTCATTATTAATATATGTATAATATTGTAATTAAAATTCCAAATATAAAAATGCTGTAAAGCAACAACCCAAAAATTATCTGTACAATTTAAGGCAGCTTGTTATCAAGGGCTCAAGTGACAAAAACAAAATTTAGATTAATATTCTCCATAAACTGCTATTTTCAAGCCTGTAGTTGGGTGAAAATCGAGAATTTTAATTATTAATGCAGAGTGTTTTATATAGGATTTTGAGAACAATACACAAATTTTTTTAGTTAAAACTACACTACTTGTTTCATTCAATATTTTTAAGTTGGGCTATTTATTAAAATAAACCTAACTCAACTCAATTCAAAATATACTAAAAGTAAAAAGCATTGACATAAATAATTCATTATTTTACTAATTTAATATGACAATGAAAGCCTATTGTTCGAAAAATATTATTGTTTTGAATATAATTTTAAAATATTAATAAATTCTAAACAATGTATAAAAGCTATGTATGTAGGTACCACACTTTATAATATACAAGGAATTTGTAATTTTTATCCTTGATCCACTTTTCTAAATAAAATTTCTAAATTTTTATAGAAATGAAAAAAAGAATGAAAATATCCGCCCTCACCTACTTGTTGAAAAATAATAAAAATTTACTTGGTTTGTATATTGGAGAAATTGAAGAATGTACAGTTAAATAATTCATCATATACATATGTGGGTACTTACCTACCACTAAGTTCATAAATTCTTTTAATATTATAATTTTCATTTCATTCCTTCCGTATATTGTTCAATTAAGTTGAATTGTTTAGATTAACTACGGAACCAAAACTCCTTCAATACTAAAAAGAAATGAAAATTAATTTTTTTTTTCCAAATGTATAGAATTTTGAAAGGGCAGTTACCTTTTATTTCATTTTGAAAGTACAATACGAAAAGAAAATGCTATAAATTAATTTTTCATAACTAAAAAAATAAGAAAACAAGGAAAATTATTAACATAAACGTAAACAACTTGTGCTAGTACTACTACATTTAATTTAGAAATTCAAGGATTTAATTATAAAAAAGAAAAGAAAAAATTAGGAAAGAAAAAACTAAAGGAACAACTAGAAACAGTAAAGAATTGAACAGCTTTTTCTTGCTTCTCTTTAATAAAAGTTCTTTTTGGAATGGAGTGGAAAAATTTAAAAAAGTGCAAAATTGTTTTCTTCTTGTTTTTTGCCAAGAACTAAAACATTTAATTTTAAATATACATAAGTATGTAGTTTTGAATTTTTGAGAAAAACTTTATTCAAACGAAAAACTTTTGTTTATTTCAGTTATGTATAGACTCCTTTACAACATCACTTTGATTCTGGTCATTTTCCATTTTCACTACTAACGATAAAATTTTACTATAAAACTTTTTTTGTAAAAAAATATTTCTTTCATTGTAATTAAAAGAAAGTCTACAGCAATTAAAATTATTTACAAGATTCATTAATACGACGCATTTTAAATAACAGGAAAGCACGAAAATATTAGATCATAATTGTATTCATTACCTTACTAACATATGAAGTCGAAAGTTTAGATGCTATAAGATTTAATGTGAAAAATTTTAATATTTAAATTACCATTTCTAATGTTATTTATTATTATTTTGTGACCATATTATTATAGTGGTCCTTATATGAAGATTTTTAGAAATTAAAACTTTAAATTGCGGGAAAACAAATCTGAATCCTTGAGCTAACTGCGTATTAAATAAATATAAAAGTTGAAAAACTTACGTCCGCGTTTTCTCTCATATTAAAAATTACTAACTTCATTACACAATTCAATAATGTCCTAAACACAATGAGTCAACACTTCCTAGGGCGAACTATATATAGCTTTTGGGTTATTAAATGGAATCGCAGTCGCACACAATGAAACTGCAACCACAAAATACAACTTCAAAATTAGTTTATTTTCTATTTTTCCAGTTCCTGTATGTCATATTTTACTGATTTTCACCGTATCACTTTTTTTTTGTTTGGAATTTTTAAACGAAAAATATCTTTCTTAACATATTTTTCGTTTAAAATTTTTACAATAAAAATGATTGAAATAATAGCTTTATTTTAATTTTCGATCTTCGTGACTTATAAGTTCATTATTGTATTTACGTGGTTGCAGACTTATTGCGTTTTACAAAGCGTTGAAGCTAACAATTTTGCAATTTTGTAGTACGGCCAAATTGTATTTAGGGGATTAATTTTAAATATCAATCCCTTTACGCTCGCCACGGCCAAGACACATCGTAATGTTGCCATCGTAAATTATGTTTTCACGGCTTGTTATAGTCATGTGCGTTTCCCGCGGCTTATTATACGAATAGAAGATTTTAATATTGCTATTAACCACTGGAACTATATGAAGCATTTTGAATGAATGAACTTTATAATTTTATAGAATATTCTACCTCATCAAATTTGATGGTGGTCGCCTTTTAAAACCATTTCCTTTTGGTTTGCTGTTTGCAAGACATAAAAGAAGATTGAAAAAGTTTTATACTAATGTGAGTGTTTTTGATAGTGCAATATTCTTTCGCATTTCCAACTTAGAAGTTTAGAACATAAATAACTTAAACAAAAGAAAGACGACGCTGAAAAAACTATAAATTGGCTATTAACGAAAAAAAAGCTTTGACATATTATTTCTACACTCAACATCGATAATTTCGATATTTGAACATAATCGAATAATTTTTTGCAGAAACTTGAAGTTAAGGCTATATTTTTAGTTTTTTCATATTAATAAAACAATTGATATGTATGAGATTTATGCCATAACTTTCCATGTTATATCAAAATGGGTAAATTATACCTTCGAAAATATTAAACTCCCGAATGTAAAATTTAATTAAATGTTAAATTTAACACATGTGTATATATATATAATTATGTATACGTAATTAAATGTAAACAATTACAAAGGGAATTTTAAATTTCAATGAAATTGCAATTAATATTTAATTTTATCAGTTATATTCTGTATTTGCTATAAGTATATCTGCAAATAACATGCACACAATGCATATATATGCCTACATTATTAATATGTATTGCAATTTAATTGCAATAATAAATAAATTTTTTTTAAGTATTTATTTTTACAAATATTTAAAGCAATTTAAAGAATCAGAATATGATACTTTGAATATTATAAATTATCATTAAAAAAAATAAATTATAATTACAATATTCATAGATCTAACAGTAAAAGATCAAAAATATCAAATTAATAAAGTATGAATTTTGCATATCAAAAGGAAAAAAAGTTAAATTAAATAAAATAAAATTCAATGATTAAAAATTGAGTTCGTAATCCTCATTATCAGTATAGATTATGTAAATAACAATAAAAACAAAATTACAATAATGTTTCGATAATTTGAATCAATCACTAAGTTACTACAACAAAAGTAACAAACCTGTGAGCCAAGAGCTTTTAAGTTCTCCCGGATATGATAAAGCATAATACAGCTGCATAACTTAGTGTTGAAGAACTATCGATATATTGAGCCATCGATATTTTAAATATACCGTCACAAAACTATCATATCGACAGTTTCGTAACGCAATATGCTGTATTGCAATGCAACTTGCTGTGTTGTAACGCAACTTGCTGTATAATAACGCAATTTACTGCTGTATAGGCCTGGATTTAATTTGTAAGGAAACATATAATAATGGTTATAATATGGCATTGTAATGTGCACAATATTAATTTTAAATATTTTTCTTTTGTCAACGTTTTTTTGAATTTGTCGTATGCTTAAGCAAAAAAAATTCTTTGTCGGTTGCCATTTGCCAATAAACTGGCAAGTTGAGGTATTTTAGTAAATAAACAAAATTATTGTATACATTGAAACATTTAGGCCTATCGACATTCTAAGTTTTGTAAACGCTAAGTTAAGTTCGGTATTCAGACGACATGTTGTGAGTTAAACTTCAACTTTGACAAAGCTAGAAAGTTTTTTCTCTTGTTCATTACAACGTAGGAATATTAAGAATATAATGAAAACCAATGCTAGCTCCACTTCACTTCAAGTCTTCAAGAAATATATGAAACTAAATAAAAGAACATAGAAATGGAATGAAAAGATTTTCAATTTTCACTGATGTAATAAATTAATGAAAATAATGTTATAGAATTAATGATTAAAATTGAATTAAATTAATGATTAAAATAACGATATTCCGTTTTTGCTCATTTTTCAAAATTTATTAATTGCCAAGAATTGATATTTATTTGACGATAGTATATCGACTTTAAAACCATCGATATTTCGATAGTTGAAACTTATCCATAGTATCGATAACGCCATCGGTAGTTCTCCACTTAGTTAACTTTTATTGCAGCGAGATTCTGGTCATAGTCACCCAGAAGCTCATTAAATTATTGTAAAACCATGAATTTTATATCATACTTTCCAGTTTAAACATTACGTTTTGAAATATTTACTGTAATAATTAAAATTTAATAACGAAAAAAAATTATAAAACCAAATACTATGTACATAAGTTTATAATTATGTGTTTTAACGATTACATGGAGTCCTTTTTAAAATTTCACATCTGTATTCAGGAATTAACTTCTCCCATGTTAATAAATTACTATTTATATTAAAAAAAAAACTTTAATATTATTTGGAAAACATTATAGTTACTATATAAGTAAATTAATTATTTATAATTTATAACTTAAATTAAATATAAATTTGTTTTGGTTTTTATTATGTTCCAGTAAAGTTATGTACTGAATATAAAGTGCAAATTTATTTTCATAATAAATATGAAATCTAAAATTAACTTCGACTCAATTAAAATGAAAATTTAATAAATTTTCCTTTTATTGGTATAAATTACAATATTACCAAGTGTTAAAATACTTAACATTAATATTTCTGAGTAGTTTTTAAATAAAGAGTTTAAGAAGGGTAATTCAAAAAAAGAGAATATTACAAAAATTTAATAATTATACACTAAAAAGCTACCAGTTTAAGTAAATTTCAATTAAATAAAAAGCTAAATTTCAATTAAATTCTGTAGCAGATTTGTGGCGAATTATAAGTATATTGGCCTGAAAGTCTAAACCTAAACTTTAGATGACAAGGTTTAAAGCTGCCTAAAATTTAGATGAGATAAGAATTATTCAATTCCTCTTCTTCTGTATTATTCACCACAACACTTAATCTGTTATCATTGGTGTGATTTGAAATTATAACCAGCTGACTAATCCTAAATTTTCTGCATTGTGTTTGAAAATATCATTTCTCAGCACTTTACACAAGTTTACCAAATCGTTTATACGCGAATCTACCGTTGCCTTACTTTCCCCATATTACTTTCAGAGGTTTTACTTTTGTTGTCTTCTTCAAACTTTCTTTATAACCTTCTACAGTGTTCTTTTAACTTGCATTTACTTCGCTAAGTGTTCTCTTTCTGCCACTGGTGACTTCTCTGAACGTTTTAAATCCTCAGCCGTGGTATCTGCAGACACTTACAGATATCCCTACCGCAGTTATATTGTTATTATCGGAAATCTCATGCTGTTTTATTGTATATGCTTATTAATTCAAGCCAGGTTTCATACCAGAAAGGCGTCCATTCTGCTCCAATTGTTGGTATTTCTATTACTCAACCCACCGCGAACGGTGTTTACATTGTTTAATAATAATAGTATTTGTTTAAATATGAAAAATGTCTAAATAAATTTATAGTATATTCTTACTCGTTAATTCGCAGATTGGTTAATTATACTCAAATGATTTTAAATTTTTTCAATTTACAAGCGTCTATAGTTTTCTATAACTTAATAATTTCTATTGAAGATGATTTAAATTTTTAGCTTAGAACATTGGATTTTATCAAATTTTTTTTGTTTTAATCCCATAATTTTTTAAAACTAGTCACTTAATAACAATTATTTTTTTTCTTGTAAAAACTAACTAACTGTCTAAATTTAATTCTATTGGAATTGTTTTACCTATTGGAATTGTTCTATTGGAATTGTTTATAATTTTTAATTGTTAAAAATTTTTTTTATTATTTTGTAATAGGAAGAATAAAAAAATCGTAATAAGAGTAACCATATGGTTTAAATTTTATTTAATGTACATACAAAATAATTCCAAATAACGTACAAAAAAAAATATTTTTAATTTATTTTGTATCCCTGAAATATTTATTCAGATTGAGCTTATTAATAATTACAACAAAAAAAAACCCTTAATTAGGTAAAAAATTTACAATTTACTTTATTCAAAAGAAAAAAAATTAAATTTGAAAAATAACTCATTTTAACTGATATTTGATTGAAAATTAAAAAATAATTGATAAACGAAAAATAAAATAAAAACCAAAAAAAATAATCATTATCTACTGCAATTATTAATTTAATATAATAATTTCCAACGAAATAATCAATATTTTGGGAATTGAAATTAAAATGTACAAAAAAATTCTATTATTGAAAATATTTTGTTTGTTATTTTATTAAAATTTTAATCCATTTATAATAATAAATTTGAATGAAAATTGTATGTTGCCGGAAAGAGAACCACTTCAATATTATTTAGTTTTAAACATATTTCATATTAGCGATAATGCCTTTCAGATTGCACATGCTCTGAAGCAGCAGTGGTCTTCTAAAAAATTTGTTTTCTAAATTTTCTTCACAGTAGTTCTCTTAAATCGCATGTTCATTAATAGTTCTTCAAACTTATGTCATTCAAACCCCCGAAAAAAGTTATAGCACTAAGAAGAATCTTTTCAATTATATTCCAACAACTGACTGACAATTACGAGTATATTTGTTAAGCACTTAATTTTAAATTAATTTTTTTTTAAAGAAAAATGACAAACTTCTAAGAACCACTGGTAATAAATTTTTTGAATATATTGTGAAACCAATATGTTGTATACATGCAATATGAATCAGCACCTAAAATTTTAATTTCGCAGAAAATGCTATTATAAAGACAGTTTTAAATTTTATTTCACAAAAAACTAAGTTTCCCTAAGGCTACACACACGTCTTAAGTTTATTCCAGACATCAAATCAGCAAAGTTATAGAGCAAAAAAAAAATTTTTCTTTTAAATGTCTTTGACCTTTCTTCAGTTCTCCCATTCAATTCAATTTAATATTTTATCCTTGACGCCTTCATTTTTATATATTATAATTTCAAATGTTTTATCACATACATGAACTATTTCGCCCAGATTTCCTCAGAAACAACTTACAATAAAACTCATATTTTATTTATAATGTTTAATGTTTTCATAGGTGGACAAATTATAATGACAATAATGATGGCTCTAGAACAAAAATTTTACGAAAATAAAAAAAAATTCTTATAAAAATTTTATTGCACAAAGAAAAAAAGTAGGTACTCAAGAGGGAATTAAAAAGATGAGAAACTTGATAAAAATTTTTGGACTTCTCCAACATATTTTTTTTTCTAAAACTATAGATATGACACTATAAAAATCAAATCGAACAGATGAAAAAAAAACCTGCAAAATATTTTCAAGTTAAAAGTTAGAATCGAAAAAGTTTTTGATGTTGTTTCATAAAGAAGAAGCAAAAAAAAATTAAAAGAAAAACTCTGAAGATGTCCTCTTATTTCTTATAGATTAATATTATGAAATCTGAAGAATATTTGAAACTTTTTACTGTCCATATTATGACTTTTAAACAAAACGGAAAGAAAAAAATTAAAATTAATATTTTTTAAAGTTTATAAGATCCACTCATACTTTCTAACGGTGCATCTAAACTATGCGAGAGAATCCGAAATATCCGAAATTAAATTTAGTTCGTAAAATTTAAGTACAATTCCAATAAATATAGAATTTATGAGGAAAAATTTATTATTTTCGGTCCGTACAATGGACAATAAACTAAAAATATAAAATAACAACTCATACCAAAATCAATTAATATCGGAATGGTATACAACACTGTTAAGAAATTACTTGGCGATATACGATTGATCTCACCGTGCAGATTACCACATTTAAACTTACAGAAAACACACTCCATAATATAATCTATTCACATAATAAAAAAGATCTATTATATTATAAATCAAGATATAATTTCGCTTTGTGGTGCAATTTATGATATTTCAGTAAAATTATCCCGTCATTCTTATATTTTTGCTTTTTTGTTATAACCGCCTGATGGTCTGTAAAAATCGATGCCTGACTGTTTATAAAAATGGCGACTTCCTCCGCCTAAAATATATGCTGCAGTGGCCTGGAGGGCGGAAAGAAATCTCGGCACTAATTTCATGTCCTTTATATAATAATTACCGTATAATTAAAGGTAATATTGTTAAAATAAATTTTCTATTAACTGTAGACGTAACCATAGATGCTGGATTTCACTGAAGCATAAAATATAGATACGTTAGATACAATAAGACAAGCAAATCTCTTAAAAAAAATGTTGTAATTTTTATTTATGCAATTTTACATAAAAATTTTATTAAAACTTTGTTAAAATCCGTGATTTCAATAACGCGTTTACGACGTAAACTTTACAAAGTATCACATTCCAAAAAGTTTAGTAAAAGCTTTTGACATTGTACACTTTTCCTAAATGCGTTCTATACGTAGTGGATGCTTAAAATAAAAGTAAATTGTGTATGGAAAAAATCCAGCACGCTTTACTTATACATGTCATATAAATGTTGCCAGAAATAACCAATTAAATAAACTAGCATATATTTTCAGCAATAAAGTGCTAGTTATTAAGTTTTTTTCCTAAACTGCAGCATAAAAATGCTATGTTTTTAATGATATGATAACGTTTGTTGAAAATAAACATTTGCACAGAACTTTAAATTGAATTTTTCAAACAAGCGTCAAAGTATGTATTAGTATTGTACAAATTGTATTTTAAAATGTATCAAAAGCCTTAGCAGCTTTTTTTACAATGTAAAGGTATTGAAACCTCTGAGGCGGTACTACAATCGTATTAATACCGTACTTAAACTTTTTATTTAAAGCATTATTGAAGTCACGGAATTTCAGATTTAATAAGCTTAAGGATAATAATTTCCTTCTCCTTGAACACATAAAAGTTCGAAATATACACTTACTATGGTCATTTCTACTTTATTTAAATTCTAAATTTTAAATTAATTAAAAAAATTTTCCTTTTTTAATTCATATCATTTTATAATTTTGTTTTTGTATATGAATTTAATTATACAATATTATAAATATAAATTATACGCGTACATATTAGTGTATGTATGCATTTATGTATAAATAATAGAAAATGATAAATGAAATTTATTTTCTAGGTTAAATATGATGGTCATGTTGTTGACGATTCTAATAAACAAAAACAAAAATTAAAAAAAATAAAAACAAATTTGGAAGACCAAGGGACAAATTTTACAAAAAAAAAAAACAAAAATAGAAGCAAAAGCAAATTTCTAAAAAAAATTCACTTTCCTTTACTTTTTAATTTTGTTTTTACATATTTCTTCTTTTTTTTTGTCCTTTTTTCGTTTAAATCTTTCTTACTGTCATAATGTTCTTGTTTTTATATCCGGTACTCGAAAAATATTAAAAAATTGGTACTTCATTTGTAACATTAATTTGATTCAGAAATTTTAACCATATGTGGCATTAGAATGTAAGAAACTCCATTGTTCGAGGCACACGGATATGGAAAATATTTTAAAATTGCTGAGAAAGTTAAATTTTTCATCTTCATTTCATGTCCTCATGGAAAAATATTCTAAATAATTCAGTAATTTGCTTCAAGATCTTAACATTAAATTTCCTTTTCTTTTAAACAGTAAGTGAGAGGCGTCATACTTCTTTGCGCTTCTGTTATACTTTTATGCTTTTAATAAGCGATTTTTATAATAATGAGCAATTCATAACACACATTGCCGTGACTTCAATAATGCGCTTACCGCGTAAACTTTACAAAGTATCACATTCCAAAAAGTCCGTGACTTAAATAACGCGCTTACGACGTAAACTTTACGAAGCATCACATTCCAAAAAATTTAGCAAAAGCTCTTGACATTGTACACTTTTCCAAAATGCGTTCTATGCGTAGTGGATGCGCAAAATAAAAGTAAATTGGATATCGAAAAAATCAAACACGCGTTTTGTTTTAACGTTTGTTGAAAATTAACATTTGCACAGAACTTCCAATTGAAATTTTCAAACAAACGTCAAAGTAATACGAGTATATTCTATTGTAAAATTTGTATCGAAACTTTTTATAAAGCATTATTTAATCACGGATGTAGAATAATTACCTTGTTTCTGCATTATTGCATTTATTTTAGGCGTAGCTGTAATAAAATAAAATCAAATTATTAAGTGCTATAAAAATTTTGTAAAAATTTTTGATTGACAAATCCCCTGACTTCTTAAAGGTTTATTATTGGCAGATAAATTGGAAGTAACAAAAGCATTTAACCAAAAACTATTCAATTTGTACTAGCAAACAATTAAAAGGAGAACTTATAATAATAAGGATAAGCAAACTTGTAAGCTTATGGCACGGTCACTTATTTTTCGATTTGAATATCTTAGAGTTTACACACCCAGTCAATTAAATTTTGTTTTGTTTTTTTTTTTCATTTAATTTTTTCTTTAATTTTGCTCCGGTTTTTTTGCCTCTTGTGTCCTTATAAAATTGTGGTCATCCGGAAAGTTGTTTCTCGTTTTGTTTTTATTTTGTTTGTCGGTTTTCTTTTTTTGCTTTCATTTTTATTTCTGGTTTAGATTCTATGCGTTTGTTTTTATTTTTTGTTTTGTTAAGAAGATATTTTTGAAAATAATTTATGATCCATAAAAATATTTTAATTGTTCTATAATGAGAGGAGTTTTAAACAGCCACATACACATATACACTCAATATCAGAGTAGTATACATAAGAATAAGCAAATAATTTTATAAACATACATCAACAATGTATAAAAAAATTATTGCCTTTTTCGGTTGTTAAAGAAAGAGAGAGAAAACAAAAATTTCATTTTCATTTTATGGTAAAGGGAAAACTCCCATCATACGGAAAATTTAATGTGAAACTCATGTCATAAAGTTTTGTTTTTTTAGGACTAAAAATGTCTTTTTAAAAAATGATGGGAAAATTATTTCAAAATAGGCAAAATACCAAAAAAAAAGCGAAAAAGGAAAAATATGAATTAAAAATAACTTTAAATTTATAACTTAGAAAAAAAAATTAATAAGAAGTCAATGATGGGCATCAAAAAATGATTTAATAGAATAGGAAATACAGTGTGGTGTGTTAAATAATTGTTGGAAAAACCAAACGCAAGTGATTCAAGTGTGAATTATTACACTGAATAGTATTCAATCGGTTAGAACCACACATTTTTCAAACTGATTTTGTTCGAAAAAGCAAAATGTGAATATTCTCAAAAGCAAGAGACAAATATTCAACGTCGTAAAGAAGCAAAGTACGAATATTCAACAAAGAAATCCATTTACGAAAAGCTCAACATGATTAATAAGAAAATATTATTTCTTTCTTATTTATTTTTTAAACAAACCAGCAAGAGAACAAATCGTGGAAACACATATGTATTCAGAAATCAGAAGAATAAAAAGACTACTATGTAGAAACGGTATGAAGGGTCCTATGTTCCCTAAGGAAATGAACAACTCAACAAAATAACGTTGACTTAGAATTGAATCTGAATAAAAGTTAACAGAAACACCTTATCAATATACCGTTATCAAAAATACTTTCGAATTTATCCAAAAAATAGCTGACTCATTTATTGCGACATTTAAAGCTGAAAACACTAAAATAAAATTTAAAATACAATTTATGTTTTTCTGTGTAAAGTTATGTATTTACTTTAAAATAAAGTAATTTTCAAAATAAAATTTCAAGTGGGACTAACAAATAAAATAAATTTTTCCTTTTTTCTTTCGTATTAAAAAATTTTTTATGATTTTTCAGAAAAAAAAATATGCGAGGTTGTTAGCAAGTAAATTAAAAAGTTATGTCAAATTTTTAACAAGAATATGAAAAGTCAATTTATAAAAAGAAAAATTTTAAAGTCCTTGCAAAAAACTTATAGCCATAATTCCAGTGAAAAGTGATTATATTAAGTGGTAGGTTAAAATATGGTCAAACAACTGAAGTTATTATTAAGCAGTACGTATAACAGCCGCATTGATTTCACATTTTATTAACTTCAAATTGTTAAAAACAGTGTATGCAATTTATGCTTTTTATCTCAAATTCTAATTATATTTTTAAATATTTTGTTTATCACTAAAAAAATTGAGTCTAACAATATAGTCAACGATTAGAACTATCAGAAGTAGAAATTTACGACTGAATGTCAAATGGTCGACTGAACAGCTCTTTTTCAAAAATAAAGTGATTAAATTTCGTATACATTTTAGATAAAAAGCGAGACACGCAATACGAAATAATTGTTCTCAGTCGAAAATTACAATATACAAATACATAATAGTTACTCACTTTCTTTTCACTTGCGAAGTAAAATAGCGTGATAGACGATCAGGCCCTTATATTTCAATTCAAATTATTACATATGTACATACTAAGCTATTGAATGTATACATATACATTTATTACTATATAATGTAAGTGTATTAATTAGCTTTCCATAAATCACATGAAAATATAATGCTTAAAAGCTTAGATATCGTTTTTTTTTAAATGTTTTGTAGAAAAACGTTCTTACTGTTACTGCCATTCCTTCTCGAATGAAACGCATACCAGGAAATCGTCCATTCAGGATCAAGAGAGCTTGGATTTTTTTCGAATTTTAGTGGACTCGTACCACAGGTATGTCTACACCATTCCACTAATTTAGAATAGCAAAATATTAATTCAAGTCATTGTTTAATTACAAAGCTAAAAATTTGCAGTAATTTATATAAAAATTATAAATAATTCTCAATGATAAAAATATGGGAACTAGCAAAATAAGCCTTAAATAATTTGCAATAAATATTGTTCCGAAAACATACGAAGTAAAAATTAAGAATTAGTTGAAAAGAGAAAATTGTTAAACACCATTATGAATATAATTGTTTGCTAATATGTTTTTTTTGGTGATTTATTAAGGGAAATTTGTTTTTATTCAAAGGGTTTGTTACGAACGTCGTACAAAAGAACAAGATTTAATTGAGAGCATTTAATTTTTTTTTTCTTAACAAATTAATTTCTATGTATGGTTTTCTCCATATGGTTTTTGGGTGAATATCCTTTAATATATTGTCTACAAAATTGATATTGATAATCAGACTGATAACGACAGAAATAATAACAAAACTGTTACCAAAAAAAAATAGACGAAACAAGTGCAAAAAAAATTATCTGTTCCTTTATGACATACAAAAGGATTATTCTCATAGAAAAATTTAATGCCATTTACAAACATAGATGGAAAAAACTACAATGTAGGTAAGAAACATTTAAGTACCTATATTTGTCTATACAATCCCGTTTCAACATTGATTTAGTAAATGGAATTGAAGAATAATAAAAAATATTTGCAATCATTTGAAAAAATTTTCTGGAACTACCAGCTTTGCTTTAAGCGAAATAATAAGAGCACGTGGAAAGTTCGAAAACAAAACAGTTCACTTCCATTTTTACGCAGCTGGAATCAAACTCTTAAAATTATAATTTCATCACCACAAAATGAATTATGAGAATTTATTCTTCTTCTTCTTCTACTGGCGCTACACCCCGATGTGAGATTTGGCCTTCTTTACAATTTGCCTCCATTCTTTTCTGTTTTCCACTTTTCCTTTCCATTCGCGAATCCCCAGTGTTTGTAAATCACTTTGCAAGCCGTCCAACTACCTAGACCGTGGTCTGCCCCTTCTTCTACTTAACCTTGGCTTATACTCAAAGATTCGCTTTTGTTTGCGGTTCTCAGGCATGCGTGCTAATTGGCCCATCTTCTTCTCTGTGATTTGATATGTTTGACAATATCTTCGCCATGGATTAACTGATTCAGTTCTTCGTTCGTTCGTATAAGGAATGTTCCATCTTCAAGTTGCTTAGGACCAAAAATCTTTCTTAACATTTTCCGTTCGAATATTTTTAAATTATTTTCATCAGCCTGAGTTAAAGACCATGCCTTGCATCCATATGTCACTATCGGTCTAACGATTGTTTTGTATGGAGTAGTTTTTAAGTTTCTTGATAATAGTTGAGACTTAAATAGTTTTTAATTTGCGCAATAATTTCGATCCGCATTCTGAATTTTTTCGTTTACGCAGGCGTGCATACTATTATCATTGAATATCATTGCACACAGATACCTAAAATGCATGACTCCTTCGAAATTATATTCTCCTATGGTGATGTTTTATGGTGTTCTTCTTCTTTCGTCTCTACTCATTTTTAAATACTTAGTTTTTTCTTTGTTAACTAAGAAACCAACTTCACGTGCTCTCTCAGCCACTCGACGAATGTTTCAACCACAGTTTGGTAGATCCTCAACAATGAATGAAACAACTCGAAACAATGCACACGTCATCAGCGCATGCCATTATCTGATATGGTCTCGTGAATATGTGGCCCCCAGTTTCGAGTGATCTAATAGCGTGCTGCAGAACCATATTAAATATCAAGGTTGATAAAGCATCACCCTGTCTGACTCCAACTTGGTCTGACTGGAAATTCCTTAGACGTCTGACCCTGAATCAATATTGCAGTTTTCGAGTCCTGCATTGTTAGCAACGTCATTTGTATTAACTTGTGAGGAATACCTCTTCCAACTAACGCTTCTTGTATCTTACTTCGTTTTACAGAGTCAAAGGCTTGTTGCAAATCTATACACAGTATATGCAGATCCATATTGTATTCTAGCATTGTTCTCCATTGTTTGCTTTAATAAGAATATTTGATCTACAGTTGAGCGGTTTTTTCTAAATCCACACTGATATTCACCAAGGATTTCCTCGCTGAATGGCTTAAATCTATTATAGATAATATTGGATAATATTTTGTAAAAAGTACCCAACAACATGATGCCCCTGTAATTTTGACACAAGGTTTTATCGCCCTTTTTATGTATGGGAACAAGTAGCCCTGGTGTCCAATCGTCAGCTATTCTTTCATTGCACCATATACTGCAGATCACAGTATGTATGTTATTTAACAACACTTTACCACCACCTTTGAAAAGCTCAATCGTTATTCCGCTTTTTCCTGGGGCCCTATTACTTTTCAACTTGTTTACCGCTTCCCTCAACTCGTCAATGGTTGGTCTATAACTGGGTTCAGAGGTAAATTATCGTACATGTTTTCTTCATCTCCATTATAACCTTCATTTAATGTTTTCTGAAAATACTCGACACACCCATCCATAACCTTACTTTCTTTAAACTTCTAAAACTTCTCTGATATTGCCTTCTAAGTGTGCCTCTTGAATTTTTTCCACCTGTCTTTTGATCATTAATTTCTTTTTCTTATGGCATAGTTTTGTAGCATATTTTCGCTTTTGATTATAGTCTTCGTGGTTTGATCTTGAGTTTCTTTTTAACACTTTTTGCCTTGCTTTATTTTTCACGTCAATAGCTAACTTGCACTTATTGTCAAACCAATCAATGTTTCGTTGAATCATGAGAATTTATTACTTACTAATAAAATACTGCGTGCGGAACAGGGGCATTCAATTTCATTAAAGAGTCACCTACATTCCTAGTGTTCTAAAATACGAACTTAATAAAATAAATTAAAAGATTTATGAAAATAAACGTCATTGACGATCTTATAAATAAATTTTTAGAGCAATCTCAATTTTGAGGATTTTTGACTAAGTAGCCTTTGGGTAATTTAAACCTTTGAAATTATGATCCCCGATGACGTGAGATTGCAACCATACTTTATGGGGATATGAAAAACTTTTGAACCTATTTCAAATACAATCATAACCGAAAAACTAATCACTCTAAGTGAATAGTCAATCGAGGAAAATTATTGGAACATTTAAAATATCTTCAAAATTTTTCTTAAGTTATTACAATTTTATTCAGGGTTTTGGCCATTTTCATCCTAGTGGCTATAATAATGTCCATGTATATATACATATATAAAATATTAGAGACAGCATTTTATAACCAATTATTATCTACTTCAATACTTGTTAGAAAATTACAGAAAATAAACAATTTTTGAAATGATCAAATCGAATTAACTATCATGTAAAGTAATTCTGAAAAATATTTATTGTCTACAATAAATATACGTACACACACACATAATATCGGAATATTGAATTTTATGGGAGAAAAAGGATATTTAGAATATATTATATTAGAGATTTATATTAATGTAATAATGACCATGAATAAACCCCTAATTATTTTAATATATTAATACATAAGTACATATAACTACATACGCGTACTCATACATACATCTATAAATAAACAATAATAGTATTATTATACATATTTGAAAGAAACAAGTGTAATATGTGGAAAATAACTTTGAATTGAAAAATGAGTGGTGGCGAAAAAGAAACAAAAAGCAACGAGAAAAAGAGGAAAGAAGAATAAGAAAAAAAAAAAGAGATATATGGCTTTCCTTTAATTATTTTTTCTATTTTCTTTTCTTTCATTCTTTCTCTTATAATATAATTTTTTTACTCCTTTTCAAATTCAAAAAAATTCTTAAAATATAATACTCATACATACATGCAAGTGGATGGAGCAAAAAGTTTTTGTATTAATTTAGAGTGTGCTATTAATTATAAAGAATTAATAAAGAAATAGATTTATTCTCTTAAAATGTTTAAGAATTAAAGAAAATGTATATTTGTATTAAAAAACAACAACTAAATTGGGAAAAATAACATGCCAATATATGACACTAGGTTGCAGCAAAAATAATTTTGGAGATATTTAAAAAACTCTTTTCCCAAACTTTAAACGCGTTTTCTGGCTAAACTAAAAGAGATAGAGCGATTTTAAGTGTTTTTTGTGATCACTGGGAGTTCACAGATTCCGCCAATATATGATAATAGGCTGTAGCAAAAATATTTTTGGAGATATTTAAAAAAATCTTTTACAAAACTTTAAACACGTTTTCTGGCTAAACTAGAAGAGATAGAGCGATTTTAAGTGTTTTTTGTGATCACTGGGAGTTCACAGATTCCGCCAATATATGATAATAGGCTGTAGCAAAAATATTTTTGGAGATATTTAAAAAAATCTTTTGCAAAACTTTAAACGCGTTTTTTGGCTAAACTAGAAGAGATAGAGCGATTTTAAGTGTTTTTTGTGATCACTGGGAGTTCACAGATTCCGCCAATATATGATAATAGGCTGTAGCAAAAATATTTTTGGAGATATTTAAAAAAATCTTTTGCAAAACTTTAAACACGTTTTCTGGCTAAACTAGAAGAAATAGAGCGATTTTAAGTGTTTTTTGTGATCACTGGGAGTTCACAGATTCCGCCAATATATGATAATAGGATGTAGCAAAAATATTTTTGGAGATATTTAAAAAAATCTTTTGCAAAACTTTAAACGCGTGTTCTGGCTAAACTAGAAGAGATAGAGCGATTTTTGTGATCACTGAGAGTTCACAGATTCCGCCAATATATGATAATAGGATGTAGCAAAAATATTTTTGGAGATATTTAAAAAAATCTTTTGCAAAACTTTAAACGCGTTTTCTGGCTAAACTAGAAGAGATAGAGCGATTTTAAGTGTTTTTTGTGATCACTAGGAGTTCACAGATTCCGCCAATATATGATAATAGGATGTAGCAAAAATATTTTTGGAGATATTTAAAAAAATCTTTTGCAAAACTTTAAACGCGTATTCTGGCTAAACTAGAAGAGATAGAGCGACTTTAAGTGTTTTTTGTGATCACTGGGAGTTCACAGATTCCGCCAATATATGATAAAAATCTTTTGCAAAACTTTAAACGCGTTTTCTGGCTAAACTAGAAGAGATAGAGCGCTTTTAAGTGTTTTTTGTGACCACTGGGAGTTCACAGATTCCGCCAATATATCAAAATAGGATGTAGCAAAAATATTTTTGGAGATATTTAAAAAAATCTTTTGCAAAACTTTAAACGCGTTTTCTGGCTAAACTAGAAGAGATAGAGCGATTTTAAGTGTTTTTTGTGATCACTGGGAGTTCACAGATTTCGCCAATATATGATAATAGGATGTAGCAAAAATATTTTTGGAGATATTTAAAAAATCTTTTGCAAAACTTTTAACGCGTTTTCTGGCTAAACTAGAAGAGATAGAGCGATTTTAAGTGTTTTTTGTGACCACTGGGAGTTCACAGATTTCGCCAATATATGATAATAGGATGTAGCAAAAATATTTTTTGGAGATATTTAAAAAAAATCTTGCAAAACTTTAAACGCGTTTTCTGGCTAAACTAGAAGAGATAGAGCGATTTTAAGTGTTTTTTGTGATCACTGGGAGTTCACAGATTCCGCCAATATATGATAATAGGATGTAGCAAAAATATTTTTGGAGATATTTAAAAAAATCTTTTGCAAAACTTTTAACGCGTTTTCTGGCTAAACTAGAAGAGATAGAGCGATTTTAAGTGTTTTTTGTGATCACTGGGAGTTCACAGATTCCGCCAATATATGATAATAGGATGTAGCAAAAATATTTTTTGGAGATATTTAAAAAAAATCTTGCAAAACTTTAAACGCGTTTTCTGGCTAAACTAGAAGAGATAGAGCGATTTTAAGTGTTTTTTGTGATCACTGGGAGTTCACAGATTCCGCCAATATATGATAATAGGCTGTAGCAAAAATATTTTTGGAGATATTTAAAAAAATCTTTTGCAAAATTTTAAACGCGTTTTCTGGCTAAACTAGAAGAAATAGAGCGATTTTAAGTGTTTTTTGTGATCACTGGGAGTTCACAGATTCCGCCAATATATGATAATAGGATGTAGCAAAAATATTTTTGGAGATATTTAAAAAAATCTTTTGCAAAACTTTAAACGCGTATTCTGGCTAAACTAGAAGAGATAGAGCGATTTTAAGTGTTTTTTGTGATCACTGGGAGTTCACAGATTCCGCCAATATATGATAATAGGATGTAGCAAAAATATTTTTGGAGATATTTAAAAAAATCTTTTGCAAAACTTTAAACGCGTTTTCTGGCTAAACTAGAAGAGATAGAGCGATTTTAAGTGTTTTTTGTGACCACTGGGAGTTCACAGATTTCGCCAATATTTGATAATAGGCTGTAGTAAAAATATTTTTGGAGATATTTAAAAAAATCTTTTGCAAAATTTTAAACGCGTTTTCTGGCTAGAAGAGATAGAGAGATTTTAAGTGTTTTTTGTAATCACTAGGAGTTCACAGATTCCGCCAATATATGATAATAGGCTGTAGCAAAAATATTTTTGGAGATATTTAAAAAAACCTTTTGCAAAACTTTAAACGCGTTTTCTGGCTAAACTAGAAGAGATAGAGCGATTTTAAGTGTTTTTTGTGATCACTAGGAGTTCACAGATTCCGCCAATATATGATAATAGGATGTAGCAAAAATATCTTTGGAGATATTTAAAAAAATCTTTTGCTAAACTTTAAACGCGTTTTCCGGCTAAACTAGAAGAGATAGAGCGATTTTAAGTGTTTTTTGTGATCACTGGGAGTTCACAGATTCCGCCAATATATGATAATAGGCTGTAGCAAAAATATTTTTGGAGATATTTAAAAAAATCTTTTGCAAAACTTTAAACGCGTTTTCTGGCTAAACTAGAAGAGATAGAGCGATTTTAAGTGTTTTTTGTGATCACTGGGAGTTCACAGATTCCGCCAATATATGATAATAGGCTGTAGCAAAAATATTTTTGGAGATATTTAAAAAAATCTTTTGCAAAACTTTAAACGCGTTTTCTAGCTAAACTAGAAGAAATAGAGCGATTTTAAGTGTTTTTTGTGATCACTGGGAGTTCACAGATTCCGCCAATATATGATAATAGGATGTAGCAAAAATATTTTTGGAGATATTTAAAAAAATCTTTTGCAAAACTTTAAACGCGTTTTCTGGCTAAACTAGAAGAGATAGAGCGATTTTAAATGTTTTTTGTGATCACTGGGAGTTCACAGATTCCGCCAATATATGATAATAGGATGTAGCAAAAATATCTTTGGAAATATTTAAAAAAATCTTTTGCAAAACTTTAAACGCGTTTTCTGGCTAAACTAGAAGAGATAGAGCGATTTTAAGTGTTTTTTGTGATCACTAGGAGTTAACAGATTCCGCCAATATATGATAATAGGCTGTAGCAAAAATATTTTTGGAGATATTTAAAAAAATCTTTTGCAAAACTTTAAACGCGTTTTCTGGTTAAACTAGAAGAGATAGAGCGATTTTAAGTGTTTTTTGTGATCACTGGGAGTTCACAGATTCCGCCAATATATGATAATAGGATGTAGCAAAAATATTTTTGGAGATATTTAATAAAATCTTTTGCAAAACTTTAAACGCGTATTCTGGCTAAACTAGAAGAGATAGAGCGATTTTAAATGTTTTTTGTGATCACTGGGAGTTCACAGATTCCGCCAATATATGATAATAGGATGTAGCAAAAATATTATGGAGATATTTAAAAAAATCTTTTGCAAAACTTTAAACGCGTTTTCTGGCTAAACTAGAAGAGATAGAGCGATTTTAAGTGTTTTTTGTGATCACTGGGAGTTCACAGATTTCGCCAATATATGATAATAGGCTGTAGCAAAAATATTTTTGGAGATATTTAAAAAAAATCTTTTGCAAAACTTTAAACGCGTTTTCTGGCTAAACTAGAAGAGATAGAGCGATTTTAAGTGTTTTTTGTGATCACTGGGAGTTCACAGATTCCGCCAATATATGATAATAGGCTGTAGCAAAAATATTTGTGGAGATATTTAAAAAAATCTTTTGCAAAATTTTAAACGCGTTTTCTGGCTAAACTAGAAGAGATAAAGCGATTTTAAGTGTTTTTTGTGATCACTGGGAGTTCACAGATTCCGCCAATATATGATAATAGGATGTAGCAAAAATATTTTTGGAAATATTTAAAAAAATCTTTTGCAAAACTTTAAACGCGTTTTCTGGCTAAACTAGAAGAGATAGAGCGATTTTAAATGTTTTTTGTGATCACTGGGAGTTCACAGATTCCGCCAATATATGATAATAGGATGTAGCAAAAATATCTTTGGAAATATTTAAAAAAATCTTTTGCAAAACTTTAAACGCGTTTTCTGGCTAAACTAGAAGAGATAGAGCGATTTTAAGTGTTTTTTGTGATCACTAGGAGTTAACAGATTCCGCCAATATATGATAATAGGCTGTAGCAAAAATATTTTTGGAGATATTTAAAAAAATCTTTTGCAAAACTTTAAACGCGTTTTCTGGTTAAACTAGAAGAGATAGAGCGATTTTAAGTGTTTTTTGTGATCACTGGGAGTTCACAGATTCCGCCAATATATGATAATAGGATGTAGCAAAAATATTTTTGGAGATATTTAATAAAATCTTTTGCAAAACTTTAAACGCGTATTCTGGCTAAACTAGAAGAGATAGAGCGATTTTAAGTGTTTTTTGTGATCACTGGGAGTTCACAGATTCCGCCAATATATGATAATAGGCTGTAGCAAAAATATTTTTGGAGATATTTAAAAAAATCTTTTGCAAAACTTTAAACGCGTTTTCTGGCTAAACTAGAAGAAATAGAGCGATTTTAAGTGTTTTTTGTGATCACTGGGAGTTCACAGATTCCGCCAATATATGATAATAGGATGTAGCAAAAATATTTTTGGAGATATTTAAAAAAATCTTTTGCAAAACTTTAAACGTGTTTTCTGGCTAAACTAGAAGAGATAGAGCGATTTTAAATGTTTTTTGTGATCACTGGGAGTTCACAGATTCCGCCAATATATGATAATAGGATGTAGCAAAAATATCTTTGGAAATATTTAAAAAAATCTTTTGCAAAACTTTAAACGCGTTTTCTGGCTAAACTAGAAGAGATAGAGCGATTTTAAGTGTTTTTTGTGATCACTAGGAGTTGACAGATTCCGCCAATATATGATAATAGGCTGTAGCAAAAATATTTTTGGAGATATTTAAAAAAATCTTTTGCAAAACTTTAAACGCGTTTTCTGGTTAAACTAGAAGAGATAGAGCGATTTTAAGTGTTTTTTGTGATCACTGGGAGTTCACAGATTCCGCCAATATATGATAATAGGATGTAGCAAAAATATTTTTGGAAATATTTAATAAAATCTTTTGCAAAACTTTAAACGCGTATTCTGGCTAAACTAGAAGAGATAGAACGATTTTAAATGTTTTTTGTGATCACTGGGAGTTCACAGATTCCGCCAATATATGATAATAGGCTGTAGCAAAAATATTTTTGGAGATATTTAAAAAAATCTTTTGCAAAACTTTAAACGCGTTTTCTGGTTAAACTAGAAGAGATAGAGCGATTTTAAGTGTTTTTTGTGATCACTGGGAGTTCACAGATTCCGCCAATATATGATAATAGGATGTAGCAAAAATATTTTTGGAAATATTTAATAAAATCTTTTGCAAAACTTTAAACGCGTATTCTGGCTAAACTAGAAGAGATAGAACGATTTTAAATGTTTTTTGTGATCACTGGGAGTTCACAGATTCCGCCAATATATGATAATAGGATGTAGCAAAAATATTTTTGGAGATATTTAAAAAAAATCTTTTGCAAAACTTTAAACGCGTTTTCTGGCTAAACTAGAAGAGATAGAGCAATTTTAAGTGTTTTTTGTGATCACTGGGAGTTCACAGATTCCGCCAATATATGATAATGGGCTGTAGCAAAAATATTTTTGCAGATATTTAAAAAAATCTTTTGCAAAACTTTAAACGCGTTTTCTGGCTAAACTAGAAGAAATAGAGCGATTTTAAGTGTTTTTTGTGATCACTGGGAGTTCACAGATTCCGCCAATATATGATAATAGGATGTAGCAAAAATATTTTTGGAGATATTTAAAAAAATCTTTTGCAAAACTTTAAACGCGTTTTCTGGCTAAACTAGAAGAGATAGAGCGATTTTAAGTGTTTTTTGTGATCACTAGGAGTTCACAGATTCCGCCAATATATGATAATAGGCTGTAGCAAAAATATTTTTGGAGATATTTAAAAAAATCTTTTGCAAAACTTTAAACGCGTTTTCTGGTTAAACTAGAAGAGATAGAGCGATTTTAAGTGTTTTTTGTGATCACTAGGAGTTAACAGATTCCGCCAATATATGATAATAGGCTGTAGCAAAAATATTTGTGGAGATATTTAAAAAAATCTTTTGCAAAATTTTAAACGCGTTTTCTGGCTAAACTAGAAGAGATAAAGCGATTTTAAGTGTTTTTTGTGATCACTGGGAGTTCACAGATTCCGCCAATATATGATAATAGGATGTAGCAAAAATATTTTTGGAAATATTTAAAAAAATCTTTTGCAAAACTTTAAACGCGTTTTCTGGCTAAACTAGAAGAGATAGAGCGATTTTAAATGTTTTTTGTGATCACTGGGAGTTCACAGATTCCGCCAATATATGATAATAGGATGTAGCAAAAATATCTTTGGAAATATTTAAAAAAATCTTTTGCAAAACTTTAAACGCGTTTTCTGGCTAAACTAGAAGAGATAGAGCGATTTTAAGTGTTTTTTGTGATCACTAGGAGTTAACAGATTCCGCCAATATATGATAATAGGCTGTAGCAAAAATATTTTTGGAGATATTTAAAAAAATCTTTTGCAAAACTTTAAACGCGTTTTCTGGTTAAACTAGAAGAGATAGAGCGATTTTAAGTGTTTTTTGTGATCACTGGGAGTTCACAGATTCCGCCAATATATGATAATAGGATGTAGCAAAAATATTTTTGGAGATATTTAATAAAATCTTTTGCAAAACTTTAAACGCGTATTCTGGCTAAACTAGAAGAGATAGAGCGATTTTAAGTGTTTTTTGTGATCACTGGGAGTTCACAGATTCCGCCAATATATGATAATAGGCTGTAGCAAAAATATTTTTGGAGATATTTAAAAAAATCTTTTGCAAAACTTTAAACGCGTTTTCTGGCTAAACTAGAAGAAATAGAGCGATTTTAAGTGTTTTTTGTGATCACTGGGAGTTCACAGATTCCGCCAATATATGATAATAGGATGTAGCAAAAATATTTTTGGAGATATTTAAAAAAATCTTTTGCAAAACTTTAAACGTGTTTTCTGGCTAAACTAGAAGAGATAGAGCGATTTTAAATGTTTTTTGTGATCACTGGGAGTTCACAGATTCCGCCAATATATGATAATAGGATGTAGCAAAAATATCTTTGGAAATATTTAAAAAAATCTTTTGCAAAACTTTAAACGCGTTTTCTGGCTAAACTAGAAGAGATAGAGCGATTTTAAGTGTTTTTTGTGATCACTAGGAGTTGACAGATTCCGCCAATATATGATAATAGGCTGTAGCAAAAATATTTTTGGAGATATTTAAAAAAATCTTTTGCAAAACTTTAAACGCGTTTTCTGGTTAAACTAGAAGAAATAGAGCGATTTTAAGTGTTTTTTGTGATCACTGGGAGTTCACAGATTCCGCCAATATATGATAATAGGATGTAGCAAAAATATTTTTGGAAATATTTAATAAAATCTTTTGCAAAACTTTAAACGCGTATTCTGGCTAAACTAGAAGAGATAGAACGATTTTAAATGTTTTTTGTGATCACTGGAAGTTCACAGATTCCGCCAATATATGATAATAGGATGTAGCAAAAATATTTTTGGAGATATTTAAAAAAAATCTTTTGCAAAACTTTAAACGCGTTTTCTGGCTAAACTAGAAGAGATAGAGCAATTTTAAGTGTTTTTTGTGATCACTGGGAGTTCACAGATTCCGCCAATATATGATAATGGGCTGTAGCAAAAATATTTTTGCAGATATTTAAAAAAATCTTTTGCAAAACTTTAAACGCGTTTTCTGGCTAAACTAGAAGAAATAGAGCGATTTTAAGTGTTTTTTGTGATCACTGGGAGTTCACAGATTCCGCCAATATATGATAATAGGATGTAGCAAAAATATTTTTGGAGATATTTAAAAAAATCTTTTGCAAAACTTTAAACGCGTTTTCTGGCTAAACTAGAAGAGATAGAGCGATTTTAAGTATTTTTTGTGATCACTAGGAGTTCACAGATTCCGCCAATATATGATAATAGGCTGTAGCAAAAATATTTTTGGAGATATTTAAAAAAATCTTTTGCAAAACTTTAAACGCGTTTTCTGGTTAAACTAGAAGAGATAGAGCGATTTTAAGTGTTTTTTGTGATCACTGGGAGTTCACAGATTCCGCCAATATATGATAATAGGATGTAGCAAAAATATTTTTGGAGATATTTAATAAAATCTTTTGCAAAACTTTAAACGCGTATTCTGGCTAAACTAGAAGAGATAGAGCGATTTTAAGTGTTTTTTGTGATCACTGGGAGTTCACAGATTCCGCCAATATATGATAATAGGATGTAGCAAAAATATTTTTGGAAATATTTAATAAAATCTTTTGCAAAACTTTAAACGCGTATTCTGGCTAAACTAGAAGAGATAGAACGATTTTAAATGTTTTTTGTGATCACTGGGAGTTCACAGATTCCGCCAATATATGATAATAGGATGTAGCAAAAATATTTTTGGAGATATTTAAAAAAAATCTTTTGCAAAACTTTAAACGCGTTTTCTGGCTAAACTAGAAGAGATAGAGCAATTTTAAGTGTTTTTTGTGATCACTGGGAGTTCACAGATTCCGCCAATATATGATAATGGGCTGTAGCAAAAATATTTTTGCAGATATTTAAAAAAATCTTTTGCAAAACTTTAAACGCGTTTTCTGGCTAAACTAGAAGAAATAGAGCGATTTTAAGTGTTTTTTGTGATCACTGGGAGTTCACAGATTCCGCCAATATATGATAATAGGATGTAGCAAAAATATTTTTGGAGATATTTAAAAAAATCTTTTGCAAAACTTTAAACGCGTTTTCTGGCTAAACTAGAAGAGATAGAGCGATTTTAAGTGTTTTTTGTGATCACTAGGAGTTCACAGATTCCGCCAATATATGATAATAGGCTGTAGCAAAAATATTTTTGGAGATATTTAAAAAAATCTTTTGCAAAACTTTAAACGCGTTTTCTGGTTAAACTAGAAGAGATAGAGCGATTTTAAGTGTTTTTTGTGATCACTGGGAGTTCACAGATTCCGCCAATATATGATAATAGGATGTAGCAAAAATATTTTTGGAGATATTTAATAAAATCTTTTGCAAAACTTTAAACGCGTATTCTGGCTAAACTAGAAGAGATAGAGCGATTTTAAGTGTTTTTTGTGATCACTGGGAGTTCACAGATTCCGCCAATATATGATAATAGGCTGTAGCAAAAATATTTTTGGAGATATTTAAAAAAATCTTTTGCAAAACTTTAAACGCGTTTTCTGGCTAAACTAGAAGAAATAGAGCGATTTTAAGTGTTTTTTGTGATCACTGGGAGTTCACAGATTCCGCCAATATATGATAATAGGATGTAGCAAAAATATTTTTGGAGATATTTAAAAAAATCTTTTGCAAAACTTTAAACGTGTTTTCTGGCTAAACTAGAAGAGATAGAGCGATTTTAAATGTTTTTTGTGATCACTGGGAGTTCACAGATTCCGCCAATATATGATAATAGGATGTAGCAAAAATATCTTTGGAAATATTTAAAAAAATCTTTTGCAAAACTTTAAACGCGTTTTCTGGCTAAACTAGAAGAGATAGAGCGATTTTAAGTGTTTTTTGTGATCACTGGGAGTTGACAGATTCCGCCAATATATGATAATAGGCTGTAGCAAAAATATTTTTGGAGATATTTAAAAAAATCTTTTGCAAAACTTTAAACGCGTTTTCTGGTTAAACTAGAAGAGATAGAGCGTGTTAAGTGTTTTTTGTGATCACTGGGAGTTCACAGATTCCGCCAATATATGATAATAGGATGTAGCAAAAATATTTTTGGAAATATTTAATAAAATCTTTTGCAAAACTTTAAACGCGTATTCTGGCTAAACTAGAAGAGATAGAACGATTTTAAATGTTTTTTGTGATCACTGGGAGTTCACAGATTCCGCCAATATATGATAATAGGATGTAGCAAAAATATTTTTGGAGATATTTAAAAAAAATCTTTTGCAAAACTTTAAACGCGTTTTCTGGCTAAACTAGAAGAGATAGAGCAATTTTAAGTGTTTTTTGTGATCACTGGGAGTTCACAGATTCCGCCAATATATGATAATGGGCTGTAGCAAAAATATTTTTGCAGATATTTAAAAAAATCTTTTGCAAAACTTTAAACGCGTTTTCTGGCTAAACTAGAAGAAATAGAGCGATTTTAAGTGTTTTTTGTGATCACTGGGAGTTCACAGATTCCGCCAATATATGATAATAGGATGTAGCAAAAATATTTTTGGAGATATTTAAAAAAATCTTTTGCAAAACTTTAAACGCGTTTTCTGGCTAAACTAGAAGAGATAGAGCGATTTTAAGTGTTTTTTGTGATCACTAGGAGTTCACAGATTCCGCCAATATATGATAATAGGCTGTAGCAAAAATATTTTTGGAGATATTTAAAAAAATCTTTTGCAAAACTTTAAACGCGTTTTCTGGCTAAACTAGAAGAGATAGAGCGATTTTAAGTGTTTTTTGTGATCACTAGGAGTTCACAGATTCCGCCAATGTATGATAATAGGATGTAGCAAAAATATTTTTGGAGATATTTAAAAAAATCTTTTGCAAAACTTTAAACGCGTATTCTGGCTAAACTAGAAGAGATAGAGCGATTTTAAGTGTTTTTTGTGATCACTGGGAGTTCACAGATTCCGCAAATATATGATAATAGGCTGTAGCAAAAATATTTTTGGAGATATTTAAAAAAATCTTTTGCAAAACTTTAAACGCGTTTTCTGGCTAAACTAGAAGAGTTAGAGCGATTTTAAGTGTTTTTTGTGATCACTGGGAGTTTACAGATTCCGCCAATATATGATAATAGGATGTAGCAAAAATATTTTTGGAGATATTTAGAAAAATATTTTACAAAACTTTAAACGCGTTTTCTGGCTAAACTAGAAGAGATAGAGCAATTTTAAGTGTTTTTTGTGATCACTGGGAGTTCACAGATTCCGCCAATATATGATAATAGGCTGTAGCAAAAATATTTTTGCAGATATTTAAAAAAATCTTTTGCAAAACTTTAAACGCGTTTTCTGGCTAAACTAGAAGAAATAGAGCGATTTTAAGTGTTTTTTGTGATCACTGGGAGTTCACAGATTCCGCCAATATATGATAATAGGATGTAGCAAAAATATTTTTGGAGATATTTAAAAAAATCTTTTGCAAAACTTTAAACGCGTTTTCTGGCTAAACTAGAAGAGATAGAGCGATTTTAAGTGTTTTTTGTGATCACTAGGAGTTCACAGATTCCGCCAATATATGATAATAGGCTGTAGCAAAAATATTTTTGGAGATATTTAAAAAAATCTTTTGCAAAACTTTAAACGCGTTTTCTGGCTAAACTAGAAGAGATAGAGCGATTTTAAGTGTTTTTTGTGATCACTAGGAGTTCACAGATTCCGCCAATGTATGATAATAGGATGTAGCAAAAATATTTTTGGAGATATTTAAAAAAATCTTTTGCAAAACTTTAAACGCGTATTCTGGCTAAACTAGAAGAGATAGAGCGATTTTAACTGTTTTTTGTGATCACTGGGAGTTCACAGATTTCGGCAATATATGATAATAGGCTGTAGCAAAAATATTTTTGGAGATATTTAAAAAAATCTTTTGCAAAACTTTAAACGCGTTTTCTGACTAAACTAGAAGAAATAGAGCGATTTTAAGTGTTTTTTGTGATCACTAGGAGTTCACAGATTCCGCCAATATATGATAATAGGATGTAGAAAAAATATCTTTGGAGATATTTAAAAAAATCTTTTGCAAAACTTTAAACGCGTTTTCTGGCTAAACTAGAAGAGATAGAGCGATTTTAAGTGTTTTTTGTGATCACTAGGAGTTCACAGATTCCGCCAATATATGATAATAGGCTGTAGCAAAAATATTTTTGGAGATATTTAAAAAAATCTTTTGCAAAACTTTAAACGCGTTTTCTGGCTAAACTAGAAGAGATAGAGCGATTTTAAGTGTTTTTTGTGATCACTGGGAGTTCACAGATTCCGCCAATATATGATAATAGGCTGTAGCAAAAATATTTTTGGAGATATTTAATAAAATCTTTTGCAAAACTTTAAACGCGTTTTCTTGCTAAACTAGAAGAGATAGAGCGATTTTAAGTGTTTTTTGTGATCACTGGGAGTTTACAGATTCCGCCAATATATGATAATAGGATGTAGAAAAAATATCTTTGGAGATATTTAAAAAAATCTTTTGCAAAACTTTAAACGCGTTTTCTGGCTAAACTAGAAGAGATAGAGCGATTTTAAGTGTTTTTTGTGATCACTAGGAGTTCACAGATTCCGCCAATATATGATAATAGGCTGTAGCAAAAATATTTTTGGAGATATTTAAAAAAAATCTTTTGCAAAACTTTAAACGCGTTTTCTGGCTAAACTAGAAGAGATAGAGCGATTTTAAGTGTTTTTTGTGATCACTGGGAGTTCACAGATTCCGCAAATATATGATAATAGGATGTAGAAAAAATATCTTTGGAGATATTTAAAAAAATCTTTTGCAAAACTTTAAACGCGTTTTCTGGCTAAACTAGAAGAGATAGAGCGATTTTAAGTGTTTTTTGTGATCTCTGGGAGTCTACAGATTCCGCCAATATATGATAATAGGCTGTAGCAAAAATATTTTTGGAGATATTTAAAAAAATCTTTTGCAAAACTTTAAACGCGTTTTCTGGCTAAACTAGAAGAGATAGAGCGATTTTAAGTGTTTTTTGTGATCACTGGGAGTTCACAGATTCCGCAAATATATGATAATAGGCTGTAGCAAAAATATTTTTGGAGATATTTAAAAAAATCTTTTGCAAAACTTTAAACGCGTTTTCTGGCTAAACTAGAAGAGATAGAGCGATTTTAAGTGTTTTTTGTGATCACTGGGAGTTTACAGATTCCGCCAATATATGATAATAGGATGTAGCAAAAATATTTTTGGAGATATTTAGAAAAATATTTTACAAAACTTTAAACGCGTTTTCTGGCTAAACTAGAAGAGATAGAGCAATTTTAAGTGTTTTTTGTGATCACTGGGAGTTCACAGATTCCGCCAATATATGATAATAGGCTGTAGCAAAAATATTTTTGCAGATATTTAAAAAAATCTTTTGCAAAACTTTAAACGCGTTTTCTGGCTAAACTAGAAGAAATAGAGCGATTTTAAGTGTTTTTTGTGATCACTGGGAGTTCACAGATTCCGCCAATATATGATAATAGGATGTAGCAAAAATATTTTTGGAGATATTTAAAAAAATCTTTTGCAAAACTTTAAACGCGTTTTCTGGCTAAACTAGAAGAGATAGAGCGATTTTAAGTGTTTTTTGTGATCACTAGGAGTTCACAGATTCCGCCAATATATGATAATAGGCTGTAGCAAAAATATTTTTGGAGATATTTAAAAAAATCTTTTGCAAAACTTTAAACGCGTTTTCTGGCTAAACTAGAAGAGATAGAGCGATTTTAAGTGTTTTTTGTGATCACTAGGAGTTCACAGATTCCGCCAATGTATGATAATAGGATGTAGCAAAAATATTTTTGGAGATATTTAAAAAAATCTTTTGCAAAACTTTAAACGCGTATTCTGGCTAAACTAGAAGAGATAGAGCGATTTTAACTGTTTTTTGTGATCACTGGGAGTTCACAGATTTCGGCAATATATGATAATAGGCTGTAGCAAAAATATTTTTGGAGATATTTAAAAAAATCTTTTGCAAAACTTTAAACGCGTTTTCTGACTAAACTAGAAGAAATAGAGCGATTTTAAGTGTTTTTTGTGATCACTAGGAGTTCACAGATTCCGCCAATATATGATAATAGGATGTAGAAAAAATATCTTTGGAGATATTTAAAAAAATCTTTTGCAAAACTTTAAACGCGTTTTCTGGCTAAACTAGAAGAGATAGAGCGATTTTAAGTGTTTTTTGTGATCACTGGGAGTTCACAGATTCCGCCAATATATGTTAATAGGATGTAGCAAAAATATTTTTGGAGATATTTAATAAAATCTTTTGCAAAACTTTAAACGCGTTTTCTTGCTAAACTAGAAGAGATAGAGCGATTTTAAGTGTTTTTTGTGATCACTGGGAGTTCACAGATTCCGCCAATATATGATAATAGGATGTAGCAAAAATATTTTTGGAGATATTTAAAAAAATCTTTTGCAAAACTTTAAACGCGTTTTCTGGCTAAACTAGAAGAGATAGAGCGATTTTAAGTGTTTTTTGTGATCACTGGGAGTTCACAGATTCCGCCAATATATGATAATAGGATGTAGCAAAAATATTTTTGGAGATATTTAGAAAAATCTTTTGCAAAACTTTAAACGCGTTTTCTGGCTAAACTAGAAGGGATAGAGCGATTTTAAATGTTTTTTGTGATCACTGGGAGTTCACAGATTCCGCCAATATATGATAATAGGATGTAGCAAAAATATTTTTGGAGATATTTAAAAAAATCTTTTGCAAAACTTTAAACGCGTTTTCTGGCTAAACTAGAAGAGATAGAGCGATTTTAAATGTTTTTTGTGATCACTGGGAGTTCACAGATTCCGCCAATATATGATAATAGGATGTAGCAAAAATATTTTTGGAGATATTTAAAAAAATCTTTTGCAAAACTTTAAACGCGTTTTCTGGCTAAACTAGAAGAGATAGAGTGATTTTAAGTGTTTTTTGTGATCACTGGGAGTTCACAAATTTCGCCAATATATGATAATAGGCTATAGCAAAAATATTTTTGGAGATATTTAAAAAAATCTTTTGCAAAACTTTAAACGCGTTTTCTGGCTAAACTAGAAGAGATAGAGCGATTTTAAGTGTTTTTTGTGATCACTAGGAGTTCACAGATTCCGCCAATATATGTTAATAGGATGTAGCAAAAATATTTTTGGAGATATTTAATAAAATCTTTTGCAAAACTTTAAACGCGTATTCTGGCTAAACTAGAAGAGATAGAGCGATTTTAAGTATTTTTTGTGATCACTGGGAGTTCACAGATTTCGCCAATATATGATAATAGGCTGTAGCAAAAATATTTTTGGAGATATTTAAAAAAATCTTTTGCAAAACTTTAAACGCGTTTTCTGGCTAAACTAGAAGAGATAGAGCGATTTTAAATGTTTTTTGTGATCACTGGGAGTTCACAGATTCCGCAAATATATGATAATAGGCTGTAGCAAAAATATTTTTGGAGATATTTAAAAAAATCTTTTGCAAAACTTTAAACGCGTTTTCTGGCTAAACTAGAAGAGATAGAGCGATTTTAAGTGTTTTTTGTGATCACTGGGAGTTTACAGATTCCGCCAATATATGATAATAGGATGTAGCAAAAATATTTTTGGAGATATTTAGAAAAATATTTTACAAAACTTTAAACGCGTTTTCTGGCTAAACTAGAAGAGATAGAGCAATTTTAAGTGTTTTTTGTGATCACTGGGAGTTCACAGATTCCGCCAATATATGATAATAGGCTGTAGCAAAAATATTTTTGCAGATATTTAAAAAAATCTTTTGCAAAACTTTAAACGCGTTTTCTGGCTAAACTAGAAGAAATAGAGCGATTTTAAGTGTTTTTTGTGATCACTGGGAGTTCACAGATTCCGCCAATATATGATAATAGGATGTAGCAAAAATATTTTTGGAGATATTTAAAAAAATCTTTTGCAAAACTTTAAACGCGTTTTCTGGCTAAACTAGAAGAGATAGAGCGATTTTAAGTGTTTTTTGTGATCACTAGGAGTTCACAGATTCCGCCAATATATGTTAATAGGATGTAGCAAAAATATTTTTGGAGATATTTAATAAAATCTTTTGCAAAACTTTAAACGCGTATTCTGGCTAAACTAGAAGAGATAGAGCGATTTTAAGTATTTTTTGTGATCACTGGGAGTTCACAGATTTCGCCAATATATGATAATAGGCTGTAGCAAAAATATTTTTGGAGATATTTAAAAAAATCTTTTGCAAAACTTTAAACGCGTTTTCTGGCTAAACTAGAAGAGATAGAGCGATTTTAAATGTTTTTTGTGATCACTGGGAGTTCACAGATTCCGCCAATATATGATAATAGGATGTAGCAAAAATATTTTTGGAGATATTTAAAAAAATCTTTTGCAAAACTTTAAACGCGTATTCTGGCTAAACTAGAAGAGATAGAGCGATTTTAAGTGTTTTTTGTGATCACTAGGAGTTCACAGATTCCGCCAATATATGATAAAATCTTTTGCAAAACTTTAAACGCGTATTCTGGCTAAACTAGAAGAGATAGAGCGATTTTAAGTGTTTTTTGTGATCACTGGGAGTTCACAGATTTCGCCAATATATGATAATAGGCTGTAGCAAAAATATTTTTGGAGATATTTAAAAAAATCTTTTGCAAAACTTTAAACGCGTTTTCTGGCTAAACTAGAAGAGATAGAGCGATTTTAAGTGTTTTTTGTGATCACTGGGAGTTCACAGATTCCGCCAATATATGATAATAGGCTGTAGCAAAAATATTTTTGGAGATATTTAATAAAATCTTTTGCAAAACTTTAAACGCGTTTTCTTGCTAAACTAGAAGAGATAGAGCGATTTTAAGTGTTTTTTGTGATCACTGGGAGTTCACAGATTCCGCCAATATATGATAATAGGATGTAGCAAAAATATTTTTGGAGATATTTAAAAAAATCTTTTGCAAAACTTTAAACGCGTTTTCTGGCTAAACTAGAAGAGATAGAGCGATTTTAAGTGTTTTTTGTGATCACTGGGAGTTCACAGATTCCGCCAATATATGATAATAGGCTGTAGCAAAAATATTTTTGGAGATATTTAAAAAAATCTTTTGCAAAACTTTAAACGCGTTTTCTGGCTAAACTAGAAGAAATAGAGCGATTTTAAGTGTTTTTTGTGATCACTGGGAGTTCACAGATTCCGCCAATATATGATAATAGGATGTAGCAAAAATATTTTTGGAGATATTTAAAAAAATCTTTTGCAAAACTTTAAACGCGTTTTCTGGCTAAACTAGAAGAGATAGAGCGATTTTAAATGTTTTTTGTGATCACTGGGAGTTCACAGATTCCGCCAATATATGATAATAGGATGTAGCAAAAATATTTTTGGAGATATTTAAAAAAATCTTTTGCAAAACTTTAAACGCGTTTTCTGGCTAAACTTGAAGAGATAGAGCGATTTTAAGTGTTTTTTGTGATCACTAGGAGTTCACAGATTCCGCCAATATATGTTAATAGGATGTAGCAAAAATATTTTTGGAGATATTTAATAAAATCTTTTGCAAAACTTTAAACGCGTATTCTGGCTAAACTAGAAGAGATAGAGCGATTTTAAGTATTTTTTGTGATCACTGGGAGTTCACAGATTTCGCCAATATATGATAATAGGCTGTAGCAAAAATATTTTTGGAGATATTTAAAAAAATCTTTTGCAAAACTTTAAACGCGTTTTCTGGCTAAACTAGAAGAGATAGAGCGATTTTAAATGTTTTTTGTGATCACTGGGAGTTCACAGATTCCGCCAATATATGATAATAGGATGTAGCAAAAATATTTTTGGAGATATTTAAAAAAATCTTTTGCAAAACTTTAAACGCGTATTCTGGCTAAACTAGAAGAGATAGAGCGATTTTAAGTGTTTTTTGTGATCACTAGGAGTTCACAGATTCCGCCAATATATGATAATAGGCTGTAGCAAAAATATTTTTGGAGATATTTAAAAAAATCTTTTGCAAAACTTTAAACACGTTTTCTGGCTAAACTAGAAGAGATAGAGCGATTTTAAGTGTTTTTTGTGATCACTAGGAGTTCGCAGATTCCGCCAATATATGATAATAGGCTGTAGTAAAAATATTTTTGGAGATATTTAAAAAAATCTTTTGCAAAATTTTAAACGCGTTTTCTGGCTAAACTAGAAGAGATAGAGCGATTTTAAGTGTTTTTTGTGATCACTAGGAGTTCACAGATTCCGCCAATATATGATAATAGGCTGTAGCAAAAATATTTTTGGAGATATTTAAAAAAATCTTTTGCAAAACTTTATACGCGTTTTCTGGCTAAACTAGAAGAGATAGAGCGATTTTAAGTGTTTTTTGTGATCACTAGGAGTTCACAGATTCCGCCAATATATGATAATAGGCTGTAGCAAAAATATTTTTGGAGATATTTAAAAAAATCTTTTGCAAAACTTTAAACGCGTTTTCTGGCTAAACTAGAAGAGATAGAGCGATTTTAAGTGTTTTTTGTGATCACTAGGAGTTCACAGATTCCGCCAATATATGATAATAGGCTGTAGCAAAAATATTTTTGGAGATATTTAGAAAAATCTTTTGCAAAACTTTAAACGCGTTTTCTGGCTAAACTAGAAGAGATAGAGCGATTTTAAGTGTTTTTTGTGATCACTAGGAGTTCACAGATTCCGCCAATATATGATAATAGGCTGTAGTAAAAATATTTTTGGAGATATTTAAAAAAATCTTTTGCAAAACTTTAAACGCGTTTTCTGGCTAAACTAGAAGAGATAGAGCGATTTTAAGTGTTTTTTGTGATCACTAGGAGTTCACAGATTCCGCCAATATATGATAATAGGCTGTAGCAAAAATATTTTTGGAGATATTTAAAAAAATCTTTTGCAAAACTTTAAACGCGTTTTCTGGCTAAACTAGAAGAGATAGAGCGATTTTAAGTGTTTTTTGTGATCACTAGGAGTTCACAGATTCCGCCAATATATGATAATAGGCTGTAGCAAAAATATTTTTGGAGATATTTAAAAAAATCTTTTGCAAAACTTTAAACGCGTTTTCTGGCTAAACTAGAAGAGATAGAGCGATTTTAAGTGTTTTTTGTGATCACTAGGAGTTCACAGATTCCGCCAATATATGATAATAGGCTGTAGCAAAAATATTTTTGGAGATATTTAAAAAAATCTTTTGCAAAACTTTAAACGCGTTTTCTGGCTAAACTAGAAGAGATAGAGCGATTTTAAGTGTTTTTTGTGATCACTAGGAGTTCACAGATTCCGCCAATATATGATAATAGGATGTAGCAAAAATATCTTTGGAGATATTTAAAAAAATCTTTTGCAAAACTTTAAACGCGTTTTCTGGCTAAACTAGAAGAGATAGAGCGATTTTAAGTGTTTTTTGTGATCACTGGGAGTTCACAGATTCCGCCAATATATGATAATAGGATGTAGCAAAAATATTTTTGGAGATATTTAGAAAAATATTTTACAAAACTTTAAACGCGTTTTCTGGCTAAACTAGAAGAGATAGAGCGATTTTAAGTGTTTTTTGTGATCACTGGGAGTTCACAGATTCTGCCGATATATGATAATAGGCTTTAGCAAAAATATTTTTGGAGATATTTAAAAAAATCTTTTGCAAAACTTTAAATGCGTTTTCTGGCTAAACTAGAAGAGATAGAGCGATTTTAAGTGTTTTCTGTGATCACTAGGAGTTCACAAATTTCGCCAATATATGATAATAGGATGTAGCAAAAATATCTTTGGAGATATTTAAAAAATCTTTTGCAACACTTTAAACCCGTTTTCTGGCTAAACTAGAAGAGATAGAGTGATTTTAAGTGTTTTTTGTGATCTCTGGGAGTCTACAGATTCTGCCGATATATGATAATAGGCTTTAGCAAAAATATTTTTGGAGATATTTAAAAAAATCTTTTGCAAAACTTTAAATGCGTTTTCTGGCTAAACTAGAAGAGATAGAGCGATTTTAAGTGTTTTCTGTGATCACTGGGAGTTCACAAATTTCGCCAATATATGATAATAGGATGTAGCAAAAATATCTTTGGAGATATTTAAAAAAATCTTTTGCAAAATTTTAAACGCGTTTTCTGGCTAAACTAGAAGAGATAGAGCGATTTTAAGTGTTTTTTGTGATCACTGGGAGTTCACAGATTGCGCCAATATATGATAATAGGCTGTAGCAAAAATATTTTTGGAGATATTTAAAAAAAACTTTTGCAAAACTTTAAACGCGTTTTCTGGCTAAACTAGAAGAGATAGAGCGATTTTAAGTGTTTTTTGTGATCACTGGGAGTTCACAGATTCCGCCAATATATGATAATAGACTTTAGCAAAAATATTTTTGGAGATATTTAAAAAAATCTTTTGCAAAACTTTAAATGCGTTTTCTGGCTAAACTAGAAGAGATAGAGCGATTTTAAGTGTTTTCTGTGATCACTGGGAGTTCACAAATTTCGCCAATATATGATAATAGGATGTAGTAAAAATATCTTTGGAGATATTTAAAAAAATCTTTTGCAAAATTTTAAACGCGTTTTCTGGCTAAACTAGAAGAGATAGAGCGATTTTAAGTGTTTTTTGTGATCACTAGGAGTTCACAGATTCCGCCAATATATGATAATAGGCTGTAGCAAAAATATTTTTGGAGATATTTAAAAGAATCTTTTGCAAAACTTTAAACGCGTTTTCTGGCTAAACTAGAAGAGATAGAGCGATTTTAAGTGTTTTTTGTGATCACTGGGAGTTCACAGATTGCGCCAATATATGATAATAGGCTGTAGCAAAAATATTTTTGGAGATATTTAAAAAAAACTTTTGCAAAACTTTAAACGCGTTTTCTGGCTAAACTAGAAGAGATAGAGCGATTTTAAGTGTTTTTTGTGATCACTGGGAGTTCACAGATTCCGCCAATATATGATAAAAGGCTGTAGCAAAAATATTTTTGGAGATATTTAAAAAAATCTTTTGCAAAACTTTAAACGCGTTTTCTGGCTAAACTAGAAGAGATAGAGCGATTTTAAGTGTTTTTTGTGATCACTAGGAGTTCACAGATTCCGCCAATATATGATAATAGGCTGTAGCAAAAATATTTTTGGAGATATTTAAAAAAATCTTTTGCAAAACTTTAAACGCGTTTTCTGGCTAAACTAGAAGAGATAGAGCGATTTTAAGTGTTTTTTGTGATCACTAGGAGTTCACAGATTCCGCCAATATATGATAATAGGCTGTAGCAAAAATATTTTTGGAGATATTTAAAAAAATCTTTTGCAAAACTTTAAACGCGTTTTCTGGCTAAACTAGAAGAGATAGAGCGATTTTAAGTGTTTTTTGTGATCACTAGGAGTTCACAGATTCCGCCAATATATGATAATAGGCTGTAGCAAAAATATTTTTGGAGATATTTAAAAAAATCTTTTGCAAAACTTTAAACGCGTTTTCTGGCTAAACTAGAAGAGATAGAGCGATTTTAAGTGTTTTTTGTGATCACTAGGAGTTCACAGATTCCGCCAATATATGATAATAGGATGTAGCAAAAATATCTTTGGAGATATTTAAAAAAATCTTTTGCAAAACTTTAAACGCGTTTTCTAGCTAAACTAGAAGAGATAGAGCGATTTTAAGTGTTTTTTGTGATCACTGGGAGTTCACAGATTCCGCCAATATATGATAATAGGATGTAGCAAAAATATTTTTGGAGATATTTAGAAAAATATTTTACAAAACTTTAAACGCGTTTTCTGGCTAAACTAGAAGAGATAGAGCGATTTTAAGTGTTTTTTGTGATCACTGGGAGTTCACAGATTCTGCCGATATATGATAATAGGCTTTAGCAAAAATATTTTTGGAGATATTTAAAAAAATCTTTTGCAAAACTTTAAATGCGTTTTCTGGCTAAACTAGAAGAGATAGAGCGATTTTAAGTGTTTTCTGTGATCACTGGGAGTTCACAAATTTCGCCAATATATGATAATAGGATGTAGCAAAAATATCTTTGGAGATATTTAAAAAAATCTTTTGCAAAATTTTAAACGCGTTTTCTGGCTAAACTAGAAGAGATAGAGCGATTTTAAGTGTTTTTTGTGATCACTGGGAGTTCACAGATTGCGCCAATATATGATAATAGGCTGTAGCAAAAATATTTTTGGAGATATTTAAAAAAAACTTTTGCAAAACTTTAAACGCGTTTTCTGGCTAAACTAGAAGAGATAGAGCGATTTTAAGTGTTTTTTGTGATCACTGGGAGTTCACAGATTCCGCCAATATATGATAATAGACTTTAGCAAAAATATTTTTGGAGATATTTAAAAAAATCTTTTGCAAAACTTTAAATGCGTTTTCTGGCTAAACTAGAAGAGATAGAGCGATTTTAAGTGTTTTCTGTGATCACTGGGAGTTCACAAATTTCGCCAATATATGATAATAGGATGTAGTAAAAATATCTTTGGAGATATTTAAAAAAATCTTTTGCAAAATTTTAAACGCGTTTTCTGGCTAAACTAGAAGAGATAGAGCGATTTTAAGTGTTTTTTGTGATCACTAGGAGTTCACAGATTCCGCCAATATATGATAATAGGCTGTAGCAAAAATATTTTTGGAGATATTTAAAAGAATCTTTTGCAAAACTTTAAACGCGTTTTCTGGCTAAACTAGAAGAGATAGAGCGATTTTAAGTGTTTTTTGTGATCACTGGGAGTTCACAGATTGCGCCAATATATGATAATAGGCTGTAGCAAAAATATTTTTGGAGATATTTAAAAAAAACTTTTGCAAAACTTTAAACGCGTTTTCTGGCTAAACTAGAAGAGATAGAGCGATTTTAAGTGTTTTTTGTGATCACTGGGAGTTCACAGATTCCGCCAATATATGATAATAGGCTGTAGCAAAAATATTTTTGGAGATATTTAAAAAAATCTTTTGCAAAACTTTAAACGCGTTTTCTGGCTAAACTAGAAGAAATAGAGCGATTTTAAGTGTTTTTTGTGATCACTGGGAGTTCACAGATTCCGCCAATATATGATAATAGGATGTAGCAAAAATATTTTTGGAGATATTTAAAAAAATCTTTTGCAAAACTTTAAACGCGTTTTCTGGCTAAACTAGAAGAGATAGAGTGATTTTAAGTGTTTTCTGTGATCACTGGGAGTTCACAAATTTCGCCAATATATGATAATAGGATGTAGCAAAAATATTTTTGGAGATATTTAAAAAAATCTTTTGCAAAACTTTAAACGCGTTTTCTGGCTAAACTAGAGGAGATAGAGCGATTTCAAGTGTTTTTTGTGATCACTAGGAGTTCACAGATTCCGCCAATATATGGTAATAGGATGTAGCAAAAATATTTTTGGAGATATTTAAAAAAATCTTTTGCAAAACTTTAAACGCGTATTCTGGCTAAACTAGAAGAGATAGAGCGATTTTAAGTGTTTTTTGTGATCACTGGGAGTTCACAGATTCCGCCAATATATGATAATAGTTTGTAGCAAAAATATTTTTGGAGATATTTAAAAGAATCTTTTGCAAAACTTTAAACGCGTTTTCTGGCTAAACTAGAAGAGATAGAGCGATTTTAAGTGTTTTTTGTGATCACTGGGAGTTCACAGATTCCGCCAATATATGATAATAGGATGTAGCAAAAATATTTTTGGAGATATTTAGAAAAATATTTAGAAACTAGAAGAGATAGAGCGATTTTAAGTATTTTTTGTGATCACTGGGAGTTCACAGAATCCGCCAATATATGATAATAGGCTGTAGCAAAAATATTTTTGGAGATATTTAAAAAAATCTTTTGCAAAACTTTAAACGCGTATTCTGGCTAAACTAGAAGAGATAGAGCGATTTTAAGTGTTTTTTGTGATCACTGGGAGTTCACAGATTCCGCCAATATATGAATATAGTCTGTAGCAAAAATATTTTTGGAGATATTTAAAAGAATCTTTTGCAAAACTTTAAACGCGTTTTCTGGCTAAACTAGAAGAGATAGAGCGATTTTAAGTGTTTTTTGTGATCACTGGGAGTTCACAGATTCCGCCAATATATGAATATAGGCTGTAGCAAAAATATTTTTGGAGATATTTAAAAGAATCTTTTGCAAAACTTTAAACGCGTTTTCTGTCTAAACTAGAAGAGATAGAGCGATTTTAAGTGTTTTTTGTGATCACTGGGAGTTCACAGATTCCGCCAATATATGATAATAGGATGTAGCAAAAATATTTTTGGAGATATTTAAAAAAATATTTTACAAAACTTTAAACGCGTTTTCTGGCTAAACTAGAAGAGATAGAGCGATTTTAAGTGTTTTTTGTGATCACTGGGAGTTCACAGATTCCGCCAATATATGATAATAGGCTGTAGCAAAAATATTTTTGGAGATATTTAAAAAAATCTTTTGCAAAACTTTAAACGCGTTTTCTGGCTAAACTAGAAGAGATAGAGCGATTTTAAGTGTTTTTTGTGATCACTGGGAGTTCACAGATTCCGCCAATATATGATAATAGGATGTAGCAAAAATATTTTTGGAGATATTTAGAAAAATATTTTACAAAACTTTAAACGCGTTTTCTGGCTAAACTAGAAGAGATAGAGCGATTTTAAATATTTTTTGTGATCGCTGGGAGTTCACAGATTCCGCCAATATATGATAATAGGCTGTAGTAAAAATATTTTTGAAGATATTTAAAAAAATCTTTTGCAAAATTTTAAACGCGTATTCTGGCTAAACTAGAAGAGATAGAGCGATTTTAAGTGTTTTTTGTGATCACTGGGAGTTCACAGATTCCGCCAATATATGAATATAGGCTGTAGCAAAAATATTTTTGGAGATATTTAAAAGAATCTTTTGCAAAACTTTAAACGCGTTTTCTGGCTAAACTAGAAGAGATAGAGCGATTTTAAGTGTTTTTTGTGATCACTGGGAGTTCACAGATTCCGCCAATATATGATAATAGGATGTAGCAAAAATATTTTTGGAGATATTTAGAAAAATATTTTACAAAACTTTAAACGCGTTTTCTGGCTAAACTAGAAGAGATAGAGCGATTTTAAATATTTTTTGTGATCGCTGGGAGTTCACAGATTCCGCCAATATATGAATATAGGCTGTAGTAAAAATATTTTTGAAGATATTTAAAAAAATCTTTTGCAAAATTTTAAACGCGTATTCTGGCTAAACTAGAAGAGATAGAGCGATTTTAAGTGTTTTTTGTGATCACTGGGAGTTCACAGATTCCGCCAATATATGAATATAGGCTGTAGCAAAAATATTTTTGGAGATATTTAAAAAAATCTTTTGCAAGACTTTAAACGCGTTTTCTGGCTAAACTAGAAGAGATAGAGCGATTTTAAGTGTTTTTTGTGATCACTGGGAGTTCACAGATTCCGCCAATATATGATAATAGGATGTAGCAAAAATATTTTTGGAGATATTTAGAAAAATATTTTACAAAACTTTAAACGCGTTTTCTGGCTAAACTAGAAGAGATAGAGCGATTTTAAATATTTTTTGTGATCGCTGGGATTTCACAGATTCCGCCAATATATGAATATAGGCTGTAGCAAAAATATTTTTGGAGATATTTAAAAAAATCTTTTGCAAAATTTTAAACGCGTATTCTGGCTAAACTAGAAGAGATAGAGCGATTTTAAGTGTTTTTTGTGATCACTGGGAGTTCACAGATTCCGCCAATATATGAATATAGGCTGTAGCAAAAATATTTTTGGAGATATTTAAAAGAATCTTTTGCAAAACTTTAAACGCGTTTTCTGGCTAAACTAGAAGAGATAGAGCGATTTTAAGTGTTTTTTGTGATCACTGGGAGTTCACAGATTCCGCCAATATATGATAATAGGATGTAGCAAAAATATTTTTGGAGATATTTAGAAAAATATTTTACAAAACTTTAAACGCGTATTCTGGCTAAACTAGAAGAGATAGAGCGATTTTAAGTGTTTTTTGTGATCACTGGGAGTTCACAGATTCCGCCAATATATGAATATAGTCTGTAGCAAAAATATTTTTGGAGATATTTAAAAGAATCTTTTGCAAAACTTTAAACGCGTTTTCTGGCTAAACTAGAAGAGATAGAGCGATTTTAAGTGTTTTTTGTGATCACTGGGAGTTCACAGATTCCGCCAATATATGAATATAGGCTGTAGCAAAAATATTTTTGGAGATATTTAAAAGAATCTTTTGCAAAACTTTAAACGCGTTTTCTGTCTAAACTAGAAGAGATAGAGCGATTTTAAGTGTTTTTTGTGATCACTGGGAGTTCACAGATTCCGCCAATATATGATAATAGGATGTAGCAAAAATATTTTTGGAGATATTTAAAAAAATATTTTACAAAACTTTAAACGCGTTTTCTGGCTAAACTAGAAGAGATAGAGCGATTTTAAGTGTTTTTTGTGATCACTGGGAGTTCACAGATTCCGCCAATATATGATAATAGGCTGTAGCAAAAATATTTTTGGAGATATTTAAAAAAATCTTTTGCAAGACTTTAAACGCGTTTTCTGGCTAAACTAGAAGAGATAGAGCGATTTTAAGTGTTTTTTGTGATCACTGGGAGTTCACAGATTCCGCCAATATATGATAATAGGATGTAGCAAAAATATTTTTGGAGATATTTAGAAAAATATTTTACAAAACTTTAAACGCGTTTTCTGGCTAAACTAGAAGAGATAGAGCGATTTTAAATATTTTTTGTGATCGCTGGGAGTTCACAGATTCCGCCAATATATGATAATAGGCTGTAGTAAAAATATTTTTGAAGATATTTAAAAAAATCTTTTGCAAAATTTTAAACGCGTATTCTGGCTAAACTAGAAGAGATAGAGCGATTTTAAGTGTTTTTTGTGATCACTGGGAGTTCACAGATTCCGCCAATATATGAATATAGGCTGTAGCAAAAATATTTTTGGAGATATTTAAAAGAATCTTTTGCAAAACTTTAAACGCGTTTTCTGGCTAAACTAGAAGAGATAGAGCGATTTTAAGTGTTTTTTGTGATCACTGGGAGTTCACAGATTCCGCCAATATATGATAATAGGATGTAGCAAAAATATTTTTGGAGATATTTAGAAAAATATTTTACAAAACTTTAAACGCGTTTTCTGGCTAAACTAGAAGAGATAGAGCGATTTTAAATATTTTTTGTGATCGCTGGGAGTTCACAGATTCCGCCAATATATGAATATAGGCTGTAGTAAAAATATTTTTGAAGATATTTAAAAAAATCTTTTGCAAAATTTTAAACGCGTATTCTGGCTAAACTAGAAGAGATAGAGCGATTTTAAGTGTTTTTTGTGATCACTGGGAGTTCACAGATTCCGCCAATATATGAATATAGGCTGTAGCAAAAATATTTTTGGAGATATTTAAAAAAATCTTTTGCAAGACTTTAAACGCGTTTTCTGGCTAAACTAGAAGAGATAGAGCGATTTTAAGTGTTTTTTGTGATCACTGGGAGTTCACAGATTCCGCCAATATATGATAATAGGATGTAGCAAAAATATTTTTGGAGATATTTAGAAAAATATTTTACAAAACTTTAAACGCGTTTTCTGGCTAAACTAGAAGAGATAGAGCGATTTTAAATATTTTTTGTGATCGCTGGGATTTCACAGATTCCGCCAATATATGAATATAGGCTGTAGCAAAAATATTTTTGGAGATATTTAAAAAAATCTTTTGCAAAATTTTAAACGCGTATTCTGGCTAAACTAGAAGAGATAGAGCGATTTTAAGTGTTTTTTGTGATCACTGGGAGTTCACAGATTCCGCCAATATATGAATATAGGCTGTAGCAAAAATATTTTTGGAGATATTTAAAAGAATCTTTTGCAAAACTTTAAACGCGTTTTCTGGCTAAACTAGAAGAGATAGAGCGATTTTAAGTGTTTTTTGTGATCACTGGGAGTTCACAGATTCCGCCAATATATGATAATAGGATGTAGCAAAAATATTTTTCGAGATATTTAGAAAAATATTTTACAAAACTTTAAACGCGTTTTGTGGCTAAACTAGAAGAGATAGAGCGATTTTAAGTATTTTTTGTGATCACTGGGAGTTCACAGAATCCGCCAATATATGATAATAGGCTGTAGCAAAAATATTTTTGGAGATATTTAAAAAAATCTTTTGCAAAACTTTAAACGCGTATTCTGGCTAAACTAGAAGAGATAGAGCGATTTTAAGTGTTTTTTGTGATCACTGGGAGTTCACAGATTCCGCCAATATATGATAATAGGCTGTAGTAAAAATATTTTTGAAGATATTTAAAAAAATCTTTTGCAAAATTTTAAACGCGTATTCTGGCTAAACTAGAAGAGATAGAGCGATTTTAAGTGTTTTTTGTGATCACTGGGAGTTCACAGATTCCGCCAATATATGAATATAGGCTGTAGCAAAAATATTTTTGGAGATATTTAAAAAAATCTTTTGCAAAATTTTAAACGCGTATTCTGGCTAAACTAGAAGAGATAGAGCGATTTTAAGTGTTTTTTGTGATCACTGGGAGTTCACAGATTCCGCCAATATATGATAATAGGCTGTAGCAAAAATATTTTTGGAGATATTTAAAAAAATCTTTTGCAAAACTTTAAACGCGTATTCTGGCTAAACTAGAAGAGATAGAGCGATTTTAAGTGTTTTTTGTGATCACTGGGAGTTCACAGATTCCGCCAATATATGATAATAGGATGTAGCAAAAATATTTTTGGAGATATTTAAAAAAATCTTTTGCAAAACTTTAAACGCGTATTCTGGCTAAACTAGAAGAGATAGAGCGATTTTAAGTGTTTTTTGTGATCACTGGGAGTTCACAGATTCCGCCAATATATGAATATAGGCTGTAGCAAAAATATTTTTGGAGATATTTAAAAGAATCTTTTGCAAAACTTTAAACGCGTATTCTGGCTAAACTAGAAGAGATAGAGCGATTTTAAGTATTTTTTGTGATCACTGGGAGTTCACAGAATCCGCCAATATATGATAATAGGCTGTAGCAAAAATATTTTTGGAGATATTTAAAAAAATCTTTTGCAAAACTTTAAACGCGTATTCTGGCTAAACTAGAAGAGATAGAGCGATTTTAAGTGTTTTTTGTGATCACTGGGAGTTCACAGATTCCGCCAATATATGGTAATAGGCTGTAGCAAAAATATTTTTGGAGATATTTAAAAGAATCTTTTGCAAAATTTTAAACGCGTTTTCTGGCTAAACTAGAAGAGATAGAGCAATTTTAAGTGTTTTTTGTGATCACTGGGAGTTCACAGATTCCGCCAATATATGATAATAGGATGTAGCAAAAATATTTTTCGAGATATTTAGAAAAATATTTTACAAAACTTTAAACGCGTTTTGTGGCTAAACTAGAAGAGATAGAGCGATTTTAAGTATTTTTTGTGATCACTGGGAGTTCACAGAATCCGCCAATATATGATAATAGGCTGTAGCAAAAATATTTTTGGAGATATTTAAAAAAATCTTTTGCAAAACTTTAAACGCGTATTCTGGCTAAACTAGAAGAGATAGAGCGATTTTAAGTGTTTTTTGTGATCACTGGGAGTTCACAGATTCCGCCAATATATGATAATAGGATGTAGCAAAAATATTTTTGGAGATATTTAAAAAAATCTTTTGCAAAACTTTAAACGCGTATTCTGGCTAAACTAGAAGAGATAGAGCGATTTTAAGTGTTTTTTGTGATCACTGGGAGTTCACAGATTCCGCCAATATATGAATATAGGCTGTAGCAAAAATATTTTTGGAGATATTTAAAAGAATCTTTTGCAAAACTTTAAACGCTTTTTCTGGCTAAACTAGAAGAGATAGAGCGATTTTAAGTGTTTTTTGTGATCACTGGGAGTTCACAGATTCCGCCAATATATGATAATAGGCTGTAGCAAAAATATTTTTGGAGATATTTAAAAGAATCTTTTGCAAAACTTTAAACGCGTTTTCTGGCTAAACTAGAAGAGATAGAGCGATTTTAAGTGTTTTTTGTGATCACTGGGAGTTCACAGATTCCGCCAATATATGATAATAGGATGTAGCAAAAATATTTTTGGAGATATTTAGAAAAATATTTTACAAAACTTTAAACGCGTTTTCTGGCTAAACTAGAAGAGATAGAGCGATTTTAAGTATTTTTTGTGATCACTGGGAGTTCACAGAGTCCGCCAATATATGATAATAGGCTGTAGCAAAAATATTTTTGGAGATATTTAAAAAAATCTTTTGCAAAACTTTAAACGCGTTTTCTGACTAAACTAGAAGAAATAGAGCGATTTTAAGTGTTTTTTGTGATCACTGGGAGTTCACAGATTCCGCCAATATATGATAATAGGATGTAGCAAAAATATTTTTGGAGATATTTAAAAAAATCTTTTGCAAAACTTTAAACGCGTTTTCTGGCTAAACTAGAAGAGATAGAGCGATTTTAAGTGTTTTTTGTGATCACTGGGAGTTCACAGATTCCGCCAATATATGATAATAGGCTGTAGCAAAAATATTTTTGGAGATATTTAAAAAAATCTTTTGCAAAACTTTAAACGCGTTTTCTGGCTAAACTAGAAGAGATAGAGCGATTTTAAGTGTTTTTTGTGATCACTGGGAGTTCACAGATTCCGCCAATATATGATAATAGGATGTAGCAAAAATATTTTTGGAGATATTTAGAAAAATATTTTACAAAACTTTAAACGCGTTTTCTGGCTAAACTAGAAGAGATAGACCGATTTTAAGTGTTTTTTGTGATCACTGGGAGTTCACAGATTCCGCCAATATATGATAATAGGCTGTAGCAAAAATATTTTTGGAGATATTTAAAAAAATCTTTTGCAAAACTTTAAACGCGTATTCTGGCTAAACTAGAAGAGATAGAGCGATTTTAAATATTTTTTGTGATCGCTGGGAGTTCACAGATTCCGCCAATATATGATAATAGGCTGTAGTAAAAATATTTTTGGAGATATTTAAAAAAATCTTTTGCAAAATTTTAAACGCGTTTTCTGGCTAAACTAGAAGAGATAGAGCGATTTTAAATGTTTTTTGTGATCACTGGGAGTACACAGATTCCGCCAATATATGATAATAGGATGTGGCAAAAATATTTTTGGAGATATTTAAAAAAATCTTTTGCAAAACTTTAAACGCGTTTTCAGGCTAAACTAGAAGAGATAGAGCGATTTTAAGTGTTTTTTGTGATCACTGGGAGTTCACAGATTCCGCCAATATATGATAATAGGCTGTAGCAAAAATATTTTTGGAGATATTTAAAAAAATCTTTTGCAAAACTTTAAACGCGTTTTCAGGCTAAACTAGAAGAGATAGAGCGATTTTAAGTGTTTTTTGTGATCACTGGGAGTTCACAGATTCCGCCAATATATGATAATAGGCTGTAGCAAAAATATTTTTGGAGATATTTAAAAAAATCTTTTGCAAAACTTTAAACGCGTTTTCAGGCTAAACTAGAAGAGATAGAGCGATTTTAAGTGTTTTTTGTGATCACTGGGAGTTCACAGATTCCGCCAATATATGATAATAGGCTGTAGCAAAAATATTTTTGGAGATATTTAAAAAAATCTTTTGCAAAACTTTAAACGCGTTTTCTGGCTAAACTAGAAGAGATAGAGCGATTTTAAGTGTTTTTTGTGATCACTGGGAGTTCACAGATTCCGCCAATATATGATAATAGGATGTAGCAAAAATATTTTTCGAGATATTTAGAAAAATATTTTACAAAACTTTAAACGCGTTTTGTGGCTAAACTAGAAGAGATAGAGCGATTTTAAGTATTTTTTGTGATCACTGGGAGTTCACAGAATCCGCCAATATATGATAATAGGCTGTAGCAAAAATATTTTTGGAGATATTTAAAAAAATCTTTTGCAAAACTTTAAACGCGTATTCTGGCTAAACTAGAAGAGATAGAGCGATTTTAAGTGTTTTTTGTGATCACTGGGAGTTCACAGATTCCGCCAATATATGATAATAGGCTGTAGTAAAAATATTTTTGAAGATATTTAAAAAAATCTTTTGCAAAATTTTAAACGCGTATTCTGGCTAAACTAGAAGAGATAGAGCGATTTTAAGTGTTTTTTGTGATCACTGGGAGTTCACAGATTCCGCCAATATATGAATATAGGCTGTAGCAAAAATATTTTTGGAGATATTTAAAAAAATCTTTGCAAAATTTTAAACGCGTATTCTGGGCTAAACTAGAAGAGATAGAGCGATTTTAAGTGTTTTTTGTGATCACTGGGAGTTCACAGATTCCGCCAATATATGAATATAGGCTGTAGCAAAAATATTTTTGGAGATATTTAAAAGAATCTTTTGCAAAACTTTAAACGCGTTTTCTGGCTAAACTAGAAGAGATAGAGCGATTTTAAGTGTTTTTTGTGATCACTGGGAGTTCACAGATTCCGCCAATATATGATAATAGGATGTAGCAAAAATATTTTTCGAGATATTTAGAAAAATATTTTACAAAACTTTAAACGCGTTTTGTGGCTAAACTAGAAGAGATAGAGCGATTTTAAGTATTTTTTGTGATCACTGGGAGTTCACAGAATCCGCCAATATATGATAATAGGCTGTAGCAAAAATATTTTTGGAGATATTTAAAAAAATCTTTTGCAAACTTTAAACGCGTATTCTGGCTAAACTAGAAGAGATAGAGCGATTTTAAGTGTTTTTTGTGATCACTGGGAGTTCACAGATTCCGCCAATATATGATAATAGGATGTAGCAAAAATATTTTTGGAGATATTTAAAAAAATCTTTTGCAAAACTTTAAACGCGTATTCTGGCTAAACTAGAAGAGATAGAGCGATTTTAAGTGTTTTTTGTGATCACTGGGAGTTCACAGATTCCGCCAATATATGAATATAGGCTGTAGCAAAAATATTTTTGGAGATATTTAAAAGAATCTTTTGCAAAACTTTAAACGCGTTTTCTGGCTAAACTAGAAGAGATAGAGCGATTTTAAGTGTTTTTTGTGATCACTGGGAGTTCACAGATTCCGCCAATATATGAATATAGGCTGTAGCAAAAATATTTTTGGAGATATTTAAAAAAATCTTTTGCAAAACTTTAAACGCGTTTTCTGGCTAAACTAGAAGAGATAGAGCGATTTTAAGTGTTTTTTGTGATCACTGGGAGTTCACAGATTCCGCCAATATATGATAATAGGATGTAGCAAAAATATTTTTGGAGATATTTAGAAAAATATTTTACAAAACTTTAAACGCGTTTTCTGGCTAAACTAGAAGAGATAGAGCGATTTTAAGTATTTTTTGTGATCACTGGGAGTTCACAGAGTCCGCCAATATATGATAATAGGCTGTAGCAAAAATATTTTTGGAGATATTTAAAAAAATCTTTTGCAAAACTTTAAACGCGTTTTCTGACTAAACTAGAAGAAATAGAGCGATTTTAAGTGTTTTTTGTGATCACTGGGAGTTCACAGATTCCGCCAATATATGATAATAGGATGTAGCAAAAATATTTTTGGAGATATTTAAAAAAATCTTTTGCAAAACTTTAAACGCGTTTTCTGGCTAAACTAGAAGAGATAGAGCGATTTTAAGTGTTTTTTGTGATCACTGGGAGTTCACAGATTCCGCCAATATATGATAATAGGCTGTAGCAAAAATATTTTTGGAGATATTTAAAAAAATCTTTTGCAAAACTTTAAACGCGTTTTCTGGCTAAACTAGAAGAGATAGAGCGATTTTAAGTGTTTTTTGTGATCACTGGGAGTTCACAAATTCCGCCAATATATGATAATAGGATGTAGCAAAAATATTTTTGGAGATATTTAGAAAAATATTTTACAAAACTTTAAACGCGTTTTCTGGCTAAACTAGAAGAGATAGAGCGATTTTAAGTATTTTTTGTGATCACTGGGAGTTCACAGAGTCCGCCAATATATGATAATAGGCTGTAGCAAAAATATTTTTGGAGATATTTAAAAAAATCTTTTGCAAAACTTTAAACGCGTTTTCTGACTAAACTAGAAGAAATAGAGCGATTTTAAGTGTTTTTTGTGATCACTGGGAGTTCACAGATTCCGCCAATATATGATAATAGGATGTAGCAAAAATATTTTTGGAGATATTTAAAAAAATCTTTTGCAAAACTTTAAACGCGTTTTCTGGCTAAACTAGAAGAGATAGAGCGATTTTAAGTGTTTTTTGTGATCACTGGGAGTTCACAGATTCCGCCAATATATGAATATAGGCTGTAGCAAAAATATTTTTGGAGATATTTAAAAAAATCTTTTGCAAAATTTTAAACGCGTATTCTGGCTAAACTAGAAGAGATAGAGCGATTTTAAGTGTTTTTTGTGATCACTGGGAGTTCACAGATTCCGCCAATATATGAATATAGGCTGTAGCAAAAATATTTTTGGAGATATTTAAAAGAATCTTTTGCAAAACTTTAAACGCGTTTTCTGGCTAAACTAGAAGAGATAGAGCGATTTTAAGTGTTTTTTGTGATCACTGGGAGTTCACAGATTCCGCCAATATATGATAATAGGATGAAGCAAAAATATTTTTCGAGATATTTAGAAAAATATTTTACAAAACTTTAAACGCGTTTTCTGGCTAAACTAGAAGAGATAGAGCGATTTTAAGTATTTTTTGTGATCACTGGGAGTTCACAGAATCCGCCAATATATGATAATAGGCTGTAGCAAAAATATTTTTGGAGATATTTAAAAAAATCTTTTGCAAAACTTTAAACGCGTATTCTGGCTAAACTAGAAGAGATAGAGCGATTTTAAGTGTTTTTTGTGATCACTGGGAGTTCACAGATTCCGCCAATATATGATAATAGGATGTAGCAAAAATATTTTTGGAGATATTTAAAAAAATCTTTTGCAAAACTTTAAACGCGTATTCTGGCTAAACTAGAAGAGATAGAGCGATTTTAAGTGTTTTTTGTGATCACTGGGAGTTCACAGATTCCGCCAATATATGAATATAGGCTGTAGCAAAAATATTTTTGGAGATATTTAAAAGAATCTTTTCCAAAACTTTAAACGCGTTTTCTGGCTAAACTAGAAGAGATAGAGCGATTTTAAGTGTTTTTTGTGATCACTGGGAGTTCACAGATTCCGCCAATATATGAATATAGGCTGTAGCAAAAATATTTTTGGAGATATTTAAAAGAATCTTTTGCAAAACTTTAAACGCGTTTTCTGGCTAAACTAGAAGAGATAGAGCGATTTTAAGTGTTTTTTGTGATCACTGGGAGTTCACAGATTCCGCCAATATATGATAATAGGATGTAGCAAAAATATTTTTGGAGATATTTAGAAAAATATTTTACAAAGCTTTAAACGCGTTTTCTGGCTAAACTAGAAGAGATAGAGCGATTTTAAGTATTTTTTGTGATCACTGGGAGTTCACAGAGTCCGCCAATATATGATAATAGGCTGTAGCAAAAATATTTTTGGAGATATTTAAAAAAATCTTTTGCAAAACTTTAAACGCGTTTTCTGACTAAACTAGAAGAAATAGAGCGATTTTAAGTGTTTTTTGTGATCACTGGGAGTTCACAGATTCCGCCAATATATGATAATAGGATGTAGCAAAAATATTTTTGGAGATATTTAAAAAAATCTTTTGCAAAACTTTAAACGCGTTTTCTGGCTAAACTAGAAGAGATAGAGCGATTTTAAGTGTTTTTTGTGATCACTGGGAGTTCACAGATTCCGCCAATATATGAATATAGGCTGTAGCAAAAATATTTTTGGAGATATTTAAAAGAATCTTTTGCAAAACTTTAAACGCGTTTTCTGGCTAAACTAGAAGAGATAGAGCGATTTTAAGTGTTTTTTGTGATCACTGGGAGTTCACAGATTCCGCCAATATATGATAATAGGATGTAGCAAAAATATTTTTGGAGATATTTAGAAAAATATTTTACAAAGCTTTAAACGCGTTTTCTGGCTAAACTAGAAGAGATAGAGCGATTTTAAGTATTTTTTGTGATCACTGGGAGTTCACAGAGTCCGCCAATATATGATAATAGGCTGTAGCAAAAATATTTTTGGAGATATTTAAAAAAATCTTTTGCAAAACTTTAAACGCGTTTTCTGACTAAACTAGAAGAAATAGAGCGATTTTAAGTGTTTTTTGTGATCACTGGGAGTTCACAGATTCCGCCAATATATGATAATAGGATGTAGCAAAAATATTTTTGGAGATATTTAAAAAAATCTTTTGCAAAACTTTAAACGCGTTTTCTGGCTAAACTAGAAGAGATAGAGCGATTTTAAGTGTTTTTTGTGATCACTGGGAGTTCACAGATTCCGCCAATATATGATAATAGGCTGTAGCAAAAATATTTTTGGAGATATTTAAAAAAATCTTTTGCAAAACTTTAAACGCGTTTTCTGGCTAAACTAGAAGAAATAGAGCGATTTTAAGTGTTTTTTGTGATCACTGGGAGTTCACAGATTCCGCCAATATATGATAATAGGATGTAGCAAAAATATTTTTGGAGATATTTAAAAAAATCTTTTGCAAAACTTTAAACGCGTTTTCTGGCTAAACTAGAAGAGATAGAGCGATTTTAAATGTTTTTTGTGATCACTGGGAGTTCACAGATTCCGCCAATATATGATAATAGGCTGTAGCAAAAATATTTTTGGAGATATTTAAAAAAATCTTTTGCAAAACTTTAAACGCGTTTTCTGGCTAAACTAGAAGAGATAGAGCGATTTTAAGTGTTTTTTGTGATCACTGGGAGTTCACAGATTCCGCCAATATATGATAATAGGATGTAGCAAAAATATTTTTGGAGATATTTAGAAAAATATTTTACAAAACTTTAAACGCGTTTTCTGGCTAAACTAGAAGAGATAGAGCGATTTTAAATGTTTTTTGTGATCACTGGGAGTACACAGATTCCGCCAATATATGATAATAGGATGTGGCAAAAATATTTTTGGAGATATTTAAAAAAATCTTTTGCAAAACTTTAAACGCGTTTTCAGGCTAAACTAGAAGAGATAGAGCGATTTTAAGTGTTTTTTGTGATCACTGGGAGTTCACAGATTCCGCCAATATATGATAATAGGCTGTAGCAAAAATATTTTTGGAGATATTTAAAAAAATCTTTTGCAAAACTTTAAACGCGTTTTCTGGCTAAACTAGAAGAGATAGAGCGATTTTAAGTGTTTTTTGTGATCACTGGGAGTTCACAGATTCCGCCAATATATGATAATAGGCTGTAGCAAAAATATTTGTGGAGATATTTAAAAAAATCTTTTGCAAAACTTTAAACGCGTTTTCTAGCTAAACTAGAAGAGATAGAGCGATTTTAAGTGTTTTTTGTGATCACTGGGAGTTCACAGATTCCGCCAATATATGATAATAGGATGTAGCAAAAATATTTTTGGAGATATTTAGAAAAATATTTTACAAAAATTTAAACGCGTTTTCCGGCTAAACTAGAAGAGATAAAGCGATTTTAAGTGTTTTTTGTGATCACTGGGAGTTCACAGATTCCGCCAATATATGATAATAGGATGTAGCAAAAATATTTTTGGAGATATTTAAAAAAATCTTTTGCAAAACTTTAAACGCGTTTTCTGGCTAAACTAGAAGAGATAGAGCGATTTTAAGTGTTTTTTGTGATCACTGGGAGTTCACAGATTCCGCCAATGTATGATAATAGGATGTAGCAAAAATATTTTTGTAGATATTTAGAAAAATATTTTACAAAACTTTAAACGCGTTTTCTGGCTAAACTAGAAGAGATAGAGCGATTTTAAGTGTTTTTTGTGATCACTGGGAGTTCACAGATTCCGGCAATATATGATAATAGTCTGTAGCAAAAATATTTTTGGAGATATTTAAAAAAATCTTTTGCAAAACTTTAAACGCGTTTTCTGGCTAAACTAGAAGAAATAGAGCGATTTTAAGTGTTTTTTGTGATCACTGGGAGTTCACAGATTCCGCCAATATATGATAAAAAATCTTTTGCAAAACTTTAAACGCGTTTTCTGGCTAAACTAGAAGAGATAGAGCGATTTTAAGTGTTTTTTGTGATCACTGGGAGTTCACAGATTCCGGCAATATATGATAATAGTCTGTAGCAAAAATATTTTTGGAGATATTTAAAAAAATCTTTTGCAAAACTTTAAACGCGTTTTCTGGCTAAACTAGAAGAAATAGAGCGATTTTAAGTGTTTTTTGTGATCGCTGGGAGTTCACAGACTCCGCCAATATATGATAATAGGCTGTAGTAAAAATATTTTTGGAGATATTTAAAAAAATCTTTTGCAAAATTTTAAACGCGTTTTCTGGCTAAACTAGAAGAGATAGAGCGATTTTAAATGTTTTTTGTGATCAGTGGGAGTTCACAGATTCCGCCAATATATGATAATAGGATGTAGCAAAAATATTTTTCGAGATATTTAAAAAAATCTTTTGCAAAACTTTAAACGCGTTTTCTGGCTAAACTAGAAGAGATAGAGCGATTTTAAATATTTTTTGTGATCACTGGGAGTTCACAGATTCCGCCAATATATGATAATAGGATGTAGCAAAAATATTTTTGGAGATATTTAAAAGAATCTTTTGCAAAACTTTAAACGCGTTTTCTGGCTAAACTAGAAGAGATAGAGCGATTTTAAGTGTTTTTTGTGATCACTGGGAGTTCACAGATTCCGCCAATATATGATAATAGGCTGTAGCAAAAATATTTTTGGAGATATTTAAAAAAATCTTTTGCAAAACTTTAAACGCGTTTTCTGGCTAAACTAGAAGAGATAGAGCGATTTTAAGCATTTTTTGTGATCACTGAGAGTTCACAGATTCCGCCAATATATGATAATAGGCTGTAGCAAAAATATTTTTGGAGATATTTAAAAAAATCTTTTGCAAAACTTTAAACGCGTTTTTTGGCTAAACTAGAAGAAATAGAGCGATTTTAAGTGGTTTTTGTGATCACTGGGAGTTCACAGATTCCGCCAATATATGATAATAGGATGTAGCAAAAATATTTTTGGAGATATTTAAAAAAATCTTTTGCAAAACTTTAAACGCGTTTTCTGGCTAAACTAGAAGAGATAGAGTGATTTTAAGTGTTTTCTGTGATCACTGGGAGTTCACAAATTTCGCCAATATATGATAATAGGCTGTAGCAAAAATATTTTTGGAGATATTTAAAAAAATCTTTTGCAAAACTTTAAACGCGTTTTCTGGCTAAACTAGAAGAGATAGAGCGATTTTAAGTGTTTTTTGTGATCACTAGGAGTTCACAGATTCCGCCAATGTATGATAATAGGATGTAGCAAAAATATTTTTGGAGATATTTAAAAAAATCTTTTGCAAAACTTTAAACGCGTATTCTGGCTAAACTAGAAGAGATAGAGCGATTTTAAGTGTTTTTTGTGATCACTGGGAGTTCACAGATCCGCCAATATATGATAATAGGCTGTAGCAAAAATATTTTTGGAGATATTTAAAAAAATCTTTTGCAAAACTTTAAACGCGTTTTCTGGCTAAACTAGAAGAGATAGAGCGATTTTAAGTGTTTTTTGTGATCACTGGGAGTTCACAGATTCCGCCAATATATGATAATAGGATGTAGCAAAAATATTTTTGGAGATATTTAGAAAAATATTTTACAAAACTTTAAACGCGTTTTCTGGCTAAACTAGAAGAGATAGAGCGATTTTAAGTGTTTTTTGTGATCACTGGGAGTTCACAGATTCCGCCAATATATGATAATAGGCTGTAGCAAAAATATTTTTGGAGATATTTAAAAAAATCTTTTGCAAAACTTTAAACGCGTATTCTGGCTAAACTAGAAGAGATAGAGCGATTTTAAATATTTTTTGTGATCGCTGGGAGTTCACAGATTCCGCCAATATATGATAATAGGCTGTAGTAAAAATATTTTTGGAGATATTTAAAAAAAATCTTTTGCAAAATTTTAAACGCGTTTTCTGGCTAAACTAGAAGAGATAGAGCGATTTTAAATGTTTTTTGTGATCACTGGGAGTACACAGATTCCGCCAATATATGATAATAGGATGTGGCAAAAATATTTTTGGAGATATTTAAAAAAATCTTTTGCAAAACTTTAAATGCGTTTTCAGGCTAAACTAGAAGAGATAGAGCGATTTTAAGTGTTTTTTGTGATCACTGGGAGTTCACAGATTCCGCCAATATATGATAATAGGCTGTAGCAAAAATATTTTTGGAGATATTTAAAAAAATCTTTTGCAAAACTTTAAACGCGTTTTCTGGCTAAACTAGAAGAGATAGAGCGATTTTAAGTGTTTTTTGTGATCACTGGGAGTTCACAGATTCCGCCAATATATGATAATAGGCTGTAGCAAAAATATTTGTGGAGATATTTAAAAAAATCTTTTGCAAAACTTTAAACGCGTTTTCTAGCTAAACTAGAAGAGATAGAGCGATTTTAAGTGTTTTTTGTGATCACTGGGAGTTCACAGATTCCGCCAATATATGATAATAGGATGTAGCAAAAATATTTTTGGAGATATTTAGAAAAATATTTTACAAAAATTTAAACGCGTTTTCTGGCTAAACTAGAAGAGATAAAGCGATTTTAAGTGTTTTTTGTGATCACTGGGAGTTCACAGATTCCGCCAATATATGATAATAGGATGTAGCAAAAATATTTTTGGAGATATTTAAAAAAATCTTTTGCAAAACTTTAAACGCGTTTTCTGGCTAAACTAGAAGAGATAGAGCGATTTTAAGTGTTTTTTGTGATCACTGGGAGTTCACAGATTCCGCCAATGTATGATAATAGGATGTAGCAAAAATATTTTTGTAGATATTTAGAAAAATATTTTACAAAACTTTAAACGCGTTTTCTGGCTAAACTAGAAGAGATAGAGCGATTTTAAGTGTTTTTTGTGATCACTGGGAGTTCACAGATTCCGGCAATATATGATAATAGTCTGTAGCAAAAATATTTTTGGAGATATTTAAAAAAATCTTTTGCAAAACTTTAAACGCGTTTTCTGGCTAAACTAGAAGAAATAGAGCGATTTTAAGTGTTTTTTGTGATCACTGGGAGTTCACAGATTCCGCCAATATGTGATAAAAAATCTTTTGCAAAACTTTAAACGCGTTTTCTGGCTAAACTAGAAGAGATAGAGTGATTTTAAGTGTTTTCTGTGATCACTGGGAGTTCACAAATTTCGCCAATATATGATAATAGGCTGTAGCAAAAATATTTTTGGAGATATTTAAAAAAATCTTTTGCAAAACTTTAAACGCGTTTTCTGGCTAAACTAGAGGAAATAGAGCGATTTTAAGTGTTTTTTGTGATCACTAGGAGTTCACAGATTCCGCCAATATATGATAATAGGATGTAGCAAAAATATTTTTGGAGATATTTAAAAAAATCTTTTGCAAAACTTTGAACGCGTATTCTGGCTAAACTAGAAGAGATAGAGTGATTTTAAGTATTTTTTGTGATCACTGGGAGTTCACAGATTCCGCCAATATATGATAATAGGATGTAGCAAAAATATTTTTGGAGATATTTAAAAGAATCTTTTGCAAAACTTTAAACGCGTTTTCTGGCTAAACTAGAAGAGATAGAGCGATTTTAAGTGTTTTTTGTGATCACTGGGAGTTCACAGATTCCGCCAATATATGATAATAGGCTGTAGCAAAAATATTTTTGGAGATATTTAAAAAAATCTTTTGCAAAACTTTAAACGCGTTTTCTGGCTAAACTAGAAGAGATAGAGCGATTTTAAGTGTTTTTTGTGATCACTGGGAGTTCACAGATTCCGCCAATATATGATAATAGGCTGTAGCAAAAATATTTGTGGAGATATTTAAAAAAATCTTTTGCAAAACTTTAAACGCGTTTTCTAGCTAAACTAGAAGAGATAGAGCGATTTTAAGTGTTTTTTGTGATCACTGGGAGTTCACAGATTCCGCCAATATATGATAATAGGATGTAGCAAAAATATTTTTGGAGATATTTAGAAAAATATTTTACAAAAATTTAAACGCGTTTTCTGGCTAAACTAGAAGAGATAAAGCGATTTTAAGTGTTTTTTGTGATCACTGGGAGTTCACAGATTCCGCCAATATATGATAATAGGATGTAGCAAAAATATTTTTGGAGATATTTAAAAAAATCTTTTGCAAAACTTTAAACGCGTTTTCTGGCTAAACTAGAAGAGATAGAGCGATTTTAAGTGTTTTTTGTGATCACTGGGAGTTCACAGATTCCGCCAATGTATGATAATAGGATGTAGCAAAAATATTTTTGTAGATATTTAGAAAAATATTTTACAAAACTTTAAACGCGTTTTCTGGCTAAACTAGAAGAGATAGAGCGATTTTAAGTGTTTTTTGTGATCACTGGGAGTTCACAGATTCCGGCAATATATGATAATAGTCTGTAGCAAAAATATTTTTGGAGATATTTAAAAAAATCTTTTGCAAAACTTTAAACGCGTTTTCTGGCTAAACTAGAAGAAATAGAGCGATTTTAAGTGTTTTTTGTGATCACTGGGAGTTCACAGATTCCGCCAATATGTGATAAAAAATCTTTTGCAAAACTTTAAACGCGTTTTCTGGCTAAACTAGAAGAGATAGAGTGATTTTAAGTGTTTTCTGTGATCACTGGGAGTTCACAAATTTCGCCAATATATGATAATAGGCTGTAGCAAAAATATTTTTGGAGATATTTAAAAAAATCTTTTGCAAAACTTTAAACGCGTTTTCTGGCTAAACTAGAGGAAATAGAGCGATTTTAAGTGTTTTTTGTGATCACTAGGAGTTCACAGATTCCGCCAATATATGATAATAGGATGTAGCAAAAATATTTTTGGAGATATTTAAAAAAATCTTTTGCAAAACTTTGAACGCGTATTCTGGCTAAACTAGAAGAGATAGAGTGATTTTAAGTATTTTTTGTGATCACTGGGAGTTCACAGATTCCGCCAATATATGATAATAGGATGTAGCAAAAATATTTTTGGAGATATTTAAAAGAATCTTTTGCAAAACTTTAAACGCGTTTTCTGGCTAAACTAGAAGAGATAGAGCGATTTTAAGTGTTTTTTGTGATCACTGGGAGTTCACAGATTCCGGCAATATATGATAATAGGCTGTAGCAAAAATATTTTTGGAGATATTTAAAAAAATCTTTTGCAAAACTTTAAACGCGTTTTCTGGCTAAACTAGAAGAGATAGAGCGATTTTAAGTGTTTTTTGTGATCGCTGGGAGTTCACAGACTCCGCCAATATATGATAATAGGCTGTAGTAAAAATATTTTTGGAGATATTTAAAAAAATCTTTTGCAAAATTTTAAATGCGTTTTCTGGCTAAACTAGAAGAGATAGAGCGATTTTAAATGTTTTTTGTGATCACTGGGAGTTCACAGATTCCGCCAATATATGATAATAGGATGTAGCAAAAATATTTTTCGAGATATTTAAAAAAATCTTTTGCAAAACTTTAAACGCGTTTTCTGGCTAAACTAGAAGAGATAGAGCGATTTTAAATATTTTTTGTGATCACTGGGAGTTCACAGATTCCGCCAATATATGATAATAGGATGTAGCAAAAATATTTTTGGAGATATTTAAAAGAATCTTTTGCAAAACTTTAAACGCGTTTTCTGGCTAAACTAGAAGAGATAGAGCGATTTTAAGTGTTTTTTGTGATCACTGGGAGTTCACAGATTCCGCCAATATATGATAATAGGCTGTAGCAAAAATATTTTTGGAGATATTTAAAAAAATCTTTTGCAAAACTTTAAACGCGTTTTCTGGCTAAACTAGAAGAGATAGAGTGATTTTAAGTGTTTTTTGTGATCACTAGGAGTTCACAGATTCCGCCAATATATGATAATAGGATGTAGCAAAAATATTTTTGGAGATATTTAAAAAAATCTTTTGCAAAACTTTAAACGCGTATTCTGGCTAAACTAGAAGAGATAGAGCGATTTTAAGTGTTTTTTGTGATCACTGGGAGTTCACAGATTCCGCCAATATATGATAATAGGCTGTAGCAAAAATATTTTTGGAGATATTTAAAAAAATCTTTTGCAAAACTTTAAACGCGTTTTCTGGCTAAACTAGAAGAGATAGAGCGATTTTAAGCGTTTTTTGTGATCACTGGGAGTTCACAGATTCCGCCAATATATGATAATAGGCTGTAGCAACAATATTTTTGGAGATATTTAAAAAAATCTTTTGCAAAACTTTAAACGCGTTTTCTGGCTAAACTAGAAGAGATAGAGCGATTTTAAATGTTTTTTGTGATCACTGGGAGTTCACAGATTCCGCCAATATATGATAATAGGATGTAGCAAAAATATTTTTGGAGATATTTAGAAAAATATTTTACAAAACTTTAAACGCGTTTTCTGGCTAAACTAGAAGAGATAGAGCGATTTTAAGTGTTTTTTGTGATCACTGGGAGTTCACAGATTCCGCCAATATATGATAATAGGCTGTAGTAAAAATATTTTTGGAGATATTTAAAAAAATCTTTTGCAAAATTTTAAACGCGTTTTCTGGCTAAACTAGAAGAGATAGAGCGATTTTAAATGTTTTTTGTGATCACTGGGAGTACACAGATTCCGCCAATATATGATAATAGGATGTGGCAAAAATATTTTTGGAGATATTTAAAAAAATCTTTTGCAAAACTTTAAACGCGTTTTCAGGCTAAACTAGAAGAGATAGAGCGATTTTAAGTGTTTTTTGTGATCACTGGGAGTTCACAGATTCCGCCAATATATGATAATAGGCTGTAGCAAAAATATTTTTGGAGATATTTAAAAAAATCTTTTGCAAAACTTTAAACGCGTTTTCTGGCTAAACTAGAAGAGATAGAGCGATTTTAAGTGTTTTTTGTGATCACTGGGAGTTCACAGATTCCGCCAATATATGATAATAGGCTGTAGCAAAAATATTTGTGGAGATATTTAAAAAAATCTTTTGCAAAACTTTAAACGCGTTTTCTAGCTAAACTAGAAGAGATAGAGCGATTTTAAGTGTTTTTTGTGATCACTGGGAGTTCACAGATTCCGCCAATATATGATAATAGGATGTAGCAAAAATATTTTTGGAGATATTTAGAAAAATATTTTACAAAAATTTAAACGCGTTTTCTGGCTAAACTAGAAGAGATAAAGCGATTTTAAGTGTTTTTTGTGATCACTGGGAGTTCACAGATTCCCCCAATATATGATAATAGGATGTAGCAAAAATATTTTTGGAGATATTTAAAAAAATCTTTTGCAAAACTTTAAACGCGTTTTCTGGCTAAACTAGAAGAGATAGAGCGATTTTAAGTGTTTTTTGTGATCACTGGGAGTTCACAGATTCCGCCAATGTATGATAATAGGATGTAGCAAAAATATTTTTGTAGATATTTAGAAAAATATTTTACAAAACTTTAAACGCGTTTTCTGGCTAAACTAGAAGAGATAGAGCGATTTTAAGTGTTTTTTGTGATCACTGGGAGTTCACAGATTCCGGCAATATATGATAATAGTCTGTAGCAAGAATATTTTTGGAGATATTTAAAAAAATCTTTTGCAAAACTTTAAACGCGTTTTCTGGCTAAACTAGAAGAAATAGAGCGATTTTAAGTGTTTTTTGTGATCACTGGGAGTTCACAGATTCCGCCAATATATTATAAAAAATCTTTTGCAAAACTTTAAACGCGTTTTCTGGCTAAACTAGAAGAGATAGAGTGATTTTAAGTGTTTTCAGTGATCACTGGGAGTTCACAAATTTCGCCAATATATGATAATAGGCTGTAGCAAAAATATTTTTGGAGATATTTAAAAAAATCTTTTGCAAAACTTTAAACGCGTTTTCTGGCTAAACTAGAAGAGATAGAGCGATTTTAAGTGTTTTTTGTGATCGCTGGGAGTTCACAGACTCCGCCAATATATGATAATAGGCTGTAGTAAAAATATTTTTGGAGATATTTAAAAAAATCTTTTGCAAAACTTTGAACGCGTATTCTGGCTAAACTAGAAGAGATAGAGCGATTTTAAGTATTTTTTGTGATCACTGGGAGTTCACAGATTCCGCCAATATATGATAATAGGCTGTAGCAAAAATATTTTTGGAGATATTTAAAAAAATCTTTTGCAAAACTTTAAACGCGTTTTCTGGCTAAACTAGAAGAGATAGAGCGATTTTAAGTGTTTTTTGTGATCGCTGGGAGTTCACAGACTCCGCCAATATATGATAATAGGCTGTAGTAAAAATATTTTTGGAGATATTTAAAAAAATCTTTTGCAAAACTTTGAACGCGTATTCTGGCTAAACTAGAAGAGATAGAGCGATTTTAAGTATTTTTTGTGATCACTGGGAGTTCACAGATTCCGCCAATATATGATAATAGGCTGTAGCAAAAATATTTTTGGAGATATTTAAAAAAATCTTTTGCAAAACTTTGAACGCGTATTCTGGCTAAACTAGAAGAAATAGAGCGATTTTAAGTGTTTTTTGTGATCACTGGGAGTTCACAGATTCCGCCAATATATTATAAAAAATCTTTTGCAAAACTTTAAACGCGTTTTCTGGCTAAACTAGAGGAAATAGAGCGATTTTAAGTGTTTTTTGTGATCACTAGGAGTTCACAGATTCCGCCAATATATGATAATAGGATGTAGCAAAAATATTTTTGGAGATATTTAAAAAAATCTTTTGCAAAACTTTGAACGCGTATTCTGGCTAAACTAGAAGAGATAGAGCGATTTTAAGTATTTTTTGTGATCACTGGGAGTTCACAGATTCCGCCAATATATGATAATAGGCTGTAGCAAAAATATTTTTGGAGATATTTAAAAAAATCTTTTGCAAAACTTTAAACGCGTTTTCTGGCTAAACTAGAAGAGATAGAGCGATTTTAAGTGTTTTTTGTGATCGCTGGGAGTTCACAGACTCCGCCAATATATGATAATAGGCTGTAGTAAAAATATTTTTGGAGATATTTAAAAAAATCTTTTGCAAAATTTTAAACGCGTTTTCTGGCTAAACTAGAAGAGATAGAGCGATTTTAAATGTTTTTTGTGATCAGTGGGAGTTCACAGATTCCGCCAATATATGATAATAGGATGTAGCAAAAATATTTTTCGAGATATTTAAAAAAATCTTTTGCAAAACTTTAAACGCGTTTTCTGGCTAAACTAGAAGAGATAGAGCGATTTTAAATATTTTTTGTGATCACTGGGAGTTCACAGATTCCGCCAATATATGATAATAGGATGTAGCAAAAATATTTTTGGAGATATTTAAAAGAATCTTTTGCAAAACTTTAAACGCGTTTTCTGGCTAAACTAGAAGAGATAGAGCGATTTTAAGTGTTTTTTGTGATCACTGGGAGTTCACAGATTCCGCCAATATATGATAATAGGCTGTAGCAAAAATATTTTTGGAGATATTTAAAAAAATCTTTTGCAAAACTTTAAACGCGTTTTCTGGCTAAACTAGAAGAAATAGAGCGATTTTAAGTGGTTTTTGTGATCACTGGGAGTTCACAGATTCCGCCAATATATGATAATAGGATGTAGCGCAAAAATATTTTTGGAGATATTTAAAAAAATCTTTTGCAAAACTTTAAACGCGTTTTCTGGCTAAACTAGAAGAGATAGAGTGATTTTAAGTGTTTTTTGTGATCACTAGGAGTTCACAGATTCCGCCAATATATGATAATAGGATGTAGCAAAAATATTTTTGGAGATATTTAAAAAAATCTTTTGCAAAACTTTAAACGCGTATTCTGGCTAAACTAGAAGAGATAGAGCGATTTTAAGTGTTTTTTGTGATCACTGGGAGTTCACAGATTCCGCCAATATATGATAATAGGCTGTAGCAAAAATATTTTTGGAGATATTTAAAAAAATCTTTTGCAAAACTTTAAACGCGTTTTCTGGCTAAACTAGAAGAGATAGAGCGATTTTAAGCGTTTTTTGTGATCACTGGGAGTTCACAGATTCCGCCAATATATGATAATAGGCTGTAGCAAAAATATTTTTGGAGATATTTAAAAAAATCTTTTGCAAAACTTTAAACGCGTTTTCTGGCTAAACTAGAAGAGATAGAGCGATTTTAAGTGTTTTTTGTGATCACTGGGAGTTCACAGATTCCGCCAATATATGATAATAGGCTGTAGCAAAAATATTTTTGGAGATATTTAAAAAAATCTTTTGCAAAACTTTAAACGCGTATTCTGGCTAAACTAGAAGAGATAGAGCGATTTTAAGTGTTTTTTGTGATCACTAGGAGTTCACAGATTCCGCGAATATATGATAATAGGCTGTAGCAAAAATATTTTTGGAGATATTTAAAAAAATCTTTTGCAAAACTTTAAACGCGTTTTCTGGCTAAACTAGAAGAGATAGAGCGATTTTAAGCGTTTTCTGTGATCACTGGGAGTTCACAGATTCCGCCAATATATGATAATAGGCTGTAGCAAAAATATTTTTGGAGATATTTAAAAAAATCTTTTGCAAAACTTTAAACGCGTTTTCTGGCTAAACTAGAAGAAATAGAGCGATTTTAAGTGGTTTTTGTGATCACTGGGAGTTCACAGATTCCGCCAATATATGATAATAGGATGTAGCAAAAATATTTTTGGAGATATTTAAAAAAATCTTTTGCAAAACTTTAAACGCGTTTTCTGACTAAACTAGAAGAGATAGAGTGATTTTAAGTGTTTTCTGTGATCACTGGGAGTTCACAAATTTCGCCAATATATGATAATAGGCTGTAGCAAAAATATTTTTGGAGATATTTAAAAAAATCTTTTGCAAAACTTTAAACGCGTTTTCAGGCTAAACTAGAAGAGATAGAGCGATTTTAAGTGTTTTTTGTGATCACTAGGAGTTCACAGATTCCGCCAATATATGATAATAGGATGTAGCAAAAATATTTTTGGAGATATTTAAAAAAATCTTTTGCAAAACTTTAAACGCGTATTCTGGCTAAACTAGAAGAGATAGAGCGATTTTAAGTATTTTTTGTGATCACTGGGAGTTCACAGATTTCGGCAATATATGATAATAGGCTGTAGCAAAAATATTTTTGGAGATATTTAAAAAAATCTTTTGCAAAACTTTAAACGCGTTTTCTGGCTAAACTAGAAGAGATAGAGCGATTTTAAGTGTTTTTTGTGATCGCTGGGAGATCACAGATTCCGCCAATATATGATAATAGGCTGTAGCAAAAATATTTTTGGAGATATTTAGAAAAATATTTTACAAAACTTTAAACGCGTTTTCTGGCTAAACTAGAAGAGATAGAGCGATTTTAAGTGTTTTTTGTGATCACTGGGAGTTTACAGATTCCGCCAATATATGATAATAGGCTGTAGCAAAAATATTTTTGGAGATATTTAAAAAAAATCTTTTGCAAAACTTTAAACTCGTTTTCTGGCTAAACTAGAAGAGATAGAGCGATTTTAAGTGTTTTTTGTGATCACTGGGAGTTCACAGATTTCGGCAATATATGATAATAGGCTGTAGCAAAAATATTTTTGGAGATATTTAAAAAAATCTTTTGCAAAACTTTAAACGCGTTTTCTGGCTAAACTAGAAGAGATAGAGCGATTTTAAGTGTTTTTTGTGATCGCTGGGAGATCACAGATTCCGCCAATATATGATAATAGGCTGTAGCAAAAATATTTTTGGAGATATTTAGAAAAATATTTTACAAAACTTTAAACGCGTTTTCTGGCTAAACTAGAAGAGATAGAGCGATTTTAAGTGTTTTTTGTGATCACTGGGAGTTTACAGATTCCGCCAATATATGATAATAGGCTGTAGCAAAAATATTTTTGGAGATATTTAAAAAAATCTTTTGCAAAACTTTAAACTCGTTTTCTGGCTAAACTAGAAGAAATAGAGCGATTTTAAGTGTTTTTTGTGATCACTGGGAGTTCACAGATTCCGGCAATGTATGATAATAGGCTGTAGCAAAAATATTTTTGGAGATATTTAAAAAAATCTTTTGCAAAACTTTAAACGCGTTTTCTGGCTAAACTAGAAGAGATAGAGCGATTTTAAGTGTTTTTTGTGATCACTGGGAGTTCACAGATTCCGCCAATATATGATAATAGGATGTAGCAAAAATATTTTTGGAGATATTTAAAAAAATCTTTTGCAAAACTTTAAACGCGTTTTCTGGCTAAACTAGAAGAGATAGAGCGATTTTAAGTGTTTTTTGTGATCACTGGGAGTTCACAGATTCCGCCAATATATGATAATAGGCTGTAGCAAAAATATTTTTGGAGATATTTAAAAGAATCTTTTGCAAAACTTTAAACGCGTTTTCTGGCTAAACTAGAAGAGATAGAGCGATTTTAAGTGTTTTTTGTGATCACTGGGAGTTCACAGATTCCGCCAATATATGATAATAGGCTGTAGCAAAAATATTTTTGGAGATATTTAAAAAAATCTTTTGCAAAACTTTAAACGCGTTTTCTGGCTAAACTAGAAGAGATAAAGCGATTTTAAGTGTTTTTTGTGATCACTGGGAGTTCACAGATTTCGCCAATATATGATAATAGGCTGTAGCAAAAATATTTTTGGAGATATTTAAAAAAATCTTTTGCAAAACTTTAAACGCGTTTTCGGGCTAAACTAGAAGAGATAGAGCGATTTTAAGTGTTTTTTGTGATCACTGGGAGTTCACAGATTCCGCCAATATATGATAATAGGATGTAGCAAAAATATTTTTGGAGATATTTAGAAAAAACTTTTGCAAAACTTTAAACGCGTTTTCTGGCTAAACTAGAAGGGATAGAGCGATTTTAAATGTTTTTTGTGATCACTGGGAGTTCACAGATTCCGCCAATGTATGATAATAGGCTGTAGCAAAAATATTTTTGGAGATATTTAAAAAAATCTTTTGCAAAACTTTAAACGCGTTTTCTGGCTAAACTAGAAGAGATAGAGCGATTTTAAGTATTTTTGTGCTCACTGGGAGTTCACTCGGAGTAAACTAGAAGAGATAGAGCGATTTTAAGTGTTTTTTGTGATCACTGGGAGTTCACAGATTCCGCCAATATATGATAATAGGCTGTAGTAAAAATATTTTTGGAGATATTTAAAAAAATCTTTTGCAAAATTTTAAACGCGTTTTCTGGCTAAACTAGAAGAGATAGAGCGATTTTAAATGTTTTTTGTGATCACTGGGAGTTCACAGATTCCGCCAATATATGATAATAGGATGTAGCAAAAATATTTTTGGAGATATTTAAAAAAATCTTTTGCAAAACTTTAAACGAGTTTTCTGGCTAAACTAGAAGAGATAGAGCGATTTTAACTGTTTTTTGTGATCACTGGGAGTTCACAGATTCCGCCAATATATGATAATAGGCTGTAGCAAAAATATTTTTGGAGATATTTAAAAGAATCTTTTGCAAAACTTTAAACGCGTTTTCTGGCTAAACTAGAAGAGATAGAGCGATTTTAAGTGTTTTTTGTGATCACTGGGAGTTCACAGATTCCGCCAATATATGATAATAGGCTGTACCAAAAATATTTTTGGAGATATTTAAAAAAATCTTTTGCAAACGCGTTTTCTGGCTAAACTAGAAGAGATAGAGCGATTTCAAGTGTTTTTTGTGATCACTGGGAGTTCACAGATTCCGCCAATATATGATAATAGGCTGTAGCAAAAATATTTTTGGAGATATTTAAAAAAATCTTTTACAAAACTTTAAACGCGTTTTCTGGCTAAACTAGAAGAGATAGAGCGACTTTAAGTGTTTTTTGTGATCACTGGGAGTTCACAGATTTCGCCAATATATGATAATAGGCTGTAGCAAAAATATTTTTCGAGATATTTAAAAAAATCTTTTGCAAAACTTTAAACGCGTTTTCTGGCTAAACTAGAAGAGATAGAGCGATTTTAAGTGTTTTTTGTGATCACTGGGAGTTCACAGATTCCGCCAATATATGATAATAGGATGTAGCAAAAATATTTTTGGAGATATTTAGAAAAATCTTTTGCAAAACTTTAAACGCGTTTTCTGGCTAAACTAGAAGAGATAGAGCGATTTTAAGTGTTTTTTGTGATCACTGGGAGTTCACAGATTCCGCCAATGTATGATAATAGGATGTAGCAAAAATATTTTTGGAGATATTTAGAAAAATATTTTACAAAACTTTAAACGCGTTTTCTGGCTAAACTAGAAGAGATAGAGCGATTTTAAGTGTTTTTTGTGATCTCTGGGAGTTCACAGATTCCGCCAATATATGATAATAGGCTGTAGCAAAAATATTTTTGGAGATATTTAAAAGAATCTTTTGCAAAACTTTAAACACGTTTTCTGGCTAAACTAGAAGAGATAGAGCGATTTTAAGTGTTTTTTGTGATCACTGGGAGTTCACAGATTCCGCCAATATATGATAATAGGCTGTAGCAAAAATATTTTTGGAGATATTTAAAAGAATCTTTTGCAAAACTTTAAACGCGTTTTCTGGCTAAACTAGAAGAGATAGAGCGATTTTAAGTGTTTTTTGTGATCACTGGGAGTTCACAGATTCCGCCAATATATGATAATAGGCTGTAGCAAAAATATTTTTGGAGATATTTAAAAAAATCTTTTGCAAAACTTTAAACGCGTTTTCTGGCTAAACTAGAAGAGATAGAGCGATTTTAAGTGTTTTTTGTGATCACTGGGAGTTCACAGATTCCGCCAATATATGATAATAGGCTGTAGCAAAAATATTTTTGGAGATATTTAAAAAAATCTTTTGCAAAACTTTAAACGCGTTTTCTGGCTAAACTAGAAGAGATAGAGCGATTTTAAGTGTTTTTTGTGATCACTGGGAGTTCACAGATTTCGCCAATATATGATAATAGGCTGTAGCAAAAATATTTTTGGAGATATTTAAAAAAATCTTTTGCAAAACTTTAAACGCGTTTTCGGTCTAAACTAGAAGAGATAGAGCGATTTTAAATGTTTTTTGTGATCACTGGGAGTTCACAGATTCCGCCAATATATGATAATAGGATGTAGCAAAAATATTTTTGGAGATATTTAAAAAAATCTTTTGCAAAACTTTAAACGCGTTTTCTGGCTAAACTAGAAGAGATAGAGCGATTTTAACTGTTTTTTGTGATCACTGGGAGTTCACAGATTCCGCCAATATATGATAATAGGCTGTAGCAAAAATATTTTTGGAGATATTTAAAAGAATCTTTTGCAAAACTTTAAACGCGTTTTCTGGCTAAACTAGAAGAGATAGAGCGATTTTAAGTGTTTTTTGTGATCACTGGGAGTTCACAGATTCCGCCAATATATGATAATAGGCTGTAGCAAAAATATTTTTGGAGATATTTAAAAAAATCTTTTGCAAAACTTTAAACGCGTTTTCTGGCTAAACTAGAAGAGATAGAGCGATTTTAAGTGTTTTTTGTGATCACTTTGAGTTCACAGATTTCGCCAATATATGATAATAGGCTGTAGCAAAAATATTTTTGGAGATATTTAAAAAAATCTTTTGCAAAATTTTAAACGCGTTTTCGGGCTAAACTAGAAGAGATAGAGCGATTTTAAGTGTTTTTTGTGATCACTGGGAGTTCACAGATTCCGCCAATATATGATAATAGGCTGTAGCAAAAATATTTTTGGAGATATTTAAAAAAATCTTTTGCAAAACTTTAAACGCGTTTTCTGGCTAAACTAGAAGAGATAGAGCGATTTTAAGTGTTTTTTGTGATCACTGGGAGTTCACAGATTTCGCCAATATATGATAATAGGCTGTAGCAAAAATATTTTTGGAGATATTTAAAAAAATCTTTTGCAGAACTTTAAACGCGTTTTCGGGTTAAACTAGAAGAGATAGAGCGATTTTAAATGTTTTTTGTGATCACTGGGAGTTCACAGATTCCGCCAATATATGATAATAGGCTGTAGCAAAAATATTTTTGGAGATATTTAAAAGAATCTTTTGCAAAACTTTAAACGCGTTTTCTGGCTAAACTAGAAGAGATAGAGCGATTTTAAGTGTTTTTTGTGATCACTGGGAGTTCACAGATTCCGCCAATATATGATAATAGGCTGTAGCAAAAATATTTTTGGAGATATTTAAAAAAATCTTTTGCAAAACTTTAAACGCGTTTTCGGGCTAAACTAGAAGAGATAGAGCGATTTTAAGTGTTTTTTGTGATCACTGCGAGTTCACAGATTTCGCCAATATATGATAATAGGCTGTAGCAAAAATATTTTTGGAGATATTTAAAAAAATCTTTTGCAAAACTTTAAACGAGTTTTCGGGCTAAACTAGAAGAGATAGAGCGATTTTAAGTGTTTTTTGTGATCACTGGGAGTTCACAGATTCCGCCAATATATGATAATAGGATGTAGCAAAAATATTTTTGGAGATATTTAAAAAAATCTTTTGCAAAACTTTAAACGCGTTTTCTGGCTAAACTAGAAGAGATAGAGCGATTTTAAGTGTTTTTTGTGATCACTGGGAGTTCACAGATTCCGCCAATATATGATAATAGGCTGTAGCAAAAATATTTTTGGAGATATTTAAAAGAATCTTTTGCAAAACTTTAAACGCGTTTTCTGGCTAAACTAGAAGAGATAGAGCGATTTTAAGTGTTTTTTGTGATCACTGGGAGTTCACAGATTCCGCCAATATATGATAATAGGCTGTAGCAAAAATATTTTTGGAGATATTTAAAAAAATCTTTTGCAAAACTTTAAACGCGTTTTCTGGCTAAACTAGAAGAGATAGAGCGATTTTAAGTGTTTTTTGTGATCACTGGGAGTTCACAGATTCCGCCAATATATGATAATAGGCTGTAGCAAAAATATTTTTGGAGATATTTAAAAAAATCTTTTGCAAAACTTTAAACGCGTTTTCTGGCTAAACTAGAAGAGATAGAGCGATTTTAAGTGTTTTTTGTGATCACTGGGAGTTCACAGATTTCGCCAATATATGATAATAGGCTGTAGCAAAAATATTTTTGGAGATATTTAAAAAAATCTTTTGCAAAACTTTAAACGCGTTTTCGGTCTAAACTAGAAGAGATAGAGCGATTTTAAATGTTTTTTGTGATCACTGGGAGTTCACAGATTCCGCCAATATATGATAATAGGCTGTAGCAAAAATATTTTTGGAGATATTTAAAAGAATCTTTTGCAAAACTTTAAACGCGTTTTCTGGCTAAACTAGAAGAGATAGAGCGATTTTAAGTGTTTTTTGTGATCACTGGGAGTTCACAGATTCCG